>NC_083897.1:21542582-23996683 GCF_032452875.1 Bos javanicus
GGTTTCAATTCTAATATAAGGTGGAATGGGAGAAGTGCCAACAGAGAAGTACAAAGGGCAATGGTGTTCAAAGGAGAGTGAGATCATTTCCAGATGGGGAGATCAAAGAAGGCTTCATGGAAGAAGTGGTATTTGTGTTGCGCCTCCAAGGGTAAGATTTCTACTGGAGGAGATGAGTGAACGGAAAGAAAAGCATTGTAGATTCAGGACTAGTGAGAGTTGAAGCTCATGGGTGGATGAAGTGGTTGGGCTGGGAAAATCTCTATTCTGAAAAAACCAGGGATTTTGAAACAGAATCTGCTAACATTTGTTAAGTAGGTCCTAGTAAATAAAGCCCAGGAATATAGGAGTACTGGTTTGATCCCTGGGTCAGGAAGATTCCCTGGAGGAGGGCAAAGCAACCCACTCCAGTATACTTACCTGGAGAATCCTATGGACAGGGGAGGCTGGTGGGCTAAGTCCATGGGTCACAAAGAGTCAGACATGACTGAAGCGACTTCGCTCGCACACATGGAGTACTTGCATACAGCAGAAAATCATTATTGTAGCTATAACAGAGAAGGTAGAGACATTCAAATATGTATCATTCATTCAGACATTCATTTATTCTTTAAACAGTACTGAGTTCCTACTCTGTGCATTGTCCTGAGCTGGGTACCAAGGGTGGTGGTGGGGAGAGGTCCTACAAATGCTGATATATATGATTCTGATCCCTTAGAACTTTCCGTGTTTATTTATTTCTTCCCTATTGGTACAGATAATTAAATGGCAATCAAAATAACCTAGAACCTCAGAACTTTAGATAAAGTTCAGGACCTGGTCAGGTTTAGATGCTAAAATATTCTACAGTTTTCCTGGATACCAAGGAACACCAATATTAACAGCTAAAACTTTGAACTCTTTTTTTGTGCTAAACACTGGGCAAGGCATTTTATGTCTACAATTTTTAAATTTTGCGTCAGACCTGCCAAGTAAGGATTCTCAGTTCACTATGCTATATCAATAATGTTCAGGTAGATACTGTCAGGGTAGGCATTCTTGCAGTTCATTATATGTGTGAGGACGAGCATGGGAGTGTCTGCATGTTTTGAGGCCAGTGCTGGTGAGTAATAGAAGTTGTAGCTTCTTTAGCAGAGTATGACAAGTTTTTCCTGCTTTCTAGAGCCCAGGAAGTCAGGGATGCCCCTTCATCTGCTGTGGTAGGGCTACTTAGGACCACCCTGAAATGAACAAATCCATTAAAATATTATCAAAGCACTAATCTCAGTGAGACAGATTTGATTATGATGGAAGGCAGACTCCATGACCCAATCCCCTTACACATGCTGACTACATACAGACTGCATTAGGTATTTCTGCATACATGAATTCACTTAATCCTTACAAGAAACTAGGAAGATTGCATTACCATTTTTCAGATGGTAAAACTGAATTGCAGAGAGGTTGGGAGACTTCCCTAAGAAGGAGAGGAGAAGAGAGAGGAAGAGAGAAAACATGTCCACAAAAGCTCTCTGTAGATAATCCTGAATTTGGGCAGCAAGCTGGAGAGACACAATCAAGGCTTTGATAAAAAAGTTCAGGTTGGTTGACCAGGAGCTCTGTTTTTAATGCATATTTTCATTTCCCACAAACTTCAGAAACATTCTGCTTTTGCCTCCGATCTCCATTCAGCCTGGATTTGAATGACTCCTTGGAAACTGATCTTACTTTTGGCGATCCTATCTATAATAATAGCCTTGGGCAACTCTGAATGTCAATTTGTTCAACTTTAAAATGAGTATATCATCAATAATAATCATAACAATACCAACAGTGACAATAATAAATATGTTTTATAGGGTGGTGATTTTGAGACCGATAGGTAGAGTATGTGAACTGTAATACAGCTTGCAAACATTAGATTTTGTAAAAACAAAAAACAAACAAACAAAAAAACCCAAAACTTCTCCATTCGATGCAAAAGCATCCTAATGGGAGAAATTTCACTAAGTATCAAATTAAGTGTTCCACCTCAGAACCACACCCATCAAAGAGTTCACACTCCATAAATTCTTTGTTTTAGGGGTCAGGAGAAGTTATCAGCTGCTTTGTTCCCGTTACAAATCAGCTGACTCAGTCACTTCTCAAAGAGTGAAACATGCTTCTGAAGTGATGGTCTGTAGTTTATTTTGTGTCTTAAAGTTTTTCATCCAGGGAAATGTGCAGAGGGAGCAAGGCTGCCAGAAATGATATCAGATGATTAATTAGTACTCATTACTCCCGAGAAAGAGAGCAGTGATTTCCAAAGAGCTCGTCTGTGATGTTTTGGAAGGTTTGGTTTTAAAGCAACCCACATCTTAGTAGAATCCACGGGTCTTCTCATGCCTCTACCCAAAATCTCTTTACTATTCTGTGTGAATTCTATATTTTCTAAGAATCTATCACTAAATGGTAGAGTTTAATATTCTTGTAAATTCCTTTGGGATAATACAATTGTGTTTATGTTGTCACCATAGTCAGCTTACTAGAAAACAAACAAATCAGCACAGAATTATTTGCAAGGTAATTAAGTGTGTCATTGGCAGCACCCGAAACAGAAGGGACTTACAAGAACCAAATGAATCTTTGTTCAAACGACTAAGTATGCATAGCAAACGATCTTCAAAATGACAGAACAGAAAAAAAAGTCTCAAACATAACTCCAAATTTCCCTAAGCTTGGAACAATGGTTTTGCCTGTTTTTAATAAAATATAAAGCTTGAAAAATCTCACTGAAAATTTCAAAAGCCTTCTTTTGACATCAAATACCTCTTAAGAAGCAGTATTTGCAGGCGTTTGGTGTAAATGAATCACAAACATGTGGATAAAATTTCCCACAAAATATGCACAGTTCAAAAATTAAGTGAGAAAGTGTTTCAAAGAAATGTGCTTTGAGTTTTCTTAACTAAAATGATGGTATAATTAGTGAATCCTTAAGAGGTCACAGACACAGTGAGTTGGTTTGTTTTTAATTCAGCTGTTTTAAAACAGCTGTGCAGAGTTTGCAATCAGACACACCCTTTCATTTACTAACTGCATGATCTTGACAAGTTCTTTTACTTTCCTGAGCTTCAATTTCCTCATCCGTTCAATGGAGTTGCTGCTGCTGCTGCTAAGTCACTTCAGTCTCGTGTCCGACTCTGTGTGACCCCAGAGATGGCAGCTCACCAGGCTCCCCCGTCCCTGGGATTCTCCAGGCAAGAACACTGGAGTGGGTTGCCATTTCCTTCTCCAATGCATAAAAGTGGAGTTAGTACTACTTAATTCACAGTGTTGTTGTGTGGGTTCAATAAAAGTGGCTTATTTATGCATGGTATTTGCTAAATGTATATGTATGTGTATTTGTGAGTGTATGTATCAATGTGTGTGTATGTGTGTGTTAGTCACTCAGCCGTGTCTAACTCTCTGCAGTCCCATGAACTGTAGCCTCCCAGGCTCCTCTGTTCATGGAATTCTCCAGGTAAGAATATTGGAGTGGGTTGCCATGCCCTCCTCCAGGGGATCTTTCCCACCCAAGGATCGAACTTGGTTCTCCCACACTGCAAGCAGATGCTTTACCATCTGAGCCACCAGGGAAGCCCATGTATCAATGTATAAGTGTGTAAATATGTGCTTTACCTATGTAACTATGCATGTGGGTGTGAGTGTGAATATATGTGGGTGTATGTGTGACGCTCTGTGTAGGTGGTGTGTGTATGAAATCATGCAAATATGTGTGAGAGTGTGCAAATGAATATATGAGAATGTATATGCATGTGTATGTATATCTAGGTGTCTGTGTGCTTCTCCATAGAAGTGACAGGTTATAAATTATGAATCAATGTAACAGAATGTACAAAGATGCTAATGTAGACTCTATGTTGACGTTTTATCCAATGCTAATTTGTCAACTTGCTTGTGGAAAGTAGTCAGTTCTTAAATTTTGAATTTCCAGAAAGCTGGCGTTTAGTGAATTCATTCGGATTCACTTGGTGCATTTGTAACCTAAAGACAAGAATGCTGTGAGCTGCTGTATAATGTGTAAAGTCATTTTCTAGCTTACGAGCTTACAAAAAAGTTTCTGTTTAACGAAGAACAGGATGCATGTATCTGAATGAAAGTGCAATTGCTTAATAGGGTTGTTTGTGGGGTTTTTTTGATATTGAATCATATGAGCTATTTATATTTTTTAGATATTAACCCCTTATCAGACATATCATTTGCAAATATTTTCTTCCATTCAGTAGATTGTCTTTTCATTTTTTGATGGTTTCCTTTGCTTGTCAGAAGCTTTCAAGTCGAATTAGGTCCCATTTGTTTATTTTTGCTTTTGTTTTCCTTGCCTGATGATACAGACCCAAAAGACTTATTGCTAAGACTTATGTTCTTAAAAAAGTACAATTGCTTATTACAAAATACTAATGCTCTTGTCTTTTAAGATGCCAAAGCTACTTAAGCAGAAAAATTAAAGAATCAATACATGTATTGATGGTAAAGAATCTGCCTGCCAATGCAGGAGACACAGGTTCAATCCCTGGGTTGGGAAGATCCCCTGGACAAGGAAATGGCAACCCACTCTAGTATTCTTGCATGGAGAATTCCATGGACAGAAGAACCTGGCAGGCTACAATCCATGGGGTTGCAAAAAGTTGGACATGACTGAGTGACTAATCGGAGAAGGCAATGGCAACCCACTCCAGTACTCTTGCCTGGAAAATCCCATGGACAGAGGAGCCTGGTAGGCTGCAGTCCATGGGGTCGCGAAGAGTCGGACATGACTGAGTGACTTCACTTTCACTTTTCACTTTCATGCATTGGAGGAGGAAATGGCAACCCACTCCAGTGTTCTTGCCTGGAGAATCCCAGGGATGGTGGGCCCTGGTGGGCTGCCATATGTGGGGTCGCACAGAGTCAGACACGACTGAAGCGACTTAGTGGTAGTAGTAGAGTGACTAACACACATGGCAACTACTTCTCTCTGTTGTCGAAGGAACTTTTGGGGCCAGAGACAGTCTTCTGTAGTTGTCACTACCACACTTTGATGCATCCTCACCCAAGATTTCACCCAGAAACCTCCTCAGTTAGGCACAGCCCAACAAGGAATATGCTCCCTGATCTCTTTGCGAGGATTTCTTTGCTAGTAGTCATGAGGACTGATGTTGAAGCTGAAACTCCAATACTTTGGCCACCTGATGCAAAGAACTGACTCATTTGAAAAACCCTGATGCTGGGAAAGATTGAGGGCAGGAGGAGAAGCAGACGATAGAGGATGAGATGGCTGGATGGCATCACCGACTCAATGGTCATGAGTTTGAGTAAACTCTGGGAGTTGGTGATGGATAGGGAGGCCTGGTGTGCTGCAGTCCATGGGGTCACAAAGGGTCAGACATGACTGAGCAACTGAACTGAACTGAACTGAGTCATGAGGTCCTTAGCAGCTCCTGGACTGCTCACTGGTCTCTTTCAGCATGCTTGCCCTTGCTAGGGGGCTTGCTTCTCAGTTTTGGCTCGACCTAGCATGTGATCTCTCCAACTTCCCCAAGACCCAGTTTTTCTGCTGGAGAGAATCTGTCCATTCTTCCAGGACAGGGTCTCTCTATTGGTGAGGATGAAAGCATACAATTCAAAGGAGGGGGATCCCATTTCTTCAGGTGATTGCTTTGTCTTGGCCTCTCTTGCAGAGAGGGCAGACTGCTTAACTGTTCTTTGTGGGAAGTGCTTCTCTCTTGGAGAGCTGTACCCACTCCACCAGCATGGCTGGTTCAGTACTCTGCTGAGGTGTATTGGGGCCGCCGCTGTTGCCTTCTTGCTCGCATGTGGTCTTCTCGCCTCTGCTGTGGTCTGCTCTGTGCCCTCTACCGGCACTCATTTCTTTCTGAGGAACTTCTTTTGGGTTTTCTCTTAGCTCTTGAATTCTTGAAGGCATCCCTGGCCTTGTTGAGCAATCCTCCTGATCTGATCTGGATTATCAGTGCCTTTCTACTTCCCCACTCTCTGCTGCGTTGCTTCACAGCTCCAGAAATCTATAAGACTGTCTTCTCAAAGCTTTTCTCTCTATCTCCTCTGTACCCTGGGCGATCCCTTTGTTCCTAGCTCAGTGTCTCCTGAACACAAAGCTGCATCTAAGAGCAGGGGTTAACACAGCATCCTCTCCTCTGGAGCTCACTTTTGTCCAACTCTTGACCTCCTTGATTAGGTCTCAATCTGCTTCTGCAAGGTAGTGGAACTAATTATGCAGATTAAGAGCTTGCACGCAAATTCGAATAATCACCACGGGTTAGAGTAATAGGAAATTCAAGTGGGTTTTAGTACAGGCCAGATCCTTTACATTAAGCTCCTGACACCGCATCCATATTCTCTGTTGTTAAAAAAAAAATTATATCAAATATGTCTTAAATTTGTGAAAACATAGCTACAGTTTACTCCCTTTTTTTGTAATGAAGAGATTTTGATCATAACAGAAATTGGCCAGTAGTCTCTTGACAACCGTATACTATGACTGATCAGCCAAGTTAACTCAATGTTTATTTCTATCTCCATCCATCAGCGGACTTTATGAAAGAGGGAAAAATGATTTTCAAGATTTTATAACTCTTAAAACAATGTGTCAATTACATGGGCATCATAAAAGAATAGCTGTTACTGAGTTGGCACAGACTTCAAGAGATTTTCTATTATACACTTTGCCTGCACCCAAGGCAAGTGCTGTTCTGAGTTTATGTAGCACCTCTGCTGATTACTAGCTGTGTGACTTTGGGTATTGACTTAAGCTCTCTGAACCTTAGTTTCTTCATTTGTAAGATTGTTTAGTTATACACAGGGTTGTTTTACTACTAATAATGGCATTTATTCAGCCTTTACATAGCAGGCATTGTGCTGAATTCCTTTATTATCACTATCTCATTTCATTCTCATACTAGCACTCAAGGCACATATTATTATTATTAGACTCTAATTTTAAAAATGAGAAAAACAAAGCACCAGTTAGAATGGAACATGGAACAATGGACTGGTTCCAAATTGGGAAAGGAATGCGTCAAGGCTGTATATTGTCACCCTGCTTATTTAACTTATATGCAGAGTATATCATGAGAAATGCCATGCTGGATGAAGCACAAGCTGGAATCAAGATTGCTGGGAGAAATATCAATAACCTCAGATATACAGATGATACCACCCGAAAGCAAAAAGGAACTAAAGAGCTTCTTGATGAAGGTGAAAGAGGAGTGTGAAAAAGCTGGCTTAAAACTCAACATTCAAAAAACTAAGATCATAGCATCTGGTCCCATCACTTCATGGCAAATAGATGGGGAAAAAATGGAAATAGTGAAAGACTTTTCATTTTCTTGGGCTCCAAAACCACTGTGGACCATGACTGCAGTCATGAAATTAAAAGATGCTTGCTTCTTGGAAAAAAAGCCATGACCAACCTAGACAGCATATTAAAAAGCAGAGACATTACTTTGCTGACAAAGGTCTGTATATTCAAAGCTATGGTTTTTCCAGTAGTCATGTATGGATGTGAGAGTTGGACCATAAAGAAAGCTGAGTGCTGAAGAATTGATGCTTTTGAACTGTGGTGTTGGAGAATACTGTTGAGAGTCCCTTGGACAGCAAGGAGATCAAACCAGTCCATCCTAAAGAAAATCAACCCTGAATATTCACTGGAAGGACTGATGCTGAAGCTGAAGCTCCAATAATTTTGCCACCTGATTGAAGAACTGACTCATTGGAAAAGACCCTGAAATTGGGAAAGATTGAAAGCAGGAGGAGAAGAGGACAACAGAGGATGAGATGGTTGGATGGCATCACTGACTCGATGGACATGAGGTTGAGTAAGCTCCGGGAGATGGTGAAGGACAGGTGGCATGCTGCAGTCCATGGAGTCACAAAGAGTTGGACATGACTGAGCGACTGAACAACATCATGAAAATAATGTGATTTGCCCAAGTCAACCAGCTGATAAGTAGTCGAATTGAGACTTGATCCTAGATCGTGGTGTGAAGATTCCAAACATACTTTTTCTCAACCACTATAAAGTGCTGCTGTGAGGACCAAATGAGATAAAATTGTGGGGATATAACAAAAATGGCACTATATAATTATTTATTACTGTTACAGCTATGATTACCACCCTCAGGTAATCATGCTTAATTTTTTTATTTTTATGTAGTTTTAGTTTTAGTTTTCTTAAACTCTTTAGAGTGATAGGTTCTGAAAGCATTGAGGGAGTTATAGTGTGTGTGTGTTAGTTGCTCAGTCATGTCTGACTCTTTGCAACCCCATGGACCACAGCCCACCAGGCTCCCCCGTCCCTGGGATTCTCCAGGCAAGAACACTGGAGTGGGTTGCCATTTCTTTCTCCAATGCATGAAAGTGAAAAGAGAAAGTGAAGTCGCTCAGTCGTGTCCGACTCTTCGTGACCCCACGGACCACAGCCCACCAGGCTCCTCCGTCCATGGAATTCTCTAGGCAAGAATACTGGAGTGATAGAAGGGTTATGAATTATGGCTGTACAGTGCCAAGATTCCAACTCCACTGATTATAAAATTTGTGCTTACATTTGATATTCCTAAATGATGGAAGATGCTACACATTCATTGCTGTTTTGAAGGTATTTGATGCAGAAAGCATCTGTCTTTCCCCTTCACTTGATGGCCCCATGAGTCACTCTTCTAATTCTTTTGATGTTTTCTTTAATTTTAATAGTTCTTGATTCTACTTTGGATATAGTTCCCAAGGAGTCTATAATCATCCACAGAATGGTTATGAAATTATAAAAAAATAAAGCATGAGTAATATTTAGTTTGGGCTTCCCAGGTGGCCCAGTGGTAACGAATCCACATGCTAATGCAGGAGACATAAGAGACATGGGCTCTGTCCCTGGGTCAGGAAGGTCTCCTGGAGGAGGGCATGGAAACACACTCCAGTATTCTTGCCTGGGAAATCCCATGGACAGAGGAGCCTGGTGGATTACAGTTCATGGGGTCGCAAAGAGTAAGATGCGACTGGGCGTGCACACACAAACTATTTAGTTTGAAATAAACACTGACAGGCCTGTTAAAAGGTAGAAGAGAATCAAGGAACACCTACTAATGCCTCCTGGTTAGGAGCATAGGCTGCCATATAAATCTCTGTTTTCTACTTACTTATTGCAGGACCGTGGGCAAGATACCCAGTGCGATAAAATCTAAGATGTCATCAATTACATGACACATCACTGTTTAATGTATTCAGTTAGTTCAGTCGCTCAGCCATGTCTGACTCTTTGCAACCCCATGGACTGCAGCTAGTCCATCACCAACTCCTGGAGCTTGATCACAGTCCCGTCCATCGAGTCAGTGATGCCATCCAACCATCTCATCCTCTATCGTTCCCTTTTTCTCCTGCCTTCAATCTTTCCCAATTTCAGGGTCTTTTCCAATGAGTCAGTTCTTCAATCAGGTGGCAAAATTATTGGAACTTCAGCTTCAGCATCAGTCCTTCCAACAAATATTCAGGACTGATTTCCTTTAGGATTGACTGGTTTGATCTCCTTGCAGTCCAAGGGACTCTCAAGAGTCTTCTCCAACACCACAGTTCAAAAGTATTAATTCTTTGGTGTTCAGCCTTCTTTATGGTTAAACTCTCACATCCATACATGACTACTGGAACAACCATTTCTTTGACTTTAGGGACCTTCGTTGGCAAAGTAATGTCTCTGCTTTTTAATATGCTGTTTAGGTTTGTCATAGCTTTTCTTCCAAGGAGCAGGCGTCTTTTAATTTCATGGCTGCAGTCACTATCTGTAGTGATTTGGGAGCCCAAGAAAATAAACTCTGTCACTGTTTCCATTGTTCCTCATCTATTTGCCATGAAGTGATGGGACCAGATGCCATGAGCTTCGTTTTTTAATGTTGAGTTGCAAGCCAGCTTTTTCACTCTCCTCTTTCACTTTCATCAAAAGGCTCTTCAGTTCCTCTTTGCTTTCTGCCATAAGGGTGATGTCATCTGCATATCTGACATTATTGATATTTCTCCTGGCAATCTTGAGTCCAGCTTGTGCTTCATCCAACCAGGCATTTCACATAATATACTCTGCCTCTAAGTCACTTCAGTCATGTCTGACTCTGTGTGACCCCATAGATGGCAGCCCAGCAGGCTCCCCCGTCCCTGGGATTCTCCAGGCAAGAACACTGGAGTGGGTTGCCATTTCCTTCTCCAATGCATGAAAGTGAAAAGTGAAAGTGAAGTCGCTCAGTCGTGTCCGACCCTCAGTGACCCCATGGACCACAGCCTTCCAGGCTCCTCCATCCATGGGATTTTCAAGGCAAGAGTACTGGAGTGGGGTGCCATTGCCTTCTCCAATATACTCTGCATATAAGTTAAATAAGCAGAGTGACAATATACAGCCTTGACATACTCCTTTCCTGATTTGGAACCAGTCTGTTGTTCCATGTCCAGTTCTAACTGTTGCTTCTTGACCTGCATACTGATTTCTCAGGAGGCAGGTAAAGTGGTCTGGTATTCCCATCTCTTGAAGAATTTTCCACAGTTTGTTGTGATCCACACAGTCAAAGGCTCTAGTATAGTCAGTGAAGCAGAAGTAGATGTTTTTCTGGAATTCTCTTGCTTTTTCTATGATCCAATGGATGTTGGCAATTTGATCTCTTGTTCCTCTGACTTTACTAAACCCAGCTTGAACATCTGGAAGTTCATGGTTCACGTACTGTTGAAGCCTGGCTTGGAGAATTTTGGGCATTACTTTGCTAGCATGTGAGATGAGTGCAACTATGTGGTAGTCTGAACATTCTTTGGCATTGCCTTTCTTTGGGACTGGAATGAAAATTGACCTTTTCCAGTCCTGTGGCTACTGCTGAGTTATTCAAATTTGCTGGCATGAACTGTATGAAAAGGCAAAAATCACAAGTTACTTTGCAAGAAAATAAGTTACTGCATACATTCTCCATTGACACTTATATTTGTTTCACTAATAACAATTGCCCCCCTTCCACTCTCTTTTCAGTACCTTTCAGCATATACTATACCTTTTCCTTTCAATGTTTATTCCTAGTGAACATTCTTGAAAGCATTTAAAATGACAATAAAACTCATCATGTATAGTACTAATTTTGTACATAAATTCAAATAAATTGACAGCAGTGTCAGCAAGTATGACCAAGTATGTGCACACTTAGTAATAGCTACTATGCTAAGCTATTGTCTGAACAGTAGTGATTGTAAGAGGCAATTGATTACAAGCTGAATCCTGACTTCAGAAATGAGACATATGTTCTTAGAATCAATTAAATACAGTCCTTAAGCTTTCTTAGCTTGTTTCCTATTTGAAAAACTGAGACTAACAATTGCTATTGCCTCTAAAGGGTAGCATGAAGTTACACTTAAATTTCTTTGCACAATATTGGACACATAGTAAGTGCTCAGAGAAATTAGGAGGGGAGAAACCGCTTTAGAGGGTATCACTGTGAAAATCAAGAATAAGGCAAAAGATTAAAAGGCAGCTATAGCAATGTCTTAGCTGAATACTAACAGCATTATGAAGATGAAACCATAAAACATGACAAACATATCTTGGAGATATTGTGGGTTTGGTTCCAGACCACAGCAATAAAGTGAATACAACAATAAAGCAGTCACACAATTTTTTGATTTCCCTGTGCATATGAAAGTTATGCTCACACCATACTGTAAACTGTACTGTATACTATCAATTAAATATGTGATAGCATTATGTCTAAAAATACAATGTACGTATCTTAGCCCTAATTTAAAAATACTTTGTTGCTAAAAATTCTTGCGTTTGACAATACAGAATTACCTCAAACCTTCAATTTGTAAAAAATGCACTATCTGTGACATGCAACAAATCAAAGCACAATACAACAAGGTGAGCCTCTGTTTGCTGACATAGGCCGTGACTTCATAACACTCTGGTGACAACCTGTAAAGGGGATAGGTTGACTTCTTTTAAACTGCTTATTTTTTCATTAATTTTTAATATTTTATTTTATTGAAGTACGCTGTGCTGTGCTTAGTCACTCAGTCATGTCCGACTTTTTGCAATCCCATGGACTGTAGCCCTCCAGGCTCTTCTGTCCATGGGGATTCTCCAGGCAAGAATACTGGAGTGGGTTGCCATTTCCTTGTCCAAGGGATCTTCCCAACCCAGGGATCAAAACGAGGTCTTCTGCATTGCAGGAGGATTCTTTACCAGCTGAGCCACAAGGGAAGCCCAAGAATACTTGTGTGGGTAGACTTTCCCTTCCCCAGGAGATCTTCCCAACCCAGGGATTGAACCCAGGTCTCCCACATTTCAGGCAGATTCTTTACCAGCTGAGCCACAAGGGAAGCCCAAGAATATTGGAGTGGCTAGCCTATCCCTTCTGTAGGGGATCTTCCCAACCCAGGAATTGAACTGTGGTCTCCTACATTGCAGGCAGATTCTTTACCAGCTGAGCTATCAGGGAAGCTCTTATTGAAGTATACTTGATTTATGATGTGTCAATTTCAAATGTTATGCACAGTGATTCAGTTTCATATATATATATACATACATATATATTTTTTCAGATTCTTTCTCCTAGATTATTACAAAATACTAAGTATAGTTCCCTGTGCTATACAGTAGCTTACTTTAATGACAGTGAAGAGAAAACTTAGTTCATATTTCATGGACTACATTAGGATCCCCAAATACTCACTAAATATTTACTAAAACCCCACATATGAATTTCTAGGCATTGTTTTCTTATTTCATTTTGATATTTGGCAAAACTAATACAATTATGTAAAGTTTAAAAATAAAATAAAATTAGAGAAAAAAAAAATAAAACCTTTAATGTATTATAAAATGGAGCAACTTCTGTGGAAAGATGTGGTATACACACACACATACATATAAATATATATGTATATATACACAGAATATTATTTAATACACACAGATGGAATATTACTCAACCCTTATAAAGAATGACATAATGCCATTTGCAGCATCATGGATGGACCTGGAGATGATCGTACAAGTGAAATAAGTCAGACAGAAATGGGAAAATATCATATGATGTCACTTATATGCAGAGTCTAAAAAAATTGATATGAATGAACTTATTTACAAAACAGAAAGAGACTCAGGCTTAGTGAATGAACTTGTGGTTATCAGTGGGGAAGGGTGAGGGGAGAGATAGACTGGGAGGTTATGATTGACATATACACAGTGCTATATTTAAAATAGATAACCAACAGGAACCTATAGCACACAGAACTCTGCTCAATATTCTATAATAACCTAAATGAGAAGAGAACTTGAAAAAGAATATGTACATGTATACATGTAACTAAATTACTTTGCTGTACACATGAAACTAATAAAACATTGCTTATCAACTATAGTCTAATATAAAATAAAAATAAAAGCTTTTTTTTTTACCTAGGCATAACCCCTCCAAATTTTTTATGTATTATAAAATGGTGCAACTTCTATGAAAAACAATATGTAGATTCCTCAAAAAAATTAAAAATAGAACTACAATATGTTCCAGGAAACCCACTCCTGGGTGTGTATGCAAAAGAATTGAAAACAGAGCCTCAATGAGATATTTGGACACCCATATTCATAGCAGCACTGTTCATAATAGCCAAGATGTGTAAGCAATCCAAATATCCAATGGTGGATAAATTGATTTAAAAAATGTGGTGTGAAATACTGCTGCTGCTGCTGCTAAGTCGCTTCAGTCATGTCCGACTCTCTGCGACCCTATAGACGGCAGCCCACCAGGCTCCCCCGTCCCTGGGATTCTCCAGGCAAGAACACTGGAGTGGGTTGCCATTTCCTTCTCCAATGCATGAAAGTGAAAAGTGAAAGTGAAGTCGCTCAGTCGTGTCCAACTCTTAGTGACCCCATGGCCTGCAGCCCACCAGGCTCCTCCGTCCATGGGATTCTCCAGGCAAGAACACTGGAGTGGGCTGCCATTTCCTCCTCCAATGCATGAAAGTGAAAAGTCAAAGTGAAATACTATTTAGCCTTAAAAAGGAAGGAAATTTTGTCACATGTTACAAAATGGATGAATCTTGACAACATTATATTAAGTGAAATAAGCCAATTATGAAAACACAAATTGTGTATCTAAAGTAGTCAAATTCATATAAACAGAAAGTAGACTGGTGGTTAGTAGGAGCTGAGGAGAGGAAGGAAAGAGGAGTTATTTTTTAATGGGTATAGAATTTCAATTTTGCAAGACTGAAAAAGTTCAGGGGATCTCTTTCAAAGCAATGTGAATACAGTTAACACTACTGAACTGTACACTTAAAATGGTTATGACAATAAATTTTATGTTATGTGCTTTTAAATCACAATAAAAAGTGTATGTCCTCAGCATATCCTTTTTTTAATTTTGAGGGGGAAAGAATAGTAGATTCTAAAACAATATTAATTTTTCCTTCAAAATCTCTTATTGTCTTTCTTCTGAAAGTGAAAATGTATTGTTCTGAATAAAGTATTTTTCATTTATATGCAGAAATCAAAATTATACTGTTCCATTTAATGCAAGGCAATAGGATACAGAGTGGTTTGAAATTAGGAAATAATCCCATTTTTCATTTCTCTGGCCACATTGGAATTAAACTAGAGATTAAGAATAAAAACATAATTAGAAAACATGTTTCTGGAAGTTTGAAAACAATTAACTCATGGATCAAGAAAAGAAAATGTAAAGGCTAATATTAAATATTTAGCATTAAATAAAAATGAATAGAATACATATATAAGCTCATGAGATACAGCTAAAACCATACTAACAAGGAAATTTATAATCTTAAATTTTTATAGCAGAGAAGGCTAACTATTAATGAGCTAAGAATACAGCTTAAGAAATTAGTAAAAAGTACAATAGACTAAACCCAAAGAAAGTGGAATAAACCAAAGAATAAAGATAAAAGAAGAAACCAGTGAAATAGAAAACAAACCTTTACCATAGGCAGTCAACAAAGCCGACAGTTGGTACTTTGAAAAGGCTAAAAAAAATTGCAAATTTTTTGCAAGAATGATCAAGAATAAAAGATAGAAGGCACGAAAAAGCAATATCAGGAATGAAAAAGGGACTATAATTGTAAATGCCTCAAAGAATAACAAAGTAATAAAAGGATATTATTGAAAAAATCATTAAGCTAATAGACTGAAAACATGGTGATGAAGTGGACAAATTCCTATTGAGTTGCAAGAAATACTTAAGGAAATAATAATTCCAATTTTACACAGATTATTCCAGATTTTTAAAAAGAAGAAACACAAACTCATTTTATAAAGACAGCATAATGTTGACATCAAGTCAGATTTCATTGATGAATATATATTAAAAAAATTCTAAGTAAAATCTTAGCAAATCAAATCCATCAATGCATAAAAAGAAAGTGCTTTATAATCAAATTCATTTATTTCCAGAATGCAAACTGCTTTTATCTTAGAAAATCAATTTATGGAATTCCCTGAATTTTGAAATTACATGAAAAGCAATATGATTATTTCAGTAGAAGCAGAAAGACTATTTGATAAAATTCAATATTCACTCATGATAAAATTCTTAGTAAACAATGAAGAGAGGAGAGTATCTTAAACCTATTTAATGAAAAAGAGAAGCATATTACAAGTATCGCACTTCTGGTAAAATATTGAAAGCATTTCATTTGCAACTGGGAAAAAGCCAGTGGTGCCTGCTATTACAAACTCTACTCAATGTTGTATTGGTAATCATAGACAATGAAATGAGATAAGAAAAAGAAAAAGAAATGCAAAGAAAGAAACAAAAATATTATACACAGACCTTATGACTGTCTACATAGAAAAAATTTAAATGTACAGATAAATTAGTAGGATTATTAAGATTGTTTGATCCAGGCTTCTGGATATAAAGATAATATATAATAATAAATTGAAATTCTGCATATCAGGAGAAGAAATATGAATAGCTAATAAACAATTGATGAATTTCTCAACCTCATTAACAATCAGAGAAGTATAAATTGAAACCACAATAAAGTTATTATTTCACAACTAATAGACTAGAAGAATGAAAACAAGTATTCATGAAGATATTCAGCAACTTCAATTTGGCATTATCTAGTAGAGTGGAAAATATGTATTTCTTTTCCTGAGCAAATATATCATGTGCCAAAACTGGGCAAGTTCATAGTATGAGATATGTATAAAAATATTTATAATACCACTATTGTACTGGGAAAATAAAAACTAGTAACACCCAAAATATCTATGGATATTTAGAGAATGGGGAGGCCTTACAAATAGCTGTGAAAAGAAGAGAAGTGAAAAGCAAAGGAGAAAAGGAAAGATATAAACATCTGAATGCAGAGTTCCAAAGAATAGCAAGAAGAGATAAGAAAGCCTTCTTCAGCGATCAATGCAAAGAAATAGAGGAAAACAACAGAATGGGAAAGACTAGGGATCTCTTCAAGAAAATCAGATACCAAAGGAACATTTCATGCAAAGATGGGCTCGATAAAGGACAGAAATGGTATGGACCTAACAGAAGCAGAAGATATTAAGAAGAGGTGGCAAGAATACACAGAAGAACTGTACAAAAAAGATCTTCACGACCCAGATAATCACGATGGTGTGATCACTGCCCTAGAGCCAGACATCCTGGAATGTGAAGTCAAGTGGGCCTTAGAAAGCATCACTACGAACAAAGCTAGTGGAGGTGATGGAATTCCAGTTGAGCTATTCCAAATCCAGAAAGATGATGCTGTGAAAGTGCTGCACTCAATATGCCAGCACATTTGGAAAACTCAGCAGTGGCCACAGGACTGGAAAAGGTCAGTTTTCATTCCAATCCCAAAGAAAGGCAACGCCAAAGAATCCTCAAACTACCTCACAATTGCACTCATCTCACACGCTAGTAAAGTAATGCTCAAAATTCTCCAAGCCAGGCTTCAGCAATATGTGAACCGTGAACTTCCTGATGTTCAAGCTGGTTTTAGAAAAGGCAGAGGAACCAGAGATCAAATTGCCAACATCTGCTGGATCATAGAAAAAGCAAGAGAGTTCCAGAAAAACATCTATTTCTGCTTTATTGACTATGCCAAAGCCTTTGACTGTGTGGATCACAATAAACTGTGGAAAATTCTGAAAGAGATGGGAATACCAGACCACCTGATCTGCCTCTTGAGAAATTTGTATGCCGGTCAGGAAGCAACAGTTAGAACTGGACATGGAACAACAGACTGATTCCAAATAGGAAAAGGAATTCGTCAAGGCTGTATATTGTCACCCTGTTTATTTAACTTATATGCAGAGTACATCATGAGAAACGCTGGACTGGAAGAAACAGAAGCTGGAATCAAGATTGCCGGGAGAAATATCAATAACCTCAGATATGCAGATGACACCACCCTTATGGCAGAAAGTGAAGAGGAACTAAAAAGCCTCTTGATGAAAGTGAAAGTGGAGAGTGAAAAAGTTGGCTTAAAGCTCAACATTCAGAAAATGAAGATCATGGCATCCGGTCCCACCACTTCATGGGAAATAGATGGGGAAACAGTGGAAATAGTGTCAGACTTTATTTTTCTGGGCTCCAAAATCACTGCAGATGGTGACTGCAGCCATGAAATTAAAAGACGCTTACTCCTTGGAAGGAAAGTTATGACCAACCTAGATAGCATATTCAAAAGCAGAGACATTACTTTGCCAACAAAGGTTCGTCTAGTCAAGGCTATGGTTTTTCCTGTGGTCGTGTATGGATGTGAGAGTTGGACTGTGAAGAAGGCTGAGCGCCAAAGAATTGATGCTTTTGAACTGTGGTGTTGGAGAAGACTCTTGAGAGTCCCTTGGACTGCAGGGGATCCAACCAGTCCATTCTGAAGGAGATCAGCCCTGGGATTTCTTTGGAAGGAATGATGCTAAAGCTGAAACTCCAGTACTTTGACCACCTCATGCGAAGAATTGATTCATTGGAAAGGACCCTGATGCTGGGAGGGATTGGGGGCAGGAGGAGAAGGGGACGACAGAGGATGAGATGGCTGGATGGCATTACTGACTCGATGGATGTGAGTCTGAGTGAACTCCGGGAGTTGGTGATGGACAAGGAGGCCTGGCGTGCTGTGATTCATGGGGTCGCAAAGAGTCGGACACGACTGAGCGACTGATCTGATCTGATAAATTCATTTTGTTAAATACATCAATATAATACTATACTCACTGAAAGTTATTTACCTCTAGTTATGAAACAGCATGGAGATTCATCAAAAAATTAAAAATAGAACTGCTATATGATCCAGCAGTCCAATTTCTGAGTATATTTCCAAAGGAAAGGAAATCAATATCTTGAAGAAATATCCATACTGTCATGGTCATTGCAGCATTTTTCACAATAGCCAAGATATGGAAAAAAAATCTAAGTATGTGCAGACAGCTGGATGAATAAAGAAAATACATAATAGAATATTATTTAACCATAAAGAGAAAGAAATCCTGCCATTTTGACAACATGGTTGGATCTGAAGAACATTAAGTGAAATGTTGAACAGAAACAAATACTATATGATCTCACTTATATGTGGAATCTAAAAATATCAAACTCATAGAAACAGGGAATAGAATGGTGGTTGGCAAGGTCTGAGGGGTGTGAAAATGGGGAAAGGTTGGTCAAAGGGTATAAACTTTCAGTTATAATATGAATAATTTCTGAAGATGTAATGTATAGCATGGTGACTGTAGTTAACAATACTGTATTGTATACATGGGGCTTAAGGGGGTGCAGTGGTAAATGAATCCACCTGCAATGCAGCAGACACAGGAGACGTGGGTTTGATCCCAGGGTCCGGAAGATCCCCTAGAGGAAAAAATGGCAACCCACTCTAGTATTCTTGTCTGGAAAGTTCCACGGACAGATGAGTCTGGCAGGCTATAGTCTCTGGGGTTGCAAAGATTTGGACATGACTGAGCACACTGTGTGTGCAAAATTGCTAAGAAAGTAGAGCTTTAATGTTCTCACCATAACAACAACAATAAAATGCTTGGTGATGGACAGGGAGGCCTGGTGTGCTGTGGTTCATGGGGTCACAAAGAGTCGGACACGACTGAGCGACTGAACTGAACTGAACTGAAGGATCCATTAAGCAACCTTATTTTGATAAACTTTTTGCAATATAAATGTGTATCAAATCATATTGTACACCTTAAACTTATGCAATATTATATGTCAATTATATCTCAATAAACCTAGGGGGGAAAAGAATCGGCTAACTGTACTAACATGCTACATCATTGACAGATGTTTAGGAACATGATATTAAGGAAAAACAGTTGTAGGAGAATACCTAAAATGTTGCTCCATTTTATAGAATTCAAAACATGGAAAGCTTAATAATGCATTGTTAAGGGATACAGCCACCTCCAGTAAACACTATAAAGAAAAGCAAGTGGGAGATAAACACAAAATTAAGAACAGTCCTTACCTCTGGGTGCAGAGGCAAGTATGTGGGTTTGTGGAGGTGCTGACAGGGCATTTCATTGTAATGGTAATATTTTAAAAATCTAAAATACTTTATATTTTATACATGTTCTTCTATATATAACAAAATCCCAACTCTCTCCCTATTCCAGATTCACTACTTCCCCCTCTCTATCAATAGTAAATCATTAAAAAATAAAAACTAGTTAACACTCTTGATATTCCATCTTAATGAGGGAGGAGATATTTTCAAGCAAGATCACATATAGTACCCTGGAGTGGATGGCTTGAGGCTAAGGGAAGTTCATGATAAGAATGGAGGAAGTAGGGTGAGAGAGAGTGTATTGAGAATACACACAAATCGACTTACAGAATCCAGTTGTTTTCTCAGGTAATTGTCGATAGTTCAAAACACATTTTTGTTCAACAACTTTTAAGAGCTGCAAACAGACTTGCTGGCAGATTTTCTGATCTATTATGGCAATGGAAACCATCTGATGCCTGTTTTCAAATGTGTTTGCAGATGGCCAGAACTTATGACTCAATTAATAAAACAAACGTGTCTATGAACTTAATGTAATCCTTTTGACCTTAATAAAGTCTTAAATCCCGAGTAAATCTGCTTTAAGATTGAAAAATGTACACAAAAGTGAAACATTGCATACACTTGCACTAGAGTTTATGACCCTTGCCTCCTACCACTGCTCCCTGGCTAACTTGGTGCCATTTAAAGTGCTTCCTTTGGTGGTAACAAATTATAAATCCATATCTCTGTAAGACGCTCTCATCAGCCCAAATGCTTGTTCATAAGGGCACATGCATGCACACACACACACAAGGTCTTCTCTCGCATTGATTTGGTTGGCAGGTTGAAAAATGACCAAGGACCTTCTGTTCTAATTCTAAATATCATTGTTTATAATGATAATATGCTGTTCATTTTCCTGGATTTTCCGCCATGGAAATGCTAGACACATTACAATAAAATATATTCTTATGCAAATAATCCAAATAGGGTTTTGTTTTTTTTTTAACCCCAGAAGAAATGTTTGAAAGAACGTCCTGTCAAAAGCAAAATACTAAAGTTTCTCAATAGGCCACTATTCTTTATCTGAGCTGTTAAGTCTCTAAGTTATTATATTATTACTGAATTGAAAGAATAATAAAATAATACTGGACAGTCAGCCCCTAACCCCTCCCCATACATAGCAATTACAACTGTAGCTGAAAATGACTGAAATTCTATCACATCAAAGAAGACACCAGCCAGCCATGGCCTCATGAAAGCCTTTCTGGGGTTTTCAGTTAGATTCAAAAAGGGAGTTGTTTGGCATATTCTTCTATTGTTTCAGAGGCCCCTGTCAATCAGCACAGCAGTTAGTGAGGAACTCTACAGCTTGCTACCACCAGCCAATAGGCAAACTGGTTTGGCTCTTCTTTTAACCTAGCTGGTTATCTAATCTATTTTTATTATGAGAGAAGAGTATAGTTAATGGATTTGGTCAAGGCTGAAATTAAGCCTGGATATTTTAATGACAACTGAATCATTCCTTATTTTATGTTAATTGTATTCAAACCTGTTTTGAATAACTGTGTTAGTAGGGAAAGGAGGAAAGATCACCAAACTGGAAAAAAGAAATATAGGTTCTTTTCTCCCCTTGAGACCAGTTCCATTCTTAAGGTGCTTTGCAAGAACCTTGAGGATCCTTGCTTGATTCTGGGAGGTGGTAGTGGTTTTGTCTTAGAAGAAAGATTAAAAATGTCTTTCATAGGTCAATATACCAGGATTAAAACTGAAAAAAAATGAATGGGCTCCATTCATTATTACCCAAAACTTAAATCGTCTTCCTCTGGTGTCTCCAATTTTAAGTGGAAAACTTAACTACTGAAAGCGACTTAGTTTCTTCTAATTTAAGACTCTTAGATAGTCATTCCATGCAGTGTTCAAACTCTCTGTCTTTCAGCGTTATATCAAAGGGTTCCCCCCTCCCTTTTCTCCACAATGATGTCTGTATGCAGAGGAAGCCCTATGTATGGTGACAGCAGCGGCAAGACAGAAGAAACTTGTAGTTTTTCCCAAGATAGTCTGCATCTTCCTGAGTTACAGAGCATCCACTGCTAATGTCTGCTGTTTCCTTGTATTACCCACTATGACAACCGAGGGCCCCTTTAGTCTTGAGCTGTCTGAACCTTTTCATCCTGTACCAGGCGTCTTCTAGTTCATTAGTTCTCTCGAGTGTCTCCCATCCCCTGCCACTCACAGACCATGGGCAATTGGAAGTTTTATCTCAGAAACATTTATATAGATATCTTTCCCACTGATGATGCCATACTTTATGCTTCCAGTACATTGTAAATTGCTCTTTCTGTATTAGAATGGACCATAAAGTTAGACCAGCACCTAGTATGTTCAAAATGCTCTCAATGTATCTAGGGTTTCTGTTGTTTGACCTTCTTAGAGATGAGGTATCTTCTCCCTTATCCATTATATGACCTATCCTTCACACTCTGTTATATTGTGGTCAACAGTCAACTCAGCACCCCAAGTTTAAGTTTTGCTATATAACAAGAGATTTAGATTTGCTATATAACAAGAGATTTAGATTTAAAAAGAGATTTAGAAGCCCTTCACTGAACCCAGTTTTCAACATCATTGTCCTGCTATGGACTTAGAAAATTTTATTTTAAAATCCAAGCTGAACAAAAAGTTCAATCTAGGTTGTACCAGAAGCCCTGTTTCCCCTCCCCCTCCCCCACCCTCCGCCTACATCATCATGCCACATTGATCCAGTGAGTAAGGAGTCATAGAAAATGAATAAATATTATGTACCTCTTTCTCTTAAATTACTGACCAGCTTTTCTAGCATAATTCTGATGCACTAGAATGCCTGCTAGGGAGCCAGTAGTTCTCAGCATTAGGCACCAGATACCCAATGCAAAGATTTAGGGAGAAAATAGGATTCATTTTCCAAGAAAGGTTTTTCAAATTGAAGAGGAAGATTCAGAATATCTTGCAATTTGTAGCCCCCTTGTAAACGTGACTGATGGTAAGCACTATGCAGTTATGTTTAAGAAGACATTCAAAGTGTGTGTGAAGCAATGCCTTACGGTCACTGTGATGAAGCAGGGTTGAAACTATCTCTGGACAGAGATATGTAGATTCAAATTTATTGTTAGTTTCTCACTCAAGCTTCTTCTGAGTAAGTTCTATCATTAATGATCTCAAACCCAACTAGTAGTGTTTACCAGTAGCGGAAACTAATGTAACAATTTTATACTTATTGAAGAGATGGCTGATCCACAGATATTTTAATGCTTGCTCCATTTTGGGGTTCATTGCCTTCTAACACTGTTTACCTCTACAGTTAATAAATCTTATTTTCTTTATTTTACAACTTAGAATCCGAGACCCAGGGAAGAAAAAAAAAATGGTTTACTAAGGACATAGATCAACTCATTACTATGTATCTTGTGTTATTTCTGTGCTACAGTCCTGCTCACATTTTAATTACAAAATAAGAATCTATATAAAGCATTTGTGTTCATAGTCACGGTATCATGAGATCATCATAGTGCTATGTCCATATTTTTTAGAGCCTGAAAGAGGTTGTAGAGAGCAGAGAGTGTTTATTCAGATCCAATGTGGTAGAGGTAGAAAGCAAGTAAAGTAGGAGGAACATTTAAATATTTTTTTCAGCTTTAAGGGTTTTAAAGTTTAAGTAATACTTATATTAATCTAGATGTTACATTAAATTTGTTGAAAAGCTACTAAAGTGAGCTCGGAGCTTGGAGACCTGGGTGTTAGGCCCTGGACCACCACAAAATAAATTGGTTGACGTGAACAAGTCAATCAACTATTTTGCTTCTTCAGTTTCTTTATGGATAAAAATGAGAACATTTAACTGGATAATCTCTAAGTTGACCTGTAATATTCTTCAAGTTTTTGTGGAGTCTATATCCACAGATCTATCATGTGTCTCTAATTCCCAAATCTAATCAATCACCAAGTTCTGCTGACTTTCTCCTGAATATTACCTGACTTTATCAATGCCCCTTCTTTTCAGCTGTCATTCCACTTGTTGAGAGCCTCAGTATCTTTCAACAGTGTGCTGTGCTAAGTCACTTCAGTCGTGTCTGACTCTTTGTGACCCCATGGACTGGAGCCTGCCAGACCCCTCTGTTCATGGAATTCTCCAGGCAGGAATACTGGAGTGGGTTGCCCTGCCCTCCTCCAGGGGATCTTCCCAACCCAGGGATCAAACCCAGGTCTCCTGTATTTCAGGGAGATTCTTTACTGTCTGAGCCACCAGGGAGCCCATAATGTCATGTCATTGCAATCACTCTCAGGTTCTTGATTTAGAAGCCCTGGTATGGGTTAGGTGCCCTTCCTCTGTGCTCTATCAGCCCCCTCTGCTGAGTCCTGTAGCGGCACTCACCACACTCTATGACAACTGTGCACTTGCTGTTTTGTCTACTTGTACAGAGAGTGACCCAAATATCAAAGGAAATATAACTTGAGTTTCTGTATTTCTATTTCTACTTTGAGCTCTCATCTGATAGAGCAACAGCCTTAGCTCTCTGGGGGCTCCCCTTTCTTACTTTGGGTTGTGCCATTGTTCTAGAGCCTTATATAACAACAAAGGTGGGGGAAGAAGGGTCACCTTAGGGGCAGGACCCAGGTCTTGGTCATCATTTTAATCCCAGTGCCTAGAGCATGGCAGGCACTCAACAACTGAATACTTGAATAAATGAAAGAACGGCACAATAGGGGACTAGATTATTTTAATAAACACCTCTTGATGTCATACTGGCTGCTACTTTTGTCAAAATAAGAGGTTAAAAATCCTTATTTAAAGAAGAAAGAGACTTTACCCTAAAATGAATAGCAAATGTCCAGAAGAATGGGTCCTTTTGCCCTTGGAACTCCAACTTGAGCTAGTTGACCCACTGACATGCTGGTGGAAAATGCAAGTATTGATCACCGTGGGAGACTGCATCTTCACGATGGGGAAAGGAAACAGTACTATTAAAGAATAGGGACAGCTGAAACGTGGGGACGGGGCAGCCACTTTGGGGAGAAAAGGACAAATAAGGAGAAACCATTAGGCAGGAAAGGCTGAGAACCAGTTTCCATTGTGTGACTGTGTTGATTTTTGAAAATGAGAAGGTATTCATTTTACATGCTATGGTAATTAAGCAAACAAAAACCTATATGACCAAAAAGTGAAGATTGATACATGCATTCAATGAGAGCAGGGAAAATTACACTAGCGGAGGAAAAGATTCCATATGTTCTCCAATACCTAGGCACAACTGGGTGCCGCTTTAATGACTTTCCAAATGCACCCCGTTGTTCTTAGGTATTGAAGAACATATGGCATGTTTCCCCTTTAACTGTGAATTTCCTTGCTTTTGTCAGTTGGTGTCTCAAGCTTAATGTATTTTAATGCAGCTTTTGTGGGTGTGAATACAGTCCGAAGTTGTTATTAGAGAGACCATGTTAATAGTATACGCAGATGTTATCTCTTAGTCATCCCCAAATATGCTGTGAAAATCTACATATACAGGGCTAACTTTGAAATTGTTAATAAAGGCCCTTCGAGAGTTTCCAAATTGTTCTTCTCAGCTCCAAACTTAGCATGGATGATAAATGACCATTTAGTTGCCAATATAGCACAATATTTCAATTTCCTGCCTTCCCAAAGGTATTTGAAAGGTTGTACGAAGTTCATACTCACAGTATGTGTTGTCTACAATGCTGTGATCTCCGACTGGCTAACTTTAACCAAAACCTTTTCAATTAACTCAACACATTCCTGGAGAAAAAACCAGCCCACTCAAGGCTCTGTACAAATATGGCTTTATTGATTTTCTTGGCAAAGGCTCCCTAAATTATGGTGAAATCTGTTCTTTCAGATGATGTACAAAAGGGAATATTGTTCGTGTAACACAAACAGTAAATGAACGGAAGGAAGATCAACATTTTGTCTACAAAAAGCTACAGATTCAATTGTATTTTTTTTCTTTTTTGCACACACAGCCTCTGAGAATGTTAATGAAAATCTAAAGGAAAGGGGAAAACAAATCCTCATTCTCAGTCCTGCCACCCCCTGCAAATCAAATTGTTTTCAATTTTTCCCCATCCCCTTCTAGTCCCTGTCCATATGCATACATAATTTTTACATAATTACACTTCCAGTGTTGAAGCAATTTTGTGATCTGCTTTTCTTTCTGTTTAAAATTATAGACATTGGATTCTGAGGAAAGCTGTATAGCACATTCTTGTGGACAAATAGAGCAGAACCTAGAGGAGAAAACTGAAACTCATGGACAGAAATTTGCCAAGCAGCTGAAGCCCAGCATTTCAGAGTATAGAAAGGTCCTTGACTAGACTAGGTTGGCTCATTGTTTGCTTTTGAATCCTCACTGTGTATGCAGGAGAGCCAAAAGAGGGCTGCCTGTGGTTGTGCCATTATTCTGAGAACCAGGCTGCCCAGAGAAAAGAGCCCAGTGTGGGCCATGGACCCCTCCACTGGGGGATTAATATCAGCCAAAAAAAAAAAAAACAAAAAAAAAACAAGGCTGATTTCTGGTGAGCTACCATTAGACTGACTGCAGAATGAGCATTTCTGAGG
The DNA here is from genome assembly GCF_032452875.1 of Bos javanicus. Lineage (NCBI taxonomy): Eukaryota > Metazoa > Chordata > Mammalia > Artiodactyla > Bovidae > Bos > Bos javanicus. The sequence goes on from NC_083897.1 coordinate 21,568,678, forward strand.
TGCATAACTTCCTGGAAAGCTATCCCTTTCTGTGGACCAAGGACCTGAAGCTCGCCACATGGAGGCAAAGGCTGTGAGACTAAGGCTCATTCATGATGGGGATGGTGAATAGCAACAGACGTACAAATAGTGCTGTTGATAAAAATGATAGTAAAACAGTTATCAGAGTGACAAAATCCCCAAGTAAAGATTTATTTATATAATTAAACATGTAGTTAATGGATGCAGTGCTTTTAAAAAAGTACATAGATATGTGAGCTTAAAACAATTCTGTATTTCAGCTAAAATCCAAGCTTTGCTTAATATTTATTAGTCGGCTAATCCAAGCAGTAACCCGAGGAAGAAAAAGAAATTTCTAATATTATTTTCACAAAATTTGCAATATTAGAAAAAATCATTAAAATCTAAGTTTGTGGGTTCTCTAGGTTCCTGTACTTGAACCAGTTCTCTCTATGTTACCCTTTGTAAGTTTTAACGGCAAGCAAGCCTTCTGGATAATATTGCATGCCTTCGGCCCAGTATGACATTAACCAGGTTGTGCTACAATACCAGGTTTGGAAGTCTTTAGTTAAAAAATGTGGGTTTGTATGCTATACATATATTATTTTTTCAATTTTGATTGAAAGTCTAACTTGCTCTACTCCAGACTTACTAGCTAAAAGGCTAACTTGAAAGACTGTTGCTTTGCTGAAATCATGACAGACTGAAATGTACACAAGAATTGGTGAAACTTTCAGATAAATGGAATAACCTGATTTAGGAAATAATACTGCAGAGGTTCTTAAGCTCCCCCTCCCCAAGTATCCTTAACAACAAAGGAGTGTGAACTCTCCAGGGGCTCTGGAGCAGTCTGTCACAAGCTTGAAATTTCTTTGAAGATTCCGTTTTTTATCTTAAGATATCATAGGTTTTTTTGTATACTACTCCATGATATGTTCATGTTTGTTTTGACTTTTCAAAATATTTTATGTTGTCAAGTAAATTATGTAACTTTTCCTTCCAGATCTTTAAGGAAAATAGATGTTCCAGAAAGATGTCATGTTTATTCCATGGCTTACATTGGTTACATGTGCCTGTTGAAAAGCACAACACAGTGGTTTTAAGAATTTATTTTTTCAACTACTAAAGAGTTTCAGAATTAATTAAATATCAGGGAACATTAAATACCTGGAGTGTTTTACCATTGAACTTCAGCCCACCAGATTACCAATATGTGATAATACATGCAAAAATGCCTTGAAATTGTGCTTGGCTCTATTTTTGTGTAGCTTCCAGCATTGCTGATTTTTCTTCTTCTCTGTGGAGTTGTGTGTGCTTCAAGTTCCTTCAACTCATTTGCTTCTGTGAAGGTTTTATATTAGAGTTTTAGAATGTGCTTTTTCAAAAAAGAAAAAAAAATAACATACATTGGTACATATCTAAAAAAGAAGAATGTGCTTTGAAGTGAGATAGACCTAGATTTAAATCATAGCTCTGTCACTTAATAGTCTTGTCACTTATCTTCTCTTACACTCAATTTTGCCACCTGTAAAGTGAGAATAACAGTATCCATTTCCAAGGGCTGTCATGAAGATTAAATAAGGTGATATATATAGAAAATCCCATGGACAGAAGAGCCTGGCAGGCTACAGTCCATGGGATTGCAAGAGTCAGAAACAACTGAGCGACTAAACAATAACAAATATATAATTTGCCTAGCACATAGAAGGTGCCCCCCAAATGGTAGCACCTCTTCCTGTGTACCTCATTGTCCCCTAACCCATCCCTCCCATCCCACACCCTCTAGATCACCACCGAGCACGAGCTGAGCTCCCTCTGTTATGCTGCAGCCTCCCACTAGCTATACGTTTTACACATGGCAGTGTATATAGGTCAATGCTACTGTCCCAATTCGTCCTACCCTTCCCTTTCCTCTCCGTGTCCACATGTCCCTTCTCTACATCTGCCTCTTTATCCCTGCCCTGGAAATAGGTTCATCTGTACTATTTTTCTAGCTTCCACATGTATGTGTTAATATACGATATTTGTTTTTCTCTTTCTGATTTACTTCACTCTGTGTGATAGACTCTAGGTCCATCCACATCACTATAAATGACCCAATTCTGTTCCTTTTTATGGCCAAGTAATGAAAGAGGAGAGTGAAAAAGTTGGCTTAAAGCTCAACATTCAGAAAACTAAGATCATGGCAACCAGTCCCATCACTTCATGGCAGATATATGGGGAAACAGTGGAAACAGTGGCTGACTTTATTTTTCTGGGCTCCAAAATCACTGCAGATGGTGATTGCAGCCATGAAATTAAAAGACGCTTACTCCTTGGAAGAAAAGTTATGACCAACCTGGATAGCATATTCAAAAGCAGAGACATTACATTGCCAACAAAGGTCCGTCTAGTCAAGGCTATGGTTTTTCCAGTGGTCATGTATGGATGTGAGAGTTGGACTGTGAAGAAAGCTGAGCGCCGAAGAACTGATGCTTTTGAACTGTGGTGTTGGAGAAGACTCTTGAGAGTCCCTTGGACTGCAAGGAGATCCAACCAGTCCATCCTAAAGGAGATCAGTCCTGGGTGTTCATTGGAAGGACTGATGTTGAAGCTGAAACTCCAGTACTTTGGCCACCTGATGTGAAGAGCTGACTCATTTGAAAAGACCCTGATGCTGGGAAAGATTGAGGGCAGGAGGAGAAGGGAACGACAGAGGATGAGATGGCTGGATGGCATTATCGACTCGATGGACATGGGTTTGGGTGGACTCTGGGAGTTGGTGATGGACAGGGAGGCCTGGCGTGCTGCAGTTCATGGGGTTGCAAAGAGTCCAATATGACTGAGTGACTGAACTGAACTGAACTGAATATTCCATTGTACATATGAACCACATCTTTATCCATTCATCTGTCAATGGACGTTTAGGTTGCTTCCATGTTCTGGCTATTGTAAATAGTGCTGCAGTGAACACTGGGTTGCAGGTATCTTTTCAAATTATGGTTTTTGCTGGGTGTACTCCACAAAGAAAGTGAAAGTGAAAGTTCCTTAGTCATGTCCAGCTCTTTGCAACCGCATGGACTACAGAGTCCATGGAATTCTTCAGGCCAGAATACTGGAGTGGGTAGCCTTTCCCTTCCCCAGGAGGTCTTCCCAACACGGGGATCGAACCCAGGTCTCCCACATTTACCAGCTGAGCCACAAGGAAAGCCCTGGGTGTATGCCATAGTGCATAAAAAAGCAAAGACATTATTTTTCCGACAAAGGTCCATATTGTCAAAGCTATGGTTTTTCCAGTAGTTATGTACGGATGTGAGAGCTGGACCATAAAGAAGGCTGAGCACTGGAGAATTGATGTTTTTGAACTGTGGTTCTGGACAACATTCTTGAGAGTCTCTTGGACAGCAAGGAGATCAAACCAGTCAATCTTAAAGGAAATAAACCCTGAATACTCATTGGAAGGACTGATGCTGAAGCTGAAGCTCCGATACTTTGGCCACCTGATGTGAACAGACGACTTATTGGAAAAGACCCTGATGCTGGGAAAGATTGGAGGCAGAAGGAGAAGAAGGTGACAGAGGATAAGATGTTTGGATGGCATCGCCAATTCAGTAGGCATGAACTTGGGTTAACTACTGGAGATGGTGTGGGATAGAGAAGCCAGGCGTGCTGCAGTGCATGGGGTCGCAAAGAGTCAGACACGACTTGGCAGCTGAACAATAATAACAGGTAGTCCTATTTTTCCCTTTTAAAGAACCTCAATACTGTTCTCATACTGTGTGTCAGGGCTGTATATTGTCATCCTGCTTTAACTTACGTGCAGAATGAATGATACTTGCTCAGTCCTGTCTAACTCTTTGCGACCTTATGGACTGTCGCCTGCCAGGCTCCTCTGTCCATGGAATTCTTGAGGCAAGAATACTGGAGTGCGTAGCCACTCCCTTCTCCAGGGGATCATCCCAACCCAGGGATTGAACCTGGGTCTCCTACATTGCAGGCAGATTCTTTATTGTTTGAGCCACAAGTGACATTATGCAAAATTCCAGGCTGGTTGACTCACAAACTAGAATCAAGATTGCTGGGAGAAATATCAACAACCTCAGATATGAAGATGACACCACTCTAATGGTAGAAAGCAAAGAGGAACTAAAGAGCTTCTTGATGAGAGTGAAAGAGGATAGTGAAAAAGCTGGCTTAAAACTCAATATTCAAAAAACTAAGATTATGGCATCCAGTCCCATCACTTCATGGCAAATAGACGGTGGAAAAGTGGAAACTGTGACAGATTTTATTTACTTGATCTCCAGAATCACTGTGGACAGTGACTGCAACCACTAAATTAAAATTGCTTGTTCCTTGGAAGAAAAACTATGACAAACCTAGACAGCATATTAAGAAACAGACATCACTTTGGTAACAAATGTCTACATGGCCAAAGCTATGGTTTTTCGAGTAGTTATGTATAGATGTGAGAGTTGGACCATAAAGAAGGCTGAGCAGTGAAGAACTGATGCTTTCGAGCTGTGGTGCTGGAGAAGACTCTTGAGAGTCCCTTGGACAGCAAGAAAATCAAACCAGTCCATCCTAAAGGAAATCAACCATGAACATTCATTGGAGGGACTGATGCTAAAGCTGAAGCTCCAATAATTTGCCTACTTGATGTGAAGAGCCAACTCACTGGCAAAGACCCTGATGCTAGGTAAAACTGAGGGCAGGAGGAGAAGGGGGTGACAGAAGATGAGATGGTTGGATGGCATCATTGACTCAATGGACATGAGTTTGGGCAAACTCCAGGAGATAGTGAAGAACAGGGAAGCCTGGCATGCTGCAGTTCATGGGATCGCAAAGAGCTGAATATGACTTAGGGACTGAGCAACAATAACAAATACAGTTCTCAGTAGTAAATGTATCAATTTACATTCCCATCAAAAGAGCAAGAGTATTCGCTTCTCTCCACACCCTCTCCACCATTTATTGTTTGTAGATTTTTTGATGAAGACCATTCTGATTAGTGGAGAAGGAAATGGTAAACCACTTCAACATTCTTGCCTTGAGAACCCCACGAACAGTATGAAAAGGCAAAAATATAGGACACTGAAAGATAAACTCCCTAGGTCAGTAGATGCCCAATATGATACTGGAGAAGAGTGGAGAAATAATTCCAGAAAGAATGAAGAGACAGAGCCAAAGTGAAAACAGCACCCAGTTGTGGATGTGACTGGTGATGGAATTAAAGTCTAATATTGTAAAGAACAATATTGCATAGGAACCTGGAATGTTATGTCCATAAATCAAGGTAAATTGGAAGTGGTCAAACAGGAGATGGCAAGAGTGAACATCAACATTTTAGGAATTAGTGAACTAAAATGGACTGGAATGGGTGAATTTAATTCAGATGACCATTATATCTACTACTGTGGGCAAGAATCCCTTAGAAGAAGTGGAGTAACCCTCTTAGTCAAAAAAAGAGTCCAAAATGCAGTACTTGGATGCAATTACAAAAATGACAGAATGATCTCTGTTCGTGTCCAAGGCAAACTATTCAATATCACAGTAATCCAAGTCTATGCCCCAACCACTGATGCTGAAGAAGCAGAAACTGAATGGTTCTATGAAGACCTACAAGACCTTCTAGAACTAACACCCCAAAAAGATGTCCTTTTCATCATAGGGGATTGGAATGCAAAAGTGGGAAGTCAAGATACCTGGAGTAACGGGTAAGTTTGGCCTTGGAGTACAGAATGAAGCAGGGCAAAGGCTAACAGAGTTTTGCCAAGAGAACACACTAGTTTATAGCAAACACCCTCTTCCAATAACACAAGAGAAGATTCTACACATGGACATCAGCAGATGGTCAATACCGAAATTAGATTGATCATATTCTTTGCAGCCGAAGATGGAGGAAAGATGGAGAAGCTCTATGCAGTCAGCAAAAACAAGACTGGGAGCTGACTATGGCTTAGATCATAAACTCCTTATTGTAAAATTCAGGCTTAAATTGAAGAAAGTAGGGAAAACCACTAGGCCATTTGGGTATGACCTAAATCAAATTACTTACGATTACACAGTGGAAGGGACAAATGGATTCAAGGGATTAGATCTGGTAGACAGTGCCTGAAGAACTATGGACAGAGATTCCTAACATTGTACAGGAGGCAGTGATTAAGGCCATCCCCAAGAAAAAGAAATGCAGAAAGGCAAAATGGTTGTCTGAGGAGGCCTTACAAACAGCTGAGAAAAGAAGAGAAGAGAAAGGCAAAGGAGACAGTATTCTTCACAGAGCTAGAACAAATAATTTCACAATTTGTATGGAAATACAAAAAACCTCGAATAGCCAAAGCTATCTTGAGAAAGAAGAATGGAACTGGAGGAATCAACCTACCTGACTTCAGGCTCTATTACAAAGCCACAGTTATTAAGACAGTATGGTACTGGCACAAAGACAGAAATATTGATCAATGGAACAAAATAGAAAGCCCAGAGATAAATCCACCCACATATGGACACCTTATCTTTGACAAAGGAGGCAAGAATATACAATGGATTAAAGACAATCTCTTTAACAAGTGGTGCTGGGAAAACTGGTCAACCACTTGTAAAAGAATGAAACTAGAACACTTTCTAACACCATACACAAAAATAAACTCAAAATGGATTAAAGATCTCAACATAAGACCGGAAACTATAAAACTCCTAGAGGAGAACATAGGCAAAACACTCTCCGACATACATCACAGCAGGATCCTCTATGACCCACCTCTCAGAATATTGGAAATAAAAGCAAAAATAAACAAATGGAACCTAATTAAACTTAAAAGCTTCTGCACAACAAAGGAAAATATTAGCAAGATGATAAGGCAGCCTTCAGAATGGGAGAAAATAATAGCAAATGAAGCAACTGACAAACAACTAATCTCAAAAATATACAAACAACTCCTACAGCTCAACTCCAGAAAAATAAATAACCCAATCAAAAAATGGGCCAAAGAACTAAATAGACATTTCTCCAAAGAAGACATACAGATGGCTAACAAACACATGAAAAGATGCTCAACATCACTCATTATCAGAGAAATGCATATCAAAACCACTATGAGGTACCATTTCACACCAGTCAGAATGGCTGCGATCCAAAAGTCTACAAGCAATAAATGCTGGAGACGGTGTGGAGAAAAGGGAACTCTCTTACACTGTTGGTGGGAATGCAAACTAGTACAGCCACTATGGAGAACAGTGTGGAGATTCCTTAAGAAACTGGAACTAGAACTGCCTTATGATCCAGCAATCCCACTGCTGGGCATACACACTGAGGAAACCAGAAGGGAAAGAGACACGTGTACCCCAATGTTCATCGCAGCACTGTTTATAATAGCCAGGACATGGAAGCAACCTAGATGCCCATCAGCAGATGAATGGATAAAGAAAGCTGTGGTACATACACACAATGGAGTATTACTCAGCCATTAAAAAGAATACATTTAAATCAGTTCTAATGAGATGGATGAAACTGGAACCTATTATACAGAGTGAAGTAAGCCAGAAAGAAAAACACCAATACAGTATACTAACGCATATATATGGAATTTAGAAAGATGGTAACAATAATCCTGTGTATGAGACAGCAAAAGAGACACTGATGTATAGATCAGTCTTATGGACTCTGAGGGAGAGGGAGAGGGTGGGGAGATTTGGGAGAATGACATTGAAACATGTATAATATCATGTATGAAACGAGTCGCCAGTCCAGGTTCGATGCATGATACTGGATGCTTGGGGCTGGTGCACTGGGACGACCCAGAGGGAGGGTATGGGGAGGGAGGAGGGAGGAGGGTTCAGGATGGGGAACACATGTATACCTGTGGCAGATTCATTTTGATATATGGCAAAACCAATTCAATATTGTAAAGTTAAAAAAAAAAAAAAAAAAGATCTTAAAGACACAGATAACCATGGTGGTGTGATCACTCTCCTAGAGCCAGACATCCTGGAGCCCGAAGTCAAGTGGGCCTTAGGAAGCATCTCTATGAACAAAGCTAGTGGAGGTGATGGAATTCCAGTTGAGCTATTTCAAATCCTAAAAGATGATGCTGTAATAGTGATGCACTCAATATGCCAGCGAATTTGGAAAACTCAGCAGTGGCCACAGGACTGGAAAAGGTCAGTTTTCATTCCAATCCCAAAGAAAGGCAATGACAAAGAATGTTCAAACTACCACACAGTTGCGTTCATCTCACACACTAGCAAAGTAATGCTCAAAATTCTCCAAGCAAGGCTTCAAAGGTACGTGAACTGAGAACTTCCAGATGTTCAACCCTTTAGAAAAGGCAGAGGAACAAGAGATCAAATGCCAACATCTGTTGGATCCTAGAAAAAGCTATAGAGTTCCAGAAAAACATCTACTTCTGCTTCACTGACTACACCAAAGCCTTTGACTGTGTGGATCACAACAAACTGTCAAAAGATCTTAAAGAGATGGAAATACCAGACCACCTTATCTTCATCCTGAGAAATCTGTATGCAGGTCAAGAAGCAACACTTAGAACTGGACATGGAACAATGAACTGGTTCCAAATTGGGAAAGGAGTATGTCAAAGCTGTATATTGTCACCCTGCTTATTTAACTTATATGCAGAGTCAGTCAGTTCAGTTGCTCAGTCGTGTCTGACTCTTTGCAACCCCATGGACTGCAGCACGCCAGGCTTCCCTGTCCATCACCAAATCCTAGAGCTTGCTCAAACTCATGTCCATTGAGTCAGTGATGCCATCCAACCATCTCATCCTCTGTCAGCCCCTTCTCCTGCCCTCAGTCTTTCCCATCATCAGGGTCTTTTCCAATGAGTCAGCTCTTCGCATCAGGTGGCCAAAGTATTAGAGTTTCAGCTTCAGCATCAGTCCTTCCAATGAATATTCAGGACTGATTTCCTTTAGGACTGACTGATTTGATCATGCAGTCCAAGGGACTCTCAACCGTCTTCTCCAATAGCACACTTCAAAAGCTTCAATTTTTTGGCGCTCAGCTTTCTTTATAGTTCAACTCTCACATCCATACATGACTACTGGAAAAATCATAACTTTGACTAGACGGACCTTTGTTGGCAAAGTAATGTCTCTGCTTTTTAATATGCTGTCTAGGTTGGTCATAGCTTTTCTTCCAAGGAGCAAGTGTCTTTTAATTTCATGGCTGTAGTCATCATCTGCAGTGGTTTTGGAGCCCAAGAAAATAAAGTCTTGTCACTGTTTCCATTGTTTCCCCATCTATTTGCCATGAAGTGACGGGACCAGATGCCATGATCTTATTTTTCTGAATGTTGAGCTTTAAGCTAGCTTTTTCATGCTTCTCTTTCACCCTAATCAAGAGGCTCTTAGTTCCTCTTCATTTTCTGCCATAAGGGTGGTGTCATCTGCATATCTGAGGTTATTGATATTTCTCCCAGCAATCTTGATTCCAGCTTGTGCTTCATCCAGCCTGGCATTTCTCATGGTGTACTCTGCCTTTAATTTAAATATGCAGGGTGACAATATACAGCTTTGACAAACTCCTTTCCCTGTTTGGAACCAGTCCATTGTTCCATGTCTGGTTCTGTTGCTTCTTGACCAGCATACAGATTTCTCAGGAGGCTAGTAAGGTGGTCTGGTATTCCCATATCTTGAAGAAATTTCCACAGTTTGTTGTGATCTATACCATCAAAGGCTTTGGTGTAATCAACAAAGCAGAAGTAGATGTTTTTCTGGAATTCTCTTGCTTTTTCTATGATCCATTGGATGTTGGCAATTTGATCTCTGGTTCCTCTGCCTTTTGTAAATCCAGCTTGAACATCCGTAAGTTCACGTTTCATGTGTTGTTGATGACTGGCTTGGAGAATGTTGAGCAATACTTTGCTGGCATGTGAGATGAGTGCAATTGTGTGGTAGTTTGAACATTCTTTCGCATTTCCCTTCTGATGTACATGCAGAGTACATCATGTGAAATGCCAGGCTGGATGAAGCACAAGCTGGAATCAAGATTTCTGGGAGAAATATCAATAACCTCAGATACCCAAATGACACCACCCTTATGGCAGAAAATGAAGAAGAACTAAAGAGCCTCTTGATGAAAGTGAAAGAGGAGAGTGAAAACGCTGGCTTGAAACTCAACATTAAAAAACGAAGATCATGGCATGTGGTCCCATCACTTCATGGCAAATAGATGGGTTAACAATGGAAATGTTGACAGAGTTTCTTTTCCTGGCCTCCAAAATCACTGCAGATGGTGAGGGCAGCCATGAAATTAAAAGACGCTTGCTCCTTGGAAGAAAAGCTATAACCAACCTAGATAGCATATTAAAAATCAGACATATTACTTTGCCGACAAAGGTCTGTCTAGTTAAAGTTATGGCTTTTCCAGTAGTCATGTACAGATGTGGGAGTTGGACCATAAAGAAAGCTGAGCATGGAGGAATTGATGCTTTTGAACTGTGGTATTGAGAAGACTCTTGAGAGTCCCTTGGACTGCAAGGAAATCCAACCAGTCCATCCTAAAGGAGATCAGTCCTGGGTGTTCACTGGAAGGACTGGTGCTGATGCACCTGATGCGAAGAGCTGACTCATTGGAAAAGCCCCTGATGCTGGGAAAGATTGAAGACAGGAATAGAAGGGGACGACAGATAATGAGATGGCTGGATGGCATCACCGACTCAATGGACATTAGTTTGGGTGAACTCCGGGAGTTGGTGATGGACAGGGAGGCCTGGCGTGCTGTGGTCCATGGGGTCTCAACGAGTCGGACACGACTGCGCGACTGAACTGAACTGAAGTATTATTTTGTAGCACACTGTAACATAGGACTGCTTTTTCAGCTGTGAGCTTGTGCCTTCTTGTCTAATGTTTTCCTGTGATGATTTCTAATTTTATTAACATTCGACTCTATTCCTACCAAGACAAAACTAGTTGGAATAGGAAAAATAACACATAGCTCAAACTTATTTAAATGTATAGCATTTCATTTCATCTTCACAGCAACAGTATGCGGTTGGTATTATTTTCCTCTATTTCCCAGTTGAGGAAATTGAGACTCAGAGAATTATTGTAAATATTAATATCATCTGAGGTTACCACTAATTGATGAACATTTAAACCCAAATCTTCCAACTTGTCCAGCACTTTCGCCATACTATGCCCAATCAGGGGAAGATGAGAAATTTCCCTCTACAATTTCCCTCTAGTCTTAACTTCCTGTCCTTAGAGATGTTATATCCATCTTTCCAAATGAGTTGTTATGGTATAGTTCGGCTATTAAAAGCACAGAGCCAAATTTGAATTCTACCTCTACTACTTCCTAACTGTGGGACTTTTGACAGTTAACTAACTAAACCTCTTTGAACCTCATCTCAGGTTTTCTCTTCTGTAGAATGGGGAGACTAGCACCTCACTCAGAGTTACAGTGAAGGTGATATTAGATAATGGATGCAAAGTACTTACCAAAGTTCTTGGCACAAAACTGTTCTCATTGTTCAAGTATTAACATTGCTGGATAAATGCAGAAGGGGGTGAGGAGAAGAAGCAAGGTGTTCACTGACTTAATTATCTTGGCAGTATAGACATCGCTGTCCTTTTCCTTTAATTACCCATATGTGTCTATGTGTATGGTCTCTCTGCTTAGCCAACTTTTGAGAGTCTTTTGAGGCCTAGCCTAAGTTACATTTCTCTATGAGGCCTTCTCCTATTGGTCTGTCCTCTATCAATCTCTTCCTTCTCTTCATGCCTACAGTGTCTGCACCGTCCATACAGTCCTTCCTCGTTATCTGTCAGGGATAGATTCCAGGACCTCCACTGATACCAAAATCTGTGGATGCTTAAGCCTCTTGTATAAAATGGCATATTTGCATATAACCTACTTGCATCCTCCCGTATACTTTAAATCATATATAGATTATTTATAATAACTAATATAATTTAAATACTATGTAAATAGTTATAAATATAAATAAATATAGTATAAATGCTATGGAAATAGTTGCTGAGGTGTGGCAAATTCAAGTTTTACCTTTTGGATCATCTTTCTGAAATTTAAGAAAGTATTTTCAATCTGTGATTAGTTGAATCTGCAAATGTGGAAACTGTTGATCCAGAGGGCTGACTATACTGTGTAACTCTGCACCTCTAAAATCTTTTGTATGGTTTCAGCTAGTGTAGTGGACTGAATGTTTGTGCCCCATAAAATTCATATGTTGAAAACATATCCCAAGTGTGATGATATTTAGAGGTGTGGCCTTTGGAGGGTGATTAAATCATGATAGTTGGACCCCTCATGAGTGGGATTCGTGTCCTTACAATTAGGCCCTAGAAAAGTCCTTCTCCACTTCTGCCAATGAGGGCACAGTGAGAAGACTCCCCTCTGCACACTGGAAGAGAGCTCTCACCAGAACCTGATCATGCTGGCGCCGTGATCTTGAACTTCTAGCCTTCAGAACTGTGAGAAATAAATGTCTGCTGTTTTAACCCACCCAGTCTATTATAGCAGCCTGCACTAAGATAGGTAGACTGTAAACTTCTTGAGGATAGGTTGGTTCGTGTCCCATGCTGACAAGTATAGGGTTAAGACCACACAAGATAGTTGCCTAACAAATGTTTGTGACATGACTTAGTAACTGAACAACAAGAACATGCCCACAGAAAGGGCTCTCTTGTTTCATTCCGTTCTGCTGTACTGCCCAGTAGAACTATCTGTGCTAAATTTCTCTAGGAATAGATCTGGCTTTAACTACGCAAACAGAGAGCATTTTAATCCTATAGTATTTAATTAGCACCATATGTGAAAGGTCAGGGCCTAGTTGAAGGAAAAGATCCTTTGAGGTGCGTTGGGCAGTGACTCAGAGCTTCAGTGTCTCTTGCATCATGGAGGTGATCTTTAAATGTCACTTCAGATCTGCTCTTTGGTGATGTGGACAGTATATTAGTTAGGGTAATGCTAGCTGCTGTAACCAATAAATCCTCCATGTTTGGTGCCTTAACACAGTGGAAGTTTATGTATTGGTTACATACTGGTCCGATATTGGTATTTCTAGTCAGTGGTAGCCATGACTAAGCTCTGCTCTGTATGCATTTAGGCACCAAGGCTGGTAGAGGTTCTGACATCTTCAGCTTGGCTTATCCAGGGTTGCTCTGGGTATCAACATACAGCAAGTGGGAGAGGAAAGAGCATAGAGGATTCTGCAGGTAAGGGCCAGGCCTGGAAGTGTTGCACATATCTTTTGTCCACTTTTTATTAGCCAGACATGACTACTATTAACTGCAAGGGAAATTGAGAAGTGTAGTCTAGCTGGGTGCCAGGGAAAAAATAGAGCATGCATATTGGTGAAGTAGTTTCTGCCACAGATCATCGTCATCATTAACATTCTGGGATACTTCTTTGCTAGGCTGTGTGCTGTGTGTATTTACGTGTATTGTCTAATTTAGGTCTTGCACACCTAGTGATATGGGCACTATTTTTAATCCTATTTTTTTGGATGAGAAAACTGAGGTTCAAATCATTCAAGGAGTTCTAAATCTGTACTTTGAACCTGGCTCTATTCGACCTCAGAGCTGGACCTCTTAACCTGTATACTTTTGTAACTGTGCTATGAGATTATTCTAGGCTGGAATGTATCCTGCTGGGTTGTAACCTAATGGCAACACAGATCATTTAGTCAAAGGCTTTCTTTAGTTCTTTGGGTGTTTATATCATGTTATAGCTGGCCAACTTCCCAGTCATATTTCAGCGCTCTACAGGTGAGCCTTCAAAAAATGTCCATAGATGAAATATACTGCTTCAAGCAGATTTTTATCCACAGTTTCTCTTGGAACATTGTCCACAGAGGGTATATGATGTGTTTATGAACCCAGGGAATGATGATTGGAAATGAGGCTGGAAATCTCACAAGCTACCTCTTTGACGAGGTTTCCAGCTCCCTTTGAGTCATATGGGACACTGATCTAAGTGCACTCTTGTGGTGTTGGGAAAGCTCTGCTTTGGGTCTTGGCCATCATCAAAAGGGCTGGGAAGTGAGGCATTTGAGGATGCAAATTAGCACGACTCTGCGGCCAAAGCTATAAAGAAGTCTGACTACCTGAGGTCAGGAGCCTCACGCACTGAAGGCAACTGACCTTCAGGTGCCTGGTTTGCCACGCTGGAGGGCACACCTGGAGAGACCAGAGAAGACCTGGTTACAGCAAAACCCCTGCTCTGTGAGAGGGGAGGGCTGTGGCAAGCTTGGATTTCACACCAATTGACCAAATATAGTAGCCTCAGGGTGGAGGTTTAGAAGTCTGATAGGAGGCTACCCAATGTTGGGAGAAAACATACATAAAGTCAAAGATTTGAATGAAATGATACCAATCTCAGAAAGTTGTGAGAATTAAATGAGTTATGCATGTAAAGTTCTCAGAACAGGTCCTGATACCTAGTAAGTACTCAAAAAATATTTGCTATTATTGTTAATTTTGTACATTTTTGATCATTTCCTGAGGATAGTCTTGGGAGTAGAATGGTGAGGTTGAGGAGTATATCTGTTTTTAAGATCTTATATGCATATTGCCTTCTTCAGGGGATCTTCCCAACCCAGGGATTGAACTCAGGTCTCCTGCTTCCCTGATAGCTCAGTTGGTAGAGAATCCACCTGCAATGCAGGAAACCCAGTTTGATTCCTGGATCGGGAAGATCCGCTGGAGAAAGGATAGGCTACCAGTATTCTTGGGCTTCCCCTGTGGCTCAGCTGGTAAAGAATCCGCCTGCAATGTGGGAGACCTGGGTTCGATCCCTGGTTGGGAAGATCCTCTGGAGAAGGTAAAGGCTACCCACTCCAGTATTCTGGCCTGGAGAATTCCATGGATTGTATAGTTCATGGGGGTCACAAAGAGTCGGGCATGACTGAGCAACTTTCACTTTCATGCATGTTGCCAAATTGCCTGACAGAAAGGCATACTAATATATTCTCTTACCAGTAGTGCAGGACAGTGCCTTTTCCCTGAAACTCTCTCATTACTTGTCCTTCTCCATCTCTATGCAAATGCTTCTAAACTAAACACCTAAATGTGAGGGTGGGCACTATAAAATTCTTAGGGGAAAACCCAGGCAGAACACACTTTGACATAAATTGCAACAAGGTCTTTTTTGACCCACCTCCTAGAGTAATGAAAATAAAAACAAAAATAAACAAATGGGACCTAATTAAACTTAAAAGCTTTTGTACAGCAAAGGAAACTATAAACGAGATGAAAAGACAACCCTCACAATGGGAGAAAATATTTGCAAACAAAGCAACTGGCAAAAGATTTATCTCCAAAATATACAAATAGCTCATGCAGCTCAGTATTAAAAAAAAAAAAAGAACCAAACAACCCAATCATAAAAGAGGCTAAAGGGATTTCTCTGGCAGTCCAATGCTAAGACTCTGAGCTACCACTGTAGGGGGCATTGGTTCGATCCTTAGTCAGGGAACAAGGACCCTACATGCTGCATGGCGTGGGCAAAAGCGAAGAAAAAAAAAAAGGCCTGGAGACCTAAATAGTGAAAGTGAAAATGTTATTTGCTCAGTTGTATCCTACTCTTTGAGATCCCATGAACTGCCAGGCTCCTCTGTCCATGGAATTCTCTAAGCAAGAATACTAGAGTCGGTAGCCATTCCTTTCTCAAGGGGATCTTACCAACCCAAGGATTGAACCCCTGTCTCCTGCATTGCAGGTGGATTCTTTACCATCTGAGCCACCAAGGAAGCCTTGAAGACCTAAACAGACATTTATCCAAAGAAGACATACAGATGGTCAACAAACACATGAAAAGATGCTCAACATCATTAATTATCAGAGAAATGCAAATCAAAACTACAGTGAGGTATTACCTCATACCAGTCAGAATGGCCATCATCAAAAAATCTACAAACAGGAATTTCCCTGGAAGGCCAGTGATTAAGAAATTGCCTTCCAGCGCAGGAGGTGTGGGTTTAGGGAGCTAAGATTCCACGTGCCTTGCAGCCAAAAAAACCAAAAACATAAAACTGAAGCAATATTGTAACAACTTCAATAAAGGCTTTAAGAATGATCCACATCAAAAATATCTTTAAAAAAATCTACAAACATTGGAGTGTTTGTCCTTTATTGTTGATTTTGAGCATTTCCTATATATTAGAGACTTTGCATCTTAATTTCGTTTATGACATTTTTTGACATACAGGCTATTTTATTATTAGATAGTCAAATCTTTGCATCTTTATAGTTTTGTCTTTGGTGTTATACCTAGAATATTTTCTTTACCCCAAGATTATGTTTTCGTTTAGTTTTTATACTAACTTTTAAACTTTTAAAACCTTTAATTTTTTATATCATCTGGAATTGATGTTGGTTCAATTTATCCCCAAAGAGGTAACAATTGTCCCAGTATCTTTCTTTCCCCACCAAATTGAAATATTGTCCTTATTGAATACTACATTAGTATGTCCTTTAGGGACTGTTCCTACCCTTTCTTTTCTGATCCATTGATCTACCAGTCTAGCCCTCTGCTGGTATCATGCTGGTTTTTTTTTTGTTTGTTTGTTTGTTTTGTTTTTTGAGGGTTAGGTTTTATTTTTATATATTTTTAATGTTTATTTTTTAACTTTACAATATTGTATTGGTTTTGCCATATATCAAAATGAATCTGCCACAGGTATACATGTGTTCCCCATCCCGAACCCTCCTCCCTACTCCCTCCCCATACCATCCCTCTGGGTCGTCCCAGTGCACCAACCCCAAGCATCCAGCATCGTGCATCAAACCTGGACTGGAGACTCGTTTCATATATGATATTATACATGTTTCAATGCCATTCTCCCAAATCATCCCACCCTCTCCCTCTCCCACAGAGTCCAAAAGACTGTTCTATACATCAGTGTCTCTTTTGCTGTCTCGTATACAGGGTTATTGTTACCATCTTTCATGCTGTTTTAATTATTATTGCTTTAAGAAACATTTAAATATCCATCAGGGCAGGTTCTTCATTATTCTTTTTTTTTTTTTTAAATCTTGGTTATTAAATAGATCAGAAAACATAAAAGCTGTGTTATAGATGTATTTATCTTGTGAGATTAACAATTCTCCAAAATACTTTTTCTCTTCTTTCAAAATGTGCAGGTATTTTTATAGGTAGTGGTTCTGGAAGGCTGGTGTAGTGAAAGCATATACTTTTTGTGTGTGTAAAAACATTTCCAGCTCCTTATTATGTGGAGTATTGTAGCATTTTATAGCTAGAAGTTATCTTCAAGATCATTGAGTCCAGCTACCGTATTTCACAAATGAGGCATTCAAATTTCAGCGGTCAGGCAGTTAATGGCAAGACTAGGGAGAAAACCAAACAAGGCTCCTGACTCCAAGATATCAGCACAAAAGAGATGATAATGAATAATTATCCTATCATCTCATGCACTGACATTCATGACAGCATTTAACACATATCCTTTGACACAGAATTCTCCTGAATTTCACTTTTTTTTCCCCTCTCTTCCTCACACCCCAATTTAAAGGTCTAAACAACCTCTTTCTGCCTCTATCATAGACTTTATAAATATAAATGTTGTTTGTAGTACATAGTATTTTACCAGAAAACTACAATAAGATAAATTTAGACTATAGTTTGAGCATGTAATTATAGTTTGTCAGGAGACAAAGAGAGTTAAAAATACAAAGCTAAGCCCACAGCAATAAATATTGTACAAGACATTCATTACATTACGGAAATCCAAAGGAATTTGCGAAATCTCCTTCTGGAGAGTTTTGCTCAGCTTTGTAGTACAGAATCATCAAACTGAGCTGTGCTTTTGGATATGCCCAAACTGTACCTTTTAAAATAAGTGTTAGCAGTTAAAGAGATTAGTTTGGAGAGCTTTTGGAATAGATACATAGTCGATCATATTTAGCTCACTTGGCCTAAATTGCTCTGACTAGCAAAGGCCAAAAGTTATGTTCGCCTCAAATGTACATGTTGGCCTCTTGAGAAATGTTTGGATTGTAACATTTACTACTCTGAGCCCAAGTAGTATGGTTTGTACTCCAACAACCTGCAGGCTCAAAATCTTTGATGAGAGTTCCTGCCAGGCAGTCGATATTGAATAGGCAGAAACCATGCAAAGTTGAGAAGCAATTATCTATCCAGGATTTATGTTGGGGTAGGAAGAGATGAAAGAGTAGGGTAGAAACAAAATGGGGACCTATGATTCTATTCCTGTTTGAAAAGTTCAGACACATAAGTGCACATTTCTGTGTTAGCATTCAAGAATGTTTTATATCTCTCACAAAGGGAACTGTTCATAATAATGGACAAGAGAGGCCTCTGCCAACCTGGGGAAAGAAATTGCCTTGGTAGAAGAAAGTCATGCACAATGAATTCCTACTGTTGAGTTATATTAATATTTTAATGTTATGCCCCTCATTCTCGTCAGTAAAGAGCTGAACACTCTTTGGGTATGTTTCATGCCATTAGACATAGTGGAAGCTTATGGTTTTGGGGCTAGGCTCAATCGTATAGTGGATAGAAGTTAGGCAAAATGAGTTTTAGTGTCATTCAGCCACTGCGTGTCTGGGCAAATCACCACCCTCAGGCTCAAATATTACCCTTTCTGAGTTATGGACACTACTGAGAACCTGAAAAATATTATGGCTGTTGCAGAGAAATGTATACATATACATTATGCCCCTCCCCTCTAACACACACAAGGTTCAGAATCTCTGGTTGAGGTGATTGCCATATCCCTTCCTATTCTATTAGGATCTCTGCTCAGAAACTTTTCTTTACAAAGTAAATTACAGGTGGGATGCCATAAAAAATATGAGAGGGTGGTTTTGAGTTTGTAAAAGTGAACAATATCCCCTTAGGGGTTATATTTTTAATGGTGGGCTTTTCAACATTGTCTCTGTGTGTATACATACATATGCATACACAAAATTGATGGAAAATGACCAATAAAGTGCTTAGCAGTTACTCACCATTCTCTCATTTGGGGTGACTTTGGTAATTTGTCTTCACCAAGAAAGTAGGTAAATAAATGACTTTAGTACAAATGTGAGATTTCTGTGGTGCGTAATTTTTGAAATATCCTGTATTCTTAGCATTGTATACATGTGAATTTCTTAGTACCTGCTGTCCTATTACTGCTGTTGTTCAGTTGCTAAGTCATGTCTGACTCTTTTTATATTTAGTGAGAAAGTCTCTACATTTCTTGTTTCTTCATTAATTTATCCATTTTGAAATATGTTAATCAAGAGGAAAGCAAGAATATACTTAGGTTTTTAGGGGCCTGAGACAAGACCTAGTTATAAACATGCTTCTAACTCTCAGTCTCCGCCTACCACATAGCAGTCTCCATTTCCAGCCCCCAGTTTTCTTCTGTAATGTCTGCTTGAAAATTTGGGTGAAAGTCCAATGTACCAAGGTCAAGCAGTTGGTTTGCATGATTTAAGTTAGTACTGTTCTGAGAAAGTTAAAACAGTATTTATTTGGTAATTATACTTTGCATTTTAGACACACTTTAATGGCTAACAAGGCTAGAATTTTCCATATTTTTTTTAAAATTTTATTTTATTTTTAAACTTTACAATATTGTATTAGTTTTGCCAAATATCGAAATGAATCCGCCACAGGTATACCTGTGTTCCCCATCCTGAACCCTCCTCCCTCCCCATAACCTCCCTCTGGGTCGTCCCAGTGCACCAGCCCCAAGCATCCAGTATCGTGCATCAAACCTGGACTGGCGACTTGTTTCATACATGATATTATACATGTTTCAATGCTATTCTCCCAAATCTCCCCACCCTCTCCCTCTCCCACAGTCCATAAGACTGATCTATACATCAGTGTCTCTTTTGCTGTCTCGTATACAGGGTTATTGTTACCATCAGGATCCTCTATGACCCACCTCCCAGAATATTGGAAATAAAAGCAAAAATAAATGGGACCTAATTAAACTTAAAAGCTTCTGCACAACAAAGGAAACTATTAGCAAGGTGAAAAGACAGCCTTCAGAATGGGAGAAAATAATAGCAAATGAAGCAACTGACAAACAGCTAATCTCAAAAATATACAAGCAACACCTACAGCTCAACTCCAGAAAAATAAATAACCCAATCAAAAAATGGGCCAAAGAGCTAAATAGACATTTCTCCAAAGAAGGCATACAGATGGCTAACAAACACATGAAAAGATGCTCAACATCACTCATTATCAGAGAAATGCAAATCAAAACCACTATGAGGTACCATTTCACGCCAGTCAGAATGGCTGCGATCCAAAAGTCTACAAGCAATAAATGCTGGAGACGGTGTGGAGAAAAGGGAACTCTCTTACACTGTTGGTGGGAATGCAAACTAGTACAGCCACTATGGAGAACAGTGTGGAGATTCCTTAAGAAACTGGAACTAGAACTGCCTTATGATCCAGCAATCCCACTGCTGGGCATACACACTGAGGAAACTAGAAGGGAAAGAGACACGTGTACCCCAGTGTTCATCGCAGCACTGTTTATAATAGCCAGGACATGGAAGCAACCTAGATGCCCATCAGCAGATGAATGGATAAGAAAGCTGTGGTACATATACACAATGGAGTATTACTCAGCCATTAAAAAGAATACATTTGAATCAGTTCTAATGAGATGGATGAAACTGGAACCTATTATACAGAGTGAAGTAAGCCAGAAAGAATTTTCCATATGTTTTTAACTGAATTTTTAAATTCATAATTGTACCTGCAGTTAGCCAGTTTAAACCCAATACATGTCAGAATTAAGTTAAAAACCTGGTACTATTTCAAATCCTGAAAGATGATGCTGTGAAAGTGCTGCACTCAATATGCCAGCAAATTTGGAAAACTCAGCAGTGACCACAGGACTGGAAAAGGTCAGTTTTCATTCCAATCCCAAAGAAAGGCAATGCCAAAGAATGCTCAAACCACTGCACAATTGCACTCATCTCACACACTAGCAAAGTACTGCTCAAAATTCTCCAAGCCAGGCTTCAGCAATATGTGAACCGTGAACTTCCAGATGTTCAAGCTGGTTTTAGAAAAGGCAGAGGAACCAGAGATCAAATTGCCAACATCCGCTGCATCATGGAAAAAGCAAGAGAGTTCCAGAAAAACATCTATTTCTGCTTTATTGACTATGCCAAAGCCTTTGACTGTGTGGGTCACAATAAACTGGAAAATTCTGAAAGAGATGGGAATACCAGACCACCTGACCTGCCTCTTGAGAAACCTGTACGCAGGTCAGGAAGCAACAGTTAGAACTGGACATGGGACAACAGACTGGTTCCAAATAGGAAAAGGAGTACGTCAAGGCTGTATATTGTCACCCTGCTTATTTAACTTATATGCAGAGTACATCAGGAGAAATGCTGGGCTGGAAGAAGCACAAACTGGAATCAAGATGGCCAGGAGAAATATCAATAACCTCAGATATGCAGGTGACACCACCCTTATGGCAGAAAGTGAAGAGGAACTAAAAAGCCTCTTGATGAAAGTCAAAGAGGAGAGTGAAAAAGTTGGCTTAAAGCTCAACATTCAGAAAACGAAGATCATGGCATCCGGTCCCATCACTTCATGGGAAATAGATGGAGAAACAGTGGAAACAGTGTCAGACTTTATTTTTCTGGGCTCCAAAATCACTGCAGATGGTGACTGCAACCATGAAATTAAAAGACGCTTACTCCTTGGAAGGAAAGTTATGACCAACCTAGATAGCATATTGAAAAGCAGAGATATTACTTTGCCAACAAAGGTCTGTCTAGTCAAGGCTATGGTTTTTCCTGTGGTCATGTATGGATGTGAGAGTTGGACTGTGAAGAAAGCTGAGTGCCGAAGAATTGATGCTTTTGAACTGTGGTGTTGGAGAAGACTCTTGAGAGTCCCTTGGACTGCAAGGAGATCCAACCAGTCCATTCTAAAGGAAATTAGTCCTGGGTATTCACTGGAAGGACTGATGCTAAAGCTGAAACTCCAATACTTTGGCCACCTCATGTGAAGAGTTGACTCATTTGAAAAGACCCTGATGCTGGGAGGGATTGGGGGCAGGAGGAGAAGGGGACGACAGAGGATGAGATGGCTGGATGGCATCACCGACTCGATGCATGGGAGTTTGAGTGAACTCAGGGAGTTGGTGATGGATAGGGAGGCCTGGCGTGCTGTGATTCATGGGGTCGCAAAGAGTTGGACATGACTGAGTGACTGAACTGAACTGAACTGAATGATCTTTGTCTCTGGGTTGTATTTCTGAGACTCTCATTTCTGTTTACAGCCATTTTTATAAAACAAGAGAACAAAATGCAATAAAATATTCAACTGGTTGCATAAGCATTCATGGTTGTATAAAGATGGTGACCCAGTTAAAATGTAGTTGTTGGCTAGTAGTATAGCTTGCATAAAAATCGATAATCACCTTTAAATCTAACCTTTGGGCTTCTCTGGTGGCTCAGAGGTAAAGAATCAACCTGCAATACAGGAGACGTGGGTTCGATCCCTGGGTCAGGAAGATCCCCTGGAGAAGGATGTGGCAACCCACTCCAGTATGCTTGCCTGGATAATCCCATGGACAGAGGAAACTGGCAGGCTACAGTGTATGAGGTCAGAAGAAGATTCGGACGTGACTCAGTGACTAAACAACAACAAAATCTAATGTTTGGCAAAGTTAACACTCATCATATCTCCTGTGTAGCTCTAGGAAACAGTTCCAATAAACAGATCTATTTTAGCTCCTTTTAAAAATATATCTTTTAACATCAAAGTGTTACATGCAAAAATTCTCTTTAAGGTCTTATAATGCTAAAAAGCCTTTACGGGAAAACATCAGTCCTTTGCCCCATCTCATTCACTAGTGGCACCCTTTTAAATCTGTAGCTATTTCTTCTAATATTTATTTCCATTTTTCAAATTATATATATATATACACACACATACACATAAACACATTTTTAATAGAGTTTAGACATTACATACTGATTCTCTATTATGTAAAATCTGGATAGCTCACATATTTACTTTTCTCTTCCCCATGCCGTATATTCCTAATATATCTCATTTTTTGTTTAAATCTACTATACTTTTACTACTGTGTTTATACAAATAGCATTCACTACTGAGTCTATTGGTGAACTAAGACTGCAGTTACTTTCTTTTTCAACTTTTTGCTTTTCCTGAAGTTACTTGTTGACTGACTTTCATGTGACTTCTTTTGATTTGTGTCACATTTGGTAAAAATTTCCTGCATACCTTAAGAGATTTGTAACAATTTTCCATAACTTGTCAGATGACATAAGCCTTGAGGTCCACTAGAATGCAAATTTCAAAAAGTTAGAAACTTAATTTTGTTTATAACTATATCCTCAGGGCCTAGAATAGCCTTAAAAAGTAATAGTTTCCCCATAGATACTTGTTAGATGAAACAGAAAAAGAATATTTTTCATTTCTGATTTTCCCTGGAAGCATCCCTTCTGAAACTCCCATCTGATTTGCTTCATGGCTGAGATCTGTGTTTCTACCTTTACTTCCTTGTTGTTGGATTTTCTGTTTTCTGAATCCCATGTCTTCTATTTTCTTGGTTTGCATATATATTTTGTAGAACATATCCTACAGAAGCTCCTAGAATTTGAAAGTTTTTTATGGAGATAAATTTTGCACTTGCACATTTGAAACTATCTTTACCATGCGCTTACTTTATAATTTCATTGCATACCAAATTCACTTGAAATTTTGAATGCCTTGCTTTTCCAGTATTGATTATCATTCTTCCACCCTTTGCAGGCACTTATGTTTTAATTTCCTCCCCTCTAATGAATCATTTATCATTCTTCCACCTACTTCCCACCTCTAAGTACTGTGGTTTGGGGATGCAGATATATCCAGAAGTTTCATTATCTATGACTATGTGGCAAACTATTACAAAATATAGTGGCTTTAAACAATAACCACATTCTTTTTTTTTTTCTCAAGGTTTTGTGCATTGACTGGTCTCTCCATGAGGTGTCATTTGAAACTGCAGTTGTCTATGTGCTTGACTGAGCTAAAATGCCTTTATATGGTGCACTCACATGGCTGGCAGTTGGTGCTAACTGTTGACCATTAGCTTAGTTAGAACTTTCAATCAGAGTGCCTTTGCTTCTCCTCCATGTGACATTTCCATTTGGCTTGAACTCTGATTGGATGGTACCCAGTTTCCTAAAAGAAGGAAGTGAATGCTGTGAGTCCTCTTAAAGCTTGTGCTCAGCACTCTCAGAATGTAACTTTTGCTGTATTCCATTGGTCAAAGCCAGTTACAAGTAGCCGAGATTCAAGGGGAGGGAAAATAAACTCCAGCTGTTGATGTGAGGAAGAGCAGGAGAACAGAGGAATTGCTAGGAACCGCCCTTATGGCAGAAAGTGAAGAGGAACTAAAAAGCCTCTTGATGAAGGTAAAAGTGGAGAGTGAAAAAGTTGGCTTAAAGCTCAACATTCAGAAAACGAAGATCATGGCATCCGGTCCCATCACTTCATGGGAAATAGATGGGGAAACAGTGTCAGACTTTATTTTTGGGGCTCCAAAATCACTGCAGATGGTGACTGCAGCCATGAAATTAAAAGACGCTTACTCCTTGGAAGGAAAGTTATGTCCAACCTAGATAGCATATTCAAAACAGAGACATTACTTTGCCAACAAAGGTTCGTCTAGTCAACGCTATGGTTTTTCCTGTGGTCATGTATGGATGTGAGAGTTGCACTGTGAAGAAAGCTGAGCACTGAAGAATTGATGCTTTTGAACTGTGGTGTTGGAGAAGACTCTTGAGAGTCCCTTGGACTGCAAGGAGATCCAACCAGTCCATTCTGAAGGAGATCAGCCCTGGGATTTCTTTGGAAGGAATGATGCTAAAGCTGAAAGTCCAGTACTTTGGCCACCTCATGCGAAGAGTTGACTCATTGGAAAAGACTCTGATGCTGGGAGGGATTGGGGGCAGGAGGAGAAGGGGACGACAGAGGATGAGATGGCTGGATGGCATCACTGACTCGATGGACATGAGTCTGAGTGAACTCCGGGAGTTGGTGATGGACAGGGAGGCCTGGCGTGCTGCGATTCACGGGGTCGCAAAGAGTCGGACACGACTGAGCAACTGATCTGATCTGATCTTTGGAGACTAGCTACCATACCTAGTTTCATCGAAGATAGAGCTTGTGTTGCTGCTCTCTGTTCCTCTTATTGGTTTTATGTGATTTTTCAAGAGGAAGAGAGGCAGAAATATTTGTACCAACTTGAAATCAGAAATCCATTCAATTAAAAAAAAAAGAAATCCATTCAATTTACATAAATATTTGCTTATTAGCTATCAAGACTTTATACTTATGATTTTAAAAAATATTATCATTGTTGGGACTTGATTCTTCAGACTGACACAGCAGATTGTTGATCAGTATTAATAAAATTTGGTTGCACAATGCTGGTCAATGAATTAAACTAAAAAGTGGCAGGGAGTGGGAGAAAGAAGCTGAAATTCATTCATTCATTTATGTATTCATCCTTCATTTGTAAAGGGATATTAAAATAGGACTCTTTACATCTCAGTTTTAGCTTAGGCCCCAAAAGATTGAGAACAATATCCTCAGTTTTAAAGTGGGGCCCTTTTATATGAGACTTGCAATGCAGATTTCTAGAAACAAGTTTTGCAATCCATATCCCATCAGCAATCTTGAAGGTATTAAAGGGTTGAAGTTAAAGACATAGAGAGAAAGAGCATTCCTTTGCAGAGAAAGATTGGATGGCAATGGCATGCTCTGCCACTTTTCCACTGTGCCTCATACAGTGTGGGGAGATGGGGACCTTCCCCACACCTTTTGTCAAGCAAGAGGGACTTAGAAGAGATGATTCTGAAAGCTTGATATGTGTCCTTTGAAGATTAGGAGAAACAAAACACTGTACCTAATTATTGTCTGAAAAATCTAAAGTCACTGTCTGTAGACCCGAGGAAGAAGAGAAGGGGATAGAGAAGGAAGCAAAAATAAAAGCAGCAGAGGGAGAAAGGAGATGCATTGTTTGGGTGTTATGGATGATTTGCTTTTGTGCTATGGACATATAGGAAAATCAGCTTGGAGACATCTTTAAAAAAGACTGTGTAAGACATTATCTGGAGGGAGAGGCAACGTGTGCCAGCAGGAGATGGAGCTCAGAAACCCAAAGCTGAAAGTTGGAATTTTAGGAGGCCAGCAGAAGGATAAACATATAGATCAATGGAATGGAATTCAGAGTCCAGACGTAAACCCATGTATCTATGATTGTCTGATTTTCAATAAGGATGTCAAGACCACTTTTCAATGGGGAAAGGCTAGTCTCTTCAATAGGTAGTGTTAGGATAACTGGATATCCCCATGCAAAAGAGTGAAGTTGGACTCTTACTTTATACCGTGTACAAAAACGAACTCAAGGTGGTATGATTTGAATAGCATTGAAACACGTATATTACCATATGTGAAATAGATCACCAGTCCAGGTTTGATGCATAAGAGGGTGCTCAGGGCTGGTGTACTGGGATGACCCTGAGGGATGGGATGGGGAGGAAGGTGGGAGGGGGTTCAGGATGGGGGGACACATGTACACCCATGGCTGATTCATGTCAATGTATGGCAAAACCACTACAATATTGTAATTAGCCTCCAATTAAAATAAATAAATTTAAAAAACGAACTCAAAATGGATCCAGGCTTAAACATAAGAGCTAAAATTATAATAAAATATTTAGATGAAAACCTAAGGGTAAATACTCCTGACTTTGGATTCTAATAATAAAAATGACAACCACTATCATTTCTTGAGGTCTTAGTAGAGCCCAGGCACTTTCATTTGCATTATCTCACAGAATTCTTATAACCACCTTGGGAGATGGGGAGTGTTATTGCTTCCAACTTACAGACTGAGCTTCGGAGAGGTTAAGTGACTTGCTCAGGGTCATACAGCTAGTAAGTGGTAGGGCCAGGATTCACCTCCTGATCTACTTGACTCAACAGCTCAAACTGTGAAGCACAATATTACATAGGCACCTTGAAGTCTGCCAATTGCTGACCTGGTTTTCTTACTGGGGGAAATCAGGCCGAACCCCTGAGGCCATTATTGCTGACTACCAGTGGATGAGCCTGCCCCCATTCACTACAATTCAGCCCCAGACCTTGCTCTCTCATTTCCTACTTTTATACCATCTGCAGCTGGCTTAGGTCCTCCCATTTCTGCAGGAGTGGAACATCTGGTTAACCCTTTCCTTCTGTAGGGGATCTCAGGGGAGAGTATGAGTCAAGGGCTGCTCCTGGAGAGGCCTGGCAATGCTTTTACTCTTCATTAAATGTTTATGTGCATTATATACTTTATTATATGCAATTGGGTTTCTTATATGGTACTCCAGTGCATAAATGACTCCCTAGACACATTTGTGAATTTTCATTGTTATAATATAAAGGCTAGCCAAGTTACAAGGCAGACATGTTTTAAACTATTCAATTATTCCCGGTACAGTAACCAAATCCAGGGGAGATTTGGCTTTTCACCCTTCACAGGATTGCTTGCTAGACATCGTTAGTACTTCTATTGGTCAAAAAGTTTCAGTTTTGAATTTGAGTTGTTAGGAAGATGGGAAAGGCTATGGATAGACTATTACCCCCATTTTCAGTTTATTTTAGATCAACTTGTACCCTTTTGTTCTGTGGGCTAGTTTATATAACATAAAGGTAGATCTTAGGAAGGCTAATATCTTTATATTGAGAAGATGATGAAGCCATGGGTATTAAGAAATATGACTTCATGCATTCACTCATATATTCATTTTTTAAAGCTGACTTTTGTTGAGCATTTACTGTACTCTCAGCTGAGTGCTGATAGCTAAGATGGTAAAGAATCTGCCTGCAATGCAGGAGACACGGGTTCAATCCCTGGGTCTGGAAGATTCCCTGGAGAAGGAAATGACAACCCACTCTAGTATCCTTGCCTAGAGAATTCCATGGACAGAGGAGCCTGAAGGGCTATAGTCCCTGGGGTTGTAAAGAGTCAGACACGACTGAGCGACTAACACTTTCACTAAATGTGTGGAGATGTATATAAGACATGGTGTTCATTCTCAAAGAATACATCTTCTAGTGGGGCAACAGGTAAATTTACAATTTCAGTGTAGTGTGATAACTGCTATGAAAGAGATATGTCCAGAGTATTAGGAGAAAACAGAATAGAGAGTGGTGCATGAAAAAAACTGTCTGATGAATAAGTCATTCATTGAAGTCAATACTTTTCTTCACTGAAAGGTATCCGCTTTAGGGAAGTAGGTGTTTCTCTGGCTGCAATGGAGATGGTGCCCTGGACAACCTGGGAACCCACATATTAAAGGTGGTGGATTGCTGTCAGCCTGGCATCCTGCGTGCATAAGGACTGATCTGCCTACTCTTCAGGTGCCCAGTACTGTTACATGAGCAGGAAAGAAACTTCTATGAGGTTTGAGTGATTATACATTTCAGAGTGTATATGTTACAGCAGTTAGTCCATCCTCATCAATACAATTACAAGGTCACGTCAGTTTTCATAATATCTTGATTCTGGCACCTCCTCTCCATCACCTTTGCCACCACTAAGATCCTCATTGTATCCCTCCTGGACTACAGCAATCATCTTCTAACTTCTTTTTCTTCCCTGCCTTCAGCTCTCCTTGCTAAGTGGAAGACTATTATGTTTTACCCAACATGTTTCAGGGAAACAATGCCTTTGGCCAGAGGACTATTAAAGAAAGGACTGCTTCAGTGGTAGGCACTCCTCAGATGCTTCTCCTGTGCAGGCAGCCTTCTTCTCTGCCTCTGTTCAAGGCAGTTTGTAAAATAGCCCATGGGCTAGAACCCAGCCAGAATTGCTTAGCTTTTCTCTAATTTAAGGACCCAGAGAGATGTCATATAGCATTTGCTGCTGGACAATAGAGAAGCAAGTTTGAGAGTATGAATGGTTCAGGGAAATCTATTCCTGTTACTGGAAGGAGAACTCAAGGTACACGTGCTCCTGATTTAGTGGAAGAGTCGGAGTAAGTGATAGTTTCATCCCAGCTCAACCACTTATTGGTTGTTGTGACATTGGGCAAGTTACTTGACCTCCTTCTGATTTCAGAATGTTTTTTTCTGTAATATAGGAATAAAAATAAATAAAAATTAAAAATAAAAATTATAGAAACCTCAGAAAGTTGTGAGGATTATCTGAGATGCGATGCATGTAAAGTAATTGAAATAGTGGCTGGTACATAGTTAAGTCCTTATATATTTTTACAATTATCATTTTTAATACTAGGTAGAAAGAATAGCTCTTTTCTCATAATGATTATTTCTCTCACTTAAAAAGTTTTTTGAATTGAATCGAAGTTTCTACTAGTGTTTTAGAAAAATAAAGCTACCAACTAGCTAAAGACTTCCCTGGAGGGTACAAATTCTTCCTAGCTTGGAAATACAGCTTGCTCTGTTGCTGAACTGTATTGAAATCCATATTTCCCAATGACTTTCAGTTATAGCAGGTTCTTCCTTGAAGCTTATCATGTTTAGAAATGCAATATAGCTGTATATTTTTTTTTCCCAAGTTGAGGAACAAACACAAGCAAAAATGGGTAACAATTTTTAGGGAAAGCTTTTAAGGCCACGTTAGCTAAAGCCATGGCCAAAAGGAATACTGAGGTTTCTGGAGCTGTTGCAGGGTCAATACAAAGTGTTGTGTTTTGAGTCAAGTTCTCTCAGTGGACTCCTACCCTTGTTATTTCTTGTCCTCTGAAGCATCTTTGTCACTTGTGTTTTCTGCTAAAAAGAAGTGATTTGTGGTTTCTTATGTGCCACATAGGTCTGAGAGGAAAGATACCAGATTCTCCTGTCTCACCTTCTCCAACAAGATAAGGGCAGATGGGCAAGGGCACAGAATATAAGCTTCATTTCTCTCTGGATCTGGTTAAGTAAAACTGAAAATCGCCACTGTTTCATTGTTTCCTACCTACTGTGAATTGAGGGTAAATAGGTCCTGAGGCAAGTTTAGATAAGACAGTAACCACCAAATCTTCAAAATATGAATACAACTAGCTCCACAGAAAGACTAGCATAGCCCAACTAGTACTTTACAACACAAAGCCTTAGAACAGAGGTTAGCAAACTTTTTCTGTAAAGGGCTAGATAAGTATTTTAAGTTTTGTGGGCCATGCAATCTCTGTCACAACTACTTAATCTCACTATTGTACTCGGACAGCCATAGGCTATAATAAACAAATAGGCAAACTGTATTCTAATAAAACTTTATTTACAAAAACAAGCAGTAGGCAGGATTTGGTCCAAGGGCTATAGTTTGCTGACCTCCTATTTAGAGATTTATAGAACTCTAGGAGATGACAAGGAAATGAGCCTGGGAGGGAACTTAGCCTCCTTCTGATCCTAAAGGTAATGGGTGAGGAGCACTAGCATGACCCTCCATTGAAATCTGTAGGGAGATGAAGGCACAGTAAAAACAGAGTCTATGGGTCCCTATTCCTTAGAAACTCTAAAGAGATGGGTGGGGTGAGAAGAGGGGCATTCTGGCTAATCCATGATGATTTATACTTTGGTATGTCATCAAAAGGGTTCAACTCAAGGTGAAGTAATGGAGCCACCATGACCTATTGACCTTGTTATGTCATCAAAAGAAACAGCTTTTGACCAGAAAATGGTGGATTTCTTCCTAGCGATTTGCACATTACCCAGAAGCCTCTAGGTTGTTGCAATTCTTAATAAAATTTCAAATATGTCAGTAACAATTTGCTAACATCACAGTGTGTGTGTGTGTGTGTTTCAAGTAAGCACTTTGACTAAGTCCTCTGTTTATTTCGTTGGGATAAAAGCATAGATTTGGCAAAAGGGAATGGTTTGGTGGGCAGCCTTCTGGCAAGTTTTGCCTGAACTTTGCTGTTGTTGTTGTGCATGTATTTACACAAAGGAGAATATGATCCAGGGAAAGCAGCCCACATTGAGTGGAGATGACAGAAAAGGCATTGGATGTCTCATGTATTTAGAGGAAATTCAAACTATAAACCTTTGTCCATGGTTGCTGTGAGGAGAGGGGTAAACATTAGCTTAACAATGTAATACACTGAGTCTTGTCTACTTTCTAGGAGGGGAAAAAAACAAAACGTCTTTAGCAGAGGCAGACCTTTATTTAATTAGCTCTAATGTAAAGATTTCTTGTCTTTTGCAGCTACTCAGCTTTAAGAGAGTGCCTGGTACCTGAAGGCCGGCTCCTACTGGGACTAATTCCATCCAGACAGCTCCAAGTATGTTCATTAGGCACTGATTAGGTTTCACACAGGTGGGGAAGGTTAGGGGCACAGATAGAGAGGCGGTGCTGATTGTGTTAAGCATAAAACACCATCTGTTTCCCAAGTAAGAAAAGCAACTGCGTCCATGCTTCCTGAGGGATACCAGGCCACTGCTGAAGCCATTGCTCTCTTCTTTACTTCCTTTCATTCTCCAGCTACATTTACAGGACTCAAAACAAGTTGGTAAGAATGAAGAAAACATAAAATATCTAAAAGCTGTTGAAAAAGATGCTAAATTCTTAACCATTACATTCAGTCTGATCAGAGTGAATGGGAGATTTTCTTTCTCTAATGCAAGCATTGTACTTGGCAGGAAAATAGAATACTACATTGATTCCTTTTCAAATGTAAGGACTTTTTTTTCCCCCCAAGGCAAACAGCCTTCCCAGTTAGCCAGCTCTTCAGGGCACTTTAATATGGTTTTGTTTGGGACCAAAGAATGCAAATGAGCTGACATGCAGATTCCCCTCTTCTAAGAAAATAAACAGCCCAGAGACGCTTGGGGGAGGAGGGGCAGCAGTTGATGGAGTGAGCTGATGGGCACTTGAGTTCACCTGATAAGGGGTCCCCGCTACTTTGTTGCTTGCCCATACAGAGCCAGAGGCTCACAATGCCACACTCATTCCAGCCAGCCTCCCAGAGCAAACCACCCCACCACCTGGCCTTTCCCCATTCACTATTTCTCTTTCCTGCCGAAGAAAACTTTCCTGCCCAGCAGGTGGTAGGGGCAGCCCATAGTGCAGTGCAAAGCTTGTCCCCACTTCTCCTCTTCAATTCATGACCTCACTGGTAAAGAGTCCCATCTTTATTATTGTAAGAGCTCAGCAAAGCCAGCTGGAAGCCAATCAGCGTGACTCCTGCCCCCACCCCAGGCAAATGAGGGGAGCAGGCAGCCTGGCCCTAGAGTCCAGGGCCAACAAGCCTCTCCTGGGGCTGTCCTGGTAAACTTCAGTTCTGTGGGTGCAGGGTGGGGTGTGCAGCCTGGGGCTGGATGGGGTGGAGAGAGGAGAGCCTTGCCTACGCCTGTTCCCATTGGATTCTCTGGGACAGCTCTGTTATCCCTCTGGGGAGTCAGCCCCCAGCATGCCTCAAGGGCAGCTGCGGTGGGGGAAGGGATGCCTGTCACCATTCTTAGAAACAAAGGGCCGAGTCTCCTCCACTGTGGAGTCTGATCCTGGATAACTCACCTCCTCAGCCTCCTTCCTGCTGCACAGCGGTCCTGCCTACTTCTTATAGTGGTCACTTTATATACATACATAAGGCATGACCTCAGCAGGAATGCTTCCCAAATTGGAGATCAGTTTTCCAATAAGGTGAGCCCCTAGTCTGCTGTTTGCCAGCGATTTGTACTGTTATGCCTAATCTGGCACTCAAGGCCCTCTGCTGTCCAACACTCACTCATTACACCTCTTACCTCGTCTCTGAAGTCTGTAGGTCTAGCGCCTTGGCTGTTCTCCAACCCTCTGAACGTACCTCCACCCTCACATTTGAACATAGGTCATTTCTTCTGACTGGAATGCCCACAGTCTCTTCTTCCTTCCATTAACTTCCAGCCTATTCCTTAGAGGGCCTTTAAGCTTTCTTCAAGTCTGTCAGGCCTGTTCCTCCTCTGGCATGTATTGTCTGTTCATCTTTGGGGCATTTAGTATATGCCTGGTGGGGTTCTTAATGTGTGTTTCTCAAGAATTTGTTTTTCCTCTCCCAATAGATTGTTAGCTTTCTGAAGGCAGAGGCTCTTTATCTCCCTTATAGAACTTCGCACAGTGCTAGGATAATAGTAGGGACCCAGTAAATCGGCCACTTGTAGGTTGACACTCCTTGATATCCTGGGTTAATGCTTGTTTTTCCTATATTAGGCCTTTTCCCTACCATAAAAAAGTATGAGATAAGAGAAACTAAGGTGTGTGTGTGTGTGTGTGTGTGTGTGTGTGCAGTGTGTGGCGCACACACACACATACCTACCTACCTCATTTATTCCTTTTGGTAATTTCATGAGAGTTGTTATCCTGATTGTATAGATAAAGAGAACTGAAGCTCAGAGAGAGAAATGGTTTGCCTAGGTTTACACAGCTAGGAAGCTGCAGTGCTGATTTGAATACAGGTTGGTCTGATGCCAAAGCCAAAGGGATCCCTGCTGACTTTTGTGTCCCAGGCCCAGGTAGGAAATGGGAGTAGGAATTGAAGTCTAGAAAGAATGGACTTCATTTTTTATTATTCAGTCAAGTATAATTCAATAAGCATTTGCTATTTAGTATAGTATTTGATACATACTGTACTGGATACTAGGATGGATACAGAGATGAACAAGATAAAATCCCTGACCTTCTCGGAGCTTACCATCTCACAGAGGCAAAAATACTTACTGAATCTAATTCTGATAAAAAGCCAGCTGTGAAATAGACCTATAGGTTAATGAGGAAATGAGAGAAGCATTGATTTTGACTGAAATTGTTGGGGAAGTCATCTTGGAAAAAGCATAATTTTAGTTGAGTTTTAATAGAAATTTCAGATTTTTCCAAGTAAACAGAGAAAGAACCTTCCAAATTTGAGGACAGTTGGAGCAAAGACACTAAGGTGGGAAGGGCCCTACATGAATGTATGAATAAGGATTTTCTCTGTAGTCCAGCATCATTGGTTAAGTGGTGTGGTTACAAAATCCTGGCTGGAGAGATGCTGCCTTGTTCTCTTGTCCTATGCCTAGGGCATAATCCAGGTATAAATAAGTAATTTCTTAGCCTCAGTAACGCTAGTACCTGAAGTCTTAAGCAGTGAAAAGCCCATCACAGTGACCTATTGTCCTCTCCTCTGACTCAGTTACTTGTTTCAAGATCATGGTTTCATAAACACTGTATATCCATTTTTTATTCTTCTTGATTGCCATATTGAATGATTAAAGAAGGGAAATTCCTGATTAGAAGTCATTCAACAAGGCAGGTTAAAATTCCACAATCCATTTCCTTTCAAGTTAATAGAAAAAGTTCTTTGGGGAAAAAAAATGGATGAATGTGCAATTTTTAAATCATAGTAATTCTAACCACGAACAGAGGCCCCTGAGCAGAAGTAAACATTATGTACTGAATGTTTGCATTGTTACAAAATTTGTATATTGAAATCCTGACCCCCAATGCAATGATATTAGGAAGTGGGGCCTTTGGGAGGTGATTAGATCATAAGAATGGAGTCCTCAAGAATGGGATAAGTGCCCTTATAAAAGAGACCCCAGAGAGCTATCTCCCCCACTTACACCAGGTGAGGACACAGCAAGAAGACAGCCATCTGTGAACCAAGAAGGGGGTTCTCACCAGACGTTGAATCTGCCAGCGCCGTGATCTTGGATGCCCAAGCCTCCAGAATTGTTAGAAATAAACTTCTGTTGTGTTAGCCACGCCATCTATGGTATTCTGTTATAGCAGGCTGAACAGTCAACATGACAGTCAGTTGACTAAGACAGTCAACGTGAGGGGGAAGATCTGGTTTCTCTACGATGGGAAATTCTGACTGCTCTCTTAACTGCCTCTCTAAAGGCAATACCGTGTTCTGGAAAAAACGTAGGCTATGGAATCAGACAGATATGTTTTTAAATCCCAGCTTTGCAACTTAGTAGCAACATGATCTTGAGCAAGTTACTTTACCTCTCTGATGTGCATTTTCTTCATCAGTAAACTAAGGAGAAGTAAGAGCCTACTTGCTAGGCTGTTGTGAGGATTCAAACAGATAACATACATACAAGTCCCTGGCTCAGTGCAAGGCACACAGTAAGGCTTTGATATATAATACTGTCATTTTGATTATATTTAGTTGAAAGTTTCTGCTTCCAGAACAATTGTCCCCACCATTTTGATTATAATCACATGAAGGGTAGGGATCATGCTACCTTTGTCTAGCATCTCACAACATTACTGTTGTAGGTACTCAGTAAGTATTTGTTGAATGAGTGGATGGAAAGAACAGCATCTAGCAAAGGGCATAATACCTGCTGCTGCTGCTAAGTTGCTTCAGTCATGTCTGACTCTGTGCGACCCCATAGATGGCAGCCCATCAGGCTCCCCTGTCCCTGGGATTCTCCTGGCAAGAACACTGGAGTGGGTTGCCATGTCCTTCTCCAAATAACTGACTTGCAACCAACCCAATTGCATTAGGGTCAGGGAAACAGACCAGGAAGCCCAAGAATCGCTTTAGACTCATTTCAGCCATCTTTTTCTCAACAATCTTTGAAAATGGAAAATTGTGAGTTCCCCTTCTCTACCTTTTAGTGACCTGGTTTATCATCCTCTCCAAATCAGAAGTTAAACAAAAGGGTCAAAAGCTATTTTGTCAATCGAGAGTAAAAACTGACCAGCCACGGGGTTTCTCTTTTTAAGGAAATTGCTGCTAACCTCTTGAAAGGAGCATCGACTGGGAGGTTGAGAGACTGAGGTGCTTTTTGCTTGCACTAAGCTTGAAATATAGCATTGGTCACATCCCAAGACACCTGAAATCTGCTGGGGATCCAGCAGTGAGGAAACGATAGTGTTTAATTCATTTTGGATGAAAATATAAATCTCTACTTTAGAATTGCTGTCTTTTTTTCATTTGGCCCTTCTACAGTTTGAAACCAAATCTTTAACAGTTGCTTTATATTCACTATC
Source organism: Bos javanicus (assembly GCF_032452875.1). NCBI lineage: Eukaryota > Metazoa > Chordata > Mammalia > Artiodactyla > Bovidae > Bos > Bos javanicus. The sequence goes on from NC_083897.1 coordinate 21,604,614, forward strand.
AGCCAACATTTATATGAAATGTCAGCTTTCCATATGACTTAGGTTCCCATCTTCATTAAGCACATATTTACTGAGCACCCTGCCAGGCCCTGGGACTCTTAGGGACTCACATGAGTTTGCTGAATCAGTCCCAAGAAAGTCTTCATTTGGCTAAATGGAATCACAATCTTTGTGTGCTAAATTTGATTCTAAGGTTTTGAGAGATGCTTTCATCTTGGTTATTTCAGAGTGGGCAGCTCCCTCCATGGCTGCATTGGAAGGACGTGGAAAATAAGGCTACCCTAAAATATCCCTTTCTTCAGTCCCAAGCTAAAAATCTCTATCCTTTGCTTTACCAACAAGGTTGATAGCAAAGGAGGAAGTGTTAGCCTTTTTTGTAGAGAGCCCCAGGTGACAAAAAAAATATACGCTTTATCCTTCCTGTTAACATGGTGGCCCAGGTTCCTTGGTCTACCGAGGTACGGAGAAGTTTTGCCTATGAAGGGTATCTGTGGGGGCAAAAATGGGTAATGCCTTCTGAAAGGGGTAGAAAGAAGATAGAATACTTGACTCAGCAGCTCTGAAAAAAGAGGGAATGGAAAAGATGCCTGAGAGTGGAGCCAGAGATACATTCAATGGACTTAATAATCTAGCTTCCACATGGTCCTGTGAATGAGCCTTTCATGCAGGAAGTCCAAATGTAGTCTGAGTAAATTTAGGTTCAAATTCAATGAAACATATACTTTGGGACTATTGCCTATTCTTTTGTTTGAACTGAATGTTGTTTTCTTTGTTTGTTTCTTGTCTATGACATAAGCACATTAGTGGTTCTCTCTTTACAAAGATCATCAGCATTTCCCTCAAACTTGGGTTCAGAGGTCAAGGTATCCTTTGTGCACAATGAAAACTCTGCCAGAGGTCTCAGATCTGGAAGAACTTTTCTTCCAGAATTCTAGGGAAGGAGTTTTCCTTCCTCTGAGATTCATTTGGGCAAACTAAAAAGTTGAAAATGAGCATGAATTATCCTCCATTACCCATATGTCCACTTTATCCCATCTTTATTGCCGCAGCTCTAAATGTGTAAAGGGGTCAGGGTACAGTGTGATGAAAAGGAGAGAGAAAATTGGAGAGAAAGCCAGAACAAAGGGAGTGGGAGATAGAGGGGGGAGAAGTAGCCAAGGGAATGATGAGAACTTTAAAGCTATATTTTGTTATATACCAGGGGTTGTTAAAGGTCCAGATGATGTAGCAGTAAACAGAACAGAACAGACATAACCCTTACTCTCATGGAGCTTACAGTCCAGTGGGGGAAACAGACAAATAAGCAAGATTGCTTGGTTGAAAGATTGAGAAACATAGTGTTAAGTGTAATGGAGAAAAGTAAATTAGGTAGGAAGAGTAAGAAGCATGAGACAGGGACTTACTCTTTTAGACAAGATCAACAAAGAAGACCTTACTGAGAAGGTGACATTTGAGTCACTTTCTCAGCTATTTCCTACCACATAATTCTGGGTCAGAGTGAATGTTATTCAGTTTGGTGGCAGGAAACTGCAGGATATGAGGTGATGAGGCATGGTTCCAGTGGAAACAGTAACTCCTCCAGTGACAAGTATTCTTAGAGGTCATCTCCTCCAGCCTCTGTATTTGAATATAGTGGTAAGTGACTTGCCTAAGCACATAGGCCAGTGAGGAGCAAAGTTAAGAAAATAAATCAGCTTTTCTGATTCCGAATCCATTATCCTTTACCTGTTACTTCAGAGTGAAGGGATACAGGTATTTCTTCTTGCCTGCTTCAAAAATGGAAAATGTGGATATTACTCTCCTAGTCAGTTATTCTCAACCTTAAATGTGTATGAACATCTCCTGGAATGCTGGTTACAAGTGAAGATACAAGGGCCAACCCCAGAGGATTCGGACAGCAGATGGTTCATGGATCCCACTTTGAAAACTTTGAAAACCCGATCTAGGCCCTCAAATAGAGGGGAAGACCCTTTTATCTGAGTTTTGTCTTTAGTTATTTTCATATCTCAGTTCCTTATTAAGGATAATTTTAAGTCACACCACTTGTTTAGCAAGTCTTATCAGATTCTCTGAAAATTAGTTCACCAGTCTTCTCACCTGCATTCTCTTGGAATCTCCTGTTATGTTCATTGGTCATGTGAGCATTTGGATTAGAAATATCTACAGAATAGGTACTGTGAAAAAACATAGTTGATATGAAGCTGAAAAAAATGAATCAAAGGCAGATAGTATGTATTGTGTAGGATAGATGGCAATATTGTGTAGGATAGTTGGTGCTGAGCAACTAGCGGCAGGATAATTTTAGGAGGCAATTTTAAAGCTGCAAATGAGAGTAGAAATTGACTGTTGTCTATGAGGATGAACATGGGAAGTACAGGTGGAGGAGGTGGAGGGGTTACAATCCACAGTACTTGATGACTGATTGGCTGTGCACTGTAAGAAAAGATAAAGGAGTCAGAATGACTTCAGACATTCTAGACTTGCAGTGCCTTGATCAGAGATAGGGACCACTGGAAGACGAGCAAATTTGTTACAGGAGGAGTCAATAGCTTTGATTTGGGCCATGTTAATCTGGACATGTTGTTATGATAAACGTGGAGGTATGTAGTCAAGAGAAGGGTTAGGTTTTGCCATCTAGATATGGCTGATTATTCAACAAAATCTACTGAGCACTTACTATGTTCCAGGGATTTTCCAGGTGCTTGGTAAACATCAGTGAACAGACAAAATCCCTTTCTTTTATGTAGCTGACATTCTAGCAGGGATGAGATGGTGGGGGACATTAATAAACATAAAAAGTAAATTATCTCCTAAGTCAGAACATGATAAGTGCTATGGAAAAAATAACTGAGATTGAGGGAATGACTATGATAGCCCATGAAGAGAGATATATACAAGGGGAGAGAGCAGAATGAGAAACAAAGAAGGCTAAGGGCAGACCGTTTGGGACTTTACCATTAAGAGTTTGATGGAGAAACAGAAGTGATTAATCAGCAGAGGAGGTTAATAGTGAAATAGGAAGATTAAGAGGAGTACAATCCCTTATGATTATACAGTGGAAGTGAGAAATAGATTTAAGGGACTAGATCTGATAGATAGAGTGCCTGATGAACTATGGATGGAGGTTCGTGACATTGTACAGGAGACAGGGATCAAGACCATCCACATGGAAAAGAAATGCAAAAAAGCAAAATGGCTGTCTGGGGAGGCCTTACAAATAGCTGTGAAAAGAAGAGAAGTGAAAAGCAAAGGAGAAAAGGAAAGATATAAGCATATGAATGCAGAGTTCCAAAGAATAGCAAGAAGAGATAAGAAAGCCTTCCTCAGTGATCAATGGAAAGAAATAGAGGAAAACAACAGAATGGGAAAGCCTAGAGATCTCTTCAAGAAAATTAGAGATACCAAGGGAACATTTCATGCAAAGATGGGCTCGATAAAGGACAAATTGTATGGACCTAACAGAAGCAGAAGATATTAAGAAGAGGTGGCAAGAATACACAGAACAACTGTACAAAAAGATCTTCATGATCCAGATAATCACGATGGTGTGATCACTGACCTAGAGCCAGACATCCTGGAATGTGAAGTCAAGTGGGCCTTAGAAAGCATCACTACGAACAAAGCTAGTGGAGGTGATGGAATTCCAGTTGAGCTATTTCAAATACTGAAAGATGATGCTGTAAAAGTGCTACACTCAATATGCCAGCCAATTTGGAAAACTCAGTAGTGGCCACAGGACTGGAAAAGGTCAGTTTTCATTCCACTCTCAAAGAAAGGCAATGCCAAAGAATGCTCAAACTACCGCACAATTGCACTCATCTCACACGCTAGTAAAGCAATGCTCAAAATTCTCCAAGCCAGGCTTCAGCAGTACATGAACTGTGAACTTCCTGATGTTCAAGCTGATTTTAGAAAAGGCAGAGGAACCAGAGATCAAATTGCCAACATCCGCTGCATCATGGAAAAAGCAAGAGAGTTCCAGAAAAACATCTATTTCTGCTTTATTGACTATGCCAAAGCCTTTGACTGTGTGGATCACAATAAACTGTGGAAAATTCTGAAAGAGATGGGCATACCAGACCACCTGACCTGCCCCTTGAGAAACCTATATGCAGGTCAGGAGGCAACAGTTAGAACTGGACATAGAACAATGACTGGTTCCAACTAGGAAAAGGAGTATGTCAAGGCTGTATACTGTCACCCTGCTTATTTAACTTCTATGCAGAGTACGTCATGAGAAACACTGGGCTGGAAAAAGCACAAGCTGGAATCAAGATTGCCGGGAGAAATATCAATAACCTCAGATATGCAGATGACACCACCCTTATGGCAGAAAGTGAAGAGGAACTAAAAAGCCTCTTGATGAAAGTGAAAGAGGAGAGTGAAAAAGTTGGCTTAAAGCTCAACATTCAGAAAACGAAGATCATGGCATCCGGTCCCATCACTTCATGGCAAATAGATGGGGAAACAGTGTCAGACTGTAATGTTTTGGGCTCCAAAATCACTGCAGATGGTGACTGCAGGCATGAAATTAAGATGCTTACTCCTTGGAAGGAAAGTTATGACCAACCTAGATAGCATATTGAAAAGCAGAGATATTACTTTTCCAACAAAGGTCTGTCTAGTCAAGGCTATGGTTTTTCCAGTGGTCATGTATGGATGTGAGAGTTGGACTGTGAAGAAAGCTGAGCGTCAAAGAATTGATGCTTTTGAACTGTGGTGTTGGAGAAGAGTCTAGAGAGTCCCTTGGACTGCAAGGAGATCCAACCAGTCCATTCTAAAGGACACCAGCCCTGGGATTTCTTTTGAAGGAATGATGCTAAAGCTGAAAGTCCAGTACTTTGGCCACCTCATGCGAAGAGTTGACTCATTGGAAAAGACTCTGATGCTGGGAGGGATTGGGGGCAGAGGGAGAAGGAGACAACAGAGGATGAGATGGCTGGATGGCATCACCGACTCGATGCAGGGGAGTTTGAGTGAACTCTGGGAGTTGGTGATGGACAGGGAGGCCTGGTGTGCTGCAATTCATGGGGTCGCAAAGAGTCGGACACGACTGAGTGACTGAACTGAAGGGAATATAAGGGAGAAAAATATTTTTGTCGAAGGCTGACTATCAAGTGGTAAATTATGCCAATGCATCAAAGGCAGAGATGAAGCCATTGAGATTGGAAACTACAAGACCGTCAGTGGAGTGACAGAAGCCAAATCAGGTGTGGCGTTTACTTTATGATATGGGAGATGTTTGTAGGGGATTACAGAAAGAATCAATGATAAAAAGTAGAGATGATGAATGAAGGCAACCTTTTTTTTATAGTTTATAAAATAAAAGGTAGAATTGGGATTGTGTCTCTAGTTAGAAAGAAATAAAGTTATGGAGAGTATTTTTGGTTGAGGACATTTTGTGAGGAAGACCTGAGAGAGTCTGCTGGCTGAGAGGAAAGACCCAATGGGAAGGGAGAGTGTGATAATTTAAAAGAATGGGGAATTAATACGTCAAAGCAGAACCAAGAGCATAAGAGGGATTTGTTTTTTTTTAAGCTAACAAAATTCTTGGGGTTAACTTTGGAAGAAAAAAGCAAAACATAATATGAGATAAAGAAAAGAGAGTTTGAGTAAAGATATAGAAAGATTTTGCTAGAAAGGAATGGGAGCTGAATACACTTATATTTTATAACCTGACAGTTTGAAAAGCGTGAAGTGTCCGAAAAAACAATTGTGAGGGAACAAAGAAGAGAATTGGGCAACAGGGTCCTGGGTCCAACCAGGGTCCCTCAGCATGAGGAGTTACCTGTGTGTGTTCACTAAGATCTTTATAGATGAGGAGGATTAAAACAATAAGTATGAGTACAACCAGGACTGAGTTTAGCAAGTAGTTTCGGAAGACAGAATTAGGGATAGATTATTACTGAATTTGGAGTAGAGATGGTTGACCCTGGTTTACAGAATAGATAGAAATGGAGGTGAAAGCAAGTGGTATTAGGGAAAAAAGAGTATGGGGGTGTCCAAGGAGTGGAAACACCTATGAGGTGGGAGAGTAAGTTTAGTGGGAGAGAGAGCAGAGCAGAAGTCTCCCTTTGGAGGCTGAGGTAATAGAATTTTTAAGGTTTGAGATTTCAGTATTAGAACCATTTCAGGTGATAATTAGGTCATGGTGTGGCCATTGAGTTGATTGGTAAAGTAGAAAGAAGATGAAGGTCAGTGTCATAGGTAACTCAGCCACAAGAAGATTGAAGTTGTTCATGAAGAGGAGATACATGGACAGATGGTAATCTGGAATCTGAAATGTTCAGTGAATAGAAGAGAGTGAGTGCCTGGGAGGGAGATCTGGAGATGACTGTGAAGAGAATTTATCAGTCAGATGATGAAGGCTTCAAAAGAGGAGGAGTTATGGATGGAAGAAAGTCTAGAAAATACAGTGAGGATTCTGGAAACTCCTGCCAGTCTTCTTTACCCCAGGCATATGGAGTGTGGATAAATGAAGAAACTCTATAGACCTTTGCTAATTCAAATGGGGCCTGTGGGCCAGCAGCATCCAGGATCACCTGGGAATTTGCTAGAAATGTGGAATCTCTAGTCCTACCCCCGATCGACTGAATCAGAATTCATATTTTATCAAGTTTTCCAGGTAATTCATATACATGTAAAAATTCAGGAAGCAGTGAAGAAAGTGTCATCATCAGAGGAAAGCTAGTTTAGTGGAGTAAAAGAAATGTTTCAAAAAATTTGTTAACAAGGCCTGGAGATAGCTGTTGTTGACCTAAGTGGAGAACTTACCAATTATAACTGGATCTAAGATGTGAATTTAAACTGCATGAGTTTCCATGACTGGTGGGGTGGATCCAGGCAGATTATCTTTATCCTGGGTTAGCTTCAGGTGGTGGAGGAAAGGGAGCTGGCTTGGCTGCTCAGGAAGTTGGTGAACCTTGCTAAAAACTTTAGCAGTGAAACTGGCATTGTGCCTGAGGTCTGGTGGAGTTATTTATAATAAGGCTCCTTGCTATGGAATGGAATCCATGTTGAAAGGTGATGCGAGCATTTTTGGATAGTTAATGGGCTAGATTAATTCCTGCATGAGGTGATCCATCTTGAGACCATAGGACACAAGTGTACAATGATAGTACCAGCCATGTTCTTTACAGAAGTTTTGCCCCAGCAATTTTGAGATGGGCCTGGGACAAAGTTAAAGATGTCAACCAATGCCAGAGGACATAGGTGCCTCCACCTAAAAATTTGTCAAAGTTGCCTTTACCTTTTCAAAACTTTCTGTATTTCCTTTACTGAGCCTCATCATTTCCCCTTCCAAATAAGAGGTGAATATTAATTTAGGCAATATTGATTAAAATACCCTAAAAATATAAAGCCTTAAAACGTAAACAAGTATAACATACTGGCTGAACATATGTGCGTGTAATAGTATCAATATTGAAAGCCCCTGCTGTGAGAAGCCATAGCAAAGCATTTTTTAGCAGACTTACTTCTGGGATCACTAATGATTAATTAGTGTGTATCATAATGTAAAGCAAATGTCACCCTAGCTACCTGGGGTTGCTGTCATTTGAGAGTGGAGCGATTTCCTGTTGATCACCAACAGTAAAATGAAAACTGCCTGCCATCTTGTGGAAGGTGATGGGTATCTCACACCCAGAGAAAAAAGCAAGTAAGTCTTCTAGACGTGCATGTTCTCTTGGGGGTTTTCATGGATGCTTTGTTTCCTGTAGAGAAGTAAGGATTAAAATGGAAATGATGATATCTCAAAAACTGCATAATTGCGTTTTCTTTCTTATCACCTATTTTGAAACCAAGGCATTTAGCCTGAAAAGAAAACTGATAGTGTCTCTCCATTGGGTGGTTGATTCTTGAAGAATCATGAGTTGGCCTGACGTGTTCAGTTTTTTGGCTAGCAGCAAGAGAAACTGTAGCTGGATGAGTATTTCAGATCACTAGCTCAGAAGCACAGTACAGGCTATGAAAGAGTGCACTGAATGCCAAGCCGGCAGTTCATGGATTTTTCGTGGAAGCAGAATTCTTGGAGCACTCAGGAGTTTAACCTGCTCCTCAGGGGCCTTCAAATGGTTCTGCCCAGGGCAGCCATCAGCTCAGTTGATTACTGTAACTCACTCAATCCCAGGAAAATGTGTGTCCTGGGGAACAAATAGTCATTCCCTAACTCCAACCACAATTGAGAAAACAATTGAATCAGCAAAGGGCTGCTTGGAGGAGACAGGTGAGTAGAGCAGTGGAAGGAACTGGTATTCGGAAAGAGCAGCAAAATAAGACTGTCCTCAAGTTCTTGAACAGGTGGTTTTGGTCAATTTGAGGTGGGAGGGTGTTAAGTGGCTCTTCATTAAATTGACTGGTCAATTTAGTCAAAACGGTCAATTTGGCAAGCCTGTATAGACTCAGAGGCTTTTTCGTAGGCACTTTGACAACCTGGGTTCAATCCAGTTTTTCGTGTCCAGTTCTTAGTCCTTAGTAGTGCATTTTATCTATCTGTCGTCTATTGACTTTAAATATCAAATCGGACTTCTGATTTTTGAGTACATGTATGTATTCCTGACTTTCTTGTAGTAGTATAGAAGCTGATCTTAGTGATATCAAATTTTATTTAAAAAATATGGATGGAGATGCATATTAAAAATAATACATATCTAAGTTGGTACATAACTTAGGACAGTTTTGATAAGAACATAAAATTATTTATGCTACTTTGCAACCTGTGTTTAGTTGAAGGACATTTATGCAAGCATTCTACAACAAATTGTAGAGTGGTCAAAAATAATAGAAAACTCTCAAACATTTATTATTAAGGAACCAGGTTATATATGAACATGTAGTCCAAACTTGTGTTTCTCTAATGGTTAGACATTTGGAAGGGTAACTCTACAATTTCATATATCACCTAGTTGCTGAGTAAATAGTTGCGAAAGTGTTCAGTTAGTTTTGAATCAGCCTGTATTGTCACAGTTATACTATCAAAATAGAAAGGAATAAAAAAATACTACATTCAGTCAGAAAATATATCATTTGGTGGCCTTCCTTATTTTTAATCCAAAGTCTTGACTTGTAAGAATTTCAAAATGTGCCCCCTCCTTATGAATTCTGATTTGAGCATTTTTATCCCATTAATTAGGAATAAGAACTATATCTCCCAGGGACCTCAGTAGCATTTTGACACAGTAATAGCCAGTGGTAAAGAAAATTGTTCAAGTATCTTGTAGTGGTGTCATTCTCTCATTGGATGTGTAGCACAAAAGTACATTTTGTGACAGAAAGCATGAAACCTGATTTGCAGATTGAAACCAGCCTAATTGGGAAAAAACTCTCATTTTTAATTATACTCTTGACAAGGTGTGAATTTTTAATATATACTCTTTTAAAATATGAAAGTAGCTACATATTTTACCTGTAAGAATAAATATCCACCATGAGCATTTCAATGTTTAAAAGGTACTTAGAATTTAGTAAAGAATTAGAATTTTGGAAACCAAAATAAGAATTCAGGTTTTCCAGCTGAGATAAAGCTTTCTGATGGGTGGAATATATTATAGGTCCAAAAAGTGCAGTGGTGAGAATAAATAAAATAAATTGCTTCCCAACTGCTGAAATAGTGTAATATTCCTCAGTTTCATTGTTAATAAGCTGCTGTTAAGGTTGTTCTAGGACCATTCAAACTGTGAGCTTTAGCTTTCTCTCCCTCAGCATTAGATGATATATATCATTTAATGAGAGCAAGTTCATTAAATGTTTCACTCTTTATAATTTCAGCCGGCTGGTGATGGACAGAACTGTATTATAATAGCAAGTGGAAGTTATTGGTACAGAGCCATTTTTTTTCCCACTCATTGGGAAAGACTGAGTAGCTCACTTATGGTTATGCTACCCTGGGGCACAGCTATTATACTTTTAACTAACGGAAATACTCTATTAGATGTGAAATCATTATGCATTTTATTTGTTTATTAAAATACTATTTAAAACTGCATGTTTGTTACAGAAGATTGCATACCGAACAGGAGAGCTGCCAAAAAATAGCCTCTTTCTATAGTGAAGGATTAGAGATTATAATGAATCCATCTGCAATTGAAATGTCTTTCTCTATAGGTACTATCTCAGGACCTCTTTGTGTGTCTTCTCCTGTTTTCCTTTGTATTACCTATGGCTTTGTGCAATACCAAGACTCTGCCTTGCTCTGGCCCCCTGGTTGAGGCAGCCTTCATGACACTGGTGTCATCTTGTTCCTCCTTCTGATGTGCTTTGATATGCTGTTTCATTTGGTGTCATTGTTTAGCTTAAGCAGTTGGCTCTTGGGAAAGTCAATTCATCATATCAGGACTGACTGGGAAAAATATCACTTGCTAATGCAAATAGCCCCATGTTTGTTTTCCTCAAACACTGAACATGGATTTCAGTCCTGATTAGAAGGGAAATCTTGGTGGTCACACAGCTTCCAAGGTAAGGGGAGGTGCAGAGAGTAGCTGGAGAGGCTTAGATGGGAAGAATCTCCAAACAGGAATGACTTCAGGTGTCTAATGTTTGTAGTCTTTAAAAAGGGGCCTTTGAGAAGTGACGAAAGAGCCTGATACTTTATGGAGAAAGAGGACACTGATTGTACAAGAGCCCTAATTATATATGTAGTGAAAAATTGAGTCCATCAGTTGGATATTTTGAATTCATGACATCAAACAACTGATCTAGCTGTTATCACCCTGCCCCCCAAACCTGAGGTGACTAAAAGGAGTGGCTGTAGACACAGCCTTTTACCCCAGTGTTTAGTCTCTCAGATTTATGCTGATGCACACAGCTCAGGACAGGGATGTAATTACATCTATCAGACACCAGCATTTTTTTTTTCATTTGTCCATTTTGTCAATTCAGACAAAAGTCTAGGCAATTCAGTAGGAAAAAAATACCAGTTAAGCTAGTCATTTGGCTGGTTTTTTCCTTCCATTTACTGACCAGTTCCACGAAACCAACTACTTCAGTAGCACTGTATAGATAAAGTCTGTGCCCCAGGAACCAAATACAAGAGAGAAATTGGAACTTGAGTTGTGTATTTGCTGACAGCAAATATTGACAACATGACTCAGTTGACGGGACACTGAGGTTGATTTAGGTTCAGTTGTTCATTCACGCCTCCACAATGTTTCTTGAGCATCTACTATGCGGTAGTCACACTGCTGATGCTGAACAAAAGAAATCAGTTCCTGGAATATAGAGACCTTAAAGAGGAAAGTGTGATTAAAAAAAAAAAACAAACTGTGTAACTCTTTTTTCACTTTGTGAAAACCACCTTCCCTTCTTTAAACTCTTGTTTTCTCAGGCAGGATGGTTAGTGCCTGTTTCCTACACTCTCTCCCATCAGGTGATGCTTTGAAATTCGAAAATGTTCCAACATTAACACTTCCGTGCTATGTGTCAGCACTTCACATCAACTTGAAACTGCCACTGAGTCTGGGAACACACATGAAGGATTTCTCTGTGGTTAGTTCCACAAAGGGAATCAATTGTGCTGCAGCCCAGCCCCTGTGGGTCAGCTGTACTCGCTGAATATCGTCCTGCCTGTGAAGTGCAAAAGGACTTCTGATGGGCAGACTTTCTAGCCATAGCTGTGACTGGTTTGTTCTTATTCTTCTCTTACATCTGCACAGTGCATACAGATCTCCCAGCCACCCATCTCACCCTTAAACACAGCTTGAGACACCATAGCAATCTTTGCTAACTTTGGAAGCCACCAAATATGTGTGGCTTAGTTTGTGTTGGAGTATCAACTCCAGGCATAGTTTGACAAAGCAAAGACATCCTCAATTTATTCAGTAAAAACAGAAATTATTGGGTTTGGCCAATCCTAAGAAGTAAATTATCAATAAGGTCATCTTGAAAAAAAAAAGAGAAAAAAAAAGATCATCTTGAAAAGAGAAATTACTCCCTATATTTTCTTATCCCTGTAGTCTCTCATTCAACACACACATTCTCCCTGTGTTTCTCTCTTTTTCTCTTTCACACACTCACACCCACCCACCCACGCACCCATTTCCCTTTTAGGACCAAAACCTTCCTGATGTGGCCCTCACTAATCTCTTCCTCCCGGAGAAGGCAATGGCACCCCACTCCAGTACTCTTGCCTGGAAAATCCCATGGACGGAGGAGCCTGGTAGGCTGCAGTCCATGGGGTCGCTAAGAGTCGGACACGACAGAGCGACTTCCCTTTCACTTTTCACTTTCATGCATTGGAGAAGGAAATGGCAACCCACTCCAGTGTTCTTGCCTGGAGAATCCCAGGGACGGGGGAGCCTGGTGGGCTGCCGTCTATGGGGTCGCACAGAGTCGGATACGACTGAAGCGACTTAGCAGCAGCAGCAATCTCTTCCTCTAACCCACTTATTGTCCCAATCACTCACTTGATACTTTGACCCTAGTTATAGTGTTGTTCATATAAATCCTATCTTTCTCTCATAGCCTACATCTAATCTTTCAGTAATTCCTTTTGGCTTTACTTTTGAAATATATCCAGAGTCTGACTGCTTCTAACCATCTCTACAGCTACCAGCATGGTCCAAGCTACTATCATCTCTCTCCTGAATTACTGCAATAATTTTATACCTGGACTTCCTGTTTCTATTCTTAACCCTGTATAACCCTAAACACAGATGCCAGAGATGGATTATGTTACTCCACTGCTGAGACTTTCCTATTGTCTTCCCACTGTTCTTAGATATAGAGTAAATTATTTACTGTGGCCTCCAGGGCTGTATGTCATCTGCCCAAGTTCTATGATTCTTCCCTGTGTTCACTAAGCTCCAGGCACAGTAGTCTTCTTTAATTATTTTTAATTAAAAACAATTTATTTATTTGGCTGTACTGGGTCTTAGTTGCAGCATGTGGGATCTTCTATTGGTCTTCTTTTTGATCCTCAAATATGCCAAGCTTGTTCCTTCAGTTCAGTTCAGTCACTCAGTCATGTCTGACTCTTTGCGAACCATGGACTGCAGCAAGCCAGGCCTCCCTGTCCATCACCAACTCCAAGTTTACTTAGACTCATGTCCATTGAGTGGTGATGCCATCCAACCATCTCATCCTCTGTCGTCCCCTTCTCCTCCTGCCTTCAGTCTTTCCCAGCATCAGGGTCTTTTCCAATGAGTCAGTTCTTCACATCAGGTGGACAAAGTATTGGAGTTTCAGCTTCAGCATCAGTCCTTCCAATGTATATTCAAGACTGATTTCCTTTAGGATGGACTGGTTGGATCTCCTTGCAGTCCAAGGGACTCTTAAGAGTCTTCTCCAACACCACAGTTCAAAAGCATCAATTCTTTGGTGCTCAGCTTTCTTTATAGACCAACTCTCATATCCATACATGACCACTGGAAAAACCATGGCTTTGACTAGATGGACCTTTGTTGGCAAAGTAATGTCTCTGTTTTTTAATATGCTGTCTAGGTTGGTCATAACTTTTCTTCCAAGGAGCAAGTATCTTTTAATTTCATGGCTGCAGCCACCAGTGATTTTGGAGCCCAAAAAGATAAAGTCTGTCACTGTTTCCCCATCTATTTGCCATGAAGTGATAGGACCAGATTTCATGATCTTAGTTTTCTGAATGTTGAGCTTTAAGCCAACTTTTTCACTCTCCTCTTTCACTTTCATCAAGAGGCTCTTTAGTTCTTTTTCACTTTCTGTCATAAGGGTGGTGTCATCTGCATATCTGAGGTTATTGATATTTCTCTCAGAAATCTTGATTCTAGCTTGTGCTTCATGCAGTCCAGCATTTCTCATGATATACTCTGCATATAAATTAAATAAGCAGGGTGACAATATACAGCCTTGATGTACTCCTTTCCTGATTTGGAACCAGTCAGTTGTTCCATGTCCAGTTCTAACTCTTGCTTCTTTATCTGCATACAGATTTCTCAGGAGGCAGGTCAGGTGGTCTGGTATTCCCATCTCTTGAAGAATTTTCCACAGTTTGTTGTGATCTACCCAGTCAAAGGCTTTGGCATAGTCAATAAAGTAGATGTTTTTCTGGAACTCTCTTGCTTTTTCAATGATCCAGCAGATGTTGGCAGTTTGATCTCTGGTTCTTCTGCCTTTTCTAAGTCCAGGTTGAACATCTGGAAGTTCACAGTTCACATACTGTTGAAGCCTAGCTTGGAGAATTTTGAGCATTACTTTGCTAGCTTTCCTTACTCACGGCCTTTGTATTGGTTATTCTCTCTAAAACTAACTGTCCACAGATTTTCTTATGGCTTGTTTCCTTGCTTCACTCTGCTGTCAGCTCAAATGAACTTCTGCCTAGATGTTCACATGACTAGTTTCTTCTCATCTTACAGGTCTCACCTCAAGAATCATGTCCTCAGAAAAATCTGCTTCGAATGCCCTATCTACATTAACTTTTCTCCACTCTACACATATTAAAAGGAAGTGACTTGTTTATGTGATCCTGTTTTATTGTCATTACATCACTTTTAAGTATTTGAAATTTTCTTCCTTATTTACTCCTTATTTATTGTCTTCCCAACTCTTCTTCTTGAATTTGCTTTCCATGAAGACAGGGACTATCTACCTTGTTAATTACTATATTTCTATCATCTAGAACAGTTTCTGATGTATAATACATGTAACATGTGGACATGTTTTTATTTGAAGGTGAGAGTTTAATTCTGTATTAGTGAAGTGTGCCAGGAATGGCCAGAAGAAAATTATAGTCAGAGCTCACCACTGATAAGAGTCTTAAGAACTTCACTGCTATGGCATGCCAAAAGCTTTGAGTATTCCACCCACCATGCTCCCTAACGAGTGATAAGTTTCCTAGGGAGACTCCCACAATACCCTCTTTCATACCTCACCTGCCAAGTTCTGAAGGGGAATGTTGATAGCATGAAGAGAGTGGGCAATCATGTGCTATGAGACTAAGTACCATATTTACTACTACTCTGTCATAATTCCATGTCACCACTACCATTACCCAAGGACTTCAGTTCAGTTGCTCAGTCGTGTCCGACTCTTTGCGACCCCATGGACTGCAGCACGCCAGGCCTCCCTGTCCATCACCAACTCCCGGAGTTTACTCAAGCTCATGTCCATTGAGTTGGTGATGCCATCCACCCAAGGAGTAGGGGGCTTGTAATGGATACTGTGATGTGCCACCCAGGTTCCCCCTTTTAGTACTGAGGCATCATCCCCTAGACTTCTAGGACTGTTGGCTGCTAATGACTCATAGCTGAGTCCCTCTTCAGGATCTGGCCTCATCTGAAGGGAACTACCTTATCCAGCAGTACATCATCCCTCTCTGCTGGAGAGAACCCATATCTAGTGACTGGTTGATGTAGGACCACAGGGACTAGTCCTCTTGCCTCAGTTCAGGGCAACTTTTGAAGGGCCATTCCAATGTTATAACCTCCTGAAGGATTGGCTGAGGATTGTATGGTACTTTAAATCCTTCCTGTGTCCAATCCAGCTTCCCTAATTCTCCTAGAGGTGTTATTTCTGAGAGAACTTTCCCTCAAAATTCCTCTACACAGATATCTATCTCAGAGTATATTTCCCAAGGAATTTGACTTAACTGTGGGTTCTAGGAAGAAAACTCTAAAATTTCAGATTTTGGAAATGGATTACCTATCAGCCAGCATAGAATGAGAACCATTTCACTGCTGATAGAAGGAATACTAACAGCTTTTGGCATTTCAAAGCTGTGCAGTTATTCAGACTTTTATCAGCGGTGGACTGGGATGTAAATACTAGAGGAAGTGCACATACTGGCAAGAGCAGTATCTTGTGCATTTGAGTGCTTGAGTGAAGTATTAATTATAAAGAGTGGGGAATGGGAAGGCTTTTTCTAGATGTTACTGACGCCTTTGACAAAGTCAATGAAGAGCTAATGAGGACTGGGAGTTGATTTAAGGTGGAGTGTGAACACCAAATATCCGCGGCAGCATATAAAGAGACACTCATCTCTTATAGCCAGAAGGCAGAAAAAGTTGAGGATCAAGCCCAGGACTTAATTATAAGGATCTCAGATCTCCAGATAAGGTTGAATTCTCAACCCTAGCATATCAGCTATGCCACAGCCAGGACACTGATGGAAAGAAGTGAGACTCTGAGGCATGGAATAAGGGCACCTGGGTCAATGCACCCTAAATTTTTGCCTTCCAAGATTCCCCAAACTCTCTATGCCTGTAGAAGTTAGATAGTGCTAACGTACTACTAGGATGACTCTTAGAAGTTTGGTAAAAGTGATCATCCACACAGAATGAAATACAATTGTCAGAAATTGCATGGAAGATGGTAGAGGAAGGAATCAGAAGTCTCCAGAATTGGTCATGCCAGGGAGAGGGAACATGTTGCAAAACCAGAAAACCCACCAGTCAAATATTTTCTGCAGGAAGACAGAGAGCAGTCCATTTGCCAAAGCAATAGAGAATGGGCTGGTAATGGGGTACTGTTATTGAGAAGCTTACTGGGTGTCCTATGCAGATCAGGACTGACAGTAGGAAATGTGTATTAAAACTGAGCTACTTGATAGCAAAGGTGATGATGGGATCTGGAAATAATAGAGGCTGGATGTCAGTGATTTACTATCAGGTGCAAAGTAGATGCAATTATTGCAATGAACAGCAAGGTCAGAGTGGCAGCCAAGGGGTCCTGACCTGCAGAGAACTAAGGTGATGGTTAATAGAACATGATGTTCTGAAGAACAGGATAGATGGGAATCCAATAGATTTTTTCTCAATTTTACAACTTGCATCAAAAATTCAAAAGTGCATGTTCAAAAAGGGCAGCTTCCCCAATAAAAACATCATTATCCTTTACCCATTTTCCACCCTTGAGCCTCTCCTCCTATCCAGCACCAAGGCAAGCAGAAAATCCTATAATATTTTCTCTAGTCCTTCCCCCATAACACTTAAGACAATCTACTTGAGTAACTATGCACTTGGGAAAAGAGAATACCCAGGTATTTTGAGGATTGTTATGATCAGTTGACATTGATACTTGAATACTAGAAGTGTCATCATGGCTCCTCTGAGTGTGAGCCAGGTATTAAATGCAGTCCTAGGCCAGATCTAGCACACGGTCCACTCTATCCATGGATTGACGTGTTGGTCATTCCTCCAGTCCACAAATGTATAATTAGAATGGACATACTTGGTATATACTTGGAAGAGCCCCAATACCGTGTCCTTGGCCTTGGTGTAAAAGGTATCATAGTGAAAGTTCCAAGCACAAATCTCTAATCATTCCACTCCCTCCCTTATCTTCAGTCAGTATGGTAAGTCAAAAATAAAATTGCACCCTGGAAGAATGACAGAGATTAGTACGACCTTAAAAACCTGAAAGATGCAAGGACAGTAATCCTCATCATAGCCTCATTAATTTAGCAGTCTGGCCCCTACAAAATCAAACACTGAAGGATGACAGTAGATTACAACTGCTGGTCTAGAAAACTACTAGAGCATATTAACATAGTTTTAGGTAC
The DNA here is from genome assembly GCF_032452875.1 of Bos javanicus. Classification (NCBI taxonomy): domain Eukaryota; kingdom Metazoa; phylum Chordata; class Mammalia; order Artiodactyla; family Bovidae; genus Bos; species Bos javanicus. The sequence continues at coordinate 21,622,078 of NC_083897.1, forward strand.
ATGGTATGCGGCCATTCAGATGGCAAAGCATTGTCTTCATTCCTATCAGGAAGGAGGATCAAACGCTGTTCACATTCACACAGGACAGACAATAGTACAAATTTGTGGCCTTTCTCAAGGCTATGTTAACCCTCCTATCCTCTGTTACTATATACCATGAAGCAACAAGGACCATTTTGCCCTACAGAACATCACATTGGTCCAATCTGTCACTGACATGAAGACAGAAAAGAAGGGTAAGAAGTGGGAAAGACATTGGATGTCTTGATAGAACTCTTGTACTCTAGGTGTGGAAGGCAAACTATGAAGATACGTGGGCCTACTATATCAGTAAAGTTTTCAGGAGTTCATTGGTCTAGGCCATGCATGGCCTTCAAAGTGAAGAACAAATTGTTGCATCTTTCCTCCCTTACCACAAAGAAAGAAGCAGAGAATTCAGTAGGCATTCTTGGTGTTGTGGGTAGCAGCATATTCTACTCTTGGGAATACAGCTCTGATCAATTTACCCTACGACTCAATAGACCCAATGGTACTAGAGATATCTAGTACAAAGATACAGTGTAGGGTTTATGACAAGTTGCATTAGGAAAATGATGCGACTTTCAGTGGAGAATTACACATTATTTGAAAAATGACCTCTTATGTTCTACTTGATACTAATAGAGAAAAATATCTGGTCATGAAATATTAAAATGACCAACCAGAACAAGACGAGGGTGCCCACTTTCACCATTACTATTCAACATAGTTTTGGAAGTTTTGGCCACAGCAATCAGAGCAGAAAAAGAAATAAAAAGAATCCAAATTGGAAAAGAAGAAGTAAAACTCTCACTATTTGCAGATGACATGATCCTCTACATAGAAAATCCTAAAGACTCCACCAGAAAATTACTAGAACTAATCAATGATTATAGTAAAGTTGCAGGATATAAAATCAACACACAGAAATCCCTTGCATTCCTATACACTAGTAATGAGAAAACAGAAAAAGAAATTAAGGAAACAATTCCATTCACCATTGCAATGGAAAGAATACAATACTTAGGAATATATCTACCTAAAGAAACTAAAGACGTATATATAGAAAACTATAAAACACTAGTGAAAGAAATCAAAGAGGACACTAAAAGATGGAGAAATATACCATGTTCATGGATTGGAAGAATATAGTGAAAATGAGTATACTGCCCAAAGCAATTTATAGATTCAATGCAATCCCTATCAAGCTACCAATGGTATTCTTCACAGAGCTAGAACAAATAATTTCACAATTTGTATGGAAATACAAAAAACCTCGAATAGCCAAAGCTATCTTGAGAAAGAAGAATGGAACTGGAGGAATCAACCTACCTGACTTCAGGCTCTACTACAAAGCCACAGTCATCAAGACAGTATGGTACTGGCACAAAGACAGAAATATAGATCGATGGAACAAAATAGAAAGCCCAGAGATAAATCCATGCACCTATGGACACCTTATCTTTGACAAAGGAGGCAAGAATGTACAATGGATTAAAGACAATCTCTTTAACAAGTGGTGCTGGGAAAACTGGTCAACCACTTGTAAAAATGAAACTAGAACACTTTCTAACACCATACACAAAAATAAACTCAAAATGGGTTAAAGATCTAAATGTAAGACCAGAAACTATAAAACTCCTAGAGGAGAACATAGGCAAAACACTCTCCGACATACATCACAGCAGGATCCTCTATGACCCACCTCCCAGAATATTGGAAATAAAAGCAAAAATAAACAAATGGGACCTAATTAAACTTAAAAGCTTCTGCACATCAAAGGAAACTATTAGCAAGGTGAAAAGACAGCCTTCAGAATGGGAGAAAATAATAGCAAATGAAGCAACTGACAAACAACTAATCTCAAAAATATACAAACAACTCCTACAGCTCAACTCCAGAAAAATAAATGACCCAATCAAAAAATGGGCCAAAGAACTAAATAGACATTTCTCCAAAAAAGACATACAGATGGCTAACAAACATATGAAAAAATGCTCAACATCACTCATTATCAGAGAAATGCAAATCAAAACCACTATGAGGTACCATTTCACACCAGTCAGAATGGCTGCGATCCAAAAGTCTACAAGCAATAAATGCTGGAGACGGTGTGGAGAAAAGCGAAGCCTCTTACACTGTTGGTGGGAATGCAAACTAGTACAGCCACTATGGAGAACAGTGTGGAGGTTCCTTAAGAAACTGGAACTAGAACTGCCTTATGATCCAGCAATCCCACTGCTGGGCATACACACTGAGGAAACCAGAAGGGAAAGAGACACGTGTACCCCAATGTTCATCGCAGCACTGTTTATAATAGCCAGGACATGGAAGCAACCTAGATGTCCATCAGCAGATGAATGGATAAGAAAGCTGTGGTACATACACACAATGGAGTATTACTCAGCCATTAAAAAAAATACCTTTGAATCAGTTCTAATGAGGTGGATGAAACTGGAGCCTATTATACAGAGTGAAGTAAGCCAGAAAGAAAAACACCAATACAGTATACTAATGCATATATATGGAATTTAGAAAGATGGTAACAATAACCCTGTGTACGAGACAGCAAAAGAGACACTGAGGTATAGAACAGTCTTATGGACTCTGTGGGAGAGGGAGAGGGTGGGAAGATTTGGGAGAATGGCATTGAAACATGTATACTATCATGTATGAAGCGAGTCGCCAGTCCAGGTTCGATGCACAATACTGGATGCTTGGGGCTGGTGCACTGGGACGACCCAGAGGGAGGGTATGGGGAGGGAGGAGGGAGGAGGGTTCAGGATAGGGAACACATGTATACCTGTGGCAGATTCATTTTGATATTTGGAAAAACTAATACAATATTGTAAAGTTTAAAAAAAAAAATAACCAACCAGACAGAACAGCCTATCATAATGTGGGTTCTGTCAAACCCAGCAAGTCATAAGGTTGGGGAGGCCCAATAGCAATCCATCTTACTCTGGACACAGTACATCCTGTATTGGGCATGAACGAGGCCAAATACACTGTGAGCTGATGGCCCAGCCTGCATGTTACATGCCTCTGTTGTTCTGTTGCCTTTCAGCTTACACCTATGGCCACCACATGGGGTAGGGAGAGTTCCTTCTGACAAGTTAATGAAGTGGAAGGGGGAGGCTCATATTGGTTTGTCTCAGTATGTAGATACAAGCTGGAAATGGACTGCTGCTACACTACAGCCCCACACAGGGGTGGCCCTGAAAGAATACTGAGGGGAGATCTCCCACTGAATAGGACTTCGTGCAATGCATCGGTTCATCCATTTTGTGAGACCCCTGTTACAAATGCATCATGCTTCTTCTTCTGTCCAGTCTTATTTCTCTCACTCCCTTACAGATATCGCTCCTTAGAGCACACCTCCAATAAGTCTTCTGCATGCAAATTCTAGTCTCAGAGTCAATTCCCCAGGGAATCTGAACTAAAACATAGTGTAGGGAAAATGGGCTAAAGCACCAGTCTAAGGCTGTAAACATGGGAGGATGGATTCATTCTTTCTGAAGGATGGCGGGTTAGACTAAAGCTTCATTGCCTAAAAAGTCACATAAAAATATCTTCAAAGTCAGGAACAAGTTGTTCTTTTTAACCTCACATTACATTGTAAAATATTATCTGAAAGACGAATGTCAGAGAAATGATATATTGTTTTGATATATAGATACATGAAGACTCTATATTTTCATGAAACTTCAACCATAGCAACTCAGATTGTCAAAATTATTACCACACAAGTCTACCATCCACTGTTTTAATGTCCTTTTCAATACAACCAAATGCTGTCATCACAAAAAGGAGCTGAATAGGTTCCTGAGACTTGTGATGAGACCTGACCAGCACTTTAACCAGAATCATCCTTCTCAAAAGTCTAAAGCAATTGCCAGTGATTCAAGTTGAATTCAAGTATTGTTACTATGCTCACTACTTTTTTAAGAAAACTCAGCTCAAAAGCAGCTCATTTGAGAGTGTACTCCAAGATTATCTTTGTCTATATGCTAAAAATTTTGTAGTTTTATTAGTTGTATTTTTATGCTGAAATGAAAACAACATTCTGTATTTGTACAGTTGTTGGAGAAGAGTCTTGAGAGTCTCTTGGAGTGCAAGGAGATCCAACCAGTCCATTCTAAAGAAGATCAGTCCTGGGTGTTCATTGGAAGGACTGATGCTAAAGCTGAAACTCCAGTACTTTGGCCACCTCATGCGAAGAGTTGACTCATTGGTAAAGACTCTGATGCTGGGAGGGATTGGGGGCAGGAGGAGAAGGGGACGACCGAGGATGAGATGGCTGGATGGCATCACTGACTCAATGGACATGAGTTTGATTGAACTCCGGGAGTTGGTGATGGACAGGGAGGCCTGGCGTGCTGCAATTCATGGGGTCGCAAAGAGTCAGACACGACTGAGCAACTGAACTGAACTGAACTGAACTGAAACACTTTGTTAGACCCTTAAAATCACTAGTCGGTGATTTAGCTCTGATTTGGAATTGAAAATGTAAATACTATAGATCTGGGAAAACACATTTCCTTTATTTTTTTCACTTTCAGAGCCAAAAAATCATAGAAGAGCATTTGGTCACAGTGGAAATCCCTATAATTTTCTGCCAGTCTAGATTTTGAACAAAATTCATAACTGCCTGTCTTGACAGGTCTGTGGGTGTAGGATCTGACTCTGTCTTCAACGGAGAGGAAGAAAGTAAATGTAGCACTAGGATTTCAACCCAGGTTATCTGACTTTGAAGCCCTTGTTACAGCAATTAATCAATCAGTTAACCCAGAAATATCTAAGTGACCTCAATTATGAGCTCATCATTGTAAGAATGTATATAAGAGATAAAGATAGAATTCCCGCCCTCAGAAACTTGATAACCTATTTGGAGAGGTCAAAGAGATTAGGATTGTTAAATTGTATGGTACAGACTTATACTCTTAAAAATATGGTCTCTGAATCAGCAGCATTTTCACCAACTAGGAACCCAACAGAAATACAAAAATCTTGGTCCAGTATTACTGAATCAGAGCCTGCATTTTAATAAGATCCTCTGGCAACTTACATACAAAATAAAGTTAGAAAAGTTCTTATATGGATCATCAGTGCTACAGGAAGTAGGCAGGAGAGGTGTCAAGGAGGAGGTGCTTGGAACTAAGCTTTGAAGGCAGGGGGGCTGTTACTCTATCTTAAGTTGGCTTGCTTCTTTTGAAAACCGTTTCTAGTCTGCAGAGGGCCTGGGAAGGCTACTCTAAGAATAGTGATGGGAGCATAGAGAGATAGGGATCTTTTTGCTTTAAGTATAAGGGAAGGAACTGAGAAGTGACAAAGTGCAGCAGTGTGCTATGGGTTAGTTGCTCAGCCGTGTCCAACTCTTTGCGACCCCATGGACTGTAGCCTGCCAGGCTCCTCTGTCCATGGGATTCTCCAGGCAAGAATACTAGAGTTGGTTGCCATGCCCTTCTCCATGGGATCTTCCTGATCCAGGGATTGAACCTGGGTCTCTTGCATTCTTTACCATCTGGGCCACGATGGAAGCCCACAGGGGTTATCAGAGAGTTCCAATTCCACCAACGGGAATGGAGAACATGTGTCATTTGCACACTTACTCCACATCCCACCCTCTTCTCCTCCCTTGAAGGATCAGCCCTTTAGGAGGTAGGCTGGGGACAGAGAGATGGACCACTAGCTGACAGTCCTGTGTGTGTGAGTCTGTGTGTGTGTCCCATATGCCTTTGCATGAGCATATATGTGTGTAAGCCTCCACCTCAGGACTCTTCTAATGCTATAGGCCTAATTGGTGCATTTTAATAATAAAGTCTCTTTTCAAATAAGCTCACACCATAAAGCTGCATTTTCTTTGGTAAAGCTGAGTACAACTGGTCTTCAGTTAGATTTCCATTTGCTCTAGGGACTTAAGAACATTAAATGTCTTCCTCTTAACTGAGCACCATTCTAATTAGGAAAAAATTGCATTAGGGAGCCACATGAATGTCTGAGAACACATTCATTCTCGATTTTGATATTTTAAAATATAGCAGATTGCAGAAATGCAGATTACAACGTGGATATAGTGTTAAAATTGCTTTTACCATTATAAAGATAAAAATAGCTCTTGGTTCAAATTTCCTGCTGCTTCTTTCTAAATGAAGGAGTTAAATACTGAAAGGCAGGTGGATGCTGACGCTCCTTTAGAAAGAGATGAATAGGGTTGATGGCAGGAGCTACAGGGAAGCTATTGAGGCTGCAGATGCATGTGCTGCCCTTACTTCCCACAAAGTTCAAAGTGGGGTGAAGCTGCCCGGGTAATTGGCTATGAAATAGCAAACCCTCTGGATGAAAATGGCCCTTGTACTTAATTGCCCACGTTCCAGGCAGCGGGTAGCCACCTGGTTGATTAGTGACCCTACCTATATTCACAACCACCCAAGTTTAAGTGCGAGTGCAATTGTGAGGACACTGGCACCAAGTTCAATCAGGGGCCTTGGAGTTTGAATCAGTTCTGACCACCCCAGGTCCAGATCCCCCACCTTCCAGATCTCAGCAGATGGTCCTACAAAGCCCCAAGGCAAAAGCCCATTTTACAATTGAGCAGAATGAGGACATGCATATTTGTAAAATAGCAACCACAATAGGAACAACTGTGATGAGAGAAGGACATATTATTTGCATAGTACTTAATAATTTGCCAAGCTCCTTTCAATTTCTATTATGGTCTTCACAAAAAGCTTGTAACATAGGATTTTTAGTGTCCATTTTTGTTTGTTCAATAAATTAAGACAGTGAAGGTAACTGAGTTTCACAAGGCTGCACAACTATTAGGCCACAGACCAGGCCTCAAATTTGGATCTTTTGGCAAAAACTCCAATCTCTTTTCTCAGTAGTATTTTATCTTACTTCTGTCCTCCCTTTTAGTTCTACAGGACCTAATTCATGATGGCTTTAGCCACAGAATACCTTTGGATGGGAGATAACCATATATGAAGCATACACAGGTTTACACAGGCTTTAGCTCAGTGAACTGGCCAATCACAATGATGTCTTTTATTCCATGATCATCAGTGTCATAGCTTATTCTAAAGTAGCAAAAATAATGGACACTTATTGTGTTCCAAGTGTTGTACTAAGCATTTCACATGTATTAACTCATTTAAGACTTACCTTATAACAACTCTATGATGTAGGGTTTGTTTTGCAACTTCTTCCCTTTATTTTTTCCAGCTTTGTTAAGATATAATTGATTTATAACATTGTGTAACTTTAAGGTATACAACTTGCTGATGTGATACATTTATGCATTGCAATATGATTACTACCATAGCATTAGCTAACACCTCCATCACATCATATAATTACCATTTCTTTTTTTGTGGTGAGAGCAATTAAGATCTATTTTCTTAGCAACTATCAAGTACTCAGTATATGGTACAGTATTGTTATTGTTAATTACAATGCTATGCATTCAATTTTCAGAACTTATTCATCTTATAATTAGAAGTTTGTACCCTTTGATGAACCTCTTCCCATATCCCCCAAACCTTAGCCCAGGTAACTACCATTCCAGTATGTTTCTATGAGTTTGACTCTTTTAGATTCCACATATAAGTGATATCATACAGTATTTTTTTATTTTTTGTCTGACTGATTTCACTTAGCACGATGTCCCCGAGAACTATGTTACTGCAAATGGCAGAATTTCATTTCTTCTCATGGCTGGATACTATTCTATGTACATCATATCTTCTTTATCCCTTCATCTATTGATGGACACTTAGGTTGTTTCCATACCTTTACTATTGTGAATACTACTTCAATAAGTAGAGAGGTACAGATATCTCTTTGATGTCCTGTTTTTATTTCCTTTGAATGTATACCAGAAGTGGGATTGCTGGATCATATGGTAGTTCCATTTTAAATTTTTTGACAAACCTTTACTGTTTTCCGTAGTACCAATTTAGATTCTCACAAGTGGTACACAAGGTTTCCCTTTTCTCCATATCCTCCCAAATAATTGTTATCTCTCATCTTTTTGATGATAGTCATCCTAACAGATGTTAGGTGATAGCTCATCATATTTTTGATTTGCATTTCCCTGATGATTAGTGGTATTGAGAACCTTTTCATCTGTCTATTGGAGTTTTTATGTCTTTGGGAAAATGTCTTGTCCCATTTTAAAAATCAGATTTTGTTGTTTTATTGAGTCGCACAAGTTCTTTATATAGTTTGGATATTAACCCTTTATCTGATACACAGTGTACAAATATTTTCTCCCATTCTGTAAGTTGCCTTTTCATCTTGCTAATTATTTCTTTTACTTTAATGTCATCATACTTATTTTCACCTTTGTTCCTTTTGCTTCATATCCAAAAAAATCATTTCCAAGACCTATGTCAAAGAGCTTTCCCCCTATATTTTATTCTAAAAGTCTTACAGTTTCAGGTCTTACCTTTAAATCTGTAATTCAAGTTAATTTTTACAAGTAGTATAAAATAAGAGTCCAGTTTCATTTTTGTGCATGTGGTCATTCACTTTTCTCAGCACTATTTATTGAAAAGACTATCCTTTCCCCACTGAGTATTCTTGGATTTCTTGTCAAATATTAGTTGGCTGTAGATATAGGGATTATTTCTGGACTCTTGATTCTGTTTCATTGACCCATATGTCCATTTTTATGCCAGTACAATACTGTTTTGATTACCATAGCTTTTGTAGTATTATTTGAAATCAGGGAGTGTGATGCTTTTTTCTGTATTCCTACGATTGCTTTAGCTATTCAGAGTCATGGTTCCATACAAATTTTAGGATTTTTTTTCTATTTTTGTGAAAAACGTTGTTGGAATTTTGATAGTGATTACCTTCAATCTATAGATAGCTTTGAGTAGTATGGACATTCTAACAATATTCATTCTTCCGATTCATGAGCATATCTCTTGTTTTTGTCTTTAATTTCTTTCATCAGAATCTTACAGTTTTAAGTGTACAGATCTTTCATCTCCTTGGTTAAATTTATTCTTAACAATTTTGTTGATTTTGTTGCTATTGTAAATGAAATTATTTTCTTTATTTCACTTTCAGGTATTTCATTGCTAGTATATAAAAATGCAACAAATATGCTGACTTTTTTTATATCCTTTAACTTTACTAAATTCGTTGATCAATTCTAACAGTTTTTTTTTAAGTCTTTAAATTTTTCTCTATATTTTTTCTATATTTTTCTCTATATTTTCTCTATGTTTTGCTTCATACCCCCAAAAATCATTTCTAAGACCTATGTCAAAGAGCTTTTCCCCTATATTTTATTCTAAGAATCTTACAGTTTCAGGTCTTACCTTTAAATCTGTAATTCAGGTTAATTTTTATAAGTAGTATAAAATCTACACATCATCAAATCTACAAATGACTGAAGGAAATTTTACTTCTTCCTTTCCAATTTAGATGCCTTTTCTTTCCCTTATTTGACTGTGTTAGCTAGAACTTTCAGTATTGTTGTTGAATAAGAGAGGTAAAAATGGATACTGCTGAAGGAAAAGCTTTCAGTCTTTCATCATTGAATATGATGTTAGCAGTGGGCTTGTCATATATGGCCTTTATTTTGTTAAGGTATATTCCTTCTATACTCAATTTATTGAGAGTTTTTTTTATCATGAAAGGATGTTGTGTTTTGTGAAATATTTTTTTGTATCTATTAAGATGATTATGTGATTTTTATCTTTTATTCTATTAATGTGGTTTAGCATATTTATTTGCATATGTTGAGCCATCCTTGCATCCCAAAGATAAATTCCAATTGATCATATGCGTGATCCTCTCAATGTTTGTGTTCAATTTGACTTGGTAATATTTTGTTGAGAATTTTTACATCTGTATTCATCAGGGATATTAGTCTAGTTATCTTGTATTGTCCTTATTTGGTTTTAATATCAGGGTAATACTGGCCTTGTAAACTGAGTTTGAGATATTCCCTCCTCTTTAATTTTTGGGAAGAGTTTGAGAAGGATTGGTATTGATTCTTATTTAAATGTCTTGTAGAATTTACCAGTGAAACCATCTGGTGCTTGGATTTTCTTTGTTCAGAGGATTTTGAATACTGATTCAATCTCCCTACTATTATTGATCTATTCATATTTCTGTTCCTTCCTGATTCAGTCTTGGCAAGTTATATGTTCTTAGGAATTTATCCATTTTTTCTAGATTATCCAATTTGTTGGTGCATAATTGTTAATAGTGGTCTCTTATGACTCTTGTATGTATTTTGTAATCACCATTTTACAATTGAAAAAACTAAGGTACAGAAGAAATGACTTGTTTGTGGTAATGCAGTGATGAAGCCAGGATGGAAATCCAGGCCACTTATTCCCTGAGCTATACTTTTAGCACTATGCAACATTGCTTCTCTATGGTGGAATTTGGAAATCCATCCACTGGTCTAAGATACTCCCCAAATTGTTCCATATCAATCCTGCAAATGTCCCAGAAGTATGTATCCATTTTACTGAATTGATAGAGATATGAGTGTAGATGGCCAAATGTAATTGCCATCTTGAGGTAAAGGGAGATAAGAAATTAAAATTAAGAAAAATGGCATTTATATGGTACCAGATATTATATTACCCAATTCATCTATGTCTTTCTTTTTTTCACCTATATAATCACCATTATAAAACTTATTTTTCAAGTGAGTAAACTGAGGCTCAATGAGTTTAAGTAAATTACCTATCACAACCAGAAAGTAGCAGACCAATGATTACATCCCAGACAATCTAATTTTAGAACTTGGACATTTAACCACTCTATCAGTGTTACATAAAGGCAGTCATTAAACATTACCACTTACTGGGTACATGCCATGTGCCAGGCACTTCTTTGAATACTTTATCTTACCAGCTCACTTAATCCACATAGTAACACTATGAGGCCAATCTTGTCATTATCCTCATTTCAAAGATAAGAAAACAGGCTCAGATGCAGTAAATGCCAAAACCAGGATTTGAACCCCCATCTTGCTTATATCCAACATTGTTTCTAATAGAGGGGAGATGGTGGAAAGCTGAAATTAGCCTGGGACCTGGAAGTATACCCCATATTTAGGTTGGTCAGGGATGCTGCTGGTTATTTGCCTAGCTGACCTAAATAGGCATTTATCCAAAGAAGACATACAGATGACCAAAAAACACATGAAAATGTGTTCAAAATCACTAGTAATCAGGGAAATGCAAATAAAAACCACAATGAGCTATCACCTCACAGCTGTCAGAATGACAGTCATCAGAAATCTACAGATAACAAATACTGGAGAGGGAAATCTACAGATAACAAATACTGGAGAGGGTGTGGAGAAAAGGGAACCTTCCCACACTATTGTTGGGAATGGAAATTGGTGCAGGCACTATGGAGAAAAGTATGCATGATCCTCAAAAACACCGAAAATAGAATTACCATATGATCCAGCAATCCCACTGATGAACATATATCTGAACAAAACTATAATTCAAAAAGATACGTGAACTCCTATGTTTATATCAGCATTATTCACTATAGCCAAGACATAGGAACAACCTAAATGTCCATCGGTGGATGAATGGATAAAGAAAATGTGGTATATACAGTGGAATACTATTCAGCCATAAAAAAGAACGAAATAAATGCCATTTGCAGCATGAATGGAACTAGAAATTATCATACTAGATGAAGTGAGTCAGAGAAGACAAATATCATGTAATATCACTTATATGTAGAATCTAAAATATGACACATAGGTGCATGGATTTATCTCTGGGCTTCTATTTTGTTCCATTGATCTATATTTCTGTCTTTGTGCCAGTACCATACTGTCTTGATGACTGTGGCTTTGTAGTAGAGCCTGAAGTCAGGCAGGTTGATTCCTCCAGTTCCATTCTTCTTTCTCAAGATTGCTTTGGCTATTCAAGGTTTTTTGTATTTCCATACAAATTGTGAAATTATTTGATCTAGTTCTGTGAAAAATACCGTTGGTAGCTTGATAGGGATTGCATTGAACCTGTAGATTGCTTTGGGTAGTGTACTCATTTTCACTATATTGATTCTTCTGATCCATGAACACGGTATATTTCTCCATCTGTTAGTGTCCTCTTTGATTTCTTTCACCAGTGTTTTATAGTTTTCTACATATAGGTCTTTTGTTTCTTTAGGTAGATATATGCCTAAGTATTTTATTCTTTTTGTTGCAATGGTGAATGGAATTGTTTCCTTAATTTCTCTTTCTGTTTTCTCATTGTTAGTGTATAGGAATGCAAGGGATTTCTGTGTGTTGATTTTATATCCTGCAACTTTACTATATTCATTGATTAGCTCTAGTACTTTTCTGGTGGAGTCTTTAGGGTTTTCTATGTAGAAGATCATGTCATCTGCAAACAATGAGAGTTTGACTTTGCTTGCAATCTGGATTCCATTTATTTCTTTTTCTGCTGTGATTGCTGTGGCCAAAACTTCCAAAACTATTTTGAATAGTAGTGGTGAGCGTGGGCACCCTTGTCTTGTTCCTGACTTTAGGGGAAATGCTTTCAATTTTTCACTATTGAGGATAATGTTTTCTGTGGGTTTGTCATGTATAGCTTTTATTATGTTGAGGTATGTTCCTTCTATTCCTGCTTTCTGGAGGGTTTTTATGATAAATGGATGTTGAATTTTGTCAAAGGCTTTCTCTGCATCTGTTGAGATAATCATATGGTTTTTAGTTTTCCATTTGTGAAAGCCCAGAGATAAATCTACGCACCTATGGTCACCTTACCTTCGACAAAGGAGGCAAGAATATACAATGGAGAAAAGACAATCTTTTTAACAAATGGTCAACAACTTATAAAAAAATGAAACTAGAACACTATCTAACACCATACATAAAAATAAACTCAAAATGGATTAAAGATCTAAATGTAAGGCCAGAAACTATAAAACTCCTAGAGGAAGACATAGGCAAAACACTCTCTGACATAAATCACAGCAGGATCCTCTATGACCCACCTCCCAGAATATTGGAAATAAAAGCAGAAATAAACAAATGGGACCTAATTAAAATTAAAAGCTTTTGCACAACAAAGGAAACTATAAACAAGGTGAAAAGACAGCCTTCAGAGTGGGAGAAAATAATAGCAATTGAAGCAACTGGCAAAGAATTAATCTCAAAAATATACAAGTAACTCCTGCAGCTCAACTCCAGAAAAATAAATGACCCAATCAAAAAGTGGGCCAAAGACCTAAACAGACATTTCTCCAAAGAAGACATACAGATGGCTAACAATCACATGAAAAGATGCTCAACATCACTCATTATCAGAGAAATGCAAATCAAAACCACAATGAGGTACCATTTCACACCAGTCAGAATGGCTGCGATCCAAAAGTCTACAAGCAATAAATGCTGGAGAGGGTGTGGAGAAAAGGGAACCTTCTTACACTGTTAGTGGGAATGCAAAGTAGTACAGCCACTGTGGTGAACAGTGTGGAGAATCCTTAAAAAAACTGGAAATAGAACTGCCATATGACCCAGCAATCCCACTGCTGGGCATACACACTGAGGAAACCAGAATTGAAAGAGACACGTGTACCCCAGTGTTCATCGCAGCACTGTTTATCAGAGCCAGGTCATGGAAGCAACCTAGATGTCCATTTGCAGAAGAATGGATAAGCAAGCTGTGGTACATATACACAATGGAATATTACTCAGAATGGGAAAGACTAGAGATCTCTTCAAGAAAATTAGAGATACCAAGGGAACATTTCATGCAAAGATGGGCTCGATAAAGGACAGAAATGGTATGGACCTAGCAGAAGCAGAAGATATTAAGAAGAGGTGGCACGAATACACAGAGGAACTGTACAAAAAGATCTTCATGACCCAGATAATCACAATGGTGTGATCACTCATCTAGAGCCAGACATCCTGGAATGCGAAGTCAAGTGGGCCTTAGAAAGCATCACTACAAACAAAGCTAGTGGAGGTGATGGAATTCCAGTTGAGCTATTTCAAATCCTGAAAGATGATGCTGTGAAAGTGCTACACTCAATATGCCAGCAAATTTGGAAAACTCAGTAGTGGCCACAGGACTGGAAAAGATCAGTTTTCATTCCAATCCCAAAGAAAGGCAATGCCAAAGAATGCTCAAACTACCGCACAATTGCACTCATCTCACACGCTAGTAAAGCAATGCTCAAAATTCTCCAAGCCAGGCTTCAGCAATATGTGAACAGTGAACTTCCAGATGTTCAAGCTGGTTTTAGAAAAGGCAGAGGAACCAGAGATCAAATTCCCAACATCTGCTGGATCATAGAAAAAGCAAGAGAGTTCCAGAAAAACATCTATTTCTGCTTTATTGACTATACCAAAGCCTTTGACTGTGTGGGTCACAATAAACTGTGGAAAATTCTGAACGAGATGGGAATACCAGACCACCTGACCTGCCTCTTGAGAAACCTATATGCAGGTCATGAAGCAACAGTTAGAACTGGACATGGAACAACAGACTGGTTCCAAAGAGGAAAAGGAGTACGTCGTGGCTGTATATTGTCACCCTGCTTATTTAACTTATATGCAGAGTACATCATGAGAAACGCTGGGCTGGAAGAAGCACAAGCTGGAATCAAGATTGCCGGGAGAAATATCAATCACCTCAGATATGCAGATGACACCACCCTTATGGCAGAAAGTGAAGAGGAACTCAAAAGCCTCTTGATGAAAGTGAAAGAGGAGAGTGAAAAAGTTGGCTTAAAGCTCAATGTTCAGAAAACGAAGATCATGGCATCTGGTCCCATCACTTCATGGGAAATAGATGGGGAAACAGTGAAAACAGTGTCAGACTTTATTTTTGGGGCTCCAAAATCACTGCAGATGGTGACTAAAGCCATGAAATTAAAAAACACTTACTCCTTGGAAGGAAAGTTATGACCAACCTAGATAGCATATTCAAAAGCAGAGACATTACTTTTCCAACAAAGGTCTGTCTAGTCAAGGCTATGGTTTTTCCAGTGGTCATGTATGGATGTGAGAGTTGGACTGTGAAGAAAGCTGAGCCTGAAGAATCGATGCTTTTGAACTGTGGTGTTGAAGACTCTTGAAGTCCCTTGGACTGCAAGGAGATCCAACCCGTCCATCCTAAAGGAGATCAGTCCTGGGTGTTCATTGGAAGGACTGATGCTAAAGCTGAAACTCCAATACTTTGGCCGCCTCATGTGAAGAGTTGACTCATTGGAAAAGACCCTGATGCTGGGAGGGATTGGGGGCAGGAGGAGAAGGGGTCGATGGAGGATGAGATGGCTGGATGGCATCACTGATTCAATGGACATGAGTTTGAGTGAACTCTGGGAGTTGGTGATGAACAGGGAGGCCTGGCATGCTGTGATTCATGGGGTCACAAAGAGTCAGACACGACTGAACTGAACTGAAAAAGAACGCTTTTGAATCAGTTCTAATGAGGTGGATGAAACTGGAGCCTATTATACAGAGTGAAGTAAGCCAGAAAGAAAAACACCAATACAGTATACTAATGCATATATGTGAAATTTAGAAAGGTGGTAATGATAACTCTGTATGTCAAACAGGAAAAGAGACACAGATGTATAGAACAGTCCTTTGGGCTCTGTGGGAGAGGGCGAGGGTGAGATGGTTTGGGGGAATGGCATTGAAACATGTATATTATCATATGTGAAATGCTTTGCCATTCCAGGTTCGGTGCCTGGTGCTCGAACCATGTTATAATATAACCATTTATTATAACAGGGTGCTCAGGGCTGGTGCACTGAGATGACCCAGAGGGATGCGATGGGCAGGGACTTGGCAGGGGGGTTCAGGATGGGAACACATGTACACCCGTGGCGGATTCATGTCAATGTAAGGCAAAACCAATACAATATTGTAAGGTAATTAGCCTCCAATAAATAAATAATAAAAAATAAAATATGAAACAAATGAACTTATCTATGAAACAAACTCCTAGACCAAAAGAACAACAACCAGATTTGTGCTTAGCAAGGTGGGGGTGGGGGAAGGAAGGATTGGAGGTTTGGGGTTAGCAGATGCAAACTATTATATGTGTGTGTGAAGTCACATCAGTTGTGTCTAACTCTTTGTGACCCTGTGGACTCTAGCTCTCCAAACTCTTTTGTCCATGGGATTCTCCAGGCAAGAATACTGGAGTGGGTTGCTATATCCTTCTTCAGGTGATCTTCCTGACTCAGGAATCGAACCCTTGCCTCTTAAGTCTTGTGTGTTGGTGGGCAGAATCTTTTCCACTAGTGCCCCCTTGGAAGCCCAAACTATTATACATAGAATAGATAAACAACAAGATCTTACTATTTAAGATTTAGTATCCTGTATTTTATATCTTGTGATAAACCATATAGGAAAATAATTTCAAAAAGAATGCATATATATGTATAACTGAATCACTTTGCTGTACTGCAGAAATTAACACAACATTGCAAATTAACTATAATTCAATAAAAATTTAATTAAATTAAAAGTTGGCTTGTATTTTACTAGACTTGTGGGTGGTTATTTCTCAGTGCTGGAAAGGGCTTTGAGTAAACAAATGTCCTATGCCCCTCAAAGAACAAACTATGTGGAAACTGAGAAATTTCACTGGTCTTTATGCAACCTTTGTGAGCACCTAGAACTCTGAATTTATAAGTCAACTCCTACTTTAATTTATCCAGTGTGGAAAGATTAGATAAAGGAAGGAAAACAATTGCTTCCTTTTGTCTACCTAAGTACCAAGCTAAAGATATTAATAAATGTTCAAATTTTCAGTTAATCATTAACCTCTGCTAATTTTCAATCATATGGTATACTCATTGTGGTGTGACATGTAGGGAAAAAAGAGGAAAATTTGTCACTGTTTTATAGAAGCCTGAGAATATCTTTGAAAAGAAACAACTGAAAAAGTGATCTTTTAAAAATGAAAGAAAACATTATCTCGTCTTACATTTAGGTTTTTAACCCATTTTGACTTTATTTTTGTATATGGTATTAGAGAGTTTTAATTTCATTTTTTACGTTTAGCTGTCCAGTTCCCCAGCATCACTTTCTGAAAAGACTGTCTTTTTTTCCACTGTATGTTCTTCTCTCAGTTGTCGTAAGTGTGTGGTTTTATTACTGGGCTTTCTATCCTGTTTCATTAATGTATATGTCTACTTTTATGTCAGTACCATACAGTTTTGATTACTGTAGCTTTGTTGTAAGTCTAAAGTCTCAGCACCTGATTCCTCCAGCTTTGTTCTTCTTTCTCAAGATTGCTTTGGCAATTTCCAGGCTTTTGTGTTTCCACACAAATTTAAAATTTTTTTGTTCTAGTTCTGTGGAAAATGCCTTAGTAATTCGATAGGGATTGCATTGAATCTGTAGATTGCACTGAGTAGTATGGTCATTTTAACAATATGGATTCTTCCCATTCAAGAACATGGTATATCTTTTCATCAGTTTGTGTTGTCTTCAGTTGCTTCCATAAGTGTTTTATAGTTCTTGGAGTAAAGGTCTTTTGCCTCCTTCAGTTCAGTCACTCAGTTGTGTCCTACTCTTTGTGACCCTATGGACTGCAGCAGGCCAGGATTCCCTGTCCATCACCTACTCCTGGAGCCTACTCAAACTCATGTCTGTTGCGTCAGTGATGCCATCCAACCATCTCATCCTTGGTCATCCCCTTCTCCTCCTGACTTCAAACTTTCCCAGCATCAGGGTCTTTTCAATTGCTTGTTCTTCGCATCAGGTGGCCAAAATATTGGAGTTTCAGCTTCAGCATCAGCCCTTCCAATGAATATTTGGGACTGATTTCCTTTAGGATGGACTGGTTGGATCTCCTTGCAGTCCAAGGGACTCTCAAGAGTCTTTTCCAACACCCCAGTTCAAAAGTATCAATTCTTCAGCACTCAGCTTTCTTTATAGTCCACCTCTCACATCCATACATGACTTCCAGAAAAACCATAGCTTTGACTAGATGGACCTTTGTTGGTAATGTCTCTGCCCTTTAATGTGCTGTCTAGGTTGGTCATAGCTTTTATTCCAAGGAGCAAGTGTCTTTTAATTTCATGGCTGCAGTCACCATCTGCAGTGATTTTGGAGCCCCCCAAAATAAAGTATGTCACTGTTCCATTGTTTCTCCATCTATTTGCCATGAAGTGATGAGACCAGATGACATGATCTTAGTTTTGTGAATGTTGAGCTTTAAGCCAACTTTTTCACTCTCCTCTTTCACTTTCATCAAGAGGCTCTTTAGTTCTTCTTTGCTTTCTGCCATAAGGGTGGTGTCATCTGCATATCTGAGGTTATTGATATTTCTCCCGGCAATTTTTAGTCCAGCTTGTGCTTCATCCAGCACAGCATTTCATGTGATGTACTCTGCATATAAGTTACATAAGCAGGGTGGCAGTATACAGCCTTGACAAACTCCTTTCCCGATTTGGAACCAGTCTGTTGTTCAATGTCCAGTTCTAACTGTTGCTTCATGACCTTCCCACAGATTTCTCAGGATGCAGGTCAGGTGGTCTGGCATTCCCATCTCTTTAAGAATTTTCCACAGTTTGTTGTGATCCACGCAGTCAAAGTCTTTGGCATAGTCAATAAAGCAGAAGTATGTTTTTCTGGAACTCTCTTGCTTTTTCTATGATCCAAAAGATGTTGGCAATTTGATCTCTGGTTCCTCTGCCTTTTCTAAATCCAGCTTGAACATCTGGAAGCTCAGGGTTCACATACTATTGAAGCCTGGCTTGAAGAATTTTGAACGTTACTTTGCTAGCATATGAGATGAATACAATTGCGCAGTGTTTTGAACATTCTTTGGCATTGCCTTTCTTTGGGATTGGAATGAAAACTGACCTTTTCCAGTCCTATGGCCACTGCTGAGTTTTCCAAATTTGCTGGCATATTGAGTGCCGCACTTTCACAGCATCATCTTTTAGGATTTGAAATAGCTCAATGGAAATTTCATTACCTGCACTAACTTAGTTCTTCATGATGCTTCCTAAGGCCCACTTGACTTTGCATTCCAGGATGTCTGGCTCTAGGTAAGTGATCATACCACTGTGGTTATCTGGGTCATGAAGATCTTTTTTGTATAGTTCTTCTGTGTACTCTTGCCACTGCTTCTTAATATCTTCTGCTTCTGTTAGGTCCATACCATTTCTGTCCTTTATTGTGCTCATCTTTGCATGAAACGTTCCCTTGGTATCTCTAATTTTCTTGAAGAGATCTCTAGGCTTTCCCGTTCTATTGTTTTCCTCTCATCCTTTGCAGTGATCACTGAGGAAGGCTTTCTTATCTCTCCTTGCTATTCTTTGGAACTCTGCATTCAAATGGGTATATCTTTCCTTTTCTCCTTTGCCTTTAGCTTCTCTTCTTTTCTCAGTTCTTTGTAAGGCCTCATCATACAACCATTTTGCATTTCTTTTTCTCGGGGGTGGTCTTGATCACTGCCTCCTATACAATGTCATGAACCTCCGTCCATAGGTCTTCAGGCACTCTGTCTATCAGATCTAATCCCTTGAAACTATTTGTCACTTCCACTGTATAATCATAAGGGATTTGATTTAAGTCATACCTAAATGGCCTAATGGTTTTCCCTACTTCCTTCAATTTAAATCTGAATTTGGCAATAAAGAGTTCATGATCTGAGCCACAGTCAGCTCCCAGTCTTGTTTTTGCTGACTGTATAGAGCTTCTCCATCTTTGGCTGCAAAGAATATAATCAATCTGATTTTGGTGTTGACCATCTCGTGATGTCCATGCGTAGAGTCTTGTCTTGTGTTGTTGGAAGATGGTGCTTGCTATGACCAGTGCGTTGTCTTGGCAAAACTCTATTAGCCTTTGACTTGCTTCGTTTTGTACTCCAGGGCCAAATTTGCCTATTACTCCAGGTATCTCTTGACTTGCTACTTTTACATTCCAGTCCCCTGTAATGAAGAAGACATCTTTTTTGGGTGTTAATTCTAGAAGGTCTTGTAGGTCTTCATAGAACTGTTCAACTTCAGATTCTTCAGCATTACTGGTCAGGGCATAGACTTGGATTACTGTGATATTGAATGGTTTGCCTTGGAAACAGAGATCATTCTGTCATTTTTGAGATTGCATCTAAGTAGTGCATTTTGGACTCTTTCGTTGACTATGATGGCTACTTCATTTCTTCTAAGGGATTCTTGCCCACAGTAGTAGATATAATGGTCATCTGAGTTAAATTCACCCATTCCAGTCCATTTTACTTCACTGATTTCTAAAATGTCAATGTTCACTCTTGCCTCCTTAGGTAGGCTTATTCCTAGGTGTTTTATTCTTTTTGATTTGATAGTAAATAGGATTGTTTCCTTGATTTCTCTTTCTGAACTTTCATTGTTAATATATAGAAATGCAACAGATTTCTGTATATATCCAAAAACTTTATTGAATTCATTGATGAGCTTAAGCAGTTTTCTAGTGATGTCCTTAGGATTTTCTAAGTATAGCATCATGTCATCTGCAAACAGTAAAAGCTTTACTTCCTTTTTTTCCAATTTCTATTTCTTTGATTTCTTCTGTAATTTCTGTAGCTTGGACTCCCAAGGGCTTCCCTTGTGCCTCACTTTCACTTACTTCAGACTTTCAAAACTATGTTGAATAAAAACATTGAGAGTGGAACACTTGTTCCTAATCTTAGAGGAAATTCTTTCAGCTTTACACCACTGGGCCTTCCCTGATAGCTTAGCAGGAGACCCTGGTTCGATGCTGTCGGGAAGATCTGCTCGAGAAGAGATAGGCTACTCACTCCAGTATTCTTGGGCTTCCCTTGTGGCTCACCTTGTAAAGAATCCTCCTGAAACATGGGAGACCTGGCTTCGATCCCTGGGTTGGGAAGATCCTCTGGAGAAGGGAAAGGCAACCCACTCCAGTATTTTGGCCTGGAGCATTCCATGGGCTCTACAGTCCATGGGATTGCAAAGAGTCGGACATAGCTGAGCGACTTTCACTTTACACCATTAAGTATGACATTAGCTGTGTGGGCTTGTCATATATGGCCTTTATTATATTGAGGTATGTTTCCCTCTATGCTCACTTTCTGAAGAGTTTTTATTGTAAGTGGATGTTGAATTTTATCAAAACTTTTCTCTGTGTCTTTTGAAATGATCATATGGTTTTTAGTCTTCAATTTATTATTTTGGAGTATCACATTGATTGATTTGCAGACATGGAAGAATTCTCACATCCCTGGAATAAATTCCATCTGCTCATGGTGTGTGATCCTTTTAAAATATTGATGGAAAATTAAAAAAAAAAAAGAAAAAAATATTGATGGAGTCAGTTTGCTAGGGTTTGTTGAGGATTTCTACATTCGTGTTCATCCAGAATATTGGGCTATCATTTCTTGTGTGTGATATCTTTGTCTGATTTTGGGATCAGGGAGATGGTGACTTCATAGAATGAGTTTGGGAAAACTCCTAGAGGAAAACATAGGCATTTGACATCAGTTCAGTTCAGTTCAGTCAGTTAGTCATGTCCGACTCTTCATGACCCCATGAATCGCAGCACACCAGGCCTCCCTGTCCACCACCAACTCCCGGAGTTCACTCAGACTCACATCCATCGAGTCAGTGATCCCATCCAGCCATCTCATCCTCTGTCATCCCCTTCTCCTCCTGCCCCCAATCCCTCCCAGCATCAGAGTCTTTTCCAATGAGTCAACTCTTCGCATGAGGTGGCCAAAGTACTGGAGTTTCAGCTTCAGCATCATTCCCTCCAAAGAAATCCCAGGGCTGATCTCCTTCAGAATGGACTGGTTGGGTCTCCTTGCAGTCCAAGGGACTCTTAAGAGTCTTCTCCAACACCACAGTTCAAAAGCATCAATTCTTCGGCACTCAGCCTTCTTCACAGTCCAACTCTCACATCCATACATGACCATAGGAAAAACCATAGCCTTGACTAGACGAACCTTTGTTGGCAAAGTAATGTCTCTGCTTTTGAATATGCTATCTAGGTTGGACATAACTTTCCTTCCAAGGAGTAAAGCGTCTTTTCATTTCATGGCTGCAGTCACCATCTGCAGTGATTTTGGAGCCCCCAAAAATAAAGTCTGACACTGTTTCCATTGTTTCTCCATCTATTTCCCATGAAGTGATGGGACCGCATGCCATGATCTTCGTTTTCTGAATGTTGAGTTTTAAGCCAACTTTTTCACTCTCCTCTTTCACTTTCATCAAGAGGCTTTTGAGTTCCTCTTCCCTTTCTGCCATAAGGGTGGTGTCATCTGCATATCTGAGGTTATTGATATTTCTCCTGGCAATCTTGATTCCAGCTTGTGTTTCTTCCAGTCCAGCGTTTCTCATGATGTATTCTGCATATAAGTTAAATAAGCAGGGTGATAATATACAGCCTTGATGTACTCCTTTTCCTATTTGGAACCAGTCTGTTGTTCCATGTCCAGTTCTAACTGTTGCTTCCTGACCTGCATACAGATTTCTCAAGAGGCAGGTCAGATGGTCTGCTATTCCCATCTCTTTCAGAAATGGATCCAAAAAACAATTGCTACTATTTGTGTCAAATGCCAAATTTCCTCAAGTAGTGGAAATAAAAGCAAAAATAAACAAATGGGAACTAACCTTATTAAATTTAAAAGCTTTTGTGCAGCAAAGGAAACCATCAGCAAAATGAAAAGAACTGACAGACTGAGGGGAAAATGTGCAAATGACGCTACTGAAAAGGAATTAGCTCTTACAGCTTAATATAAAAAAACCAAACAACCCAGTCATAAGCTGGGCAGAAGACCTAATTAGACCTTTCTCCAAAGAAGATGGCCTACGTGCACATGAAAGGATGCTCAATATCACCAAACCACTGGGTTTCTCATGTGACAGTATTGGTAAAGAACCAGGCTGCTAATGCAGGGGATGTCTGCAGGTGTGGGTTCAATCCCAGGAGGAGGAAATGGCAATCCACTCCAGTATTCTTGCCTGGAAACTCCCATGAACAGAGGATCCTGGTGGGCTATTGTCCATGGGGTCACAAAGAGTTGGACGTGACTGAAGTGACTTAGCATGCACACACATGCTAACTTGACTTGATCATAAATATTAGACAAATGCAAATCAAAACTACAATGCACAAATGCAGAAAGCAAACTTATGATTTGCGGGGAGCTGCCCGTGAGAACGGGGTCCTTTGTCTGAAGGACACAGCTCTGGGAGCTGCCTCAGTCCTTGAGGGTTTGCTTGCAAACATAGCTCTCTGTCCCGCCACCCCAGAGATTAGGCGCTTATTTACTGCAGGCACCTGGAGTTCTGTGCAAACTTCTCACGCACAGAGAAATGTTATCTGGTGTAAGAAATAATAACAGGGAGCCATTCCCATGCTCTCAAGATTTCTTGTGACTGTTTGTAAGATGTATAGGCCAACTAAGAAAAAATGTCAACTGTCTTGTCTTTCTCACGCTTTTCTGTATAAATATGAGATGTTGAATAAAGTTGGTGTCAGACTGCGTCCCTTCGTGGTGACGTGTCTGAACCTCTCGACCCCATCTTTGTAGTCTCTTGCTTTAGTTTCTTTCTTAGCCCCGCCGTGCACATTCTCGGGACCTGATCGACTTTGCCGGCTGGCTCCGGCAATGATTACCAAGGGGGAAGGGAAGAGGAGTAAATTGGGAGATTGAGATTGACATGTACTTACTACTATATATAAAATAGATAACTAATAAGAACCTACTATATAGCACAGGGAACTCTATTCAATACTCTGTAATGATCTATATGGGTATGAGTGAGTGAAAGTCACTACGTCATATCTGACTCTTTGTGACCCCATGGACTGTAGCCTGCCAGGCTCTTCTGTCCATGGAATTCTCTAGGCAAGAATACTGGAGTGGGTTGCCATTCCCTTCTCCAGGGGATCTTCCCAACCCAGAGATCGAACCCGGTTCTCCCATACTGCAGGCAGATTCTTCACCATCTGAGCCATAAATTGCAAAAAAAAAAAAAAAAAAAAAACCCACCCCCAGAAAACCAAGTGGATATATGTACTATATAACTGGTTCACTTTGCTGTATAGCAGAAACATTATAAATTAACTACACTCCCAATAAAAATTAATTTAAAAACATCAAAACTACAAGGAAGTATCACCTTACACCAGTCAGAATGGCCATCATTAAAAAGTCTATAAACAACAAATGCTGGAGAGAGTGTGCAGAAAAAAGAACGCTCCTACACTGTTGGTGGTAATGTAAATTGGTACAGCCACTATGGAGAACAGTATGGAGGTTCCTTAAAAAACTAAAAATAGAGTTACCATATGATCCTACTGTCCTACTTTTGATCACATAACCAGAGAAAGTGAGTGGAAGTCGCATAGTCATATCCCAACTCTTTGCGACCCCATGGACTAAACACTCCATGGAATTCTCCAGGCCAGAACACTGGAGTGGGTAGCCTTTTCCTTCTCCAGGGGATCTTACCTACCCAGGGTTCAAACCCAGGTCTTCTGCATTGCAAGTGGATTCTTTACCAGGTGAGCCACAAGGGAAGCCCAGTCCAGAGAAAGCTGTAAGCGCAAGAAGATACTTGCACCCCAATGTTCATAGTAGCTTTATTTACATTATCCAAGACATGGAAGCAACCCAAATGTTCATTAACAGATGAATGGATAAAGAAGATGTGGTATATATAGACAATGGAATATTACTCTGCCATAAAAAAGAATGAACTATGCCATTTGCAGCAACATGGATGGATTATCAAATTAAGTGAAGTAAATCTGATTGATGCTTTTGAACTCTGGTGTTTGAGAACACTCTTTAGAGTCCCTTGGACTGCAAGGAGATCAAATCAGTCAATCCTAAAGGAAATCAATCCTGAATAGTCATTGGAAGGACTGATGCTGAAGCTCCGGTACTTTGGCCACCTGATGCAAAAAACTGACTCATTGGAAATGACCCTGATTCTGGGAAAGATTGAAGGCAGGAGGAGAAGGGGATGACAGGGAATGAGATGGTTGGATGGCATCACCAACTCGATGGACATGAATTTGAGCAAGTTCCGGTGTTGGTGATGGACAGGGAAGCCTGGCGTGCTGCAGTCCATGGGTTGCAAAGTGTTGAACATGACTGAGCGACTGAACTGAACTGAACTGAAGTCTGACAAATATTGCATGATGTCACTTATATGTGAAATCTAAAAAAAAAAAATGATACAAATGAACTCATTTACAAAACAGAAATAGACCCCCAGACATAGAAAACAAACTTATGGTTACCAAAGGGAACAGTGGTGAGGGGAGGCAGGGAAGAGACAAATTTGGAATTTGCGATTAATGTATACATACTGCAAGTATGTGTGTGCTATGTCACTTCAATGTGTCAACTCTTTCAGACCCTATGGACTGTAGCCCACCAGGCTTCTTTGTCTATGGGGATTCTTCAGGCAAGAATACTGGAGTGGTTTGCCATGCCCTCCTCCAGGGGATCTTCCTGACCCAGGGATCAAACCCCTGTCTCTTATGTCTCTTGCATTGGCAGGTGAGTCCTTTACCACTAGTGCCTCCTGGGAAGCCCATGTACACACTACTTTATGTAAAATAAACAAGGATCTACTGTATAGCACATGGAACTATATTCAATATCTTGTAATAACCTATAATGGGAAAGAATCTGAAAAAGTATATATATATATATATATATAAATGAATCACTTTGCTGTATACCTGAAACTAACAACATTGTAAATTAACTATACTTCAATTAAAAATGGTTATTAAAAATGAAGAAAAACATATTACTGGAAAATAAATAATTGAAGAATTGCAATAACTTAGCATTGAGAGTAAACCTGGAAGTCACCCAGTCCAATGTCCTAACCAAGTCAGTATTATCCTCTTATAGTTCTGTTTGAGTACTTCCATTGATGGCATCTTTACCACCTCCTCAAGGTACATACTCCATATCTGGATAGCTCTGACACTAAGAAAATTATTCCTTATGCTGAGCTGTTTTCTCTGTAATGCATTTGAAGATGATAGAAAAAAATAAGGCAAACCATTTGCTAACAAAATATTTCAAGCCACTGTCTTTATGAAGATCAACTCATGTTAAAACAATTTAATTTCCTTCTGTGACAGAGTTGCAGGTCTTGAACGAAGAAGAGAGAGATCAGTGAAGGAGACATCTGGACTTCACTAAAGCTTTGTGGATCTGCAAGGCATTTCTATTAATGAGTTAGGGATATCAAACCTGGATTGTACTATTATATGAGTCTTATTCCAAGGCTACTAAATGATACTTTGGGAAGAACCTGGGACAACATATTCCAGAGAACACATAGATTTGTCCCAGAGCTTTTAATTTTTTCCTGCAAAGTCTGGAATGAGAAAAATAAGAAAATTCCTACTACATTTGCAGAAGATACCACATTGGGAAACAGGGCTTGAGAACAGAGGAAATGAAAACTGAAAATTCCTTGCAAGTCAAGAGTAAAATCCAAGGTGACCTTGACCAATTAGAAAAATGGTCTGTCAGAAAGAGGCTGACGTTTGATGTTCAGCAGGGACAGTAATGGGCAATCTGCGTGCTCCTCAAATCCAAACCACATGAATACCTGCTGAGGAATGGCTGGTGAAACTATCACTCTGAATCACACCTTGAATAACTGGAAACAAGACAGGGCCATTGTTTAAAAGGCTAGTATGTGCCTGGGCTTTGTGAACAGAGTTATGATGTACAAAAGCCAGGAAATAATTCTTCTGCCATATATCTGCATTAATGGGGACTTTATTAGACACACGCCAACATTCACCACGTTGGTCTTCATATAAAACATGGAAGTAGAAAAGCTGGAGAGACTATTAATGTAAAAGCAGTCCTAGAGAATATGTGAGAAAAGTTGAAATGAGTAAATTTATTGTAAGAAAGACTCAGTGTTGATTCCTCAGCTTCCTTTTTTCACCTGATTTCTCCACACTCACCTGACTATACTATATCTTCTCCACATTGCTCATGAAATTGTATCTAAAGATGTCCTTAACACATGTATACCTGTGGCAGATTCATTTTGATATTTGGCAAAACTAATACAAATATGTAAAGTTTAAAAATAAAATAAAATTAGAAAAAAAAAAAAAAAGATCTGTTCATCAGGATATTCCAAATTTGGCTTAAACTGTTTCTTGTGTTTCGTCATGTGCTGCACAGATAAGCCAAAGTGGAAGGAAACATTTGGTACTAAATGATGTCTTGTAAAAAGCACTATCATAGCAATCATCACTCTGATAGCTAATCTGGGCTGGTACACAATAGATACATAGTGACTGTATGTTACATGAAGCAATGGGAAGAGGAAGTTGCCTAATTGTCTTCTAATTCTCTTGGCATTTTATTTCACAAACCACAGATTTTTTATTTTAATAAAGTCCAGCTTATCAGTCATTTCTTTCATGGATGATGACTTGGGGATTGTATCTAACAAGTCATCACCACACCCAAGGTCATCTAGGTATTCTATGTTATCGTCTAGGAGTTTCATAATTTTGTGTTTGTCTTTTAACAAAACATTGGTTGAAAAATGTTTGAAAATTTGAAAAACATTTTGTTTTTCAAAAAAATAACATCTGCATTCCTCTCTACAAAATCAAGTTAATATAAGAATGCTGTGAAGAAGAATATGATTAATTATAAACTGTAAGTTGCCCAACATAGGGAAGAATTGGGAGGACACTCTAGAAGTACACTTAGTTAGAATAAAAGGAAGATGCAAATCTAGTGCAGTATTATTAATGTCTCTAGTTGGTGACACGGTGCTTCCCTGGTGGCTCAGTGGTAAAGAATCCTCCTGCCATTGCAGGAGATGCAGGTTCTATCTCTGAGTCAGGAGGATCCCATGGAGAAGGAAATGGCAACCCTCTATTGTATTCTTGCTTGGGAAATCCCATGGACAGAGGAGACTGGCAAGTTACAGTCCATGGGTTTGCAAAAGAGGTGGACACAACTTAGTGAATAAAACAATAAACAAAGTTGGTGACTTGCTAATATGATTTAAGATAATTACTTGTTTTGCTAATAACCCACCTTAATTGACATGCCTCAAATACCAGATGTCAGATGCATGCTAGTTATTGTTTTATAAATTTCCGAATATTTTATTAAATAAACCAATTATACTGTCATTGATTTCCCTGATTCAGCATTGACATTTCATGCTGTTCTCTGAAGTCCACTGAAAACATACTGTAAGGATTCACTCAACTAACCTCCAAAACGTAGAGTCCAATCAATGGCTATCTAGTTTAATCCTTGAGAGCTAGCTGTTCAGTATGAAAACCTACTGAAGTGTTTTCCCACTAAGATCAGGTATAAGGCAAGGATACCTCCTTTCACCAGTCTTTTTCAGCATGATAGTGGAAGTTTTTGCTCGTGCAATAAGGCAAGAAAAAGAAACAAGTTTTTCTTTTAGTTTGAGAAGGAAGAAGTAAAACTATCTTTGTTCACAGATGACATGATCATCTATGTAGAAAATCTGAATCAACAAAATACTCCTGAAACTAATAAGTGATTATAGCAAGGCTTCAGGATGCAAGGTTAATGTCTAAAAATTAATCATTTTCCTATATGTCAGCAATGAACAAGTGGAATTTGAAATTTTAAAAAATAACATTTATATTAGCACCCCAAGTAGTGCAATACTTAGGTATAACTCTAGCAATATATATATATACACACACATATATGTATGTATGTGTGTATATATATATATGTATATATATATATATGATCTGTATAAGCAATACTACAAAACTCTGATGAAGAAATCAAAAAACTAAATAAATGAAGAGATATTCCATGTTCATGGATAGAAAGACTCAAAACTGTCATGTCGGTTCTTCCCAACTTGACCTATAGATTCAATGCAATCTCAAACAAAATCCCAGCAAGTTATTTAATGGCTATTGGCAAGCTGATTCTAAAGTTTGTATGGAAAGGCAAAAGACCCAGGATAGCCAACTCAATATCGAAGGAGAAGAACAAATGTCAATGACTTGTTGAAGAACAGTCAGAAGAACAAGTCAAATGATTGACATTACAAGAATTCAAGACTTACAATAAAGCCACAGCAGTCAAGACAGTATGGTATTGGTGAAAGAATAGACAGATCAATGAAACAGAATAAAGAACCCAGAAATAGAGCCACCTAAATATAGTCAACTGATCTTTGACAAAGGAATGAAGGCAAGACAATGAAGCAAATGTAGGCTTTTCAATAAATAGTGCTGGAACAATTGGAAATCGACATATGAACAGCAGATTTAGACACAGACCTTACAATTTTCATAATAATCTCAAAATTTAAGATCTCAAGATCACAGACCTAAATGCAAAACACAAAATTATGAAACTCCTAGACGATAACATAGAATACCTAGATGACCTTGGGTGTGGTGATGACTTGTTAGATACAATCCCCAAGTCATCATCCATGAAAGAGATGATTAATAAGCTGGGCTTTATTAAAATTAAATATTTGTGCTTTGTAAAAGAAAATGCCAAGAGAATTAAAAGACAAACCACAGACTAGGAGACAAATTTGCAAAAAACAATCTGATAAAGAATTGTTATCCAAAATATACAAAGAACTCTGAAAACCCAGCAAACAATTTGATTAAAAAATAGATCAAAGACCTTAAATATACCTCAACAAAAAGATATACAGATGGCAAGTAAGCATATGAAAGGATGCTCCACATCATAAGTCATCAGGCGAATGTAAATTAAAACAAAAACGAGATACCACTATATATGTAGTACAATGGCCAAAATCTGGAACATTGACACCAGTAAATGCTGGTGAGGATGTGAAGAAACAGGAAATTTGATACATTGCAGGTGAGACTGAAAAATGGTACAGCCATTTTGAAGATAGTTTTGAAGTTTCTTAAAAATCTAAACATACTCTTACCATATGATCCAGCAATCACTTGCCTTAATGTTTACTCAGAGGAACTGAAACTTATGTTCACACAAAAACCTGCATGTGGATGTTTGTAGTAGTTTAATCTATCATTGACAAAACTTGGAAACAGCCAAGATGCCCTTCAGTAGTTCAATGGATAAATAAATGCTGGTACATATGTATGTACGGAGAATGCAATAATTTTCAGTATTTAAATGAGCTATTGAGCCATGGAAAGACATGGAAGAACCTCAACTGTTACCCTATTGCCTAATGAAAGAAGCCAATATGAGAAGGCTGAATACTTTATGATTCTGACTGTATAAAATGCTGGAAAGGCAAAACCATGGACACAGTAAAATGATTAGTGATAGTCAATGAGGAGGGATGAATAAGAAGAATATAGAGGATTTCAGGGGCATTGAAAATACTCTGTTCAGTTCAGTTCAGTCGCTCAGTCGTGTCCGACTCTTTGCGACCCCATGAATCGCAGCACACCAGGCCTCCCTGTCCATCACCAACTCCCAGAGTTCACTCAGACTCACGTCCATCAAGTCCGTGATGCCATCCAGCCATCTCATCCTCTGTCGTTCCCTTCTCCTCCTGCCCCCAATCCCTCCCAGCATCAGAGTCTTTTCCAATGAGTCAAATCTTCGCATGAGGTGGCCAAAGTATTAGAGTTTCAGCTTTAGCATCATTCCTTCCAAAGAACACCCAGGGCTGATCTCCTTTAGAATGGACTGGTTGGATCTCCTTGCAGTCCAAGGGACTCTCAAGAGTCTTCTCCAACACCACAGTTCAAAAGCATCAATTCTTTGACACTCAGCCTTCTTCACAGTCCAACTCTCACATCCATACATGACCACAGGAAAAACCATAGCCTTGACTAGACGAACCTTTGTTGGCAAAGTAATGTCTCTGCTTTTGAATATGCTATCTAGGTTGGTCATAAATTTCCTTCCAAGGAGTAAGCATCTTTTAATTTCATGGCTGAAATCACCATCTGCAGTGATTTTGGAGCCACAAAAAATAAAGTCTGACACTGTTTCCACTGTTTCCCCATCTATTTCCCATGAAGTGATGGGGCTGGATGCCATGATCTTCATTTTCTGAATGTTGAGCTTTAAGCCAACTTTTTCACTCTCCACTTTCACTTTCATCAAGAGGCTTTTGAGTTCCTCTTCCCTTTCTGCCATAAGGGTGGTGTCATCTGTATATCTGAGGTTATTGATATTTCTCCTGGCAATCTTGATTCCAGCCCGTGTTTCTTCCAGTCCAGCGTAAACAAATGGGACATAATTAAAAGCCTATGCACAATGAAGGAAACTATAAGCAAGGTGAAAAGACAGCCTTCTGAATGGAAGAAAATAATAACAAATGAAGCAATTGATAAAGAATTAATCTAAAAAATATACAAACAACTTCTGCAGCTCAATTCCAGAAAAATAAGCGACCCAATCAAAAAGTGGACCAAAGAACTAAACAGACATTTCTCCAAAGAAGACATACAGATAGCTAACAAACACAAGAAAAGATGCTCAACATCACTCATTATCAGAGAAATGCAAATCAAAACCACAATGAGGTACCATGTCAGGCTGGTCAGAATGGCTGCTATCAAAAAGTCTACAAACAATAAATGCTGGAGAGAGTGCGGAGAAAAGGGAGCCCTCCTACACTGTTGGTGGGAATGCAAACTAGTACAGCCACTATGGAGAACAGTTTGGAGACTCCTTAAAAAGCTAGAACTAGAACTGCCCTATGACCCAGCAATCCCACTGCTGGGCACACACACCAAGGAAACCAGAATTGAAAGAGACACGTGTACCCCAATGTTCATCACAGCACTGTTTACAACAGCCAGGACATGGAAGCAACCTAGATGTCCCTTGGCAGATGAATGGATAAAGAAAGCTGTGGCACATATACAGAATGGAATATTACTCAGCTATTAAAAAAAATACATTTGAATCAGTTCTAATGAGATGGATGAAACTGGAGCCTGTTATACAAAGTAAGTCAGAAAGAAAAACACCAATACAGTATATTAACGCATAATATGGAATTTAGAAAAATGGTAATGATGACCCTATATGCGAGACAGCAAAAGAGACACAGATGTAAAGAACCAACTTTTGGACTCTGTGGGAAAAGGCGAGGGTGGGATGCTTTGAGAGAATAGCACTGAAGCATGTATATTATCATATGTGAAATAGATCGCCAGTCCAGGTTCGATGCATGAGACAGAGTGCTCAGGGCTGGTGTGCTGGGATGACCCAGAGGGATGGGATCGGGAGGAAGCTGGGAGGGAGGGTCAGGATGGGGAACACATGTACACCCATGGCTGATTCATGTGCTGCTGCTGCTAAGTCGCTTCAGTCGTGTCCAACTTTGTGCGACCCAATGGATGGCAGCCCACCAGGCTCTCCTGTCCTTGGGATTCTCCAGGCAAGAACACTGGAGTGGGTTGCCATTTCCTTCTCCAATGCATGAAAGTGAAAAGTGAAAGTGAAGTCACTCAGTCGTGTCTGACTCTTCGCGACCCCATGGACTGCAGCCTACTAGGCTCCTCTGTCCATGGGATTTTGCAGGCAAGAGTACTGGAGTGGGGTGCCATTGCCTTCTCCATGATTCATGTGAATGTATGGCAAAAACCACCACAATATTGTAAAGTAATTAGCCTCCGATTTAAAAAATAAAAAAAGATACAGTCTGTCACTGTTTCCACTGTTCCCCATCTATTTGCCATGAAGTGATGGGACCAGATGCTATGATCTTAGTTTTGTGAATGTTGAGTTTTAAGCCAACTTTTTCACTCTCGTCTTTCACTTTCATCAAGAGGCTCTTTAGTTCTTCTTTGCTTTCTGCCATAAGGTGGTGTCATCTGCATATCTGAGGTTGTTGATATTTCTCCCAGCAATCTTGATTCCAGCTTGTGCTTCATCCAGTCCAGCATTTCTCATGATATACTGCATATAAGTTAAATAAGCAGGGTCTATTTGGAACCAGTCTGTTTTTCCATGTCCAAGTCTAACTGTTGCTTCTTGACCTGCATACAGATTTCTCAGGAGGAAGGTCAGGTGGTCTGGTATTCCCACCTCTTGAAGAATTCTCCACAGTTTGTTGTGATCCACACAGTGAAAGGCTTTGGCGTAGTCAGTAAAGAGTTCCAGATTTCTCTGGAACTCTCTTGTTTTTTAATGATCCAGATGGATGTTGGCAACTTGATATCTGGTTCGTTTGCATTTTCTTCTAGCAGAGGAAAATACTCTGTATGATACCATAATTTTGAATACATGTCATTATGAAAGTGAGCAAGTGAAAACTGCTCAGTTATGCCTGACTCTTTTTGACCCAATGGACTGTAGTTCACAGGCTCTTCTGTCAGTGGAATTTTCCAGGCAGGAATATTGGAGTGGGTAGCCATTCCCTTCTCCAGGGGATCTTCTCAACTCAGGGATCCAACCCACATCTCTTGTGTCTCCTGCATTGGCAGGCAGTTCTTTACTGTCTGCACCACAATGGAAGCCCCACATGACATTATACATTTGTCCAAATCTATAGACTGTACTGGAGAAGGCACTGGCACCCCACTCCAGTACTCTTGCCTGGAAAATCCCATGGACGGAGGAGCCTGGTGGGCTGTAGTCCATGGGGTCGCTAAGAGTCAGACACAACTGAGCGACTTCCCTTTGACTTTTCACTTTCATGCATTGGAGAAGGAAATGGCAACCCACTCCAGTGTTCTTGCCTGGAAAATCCCAGGGATGGCGGATCCTGGTGGGCTGCCGTCTATGGGGTCACACAGAGTCGGACACAACTGAAGCGACTGAGAGAGGGGAGCGGGGGGAGAGAGAGAGAGAAACTGTACAGGACTTCCCTGGTGGCTCAGACAGTAAAGTGTCTGCCTACAACGTGGGAGATCTGGGTTCGATCCCTGGGTTGGGAAGATCCTCTGGAGAAGGAAATGGCAACCCACTCCAGTACTCTTGCCTGGAAAATCCCATGGATGGAGGAGCCCAGTAAGCTACAGTCTGTGGGGTCACAAAGAGTCGGACATGACTGAGCGACTTCACTTTACTCTTATAGGCTGTACAACATCAAGAATGAACCATACGTAGTGTCAACTTTGGTTGAATATGATTTATTAAAGTAGGTTTATCAACTTTAACAAATATACCACTCTGGTGAGTATTATTGAAAGTGGGAGAGACTACATATGTGTGAACTCAAGGGTTATATGGGAAGTGCTTTCCTCTAAATTTTA
Source organism: Bos javanicus (assembly GCF_032452875.1). Classification (NCBI taxonomy): domain Eukaryota; kingdom Metazoa; phylum Chordata; class Mammalia; order Artiodactyla; family Bovidae; genus Bos; species Bos javanicus. The sequence continues at coordinate 21,656,276 of NC_083897.1, forward strand.
CTACCCATGAACCAAATACTACTCTACAAAAATAAAATCTTCTTAAAAATTTACTTAAGCTAAGGTTCCATGAGTCAACTTGAGGGACTCCCACAGTTAAATCTTCTCAAACAATGGAATTAAGTACTTTCTTGATACTTCTAATATTAGGGGATACTAGAAGTTTATGCATTTACCAATAATCTTTAAATGATAAATTTTTAATGTCTTTATAACTAAGAACTGTCCTAGGTGCCTGTAATAACTGTAGTCATTCAAGATAAGGCTTACTATAGATGATAACAATGTAAATCAGGAGGAGATATTTTTAGTTGAAATAAAATATTTTGGTGCTTTGTAATAAAGTTAGAACTAGGTTGAGTTCCCTAGCATTGTTGACGCTTGCACTCAAATTGTTTGAGAGGCAAATGACTGTGGAGCAGTTATTACAGATGTAAATGGCCAGTCTATGAGGAAGGGCACATTTCCTTCACCACCACACCTATCTGGCTGGCTGAAATTCAGCTCAGTTTATCCTCAGTGAAAGGAAGATTCTTTGAGCAATGGCTGCAGCATGCTCTGCTATTAGAGCTTTGAATGAGAAATCTGAAGAGGAAATTCTTGTTCTTTGTGTGCTTTTCCTTCATCCTGAGGCAAGAAGCAGAATCCTCAATTGCTTGCATTCTCAAATGTTTATAATTGATCATTGTTTATAATTGATCATTGTTCCTTCCCCCTTTTCATACTGTTTCATTCTGTTCAACCTTCAAGGCAAGAATACTGAAGTGGTCTGCCATTCCCTTCTCCAGTGGACCACGTTTTGTCAGAACTCTCCACGATGATCCGTCTGTCTTGAGTGGCCCAGCACAGCATGGCTTATAGTTTCATTGAGTTACACAAGGCTGTGATCCATGTGGTCATTTGGTTAGCTTTCTGGGATTGTGGTTTTTGTTCTGGATGCTGTGGGATTATAGGTCTTGCTTCTTCTGTCTGCCTGCTGAATGATGACAATGAGAGGCTTATGGAACCTTCCTGATGGGAGGGACTGGCTGTGGGGAAAACTGGGTCTTACTCTGGTGGGCAGGGTCATGCTCAGTTCAGTTCAGTCACTCAGTCGTGTCCGACTCTTTGCGACCCCATGAATCGCAGCACACCAGGCCTCCCTGTCCATCAGCAACTCCTGGAGTTCACCCAGACTCACATCCATCGAGTCAGTGATGCCATCCAGCCATCTTATCCTCTGTCGTCCCCTTCTCCTCCTTCCCCCAATCCCTCCCAGCATCAGAGTCTTTTCCAATGAGTCAACTCTTTGCATGAGGTGGCCAAAGTACTGGAGTTTCAGCTTTAGCATCAGTCCTTCCAAAGAAATCCCAGGGCTGATCTCCTTTAGAATGGACTGGTTGGATCTCCTTGCAGTCCAAGGGACTCTCAAGAGTCTTCTCCAACACCACAGTTCAAAAGCATCAGTTCTTTGACACTCAGCCTTCTTCACAGTCCAACTCTCACATCCATACATGGCCACAGGAAAAACCATAGCCTTGACTAGATGGACCTTTGTTGGCAAAGTAATGTCTCTGCTTTTGAATATGCTGTCTAGGTTGGACATAACTTTCCTTCCAAGGAGTAAAGGGTCTTTTAATTTCATGGCTGCAGTCACCATCTGCAGTGATTTTGGAGCCCCCCAAAATAAAGTCTGACACTGTTTCCACTGTTTCCTCATCTATTTCCCATGAAGTGATGGGGCTGGATGCCATGATCTTCGTTTTCTGAATGTTGAGCTTTAAGCCAACTTTTTCACTCTCCACTTTCACTTTCATCAAGAGGCTTTTGAGTTCCTCTTCACTTTCTGCCATAAAAGTGGTGTCATCTGCATATCTGAGGTTATTGATATTTCTCCTGGCAATCTTGATTCCAGCTTGTGTTTCTTCCAGTCCAGCGTTTCTCCTGATGTACTCTGCATATAAGTTAAATAAGCAGGGTGACAATATACAGCCTTGACGTACTTCTTTTCCTATTTGGAACCAGTCTGTTGCTCTATGTCCAGTTCTAACTGTTGCTTCCTGACCTGCATACAGATTTCTCAAGAGACAGGTCAGGTGGTCTGGTATTCCCATCTCTTTCAGAATTTTCCACAGTTTATTGTGATCCACACAGTCAAAGGCTTTGGCATAGTCAATAAAGCAGAAGTAGATGTTTTTCTGGAACTCTCTTGCTTTTTTGATGACCCATCAGATGTTGGCAATTTGATGTCTGGTTCCTCTGCCTTTTCTAAAACCAGCTTGAACATCAGGAAGTTCACGGTTCACGTATTGCTGAAGCCTGGCTTGGAGAATTTTGAACATTACTTTACTAGCATGTGAGATGAGTGCAATTGTGTGGTAGTTTGAGGGTCATGCTCAGTAAATCTTTAATCCAGTTTTCTGCTAATGGGTGGGGCTGTGTTCCCTCCCTATTAGTTGTTTGGCCTGAGGTGGCCCATTTCTAGAGTCTGCAGTCTCTATGGTAGGGTATAGGATCTATGGTAGACCTCCAAAAGGACTTATGCCAACACCCCGTGCCTCCCAGGACTGCTGCTGCCAGTCCCCCTGTCCCCTTTCTGCTTGATTTGATCAGTCCCAGATTAAAAAAAAAATTGTTATTGGAGTATAAATGCTTTACAATGTGGTGTTACTTTCTGCTGTACAGCAAAGTGAATCAGCAAAAAACAAAATACTCATGGAGATTTTGCTATACATGATTGCCAGATTATTTACAGAAAGAGTAAATAAAGTTCTAGTGTTAATCCTGGATTTCTACCATTTACTCTTTTCCACATTTTTTCTGATTCTTTGGTCTTTAAAAAATTACTTCTCATTATTGCTAATTTGCATTTACTCTACAGATATCCTTTCTTCTAATAATTTAAAAATTATTAAAAATAGTCTATTTCAGGGACTTTTTGAAATATGTTTATTGTTGTATTTGTTCCAATTATGACATACACACAAAAAAACTTTGGGCTTGTAGGGGAAAAAAAGTGGAAGAGCCCCACTTTTAGATGACCTGTCTTATGTTGGTTTGTACAACAGTTTAGATTTGATTTGGTGTCAGCAGACATCAAATAAAGTATACAGAGATGGAATCTCAGAGAAAGATTATGTTAACAGCAATTTCCAACTCTATGAGAAAGTGCATAAATTCATGGGCTGGCAAGGAAAATTGTCTCCCTTGACTCTTTTGTGGTATAATGAGGACCTTCTACATATTTTAAAAATGAAGCCATTAGAAGCTAGCAACAAAAAGGGATCATTTATATTTTTATGAATGGATATTTTAAATTATTTTCCAAGTTATATAGGATTTTAATATTTCTTTACCTGTATTTTTCAGCCTTCTCTGGAGGAGATGTACAGTTCTTTGTGAATTAAAGGGATGTATAGAAATGCAAATATTGCAGATTGTAAAATGGTACAAAAAGACTGTCTGCTAAATTGAGTTCAAGGTATAGGGTACATTGTCTGTGTGCTTAGACAATAGAGAACTGGAAGCTAACAAAAAAAGAAGAGAGATTTAGGTAAAGAACTTAATACAGAGAGGCAGGAATGGATACATAGCTTAATAAAAATGAATTTGTATAGAAGTCAGACATCAGATTGTTCAATTTAGTTATCCACCAACAATATATACTTTTTTTGCTTTCAAACTGTACCAGCTGTACAAAACAGCATTCTTTATTTCAATGTGGGACACTGTGAGAGATCTGAATATAGGCTATAGGACAGGAAGGAATTCATGGCATACATAATATATTAAGAAAAAATTCAGTGTCACTCAGGGTATATATACTGATTTAGGAGTTCTACATATGTAAATCAGGCCTATGTTATTAGAATTATTAAGATTATGCTAACAGAGGAGGATCATTTAAAAGCTTGTCAGAGGTCTCATTTGAAGGGAGAAGGTGACAACATGGATTAGAAGGAAGAGTGATTAGATCTAGGGAGTGCTGATAAGGTTTGGAAAGAGAGTGAATACTAGTTTATCTAGAATAAGTTGGAGAGGGAGCTAGAATAGCAGTGCCTCTATTTCTATTGTCTCAAGTAGTTTGATGGCTTTTGTTGGTTTTCCTAGACAATCGCTGGAGGCAGTTTAAAACTGTGCCTAAACACAGTACACATCACTTGGGGATAATTTGTTGTAGAAAATGAAGGCAGTATGAAATGTACAGTAAGACAAATGGTCCATGGACTTATTATCTGAAGGGAAGAAAATAAATGGGAAGTCCATCCAGGAATCTCATTCTGCATTAATGTTTTTAAGGTATGTGATCCTTTTCATCACAAGGAGAAATTTTTTTCTTTTCTTTCATTATGTCTGTCTGAGATGATGGATGTGTTTGGGGTCATCATTTCATAATATATGTAAATTAAACCACCATGCTGGATGCCTTAAACTTATACAGTGATGTATGTCAATTATTTCTCAATAAAATTAGGGGAAAAGATATTATGCAAACGGTGCTACTCACTTAACAAAACTCTATTCTAGGAATCATACTACTCTAGGATTGATACAGTGATAGCTTGTTAGAGTGAATGAAACTACACACCCAAATGATACAGTCTCTCAGCTTATGTGGGGCAATTTATCTATTTTATTAAAATGGTAATCAACAGAACCTTTGGAACAACTCATCTTGGGGTCATTTGGATTTGAACTAGTTGATCCATCTAAGAAGTAACATATAGTCTTAGTTTCTAATCATACACTTTCTGTGATATATTTAGAGAGATATAGTCGAGATTCAAACCACTGATCCCAATATTAAACATACACTGGACTTCTGAACTGCATGAATTATTGTGCTAAGAACAGTGAGATAGTTTCTTTTTTGTGTTAATATTTTTTATTCCTGATTTTAATACTATAGTAATAATGAATCATTTGTTTGAAACTATTTTATGTGGGGCAGAAGGAAGCAAAAAAGGGAACAAATGATATGGTGAATTCCAGTCAACCAGCAGTAGAATAATGACAGTGGGGTACTCTCTTAAGGGCAAGAAACTTGCCTCTTTTTTCTGATATTGTATCTTCAGCATCTGGCATAATGCATACAATATATACAAAGTACAAAGTGAAGTCGCTCAGTCATGTCCGACTCTTTGCGACCCCATGGATGGTAGCCTACCAGGCTCTGGGTCCATGGGATTTTCCAGGCAAGAATACTGGAGTGGGCTGCCATTTCCTTCTCCAGGGGATCTTCCCAACCCAGGGATTGAACCTGGGTCTCCTGCATTGCAGACAGATGCTTTACTGTCTGAGCCACTAGGGAAGATATATAATATATAACATATACTTAATATATGCTTGTTGACCCATCAGTGAATGAATGAATGAATAAAGAGGGGGGTGACAGACAAAGAGAAGTCATTATAATGCTTAGTCGTGTTGACTCTTTGCAACCCCATGGACTGTGGCTACCAGGCTCCTCCATCCATGGGATTTTCCAGGCAAGAGCACCAGAGGGGGTTGCCATTTCCTTCTCCAGGGGATCTTCCCTACCCAGGAATCGAACACAGGTCTCCTGCATTGCAGGCAGATGCATTACCCTCTGAGCCACCAGGGAAGCCCTAATTAAAATGCCAGACAAAGCGAAATAATTGGTGTAAGCTTAGTATTGTGGATACCAAGAAAAGGTACAGTTAGTCCCAGCTTGGGTGACGTTGATCAAGAAAGGCTTCAGGTATAACATAACATTTGAATTAATTCTTTTGGAATGAATTCTTTTGGAATGAATAAGACAGGAAACACACACACAGAACAGGAGGTGCACTCGAAGCTATACTAACATCACAAAAATTGTAGCAGTGTAAAAGTGTATGCCATTTTTAGGAATGTTGAGAATGCAGGGTGGTTGGAAGGGTGTGGTGATGGATGGGACTGGAAAAGAAGGGCAATGCCAAGTCACATAAAGCTCTAAATGTCCTACTAAAAAGTTGCACTCCATTGAAGATTTTAGAAGAGAGCAAGGGTTTATTAAGCACTCAGTAAGTGCCTATGTTTTATACTGTAGGAATTATTTGCCTTTAAAGAACATACAGAATTTGCAGGTAACTGTCATTTCCTTCAAGAATTATTTCTTAACCCAAGCCCCATCAGTTAGTCAGTTCAGCCGTTCAGTCATGTCCGACTCTTTGCGAGCCCATAGACTGCAGCACACCAGGCTTCCCTGTTCATCACCAACTCCCGGAGCCTACACAAGGAGCCTACTCAAATTCATGTCCTTCACGTCAGTGATGCCATCCAACCATCTCATCCTCTGTCAGCCCCTTCTCCTCCCACCTTCAATCTTTCCCAGCATCAGGGTCTTTTCCAATGAGTCAGTTCTTTGCATCAGGTGTCCAAAATATTGGAGTTTCAGCTTCAACATCAGTCCTTCCAATGAATATTCAAGACTGATTTCCTTTAGGATGGACTGGTTGGATCGCCTTGCAGTCCAAGGGACTCTCAAGAGTATTATCCAATACCACAGTTCAAAAGCATCAATTCTTTGGCGCTCAACTTTCTTTATTAGTCCAGCTCTAACATCCATACTTGACTTCTGGAAAAAACATAGCTTTGACTAGATGGACCTTTGTTGGTGAAATAATGACTCTGCTTTTTAATATGCTGTCTAGGTTGGTCATAGCTTTCCTTCAACCCAAGCACATGGCACTCTGTATTTTCTTCTTCATAGCATTTATCACAGTGTGTTACAATTTCTTGCTTAGTTTTTAGTTTCCTGCATTGGACTGGGAGCTCAGTAAGTGCAGGAACAATGTCTACTTTGTTCTTCCTTGTAATTCAGTGCTTGCTCACCAGTGCTTGAACAGTGTCTGGCATATAGTAGATATTCAATAAATATGTATTGAATAAATGAAAAAGAAATAAATGAGTACTGAATCATGGATTGTTAATTTGCTGTATCTGCAAAATGCAGGGGAACCATTTTTAGAGCATTTCTATGGTAAGATGAAGGGAATTCATTTGTGAGACTGGAGAGTCCGTGTCCATTAAAGGTGAAAGACCCTTATAAAGAGCAGGTCTCTGTAAGATAACAGGGACTCAGTTACAAACCCTGAGTTTCTGTTTCGTGTTGGGACTTCTCTGGGATGCTCTAAGTCTCAGAGTTACAGCTCAATAAATGTTGGTAAATGGACTAGATCAGGTACCTACACAAACTGGAGGATTCTAGTAAATATTTGTCGAAGGCCTACATTTATTGTGGTGGATTATATTTTTCAGAATGACCCAGCCCACATATTTATTCCATCTCCTTTGCCAGTGAGAGGCGGAGTCTGTTTTCTCTTTATCCTGAGATTGAGTGAATCTTTATAACTGCTTTCATGAATAGAATACATTAGAAGTAAAGCTATGGGAATTCTGGCTAGGTCACAAAAATTGATATGGCTTCTGCTGGCGTGCACTCTCTGTCTCTCTGGGCTCTTTCTTGGAATGATCATCTGTGGAGGCCAGCTACCATTGTGTAAGGAAGCCCAAACCTGCCCCTAAAGAGGCCACACAAAAAACGCATGCGGAGAGGAACCAAGGGCCCTAACTAATAGTAAGAATGAACCACTGGATGTATGACTGAATGAACTTTCAGGTGACTCCCAGTTGTGGAATCATCCGGCTGAGACCTCAGATGCTGGAGCAACTACAAGCCCTCCACACTGTACCTTGTCTGAATTCCTGACCCACAGAAACCATGAGGGATAAGTTATTATCATTGTTATAAGAAACTAAGTTTTGTGCTAATCTGTAACTCAGCAATAGATAATGAATAATATATATGTACTCTGTAGACCAAACTTGTAGGGGCAAGTTTGGGCTTCCTTATGGAATGGTGGCCTGCCTCCACAGGTAATCATTCCAAGAAAGAGCCCAGAGAAACATAGAGACAGAGTACACGCAGCAGAAGCCACATCATTTTTTCTGACCTAGCTAGAATTCCCATGTGGCTTCCCTGGTGGCTCAGCTGGTAAAGAATCTGCCTGCAATACAGGAGACCTGGTTTTGATCCCTGGTTTGGGAAGATCCTCTGGAGAAGGGAAAGGCTACCCACTCCAGTATTCTGGCCTGGAGAATTCTATGTACTGTACAGACCATGGGGTCGCAAAGAGTCGGACACGACTGAGTGACTTCCACTCACTCTGTAGCCCAGATCAGTGGTTTATAACTTTTTAAAAAATCTTATATCCATCTGAAGATCTGAAAAGCTAAGGTGGCCTCCAGTTCCCCTGCCTCCTGGTATTTGCTGCCTTGTATATTCCCTTCCTTTTGGATGTGTGTAGTATATGCAGCTTTTGTATAACCAATAGAATATGGCAAAGTTGATGTGCTATCACTCTATGTTTTATTATAATTTATTTTATTATAAGACTCCTTCTTGTTGTCAGACTGACTCTAGGGTCTTTCTCTCCTTGTTGCTTTTGATGAAGCAAGCTGCCACAAGTCCTACAACCAGAAGGAAGTGAATTCTGCCAATAACCAGAGTAAACTAGGAAGGAGACCCTTCTCCAGTCAAATCTGGAGATGACAATGAAATGTTGCCTGACACTTTGGTGGCAACTTCTCAGAGGATCCTGATAAGGCATGCATACACTTGACCAACAGATACAGTAAGATAAATGTGTGTGCTGTTTTATTCCATTGAATTTCTGATCATTTGTTATATGGCATACAAAATGATTACCTCTCTGAGAAAAATGTACAGAGACTCATATTCACATAGAATTCTTATGCAACATTTTAAGTTGATTATGGACCCCTGATTCCCATGAATGGATCTGAGGTTAAGAACCACTATTCTAGATTGTTTGCCCTATAGTCATAGGCAGAAGTGTGCAAAGCTTAGAAGATTTTGTTCGTAATGTTTTATATTAAGCATTTTAAGTACTTGACTAGTAGTTCTCTACCTTATACTTGAGCATTATCTACTTCAGGATTGAAATTTCTCTACTACTACATCTTTGGAGGTGGATCATTTGTACAGTTTGATATTATTGTTCCACTCAGAAGGAATCCACCCCCCAGTCACTCTCTCCACCTTTTATCCCTCACTTTCTAGAGGCAAAACCAAGAGAAGATCAGCAGATTTCAATACGCAGTAAACAGAGATGGCAGATAGAGTTAGGCTAATGAGCTAATCGTTGAGTAAAGGCTAATGAACACAATTCAGTAAATGGTTTACACTTTTCCTATATTTCATTGGGAAGTAAAATGTAAGATACAACAAAGTTAATTCTTTTGATCATAATTAAAATGCAATACAAACAAAAAATCTCTCTTTAACCTCACAGTTTAAGCAAGTGTTTTCTTTACTGTCTTTCTTCATTAATAATTGCTATGCTCTAATAAAATTAGAGGACGTAGAAAATAATACTTATTATGAATTCTCTACCATTGGCATGCAAGCATCCTCATTAAAGCCAGTGATCTATGTTTTGTTGTTTCGAAAAATGTCTTTAATTCTTGCCTTTTTTCCTGACTATCCATTTCTTTCCTGAAGAAGCACAATCAAGCTCTGACAGTGTCAACTCCCATCTTTGATGGTACTGAAAGGAGGGGTCAATTTTTCTAAGGGACAAATGGAATTGTAGGGGGAGGTCCAAAGCATTGAGAAGCACAGGACACGTGTCAACTGCTTTCTGTTTTCTCTTCCCCTTCAATTATACTGTTAAGGGTTAATCCAGGGAGAGCAGCAAATAAGTGTCTACAAGGCTCTCTGGAACCAGCTTCTGCACTCGGAACATCCGGCTCATGGAGATGTCCCATCTGCACCACACATGGGAGAGGCAGCGGGCATCTGGGCCAAGTGTGGATGGCATGGAAGGGTCTACTCGCTTGCTTGCTTGGTAAAATGATGGAGACGCAAGTCACATGTAGGTATGCCAAGTGACTTAATCTTTCTCTACTTCCCCAATCACAAACAATTTGGCTTTGCCTATTAATTTTTGTAGGTACCATTAAAAGGAATACCATAGCTAATGTTATATCAGACCCAATTACGCTAGTGAACTGCTTCTATTTTTTTTCTTTCATGCTGTGGCATTTCCTTTCCCCTGAAAACACTCTTTCACTCAGTCTAGCAATTAACTGCTTGAACAGTATAATAAGGAAGCAATTAAGAGGTGACAGAGAAAAATTAACACTCCATTTCACATTAAAGGCTAAGTGAGTATCCTTGCCATTGTGAGTTAAATGTGTCTTTGAAAACCTGTAGTTTGGATGTATTTTCCTTTTGAATAAGGAACCCAGCTCCATGTTTTTTGTCTAGCATCCCAATCTGAAAATGGATGATAACTAATTGGGTGCTGTCTGCTTAAACAGGCTATATTAATTGCAGTTTGTTCTCCTGTAAGTGTCAAGGAAAACAAAATCTTTGTAATGTGTAGGCATAATGTACGGCTGCCTTCATTTGAATATGCAGGCCATGTCCTAGCGCAAATAAAGCAAACTCCTGGATGCAATGTTGCCATGGCAGGCAGTATTTGCATAATAAATAACAGCTATCATGAGACTTTCTTTATGAAGTTCTCTGTTGTGTTGTCAGCTGTAAGAGCCTCCACTAAAGCAGCCAATATTGAGAAAGTAGAGTGTGTTTTGCTTGCAAATGCAACATCCAAACTGGAGTCACTGTCAAGAATCCATTATTTCAGTGTTGCTGGCTAAATGGGATGAATTGTGTTAAGCACATACAAGGGATACATGGTGAACTGTATCAACATACATCCACAAGATGACAAGAATATGATTTAACTCCCAGACAGTTGGTTGGATTAACTCAGGAACATATTAGCTTGGTTTTCTGTGTCAAGGTCTTTCAGCACGATTGTGGTATCCACCATCCTAACAGAGGATGCTCTGTTATCACTTAAGTCTGTGTCAAACAAGTGAGAAAATCTCTCTTGCTTTTGGTGATAGTGATTGAAAAGGTATTTAAAGGGGAGTGGGGTTCTCGATAGCCTTATCCTTTGAGATTCTATTCTTATGCTATATTAAGGCTACTAGAAGTTCCTTGATACTTATTTGTAGGCTTTTCTTTGGGCACTATATTAATTTTTTTACATTGCACAGGAGACTGGCAAATAAGTAGTTATTTTTCCATGGATTTTTATATCTTCCTTCCTTTTCTCTACTTTCTGAAACTTTTCTTCACTGCATATTTCCTGAGACTCAGAAGGACGGAAGGTTCATTGTGTATGTGTGTGTGTTCCCCAACCATTGACTGAAGTTCATGAAATGTGGTTAATAAGAGCCTTCCCTTACGTTGACTTACAGTTCTGCCAATCTTTTTGGCCCAGATGAGACGCTATATTTTTGTTCCCAAGAAAAGAAATCATGGCCACCATTGTCATCACCTTGGCTGCTTCTTATTGTGTGCTTACGCACTGGACCCTGTTAGGTGATACTGGGTGCCTCATCTCGTGGGATCCTTACCATTCATATAGTCCTCACTTTAGGCTTGAGAAAACTGAGGCTCTGAGTCTGGAGTCAGGATTTGAATTTTGTGCTATTAAGCTCCTGCTCTTTTTACCACTTAATGCCCCAAGGGCAGAATTTTTTTAAGTGAACATAAATGAGACCTTCCTTAAACAATGTCTATTTTAATGACTGCAAACAGCACTGTATTTTTTCTAAGGCCAATGAAAATAGCAATATTCATGACTCTAGGAAAGAAAGGTGCAACAAATCTGGAGCTGATTCTCACCTCTTTATAGCCTGATTTATAAGGGCAAAGAAGTTAGAAGTCTGCTCTAGATGGAGGCCTATTAGGTTGTCTTTATTTCCAAAAAAGAAAAAGAGAAAAAAACTGACAGCAAAACCTCAACAACTCATTTTCAACTTTTAAGAGCTCAGAAAGGTAGTCTAAGCTATTAAAGACTATTTATTGTCTTCTTTTTTTTTTTTTTTTTAACATTTCATCATCCTAAATTTTCCTTGAGCATGTGAGAACTTGCTGTTCAGGTATCTTTATAGAGCAATTTTCTATAGCCAAGTTACACATCTTACAATAATGACTTATAATGGAAATTGGGCATGAGGTGGCTGCAGCATTAGCTAAATAGCACCATTAGAATATGCTGTATTACAAAAAAATAAACACTTGGGTACTTCAGCTTTTAAAATAAAATCCCTAAAAGCAAGGTATCTGTGGCAAATGCAGTATTAATATTTAATAATTGTGGAGAGAGTGGTGAAAATGGCAAAAAGTGACCAACCATTGGAGAACCTGGAAATGTTGTATAGTTAAGATCTGTCCTGAACCTCCCAAAAGGATTTAGGTATAAAGAATCTCTTGCAACCTAGTTTTCTTTTTCTTCTTTGTGCTGCTATAATATCTGATGTCTGTAGGTTGGGAAGCAAGGTTTTTTCTTCTTTCAATATTTCTTTTAAATGAACACGTTCTTTAAGTTATAGCATTGCCTATCCAATGAGGTCATTCTTGGATTATTGAAATTTCTTTCCTCTGCACATTGATGGAGTTATATTACCAAAGATTCTGACTTTCTACTCTTGAAAATAAATCTTTGCAAAAATAAAATCACTGTTCCTTTTTATTCTTCTGATAACGTGCCAGTCCTTTGATGTGAAGCAGTGACAAATTCATGTTTCATTATTAAGAATAGTTAGAACCTTTTACCACTAGTGGGCTGGGCAGCATTTCCCCAGTGTGGGCCCACCCACAATCAATTTCAATGAATGCCTTGATATTTAACTGTAACAGTACTCATATTTAGCAGTATTGCTAGCCAGTCAGGAACTTGCACAAATAAGCCCTTGATCTGAATAAGTGGAGGTAGAAAGGATGGAAAATGGAGAGCATCTATGTATGCTCTTATCAAGTGACCCCACTTATGTCTGAAACCTCAAGTACCATATGCTTGTAGAGGTGTGGAGGGTGGAGTATTTAAAAATATGTGCCTAATAGTCTTTCAAATTTTTTTTATTTTTTTAATTTAAATTTATTTGTTTTAATTAGAGGCTAATTACTTTACAATATTGTATTGGTTTTGCCATACATCAACATGAATCCACCACAGGTGTACACGTGTTCCCAATCCTGAACCCCCTCCCACCTCCCTCCCTATACCATGCCTCTTAAGAGAGAGAAAGATCAGAATTCTGTGAAAAGGTCACGGTTGTGGACTGAACATTTGCCCCTCCAAAGTACATGTGTTGAAATCCTAATGCCCAATGTGACATATTAGGATGGAGGGCCTTTGGGAGGTAATTAGGTCATGAGGGTAGAGTCCTCATGAGTGGTATTAGTGCCCTTATAGAAGAGACCCCAGAGACTCCTCATTTCCTTTCCACCACGTTCCATGGAATTCTCTGGGCCAGAATACTGGAGTGGGTAGCTTTTTCCTTCTCCAGGGGATCTTCCCAACCCAGGAATTGAACCCAGGTCTCCTGCATTGCAGGTGGGTTCTTTACCAGCTGAGCCACTAGGGAAGCCCAAATATGATATAGATGGATAACTCACCACTCTGTGATATCAGTCCAATTTGCTCTGGCTGGATAAAAAACAAACAAACAAACAAACAAAAAAAACCTAGCTTTTCAGCTCGTGTTTTCCTCAGCTACTAGTAGAGAGAAAAAGCCAGGTCCTTTCTAGTGACGTTTCTCCACAGTCATCTACTTGTCCTACTTCCTTCCCCCATCACACTCATCCATGCTAGTCACTTTCTCTCCTAAATCCCACATTCTTTGGCATGTGCTCAGCCTAGGATAGGTTCCTTTACCTTTTTTCTCTTGACGTTCTAAGGTGAATTTAATTCTTTCAGACACTCCTTCCTAATCAAATACCTTTAAAAATGCATCTCATTGTGCTTGCAACATCTCTGCCACCAGATCCGCTCAGTCCCCGTGGGGTGAGTGTGTGAGGGCAGTAGGGTCGAGGAAGAAGTGTTCATGTTTCTACCCCAGAGCCGTCTTTAGGACCCTCAGATATCCTCTTCCCCTTTGTTCTCTTTCCTGCCAGTCAAATTCTGTCTCATTAAAATGAATATTTTCAAGTACCCACATTTACATAGAACATCCATAAGACAACTTTTGTCTACTGCAAAAAAAAAAAAAAAAAAAAAAAAGGAGGGTGATTACATTTCACATATAATTGAAAATGCGGTTGTTCATCACACACATGAAAACCTCAATCAATTATTTGTAATTTGTCTTTGGTCCTCACATCAGTGCCTCGTTGAAGCCTTTCATTGAATGTGAATGTTACTTACCTTGTGAAAGAACTTTCTGGTGATATATTAGTATTCATTATGTAATTATTGGGAGGAGTATAAGATATTTAGCTCTCTAATTCTGCTGCTGTCAGTAAAGCCTCATGGGGAGCTAAAGCAGAATTTAAAATGCGAGTTATAGAGACTTCAGATAGAAATCCAAAATGCCACTGGGAAAAACCTGAGTCAGCTGGTCTTTATGCTGTAATAGAGTCTTACATTTTATTATCACAAGTTTAAGAAGATCTTAGTATTTTAGAGCTGGGTGACACTTTGAGATCACCTAGCCCAGCACTCTAATTTGGCAAGTGGAGAAACCATATTACCTAAGGTGCTTTCCTAGTGAGAGAAAGGAAAGTAACTCAGGTCATATGGTCAGTGGCAAGATTCCCAGACACGCAAAGACAGGAACCAAGGTACTCAACATGGCTAAAAATTAGCACTAGAGATGTGGTTAAATGACACAATTTCAACATCCTTATTTCCCCCAACAAAGTAAAGACCACAGGAGAAAAGTATGAATACTAGGTTTGTTACTTAGAGCCAGTAGTAATCACTTCTGTACCAAAGCATTCCATTAGATTTGTGACCCCCGGATCTAATCCGGAAATACAGCATGCATCAGTTCACACTGTGTCATGTGACATAAAGCTACTTAATATAAACTGCCTTAGAGTGACATTTCTATTGCACTGCATTGCCGTAGAAAGAAATTACACTTTCATTCACAAGTGGATAATTATCTTTGCCAGTTGATACTGTTTTGCTATTTGCAGGTAAGAAATGAAAAGAGGTATGTTCTTTGAGAGTGTATCCTTAAAATAGATACCAGGATAAGGAATTCGTGGGCTATCTATTTGATAGGGTCAAGGGAGTGCAGGCAACAGGAGTGAAAGAAAATACTACATTTAACAGAAGAGGTATGTTTGCCTTGAGAAGCCATTTGATTGGAAAGCAAAGTATAATACAAAAACTTCCATGGGAAGCAACCTTAAAGTAGAACAGTGATTACAAGCTAAGAGGATCTAGCTGAAAGTAAAAGACAAATATCTAACCCTTCCTTATAGAGATATCTACAAGGAAGTTACTTGGATGTAGAAAGATAAATAGTTTGACAGAAAAAAAGCATTATATCCATAATATTAGTAGCACACACTTATTTTTTGAGCATCGCTCTAAGCAGTTTTTGGGTTTTAAGTCTTTTGTTCATCACAACTACCCTATAAGGCAGTTACTATGATAGTCATTTTACATTTGGGTTTGGAAACTGAAGCCTGAGAGGTGAAGTATGTGAGTTTTCTAGGGCTGCTATAACAAAGGATCACAAACTGGGTGGCTTAACTGAAAGAAATTGATTGCCTTACAGTCTGGAAGTCTGAGGTCAAAGTGTTGGCACAGCTGGTTCTTTCTTAGGGCTGTGAGGGAAGAATCTGTCCCAGGCCTGTCTCCTTAGCTTATAGGTAGCTGGTTTTTCATGCATCTCTTCATATCATTTTCTGTCTGTGTATGATCTTCAAGAAAATTAGAGATACCAGGGGAACACTTCATGCAAAGATGGGCACAATAAAGAACAGAAACGGTATGGACCTAACAGAAGCAGAAGATATTAAGAAGAGGTGGCAAGAATACACAGAAGAACTATACTAAAAAGATAATGACCCAGATAACCATGATGGTGTGATCACTCACCTAGAGCCAGACATCCTGGAGTCTTAAGTGGGACTTAGGAAGCATCCTAATGAACAAAGCTAGTGGAGGTGATGGAATTCCTATTTCAAATCCTAAAAGACAATGCTGATCAAGTGCATTCAATATGCTGGCAAATTTGGAAAACTGAGCAGTGGCCACAGGACTGGTAAAGGCCAGTTTTCACTCCAATCCCAAAGAAAGGCAATGCCAAGGAATGTTCAAACTACCAGACAATCGCACTCATTTCACATGTTAGTAAAGTAATGCTCAAAAATTCTCCAAGCTAGGCTTCAACAGTATGTGAACTGAGAACTTCCAGATGTTCAAGCTGGATTTAGAAAAGGCAGAGGAACCAGAGATCAAATTGCCATCTGGTGGAGCATCGAAAAAGCAAGAGAGTTCCAGAGAAACATCTACTTCTGCTTTACTGACTATGCCAAAGCGTTTGACTGCGTGGATCACAACAAACTGTGGAAAATTCTTAAAGAGATGGAAACACCAGAGCACCTTACCTGACTCCTGAGAAATCTGTATGTAGGTCAAGAAGCAACAGTTAGAACTGTTGCTACCTGGAACAACAGACTGTTCCAAATTGGGAAAGGAGTATGTCAAGGATGTATATTGTCACCCTGCTTATTTAACTTATACGCAGAGTACATCATGCAAAATGCCAGCCTGGATGAAGCACAAGCTGGGATCAAGATTGCTGGGAGAAATATTAATAACCCCACATATGCAAATGACACCACACTTATGCCAGAAAGTGAAGAGGAACTGAAAAGCTTCTTGATGAAAGTGAAAGAGGAGAGTAAAAAAGCTGGCTTGAAGCTCAACGTTTAAAAAAACTAAGATCATGGCATCTGGTCCCATCACTTCATGGGAAATAGATGGGGAAACAATGGAAACAGTGACAGACTTTATTTTCTTGGGCTCCAAAATCACTGCAGATGGTGACTGCAGCCATGAAATTAAAAGACACTTGCTCCTTGGAAGAAAAGCTGTGACCAACCTAGGTAGCATATTGAAAAAGCAGAGACATTATTTGCTGACAAAGGTCTGTCTAGTCAAAGCTGTGGTTTTTCCAATAGTCATGTATGGATGTGAGAGTTGGACCATAAAGAAAGCTGAGCACCAGAGAATTGATGCTTTTGAACTGTGGTGTTGGAGAAGATTCTTGAAAGTTCCTTGGACTGCAAAGAGATCCAGTCAGTCAGTCCTATATGAAATCAGTCCTGAATATTCATTGGAAGGACTGATGCTGAAGCTGAAACTCCAATACTTTGGTCACCTGATGGAAAGAGCTACCTCATTGGAAAAGACCCTGATGCTGGGAAAGATTGAAGGCCAAAGGAGAAGGGGATGGAAGAGGATGAGATGGTTGGATGGCATCACCGACCCAATGGACATGAGTTTGAGCAAGCTCCAGGAGTTGGTGATGGACAGGGAAGCCTGGTGTCCTGCAGTCCACGGGGTCGCAAAGAGTCGGACACGACTGAATAACTGAACTGAACTGACGCCTTCTATGCATCTTCTGTGCATGTCTGCCTCTGGGTCCAAATTTTCCCTTTTTATAAGGACACTGCTTATATTAGATTAGGGCCCACTGTAATTTTATCTTGATTATCTCTGTAAAAAACCCTTTCTCCAAATTAGGACACAGTATATGATACTGAGGGCTAAGACTTAAACTTATGAATTTAGGTGGGGCACAATTCAACTCATAACACTAGGTAATGGTTCTAATGAAATCCAGGCTCGGCCCCAGATTCTGCTCTGAACCACTACTTTATCTCTCTCAATTTTGACATCAGTATCAATGTTATGCCAAGTGGAACATAACTTGAGAAATTCATGGGGCTTAATGATATAAAGGTGCTTCCTTTCAATCCAAAAGTTACCTGAAACTGAAACCAGACATTGTCCATGCCTAAAGCAGCATGTGATGGAGATATCACCTGGAGGTCAAGCCCCAGGCTGACTTCCCTCCCCTGACTGATCTCACAGTAGGCACTGCCCACAGCCTGTGTTCTAAGCATAGTCATTGCCTTGTCCCGAATGCTTTTATCTGCA
Source organism: Bos javanicus (assembly GCF_032452875.1). NCBI lineage: Eukaryota > Metazoa > Chordata > Mammalia > Artiodactyla > Bovidae > Bos > Bos javanicus. Next base: position 21,674,269 of record NC_083897.1, read on the forward strand.
CTTTCCCACCTCTAGGCCTTTGCCTCTGCTATTCCTTCTAATGCTTTCAAAAGTTAATTGGAAATTTTTATGATCCTTTGAGGTTTATCTCCAACCTCACCTCTCTCTTGAGATCCTCAATGTCAAGTCTTTCCCTCTTTTGAACTCAAAATAACTTTTTGAGGCTATCATAACAATTCATGTCATAATTTCTCTTAGGACACTTATATCTGTGAATCTTAACCTTTCACTCTTGCCTCCACTCTATTCACACACTCCTATAGACAAAACCTTTCATTATCCCTAGTGCTCCTTGTTGTTTTTTTTTAGCAATTCCAGATACTTTATTTCTAAAAATTTTTTCTAAACATTATTGAGGCATAATTAACAATAAAAATTGTATATATTTAAAGTGTAAAATGTGACTTGAGATAGTAGCATTGATATATATACACTCCCGTGTATAAAATAGGTAGCTAGTAGGAAGCCGGAGAAGGCAATGGCACCCCACTCCAGTACTCTTGCCTGGAAAATCCCATGGATGGAGGAGCCTGGTAGGCTGTAGTCCATGGGGTCGCTAAGAGTCAGACGCGACTGAGCGACTTCCCTTTCACTTTTCTTTCTTTTTTTTTTTTTCTAATTTTATTTTATTTTTAAACTTAACATAATTGTATTAGTTTTGCCAAATATCAAAATGAATCCGCCACAGGTATACATGTGTTCCCCATCCCGAACCCTCCTCCCTCCTCCCTCCCCATACCATCCCTCTGGGCCGTCCAGTGCACCAGCCCCAAGCATCCAGCATCGTGCATCGAACCTGGACTGGCAACTCGTTTCCTACATGATATTTTACATGTTTCAATGCCATTCTCCCAAATCTTCCCACCCTCTCCCTCTCCCACAGAGTCCATAAGACTGTTCTATACATCAGTGTCTCTTTTGCTGTCTCGTATACAGAGTTATTGTTACCATCTTTCTAAATTCCATATATATGCATTAGTATACTGTATTTATGTTTTTCCTTCTGGCTTACTTCACTCTGTATAATAGGCTCCAGTTTCATCCACCTCATTAGAACTGATTCAAATGTATTCTTTTTAATGGCTGAGTAATACTCCATTGTGTATATGTACCACAGCTTTCTTATCCATTCATCTGCTGATGGGCATCTAGGTTGCTTCCTTTGATGCATTAGAGAAGGAAACGACAACCCACTCCAGTGTTCTTGCCTGGAGAATCCCAGGGATGGGGGAGCCTGGTGGGCTTCCATCTATGGGGTCGCACAGAGTCAGACACGACTGACGTGACTTAGCAGTAGCAGTAGGAAGCAGCTGTATAGCACAGCGAGTTCAACTCAGTGCTCTGTGATGACCTAGAGGAGTGGGATGAGGGTAGCGAGATGGGAGGGGGGTTCAAGAGGGAGGAGATATATATATATACACACAACTGATTCACTTTGTTGTACAGCAGAAACTAACACATTGTAAAGCAATTATACTCCAATTAAAAACTATTAAAAAAGTGGACAATGTGATGTTTTGAAATAGGCATTTATTGTGAAATGATTACCACAGTCAAGTTAATTAACACACCTATTACCTCACACAGTTAACTTTTTTTGTGGTGAGGACACAAGATCTACTCTCAACAAATTTCAAGTGTACAATATAGTTTTATTAATTATAACCACTATGCTATAGATTCGATCCCCAGAACTTATTCATCCCACATGACTGACATTTGGTACCCTTTGACCACTGACTCCCCATCGCCCTTGCCCCTCAGTTCCTGGCAACCAGCATTCTACTCTCTGCTTCTGTAGGTCCAACATTTTTAGATTCCACATAGGAGTGAGGTCATATGGTATTTACCTTTCTGTGTCTGGCTTATTTCACTTAGCATAATGTCCTCAAGGCACATCCATTTTGTCACAAGTGATAGGATTTAGATGTTTTTAAAGGCTGAATATCATATATCTATAATCTTTTTCCATTCATTAATTAATCTGTATGCAATTATATTGCTTCCAAATCTTAGCTATTGTGAAAAACACTGCAGTGACCATGGGAGTACAGATACCTCTTCAAGATACTGATTTCATTTCCTTTCAATATATACCCAAAATGGGATTACTAGATCATATGGTAATTCTAGTTTTAATTTTTTTAATTAATTAATTTATTTTAATTGGAGGCTAATTACTTTACAGTATTGTAGTGGTTTTTGCCACACATTGACATGAATCAGCCATGCGCACACATGTGTTCCCCATCCTGAACCCCCCTCTCACCTTCCTTTCATACTGTTTTCCACAGTAGCGACACCAATTTGCATTCCCACTAGCAATGTGCAAGGGTTTCCTTTTCTCCACATCCTCTCCAACATTTGTTATTTGTAGTCTTTTTGATGATAGCCATTCTGACAGGGGTGAGGTGACTTCTCATTGTGGCTTTGATTTGTATTGCCCTGGTAATTAGTGATGTTGAGCATCTTTATAGAACTACTGGCCATTTGCGTATCTTCTTTGAAAAACTACCTATTTAGGTCGTTTGCTCATTTATTTAATCAGGTTATTTCGTTTTCTTTTTTTTGCTGTTGAATTGATTTCTTTATATATTTTAAATATTATTCTTTTATAAGATGTATGGTTTGTATTTTCTCCCATCGTTTAGGTTGTTCCTTCACTCTGATGTTTGTTTATAGTTTGATGCAATCGCACTTGCTTAGTTTTGCTTTTGTTGCCTCTGTTTTTGGGGTCATATCTGAAAAATGTATTGCCCAGACCAGTGTCAAAGTGATTTCTCGTATTTTTTTTTTTCTAGTAGCTTTACAGATTTAGGTCTAACTTTTAAGTCTTTAATCTATTTTGAGTTGATATTTGTATCTTGTGTGAGATAAGGGTCCAATTTCATTCTTCTGTTTGTGAATATACAGTTTTCAAGCACCATTTGTTAAACAGACTGTCTTTTTGTCGTGTGTTCTTGGCTTGTTTGTCAAATGTCAGTTGACTGTAAATGCATGGATTTATTTCTAGACTCTCTATATTGTTACGTTGGTCCATATGTCTGTTTTTATGGCACTGCCATACTGTTTTGATTACTGTAGACACTTCTTTTTGGCTGTGCTGGGTCTTTATTGCTGCACCAGGCTTTCTCTAATTGTAGCAAGCAGGAGCTATTTTCTAGTTGTGGTGCATGGGCTTTTCACTGCAGCGGCTTCTCTTGTTGCAGAGACCAGGGTCTAGAGTGTGCAGGCTTCAGTCATTATAGCACATGGGCTTAGTTGCCTGCTGGCATCTCCCAGAAATCCAGGAAATCCTCCCAGACCAGGAATAAAACTCATGTCCTCTACATTGACAGGCAGATTCTAAACCACTGGACAACCAGGGAAGTCCTGTAGCTTTTAAATATGTATTGAAATCAGGAATTGTGATGCCTCTAACTTTGTACTTGCTCAAGATTGTTTTGGCTATTGAGGATCTTTGGTGGTTCCATAAAAATTTTACGATTGTTTTTTTTTTCTATTTCTGTGAAAAATACCATTTGGATTCTGATAGAGATTGCATTGAATCTGTAGATTAATTGCATTGAATTTGTAGGTGTTGTGGGTAGAATGGACATTTTAACAATATTCATTCTTCTGATCCATCTTTCCATTTATTTGTGTCTTCTTCAATTTCTTTCATCAGTCTTGTAGTTTTCAGTGTACAGATCTTTCACCTCCTTAATTGAGTTAATTTCTAAGTATTTTATTAGTTTTGATGCTACTGTAAAAGAGATTGTTATCTTAATTTCATTTCTTTTGGCTAGTTCGTTGTAAGTGTGTAGAAACATAACTGAGTTTTGTGTGTTGATTTGTACCTTATAAACTTTACTGAAGTTATTAGTTCTAACAGTTTTTTTGTCGAGTCTTTAGGTTTTCTACATATAACATCATGCCATATGCAAATAGAGACAACTTTACTTCTTCCTTTCCAATCTGAATGCCTCTTTTTCCTTGCTCTAACTGCTCTGGCTAGGACTTCCAGTACTATGCTAAAGAGAAGTAGTGAGAGTGAGAATCCTTGTGCCTGATCACAGAAGAAAAGCTTGTAGTTTTTCCACATTGACAATGATATTAGCTGTGGGCTTGTCATATATAGCCTTTATTATGTTGAGATACATCCTTTCTATGTCCAGATTATTGATGGTCTTTATCATGAAAGGATGTTGAATTTTCTCAAATGCTTTTTCTGCCTCCATTGAGATGATCATATAATTTTTATTCTTCATTCCATTAATGTATCATATATTATATATCATATATTACATGCATATGTTGAACCATCCTTGCATCCCAGGAATAAATCTCACTTGATCATGGTGTATAATCCTCTTAATGTGCTGTTGAAATTGGTTTGCTAATATTTTGTTGAGGATTTTTACATCTGTGTTCATCAGGGAGATGGTCTGTAATTTTCTTTTAGGGTTCTTATTTGGCATTGTTATTAGGATAATGGTGGTCTTGTAAAATACATTTGGATATTTATCCTCTTCCATTTTTCTGGAAATGTTTGAGAATGATTGCTCTTCATTTGTTTTTAACTGGTGATATTCACCAGTGACGCCATATGGTTCAGGACTTTTTATTTGTTAATTTTTTGATTCAGTCTCTTAACTTGTTATTGGTCTGTTCAAATTTTCTATTCATTCATGTTTCAGCCTTGGTAGGTTGTATGTTTCTAGGAATGTATACATTTCTTCTAGGTTATCCAATTTGTTGGTGTATAATTATTCATAGTAGACACTTATTTTTTGTATTTCTGTGGTATCAGTGGTAACATCTCCTCTTTCATTTCTAGTTTTATTCATTTGAGTCTTCTCTTTTTTATCTGAGTCTAGCTAAAAGTTTGCTAATTTTGTTCATCTTTCAGAAAACTAGCTCTTAATTTCATTAATCTTTTCTATTCTTCTAGTTTCTATTTCATTGAATTCTGCTCTAATTAATCTTTATTATTTCTTTTGTTTTGTTAACTTTGAACTTTGTTCTTTTTCTAGCTTCTAGAAGTTTAAAGTTAGATTATTTAATTGAGATCTTCCTTTTCTTAAATGCAGATACTTTTGCCAAAAAATTCCATCTTAGAAATGCTTTGGCTGCATTCCATAAATTTTGGTGTGTTGTATTTTCATTTGTCTCAATACATTTTTAAAAATTTGCCTTTTGATTTCTCCTTTGATCCACTAGTTGTTTTGAAGTGTGTTTTTTAGTTGCCACATATTTGTGAATGTTTCAGTTTTCTTACTGTTATTGATTTCTCATTTTCTAACATGTGATTGGAAAGGTATGATTTCTATCTTCTTAAACTTTTTAAGGAGCTTCCCTGGTGGCTTAGATGGTAAAGAATCCACATGCAATGCAGGAGACCTAGGTTTGATCTCTGGGTTGGGAAGATCCCCTGGAGAAGGGAACAGAGCTACCCACTCCTCTTGCCTGGTGAATTCCATGGACAGAGGAGCTAGGCAAGCTACAGTCCATGGAGTCACAATTTTGACCTAACACCTGCTATACCCTGAAGAGTATTCTGTACACTTTAGAGGAATGTGTATTCTATTGCTATTGAATGGACTATTCTGCATATGTTATATCCATTTTGGCTATATTGTTGTTCGAGTCCTCCATTTCCTTCTTGATTTTCTTTTTGGATGACTAATCCATTCTTGAAAAGGGAATATTGAAGTCTCCTACTATTACTGCATTGCTGTCTGCTTGTCCCTTCAGTTCTGTTAATATTTGCTTTATCTATTATTGTTGCTGTTAAGTCATTTTGTCATGTCCAAATCTTTGAGACCCCATGGACTGCAGCACGCCAGGCTTCACTGTCCTTCACCATCTCCTGGAGTTTGCTCAAACTCATGTCCATTGAGAAGGTGATGCCATCCAACGATCTCATATGAGCAGGAAGGGGGTTCCCATATTCTAAAGGAGTATGTGAAAATTGGCATATATAAAGACAAATAGAACTGGAAGAGTGGGCAGTGTTATTTCAAAAAGCCCTTGTCCTATACTACATGATATCCCAGATTATCATGTAGATCAACTGTTGCAGAAAATGTACACCATAAACTTAAAATATTTTTCTTCATTACAACACAAACGGCATCTGTAACAGAATCTCTATTGCAAAGATCCTAAAGGCCCTTCTTGGGAAAAGGATACTGTCCCTCCTGTTTGAGAAGCCCTATATACCTTGAATCCCAAAGAAAGGCAATGCCAAAGAATGCTCAAACTACCGCACAATTGCACTCATCTCACACACTAGTAAAGTAATGCTCAAAATTCTCCAAGCCAGGCTTCAGCAATATGTGAACCGTGAACTTCCTGATGTTCAAGCTGGTTTTAGAAAAGGCAGAGGAACCAGAGATCAAATTGCCAACATCTGCTGGATCATAGAAAAAGCAAGAGAGTTCCAGAAAAACATCTATTTCTGCTTTATTGACTGTGCCAAAGCCTTTGACTGTGTGGATCACAATAAACTGTGGAAAATTCTGAAAGAGATGGGAATACCAGGCCACCTGATCTGCCTCTTGAGAAATTTGTATGCAGGTCAGGAAGCAACAGTTAGAACTGGACATGGAATAACAAACGGGTTCCAAACAGGAAAAGGAGTATGTCGTGGCTGTATATTGTCACCCTGCTTATTTAACTTCTATGCAGAGTACATCATGAGAAACGCTGGACTGGAAGAAGCACAAGCTGGAATCAAGATTGCCAGGAGAAATATCAATAACCTCAGATATGCAGATGACACCACCCTTATGGCAGAAAGTGAAGAGGAACTAAAAAGCCTCTTGATGAAAGTGAAAGTGGAGAGTGAAAAAGTTGGCTTAAAGCTCAACATTCAGAAAACGAAGATCGTGGCATCTGGTCCCACCACTTCATGGGAAATAGATGAGGAAACAGTGGAAACAGTGTCAGACTTTATTTCTTTGGGCTCCAAAATCACTGCAGATGGTGACTGCAGCCATGAAATTAAAAGACGCTTACTCCTTGGAAGGAAAGTTATGACCAACCTAGATAGCATATTCAAGAGCAGAGACATTACTTTGCCAACAAAGGTCCGTCTAGTCAAGGCTATGGTTTTTCCTGTGGTCATGCATGGATGTGAGAGTTGGACTGTGAAGAAGGCTGAGTGCCGAAGAATTGATGCTTTTGAACTGTGGTGTTGGAGAAGACTCTTGAGAGTCCCTTGCACTGCAAGGAGATCCAACCAGTCCATTCTGGGGGAAATCAGCCCTGGGATTTCTTTGGAAGGAATGATGCTGAAGCTGAAACTCTAGTACTTTGGCCACCTCATGCGAAGAGTTGACTCATTGGAAAAGACTCTGATGCTGGGAGGGATTGGGGGCAGGAGGAGAAGGGGACGATGGAGGATGAGATGGCTGGATGGCATCACTGACTCGATGGACGTGAGTCTGAGTGAACTCTGGGAGTTGGTGATGGACAGGGAGGCCTGGCGTGCTGCGATTCATGGGGTTGCAAAGAGTTGGACACGACTGGGTGACTGATCTGATCTGATATACCTTGAACTATTTCTCCATTTGATTTATTCACAACCAGTCTTGAAGCTCCTTGAAGAAATGATATTATTTTTAAATATTTACTTCCCTTATAGTTCCCAATACACAGAATTGCACATAATAAAAGTTTAAGAAATTCCCACTGAGTGTAACTGAAATATAACTCCTGCTCAAGGAATCTGATACTGGTGTGTTTAAAAATCCCGAATAAATTCTTTCTTATAAATAAAATAGTTTAATTTCCCAATTATATGGGTTGTTTCTTTAGTGTGGTAAAACTCGCTGCTCAATATTTTTATGCTACAGTTTTCTTGCTTAAATAATTTAGGCCACAACTTTGATCATGACATGAACTAGAATAATCATTTGTATTTGAGTTCATGAGTCAGACCTTGCCTGGTTTGCATATAACCAAGGTCTTCCAGAAGGTGTAGTTTGACCTGGTTGTGTTTATAGATATATGGAACATAGCTCAAACCAATTCCTTTGCTTGTAGATTAAACCAGTGGAAAGTGATTTTCAAGGAGCTACAAATATATGGAGTGATAGAAATGGTACTTGAACCAGTTGTGGAACATTCAGATCAGATCAGTCACTCAGTCGTGTCTGACTCTTTGCAACCCCATGAATCGCAGCACGCCAGGCCTCCCTGTCCATCACCAACTCCCGGACTTCACTCAGACTCATGTCCATTGAGTCAGTGATGCCATCCAGCCATCTCATCCTCTGTTGTCCCCTTCTCCTCCTGCCCCCAATCCCTCCCAGCATCAGAGTCTTTTCCAATGAGTCAACTCTTCGTGTGAGGTGGCCAAAGTACTGGAGTTTCAGCTTTAGCATCATTCCTTCCAAAGAAATCCCAGGGCTGATCTCCTTCAGAATGGACTGATTGGATCTCCTTGCAGTCCAAGGGACTCTCAAGAGTCTTCTCCAACACCACAGTTCAAAAGCATCAATTCTAATTGGCCAGTCACAACTGCATCTAGACATTCTGCAATTCTACCCCTTGAGGTACACTGTATTTTGGATATAAGAACACCCCTGATGAAGTACATCAGAATTTTGAGATCAGGAGCAGGAGTGTGGGAGTGTGCATGTGTAGGTTGAAGAAGTTCCCCAGGTGACTCTGATACCATGCTCACTATATGCCGCCATTGAGAACTACTGGTAGAAAACAAGCTGAGAAGTAAATACTGTACCGAAGGATCAATGCATTGTTTGCCCACTCTTCAAAAATTATGCCATTTTTTGCTTTGACTCACCCATAAAGATGATCTGGGGATACATAAAAGGCCACCGCACATGTTTGCACATATTGTTCACTGCACAAGGGCTTCTGGTCAACATGGTGAATGGGGCCTGAAATCCAGCCCATGCTCTACTTACCGGACTTTCCTGGTGGCTTAGATGGTAAAGTGTCTGTCTACAATGTGGGAGACCTGGGTTCGATCCCTGGGTCTGGAAGATCTGCTGGAGAAGGAAATGGCAATCCACTCCAGTACTATTGCCTGGAAAATCCTATGGACAGAGCTCTACTTATCAAGCTACCTAATCTGGTTAGGGGGCTGTAATTACCGGATAGAAGGATCCCACGTGGGTTAGGGATGGCAGCCCTGAGCATGATATAATCATTTTTGAGTATATTACATCTTTCAGGAAACCATAGTTTCTCCTAGGATAGTAAGGAGTGCTTCAGTGATCTCTAGGTTATTTGATCCTACTGTGATCTAACTTACCTCCATTCAGAAGCACTGGTGTCTCTTGTTTGTTTGCTCATAATTTTTGTATTTTTAGAGATCATGTGAAATCCAACTACTTTTCATCATAGTATCTTGAAATTCCCTTATGAAGGGCATGTTTGCAGTAGATCTGAATATTCATTTAATCCTATGACAGGCTCTGTTTTAGACATTGAGGTAAGTAAGATATAGTCTTTGCCCTCAACAAGCTTCTAGGCCAAGGATCAAAGCAGAGAAGTAATCACATCATGATAGGAAGTGTGACAAGTGCCATGACAAAGAGATACCCTGAAGATACTGAGAGTACTAATAAGGAGCCCCCACCTTGACTATTTCTGGTGTGTATGTGTGAACATGCACATGCATACATGTATGTTGGGGAAAAGACTGAGGCTTACCAGAGAGAAGGTGATGACTGAGCTGAGTCTTGAAGGAGGGGAAGTTTGAGCAACCCTTTAAGTATGGAAGTGAAGTAGGGAAGCAGGAGATGTCTGAAAACAAGAAGATCTAGGAGACTAAAGAATGTGTGTGTACAGGAAAACAAATATTGTGTTGATCTCACTTATATGGGATGTCTAAAATAGTCAAGGAGAAGGAAATGGCAACCCACTCCAGTGTTCTTGCCTGGAGAATCCCAGGGACGGGGGAGCCTGGTGGGCTGCCATCTATGGGGTTGCACAGAGTTGGACACGACTGAAGCGACGCAGCAGCAGCAGCAGCAAAATCGTCAAATGTATAGGAGCGGAGAGTGGAATGGTAATTGCCAGGTGCAAGCAGGGTTGGGAGAAGAGGGTAAAGGAGAGATGTTGATGAAAGGGCACCAATTTCGATTATGCATGATGAATGAGTAACATACAGCATGCTGATGATAGCAGGATTATATTGTATATGTGAAATTTGGTAGGAGGATAGATCTTCAATATTCTCACCATAACTCTCCACACATGATAACTCTACAGAGGTGATGGATAAGTTAGTTAGCTTGACTGTGGTGATCTTTTCACAATGTATACATATATCAAAACATCAAGCTGTACAGTTTAAATATATCCATTTTTATGTGTCAAAGATGTGTTAATGAAGTTGTTTAAAATACAAAGATGTGAAAAGAAAAGGATGCATGTGATGGGGGGCATACCTGTTGGGGTTAATGATGGAGTCAGGTTTGGAAACATAGTGAGGATGAGGAGATGATGGGAAACTATGGCCCAGTTCTAAGTAGGGAAACTGCTACTATTGATCTATAAGGGGCAGAGTGGAGAGATGGTGAATCTAAATGGAAGAAGATGGGTAAAAGGATTGTAGGAGTACTCGTACTCTGGGTTAGAATGGATGAGTGCTTCAGTTAGAGCAGGGGACAGCAAACTATAGCCCACTGGCTAAATCTGGCTGATCACCTGCTTGTTTATATAAATAAAGTTTTATTGGAAAAAGTCATGCCCATTCATTTACATATTGCCAATGGCTGCTTTTGTGCTACAATGGCAGAGTTGAATAGTTCTTATAGAGAATATACAGCCTATGTACTCTAAAATGTATACTATCTGACCCTATATGGGAAAATTTTGCTAATCTGTAAATTAGAGCAATGGTTGGGAATGAAGAGAAGTAGATGATTCTAGAACTATCATAGATGGACCTTTTACCCTCTGTTTATTCTCTTTATTTCTTTATTTTACTTCTTATTAGAATTTTCAAACAAGAAGAAAACTAGAGAGAATAGTACAATGAATACCCATCATCTAAATGTAAAAATTCTTAATATTTTGTCATTGTCGTTGTCATTTAGTCAATAAGTCATTTCTAACTCTTTTGCGACCCCATGGACTATAACCTGCCAGGTTCCTCTGTCCATGGGATTTCCCAGGCAAGAATACCAGAATGGATGCTATTTCCTTCTCCAGGGGATCTTCCTGATCCAGGGATTGAATCCTCGGCCCTTGCATCTCCTGCATTGAACAGGCAGATTCTTTACCACAGAGCCGCACTTTGCTGACAAAGATCCACATAGTCAAAACTATGGTTTTTCCAATCGTCATGTACGGATGTGAGAGTTGGGCCATAAAGAAGGTTCAGCACCAGAGAACTGATGCTTTCGAACTATGGTGCTGGAGAAGACTCTTGAGAGTCCCTTGAACAGCGAGGAGATCAAACCAGTCCATCCTAAAGGAAATCAACCCTAAATATTCATTGGTAGGACTGATGCTGAAGCTGAAGCTCCAGTACTTTGGCCACTTGATGCAAAGAGCCGACTCATTGGAAAAGACTCTGATGCTGGGAAAGACTGAAGTCAGAAGGAGAAGGGGATGGCAGAGGATGAGATGGTTAGGTAGCATCACTGACTTAACGGACATGAATTTGAGCAAACTCCAACAACATTTTGTCATATATGCATCATCTATTTTTCCCTGGAAATACAAAGTAAATTAGTTATTTAGACCATAAATATATCCATATGAATCTCTAAAAAATTTAAGAACATTTTGTCAAATCTCCATGTACTTTACACACCTAACAAAATTAGTTTCCTGATATCATGTATTGGATTGGCCAAAAAGTTCATTCGAGTGTTTCCATACCAACTTATGGTAACAAGGGCATCATTTCCTATGCATAGGTCCCAGCTAAGTCAGTCCTTCATCCATTCCTGCCCAGGCACTAGATACGTGAGCAATGAAGGCAGCTTTGAAGTGCATCCCCCAGCCCCAGCTATTGTAGCCCTCAGCTGTTCATATTGCTCCACAAGTCATTTGGGTCATGGAGCTGACCCTCAAGCCATCATGAAGTAGAGAGAAATCAACCCTGCTGTCTCCTTTCCAAATTCTTGACCCACAGAATCAGTGAGTATAAAAAAATGGTTGCTGTTTTATGCCACCAAGTTGTGAAATTGTTACTGACACGACCTGATAATCAGAACAAGGATAAATATAAAGATGTGTAAGATATGGCCTTTGCCTTCCAAGAGCTAACAATACAGGGAGGGAAGTGAGAGAGATCGGAGAAGGCAATGGCACCACACTCCAGTACTCTTGCCTGGAAAATCCCATGGACAGAGGAGCCTGGTAGACTGCAGTCCATGGGGTCGCTAAGAGTCAGACACGACTGAGCGACTTCACTTTCACTTTTCACTTTCACGCATTGGAGAAGGAACTGGCAACCCACTCCAGTGTTCTTGCCTGGAGAATCCCAGGGACGGGGAGCCTGGTGGGCTGCCGTCTATGGGGTCGCACAGAGTCGGACATGACTGAAGTGACTTAGCAGCAGGAGCAGCAGTGAGAGAGATATAAAGATGAAAAATAAAGAGATGAAATGTGGAAAAGATGCAAAATAAAAGTCATATACACACATTAATAGTTGTATAAGCCTCACTTTTTGAAAATACTGGGCAAAGGCACTTCATAATGACAAAAGCACTTTCTGCCTGTGCTTTGTAAGTATTTTACATATCAAATGAATAAAGTCTCATGCATTTCCTCCTCTTGACAGGCCTGTGAGACATAGCCACTTATTGTGCCTGTTTTTTAGATGAGAAAAATTAAGGCACCGAGAGGGTAAGTACCTTGCCTATAGTCTCAACAGTTTGGATTTAAACCCATATACTTTGCCTTCTGAGTCCTTGCCTAGTATCCCTATAGTGTATGTCTTCTTTTAGTCATGAGATATTAGTCATGGACTAATAGGGAATCTGAGAACCTGTGCTCACACCCCAGGTTATCTTCCATAGAAAATTTTGATTGGTTTTTCATGGACAGGGGATTATGGAAAACTCCAGTCCTCAAGGTAATTAGATAGATTACAAATTCTCAAAATTCCTCTTTCTTCTTTTCCTCTGCATGGCTTTCCTCTTCACACATTTGTCTGTCTTTGGTTAAAACTCCATGTTTGCTTTCAAAACAAACTTCATTCCGCACTCCTCTCAGTTTCTGCATGCAAGCAGAAATGAATGGAGCGTTTCCCGGGACCAGCATCCTACAGCTACAAAGCAGCAGCAGCATCTTGTGGCTCCGAAAGAGAAAGGCACTTTGGGACTATTCCACACACCTTCCCTTTTGCTGGATCACACCTGCTAACTTGCCTTCTTAGAACATTCTCCCTGATTGTGGATTTAATTCTATTCTTGGCCCCAAATATACTTGACTTGAGCAGAGTTGGTCAGATAGAAATATGATTACTTTATTCCACCAGGACTCCCACGGCTGCTCAACAATCTTTTTGATTAATTTGGATTTCCTAGGACACTCCTGCTCATAACATTCCAAACTCCCTTGCTTTCTTCATGACTGCAGCCCCACCCCTTACCTCCTATTGCATGACCGTATGAGCGTTCTCTTCTACCTCAACACAGATCCCCATGTAGCTGTTCTCGTCTCACTTCTCAACTCATCTCAGAGATTGTGCTTCCTCCCTCCGAGTCTCCCTATGCCTCTGGGTGTTCCTAACCCCACTGTGTGTCACTACCTTCAAAACTATGCTTCTCTGGTTACCCCTTGGTCTGCTATATTCCGTATCTCCGACAAAATAAAATTTAAAAGACACAAGTCACCTCTGTCTTTAAATAGACAAGCAGTCCCACTCCTCAGGTTAGTATCAGGTTTATTTTGGTTTATCTTTCTCATTCTCTTTCAACCCCTTTCTGAGCGACTTCACTTCCAGCCCACTCCGCTTCTCCTTGAAGCCTGATTACTGAGCGCTCTACTCTGTCAGACACGACTTAGCGACTGAACAATTCTATTTGTACTCTTCGAAGTCCAATGACCTCCCAAACTCCAGTCTACTGGTCTTGTAGCAGTCCTTGCCCCCTTGAATCTCTTGCAAGCTTTTCATAACACTTCTTAAAAACTTTCATTCCTTGCAGATTTGGGATGTAGAGGCAGGCTGAATCTCCTCCTTTCTCAATCATAGCACCTTCTGTGATTCCTTTGCTATCGTCCCTCTGCTTCCAGCTTTTCCCAGCTGTGGCCATTCCCTGAGATTCATTTTACGTTCTCCATGAAGACAGAGAACTCCAGCGCTCAAGACTGGGCATTTTCCCTGTGTTCATCTTTCCGCATCAACTCCAAATCAACATGTCTAAAGCTTTGTCCTCCCTTGAAGCTACTTCTGTTCCTAATAATGACTCTGAACTTCAGAGTGGCCTTTGACTTCTCCCTCTTTCTGCCACCGATTATGTGCTTGAGGCATAGAAATCCACGCAAATATTAGCATAAGAAAAAGTAATTAGGAGGCTACACCTGCCACACATACACACAAATCACATAGTGAATTCTCAGAACCAAATCTAAGTGATTTTTGAATTATTTACTGTTTCAGCATAATGTGTGCTCGGGCTTGGATTGTTGAGAGTGTACATTAACAGGCCCTTCCAGAGTTACAGCCTGGCATCCTAATAGGGTTACATTGTGGAACAGCCATCTTATTTAATGGTTTGAAATTTGGGATCCTCCTTTCTTCAAACCCAGAAGAAAGCAATGTTCAAACCATGTTAATTGATGTGTTTTGATCAAGAAGAAACCAAGGTTAGTATAAGGCTTATTTCCACAGTGACTAAGTGGAAGAGTCAACACATCAGTCTTTCCGAGCCCACCACAGAACTCTCATTTCCATTCTTCTGTCCAACAACTGACACTCTAAGTAGCTCAGATTCAAATGCAAATGCAAGCCCAAGAATGCAGACACACTTTGAAATCAATAACATCGTTTTGTCAGGCAATTCATTTAGTATTTCTAAAAACCAGTGAAGTTTAAAAAACAAGGGAGTTGAAAGCTGGCTCTCCCGTTCCTCGAGTTTTAATGAGCCTATTCCTCACTCTGGGACAGAGAAGCCCTCATTATAACTTGTCAATAGAACATTAGCACCCAAGATGGAGGGAGCCCTGTGATCCCAGTTAATTTTCTTTCTTTTTTCCCCCATCTGGATATAGTTGAAAACTCTTCTAATGGGAAAACTCGCCATTTATTTGAACTGCCTCTTTCTAAACCATAGATTCATCTACTTAAGCATAGCATGTTACTCTTACCATGTTGGTAAAAACGTTTTTGACTGAGACTTTCTATGCGGAGATATTATGTGCTCATAAATAACAGGCAGCTCTCTTCTCTCTCAAATGAGCTCCGGGAGGCTCTATGGAGAGACTTCAGGCAGAACGCAGAGCACTCCGTGCTGTCGGAGCACTTTGCTGCCCTCCTCCCCCATACCTCACCTCGGCCTTCAGAAACAGGGGGAAATAAAGATTTCAGATTCCGTGTTAGGGAGACTCTTGGAGTTAGAGGTGAACACAGTGGGAGAGTGGGCAGCGGAGGGAGCAACTCACCTACTCCCTGATGTTTTTGCTTGATGTTGCAGCCCTTGAAACCTTCAACAAATGTGAGACAAAGAAAAGTCACCATGGTTTCCTTTGCTGTGCCTGATAGGTGGTTTCCTGTGCTACCAAGTTATATGAGTTAGGCTTTGCTGTTTTTAATCATGAGATCTCATTGATCATTGTGTATTGCTGTGATATAAAGTTTTAGGGTAAAAAATCTTGCTGCTTTTTCTCCATCTGCTGTACAGTCCCTGATTCATGTAACAGACCCTTTAATCATATCATGCCCTTTTGCTCCCCAGATACTGCACTCCTAATAGCCAAGCCTAGTATTCAAAACTGAAGGAACCAGGCTCATGTTCTGTGTCTTCAGGTGGAGTAGTCTAAGAGACTTCTAGAAATTGAACTGGCTGTCCTTGTTCATTTCCAATAGTTGGGTTTTGTTTTTAATATTTATTTTTATTTATTTATTTGACTGCACCAGTTCTTAGTTGCGACACAGTAGAACTTTGATTTTAGTTGAGGCATGTGGGATCTAGTTCCCCAACTAGGGAATGAACCCAGGCCCTCTGCTTTGGGAGTCTTAGCTACTGGACAACCAGGGAAGTCCCCCAACAGTTGTTTAAAGTAGTAAAATAATCCCAGAGACTAGAATTTTCATGGTCATTCATTTTCTACCAAAGTCCCCATTTGGTTTGGTTTCTAAGATGGTCTATTAAGTCCTGCCAATATAGCTACAGGGCATTCACTCAGTAAACAAACATTCAGTTCCACAAGTCTTTTAATGAGCATCTATTTATGTCAGGCACTGTGCTTGGCACCAGGAATACGAAGGAGAAAAAACAAGGTCCTTACTCTTTAGGGAAACTATATTCTGTTTAAAGGGAAAGATTTATGAACAGAAAACAATTACACTAAGGTGTGCTAAGCATTCAAATAGAAGGAGAAAACAAAAAACTGGGTGCCATGAGGAATAACTAACAGACAACCCAAGGCTGTCTTGGCTCAAGTTCTTTTCTTTTCCATTAGTTCCTTTTGCCCTCACTGACTTCAGACAATTGTGTGTCCAAAGCCCTTTGCATGTGTCTTTGCAACAAAAATCTCTGAACAACAACTGCTGCTGCTAAGTCGCTTCAGTCGTGTCCGACTCTGCGACCCCATAGACGTCAACCCACCAGGCTCCCCCATCCCTGGGATTCTCCAGGGAAGAACACTGGAGTGGGTTGCCATTTCCTTCTCCAATGCATGAAAGTGAAAAGTGAAAGGGAAGTCGCTCAGTCGTGTCCGACTCTTAGCGACCCCATGGACTGCAGCCCACCAGGCTCCTCCATCCATGGGATTTTCCAGGGCAAGAGTACTGGAGTGGGTTGCCATTGCCTTCTCCGCTGACTAACAAAGGATCATCAAATTCATGGAATTAGCCTCTTAATGAGGCAATATTCTCCACAAAAATATTGAATTATGTTTACTTCATTTGGAGAAGCTTTTTCTCATGAGACTCCAGGTTCTGCAATGTTAGTCAAAGTTTCAAATACAGCCTGGCAGGATGCTTAAGAGCATACTCCTGACTCAGTACTTTCATCTTCTTCACCTCATTCTAGAAGCAGGATGACAATATGCTTTACAATCACATTGGTCCGGGTTAGAATTCGGGCTCTGATTCTTGCTCTTTGTGTAACCCCGAGCAAGTTACTTTGTCTCTCAGTTTCTGCATCTGTAAAATGGGGATAATAATAGTATGGGTTAATGCATGGAAAGGGTTTATCTTTGTACCCAAGGTATAGTACTCAGCAAATAACAGCTCTTACTTTTATAAACTCAACATTCAAAAAACAAAGATCATGACATCTGGTCCCATAGCTTCATGGCACTTAGATGGGGAAACAATGGAACCAGTGAGAGACTTTATTTTCTTGGTCTCCAAAATCACTGCAGATGGTGACTGCAGCCATGAAATTAAGACACTTGCTCCTTGGAAGAAAAGCTATGACAAACATAGATAGCATATTAATAAGCAGAGACATTACTTTGCTGACAAAGGTCTGTCTAGTCAAAGCTATGGTTTTTCCAGTAGTCATGTATGGATGTGAGAGTTGGATCATAAAGAAAGCTGAGTGCTGAAGAATTGATGCTTTTGAACTGTGGTGTTGGAGAAGACTCTTGAGAGTCCCTTGGACTGCAAGGAGATCCAACCAGTCCATCCTAAAGGAAATTAGTCCTGAATATTCATTGGAAGGACTGATGCTGAAGCTGAAACTCCAATACTTGGTCCACCTGATATGAAGAACTGACTCATTGGAAAAGACCCTGATGCTAGGAAAGATTGAAGGCAGGAGGAGAAGGGGACGAGAGAAGGGGACAATGAGATGGTTGGATGGCATCACCGACTCGATGGACAAGAGTTTGAGCAAGCTCCGGGAATTGGTGATGGACAGGGAGGCCTTGCGTGCTGCAGTCCATGGGATTGCAAAGAGTTGGACACGACTGAGTGACTGAATTGACTGACTAACTGACTTTTATAATCTCTGATACCTGCGTTCTAGGCCAGGTTTGGGACTAGCCCCATGGTTTGGAGTCAACTGCTAGTGTCTATGTTTCCACCTGCACTATAATGACAGTCCCACTAAATGACTTCCTCTGTTCCTTTTAGTGCTGAGTCTGCTCTGGGCTCCTTGCTTGGAGTAACATTGTGAGCTCCTGGGCATGACTGTCACCCTAGATGTCCTGCAGGGTCTAGGAGCACCCCACTTCCTAAGCAGTATCAAGATAATGCTCTGCTTCCAGAAAGAGGCTCCAAAGGCAGCAAAATGATGTCCCAGAAGGCTTGGTAATGATTTGTTACCCAGAGTTTTAAATGGAATATATAACTGCTGAGGAGGCAAAGTCTTCTATTAACCCCATAGGGGTTCTCTTAACAGTGTAGAACTAAAGAGATTGTCACTCAAAAGAGATCTTAATTCTAGGGTTTATTCAGTTATGCTTTTTTTTTCTAGTAAAGACGCTGAAAATGAAAAAAGAAAGGAGGAAAGATCGAGTATTTTGCTATTATTGTTCAAAATTTCTTTGAACTTGTTAACCCTGTGGTATTTCTCAGAATCATTTGAGTGCTTGTTATAAAACTCCCCCACATTTCTTTTACGCCTTGCGTATAAGCAACTCCAAGCGCTTTACGATATAAAATCTCATCCTATCTCTGAATTATTTCTGTGCAAAGAAGCAAATGCCATGTCAGCCGTGAGTCAAATTAGTCACTTTACACTGCTAGCCACAGAGGATCACATCTCAGTGACCCTTCTCTCTATTGCCAACACTCTTTGATGTTGTTTGAATTTCCACAAGGTTTGAGGCAAGGTGTCGTTTACACTAGGATCTATTTGATGACACAGCTCTGTCTGCCCTTCTCTGTCAGCGTCACAGTGAGCTGACCCTCATTTGGCTTTTTCCTAGACCAAACAAGAAACAAACGTGAGGTATGGTTGGAGGGTCCCCAAGGTGGAAATACCTTGTTCCACTTTCATAGTTCAGCCCATGAAGATTACTTCCATATGGTTTTATTCAGAAGGTTCCTGCTTTGGAATTAAGCAACTGAATGATTGTGCTAGAGCATCTCTAAAAGGTCCCACTTCCAAGCCAGTTAATTCCCAGGCTGTGTCCTGTGTAGCCATCATCTAACTAATTCCTTTTTTTTTTCCCTCTCAAAGCTGCTTCCAGCTAACAACAAGAATGTTGTGATGAAATGCTAACAACCACCTCAGGACTCAGTCAGACTTTATCAGTATGGTTTTCTCTATTGCCATGACCCACACTCACAATCCATATCCTAACAGTACTGAACTTTTGGTTTCTAGGGATGATTTGTGCTCTCTAAGCAAGACACACACAGACACACACGCACACACACCATGAATAGCACTTGTATTTTAGATCTCAAGTTAAATTTCACTCCAGGAAGCGTTTGTCTCCCATAAATGACTCTGCTCTGTGCTCTATGGTATCCTGTCCTTTCTCCAAACTTAGCACCAATCATACAGTTACCATTTGGCTTTCTTCCATTAGACTTGCAGGCGCTCGGCAAGTAAGGATGTTGTCCACCCAACTGCTGTGCCACCAATGCCTACTGCAGTGCATCACAACTGTCTGTTGAGTAAATTAAGGGACTGATTATTTTACTTTCAAATATTTATTCTGGCATTTCACATTTAACCTTATCAAATACCACAGCATTTGTTAGATAATCACTCAAAGATCTTTAAGTCTTTTATAAACCATACCTGTAGATTCCCAGTCTTTTGGGGCCTTTATATCCTAATCACATCACCATGAATGTGTGGTGCAAACATTTAGCTCATTTTAATCCCTTTTACTTCCATACTGAAACGTTTTCCAGGTTAAACTGCTATGATACTAAATGGTTGCAGATTACAACTAGTTTGCCAAGGGGAATCATAGAAACTGGCTACTAAATGTCATATGTAAATGTCTATCTCTCTATAGTAATGATGGATCTGAACATTAATAAATCTTCCCACTTTTCTATCACCACTACAAATGCTCTGATGAATGTAAAATTTTTCAGATGAACCAGCCAGTTGAAGATTAAGATATGCTTGCTATTGGTTTTGTCACCTTGCAGTTGACTCTTCTAGCTTTCTAGAATGAAGCTACATGAAACTTGTTTTTGTATTTAAAGGAATACCTGTTCATCCAATTATCACTTGAAGTATTTATGCTTGAGCATATTGGGAACAGTTGTAATATTTGTTGGGCAAAGTGTGAATAGAAGTGGATAAACACATAGGCTCCAAATTGTATGCTTATCATCCACCCGTATCATTCTGTACAAGAGAGTGAAGAAAAATGTTAGCATGTCACCACCTGCTCAGTTGGGCCACCACACCTGGCTTTCTCTGCCCCTTACTCCTTATTTCTGCCTACTGAAATTCTATCTTTAAAAGATATACTTAAATTTATCCTCATTGACAACCTCCTCTCCCCACCACCACCAGGGAAAGGAATCTCATTTTCACAAAGGAACTCAAAAATCAGTTAACTCAGTGGTTCTCAACCTTGGCAAAATGTTAGAATTGCTGGAGGGAATTTATAGAAAATACCAAAGTCTGGATTCCAGATGAGGTCAATTAAATCAGAGTCTCTTGAGATACAGCCTGAACCTCGAGATGTTTCAGTGTGCCAGGCGGTTCAAGTGTGTAGCCAAAGTTGATAGCCACTGCCCCGAAAGTTCACTGTGGCTGGATCACAAAGGGTGGGGTTTAGGGTGGCAGCAAGGAGGAGAGACTGGGAAGGTTGGCAAAGCTCAGCGATGCAGGCCTTACAATCCATGCCAAGGAGTTTGGCCTCTGTCCTGGAGGCCATGGGAGCCCAAAAAGGGTTTTAACTGCGAAGCAGTGTAGTTACTTTGGTGTTCAAGGAATTAAAGTTCTTTCATTTCTCTGAGGTTTCTTTCAATAATCATTTAAGCTGTGAGTGGAGTAGCTGACTTCCAATGACCTTTCTCATCTAACAGAAAATTATTGGCAGAGTCATCAGTCCTAATAGAAATGCTAGAACTAATGCATCCTATAAACAGACTCTTCACCTTCACCTGCATGCAGGCTTGTGCAAAAAAGTAATTCTTTTAGAGGGAAGATGCTTCTAAGGGATTTTTAGAGGGCTTGGCTGCTAACAATCAGCTTCTGCATCACCAAGGAACTGACCTTGATGGGATAGAGGGCCTGTTAATTAACAGACAAAGCCTTGCAGGCCAAAGCTTACAGAAAGATCTCTCCTTGCTCTGGAGACAAAACTGGCTGCTGTGGGAAACCAGGTCCAGACCCTTCTTTGCCCTTATAAGTATGGGGCAAGAGTCCCATGGATATTTGTTGAAGTGAATTGAACACTGCTTTTTAACGTCACACTTGAAATAATGGTGAGCAGACAGGCCTTTGTTTGCTGAGTCTCCAATTCTTGGCTATATCATGGGTAGTGAGGCTCCCAGAGAGGTGACCTCTGAACATGACATCACGTGTACATGCATATAGAGACATTTACAATTATGGTCAGTGATTCATTATTGTGATTTTTTTTAAGGGCTAGGGAAACATTACCAGCTGAAATAATGTAAACTGAATCTGGGTAAGCGGTCTCCAGTGGCATTTCAGGTCACCTTTCCTGATACTAATAATGCCTGTCATTTGCGCTGGGCTGGGAAACAGTCTGTGTGGTAAGTACTGGCGGTGTTTGTAGGTAGCTGCTTGGGCATGGGCAGACTTCATTGTGAGGCAGAGCTGGACATGCATGTGGGTCAAGTTCAGGATACGCCCTACAGATCCATGCTCTGTGCATTCAAGTGCTGGAGTCTCATCTTCCCTGCCTTCAGCCAATGCCAGCTTTTTTTTTTTTCCCCTTTCAGATTCACAGAAAAACAAGCACATCTGTTTGAAATTATATTTACTTTTCATTGTCATCTGGAAGAAAAGGCTTTTGCTAATGAAACTGGTGAATTAATATGGAGTGCTTGGGACTAAATATGATAGATACTCTTTGGCAAACACCTGCACCATTAAAGGCAATTTTCTGAGACCAAATGCTGTTTTAGGGAAGATAGAAGCTACTGTAATTGAAGTCTTAGGGAAACGTGACCCTTTATGCCTTCCGTTGCACAGAAATCATCACATGTTGTTATGTTATGGTAAGCATAAAATTTCAATTACATTTCGGGATCTGAAAATGAGAATGCCCTAGTTTGCCCCCATTTAATTCTCTGGCTATATCAGCTGTTTATCCCTTCCTTTGCTGGGTAAGAAAGAATTAGGGATTAAAAAAAAGAAACCACCAGTAACAAGAAATCTTAATCCATGTAATTACTCTAATTGGCTAATGGGAGTCTTTTCTCAATAGCAGACAATTCCTTGCAGTTTACGGACACGTGTTTACATTTCAAGAGGATTCAGTAAGAGGGGTTCACTTTTCTGTCTCTTGCTACATGGATGAGTAGAAACCAGGAACATGCATGGTGCAAATTCTTGGCAACCAGACACAGCCCTTGAAATTTTCCTCCAAACAACTTATTTTTCTTAAGTTCCCACTCCAATTGTTTGTTGAGATGATGCCTAATGAAGTATTCATTGATGGCAGCATCACCAATAAAACATAAATCAAATTGGGCTCTACATAGCATTCATATGCTAGAAAGAAGCAGCAGTGTGAGCTGGCGCTTGTTTCCAGCTGTTTTCTTGTCATTAGCTTTTAATTTCAACAGCTACCTACTTGGGCCGCCCCTCTCTTTTCTCAGCTCAGGTATTTGTGCTGTTAGTGTGATTGTCAGTTCTGTTCTGCTTGAAAGGTTTCAGTGTATGTTGCTATGGTTACAGGTGCCAGAATTGGAAAGAAATGAAGGGGGTATCAAGGGTTTGACGTAGCGGTGATGAAGGCTTAGTGCTGAAATGTTAGCTATTACTTTGGTGGATTCTATGTTATTTGACAATGAATCCATTTTAATAGAATATTTAAATGCATCCTTGAATATATGGTACATCAGAATGGAAATATGGATAACTGGATTTAAAGTAAATGAATATTTTAAAGCAGTTTTGAGTGCATACCCTATGGGACACTCAGAAACTAAATGAACACTGTTAGTGTAATATGTAGTAACAAAACCTGAGTAAGTAACATGGGCAATTTTATTAGCTCCTGCAACTCCTTAGCCTACCACTGTCTTCTTGTTTTCTCTCCATTTGTTTTCTTTCTTTCCTCAACAGCAGAGCTTGAATTCTGTAAATTTGGTATTTTGGAGATGAGTGCTGCAGTTGTTAAGGTACCTGGGGAGATAGGACTGGTTCTGAGGTTTCACAAAAATCCCTTTCCAGTTTGCTGCTGGAGATGTTAGAGGAAGGTCGGGGGGACTGGCTGTCCTCCTTCTTTCCAATGGGAGACGCTCGGGAAAGCTGACTACAAGATGTCACCCTCAGTCTGACTGTGATACTTTCTCTATGTGCCCACTTTGCTGTTGAAGGTGATCATTCCTTCCTTTTAAAGCTGTCAAAGATGCTGCTGCTCCCTGTTGCCAATCCTTCCCCCAAAGCCCCATCCTTTGTGTTTCGGGGCATTGCTTCTCTTCTCTTTACTTCCATGGTCTCCAAGGGGGCCTCCCCAGCTTCCCACAGCATTCACTCCAAGCTTTTGCTGCCCTACTATGTTTGGTATCCTTTTCCCTTTGCTCAGAGATTTCAGGGAATGAAGACCCTTGTTTCTTAGAAAATAATTTTGATTTGGACGAACCTTGGAGTGATCCTACTGTTTTCTTACTACCCTCCACATGAGGAAAACCACCCCATTACCATTCTTGATGTCTACAACATGCTTGGAATAGAGCATGGTGGCTAAGAACATGGATAAGACATTGGAACCCAATGCCTTGTTTCAAATCCCATGTCACCACTTACTAGCTCTGTGGCCTTGGGGAGATTGTTATTTAATGTCTGTGGGTCTCAGTAACCTCATCTGTAAATTGGGATTAATAATTGAAACTAATCTACACAGTTTTCATTATATATATATCTCTCTATATATACATACAGAGAGAGAGACATAAATAGAGACACACAGAGAGAGACATAAAAAGAGACAGAGAGAGAGAGAGAGAGACAGAGACAGAGACAGTCTTAGAATATTAGACAGGCACACCTTAAGTATTAATAGTACATAAATAATTGCTTTTATTCAATAAGTATTTGTTTCCTACTATGTGCCCAGCTCTGTACTTGATCCTGGGCATAGAACAGAGCAGCGAACAAAATAGATGTGGTCTCATAGAGCTTATATCTAGTGGAGAAGGCAAGCAGGAAGGAAATAATTATAATAAAGGATGATAAGAGCTAACAATTCTTGCAACCCACAGTTTTCAGAACTGTCTAAACATGTCATCTTATGAAAAACACCTGTATAGCCATGACAAGGAGTGCTCTGCTCTCTGAAGTGTTTTGGGTCTACCTAGACAGATTCATGAATGAGAAAAGGTAGTTGGCTTTTCAAGAACTCCCACAGAGGGTTCAGACTGGAGGGGCTGTGTGACTGACAGCAATAAAAGTTTCACTTAAGCCAGGGTCTGGCCGGGACTTTCTTGCTTTTACAAACAACACAAAGGACCTAATTCTCTAATAAGCAGAGCTACCAACAGCAGTCTGTACAATAACTTTTAGAAACCTGACCTTGTGACCCAGGGGCCATCCTGAAACCACTGCACCCGCCTCCCCTGCTTCCCCCTCACTCAATAAACGTCCAGCCTGATCTATTGTCCCATGGAAGAGAAGGCCCATGAAATAATGAACAATTCTCTCTCTGTTCTGCAATACTTACTCCAAACGTTGACCATTCAGAGGCTCTGGAAAGACTAAGCAAAGATGATGTTCTTACCAGGTGATTAGATGACAAAGAGCCCGCTGCCAGTCTTCCGGAGCCCCGTTGAATACAGACCATGCCTCAGCATTCCTGGAAGCCGCGTAATTAAGAGCTGGCCCTTGTTAAAGGACTAACTTCTTCCCACCCTAGAGGCTTGTCTGGTTACAACGGGACTACTAAAAAAAAAATCTGCGACTATGCCTTGTTTTGAGTCTCTCTATTGAAAGATTTAAAGCTGTGGGTTGTGCTAATGCTTCTAGTTACAAGGGAATGGTTTAGCAGTCAATGTACCACTATGGTAACTTTCTATTGAAAAAAAAAAATAGCCCTATTATGTAGGTTGGTGGAGCTCTTTGCTTTTAACCTGTCCTTGCAGAAATTTCTGAGCAGTAATTTTGATTGGTGGGAAATAGGAGAAGTGGAGGTTTAGAGTTCTAAAAGGAAAGGCTTGGGCTTTGTTTGGTTCCTAGTGCCAGGGCTGAGAAAAATCGCACAGACTATGGTCAGGTAGATGGAGAGAATGGGCTGGGTTAGCTTGGAGAATTGCCCAGAGCAGCAGAATCTATCTTAACAGAAGAATGGAGCCACAGGTCAGGACCAGAGGGACAGCATCCATTTTCAGAGCCATAGTCAAGTATGAGGCCACAGTGAAGAGTTGACACAAAAGATCAGAAGCTGAGAATATAAGAACAAGAAGGACATAAAAACATGAGCATGACCTCAGCATAGGCTATCTGTGTGCTTGCGTGCTACGTTGCTTTGGTCGTGTCCAACTCTTTGGGACCCCAGGCACTGGGCTCCTCTGTCCATGGGATTCACCAGGCAAGAAAACTGGAGTGGGTTGCCATTTCCTCCTCCAGGGGATCTTCCCAACCCAGGGATCAAACCCACGTCTCTCATGTCTCCTGCATTGGCAGGGGAGTTGTTTACCAGTAGCATTACCTGGGCAGCCCTGATAGGCTACCTGGGTGGGTGTAAATCTGGGCTTTGCCACTTCCTTGCTGTGTGTGTGACAGTTTCTTAACTGTTCTGTGTTCCTGTTTCCCCATCTGTAAAATAGAAGAAGAATGCTACGTGCATGTGCCACTCATTTATCTGCTTGGTCTTCGATTTATTTCTTGTCCTTCATCTGCCTCATAGGATTGTTTTCGAAGACCAATAAAGCTTTTGCAAATAAAGTACTTGAGATAGTGCAGGCACATAGTAAGCACTCAAGACAGGTGGTATTTGAAAAGTTATCGTCTAAAAAGGGCTTCCCTGGTGGCCCAGATGGTAAAGAATCTTCCTGCAATGTGGGAGACCTGGGTTCGATCCCTGGGTTGGGAAGATCCCCTGGAGGAGGGCATGGCAACCCACTCTAGTATTCTTGCCTGGAAAATCTCCATGTACAGAGGAGCCTGGCCGGCTGCAGTCCATGGGGTTGCAAAGAGTCAGACACAACTGAATGACTAAGCACAACACAGCACATGGTCTAAAAAATAAGTAAAAGAGAGCTGGACAATATGAGTGAATATGATTAAGAGATTACACATGGAAGCATAGTCACATTGCTACCTATTACCCCCAGGTGAAAGAAAGTGAAATTGAAAGTCACTCAGTTGCTCTTTGCAACCCCACAGACTATACAGTCCATGGAATTCTCCAGGCCAGAATACTGGAATGGTTAGCCTTTCCCTTCTCCAGGGGATCTTCCCAACCCAGGGATTGAATTGGAGTCTCCTGCATTGTAGGCAGATTCTTTACCAGCTGAGCCACCAGGGAAGCCCAAGAATACTGGAGTCGGTAGCCTATCCCTTCTCCAGGGGATCTTCCCAACCCAGGAATCGAACCAGGGTGTCCTGCATTACAGGCAGATTCTTTACACTGAACTATCAGGGAAGCCCACTACCCGCAGGACCATCTCCAAACAGCTCCTTGAGCAGATATCTCCCCAGGCTGTTGGAACACTTTTCTGGTGCCTGCCACCATACAGAAAAGAATCTGGGAGAGAGAAAAGATCATTGTTCAAAACACCAGGTTTCTCTGAGGGGTGACGTTTGCCTTTCACTTCTTTGAGGGCACCACCCTTATCCTATCACTAAAAGAACTTACAGGTGGTGCAGGCAGCCATTCAAAACCATTTTTTACTGCAGCCAAATACATGCTATGAACAAGTTATATGATGCAGTACTGAGCAGAATGCATTCATTTTTAAATCTGATACAAGATTTCAGTTCCTGTATTGTCTCTTTCTGGCCATATAATTATGGACAAGCCACAAATGTTCTCTGCACCTCAATTTCCTCATCTTTAAAATGAGTGATGGTACTAGTTATTGCATTGTTGTGAAGATTAAATAAAACATGTGTAAAGCAGCTGGCACACTGCCTGGCTTAGAATCACTGCTCAACAATAAATGCTACTTTCTATCCCTCCTTCTCCTAGAGAAATTACAGACACAGTCATGACCTTGTGCTACTCAGTTTGCTTAACTTGGGGTGAAATATCACTCGCTCTCTAAGTTGGCCATCATATTATCTCCTGTCAGCCATCGTTCCTCCTTGCCGGTTTACCTCTTTGTCCAGGGCTAAGCTGCTTAACACATCTACCTGGAACTTTGGCCAAGTCCTTTTCTGTCCATGCACTGACTGAATGCAATCTAAATCATGGTGGACAGAAAGAAAAAGTGGGCTTGGGCTCCCTCCAGACCAGTGTTGCTGTCCAAAGAAGCCCAGTGGGGTATGGCACCAGACAGTTATGACCCTTGAGGTGAGAAAAGAGAGAGGAAAGCGTTCAGGGTAGTCTGGTTTGCTGGAATAGGAGCCCAGACTGTGGCTGGAGAACCTGGAGCAGTGTCCATCTTCTGGTGAGGAGGGCTCACAGGTGCATGGTCGGGGGTCATGGTTTGAGCCAAATGAGCTGCAATTCAGGGCAGCTCTACTGCCCTGCAGGATAGTAGTAGAAGTTCCTAATTAACATGGTGACATAGATTTATGGCGTGTGTTCTACATGGCCGTGGATGAGACTTGAGCATGACAGTGTCTGAGCTTAGGGTAGTGAGACTTATAACAGGCTCTGCCAGCTAGTGGGGCTGAATCCTTTTAGACTTTTGGGCTTTGCAGATAGTGCATCTAGCTGCTAGGGCTGGGGGGAGATTTCTCTCCTGCCAGACTTTCTGTGCTGAACAATCACAGTTTCTGCCATTCCCACAGCCCTCACAGCCCATGCTAATGGGCCAGTCCTAAGTAGCCAGGTTTGATGCCCCATGATCGCATCCTCACCTGTCTCTCCATCCATACACTACAGCTTATTGAAGGTAGAAACCTGGCTGAAGAGCAGCCATCCATTAAACCAGCCATTAGCCTATGAGGTGGCCTGGCACTGACAACTCTAGTCAACAGGAATAAACTAGACCTTCAGGTTCTAGCTACAGGAAATATAAAGAGAACTAGGCAGCAGTGGGAATCTAAGGTGTGAAAGGCCCAAAGAGAAGGGCTCATGAGGGCCCAGGAGCAAGCTGAAGTCATAAGGCAACAAGAACTATGAGTAGGCTGTAGCTATGTCATTGACAAAAATAGAGAAAAGTGGGAAGAAAGCCAGAAGAAAGTGAGACAAGTGAGAACGAACACAAAGATCAGATTATACATGAGTCAGGTTAATCATATAGCACTAGAGAAAAAAATCCCAAAATTCCGGCTCTCGAGGTTCCTAGAGCTGTCTTTGATCCAGTTCCAGTGATCATAAGGCCTGGTCAGAGTATGGTCTCTGGACATATCAGTTAAGGGACAGATAGCATTCAAAATGGCTTAATACAATTACCCTTTCTCACACGTTTCACGTCTAACACAGGTGCTTCTAGTGATGTGTCTTTCCACCTGTGCACACTCAGGGACTGAGGCTCCTTACATCTTATGGCTGTGCACTCTTCTAGGTCCTTGGAGTCCCTCCCCTCCCCATTCAGCTGGTGGATGGGGAAAGAGACCAGGAGGAAGGCACACCTCCTTTTATCTACTTTGGCCTGCAAGTAACACACATCAGTTTCTCCACATTTCATTTGTGAAAACTAGTTTCATGGCTCTATGTAGGTTCAAGGTGTCTGGGAACTAGATTCACTGGCTGGGCAGCTTCGTTCCAATCACAGTCCTACACTTTGGAAGGAGAGCATCAGTGTTTGTCAGCTGACCTTCCCTTCCACGTAGTTCTTGAATTCCCTTGAATTTTCTGTCTCCCTTATTGCTCCATATGTACAATATCTTCCCTTTCCCTATCCTCCTTACTTCAGCTAAGCTGAGCAGGTGTGTCCAACTTTTTGTGAGCCCTTGGACTGTAGCCCACCAGACTCCTCTGTCCATGGAATTCTCCAGGCAAGAATACTGGAGTGGGTTGCCACTCCCTTTTCCAGGGGATCTTCCCGACCCAGGGATTGAACCCGAATTTCCTCACTGCAGGCAGATTGTTTACCGTCTGAGCCACCAAGGAAGCCTGATACATTATGAAATAATCACCACAATAAGTCTACTTACCATTCATCACCATACAACGTTATTTATTGTCTTGGCAACTTTCCAATATACTGTAAACTATTATTGGCTATAGTCATCATGGCTGCCAGGACTGGAAAAGGTCAGTTTTCATTCCACTCCCAAAGAAAGGCAATGCCAAAGAACGCTCAAACTACCGCACAATTGCACTCATCTCACAAGCTAGTAAAGTAATGCTCAAAATTCTCCAAGCCAGGCTTCAGCAATACGTGAACCATGAACTTCCTGATGTTCAAGCTGTTTTTAGAAAAGGCAGAGGAACCAGACATAAAATTGCCAACATCTGCTGGATCATCAAAAAAGCAAGAGAGTTCCAGAAAAACATCTATTTCTGCTTTATTGACTATGCCAAAGCCTTTGACTGTGTGGACCACAATAAACTGTGGAAAATTCTGAAAGAGATGGGAATAGCAGACCACCTGACCTGCCTCTTGAGAAACCTGTATGCAGGTCAGGAAGCAACAGTTAGAACTGGACATGGAACAACAGACTGGTTCCAAATAGGAAAAGGAGTACGTTGTGGCTGTATATTGTCACCCTGCTTATTTAACTTCTATGCAGAGTACATCATGAGAAACGCTGGGCTGGAAGAAACACAAGCTGGAATCAAGATTGCTGGGAGAAATATCAATAACCTTAGATATGCAGATGACACCACCCTTATGGCAGAAAGGGAAGAGGAACTCAAAAGCCTCTTGATGAAAGTGAAAGAGGAGAGTGAAAAAGTTGGCTTAAAGCTCAACATTCAAAAAACGAAGATCATGGCATCCGGTCCCACCACTCCATGGCAAATAGATGGGGAAACAGTGGAAACAGTGTCAGACTTTATTTCTTTGAGCTCCAAAATCACTGCAGATGGTGACTGCAGCCATGAAATTAAAAGACGCTTACTTCTTGGAAGGAAAGTTATGACCAACCTAGATAGCATATTCAAAAGCAGAGACATTACTTTGCCAACAAAGGTCTGTCTAATCAAGGCTATGGTTTTTCCTTTGGTCATGTATGGATGTGAGAGTTGGACTGTGAAGAAGGCTGAGTGCCGAAGAATTGATGCTTTTGAACTGTGGTGTTGGAGAAGACTCTTGAGAGTCCCTTGGACTGCAAGGAGATCCAACCAGTCCATTCTGGGGGAAATCAGCCCTGGGATTTCTTTGGAAGGAATGATGCTAAAGCTGAAACTCCAATACTTTGGCCACCTGATGTGAAGAGTTGACTCATTGGAAAAGCCTCTGATGCTGGGAGGGATTGGGGGCAGGCGGAAAAGGGGATAACAGAGGATGAGATGGCTGGATGGCATCACCGACTCAATGGACGTGAGTCTGAGTGAACTCCGGGAGTTGGTGATGGACAGGGAGGCCTGGCGTGCTGTGATTCATGGGGTCGCAAAGAGTTAGACAGGACTGAGCGACTGAACTGAACTGATAGTCATCATGCTGTTTATCATATCCCTGTGACTTACTATAACTGGAAGTTTGTGCCTCTTGACCCCCTTCACCTGTTTCGCCCACTCCCCAGGCCCCTGACTTCTGTCAGTCACCATTCTGTTCTATGTATCCATGATTTTTTGCTTTGTTTTGTTTGCTTTTTAGCCACAAAAGATTTTGTGTCTTATAACAAAAAATAATCACACAGAACTAATAATAAAAATAGAAATAAAAATGGAAAATTCAGTCTAAGAAAAGAAAATCCCTCAAATACCCCCAAGCATGAGGGCCAATATGATTTCTGTGATTGAGCCTCAAATTTCGTTTTTAACTTTTGAGTGGTGAAGGTACAGAAGGAAACCCAGTCATTAGTATAGTTCTCACTATTGCTAAATGGGAAGCGAACATACTCATTATTAGAAACCAAACATTTTCTCTCCAGTCATTTCTCTCATCAGACTTCATATGAGGGACAGTAGATTTGGACAGAGGTATAGAATCAAGCAGATTCAGTTTCATATTCCACATCCATACTCAGTATTTGCTCATATGATCTGCTGCTGCTGCTGCTAAGTCGCTTCAGTCGTGTCCAACTCTGTGCGACCCCATAGACGGAAGCCCACCAGGCTCCCCCATTTCTGGGATTCTCCAGGCAAGAACACTGGAGTGGCTTGCCATTTCCTTCTCCAGTGCATGGAAGTGAAAATTGAAAGGGAAATGGCTCAGTCGTGTCCGACTCTTAGCGACCCCATGGACTGCAGCCTACCAGGCTCCTCCATCCATGGGATTTTCCAGGCAAGAGTATTGGAGTGGGGTGCCATTGCCTTCTCCGCTCATGTCACCTAGGCTATCTAATTTGTGGGTCTATAATTGATCAGAGTATTCTTTTATAATCTGTATCTGTAAGGTCTGTAGTAAGGTCCCTACTTCCACTTTTGAGTTTAGTTATTAATATTTTATCTTCTCTCTCTTTTTTAGTCATTCTAACTAAAAGTTTGTCCATTGTATTGATCTTTTCAAAAAACAACTTTTATTTTGTTGTTTATCTCTGTTGTTTTTCCATTCTCTGTTTCATCAACTGTAATCTACTGCTTCTTTCCTTCTGGTAGCTTTCAGTTCACCTTGCTCTTCTTTAACTCATTGCTTAAGGTGCAATGTTAGGTTATTGATTTGATATTTCTTCTTTTTAATGTAGGCATTTACATCTGAAAATTTCCCTCTGGGTTTTTATTTCAATGTATCACATACACTTATGTATTTATTGTTTTCTGTTTTCACACACCTCTAAATATTTTCTAATTCCTCCAGGGATTTCTCTTTTGATCTCTTGGTAAAGAATATGGTATTTCATTTCCCCATAATTATGAGTCTTCTGGTTTTCCTTGTTATTGATTTCAAGCTTTATTCTATGTCATCATGAATCTCCCAGTTTTCCTTGTTATTGATTTCTAGATTTATTCCATGTGGTCAGAGAAGATATTTTGTATGATTTCCATCTTTTTTTTTTAAATTTTTTATTCCTTTATTTCTCATGTGTTCCCCATCCTGAACCCTCCTCCCTCCTCCCTCCCCATACCATCCCTCTGGGTCATCCGAGTGCACCAGCCCCAAGCATCCAGCATCGTGCATTGAACCTGGACTGGCATCTCGTTTCATACATGACATTTCACATGTTTCAATGCCATTCTCCCAAATCTTCCCACCCTCTCCCTCTCCCATAGAGTCCATAAGCCTGTTCTATACATCAGTGTCTCTTTTGCTGTCTCGTATACAGGGTTATCGTTACCATCTTTCTAAATTCCATATATATGCGTTAGTGTACTGTATTGGTGTTTTTCCTTCTGGCTTACTTCACTCTGTATAATAGGCTCCAGTTTCATCCACCTCATTAGAACTGATTCAAATGTATTCTTTTTAATGGCTGAGTAATACTCCATTGTGTATATGTACCACAGCTTTCTTATCCATTCATCTGCTGATGGACATCTAGGTTGCTTCCATCTTTTTAAATTTATTGGATCTTATTTTGTGGGTGTGGGTCTTTAGTACAGTGAAAATTTGGGGTCTCTTTAGTGAAGATCAATATGCCAGCAAATTTGGAAAACTCAGCAGTGGCCACAGGACTGGAAAAGGTCAGTTTTCATTCCAGTCCCAAAGAAAGGCAATACCAAAGAATGTTCAAACTACCACACAATTGCACTCATCTCACACGCTAGTAAAGTAATGCTCAAAATTCTCCAAGCCAGGCTTTAGCAATACATGAACCGTGAACTTCCACATGTTCAAGCTGGCTTTAGAAAAGGCAAAGGAACCAGAGATCAAATTGCCAATGTCTGTTGGATCATCGAGAAAGCAAGAGAGTTCCAGAAAAGCATCAATTTCTGCTTTATTGACTATGCCAAAGCCTTTGACTGTGTGGATCACAACAAACTGGAAAATTCTAAAGACATGGGAATACCAGACCACCTGACCTGCCTCCTGAGAAATCTGTATGCGGATCAAGAAACAACAGTTAGAACTGGACATGGAACAACAGAGTGGTTTCAAATCTGGAAAGAAGTACATCAAGGCTGTATATTGTCACCCTGCTTATTTAACTTATATGTAGAGTATATCATGAGAAATGCTGGGCTGGATGAAGCACAAGCTGGAATCAAGATTGCTGGGAGAAATATCAATAACCTCAGATATGCAGATGACACCACCCTTATGGCAGAAAGTAAAGAACTAAAGAGCCTCTTGATGAAAGTGAAAGAGGAGAGTGAAAAAGTTGGCTTAAAGCTCAACATTCAGAAAACTAAGATCATGGCATCTGGTCCCATCACTTCATGGGAAATAGATAGGGAAACAATGGAAACAATGACAGACTTTATTATTTTGGGCTCCAAAATCACTGCAGATGGTGACTCAAGCCATGAAATTAAAAGACACTTACTCCTTGGAAGAAACGTTATGACCAACCTAGACAGCATATTAAAAAGCAGAGACATTACTTTGCCAGCAAAGGTCTGTCTAGTCAAATGGTTTTTGTCTGTCTGTCTATGGTTTTTCCAGTAGTCATGTATGGATGTGAGAGTTGGACTATAAAAGAAGGCTGAGTGCCGAAGAATTGATGCTTTTGAACTGTGGTGTTGGAGAAGAGTCTTAAGAGTCCCTTGGACTGCAAGGCGATCCAACCAGTCCATCCTAAAGGAAATCAGTCCTGAATATTCATTGGAAGGACTGATGCTGAAGCTGAAACTCCAATATTTTGGCCACTTGATGTGAAGAACTGACTCGTTGTAAAAGACCCTGATGCTGGGAAAGATTGAGGGCAGGAGGAGAAGGAGACGACAGAGGATGAGATGGTTGGATGGCATTACCAACTCAACGGACATGAGTTTGAGTAAGCTCTGGGAGTTGGTGATGGACAGGGAACCCTGACGTGCTGCAGTCCATGGGGTGGCAAAGAGTCGGACATGATTGAGCGACTGAACTGAACTTGGTAAAGATCAACTTGCTACTAAATATGAAAAATAAATTCACTTAACATGTCTTTTGTGCAATCTCAATTTCTAATATCATTGTTTTAATTCGTAACATTGGAGATGAAGGCATTTTAATATGGTAGTTAAAACATGGTCTTGAATAAAAGGATATGGGAATTAATATGGACTCTATTATTTACCATCTGTACATTATCTCACTAATTCTCACAATTAACTTGCTAGGGATGTATTATTTACTCCCACTCTTATAGATGAAAAAATAGAGGATCATAGAAGCCTAGT
Source organism: Bos javanicus (assembly GCF_032452875.1). Lineage (NCBI taxonomy): Eukaryota > Metazoa > Chordata > Mammalia > Artiodactyla > Bovidae > Bos > Bos javanicus. The sequence continues at coordinate 21,708,955 of NC_083897.1, forward strand.
AACTTGCCGAAAGTCGGACAGCTAGCAAGCAGCAGGAATAGTGTTCATTCCTAGGTCATTTCAGAGCTTATAATCCTCCTATTTAAAAATGTTACCTCCAGTGTTATAAAGTAATTGTTTGCACAGCATAATGATAGCTCAGAATGAAATAACTTTAGATTCTCTTTACAGAAGTTCTTATAATTTAGATGATGAGCTCAGAATTCCATTCATTAAAATAAAATAAATTATATAAATTACTTAAAATCCATTCATTGTCTTTTGCCTCAAACTTCTGATCACAAAACTACCTTTTAATGATAGCTTGTTATCTTCTACTTTTTCAGTATTTGGTTTGAATCTTGATGAAAATATTGACAACATTCTCACATTAAAGAAAAGTATTTGGAAGAAATGGAAACTAGGAAAAAGTAAAATAATTTTCATTAAAATGAGGCATGTGATTTCCCTGAGGAATAGAATACTGTTTTGTAGTGTAGTTATGTCATGAGCCATCAAACAGTGCTTCCCTGCTGTAAAAATTTCTCTGTGAGCAATATCCGTTTAGCTGTTTCTGACATTGCTTGTTATTCTAAATATGATTGACATAATATTTATTAGCCTGTTACATGGCAAATAAACAAGATTGTAGAAAGACTTTGCTGTATTTATTCAGATTTTATTTCCCCATTCATGTCTCCTCTTTTGCCTCTTCACCATCCCATCAGAAATAGCTGTTAAGTTCAGAAGCTCAACAGTGTCCACTAGTGGATGAATAAAAGAATAACATGTGATTACAAAGGAAACCTGTGGTATTGAAATTCAGGCAAAAAAGACTTTCTCTGAAGACTGCCATGTATGTTATCAAAATGACATTTCCCGGTAATGTCCAGATTTTGTAATAGGCTAGAAAATAAAGTTTTGGAGGGAAAAGCTTGGTTCTGTATTTGTTTAATGAAGACACACTTATTCCACATTGAACTCAGGTAAGAATATTAAAAATAGTTTCTAAAATTGTTGAAACTTCTGATTTTCACTATTAGAATATCATTGGAAATCAAAAGTGTCTTTATTTTTGAAATCCCATCGTGTCCTTAATCCTTACTTGCAATTCCATGTCTTACAGAAATTCTTTAAGGATAGCGAAGGCAAATGTATATTGAATCTCCTGGGGCAGTTATTCTCAAACTTTAGCATGCGTCAGAACCACTTGGAGACTTTGATTAAAATGTAGAAGTAATGAATGCTCTGCTACTGCCACCAACTCCCCCCTGCCACCCCCACGGCCACCCCCCCCCCGCCCCCACAACAAGGAAGGCTAACTTTGTCTCCGTAGTTGCTAAGCTGGGCAGATGTAAAGGCAGCCATTTTCCCTGATACATGAAGAAAGCTTGTTTGAAGAGTAAAGAGTACTCAGAAGGAAGCAGAGTAAAGAGATGCAGTAAAAGAGAGAGAGAGACCAAATTCTGAATATAGCATCTCAAGATTTCTGCTGAGATATTTGATGATAGCTTTAGAGTTTTCTTGTGAGACATTTCTTTTATTTTGCTACTCTCAAAATTCTGCTTTTCTTTGATTTTTAACAGTTTTATTATAATGTGCCTCATTGAAAACCACACTGGGTTGAATCTTTAAGAGCTTCGTATAACTGGATGTCCATATTGCTCCCTAGGTCTGGAAAGTTTTCAGCCGTTATTCATTTTGAAAAGTTTTTGGCCCATTTTTCTCTCACTTCTCCTTCTGGGATTCCCATAATGTATGTATTGTTTTCCCCCAGCATTAAAAATAGAATTACCATATGATCCAGCAATACCATTTCTGGGGATATAACCAAAGGAAGCAAAATCAGCATCTTGAATGGACATTTGCACTCCGTGTTCATTGCAGCATTATTCACAATGGCCAAGATACTGAAGCAACCTAAGTGACTATCAGTGGATGAATGGATAAACAAAATGTGGTCTATACAATGGAATATTATTCAGCCATAAAAAGGAAGGGCATCTTGATAATAATATGGATGGACCCGGAGGGCATTATGCTAAGTGAAATAAACCAGACACATAATGACAAATACTTTATGATCCCATTTATATGTAGAATGAAAAAAAAATCCAAACTCATAGAAACAGAGAATAAAAAGGTCAGTGTGGTTACCAGGGGTTGGGAGGTGGGGGAAATGGGAAGATATTGGTCAAAGCATATAAACTTCCAGTACTAAGATGAATAAGTTCTAAGGATATAAAATACATCATGCTGACTATAATTAATAATACTGTACTGTATACTTGAAATTAGCTAAGAGAGTAGATGTTAAGCATTCTGACCACAGAAAAGGTAACTGTGAGATGATGGATGTATTAATAACCTGCTGTGCTAATCACTTATACATATAACTGTCACATTTTCACTGTAAATATGTCAAATTTTATTTGTCAATTATAAGTCAATAAAACTGAGGAAAAAACATTAGCTATGCCACATGCATCATAAGATATTCTGATCAACTTTGACACTTCATGAAAATTTGCTTTCACTTATTGTCAGAGCAAATTCTAGGTGCTTCCAGAGATCCAGCATTATGAACACTGAAGTTCTTCTAGGTGGTTCTGATAGAGAAAGGATTAGATGGCAGTATAATGATCTCCCCAAAATGTCCATGTTCTAATCCGCAGCTTCTATGAGTATATTACTTTTATGTGGCAATAGGGATTTTGCAGGTATGACCAAGTTAAAGATCTTGGGATGGAGAGATTATCCTGGATTATCTGTGTCAGCTCAATCTAACCACAGGCATCCCTGTAACTGGAAAGCAGGAAAGTCTGAGTAAGAGATAGATTTGAAAATGCAATGTTGATTTTCAGATTGGTAACCATGTGGAGATTTGGGGAGAATGGCAGCCTGGAAAGAGCCCTCTCCTCTCAGACCTTGCCCTCTGCACCCCTCCCATATGGCTGTTTCTGAGTTTAATCTTTTATAATGAGCCAGAGATCTAGACTTCAAGCCTGGGAGGCAGCATCTCAAGTGACCCTGAGAGAACTGCTCCAAGGAGGTAAAGGAGGTGCTGGATTATATAGAAGTTTCGCAACAAAGGGCAGGTAATCAGAACATCAAAAGATGATTGTTAATTAAAGAAAACCAGATAACCCAAGCAACTTACAAGGACAGAAGACAGGGGCCCTCGACCCTGAGGAGAAAGTGTTTGTCTTTAATTTGTTCACTGGGAATCTTCCATGCCTCACTGGCTGAGTCCAAGACAGACTGGAAAACAGAAAAGAGATCAAGCCCTGAGCCTTTGGAGTGGGGAGCACTGACTCCAAGACCCTAGACTACCAGAGAACTAACCCTAGGGAGCATCAAATAGTGAGAACTCACACAAAGGAAACCACTTGATTACAAGACCCAGCATCACCCAATCATTAGTAGCACCCTGTGCAGGATGCCTCATCTAAACAACAAAGAAAACACAAATACAAACCAAATCATCAGCAGACAGGAGGACCACCTCACTCAGCCTTGCCCATCGGAGGAAAAACAAGCAAACAAACAAAAACTCAGCACAAATGTCACCCTATACAAAGCTCACACAAACATTGGACCGACCTTAAGAGGGCAGAAACCAAAAGGAAGAAAGAATTCAACCTTCTTCAAGGAAAGATTTCAACTTTCCTTGAAGCCTGGGAAAAGGAGATCTCCAACACAATAAGTTAAAAGAAATAATGAAAAGACAGAGAAATACTACACAAATGAAGGAGTAAACTAAAAACACAGAAAATGCAATGTTGCTGAATTCAAAATGGAGGAAGAAGGCCATGCACCAAGAAATGTGAGCAGCCTCTAGAAGCTGGAAAGGCAAAGAAATGGATTCTTCCCTAGAGCTTCCAGAAGCAGCATAACCCTAACGACACCTTGATTTTCACCCAGGGAGACCCATTTTGGAATTCTGACCTCCACTATCATCAGATAATAAATTTGTTGCTTAAAGACACTAACTTTGTGGTAATCTGTTATAGTGGCAATAACAAACTATTACAACCCTAAAGATTATGATGTGAAGGCTGCAATAGTTTCCTGGAGCTCCCTGTTCTGCTTAACATATCTGGGAAGCTGAGGATCTGATGAATGTTTCTTCCTGATTATCCCAGAAGATCTGGCCCTCTGACTCTTAACAGTGATTTTATTTTGGGGTATGTGTGTGACACTGTATTCATTCCTTTGTCATATATTTTGCAGGCATCAAATGGCAACCCACTCCAGTGTTCTTGCCTGGAGAATGCCAGGGATGGGGAAGCCTGGTGGGCTGCCGTCTATGGGGTCACACAGAGTCGGACACGACTGAAGCGACCTAGCAGCAGCAGCACTCTATATCCAGTAGTACCTTGGCTTCTGAGAACATGAGGATGAAATACATGATTCTACCCTTAAGGAGCAACCTGTCTAATATGTAAGTCAATTCAGTAATCTAGGCATACATCAGTGTGATCAGGTGCTAAGCAAGGTGAAGGCCCTGAGGGAGGAAAAGGGCCACCTCACCCAGCCTATGCTTAGTCAGGAAGGTTCCAGGAGGGAAGGGAAATCAAAGCTGAAGGTTTGATTGCAGGTTGGCAGGGCTTCCCTGGTGGCTCAGACAGGGGAAGTAGTGAGCAATGTGGTAAGGGAGGAGGCAGGAAAAAGAGACTGAATAGAAAGTAGATGTGCCCCTAAGCACCAAGTCAGCTGCAGTTCTAGTGTGGGGAAAAAAATCCTTCTTTCTTAGTTCAAAATCATTTGGCTTTCAGAGTGTTTGTTCAAGGCTCCAAGAATGTCAGGGCGCTGTGGAGAGAGAGTCATACAGGCATCATCAGATGCAAAAGTAAATTTTCAGGCCATCAGATCAGGATTTTTGATTGCAAACAACAGAAACTGTCTCTGGTGGGGTTAAGAAAGAAAGAATTTACGGGAAAGATGTTGGGAGTCAGTGTCAATGCTGGCAAACCAGGGTGGGAGAAGACCCGAGTGAAGCTCAGTGGTCAGAGTCCCAGCTAACATAGGAGTGGAGTGTAGATGCTGAGCAGTCTACACTTCCCGTGCTGCCCAGTACATGGCAGAGTGGTGCATTGTAGGTTTCCATTCAGATAAGACAGAGGATGACGGGAATGTGAGTAGTAGGTATTTGTTGGCTACAGTCACTTGACGGATTGTTCAAGCTGAACTCTTTGGGGATGACTTGTGACTGACAGGGCTGCTCAGTTACAAGTGTTCATCTAGCACAACCTTTTAAGGTCAAACTCCAGGAACCAGCTGGTTAGGGAGATGCTCTCATTGCTGATGTTCTTACTACTGCTCCCACCATTGGGTAGTTTCCAAAATGCCTGTTTCTTTGTGCCATTTGCTTGAGAGACTGAGAATACTTGATTGGTCTAGTACAGATTATATGGCTATGACTTGGTCCCATGGGCAGAATGAGTGATTATCTTGCCCTTTCAGTTTCCTTTATGCCAGGGGTCCCCAATCTCCAGGATCGAATGCTTAATGCTCAGAGGTGGAACTGATGTAATAATAATAAAAATAAAGTGCACAATAAATGTAATGTGCTTGAATCACCCCCAAACCATCCTTGGGCAGTGGGAAAATTGTCTTCCACAGAACTGATCCCTGGTGCCAAAAAGGTTGGGGTCCACTGCTTCATGGGATCTGGAGCCCTGCCTCTAACCAAGGCTAACGGTGAGAGATTCTCCAATCATAAGAGTGTGATATGGATACTAAGTGCCAACTGTCCCCTTGCTGCCTACATAAACAGTGAGATGAAACATTGTAAGTTTCTAGTCACAAGGTCAAGGATGATAGGAATGTGGACGGTGGCACTATTCACTCAGAGCAATCCCTCAAGCTGAGCTATACAAGGGTGGCTTGTGACTGGCAGGTTCCTCCTGCCCCAAACACAGACATCACCCCACCCACGGATGAGGGCTGACATGAGCTACCAAGTTGGTCAACCCCCCCAGAATCCAGGGTAGATCCAGCCATTCTCTGTGTAATTGGCAGCCAATATATGCATTGGAAAGTTTGGGAAGTAGATGCAGCCTGGATCAAGGACTGAAGTGCCCTGGTTCTCTGATGCTGGATGGCTGTGACATTTCCTAGAATCAGCTGTACTGGGACTGTATGCCCCAGGTGATCTGTTCTACGTGGTGTCACACATGTCAAGCATGTAGCATAGGACAGAAACTTCCCTTCTCAGAGGCAGAGCCATCAGCTGACTCTGTCAGTTATGTTTTCCTAAGCAGTGTCATCAAACAACTCCTAAGTTGACCAGCAGGAATTTTAAACTTGTTATTAATAAATAAAGAGGAGAGGTTAAGAACATGGGATTTGAAGTCAGAAAGATTTGGGTTTGAGTCTCTACTCTGCCATTTATTAGCTGTGTTATCTTGGGTGTATTACCCAACCTCTATGATCCTCACTTTCTGCATCTGTCAAATGAGGGTACTCATAATAACTACCTGGTAGAATTTTTGTGAGGGTTAAATAAAAACAATAATACATGTTAAGTGCTTAAACTGTGCTTGGCACAGAGCGAGCAATTATTAGCTATTGTTATTATTATTAACAATGTTTTTTTTTAATCTGTTAAGTACAGTGTAAATTTCTTCCTTTCCAGTCCCACCACCACCACCAAATCATGTTTCCTAGGTGTCCATAAACAAGTGATGCTGCTTAAAACAATCAGTCAGTCAGTTCAGTCGCTCAGTCACATCTGACTCTTTGCTACCCCATGGACTACTGCACAACAGGCTTCCCTGTCCATCACCAACTCCCGGAACTTGCTCAACCTCATATCCATCGAGTGGGTGATGCCATCCAACCATCTCATTTTCTTGTCGTCCCCTTTCCTCCTGCCTTCAATCCTTCCTAGCATCAGGGTCTTTTCCAGTGAGTTATTTCTTCGCATTAGGTGGCCAAAGTATTGGAGCTTCAGCTTCAGCATCAGTCCTTCCAATGAATATTCAGGACCGATTTCCTTTAGGACTGATTGGTTGGATCTCTTTGCAGTCCAATGGACTCTCAAGACTCTTCTCCAACACCACAGTTCAAAAGCATCAATTTTTCAGCACTCAGCTTTCTTTACAGTCTAACTCTCACATCCATACATGACAACTGAAAAAAACCGTAGCTTTGACTAGACAGTCCTTTGTTAGCAAAGTAATGTCTCAGCTTTTTAATGTGCTGTCTAGATTGGTCATAGCTTTTCTTCCAAGCAAGCGTCTTTTAATTTCATGGCTGCAGTCACCATCTGCAGTGATTTTGGAGCCCAAGAAAAGAAAGTCTGTCACTGTTTCCATTGTTTCCCCATCTAAAAAAAATTTTAACAAAAAAAATTTGTCTTTAATTCTCAACTCTATCACTTCCTAGTCATATGATTTTGTCAAATTTCTTAAACTTCCTGGAGCTTTGTACTCTAATCTGCTTAGTGGGCACAATAACATGAAGTGTGTGAAAGTCGCTCAGTTATGTCCGACTCTTTGTGACCCCATGGACTATACAGTCCATGGAATTCTCCAGGCCAGAATACTGGAGTGGGTAGCCTTTCCCTTCTCCAGGGGCTCTTCCCAACCCAGGGATTGATAGAGGCAGTTTAACTATTAATATGTTGCCCCTATTTTTCTTTCTATAGGAAAGCTGGACAGAACTGAGGCTGCATCAGCCCTCAACAGCTCAGGGTAAACAGCTTTGCCCTCCTCAACCAACTGATGAGAGAATTTCGGCACCTGCTCTAGAGGTCTGTGTTTTCTCCATCACTTCCATGTTCACCAGGCTCAGGGATTAGAAGGCAGCTGTCAGCTTATTTTTGTTGCTATGGTAACAAGAGTTCTGTGGAATTAGAGGTTCACAGAAATTTTCCAAAGCTCTTTCTCACAGTGAGTGAGGCTAGTTAACCAAACTAGTGGTTCTGGGTCAGGGGACTGGTTTGGGTCTGGAGCAGGAAGTGCTAGTGGTATAGCCCCCACTGTCAAAGCAGGTGATCAGGGTCAGTGAGCCAGGCACACTGGAGGGTAGAGGCAAATTCTTGTGTTCAAAGTGACAGACACTAGACCATAAACAGGAGAGGAGACTGCAGAAGAATTGTCCACAAAGTAAGCTTTGACGGCATTGGAAAGGGGCTGGCTTAAAGTGGAAGAAAGCTGAAAGCAAGGGACGGGGCTTTGCAATCACCTTCTCCTATAGAAACATGTTTCTGAGTCAGTTTGCCCCTAGACTTTGTGGGCTATTTGATTTGAGCTATTTCAAATCCTGAAAGATGATGCTGTGAAAGTGCTGCACTCAATATGCCAGCACATTTGGAAAACTCAGCAGTGGCCACAGGACTGGAAAAGGTCAGTTTTCATTCCAATCCCAAAGAAAGGCAATGCCAAAGAATGCTCAAACTACTGTACAATTGCACTCATCTCACATGCTAGTAAAGTAATGCTCAAAATTCTTTAAGCCAGGCTTCAGCAATATGTGAACCGTGAACTTCCAGATGTTCAAGCTGGTTCTAGAAAAGGCAGAGGAACCAGAGATAAAATTGCCAACATCCGCTGGATCATAGAAAAAGCAAGAGAGTTCCAGAAAAACATCTATTTCTGCTTTATTGACTATGCCAAAGCCTTTGACTGTGTGGATCACAATAAACTGTGGAAAATTCTGAGTGAGATGGGAATAGCAGACCACCTGACCTGCCTCTTGAGAAACCTGTATGCAGGTCAGGAAGCAACAGTTAGAACAGGACATGGAACAACAGACTGGTTCCAAATAGGAAAAGGAGTACGTCAAGGCTGTATATTGTCATCCTGCTTATTTAACTTTTATGCAGAGTACATCATGAGAAACACTGGGCTGGAAGAAGCACAAGCTGGAATCAAGATTGCCGGGAAAAATCTCAATAATCTCAGATACGGAGATGACACTACCCTTATGGCAGAAAGTGAAGAGGAACTAAAGAGCATCTTGATGAAAGTGAAAGAGGAGAGCGAAAAAGTTGGCTTAAAGCTCAACATTCAGAAAACTAAGATCATGGCATCTGGTCCCATCACTTCATGGCAGATAGATGGGGAAACAGTGGAAACAGTGGCTGACTTCATTTTTCTGGGCTCCAAAATCACTGCAGATGGTGACTGCAGCCATGAAATTAAAAGATGCTTACTCCATGGAAGGAAAGTTATGACCAACCTAGACAGCATATTAAAAAGCAGAGACATTACTTTGCCAACAAAGGTCCATCTAGTCAGGGCTATGGTTTTTCCAGTAGTCATGTATGGATGTAAGAGTTGGACTGTGAAGAAAGCTGAGTGCTGAAGAATTGATGCTTTTGAACTGTGGTGTTGGAGAAGACTCTTGAGAGTCCCTTGGACTGCAAGGAGATCAAACCAGTCCATCCTAAACAAATCACCAGTCCAGGTTCGATGCAGGATACAGGAAGCTTGGGGCTGGTGCACTGGGATGACCCAGAGGGATGGTGTGGGGAGGCAGGTGGGAGGGGGGTTCAGGATTGGGAACACGTGTACACCTGTGGTGGATTCATGTTGATGTATGGCAAAACCAATACAATATTGTAAAGTAATTAGCCTCTAATTAAAATAAATAAATTTAATTTAAAAAAATAAAGCAGATCAGTCCTGGGTGTTCATTGGAAGGACTAATGCTAAAGCTGAAACTTCAATACTTTGGCCACTTCATGCATAGAGTTGACTCATTGGAAAAGACCCTGATGCTGGGAGGGACTGGGGGCAGGAGGAGAAGGGGACGACAGATGATGAGATGGCTGGATGGCATCACCAACTCGATGGACATGAGTTTTGGTAAACTCCGGGAATTGGTGATGGACAGGGAAGCCTGGCGTGTTGCTATTCATGGGGTCGCAAAGAGTCGGACATGACTGAGGACTGAACTGAACTGAACTGAGGGAAGTCTGGCAGGCTGCTGTCCATGGGGTTGCAAATAGTTGGACACAACTGAATGACTGAACTGATGGGATGCTAAAGCACCAGGAATTTATGACTGTGGGAAGCCCTTTCATCTCTAAGCCTGAAGGGACAGGTGGAAGGAATGGAATGACCAGAACTGGAGAGAACTTGGAACCATGCAGGAGATGCTACCAGCAGGATGTATAACTAATTATGAATGTAGTCACTACCAGAAGCATGAATGAGAGAGGAATGTAGTTGGCTTCTTTTTCCTTTCACCTTATATCTCATCCCAGCACTTCCCACTGGCCAAAGTCAAATGAAAGCCAGGGAGCCAAGGAAGCCCAAGTTTTGCAATCTCTGATCAGCTTCCCAGGACACAAAGCTGGAGGTCCTCAGGGTCAAGAGTGGATAGGAACAGGGACATGTAAACAGGGTTGCCGTATTTAGCAACTCAAAATACAGGGTGCGCAGTTAAGTTTGAATTTCAGGTAAACAGTGAAAACTGTCATGTAAGTTTGTTCTATGCAATATTTGGTACATACTTGTATTTTAAAAATTATTCATTGTTTCTCTGATTTTCAAATTTCACTTGGGGTCTCTATGTTATCTGGCAACTAATTAGAGAATAACCATGCAGAGATGTTTTTAGTACTCAGGCTTATTACTTTAAACACCTCTGTGTGTATCTCAGTGAAATTACATTTTTTCATTTATCAGAAGAGTTGATCTTTGACCCAGACCCTATCCTCAAGCCCATCCCCAGATAAACTCACTGGATCCACTGAGGTGAAGGACAATTTCTCAGAAGGAACTTGCTAGATTTTATCGAGTATGGGAAGACTGCCACATGTGAGGCATTTCAACCGAATAGCGAATAGGTGGCAGTCTTGATCAATTTATCAAAGAGAATAACATCTGCTCTGTGAAAATAAAACTGTGACAATAAAGGGAAAATTATGTAGATAGCTGAATATAAAATAAGACGTTTTGATTAATTTCGATATGACTCAGGATTGACACATTGTACTATAGTGAGACTTCATTTGTGTCTTAATGAGTTGTTTTTTCCAAGTTATTTTTAAAATTAGAACTGACTTTATCCTCCAACTTCCAAGCAGTCATGCTTGAAACTAAAGGGCAGTGATGAGCCATAGGTAAGAGAACTGTGTGTTTAGCCTGGTAGGGTAGCTTCACCCTGGCTTCACAATACAGCAGGGTGGCAAGAGAGCACACGTCCAGTCTCGTCAATTCACTCAAAAACATAGGTGCTTGTCAGGGCCAGACACTGAGCTAGGTGCCTGGGGTGCATAGGAATCAGGGTTGGTTACTTTCTTCAAGAAGCCTACAATTTAAGATTATGATACAACGTGGGAAATTGGCATTGATTAAGTTAGCCAGCTGCTTTGCATGTATTACTTCAGGTAATCTTCACGACAGTCCTATTGGTAGAAACTAGATTGTCCCATTTTTCAAAAGATAAAGTGACTTACCCAATCTCATACAGCTAGGAAGTAGCAAGACCAGGTTCTGAGTGAGTGAGTGAAGTCGCTCAGTCGTGTCCGACTCTTTTCGACCCCGTGGACTGTAGCTGCCCAGGCTCCTCTGTCCATGGGATTCTCCAAGCAAGAATACTGGAGTGGGTTGCCATAGGAAGTAGCAAGACCAGGTTCTGAACCTATATACAAATAACAGTAGGATGTACCAGTATCAGTGCTTGTTTATGAACTCAGTGTGCTTCAGATCAAATGGCAGAGTAATCCCTTTCTTTGCATATAATCAGGGGAAAGTTTAATGGAGGAAGAAGTATTCGAACTGGGTTTTCCTTGAAAAAGAACAGATTTTGTAGAATGATGGAGGTAACAAGTTTTAAAGAGTGGAGATTAGGAGAGAACAGCAAGTGGCCAGGTTTGATTGCAACGTGGCAATAATGTAAGTTGGGAGAGACAGAGGAACTCAAAGAAAGTTGCTAAGATAGATTGAAGCCTGAGTTGGATGGGCTTTGAATGCCATAGACAGCTACTTTTTAAAGTAAGTATGAGGAAGTCATCATAACTCTGAGCAGAGTAACAACACAATCAGACTGATGTTTTAGGAATGGATGATACTTAAGGACAACTTGGAAAGAGGAGACAACATAGACATAAGGTATATTAGAGATTGTTGCTAAGTCGCTTCAGTCGTGTCTGACTCTGTGCAACCCCATAGACGGCAGCCCATGAGGCTCCCCCGTCCCTGGGATTCTCCAGGCAAGAACACTGGAGTGGGTTGCTGCCGGGGACCAGCCCCGGCTGATCCAGGGTATTCGAAGGAGAGACGGTGTAGGCGAAGATCAGGCGACAATTGCTTAATTAAATGTTAATTAAGGATATAAAGAGTAATAGAATGAGGATAGCTCAGTAAAATTCAGTGAAGAAAAGAGGCTGAAATAAGGATAGCTCAGTGAGGAAATTCAGTGGAGAAAAGAGGCTGAATAATTCAGCCAGAAGGTAAGAGAAAGAACGACATGGGGAGACCAAGTTTCGGTGAACAAGGCCCGCACTTTATTTTCCAAAGTAGTTTTTATACCTTAAGTTATTCATAGAGGATAATGGGGGAAGGGGTAGAGTCTTGCAGCAAACCAGGCTTTCTTCCTGCAAACTTATCATATGCAAAAGCTTAGGTGATTTGCATCATCTTCTGGCCCGGAGGCCTGTTAACATTTTAAGACCTTTTCTTCAGAAAACTTATTTTTCTCTAAAGGTGATTGGTCAGGAGCCACCCTCCAAAAGCATTAGATAAAGTTGCATTCCTACAGAGCAAAGGTGTGGTGGGCTATAACAAGAAAAAGAATTAACTCAAGGGTCCCAGGTTACAAACATTAAAGCTACTACTTACACCAATTATATTAATCAATACACTGCCAGGGACACAGCAGGTAAGGGATATGGAAACTTAGCAGCAAACATTGGCCCAACAAGTGAAAATCCCTTCACCAATACAATTTCTAATCAATCTTTTAACTACTCAAAAGAATCTGTGTTTAGACAGTTTAGAACATCTCCTGCCTCTCACAGTTGGGAGGCTCTGAACAATCACATGTGGCTGGAAAAACCTATTCAGGCAGGCTAGAGGATTTCCAAAGGAGTTTGTAGGTTAAACACTGTCACACCCAGGAATTATTAACTGGAGCTGTAAGCTAACTTTTTTCAGAGAGGTAGTGGGGGACAGCCCCCCGTAAAGTCAGAGGTGTAAGTGAAAGCACAAAGCAGAAAGTAGGCAGACTCTGGTTTTGGGGGTAGATTGCTCGAGAATTTCCAGGGAGACTCCTGAGGCTTGATCCCGCCTTTGCGTATGTCAAGCCTCCTTCCTCATGACCTTTGCCACGGGCGGAGCTCGCTCCCCACAGGTTGCCATTTCATTCTCCAATTCAGGAAAGTGAAAAGTGAAAGTGAAGTCGCTCAGTCATGTCCAACTCTTAGTGACCCCATGGACTTCGGCCCACCAGACTCCTCCGTCCATGGGCTTGTCCAGGCAAGAGTGCTGGAGTGGGGTGCCATTGCCTTCTCCGTAGAGATTGTTGCAATAGATCAAATAAGAGGACTGGAAAGAGAATGTTAGACAATGCATTGTTTGCCTGGAAAAATCAAGGATGAAGTTAGTCTTCAAAACTTACATACTGAAATTAGTATAAAAGAGTTGTTCTCATTGATGCTAGGAAGCAGAGAGCAGCTGGGTAGAAATTGCTCTACATAAGAACATTATCTCAGTCCACTCAGGCTGCTATAACAGAAAAATATAGATTGGGTAATTTATAAACAGCAAACACTTTTTTCTCATAGTTCTGGAGACTGGGAAGTCCAAGATCAAGGCACTAGCTAATTCTGGTGAAAGCCCACTTCCTGGTTCACAGATGGCTGTTATCTCTGTGTCCTCACACAGCCAAAAGGCTAAGGGAGCTCTCCATGGTGCCTTTTATAAGGGCACTAATCCCATTCATGAGGGCTCCACCTTCATGATCCAGTCATCTCTCAATAACCTACCTCCAAATACCCTCACTTTGGAGATTAGGTTTCTAGGTTTCTACATATGAATTGTGGGGAGACACAATCTATCACAAACACCCTCATCAGTGATCTGTAAGACCTAAACCTCAAATGCTGTTTTGAATCTAATCCAGTTCTCTGCAACAGCATTACCCAGCATGAATTCCAAAGAACCGTTGTCCCATGTGCTGATCCAAAAACAAAGAGTTCTGAGATCAAATAAGTGTGGAAAATGCTGTGTATTCTTGATTCTTGAGTCACAATACATATGAACATAGGGAAGGTTCTAAGAGTTTCTATAGCAAGGGAAATAGTTAAACTTTTCTTGGCTGTTAATTTCCCATACTTATTTGATCCCAGAACCCTTTTTAAATGTTGAAATGAATAACACCTGGCAGAAACTGTATTTTGTGAAATTCAGACCAGTGTTATCATCTTCATCTGTGATGCATTCCCTCTAATGGACCTTAGAGAGCAGTCCTTTCTTTCAAACTTAGTTCAAATAAAGCTGAATGTCAATGTTAATGTTTGGTGGACACTGCCAGAAGTAGCCTCTGGTGCAGCAGGTATGGATCCTGTTGTTGACAACTAGTGTCACATTAAACAAAAAGGATGATGTTGATGTTACCAGGGTAGATGTTGGTCATCAGACTGGGAGTCCAGCTCCCAGAAGTTGTCAATTAACTTTCTCTTCAAAGTTGTTTTCGGCAGTTGATTGTTTATGTGAACCAACTCCAGTAGCTTTCTAATTTTTCTCCTGACCCTAGCAGTTTTAGTGATGGTAGAAAACACATCTGAGTGATTTTGAAGTGTCATTATCTCATAATAAAATTCAAAATATTTAGTTAATCCCATCATTCTCTTTCTCAAAATCTTCCCCAGACCCCTATCACATAAGTGAAGATCAAAATTATTTGCATGGCCTTCATGGTTCTCCATGATCTGACCCCAGGACACATGCACACACATATGTGGGAGAACACACACACACACACACTCCACTATTTATCATTTACCAATAAGAACGTCTTGCTTTCTTCCTTTCTTGTAGTTGCTCTTCTCTGTGACTGAAATATCCTTTCCTTTGGCTGTCAAAATCTCAGTTAGCCTCAAGGTCTATATCAAATGCTTCCTTCTCTTAAGAGCTTTCTCAGTTTCCTCCAGTTGAAATTAGTCCCAATTGCACTTTCTGTACTTTTTACATAACCTTTATCAGAGATTAACTGCAAACTAACTTTGTACGAATCAATCTTTCCCACTAGATGTCAGTACCTTGAAGGTAGAGAATGTTGTATTAACTCTAGTAATCACTGTTATCAATTAATCAATCCATCAATGAATATTTGAGTATCTGCTCTGAGTCAGGTATAAAGTCTTACACACAGTAGGGGCTCTACTGATGCTTATGGACTCCAAACACAAGTACTGGAGGTGGAAGTGGGCTCTCTGATGCAAGGCCTCTGGAGATGATTCATGAAACCACCATCAAACATGGTTGATGGAACCACAGGGTAAGTGTTGTTGTGGCCACCTTAGGTATGATTCTGGTGTGAGAAGCCTTGGGAGGTGTACAAGAGGAGCTTGCAATTCTTCTGGGAATGCTGGTCAACTCTAAACAAACCAAAGAGGAAGAGGGGCATTTGTAATTATCTTAGAGATTCCTGTTGAGGACAATCTCTGCCATGTTTCTGTAGTTGGATTAGCATCTTTACACTGCCATCATCTGAGGAAAAGGTGAAAAAGATCAGGGTCCTTATATTTGGCTCTTCCTTTTTCTTTCATCTATGGAAACTCTGAGCCTAGTTTAGTAATGACTACTACCCTGACGAATCAGACACTGCACCCACATCTGTATGACTCTGATACCAACACTAAGGCATTGTTATTGCTATTGTTGTATTCATTTTATAGATCAGGAGAGTGTATGTCAGAGAGAGAAAGTGCTCTCATACTTTCATCAAAGAAAAGTGGATACGTTAGTGAACCAAGCCACTTTGTGCCTGAAATCTGTGGACCCTTTCACTCTCATGCATGTGCACCAAGTTGCTTCAGTCATGTCTAACTCTTTGTGATCCTATGGACTATAGCCTACCAGGCTCCTCTGTCCATGGAATTCTCCAGGCAAGAATACTGGAGTGGGTTGCCATGCCCTCCTCCAGGGGATCTTCCTGGTCCAGGAACTGAACCCGTGTCTCTTACATCTCCTGCATTGGCAATGGGTTCTTTACCACTAGTGCCACCTGGGAAGCCCCTTTTCACTCTCAGCTGATCATTATTAATAACAGCTAGCATGTATGAGTACATGCTATGTTCAAGGCACTCTCCCAAGTCTTATTTTATTGGAAACTTGTCAAAATCTTTTGAAGTTCCTTGCATTTTAAAGACAAAGAAAATGAGGCTTAGAGAAGGTCAGTGACTTGTCCAGTGTCACACAAGAGGTAAGGCCAGAATACAGATTCAAACCTGTCCAACATCACACTTTCCACTCTTTCCCACTATACTACGTGGTCTCCTCTTATAAAGTGATGAACAGGCTCGGGAGCTGCTACCTGAAGAGTAAATATCCTATTGGTGGAATCTAAGTGACTGTATTCTGTACAGAATAGTTCCATGTTAGTGACTCAGTCTCAAATCTTATACTCCTCCAAGCCGTCCCCTGTTGCCCGCTTGGGCCAGTTGACCCCCCTTGTCATCTTCCCTCAGGGTCTCCCTGAGCTTCCTTGCCATCACAGCCTGTGTCTTCCATGTTTTCATCAAGGCAGAGCCATTTCCTTTTGCATCGTTAGTGTCTAGAAAAACAAATCCCTTTCCCAGGCTCCTTATCAATTGCCCTGAACAGTGTGAAGGTCCTGTCCATAGCACTGAATCTGTCTCATCTCTTCTGGGCACGTAGCTCCATACTCAGCTCTCTTTAGCTGCTCCTGATGGGAATAGTCCACCAAGGAAGGACAGCCTTTCTGCCTTTGATGGTTTCTAAGTCTCAAGCCCTTTCTTAGCTCATATCCCTACACTTCCTTCATCTCTTGGACCTTCTCTGTTTTGTTTGAAAACTACTGGCAGGTTCTAATAGAAAGTGCATGTGTGAATCCCACTTCAACCACTGACTTGGTGTTTGGCCTTGGACAAATTACTTCTCCTTTTGAGCTTCAGTGATGTTATCTATAAAAGGTGGAAGTGAGATGATCCTTGAGGTTCCTTGTAGCTCTGAAGTTCTATGTCTCAAAACTTCAATGCCAATGGACAGCACTCCATGAACACAGTCTGGAGATATTACCCATTCTCACTTGACTGCCCTAGGAAGGGCATTTTACAATAGGTATAAACTCCTACAAGTCTCCACTTACCTCCCAAGCCTGCAAGTATGTACTACAGAAGGGGGGCTTCCCAGGTGTCACTAGTTGTAAAGAACCCACCTGCCAAATGCTGGCAATGTAAGAGATGCAGGTTTGATCCCTGGGCCAGGAAGATCCCCTGGAGGAGGACATGGCAACCCAAGTATTCTTGCCTGGAGAATTCCATGGACAGAGGAGTCTGGCAGACTATAGCTTATAGGGTTGCAAAGGGTCTGACATGACTAAAGTGACTTAACATGCATACATGCACCACAGAAGGAGGAAAAAATTTTAATTATTCATGACCCAATTATTTAGACTTATCCAAAATTAAAACAGTGTACTTGTCAAGAACTGTAGTCCTGCCACTGATGGAATGGATACAGAAACCACTTTTTCAAATCTGAAATTAAAACACAAGTATACAAATGGGACAGAACACTCACAAAGGGAATTCTCCTGGAAAGTCCAGGGCGCATGGTCTCCCCTCTGGGTAAGATAGAACTTCAGAATTCTAACTGTAGGGTGTGAACTGGACAACGAGGCCCAAGGCCAGACAAGAGTGTCATTATATTGGTGCGGCAGCAGCTGCTGCCCCAGCTGCCTCTTGTCACCTTCTGTCACTCCCAAAGGAAGTGTGTCACTTTCACTCAGCCTAGTTGGAGAATTAGGAGGGAATGATGGTCTTTTTCATTCTGTTTGCATTTAGCATACCCACTGAAGGGAAAGTTAGCAACTTCAAACAACACCTTGGCAATGACGAACAGCGAAGTTAATGCACACTTTCATATCCCCGGAACACACACTGACTAAAACAAAGGGTTCTGGCTCAGAAGGGGGTCCCCTAGACCAAATGAAAGAGCAGTTTCCAAATGGATAGCAAAACCCAGAGGAAGAAAGAGGAATGAAGGCTTGGGGATGAGACTGTTTACTTGGAATTTGATCGTTCACACTCAGCCCAGCAACCCCTGTGGTCTTGAGCTTGCTTTGAAAACACAACTCCACTAAAAAGATCAGGATTCGATGGGAACTTTCACACTTGAACATTTGCCCAACTCTTCAGAGAAGTGCTGAAATCAGTGGGAGAGGCTCCAGCACCTCCGTCCTTACACCATCGTGGCCGAGCTCGGATTCCTTGTCCAGGGATGTCTTCAAAAACACGTCCAAGCTCAAGCACTTAAGCTTGATTTGGCGAGGCCTAAGAAATCCAAGCTATTCAAGCCTCTGATGGTGCACTGAAGTCACAGTTTATGCAGAAATCAAAGGGGTGGTGGGAAGTATTTAAATTTATTTGTTTGCTGAATTCTACATAAGCAGTGTTTGCCCAAGGTTCTTAACATAGAAAAAGCCCTGATCTTTACTCAGAGAGGAGAAACAAATAACCACAAAAAGTCTGTTTTCATATCTTTGTGTTTTTATCTTCTGGGGTTGAAAAAACACAGAATGGTGATAAACTTGGAAGGCTATCTATAGATGATCTTATTCAAAGTCTCAGTTTACAGATAGGGCAACAGAAGACAAAGGATTTGTCCGGTGTCCCACAGCTAGTGAGTGAGTGGCAGGACTGAAAGCAGGAACCAGGGCTTCTGACATCCTGTCCTGGGTTCTCATTGACTCATGCATTCATAGCACATGTATGAAAACCGGGACCTTGGCTAGCTAATATTCACTACTTCCTCCTAGCTCTCCAATCCCCAACTTGTGTTGATTATCCTTCCATCCAGTGGAATTTTAGGACTGAACTATTTTCACCATCACATACTTTGTCAGCCTCCCTCCTTTCTAGGATGCCAGCTCCTACTGAAGTGCATCTCATAGTCTTCTCTGTCACTGAATTTCCTCCCCCTGGCTGGTTGCAGAGGCTCAGTTTTCTCTCCTTGGTTACTTTGTGGTCCAAGTTCCACTCCTATCACCCCCGCCCCTTGTATTGCTCTCCTTCTTGTCTATGAGTATGAAGTAGAGGTTAGAGTGAGCCCATAGAACATGTGCTGGCTATCTTGAGCTCAGCAAGTCTTTCCCTTGCATCTAATGTCATGGCAAATTTCTATGAACAATGCTTTCTCTCATTTCACTGTGTGACTTTAATACTAGGCTCTACATTTATCAAAAAATGCTCATGGCACTTCTCAGGAACATTTTAAAGTTGAACCCCTCAAAAATACAAGCAAGTGCCTTATTCCTTTGTCTTGAAAGTTAAAACAAAATAGAATGACACATCATGATGTTTAGGCTTAAGTTCCAAAAATAAACTACATCAAATATAGATCAGTAGAAAACAGACAACCCTTAATCAAAGGAATTTCTGGATCCTTGTGGATATTATTCAACTAAAAATAGATCCCTTAGAAGAAGAAAGCAAAATATGTAGAAACCACAATGAGCTGTTTCAGTTTTCATC
This sequence comes from Bos javanicus, assembly GCF_032452875.1. Taxonomy (NCBI): domain Eukaryota; kingdom Metazoa; phylum Chordata; class Mammalia; order Artiodactyla; family Bovidae; genus Bos; species Bos javanicus. The sequence goes on from NC_083897.1 coordinate 21,728,612, forward strand.
AGTGCTTAAAGGTAGTGGTCATATTGCATTGTGACCTGACTTGTTTAATAAAACATACACTTGTAAACTGTATAAAAATGAAAACAACTAGTATTATTGAGCACTACTATGAGCCAAGTGCTATATTCTATTAAGAGACGCTTTGCAAATTATATCCCCTTCACTCTTCTTGATAACTTTAAAGTGGAGGTGGGGTTTTCTCTACTCTGATAAGACAAAACTGAGGCTCACATTGAAGGTAGAATGACTCTCTTAGTAGTATGTTATTGTTTAGTGGCTAAGTTGTGCCTGACTCTTCGACCCTATGGACAGTAGCCACCAGGCTCCCCTGTCCATGGGATTTTCCAGGCAGGAGTGCTGGAGTGGATTGCCATTTCCTTCTCCAGGAGATCTTCTTGATCCAGGAATCGAACCCACATCTCCTGCACTGGCAAGCAGGTTCTTTACCACTGAGCCACCAGGGAAGTCCTTGGTGTTAATTTTTTTTTTTCCTTGGTGTTAATATTATACACCTAGTAAAAACAGAGCTGGGTGGGACTTACATGTTTATACTTGAGACACTAATGCTTTTACAAAGCTAATATCTAGTCATAAAGGAGAATTGTAGGTGATACTTAGAGTTAAGTGATTCTTGCTAGAATAATAACCCTAAAAGAGTAAAAACTGTTATTTTAAAGTGACAATCCAGTCAGTGTTTTTATCAGCACTTTAAAAAACTGATCTTAAAAGTTTAGAATTTGTGACAAACTGGGAATGTAGGCCCGCTGTAGTTCATTTAAGGTCTGAACTTGCAAAAGCAATCCCACTGTTAGGTGTGGGATTAACAATTGGGGATTAACAATTGTGGGATTAACAGCAATCCCAACTGATAATTGCTTTTTAGAAAATCATGTCCATTTTGGTGAAGCACTCATTCTAGGCAAGGACACAAAACATCTAAACACCTGCACTGTACTCCTTTGTTTAGATGAGAGTATCTGTAGCATTTCATTATCTTGACTTGAAGCAACAATCACTGGTAATGCAAGATCTTCAAAAACTTGTTTACACTCAGAGTACCAGGAAACCGTTTGACATCAATATTTAATGCAAGTTTATTGATTTTTTTTTAAACTGGAGAATGCTTTCATAAGCACTTTCGAAGTACATGTGGTTCATATAAAGTGTTTATGCACTCACTGTTTCCAGAAAAACCTTCAGGCTGCTCCAACAAACACCTCTTTGGGGATAGTTTTGACATATCAGAATAATGTGTAGGAAACCAAACTCCAGTACTAGTACTAATCACCAAAGAAAGATGGAACTATTCTCTCTTGGGTAGTAGTACTTATGGTCCTAGAGATATTAGCTGGAAGGAGAGGAGAGAGTGTCAAAAATGGAAGAACCAAATTTAATAGTTTCTGTCCTCAGCTCCATCACTCTGGACAGCTTTCCCTTCAGACAGATGTGTCTGAGATATAGCTAAAACCTCAAAACCTGTCTAGGTCAGATGTAGCCTTTACTCTCCAAGTATAGAGATAGTTGAGCTATCGCTTCCAGCGTGTATCATCTTGGTGTGTTTCAGGGCATAGTCATACCACAGAGCAGGGCAGAAATCAAATGGATCTTGAGGTCAGAAGGCAAAGCTTTTGGGTATGACCAGCATTGGTAAACTGCTATATAGGCCCGCCAGGAGTGCTACAGGCTCTAAAGGGGCAATCCAGAGGTTAGACTCTGAGGACAATGTCTAGTACCTTTTTTCCAACTCACTTTTTGGATAACAGTGTACATGCCTGTGTGTACACACACTTCTCTTCCTCTCCCATTTCCCTTTTTTAGCCGCAGCCACCAGAGACCCAGCCTGTTGTCCTCAGTCATTGAAACTTGTTTTGTTCTTGTTCAACAGATTTTCTGGATTTTTCCCTCATTGTGCCATTTCAAATATTCAGTTCCTTTATCAGCCCAGGTGTGCCCAACTGAGGCTTCGAAAAGATTCTCAGCAGCTGGATCACATCTGCTAATATCTGGGTTCCTTCTTTAGAATAGATAAAACTGAAGCTACTCCAAAATGGGAGGGGCTGCTTCAGTGGGCAGTGAACTACCAGAGGCGTAAAAGCGGAAGCAAGGTGTGATTCTTACATTTAATGTGAAACTGGACTTAGGAGAATGTTAGTCCCTGCCAATGTTTTTGTTTGTTTTATAAATTAGTTTGTATTAGAAAATTTAGAAAAAGTAATACACACATTCTATTCAATTGCTTCAACAATTCTAATCAGTGGCACTATTAAACTTCAAAAGTCTGTAAGATTCCTTTTAACTATATTGGCTTTATTATGATTCTGGTGATTTTATTGCTCTTTCTACTACTTTTCTGACTCAATTTTATTAGGAAGTAATGAAAAATTACTTTTATTTAATCTTTATGGGTATTGGATTTTTTCCCACAATCCCCCTCCAGCTTTTATTTTTTATTATGTTAAATCTAAAATTCCATATCTAAACACATTTTTCATAAGTATTATTGCCAATTGTATATTTTATAGTTATTAAAATATAGTTTATTAAATCATATGTGCTTTTACTGAAACTTTACAACAAATTAAATACTTTGTATTAGTTTTTAAAATTATTCTGGCTTACTTTCCTAGAGCATAATTCCCACAAGATTCACATATGAGAAGAAAATAGTTTGTAATTGTCACTTTTATTATAAATGTCCATGTTGTTTTTCAGAATTCTTGTGTTATTTCACATTTTCACCAGTTATGAATTAAGATCCTATCTAGCTGTCTGCTGTTGAACATTTATTACTTTTTAAAATCCATTATTTCAAAGAAGATTGATATGCAATGACATGATTTCCTTTAATATCATTTCATCTGTTTGAATATATTAATTTGACATACACTTTATTTTATTTTATAAATGATGATTTTTTTCTTTAATAGAAGATTCTAATTTTTCATGCAGATTTTGTGCATCTTTCTTTTTTGAATTTAATTTTTATTTTATATTGGAGTATTGCTGGTATGCAGGCTTCCCAGGTGGCTCAGTGGGTCCATCTGCAATGCAGGAGACGCAGGTGACGTGGATTCTATCCCTGGGTCGGGAAGATCCCCTGGAGAAGGACATGGCAACCCACTCCAGTATTCTTGCCTGGAGAATCCCATGAACAGAGGAACCTGGCAGGCTATAGTCCATGGGATTGCAAAGAGTTGGATATGACTTAGCGACTGAGCAAGCACGTACACATAGGTGGTTTACAATGATGTGTTGGTTTCAGGTGTATAGCAAAGTGATTCATTTATACACATACATTGTTTCCCCATCTAGGTTATTACAGAATATTGAGTAGAGTCCCCTGTACTATGCAGTAGGACCTTGTTTGTTATCTATTTTATATATAGTAGTGTGTATATATTAAACCCAAACTCCTCATTTATCCCAATGTTTTTCTTTAAGAATTTCACTCTTTGGAAGACCTGTATAAGGAAGTGGTAGAAAGGCCAGACTTGCTTGAAAGAGGGCTGAGAAAGTGAGAACTGGTAAGAGAGTAGAGAAGAAATGCAGAGAGGTTGTAAAAGGAACTCATGGTATAGCTGCATTATCTGTTTGAACAACTACTTTTGGGGGAAGGCGACACAGATGCTGCCTTCATCTTTGCTAAGAACTTTTCTTGCCTCACAAGCTGGGCCTATGGGATGGGGTAGAAACTCTAACATTTGTTGACTGCTTTGTATATACCAGACACCTTGCTAGGCATATTATTTTTTTGTTCAGTGACCACAACATTGCTGAAAGATAGAGTCATATTCATGTTGTGGATGAGAAATTTAAAACTCATAAAGGAGGAGTTGTCTTGTCCTGTGTTTCCTTATCAATTATAGATTTGGAAATGCAATCTAGGCCTGTCTGACTGCATGTCTCTGCTCTCTGCCAGCATTGTGTTTCCCCTTCATTCCTTCCTGCCAGCTCCTCTTAGAAACTTCCATGAGCAAAGTCAGAAAAGGAAGAAAAGAGTGGAAAGCTTTTTGTCATTTTCTTGGCAGTCCCTCTGATTTCTCAAAGTTCCAAGCTGAGTTGGGACCAAGTGACATGCTTCTTGTCTCATTCATCCCTTCAAAAGGGACCCTTCTAATGAGCCCTCATCACAACCATACCCATGATCACCAGCCCTTGCAACAGTCCTCTGCTCTCTTTGCTTCTTCCTGGGGTAGCCTCCTAGGAGATGCTGGCAGAAAGCAACAAGTCGAGTACCCACAGCTGGCCTTGCTTGATACATGGTTTTGAACTATCCCAAGACTGCTAGGCTCTGGAGTATTTTGCTCAGGTTACTGGTATGAAACTTCCTGAGCTCCATTTGAGTGACACTCACCCTCAAGCTGCAAGCCAGTATGGTAGTGCCTTTGCTGGTACATATCTGTGCCCCTGAAGTAGCTGAAGCCTAAGACTCTTTGAAGACAACAACTTGCCCAGAGGATTCCACATAGCTGGAGTTGTGGCCAGGCCCTGGACTGGCCTGCCCTCTGACTGACTGCCCCAGTAGTTGAATCCAGGTTTGATTCAAACTGTTGGACCTCAACTGGATCTCAGGACAAAGAAAGCACTCTTGTTGCAGAAACCAGTACTCGAGAAACCAACACCACACTCGGAGAGTTGGAGAACTCAGATTTATTACACTGGTGGGCCCAGAGGAGTTAACACTCCAAGCTCTGAGCCCTGAACAAAGGGGTTACAGAGTTTTAATACACCGGGCAGGCATGATTAAGCGGGTTTGTGGGTTTGCAGGGGCTGGGCGATTGCAAAGAGCAGGACAAAGGTGACTGAGATAAGCTCCAGTTCCTAGCATTGTGAGTCCCCACTTTCTGAGACCTATGTGATCCACACTTTGCAAGGAGCAAGCTGAATTACAGAGGCAGAATGAGCAGGAGGTTATGTAAAATTTTAGCTTTTCCTCTTCGTTCTGAGTGTTACTGGTACCACAAGGGGGTACTGCTGATATAGTCCCGGCTCACAGAATGGACCTTTAAATGTGGACTGATGGAGAGCTTGATTCCTTAATATAATCTGTGAGGCAGCTGGAAGTCTTGCCTGCTTTACAATATTTATATTTCAGGCAAGACCTGATTGCCCCATCTTCAACCCTCCTTTTGGGATAAGGAGGCAAGGATTTGCTAAAACACAACTCAATCCCACTGTCTCCTAGCCACATGGTGGTTTATCCCATGTGACAGTCATTCAAGCACTCCACAAGCACATTTTAGGCATTTACTACATGCCAGGATGTGTGTTATGTGCTGGGGCCAGGCTCATAAACCACACAGTCATGATTGTTGCACTCTGGGAACTTGCAATCTAATAGAGCAGGCAGATCTTCACTGAGTGATCATGAAAAATAAGTACACAATCACCTAGAGCACAGAACAGGATAAAGGGTAATCATGGTATCTATGAGGAAGTAATGATCCTACTGAGACCTTAAGAAGGTATCAGCCAAACAGAAGAATAGGGAAGGAGGTCTCTAGACCATGTGTAAATAACTGAGGAAGAGTGTTTTCTAAAATCCTATGTATTTTATTTTTTTAAAAATAGAAATCTTAAGTAGAACTGCATTATATAAAATAGACACATCAGAGCTACTCCAGTTAAAACTGAAGTGAGGCCTGGGCTACATCCATTTGGCTCTGTCTACCATTCCCCTAGTCCAATGCCCTCATAGATAATCCTATGGAACACATTTAAAAAGTACTAGAAAAGAGCACTAATACAAAGGAATGTGCTGGAGTCAGACCTACTGGGTTCCATCATACAGTGTCTATCACCAGATGAACAAATAAATAAAATGTGATATTTCCATGCAATGAAATATTATTCAGCCACAGAAAGGACTGAAGTTTAGGTATATTAATGATGGTTAGTTTTGTGTGTCCACTTGACTGGGTCATGGTAAACATTATTTTTGGATGTGTCTGTAAGTGTGTTTCCAAATGAGATTAGCATCCGAGTTGCCTGAACAGAACAAAAAAAGGTGGAGAAAGGGAGAATTTGCTCTCCTCAGCCTAACTAAACTCCAGAATCAGTCTTTTCCTGCCCCTGGACTCAGACTACACCTTACACCACCCTCTCTTGGTTCTCAGGGTTTTGGACTTAGACTGATTGCACTACCAGCTTTCTTGGGTCTCCAACTTATGTATGGGTAATCATGAGACTTCTCAGCCTCCAAGATTACTTGAGCCAATTCCTCATAATTTCTCTTTATATGTATATAGATGGTAGATATATAGATAGATAGGCAATAGAGATATCTATTACCTATTGGTTCTGTTTCTCTGGAAAACCCTCACTAACACAATCTGCTGTAACATGGATAAACCTCAAAAACATTATGCTAAGTGGGAAAAAACAGACATAAAAGGTTGCATATTATGTGATTCAATTTATATGAAATATTTAGAATAGGTAAATCTATAGAAATAGTAGAATAGTTATTGTCAGGGGGTCAGGGAGAGGGAAATGGGGGATATCTGTCTAATGGGTATGGGGTTTCCTTTTGGGGTGACAAAAATGCTTTCAAACTAGATAATGATGATGGGTTGCACAACATTGTGGAGGTACTAAATGCCACTTAATTCAGTTCTTTTTATTGAAGAAGTAAGATTCGTATAACAAAGTCACAGAGTCATTGTTAATTTTGTTATGTGAATCTTACTTCAATAAAAAGAATTTTTTAAAAGGCAAATTTTGCCTCAGTCCAACCAATATTAATAAGAACCTGTTCTGTGCCAGCCCTGTGATGGGCGCCTGAAAGCCTATGATCATATTATAAACAGAAACTGCTTTCCAAAGTTTCCTAGAGGAGCACTCAAATATATATATACACTGAGACCTTTAAGATATTATTAGGCAAACTAATGATGCTTCCCAGTGGTGGTGCAGTGATAAAGAATCCACCTGCCAATGCAGGAGACTCAAGAGATGTGAGTTCGATCCCTGGGTCGGGAAGATCTCCTGGAAGAGGAAATGGAAACCCACTCCAGTATTCTTGCCTGGAGAATCCCATGGACAGAGGAGCCTGGTGGGCTATAGTCCATGGGATGGCAAAGAGGTTGGAGAGGACTGAGGGCCTTGCCAGGTCTCCCCCCCCCCCCCACATCCTCTGCTTTAGCTCCTCTCTGAAGTACCTAGATAACTCTATTTGATGCAAATTTCCTGAGTTGTTTTGCAAATGTGAAACCCCTCCTCAACCAAATTGAAGATGTTAACTACTTGAGGACCTTGAGCACATAGCCCCAGGCCTCCCCTGGAGTATAAGAATTGAAAAAGTTAACCCCTGTGACACCATCCTATTCCCTCATCATCAGTCAATCAGAGAATTTTGCCTGTTCTGATCCTGTACCCTGACACCCCCTCCCTTGCCTGGCTTTAAAAAATGCTTTGCTGATACCCTTAGAGGAGTTCAGAGTTTTAAGGCAAGACCTGACTCCTTGCATGGCCCTGCAATAAACCTTTCTCTGCTCCAAATCCAACGTTTCAGTTTGGCCTCACTGTGCATCAGACACACAGACTTGCGTTAACAGTGCCACCAGAATACACTGAGGGCATAGGAGAGTTAGAGCTGGGAGGTGTGTAAAGAGGGCTGCACTGAAGGGGTGACACTGGAGCTACCTGATTCGAAAGGCATCTTGATGTGGAAAAAGCATGGCCATTGAAGTCAGACTTGTGTAGGTTAAAGTCCTGCCTATTCTAGCTGCAGAATTGCGGACAGGTACCTTCATTTCTTGAAGCTTTCTGTTGTTTGTAAAATAGAGGTATTAATAATCCCTACTTCCTGGGGTTATTTTGAGGATCAGATGAGAAAATGCTTGTGAGTCCTTGGCTCACACAGGCTGACGTGTTGCTCCTTTGCTAATCTAGCTCACCTCCTCCATTCAGTGCGTTGTTCTCAGGCTGTGGAAGTAGGGCCTTCAGAAGATGTGGAGGGGTTGGGGTGGAGGTAAGAGGAGGAAAGGTGATGTTATTTAAGAGATCTTCCCGTTTCAGAATCTCAGAGGGGACTCTTGGGAATTTCCACAAACTTCCTTTTGCCACCTAGATTTGGGTGCAGCCCCTAGGAGAACACTGCACCCTAAGAGTCTCGCATCCTTCGAGTCACCTGCAGATGGTTTCGGGGGATTCATCTTTCAGTTCAGTTTAGTTCAGTAGCTCAGTCGTGTCTGACTCTTTGCAACCCCATGGACTGCAGCACACCAGGCTTCCCTGTCCATCACCAACTCCCTGAGCTTCCTCAAACTCCTGTCCATCGAGTTGGTGCTGCAGGTTTGATAAGCCTTTAAGGCTTGTAGGCACCCTCTGTGTGGTGCTGTCTGGCTTGGTAGGCTGTTAACTGGCCAGCGATTTTGGGCCCCAGTAATTCTGGGCCCCAGTAACAGTTGTGGTGTTTGTTTTCAGGGAAACCCCAATGTGCTACGCAGTAACTCATAAATGGTGGTGGTGGTTTAGTCGATAAATCATGTCTGACTCTTGCGATCCCATGGACTGTAACCTGCCAGGCTCCTCTGTCCAGTGGATTCTCCAAGCAAGAATACTGGAGTGGGTTGCCATTTCTGTCTCCAGGGGATTTTCCTGACCCAGGAATCGAACCCGGGTCACCTGCATTGCAGGCAGATTCTTTACTGACTGAGCTAAGAGGGAAGCTTATAAATAGATTAAATGAATTGTTCAGCCGTAACTTTGCATCTAATCATGTCATATTGCCTTTTGCTTTGTAAGGGTTATTCTGTCCTGAGGAATTAAAAATGATGAAATAGCCTTGGGTAAAAACAAGTGAGCAGCCGAGTAGCTCTTCATATACATAGCAGTTCCTCCTTCCTGCAGGGAGCATGCAGTCTGAGGTTGCTGGTGTCTGCACAAAGGCAGCAGCTGACAAGGAGAGGGAGGCAGAAGTGGAGTTTTTAATGGCGTACATTCTTATAGGTTCTTTAGGGGTTTTAACCCATTAGCTGCAAAAATTAAATATTGTTATGCAATAACTTACAATAAAAATATACTCTCAACCAAACGATGAAGTAAATATCCCCACCCTTGCACTGCTTGGCTGGGTTCTAAATAGCTTGGGTATTTTTGCCTACCAAAGGATTAAGTTAACTTTTTCTTCCAAGATTGAACCCTCAGGATTTTAGGGCAATGCTCCTTTTACCTTTCCTGTGTTATACTGTCCCCCTCAATGTCCACTACAGTGTGGTCCACACACTGCCACTATGTAAAATAGCTATTTTATCAGAGTAAACGAGTATGATATAACGGAAATGGTACCACTCCAAAAGTTAAGAATCTTAGAGACTCTTTCCTTCTAACTCGCTGCGTGACTCAATATATTTCTTGACCTCTCTGCCTCAAGCGCTAAAGATCATATCAGATGATCTCTACAGTCTCCCCAGATATGATATATTATTCATTATGAACCTGGTAAATTGCAAGTACATGATCACACATTCTTCTATCCAGCTTGGCCTGCCTTGAAAACATTGTTAGTCCTAAGTCCTCCTTGTTCACTTACTGGCTCATCAGCATTTACAGCCTAACCTACTGAGTCATCTTGTCCTACCAATTATTTTCTGATCCTTTTATTCTTGAGGAAGCAAGGTCCTTGAACTCTGGGTCCTAGGGAGTTTTTTGCTACTTGTTTAAAGTATGAATTCTTTTCTTAAGAGCAACCCGAAATTGGAGAGAGCCATGTCCCTGAGAGTGATTCCAAAAATTTCTCCAAACTATCTTTGCACTGACCTGGCCACACAGAACTTGTTCTTCCAAGTCTTCTGCCTAATGATTCATTTCTTCATACTCAAAAAAGCTTTCTTTACTCTGTCACCAAAAACTCCAAGACATCACTAGATCTTTTTCAAACAAGCAGTAGTTCTAACCATTATTTCAGCCTTAGGTTGTGTGTTGATCATCTGCATGTATTGACACATAATTTTTCACATGAGCAGGCCTCACTTGTAATAGCCAGAAACTAGGGAAGAATAACAAAATCTTCACCAACTGATGAATGGTTAAACAAAATGTAATGTATCTGTTGAAAGGATGATTATTCAGTCATAAAGAGAAAATTGATACATGCTACAATGCAGATGAAACTTGAAAACATTATGTTAAGTGAAAGAAGCCAGACAGAAAAAACTCATGTATTGTATGGTTCTACTTATATTAAATCTTCAAATAAGCAAATTCATAAAGATAGAAAACATATTCGTGGTGGTTAGGATCCAGAGGGAGGGAGAGAGAGATGGGAAATGATGAAGAACTGTTAATGTATTTGATGTTTCTTCTGGGGGTGACAAATATATTCTGGAACTAGATAGCATGAATGTTGGTTCAAACTGTGGATATATTAAAAACTATTGAATTGTATACTTTAAAAGATAAGTTTATGGTATGTGAAGTATACTCAATTAAAAACTCTATAAGGTAAAAAGTTTGTTACCACTTTAAAAAATGCTCTAACTGTAGAGCCAGACAGCTCAGATTAGAACTGCAGCCTTTTCTCTTACTGGCTGTGTGACACTGAGTGTGTGTGTGTGTGTGTGTGTGTGTGTGTGTGTGACTCAATTGTGTTCGATTCCTTGCAACTCCGTGGACTGAAGCCCACCAGACTCCTCTGTCCATGGGATTCCCTAGGCAAGAATACTGGAGTGGGTTGCCATTTCCTGCTCCAGGGTATCTTCCCTACCCAGATATCAAACCCCACATCTCCTGTATTGCAGATGGATTCTTTACCGTCTGAGCCACTAGGGAAGCCCTGTGAAATTGAATAAGTTACCAAATATCTTTCAGCATCAGTTTCCTCACATAAAATGAGGAAAATAATAGGATCCACAGGTAATGCCTTTAAAACTGTTTGATTGGTGTCTGGTATATAATAAGTGCTTAATAAATATGAAAAATTATCACTGTATTTAACCCACAGTGATGTAATGGGAACTTGAGGGTCCTATCCTCTGAGAGTCCTTGAAAATCCTCTATTGCTCCATCTACTTTTGCATCATATTAACTGGATTTAATACTCTGAAGTTCACTGTGAAGAAATTAGAACTCTAGTTGTTTTTACCACGTATGTTAACATTTTCATAACTATTAATATAAAAATCTAGTTTCATCAGCAAACTTTTACAACACTGGTATATATGTTCATTCATCCACACTCTACTTTTAAAATAGCCTTATTGCCGAGGGTGGGATGATTTGACAGAATAGCATTGAAACATGTATATTATCATATGTGAAACACATCGCCAGTCCAAGTTCAATGCATGAGACAGGGTGCTCAGGGCTGGTGCACTGGGATGACCCTGAGGGATGGGTTCGGGAGGGAGTTGGGAGAGGGGTTCAGGATGGGGAACACATGTACACCCATGGCTGATTCACGTCAGTGTATGGCAAATCCCACTACAATATTGTAAAGTAATTAGCCTCCAATTGAAACAAAAAGAAAAAAAATAGCCTTATTAAAGTTTAATTTACATAAAATATGCATATTTAAAGTGTGTGTGTTAGTTGTTCAGTCGTGTCTGACTCTTTGTGACCTCATGGACTATGTAGTCTGCCAGGCTCCTCTGTCCATGGGATTCTCCAGGCAAGAATATTGGAGTGGGTTGCCTTTTCCTTCTCCAGGGGATATTCCTGACCCAGGGATTGAACCCAGGATTGTACATTGCAGGCAGATTCTTCAACCATCTGAGCCACCAGGGAAGCCCCATTTAAAGTATGTATTTTACATATTGCTGGTTAACAATTTTGTAAAGCAGAAACTATAACAACATTGTAAAGCAATTATATTGTGATAAAATAAAGTATATATTTTGATGAGATTTGATCAGTGCATACACCCATATAATCACCATAGATTCATGATAGAGAATATTTCCATCATCTTAAAATTTTCCATTGTGTCTCTCTGCAGTCATCCTAACCTCCACCTCTGGCCCCAGGCAACCATTCAGTTCAGTTCAGTTTGGTTCAGTCACTCATTCGTGTCTGACTCTTTGTGACTCCATGAATCACAGCACGCCAGGCCTCCCTGTTCATCACCAACTCCCGGAGTTCACTCAAACCCACGTCCATCGAGTCGGTGATGCCATCCAGCCATCTCATCCTCTGTCGTCCCCTTTTCCTCCTGCCCCCAATCCCTCCCAGCATCAGAGGCTTTTCCAATGAGTCAACTTTTCGCATGAGGTAGCCATAGTACTGGAGCTTCAGCTTTAGCATCATTCCCTCCAAAGAACACCCAGGGCTGATCTCCTTCAGAATGGACTGGTTGGATCTCCTTGCAGTCCAAGGGACTCTCAAGAGTCTTCTCCAACACCACACTTCAAAAGCATCAATTCTTCGGCGCTCAGCCTTCTTCACAGTCCAACTCTCACATCTATACATGACCACTGGAAAAACCATAGCCTTGACTAGACGGACCTTTGTTGGCAAAGTAATGTCTCTGCTTTTCAATATGCTATCTAGGCAACCATTACTCTACTATAAATAATAATAGATTGTATTTTCCCTTCAGTTTTGTATAAATGGAATCATACACATTTATTCTTTTGTATCTGTTTTACTCTTTTGAAAATGTTTTTCAGGCTTATTCATGTTGTTGTGTGTATCAGTAGTTTGCTCATTTTTGTTACTAAGTAGTACTCATGTGATTGTGTTTATCCATTCATCTGTTAATGGGGAACTTGTGCTGTTTTCAGTTTTTAAGTATTTTGAATAAAGTTGCTTTTAACATTAATATATGTCTTTATATGAACATATATTTTCCTCTCTCGGATAAATACCAAGGAATGGAATTGCTAGTCACTTGTTAAATGCATGTTTAATTTTGTTAGAATCTGTCACACCATGACTCAAAAGTGGTTGTATTGGGTTGGCTGAAAAGGCCATTTGGGTTTTTTCCATTAAATGTTATAGAAAAACCTGAATGATCTTTTTGGTCAACCCAGTATCTTTCTACATTCCCAACACAAATTTCTGAGAGTTCTAGTGCCTCCACGTCTTCACTAACACTTAGCATTAAGCTTCATTTCATATGCTTATAGTCCATTCTTACATCTTCTTTTGTTAACTGCCTGTTTAAGAATTCAGTACTCAAGAAATCAATGCCTATTTTTATTTTCTTTTTTCAAGTTGTTTCTTATCATGGAGATAACAGAGTTCTTTATATACACTGGACACAAATTCCTTTTCAGATTTATGTGTTGAAAATATTTTCTCCCAGTCTGAGGCTTACTTTTCATTTTCTTAGCAAAAACTTTGGAAGAACAGAGGTTTCTAATTTTTTTGAATTCTTATTTATCAATTATTTTCTTTCCAGGTTTATGCTTCTCTGTCCTATGTAGGTAGACAATGTTTGCTTATGCCAAGGTTGTAGATATTTTTTCCCTGTTCCTTCTGGAAGTTGTACAGCTGTTTAGCTTTTATGATTAGGATTACAATCCATTTTTATTAAATTTTGGGGTATAGAGTGAGTTAAAGGTTGAACTTTATTTATTCCATATTTATTTCAGAAGAGACTAAGAAGAGGTGGCAAGAATACACAGAAGAACTATACAAAAAAATGTCTTAATGGCCTAGATAACCATGATGTGTGGTCACTCGACTAGAGCCAGACATACTGAAGTGTGAAGTTAAGTGGGCCTTAGGAAGCATTATCACTATGAACAAAGGCTAATGGAAGTGATAGAATTCCAGCTGAGCTATTTCAAATCCTAAAAGATGATGCTGTTAAAGTGCTGCACTCAATATGTCAGCAAATATGGAAAACTCAGCAGTGGCCTCAGGACTGGAAAAGGTCAGCTTTCATTCCAATCCCAAAGAAGGGCAATGCCAAAGAATGTTCAAACTGCTGCACAATTGTGCTCATTACACGTGCTAGCAAGGTTATACTCAAAATCCTTCAAGCTAGGCTTCAGTAGTATGTGAACCGAGAATTTTCAGATGTACAAGCTGGGTTTAGAAAAGGCAGAGGTATAACTGTCCAAAACTGAGCCAGGAAGAAATGTAAAATCTTAACAGGCCCATCACAAGCACAGAAATCAAAACCGTAATCAGAAATCTTCCAACAAACAAAAGCCCAGGACCAGATGGCATCACAGATGAATTCTACCAAAAATTTAGAGAAGAGCTAACACCTATCCTACTCAAACTCTTCCAGAAAATTTAAGAGGAAGGTAAACTTCCAAACTCATTCTCTGAGGCCACCATCACCCTAATACCAAAACCTGACAAAGATGCCACAAAAAAAGAAAACTACAGGATAATATCACTGATGAACATAGATGCAAAAATCCTTAACAAAGTTCTAGCAAACAGAATCTAACAACACAGTAAAAAGATCATACATCATGACCAAGTGGGCTTTATCCCAGGGATGCAAGGATTCTTCAACATTTGCAAATCAATCAATGTGATACACCACATTAACAAATTGAAAGATAAAAAACATAGGATTATCTCAATAGATGCAGAGAAAGACTTTGACAAAATTCAACATCCATTTATGATAAAAACCCTCCAGAAAGCAGGCATAGAAGGAACATACCTCAACATAATAAAAGCCATATATGATAAACTCACAGCAAACATGATCCTCAATGGTGAAAAATTGAAAGCATTTCCCCTAAAGTTAGGAACAAGACACAGATTCCCACTCTTAACACTACTATTCAATATGGTTTTGGGAGTTTGGGCCATAGTAATCAGAGCAGAAAAAGAAAAAAGGAATCCAGATCGGAAAAGAAGTCAAATTCTCACTGTTTGCAGATGACATGATCCTCTACATAGAAAACCCTAAAGACTCCACCACAAAATTACTAGATCTAATCAATGAATACAGTAAAGTTGCAGGATATAAAATCAACACACAGAAATCCCTTGCATTCCTATACACTAACAATGAGAAAACAGAAAGAGAAATTAAGGAAACAATTCCATTCACCATTGCAACAAAAAGAATAAAATACTTAGGAATAAACCTACCTAAAGAAACAAAAGACCTATATATAGAAAACTATAAAACACTGGTGAAAGAAATCAAAGAGGACACAAATAGATGGAGAAATATACCATGTTCATGGATCGGAAGAATCAATATAGTGACGATGAGTATACTACCCAAAGCAATCTATAGAATCAGTGTGATCCCTATCAAGCTCCAATGGTATTTTTCAGAGAATTAGAACAAATAATTTCACAATTTGTATGGAATTATAAAAAACCTCGAATAGCCAAAGAAATCTTGAAAGAATGAAACTGGAGGAATCAACCTGCCTGACTTCAGGCTATACTACAAAGCAACAGTCATCAAGACAGTATGGTACTGGCACAAAGACAGAAAAATAGATCAATGGAACAAAATAGAAAGCCCAGAGATAAATCCACACACATATGGACACCTTATCTTTGAAAAAGGAGGCAAGAATATACAATAGAGAAAAGACAATCTCTTTAACAAGTGGTGCTGGGAAAACTGGTCAACCACTTGTAAAAGAATGAAACTGGAACACTTTCTGACACCATACACAAAAATAAACTCAAAATGGATAAAAGATCTAAATGTAAGACCAGAAACTATGAAACTCCTAGAGGAAAACATAGGCAAAACACTCTCTGACATAAATCACAGCAGGATCCTCTATGACCCACCTCCCAGAGTAATGGAAATAAAAGCAAAAATAAACAAATGGGACCTAATTAAACTTAAAAGCTTTTGCACAACGAAGGAAACTCTAAGCAAGGTGAAAAGACAGCCTTCAGAATGGGAGAAAATAATAGCAAACAAAGCAACTGACAAAGAATTAATCTCAAAAATATACAAGCAGCTCCTACAGCTCAATTCCAGAAAAATAAGCGACCCAATAAAAAAAATGGGCCAAAGAACTAAACAGACATTTCTCCAAAGAAGACATACAGATGGCTAACAAACACATGAAAAGATGCTCAACATCACTCATTATCAGAGAAATGCAAATCAAAACCACAATGAGGTACCATCTCATGCTGGTCAGAATGGCTGCAATCAAAGTCTACAAACAATAAATTCTGGAGAGGGTGCAGAGAAAAAGGAACCCTCTTACACTATTGGTGGGAATGCAAACTAGTACAGCCACTATGGAGAACAGTGTGGAGATTCCTTAAAAAGCTGGAAATAGAACTGCCATACGACCCAGCAATCCCAGTGCTGGGCATGCACACTGAGGAAACCAGAATTGAAGGAGACACGTGTACCCCAATGTTCATCGCAGCACTGTTTATAATAGCCAGGACATGGAAGCAACCTAGATGTCCATCAGCAGACGAATGGATAAGAAAGCTGTGGTACATATCCACAATGGAATATTATTCAGCTATTAAAAAGAATGCATTTGAATCAGTTCTAATGAAGTGGATGAAACTGGAGCCTATTATACAAAGTCAAGTAAGGCAGAAAGAAAAACACCAATACAGTATATTAACACATATATATGGAATTTAGAAAGATGTTAACAATGACCCTATATGGGAGATAGCAAAAGAGACACAGATAAAGAACAGACTGTTAGACTCTGTGGGAGAAGGCGAGGGTGGGATGATTTGAGAGAATATCATTGAAGCATGTATTTTATCATATGTGAAATAGATCACCAGTCTAGGTTTGATGCATGTGGCAGGATGCTCAGGTCTGGTGTACTGGGATGACCCTGAGGGATGGGATGCGGAGGGAGGTTGGAGGGAGGGTCAGGATTGGGAACACATGTACACTCATAGCTGATTCATGTGAATGTATGGCAAAACCCACCACAATATTATAAAGTAAATAGCCTCCAATTAAAATAAAAAACAAACAAACAAACAACAACCACAACAAAAAGAAAAGGCAGATGAACTGGAGATCAAGTTGCCAACATTGGTTGGATCATGGAGAAAGCAAGGGAGTTCCAGAAAAATATCAACTTCCACTTCATTGACTACATTAAACCCTTTGACTGTGTGAATCACAACTAACTGTGGAAAATTCTTAAAGAGATGGGAATACCAGACCACCTTACCTGCCTCCTGAGAAACCTGTATGCAGGTCAAGAAGCAACAGTTAGAACCAGACATGGAACAACGGACTGGTTCAAAATTGGGAAACGAGTATATCAAGGCTGTATATTGTCACCCTGCTTATTTAACTTATATGCAGAGTACATCATGTGACATGGTGGGCTGTATGAATCATAAGCTGGAATCAAGACAGCTGGGAGAAATATCAACAACCTCAGATATGCAGATGACACCACTGTTATGGCAGAAAGTGAAGAGGAGCTAAAGAGCTTCTTGATGAGGGTTAAAGAGGACAGTGAAAAAGCTGGCTTGAATCTCAACATGAAAAACACTTAAGATCATGGCATCTGGTCCCATCACTTCATGGCAAATAGAAGGGGGGAAAGTGGAAGCAGTGACAGATTTTCTTTTCTTGACCTCCAAAAAGGGCTTCCCAGGTGGTTTTAGTGGTAAAGAACTCACCTGCCAATATAGGAGACACAGAGACTTGGGTTCAGTCCCTGGGTGGGGAAGATCCCCTGGAGGAGGAAATGGCAACCCACTCCAGTATTCTTGCCTGGAGAATCATATGGACAGAGAAGCCTGGTGGGCTACAGTCCATGGAGTCACAAAGAGTCAGACATGAATGAAGCAACTTAGCACACAGGCACTCATTCAGTAGTCTATGCAGGTAATCATCACTCAGGAATTTTGATATCATAAAGTTGTACTCCAGGTCAGGTAGGATTCTAGTTTCTAGAAGGGTGGAGGGAACACTGCTTGCAAGAGTAAGACTGGTCATGAATCCTAGAGGACCTAGAGTGCTAGGCATTTGGCGATGACTCAAAGAACAGTGAAGAAAAAAGGTAATGGAGGTCAGTGGGGCACTAGGTGAAGTATGAAATGGAAACCGTATGTCCTGATATTGAATCACAGAAGTATTTAGAGTTTCCTATATAACCCTTGCCTAAGTTCAAGCTTGAAATTGGAGTGAGTTCTTGGTATGTAGGCAGGAGGGCAAAATACACCCTGCTATGTTGAAAGAAGTGTTTCAAAGACCAAAGACTGGAAATGACACAGAAATTGACAGATGTGGTGTTTCTACATGTGATGACCCTAGTAGGTGGAGTGAAACAAATGATACACTCCTAATGCAGATCATATTCTGCTTTGGAGCCTCCTCCCTATGCTACAGTTCCGAAAATGCTCCATTGCCTAAAACTGGGACAAATGTAGAGTTTTATTTCAGGTGTTATAGCTCTTATTTGCCTATTGTGCAATATCTAAAGCAGTTTTTCATATATATATTTTTGCTTTCTAGTTGTTTATGGCAGAAGGATAAGTCTCATAACCAGTTACTTTATCATGACTGGAAGCCCACTAGATCATTTTTATTTCATTTTTTATTAAGTGATATTTCTTTTTTAATCAAATGTGGTCAAGGCATAGTTTATAACTTCCATTCTCTCTATTAAACTATGGTCTAGTTTAAAAGCAAGATATTTCCCTTTGAGTAACTGGGGGAATGAAAACATTTTCACTCTAATTGATGGTCTTTATCAGAAAAAAATATGTCCAGAAATCTTCTGGACATGGGCTGGTAATTTTGTTTGCATAGAAATGTAAGGAAAGGGAAAATTATACTATGCTTTAAAATATTCTCAATTCATTGGTTAAAAAATACTCACTTTCTAAGAATTTTTTTCTAAAAATAATTTTGTCTATCTATATATAATATTTTATGGAGAACAAGAAGAAAAGGGACAAGAATATAAATAAATCCAAAGTTAATTTTAAAATTAATTCCAGAACTCATTCAAGATTTTAATGGCCTCAGACATTCTTTTGTGATGAAGCTGTGTTCTCAGAGAGAATAAGAGCTGGGTAACCAATTGGTTTAATGTTTTTCCTTGAAAGCCAGGAAGTACAAGTTGAAATTAGTGTTCAATCACAGTAAATGTATCATTTATAGTTTCTGGTAAAATGAAATTTTCTCTGTAGTTTCAAATTTATATTATTATTTAAAGTGACATTTTATATACACACATTTGAAACTGCTTCAGTTGTCTATTTGAATTATGAGAGGTCTATTAGAGTTTAATAATAAAAATTAAGAAATACATAAAATGGGACCTACCTTTCAGTTTCTGAAGAGGTAGGAAAGACTTTTACAGATGATCATTTATTTATACAGTTGTCTATACTCTTTCTCCCTCTTCCTCATCAATTTTGGAGCTCACCATTGCACTAAACATGCTCTAGACAAGGTCTGCACTGCACTCTGTATTGCCAGATTCAGCAGACACCCGTGAGACCTTATTTTCCTAGATCTCTCTGCAGCGTTCTAGGCTATTGACTGCATTACTCCTTTTTGAAACTTCCTTTGCTTCCAAAATACTACTCTCCTGGTTATACTAGTTTATTCTCAGATTGCTTCTTTACTATCTATTCTTCAGAGTCTTTACTGGCTGAATTAACTGGTTTGTCAGAGATTCATCATTGGCTCATTTTTCTTCTACATGTACAAATGCTTTGATCACATTTACACAGTTTTGTTCTTTGCTATATGTAAATGATGTTCAAAATGAATAGTGCAGTCTTCTTGTCCGAGCTCCAGATGCACATGTGGCAGAAGAAAGAAACTCCACATGGGAGTGTTTGCAGGCTTCTCACTCACCATCCCTCCAAAGTGAACCTTATTACTCTCATCTAATTTGTCCCCTCTTCTTAGTATCCTAAAAAGAAACCATGATTTCTTGCTGGAAGAGAGGCTACATACATACATAATGCAATTTTGAGGTGTGGAGAAGAGAAAGAAGACAGAAATCCAAGAAGCTGGTGGAAGAAACCTGCTATTCCTACCTTGGGGACTGCAAGAAATAGAGTCTTAGGGACTTTGTGGTTTAACATTAGATGATTGGAGAAGAAAGAGGATGTAAACAAGGACGGCTGTAGATTGTGTATAAGGATGACCTCTAAAGTCTTTAAAGACAAGTTAATAAACTAGTTTTGGCTATTAAATATTGATTCTTTAAATACCGCTTCCTACAGAAGCTGAGCCACGGGCGTTTATCAAGATTCATTATGATTAAACATACGAATGTGCTGTGCTGTGCTTAGTTGCTCAGTTGTGTCCAACTCTTTGCAACCCCATGGACTGTAGCCTGCCAGGCTCCTCTGTCCGTGGGGATTTTCCAAGCAAGAATACTGGAGTGGGTGGCCATGCTTTTCCCCAGGGGATCTTCCCAACCCAGGGATTGAACTCACGTCTCCCACACTGCAGGCAGATTCTCTACTATCTGAGCCACCAGGAAAGCTCATGAATACTGGAGTGGGTTGCCATGCCTTCCTCCAGAGGATCTTCCCATCCCAGGAATCAAATGGGGCTCTCCTGCATTGCAGGCAGATTCTTTACCAGCTGAGCTACCAGGGAAGCACCAACATATGAATGTCTAATACTTCGTGGATTTCCTTATGGGCATCTCAGATACAATGTGTCCAAAACTGAACTTGTCCAAAACTTATATTCAAAGCTGAACTCAATAGCATATAAAGTGGATAAGAGCGTGGATTCTGAAGATGAATTCACTGAATCTGAAACTTTTCTAGATCACTTAACATCTGGATGACTGTGGGAATATTCCTGAATCTATGCTTCAATTTTATCTGTATAAGGGAGATTATACTAAAGTACCTACCACAGAGGATTGCTATGATGATTAAATGAGTTAATATTTGTAAAGCACTTAAAACAGTATCTGATGCTTACTAAACAATACATGTATTAAATGAATAAAACACAAATCTTTATCCTCTCCCTCACCTTCAATCTTGTCTTCTTTTAGTGATCGCCAAATCAGTGAATGAAACCACCATGTATCCAAAAGCCCATGCCATGCCTTAACCTCTTCTTCCTCATTTCTCACCTCCAATAGGCTGCCAGGTACCATTAATTATGTGTCCCCAATTATTATCTTTTACTCTTTGAAACTGTTGGAACAGTAACTCAATTTGTGTGCTGGGCACTAGGAATACAAGGAACAGATGGTCAAGACTTCTCATGAAATTTATGGTTTAAAAGAGGAAGACAGGCATGGAACAAGTAATTACAAATGTTAGGCTTTCTTCTACATAACATGGCTATAATGATGGTTATTTGGTCCCTTCAGGAGTCTACAGTGTATAAGAGAAACTGATACAGAGAGAAAAAATTTCAAATTACAATTGTGTGATTAGTGCTCTAATGGCAAGATTTGTAAAAGGCAGTGGGAGTTCTGCAGGCCATACAACCAAATCTTCTTGAATGGGAAGTCAGGTAGGTCTCCCTAGAGAAAGTGACTTTTTTTTTTACTCTGGAAGGAAATCAAGGAGTTTATTATATGGCAAAGGAAATAGACCATTTCAAAGGTAGGAAATAGTATGTGCAAAGGCATTTGGTCATTAAACCAAAGGCATTATTATTAAAGAGAATTATGATAAATTCAATGAGACTAGAACAGAGAGATTGAAGAAAGGGGGTGACAGGAGGAGCTAAGATAGGTTAGGGTTTAATGGTGACAATCTTTCTGCCAGGCTTAGAAGTTTAGCTTTAAGCCACAGAAAATAGGCACTACCAGAAGATTCTGAGCAGCAGGTTGAGGTGATTCTACCAAAATGCTTCCTTGATAAAACAGGATTAAGTTAGCATTATCTTATTCAGTTTGGGGAACTGTAACATTTTCTAGAAATTTCCATCTGATTAAGCCCTTATAAAACCCCTGAGATTATTAAATTGGGTTTATGGAATTTACATTGTAAACTCTTCAGGTTTTATGAAAAAGAAAATTGAGACCAAGAGCAAACAAGTTGATCTGTTTGTTTTTCTCTGCTCCTGTTGACTCTCATATTATTTTTTCTTGTCTTAAATGTTTCTGATAATTCCCATTTTCTTGGTTTTCAGTTTTAATTATTGACCTCTTTCCTTCCCATCCTCAGGCCTTAGATCATATCACATCATTTCCTGAATCCACCCTCCAAATTCCTTATCTCGTAACAGATTAGGACTTTCCTGGTGGCTCAGATGGTAAAGAATCTGCCTGCAATGCAGGAGACCCAGGTTCAACCCCTGGGTTGGGAAGATCTCCTGGAGAAGGAAATGGCAACCCACTCCAGTGTTCTGGCCTGAAAAATTCTACAGATGGAGGAGCCTGGCAGATTATAGTCCATGGGGTCACAAAGAGTCAGACACAACTGAACTACTGTTGACGGATGTTTTCACCATCAGTAAAGGATCCCCTCAGTCCTGATACTGCATTGATCAGTAAATCATGCTGATTCTGCCTCCAAAGTTATATAAGCTTTCAAGACCACTTCTAGAAGTTGCTCATATGATACTGCATCCTGCAGACACCATTTCATTTCTTTGATTTTTCTGGTAAATGGATGGAGCAATTTCCAACTCTGAGCTTCCAGAACTGCAATTTTATTCCAGAGTTCTCACATCAAATTGTCTCCAAACCTATCTTCCAAATATCCACTGTAATTACCATGGTTGCCAATAGCCTTTAGAAACCCTGACCAGATCTGAGACATGAATTGTTTAGTCATGTCTATGGATATAAGAATCTTACAAATTTGATCCTCTTTCCTACTCCAGGAACCAAATTCCTTCTTTGGATTTGTGGTGGATGAATCCAAACAGTGATTTTCCAGTTTCATGGGGCTCAGAGAAATGTTTATTACTTGCTACGAACTTTCACCACCTATTTAATGTTGCAAAACTTTGTTTTAAGTTTCTAATATTTCCCCTGTACCTTCCTAGGCTACTAAATACATTTAAAAAAAGAAAAACAAACCAACTTCTGTTGGTACTTGGCAGGAAGGGACTGAAGTCAAAGAAAGGAGAATATGGATGAAATTGCATGAGAGAAAATTTATGATAAGCAACACATGACGATTCCTGCCAGTAAAGTCTATTTGCTGTAGAGTTGGAAAACATTGGAAGTACTATCCCTAGAGATAGTGGCTTAGGTCTATGAATGAAAAACAAGATGCAAATAGTATTCAAAACAAACCCATTTAGATAGCCATTAATCCATTTTCTTCACAGGACCTTTTTATCTCAAATGTATGAGTATTGCATAACATCATCAAGAAAATTGTGCTTAGTACTTAGGACTCAAGTTGTCGTCCTTACAAAGACTATCTGTGAGACACTAAAAATCATTTTTGTAATAAAACTTGAAAAAACCATAGGGTTTTAACATGTTAGAACTAGAAAGATCTACCTTAGGGTATCCGGTCTACCGTGTCATTTTATAGATAGGGAAACTGAGACCTGAACAAAAAAGGGAAGGGGCTTGCTTAATGGAAGACAGCTGGCAGAGCTGAACCCAGGGGCCCTGCACTTCAAGTCCCTTTTTTCCTACATACTGGCCACATGGACACATATTTGTGATTAATGAGAACATTTTCTATTTGTTAAATTTACAGAAATTTAAACTATTGTGAAAAACAAACAATAAAACAGGAAAGGGGGCTATAATCCCTGCAAATGCTTTTTTCATTAGACTTCAAATAAGAGTCCCCATTTTCCCTCTATTCCAAGGCCTTATTGACAGTTGATTGCTGAGCGGTTGTTTTTAACCCAGTCTTGTTTTGCTTTATTTCATCCTTGATTGCATTCAGCTTCTCTCTCCAGCAGCCACTTCTTAACTGCTACCATTTTGTAAGCTTCCCTGCTGCTCTAAGGCTGTCATTGTGACTGATTAATTTCATTAACACAATGATGCACTTAAGCAGGACTAACTCATCTCTTTTGTTTTGTGATCTGGAGTACACATCACAGAGTATTTGCAGGAGGAGATAGCTGCTTAGATGCCAGATGGGAAGAGAAAAATATAAGGACCGTTGCTTACATTTCTTTAAGTAAAATGTTCAGTACCTCTCGGGTCCTTGAGGAACCCAGCTAAGGCATTCATCTACACAATCAGAATCCTATTGTTTTGCAAGTGCTTTGCTTATCCTGGCGGCTGAGAACATGACTTTCAATGTATCATCTATCAACCAAAGAAGAGAAAAAAGGACCCTAACATTTATTTAACATCTACTAAGTGCCAGGCACTATCCTAGTAGACCTTTTATCATCAAATTAAGTGCCTGCTTCACAATGATAAATCCTTTATTGCTCAGGAAAGCTTT
This sequence comes from Bos javanicus, assembly GCF_032452875.1. Lineage (NCBI taxonomy): Eukaryota > Metazoa > Chordata > Mammalia > Artiodactyla > Bovidae > Bos > Bos javanicus. The sequence continues at coordinate 21,752,822 of NC_083897.1, forward strand.
TTAACTAGATGTACAGTTACTGCCCTGAAACCATGTCACTGTTTCAATCGCTGGCTTCTACCCATGCAAGTTAACCCAATTAAAAGATGAGAAAGGGTAATGAGAGAAAAACCCAAGATTTAGACATGAGAGCACTAACACAGAACCCCTCGCCTTCAAGTAAACTGGACATATGTGAAAATAAGTTTATTGTTGCTTTCTGAAAAGTTTGCAGACTTCTCAGAAATATGATATAGCAGAAAATACTTTGGGCTTAAAGATCAGGGTTCTAGTCACAATTCTGCTGCTGACTAGCCTAGTGATATTGAGTGAGGCTCATCCTCTCTGTGGGGCTCAGTTTCTCCACATGAAAAAGCTGTGACTTTTAGAGTTCTTTCAGGGGTCAAATGGCAGAGGTTGTGGGGTTATGATTCGGAGAAAGGCTATGCAGCTAGCAGGACTCTGAGCTTCCTACCTAGCCCTGCTGTGATCAAGGCACCACTTTTTGTATAACTTTTAGATAGTAGGGTTCCAAAAAATATTTCATGTTAACAAAGATTTATATGGCTATAAAACTTTGAAAGTCATTTGATTAGATGATGTCTACAGTTCTTTTCAGCTCTGAGTCCTGTGGGTCTGTGATTTTTGAAAATCCAGCTGTTGATTGCCCAACTCTTGAAGCTACAAAAGGGAGCTAAGATTCTAGAACATTTACTTCATTTCTAACTCCATTTGTTTTCATTCTTCTGCTCTTGAAAAGCCTCTTTAAATGAACTAAGCTTGCCACTGTTTATTTCATAAAAAGCATAACAAAGGTCTGTCTAGTCAAGGCTATGGTTTTTCCAGTGGTCATGTATGGATGTGAGAGTTGGACTGTGAAGAAGGCTGAGCACCGAAGAATTGATGCTTTTGAACTGTGATGTTGGACAAGACTCTTGAGAGTCCCTTTGACTGCAAGGAGATTCAACCAGTCCATCCTAAAGGAGACGAGTCCTAGGTATTCATTGGAAGGACTGAGGCTGAGGCTGAAACTCCAATACTTTGGCCACCTCATGCGAAGAGGTGACTCATTGGAAAAGACCCTGATGCTGGGAGGGATTGGGGGCAGGAGGAGAACGGGTCGACAGAGGATGAGATGGCTGGATGGCATCACCGACTCAATGTATATGAGTTTGAGTGAACTCTGGGAGGTGGTGATGGACAGGGAGGCCTGGCGTGCTGTGATTCATGGGGTTGCAAAGAGTCGGACACAACTAAGAGACTGAACTGAAGCCATTATTGTCTGATTATTTCTTTTTGGAGAGAAAACACAACCATTTTTTCTCCTTAAAAATAATTGTATGGTTTAGGGTAACTTTTATATATATATATACACACATAGTTTTTTTTTTTTTTCCTTTTCATGTTGTTCATGGGGTTCTCGAGGCAAGAATACTGAAGTGGCTTGCCATTCCCTTCTCCAGTGGAACACGTGTTGTCAGAACTCTCCACCATGACCCATCCATCTTGGGTGTGATCACTCACCCACAGCATGATCACCCAGATGATGTGATCACTCACCTAGAGACAGACATCGTGGATTGCGAAGCCAAGTGGGCCTTAGGAAGCATCACTACGAACAAAGCTAGTGGAGGTGATGGAATTCCAGTTGAGTTATTTCAAATCCTAAAAGATGATGCTGTTAAAATGCCTCACTCAATATGCCAGCAAATTTGGAAAACTCAGCAGTGGCCACAGGACTCAAAAAGGTGTTTTTATTCCAATCCCAAAGAAGGGCAATGACAAAGAATGTTCAAACTACCACACAATTGCACTCATCTCACATGCTAGCAAAGTAATGCTCAAAATTCTCCAAGCCAGGCTTTAATAGTACGTGAACCGTGAACTTCCAGATGTTCAAGCTGGTTTTAGAAAAGGCAGAGGAACCAGAGATCAAATTGCCAACATCCATTGGATCACTGAAAAAGCAAGAGAAAAATACCTACTTCTGCTTCATTGATTATGCCAAAGCCTTTGACTGTGTAGATCACAACAAAATGGAAAATTGTTAAAGAGATGGGAATACCAGACCACCTTACCTGCCTCCTGAGAAACCTGTATGCAGGTCAAGAAGCAACTGTTAGAACCAGACATAGAACAATAGACTGGTTCCAAATTGGGAAAGGAGTACATCAAGGCTGTATATTGTCACCCTGCTTATTTAATTTATATGCAGAATACTTCATGAGAAATGTTGGGCTAGATGAAGCACAAGCCCGAATCAAGATTGCCGGGAGAAATATCAATAATCTCAGATATGCAGATGACACCACCCTTATGGCAGAAAGTAAAGAGGAAATAAAGAGCCTCTTGATGAAAGTGAAAGAGGAGAGTGAAAGAGTTGGCTTAAAACTCAACATTCAGTGGGAAAGAGACACGTGTACCCCAATGTTCATCGCAGCACTGTTTATAATAGCCAGGACATGGAAGCAACCTAGATGTCCATCAGCAGATGAATGGATAATAAAGTTATGATATATATACACAATGGAGTATTACTCAGCCATTAAAAAGAATTCATTTGAATCAGTTCTAATGAGATGGATGAAACTGGAGCCTATTATACAGAGTGAAGTAAGCCAGAAAGAAAAACACCAATACAGTATACTAACACATATGTATGGAATTTAGAAAGATGGTAACAATAACCCTGTAAACGAGACAGCAAAAGAGACACTGATGTATAGAACAGTCTTATGGACTCTGTGGGAGAGGGAGAGGGTGGGAAGATTTGGGAGAATGGCATTGAAACATGTATACTATCATGTATGAAATGAGTCACCAGTCCAGGTTCGATGCACGATACTGGATGCTTGGGGCTGGTGCACTGGGACGACCCAGAGGGATGGTATGGGGAGGGGGAGGGAGGAGGGAGGAGGGTTCAGGATGGGGAACACATGTATACCTGTGGTGGATTCATTTCGATATTTGGCAAAACCAATACAATATTGTAAAGTTTAAAAATAAAATAAAATTAAAAAAAAAAAAAAACCTCAACATTCAGCAAACTGAGATTATGGCATCCGGTCCCATCACTTCATGGCAAATAGATGGGAAAACAGTGACTGACTTTATTTTTGGGGGCTCCAAAATCATTGCAGATGGTGACTGCAGCTGTGAAATTAAAAGATGCTTCCTCCTTGGAAGAAAAGCTATGACCAACCTAGATAGCATATTGAAAAGCAGAGACGTTATTTGCTGACAACAGTCCATCTAGTCAAAGCTATTGTTTTTCCAGTAGTCATGTATAGATGTGAGATTTGGACTATAAAGAAAGCTGAGCCCCGAAGAATTGATGCTTTTGGAGAAGACTCTTGAGAGTCCCTTGGACTGCAAGGAGATCAAACCAGTCAATCTTAAAGGAAATCAGTCCTGAATATTCATTGAAAGGACTGATGCTGAAGGTGAAGCTTCAATACTTTGGTCACCTGATGCAAAGAACTGACTCATTGGAAAAGACCCTGATGCTGGGAAAGATTGAAGGAAGGAGGATAAAGGGACGACAGAGGATGAGATGGTTGGATGGCATCACCGACTTGATGGACATAAGTTTGAGCAAGCTCTGCAAGTTGGTCATGAACAAGGAAGCCAAGCGTTATGCAGTCCATGGGGTTGCAAAGAGTTGGACACAACTGAGCGACTGAACTGTCCATGTTTTTTTAATTAAGGATGGGGAAAAAATCCAACCATTGCTGAAATTGTTTGGGAAGAGCCATTATCCTTTCCAGACAGTAAGCCCTTGGGCAAGAGAATGGACTCTGATATATAGACTCACCAACAGAGTGCCAAATTCAAGATTTCTTTGAGCATTTATTCCATATGAATCCCAGTTATCCTTGTGAGATTCCCTTCATGTTTTACTGCACAGCAAACCAGAACACAGATTTGTTTGTGTTTCAGAAGCCAAACTTGATCAGAAAAATATGGATCTGGAGTGTATGTTTGCTCAACAATCTCCAAATTTTTGTAGCCTTTCCAGACCCAAAGGGCTCCAACATCTGTATTCGGTGGCCAGGTTATCATTCCCACAAGCCCTAAACTACTCCTCTCTTTTGCTAAGACAGTCAGTTAGTAGTTCTGGTACTTTTCCATCAAACCTGAGTGCACAATTATTTTAGGACAGCCTCTTTTGAAAACCTGGATTTTGGTGCCTCTTTTCCCAATCATAAAGAAATACTATAAGTATATAGTATATATATACACACACAAGCATACATACATATATATATACCTATCAATATAAACTTGTATTTACTGCTTTATGTAGTCCTTTAAATCAAATAGAAGAAAAATGGTTAAAATAAAAAATATACTTTGACAATTTTTTATAATTCTTGATTTGGAAAACTTTACCAGTTTTCTTTATTTCTTTATATGGATTTGAATTATTATCTACTGAATGATAAGTTTCCTGGGTACGGAATTCTTGGATGGTGGTCATTTCTTTCATCCCTTTGAATATACCATCCCACTGTTTTCTGGCCTCCATAGTTTCTAATGTTAAATTATCTGTTTAATTTTTTTCAATTTTTTATTGACATATAATTGATGCACAGTATTATGTTACAGGTGTACCATATAGTGATTCACAATTTTAAAAGGTTTTACTGCACTTATGGTTATTATGAAATACTGGCTACATTCTCTGTGTTATACAATATAGCCCTGTGTCTTATTTTATACATAATAGTTTGTACTTCTTAATCCCTGACCTCTATATTGCCCCTCCCCCTTGCCCAAGGTTAGATAGCTAAGAATAGCTGAGCTAGAATTCAAACCCAGGTTGGCTTGATTCTTAACCATATGCCTATTGTTGATCTCCTTGCTAATATAATGACATATTTCCATGCCTGTCTATCACTGTAAAGGAGCCAGTGTGTTCCCTGAAGTTAAGAGCCATATCTTACTTATTTCTGCATTTCTAGCACTGAGCACAATCTCTACCACATAGCAGACACTCATAATACATGTTGACTGACTAACTAAATGAATGAATGTTTGCAGCAGACACAGGCTTGCCTTGGGTAGATGTAGGTACTAGACTGAGGCAGATTACAGAGGACCAGCCTCTGTGGCTGAACACCAAAGAAGTCTTCTCAGGAATACTTCATCCAAGATTAATACATTCTGAAATCTAACCCAAATCACAAGATTTGCTTTAGTAGTAGACTTGCATTCAGAATGTTACCTCAGCACTTCAGAGGTGAAAGAAAACATCTAGCTCTTCAACCATTTGAGGAAGATAAATTTTGTATTTCAAATCTGTCAGAGGGTTTATGTGATTTAAGAGATATGTGACCTGAGAGCTAATCCTTACCCTCTTGGCTTAGAATATCACATCAGCCTAAATTTGAAATGCCTTAGTATAATTCTGTGGAGGCCAGAACCCTGATAAACATTGTTTCTTATGGCCTAAATGTTGAAGGTATTATCCTTCTAACATGAAGTTTTGGGATAAATTTAGCGTCTGTGAAAGCATAGGATTAAGAGGCTGGGGGCAGCACAAATAGATTAGCATTCATAAACAGAAGGGTATGTTGGCCTCTGCCCTTGAGTAAAGGGTATGGGCTTTTATCTTTCTGAATATGTCAGACATAGTGAGACTTGACCCATGTAACTGCTACAGGTTGGAATTACCCTGGGTACTTTGCGTGTTGCTTCCAGTGACCTGTGTTTGTATATTTGGATTCACAGATTTAAGAGTCTAAGGGTGGTCTGAATCAGAGAAGAAGGCAGACATGAGAGGCCAAATTGCACTGTCCAAATCTGGCAGCACAATATGTCCACACATACTTGCATTTTACCAAACTTTCTTGATCTTAACTTTGGGAATCATAATATATTTCACTGAGTCATAGTAAGTCAGAGCTGGAAAGGGTCTTAGAGACTAAATCCATCATGGCTGGATGGAGAAACAGAGACCCAGAAAGGGGAAAGGATTTATCCTAGGTCAGAAATATTACATGCTAGGACCCTGGTATCTGTTTTTCTTTCTACTACCCCAAAGTATCTCCTTGGAGAAAGAACAAGTCAAAGAAAATGTACCTCCTAACTCAGTGAGTGGCACCACCACTCTGGCATTCCTGTTCTTCCATTGGATCTTCCTGGCTAAATGCCATCTGGAAATGTTCCCACACTTTGCCTCTCTGGTCCTGCCCTACAGCCTCTTTGTGCTACAAAAGAAAATCTTGCTACAGATTCATTGTCCTTAATCTCAACTGGGTCCTTGACACTTCTTGGCCTTCATTTTTGCTGTTATTTCTTTCAGTGATTCTCCCACAAATTTTCGGCCTTTAAGTCTCTTATGCAACCATTAGCAGATGTTGTTGCACCATTTCACCAGTAGAATTAAAGTCATCAGACATGAGTTTACCCAGCTTCTTACTCCTCCACCTATAGTACATTTCACTTACATCCAATTTTTCTCCTTTCTTCCATTTTTAGTGGAAGATGTATTCTTTCTCCCATTCAAGACTCTTTCCTTACCCCCGTTCTTGGCCCCACCTTCAATCATCTCCTCTTCTGAGACCAAATAGCTACTCTTTATTCTGTGTCTTTATTCCCTTTCTCTCTACCAATTTCCCCAGTCTGTCTGTCTGCCTGTTTGTCTATTTAACATTTATTTATCTATTAATTTATCTCTTTGTGTACACATGCATGTGTATATATTCAAATAATTACTTCATACACCAGTCATTCAGTGCTGGTAGATGAAAAGGAAGTAACTTTCATATTCTAATGTCATTTCCCCCTCCCCACACACATGTATCTCATTTCTTTTTTTTCCCTGTGGTAAATACTCCTCAGATGGCTCAAGGAAAGGGACTTACTGTGAATTAGATCAATCAACTTGCTGCACTGAGGAGACAGAATGTTTAATACAGGAGGAGAGTAGAACCAGGGCTATGTGTTGAATCTTGGCGTGAGAACTGGGCTGTGAGCAAATCTCAGTGGTCTTTGGATACAGCAAGAGAGTATTCAAAAGCATAGAATGGACTGGGTGAAGGAAGAGAAGGCCAAGATGAGAATGATGCTTAGTTGCTCAGTCGTGTCTGACTCTTTGTGACCCCATGGACTGTAGCCCTCCAGGTTCCTCTATTCATGGGATTTCCCAGGCAAGAATACTGGAGTGGGTCACCATTTCCTTCTCCATGGGATCTTCCTGACCCTGGGATCGAACCTGTGTCTCTAGTCTCCTGCATTGGCAGGTGGATTCCTTAACACTGAGCCACCAGGGAAGCCCAAAGATGAGAATACATGAAAACAGATCACAGAGTTATGAATTTGAGTCTAAGATGGTTGGAACAAGCAGACTTCACAGGTGAAATGAAAGGACTTCCAAAAATCAGAATTTGTACAAAACAGAGCAGACAAAAAGAAGGAAGAGAAAAGGGCTGAAAAAGAGGCCTCCCACGAGGCCACTTAGTCAGGACAGAAACAGGTTACTTTTGAAACAAACCTGGTATATTAGTTTTCTATTGCTGCTTAAGAAATTACCACAAACTTAGTGGTTCATAAAGCATCACAAAGTATTATGCTTGCAACTCGAGATGTCAGAAGTCCAAAATTAGTCTCACTGGGTTAAAATCGAGGTTTTGGCAGGGCTACATTCCTTCTGGAAGTTCTGAGGGAGAATCCATGTTGTTGCCTTTCCAACTTCTAGAGACTGTCCACATTCCTTGGTTCATGGCCCTCTTCTTCCATTTTCAAAGCCAGCAGCATCAGGCCAATTCCTTCTCATACCATTATCTTACAGGTTCTCTCTTCTCCCATCCTTTTCTATTTCTAAAGATGCAATGTGATTACATTGAGCCCATCTGAATAATTCACTCAAGTTCTGCTGATTAGCAACCTTGCAACCTTCATTCTCCTTTGCCACATAACCTAACATAATCACAAATTCCAGGGATTAGGACCTGGACATATTAGGGAGGAGGTTCACTATTCTACCTCCCATACCTGGCCTGCCTAATGCACCATGAAGACCTGAAGAGGAGCCATCATCAGGGAGAGAAAAACGAGACGTTACTTTTCATTTTCCTGAAGCTTGCTCAGACTGAGCAGAGGCTCAAAACATTCCTTGAGTCTGGCCCCGAGGCATGTCTTGAGGTAGCAGGTAGCAGAACCTGCTGGATATAATACCAAGACCAACAACTCGCATGCTTGCTCAGGAAATGACAGATGGATGGATATGTGAGGTTGAGTTAGTCTCACAGTTGTATCCCTCCAGAGCCAGGGATCTGATAGATCCCCTGAGTCCCTCTCATATCTTGGTGGGGGTTGGTAATGCTGTCACCATCCCCTGAGACTCCATGCTTTTATTTTTCTCTGTTTTAAATGGAAGAAAAAAACCAGTGTTAAAAGAAAGCATCTGACCAAATGATCTGTGGAATTGCTGTGGCTGCTCCTGCTGACTGCAATCACCCAGGGACTGTTGAGCTGAGCTCAAGAAGAAGACAGAGCCTACACAGAAAATATTTTAGCAGATTTATTTTTCATTGAGTATATTGTATATTCCGCCACCCATAATTTAACAGGGTCCAGTATGCCCATTTTGATAATCATCTTCATATTCATTACAAATGTAATAGTCTTTTCTAAATCAGCACAGAAATAGAGGGTTCACAGTTTAAGGAACACAGAAACATGGAATTGCCTGATCCGTATGAAGTCTTGGGTCAAAGGGACACCCCACTTGTTAGTTTTACTTTTAGTTTCATCATTTCAAAATGTATTACCCTATTAATTAGAGCCTGAAATGCCAAATTATGCTCAGAAGCAGCACATTACAGGAGCAGAGATGAAAGAAGATTCCTATAAAGAAATGACATTTTTTTTTTTACTTTAAAAAATAAACAAAATGAAACAAAAAGGACAAACCATAACTGTCATTTGAATTAATTAGTACATTAGAAACTCATATAGCTTGTAATAATATTTATCAGTCAGGATTTGGTCAATGAAGCAGAAGCGCTATGAGTGATGATTTATTATAGGAATTTGATGTTATAGTATCCTAAGTTATCATGTAAGGCTGTTGCTTTTGCATCTGCTGTCAGGCATAAAGTCATCAAGGTCAGAACCAGGGAGGAAAGATGGGCACAGAGTGAGGAGAGGAGGGCCAAACTGAAACCTATGAGGATAAACTGGAATGTATGGGGATCAAGGAAAACTCTTAAGGACAAAAGAAGCTACAAGAACAAACGAACCTGCAAAGATAAACCAGAATCCATGAATACAGTTTGAAACCAGTCTTCCTGTCTCACCATCACCATGTGGGTGACCTACAGATCTTCACTGCATGAGCCCATCACCACTCTTCATTTCAGCTAAACAAGTTCCTTGGTCAAAAGCAATGCTGTGTGGAATATCATGAGGGGAAGAAGATGCCGACAGTGGTTTGGGCAGAACTATTGCAGGCAGGAATGGTAAATCCATATACAGCATGTCTATTCCAGTGAGAACATTCACTGCCCTTTCCATGAATGCAAGTAGTCAATGCACTCATTCCTCTGGGGAATTGTGCCATATTAAGAGCTCACTGTTGATCTCTATTTTGGCAGGTTGGGCACTCAGCAGTGGCTGGAGCCAGACAAACCTTGGTAGGCAAAGACCATGTTGCTCCGGCATCATCTCCAACCTTGTCACTAACTACTGTTTTCATGATGAGCTCTGACCAGGGTTCAGTTCAGTCACTCAGTTGTGTCTGACTCTTTGCTGCCCTATGGACTGCAGCACACCAGGCCTCCCTGTCCATCACCAACTCCCAGAGCTTACTCAAACTCATGTCCTTTGAGTCGGTGATGCCATCCAACCATCTCATCCTCTGTCGTCCCCTTCTCCTCCCGCCTTCAATCTTTCCCAGCATCAGGGTCTTTTCCAATGAGTCAGTTCTTCATATCAGGTGGACAAAGTATTGGAGTTTCAGCTTCAGCATCAGTCCTTCCAATGAATATTCAGGACTGATTTCCTTTAGGATTGATTGGTTGGATCTCCTTGAAGTAAAGAGACTCTCGAGTCTTTTCCAACACCGCAGTTCAAAAGCATCAATTCTTTGGTGCTCAGCTTTCTTTATAGAATAACTCTCATATCCATACATGACTACTGGAAAAACCATAGCTTTGACTAGACAGACCTTTGTTGGCAAAGTAACGTCTCTGCTTTTTAATATGCTGTCTAGGTTGGTCATAACTTTTTTTTCCAAGGAGTAAGCATCTTTTAATTTCGTGGCTGCAGTCACCATCTGCAGTGATTTTGGCGCCCTCCAAAATAAAGTCTGTCACTGTTTACACTGTTTCCCCATCTATTTGTGACAAGGGTAGATGGGGAAATAGGCTAGCTGGCTGACATTCACAGAACCGATAAACTTATCCACTTGATAACTAAGCTGTTCGTCTGCTGAGTCACTCTTTAATATTCACTTGGCACACACATATCCTCATCCTCTGTGCCCATTCAGAAAGGACTGTCAATATACTTCTTCCCAGGTCTTGCCACCACATTTCCAATTTTAGTTTTCTCCAAGTCCATGGACATCCAGCCAAACCATTAGCCATGCTCATGAATCAAGGTTGACCTGTGCCTTTTAAGCACAATGAACAACCAGGTGCACTGATCAAAGTTTTGCCCACTGGGAGGATTTCTCTTCACAACTTTTTTCCAGGGCTATCCACAGTGAGGCTGGTGTGGCACATGTCAGCTTTTGGGTGGTTCCTGCATGTTGTAAACTGAGCTCAAATTTTTTTTCCTTTTTCAGATAACTGGTTGTAGGTGACTCCCCATGAGACTGTAGGTGTGGGCAGGGAGATAGAAGATAATATAGCAGTGGTAAGGGTGGTGGGCATCTGAGCACTTGCTTGTGGAATTTACTCGTGCCTCCAGAACTTGCTTGAGTCTGAGCTAATGTATACCTTCCACTTGATGACTGACTGCTGCTGTGAAGGACCAACTTTGTGTGTCACTGGATCAGACAACACCCAATTTATAAGGGTGACTTAGGTCACATGGTAACTTGAGGGTTTCCACTGGGGCACAGTAGCAAATAAGAAGCTATTTATCAAAAGGAGAATACCTGCAGAGGATGGCATTTCTCTACTCCCAAATTGTAAAGGTCTATGGTGTGATTCACCAATAGGGACTTGACAGAAGATCTGTAGAGCATCTCTCTCTGCTACTGACACTTCAAGCACCATCAGCTCTGTCAGGTCACATAGCCTAAGTGGTTGGGTAGCTTGTATAGGACTGCAAACCTGATACAAAGCCTTCTCTTATTCTGAGTCTGCTCAAAACCGGCAGCCTTTGGGGTTACTCAGATAAACTGGACCCCAACCAGAACCAAACTGAAAACCCTGATGCCTCCAAAGTCTGGAGAGGCCCAGTAAGCATTGTGCCTCTGTCAGCAAGGAATATGTTGAATTGTTCCAACAATGAAACCATGCCTGAAAGAACATGCCTGTCAGTGGCGTTACAACTTGATTGAGTTTGTAATAATACATTCATTCATTCCCCATGTTCTGCCTTCTGTGCAAGCTAAACAATCAACTTGGTTGGGCTGTGGTAGGTAGAGGCAATTTTAATGGCTTCCACTTGTTATTTCCCACCCTAATAACCTTCACTTCACAGATCAGGAAACAGAGATTCGGCCATAAAGTGTGTTTATTCCAACTATGCATTTGGAACTGGAAAAGTAACTACAGGGTGGGATTGAGGACTTGTGGTCCACTGTGAGATAGAACTGAGGGAACACTCTTGATTACTTGACCTGCAAACCCCCCTATTCTGATTGGTGGACAGCAGTGGTATTTTTGTTCTTCAATAGTGCCATTCATAGTCAGTGTTCAGTAATTCCCCAAATTTCTGATTGCCCCTCTTTTCCTCAATGCACAGTCACCCTGAGAAGTGGCCACAGATCTCTTTCTCCACCTTCTCCAGAGCACTTAGAAGCAGCCAACCAAACCATTATGCTCCTTTTCTTTTCACTAAAATGTTTTATGGCGACAGATACTTAGTCCCCCACATCTTGTCCTTTATTCCAGGTGTCTACAGGTTATTCTTTGTTTTAATTAATTAATTTATTTTATTTTGAGGCTAATTACTTTACAATATCATGGTGGTTTTTGCCATACCATACATTTACATGAATCAGCCATGGATGTACATGTGTCCCCCCATCCTGAAACCCCGCCCCCGCCTCCCTCCCCACCCCATCCCTCTGAGTTGGCCCAGAGTACTGGTTTTGAGTGCCCTGCTTCACGCATCGAACTTGCACTGGTCATCTGTTTTACATATGGTAATATACATGTTTCAATGCTATTCCCTCAAATCATTCCACCCTCACCTTTTCCCACGGAGTCCAAAAGTCTGTTCTTTACATCTGTGTCTCTTTTGCTGCCTTGCATATAGGATCATCATTACCGTCTTTCTAAATTCCATATATATGTGCTAATATACTGTATTGGTGTACAGGTTATTCTTAAGTAGCTGTTTGCCACTACCTAACATGGACTACCAGGGTTCCTGGTATCTCTAGAAACCAGATAATTAGTGCCTTTTGATCTCATCAGTTTAGAAAATCAATTACAGACAACCTAAAAACAATAAAGAGAATCTATCTTTAAGGGTCTGTGGTCACCCTGGAATTACTTCTGATACCAAATTCTGCACCAGCATTTGATCAGAGAAACAGACTAGTAGGAAAGATCTAGAATAAGTGGTTTATCATAGGGACTTGACTTTCTGCAAATGTGTGGTTCATATAAGCAGTCTATGTGAGTCTCTTTAGGAATCTAGTGAGGGTATGAAGTGAGCAGAGCCAGCAGCCAGGAAGGGAAACTGGGTGTGACATAGGGGAAAGCATGGATAAACTGCAACCTGCAAGGACAAAATAAAACCTGCACTTTTCCCCACCTGCTCCACATTTGATGATGGAGAGTGCAGGATGGACCAGCAACCTTTACCATAGGAGCAAGTGTTCCTGGCTTAGGGCTCAGAGAAGCTGGAAGCAAAATCCTGCAGAAGCTGGAGGAGCTGCAGTCCTTGCTGCTGCCTCACAGCGATAAGGTAGGCCAGATCTGTGACAGCATGGCTGAGTTGCAAAATACCTGGTCCTGCACTAAATTTCCAGAGAAGGCAATGGCACCCCACTCCAGTACTCTTGCCTGGAGAATCCCATGGGCGGAGGAGCCTGGTGGGCTGCAGCCCATGGGGTCGAGAAGAGTCTAACACGACTGAGCGACTTCACTTTCACTTTTCACTTTCATGCATTGGAGAAGGAAATGGCAACCCACTCCAGTGTTCTTGCCTGGAGAATCCCAGGGACAGGGGAGCCTGGTGGGCTGCCATCTATGGGGTCGCACAGAGTCGGACACGACTGAAGCGACTTAGTAGCAGCAGCAGCACTAAATTTCAGAGCATAAGAGTGGTTTCTACTTCGCTTCTGCCTTGCCAATCTCATGTAGATTCCTCTTGGAAAGCCTTACCCAGAACCACACAGGAAGAGACATTCAGGGAAAAGTAGTTCCAGCCTTAGCTAAATTCACACATGAATCCAACAAACGTTTATCAGACTCTTCTATGATCAGGCTTTATGCTGGGCATTGAGGATATAGAAATATGAGACACAGGCCCTGATGTCAAGAAAGTTCACAGTTTAAAGGCAGGGAGGGAGCATTTATTCAACTACAGTGTAACATACTATGTGCTCTGACAAATATCATCACATAGAATCATAGGAGATGCTCAATAAATATTTGTTAAACTAACACATATGATAGAAGTATACACTGGTGCTATAGGAATGCAAAACTTGAGGGAGTGTGGCTAAGTGTGGCTAGAAGTACATGAAAAAAAAAGGCCATACTGGAAGAAGTAATCCCTGAATCAACTGTTGAAGACTGAGTTGAAGTTAACCAGGTGAAGAAAAAGGAGAAAGGAATTCTAGAGAGAGGAAGGGCATGCAAATGAATTAGCATAATGTATTTGGGGAAACATGCCAAGCATTGAGAGGCTGGGAGAGGTGCACAGTTCAAATAATGAAGGTCTCCAATCCCATGTGAGGGAGTTCTGACTCCCAGTCTTTTAGCAATGTTCTGGTGGTTGTGGTTTAGTTGCTAAGTTGTGTCCGACCCTTGTAGCCTGCCAGGCTCCTCTGTTCATGGGATTTTCCAGGCAAGAATACTGGAGTGGGCTGCCATTTCCTTCTCCAGGGATACTTCCAACCCAGGGATTGAACCCAGGTCTCCTGCACTGCAGGTAAATTCTTTACTGACTGAACTACCAGGGAATTATCAAATTATTCTGCTTTAAGAGTGTCTTGGCTATTCTTGACTCTTTGAAGTTTCATATAAACATAAGAATTAGCATGTCCACTTTCATTTTTAAAAATGTTATATTCTTTCTTTATTTAGGTATTAAAAAATTTTCTTTCAATAGTGTTTTAGTGTTCCAGTCTTGCCTAGCTATTAATTTTCCCTTATATTTGATGTTTTTGATGCTATTGTAAATGCATATTTTCAAATTTCACCTCCTGATTGCTTGTTTCTGGTTTATAGGAATACATTTTTTTACATTGACCAATGGCCTTGCAAAATTCACTTCTTAATTCTCATCCTTTGTTGAGTCTTCTGTATTTTCTTTGTATACATCAGGTAATTTTCAAATATTGACACTTTAATTTTTTCTTTGCCAGTCTTTATACCTTTATTATTATTTTTAGCTTGTCTTTTTTGCATTGGTTCCTGTTTCCAGTATAAGGTTTTATAGAAGTACTCATATAAAGCATCCTTTTCATGTTCCTGATCTGATGGAAGCCTTTATTTTACCATTACCTGAGATGCGTGCTGTCAGCTTTTATTGGATAAATATTCTTTATCAGATTATGTTCCCTTCTCTATGTAATTTGCCAAGAAGGTATTTTCCCTTAATTTCGAATGGATGTTGAATTTTAACAAATGGTTTGTCAGTATCTATTGAGGATATCATGTGATTTTTCTCTTTTTCTTCTATTAATTAGGCAAATTGTATTGATTGACCTTTGAATATTGAACTCTTCCCTGCATTCTAGAATCAATCTCAGTTGGAAATGTTATATTATCCTTTTTTAAAAAATCACTTGGTTCAACTTGATTATTGTCTCAGGCTGGGTTCCACAGGCAGCCACGTCTAAGATAGGGTTCAATAGGTAAAGTATTTATTATGGGATACCTTTGGGAGCAACAACCTAGTGGAATTGAGGGGAAAGGAGTAGGGGCGGTCAGAGGGAGAAGTCATGATATGATGAAGCTCAAGAACCTCAGCTGATGCTATGGAAAGCTCTAGAGCTAGAATGACCCTTTAATATTTTGTCAATGATATAGCAGGTACAAGAAAAGTAGTCTGTCTCACTCTGTTCTCAGCTTTAGCAGATGATCACTCCAGTTTGTAGTACATACATCTAAGGGAGCAGAGAGTGTCTGCTAGTGCTTTCTTTTGGATTTGAGTGTCAAGCCAACCAGCTGTGCCCCTCTTCAAAAAGAAATTAAAATTTCTGCTACTCCATTTCCAAAGCATTCTGTGCCAGGCACACACCTTTTTGAAGTTGTTTCTGCTTTCATTTCCAACTCCATTACCACTGATGTGCACAATGAATGTGCTGGCATTGATATTCACATTTAGTTATTCTTACCAGCAGTCAGAATGCCAGATGGCTGCTCACACACAGTTGAGAAGCTTTCCATTCTTTATATCCCACTTCACTTTTTTAATCTCAATAGATCTAAGAAGAGTAACAAAATGCTGATACACTAGTCATTATTTCAATGCATTTCATTGGCAAGATGGTAACAGAACATCTAGCTCAGAGGGCAGCCAGAGCCTCAGAGGAAAGTCTTAACTCAAGAGCCTTTCACAAGGATCAGCGTCTTCCTCTCCACCATCACACTCAGAAAGCTAATCCTTTTAGCTGATATGATTCCCATGCCAATAATCTATAAATATTCCTCAATAGTTCTTCCTGCACATTCAGAATTCACTCCATATCTTCAATCACCTGCTGGATATCATACACAACTTACTACAAAGTCAGTATTTTCAAAACCTAACATCAACCTTTAGGCCAAATCAGAGTCTTCTTCTAACTTATTCCTGTCAATGGCACCACAATCCTTCCTGATATCCGGCTCAAAATTGTGTCATGCTTGATCCCTTGATCCCTTCAGCTTCACTCTCATACTCAAACCATACCTACATGCTATGAAATCCTTGAGCCCATATCTCTGAGCCCAGTCTGTACTCTCTTTAATCTATCCAGATACTGTGGTCAGCTGAATCTTGAAGTATCATGTCAGTTGGTTCCTCTGTGAAATAGACACTACTTGGAATTAGGAGTTCAAGAGCTTTATCAGGAATGGGGGAAGTAATACCTGTAAGAGATAAAAGTGAGAAAAAACAGGATTGGGCATGAAGAGCATTCAGACCATGCCACAGGCCTGATACTTGAAAAGGGAAGAGGGAGAGGACACAGAATTTGGGCAGGGGATTCCTTAGACTGCAGTGCTCATCTAATGTCTGTGTGCTAAATTGCTGCAGTCTATAATCTTGGGCAAACCAACATGGATCTGTGGAGACACAGTATCCCTGCCATCAATGAGCTCAGTCAGTTATATGAGACAGTCAATTATTAAGTGGATAATTACAATGAAATGTAGAAAGAGAAAGGAATAACTGACAGCTTTCTTTAATAATGTTGGACAAATAGGAGGGGTCAGTATTTCAAGTGTAAATACTAGCATGTGCAAAAACATGGAATTGTGAAAGTGTCTGGTGTGTTTGGGAAGTGGTAAGTTTTATTTGACCATACATGGTGTGGTGAAATGCATAGGGGAAAAATGGGGCTTAATAGTGATATCAAATACAGTTCTATGTCCATAACTGTGAGGATCCTGATGATGAAAATATAGGGATCTTCTTATCAATAGATTATGAGGCAAGGATATTTCAAGTATATTATTCTCTGAAATGCATCAGCTTCAACGATTACTTCTTGGTGGTTTAAACATCGGATTCCCTTCTCCTTTTAATCAGGCGGCAGTCCCATCTTTAGAATTTTCAGTTGATCTTCTATTGTGATTCATAATTTTTTTCTGTGTAAGAATTACAATGTATTTCTTTTTGTCCTTGGTTTTTCATTTATTTTTAAAAAGCTTTTTATTTTGTATTGGAGTATAGCCAGTTAACTATGTTGTGAGTTTCAGGTGAACAGTGAAGGGACTCAGCCATATACATACTTGGGTCCATTCTCCCTCAAACTCCCCTCCCATCCAGGCTGCCACATAACACTGAGCAGAGTTCCCTGTGCTGTACAGTGGGTCCTTGTTGGCTATCCATTTTAAGTATAGCAGTGTGTACAGGTAACCACAAGCTCGTTCTCTAAGTCTGTCTCTTTGTATTTCGTAAGTAAGTTCTTTTACATCATTTCTTTTTAGATTCTACATATAAGGGATGTCATGGGCTTCCCGGGTGGCTCAGTGTTAACGAATCCACCTGCCATTGCAGGAGATGCAGGAGACATGAATTCAGTCCCTGGGTCAGGAAGATCCCCTGAAGGAGAAATGGTAACCCACTCTAGTATTCTTGCCTGACAAATTCCATAGACAGAGGAGCCTGGTGGGTTGCAGTCCATGGGGTTGCAAAGAGTCGGACATGACTGAGTGACTGAGCCCACATGCATAAGGGACGTTATACAGTATTTCTCCTTGTCTGTCTGACTTATTTCACTCAGTATGACAATCCATCCATATTGGTGCAAATGGCATTATTTCATTATTTTTAATGGCTTAGTAATATTCCATTATATTAATGTACCACAACTTCTTTATCCATTCCTGTGTTGATGTACATTTAGGTTGCTTCCATGTCTTGGCTATTGTAAACAGTGCTGCAATGAACATTGGGGTGCATGTATCCTTTTGGATCAATAATACATTTCTTTTTATCCTGCATAACATGGTTGAATGAAGATATGACTCTGAGCCACCATCTGTATTGTGAATAATGCTGCATAGGCAATGGAAAATCAGTAAGGTATGTGGAGTTGTGTGTATATGTGTGAAAGGATGTAGGTAACCAATACACAGGCATTCAAGGAAAATCACTTTTTAAATGAATGCATTAGGAAAAAATATTGCAAATTGCCTGTTGATTTACATAGCTCTCAGATCAACTGAGAAGAATATTTTATTTTGAGATTCTATAGAGCTTTCTGATGTACAGTCACTCTAAATTTGGGACTCATTCTTAGTTTACCAAGCATAGTCACCCATACCACAATCTACTATTTAGAGGATGGTAGTTCAGTAGAATATTGAAATGAGAATATTCAGATAGCATTCCCTTCTGAAAAAAATGATCAGAAGTGTTCATTTTGACCAAAAATATGAAGTTTCTATGGATGGATATAATTTTGAACTCAAATTACTACTAAAAAAAGAACATATACAGGCTCTGTTATTTTCAGAGATAATGCATTTTACTGTCAGGACTTTGACACATCTTAACAATTACACAATTTATTGTTCAAGTTGCTGAAGTGTGAATAGACTGCTAATAGTCATCTTTCTTTTCATTGAATGTTGACATGACCTTAAGTTTTTCTGTTATTTCTGTCCATTTCCTTATTTAACCATATTTAATTCTATCTTGCGAATGATTGTTTCACAAAATTTTAGAAATATTTTGAGATAATCTCATTGCATCATGTCAGTGGCCTATGATGAGCTTTCCTTATTACTAGTGGTGTTAGCATCGAGCATTTGCTTAAGACGGTGTTTATTAGACTTCAGGACTGCTAACCTGTACCCCTGTGAGAAAAGAATACCAACTAGAATAGGATATGATATGATGTATAGCTCTTTCTGTCTTTATCCTTGCAAGATTCAATCAGCTCCATATTTTACCCAGCCATTTCAGTGAGTTATGTCATACATTTGTATCGAGGTTAACCTCACTTATCACAGTTTGCATTAAATCCCAAGATACCTAATATTCAGGTTACTTTCCATTAAAAAAAATAATTTCATACAGTTAAGTTCATTCTTTGTGATGTACAGTTTTATGGGCTTTTATAAATCCATAGAGTTATGTGTATACCAACCACCACACTGCCATATAAAAAATTCCATTATTCTGAATATCACTTCATGAGACACCTTTGTATCATGTAAGAACCTCTAGCAATGCTGATTTATTTTCCTTCCCTATAGTCTGGCCTTTTCTGGAATGCCAATTTAGTCTAACTTCTGTCACTTAGCAAAACATATTTAAAATTTATCTGTGTTATGTGAGTCAATAAGTTGTTCTTTTAAAACTGCTGAATAGTATTCCACTGTATGTTATCTCACAGTTTGTGTATTCATTCACTGTTTGAAGGACATCTTGGTTATTTCCATTTTTTTTAGCAATAGTGACTAAAGCTGATTTAACATTTACATCCATGTTTTTGTGTGAATTAAAGTTTTTAGTTTACTTGGGTGCATATCTAGGAGTAAGACTGCTGAGTCATATGGTAAGTTCATATTTAACTTTATAAGAAATTAGTGAGTTGTTTTCCAGAATCAGTGTACCACTTTCCATTACTACCAGCAATGAATGAGCGCTCCTTTTACTTGGAATTCTCAGGAACATTTGGTACTATCAAGTTTATTTACTTTAGCCATTTTAATAAATGTGTATTTATTTAGCCATTTTAATAAATGTGTATGGGTCTCTCGCTGGGCTTTTAATTTGTGCTTCTCTAATGATTAATGATTTTGAACATCTTTTCATGTGTTTATTTTCCATTCATATACAGTCTTTAGTGAATTGTCTGTTCACATCCTTTGTCCAGTTTTTATTGGGTTGTTTGTTTTCTTAATGTTGAGTTTTAAGATTTTTAAATATATCCTGGCTACAAGTCCTTTATCTGATATGTCATTTCCTTCTAGTCTGTGATTTATTATTTTTTTTATTCTTAAGAGTTTATTTCCAGAGCAAAAGATTTTTAAAATTACATTTCTTTGCTGAGATCGTTGTAGATTCACATGTAGTTATAAGAAATAATACAGATCTTGTATATCTTTTATCCAATTTCCCCCACTGATAACATCTTGCAAAAGTATAGCACAGTGTCACAACTAGGATATTGATACTGCTATAGACAAGATAGGAAACATGTGAACTACCAAAAAGATCCGTCATTTTGTCCTCATAAAGCTATATACTCTTCCCTCCGGACCCAACACCTGGCAACTACTAATTTGTTTTCTACTTCTATAATTTGTCATTTCAAAAATGTTATGTAAGTGGACTCATACAATGGGTAAGTATTGGGATCAACTTTTGCAAAACATATTTCTCAGAGAGTCATCCAGTTTGTTGTATGTAACAATACTTCATTTTTACTGCTGAGGAATAGTTCATTCAGTGGTGTGGATGACAAACTTGTATTTGTTTTATAATTCACCCATAGAAAGACATCTGGGTTCCAATTTTTGGCTTTTACAAAGAAACCTGTTATAAACATTTGTGAGCCAGTTACAAGTAAACGCAAGTTTTATTTTCACTAGGATAATCACCCAAAAAGTGCAATTGCTAGGTAGTATCAGTTCAGTTCAATCACTCAGTCATATCTGACTCTTTGCTACCCCATAGACTGCAGCACACCAGGCCTCCCTGTCCATCACCAACTCCCAAAGCTTACTCAAACTCATGTCCATTGAGTTAGTGATGCCATCCAGCCATCTCATCCTCTGTCGTCCCCTTCTTCTCCCACCTTCAATCTTTCCCAGCATCAGGGTCTTTTCCAATGAGTCAGTGCTTTACATCAGGTGGCCAAAGTATTGGAGTTTCAGCTTCAACATCAGTCCTTCCAATGAGTATTCAGGACTGATTTCCTTTAGGATTGATTGGTTGGATCTCCTTGCACTCAAAGGGACTCTCAAGAGTATTCTCCAACACCACAGTTCAAAAGCATCAGTTCTTCGGCATTCAGCTTTCTTTATAGTCCAACTCTCACATCCATACATGACTACTGGAAAAACCACAGCTTTGACTAGATGGACCTTTGTTGGCAAAGTAATGTCTCTGCTTTTTAATATGCCATCTAGGTTGGTCATAACCTTTCTTCCAAGGATCAAGCATCTTTTAATTTCATGGCTGCAGTCACCATCTGCAGTGATTTTGGAGCCCAAAAAAATAAAGTCTGTCACTGTTTCCATTGTTTCCCCATCTATTTGCCATGAAGTGATGGGACCGGATGCTATGATCTTAGTTATTGCCATGAGCCAGGTAATATAGCGATTCCGTTTTAACTTTTTAAGAAACTGCCAGACTTTTTGGTTCCAATTTTTGGCTATTATAAAGAAAGAAACATTTGTGTACAAGTTTACATGTGATCATGAGTTTTCTTTTCTTTGGGATAATTGCCAGAGAGTGCAATTGCTAGATCCTATGGTGACTGCATTTTAGTTAGTTTTTTTTTTTTTTTTTTTTTTTTTAAGAAACTTCCAGACTGTTTTCCATAGTGACTGTACCATTTTACATTTCTACTAGAAATATATGTGTCACCCAGTTTCTCTACATTTTCACAATTTTTTTTTTTTACTTTTGCCATTCAGATAGAAGTGTATTGATAGATGTGCTGATATTGAATCAGCACTTCCTTAATGTATAATGATGCAGAGCATCTTTTCAAATCCTTGTTTGCCATTGCTGTATCTTCTTGAGTAAAATATCTGTTCATGTCTTTTGCTCATTTTCTAACTGAATTGTTTGAATTTGTTTATTGACTTTCAGACTTTTTTTTTATATGTTCTAGATATTAGTCCTATGTAGGATATGTGGTGTGCATATTTTTTCTCCCTGTCTGTAGCATAACTTTTCATGTTCTTAAAGGATCTTTCACAGAGTAAAAGTTTTTATTTTGATGAGGTCTAATCTATCATCTTTTCTTTTATGGATCATACTTTAATGTCAAGTCTATGAAATGTTTTCTTAGCTCTAGATCTTGAAGATATTCTCCTATGTTTTTTCTAAAATTTTAATATTTTCATGTTTTACATTTAATTCCATGGTATAGTTTGAGTTAATTTTTCTTAAGGTTTGAGCCTTAGGTTCAGGTTTTTGTTCTTGTTGTTTTGGGTTGGTTTATTTTATTTTATTTTTTTGCCTATGGATGGTCAATTGCTCCAGCACAATTTGTTGACAAGCCTATCCTTCCTCCATTGATTTGCTATTGAACTTTTGTCAAAAATCAGTTTAACTTTATTTGTGTAGATCTACTGGTAGGTTCTCTATTTTATTTATTGATTTATGTGTATATTCCTCTGCAATAGTACAGTCTTGATTACTCTAACCATATAATAAGTCTTGAAGTTTGATAGATTGTTTCTTCTCACTTTAACCTTTTTTTTCAAAATTGTCTTCATGTTTATGTCTCAAAAACAAAATGCTAAGTGAGAAACGACAAAAATAAAATATTATATATTGAATGATTCATTTTAAATGTAATTTCCAGAGAAGATAAATCTGCAGAGACAGAACAGTTCACTGGTTGTCCAGGCTTGGGTCTGAGAGTGGGTTTAGACTACACATGGACGTGAAGGAACTTTTTGGAGTGACGGAAATGTTGTAAAACTAGACTGCAGGGAGAGTTGCACAACTTTAATTTTGAACAATTGTTCTGATGAACAATTTTGAACAACTCTAATTGAACAACTCTGATTTTACTAAAATCATTGAAATATATACTTAGAGTGGGTAAATTTTATGTTATATCAATTATACCACAGTAAAGCTATAAAAAGTGGCAGATAAAAACATGTGATTATCTATGCTGCTACCCCAAATCCCATTAAAACAACAACAAAAAAATAAGATGCATACAAATCATAACCACAAAGAGAACAGGAGAGAAGACTCAGCAGGAGAAATAAATAAACAAAAATCTGAAAGATCTACAGTAGACAGAAGATGGGTAAATGGCTTAGAACATAAAGAACTGAAGCCTAAGTAGCTACAGAGGGGAATAACAATAAGACCTGAACTAATCTTACTTTGTGACACTTAAGCATGGCTAAAGTTGAGGTGATATGAAAGGACTGGTTAAAAATCTTTTAAAAAAAGATGCTATTAGACTTCCTAGTCTCCTATACTAATGTGCGTAGCCCCATGTCCATCCCAACACATTGATATGATATTTAATTTCTGGAGAAATTATACATACTAAAGTAGGCAGTCAAGAAATTCCTCGAGTAACAGGCAAATTTGGCCTTGGAGTACAGAATGAAGCAGGGCAAAGGCTAAGAGAGTTTTGTCAAGAGAACGCACTGGTCATAGCAAACACCCTCTTCCAACAACACAAGAGAAGACTCTACACATGGACATCACCAGATGGTCAATGCCAAAATCAGATTGATTATATTCTTTGCAGCCAAAGATGGAGAAGCTCTATACAGTCAGCAAAAACAAGAGTGGGACCTGACTGTGGCTCAGATCATGAACTCCTTATTGCCAAATTCAGACTTAAATTGAAGAAAGTAGGGAAAACCACCAGACCATTCAGGTATGACCTAAATCAAATACCTTATGATTATACAGTAGAAGTGAGGAATAGATTCAAGGGATTAGATCTAATAGAGTGCCTGAAGAACTATGGATGGAGGTTTGTGACATTGTACAGGAGGCAGGGATCAAGACCATCCCCAAGAAAAAGAAATGCAAAAAGGCAAAATGGCTGTCTGAGGAGGCCTTACAAACAGCTGTGGAAAGAAGAGAAGCAAAAGGAAAAGAAGAAAAGGAAAGATATACCCATTTGAATCCACAGTCTCAAAGAATAGCAAGGAGAGATAAGAAAGCCTTCCTCAGTGATCAATGAAAAGAAATAGAGGCAATCAATAGAATGTGAAAGACTAGAGATCTCTTCAAGAAAATTAGAGATACCAAGGGAAAATTTCATAAAGGGCAGAAATGGTATGGACCTAATAGAAGCAGAAGATATTAAGAACAGGTGGCAAGAATACAAAGAACTGCACAAAAAAGATCTTCATGACCCAGATAATCATGATGGTATGGTCACTCACCTGGAGCCAGACATCCTGGAATGTGAGTTCAAGTGGGCCTTACGAAGCATCACTGCAAACAAAGCTAGTGGAGGTGATGAAATTCCAGTTGAGCTATTTCAAATCCTGAAAGATGATGCTGTGAAAGTGCTGCACTCAATATGCCAGCAAATTTGGAAAACTGAGCAGTGGCCACAGGACTAGAAAATGTCAGTTTTGATTGCAATTCCAAAGAAAGGCAATGCCAAAGAATGCTCAAACTATTTCACAATTGCACTCATCTCACGCTAGCAAAGTAATGCTGAAAATTCTCCAAGCCAGACTTCAACAGTACATACACAAAGAACTTCCAGATGTTCAAGCTGGTTTTAGAAAAGGCAGAGGAACCAGAGATCAAATTGTCAACATCCACTGGATCATTGAAAAAGCAAGAGAGTTCCAGAAAAACATCTACTTCTGCTTTATTGACTATGCCAAAGCCTTTGACTGTGTGGATCACAATAAACTGTGGAAAATTCTGAAAGAGATAGGAATAGCACACCATCTGACCTGCCTCTTGAGAAATCTGTATGCAGGTCAGGAAGCAACATTAGAACTGGACATGGAACAGACTGGTTCCAAATAGGGAAAGGAGAACATCAAAGCTGTATATTGTCACCCTGCTTATTTAACTTATATGCAGAGTACATCATGAGAAACGATGGGCTGGAAGAAGCACAAGCTGGAATCAAGATTGCCAGGAAAAGTATCAATAACCTCAGATATGCAGATGACACCACCCTTATGGCAGAAAGTGAAGAACATGAAAGTGAAAAGGGAGAGTGAAAGAGTTGGCTTAAAACTCAACATTTAGAAAACTGAGATTATGGCATCTGGTCCCATCACTTCATGGGAAATAGATGGGGAAACAGTGGAAATAGTGGCTGACTTCATTTTTCTGGGCTCCAAAATCACTGCAGATGGTGATTGCAGCCATGATGTTAATAGATGCTTGCTCCTTGGAAGAAAAGTTATGACCAACCTAGACAGCATATTAAAAAGCGGAGACATTATTTTGCCAATAAAGTTCCATCATATGGATGTGAGAGTTGGACTATAAAGAAAGCTGAGAGCTGAAGAATTGATGCTTTTGAACTGTGGTGTTGGAGAAGACTCTTGAGAGTCCCTTGGACTGCAAGTCCCTTGGACCAGTCAATCCTAAAGGAGATCAGTCCTGAATATTCATTGGAAGGACTGATGCTGAAGCTGAAACTCCAATACTTTGGCCACCTGATGTGAAGCACTGACTCATTGGAAAAGACCCTGATGCTGGGAACGATTGAAGGCAAGAGAAGTGCATGGCAGAGGACGATATGGTTTGATGGCATCACTGACTCAATATACATGAGTTTGAGCAAGCTCCAGGAGATGGTGAAGAACAGGGAAGCCTGGCATTCTACAGTCCATGGGGTCACCAAGAGTTGGACACGACTGAGCCACTGAACAGCAACAAAATGCCTCTATATTTTTAATTTCATTGCCCATAGTTTTTATGCTATTATATACATATACAACTGATTTTGTATGCTTATCTTGTATTCTGTGATCTTGCTGAAATCACATATTAGTTGTTGAACCTTTTCTTTTTCTTGTAGATTTGGGATTTTCTAGGCAACCATGTCATCTGAAAATGGGTCATTTTTGTTTGCTCCTTTCAGATATGTATGCCTTGCCTTTCATTTACTTGCTTTATTGCACTGGCTAACAATTTCTGTACTATGTTGACTGAGAGTGGTAAGAATATACATCCTTGCCTTGCTCCAGATTTGGGGGAGCAGTGTGAGTTTTTAGTCTTTTGTCATTAAGAGTAAAGTTATCTTAAAGTTTTTCTATATGCTCTGTATGAAGTTGTGGTAGTTCCCCCTGTTTATATTTTTCCAAATCATTCTTCATGAATGGGTTTTGAATTTTATCCAATTAATTTATGCAACAGTTGATATCTTGTGATATTCTTCTTTAATATGATGGATTACATCAATATTTTACTTGTTGAACCAGTTAGACACAACTGAGTGACTGAACAACAAGAAAGATGGCACTGGATGGAGACTGCAAAGTGGGAGCTGGAAGAAGAGACTTCTTTCTGTGTGTTATTTTCTGTGTGGTAGCAAGCAGAGCAGCATGAGGGAGTCCCAGCAGCCTTCACAGTTCAGCCGAGGGCGCCTTCTGGCTCATCTCTTCATCTCCAGAGCAGCAGGCTGCTCTTACACTTCAGATGCAGGCACCCTCTGGCAAGTTTCTTTGTCACTGGAGTGGCTGCCGCACTCACAGTTCGCCAGCACATGCCCCAACACCCCAGTTTCTTCATTATCACAGAAGTACAGCACACTGCTGTGGCAGCCACCACATCTCCTCAGAAATCTGCAGCTTGGCCTTGCAGGGCTCTGTCTCTGTTTCTCGGTTCTCTTCCTACTCACATATCCCTCGACACTGGCTACCTCTGTACACCTTGGAATTCTCTTTTACTCCCTTCACAGTTAACTATCGCTTACCTAATTACATCATTCTTTCTATTAACGTTTCCATGTACAAATTCCTAGTGTGAATTCTCTCTCATGACTGACCTCCAGGCACTCTATCAATTGCCTTACATAAAAGGGTTGTCCCAAGGCCAGCACAATGGTATCCTGACAGCAAGAACAGCCAACTTATAGTCAGATCATGGATCCAAATCCCCCTTTTGGAGCAGGACTCTGGACCAAATGAGGTTCATTCAGGACTTAGGATGATACTCTTCATGCATTATTAGACCTCATTCATTCAAGTATGAGTGAACTTGTGTGTGTGTGTGTGTGTGTGTGTGTGTATGTGTATGTGTGTTAGTTGCTCTCTCCTGTCCAACTCTTTCTGACCCCACGAACTGTAGTCTGCCAGGCTCCTCTGTCTGTGGGAATTCTCCAGGCAAGAACACTGGAGTGGGCAGCCATCCCCTCCTCCAGGGGATCTTCCTGACCTAAAGATTGAACCCATGTCTCTTATGTCTCCTGCATTGGCAAGTGGGTTCTTTACCACTAGTACCACCTGATAAGCCCATATACTGTGATTGCATGTATGCTAAGTCACTTCAGTCATTTCCAATTCTGTTACCCCATGGACTGTAGCCCACCAGACTCCTCTCTCTGTGGAATTCTCCAGGCAAGAATACTGGAGTGGGTTGTCATGCCCTCCTCCAGGGGATCTTCCCAACCCAGGGATCGAACCTGGGTTTGATAGTTAACCCAGGTTAACTGCGATAGTTAACTGTGAAGGGAGTAAAAGAGAATTCCAAGGTATACAGAGGTAGCCAGTGCCGAGGGATATGTGAGTAGGAAGAGAACCGAGAAACAGAGACAGAGCCCTGCAAGGCTGAGCTGCAGATTTCTGAGGAGACATGGTGGCTGCCACAGCAGTGTGCTGTACTTCTGTGATAATGAAGAAACTGGGGTGTTGGGGCGTGTGCTGGTGAACTGTGAGTGCGGCAGCCACTCCAGTGACAAAGAAACTTGCCAGAGGTTGTCTCTTATGTCTCCTGCATTAGCAGGTGGGTTCTTTACCACTAGCGCCACCTGGGAGTCCCTATTATCACTACTATCAGTCCCAAGTATACATGAAGATTTGAAAGGGAAAACATCCGTAGAAATTTCACAACAAATATGAACATGTTATTGACTAGAATGCAAGATTTTCATTAATTTAGAAGATTCAACATGAGATCTCAAAGCAATACATTGAACACTGCTCTCTGTGGGGGAACTTGCCTGGGAAAGTTGGAGAGCTCTGTGTGCTGCCTTGCTGCCTCTCATCTCATCTGGCCACTAGTCCTCTGACCTGTGTGACTCCTGCCTCACTTGAGGGGCTTTGTGTCTCTGCTAAACCTACATTTCCCTTTGTAGCTGCTTGGAGAAAAGCTCTCTGTAACTGTTAAAGTGAGCTGACTAAAACATTGTGACTATAGTTTTCCAAGAAATTTGCCTAATGAAGGAACTCATCTCGAATTTTGCACTTTAGCTTAGGAGTGCTGCAGAACTCTCCCATTCTTCTTTTGGTGCTAGTTTCTTAATTACATACTGCAGGGGAAACACAGGGTGAATAGGCAAGGCCCCTTGGGCCCATTATGCCAACATGATGTAGGGAATGAGTTGCCTTGTTACTGCTTGTTCCAAAAGTTCTCATTAATGTGATTAATATGGATAGAGCTGTCAGCTTTCATTTTCACTAGACAATAAAACAAGCCTAACCTTGTACCTAGGAGGCTAACAGCTGAGAGGCAGATGAGACAAAATTGGGATCTCATTAAAATCCAGTATATTATGATTTTTGAAATTAGAAACTCAAAATACATTGCATTAACATGACTAAGTTTGCCATTTGACTAAGTCACAAATTGATCAGTTTTGAGAAATGTCTAGACATAGCCTTTAAAGACTGGGACAAATTGTCCCCCAAATGTTTCTTGATATTCTAGGAAGGGTAGGAAAAATATTAATATTGCAGAAATCTCAAAAAGTGAACACTTCCAGGAAACACTGGGGTAAACAAATAGATAAATTTCTTGTGAGGAGGTGGGTATAAAAGCAGACCAAATGAATGTCTGGGGTTGTGGAAATGGGCCTGTCATGTTCCAAGAACCCACTATGTGTTGGGTGAAATACTGGAAGCTGAGAATGTAGTGCTAAATAGGGAGATTCTTTGTCTTGACAGTGCTCCTGGTTGAATGGAGAAGAATAAAGCAAGAAAATCGGCAGTCCAGTCTAGTAAGTAAGAAGGTAGAGGTATGGAGCACACCAAGGAGGAGCACCTCATGAGACTTGGAGATAGCAAGGGAAGAAGGCATCCACTGAACTAATTTTAAAGGAGAAATAGTGATGGAAAGTATCGGCAGATTTACTCTGGAGGCAAGAAAACTCCTGGCAAAGAAGGATGGACCTCAAAAAAAATTGAAAATAGAATATGATCCAGCAATTTCACTTCTAGGTTTATATCCAAAATGATTGCTAGCAAGGATTTGAAAAGATATTTGTATACCCAGGTTCATAGAAGCATTATTTAAAATAGCCAAAAAGTTGAAACAATCCAAATCTCCATCAATGAATGAATGGATAAGTAAAATATGGTATATACATACAACTGAATATTATTTAGCCTTAAAAAGGAAGTAAATTATGACATATGCTACAACATGGATGAACCTTGAAGACATTATGCTAAGTAAGAGAAACCAGACACAAAAATACAAATGTTGTATGATTCCATTTGTATGAGGTACCTACAATAGTCAAATTTACAGAGACAGAGAGTAGAATAGTGGTTACCAGGGGCTAGGGGCAAAGGGAAATGGGGAATTGTTTTTTAATGGGTACAGAGTTTCAGTTTGGGAAGATGAAAACATTTTGGAGAAAGATAATGGTGATTGCACTATAGTTACAGAATACTGTGAGTGTATTTAATGCCTCTGAACTGCACATTTACAAGAGGTTAAAATGGTACATTTTGTGTTATGTGTATTTACCACAAAAAATAAAAGAAGGGATAGAGATATCAATGTCTTTCCTTTTTGAGATTAAATGTTGTTAGGACATTTTTAATGTTTGAGATGATATGGTCCCAACTGAGATCAGTGAGCTGGAACAAAGACCAACAGTCCCTTAAGGAATAATTCATCATGGGGGGAATATGGAGTATGGACCAGCCATCCAGGCTCATCATTTGAGCCTACATTCTGCTTTGAGAGGAGAGGCTGCTTGTGGCACAATATGTTGGGAGGTTGGAAACTGTTCCTGGTCTTGCCTTTGAATTAATGGCTATTTGAGAATGTGTGACTACAAAAAAAAAAAAGCCCAGGCAGACCGTGGGTGAAAGTGTTGAAAACCATACCTGATCATAACTCCGGAGGAGAGGATTTCCTCTTTTATCTTCCTTCTCTGGAGCATGGGAAATTACTGCAGGAGTAGCGATGAAGCCATCACAGTGATGAATAGGTGAAAAATCAGTATGTGGGATGGTTTACTTTTAACAATGTATCTATGAGAGCAAGCACTTTCGCTTGTTCTATAGAGGTGCTTGAAAGAAGTGGGGTTGGCCTAATGGAAAACATGGTGGTAGTAATGCTGATATTTTGGTGGTAGCAGCGGTGTCAGGTCTCTTCATAATTCTTGAGGATGGGTTCATACTCCTTGGCATGATGGCATAGTCCACTTGGCCTTCCCAAAGCAAGCAAGTTCTGGTGTCAGTGATAGCCTTCTCCAGTATCAAGGGGGCATATCAGATTTCCAAGTTAAGAGCCAAGTGGGAGCTATTAGAAATGAGGAGTGGGATTATGCCAATAGAAATAACCCTGTGTTGGAGGGGAAAAAATGGTTCTCGTGGTGAAAAAGTGAGTGCTAAATCATTAATTTTACTTCTAAAGACAAGTATGTGATCCTAGACTGGTGAAGTAGTACACAGCTGTTACTTAGAGATAAAAAAAATTCTAAGCCAAAAAAGCATCAGTTATAAAGCCACTGAGTCCTCCCAACAACCTCATGATGCTTGCATTATTATGCCTCATGTGTTGTTGAGAGAACTGAGATCCATCAAGTTTAAGTAATTTCTTCTGAGGACAAGTGTCTAATGAGTTGGTGCAATGGGAATTCCGGCTCAGATGTTGAACTCCAAGTCCTTTGCTCTCATCACCACAGTGTGTGACTTCCAGTTACAATATCTGGCTGATGAACTCAAAAATAAAAATATGTCAGCATTTCAGTCTTCATCCAGCAATTCTGACATTGTGTAGCCATAAACAAAGGCAAGTTTGCAAAGAATCTGACTGACTGACTGGGACTGCTAACAAACTTCCAACTCCATCCAAATCAGGTGACAATCAGATAGCAAAATGAGTAAAATCTGAGGACCCTTACTTTCCATACAATCTGTAGAAGACACCTGGTAATTTGAAAGTAATTATTAACTATCTTTTTTTGTATATTATCTTTTTCTGTATATAAGGTCTGTTTCCAAAAAAACTCCAGAACTCAGTTCCTGGTATGTAGGTGTTATTCAATAAATATTATAGTTGAATTGAATGAAAACAAATCCCTGCCTACTCCCACTATGTCTATACAAAACCGTATTTTGAATATATTTGCATTTTTAAAAAATTCCATATTTAATGAAAAAAAAACAAACCCTGGTTCATTGGACTTCAATTTGATGAATTTTTCCTTCTTTAGTTGGTGCTTCTCTTATTCTGTAAAAACTGCCAAAACTTGGGGGTGGGGGGGACTGTGGCCAAGCAAATCAAAGAAACGGGGCCACAGCCAGATAAAATCAAGATTGCCTATGCAGTTGAGGAGGAAGGCTTCTGTATGCAGCTCATGTAAACATTTCTAGATCTACTTTGTTCAGGACAACAACTGTCCCTGAGGCTGTCAGGATTTGCCTTTTCCCCTGAATGTTCATTATGGCAAAAAGGTTTTCCTTCCTAAAAATAGAGGACTAAGGCAGCAGCAATGTAATTTAGGATTCTAGCCCAATGCCAGTACCACTTTTGATGAGAAACTGTTTCTACACAGCACTCCACAGACACTTTGGGAGAAATACACTAGTGCCTGGGGGAGGCTCTGGCATTAACAGGTTCTACCATCAAGCATTCATCCAAATTGTACTTTCTCTATATGGGCACTGGAGGGAGATTTCTGTATATGAGCCTCTGATTGGTTACTGCAAAGTCTATTTTGAAGATTCCAATATCAAATAAATCAGAACCTTTTCCAACTGGAATGGCCCTAAAGAGGCACTGATTTGGGCCCTGATTAGTTTCAGCTCAGCCACTGTTCTCCTTCAGGCAGCCTCTTTTCTCTGGTGTACTGGGATGATGTAGATGTTTCCAGCATCCTCTTCTAAAGAAGAGCCTATTTAGGTGATAAACTGGCTTAGTTTTGAGAAGCGTATTTTGGAAAATTCAAGCATATGCTGAAGTAGAGAAAATAATATAACAAATCCACATATATTCTTTCTCCCCACTACCGGATTATTTTAAGGCAAATCCTAGACACCAAACCATTTTATCCATAACTACATTAGTACGTATGTCTAAAATATAAGGAGGTCTTTTGTAAAACACAATCACAAGACCATTAGCTTGCCTAAAAATGTAATGATAATCCTTACATATCGCCAACTATCCAAGTAGTATTTGTATCCAGATGAATTTAAGATTTTCCTTACCTGCTGTTCTCTTTTTTAATTTTAGATTTATTTTTTATTAAGGTAAAGTGGTCTATAACATTATGTAAGTTTAACGTGTACAAAATTCTGTTTCTGCTTTTTATACATTACAGTGTGCTCACCACCAAAAATTTAGTTTCTGTCACCACGCATTTGATGCCGTTTACTATTTCACCCTCTCCTCACCCCTTCCCCTATGATAACCTCTTTCTATATATTAGTTCAGTTCAGTCGCTCAGTCATGTCCGACTCTTTGCAACCCTATGAACCACAAACTCCAGGCCTCCCTGTCCATCACCAACTCCCAGAGTCCACTCAAACCCATGTCCATCAAGTCAATGATGCCATCCAACCATCTCATCCTCTGCCGTCCCCTTCTCCTCCTGCCCTCAATCTTTCCCAGCATCAGGGTCATTTCCAATGAGTCAGCTCTTCGCATCAGGTGGCCAAAGTACTGGAGTTTCAGCTTCAACATCTGTCCTTCCAATGAACACCCAGGACTGATCTCCTTTAGAATGGACTGGTTGGATCTCCTTGCAGTCCAAGGGACTCTCAAGAGTCTTCTCCAAAACCACAGTTCAAAAGCATCAATTCTTCAGTGCTCAACTTTCTTTATAGTCCAACTCTCACATCCATACATGACCACTGGAAAAACCATAGCCTTGACTAGATGGACGTTTGTTGGCAAAGTAATGTCTCTGCTTTTTAATATGCTGTCTAGGTTGGTCATAACTTTCCTTCCAAGGAGTAAGCGTCTTTTAATTTCATGGCTGCAATCACCATCTGCAGTGATTTTGGAGCCCAGAAAAATGAAATCAGCCACTGTTTCCACTGTTTCCCCATCTATCTGCCATGAAGTGATGGGACCAGATGCCATGATCTCAGTTTTCTGAATGTTGAGCTTTAAGCCAACTTTTTCACTCTCCTCTTTCACTTTCATCAAGAGGCTCTTTAGTTCTTCTTCACTTTCTGCCATGAGGGTGGTGTCATCTGCATATCTGAGGTTATTGATATTTCTCCCAGCAATCTTGATTCCAGCTTGTGCTTCCTCCAGCCCAGCATTTCTCATGATGTACTCTGCATATAAGTTAAATAAGCAGGGTGACAATATACAGCCTTGATGTACTCCTTTTCCTATTTGGAACCA
This sequence comes from Bos javanicus, assembly GCF_032452875.1. Taxonomy (NCBI): domain Eukaryota; kingdom Metazoa; phylum Chordata; class Mammalia; order Artiodactyla; family Bovidae; genus Bos; species Bos javanicus. The sequence goes on from NC_083897.1 coordinate 21,786,278, forward strand.
GTCTGTTGTTCCATGTCCAGTTCTAACTGTTGCTTCCTGACCTGCATACAGGTTTCTCAAGAGGCAGGTCAGGTGGTCTGCTATTCCCATCTCTTTCAGAATTTTCCACATTTTATTGTGATCCACACAGTCAAAGGCTTTGGCATAGTCAATAAAGCAGAAATAGATGTTTTTCTGGAACTCTCTTGCTTTTTCGATGATCTAGCAGATGTTGGCAATTTGATCTCTGGTTCCTCTGCCTTTTCTAAAACCAGCTTAAACATCTGGAAGTTCATGGTTCACGTACTATTTAAGCCTGGCTTGGAGAATTTTCAGCATTACTTTAATAGCATGTGAGATGACTGCAATTGTGTGGTAGTTTGAGCATTCTTTGGCATTGCCTTTTTTTGGGATTGGAATGAAAACTGACCTTTTCCAGTCCTGTGGCCACTGCTGAGTTTTCCAAATGTGCTGGCATATTGAGTGCAGCACTTTCACAGCATCATCTTTCAGGATTTGAAATAGCTCAACTGGAATTCCATCACCTCCACTAGCTTTGTTTGTAGTGATGCTTCTTAAAGCCCACTTGACTTCCCATTCCAGGATGTCTGGCTCTAGGTGAGTGATCACAACATCATGATTATCTGGGTCGTGAAGCTCTTTTTTGTACAGTTCTTCTGTGTGTTCTTGCCACCTCTTCTTAATATCTTCTGCTTCTATTAGGTCCTTACCATTTCTGTCCTTTATCGAGCCCATCTTTGCATGAAATGTTCCCTTGGTATCTCTAATTTTCTTGAAGAGCTCTCTAGTCTTTCCCATTCTGTTGTTTTCCTCTATTTCTTTGCATTAATCGCTAAGGAAGGCTTTCTTATCTCTTCTTGCTATTCTTTGGAACTCTGCATTCAGATGCTTATATCTTTCCTTTTCTCCTTTGCTTTTCACTTCTCTTCTTTTCACAGCTATTTGTAAGGCCTCCCCAGACAGCCATTTTGCTTTTTTGCATTTCTTTTCCATGGGGATGGTCTTCATCCCTGCCTCCTGTACAATGTCACAGACCTCCATCCATAGTTCATCAGGCATTCTGTCTATCAGATCTATATCAGTGTTTGTTTTCATTTTAACTTTTGGTCTCTTCCAGGTCCCTTGGGGGATTTTCTCTTACACTTCTGAGTTCAGTTCCTGTGATGTATAATGAGGAGAATTTTATTCACCAGAAATTCTCCATGAGGAGAATTTATGGTTAAAAAAAAAAAGGCACAGAGAGGGAGGGAGGAATAATGCCTCCCAAGCAGCTTTTGTCCTTGCATCCACTGTGATCAAGAGCAAACCGGTGCACATGGGGCCTCCAGGTTCTCTGATGTCTGTTGGTACAGTGGGGCCAGTGGGGCCAGTGGGTGGGAGCATAGCATTGGTGGCCCTTCTCGGGTACAGGTTCGAGTTTCCATATTTAGCAGATAAAGATACAGGACACTTGATTAAATATAAGTTCCAGATAAACAGCAAACAATCTTTTTACTATACATCTGTCCCAAATATTTCATGGGCTGTAGTATACCAATAAAGAGTCATTGTTTATTTGAGATTCCAGTTTAACTCTGCCCCTGTATTTTATCTTGGGCTTCTCTTATAGCTCAGTTGGAAAGAATCTGCCTGCAATGCAGGAGACCCAGGTTTGATTCCTGGGTTGGGAAGATCTCCTGGAGAAGGAAATGACAACCCACTCCAGTATTCTTGCCTGGAAAATCTCATGAACAGAGCAGCCTGGTGAGCTACAGTCCATGGGTTTGCAAGAGTCGGACACAACTTAGCAACTAAATCACCACCATATTTTATCTTACAACCTTAAGACACGTGGCAAAATAGATTTGGCATAGGGAAGAGCTCATGAAGCCTTGGTTTCTTGTAGAGTTCTGAGTGCTTGTAGGAGCTGAAGGCATGGGAGAAATGGAGGGAATGGGAGCTTTTAAAGGTGTTTGGGGGGTTCTTAATTATAGCATTTAGAATGTTTTTTGAAATATTTGAGTAAAATTCAGAATTATATGTAGATTTCTTGAATGTGACACCACTCTGAGGCTGAATCATCATTCTTAGTGTGATTTTTTTTTCCTCTTTCGAAGGAACTGGGCTCCCTCAGAGTAGTTTCTGGGATGACCTTCTATTGACTGAATCATAGTAGGGGAAACAAGGGAGTATTCTGATATTTGCCTAGGTACTCTCAATGCTTCCCATTCTTTTCAGTTTGCTCTGCATTTCTAGCCCTGCCATAAACTTGGAGTAGGGTACATGGTCTATTTATACAGTGAGAAAAGGAAGACTTTAATTTCCATTTCTCCTATTCTGAAACTTGAACACAGAAAGTAATTAGTATAAAAGCACCAGGCATGACACCTGTGTAGTAAATCACTAGCAAGATATATTACAGTAAGTCCCTAACAAGCAAACAAGTTCCATCCCAAGAGAGTGTAAGTTCAATTTGTTTGTAAGCTCAACAAAGTTAGCCTAGGTACCCCGCTAACACAACTGGCTACACTGTACCAACTACATCACCTCTGTGTTTATGCTTGCTTCCAGACATCCTGGGCTTGAAATAAAGATACTGCACTAATGCACTCTATATACTGGGTCTCCCTGGTAACTCAAATGGTAAAGAATCTGCCTGCAATGCAGGAGACCCAGATTCGATATCTGGGTCAGGAAGACCCCCCAGAGAAGGAAATAGGAACCCATTCCAGTATTCTTGCCTGAAGAATTCCATGGACAGACCATGGGGTCACAAAGAGTTGGACATGACTGAATGACTACCACTTCCCACTCGCAAAAGCATGATCACTTTGAGAGGATGCCCATGACAATGTACACTAGACATCTGAAATAACTTACATGATCTTTGAAAGTTTCCAAGTCAAAGGTTTGTATGTAGTGAACTTACTGTACAAGATGAGATCTAGAAGAGCCATTTAACCAGGGTCTCTGGGTTTTTCACAGAGTTTCAAAAGATACATACAGGTTTATTGTGTGTATATTAAAAATTTAAAGCACCTCAATTCTTTTTTTTTTGTTTGTTTGTTTCAGATAAATGTTGTTAATGTATTTCTTTTTTAAAAAATTTTATTTTATTTTTAAACTTTACATAATTGTATTAGTTTTGCCAAATATCAAAATGAATCCATCACAGGTATACATGTGTTCCCCATCCTGAACCCTCCTCCCTCCTCCCTCCCCATACCATCCCTCTGGGTCTTCCCAGTGCACCAGCCCCAAGCATCCAGTATCGTGCACCGAACCTGGACTGGCATCTCGTTTCATACATGATATTTTACATGTTTCAATGCCATTCTCCCAAATCTTCCCACCCTCTCCCTCTCCCACATGGAGCCTATTATACAGAGTGAAGTAAGCCAGAAGGAAAAACACCAATACAGTATACTAATGCATATATATGGAATTTAGAAAGATGATAACAATAACCCTGTGTACGAGACAGCAAAAGAGACACTGATGTATAGAACAGCACCTCAATTCTTATAAAAATGTTTTGATATTTCTTAGCTATACATGGAACTTCAAAAAATAGAAACAGTAGAAAAAGTAATTGTCTCAGGACTCCTTTCATTTGAAATTATCTCTGCTCATTGGTAACGTAAAAAGATCAAATGTGATTTCTAAGTCTTTGTGTACATGGTACTCTACAGTTTGCAAAAATCTTAGGTGTGACTCTTCATTAGTATATTTTTTCACAGTTCACAAAGCTTTTTTCATGTATGAGTCCATATCTCACTGGGTTCCATAATAGTTCAGTGTGCAGATACACAGATTAAGAAGTTAAGCTGTTTGCTCTTGGTTATATAGCTAATGGGTGGCAGAATACAGACAAGGACTCAGGTGTCTACTTCCTGGTTGATGTTCCCACTGTACCACACTCTCCTGAGTTCCAGCACAAGGAAAACAAGATATTTAATACACACATTCTGATTACCAGCTCCATTTGACAATTGTAGACTTAGATGTTAGATCAATGAATTTTAAGTTTTCCCTTATTTTAAAGACTCCCTTTCCCAACAGAGGGCCATAAAAATGAAATACATCACAAGTAAAGCATTTGCTAGCCATTTACTCTTTGGAATATTTTTAAGACCTTTGCTTCATTACGAAATATCAAGCCAATGCTGAATGCCATTCAAAATGAAAAGTTCATCATTTTTCTGGTCCTGCTATCTTCAGAATAACTGAGAGCAAGAATGATGCAGAAATTCAATAAACTTATCTAGGGAATGCACCTGTTTTTCATATTTTAATGTCACTTATCATGACTTTAGAAAGAGTAAAAGACTTCACCCATGGAATGGGTGTTTTTCTAGACCAACATTTTAATTTGGGTAAAAGAGTTTTAAGGAAATAAAATAATAAATAAATTAACATAAAATTCTCTTGAAGAAATGATAGCACGTTTCCAAAGAACTGATTGTGCCTTTAAAACTCATTTCCTACTTGCATTTATATCTGAATTCCCACTGGAGTGCTAAAAGCTAGTAAGTGAACAGTCCAGCTCATGGCAGTAAGTCTCTGGTTCATAGCATTTCAGAACATCATCTGTCACTTCCAGGGGAAAGACAGCCTCTTACATGCTAGTCCACAAATCCAGTGTTAGAGCCCTCTGAGTCACTATGCACTGAATTAAGGCTTACCTCTGGATAGAGAAGACAAACTCCACTTGTTATTTGGTCTCCAACCAGTGGGAACAGGGATAGAGTGGTGAAGAGCTGCCATAGAATTAATAAACACTAATGATGGATGACTGGAGTGGGTGAAATGTAGCAGAAGGACATGGGAATGTGGCTTGATTGAGTATGGGACTAACCAACCACTGGATTCCAAATTTGAACTTTAATATTGTGGTAGAGAAGGAGGAAAGAACTCTGTTAAATTCCTTTCCTAGTCCTGTGGTCAACATTAGTCTTGACTGGTCCTGATAGTGGATAAATAGGCCTCCATTTCTTTGGAAAGGCATATATGTACTTTAAATGCATTCTGAGTTTTAAATTTGACCTTAATCCTCTATTGAAATATCCACTTAGTCATCGGGATGTTACCAAGGAAGGGAACAAAGTGTAATACTCTTTTCCTCATTACCGAAAGGATAATAGTGATGCCCAATATATCACGGGTAGAGGAGGAAATTGGATTCTATTCCTAATCCATTGTTAATGACCTAACTTCACGAAAATACTTAGTCTTCATTATACCTACTTTTGTGTTAATTGTGGAAGCAATGAGGTAACTCTTCCTGTAAGAACCAATTATCCTACATGACACCTTTTAATTCTCTAATTCATTGATCCTCCTGAAGTTGAGAATTTGAAACCAAGTTTGGCAGTGAGCAGTTAACTTAATTATGATTGTCTTAGCTTAATGGCTATAGTGAATAGCTTGGAAATATTCAAGAAAAGAATAAGTAATCATTACAACTGGATATTAAATGTTTATCTGACTTAAAGGCTAGGCCAACTGGTAACTCTGGTTTATATTTCAAATATTTATTGAGCACCTATTTTATGCCTAGTACTTGTCTGACTGCATATATACAAGTGGGGAGAACAAAAAGTACCAGCTTGAATTAAGTTAAACCATGTGAAAGAAGAAGAAGCTTGAGTCTTGTCAAAAAGCAAAGTGATTTGCAAACCACCTGTAGCATTCAATCAATCAACTGTTAATTCATTATTTCAACATAACTGCATGCAAGTAATAACTTAAAACCATAAACACTGTGAAGATCAACTGGTTGTTATAGAAACAGCCTACTTCCATTCTAGTTCTTTCCAGTGTTCCTTTAAATTCCAAACAAAGCAAGAAATGTCTTTTTGACCAGATTGCATGGTATAAAGTCAGAGTCTCAAAGTTCCTGGTGATTTTTGGAAAACATATCCAATACATAAATATTCTATCTCAATGGGAAGTGTGTTTTAAGCTGAAATGCTTCATTACATTTGATTGTGCTCATTATTAAAGTATAATTTTCCTGTTGAAATACTGAAGTTAATGTATGGAAATAATGATATCTCCCCAAATGACTTAACAAACATTGATTTAGGGCCGACTTTGATCTCAGCCCTCTACTCCATACTGCACACTGGAGAGGATAATTTCCTTGACTGGTATTTTACAGTAACCAGTTAAATGAAGTATCTGGGCTGATATTTATTACTATGTTTTTCAGATAGATAAAGAAAGAGAGATATCACCATTCTATTTAACAGGAAAAAAGAAGTATAATTAACTTTGAAAGTAGATTTTTCCTTTTAACAATTCCTAATTTCTCTCTGAGAAAGAAGAATTAATTTAAGAGGCCACAGGTAATGATTCTAACAGATAGCTTTCATATCTTGCTAGGGAGAGCTCATTGGGCTGGACCTTGGAGTTGAGCCTCAAAGAAGACCTAGGCTGTATCCATGCTAGAAAAAGAGTACAGAATCTTAGGTCATGGGAGGGCATTGAATGGTCGTGTCTCTAATGTCATTTCACAGTTTAGGAAAATGGAGGTTCAAGGAGAGGAAAAGACTTGTGTGAGATAATCCAGTAACCTAGTTTGTAGGACAGTTAGACTGCAATCTGAACTTCTAATACCTAGTCTAGTACTCTTTTACCCAACACACAGCACCCACAGTGGTAAAATCCAGGCAAATCTGACAGTGTGCTAAGCTCTTCTGGCTTGTTGAAGACATGAGACCATGTATCTGTGACAAGAACTCTGCAAATAGTCATTTTCACATTTCAAATGATTGGCTTCGTGTGTGCTAGGTCAGGAAGTCACCGGAATGGGAAAATGCTACAGAGGAAGGAAAAGGGTACAATCTCAATATTTGAAAGAGAAACCTCTTCTTTGTCCTTTGGGTTATGGCATTGGGAATTTATCAACAGGGAAGTATAAACACTTAAGGAATCACGTTCTCGGTTTCTTCTGCCACAGTTGTTCAAAGGAAAATCCAGTCTTCAAACTCTGGATATTGCTCTGGATTACCAAAGAACCAGAAACAGCCTTGGTGCTCTTCTAAGTGCCAGAACAAGTTCTTCACCTTTCCAGTCACTTTTCCAGCAATCAAGGGGAAATAAAATAACTCACTCTGATAAACATCAACTAAGTGCTCCCTCTCTGGGTAATTGGCTTCCTGGAAGGTGAATTGGCGCTCATTTAGCAGTCCAAGGCCCAGTGAGTCCTGGCCAAAGGAAAATTAAATGTAACACATTTAGTGCTAAATTAAAGACAGGATCCACAAGCTGAGAGCCCACATGAATCAGAGACATGAATCACAAAGCCTGTGCTGTTTATGGCAAATTGGCCCTGAACACAAATAAAAAATCAATCATTAATTTTCACACTCTGCCCTTGATAGACTTTTTCATTTGAAGGCAATAACTATTATAATAACACTAATGACACCTTATGATTTTACTTTGTGAAGTGCCTTCCTGTCTACTCCTCATAGTCTTAATTTCTCTAAATTCAGAGTTAAAAAGTATGACTTTAAAAAATTGATGCAAAATGACAATTCAGAGACAATCCAAAGAAATAATAAAGCTTCAATTCTGTAGTGCCTAACCTAAAGTGATTACATGTAAACCAGTATGAAAAACATATATCAGGTAGAATCCAGAATTTTTTTATGGATTATTTGTGGTGATGTTGGCTGAGAAAAGATAACATGCAGCCTTGTGAATTGTGGTATAAAGCTTAAAAGTAACTTGCATGTTTGTCAAAGGTACATTCATTCAACAGTCAGCAGTGAGTGACTACCTCCTAATCAGTTGTCTATGTGCTAGATTCTGAAGATTCTGATTTCAAACAGACACTGCCCATGCCTTTGACAGAGGAAGGGCATTCTCAGTAGAGGAAAAAACAGCAGATACAGAGACCCAGAGATATGAAACAGCAGGCATTGTCTGAGGAAACATAAGAGTTCACTGTGGGCAGATCAAAAGAGGGTGGAGAGTATGAAGGAGTAACAAAAGATGAGTCTAGAGCCAAATCTTTGAGAGATTTGTGGGTTAGTCTGATGCATACAAACCTCGAGACTGAAGGCGAATAGGCATCAGATGCTATGAAAGTGCTGCACTCAACATGCCAGCAAACCTGGAAAACTCAGCAGTGGCCACAGGACTGGAAAAGGTCAGTTTTCATGCCAATCCCAAAGAAAGGCAATGCCAAAGAATGCTCAAACTACCACACAATTGCACTCATCTCACACGCTAGTAAAGTAATGCTCAAAATTCTCCAAGCCAGTCTTCAGCAATATGTGAACCGTGAACTTCCTGATTTCAAGCTGGTTTTAGAAAAGGCAGAGGAACCAGAGATCAAATTGCCAACATCCAATGGATCATGGAAAAAGCAAGAGAGTTCCAGAAAAACATCTATTTCTGCTTTATTGACTATGCCAAAGCCTTTGACTGTGTGGATCACAATAAACTGTGGAAAATTCTGAAAGAGATGGGAATACCAGACCACCTGACCTGCCTCTTGAGAAACCTGTATGCAGGTCAGGAAGCAACAGTTAGAACTGGACATGAAACAACAGACTGGTTCCAAATAGGAAAAGGAGTACGTCAAGGCTGTATATTGTCACCCTGCTTATTTAACTTATATGCAGAGTACACCAGGAGAAACGCTGGACTGGAAGAAACACAAGCTGGAATCAAGATTGCCGGGAGAAATATCAATCACCTCAGATATGCAGATGACACCACCCTTATGGCAGAAAGTGAAGAGGAACTAAAAAGCCTCTTGATGAAAGTGAAAGAGGAGAGTGAAAAAGTTGGCTTAAAGCTCAACATTCAGAAAATGAAGATCATGGCATCTGGTCCCATCACTTCATGGGAAATAGATGGGGAAACAGTGGAAACAGTGTCAGACTTTATTTCTTTGGGCTCCAAAATCACTGCAGATGGTGACTGCAGCCATGAAATTAAAAGACGCTTACTCCTTGGAAGGAAAGTTATGACCAACCTAGATAGCATATTCAAAACAGAGACATTACTTTGCCAACAAAGGTCCATCTAGTCAAGACTATGGTTTTTCCTTTGGTCATGTATGGATGTGAGAGTTGGACTGTGAAGAAGGCTGAGCACCGAAGAATTGATGCTTTTGAACTGTGGTGTTGGAGAGGACTCTTGAGAGTCCCTTGGACTGCAAGGAGATCTAACCAGTGCATTCTGAAGGAGATCAGCCCTGGGATTTCTTTGGAAGGAATGATGCTAAAGCTGAAACTCCAGTACTTTGGCCACCTCATGTGAAGAGTTGACTCATTGGAAGACTCTGATGTTGGGAGGGATTGGGGGCAGGAGGAGAAGGGGATGACAGAGGATGAGATGGCTGGATGGCATCACTGACTCGATGGACGTGAGTCTGGGTGAACTCTGGGAGTTGGTGATGGACGGGGAGGCCTGGTGTGCTGTGATTCATGGGGTCGCAGAGAGTCGGACACGACTGAGCGACTGAACTGAACTGAACTGAGGGGTTTTAAGATGGAGAGTGATATGAGCTGATTTTTCTTTTGCAGAGAGACTTCTCAGGTGACCTATAGGTGAGGGAATGGAGGGATCCCAAATTTTGAGATTGTGATAATAGTCCAGTGGCAAGATGATGAGGACTTGGGCTATGACAGTAGCAAAGCACAGATGAACAGGATGTGTTTGTTATGTAAAATCAGAAAATATTGATGATTGAATATGGGGAGCTGAAGGCCAGAGAAGTGTCAAAGATTTAAGTTAACCTAGTAAATGGTACCATGTCCAAATATCAACTCTGTACCTTACCCCCAAATCTGCTTCCACCTCAGTCTGCCCTATCTCGGTAAATGGCAACTCCATCTTTCTAGTTACTGAGCTTCAGGCTATGAAGTCATCCTGGACTTCTCTCCTCTCATTCCCTACATCCCATTTGGCAGTAAATTTTGTTGGTTCTACCTTCAAAACATAAGCAGAATGGAACCATTTCTCACCAAATCCACTATCTTAAGCCATCAACATCTCTCACCTAGACTACTACTATAGCCTCCTGATTAGTTTCCTTGTCCCCCTTCCACTCCAAAGCATATTCTCCAATAAATCATTCAGTGATTTATTTAAATATAAGCTAATCTAACAAAGCCATTATTTTTAATTTCCAGTTTGTAAAACTACAGGAGATGAGGGATAAGTTAAATGACTCAAGAAAACCATCAGAGAAAGCTTTTCAGGATAACTGGCTCTGGATCTCCAATAAGTTAATACCTTGGGAAAAAAGGATGGAGGTTGGGGAGCTTTCTACCTAGACAGGTATGTAAGAAGTCTGACAATCTAATGGAAATGTATGGTCCTGGATTTAATCTTGTTTTAAACAAGCCACTATAATAAACTATGGTGACAATTAGGGAAATATAATTATCAGCTGGGGACTAGAATTGTTAGTTTTGGTAGATATGGTAATACACATAGTGATTATATAGGAAGATATTTTACTTTTAAAGTAGATTTATAATGATGTATTCTGGGATAAAATGTCATGATTTCTATGCTTTAAAATACTTCAGCAAATAAAGTATACATGAAGCAAACATGGTTAATATTTGTTATTCTAGGTAATGGGTATATAAATACTTATTATGTTATTTCCTTTTCTTTTTACTCTCTCTCTATATATAGATATATGTATATTTCTCCCCCTTTTTATTGAGATGTAATTGACATGGCACTATATAATTTTAAGGCATACAGCATAATGATTTGACTTACATACATCATGAAATAATTATCACAATAAGTTTAGTGAACATCTGTCATCTCATATAGATAGGAAATAAAAGAAATTTTAAAAATACTTTTTTCTTATGATGAGAACTCTTAGGATTTACTCTCTTAACAATGTTCATATATAATGTACAGTGTTCATTATATTTATCATTTTGTACATTACATCCCTAGTGCTCATTTCTCTTATGACTGTAAGTTTGTACCTTTTACCTTTTGACCACTTTCATCCAATTCTCTCTCCCCTCACCCTCCCTCCCCACCTCTGGTAACCACAAATCTGATCCTTTTTTCTATGAGTTTCTTTGCTTTTGAAGTATAATTGACCTAAAGTACTATGTTAATTCCTGGTACACAATATAGTGATTCGGTATTTCTATACATTTCAAATATTTTAATTTTTAAATTAAGTGTATATTTAAAAATTTTTATAAGTCAAGATAAGTAGGGAGGAGCCAAGATGGCGGAGGAGTAGGACGGGGAGAACACTTTCTCCCCCACAAATTCATCAAAAGAGCATTTAAACGTCGAGTAAATTCCACAAAACAACTTCTGAATGCCGGCAGAGGACATCAGGCACCCAGAAAAGCAACCCAACTCTTCGAAAGGAGGTAGGAAAAAATATTAAAAACAAAAAAAAAAAGAGACAAAAGAGGGAGGGACGGAGTTCCGTCCCGGGAAGGGAATCTTAAAAAGAGAGAAGTTTCCAAACATCAGGAAATCTTCTCACTGCCGAATCTGTGCCGAGCTTTGGAAGCACAGAGGGCAACATAACAGGGAGAAAAAATAGATAAACAATTTAAAACTCGCAGATTGCGAGCCCTACGGTAACTCCCCCAGCAGAGAAGCAGCGCAGACGCCTGCATCCGCCATTAGCGAATCGGGGCTGGGCAGGGAGGCGCGGCGTGGGCTGCATCGCTGAGAGTAAGAATCTGGCCTGAATACCCTGAGCGCTATCTGAGCGAAATAATTTGGGCTAGCAAACCAGACTGTGGGATACCTACCACGCGAAAAGCCAGCCCTAACCTAAGACCGCCAGGCCCGCGCACGGAACAAAGGACTGAACAGAGATAGCCGGCTGCAGATCTTCCCCCTCCGGTGACAGGCAGCCAGAGCCGGAAGGGGGCAATCGCAGCCCCAGAGAGACATTATCTATAAAATTGTAAGCAGGCTTCTTTGCTAACTAAAACTTCTTGGGGGTCTGGACGGTCAACATCTGCCTGAGAAGGTGCGCCGGTTTTACATCCAGATAACCGAGTGGCGGGGAGGCGATAAGTCGCAGCATTGGCGCTCGCCTGGGAAGAGCAAATTGGCGCTCGGACCTGGGAAGAGTACAAAACGCAGGCCCAACTGAGTCTGCGCCTCTGAGGACTACCCGAGTGCCTGAACCTGAGCGGCTTGGACCTGGGAGGTGCATGCAGCCCAGGGCCAGCCTCGGACTGTTCCCGGCGGAACAACCTAGAGTCCGAGCAGTGTGGACAGGGAGGCTACACGCGCCGTGAGCGGGGGCAGACCCAGGGTGGCTGAGGCACTGCGAGCCCACGCCAGTGTTATTTGTTTGCACCCTCCCTCCCTCCCTCCCCACAGCGCGACTGAACAAGTAAGCCTAAAAAAAAAAAAAAAAAAGTGTCCTCCACCGTGCCCTTTGAGTCAGGGCGGAAACCAGATACTGAAGAGACTAGCAAACAGAAGAAGATATAACAGAGGGAAACGCCTTGGAAGCTACAGGCAATAGATCAAAACCCTGTGGTTACTACGGACTACATAGGAAGGGGCCTATAGATCTTGAGAAATATAAATCTGACCAAGGAACTAGCCAAAAATGAACTGAACCCACAACACCCACAAAAAAAGAAACAAAAAAGTCCTAGATATATTTTTATTATTTTTACGATCATTCTTTCTTTTTTTTTTTTTTAATTAAAAAAAAAAAATTTTAAGTCCCCTATTGTTCCTTTAATTTTCACTTTTATAACCTATTACTCTGCAAAAAAAAAAAAAAAAAAAGACCCTATTTTTTTCTTCTTCAGCAAACTTCATATATATATATTCTATAATTTTTTGACCTTGTTGTTTTTTTTTGTTGTTGTTGGTTTTTGTTTTTTTCTTCTTTTCTTCAACATTGTATTTTTGAAATTCCAAACTCTACTCTAGATTTTTAATTTTCGCTTTTTGGTATATGTTATCAATTTTGTACCTATAGTTTTTTTTTATATAATTTCTGTGATTTTTTTTTTTTCTTCTTCTTCTCTGTTTCTTTCTCTTCTTCTTTTATATAACATTGTATATCTGAAATTCCAAACTTTACTCTAGATTTTCAATTTATGCTTTTTGGTATTTGATATCAATTTTGTACCTGTATTTTCTTTATAATTTTTGTGACATTGTTCGTATTTGTTTGTTTGTTTTCTCTCTTTATTTTTCTTCTTCTTCTTCTTCTTTTTTTTTTTTTTTTAACATTGTATTTTTGAAATTCCAAACTCTACTCTAGATTTTTAATTTTTGCTTTCTGGTATTAGTTATCAACTTTGTACCTGTACTTTCTTTATAATTTTCGCGACCTTGTTTGTTTTTGTTTGTTCATTTTTTCTCTCTTTCTTTTCCTTCTTCTTTTCTTTAACATCGTATTTTTGAAATTCCAAACTCTACTCTAGATTTTTAATTTTCGCTCTGGTATTAGTTATCAATTTTGTACCTGTACTTTCTTTATAATTTTTGCGACCTTGTTTGTTTTTGTTTGTTCGTTCTTTCTCTCTTTCTTTTCCTTCTTCTTTTCTTTAACATCGTATTTTTGAAATTCCAAACTCTACTCTAGATTTTTAATTTTCGCTTTCTGGTATTAGTTATCAATTTTGTACCTGTACTTTATAATTTTCGCGACCTTGTTTGTTTTTGTTTGTTCGTTCTTTCTCTCTTTCTTTTCCTTCTTCTTTTCTTTAACATCGTATTTTTGAAATTCCAAACTCTACTCTAGATTTTTAATTTTTGCTTTTACGTATTTGTTACCAATTTTGTACCTTTAAGGACCCAATCTTCAGGACCCATTTTTCACTAGGGAGTGAGATTACTGGCTTGACTGCTCTCTCTCCCTTTGGACCCTCCTTTTTCTCCACCAGGTCGCCTGTGTCTCCTCCCTAACCCCTCTCTACTCTACCCAACTCTGTGAATTTCTGTGTGTTCCAGACGGTGGAGAACACTTAGGGAACTGATTACTGGCTGGATCTGTCTCCCTCCTTTTCATTCCCCCTTTTATCCTTCTGGCCACCTCTGTTACCTTCCTCCTTCTTCTCTTCTCTGTATAACCCCGTGAACATCTCTGAGTGGTCCAGTTGTGGAGTGCACATAAGGAAGTGACTACTGGCTAGCCCACTCTCTCCACTATTGATTCACCTCATCTCATTTGGGTCACCTCTAACTCCCTCCTCCCTCTTCTCTTCTCCATGTAACCCTGTGAACCTCTCTGAGTGACCCTCACTGTAGAGAAACTTATCATTTTTAATGTAGATGTTTTATCAATGGTGCTGTATAGAAGGAGAAGTTTTGAAACTACTGTAAAAATAAGACCGATAATCGGAAGCAGGAGACTTAAGTCCAAACCCTGACTCCAGGGAACTCCTGACTCCAAGGAACATTCATTGACAGGAGCTCATCAAATGCCTCCATACCGACACTGAAACCAAGCACCACACAAGGGCCAATAAGTTCCAGGGCAAGACATACCAAGCAAATTCTCCAGCAACAAAGGAACACAGTCCTGAGCTTCAAGATACAGGCTGCCCAAAGTCACCCCAAAACTATAGACATCTCATAACTCATTACTGGACATTTCATTGCACTCCAGAGAGAAGAAATACAGCTCCACCCACCAGAACACCGACACAAGCTTCCCTAACGAGGAAACCTTGACAAGCCACCTGTACAAACCCACACACAGTGAGGAAACGCCATAATAAAGAGAACTCCACAAACTGCCAGAATACAGAAAGGACACCCCAAACTCAGCAATTTAAACAAGATGAAGAGACAGAGGAATACTCAGCAGATAAAGGAACAGGATAAATGCCCACCAAACCAAACAAAAGAGGAAGAGATAGGGAATCTACCTGATAAAGAATTCCGAATAATGATAGTGAAATTGATCCAAAATCTTGAAACTAAAATGGAATCACAGATAAATAGCCTGGAGACAAGGATTGAGAAGATGCAAGAAAGGTTTAACAAGGACCTAGAAGAAATAAAAAAGAGTCAATATATAATGAATAATGCAATAAGTGAAATTAAAAACACTCTGGAGGCAACAAATAGTAGAATAACAGAGGCAGAAGACAGGATTAGTGAATTAGAAGATAGAATGGTAGAAATAAATGAATCAGAGAGGATAAAAGAAAAACGAATTAAAAGAAATGAGGACAATCTCAGAGACCTCCAGGACAATATTAAACGCTACAACATTCGAATCATAGGGGTTCCAGAAGAAGAAGACAAAAAGAAAGACCATGAGAAAATACTTGAGGAGATAATAGTGGAAAACTTCCCTAAAATGGGGAAGGAAATAATCACCCAAGTCCAAGAAACCCAGAGAGTCCCAAACAGGATAAACCCAAGGAGAAACACCCCAAGACACATATTAATCAAATTAACAAAGATCAAACACAAAGAACAAATATTAAAAGCAGCAAGGGAAAAACAACAAATAACACACAAGGGAATCCCCATAAGGATAACAGCTGATCTTTCAATAGAAACTCTTCAAGCCAGGAGGGAATGGCAAGACATACTTAAAATGATGAAAGAAAATAACCTACAGCCCAGATTATTGTACCCAGCAAGGATCTCATTCAAGTATGAAGGAGAAATCAAAAGCTTTTCAGACAAGCAAAAGCTGAGAGAATTCTGCACCACCAAACCAGCTCTCCAACAAATACTAAAGGATATTCTCTAGACAGGAAACACAAAAACGGTGTATAAACCCGAACCCAAAACAATAAAGTAAATGGCAACGGGAACATACTTATCAGTAATTACCTTAAATGTGAATGGGTTGAATGCCCCAACCAAAAGACAAAGACTGGCTGAATGGATACAAAAACAAGACCCCTACATATGTTGTCTACAAGAGACCCACCTCAAAACAGGGGACACATACAGACTGAAAGTGAAGGGCTGGAAAAAGATTTTCCATGCAAATAGGGACCAAAAGAAAGCAGGAGTAGCAATACTCATATCAGATAAAATAGACTTTAAAACAAAGGCGGTGAAAAGAGACAAAGAAGGTCACTACATAATGATCAAAGGATCAATCCAAGAAGAAGATATAACAATTATAAACATATATGCACCCAACACGGGAGCACCACAGTACGTAAGACAAATGCTAACAAGTATGAAAGGAGAAATTAACAATAACACAATAATAGTGGGAGACTTTAATACCCCACTTACACCTATGGATAGATCAACTAAACAGAAAATTAACAAGGAAACACAAACTTTAAACGATACAATAGACCAGTTAGACCTAATTGATATCTATAGGTCATTTCATCCCAAAACAATGAATTTCACCTTTTTCTCAAGCGCACATGGAACCTTCTCCAGGATAGATCACATCCTGGGCCATAAAGCTAGCCTTGGTAAATTCAAAAAAATAGAAATCATTCCAAGCATTTTTTCTGACCACAATGCAGTAAGATTAGATCTCAATTACAGGAGAAAAACTATTAAAAATTCCAACATATGGAGGCTGAACAACACGCTGCTGAATAACCAACAAATCACAGAAGAAATCAAAAAAGAAATCAAAATTTGCATAGAAACGAATGAAAATGAAAACACAACAGCCCAAAACCTGTGGGACACGGTAAAAGCAGTCCTAAGGGGAAAGTTAATAGCAATACAGGCACACCTCAAGAAACAAGAAAAAAGTCAAATAAATAACCTAACTCTACACCTAAAGCAACTAGAAAAGGAAGAAATGAAGAACCCCAGGGTTAGTAGAAGGAAAGAAATCTTAAAAATTAGAGCAGAAATAAATGCAAAAGAAACAAAAGAGACCATAGCAAAAATCAACAAAACCAAAAGCTGGTTCTTTGAAAGGATAAATAAAATTGACAAACCATTAGCCAGACTCATCAAGAAACAAAGGGAGAAAAATCAAATCAACAAAATTAGAAACGAAAATGGAGAGATCACAACAGACAACATAGAAATACAAAGGATCATAAGAGACTACTATCAACAATTATATGCCAATAAAATGGACAACGTGGAAGAAATGGACAAATTCTTAGAAAAGTACAACTTTCCAAAACTGGATCAGGAAGAAATAGAAAATCTTAACAGACCCATCACAAGCATGGAAATTGAAACTGTAATCAAAAATCTTCCAGCAAACAAAAGCCCAGGTCCAGACGGCTTCACAGCTGAATTCTACCAAAAATTTAGAGAAGAGCTAACACCTATCCTGCTCAAACTCTTCCAGAAAATTGCAGAGGAAGGTAAACTTCCAAACTCATTCTATGAGGCCACCATCACCCTAATACCAAAACCTGACAAAGATCCCACAAAAAAAGAAAACTACAGGCCAATATCACTGATGAACATAGATGCAAAAATCCTTAACAAAATTCTAGCAATCAGAATCCAACAACACATTAAAAAGATCATACACCATGATCAAGTGGGCTTTATCCCAGGGATGCAAGGATTCTTCAATATCCGCAAATCAATCAATGTAATACACCACATTAACAAATTGAAAAATAAAAACCATATGATTATCTCAATAGATGCAGAGAAAGCCTTTGACAAAATTCAACATCCATTTATGATAAAAACTCTCCAGAAAGCAGGAATAGAAGGAACATACCTCAACATAATAAAAGCTATATATGACAAACCCACTGCAAACATTATCCTCAATGGTGAAAAATTGAAAGCATTTCCTCTAAAGTCAGGAACAAGACAAGGGTGCCCACTTTCACCATTACTATTCAACATAGTTTTGGAAGTTTTGGCCACAGCAATCAGAGCAGAAAAAGAAATAAAAGGAATCCAAATTGGAAAAGAAGAAGTAAAACTCTCACTATTTGCAGATGACATGATCCTCTACATAGAAAACCCTAAAGAGTCCACCAGAAAATTACTAGAAATAATCAATGACTACAGTAAAGTTGCAGGATATAAAATCAACACACAGAAATCCCTTGCATTCCTATACACTAATAATGAGAAAACAGAAAGAGAAATTAAGGAAACAACTCCATTCACCATTGCAACAGAAAGAATAAAATACTTAGGAATATATCTACCTAAAGAAACTAAAGACCTATATATAGAAAACTATAAAACACTGGTGAAAGAAATCAAAGAGGACACTAATAGATGGAGAAATATACCATGTTCATGGATTGGAAGAATCAATATAGTGAAAATGAGTATACTACCCAAAGCAATTTATAGATTCAACGCAATCCCTATCAAGCTACCAACAGTATTCTTCACAGAGCTAGAACAAATAATTTCACAATTTGTATGGAAATACAAAAAACCTCGAATAGCCAAAGCGATCTTGAGAAAGAAGAATGGAACTGGAGGAATCAACTTACCTGACTTCAGGCTCTACTACAAAGCCACAGTTATCAAGACAGTATGGTACTGGCACAAAGACAGAAATATTGATCAATGGAATAAAATAGAAAGCCCAGAGATAAATCCACGCACATATGGACACCTTATCTTCGACAAAGGAGGCAAGAATATACAATGGATTAAAGACAATCTCTTTAACAAGTGGTGCTGGGAAATCTGGTCAACCACTTTTAAAAGAATGAAACTGGACCACTTTCTAACACCATACACAAAAATAAACTCAAAATGGATTAAAGATCTAAACGTAAGACCAGAAACTATAAAACTCCTAGAGGAGAACATAGGCAAAACACTCTCTGACATACATCACAGCAGGATCCTCTATGACCCACCTCCCAGAATATTAGAAATAAAAGCAAAAATAAACAAATGGGACCTAATTAACCTTAAAAGCTTCTGCACATCAAAGGAAACTATTAGCAAGGTGAAAAGACAGCCTTCAGAATGGGAGAAAATAATAGCAAATGAAGCAACCGACAAACAACTAATCTCAAAAATATACAAGCAACTCCTACAGCTCAACTCCAGAAAAATAAATGACCCAATCAAAAAATGGGCCAAAGAACTAAATAGACATTTCTCGAATGAAGACATACAGATGGCTAACAAACACATGAAAAGATGCTCAACATCACTCATTATCAGAGAAATGCAAATCAAAACCACTATGAGGTACCATTTCACACCAGTCAGAATGGCTGCGATCCAAAAGTCTACAAATAATAAATGCTGGAGAGGGTGTGGAGAAAAGGGAACCCTCTTACACTGTTGGTGGGAATGCAAACTAGTACAGCCACTATGGAGAACAGTGTGGAGATTCCTTAAAAAACTGGAAATAGAACTGCCTTATGATCCAGCAACCCCACTGCTGGGCATACACACTGAGGAAACCAGAAGGGAAAGAGACACGTGTACCCCAATGTTCATCGCAGCACTGTTTATAATAGCCAAGACGTGGAAGCAACCTAGATGTCCATCAGCAGATGAATGGATAAGAAAGCTGTGGTACATATACACAATGGAGTATTACTCAGCCATTAAAAAGAATACATTTGAATCAGTTCTAATGAGGTGGATGAAACTGGAGCCTATTATACAGAGTGAAGTAAGCCAGAAGGAAAAACATAAATACAGTATACTAACGCATATATATGGAATTTAGAAAGATGGTAACAATAACCCGGTGTACGAGACAGCAAAAGAGACACTGATGTATAGAACAGTCTTATGGACTCTGTGGGAGAGGGAGAGGGTGGGAAGATGTGGGAGAATGGCAATGAAACATGTAAAATATCATGTAGGAAACGAGTTGCCAGTCCAGTTTCGATGCATGATGCTGGATGCTTGGGGCTGGTGCACTGGGACGACCCAGAGGGATGGTATGGGGAGGGAGGAGGGAGGAGGGTTCGGGATGGGGAACACATGTATACCTGTGGCGGATTCATTTTGATATTTGGCAAAACTAATACAATTATGTAAAGTTTAAAAATAAAATAAAATTGGAAGAATAAAAAAAAAAAAAAAAAAAAAAGATAAGTAGGTCGTATCTGGTACTCTTCTTGAAAACCCCATAATGGCTTTCCATGGCACTCAGAGTAAAATTCAACATTTTACCCATGATCTGTCCCTTACTATTTCTCTAGTCTCATGTTCTACCACTCTCCTTCACCCACTCTTTCAAGAACACAAATTTCCTTGCTTAACACTGTCCTGTTTCCTGGCAAAAATTATGCATCTGTTTTTCTAGTTGCCTGGATCACTCTTCTCTCAGATGTTTACAAGGCTCAAAGCTTCTCTTTATTTGGGTTTCTATTTTCCTTAATAGTGAAATTTTACCATATTTACCAATCTTATATCCCTTCCATCAATTCTCCCTGGGCCTGTACTCTGGCTTTATTTTTCTTCTTAACATTCACCACCTCTTGACATATAATATGTTTTGTTTATTTATTGTCTGTCTTAATGGCAACCCACTCCAGTATTCTTGCCTAGAAAATCCCATGGATGGAAGAGCCTGGAAGGCTACAGTCCATGGGGTCGCAAACAGTCGGACACGACTGAGCGACTTTCTTCTTTCTTCTCTCCATCCCACTCCAGCACATACTAGAATGTAAGTTCAATATGAGTAAGAATTTGCCTATTTTTTATTGTAGTCCTTAGTGAATGGATACAGATGGTATACATATTTATTAAATAATATTACAAGTAGGGAAATCTGGTTTTGTGGAAAGACTAAATTAATTGGGCTTCCCTGGTGGCTCAGACGGTAAAGTGTCTGCCTGCAATGCAGGAGACCTGGGTTTGATCCTCGGGTTGGGATGATTCCCTGGAGAAGGAAATGGCAACCCACTCCAGTACTCTTGCCTGGAAAATCCCATGGATGGAGGAGCCTGGTAGGTTACAGCCCATGGGGTTGCAAAAAGTCAGACATGACAGTGACTTCACTAAATTAATTGAGTTCAGGATGTGTTGACTTTGAGGACCTGTAATATATGTAAGTGGAAAAGTTCTCTGTTTAGCTCAGAGAAGTTGTAGTTTTAGATTTTGTGGTGAGAAGATAAATAATTTTGTCTGTGGTAGTTCCTATTTTTTCATTACAGAAGGAGGTAATGTCATCAATTGAAAACAGCACATAGATGAAAATTAAAATCATTGAAATTGAGGGTCTCTCATTTTGTGTACATCTCTAAGCAAAGAGAAGTGACCGGAAGAGAGCTAATTTTAAAGTCTTTGGGAACAACAATATTTAAGGGACAGACAGTCCAAGAGGAGGCCATTAAAAAAAGACTGAAAGGATGTAAATAGAGATAAAAGGAAAACAGCCAGGAGACTCTTGTGTCATGTAAACTAAAGGAAATAAGAGGCTTTTTTAAAAAGCATATTCTTTTTTTGAAGTATAGTTGATGTATTAATACAATGTAAGTTACAGATGTACAATATAGTGATTCACAACTTTTAAAGGCTATGCTCCATTTGTAGCTATTATAGAATATTGGCTATACTCTGTATTTTGTAATATATCCTTGTAGTTTATTTTATACATAATAGTTTATACCTCTTACCCCCTACCTCTATATTGTCCCTTTTCCTTCCTTCTCTCCACTGATAATCACTAGTTTGTTCTCTATCTATGAGTCTGTTTCTGTTTTGTTATATTCACCAGCTTGTTGTATTTTTATATTCCATATATAAGTGATATACAGTATTTGTCTTTCTCTGTATGACTTATTTCACCCAACATAATACCTTCCAAGTCCATCCACATTGATGCAAATGGGCACTTGGGTTGTTTCCATATTTTGTCAATTGTAAATAATGCTGCTCTTCAACCTAAGTGTCCACTGACAGATGAATAGAAAAAGATTTGATACATATATGTGATGGAATATTACTCAGCCATAAAAAGGAATGAAATAATGTCATTTGTAGCAATGTGGCTGGCCCTTGAGATTATCATATTAAGTAAGTAAGACAGGGAAAAATAAATATCATATGATAAGACTTACATGTGGAATCTAAAATAAAAGATACAAATAAATTGATTTACAAAGCAGAAATAAACTCACAGACATAGAGAACAGACTTGTGATTGCCAAGGGGCATAGGGGAGGAATGGATTGGGAGTTTGGGATTAGCAGATGCAACCTATTGGGTTGGGCAAAAAGTTCATTGAGATTTTTCCATAACATGTTACAGTATTATATATAAAATGGATAAACAACAAGGACCTACTGCACAGCACAGTGAACTGTATTCAATATCCTGGGATAAACCCTCATGGGCAAGAAAAATATTTTTAATTTAAATAAATAAAATAATGCTGCTATGAACTTTTGGGTGCATGTATCTTTTTGAATTAATGTTCTTGCTTTTTTCATATATATATATATATATATATGTATGTATTCCCAGGAGTAGAATTGCTGGGTCATATGTAACTCTATTTTTAGTGCTTTGAGAAACTTCCATACTATTTTCCACAGTGGCTGCACCAATTTACATCCCCACAACAGTGTATGAGTGTAGAGAAATAGTTTTTAAAAGAGATACAGACCAAATGACCAGCATTAGGCAGGCAAAATATAGTCTCCATATGTATGATATTGTGAAGGCAAATGGAAAAAGATCAAATGGAGTGTTGGAGGCTTAATTTCAGGAAGGAATGAGAGATATAGACATAAATGTCCAAAATAGGTTATTCTTTTAAAAAGCTTTGCTGAGAAGGGAACCAGTAACTTGGGGCTGTGGGACTGGCTACAGTCGAATTGAGTGACTTTTCTCTAGGATTAGAAGGCATTTAAACATATTTATATGCTGAGGATGAGTGGATAATAGTGAGAAAGAAATGAAAAATCAAGTACTGAGAGAAAACATATGAAGGAGCAAGTCTTAGGAAGAAACAGGTGGCACAAGACGCAGACCTTCAATAGCAGAGAGGCGCTTCTGTTCATACAGTGTGGAAGAAGAGTGGGTGGGTACAGAGAAAAATGTGTGTGTGGATAATGGGGAGATAAAGGATTTCACCCCAGAGGACACAATATTGATGACATAGAAGTCTTTGAGTGTGAGGGATCTGGGAATTGGGCAGAAAACTTGAGTAGAGAGGCAACAAATTGGAGCAGTTATTGTGAGATATAGGAACAAACTAATAATAGGCAAAGGGATTGATACATGCTATGAAGGATTCAACTGAAGTAAAAAGTCAGGGATTTGTAGAGGCATTCATGTGCACAATTGTCTGAGATTTTCTTTACCAGCCTGCTGGTTATAAAAACAAGGAAGGAAGATGGTGTGCCCAAAATGTATCAGGCAGGTACAACAGCAATGGGGAGTACAGCACTACGCTGTGATTACGAGTAAAGGTTTTAGTCACAGACATGGCTTTGTATCCTGGCTCTGCTACTTACTAACTGTGTGGGCTTGGGCAACCTACTTACCCTTTCAAAAATTTAAGTTCCTCATCTTTAAAATGGATACAATAAAAGTAACTACCTCATATGGTTGGTAAAATTAGATAGAAGAATCAATGTAAACTGCCTGACACTTAAAAGCCTTCTTTAAATATTAAGTAAACACAAAAAGGAAACTAAAACAGGGGTGAGAAGGGAGTTGAGAGGGCTGATGAAATAGAAATTCAAGGTAGTGACCATGGCATCCAGGCAGCACTGGGAGGAAAGTGAGACTCTGAGGGGTGATTAAACTGGAAGCAAATAAAGGAATCAAGGGAACAGAGTCTTTCAGTAAAGGTGGAGAGCAGTACTAAAGGGAATAAGAGAATTATGACTGGTATTAACATTTGAGATATAAGAGATGGACCATTTCTTGTTAATTACAAATCCAGGTTGTGGTCTTACACACTCGATACTGATGATATAGGAGTCTCTGAAGAAGTTGGAAATTGGGAATTGGGTGGACATTAAGGGATGCTATCCTTTTTGTGGAAGGTCATCAGGGTCTGATGTTTCATCTTTGAGCCTTATTTTTCTGGAATGATGGTGATGATACTTTCATGAAGGAATTGTCTAGCTCATGTTACTTAAATTCTCAGTAGCCTTGTTGATAAATCACACCTGAAATCTATTAATTTAGAATGATAAGTAAAAGTTACAGAGAATGGAAGTTTGCTGCTACAGGCAGTACACGACACCGGGATTCTTGGTCTCTGGAGGAGAGGAATTCGATCTGGGGCCAGTGACGACACTTGATTGCTCAGAGCTTCTTGTGTAATAAAGTTTTATTAAAGTATAAAAGAGAGAAAGCTTCTGACATAGACATCAGAAGGGGACAGAAAGAGTGCCCCCTTGCTAGTTTTTAGCAAGGAGTTATATACCTATTAGCAAGCTGCTAATTAGAGAAAAGAAACACCTCAGAACTGAGAGAGTTGTACCAGGCCCCTCTCCAAAAGCATGCATTTTGAGACAGCATTGGCACAAGGTACCGTCATCCCCTGCCATAAAACAATTGACAGGAATCTTGAAGAAAGGCAGATTTCCAAGCAAATACATAGTTCATTAACATAGCTTAAGGAAGACATTTCCATGAGAAAAACACATTGGTTAGCTCAAGGTTTGAGATAAAGTTCAGCTCAGTGGAACCAGGTGTCACCATGACAACACAGGATTAGAAGAGAAAAGAAAAAAGTCAGCCACTTGCAGTTTTGTTTCCTCCTGCCACCTGGGGACCTCTGGCCTTCCTACTGAGGCTATTAACACTCTCAAGAATTTGAAACGTTCCCGTTGGCCAGATAAGTCCAATCGCCTTCCAGAAGGGAGATCACAAGATCTAAAGGAAGCTTCACGTGGATAGTATCCTGGTTGTGGGAGGATATAGAAAGGTCACAATAAGCTCTGATGATGAATGAGTGCTCCCTCTACTCCAAGTGCCCCCAAACCAGGGGTTTAGTGGTCAAGGCACTATCTCCCTGGACATAGCTGGTGACAGTGACAAGCTGCTACTGCTGCTGCTAAGTCGCTTCAGTCGTGTGCGACTCTATGCGACCCCATAGACGGCAGGTCACCAGGCTCCCCCGTCCTTGGGATTCTCCAGGCAAGAACACTGAAGTGGGTTGCCATTTCCTTCTCCAATGCATGAAAGTGGAAAGTGAAAGTGA
Organism: Bos javanicus; assembly: GCF_032452875.1. NCBI lineage: Eukaryota > Metazoa > Chordata > Mammalia > Artiodactyla > Bovidae > Bos > Bos javanicus. The sequence goes on from NC_083897.1 coordinate 21,811,293, forward strand.
GGTCGCTCAGTTGTGTCCAACTCTTAGCGACCCCATGGACTGCAGCCCACCAGGCCCCTCCGTCCATGGGATTTTCCAGGCAAGAGTACTGGAGTGGGCTGCTATTGCCTTCTTCGGACAGTGACAAGGGTCCCCTCCAATTATCCATTGTCTGGCCTCAGACATGATTGCTCTACAATTGGTACTTGTCATTACATCATCCTTCCCTTTCTAATAGATTTGTAGAACCTGTTATCACTTCCAAGTTGATAACTTATTTTACACTGATTGCATTTAAGGTTGGCTGCTTCCTAGGAAGACACTGTAATCTTATTAGTAATATGTCATCCTGCTGAATGGGTAACTTCGTGGAAGGTTTCCAGTAGCCAGCTGCTTCCACTCACAGACGAGTTCCAAGAAGAAAAGATTCCTTTTCAGATCTTTTCCTATTTTGTCCCTTTAACTCTTTCATGTCCACTTTGCTTCTACAACATCTTAACTATTTTCAGCCTCCTGGAGACTGTTCATAAACCAATCAAATGACTAGAGTGCATACGGCTTATGGAGCAGGGAGTGACAATCCGCTCCAGTATTCTTGCGTGGAGAATCCCATGGACAGAGGAGCCTGGTGGGCTACAGTTCATGGGGTCGTAAAGAGTCAGATACAACTGAAGTCACTGAGCACAAGCACATACTGCTTATGGTACACAATTTTTTTGTAAAAGTCATTGTTTGCGTATTTGTCTCAAACGTCAAAACATAAAACATCCAAGTTGTAAAATGTAAAATAAAGAAGTTGAAACATTCAGATGACTCTTTTGTGTGTGTGTGTGTGTAATAAAGTTTTATTAAAGTATAAAGGAGAGAGAGAAAGCTTCTGACATAGGCATCAGAAGTGGGTAGAAAGAGTACCTGCTTGCTAGTGTTAACAATGAAGTTATATACTCTCCAATGAATCCAAAGAATGTCTGGAGGTTGTAAAGACCTCATCAGACCTACTCCCATAATTTACATTTTAAGATAACAGAAGGTTTAATCCAGAGACTGTCCTTAGGCAAGATACATTATTGTTATATAATCTTAAGGAATGTGGAGAGAGAAAAAAAGTTTGTCCTTTCTTTCTCCTTGAGAATTCCAGACCCCTCTCTCCTTGGGAACCCCTAGACTCCTTATCAACCCACCTAGGAACTGACTCTCTCATTCCCCCCTTTTCTTTTAGGAGAATTATGTTGCCTAGGGAAAAGGGGCGTCGTTCTCGTTCCATAACTGTTTCCGAGCTGACAAGGGGCGTTGTCCCTAAATTGGTGAGGCAACATATTCTCCTAATCCTCATATTGAGGATATCAAATGAGTCTTTACTAGACCACTTTCACTGAGAAAGCCTTTTTGCAGAGAATATATCAATTAACACCAAATCATCAAATCATTGGAGATAGCCTCAGATAGTTTCTTCATTTTGTACTTAATGAAACAACTCCACAAAAGTTAACCTCCTTTCTCAAGGTTATACAGCCAGTTCAGTTGCAGTTTAAGACAAATAGGTGTCTATTTTTTGTTTAGACAAATAACAGTCTGTGGCTGTTAAAGTTCTATGTGGGGTAACTTGTAAATCTCAAAGCAGTGCTATTTAACTTTATATGGAAAGTCAGTCCTTGATCAATGTCAGCTAGTGAACATCCATTTATTAGAAATAATCATGTCATTAGTCAACTTGAAAAAGGTTAATTATTAACACCCTCAAACTCAGTTTTAAAGGAGTCTAAGAGAAAAACAAGTGAAAGGGGTAGATGCACTGACATATGGATTGCACATCATTTTGTTGCTTTGAAAACACATGTATAAACATCTCATTAAGTCCAAACTAGAAGTCAAGAGAATCTCCATAGGCTATGTGGGCTTTTGCACAGATCCAATATTTTGGAATAAAGAATAAAGATAACCACATTGTTCTAGAAGTACGCAGAAGAAGCTTTGTTGACATGGATTTAGATTGAATTAGTAATTAAGGCTGTGCCTTATAAATGCCACAATTGCTGATTTCACAGAAATGTATGAAATAAGACACCATTTAATTTTATCTAACTGAAGAGGAGAAAGGTTGCTCTTTTGAAATGGTTATTTTCATCCTGTGTACTTTAGGTTATCTACTTTAGAAGAAAGCAACTCTGCAGCCTTCTTTTTCCAGCAGAGGGAGCTCAAAGACAAGGTGTGAAGCTGTAGCAACGCGCAGGAAGATGGGAGCTTTGGGAAGGGAGGTGGGAGCGTGGTCAAGAACGTACATCTCTTCAAAGAAAGACAGCAGCAAAAGTAATTGCCAAAAAAGTGCAGAGAGATGACATAAATGAAGCCTAGTTTGGAAATCTATTAAAAGGGTCATTTTTCAGCACCCACATTTACCCCTCCCACTACCTTCCATCTTCTGATTAAAATGAATTCAACAAAGTAATATTAACATCTTTTTCCAGACATATGGGAGGAATAGCTAAGTAATTTTGGAAACTTTCTACTTGATTCTTTTTACCATTGCTCAAAAAAAATCTTAAAATATTTGCTCTTATGAAATGCAATTAATTAATTATGAATTATTTTGAAATTGGTTTTACCACACAGTGATTCTTCATCCATTTTTTAATGTTCACATACCTTTATTTTAGGAAGTATTTTTTCCTGAGCATACATTTACTCATAAGCTAGATATAAATACATTCTATGGCTCTAGGTACATGGATTCCTAATTTAAACCATTGCTTTGTAAACTTGAGGACTCACATACATTTATGCATTAATTTATCCAACATATTTATACTGAGGACCAATGGTGTTCCAGATACAATGCTAGGACTTAGGGACCTACCAGGGAATGTGACAGAGAAACACACTCTAGTCAGGTCAATAGGTAATAAGCAATCAAACAAGTAAGATAATTTCAAATCAGTCCTGTGAAGAAATTAAGAGGATAATGTGAAAGAGTGACTGGGGTAGGAGAGGAGACATGTCTCTCTGAGGGGGTGACATTAGCACCAAAACCTAAATAAGGAGACAGTCATGCAAAGATCCTGCTGGATTTGGCAAACTTTTGCTTAAAGAGCTTGTGGGTCATATGACACCTGTTTCAACTACTCAACTCTGTCATTGTAGCACCAAAGCAGGTCAGTCATGTCCAACTCTTTGCGACCCCATGGCTATGCCCAGCAGGCTCCTCTGTCCGGGGGTTCTCCAGGCAAGAATACTGGAATGGGTTGCCATGCCCTCCTTCAGGAAATCTTCCCAACCTAGGGATCGAACCCAGGTCTTCCACATTGCAGGTGGATTCTTTACCATCTGAGTCACCAGGGAAGCCCCAAAACAGGCATTATCAGTAGTAAGCAAATAGGCATGGCTGTGTTCCAATAGAACTTTACTTACAGAAACAGACCCATGAAAGGGGAAGGGTCTTCCAGGCAAATGGAATGGCAAACTCAAAAGTCCTAAATCAAGGATGAGTTGGTGTTTTCTAGGAACACCTGTATGGCTGTTGTACAATGAGCAAGGAAAGACTGCTGCTGCTGCTAAATCACTTCAGTCGTGTCCGACTCTCTGCGACCCCAGAGACGGCAGCCCACCAGGCCCCGCCATCCCTGGGATTCTCCAGGCAAGAACACTGGAGTGGGTTGCCATTTCCTTCTCCAATGCATGAAAGTGAAAAGTGAAAGTGAAGTCGCTCAGTCGTGTCCGACTCTTAGCGACCCCATGGACTGCAGCCTACCAGGCTCCTGCGTCCATGGGATTTTCCAGGCAAGAGTACTGGAGTGGCGTGCCATTGCCTTCTCCAGGAAAGACTGACACCAGCTTAAATCAGAGAGGTAAACAGTGGTCAGATCAGAGGGCCTCGTAGGGCATGGTAAGAAGTTTGGATTTGATTCTAAATATGGGACAATACTATTGGAGAGTTTTAAGCAGGTGAGTAACATAATCTGATGTACCTTTAAAAAAAAATAAATAAACCCCAGCTGCTGTGTGAAAAGTGGATTACATGGAAGAAGAGTAGATATGGAAGGCTAGTTACTAACTAGTCCAGATGAGAGAGGATGACAGTTTTGATTAGGGAGTAACAGTGGAGAAGGGCATCAGTGGATGAATTCAGCATGTGTTTTGGAGATAGGAATTGCTGATGAATAAGAAAGGGAAAAAGAGGGAATCCAGGGTTTTTAGCTTGAACTGCTGGGTAGCTGGTAATGTTATAGACTGATTGGGAGAGATTAAGACAGAAGCAGGATTGGGGGGTAGGATAGAAATCAGAAGTTTTTTCCTGGACATAAAGGTTTAGCTGCCCATCAGACACACAGAGGCAACTGGATATACAAGACTAGAACCAGGAACACAGGTCAAGTTTAAAGATACAACCTGTGTGAGTCATTAGACAATATCAAAGCCATATAAATGATGAGCTCACCTAGCGGGAGTGTGTCAGCAAAGAAGACACTAGTGCCAAGGCCCTCGGCCCTCAGTATTTAGATGATGAACAGAGAGGAGAAGCAGAAAAGGAAACTAAAAGGAAGTGCCCAGTGAGTAACAGGACATCCAGGAGAGTGGGCACTTCCTGGAAGTTAAATGGAAAAATGTTCCAAGTTGACAAAGAAGGCAACAGTGGTCAGTCAGTCCCAATTACTGGTCAAACAGGTAGCAAGCAGAGAAGCTGAAATCAGAGGTTTCAGCTGTGCCTCTTAAGTAGGAAAACACGTACAGAGTATCTTAAGCATCAAATTATCACTGTGCTTTTTTTTAATTATCAATTTTAACACTTTGGAGGCTATGCTGTTCACTCAACCTATGATGTTCTATTTTGATCATCCTAATTGTTTTCACAGTTGTCCTCCAGTGACAAGGTAGTATTCTCAGAGGATACCTAGTGCTTTTTTTTTTCCAGAAGACTGATTCCATCTTATCCAGCTTCCTTCTCAGTTTTCTGTTACTGTCTCTAATCTGGAATGAAATGATACAAAACCTTATTTCAAAACCCTAAGTGCCAGAATAGTTGAAGCCCCAATCTCGTGAATAAATGAGAAGAGGGGATAGGAGACCACAGCAGGCATCAAGAAAATGCCTAACAGGAAAGCAGCAGTATTCTGGGTGCATGAAGAGACATAAAAACTAAGACACATCTTTTCTCTTCCTGGCATCAGAAGAGATCCTTCAAGCAGAGGTCAAGAGCTGTGGTTGTGTTTAAGCATTCCAGTTTCAGTGTCTTTCTGTTACTCTGAGGCTCCACAAATGAACATTTTTCCTTTGCCCCCATGTTAAATGGAGTCACTGTGTCTGAAAAATTCAGCTGTCTAGTGCCCAAAGGAAACAAGAAACTAGAGAGAATAGATAGACATTTGCAAAAGTTATCCTCCTGAGGGGGACAAACTCTAACAACAAATTTTAAAGTCTTTTGGACTTTTACATTGGGGAGTCCTTCAATGAATCGTGTCTCGAGAAGCAAGTTTTGCCTCACACTTTTTAACTTAGTACAAGGGTTCTGCATGAGCAGGCACCCACAACCTCACCAGTCCCATCTCAGTTCTTCATATGTACCCTCTACTCTGTCATCTTGAACCTCCTGCAGTTCAATGAATATACTGTTCTTTCTTTCTCACACTTCTGGGCTTTTGAGCATATACTATTTTGTTTTGCTCTAATGATAGCATATTGAAAAGCAGAGACATTACTTTGCCAACAAAGGTCCATCTAGTCAAGGCTATGTTTTTTCCAGTGGTCAGGTATGGACGTGAGAGTTGGACTGTGAAGAAAGCTGAGCCCCGAAGAATTGATGCTTTTGAACTGTGGTGTTGGAGAAGACTCTTGAGAGTCCCTTGGACTGCAAGGAGATCCAACCAGTCCATCCTAAAGGAGATCAGTCCTGGGTGTTCATTGGAAGGACGGATGCTGAAACTCCAGAACTTTGGCCACCTCATGCGAAGAGCTGACTCATTGGAAAAGACTCTGATGCTGGGAGGGATTGGGGGCAGGAGGAGAAGGGGATGACAGAGGATGAGATGGCTGGATGGCATCACTGACTCGATGGATGTGAGTCTGAGTGAACTCCGGGAGTTAGTGATGGACAGGGAGGCCTGGTGTGCTGCGATTCATGGGGTCGCAAAGAGTCGGACATGACTGAGCAACTGAACAGAACTGAACTGAATGCCTATCTCTACCATCTCACCTCCACTACTACTCCTACCACCTTAAATTTAGCTCAGTCTTCTTTATTTGTCAGATCTTTAGCTCATATTAAATATTCTCCAGAAAGCTCTGGTTGACTATCACCAGGACAGGTGCTGCTTCTCTGAACTCCCATGTTCCCACAGTATGACTCTTACAGCACTTATCATGTTATATCAAAATTGCCTATTTCTTTGTCTGTTTCTAAACACTGATATCCTTGAAGGCAGAGACTGTGTTTTGTCCCAGTCCATAATTCCAGACCCTAAAATAGATTTGGAGCAGAATAAGTACTCCAAAAGTTTATTCTGAACCAAGGAATGAAGTCTATTGTTTCGATTCAGCACTTTACTCAGACTTCATGACATTTTGTAGCACGTATTGTTCTGTGTTCTCTATTGGATATAACTTGTCTGGGACGAATCATCTGTTGTTAAAGTCTTAGTTTGTCCTTATGGCAGCTCCTCTTCTGTGTACTGGTTTTTGTCGCTTGTATGTTTGTTTTTAATTGTATTACTGAGGTAATATTCACATACCATAAAGTCTACCTTTAAAAGTGTACAGTTAAGTGGGTTTTAGTACATGACTGATTTGTATATTCACTAGTATATTCCTGAATTTTAGAATATTTTCATCACCCCAGTACCCAGAGAAGTTATTTTCAATTCCCCTCTCACACCATCCCTATTCTGAACATTCTGTACAATGGAATCACACAATATATCTGTCTTCTTTCACTTCGTGAAATGTTTTCAAGGTTTTTCCATGTTGAGCCATGTATTAAAACATTTCTTTTTATGATCAAATAATATTCCACTGTATGGATATAGCACATTTTATGTATCCATCATCTAATAAACATTTCTATTGTTTCCATTCAGGTGCTGTTAAGAATAAGATTGTTGTAAACACTTATGTAGAAATTCTTGTGTGAACACACATCTGTAGCTCTCTTAGATGTGATACTGCAAGTGGGATTCCTGGGTCATATGGCAACTATATGTTGGGCTTTTGAGGAACTGCCAAACTGTTTCAAAAAGTGGTTCCACCAGTTAGCATTCCTACCAGCTCCACCATTTACCATTCCTATATGAGGGTTTTAATTTCTCCACATCCTAACACTTGTTATTTTCCATTAAAAAATATTTTTATAACCATCCTAATGGATGTGAAATGGTATCTCCTTGTAGTTTTGATATGCATTTACCTGTTGATCACTTCTTTATGTGCTTATTGGCCATTTGCATATCTTCTTTTGAAAAATATATTCAAATATTTTGCATACTTTAATCAGGCTGTTTGTCATTTTATTGTTGAGTCATAAGAGTTCTTTGTGTATTCTGAATACTAGGTCTTTTTCAGATATATGGCAAATATTTTCTCCCACTCTGTGGGTTGACTTTTTACTTTCCTGATAGGATCCTTTGAAGCACTTTAGAGGAAAATTTTTGACAAAGTCCAATTTACCTATATTTCTTCTCTCAGTTGTGATTCTAGTGTCATATCTAAGAAATTGTTTCTGAATTTGACATCGAGAGATTAACCCATACATTTCCTTCTAAGAGTTTTAAAATTTTAGCTCTTACATTTAGGTCTTTGATCCATTTTGAGTTAATTTTGTATATGATATAAGGTAGGGGTCTTTTGCATATGAATATCCAGTTGTCCCAGCATCATTGTTGAAACGACTATTTTTTCCACCATTATATAGCCTTGGTATCCTTATCAATTGACCACAGACAAACAGGTTTATTTCTGGACTCTATTGCTGCTGCTGCTAAGTCGCTTCAGTCATGTCCAACTCTGCGTGACCCCAGAGACGGCAGCCCACCAGGCTCCCCTGTCCCTGGGATGCTCCAGGCAAGAACACTGGAGTGGGTTGCCGTTTCCTTCTCCAATGCATGAACTCTAAGTTTTAGTCAATTGATGTATATGTCTATTCTTAAGTCAGTATCAGACTGTTTTAATTATTGTAGCCTTGTAGTAATTTTGAATGAATCCTTCAACTTTATTATTATTTTTCAAGATTGTTTTATCAGCACTCCTTGTATTTTCATAGGAATTTAAGGATCAGCTTGTCTATTTCTGCAAAGAAAAAAAAAAGACACTTGGAATTTTGACAGATATTGCACTGAATCTATAGATCAATTTGCAGAGAATTGCAAACTTAACAATCCTAAGTTTCCTAATCTATGAACATAGGATAGGTTTTCATTTATTTAAGTTTTCTCTAATTTCTTTCAATGATGTGTTTCAGTTTTCAGAATATGCTTTGCAATTCTTTTGTAAAATGTATCCCTAATTATTATATTCTATGTGAAATTAGATAGGAGTTTAGACTTTGTAAGCAAGAGCAGGTTACTGGAGGCTCAAAGTGAAATATAAATAAAATGGCATTTCTGGAAGTTATGGAGATATGCTGCCTGGATCTCTATTCAAGAAAGAACTCATCATTCAGCTGTAAGGAATGCATTTATCTGACAGCCTCCACCTATTATTGCATTTGGGTTCTACCTCAGCTGTGCTTTTCATGGGCATCCCTCTCTCAATGACTGAATATAGGGTTAGGGCTTGGACATCTCTCCCCATTGTGAGATTCCTGTAATGGGGAGTTTTTGCTTACAAGATCTCCACTGGGTTGGATGAGGCTTTGTGAGATCTGACCCTCAGTTTGAGGCTTTCTCTATCTAATCCTATTTCCCGTCCCTTGTTCTTTCACAAGGATCACATCAGCATCACACTCTGAAATATTTCCTTACTGACTTCTACTTAACCGCTTCCTTTTCCTTTTACAGACATTACCTCCAATAAACCTTTGCATTTTCAAACTCTGTTTCAGTAATTACTCCCCAGAGAGGGCCTAACTCACACCCAACTTAAGCCATATTGGTTGAAGAAAAACAATTAATAAAAGAATTTCATAGGAAAAAAAGACCTTTTAAAAATCTATTCTCTTGGGGGTCTAATACAGTCCCAGTCAAGATGATACTGTTATAGATAATAAAAGTCAGTTTAGTTATGCCATAGCTTAAAGGGTGACAGAATATAAGTATAAACTGGCACTTACCAGTGCCAGTTTGTTGCCAAATATCAAATGTAGATTAGATTCCCAAATAAATAAATGGTACAAATTGCTTTAGGAAATGTTTCATAAGCAGTTAGCCCTTCATTCAACTGATATTAGCCAACGTGGCTTAGATCTACAAATCCAGCACCTGGCACTTAAACATATGAATGAAAGTTGGGGGGACAAAACCGTCCATCCAGATATTTGGTGTGAGGTAGCCAAACACAAAGTTACATGCAGAATTGAGAGGACCATCTGATTAACTTGGGCCATAAACCCTATCATCTAAGATGCCTAGCTAACTGAGGTATCAGGCTTCATGAGGTAGAAGGAACCCAGGGACCATCAAGGAGGATGTCTACTCTCTATCACAGCACAGAAGCAGAAACTGAGGCCCAAAGGGAGGAAACAACTTGCCCAAGGTCACACAACAAGTTAGTAGTTGAGTGAAAATTACAACCAAAGTCCTTATAATTTGACAGTGCTCCTTCCCTCTCATTTTTGTGGTCATCATACTTGAAGTGTCACTGATTCTGACACTTCCTGTCACCAGGGAGCTGAATCCAATAAAGTATATTCATCCTCAGTTTTTACCCTGAAACCCAATTGAAAATCTTCTCTTTACATCTTTGATATGTGGCAGAATAGAAATCAACTAGAGGTTACACAATTTATTCAACTCCAAAGCAAGAGAAGGCCTTAAGTAACACCATCTGATTATACAACTTTGCTGTTGTAGAGAATTAATCAAATTCATCCTAGAGGCTCATCTGCTGCCTGACACACTTATTCCTTGATATCAAAACTCCCTAACAAATTTTAACATGAGATTTGCTTGACTTCTTTTCCTAGTAATTTCTGATTTCATTAAACCCCCTAAACGCCAGAAGTTGAAAATGTGTTGGTTATTAATCTTCACTTTTCCAAAATGTTTCATAGTCATGCTTTCTGCCTCCAAGATGTCAGTTCTCTGGCAAGATAAGTCAGTTTCAGGAAGGACAGCAAATTTATTGTTACCTTTGTAGGAAAAAAAGAGAGACAGCAGATGGAATAGAATCAGGTGCAATTGGATATTTCTCCCAAAACCTCCAGGTTTGGTGATAATTGTACCTTTTGGTGATTCAATAGCTGGCACTTTCTCTTAGTCATTATTTAACTCATGTTTCAACAAGATATGAGGGAGTACAAGGCTCTATGAAGTACCAACCTATTGGCCAAGCCTAGCTGCAGAAGGAGGAGGGGGGGACAAAGAATGACATAGTTGGATGGCATCACTGAATCAATGCAAGTGAGTCTGAGCAAACTCCAGGAGATGGTGAAGGACAGGGAGCCTGGCGTGCTGCAGTCCATGGGGTCACAAAGAGTCGGACATGACTGAGCAACTGAACAACAACAGCAATCAGATATTGGGTCAGACGGTGGGATTATAATACTAAATAAAACAGAAAAGGTATCTGACTCCAGAGAACTTATGATTTAATGTATAATACACTATACAAATCCTGAAATATTTCAAATCCTGAAAGATGATGTTGTGAAAGTGCTGCACTCAATATGCCAGCAAATTTGGAAAACTCAGCAGTGGCCACAGGACTGGGAAAGGTCAGCTTTCATGCCAATCCCAAAGAAAGGAAATGCCAAAGAATGCTCAAACTACCACGCAATTGCGCTCATCTCACACGCTAGTAAAGTAATGCTCAAAATTCTCCAAGCCAGGCTTCAGCAATACGTGAATTGTGAACTTCCAGATGTTCAAGCTGGTTTTAGAAAAGGCAGAAGAACCAGAGATAAAATTGCCAACATCCAATGGATCATCAAAAAAGCAAGAGAGTTCCAGAAAAACATCTATTTCTACTTTATTGACTATGCCAAAGCCTTTGACTGTGTGGATCACAATAAACTGTGGAAAATTCTGAAAGAGATAGGAATACCAGACCACCTGACCTGCCTCTTGAGAAATCTGTATGCAGGTCAAGAAGCAACAGTTAGAACTGGACATGGAACAACAGACTGGTTCCAAAGAGGAAAAGGAGTACGTTAAGGCTGTATATTGTCTCCCTGCTTATTTAACTTATATGCAGAGCACATCATGAGAAAAGCTGGGCTGGAAGAAGCACAAGCTGGAATCAAGATTGCCGGGAGAAATATCAATAACCTCAGATATGCAGATGACACCACACTTATGGCAGAAAGTGAAGAGGAACTCAAAAGCCTCTTGATGAAAGTGAAAGTGGAGAGTGAAAAGTTGGCTTAAAGCTCAACTTTTAGAAAACTGAGATCATGGCATCTGGTCCCATCACTTCATGGGAAATACATGGGGAAACAGTGGAAACAGTGACTGACTTTATTTTTCTGGTCTCCAAAATCACTGCAGATGGTGATTGCAGCCATGAAATTAAAAGACACTTACTCCTTGCAAGGAAAGTTATGACCAACCTACATAGCATATTGAAAAGCAGAGACATTACTTTGTCAACAAAGGTCTGTCTAGTCAAGGCTGTGGTTTTTCCAGTGGTCATGTATGGATGTGAGAGTTGGACTGTGAAGAAAGCTGAGCGCTGAAAAATTGATGCTTTTGAACTGTGGTGTTGGAGAAGACTCTTGAGAGTTCCTTGGACTGCAAGAAGATCCAACCAGTCCATCCTAAAGGAGACCAGTCTTGGGTGTTCATTGATAGGACTGATGTTGTAGATGAAACCCACTCTTCCAGTTGGTGGTGGCTTATTAGTTCCGTGTTCCTACCAGGACCTCCTGTTGTAAAACAATTCATGCAAATAGTTACTATGGTGCCTGGCCAGGATGGGTGGTTTCAGTCAATGTGCTTCCCCTAACAAAAATACAGGACTGTCAGGGAAACATCAGAGTTGGATTTGTGATGATAATATTAGCTAGACCACCTCCCTGAAAGAAGTAACTATTGCTAGAAACATGCATAGGCTGATGATTGAATATTAAGATTCAATGGATTACTTCTAGAAGATTCATGGATTACTAGAGAGTGAAAAAGAGAAACTATCAAATGAGAACAAGTGATAAATTAACCTACAGTATCCTGGAGTATAAAGGTGGGAAGAATTTCAAGGAATGGGTGTGTCAGCTAAAGCCAAAGAAGGAAGTTACTGTGTCCTCCAACAATGCAGTTTTACTTGCATTACTTTTCACTCCTCCCCAAAATGTACTATGTAGCGAAATAAATGTTGATAGTTTTCTTGCAATATATGAAAACTGAGATGCAGAAACATGATGTGTTGACAGGTATTGAAGACAACTCTTTGATGTAGTCAGATCCTAAAGATGTGTCAACATTCTCACAGCCAGAAGATTTTTGGGTGCATCACCAGATCATTTCTTTGCAAAAGTATTTGATGTTTTGAGAATACAATTATTGATTTTATTTCACAAGAAGAAAGAAGAATATATTCTAGTAATCCCTTCTTTCCCATACAACAAAAGAAGTCATCTCTCTTTAGCAGAGAGATTCTGGCTCAATGGCATAAGCTTAGGATTCACAAAATGCTTCAGTAAAAGCCATGCGTAACTGCTAGTTATGTGTTCCTGTTAGAATTAGAACCCAGGAATCTGGAGTTCTGAATCAGTGCTTTTTCTTCTGGCAAGACTCTTAATATAAATCAAATTAAGAAGATATTAATCCTTAAAAGAGCAGCTTTCTTGCTTTCATTCTTTCCCAAAAGGTTAACATACCATTTGAATTTATAAGAGGCCATGACATTCTAGTGAACAGTTCCTAACCTATCGTGAAACAGTGAGAGACTATATTTTGGCGGGGGGGGGGGGGCTCCAAAATCATTGCAGATGGTGACTGCAGCCATGAAATTAAAAGATGCTTGCTCCTTGGGAAAAAAAAAAAAAAAACCTATGACCAACCTAGACAGCATATTATAAAGCAGAGACATTACTTTGCCAACAAAGGTCCAACTAGTCAAAGCTATGGTTTTTCAAGTAGTCATGTATGGATGTGAGAGTTGGACTATAAAGAAAGCTGAGCGCCAAAGAATTGATGCTTTTGGAGAAGACTCTTGAGAGTCCCGTGGACTGCAAGGAGATCCAATCAGTTCATCCTAAAGGAAATCAGTCCTGAATATTCATTGGAAGGACTGATGTTGAAGCCGAAACTCCAATACTTTGGCCACCTGATGCAAAGAACTGACTCATTGAAAAGACCCTGATGCTGGGAAAGATCGAAGGCAGGAGGATAACGGGACAACAGAGGATGAGATGGCTGGATGGCATCACCGACTCAATGGACATGTGTTTGAGCAAGCTCTGGGGGTTGGTGATGGACAGGGAACCCTGGTGTGCTGCAGTCCATGGGGTTGCAAAGAGTTGGACACGACTGAGTGACTGAACTGAACTGAAGTGATCGGGAACCAGGCAGGCTGCTTGGTCCAGTGATCTTTGATGCCATGTACTAAACTACAGAAAGATAGGTGGAGACTATAACAATCCAAGTTTGCTTCTTTCACTTGATAAGCTACAACTTGTAGCTTAAGAAGCAGTACCTTATGTAAAGACATTTGTAAAATATATGTTAAAATTTCCCCATAACTTTAATGGCTGTGCCTCTACACATGTGCCTATTTGAATCTAGCCAACATTTGCAAAGGTAAAGGGAATGTACACCATTTCAACTAACTAATGGAATTTTTGTTTTTAGATACTTTATCTTCCTGTAGACGTGGCTGGATAAACAGATTTTCAGTGCAAAAAAAAAAAAAAAAGAGTTAAAATGTAGAATACATGAGAACAAAGGAAGGCTAAAAGAATAAAAGAAAATCAAGAGAAGGTTGAGGCATTCTCTTAGGCTGTCTGACCTTCTACTTAGGTGGCCACTGGAAAAGGTCAAGCCTCTTTCTCTGGACAAAAGGGAATCTGATTTAAACGGTGATATTGGACTTTTCAGTTCACCGCAGAATGACAATCATGCTATTCAAATGATTCATTTCTTTTGTTGACTCCACTTTGTCTTCTAATCTTTATATAACTGAATAGCAAAAGAAAGCTCCTTAAATAATGAAAGAAACTTCAAACATGCACAGGGACTATTTGTTTTTCTCTGCCCATTAGCTATAATTTTCACATTAACCCTTGCTAGCCAGCTATCAAAAATGCTCTACCAGTTATAAGGATGATTTGTGGGGAAAGGGAAAGAGTTTGGGTCTACTTTCTAAGTCCCTCTTTCTATGAGAATGATGCATAGAGGACATTGTCTACAGAGGTGGTACACAGGGAGGTTAAGGAGAGGAAGGTATAATAGATGTTTTATGTGTCCTCAGATTCCCACATCAAGAATGAGACATCCTAACTACAGAGTGTTGCCTTCTCCCAGCTGAATTTCTCTCTGAGAATCACCATCATTCAAAGAGAATTGCCTCACCCAAGGTGATTCTTACTCCCCAGAGACAGCCCGCATCCAGTGCCTGGTGATGTGTATATACAAATCAAGACCCCTTATGTTGGTTCAGGACAACTCAAAAGACCCATCCCAGCTCTAGAACTCCCCACAAGATCCTCCGAGGACTCTGTTGCAACTGCATCTCAGTAGACTCTCTCTGCCAAATCCTACTTCCTCAATTCCTTTACAGTGCTGTAGTACCCAAGAAAATACCTGCACACAAATTTTCACCTCAAGCTCTGTTTATTGGAGAATTTGGCCTCACACAGAGTGGGAAAGTAGAGATGTTGCTGGCTAGCAACAGAAGAAGGCCTCTAAGGAGCTGATGTTCTTCCTTTCTTCTGCCTTAGTGGTAAAATACCATATTCCTGACCTACTGATTTTCAGCCCTGGAGTTGGTGAGACTTTACCAGTACAGAGTAGATTTCTGATCTATTTGTATACTTGGCCATATCTAGCGTGACTCCACTGGGATGAGTGAAATACCTTCTGATATTTCAATTGAATAGACTAATCAATTCAGTTAAGATGGTAAACCCACTCAACTATGTAGATAACAGTCAAAGAAAAGTGAGTAAAATTGGACTGGGGAATTTAAAACTAATGACTAAAGACTGACATGACTCATAAATGTGAAACTTCTCAGTAGAGTGAGTGGTTAAATAAAAGGCTGATGTACGGAGAAAAGAAATGTATTAGTGGAGGTGCTGAGATAGGCATTATTGATTAATACATAAGCTATTACCCTTGTACTTTCAAGTGATCCAGGATGACTAATAAGGGACAGGAATGTGTTGTGCCTTAGTTTGGTCATTTTTTAAACAAGAGATTTTGACAAGTTCAGTGAGTTACAACCTTCTCACAGCCAACATCTCTTTAAAAATTTCCTTTCCCCACCCCCAATAATTCCATGGACTCCATGCTTTGAAATATTAAACCTACTATACAAACTGCTTTTTATTAACTAATAATTTATTTTCTTATATTTAAGTGGTTAGATATACAAGGATCTGTCAATAAGAGCCAGAGAAGGCGTTAGCACCCCACTCCAGTACTCTTGCCTGGAAAATCCCATGGACGGAGGAGCCTGGTGGGCTTCAGTCCATGGGGTCTCGAAGAGTCAGACACGACTGAGTGACTTCACTTTCACTTTTCACTTTCATGCATCATTGGAGAAGGAAATGGCAACCCACTCCAGTGTTCTTGCCTGCAAAATCCCAGGGACGGGGGAGCCTGGTGGGCTGCCGTCTATGGGGTCGCACAGAATCGGACACGACTGAAGTGACTTAGCAGCAGCAGCAGTCAATAAGAGCTTCTGATGAATGTGAAGTAACCACACATTAAACCACATTAAGCGCATAAAATTCCAGCCCAACACAACGACACTTGATGTTCTAGTTAGCTTGTGCAGCTTTATTTTGAGAAGCTAGAGCTTCCAATAGAAAATAAATCCAGATATCCCATTATTGGCTTAGGAAACCTACAGGAACCCCAGGACTTCAAATTGAAATATACTGTTTTACCTTGAAAATCCCTCTCAGGTCTAATGTTCTATGTTTTAGGAAATTTCCAAATTATGTTTCATTCTAGCAAGTTATTTTTACCCATTTTTGTTCAATTATGAAAAGTCACATCTGATTCTGAGCCTTTATAAATACAAGAAGTAATTTCCTTGTCAATTGATTATACAGAAAATTTTAGTATAATTTTTATAATTGTCTAATTAGAGGTGAGAATCAGGAGTTCATTATAACAACCTACAAGACAGCTGGTAACAACAAAGTTACGGTGACCTTCACCTCTTATTATAATTCACTGTGGTAAATCCATGTACCCCAGAAATCTCGGATTCATTATTCCAGCAACATAACTGATAGCTTCTAGTGTCTGAATCCTACCCACAAAGCCAATTCTTTGCATATACAGTCACATCTATCATCTGAGTTCCATCTGCAATTCCACCCGATTTCATAGGTTTCTGTGGTTGTAAATGAAAAAAAGAACGTCATTTGTCATCCATCAGGGTCAACATATTTTTTGTACAAACATGGAAAACATTTGGCCATGGCCTCATGGGAAAATGATGAGATAGATTATCTGTGCTTATTGGCAGGACTGGCGCAATTTACTGGCATGCCTGAGGAATTCCCAACCCAATATGCAAAATATCTCCATTTATGGACAAGATGGCTTTATCACACAGTAGCAGGGAAGCTTGGCTGAAAGGAAAGCCAAAGCCTTCCTTCGAGCTGCCTAGCTCCACAGTACAAATATCAGCCCAAGTGTGAATATTAAAATCTTATTTGATTCTAAACAACATTCCACTTTGGTGTGGGGAGAGTAGAAACATGTCACATGTTGAATAATGATGACATATTAATTATTCTCTCTTGGAAAAAAAATGACTGAAAGCACCAGACGGCAGAGGAACTTCCTGGGCTATTTTAAATATCTTAAAGTGATTTAAAAAAAATACATGACATTAAAATAAGGTGTATTTTGGATTCCTCTCATTCTTGTCTATCTGAATTCATCAAATGTTAATGGGCCAGGATTAATCAGTTTAGAAATGCATCCAAAGCCATGATCAGAGACCAATGCAGTCAGATCACATATGCAGGTTTCTGCCATTTTGGAAGTTACTTGACATCAATGCCTTGATTAATGCTTTTGCTACAATGCAGAGGTGGTACAGAATGCTTTTTGTGACTTTATAAGCACCACCTCTGTTAAATTGCTTCCTGTCTAGGTGCATTAGCTTTCTGGGAGACTATCACTGTCATTTAGACTATGAATTTAGTAATCTGGGATTTAGGAAGACTTACAGCTAACAGAACTGGGATTCTCTGTGCTTGAAAAACACCCAGACTTCTTCTTTACTTATTTATGTGATGCTTAGAGGGCAGCCTTCTTTATTCCGTTCTTAGGATTCAATCAGATAGCATCTCAGAGGTATTGAGGACCAGGCATCTTTTTTATTCTATCACAGTTTCAGCAGAAGGAGGGATAACAACTGTGGTGTACTGAAAGGCACACTGGAGTGGAAATTGAAAAAGCTGCTTCAGCATCAGTACTAACTTGCTCTCTGACTGAGGGCAATCACTTCCCTCTATAGGATGTGGTTCTCTGATCCATAAAGGAATAGGCCCAGGGAGATGGGAAGAGAAAATGGTTCCCTTTTATTGAGCATTGTCCATGTATTAGACACTGCAAATGCTTTAGGGTATTATCTCATTTAGTCCTCACAACTCCCCAAGGAAGTAGACACTAGCATTCTTCCCATTCACAAAGGAGGAAGATGAGGCTCAGAGAAACTAGAAGTTTATAATATCACTCAACAGAACCCTAAGGGTTCATAAAAATGCTTCTGGTACCCTCAAGGTAGTGATAGGTTAGTTTCAATCAAATCTATTTTTGTTTTTATAGGTTTGTTTTTATAGGTTGTGTATATTGAGTGTCCATGTAAATTTTTCTTTGTGTTCTAGATTCTGTCACAGAACGATGGTTGAAAATGTTGAGTCATCCCAAAGATGCAGGTTAAAAATGTTGAGTCGTCCCAAAGATGTAGTCTGTCTCTAACATTCCACACAATGTCCAGATACTACAAGAAAATACGAAAAGATAGGCCTCTGCTGGGTGTTGTCATCAGAGAGCATCCATTTCCCAGGTTAGTTTGAAGTAGTCCATGCTGTTCTTGCTCTTGCAACAGAAACAGACATTCCTGAGTTTCCTATGACTCATGGTGTTTTGACTTCTACACAGAAAGCCAGGTTGGTCTGGACAGGGCCAGGGTGAAAAGCACATGTAGAGTGGCTGGATAAATGTCTGCCTTCAATTCAGTTACCCTGGGCAAAGCAAAGCAAAAGGTGATTTCAGAGGGTGAAATCGGGACTGTCCCCAATTTTCTAAATCACTGGAGGCAAAGGTGAACTACTAGGCTTGCCCCACTTAGATGAGGCCTGGACATCCTCCAATTCCCAAGCTAATTAGGCAGGCCCTACTACTCTGTGGAAGTTTCCAATACTCCATACTACCATAAATGTGAGTAAAGCACCCCATCTTGGCTGTGATCTCACTCAAAATTGCAGTTCAGTTTCACCTTAGCACTCTTTACCATCCATCTCTGTCCAAGTTTATTGCTAACAACAATGTGAAAAGAAAATCTCATAAGAAAATGAGATTTAAAGCCACCAAATCAACTTAAAGATGCTTTCCAGATCAATAAGGCTTTTTTGAAAAAGGCAAACAAAACCACCACGCAAATTAGAGTTTGTACCAGAGCTGGGAATGTCACCTGGAACCACATCAGTATATTAATTCCCCCAAATAGGCAGTGGATTCTGCCACCAGGAGCACCGTTGTTTTTGTGACTGTCCAACCCCTCACGGCCCAGGGTTCTTCGGTCTTCTCTGCTTCCCATGGCCCTATACCCTAGGTATAAGGTTGAGGAGTAAGAGTCTCCTCATTGGGCATCTATAATAGTCTCTTGCTGTTCATGTTTTATAGTCTCCAGAACAGTATGGTAGCCATGTTTTTTCTCTTCTCTAGCAAATATTTCTTTTGGGAAGTGATAGATATGCTCATTATATCTTGAATGTGATGATGGTTTTGCAGATGTATACATATCAAAACTCATCAGATTGTATAATTGAAATATGGACAGTTTATTTTATGTCAATTATACCTCAATATATCTGTTAAAATATTTCTTGGATGCCTCCCCTGCTCCAGGAACTGTTCTTGATACTGGAAAGACAGAGATAAATAGGACCTCACAGTTTGCATTCTGTTTGGTTGAGCCATATGAAATAGCTTTGTATATGTAAAAAAATCAACATTGGTGATGTTTCAGCCTAACAATTATAATCACCATGTGATAGCCAATGTGGGCATTACTACCAATTTATCAGTGAGGAAACAGAGCTCATACAGATAAGGTGACTTACCAGAGGATAATTCCTCTGGAATTTGCATGACTTAGCCACCCCTTGTCTGGGGTCTTGGCCTGAGTGTACTGAGAAGGCTAACCATCCAGGGCTGACACATAGATCATTCGATCAGAGTTGCAGAAGTGTAAACTGTGGTTTCTGTGTTCCAAATGGCCCTCGTCAGTACTACTCCTGAAGTGACTCTAACTAGCCATTGGGCCCCAGGGACCTCTCCTGTTCTCCATGTTGACACTTTTGCTAATATATTCTCTTGTGCTTCGGAGAAGGCAATGGCACCCCACTCCAGTACTCTTGCCTGGAAAATCCCATGGACGGAGGAGCCTGGTAGGCTGCAGTCCATGGGGTTGCACAGAGTCGGACACGACTGAGCGACTTCACTTTCATTTCCCTTTCTCTTGTGCTTGGGATTTGTGTGCAGGTCTCAAGAGCTTGCCTCCATTTGTTGTAATTTCACATATTTTTTGGTACTTTAGTTTCTGCTCACCACCTGCTTTTTTACTCTATTTCCAAATGAACTTTCTTGGCTTCTGACTTTCATTTTTTAGTGGCCTGACTATAGTTTTCCTGCCCAATAATGAATAGAAACAGTGCCTTCAAGATCAGGGGCTGGAGGATCCTCAAGAAATCAGTGTCATAACTCTTTGTGAAATATTTTTTGAGTTCAGGAAATGGTTCTTTCCATCAGTGGATATTTATTATCTATTCTTATGGAGTTACTTTCCATAAAATGGGGACAATGATAGTCCTCTAATTCACAAAGCAGTTATAAGCATTAAATGAGACAATCTATGCAGACAACTTAGAACATTGCCTTGTACATAGTTAAGAGTCAACAACAGTAGCTAATACTACTATACACACAGCATTTATATTAAATGGTCAGTCCATGGACAGGGTTTGGGATGTAATAGGATTAAGGACAGAATAGAGACAGATAACGCAAAGCTACTGACTGCAAGGAACTTGCAATCTATCATCTAATTTTAGTATAAAGGGATAATATGACTATTAAAATATATACTAGAGGGAAGGTGAAATTCCAAGTTAGGAATAGGGGATTAGGGAAAATATCATAGAGAGCATAAGATTTGAGGACTTCCCTGGTGGCTCAGACAGTAAATAATCTACCTGCAATGCAGGAGACCCAGGTTCAATACCTGGGTCAGGAAGATCCCCTGGAGAAGGGAATGGCAACCCACTCCAGCATTCTTGCCTGGATAATTCTATAGACAAAAGAGCCTGGTGGGCTACAGTTCATGGGTTTGTAAAGAGTCAGACATGCTAAGTCACTTCAGTCGTGTCTGACTCTGTGCGACCCCATAGATGGCAGCCCACTAGGCTCCTTGGTCCCTGGGATTCTCCAGGCAAGAATACTGGGGTGGGTTGCCATTTCCTTCTCCAATGCATGAAAGTGAAAAGTGAAAGGGAAGTTGCTTAGTCGTGCCTGACTCTTAGCGACCCCATGGACTGCAGCCCACCAGGCCCCTCCATCCATGGGATTTTCCAGGCAAGAGTACTGGAGTGGGTTGCCATTGCCTTCTCCAAAGAGTCAGACATGACTGAGTGTTAAGTAGTCCCTGAAGGACAAGACAGCTTTTGACATGAGGGATGGGTAGGAACGGAGATGGTATGGAGGGCAAAGGGAGGCACTTGGGCAAAGACACAGAACTAGGAAAGTGTTCCTGGGCATCTGGAGGAAAATTAAAACAGGTATTATAGGAGGTGAAGTTACAGAGGTAAGCTAAGGCCATATTTCCAGTGGACTTTGGTGTGGAGACATAACGAGCACTTGTCATTCTGAGCCTAGTGTTAAGTGCAGCTGAGTGTTTGTTGCAACTAGTGATGACACTGATTCAGAAGCTAACTGTGATGGGTAACCCTGAAATTTGCTTGTGTTTGAGCAACATGATAAGATTCTGAGAGAAAAACACAGCATTGCATCGCGTGTGTCGTATTGCTGCTGCCAAGTATGTGCAACTTGAATCTAACAATGAGGAAACATGAGACAAACTCAAAAGGAAGAGCATTCTATAAAGTAACTAACCGGAAATATTTAAAAGTGATAAGATCTCAAAAGTCAAGGAGATTGAGGTGCTATGTAGGAAGAAGACTAGAAAGACATAACAACTAAATATAACACATGGTCTGCACTAGATCCTTTTACCACAGAGGGCATTATTGGGACAACTGTGAAGCTTGAATTTGACCTAAGGATTAGACTATAGATATGTATCAGTATTAATTTCCTTTATTTCCAATATTAATTTCAATGGCCAATTGCAGTTATATAGGAGAATGCCCTTGTTTATAGGAAATATGAAAGTATTTGATGGCAGTGGGACATCGGGATGGCAATTTATTTTCTTTTCTTTTTTTTTTTTTTTAAATTTAATTTAATTTTTTAAAAAATTTTTTTAAATTTTTAAATTTTTTTTTTTTTTAATTTCAGGTATACACGTGCTCCCCATCCTGAACCCTTCTCCCTCCCCCCTCCCCATACCATCCCCCTGGGCCGTCCCAGCGCACCAGCCCCAAGCATCCAGCATCGTGCACTGAACCTGGACTGGCATCTCGTTTCATACATGACATTTCACATGTTTCAATGCCATTCTCCCAAATCTTCCCACCCTCTCCCTCTCCCACAGAGTCCATAAGACTGTTCTATACATCAGTGTCTCTTTTGCTGTCTCGTATACAGGGTTATCGTTACCATCTTTCTAAATTCCATATATATGCGTTAGTATACTGTATTTATGTTTTTCCTTCTGGCGTACTTCACTCTGTATAATAGGCTCCAGTTATTTTCAAATGATTCAGGGGGGAAAAAAAACTCTTGTACTACATTTACTGCATTTAAAACTTTTCTGTAAGTGCTAGATTGCTTCAAAAATATGTATAAAATTACTAAAATAGATTTCCCAGAGGAAAATAAGATTAAAATAAAGTTAGCAAGTTATCTTTAAAAAATTTATCTTGACCGGCTGCCATGGTTTCCTTGAGAGGTCCCTTAGATTACTAGCCATCTGTCTGCAGGACGCAGTCCAGGAGGCCAACATGGTGGAGACTGCTGTGCCTTTTGAGGGACCACACAGAAAGAAGCAGAATCTGGGACTCATCTTCTGCTTTGGGCCCTTCAGTAATGTATTCTGAGCTTTGGCCTCAGTGCCCTCACCTGTAAAATGGGGATAACGTTCTCTACCTCATAGGTGGTGGCAAAGACTAAATGAGTTATTAGAGGTAAAGCACATTTAGAACAACCCCTGGCACATGGTAAATACATAATGGCCAGTACTATTATGTACCATGTAGGGAATGTGTCATGGAAAATGCTATGTCCCCCTCCCTGCAACAGTATCCAGATGATTCTAGCCTAACAAATTATGGTAATTCCAGTAGGCAAAGATTATGTTTTGGTCTCAACATCAGCATAATATATTTAGGAGTTCTGCTCTAGTCATTGTCTGTCTCCTATACAAAACAGAGAAACTTTTTCCCTGTAAGTCATTTAATGCACAAGTATTATGGAGAAACTATCACCTCTTTGAGAATTTAACTAAGAGTGAGACCATTACAAAAGAAATATGAGACAGGAGACCTAGCTCCAAAGAACCAACAGGCCAGTGGAAGAGTCTCAGTCAGTCAGTCAGTTCAGTCGCTCAGTCGTGTCTGACTCTTTGTGACCCCATGAACCGCAGCACGCCAGGCCTCCCTGTCCATCACCAACTCCCGGAGTTTACTCGGACTCACTTCCATCGAGTTGGTGATGCCATCCAGCCATCTCATCCTCTGTCGTCCCCTTCTCCTCCTGCCCCCAATCCCTCCCAGCATCAGGGTTTATCCAATGAGTCAACTCTTCGCATGAGGTGGCCAAAGTACTGGAGTTTCAGCTTTAGCATCATTCCTTCCAATGAACACCCAGGGCTGATCTCCTTTAGAATGGACTGGTTGGATCTCCTTGCAGTCCAAGGGACTCTCAAGAGTCTTCTCCAACACCACAGTTCAAAAGCATCAATTCTTCGGTGCTCAGCTTTCTTCACAGTCCAACTCTCACATCCATACATAGCCACTGGAAACACTATAGCCTTGACTAGACAGACCTTTGTTGGCAAAGTAATGTCTCTGCTATTGAATATGCTATCTAGGTTGGTCATAACTTTCCTTCAAAGGAGAAAGTGTCTTTTAATTTCCTGGCTGCAATCACCATCTGCAGTGAAGTGGAAGAGTCTAGGGTGGGACAAATAACAACGTGGACTGTTGGGCAGCACCTGATTAAGGCCTCAATGATATGGTACTTATTTGAAGAGACATAAGAGTTTAATAGACAGAAATGAGGTGAATTGGAATCAACATTCACATCTCAGCCAATTGATGAGAATATTCACTCCTAAAGAATTCAGCAGAGCTGTCTATTTGTGTGTCTACCAAAGCCAGCATCAGCCTAGCCTACTGGGCACTGGGGCAAATGTCACTTAGTCACCCCAAAATTCCCTACTACTTCTCAGAACTATTTCCTACCCAGCTACTTTCACTATTTATCTCCTCTAATATTTCTATTTTACATGCAGTAGAAGACAGCTGATTTGCACAAAAGTTAATATTTTGTCTACTTAACTGTGCCACACTCCAGAAAATTAATTTTCTGTAAACTAATTAATACATGAAGGGTTGAATTTATGAACATATAAATTAAAAGTGTATGTTTGCATTTTAAAAGCTTTTATAACCAAGAATTTGAAAAGTCATTTAGTTTTAATAACTGTGTTTTCATTGCATAAATAGTAAAACCACTTGACATACACCTCATGGGAACAGGGACTTTGTTTTATGTACTGCTGGGCTTCTAACACTCAGAACAGTGCCCAGCTCATAATTATATAAAATCTATTATACATTATCATTCAATAAATATTTGAATGAATAGAAGAAAGAAATTTGGGAGATAAAAATTTCTTATAATTTAACCATCTGAATGCTACAGTGATTAGTATTTTGATATCATTTATTTAGTCATTCCAATATTTATTAGGGATTCCCTGGTAGCTCAGTTGGTAAAAAATCTACCTGCAGTGCAGAAGACCCAGGTTCAATTCCTGGGTTGGGAAGATCCCCAGGAGAAAGAAATGGCAACCCACTCCTTGCCATTTCTTCCAGTCCTTGCCTGGAAAATCCCATGGACAGAGGAGCCTAGTGGGCTGCAGTTCATGGGGTCGCAAAGAGTTGGGCACAACTGAACGACTAACACTTTCACTTTTATGTGTTTTTTACTTAATAGCATTTATTACTATCTGACTGCATCATATGCATTCACTCATTTTGTTCTTGTGTGTCTCTCCCACTCGATTCTCAGCTCCTTGACAGTAGGAATTTTGTTGTTTTTGCTGCTTCATCCCCAGGTCCCATGAGAGTGCCTAGCTCAAAAAATATTCTTTGAGACAAAGGAATAAATCCTCACCATACCTGCTGTCTTCAGCTTTCTCCTTTGTCCTAAGGCCAGGCTGTCCCTAGTGCCGCTGCAGCTAATTATAATAGTGACTATTTACTGAGACTTCCTATGGGCCAGGGTGTAATATGTGCCACACAACCACCCCATGAAATCAAGAATGTTATTCTTTCCAGTTCACCAATGCTGCAACTAAGGCCAGGTGTCCAGGTTCACATACCTAAGAAGTGACAGGCTTCCAATAAGTGTTGACCTTATGCTCTCTGACTTTAATCTTATGACAAGCTCTAGTGGTATTGGGACATGTCCAGAATTTGAAGCAGAGGAGTAGAACCCTAAAGAGGCAGTAGCGAAGGAAGGGTGGATGAAAGAGTCAGTGGGTAGGTGCAATGGGTTGAATGAGGCCCTGCCCCTCTCCCAAATTCACCTGTTAAAGTCCTGACCTCAGTACTTTAGAATGTGAACTTATGTGTAAATAGGGTTGTTGCAAATATAATTAGTTATGATGAGGTTATAATAAAGTGAGGTGGAACCTAAATCCAATATGACTGGTGTTCTTATGAAAAGGGGAAATTGGGACACACACACACATGCACACACACACACACACACACATAGAAGAATGCCCTGTGACAATGAAGGCAGAGACTGGAGCAGTTTCAGCAAACCACCACAAACTTGGAGAGAGGCATGGAATAGATGTCTTCTCCCCAGCCCTCTGGAAGGACCAACCCTGCCCATACCTTGATGTCAGATGCCTAGCCTCCAAAACTATGAATCAATCAGTTTCTGTTGTTTAAGCCCCCCAGCTTGTGGTATTTTGTTACAGCAGTCCTACCAAATTAATACAGTAGGAATAGGCAAGGAGAAGACTGAGAGAGAAAAATCTCACAGTTCCTGGTGGGCGTTCCTGCTCGTCTTCCATCCTTGCATCTTTTACCTTCACCCACAACCCAATCTGGCATTTTGAAGACATAGCTTCCTTCCGGCAAGCCGTCTGAAGGAACTGGTAATTTCCTAGGACAGGAAAGTGAGCTTCCTGATTGTCCTCGTTAACTCTATTATCCAGGTGCACAAAGTGGATCACAGTGCATGGATAGTCACTTAGAAGTTGCATTGCCCCTTTATAAAGAAATCTGCAGAAACTTCACAGGCTCTTGGCCTCTCCAAGGCCCACATTGCCTCGAATTATCCCAGACCTTTGTATGAGGATAAGCTTCAGAAAACCCCATGAAGACAGCTTCCTCATAATTCACACGCTGGTTGCTCTGCTTGATGGGAAAAGTTAGAAACAGGACACTCATGAAGAAGAAGCATCCGTAGTGTCTACTGCAGGATATTGATTCCATTGTCCTCTAACCCTCTGGCACTGGATTGATAGTATATTACTGGTAATGAAGAGAGAATCCTGCCAGGAATTGTTCAATGGTTGCAAGTCATTATAATAGATCTTTTCACAGTAAAAATAATGAGGGCTCAAGACTGATTTCAAAAAGAATGGCAAGAAAAAATGTTTATCTGCATCCTGGACCCAATACCCATCCCCATAAACCTATTCAGGGAATTTCAGCAACGTGTAGTCTCCTTTCATTTGCCAGCAATTTCTGTATTGGACAGAACTTCTCTGTAATGACAAAAGGAACCTTTCCTCATGAGTAGGGTTGGTGTTTGATTTCTATAACACAGAGTTCAGCAAACCTTTTCTGTAAATGATCAGACAGTAAATAATTTAGGCTTTGAGAGCTGTCACTGTTGCAACTGCTCAGTCGTGCTGTTGTGTGAAAGTGGTCATAGACCCCACACAAATGAATGGTTGTGGCTATGTGCCAATAACACTTTATTTAAAAAAATAAGCAGTGGCCAGATTTGGCCTATCAGTCATAGTTTGCCAACCCCCTGGTGTATAGCACAAAAGACTAGAACTTTTCGGCCAATGAAAACAGTGTTCCTGTTGCCAGGGTGTCTAGTTCTTTCCTGGGAAATGTCATCTCAGGCTCATATTCTTTTGCGTTGCTTTTATGAAACAGAAGAGAGAAATGAATGAATCTATCTCATTATTCCTCTCAGGGCTTCATATTGCCAACACTGAACTACAATGATTCCAACCTATGACCCTTTAATTTCTTCCCCTAGAATTTATCAGCTCATAAATTTTGTGATAAAGAACAAAGAAGAAATTGCCATGCAGAGTGTCTCCTGCGGTGATGAAATGGCTTGGATAGAAGAGGACTAGACTCTGTCTGGAGCCCTGACATTTTATTCCTGTCTCTGCCCCTGAAAAACCCAATGACCCGTCACAAGTCATTTCATCTTTCTGGTATGACAACTCCTTCCCTACCTACTTTATGGAATTGTCACAAGAATGAACTAAAAGGACCAAGATAAGAGATGTGAAAGCATTTTACAGAAAGTTAAACTGTCACAGATCTATTAGTTCAAGGAAGCCAGGAAGATGAGGGGGTGCTTTTCTGCAAAGATGGAAATGTTACATCTGAAATAGACCACTGAACCCCTGTGATGTAGAGGAACCAAAACAAAAGAGGGCCAAGGGCTGCACCTGAAGCTGTGGTAGTTTCAAGCCTTCCCGTTCAGCTGGCTGGCGGTTGTGTCATTTATATCTAAATTGATTCCTTTCACTTTTGGTTGTTTCCCAGCAAGTTTATTGGAAAGAGCAGGTGCTCATTATTGAATTCCCTTGTTTATTTTCCCCCAAATCTATTAAATCAGTCCCAAACATTCAGAATTCTCTGACACTAAAGCAAGTGATTTATTTATCTATAGCTATCTATTACCTCTGGCGTTGATAGGCTTTATTTCTATGTGCTAAAAGCACAGAGCCCTTTGAAAGTTTGGTTTTATTGCAGAAAAGAAAACTCAGCTATATAGAGGAACTTGGATAGGAGTGAAGAGGAGCAACTCTGGCTGACAAGTCTAAGTATCAATGCTTTTTTTTTTTCAAGTGCGTCAAAATGTATAGAATCCGACTGTGGACCAAGAGGCCAGATTTTCATAAATCCTTTTAGGAAACTTTGGGTTTAAGCCTGGTTAGGGGGTGAGTAGTTAGGTGCAGAGGATAGCATGGTGAGATCAGGAACCTGGATTTAAGTCTGGGCTCAGCCACTAACTTGCCGTGTGATTTTAGCTAAGTTACCCAGTCACTCTTGACCAGTGACTCATTTGTAAAGTGAAGAGATTTTAATTTCAAGACTCCTTTTCCTACTCACTGTCTAGGAATTCAGAATTCAGTCACCAGGATGCATAAACCAATTGTAACTACTATGGATCTCATCATTCATCTGTTAAGGAAATATTTATTGAGATGCTACTATGAGG
The DNA here is from genome assembly GCF_032452875.1 of Bos javanicus. Taxonomy (NCBI): domain Eukaryota; kingdom Metazoa; phylum Chordata; class Mammalia; order Artiodactyla; family Bovidae; genus Bos; species Bos javanicus. Next base: position 21,839,657 of record NC_083897.1, read on the forward strand.
TAGCACTGAGAGTATAATGAGAGTCAAAGATAGGCTCCAATCCTTCCCCTCTTGTATCCCATGGAATAGTGACGATCACTCTTCTCCCTCCTTTGAATCATAAAAGTCAAAGGACTTTGATATTAATACTATCACTGTTCAATATCTATTTTAACCCATTCTTTTGAATAGCACAAATTTTACTGAAGTCTTAAGACAATACTGACCTGACCTAGAAACAGATTCTGCTGTGCTAGTGAACACATAGTTTAAGTATACACGTGGAAGATGCTTCTTGATTTAGGGCTTATCGGAAGCTGGTTTCCAGTTTGTGGTGTGAGCTGTCAAGCTTTTAGACCTTGTCTGTTCAGGGACTCTGGTTAACCCTGTAGCCTCACCAGATGCCTTGAGTTCAACATGCTCTAACCTGTGGGCTGGGCCACCAGGTGCATGGCTGGTAGCAATCTGCCTGGAGACAGAAGAAAGCAGCTTGAATAGGCTCTCCAGAGAAAGGGACAAACCCAGAGCTCCAGAAAGCATAGGACATGAACAAAATGGATAGGATACCACCAAAGTGTTCAAAAGGGCTGGAATGACTAGGGGAAATAGGTTAAGGGCTGGGATGAAGGGAAAGTTGGGCACAGTTTTCTGGGCTCATAATAGACAAGCAGAGTCATGCTGGGGCTACCACACAGTTGTGAAAGTTGACCTTCATCTGCGGCATGCCTAATACTTTGCTAGATTCTGGAGATGCAGAGATGAATTAGACTTGGTCCAAGCTCTCAGAGAGCTCGTGGAAGAGGCAAATGAACCAACGGCCAATTAGACTACAGACCCGAACTCCGTGAGGACAGTGTTCTAGTCTGATTCACTCACTGCTGTTTCTTCAGCTTTAGTATACAACCTGGGACAAGACATTGTTGCAGATCAGATGGTGGCTCAGAGAAAGTGGGAAGTGGAAGAATCGAAGAGAGGAATTCCTCACCACACATTTGGTGAGGAATTGGGGTGAAGGACAGAGGAAAGTCAGCCCCTGAATTGGACAGTTAAGAGGACAGTGACGCCATTTCCTGAGAGCATGAGCACAGAAATTTGAGCGAAGGACAGAGACCGCTGGATAAGGATCGGGAGCCTGGTAAGTCATGACTTACTGTGAAGTCCAGAGGCAGCCAAAGCAGCTGATTGGTACTGATCCTTCTGTTTCTGACTTTGTTTCTGCCCCCAGGATGTCTGTTTGTGTGTCACATACTGAGAAAAAAGGAATTTGGGTCTTTTTGAAGACTGAGTAAAAACAGCATGGTCTGCAGTCTGACACAATGAGGGTTAAACCAGGTGTGTGTCCAGTAAGTAATGTCTAGTTCGTCTGTCTTCGGGAATTCTAATGCTTGAGCAACATCTTGAGGGTTCTGAAGGGATAAAAGAGAACATCTACTTGGGGCTATTTCACTGAATGTCAGTTATGTATCTCAGCTCATGGATGTGAGTACAGGGTTTGCCTTTCATCTACAAAGGACAACCTCATCTGTCACTCCTTGAAAATTTGAGATGATCATTCTTGTAGCAGCTCTTTTTTAGCAATATCATGGCAATTAAGTTCAGGCAGAATGGAGCCACATCCCCAAATATTATGTCAAGTAGTAAGATGAAAGAAGAGCACACATATTACCAGAGAAAAGTGCTTCTGTCTGGAATTTCCGCTTGATGGTTTCCTTGAGGCCATAAGTTTGAGAATTTTATTAGTTGAAACTGACCACAACACAATACTTGGTATGTATTTATGTGTCTGTGGGGCAGGGGACCTGTACTAGCATGTTTTGACCTAGAAGTTCCAGTAACAGAATTTATTTACTTACTAAATTAAAGCATAGTTGATTTGCAATATTGTGTCAGTTTCAGGTGTACAACAAAATGATTCAGTTATATATATGGTAATACTATAGAGTATTACAAGATATTGAATATAGTTCCTTGTGTTATACAGTAAATCCTTGTTAGTTATATATTTTGTATATAATAGTTTGTATTTGTTAATCCCCATATTCCTAATTTATCCTTCCCTCCTTTTCCTTTTCCCTTTGGTAACCATACGTTTGTTTTTTTATGTCTGTGAGTCTATTTCTGTTTTGTATATAGATTTACTTGCATTACTTTTTAGATTTCATATATAAGTGATAGCATACAATATTTCTCTTTATCTGCCTGACTTACTTCACTTTGGATGATCTTCTCTAGGTCCATCCATGTTGCTGCCAATGGCAATAGCTCACTCTTTTTTATGGCTGAGTGATATTCCATTGTATATATGTACCACATCTTCTTAAGCCAGTCGTCAGTTGATGGGCACTTGGGTTGCTTCCATGTCTTGGCTATTGTGAATAGTGCTGCTATGAATAACGGGGTGCATATATCTTTTTGAATTAGAGTTTTCCTCTTTTCCAGATATATATCCAGGAGTAGGATTGCTGGATCTTACGGTAGCTCTATTTTTAGTTTTTAAAGCAATTTCCATACTGTTCTTTATAGTGGCTGAAGCAATTTACATTCCCATCAATAGTGTAGGAGGGGTTCCTTTTCTCTACATCCTCATTAACACTTGAGCTCCCTGGGTGACTCAGCTGGTAAAGAATCTGCATGCAATGTGGGAGACCTGGATTGGATCCCTGGGTTGGGAAGATCCCTTGGAGAAGGGAATGGCAACCCACTCCAGTATTCTTGCCTGGAGAATTCCATGGACAGAGAAGCTTGGCAGGCTACAATCTGTGGGGTCACAAAGAATCATACACGACTGAATGACTTTCACTTTCATTAACACTTGTTATTTGCTATCTTTTTTGAAATTTTAGTAACAATTTAAACCAGGGATTTTGTACAGAGCAACCAAAGTGAGTTAAGTGTGGAAGGGGCACTGGAGTGGGAGTCAGAAAACCTCTATTCTAGTTTTATCTCTGTTGTTCACTAGTTGCATGACCTTACGCAAGTCCTTTCCTTCTATAGATCTCAGTTTCCCCAGCTATAGAATAAGAGAGTTGGACTTAAAGGACTTAGTGTCTTTCAGCTTCACTGTTCTAGGAAAATGAACTGAAAATAAAACCAGTGTATAAGTAGTGGGTTGGCCAAAAGGTTAGTTCAGGTTTTCCATAAGATGTAATGGAAGAACCCAAACAAATTTTTTGCCCAACCCAATACTATAAACTACTATGAAATGAACTGAGAGTAAATAACTACTCTAGTCAACAGCTTTGCTGCAGAGCTCTTTGAAAAGGCAGTAACTGGTAGATGAAAAGAACATTAAAACAGCTTATTATTTTCATTAATCATGTTTTTATCCCAGAGATTAATCTAATGCCTTTATCCCGAAGGAGCTGGCCTAAAGAGCCAACTTACAGTTCTGAGAAGTAAAGAACTCTGTGTTCCTTGGAGAGAACACACCAATTGGCCTTAGTTTAGCTCTAGGGTGCTGGCTTGGGGTGGGGCGGGGGGTGGGGGAGCTCTGCTAATACAGAAGGTGACTATAGAGTGGGATAAAGGTAATCAAATATTTCCAATCTGAGAGTCATGTGAGGGCTAGGGGGGGCCTGCACCCCCCCCACACACATACACACTATCCCTGAGTGCTCTTTTCCCTCCCCTGGAGTGGAAAGGTGGAGTGCCCCCATAATGCACAGGGCTATGGGGGCTGCCTCTCAAACAGGAAACACAACCTTTCCAAATTCATAAAGAAGCAGAGGTAGCTAACACCTCTGAAGTTTGCCTAGGGATTGTAGAGACTCATCCCCTAGAACTGTGCTAGGTGTCCTTATCACCTCTGGACACTGAGTCTCTGTGTCAGTGTCAACCCAGAGTTAACAGAATGAACACACTTAAAGGCAGAGGGTGGAGGGTGTGAAGCTAGCTGTGTTGGGTGGGAGATGTAAAATGCTCAGAGAGTCTGAATCACTTCACTGTATAGTAGAAATCAATACAACATTGTAACTCAACAAGACTTCAATAAAATAAATTAAAAAAAATTTTTTTAAAAAGACAGTGCTTGACAAGCAGTGTCAGATATTGGGCTTAAGCCCCCAAAGTTTCCCCCTGTTGCTCTCATTTGGGAATAGACCCTTTGATGATAGAATTATTTGTAGCTTCTGCTAACTAGAGCAGTGCAAGATAAAGAACATAAATGTTCTCATCCTGTGTACCCCACCAGTGCCTCATCAACCAGCAGAGGGTCCCAAGAGAGCTTTCTGATCTCCTCCCCCAATTGTTGAAGAACCGGGGTTGGGGGGGGGGTGGTGCAGAGCCTCAGCAACTGGGCCAGAGACATGCCTCAGGTCACAGTAAGTTAATGGAAAATGAAAACTCAAAATCAAACTTCCTTTGATGAATAATGAACTATAACTCTTTTCCTTACCAGTGCTTCTCAACCAGAAGCAGCACTGTCTCCCAACCACCACCAAGGGACACTTGAAAACTGTGTGCAGGCATTTGGGGTTGTCAGAATGATTCAGGGTAGACATTAATACTCAGGGGCCTGCAATGCACTAGATCATCCCACATTACAGAATACTCTTAATGACATGTGCTGTTCATAACCATTGCAGGCCTACACCAGGCTGGATCCACTTAGAAAAATCCACTTAGAAGAATACAGACTCATGGCTTCTCCTCTCCTTCTTCTGAGGAGAAAGCATGAGAGGGGTGAGAGGAGACCTTGGTTCTAGTTCTGGCATCATATCACTGTGATCATGGTAATCTGGCATTACATCGTTCACATAAGCCTTCCTCTCTGGACCTCAGTTACCTCATTTGTAAAACAGTGGTTTTGCCAAGATGGTCATCAAGAACTCTTCCAGTTCAACATGCTGGACGTTCTTCTTTCAGAATATAGTCCAGGCATTACGTGGGCCACAGCTTTTTAAGAACCTGGATTCCTGGATCCTACTATAGACCTGCTAAATCAGAACTGATGGGCCACCGGGACCTGTATTCACCGTCCCCATGATGATCCTGAAGTAGAGTAAGTGTGAGAAGCAGGGTTCTAGTGTTTTCAAATGGTAGAGCTGCACTTACCAAGTATAAAGAGATCATTCCCACCTCCCATTCAGAGCGACAGCAGCATCTGTGTGCTGGCAGGCCTGTTCCCAGTGTAGTCCCAACACAACTCAAGGCCCTTTGTGGGTTTCGTGCCAGATGTCTAAGACCTGTGAGCAGGGGAGGGGGACGTCAGCTCAGGGGTTGGTGCTGGTGGAGGCAAAGGGTCTCATAGAATGCAATCTGACTTTTTGGTAAGGCTCTGGGGTTTACTTCTCTGAGAGCTGAGAGGAAACAGCCTGCCCGTTACAGCTGCCCACCCAGCACCTGCCTTCTCAAGCAGCTGTCCTGACAAAGATGCAAGCTCAGGCTCCAAGCTCCGATGGCTGCTAAATCCAGAACTTCATCTGGTCTAAGTAGCGCCTCTGGAGCCTGTCTCCTTCATCCCAGCTCAGTGGGTGGAGCCTGCAGCGAATGTACTGTGTAGAACCCCAGAACTTACACTTCTTCCTATTGGCTCATAGAATGCTTGGCTTCCTCCATCTACCAATCCAAGCTTGAAGGCCACCATCAGCGCTCAAAGCCAGAAGGCTAAGACATAGAGTTCACCTTTGGCTACTTTGGTGTGAAGAAGGTTGGCTCTTTGAGCTTGGAAACAAAGTGTCAGACTGCGTTTATTCCTCATGCGAAAGATGCAAGAGTTGTGTCCTAGGGAAGCTTTGAAGATTCATTACCTGGCATTCTCCATGACCTTCAGGCTGACAGGCCATCGGTAATCACCTTACTAAATAATGCAAAGCATGTTGGCCACAGTTTCCTCAGGGAGTCACAGGGATTTCGAGTCCTCCCAAGAGAACAGAGGAAGGGAAGAAGTTAATGGCTAAACACAAGCTAGTGTCCCAATTCAGGATGCACCCTCACTCCTCTAGGCAGCAATCTGAGTTTATTTTGCATAAAGTCATGAAATATTGGATGAGGGGTTCTAAGTGAAAGTCAAAGTTAACATAGGAAAATTCCAACATAGTTTTCTTTCAAATTTCTTAGAAGTTAACCTCCTGTTTTCTCCTCTACTGTAGAAAAAAAAAAAATCACCATTAAAGTAGTGTTTATAGTTCTTGAACACCAGTTTTTGCCCACAGAAAATGCCAAAGAATGCATATGCCCATTATTCAACAGTTGGATGTAAAGATTTAATTACAAATAATTAATTTATTGCTAGTAAAAAAATAAAACAGAGGCCAAAAGACCATGCACTGTCAGTGAGGTTGGGCCCATTTTACACCTGTTGGAAAGCTTGCTAGTTATTCATCTGCAGTGACAGGAAGAAAGCATTTTTGTACCTGACAGAGTTGATGAATGTGGCGAACACTGGCCCTACATTTTAAAATCAATATGGAATGTTTTTCAGAGCAAAGCCGGATCAAACTAGCATACCAAACATAAATGGCTAACAACCAGCATGGAGACTAATTGTTTAAATGAGTTCCAGGGGACAAATAAAAATTACAAGAGGGAAAGACAGGACACAAGGCTGATAAAAAGGATATGGGCTCAGCTTGGGTCAAGGAAACTTTTCTCTAATAAAAAGGATTTTTGGAATGTGAAAGGGACTTGTTGTTATGGCAGAAAGCAGTAAAATGCAGGCAAGAAATGAGCAGGCATTCAGTGAGAGCTCTTTATAATTAGGGCCTGAAACTATGCAATTTGGACCTGAAACTATGAATCAGAATCATACAAAGCTCAAGTGCAGAAGCCCCTAATACAACCTCAGAAACTTCCAGGTTAGAAATAGCCAACTAACTGCAGCTTCTAATTTGCCTGGATTCATTTATTTTTTCAACAAGCATTTATAAAGAATTCTGGAGAGTCTTTAATGAATAGAACAGTGTCCCTGCCCTCAAGAGTTTCACAGTAGAATAAGACAAAGATATAGATGAAGTCCCAACACCAGGTCTTAATAATAGTGCTGTGACTGAGAGAGGCAAGGGGGCTTGTGGGAGAAGAGAGCAGGGAAATCGAGTCCAACCTGGCAGGAGGACAATCCAGGCAAACCTTCTTAGAGGGAGAGTGTGGAGTCAGACAGGCCTGAGTCCATACCCAGGTTCTACTGCCTTGTGCTTGTGTGTGACTCTGAGCATTTACAGATGAAGAATAGGAAGCTTAGGGAGTTTGACTAACTTACTGTGATGGTTAATTTTATGTGTCAGCTTGATGGGGCCATTATTTGGTTAAACCTTTGTCTGGACGTGAGGGTATTGCTGGGTGACATTAATGTTTAAATCAGCAGAGTAGAGCAGATTGCCCTCCATAATGTGAGTGGCTCTCATCCAATCCATTGAAAGCTTGAGAGAACAAGTTCATGGGACTTCCCTGAGAGCTCAGCTGGTAAAAATCCGCCTGCATTGGCGGGAGACTGGGGTTGGATCCCTGGGTTGGGAAGATCCCCTGGAGAAGGGAACAACTGCTGCTGCTGCTGCTAAGTTGCTTCAGTCGTGTCCGACTTTGTGCGACCCCATAGACGGCAGCTCACCAGGCTCCTCTGTCGCTGGGATTCTCCAGGCAAGAATACTGGAGTGGGTTGCCATTTCCTTCTCCAATGCATGCGTGTATGCTAAGACACTTCAGTCATGGCCAACTCTGTGCGACCCTATGGACAGCAGCCCACCATGCTCCTCTGTCCATGGGATTGTCTAGGCAAGAATACTGGAATGGGTTGCCATTCCCTTCTCCTAAGGGAGTGACTACCCATGCCAGTATTCTGGCTTGGAGAATTCCATGGACTGTATAGTCCATGGGGTTGCAAAGAATCAGACACGACTGAGTGACTTTTACTTTCACTTTCAAGAGGGAGTGCCAGACCGACTGCCTTCTAGTGGAGATACAGTTTGTTTCCTTTTTTCTGCTCAAATTCAAACTAAAACATTGGCTTTTCCTCAGTCTCATGCTTGTTGGCTTTCAAACTGGAACAATACCGGGGGGCTGACCAAAATGACATTGGGAGCTTGATAATAATTTGCCTAAATTATTTTCTCATGAAATAAATAAAACTTCTTGCTTTTTAAAACTCATGTGGGGTTAAAATCACACAAACCAATTCCTTATGTTAAAATAGATTCATCCCCCTCTATTGATTCTGCTTCTCTAAAGAACTTTTGACTAGTATACTTGTTCAATTTACATTGCTGGAAAATAGCAGAGCTGACATTTCGGATTGGGTTCCTCTTACTGCAAAGCATATGCTTACCATCACTGCACTGCCTGCTACCTAGGAGCTACCACCCTCCCCACCCCACCCCCGCCCACTTGGTAGAGCATTTTTGTAGACTGCTCATGGAAAGCTTGTTTTCCAGACCCTTTTCTTCTTTGACAAGGAAAGAAGTACTGTGTGTGCTTCTGATTCCCCTTAGCCACACCCCATTCTGGGCTAATGTGTTTGTTACACACAAGACAAAGTCAGAATTCTTTTAGTTGTAGATATATGAAGTCATCTTTTTATGTGAAGATCTCAGTTGTCTACAGGTCAAATAACAAACACAGGAATCAAATTGCATGTAGAGCTGTCACTTGAACTTTTATTCAAATTGATCAAAATGACATTGGGAGCTTGAGTTATCCATAATTTGCCTCAAGTATTTTCTCATGAAGTGAATAAACTTTCTGGTTGCTTTTTTAAAACTCATGTGGATTATATCACTCCCATGAAAAGGCAAAGAAAAGTGAAGTTATCATTTGTTGAACATCTGTTGCATGCCTGACTCTGTCACTATAATGGTTAATTTTATGTGTCTTCTTAATTGGGCCACAGGGTACCCAGATAATTGGTCAAACATAATTCTGGGTATTTTTGTGAGGGTGTTTGCCAATGAAATTAACATGTAAGTGGGTGGACTCTAAGTAAGGCAGATTGCCTTCTTCAATGTGGATGGGCCACATCCAATTAGTTGAAGGCTTGAATAGAACAGAAAGACTGACCCTCTCCCTGAATGGGAGGGAACTCTCTAGCTGACAGCTTTGGACTTGTGTGCACCATCAGTATTCCTGGGTTTCCAGCTGACCAGAATCTCCAGTGCACATTTGGTCTTGCCAGTCTCCATAATTACACAAGCCAGTGCCTTATAATAAATCTCTTTATCTAAGTATGCACATCCTATTGGTTCTTTTTCTTTGGAGAATCCTGACAAATATGGTCATATTTTATTCTTTAAAAACTTCTGTGAGATTTAAATATTATTATACACAGTTAATGGACAAAGCAGTGAGGCACAGAGAGACTACATGCCTGAGACTACAGGGTTAACTCATGCTTTTCAAGACCCCTATTTAAACTTCCCATTTGCACAGAGCAAAATGTTACCAGTGGCTTAGAAATGTTACCAGTGATACCAGTGTCACTGCTAGTTCCAGGTTGTAGTACATCCAGCCCAAACCCTAAAAACCCGTTGAAGGATGTGACACAACACAGACAGACATGCAAATCAGGCTAATGAATGCAAATAGAGTCATCAAGTGGGGAGTGTTCAGTGCTCACAAAAGCTCCTTCCTTATCCCATATGTGTTTCTCCAACCTGAAAGCCTGCTCTGCATTACAAAGACAGACCTCCAGGTAATTTAATTTTCCTCCAATGATGAGAAACTCCTAGTTTGCAAACCTCTTTCTCATTTGTTGTCAAGGGGCTGGATGTTGGATAGAGTTCAGCCTCTTAGGAAACTGCTAAACGAAAAGGACATCACAAGACACTGGATGGCAAAGTGGAGTCGGGAAGAACCAAGGGGAGGAGCAAGAGGTAGACAGGGATAGATTTAGCTGAACTCAGGTTTTCTGGTGAAAGGTTTATCATCCCACATTTATTAAGAACCTATGCTGTGCCAGGCACGGGAAATCCAAAGACAAGTAAGACACTGGCTCTGCCTTCTAGGAGTCCATGATCTAGCGTATCTCTCAAGGTGACAGGGAATTCATTCATCTGTAGAACCAATACTTAACACCTTCCAACTCTGTGCCAAGCCCATGTGCCAAGTGCTAGGCATAGAGTGGGGAGTAAGTCATGTATTATAGACTCCTAGCTGTAATTAGGCTCATGGTCTACTGGGCCATTATAGCTGCCTTCAAAATTACCCTATAGCCCCCCCTCAGACCTGCTAATTTCATCGGCAAACACCCTCACAAAAATACCCAGAATTATGTTTGACCAATTATCTGGGTACCCTGTGGCCCAATCAAGAAGACACATAAAATTAACCATTATAGTGACAGAGTCAGGCATGCAACAGATGTCCAACAAATGATAGCTTCAGTTTTCTTTGCCTTTTCATGGATGTGATATAATCCACATTGTTTCTGGATTTATCTTGAAACAATATGCTGTGTCTCTCTTTGTAGATTCTGAATTCACTCCCTCTCTCAGGAACAAAACCCCATGACTGGGGAGAGATTACTGTATTTTCAATTATCCAAAGCCTAATACTTTAGGAAAAAACACAAGACAGACAGACACTATATTCAGACATGCAATCTCCTCAGCCAGGAAACAAGGCAGCCAGAGGGAGCAGTGATGACCATCCATCTTCCCTGGCCCAACCCAAGAACAAACAATCTTCTCTGAATATTAAAGGCCCGAGAACAATTTAGAGAGAAACTCTGAACTTGCTTTTTCTCCCCTACCATATTCAATGAAATGCAATTCTGATGTTCAGAGAGGCTCTGACTAAGTAGATAATACAGCCACATTTTTCAAAGGGCCTGCCATGGCTTTTTATCCTCCACAGCATCTAATACCTGTCAAACATTTTAGATTAAAATGAGTATGAAAAACACAGCCTAACTCAGCACTTCCTTTGCTCTGCAGACAAGGGACTGGGATGAAAATCAGCCTTGGGGTTGAAAGTCCATACCGGACACCCCCAACACCGTGTATTAAGCATCTACTATGTTCAGAAATAGTATATTAGAAATAGCATTGACTTTGGAGTTGGGCATGCCACTGACCTGATACTGACCTTGGGAAGTCACTTCGGCTCTATGAATTTCAATTTCCTCACTTTGAGACTGGGAATAATAATCCTTACTCCCTTGACCATGGGTTATAATGAAGATCAAACGAAATCACATGCATAAGAACTCTGATACATCATAGGCACTCAACGGAGAGCTGCCCATCTCCTTCATGTTCCTGGTTTTGCCCTAAGGTTAGCTGGAGAAGTCTCCTTCTTAGGACTTATACTCTTGTTTTTGCCTGGGCTTCCTTTCTACTTCTTTATTCCCTTCAAGCAACTGGGAAATACCAGAGTTTCTCCTGACCTTATTTCCAGTTTTTACTGCTTCATTTTGGTCTCCCCTTTGCTGCTAATTAGGAGGTAAGTCATCCACACAGTATTTGTACAACACAATCAAATGAGCATGTCCTGTCATCGTGGAGAATCTGTATCATTTAACTGATGCCAATCCTCCAATAATGAGAAAGTTTCATGTTCCATATGAAAACAAATCTCTGGTCATTAGCATCCTCTTGTCATCAGTGTGCTCCAACAGCTTGGCTGAATGGCCTGGGCCAGGGATTGGCAGCTCTCCAAGGCCTCAATCCATTGGGAGCTCAGGCCTGTTAGTAGTCTGAAAGGAAATAACTAAAGAAAGAGGGAAAACTCTCAGCACTTTTCATTTCATACCATAGGAGTGGCCTGACAGTCAGCACCCTCTGTGCAGAAAGCCCCCAAACACTTTCTTGTCATTCTCACTTTCCCATTTAACTTTCTTTGGTCTATTGTGAATTCAGTGCAGGACTTGGGAATGTCTCCTTCCTTCTCTTTGTCTCAACCTTCTCTGTTGAATTGAGTAATCTATGGGAGAGCTAGGAGGAACTCTGGAATCTACTGGATTTGTATTCTTTGATTGTTTTCACCCCTGTCCCCACGACTACCACCACCACCAAAAAAAAAAAAAATCTTTCCAGGTAATGTCCAACCTAGATAGCATATTCAAAAGCAGAGACATTACTTTGCCAACAAAGATTCGTCTAGTCAAGGCTATGGTTTTTCCTGTGGTCATGTATGGATGTGAGAGTTGGACTGTGAAGAAGGCTGAGCGCTGAAGAATTGATGCTTTTGAACTGTGGTGTTGGAGAAGACTCTTGAGAGTCCCTTGGACTGCAAGGAGATCTAACCAGTCCATTCTGAAGGAGATCAGCCCTGGGATTTCTTTGGAAGGAATGATGCTAAAGCTGAAACTCTAGTACTTTGACCACCTCATGCAAAGACTTGACTCATTGGAAAAGACTCTGATGCTGGGAGGGATTGGGAGCAGGAGGAGAAGGGGACGACAGAGGATGAGATGGCTGGATGACATCACTGACTCGATGGACGTGAGTCTGAGTGAACTCTGGGAGTTGGTGATGGACAGGGAGGCCTGGTGTGCTGCAATTCATGGGGTCGCAAAGAGTCGGACACGACTGAGTGACTGAACTGAACTGAACTGAAAAGGGGTTCTACACTGAATTCCAATTTGATGGGGATGAGGAGGGGGGCTCACCACACCAATGAGCATTTCCCAGACACTAGTTGGGCATTCTACAATTCATCTCAGTTTTGACACTATCTACCCAAAGATAGTGTCAGATTCCACAGGTTAAGGACTCAGTCTCCAAGGCTTCCCCACCCCTTCAGACAGCAGTCACAAGCGCAGATTATCACTTGTGCTTCTGACTGAGCAGTTGTAGATTTGAGGTTCCAGTGAATCCCTCCTTGGATTTGCTTAATTTGCTAGAGTGGCTCACAGAACTCAGAGAAATATTTTACTTCCTAGATCACCAGTGTATTATAAAAGAATATAACTAAGGAACAGCCACATGGAAGAGAACATAGAGTGTGGTATTGGAAGAGGGGCCACCCTCCCAGCACCTCTGAGTGTTCTCCAACCTGGAAGCTCTCCAAACCTAGTCCTTTTGGATTTTTATGGAGGATTCATTACATAGGTATGATTGGTTCATTCCTTGGCCATTGATAGTTGGTTCAGTCTCCAGCCCCTCTCTCATCCCCAGAAATCAGGGGGGATTCCAACTCTCTCTCATGGTTGGTTCCCCTGACAACCAGCCCCCATCTTCAGGTGCTTTCCAAAAGTCATCTCATTAACATAAACCCAGTTATGGTGCAAAGGGTCTTGTTATGAATAACGAGACACTCATTTCACCTTCATAGCTCTGAAGTGATTTCAGGAACTGAGGACAAGAGACCAAATTCATGACAAAAGATGTCCCCATTGCTCTTATTACTCATGAAATTACAAGGGTTTGGGGAGCTATGAGCCAGAACTGTGGACAAAGAACAAATTCATATGAGAAAAGTATTTTGGTCCTCTGAATGACCAAATATAATTTTCTTATAAATCACAATATTGCAGTTCCTTAAACAACAGCGACAAAGGGATATTGGGAAGCTTTCAAGTGCAATGGGAGGCTGGAGACAAGGCTAGGAAACAGAAAGCAACCAGGATGGAAACAATTTGAGCTGAGTGCTGCTGCTTGCATGGATGAATTTCAATCATGTATATTTTGTCTTCACTTCACTCTGCTTAAGATTGAAAGTGCTGGGATTTAGAATCTAGTTGTTTCTATTTAGGTCACCTGCTGGCCTTTTGAATTTGGAACGAGGGTAGGGCAGAAGGAACCTCCAGGAGCCTTTTTGACTTTCATCATGGGAAGGCAGGCTTCCCTGATTACCTCTGCAACTTCAAATATCATGCCCAAACTATTCTGTTTATTGACCCATTTGTTTAGTCACTAAGTTGTGTCCAACTACTTGTGACTCCATGGACTGTAGCCCACCAGGCTTCTCTGTCCATTGGATTTCCCAGGCAGGAATACTGGAATGGGTAGCCATTCCCTTCTCCAGGGGATCTTCCCAACCCAGGGATTTAACCCACCATCTCCTGCATTGGCAGGCGGATTCTTTACTGTTGAGCCACCAGGGAAACCCCTATTGACCCATTAACAACTTACAAATCTCTTAGTTTCGTATTTTGTAACCTGGGAAGCCTGGAGTCACATCCTTCCTTTCCTTTTCATCTCCTTACTACCTTCCTCCAGCTTTTATCTGCTTGTTCCTTTATTTTCCCTATTCCCAAGTTTGATAAAGTGTATGTTTTATTTTGCAACCATGCTTGTTTTCTATACTTTTTCTATAAATTTTAAATTCATTTTTAAGTTTTAAAGAAATTTAATATTTATTATTTTTATTTATTAACTATTTTGTTTATACATCAGTTGATGTCTCGCTAGTTGTTTCGGTTGTCTAAAGCTCATTTTCTAGTAGATTCTTTAGGAAAGACTCATGGGGATAATAACCCCTTAATTTGTTGCATATTGACAACAATTTGTGCCTCTCTCTTCTTAAAAGTCAGTTTTGCTAGATAAAGAGTAGTTGGTGCCCACTTTTCTTTCCTAGATATCTTAAAATTATTATTCCATTTTCTTCTGGCATAAAGTCTGATCATATATTTTTTTCATTTATAAGTTAAATGCTCTTTTTTTCCCCTACATGTCCGAGGGATTTTTCTTTTCCTTTAAAGTCCATTATTTTCACTAAAATGTGCCTTGGTGTTGTTAGTTTGGGGTCACTATTCCAAGATATGCAGTGCACACTTTCAATATGTAATTTTAAAACAATTTTTAATCAAGAAAGGTTTATCCATTGTATTTACAGTATTCTGTTGCTTTGGCCTTCATCAGCAATTTTTATTATGTATGTATTCACTATCCTTTCCTATAATCAATATTTATCATTTTTGTCTCTCAAACTCATTTTATCTCCATTTATTTCTAAGTTATTAAAATATAATTTACCTTCTTTAATGTTTTAAAAGGCATCGTTGTTTTTTCACCCCTTTATTCCCTCTAGTTAGTCTTTATTTTTTGAATGTTTCTTTCTTGTTTGTAATTCCTTTCTGAGTTCGGTTGCCTCCTTTCTGAGTGTTTTAAATTCTGATTTATATTGTTCTTTCACATACTATATGATTTAATTAATATCTTGTAGTTTCTTTGAAATCATAAGTTTGAGTTTTATCCTGTTTTGTGAGCAGATCATTCTGGCATACTTTCATTGTCTGTGGGATGTTATGTCTCCGACTTTTTTTTCTTTTAACAACTTTGTATTTGGCCTTGATAAACCTTGATTGTCTGTTTTTAAGGGAAATTGATTTTATGTTATTTGGTGTAATGTTCACAAACATCATGGCTTGCTTTCTGAGATTCCTGGCTTTCTTCTCTCCCCTACTTTATTCTGCACTTTCTCTTTGCTTTGTCTCTGCTGTCCCTCTCCTGCTCAATTTTGATTCCATTACCATTAATTTCTCCTCATTGTGGGGCTCAAAGGAAGCCATGGGCTGATAGGTTTTCAGTTTTGACAGTTCATAAGGACTAGAGTGCTTCTATCCCTTCTTCAGTGGTATGATTTCATCTATGAAGGCCTGGGTTGCCTGGTCATGTTTCAGGCCTACAGTGCTATCTTAGGAATTTCCTTCAATACACTCTTTGGAGTAGGTTCAATATCTTATTTTTTATTATTTATTCTTATTTTGCTGATTACATCTATAGGGAATGCTTTAAGAAAGGGAGTTAGGAAGATGTGCTTTCTGAGTCCTTATATGTTAAAAAAAAAAGTCTTTATTTTACTATGTTCTGTTCAGTTCAGTTCAGTTCAGTCGGTCAGTCATGTCTGACTCTTTGCAACCCCATGAATCGCAACACGCCAGGCCTCCTTGTCCATCACCAACTCCTGGAGTCCACCCAAACCCATGTCCATTGTGTTGGTGATGCCATCCAACCATCTCATCCTCTGTCGTCCACTTCTCCTCCTGTCCTCATTCTTTCCCAGCATCAGGGTCTTTTCCAAGGAGTCAGATCTTCGCATCAGGTGGCCAAAGTATTGGGAGTTTCAGCTTCAACGTCAGTCCTTCCAATGAACACCCAGGACTGATCTCTTTTAGAATGGACTGGTTGGATCTCCTTGCAGTTCAAGAGACTCTCAAGAGTCTTCTTCAACACCACAGTTCAAAAGCATCAATTCTTTGGTTCTCAGCTTTCTTTATAGTCCAATTCTCACATCCATACATAGTCTACTATGAGGTTTGATTAATAGTTTCAGTGAGATAAAATTATAGTTTTCCTTATAACTTGGTCTGTATTTCCTGATTGTATTCTAGTTTCCAATATTGTTTATGGGAGTTCTGATAGCAGTCTGATTCTTACTCCTTTACAGGTGACCAATTTTGAATCTCTAAAAGTCTTTAGGATTTTCCCTTTATCCTTGTTGTTCTGAATTTCTCAGTAATGTATGTGTGTGACAGAGAGAAAACAAGTCATTCTTCATTATTTTTTTGAGGACTGGATGGCCCTTTTCATCTGAAGACTTATGTCCTTCCACTCTGGAAGAAATTGTCATCTACTGTTTTCAGGGACAATTTCCTTTCTTTCATTTTTATCTATAGTTTTATTCTGGAACTTTTATCGGTTAGCTGTTGGGCCTCTTGGTGTTAGTTTTTAAAAATCAATCTTACTGAATATTGTTAAGTAACAATAATGTGCACTTAAGTGTGCATATACCCATGTTACCACCACCACAATCAAGATATAGAACAGATTCATCATCACAAAATTTTTTTCATGATTTTTTGCAGTTATTCCTCCCAGCTGGGGTCAACAGATGCTCTGCTTTCTGTCACTATAGATTACTTTGAACTGTTCTGCAACATAAATAGGATTATACCTGGCTTGTTTTACTCAACCTGATATTTTTTGAAATTTATCCATGTTGTACTTACCATCATTATTTGTAGGTTACATTCCCTTGTACAGATATACCGAATTTATTTACTTGGATCTATATTTTATATCAGAGTTTAGCAATTCAGCATATATGCTCTGTAGTTTATGATCTCTGCCCTCTGGTGTCACACTTGTGGTCATGTTCTACTACTTGGTAAAAAAGACTTTGAAGTATTGCTAAACCAATCTTAAGATAAAAAGAATATTCTGCATTTTCTGGTGGGCCCACTGTAATCACATGAAAAGCATAAGAGGGGCTTAGACTCCATGTGCCTTTGCTGGCTTTGAAGATGAAGGGAACCATGGGCCAAGGAATGTGGGCAGCCTCTCAAAGGTGAAAATGATCCCAGGCTGACAGTGAACAAGAAAATGGGAACTTCAGTCCTATAACCTCTTTAGTCCTATAACCTCAAGAAACTGGATTCTGTCAATACCTGAATGATCTTGGAAACAGATTATTCCTAGAGCTTCCCAATAATAGTCCAGCTGACCAACAACTTGATTTCAATGTTCTAAGACCCTAAGCAGTGGCCCTATTTGAGCCTGCCTGGACGTCTCACCTATAGAACTTCGAGTGTGTAAAGCCATGGAGTTTGTGGTGATTTGTTACAATATCAGTAGAACACTAGCATAGAGCCAGACTTTCCTGATTCAAATCCTGGCTCCACTACCTCGCAGCTATGTGACCTCACTGGTGAACTACAACACTTTGGATGATTATTCGAGTATGGATGTCTTCTCAGCCCTCAAACTCAGTCTCAAAGTACGTTTGCCTGTGCTTTCAAGTCTGTCTTTTCCCTTGACTTTATCTTTCTGTGAAATAATCGTTTTCCAAGTGCCACTGAAAGAAATTCTGGCATTGTTTTTGCCTCATGCTTTTCTCATTTCCTGTATCCAGTTATACATCAGGCCCTGCTATGTCTCCCTGCACAGTGAGTCTTTTGTTGTTTAAAAAAAAAAACCCATTGTTTTATTTTCACCCCTACTGCCTCTGCCTTAGTACAGCCTCTCATATTGTCTCACGTGGATCATTGTTGTCTCTGCCTCTGATCTCAACCTCTTTAATTCAACACTCCAGACAGCCATGAGTGCCTTCTTGTCTAAATACCACTCTCATCATACTACTGCCTTATTTAAAACCAACTAGCCAACTAACCAAACAACCAAACAACCTAAAAACATCTTATTTAGTTCCCAAAAGCTTCAGTACAAGTAAAAGTCAACTACTTATCCTGCCAGTCAGTCCTCCAGTCTGGTCCCTGTCTTCCTTTCAAACTTTGTATTGTGTCTCTCCCCATAGGTACCCTTTCATTCAAGCCAAATGGTGCATTTGACATCCCTCTACTGATGATGTTTATATGACCTGAAATACAATTCTTTCACGTTTTCTTACCATTTATTAATATTCTTTCCATCCATTATAGTCCAGTTTGATTTTCATTTGCTCCATCCCAGAAGGATGCTAAGAATACAATACTAAAATTGAAAAGCCTTTTCATCCATCTCTTCCAAAAATTATCTATATCATCTTACAGAATCTCGTAATGCTGACACTGAAAATTCTCTCAAATATTCTTTAACTCAATTTATTCACTGTTCAGGAAAGTAAGGTCCAGTGAGAAAAAGTGTTCTATAACAGTGACATACTGAGTGGATGACTCAGAAGTGAGTCTAGGATCTAGATTTCTGTCATCTCAAACCAAGCCACTGTCCACTCCCCCTGTTCATTGCACTGTACTTTATCCTATGATTCTTATACGTTGCTGTCTTAGAATACAGATTTTTCAGTTGGTTCCCACATCCTTGATTAGTACTGAGTTTCAGAAAGACAGGTGATTGATATTTCTCCTACTTCTTTGAATTCCCCATAGCACATAATCCATTGCTTTGGACACAACAGGCATTAAGCAAATATGTATTGATTGAATAAGATATGATGCATCAAAACCTGACATAAGCTATAAATTTTCATTGTCTCATTACCATATTCTATCAATTAAAATTAGTAGTGGCCTTGCGTCCCTGAACAGTTACAATGACAAAGCATGATATTCCAAAATAGTTGGGTAAACTAGATGGCCTAATGTAAATTTCATAAAGTTTTTGAAGGGCAGAGCTGGAACTGCTCTTGAAGGTCTTTTGACACAATAGTCCCCTTTATTCCCCCTATTTTATTGATGGGAAAATTGAAATTCACAGAGGAACAAACAGGACTTGCCCAAATGTTTTTGTTGATGTTCAGTTGCTTAATTGTGTCTGACTCTTTGCAACCCCATGGACTGCAGCCTGCCAGGCTTCCTTGTCCTTCACCATCTCCCAGAGCTTGCTCAAACTCATGTCCTTTGAGATGGTGATGCCATCTAACCACCTCATCCTCTGATGTCCCCTTCTCCTCCTGCCTTCAATCTTTCCCAGCATCAGGGTCTTTTCTAATGAGTCAGCTCTTTGCATCAGGTGGCCAAAGTATTGGAGCTTCAGCTTTAGCATCAGTCCTTCCAATGAATATTCAGGAGTGATTTCCTTTAGGATGGACTGGTTGGATCTCCCTGCACTCCAATGGACTCTTAAGAGTCTTCTCCAACACCACAGCTTAAAAGCATCAATTCTTCAGTGCTCAGCCTTCTTTATGGTCGAACTCTCACATCCATACATGACTACTGGAAAAAACATTGATTTGACTACATGGACCTTTGTTGGTAAAATAATGTCTCTGTTTTTTAACATGCTGTCTAGATTGATCATAGCTTTCCTTCCAAGGAGCAAGCATCTTTTAATTTCATGGCTGCAGTCACCATCTGCAGTGATTTTTGAGCCCCCCCCCCAAATAAAGTCTGTCATTGTTTCCATCGTTTCCCCATCTATTTGCCATGAAGTGTTGGGACTGGATGCCATGATCTTTGTTTTCTTTTTTTTTTAAATATAAATTTATTTTAATTGGAGGCTAATTACTTTACAATATTGTATTGGTTTTGCCATACATCAACACGAATCCACCATGGGTGTACACGTGTTCCCCATCCTGGACCCCCCTCCCACCTCCCTCCCAGTACCATCCCTCTGGGTCATCCCAGTGCACCAGCCCCGAGCACCCTGTATCATGCATTGAACCTGGACTGGTGATTCGTTTCACATATGATATTATACATGTTTCAATGCCATTCTCCCAAATCATCCCAACCTCGCCCTCTCCCACAGAGTCCAAAAGACTGTTCTATACATCAGTGTCTCTTGCTGTCACATATACAGGGTTATTGTTACCATCTTTCTAACTTCCATATATAGGCATTAGTATACTGTATTGGTGTTTTTCTTTCTGGCTTACTTCACTCTGTATAATAGGCTCCAGTTTCATCCACCTCATTAGAACTGATTCAAATGTATTCTTTTTAACGGCTGAGTAATATTCCATTGTGGATATGTACCACAGCTTTCTTATCCATTCATCTGCTGATGGACATCTAGGTTGCTTCCATGTCCTGGCTATTATAAACAGTGCTGCGATGAACATTGGGGTACACGTGTCTCTTTCAATTCTGGTTTCCTCAGTGTGTATGCCCAGCAGTGCGATTGCTGGGTCATATGACAGTTCTGTTTCCAGTTTTTAAAGGAATCTCCACACTGTTCTCCATAGTGGCTGTACTAGTTTGCATTCCCACCAACAGTGTAAGAGGGTTCCCTTTTCTCTGCACCCTCTCCAGCCTTTATTGCTTGTAGACTTTTAGATTGCAGCCATTCTGACTGGCTTGAAATGGTACCTCATTCTGGTTTTGATTTGCATTTCTCTGATAATGAATGATGTTGAGCATCTTTTCATGTGTTTGTTAGCCATCTGTATGTCTTCTTTGGAGAAATGTCTGTTTAGTTCTTTGGCCCATTTTTTGATTGGGTCGTTTATTTTTCTGGAGTTGAGCTGCAGGAGTTGCTTGTATATTTTTGAGATTAATTCTTTGTCAGTTGCTTCATTTGCTATTATTTTCTCCCATTCTGAAGGCTGTCTTTTCACCTTGCTTATAGTTTCCTTTGTTGTGCAGAAGCTTTTAAGTTTAATTAGGTCCCATTTGTTTATTTTTGCTTTTATTTCCAATATTCTGGGATATGGGTCATACAGGATCCTGCTGTGATTTATATCGGAGAGTGTTTTGCCTATATTCTCCTCTAGGAGTTTTATAGTTTCTGGTCTTACATTTAGATCTTTAATCCATTTTGAGTTTATCATGATCTTTGTTTTCTGAATGTTGAGCTTTAAGCCAACTTTTTCACTTGCCTCTTTCATTTTCATCAAGAGGTTCTTTAGTTCTTCATTTTCTGCCATAAGGGTGGTGTCATCTGCATATCTGAAGTTATTGATATTTCTCTCAGAAATCTTGATTCCAGCTTGTGCCTCATCCAGTCCAGCGTTTCTCATGATGTACTCTGCATATAAGTTAAATAAGCAGGGTGACAACATACAGCCTTGATGTACTCCTTTTCCTATTTGGAACCAGTCTGTTGTTCCATGTCCAGTTCTAACTGTTGCTTCCTGACCTGCATACAGATTTCTCAAGAGGCAGATCAGGTGGTCTGGTATTCCCATCTCTTTCAGAATTTTCCACAGTTTATTGTGATCCACACAGTCAAAGGCTTTGGCATAGTCAATAAAGCAGAAATAGATGTTTTTCTGGAACTCTCTTGCTTTTTTGATGATCCAGCAGATGTTGGCAATTTGATCTCTGGTTCTTCTGCCTTTTCTAAAACCAGCTTGAACATCTGGAAGTTCACAATTCACGTACTGTTGAATTCTCAACAAAGCCTGGCTTTGAGAATTTTGAGCATTACTTTGCTAGCATGTAAGATGAGTGCAATTGTGTGGTAGTTTGAGCATTCTTTGGCATTGCCTTTCTTTGGGATTGGAATGAAAACTGACCTTTTCCAGTCCTGTGGCCACTCCTGAGTTTTCCAAATTTGCTGGCATATTGAGTGTAGCACTTTCACAGCATCTTCTTTTAGGATTTGAAATAGCTCAACTGGAATTCCATCACCTCCACTAGCTTTGTTCATAGTGATGCTTTCTAAGGCCCACTTGACTTCACATTCCACCAAAGTAAGAATCAGCAAATGTAGAGAAGAGTATTTTGAGGATAAGTTGCACCAGCCCCTTGAGTAATTGTGGCCACAGGGACAGAGATTCTAGGGGGATGCTGTGAACTCCAGGTAGAGTTCAGACAGGGCAAAGCTGGATATATGGACACCAGGGACATTTAACAGAAGTCATGGGAGGTGAGGTCTGATGGGAAGCATAGGAGGCAAGAGGAAGGAACCCATGACATGGAGTCCAGAGTTCATACATGTGAAGTGCTCAGATATCCAAATAAGTGGTAGAAGGAAAGTGCTATTTACTGAACAGCTTCTGTACATAACAATGTACCACAGACACAGTGGTTTAAAATCAATATGCTTTTATTATCTCACAGTTCTGTGAGTTGAATATAGAGATGGCTTAACTGGACTCTTTGTTCAAAGTCTCAAAGACTACTGTAAGGGTATTACCAGGGCTGTGGTCCTGTCTGAGGCTTGGAGTCCTCTTCCAAGCATAATATGAAGTTGTTGGAAGCATTCATTACCTTGAAACTTGCTCAAGGTCAGCAGGAGAGAGACTTCTATAACTGATCTCCATTCTCTCCTATAAAAGGCTCACTTGAGTATCTCAGACCTACCTAAAATAATCTCTTTTGATTAAGTCACAGTCAAACTAACTAGGGATCTTATTACATCTGTGAAGTCCCTTCATCTTCACCATACAATGTAATCTGACATAGATGTGACATCCAACATATTCATGGTTTCTGCTCACATGTAAGGGAAAGGATTATACACCAGGAGACAGAAACACTGAGGACGATTTTTAGAATTTCGTCTACCACAGTCTGCCCTCTGGCCTCCAATGACTCACTTCCCTTCTAAGTACAAAATAAATTCACAATGTTCCCAGGAGTCTTATCCCATTATAGCATGAACTCAAAATCCAAAATCTCATTTAAAGCTCATCAGCTAAAATATCCAAATCTCATCATCTAAATGATCTCTGTCAGGTACAAATGAGGCTTTCTCTCCATCTTTTAAGCTCTTTACATGCACTATTATACTTAATTCTGAGGACAATTCTGTGAATAAATTTTCATCATCCCCATTTTAAAGACAAGGAAACTGAGGCATGGAGAAGTTAATTAACTTGCCTTGGGCCATTTCGAGATTAACTTTCACAGTTAAAATTTGAGCCCAGTTATGTGGAATGTGATAACTGTAACTCAGTGTCTCTAGAGAAGCATGTTCTAGGACTCTCTTGGCAAGTAGGGGATCTTAAATAATTATCCACATCCCCTGTAGCCAAGCTTTGGGGGCTGTGAAGATTCTCAGACAGGAGAGCTAAGTGTCAGGTAGCATCAGTAACATTTTTAGTATGGATGAAATTCCCTGGTTAGGGTCCCACAGTGGAGATGAGAATTGGGTCACAAGAAGAGTTATGAAATTAATGAGAAGAATGAAACAAACAGTAGCTCCAATTACAGGATCTAAGACCCACAAAAAATTAAAATAAAAAAGGACAGGGAAATATGTGGATACTAGCTCCTGTCCTGCAATAACTTGATATATGACTTTGGGCAGATAGATTTTTCCTCTTTGAGTCTCAGTTTCTTTGTGAAATGAACATGTTGAGTGCTAGATGATCCCTCTAGGCTGATTTCAAAGGCCTGCACTGCTAACAAGAGAGGCAACCAACAATGCAGACAAATGTCATGATTTGGCATTTAGTAGAGAAAAGAGACCTGGTTATTTGAGTTCCATGACATTGTTCTTAAACAGGAAATGCTTAAACATATGGACACAGCCTTGACCTCAGAATGTGTGATACAGCCTCCCAAAATATTGCCAGGGAGGAGCCCAGGACCTTTGAGAAACAAAGGTGATATTTAAGCCATTGATGACTATTATTCATACTACTATATTTCTAAAAAGCAGAGTCCTGAAGAGCATCAAAGTGAACAGAGCCACTTGAGAGGTGGATATATCTTGGAAACACCCTGGATGGGGAAGGCCAGAGGGCGCAAATGCCTGGACAGAGGAAAGGAAGCTGTGTGCACGAGGATGCAAGGTTAGATGGGGAGAAAATACTTCCCTCTCATCACTCTACTGATTAACCCAAAGTAACCATTAACACCCTGCGATTCCCTTCCCTCCACTCATGAAGCCCCACCACTTGGATTCCCTCATTCCACAAATGCTGATTGTACAATGGCCATGTGCCAGACACTCTGGGGGGCCTATGACCATGATAAATGATGTAGTCTAGAATCACCCTATGCACTCTTTAATCATGATGTCCATCCCTTGATCTTCCACAGAGTGTATGAGATAACTATCCATCCTGTAAGGCTCAGGTCTGTGACTGCTCCCTGGTAGTCTGTGAGGAACCTGACAACAGCGTGTGAATTATGTATCATACAGTAGGTGCTCAGTGCTGCAAAGTCTTCCTGGGACTGCCCTTGTTCGCCTGTTTCAGAATCATAATCACGATCATCACTGATTCTAGGGACTGTACTGAACACTTCATATGCACCATCGAACTTCATCCCTATGATAATTGTACAGAGTACACTGGCTATTTTAAGTACAGTTCCTACAAGAACCCCAGTCTGCGTGATTCTCAAACCTATTAAAATACCATGCTAATCCACCTCCCAGAGTAGCCAGTGATGTACTGTCTTCCTTCTCTGGCTCCTAGAGATGTCATTTTAGTTGGAAGCTAGCTCTTTTCAGCTTTATTTCAGGTCAGTTCTGAAGGGGATTTGTATTTGCAAAGCCACAGCAACTGCAGGTTTGGATGTGGAAGAAGGAGCATGGAGGAAAGCAGGGGAAATTATCGATCAGGACCCCTAGTGTCTGTGGATATGATGAAAAAGAGTCTTGAGATAAGAGAAAGAGAGAAAACAGCCAGAGACAAAATGATGACATGTGACACAGCTACAGGTTTAGGTTTGCCAAGTGCTGACTTGGAGATTGTTTTCAGGGGAGAATATGAGAGGGAAAACCCGTTACCCAATATATTTAGTTCCCTTGACCACAGGAGGGAACATCAGAGGCTCTGTGCCTTGAAGCCACTCCCATACGTCCCGCTTCCTTTAGTCGGAGCCAGTGAAGGCCAGGGCTTCCCTGGTAGCTCAGATGGTGAAGAGTTTGCCTGCAGTGCGGTAGACCTGGGCTCCATCCCTGGGTTGGGAAGATCGCCTGGAGAAGGAAATGGCAACCCACTCCAGTATTCTTGTCTGGATAATCCCATGGACAGAGGAGCCTTGTGGGCTACTGTCCATGGAGTCACAAAGAATCAGACATGACAGGGTGACTTAACACACACACACGGTGAAGGCCAGACTTGGCTCCTTCAGTGTCACTTTCATGCCCTTAGCAGTGATAGACTCCACTTGACACAAAAGGTTTTTATCAGGTCCATGACACATAGATGTATTTTCGATTGAAAATGTAGAAAGTATTAGAAAATAAACTGGCCGTTATTTCTTTACAAAATGTAAAAAGCAGCTTTTTGAGCAAGCTTCACAATGACCCCTACACCTGAGCACTCTTTTTTCATTTTTTACTAGAAGATGAATTACTTCTTTATATATTTATAGTCAGTTGCAATAAACTCTGGCTTTACAAAATTCATTTATAGATTGCGTTTTTAATGCTGCATATCAGATACAAATTAGGTCCTCTCCCACTTTTCTTAATAGTTTATATTTCAAACACATTTCCTTGCTCATACTTTTGTTAACCATTTAAAATTTGTCTCTAGGGTGATTTTTAATAAATCATTTGGTGGTGCTCGGCCTGCATACTCCAGGGTTCTCTACACTCACAGATTCAGCCAGTCCGGAGCCGCCCAAGACCACTGTTCACACCTGAGCACCTGGGGGACTCCAGGGATGCTCCCTCTTCAAATACATGTTATCGGTTGCAGATAGATCAGCCAATGTGTAACACATTGGTAATATGTAAAAATGTATTTTCACAGGTCTATGCAAGAACATGTATCTATGTTTTTATATAAAGTTGTTTCCATTTGTCAGAGATGCTGAAAGATTGCCAGTGCTGATGGACTTTTGCATTCACCAAGGGCTTTAGAAGTTCACGTTCTCCAGGGTGCAAACGAGAGCCCTAGTAAGAGAAAGAGGTGCTATCCCTTCCAAATGGGGCTGCTGGCTCTGCAGAAGTAAGAGTAAATGACACTCCCAGAGGGCAGGAGGAGAAGGCGCCCTAAGAAATGAGGATGTCCAGCTGCTACACACTCAAACTTGCGTGTTCTGGAAGAAGGCAAGCTTCCTGGAGACGTAGTCACATTCACCCCTGCTCTGAGGGCAGGGACCCGGAAACCTGAGACAGCTACTTCTTTGAAGCTGGAACAAAGCCACCTGAGCACATCAAACGTGCTTGGAGTTCAGGGCGGTGGAAGCAGAGGAACACCCATGTGGAAGGGCAGGAGGAGGCAGAGATCCAGGGAGGCAGGAAGATGGAGGTGTTTGTCAGCAGGGTCCAGATCTTGTCTGAAGCTGGCTTCTAGAACAGGAGGTAGCTCAGTGAGTAAAAGCATACAGTCTTTGGAGTCATACAGACCTAGCTTAAATCTTGGCCTTGGGACTTAAGAGTGTGACTTTGGGCAAGATCCTTAACTCTGATTCTCAGTTACATCATATACATTGAACAGGTGTAATTACAGCAGTCACCGTCTAGGATTATGGTGAGGACTGAATTTGTTGGTTTAAGTTGCTTAGAGCAGTGCCTAGCCCAGAGTGAGTGCTCAATAAATAGTGCTCATTATTAAAAGTATACACTTAGACTTTAAAAGTAAGGTAGGGGAGAATGGAGATTTACTCTTACCTGGAGAGACTGGGTAACCAGATATCAGGCAGACCAGTGTTCAATCATAAGGTTTTAATCTTGGTTGGGGCGGGGTGGGGGGGTGGTGAGGGGCAAAGCCACAGGAAAAAAGCAGCTCAGTTGCTAGATTTTTGTTGTTGCATTCGAGAGGGACTTTATGATGAGATCCCTGAAATGTTTACCCAAGACTTCCTAAGTCCCCCTCATCTGTTAGGCATAGTTCTCTGCCATAATTCTCTGGTCCAGCTACAATAAAGGAAGAAAGGCTGAGGTGACAAAACACAAGCTACTGCCCCATCTTGCAGCTGCAGCCAAGACGCTGACGGGGATGCTCAAAGCCAACTTATTGGCTCCTGTTGTTCTCAGAGCACTCTAATCCAAGGCAGCTTCAACTTGGCCCAGATTGTTACCACGGCTTCCAGAATAGTGTTCCTGCTTCCACCCTTGCTTCCTCTGCCCAAAATCTGTTCTCAAAAATGCAGGCCTAGTAATCCTGCTAAGTAGGGATAATGTCGGAGAAGGCAATGGCAACCCACTCCAATACTCTTGCCTGGAGAATCCCAGGGACAGAGGAGCCTGTTGGGCTGCCATCTACGGGGTCGCACAGAGTTGGACATGACTGACACAACTCAGCAGCAGCAGCAGCAGGGATAATGCACATTAGAATCATCTGAGGAACTTTTAAAAACACCCTATTCCAAAAGTGAAATCAAGAGCCTCCAACGTAACATTTTCTTCCATTACTCAAACCTTTTAGTGTCTTCTAGCACTGAGAGTAAGGCAACTTCTTACCCTAGTTCATATGATTAGTTCATATGCCTGCTTTTCTGACTTGGTCTCCCACCGTTTTCCTCCTTGCTCACTATGTTCCAGACACACTGTTCTCTTTACTCTTTTTTGAATGTGCCAAGCAAGCTTCTCCCTCAGATACTTTTCACTTTGCACTACCTCTGCCGGAGTACTCTCTCCCAGACCCACACATGGCTCACTCCCTCAGTCCCTTTAGATCTCTGCTTAAATGTCATTTCATCAGAAAGGGTTTCCATGCTGAGTCTGTCTGCAGTACCACTCCAGTCACTCACTGTCCCTCTGTCC
Organism: Bos javanicus; assembly: GCF_032452875.1. Lineage (NCBI taxonomy): Eukaryota > Metazoa > Chordata > Mammalia > Artiodactyla > Bovidae > Bos > Bos javanicus. The sequence continues at coordinate 21,867,463 of NC_083897.1, forward strand.
TGCTTTATTTTTTTTTCATACACTATCACTACCTGACTTTATATTAATATCTCAGATCAATTGGTTTCTACTTTCTCCACTAGAATGTAAGATCTATGAAGACAGGGATTTTTTTTGGTATCATGTTCAAATCTGTATTTCCAGCTCTTAGAGCTGGTTCTGGCACAAAACAAGTAGTAAATATCTGTGGTTGGTTGGTTGAATGAATGAACGAACGAGTGAGTGAGTGAGTGAAACTCTGTTCCACCAAGCTCGGCTCTGAGCTCATGGTAACAGCCAGAGGAAATTCCCTGGCCATGACAGTGCATATTCACCACATGGATGGGTAGAATTGATATGCAAAATCTAAGCTGAAGACTACATTAATTAATTGAAAATCTATTAATAATCATTATGGCCAGATGGTTTTTGTTTCAATGGTCACAGGATGGATTTCTAGCCATCCTCAGAGCTTTTTGATATATAATCCAATAGGCATCACAAAGCCTTATCTAGAGTCTTGGAGTGGAAAGATTTCTGAGCTTAGCTCTAAAAATGTAGCAGATGGCTATGCAAATGTGGTAACTGATAGTAATACCACATTTGCATAAGTACTGTATTTTCAAAGCAATTTATTGCTTTACAAAAAGCTGGACCAGAAATGGTACATGATGTGTTTCCCATTAGCCCTTGAATGTGACTCCAGTTCAGATAACAGGCTGGGTGGCTCTGCATTGCTCGGATTTATCCAGTAAAGCCTTGTGAAGCTGCCAGGCAGATCTTGAAGTAGCATGAAACTTCTCCAAACTAGGTGTGGCCCATTTTTCGTCACTGAGGAGTGGCAGAATTGGCCCTCATTGCTGCGTTTTTGCTTTATTTCCACTTTACACAGGCTGGCCCAGCTGGACCAGTGTCACAGGAACAGTCCTGCCTTGAGTGTTGCCATTTCTACAGCTGTGCTTCTGGAATCTTCCCTGCTGAGAAAATGCTCTACTGTCTTCTCAGCCGGTTTGAAGTCTAGCCCCTATCCTGGGACAGATCAAATATCCCCTGCCCAGCAAGGTCTTCTCTGACCAGATCGAACTGATGGCCCCTCTGAGCTCCAAGGTGGAGGGGGAACCACTGCTCATGACATCGACCAGGCCCTTCAGTAGCTTCATCTCTGGACCTCCCGTTGGTTAGGAGCACACCATAGTTACAGAGCTAAAATAGCCCTAGACTTAAAACTACTCTAGATCCCACTTAATGAAGTTTTTTTTTAAAAAAAAAAACCTTAAAATGATCAAGCTGATCCACAAGTAAAATAAATGCCTGCCAAAACAAGTTTTTCATTAAACAAAGACAATAAAATGTAGACATTCAATAGGTAATTTTCACAATGTGCTTCAACCAATCAAAAATTAATAGGCCTACAAAGAATCAGGGGAAATGTTAGCCCGAAAAATTAGACTCAGAAATAACATAAATGGAACTAGCATACAAATGTTTTCAAACAGCTATTTTAAGTATGTTAAATAATCCAAAGAAAAACATACACATAATGAGAAGAGATCAGGTCTCTAAAAATGAATTAAATAGAACTCCAAGAGCTAAAAAATAAAATAGCTATAATGAAATGTTCACTGGATAGTTGTAAGTGAAAGTGAAAGTTACTTCAGTCATGTCCGACTTATTGCAACCCCATGGATTCTGTAGCCTGTCAGGCTCCTCTGTCCATGGAATCCTCCAGGCAAGAATACTGGAGCGGGTAGCCATAAGAGTATATTAAACACTTCAGAGGAAAATATCATTTAACATGAAGATGTTGTTGTAGAAATTACATAAACCAAAGCACAGATTAAAATGACTGTAAAATGCAGAATGTTAATGATCTATGGGATAATATCAAGAGATAAAGCAAATGTATAGCCACATTTTTCAGAAAGAGGAAGAGCACAGAAAATTATTTTAAGAAATAATGGCCAGGTATTTTCCAAATTTGATGAAGAGTATGAACCTACAAATATGAGTAGTTCATCCTAGCACAGGCAGAAAAAACATGCAAAATTAAACCACATCAAGGCATGTCATAACCAAATAGCTGAACCAGCAATAAAAAGAAAATATTTGCAGTCAAGGGAATTCTCTAGCAACCCAGTGACTAGGACTCTGTGCTTCCACTACAGGGGACCTGGGTTTAATCCCTAGCAGGGGAGCTAAGATCCTGCAAGCTGCACAGCATGGCCAAAAAAAAAAAGCAGTCAAAAAATAAACATTACAGATAAAGGAAGAAGATAAAAATAAACACTGAATCTCCATCAGAAACAATGCTGAAAAAAAAAACCAATCTACCCTGTTTTTACAAACACAAGCTGAAAAAAATCAGCAGCAAAAAACTTGTACTCCATGAAATGTTCTTCAGGTTGAAGAAAAATAACATCAGTGGAAACTCAGATCTGCATGACAACCCACTCCAGTATTCTTGCCTGGAGAATCCCATGGACAGAAGAGCCTGGTGGGCTACAGTCCATGGGGTCGCAGAGTTGGACACGACTGAAGCGACTTAGCACGCATGTACACAAAGGGACAGAATGCTGGAAATTGTAAAACTCCTTGTCATTATCTTTTAAAAGTAAATGAATATTTAAAGAATTAAAGATAACAATGCAGTGTGAGTTGGATAACGTAATGAAGTAAAATGTATGAAAACAATGGCGTAAAGTTTTTTGGGGTGGGATGTTGCAAGGTTCTTACAATACACATGAAAGTAAACTGTGAAAAGTTAAAGATGTATATTCCAAACCCTAGATCTAGAACTAAAAAGAGAAACAAAAATAAAACTAATAATCTGACAAAGAAGGAAAAAAACCTATTCTAAAACAAAGCAAAGCAAAAAAGCGAAACGAATGCAAAACTTTCAATCCAAAAGAAAGTAGAAAAAGAGAGGAGGAAAGGGGGAAATGAACAGATAGGATAAATAGATACAAATATTGATATGGTAAATTTAAACCTAACCATGCAGATAATTATCTCAAATGTAAATAGTCTGAATACACCAATTAAAAAGAAAACCTTGTCAAACTAATAAAAAAGGCAGACTCAACCATTGTGTTCTCTGTATGAGGAAAACCTTAAATATGCCCACCTGGATTAAAAATAAAAGAATGGAAAGAGATATACCATGCAAACATTAATCATAAGAAAGTTTGAGTAGCTATATTAATATCAGACGAAGTAAACTTCAGAATTAGAAATGTTACCAATGATAATGAGGTAATATATATTGTCATATGTAATGATAAAACAATAGATTTATCAGGAAGACATAACAATCATAAAAGTTTATGCTTTTAATTAAAAGAAACATCACAGAACTTAAATGAGAGTTGAATGAGACTACAGTCTTTGTTGGGAGATCTCAATGTGTGTGTTAGTCACTCAGTTATGTCCAACTCTTTGCGACCCCATGAACTGTAGCTCACCAAGGTCCTCAGTCTGTGAAATTCTCCAGGCAAGAATACTGGAGTGAGTTGCCATTTCCTTCTCCAGGGGATCTTTCCAACCCGGGGATCAAACCCGGGTCTCCTGCATGGCAGGCCGATTCTTCACCATCTGAGCCACCAGAGAAGACCTGCTCTCTCAATAGCTGGTTTTAAACAAGTAGAAAGAAATTGGTAAGCTTATAAAAAACCTGAATACTATCAAACAACTTGACCTCGCTGATATTTACAGACCACTACACTATTAGTAGCACCATATACATTCCTTTCAAAGGCACACGACACATTCAACAATAGGTCATATTCTAGGTCAGGAAACTGGTCTGTATAACTTCTAGAATATTGAAACAGTACAGAATATGTTTTCTTTTCACAAAAATATTAAATTAAAAATCAATAAAAATTATTTGAAAAATCTTCAAGTATTTGGAAACAAGCAAAACACACTTCTAAATAACCATATGTCAAAGAAGATATCACAAGGGAAATCAGAAAACATTTGAACTGAATGAAAATGAGAATATACTATTTGTGGGATGCAGCTAAAGCAGTGCCTAGAAGGAAATTTCTAACATCGAATGCATACATTAGAAAACAATAAAACTTCAAAATAAACAATCCAAGCTTCCATCTTAAGAAGCTAGAAAAGAAGAACATATTAAGCCCAAAGTAGGTAGAAGGAAGAAAATAATAACAAGGGAGAAAGAAATGAAGTAGAAAATCAGACAAATAATGGGGAATAGGAATGAAACCAAATTTCTTTGAAAAGATTAATAAAAGTGATAAACATCTAGTCACACTGATATTGAAAAGAAGGAGAAAGATCACAAATTCCCAATATCAGAAATAAATGCATAGACTCACTAGAGATCTTACCAATATTAAAAAGAAAATAAAAGTATATTGGAACAAATATATACCAATAATTTCAACTTAGATGTAATGAACAAACTCCCTAAAAGATACAAATTACCAAATCTGACCCAAGAAGAAAGAGAAAATCTGAATATTACTATATACATGAAAGGAACTGGATTTCTAATTTAGTACCTTTCAATAAAGAAACTATACCCCACTTTGCTTCTTTGATAAATTACATCAAATATTTAAGGAAGAAATAATATGAATTGTTCAAATTCCTTCTGAAAATAAAGACAGGAATATTTCTCAGCTCATGAGGCCAGAATTACTCTGTATCATTAGCCTGTATTGTTGCCACAGGCTACTAACTGATCTTCTTACTCCAGACCATCACACACTACCCAGCAGTTAGAGTGATGTCTTTAAAATGAAAATCAAAATGTGCCATCCTTCTTTTTCAAACCCTTAAGTGGCTTTCCATCATATATGCTTACAAAGCTTTATTTGGTCTGCCCTTAACCTTAACCTCTTTGATCTCATCTCTCAATACTCTCTATACCAGCTGCCTATACTCTAGCTATCTCCATAAACTTCATTTGTGTTCCCTGATACCTTTTTCCAGCTCAAGAGTTTTGTTATCTGCCATTTTCTTTGCCTAGAATATCCTCATTCTCATTCTTGAAGTCTCAGTTGAAATGGCACCTTCTTATAGGCACCTTCCCTACCCATTCTTTCTCAAGTTAGCCTCCCTCAATTACTTGTTTATTTCCTCTAGAGTTTTTCTAAATGTCTTTAATTATTCTGTTTATTCATTTGTTTATTGTCTGTATATAATGTAAGCTCCAAGAGAACCAGTGCTATATCCTAGCATAATACAGACACATTGGAGCCACTGAATGTATATTCGTTGAATGAATGAATGAAACACATTCATGGCAGAGAGCAAGGCACAAGAAAAGTACAGATTTGAAAAGCGCTAAAGCATGCAAATACCTCCAGACTGCCAATCTCCCCCTGCCCACACACACAGAGTATGTAGTCAAATTACATGTAGATTAAAGCTTTGGTAAACTTGCACTTAATTTTTCAGAGCCTAAATTTTCTTTAAATGTAAGCTTGATTTAAATGTACTGACCACACACAAAAGATATTCAGAATTTCTTAAGAAAGTAGAGAGTGAGTCATCTATTTTTCCCCTTCTTTTTGCAAAAGGTAACCTTTATTTCCTACTGGGAAACAGTAAGGAAACCAGATTTTCATGAAATTCTCAGTTTTTTTTTAACCCCTAATAAGAACCATTTCACTAGAAGTATAGCTTATGCTATTTTGAATGACTATGGCAGTCCCTTGGGGGTGGGTGTGTATACAACCTCCCTGTAGGTAGAAACATCTCTTAAACCTACAGACTTCTTAAAATACCAGCACACACAAAGTTCTGTACATAACTATTTACCCAGATACAGAATCACATGAATATTGTCTTCAATTCAATTGTCATTTGTAGCTCAATCTCTCCGTCTATATAACAGAAACTGCCTAATCACTATCACTTTTGAGCAATCACAATTTTATTTTTAAAGAAATGAAAAACATTTTATTTGGAGATCAGCAAGAAGGCTTTATAGACTCCTAGAATATCACAAATAAGCAAGCAGGAAAGGAAATGATAAAACAAAAATACATAGTGGATGCTTAGAGCACAGTTTTAGAATTCTAAAATCACAAATTTTTCTAAGCTACCAAAAAGCCACTGGTCTGAACTTGCCAATCGATTCGATCTGGAAAGCATTGCTCACTCTGGTTGTTTTACCTTGAGGATGACAGCAGTGATTGTCAGACTCAATCTCAATGACTAAGCCTGTGGCAAAACCAGACTCAATCTCTGACTAAATTTAGTTTGAAAGAATTCTTTGACTCAGTTTAAAAGATGGCCTGTATCATTATTGTAAAGTAAAAAAAATAATAATAATAAAAAAATAAATTAATTAAAAAAAAGATGGCCTGAATTTAGTCAGCTGACCAGTGTTGGCTTAGTAAAGTTTTAACAACTAGCTCTCCAGGAAAAAAAAAAAAAAAGAGTATAAATGTATACATAGTTTGGGCTTCCCTGATAGCTCAGCTGGTAAAGAATCTGCCTACAATGCAGGAGACCCCGGTTTGATTCCTAGATTGGGAAGATCCCCTGGAGAAGGGATAGGCTACCCACTCCAGTATTTCTGGGCTTCCTTGGTGGCTCAACTGGTAAAGAATCCTCCTGCAATGTGGGAGACCTGGGTTCGATCCCTGGGTTGGTGAGATTGAGCGATTAAGCACAGCATACATAGTTTATTTAAATTTGGCTGATATAAAGGATGTGTATCACATGATTTACAAATAAAAATGAAAAATACAGTGCTCTTCATTGAAAACATTGACAGCTCACTCATTATACAATGCACTTGATATTTTTGCTGATCTCTTGTATCTCTAGCTATCTCATGGTTTCAGTTTAACCATGATTTGACAAATGCAGTTGAATCCTCATCCTCTAACTTTTTTCCCAAAGAAATTCTGGTTCTTAAATCTTATATGTAGACTATGTTAAACTATTTACCATGTGTATATATATATATATATATATATATATATTTACATATATCATTAAACTAAAACTCCTTTCACCTTCAATAGCACTGGTTGCAATAGTGGTATCCCTTTGCTATGCTAAGTCACTTCAGTCGTGTCTGACTCTGTGCGACCCCATAGACGGCAGCCCACCAGGCTCCCCCATCCCTGGGATTCTCCAGGCAAGAACACTGGAGTGGGTTGCCATTTCCTTCTCCAACGCATGAAAGTGAAAAGTGAAAGTGAAGTCGCTCAGTCGTGTCCGACTCCTTGCGACCCCATGGACTGTAGCCTAACAGGCTCCTCCGTCCATGGGATTTTCCAAGCAAGATTACTGGAGTGGGGTGCCATTGCCTTCTCTGGGTATCCCTTTAGCTTTTCTAAATTTATTATTTTTATGTATTTATTTTTGGCTGTGCTTGATCTTTGTTGCTGTGTGGACTTTCCTCGAGTTGTGGCTAGTGGGGGCTACTAGCTTCTCTTGTTGTGGAGCACATGCTCTAAGGCATCTGGGCTCAGTAGTTGTGGCATCTGGTTCCTAGACCACAGGCTCAGTAGTTGTGGTGCAGGGGCTTAGAAGCTCCAAGGCACGTTGGATCTTCCTGGATCAGGGATTGAACCCGTGTCTCCTGCATTGGCCAGTGGATTCTTTATCATTGAGCCACCAAGGAAGCCTTCTCTCTAGCTTTTTGTATAAGTTGTAAGATTTGGACTGTTCTTTGAGTCTACGTTATTAAGTAAAAATTGTGTTTAACAACTGGCTCACAAAGTTCCTGAAAGTTTAAAAATTAGCTCTCACAAGCTGCTGAAAGCTGAAATCATGCATACCACTGCAATAACTAACCAAACAACTGTTTGTAATTAGCCAGATATATGTGTTTTAAATAACTGTTAAAATATGCCTGTGGGGGTATGTGCCTTTGTGTATATGTATGCTTATCTATGGAGAAGGCAATGGCACCCCACTCCAGTACTCTTGCTTGGAAAATCCCATGGACGGAGGAGCCTGGTAGGCTACAGTCCATGGGGTCGAGAAGAGTCGGACATGACTGAGCAACCTCACTTTCACTTTTCACTTTCATGCACTGGAGAAGGAAATGGCAAGCCACTCCAGTGTTCTTGCCTGGAGAATCCCAGGGACGGGGGAGCCTGGTGGGCTGCCATCTATGGGGTCGCACAGAGTCAGACACGACTGAAGAGACTTAGCATCAGCAGCAGCATGCTTATCTATGGGCCTCCCTGGTGGCTCAGTGTAAAGAATCTGCTTGCTAATGCAGAAGATGCAGGTTCGATCCCTGGGTGGGGAAGATCCCCTGGAGAAGGAAATGGCAACCCACTCCAGTATTCTTGCCTGGGAAATCCCATGGACAGAGGAGTCTGGCAGGTTACAGTACATGGGGTCACAAAGAGTCACACAAGACTTAGCGATTGAACAACAACAATACTTATCTACATGATTTCATTCCATCTCATTCTCACAATAAGATATTGCTGAATATTAATCAAAGTTTTCACTATCAAATAGCTTAGAGGTTAAGAATTTCTAGCTGGCTCTAGTAAGAGCATTCTAATATGATACATTCCCTACATGCTTTGAAATTGCAGCAGAGTTGACCTCACCACTAAACATCTGATATCCTCCCTTCCTTGTTTCCTTTATTTAGGATCTTTGTTTCTCTTTTCTAATGTGCATACATTTCTAGCAACTAATTCCTTATGTCTGTCCTTATTTCAGAGAAACCTCTTATTTCCGAAATATTCCAAATATTGCATGGAATAGAGATTTCTTCCTAGATAAGTATTCATCAAAGACTAAACTGAAAAAAAAAAAAAAAGACTAAACTGAAAAAAAAAAAAAAGACTAAACTGAAAAAAAAAAAAAAGACTAAACTGGTCAATATTGGAATTATCCAGCCACCTTAATAACAAGTCTAAGGACTGTTTGTCTATTTATAAAGCTTTAGTGTTTGAAATGAATTAAAGTAAATGACTAGATATCTGTCATTAGCAGGAAAGACATGTACTCAAGAATGATGATATTTTGTCATAAAACACACAAACTACTCATTAAAAAATAAAGTGGTGAGATAGAGGACTTTATCCCAGGTCAAGAAGTCAGCTTAAGGATAGGAAATGAATATTATAATTAAATAGGAACTACTTTGTATGCACAAATGGGGAGAATTTTTCTATTGTTCTTTTTCACGCTGTAGCCAGCTCTTACCTGCCCTTAAGATCCCAGTTTAATCATCGCTTTTTAGGGATGTCTTTCCTAACATCCCTGGGTTCTCTGCAAATTAAGTCAAACCATATAAAATTGTTGTTTACAAAAATATCTAACATTGACAAGATATGTTCAACCTAATACTTCCCCTATCTTACACTGGATTACAAAGCACCTGTTCACTTAATGTTTCAGCTTTGACTATGGTCTCTGTGACTTATGTATATCTAGCTGCTGCTGCTGCTAAGTCACTTCAGTTGTGCCTGACTCTGTGTGACCCCATAGATGGCAGCCCACCAGGCTCCCCTGTCCCTAGGATTCTCCAGGCAAGAACACTGGAGTGGGTTGCCATTTCCTTCTCCAGTGCATGAAAGTGAAAAGTGAAAGTGAAGTCACTCAGTCGTGTCCGACTCTTTGCAACCCCGTGGACTGCAGCCTACCAGACTCCTCCATCCATGGGATTTTCCAGGCAAGAGTACTGGAGTGGGGTGCCATTGCCTTCTCTGTATATCTAGCTAGTAAATCTTTACTAGATATTTTTGAATGCATGAATGAGCTAACAGACAGCAGAGTCTCTTTAAGGGTAAACTCTGGCACTAGTATTTCTTATTAAAAATATTAATTTGGAAATAAGAGTAGCCAGGACAATTTCCAAGTTTGCATTGATGCCAAACCATTTTAGGTAAAAAATTCTAAGTCAATGAGAAGCAACTCATTGAAAGGGTTCTAGTACTCACAGTAGACCATTCTCTCTTAAGTACCGAGGTCATTAACAAGGACCTACTGTATAACACAGGGAACTCTGTTCAATATTATGTAACGATCTAAATAGAAAAAGAATTTGAAAGTGAATACATACATGTATATGTATAACTGAATCACTTTGCTGTACACCTGAAATTATCACAACATTGTTAATCAGCTATACTCCAATATAAAATAAAAAGTTAAAAAAAATACTAGACGTTATGTGTAAGAGTCAGATACCTATGTAGACATTTCCTGTGCAGGAATAAAGTAGCAATTCTTAATTTATGTTTTCTTTTCATTTAAGACCTGGATTGAACCCAGGTTGCCCACATTGCAGGCGGATTCTTTACCAGCTGAGCCACCAGAAAAGCCTCTTCTTTTAATTACCCTTAATCAAGTCTGGGCTTCCTTGGTGGCACAGACAGTGAAGAATCCGCCTGCAATGCAGGAGACCTAAGTTCATTCCCTGGGTTGGGAAGATCCCCTGGAGAAGGGAATGGTGACCCACCCCAGTATTCTTGCCTGGACAATCTCCAAGGACAGAGGAGCCTGGAGGGCTGCAGTCTACGGGGTTGTAAAGAGTCAGACACAACTGAGATGACTAAGCACAATCAAGTCTAGGGCTTCCCAGGTGGTGCTAGTGGTGAAGTACCTGCCTGCAAAGGCAGGAGACATAAGAGATGCGAGTTCAATTCCTGGGTTGGGAAGATCACCTGGAGGAGGAAATGGCAACCCGTTCCAGTATTCTCACCTTTAGAATCCTATGGATAGACAAACCTGGTGGGCTATGGTCTATAGGATCACACAAAGTCAGACACGACTGAAGTGACAGAGCATGTGATCAAGTCTAGATCAATGCTTCTCAAACTTTTGGTGTGTATGAATCACCTGTGAAAATACAGATTCTGATTTAGTATAGCTGCTAATATTCAGCGTACTAAACAAACTCCCAAATAATGCCCATGTTCCTGGTCCCCAGATCACACTTTGAATAGCAAAAGGGTAGAGGATATATTTACAGAAGCAGAAGATGGCTCTTCTGCTTCTATTCCCTTAGGATCTAAGTTATTCAGACTCAAGTTTAACAAAACTTTGTTGCACACCTATTAAGGGATATACAGTCTAGGCATTATACCAGGAGTTTTTCACTCTCATTTTATATGCAATAAGTAAATGTCTGGAGTGCTTATTATTATTGCACTTTCCATTTGAAAGTATCATTACAGTCTGGCCTGGGTATTGTTAATCTTTCCCCTCACTCATTTGCTTGACACATTTATATTAAATTTTTAATATGTTATATGCACTACACCAAACACTGATTTGAAATTAAATCCAGACCCATGTGGGTTACTAATGGGTAGAGACTGAAACGATGGAGGTGATTTGTAAGTACACATAATGAGCTTGGGCCTTGTAGTTCCTCAGGGTTCATCAAAAATAGGGTAGGTGGAGTATGCGGTAGGTGGAGTTGGTCTAAATCCCTATTACATGAAGAACAAATTGCAGACTGAGGACAGGGGCACCATATGTTGGGAATCAATGGAACTTACATCAGAATTAATTGGTCATATATGTAATGACATGCAAAATCATTATGGTGCTGAGTAGTAATTAGGCTTCACTGATAAAGCCATTTAACCTAATAACAGTAATGATCCTTTCTGGGGTCAGTCTAGGTAATGAGTAGTCTGAGGGACCCATTTGGCATCCTGCGTCACAAGAAGAAAGCCGACTCCATGGCAATTATTTGGCTAGACAGTTTGCCTCAAAGTGCTGCACAGAAAGAGAAGTAGGTTAGAGAAACCTGTATCAGGCCAATTAACCTTTGACATCCTATATATATGAGATTCAATTGTTGATGTTGCTAAAGGATTTGAATTAGGTTCCAAACTTCTACCATCCCCTTTCCACAGCTTCTAACAATTCTCCAGTATGGTCATCCTCTTCAACTGTCTTCCCTGATGAGGTTTGGGGCAGGACACTTGAGCAGCTCATTCTTAAACTGTTCAATAAAGCTTGCGCTGATTAGACCCATAGAAAGTCCTCCCCTGTCCCTTTCTCAGTCCTTAACCAGCTCTTTTTACTCTCTGGATATAAATATTTCCAGGTCATGTCAGAGCCAACCAATGTAAAAGTTTTTATAATCTTTTTTTCCCCTTTAATACTAAAAAGGTTCATTTTAGAAAAAAAATGAGAATTGATGCATTTGAAATCATAAAAATAACTGAAAATTTACCATAAAGAAAATTAAAGTTTCAGTGATAAAACAGGAATTATTTACAACACACATGATAAAAAATAAAGCCCTAGATTATAAAGATCACTTAGAAATCAATAAGAAAAAAGTAAACAGAGAAAATAGGGAAAACAGATAAATAGAGAAACAGATAAATAATATAATCTGGCAATTAAAAAGTATAAGTATAGCAGCAAAAAGTGTGAAAATGTTCAGCCCTAAAATAATCAACGAAAGGGTACTTAAAACGAGTTACTACTTTTTTTACCCCCAACTATATCAAGGTAACAAAACCAGTATATAGTTTTACCAATGCTGCATGAAGTGATGGGACCAGACGCCATGATCTTAATTTACTGAATGTTGAGCTTTAGGCCAACTTTTTCACTCTCCTCTTTCACTTTCATCAAGAGGCTTTTGAGTTCCTCTTCACTTTCTGCCATAAGGGTAATGTCATCTGCATATCTGAGGTTATCGAGATTTCTCCCAGCAATCTTGATTCCAGCTTGTGCTTCTTCCAACCCAGCACTTCTCATGATGTACTCTGCATATAAGTTAAATAAGCAGGGTGACAATATACAGCCTTGACATACTTCTTTTCCTATTTTGAACCAGTCTACTGTTCCATGTCTAATTCTAACTGTTGCTTCCTGACCTGCATACAGGTTTCTCAAGAGGCAGGTCAGGTGGTCTGGTATGCCTGTCTCTTTCAGAATTTTCCAGTTTATTGTGATCCACACAGTCAAAGGCTTTGGCATAGTCAATAAAGCAGAAATAGATGTTTTTCTGGAACTCTCTTGCTTTTTTGATGATCCAGCGGATGTTGGCAATTTGATCTCTGGTTCCTCTGCCTTTTCTAAAACCAGCTTGAACATCTGGAAGTTCACGGTTCACATATTGCTGAAGCCTGGCTTGGAGAATTATGAGCATTACTTTACTAGCGTGTGAGATGAGTGCAATTGTGTGGTAGTTTGAGCATTCTTTGGCATTGCCTTTCTTTGGGATTGGAATGAAAACTGACCTTTTCCAGTCCTGTGGCCACTGCTGAGTTTTCCAAATTTGCTGGCATATTGAGTGCAGCACTTTCACAGCATCATCTTTCAGGATTTGAAATAGCTCAACTGGAATTCCATCATCTCCATTAAATTTGTTTGTGTTGATGCTTTCTAAGGCCCACTTGACTTCACATTCCAGGATGTCTGGCTCTAAGTGAATGATCACACCATCATTAATATCTTGGTCATGAAGATCTTTTTTGTACAGTTCTTCTGTGTATTCTTGCCACCTCTTCTTAGTATCTTCTGCTTCTGTTAGGTCTATACCATTTCTGTCCTTTATTGAGCCCATCTTTGCATGAAATGTTCCTTTGGTATCTCTACTTTTCTTGAAGAGATCTCTAGTCTTTCCCATTCTGTTGTTCTCCTCTATTTCTTTGCACTGATCTCTGAGCAAGGCTTTCTTATCTCTCCTTGCTATTCTTTGGAACTGTGCATTCAGATGCTTATATTTTTCCTTTTCTCCTTTGCTTTTTGCTTCTCTTCTTTTCACAGCTATTTGTATGGCCTCCCCAGACAGCCATTTTGCTTTTTTGCATTTCTTTTCCAAGGCGATGGTCTTGATTCCTGTCTCCTGTACAATGTCATGAACCTCCATCCATAGTTCATCAAGCACTCTATCTATCAGATCTAGTCCCTTAAATCTATTTCTCACTTCCACTGTATAATCATAAGGGATTTGATTTAGGTCATACCTGAATGGTCTAGTGGTTTTCCCTACTTTCTTCAATTTAAGTCTGAATTTGGCAATAAGGAGTTCATGATCTGAGCCACAGTCAGCTCCCGGTCTTGTTTTTGCTGACTGTTCCATCTTTGGCTGCAAAGAATATAATCAATCTGATTTCGGTGTTGACCATCTGGTGATGTCCATGTGTAGAGTCTTCTCTTGTGTTGTTGGAAGAGGGTGTTTGCTATGACCAGTGCGTTCTGTTGGCAAAATTCTATTAGACTTTGCCCTGCTTCATTCCGTATCCCAAGGCCAAATTTGCCTGTTACTCCAGGTATTTCTTGACTTCCTACTTTTGCATTCCAGTCCCCTATAATGAAAAGGACATCTTTTTTGAATGTTAGTTCTAAAAGGTCTTGTAGGTCTTCATATAACCGTTAAACTTCAGCTTCTTCAGTGTTACTGGTTGGGGCATAGACTTGGATTACTGCGGTTACTGTGGTATTGAATGGTTTGCCTTGGAAACGAACAGAGATCATTCTGTCGTTTTTGAGATTGCATCCAAGTACTACATTTCAGACTCTTTTGTTGACCATGATGGCTACTCCATTTCTTCTAAAGGATTCCTGCCCACAGTAGTAGATACAATGGTCATCTGAGTTAAATTCACCCATTCCAGTCCATTTTAGTTAGCTGATTCCTAGAATGTCGACATTCACTCTTGCCATCTCCTGTTTGCCCACTTCCAATTTGCCCGGATTCATGGACCTAACATTTCAGGCTCCTATTCAATATTGCTCTTTTCAGCATCGGACCTTGCTTCTATCACCAGTCACATCCACAGCTGGGTATTGTTTTTGCTTTGGCGCCATCCCTTCATTCTTTCTGGAGTTATTTCTCCACTGATCTCCAGTAGCATATTGGGCACCTACTGACCTGGGTAGTTCTTCTTTCAGTATCCTATCATTTTGTCTTTTCATACTGTTCATGGGGTTCTCAAGGTAAGAATACTGAAGTGGTTTGCCATTCCCTTCTCCAGTGGACCACATTCTGTCAGACCTCTCCACCATGACCCACCCGTCTTGGGTGGCCCCACAGGGCATGGCTTAGTTTCATTGAGTTAGACAAGGCTGTGGACCTAGTGTGATTAGATGGCCTAGTTTTCTGTGAGGATAGTTTCAGTGTGTCTGCCCTCCGATGCCCTCTTGTAACACCTACCGTCTTACTTGGGTTTCTCTTACCTTGGACATGGGGTATCTCTTCATGGCTGCTCCAGCAAAGCGCAGCCACTGCTCCTTACCTTGCACGAGGGGTATCTCCTCACCGCCACCCCTCCTGACCTTGAATGTAGAGTAGCTCCTCTAGGCCTTCCTGCGCCTGTGCAGCCACAGCTCCTTGGACCTGGGGTAGCTCCTCCCAACCGCCGCCCCTGGCCTCGGACTTGGGGTAGCTCCTCTTGTCCGCCGCCCCTGAGCTCGGACATGGGGTAGCTCCTCTCGGCCTGGCCCCTGACCTCAGATGTGGGGTAACTCCTCTTGGCCACCGCCCCTAGGGCAGGGGGTCCTCCTGGCTTCTGCCCCTGACCTCAGACTCGGGGTAGCTTCTCTCGGCTGCGCTCGTGCGCCGTCGCAGATGCCCGCCCACGCCTGCCCTTGTGCGCCGTCGCAGACGCCCGGAAATAAGAGGTGAGTAGGAGCCTGGTGGGCTGTCCTCTATGGGGTCACACAGAGTCGGACACGACTGAAGTGACTTAGCAGCAGCAGCAATTATTATCATATATATTTAACAAGACTATAAGTAAATAAATCTTTCTGGAAGGAAATATAGCATTTGTTAATAAAAATCATAGGATCACACTAATCCTTTGACTTAATAGTAATGTTCAGTTCAGTTCAGTCCCTCAGTTGTGTTCGACTCTTTGCAACCCCATGGACTGCAGCATGCCAGGCCTCCCTGTCCATCAACAACTCCCAGAGTTTACTGAAACTCATGTCCACTGAATTGGTGATGCCATCCAACCATCTCATCCTCTGTCGTCCCCTTCTCCTCCCTCCTTCAATCTTTCACAGCATCAGGGTCTTTTCCAATGAGTTAGTTCACATCAGGCGGCCAAAGTATTGGAGTTTCAGCTTCAGCATCAGTCCTTCCAATGAATATTCAGGACTGATTTCCTTTGGGTTGGACTGGTTGGATCTCCTTGCAGTCCAAGGGACTCTCAAGACTCTTCTCCAACACCACAGTTCAAAAGCATCAATTCTTTGGCACTCAGCTTTCTTTATAGTCCAACACTCACATCCATACATGACCACTGGAAAAACCATAGCATTGACTAGACAGACCTTTGTTAGCAAAGTAATGTCTCTGCTTTTTATTTTTAAAAATTTATTTTCCTTTTTAAAAATAAATAAATTTATTTTAATTGGAGGCTAATAATTTACAATATTGTAGTGATTTTGCCACACATTGACATGAATCCACCGCGAGTGTACATGTGTTCCCCATCCTGAACCCCCTCCCACCTGCCTCCCCATCCCATCCCTCTGGCTCATCCCAGTGCACCAGCCCCGAGCATCCTGTATCATGCATTAAACTGGACTGGCAATTCGTTTCATATATGATAGTATATATGTTTCAATGCCATTCTCCCAAATCATCCCACCTTCGCTCTCTGCCACAGAGTCCAAAAGACTGTTCTATACATCTGTGTCTCTTTTGCTGTCTCACATACAGGGTTATCATTACCATCTTTCTAAGTTCCATATATGTGTGTTAGTATAATGTATTGGTGTTTTTCTTTCTGGCTTACTTCACTCTGTATAATAGGCTCCAGTTTCATCCACCTCATTAGAACTAATTCAAATGTATTCTTTTTAATGGCTGAGTAATATTCCATTCTGTATATGTACCACAGCTTTCTTATCCATTTGTCTGCTGATGGACATCTAGGTTGCTTCCATGTCCTGGCTATTATAAACAGTGCTGCAATGAACATTGGGGTACACGTGTCTCTTTCACTTCTGCTTTCCTCAGTGTGTATGCCCAGCAGTGCAATTGCTGGTCATATGGTAGGTCTGTTTCCAGTTTTTTAAGGAATCTCCACACTGTTCTCCATAGTGACTGTACTAGTTCGCATTCCCACCAACAGTGTAAGAGGGTTCCCTTTTCTCCACACCCTCTCCAGCATTTACTGCTAGTAGACTTTTGGATAGCAGCCATTCTGACTGGCGTGAAATGGGACCTCAATGTAGTTTTGATTTGCATTTCTCTGATATGAGTGATGTTGAGCATCTTTTCATGTGCTTGTTAGCCATTTGTATGTCTTCTTTGGAGAAATGTCTGTTTAGTTCTTTGGCCCATTTTTTGATTGGGTCGTTTATTTTTCTGGAATTGAGCTGCAGGAGCTGCTTGTATATTTTTGAGATTAATTCTTTTTCAGTTGCTTCGTTTGCTACTATTTTCTCCCATTCTGAAGGCTGTCTTTTCACCTTGTTTATAGTTTTATTTTTTGTGCAAGAGCTTCTAAGTTTAATTAGGTCCCATTTGTTTATTTTTGCTTTTATTTCCAATATTCTGAGCAGTGGGTCACAGAGGATCCTGCTGTGGTTTATGTCAGAGAATGTTTTGCCTATGTTTTCCTCTAGGAGTTTTATAGTTTCTGGTCTTATGTTTAGATCTTTAATCCATTTTGAGTTTATTTTTGTGTATGGTGTCTTGTTCTTGACTTTAAGGGAAATGCTTTCAGTGTTTCACCATTGAGGATAATGTTTGCTGTGGGTTTGTCATATATAGGTTTTATTATGTTGAGATATGTTCCTTCTATGCCTGCTTTCTGGAGGGTTTTTATCATAAATGCATGATGAATTTTGTCAAAGGCTTTCTCTGCGTCTATTGAGATAATCATATGGTTTTTATCTTTCAATTTGTTAATGTGGTGTATAACGTTGATTGATTTGTGGATATTGAAGAATCCTTGCATCCCTGGGATAAAGCCCACTTGGTCATGATGTATGATCTTTTTAATATGTTGTTGGATTCTGTTTTCTAGAGTTTTGTTAAGGATTTTTGTATCTATGTTCATCAGTGATATTGGCCTGTAGTTTTCTTTTTTTGTGGCATCTTTGTCTGGTTTTGGTATTAGGGTGATGGTGGCCTCATAGAATGAGTTTGGAAGTTTACCTTCCTCTGCAATTTTCTGGAAGAGTTTGAGTAGGATAGGTGTTAGCTCTTCTCTAAATTTTTGGTAGAATTCAGCTGTGAAGCTGTCTGGCTTTTGTTTGCTGGAAGATTTCTGATTACAGTTTCAATTTCCATGCTTGTGATGAATTTGTTAAGATTTTCTATTACTTTCTGGTTCAGTTTTGGAAAATTGTACTTTTCTAAGAATTTGTCCATTTCTTCCAGGTTGTCCATTTTATTGGCATTTAGTTGGGGATAGTCGTCTCTTATGATCCTTTGTATTTCTGTGTTGTCTGTTGTGATCTTTCCATTTTCATTTCTAATTTTGTTAATTTGATTCTTCTCCCTTTGTTTCTTGATGAGTCTGGCTAATGGTTTGTCAATTTTATTTATCTTCTCAAAGAACCAGCTTTTGGCTTTGTTTATTTCTTCTATGGTCTCTTTTGTTTCTTTTGCATTTATTTCTGCCCTAATTTTTAAGATTTCTTTCCTTCTAATAACCCTGGGGTTCTTCTTTTCTTCCTTTTCTAGTTGCTTTAGGTGTAGAGTTATGTTTATTAATTTACTTTTTTCTCATTTCTTAAGGTAAGCCTGTATTGCTATGAACCTTCCCTTTAGCACTGCTTTTACAGTGTCCCATAGGTTTTGGGCTGTTGTGGTTTCATTTACATTCATTTATATGCATATTTTGATTTCTTTTTTGATTTCTTCTGTGATTTGTTCGTTATTCAGCAGCGTGTTGTCCAGCCTCTATATGTTGGAATTTTTAATAATTTTTTTCATGTAATTGAGATCTAATCTTACTGCATTGTGGTCAGAAATGATGTTTAGAATGATTTCAATTTTTTTGAATTTACCAAGGCTAGATTTATGGCTCAGGATGTCATCTATCCTGGAGAAGGTTCCATGAGCACTTGAGAAAAAGGTGAAATTCATTGTTTTGGGGTGAAATGTCCTATAGATATCAATTAGACATAACTGGTCTATTGTATCACTTAAAGTTTGTGTTTCATTGTTAATTTCTGTTTAATTGATCTATCCATAGGTGTGAGTGGGG
This sequence comes from Bos javanicus, assembly GCF_032452875.1. Lineage (NCBI taxonomy): Eukaryota > Metazoa > Chordata > Mammalia > Artiodactyla > Bovidae > Bos > Bos javanicus. The sequence continues at coordinate 21,886,554 of NC_083897.1, forward strand.
TATTAAAGTCTCCCACTCTTATTGTGCTATTGTTAATTTCCCCTTTCATACTTGTTAGCATTTTTCTTACATATTGCGGTGCTCCTATGTTGGGTGCATATATATTTATAATTGTTATATCTTCTTCTTGGATTGATCCTTTGATCATTATGTAGTGTTCCTCTTTGTCTCTTTTCACAGCTTTTATTTTAAAGTCTATTTTATCTGACATGAGTATTGCTACTCCTGCTTTCTTTTGGTCTCTGCGTGGAATATCTTTTTCCAGCCCTTCACTTTCAGTGTGTATGTGTCCCTTGTTTTGAGGTGGGTCTCTTGTAGACAACATATGTAGGGTTCTTGTTTTTGTATCCATTCAGCCAGTCTTTGTCTTTTGCTTGGGGCATTCAACCCACTGACATTTAAGGTAATTATTGATAAATATGATCTTGTTGCCGTTTACTTTGCTGTTTTGTGTTTGAGATTATACACCCTTTCTGTGTTTCCTGTCTAGAGAAGGTCCTTTAGCATATGTTGGAGAGCTGGTTTGGTGATACTGAATTCTCTCAGCTTTTGCTTGTCTGTAAAGCTTTTGATTTCTCCTTCATATTTGAATGAGATACTTGCCGGGTACAGTAATCTGGGTTGTAGGTTTTTCTCTTTCATCACTTTAAGTATGCCCTGCCATTCCCTCCTGGCCTGAAGAATTTCTATTGAAAGATCAGCTGTTACACTTATGGGACTCCCCTTGTGTGTTATTTGTGGTTTTTCCCTTGCTGCCTTTAATATTTGTTCTTTGTGTTTGATCTTTGTTAATTTGATTAATATGTGTCTTGGGGTGTTTCACCTTGGGTTTATCCTGTTTGGGGCTCTCTGGGTTTCTTGAATTTGAATGACTATGTCCTTCCCCATTTTAGGGAAGTTTTCAACTATTATCTCCTCAAGTATTTTCTCATGGTCTTTCTTTTTGTCTTCTTCTTCTGCGACTCCTATGATTTGAATTTTGGGGCGTTTAACATTGTCCCAGAGGTCTCTGAGCTTGTCCTCATTTCTTTTAGTTAGTTTTTCCTTTTTCCTCTCTGTTTCATTTATTTCTACTATTCTGTCTTCTACCTCACTTATCCTATCTTCTGCCTCTGTTATTCTACTTTTGGTTCCCTCCAGAATGTTTTTGATCTAATTATTTAATTATTCATTATCTATTGACTCTTTTTTATTTCTTCTAGGTCCTTGTTCAACATTTCTTGCATCTTCTCAATCCTTGTCTCCAGGCTATTTATCTGTAACCCCATTGTGTTTTCAAGATTTTGGATCATTTTCACCGTCATTATTCGTAATTCTTTATCAGGTAGCTTCCCTATCTCTTCCTCTTTTGTTTTGTTGGTAGGCATTTGTCCTGTTCCTTTAACTGCTGAGTATTTCTCTGCCTTTTCATCTTGTTTAGATGCTGTGTTTGGGGTGGCCTTTCTGTATTCTGGTAGTTTGTGGTTCCTCTTTATTGTCGAGGTTCCTTGCTGTGGATGGGGTTGGACGGGTGGCTTGTCAAGGTTTCCTGGTTAGGGAAGCTTGTGTCAGTGTTCTAGTGGATGGGGCTGGATTTCTTCTCTCTGGAGTGCAATGAAGTGTCCAGTAGTGAGTTTTGAGATGTCAGTGGGTTTGGTGTGACTTTGGGCAGCCTGTATATTGAAGCTTAGGGCTATGTTCCTGTGTTGCTGGAGAATTTGCATGGTATGTCTTGCTCTGGAACTTGTTTCCTCTTGCTGCTACTGCTGCTAAGTTGTTTCAGTTGTGTCCAACTCTGTGTGACCCCATAGATGGCAGCCCACCAGGCTCCCCCATCCCTGGGATTCTCCAGGCAAGAACACTGGAGTGAGTTGCCATTTCCTTCTCCAATGCATGAAATTGAAAAGTGAAAGTGAAGTCACTCAGTCGTGTCCGACCCTCAGCGACCCCATGGACTGCAGCCTACCAGGCTCCTCCATCCATGGGATTTCCCAGGCAAGAGTACTGGAGTGGGGTGCCATTGCCTTCTCTTTGTTTCCTCTTGGGTGGTGCTTAATTTCAGTGTAGGTATGGAGGCTTTTGATGAGCTCCTATCTATTAATGTTTCCTGGATTCAGGAGTTCTCTGGTGTTCTCAGGATTTGGACTTAAACTTGCTGCCTCTGGTTTTCAGTCTTATTCTTACAGTAGCCTCAAGAGTTCTCCATCTATACAGAACTGATGATAAAACATCTAGGTTAATGATGAAAAGTTTCTCCACAGTGAGGGACACCTGGAGAGGTACACAGTTACATGGAGAAGAGAAGAGGGAGGAGACAGATAGAGGTGACCAGGTGGAGAAGAGGGGGTATCAAAAGGGGAGAGAGCAAGCTAGCTAGTAATCACTTCTCTGTGTGCTTTCCTCAGTCTGGACCCTTCAGAGATGTTCACAAGTTACACAGAGAAGAGAAGAGGGAGGAAGGAGACAGAGGTGGCCAGGAGGATAAAAGGGGGAATCAAAAGGACAGAGACAGATCCAGCCAGTAATCAGTTCCCTAAGTGTTCTCCACTGTCTGCAACACACAAAGAGGTTCACAGAGTTGGGTAGAGAAGAGAAGAGGGAGGGAGGAGATAGAGGTGACCTGGTGGAGAAAAGGAGAGTCAAAAGTGGGAGAGAGCAATCAAGCCAATAATCTCGCTCCCAAGTGAAAATGGGTACTGAAGACTGGGTTCTTAAAGGTACAAAATTGATAACAAATACCAAAAAGCAAAGATTAAAAATATAGAGTAGAGGTCAGACTCTCAAAAATACAATATTAAAAAGACAAAACAAATTTCATATATATATATATATGAAGTTTGCTTTAAAAATAGGGTTTTTTTTGCAAGGTAATTGTAGGTTATAAAAGTGAAAATTAAAGGAGTAATAGAGGACTTAAAAATTAAGTTAAAAAATGATAATAGTAAAAATATATCTAGGACTTTCTCTGGAGCTATTGCAGACAGTGTGGGGTCAGTTCATTTTCAAATAGTTCCTGGATCCGGCTTATATTTCTCAAGATCTATTGGCCCCTTCCTATGTAGTCAGTGCTAACTACAGGGTTTTAATCTATTGCACCTGGAGAAGGCAATCACACCCCACTCCAGTACTCTTGCCTGGAAAATCCATGAACAGTGGAGCCTGGTGGGCTACCGTCTATGGGGTCACACAGAGTCGGACATGACTGAAGTGACTTAACAATCTATTGCACCTGTCATTAGAAAGCAGTTCCCTCTGTTTATTTTAGCTTCTTCTGTTTGCTGGTCTCTTCAGTGTCTAATTTCTGCTCTGACACAAGGGGGCGGTGGTGGTCACTCTTTTAGGCTCACTTGTTCAGTCGTGCTGTTGGGAGGGAGGAACACTGCAAACAAATATCACTGGCATGTGTGGGGAATGCTCACAGTGTCTCAGCCACACTGGGTTTGCCCCCTCTCACAGCGTGTGTGCTTTCCCAGTCTATACTGCTCAGGCTCTGTGTTGCTCTGCCGGGAACTGTCTGAGGCGGGCCCTGGGTTGGGTGCACTTCCCAGGTCTAAGCCGCTCAGGTTCAGGTTCTCGGGTACTCCACAAAGGTGCAGACTTGGTTGGGCCTGTGTTTTGTGCCCTTACCAGGTCCGAGCAGCTCAGGTGGCCAGATGCTTGGCAAGCGCAGTCGCCCCCAGTTGGAGGCTGCATCTTATCACCTCCCCCGTCCCAGCCGCTCAGTTTTCTGGGTGTACAACGGGTGGGCCTTCTCGGGTGTGCCGTGTGTCTCTTATGGGGACCTGATCTCTGCCTGCAACCATCCCAGCAGATGTCAACTGTCCAGAATCCCAAGAGGTCTTGGTTAGCAACAAAGCCTGCTTGTAGTTTGGTAGAGGATGCCTCTCTTGGGCCGTGATTACCCGCTTCCGGGTCTGGCTGCCCTCACCTGCCTGTCTCCAGCAGGGTATGGCCTGGTCCGCAGCCGGCTAGCTCTGCTCAGTCCTTTGTTCTATGAGCGGGTCTGGCAGTGTCTTAGGTTAGGGATTTTTGAGGGATAGCTAGCCCACAGTCTAGGTTGCTACCTCAAGTTAGTTCCCTCAGATTGCCCTTGGGGCATTTAGGCCCGGTCCTTACCCTAAGCAATGCAGCCAGTGCCTCCCTGTCCAGCCCCTTCTTGCTAGTGGTGAATGCAACCTTCTGGGCTGCTTTTCCGATGGGAGTTGCCGTTAGGCACATACTCTGTGGGTTTTAATTATTTATTTATTTTTCCTCCCTGTTATGTTGCCCTCTGAGGTTCCAAGGCTTGGCACAGACCCGCCGGTAAGAGTGTTTCCTGGTGTTTGGAAACTTCTCTGTTTTTAAGACTCCCTTCCTGGGATGGATCTCCATCCCTACCTCTTTTGTCTCTCTTTTTATCTTTTGTATTTTGTCCTACCTCCTCTGGAAGACAACGGGCTGCCTTTTGAGGGCCTGATGTTCTCTGCTAGCATTCAGATGTTGTTTTGTGGAATTTGTTCAGCGTTCAAATGTTCTTCCGATGAATTCGTGGGGGAGAAAGTGGTCTCCCCGTCCTATTCCTCTGCCATCTTAGGACCGCCCCTCTCCACCCTTCTCTGCTTTTTAATATGCTGTCTAGGTTGGTCATAACTTTTTTTCCAAGCAGCAAGCGTCTTTTTATTTCATGGCTGCATTCACCATCTGCAGTGATTTTGGAGCCCCCAAAATAAAGTCTGACACTGTTTCCCCATCTATTTCCCATGAAGTGATGGGACCAGATGCCATGATCTTAATTTTCTGAATGCTGAGTTTTAGGCCAACTTTTCCACTCTCCTCTTTCACTTTTATCAAGAAGCTCTTTAGTTCTTCTTCATTTTCTGCCATAAGGATGATGTCATCTGCATATCTGAGGTTATTGATATTTCTCCTGGCAATCTTGATTCCAGCTTGTGCTTCATCCAGTCCAGCGTTTCTCACGGTGTACTCTGCATATAAGTTAAATAAGCAGGGTAACAATATACAGCCTTGACGTACTCCTTTCCCTATTTGGAACCAGTCTGTTGTTCCATGTCCGGTTCTAACTGTTGCTTCCTGACCTGCATATAGGTTTCTCAAGAGGCAGGTCAGGTAGTATTGTATTCCCATCTCTTTCAGAATCTTCCACAGTTTATTGTGATCCACACAGTCAAAGGCTTTGGCATAGTCAATAAAGCAGAAGTAGATTTTTCTCTGGAACTCTCTTGCTTTTCAGTGATCCAGTGGATGTTGGTAATTTGATCTCTGGTTCCTCTGCCTTTTCTAAATCCAGCTTGAACATCTGGAAGTTCGCAATTCACGTACTGTTGAAGCCTGACTTGGAGAATTTTAAGCATTACTTTACTAGTATGTGAGATTAGTGCAATTGTGCAGTAGTTTGAGCATTCTTTGGCATTGCTTTTCTTTGGTATTGGAATGAAAACTGACATTTTCCAGTCGTGTGGTCACTGCTGAGTTTTCCAAATTTGCTGGCATATTGAGTGTAGCACTTTCACAGCATCATCTTTCAGGATTTGAAATAGCTCAACTGGAATTCCATCACCTCCACTAGCTTTATTTGTAGTGATGCTTCCTAAGGCCCACTTGACTTTGCATTCCAGGATGTCTGGCTCTAGGTTGGTGATCACACCATCATTAATATCTGGGTCATGAAGATCTTTTTTGTATAGTTATTCTGTGTATTCTTGCCACCTCTTCTTAATATCTTCTGCTTCTGTTAGGTCCATAGCATTTCTGTCCTTTTGTGCCGATCTTTCCATGAAATGTTCCCTTGGTATCTCTAATTTTCTCGAAGAGATCTCTAGTCTTTCCCATTCTATTGTTTTCCTCTGTCTTTTCACTGATCACTGAGGAAGGCTTTCTTATCTCTCTTTGCTATTCTTTGGAACTCTGTGTTCAAATGGGTTTATCTTTCCTTTTCTCCTTTGCTTTTCACTTCTCTTCTTTTCACAGCTATTTGTAAGGCTTCCTCGGACAGCCATTTTGCCTTTTTTACATTTCTTTTTCTTGGGGATGGTCTTGATACCTGCTTCCTGTACAATGTCACTAACCTCCGTCCATAGTTCTTTAGGCACTCTATCTATCAGATCTAATCCCTTGAATCTATTTCTCACTCCCACTATATAATCGTAATGGATTTGCCTTAGGTCATACCTGAATGGTCTAGTGGTTTTCCCCACTTTCTTCAATTTAAGTCTGAGTTTGGCAATAAGGAGTTCATGATCGGAGCCACAGTCAATCCTCAGTCTTGTTTTTGCTGACTGTATAGAGCTTCTCCATCTTTGGCCACAAAGAATGTAATCAATCTGATTTCAGTGTTGGCCATCTGGTGATGTCCATGTGTAGAGTCTTCACTTGTGTTGTTGGAAGAGGGTGTTTGCTATGACTAGTGCATTCTCTTGCAAAACTCTCTTAGCCTTTGCCCTGCTTTATTCTGTACTCCAAGGCCAAATTTGCCTGTTACTCCAGGTATTTCTTGACTTCCTCCTTTTGCATTCCAGTCCCCTATAATGAAAAGGATGTCTTTGTTGGGTGTCAGTTAGAAGGTCTTGTTGGTCTTCATAGAACTGTTCAACTTCAGCTTCTTCAGCATTACTGGTCGAGGCATAGACTTGGATTACTGTGATATTGAATGGTTTGCTTTGGAAACGAACAGAGATCATTCTGTCTTTTTTGAGATTGCATCCAACTACTGCATTTTGGACTCTTTTGTTGACTATGATGGCTACTCCATTTCTTCTAAGGGATTCTTGCTCACAGTAGTAGAGATAATGGTCATCTGAGTTAAATTCACCCGTTCCAGTCCATTTTAGTTTGCTGGTTCCTAAAATGTCGATGTTCACTCTTGCCATCTCCTGTTTGACCACTTCCAATTTACCTTGATTCATGGACCTAACATTCCAGATTCCTATGCAATATTGTTCTTACAGCATCGGACTGTACTTCGATCACCAGTCACATCCACAACTGGGTGTTGTTTTTGCTTTGGCTCTGTCTCTTCATTCTTTCTGGATGCTTTCTTTCTCCATCTCTTCATTCTTTGTTCATTACCTCCACAATTGTTTGGCTCCAGGTAAATAACAGGGACAGAATGGAGCCCCATCCATGAACAGAAAATTGTATTAAAGATTTACTGAATGTTGGCTGAAATGTATTCTTAAGAAATAATCAAGAATATAAGCAAGTATTAAGTGATATGGGACTTCCTAGGGGGCTCAGTGGTAAAGAATACATCAGCCAAGGTTGGAGATGCAGGTTCAATCCCTGGGTCATGAAGATTCCCTGGAGAAGGAAATGGCAACCCCTCCAGTATTCTTGCCTGGGAAATCCCATGGACAGAGGAGCCTGGTGGGCCACAGTCCATGGGGTCACATAGAGTTGGATATGACTGAGTGACTGAGCACGCGTGCAATGGGTTACATATGGATGCCTATCTCAGTATTAACAGTAAAAATGTGGGAAAAATAATAAAAATGTCCATTTATAGGGGATTGAATAAATATGTCATGGTACATACATATGGTAGAATTGTGTGAAAAATCATTCCAGTGAAAATTATTGACATGGGGAATTTTTTAACTGAAAAGATGATTAATTGTGGGTTTCAGGTAAGTTTTTAAAAATTAGAAATATGGATAGAAAAAATTTTGGAAGGATATATACCAAAATATAATTGAGGCTCTCTGTGGGAAGAAAGATTATTTCCTTCTATTTTTCAGTATGTTCTTCAGTTAACAATATAACTTTGATTTTAGAGGGAAAATGTTCATTAAGAGTGGAGAATATGTATGTCAATCTTATCACTAATTCTACTTGGAAGAAAAGGGCTTTAGAATTTCATTATTTGCGTCATCATTTGTGAAAATTATTAAAAACTTTCACAAACTGTTCTGCAGTAAAATGTGTTTTAAAAATTGAAGTATAATGTGCATAAAATCCCCAGATATTAAGTGTACAATTTGACGAGTATTGACAATTGTATGCAACCAGGTAACTACTAGTAAATCAAGGTATAGAAAATTTTTTTTAACCTGAGAAAATGTCCTTGTACCCCTTCCAAGCCAATTCCCACCGTCCAGAATAACTATTTTTTTGATCTATTATGGTAGATTCGTTTTGTATATTATATAATTTCATATACATGGAAATCTGAAATCTTTGCTCTTTTGTGTATGACCTCTTTTACTTTTCATAATGGTTTTCAGAGTCATCCATATTGTTGCATGGATGCTCATTCCCTTCTGTTGCTGAGTGGTACTTTATTGGATGAATACAACACAAATTGTTTTTCAACCTCCTGCTAATGAATTTTTGAGTTGCTGTTATTTTTTCATATTATGAATAAGACTCTTGTTCAAGTCTTTCTATAGACATGTTTTTCATCTCTTCAATAAACACCTAAGACTGGAATCTCTGGGTCATAGGGAATATATATGTCTAACTTTAAAAGAAATTGCCAGCTTTTAAAAGTAGTTGTAAAAGTGTGCATGTGTGTGTTCAACTCTTGGCGACCCCATGGACTGTAGCCCACCAAGCTTCTCTGTCCATGGGATTTCCCAGGCAAGAACACTGGAGTGTGTTGCCATTTCCTCCTCCAGGGGATCTTCCTGGCCCAGGGATCAAACCCAGGTCTCTTGCATCTCCTGCATTGCAGGCAGATTTTTTTTACCACTGTGCCACCTGAGACACCCAACTTAAAAAAAAAAAGGCCAGCTTTTTAAAGTAGCTGTAAAAGTTTACACCTCTACCCTTAATGCATGAGCATTCCACTTGTTCCACATCCTTACCAGTAATTGTTGCCTCTCCCATGTATGAGATGGTATTTCATTATGGTTTTGTCCCTTGATTATTGATGTTGAGCACCTTTTCAAGTGCTTATTGGCCATTCATGTATCTTCTTTTGTCAGTGTCTGTTCAAGTATTTTGCCCATTTTTAATTGGGTTATTTGTTTTCTTATTGTTGAGTTATAGAAATTATTTATACATTCTTGGTATAAGCCCCTTATCAGATATATGTATTGCAAATACTTTATCCTATTTGGAGTCCTGACATGTTCTTAATAGTATGTTTTGTTGGGCAAAATTTTTTAATTTAGGTGAAGTCTACATTGTGACCTTTTTTCACTTAAAATGTCTATGTTTTGCATTCAACACGAATATGCAGTAGTGTCTTCCTCCAACAAAGGCAGTTCTCTCACCCAACTAACAACCCAGATGGCTTACTCCTGTGCGTGCTAAGTTGCTTCAGTCATGTCCCACTCTGGGTGATCCTATTGACTGTAGCCCGTCAGGCTCCTCTGTCCATGGGATTCTCCAGGCAGGAAAACTGGAGTGGGTTGCCATTTCCTTCTCCAGGGGATCTTCCCAACCCAGGGATCAAACCCTCATCTCTCATGTCTCCTGCAGTGGGGAATGGGTTCTTTACCACTTGCACCACCTGAAGTCCCAAAGTTACTCAGCGTAACATGAGAACATGTTAAAAATGCGTAATTTCAGGCTACACCCCAAACTGGCTGGATCAAAATCTACAAGATCCCAGAGGATAGGTAAACTCATTAAAATTTGAGGAGCACTGATCTATGTAAAATCCAACATCTCACAATTAGCCTAAAACCCCATTTTGAGTTTCTTCGATCAATGCTATTAAGAGATTCAACAAAATGCACAGCACTTTAACCTCCAACCTTTTTACCTTTAGGGTACAGTAATTTATCAGCATGCAGAGGGGTGGATTTTCATGTTCCTTTGTTCTTAGTCATCAATATTTAGTTCAACTTCAGATACTTCACTGCGGCCAAGGAGTCTAAGTAGAACAGCTGGATTCATTTATATATTTTAGAAAACCTGTTTCTTGCCTTTCCTGAGAGACCATCGAGTGAAGCAATGCCTTTTCCCCACCATCTGGTTAGGTCTTGTGCTTATTCATTTTGTCCCTGCTCTGAAAAGCTCCATTTGAAACTCATAATCTGGTTGAGCAATTGCTTTCTTTTCCTCCGTGTTCTTGGTTATTCTGAGGGACTTACTGAGAAATATACTTTTTTTGCCCCTTAATTTGCCCAACTGTCTTTAAGACACGTTGGCATAGGTAGTCAGCTAATTTATGCAACACCACGTTCTGCATAGGAAAGGACTCTAATTGCACGATGTTAAACTACGCTGACATCTGCACTTGAAGACATTTAAATGGATATAGTGCTATGTGAGGCAGTTATTCGACCACAGTGTTTGTTGATCATTGCCTGAGACCCACACTTGTATTCATGTATTCCATTGTGCTTCCAAACTGAGGGCTGATAGAGCCTTGAGTAACCCTTCAAATCTTGAGCAAGGTTGCCATATTTTCTGTAGGCAGCGAAATCAATAATTAAAGAATGTGCATAGTCAGTCAGGGAAACCTGGGCTGCAGGCCAAGTTCTTTTCCTCACTAACTATGTGAACTTGGGCAAATTACTTAGACTCTCTGAGTCTCAATTTCCCTCATATATGAAATGGTGATAAATAATATGTGAGGATCAAATTCAATGATGTTAAGAAAACAATTTGACAGTTTGCCTGGCCCATAGTGTGCATCCAATAAATGCATGCTCTAATCATTATTTCATAGAGCACAGCTAGCTCGGCCTCATGCATAGAATACCCTCCTTTTTCCAGCCTGGGAGTGAAGGTTGCCTTTTATGTAGTCTGCATGTATGTATATGTGTATTTAAGCACATACGTGTGCACACATGCATGTGTGTATGTTTTTGAATTGGGATTACCAAAGAGACTTGAAAACCCACTGGGGATGGTTAGAATAGGCAATCAGACTTATTAATCATCACACATTCAATTTTTGTTTTATGTATTTGAACACAGACTGTGGGCAGAAGTGCTCCAGGATAGGACAGTTGCTTCAAATACCCCTGTTCATTAGCCCAGCTGAGAAAGGATTCAGGACTCACCATCTCTGCCTACTAAAAGAAAATGTCACATCATTTTTTGAATTTGCTGTATCAGAAATCCTTGGAGATCTCTGGACCTAGGCTAGAAAGGTGATAATTAAGCATGTGAAGAATTTTCTCCTTGCTAGGAAAAGATTTTTTAAAAAAAATGAGAGTGACTATTGGGTCAGATAGTATTCCACATGAAGAATTGATTGGTGAAAGCACAGAAAGAGTTTTCATTTTCTGATACCAGCTCTCTGAGCTGGGCTTATTTTTAAGGTTCCTTCAGTTCAGCTGACTCTTGGTCGGGATGGAAAGGCCTGTGGCAGCCTTCTTCATCTGGAATGATGGGCAAGCCCAGACATGCAGAAATATGGAAAGGCAATGGACTTTTTATTAGGACATTTATTAGGACAGGGAAAAGTAAAGACCGAAGGTGGGCTTCCTGACTTAAGAAGGACACAAGGCCTCCCTACCTTTATCCCCCTCCCTCCATCACCCCTCAGCTGGGACAGGGTGTGTTGGATGAGGCTCCTACATATAGGGATTTTATGTGAGCATAAAGTAGCGAGCTGCTATTGTAAAGGTAACAGTTTGATAGGCAATCAGCTTAATAGCTAAAGGTTACTCTTAAATATTACATTGCACATTTATTTTTATGTCCACCTTGCAAAAGTGCTTACCAAGGAGGTGTGTGCCAGAAAACATTATTGATTTGAGAGCCCTTTGCTACATTGTGGTATGTACTCTCATTAGGCCAGCATCTGAGACGTGAAGGACTCTCTTCCTGCACCAGGAACTATGTGAAAACAGCCAGGAAAATAGTGTGTTAATGACATCACACTCTCATTCCTGCTTTTCCAGTATTGAGTGCAAACTCCCTAGCCTTTGCTTGTGTTGTTCTTGGGAATTCTGAGGCTACTGGGAGGTGAGAGGATGCTTGAAGTGAAGTGAAAGTTGCTCAGTCGTGTCCAACTCTATACAGTCCGTGGAATTCTCCAGGCCAGAATACTGGAGTGGGTAGCCTTTTCCTTCTCCAGGGGATCTCCCCAACCCAGGGATCAAACCCAGGTCTCCTGCATTGCAGACGGATTCTTTACCAGCTGAGCCACCATGGAAGCCCAAGAATACTGGAGTGGATAGCCTGTCCCTTTTCCAGCGGATCTTACCAACCCAGGAATCAAACCGGGGTCTCCTGCATTGAGGAGATGTTTACCAGCCTGGATTCTCTCAGCATTCCCCAGCTACCCTGCCTTCCACACTTTCCTGAATCCACAACTGCCTCTTGCTCTCTTAGTGCTCACTGGGACTCTGGATGGAGGTGTGCCTGCTTCAGAGTTTTAACTCCCTTTTCTTAGAGGCAGCTGAAATAGTGAAAAAACTATAAAGGGAGACAGGCCTGAGTTTCACTCTGGACTCTGACACTCACTAGCTATGTGCCCTTGGGCTAATGACTTCATGTCTCTGAGCCTCATTTTCCTGATCTACGAAATCAAGATAATAAGAGCTCATTCATAGAGTTGACAGGAGAATTCAATGAAAGAACATGTCTAACAATTGGCATGGTGCCTGGTACATAGTAGGCACTTGGCAAATACTACTCTTTACCTTTCTGTTAGCACGATGAGGTCCCCATGCCCTCCTGGATCCCTCAGAGGCTCCAGGTTCTCTCTCTTCCCCTGATCCACTCCCATGCTGTCTGTCTTCCCTCCTTGACTCTGCTCAGGTTCTTCCTGCTAAGACCTCCCCTATCAACCATGACCTGCTATTCCTCCTCTATCAGTACTCCAAGAGTTTACAGAAATTAAACACATCCCCTGTTCTCATGATCATTAAGAACCATTGGCCAGTAGCCTCCAGAGATTAATCTCTTCCTTTACCTTGAACCCTGTTTAATGGGACTGATGCCTTTAGTAGCTTGGAAACTGGTTTAAGCCTGGATTCAACCAGCAGATCCTTGATTCTAGTTGAGCTGGTACTGGGATGGGAGGGATACTAACTGACAGCTTCCACCAAACTCTGACCAAATGCCTCAAGGACAGGTCATGGCCAAGATCCAGCTTCAATGCAGGCAGAGACATTGGACTTTATTTTACTCACTCGACAACTTTATGAGCTTGAACTTGACAAAGGCACAGCTGGGACAGTGTCAGCCTCATGGGGCTTCATGAGGGGAAGAATGGAACTTCTAATAGCAGCTGTCAGTTTTCTGATGCCTAAGCTCATGGAGCCCTCGTGTTTATACTGCAGTGTAGGCTGCTTGTACCTGAACAACCTGAAGGCTCCAAGCTTCACAGAGCTAGGAAGAAGCAAAAGCATTCATTTGACTTTACTGAATTCCTTGGTTGTGTCTATGTAAACATCAGGCAAGTGATAGAAAAACCAATCTAGTCAAATTAGTTCTTTGGAAGTCAATCCAGATGGTTTAGGTCAGAACTAGAGAGACTTCCTTAGAGGTAGGTTTCTCAAAGCAATGGGCAAAGATGTCATTTATTCTTACAAAGCAGAATGATACATTGGAAGAGAGATGGGTATGGAACTACCTACCAGATCATTTGATGTAGTGATGAGTTGCCAAACCCCAAGTCACATTGTTCTTGTATTTAGTATATTTACAGAATTATTTCCTGTAATCATCTGATCTCTTTGGGCATTCTAATTATAATCTGTGTTACCAGTAATCATCTGATCTCTTTGGCCATTCTAATTATAATCTGTGTTACCAGGAGATAAGGGAGAAGCCGCTTTACCCTTCTTATCCTCAGGGGAGTATTTTTGATATTCCGATTTCAGCAAAGACTGGGAGCAGACAAGATAGGGTGCTAGCTCTGGGCCCTCTGCAAGTCTGTCCCCCTCTCAGGCTCAGTTTCCTTATCACAGAACATATGCAATCATGTATGTTAACTCAGTGGATGAATAAATGAATCTAAATGGGGATAATAATACCCATCAGCTTATAGCAGTTTTGTGGGGAGTAAATGAGACGCTCCATGCATTTAGCACTGTTCCCGCCACACAGCAGCGAGGGGCTGCAGTAGGTGTTAGCTCCCTCCCTCCATCTCCCCTGCTCCTTCTCCCTGGCACACAAAGAGCTCCACTGCTTTCCAGGCAGCCCGGTTCAGATTGCTGTAGCAAATATTTCATTTTAGGCTGCCTTCCTGCAGCACCTCTAGAGACTGCCTCCCACGCAGCTGGTGTGCACATTCAGATGGCAAGTGACTCAGGGACAGTGTCAACAGGGTGATGGAAACCATGACAGAAGAAGAAGGTAGTCTGAAGGCAGAAATAACTCCTGTGAGCCCAAGTGCCTACTGATCATGGTTCTCAGCAAGCTGAAAAGGTGCACTTTGGATGATTAGAAGCTTTGCTGAAACTAAATTTGTTAAGATGGACTTTAGGATTAAGGAAATCAACGCTGAATATTCATCAGAAGGACTGATGCTGAAGCTCCAATACTTGGGCCACCTGATGTGAAGAGCCAACTCATTGGAAAAGACCCTGATGCTGGGAAAGATTGAGGGCAGGAGGAGAAGGTGGTGACAGAGGATGAGATGGACATGAGTTTGAGTAAACTCCAGGAGATGGTGAAGGACAGGGAAGTCTGGCGTGCTGCAGTCCATGGGGTTGCAAAGAGTTGGACACGACTGAGCAACTGAACAACAACAAAATTTTTAAGAATTTTTCAAGATGCTTAGTCATTTAGATACGTTGCCAAATTAGATGAATCCCAACAGGAAGCAAACACAGCACCATAGGTTTCCTTGAGAGCTGATTCGTGTTCAGTGATGTACTAAGGAAATGGAGGATGTGGGAGTAGCTGCCGCTGCCATTGAAGACTCTTGTGGCCTACCTCACATCAATAAAATGTTACTCTCTTTGGTGGTCTCATCCTCCTGGCCTTAGCAGCTTCTTGATATGCTTATTTTGACCCTCTCTGTGTCATATTTTATATTTCTATCCTCTTCTTCCCTTTCCCTCTTGTAAACTCACTTCTTACAGGTTGTTGATTTCTCCCCCTCTATCACATTGCCAGGGCTTCCCAGGTTGCTCAGCAGTAAAAGAATCTGCCTTTCAATGCAGGAAATGCAGGAGACCCAAGTTTGATCCCTGGGTTGGGATGATCCCCTGGAGGAGGGAACCTACTCCAGTATTCTTGCCTGGAGAATCCCATGGATGGAGGAGCCCAGGGGGCTACAGTCCAGGGGATTTCAGAGAGTCAGACACAACTGAGTGATTGAGCACACACACATACATCACATTGTCCATTCGCCTGTGTCTGATGAGGCCTCCGATTTGATCTGCCAGATTATCCCAGGCATCTCATCAAAATTCAGGTGTACAGCTAGAAGGGATATCATTTGAGAAAATAAAACCGCCCAAGAATCAAAGTTGCATTAAAACAAATGGGCTTCCTAGAGAGGTTCCTAGATCCCATTCACAGGAGGTACACAGGCAGTGGCTCACTGGCCCATTGATGTAGATGTTGGAAGGGAGGGTTTTCGTATCTGATTGTGTCTCAAGAATCCAGCGATTCTAATATAAACCTTAGCAAGACCAAGCCTCTCATTTTACAAATAAAAAAAATTAAGCTTAGAGTTTTGAGGAGATGGATCCATTCACAGGGATAAGAGCCCAGATTTCCTGACTTCTCATCCGGGACTTTCCTTACGATAACATATTGGTGTCCCAGTCCTACCTTTGATCTAGCTTTCCCTGCAAAACTTTCCTGGATTAAATGCATTTTGGCCTAAATTGCTTTCAACCTCAAGTGTAACATCTTATCTTCCAAAAACATTCTACCACCATGACCCCCACACATACACCCATAGCGTGGGGAGGGCATTAACATTTTTATTAAGAAATGTCTTTTGTGCCAAGCTACCAGATGTACCACTGCTGCTGCTGCTGCTGCTGCTGCTAAGTCGCTTCAGTCATGTCCGACTCTGTGAGACCCCATAGATGGCAGCCCACCAGGCTCCCCCGTCCCTGGGATTCTCCAGGCAAGAACACTGGAGTGGGTTGCCATTTCCTTCTCCAATGCATGAAAGTGAAAACTGAAAGTGAAGTCGCTCAGTCATGTCTGACTCTAAGCGACCCCATGGACTGCAGCCTACCAGGCTCCTCCATCCATGGGATTTTCCAGGCAAGAGTACTGGAGTGGGGTGCCATTGCGTTCTCCGAGATGTACCACAACCAACAAAAATACTCAAACTTGGAAGGAGGAGTCAAGGGGGTTAGGTTAATACCCTTCCCTTTCAGGTGCTGTCCAGACCTCCCTTCTTGGTTATTTATGGTTACTTAGGCACAAAGACATAACTGAACCTTTAGGTGGCCCTGCTAAATCCAATATTACTAAGAAGGATGAAGACAAACAGAGTCTTGCCTTTGGTGCACTGATATTTGTGGGGGGAAGGTAGCACCCATATAAGAAAACTATGTGAGGACCATTACAAGTTACACAGCAGCAAGGATGCAATTATATGCTTCAAGCTGAAACTGTTGGTAAGAACTTAGGATACATGAAAGGGATAGATTCCCACTATTTATCCATCAGTTTTTTTTTCCCCCCACAGTCATTGCTCTACTATCATCATGATCAATAAACTACACTGATGTTTGCCTGCCCTGCTGGAAGGGGAAAAGAGGCGGCATCAGTGGCAGGATAGAGATCAAGGCCACGCATCAGGCAGCAAGTGCTCAAGGCCAAGAATGTTCAGGTACATAGGAGGTACATGCAGAGGAGGCAGTGAAAGCAGAGATCCCCAAGGGCCTGCAGAGAAAGGGAGGACTTTCCCCAAGAATGCTGGTCTCAAGCTGTTTCTTAAAAGAATAGCTAGGAAACAGGGAAGTACAATGTACGTCAGGCTGGGAGAAACAATAGAGAAAGGTTTAGTTTACTGCGAGGTTGTAGGAGATAACATTGAAGAAAGAGGAGCCCAGCTGTGAAAGACCACAAGGACACATTAAATAAGGAGTTTGTGCCTTAGCCTACAGCCACTTGAATACAACTGAGGAAGAGGAGAGGGGTAAACTGTACCGGAAAGTCTTTTATTGTAGAAGGATTCATTTGACTTCCAGGTGTAGGCTGTTAGTTGTAGTGATCTTGGGGGAATGATCACATCGATGCGCATGTAGAGCCAAAGCCTGGAGCTATGGATTTCAAGAAGAAATGAGTAAAACCACAGCCCTTGTTTTGGTGTGGGTATTTATGGAAAACAATACACTACATTTTAAAAGCAAAGATCAAAGGATATTGTTTACTTAAAATCAATAGGCAAGTCTTTAGTGATTTGGGATATTTGACCCCTTCTTCCAATTTCATGTTTTAAAGGAAATATAAGAACAAGGCAAATGTTTATTTCTTCTTTTAATTATGCATGAGTAAAACTATCTTATATGACTGGGAATCTCTTTTCTTTTCTAAACCTAAGTATACCTAAAATACTACTTATTGCTAAATTAACAATTCTACAACATTAAACTGAGCACTTAAAAATAAGCTCTTGTCCCTGCCAGTGCAATCCTTTTTATTTTCCATATTCCCTTCCAGACTTAATTCTTATATATAAATTATTTCACATGATTGTCATTACAGTTATTTATGTAACTGTCATTCAGTTCAGTTCAGTTCAGTTGCTCAGTCGTGCCCGACTCTCTGTGACCCCATGAACCACAGCACGCCAGGCCTCCCTGTCCATCACCAACTGCCGGAGTCTACCCAAACCCATGTCCATTGAGTCGGTGATGCCATCCAACCATCTCATCCTCTGTCGTCCCCTTCTCCTCCTGCCCTCAATATTTCCCAGCATCAGGGTCTTTTCAAATGAATCAGCCCTTCGCATCAGGTGGCCAAAGTATTGGAGTTTCAGCTTCAACATCAGTCCTTCCAATGAACACCCAGGACTGATCTCCTTTAGGATGGACTGGTTGGATCTCCTCCAGTCCAAGGGACTCTCAGGAGTCTTCTCCAACACCACAGTTCAAAAGCATCAATTCTTTGGTGCTCAGGTTTCTTTATAGTCCAACTCTCACATCCATACATGACCACTGGAAAACCATAGCCTTGACTAAACGGACCTTTGTTGGCAAAGTAATGTTTCTGCTTTTTAATATGCTGTCTAGATTGGTCATAACTTTCCTTCCAAGTAGTAAGTGTCTTTTAATTTCATGGCTGCCGTCACCATCTGCAGTGATTTTGGAGCCACCCAAAATAAACTCAGCCACTGTGTCCACTGTTTCCCCATCTATTTGCCATGAAGTGATGGGACCAGATGCCATGAGCTTAGTTTTCTGAACGTTGAGCTTTAAGCCAACTTTTTCACTCTCCTCTTTCACTTTCATCAAGAGGTGCTTTAGTTCTTCTTCACTTTCTGCCATAAGGGTGGTGTCATTGCATATCTGAGGTTATTGATATTTCTCCTGGCAGTCTTGATTCCAGCTTGTGCTTCCTCCAGCCCAGTGTTTCTCATGATGTGCTCTGCATAGAATTTAAATAAACAGGGTGACAATATACAGCCTTGACGTACTCCTTTTCCTATTTGGAACCAGTCTGTTGTTCCAAGTCATTAACACCTACATATTAAATGAATGTGTTTTAATTGAAAACTCATCAAAATAACCCCCAAAGTATAGAGTTTAAAATAAAATGCTGTGCTGGCACTTTTGTTACCACTCCCCAAACTCTCTCTAAACTACACCTAAAAACATGTAAGGGGCTTCCCAGTTGACCCTAGTAGTAAAGAACCAAGCTGCCAATGCAGGAGATGTAAGAGACACAGGTTTGATCCCTGGGTCCAGAAGATCCCCTGGAGGAGGGCATGGCATCCCACTCCAGTATTCTTGCCTGCAGAATCTCATGGATCTCTGTCCATGAGCCCAGAGGGCTACAATCCATAGGGTCACAAAAGTCAGACATAACTGAAGGAACTTAGCTCAAAATCATGTATTCTGTTCAAAGGCCTACTAATATTTAAAAACTTTTGATTTGACATCCCAAGAACATACACTGTTGATATATTTAGGATCATTACACTTTTCATAAAGATATAAAATAGTCTTTATGATCTGGACCTAATATGGGCAATACTTATTTAATGTTTCCAATAATTACAGTAGTTGTATTTATTATGTGTTTATCAATTGCCAGGCACAGGTGCTAAGCAACTTACACACTTTAATGATCTCACTAATTCCTTAACAGCATCCTAATGTTGTTGGTATTATCCTCATTTTACATGAAAGGAAACTAATGCTAGAAAGATTAGCGATGTAGACAAGATCACAAAGTTCAAAATAGCAAAGGGGGATTTCAGATTTAAGTTGGCCTCATTCCTGTGTCTGAATTTTTAAACTGGCTCTCAAGATAATATTTTTAATTTTAGCTGGAAAGGAGCTATTTTTTGTTCCTCTTATGTAGTGCCTCAGTCCCAGCTTCCAGGTAATGTTTTGTTTCAGTAGCAGCAACCCTATAGAATCCTTGATCAGAGCCATCAGTGGGTCGTGACAAACTCTGCGGCTAACACTAAAGGCATGCATCCCAGGGAAAGTGGGCGCATTAAGAAACTGTCCTGGCCATGCCTTTGGAGAATTCTATGTAGTAGGAAATTGCTTGTTCCTCCAAGATGTTGACCCCAGGTTCTGAGCTCCTGGAAATCACTTACATAAATTGTGCATTCTCAGCTCTCCGTAATACAATACCTGTTGAAGTTAGGGGATGGGGGAGGTATGTGACTAAATACAGCTTCCATGCTGTTAGTCTTTTGACAGATATTCTCTGAGTACCTACTATTTGTCTGCCCTCATACTTGATCAACTCTTGTCACTCTCATCTGTGTTTGCACAGATGTCTCCTATTTCTTTTATTGGAGGGACACTTATTCTTTTCATCTTACTTTTTGCTTATTTCCTTGGCAGTTTCTCGTAGGCAGTCTCTGGTCATTTTCCTAATGGAGTAGTCCCTGAGAAAAAATCTTCTGAACACTCACAGTTAGTGCTCTGGGTGGGGCCGGGGCCAGCCGCCAGGCAAGCAACCTGTGTTGTCACAGGGCCTGTGATTAGAAGGGCCCTGGACTTGGTTGACTGCTCAGTTCTTGATGTCTTGAAGTGCTTATGGATTTTTGAACAAGGAGCCCTGTATTTGCATTTTGCACTTGGCCTCACAAACTATGCATCTGGCCCACTGAATCCAGGGGGAGCTGTGCTCACATGCAATCCTTTCCAGTCCCCCTGCCCCGACCCCCACTCCTCCACCGATCCCACTTGTTGGACTGAAGGTGAATGTGAAGATGAATGGCCAGTTCACCTTGCTAAATGGTAGTCTGCACTCCAATAACCAGTGTCAAACATCTGAGTTACATTTTGAAAGTCGCTCTGCGGTCAGACATCCTTTAGGTATAGAATGGTAGAGTCAGAAACATGACTTACATTTAGCTCTACCACTTAGGAGATGATCTTAATAAGTCACTTAATGTCTTGGGGCCTCAGCTTTTTTTATCTGTTAAATGGAAAGAAGTATCTGCCTTACAGACAAGGTATCTGCCTTATAGAGACAAATGATAATGCATATTTGAATATATTTGAGTGCTATTTGGGCTTCCCAGGTGGTGCAGTAGTAAAGAATCCACCTGCCAACGCAGGAGGCAAAGGAGACCCAGATTTAATCCCTGGGTAGGGAAGACCCCTTGGAGAAGGAAATGAAACCCCGCTTCAGTATTCTTGCCTGAAAACCTCCATGGACAGAGGAGCCTGGTGGGCTACAGTCCATGGAGTCGTAAAAAATCGTATGTGACTGAACATGCATGCATGAGTGTTATTCAAGCTTTGGGGAGCAGGGTAACTTTATTCTTCCCAAGATTTATGTACAATAGCTAAAATTTTTCTATTTAACAGAATAAGCAGGAGTGATCATTTTAAGAAATAACTGTTGGAGCTAGGGAATCCACAAAGAAGTAGATCAAAGGAAACATAAAACTTTGCAGAGAATGCGTGACATTTCTGCTGTTGGAAACTATCAAAATGATTAAATAACCACTATTATATTTTCAAGTTCTTGTGCAGTTCTCATTATTTTAAATAACAATTAAGATCTCAGGAGCATCATTTCTCAGCTACAAATCTATTGTCTTTCTGCACATTAGCCTAACACTTCAAAAATTAGACCTGGAAATATTAGGGAGGAATTTGCAACTATGTGTCTAACTTCCTAATTGCTTATCTTCATCTTTCTCTTGTCCTTCTATTTGTTGTCCTTCTATTTGATATTAAATTCTTGTCATTGTTTAAAAACAAGAAAAAAAATTGTTTAAAATAGTATTGCTCCTGTGTGTCAGAAGCTGCTGTCAATCTTCCACCCCCCCTCCATTTCTACCCAGATATGGGCAGTTACCCTGGCGTAACTTCTGTTAAAAGCTTAAAAAAAAAAAAAAAAAAACTACAGGAAACTGTACTCACCAGAACTGCCAGTCTTCTGTCCTGTTAGCTAGTATGAGGTGGAGAACCTAGCCATTTTTGATGGTTGTGCTCTTTTTTTAAAAAAAATTTTTTTTGAAGTTTACTTGTTTCACAATGTTTTGTTAGTTTCTAGTGTAAAGCAAAGTGATTCAGTTATCTGAGTGTATGTGTGTATACATATATTGGGTTGCATGTCGAAAAGAATATGAAAAAGAATATATATGTGTGTATACATGAAAGTGAAAGTGTTAGTCATTCAGTCGTGTCCAACTCTTTGCGACCCCATGAACTGTAGCCCACCAGGCTTCTCTGTCCATGGAATTCTCCAGGCAAGAATACTGGTGTGGGTAGCCATTTCCTTCTTCAGGGGATCTTCTAACCCAGGGATCAAACCTGAGTCTCCTGCATTGCAGGCAGATTCTTTACCACTGAGCTGCTATGTACATGTATATGTGATGTATATTAGATTGGTCAAATATTTGTAACATCTTTTGGAAAATCCACAAAGAACTTTTTGGCCAACCCAATATATGTACAGATATATGTGTGTATATATATATATATATATATATATATATATATATATATATATATAAATATATTCTTTTTCATATTCATTTCCATTATAATTAACCACAGGATATTGAACATAGTTCCCTGTGCTATACAGTAGGGCCTTGTTGTTTATCCATTCTCTATATAATACTTTGCATCTGCTAATCCCAAATTCCCATCCACTCCTCCCCGACTCCCTTCCCCCCTGAGAGAACAAAACGACAAGTCTGTTCTCTATGTGTATGAGTCTGTTTCTGTTTCATAGTTAAGTTCATTTGCATCTTATTTTAGATTCCACATATTAGTGGTATCATATGGTACTTGTCTTTCTCTTTCTGACTTAGTATGACCTCTAGGTCTATCCACATTGCTCCAAATGTCATTTCATTCTTTTTTTATGGATGAGTAGTATTCTATTGTGTGTGTGTGTATATATACATGTACATATATTTGAAGGTCATGCTCTTAAATAAGCTTTCTCTTATCCTCCATGGCTGTTTTAACCATTTTCTGGAAAGTTGGCTCATCCACTGGTTTAAATAGTTCATTTTTGGGTGCATTTGCTATATTTCCAGAATAAAGTGCATAATGTGCATTCCTGATTTACAAGCTGGGCTTTGTATCTATTTCTTCCAAGTCTAGAATTTGCTTCTTGGTTAAAAACATCATATTTCCAATTTAGTAGAAAAATAGATGGGCCGTATGCTGCTCCAAAAGTTTAGGAAGGGGATATCTCACAACCACTGCTCGGGCTAGTTCATCCCCAAGCAGCTCATCTTGGAGGTGGGCAGCCTTGCCTAATCTGTGTACAAATGATCCCAACACCCAAGCAATACATACCATTTGGCCATTAAGATGGTCAAAAACATTGATCAGCCATTTGTGGTTCTGTT
The DNA here is from genome assembly GCF_032452875.1 of Bos javanicus. Lineage (NCBI taxonomy): Eukaryota > Metazoa > Chordata > Mammalia > Artiodactyla > Bovidae > Bos > Bos javanicus. Next base: position 21,909,367 of record NC_083897.1, read on the forward strand.
TTGCTTATCATATACACATGGCTACACAGCGTAAAATTTAAAGTTAAAAAGCAATTTTACAGTTCTTTATATTTCGTTTCATTTTGTCATATCACCAAGAACCATTCATAAATGAATCTTCATATTCCTATGGCTTAGCTTCTGGTCTTATCACAGATCCTGCCTTAGCACTTTGGCTATTTAAAAAAAAATAGGCAATAACCCTCCTGGATTAGTGTCCTGTGAGGTGTTTCACTAGATCTGTCAAACTCGCTTTCTCCCTAATACTCCAAGACTGAGAGATTGGAGTACTTTGGAAGGGGTTGTGCAGTCTTAAGCAAAATATACCCTCATTCACAATATTAATGACAAAAGGGAAGCAAAATGCAGTGATTCCATTTGCCTTCAAACCAGCAAAGGGACTTTGTTTCTGACTGGCTGCTACTGACAGCAGGGCCAGAATTGTGTTTGATGCTCAAGGAAAAGATGACCCCACCCACCCCAGGAGGCTGGCTGCCCAACGTCAAGGACAGACCAGAGTGCTGGAAATGCTGGGCTCTACCAAAGACCCAGGCAATCTGCTTCTCCTCCCCAGGCTCCCATTTTTGCAGCTGTAAAAGGAGGTCCTCAGAATGAGTGGGTGTTGACAGGGAGGTGACAGGTAAGAGACTGTAGAGAATTGTGGCAAAGAGCAGGGGCTATGGAGCCCGGTAGCCTGGGTTCACATTCTGGCTCTGCCATTTACTGGTTAAGTGGCCTGAGAGAAGGTATTTAAGCACTCTGTGCTTCAGTTTCTTCATCTGCAGAAACCGGGAGGTAGTAGTGCCTACTTCACAACATTGTTAGGGGAGCAAAATGAACACATGCATGGAAAGACCTTAGCACATGGTAAATGCTCAAGAAATTATAGCTATTTATCGGTGGTCTGCCAGCTAAGAAAGATCTAGAATTTCTGATTAGGATACTGTCTGATTCCAGGGTCCCAGAAAGCCCCAAATATCAAGCTTCCCTAGTGTCCCTCAGCCATCCCACTACTGAATACTAAGTCTCTCTCCTTCAAAGTTCCCTCTCCAGGCCCCATCACCATACACACCACACACATCCTACCCCCTCCCTTCACAGTGCTTTGCCCAGACAAACAGGACATCCACAGACACACAACACACACGGGCCCAGAATAAAACACTTCCACACTCTTACATCATTCCAAGGAGGCGCTCACATACATTTTCCACACCACACATTACACAAAGCTCTCTCTTCCCTTTGACTGACTGAGACCTCATTACCAGAAGTTCAGATCCCTTCTCTTTCCAACTCTAAAGTGAAATGAAAGTTGCTCAGTCGCGTCCAACACTTTGTGACACCATGGACTATACAGCATGGAATTCTCGAGGCCAGAATACTGGAGTGGATAGCCTTTCCCTTCTCCAGGGGATCTTCCCAACCCAGGGATCGAACCCAGCTCTCCCGCACTGTAGTCGGATTCTTCCAACTCTATATGGGCACCCAATAACAGAAAGAGTCCCTTTCCGGATCGTAGTTGCTGCCATAATCTCTGCTTCAGAGGTCAGTGCAGAATTATACATCAAACACCTGTCATCCAGATTCTGTTTGCTGAGCCTCTAGGCAGCTTCCATGGCCAGTGTATACTGGGAGCTGCTGGAACACAGAAATCGTGTTCTTCCATGGGTTGAGGTCCGGGACTAATTATTGGGCCAGAAGAACATAACACGTGTGGAGCTCTAACTTATTTGGATAGTTTGAATTCTCCACGGCAGTGGTTCAGGTGTCAGGCCAGTCACGGAGAACAGTGGGAAGCCGGAAAAAGCAGCTAGCGCTGGAAATTCGATTTAAGCAAATGGGTCCCCTGTCTTCCAGCTGCCACCTTGCACAGTGACCATCTCTTCAAGGTTATGGAACCTGTATGGAGCACCCTCTAGCCTCAGATTTCCTCTCAGTCTGTAAAAGCTCTTCCTCCCCACTGCCCTGTCAGGTGAGGCACTAGAGCTGTGATGCAGGGGTCGTGGTGCTCCGGCAAAGACCCAGGCTCCTCTGGACCACAGTCCTGCTGGGAGACTTGTGCCAGACACATTTCTGCTTCTCTCTGGGTAGCACTTTGTCCATCAGCTATGGAAAATTAAAGGCCATGTTCTTGTACTTCCTCTTTGGTGATACTTCCTCTTTGGTGAGTTGTCTGAGATGATTATTTGAGCTCTGCTCACTTATTTCGAAGACCACACAAGGTTCCATCCTGGATTTGAAAAGTAGCCCTGACCTTGGAGCTGCCCCTGGACCTGTAGTTATCCCCTGAAGCCAAGAGGATTCACTGATCAGAGCATTGAGTAAGGGGTGGAGCTTAAGAGCCTTTACCACTTATAATTGTAAAGCCACCCTGAAGAGATCAGATGTCACCTTCCACAACTAAAGACACCTGTAGGCAGAAGCCAGGACTAGAGAGCCCAGACCCAGCACAGAGGGAAGGGAGGGGATTGGACTTGTCGGTGGAGGGCTCAGCTTCTGGTCCTGCTCTGCCACCCATCTGCCGAGTGACCCATTCACATCTCGTCTCAGGACCCTTGGTGATGGTGGTGGTGGTTTAGTCGCTCAGTCATGTCTGACTCTTTTGTGACCCTATAGACTGTAGCCTGTCCATGGGGATTCTCCACACAAGAATACTGGAGTGGGTTGCCATGCCCTCCTCCAGCAAATCTTCCCCACCCAGGGATCAAACCTGCGACTTCTGCATTGCAGGCAGTTTCCTGCATCGCAGGCAGGTTCTTTACTGACTGAGCCACCAGGGAAGCCAGTCTCTAAGGTCTCTTCCAATTTTGAGATTTTTTTTTTTCTCCCTCAGGCTTTTACATAGCGTATAACCTATTCTAGAGTTACACACTCTGTCCCTAGTCCTGATCCAGTTTTTTGTTGCCAGGGGAAACAGGCCTGCAGACGTGTATGATGATCCTTACTGCCCACACCAGTCACCAAGTGCACATCCATCCTCCATCAGCAGGGTCACCTTTGTGTCTGGACGACAGCACATTCACATTATTCTTGATGGGCTAAGAGCACCATTGACTACCTGACAGACAAAAGGCAGTGGGTCCTTCATGACTGCATTATGTGCTCCTACTGCCAAGGAAACTGACTATCTGATCACATGAGCTGGTGGATATGGAAGGGCTGTGTAAAATATAAAGTATGGTAGAAACGAGAGTTGCTACTAAAATAGTAAAACACTTATCCAGTGTTATGCTGTGGCTACTTCTTGCCATTCTTGTTGAAATAGGTAATTGATCTTAGCATCTACCTAACCACAGAAAGATTATTTGATGTGTTGTTTCTATAAGCTCCTTCTTACCTAAGTGAAAGGAAAAAAAAGTTATTTAGCATTTTTAATCCTGGGGCACTGAATTCGGTTTCAGTCAGTGTTTTTTGACCTTCCTTAATAAGAAAATGCCAGCTTTTCTAGCCTGTAATCTGGTTATCTAATACCTTGCTAAAGTGATTAAAATTGATTAAAATGAGGAGGGAATGCTCTTTTAAAAAAAGAAAGAAAACAGAAAATGATTGGATTTCTATGCCTTAGGTTATAGTTAAGGAAAGATTGAATTAACTTGATCTTGATTGAATAAAGGACACTCTAAACAATTTTAAACTTATTCCAAGTCTGAGCACTGTTTCCTGGAACGCTTCAGCACAAAATGTCACTGTCACTTTTATTTTGTAAGTGCACATATCTTTTAATGCATAGATAATGTACTTTATAGAGGCTCTGTGAAGAGCATTCACACACACGCATAGATATTTATTTACAACTGTTTTGCCAAACCAAAATAGAAGAGGCTTCCTTGACTTTCAAGCACTTGCATTTTCCAATTTGAAGACAGAGAATTATGACTGCAGAGCACCTCATTTACATAACCAAGAGGTGGCAGTGTTACATCCATTATGTATTCATTGCACCATGTATCATTAAACAATAAAAAAGTGAAATCTGTAAATACAAATATGTGACAAATATTTCGGTCTTTTTAAAATGGCTGCTTTAGTGATAGCTACTAAAAACATTCATTAAAGTGTGATGTTTCCTTGTAAAGAACAATCACTGCCTCCTCCCCCCGCCAAAAAAAAATATCAAAGCTAGAAACCACAATTTATTACTACCAGTGAGTTTATAGCAGCTTTGGGAATCCATACACATCCCCTTCAGTAATCACTTGTTTTCTGGTAAAACATTTACCTCCTTCCCAAATATAGATAAAAATCAATTTTAAAAAATCACACAATTTTCCAAAGTAAAAACTTCTATGTAAAAAAGCAATTTAGAATGAAAGTCAAAGAGTCGAATATAAACAGCATCCTACAAACTGGCTATTATTACAGAAAAATAACTATTTAAAATCAAACCTTTTGGTGACCTCCCAAGATTGTTTTGAGCATCTGCTAAATTATACTTTATGACTTGTGACTTGGGTTACAGTCCAATTAAATTTTACCTAAGCTACCTGAATCTGTTCTATTTTGGGTTTTCTATTTCCAACCAGTATAGGAGATTGAAAAACAATAACAGCAGAAGTAAAAAAAAGAAACGTTTAAAAACTGGAACTATTGGGTCACCAGTTTCTTATAAGACTACTCTCAGTAAAAATCAATATCATAAATATATCTGAGCAGTGAGGGATGGATATTTGGAATAGCAGTTCTTAGAAAAGTAGTTTAAATAGAAATTGAGTACATCCGGCCTTTTAGAACATTAGGCAGCTCAAACTTTCTGTCACTTATGGAGAAAATATGTTATTTTAAACCATGAACTACATAATGCAAGATCTCTAAATGCTCACCATCCCTAGAACTAAACCATTTGGAAATACCTTTATTTAATTTATATACTTATGCTACCTACTAGAATCAGCCCACAACCTAACATCTAGAATATTTTGTTGAACAAGTTCTAAAAGTTACCTAAAAACAAGTAAAGGGCATTTAGAGCCTTAATATCTGACACACACTAAAAATTACCAATTTCTAAAAGAAATATTCTAAGGAAGAGTCATGAGATCCACGTTTTAATTGTGGGCACTTGAATATTTTAGATCTGTCCTTTTTATTTCTTCTTCTGTATTTAATTTTTCAGCAATTGTGGTTGAAAATGGAGAGTACTGAATATTTTTTTTTCACATACGGCACAAACAGCAAACATTCTCTCAGTGTCTAGACTGAGAACCTAGTCTGGGACAATTCAATCTATGGACAGGATTCAAAGAGCACACATGAGGATTATGTAGTGAGATGACAGAGAGGAGTGGTGGTGTGCCAGTGGCCACATGAGTAGATCAAATACTCCCTTCCAATAACTTCAAAGTGGGCAAGGCTTTTACTTTCTGAAAAGGGCTGAAGGAGTTCATTTAATTCTTAAAGTCACCCCTAAGAAATCTTCCAGTTTCATCACTTTGTGGACGAATTTCTAGTCTTGATTTCATTTTTAATCAAATCGGATCCAATCTGTTGTCATTTCCTCCAAAATGAAAATTAAACTGTACTTTAATGTCATAATTGAATTTATATTCTCTTTTGTGGTTGCATCATGACATTTGATGTCTCATCAACCCCTCACTTTCCTGTGTATCCAGATACTCCCCACCCCAACCCCCTGCCTCTGTTTTTCCTCCTTACTAAGAGATTTCTTATTCCAAGGAAAGATACATGTTGGTCAAGAGAAGAAGGAATCAACAAGAATACTATCAACATTTATTCAATTATTTACAGCATGTCAGGTACTCTACTAAAGAGCTTTACACTGATTTGCTTATGTAATCTTCACAAGGCCATTTCAGGTAGATATTGTAATTATCCCTCTTTGAAAAAGTAGAACACTGAAACTCAGAGATGTGAACTGACTTGGCTAAAGTCACACAGCTGGTAAATGCCAAAGATACAACATTATTCCTTTTAAAGGAGGCACCATCAGCACCAATAACTTCCATTTACTGAATTGCATTATGTGTCAGATACCGTCCTAAGCATCTTACTAGCATCAGTTTTTGTAATCCTCACAGGGGCTGACATTATCTCCACTTTGCTGCTGCTAAGTCGCTTCAGTCGTGTCTGACTCTGTGCGACCCCATAGACGGCAGCCCACCAGGCTCCCCCGTCCCTGGGATTCTCCAGGCAAGAACACTGGAGTGGGTTGCCATTTCCTTCTCCAATGCATGAAAGTGAAAAGTGAAAGTGAAGTCACTCAGTCCTGTCCGACTCTTAGCAACCCCATGGACTGCAGCCTACCAGGCTCCTCCGTCCATGGGATTTTCCAAGCAAGAGTACTGGAGTGGGGTGCCATTGCCTTCTCCACTTTATCTCCACTTTAGAGATAAGCAAATGGAGACACAAAACTTATGTAACCTGCATAAGGGCAAATAGACTGTAAGCTGGGATTCAAGCCCAGCTCTCTGTTGACTCCAAAACTCTTAAATGTCCTGCTCGAAAATACACAGAACTGCAAGTGGGCTCCAAGGATGACTCAGTTTATGAAAAGCATACTCAGATAATTCATGGAGCTCTTCAAAGATGCAAAATTTGACTTTATACTTCTGAGTGATAGCTCCCCTTCAAAAGTAGAGCCAGGGACTCTCTCTGCACAGAAACTCACTTTCCCCCTTTACTCAGTGTAGTGTTGCGTTCTGTCCTGTAAGTAGGAGTCAATCCAGAAAGAAACCTGCTCCTGTCAACCTTCTGACTCAGAAAAATCTTAATCGACCAGTTTCATCAAGAAAGTTGAAGATCTTGCCCATATAAATACCACTTATAGATATAAGTGATTTCTTGCCAACACTTACACCATCAAAGCACCATACTAGTAATGAATCCCTTTGGATTTCACAGATTCTTTGGAGTGGTGCTGGTTGAAGAAGGGCATGAATATTTGCATATGAGGGGACAGATCATTGAAGAGTAAGATCTAAGAGATCCAGAGAAATGAATTAGAAATGGGAGAATTTCAGACACGCTTTATGGATTGTAATGCAAACCTAGGACTACAGAGCATCTTTTTTCTCAGGGAAAAAAAAAAAAAGCTTCTTGGCACTAATGCATCATGAAGCAGAGCTATCTACAAAAGACCACAATTAAAAAATCTTTCTTTTACTTTGTACTAAAGAAATGATTTCTATCTTAGTCTCCAAAGATTAAAAAGGCTCATGTGCAAAGATAGAGACATCCATGTCTTGAATTATTAAAGTTGTCAGTCCCTATTTTTAAAAAGTCAAATTAATGTGCAGTCCTGGATGTCTGAGCCTCATTTCCACTTGTAGGAGACAGCAGGAAGGATGCTGGCTCCCTCTCTCCATTTCTTTGTTAAGTAATGAACAATCTGAAATGATGAATTATTTGTAATCAACCTGTCCATTAAAAAAAAAAGTCTAAAGAGGAACACAATCATCATCAGTTGAAGTTTGGGTTCAGTAGCACGCTTGTCTTTGGAAAGATATTAATAAGTATTAAATCTTATCTGTTGGTGTGTGCATTAGAAATTTATTGCAAGCTAGTCTGCTGGCTTTGCCCTATGCTATGCTGTATATTGCTGGTATGTATCATGAAAGAGCTTAGTGATATGGTCTTACCTCGGAGACTTTCTGTTTAAGCATTGTACCCATGAATATAGGCTATTTCAACCAGAGTAAGTATCATGAAGATAAGACTTTAAGTCAAAGTCTCTCTGACCTGGGGCAAATTACTTAACCATCGTGCCTTAGTTTTCTTTTGTATAAAATACAGTGTTTGATTCATTCATTCCACAGGAGTTTTGGGTAGCTATTATATGCTCAGCACTAAGGCTGTCCTGGTAAACAAGACAAAGACTTTGCCTTCATGCTGCTTGTAGTCTAAGTGGAGAGGAATCCAATAAATATATAAACAAATAATAAAATATATAATTTCACAGAGTAATATTTCTATGAAAAAATAAAGTAGAATAGAGGAAAAGAGAAGGATGGGTAAAATGGATGGACTGTCTTTTTGATAGAATGTTCCACAAAGGCTTATTTGAGGTAGAGACTTCTGAGCAGAAGCCCAAATAATATAAAGAATCCAGTCATGCAAAAATTTAGTAGATGAGCTTTCCAGGCAGAAGTAGACAGCGCAAAAACTCTAAGGTGAATTGCTTAATATGTTGGAGGTACAGGCTGGAACACAGGAAAGAAAACTGGGAGCAGTAGGAGATATGGCAAGATCATAGAGGGGCTTCTAGGCCATCGTAAGACTGTGGGTTTTTTTTCTAAGTGTGATAGGAGGTTGCTTGGGACTTACATTTTTTGGAGACAATTCTGTCTGCTCTGCAGAGAAGAAACTATAGGGGAGCAAGGGTGGAACAGAGAGCAGTGGGGAAACTATTATAAAAATCCAGACAAGAAATGATGTTGGCTTAGACCCGGATTATTTTTAGCAGAGGTGGTAAGAAACAATCAGATTTGGGACATTATTTTAGAGGCAGAGCCAACACAATTTCCTGATGCTGGGAGGGATTGGGGGCAGGAGTTAGAAGGGGACAACAGAGGATGAGATGGCTGGATGGCATCACTGACTCAATGGACATGAGTTTGAGTGAATTCCGGGAGTTTGTGATGGACAGGGAGGCCTGGCGTGCTGTGATTCATGGGGTTGCAAAGAGTCAGACATGACTGAGCGACTGAACTGAACTGAAAGAAGAAGATGTAAATGAAAAAGAGAAGAGATCCAAGGGCTGAACCTGGGTCACTTGTCCATTAAGAGATTAAGTAGGTCAGGTGTGAATCAAGAAAGGAAACTGGGAAGGAACAGCTAGTGAGGTAGGAGGAGAAATAAAAGAGATTAGTACTTCACAAGGCAGGAAGAAAGCAATAAATTGTGTCAAATTTTGCTAAGAGATGAAGTAAAAATGAGAAATGGGAATTGACCAACAAACCTAGCCACATGGAGATTACTGAGAAATATTGAGTTGGCCAAAAATTTCATTTGGGTTTTTTTATTTGTAAGATAAGAAAAAGTTCATTTAGGTTTTCTCATCTTACAAAAAACTCAAGTGAACTTTTTGGCCAACCCAATATAATACTAGAACATATTAATTATATATATTAAAGGTGGTTGCTGAAGAATGTTTCACAAAAGCCTATTAGAGTTGGCTGAGGAGACAGTGGAAGGCAAAGGAGAGGCAATGAGTATAGACAACTTGTATTTTTAGAAAATTTGCTATGAATAGCAGCAGAAAAATGATGTACTGGTGATGCTGCTCTCACTTGATTATAATGAAGGTGCTTTGCAAACTTAAATTGATATACCAGTAATTAGGTTTATGATAAAAGGTAATTACTTCTTAATATCTATAAACTAGCAAATTCACTTTATGTGTCACTATGTACTCACTCTTTGCTAGGGTTTATTAATGTTTTTAATTGGCCACTCTCATGTTTACTCTAAGCACACAACAGTCTTAACTGAGTTAGGCACCCCTTAATATGAAGCACAAACCTTTCACCACGTGCTCATTGGTATTGTGGATGCCTTAATTCACTGAGAGACGGAATCTAAGAGAACATCTATCATTTTCCTATCAGCTTATATCCTCTGACATATAGACTACCCAGAAGGACTACACTTTCTCTTCAGTCTTCCATAGGAGCATAAGATCTGTGAGGAAAATAAAATAAGATGAGTCAAAGTTCTGGAGAGTGGCTTGTGGTCAGTGTCTCCATTATGGAAAGAGATGCATCAGATTAAAGAACAAAACATATCTTGATTTCATTTTTTTATGAGACAATGATGGAAAGGAAAGGGAAATAAAACTTGCATTGAAATGAAACTTTCAAAAAGACCTGAGGGATAGACATGTGATTGTAATTTTTTTTCATTTCAAGGTGTTTAAGAAGTTCTTTAGAACCTGATTCCATTCACTTAAAAAATGGAGATAGAGGAGGAATTTATGCCAATAAGTGGCTGACAGTATTAATTAGTTCTGGAAGTTCTGGCTATCACCAATATTCTCTGTATTCTCAAATGATACTTAGAGTGAAAGAGAAACAGAATTTGACCTAAGGCAAAGTAAATATTGACTGCCATTTCAAGGGTTTATCTGGCAGACTTGATAAAAATGAAGGATGCCCAGTGTACCAAGGAGAGAAAGAGCTCCTGACTCCAGGTACAAAGTCTGTAGTCACCACCCACAGCCATTCAGGTCAGGAAAGGGAGCTCTCAGTTTGGAAAACAACCTACAGTGTGAATTTCAGCCTACCTACACACACACACGTGCCTATGCGCGCGCAAGTACACACACACACACACACACACACACACACAACCTTTGTGCAGCCTAGTAGCTAAAGATCAACTCTGGATAATGTTCTTCATGGAGAGAGCAGTCAGCAGATGTACAAACTCTGTTTGTTGACTTCTTTATTCTCAGGGCTGATTGTGTTAATTTCCAAAAACTCTTGCCTTGATGAGAGCTAGTGGGGAGAAAAAGGAAGCAGACTCTGTGGCATTGTATAATTATATCCACATTTAAAATTTTCTTTTTGTTTCTCATCAAGATGCAAGGCTTACTATATGTCACTGTGCACTGACAGCGCTAATAGAAGAAAAATAAAGCAAACAATTAGCCTTGGGGAAAAGAGAAACTAATGCACAATTCATGAATTTGCTACTCATTCATACCTGCTGTGATTCTAACAGAGTTGATGAAATACAGCAGTGAGTGATTTTGAACAATTTTGATTTAATCTTCTGTTTAAAAACACTAGTGTTGTGATTATTTAAACTGTGACTTCTTATGGATTATATGCAGAATAGCCTTTCTCTGACAGAGATCACATTTTATAGTTTCATACAACCTTCCTAAGTAGGCCTTAGATGAGAGTCAGGGCAGCTTCATTACTGATCCCAAAGCACCCCTTGATGGGATTCAGTTTCACAGAGAGTTTCCCTCTGCAGTCAGAATTTAGGTAGATTCCAACTGCAGCCAGCTTATGCCAAAATGAGAATTTATTGGTCTAGGTTACCAAGTAGAGAAGAAGGAAGGCTATATATAGCTGGTTGTCAGCAATACCTGGAGCCAGGAGCTTCCCTACACCCTAACTATTCTCTTCTTCTCCATTGTCAATCCACTTCTGTATCAGTTTTATTCTCAGATTAGCTTTTTAAATGCTAGGGAAGAGATCTTATTGATCCAACTTGGGTTAGGTTCCCATTGTTATACCAGTGAATAGTCCCTCAAGAGCCACCCCTGGGAAATACAAAACTATTCATGCTCCCAAGAAGCTTGCCAAAGTCCTTAGAAAAGTGGTTTCTGGGGGGATGCCAGTCACATACCATTACCTGGACTAAGACCAGAAGTAGTTACTACCTGCCTACAGATTTGGAGCTATTTCTATCTCAGACAAGATTAATGGAAAATCAAATGAAAGAAAGGGAAAGAATTCACAACCATATTTACCCCTCCAATAAATCAAATGGGTTTAATTTTGCTGGGACTCCCTTCTAGGTCCGTGGGCATGGGTGTGTTAGGATTGCGGGGAGTTCATTACTCAGCCTTTTTTTCTTCTCTCTGAAAGCGGTCGAGAATTAGACACAGAAACCCAGTGAAACTTATTTGTTTATAGTTGGTAAAGGATTGGAAGAAGTGGTTTAGACTAGTTACCAAAGTGGAGGTTCCATTTGACTCCCTTTCAAGTCAACTAACATGAGATTTGCATACGGGAAGAACTGGGTCTGCAGACCAGGCATTTCCCAGGTAACCATGCAGAAGGTCATACCCTGGATAAGCAGGAGGCGGGGGACAACAGAGAGGGAGACTTCTAGTCTTGCCTTTGGAAGCTAGGTCCTGAGCCCTGATCCAGCTCTCCTTATCATACATGGAAACAGAGTTAGGGAGAAGAGCAAATGCCCCCAAAGAGAACAAGCAATAAACATATGTATGCATGTACCCAGTGACCCTTTCCCTAGCTTGTTAATCAGATAAATCGTTTTTCCTCCCTAGGAGAGGAAAAGTAAGAGATAAAGAGAAGGGCTAAAAGGCTTCTTTGATACTACTTCCTCCTGAAGAGTGGAGCAAAAGTTCTCTCATGGGACTATGAGGACAGGGGAACTGGGTCCACGCCAACAAAATATTATAACCATGACTATACTAGAGTTATATTCTTTATCCTTTATTTTTCACTTTTTATGTCTTAAGTATTTTCTGTGTTATTTACCTTGTCTTCCAAATCATAATTATAATGACTGCATAATGTCTCATCCTTTAGACTATTACCGCTTCACCAGATACTTTACCTTTATTAAATATTTAGATGGTTTCTTATTTTTCTACCCTAGCTAACACTTAAATGGACATTTTTATGACTATGGTTTATTTTCTCCTTTTGGATTACTTCCTGAGGTTGAATTCTCAGAAGCAAGATTACTATGCCAAAGGCTATACATATCCAAACCCAAAATGTTTATCCCAGCCTACACTGCCACCAGTGACTTAGGCATGTGCCAATTTTACCACAGCATTGTGTAGTCAATAGCATTTTGGTTTGACTAGTTTAATGGCTATAAAAAGTACTTCATTAATGTTCTCTTTTTTACTTTGTTTCTTGCTAGAAGGTTTAAACATTTTCCCATATGCTTGTTTACTAATAACACTTCCTTTTATAAATTGTTCATCTACATTGCCCACTTATCTATTGAGTCTCTTAATGTTTTTTCTTAGCAATTTGTATGAGCTTCTTAGATTATAGTCCTTTGTCATGTTTACTGGTAATTTTTTCTCATCTGTTTTTTGCCTTATTATTTTAACCATTTTTATGTATATGTAGAGGTTTAGATGGAGAAGGCAATGGCAACCCACTCCAGTACTCTTGCCTGGAAAATCCCATAGATGGAGGAGCCTGGTAGGCTGCAGCCCATGGGGTCGCTAAGAGTCGGGCACGACTGAGCGACTTCACTTTTACTTTTCACTTTCATGCTTTGGAGAAGGAAATGGCAACCCACTCCAGTGGTCTTTCCTGGAGAATCCCAGGGACGGGGGAGCCTGGTGAGCTGCCGTCTATGGGGTTGCACAGAGTCGGACATGACTGAAGTGACTTAGCAGCAGCAGCAGAGGTTTAGAATTTATGGAGTCTACATCAGCCTTTTCTTCATTGTGAATTCTTCAATGGTTTCAAAGCTAATAATTTTATCAATCTCTTGTTCTGGTATCTCTTGGGGGATAGAGTTATATTAAAAAAAAAAAGACATGTCACACTTCCAAAAAAGTTTCATAAGGATCAAAGCAACCTTGAACTCAACCACAGTTTCTAAAGGAATTAGTTAAGCTTCAAGTTGATTTTTCCTTATTCATGCTGAAAAAGACTTTTTCTCTTTAAGCAACCAAATATGGATCACAGCGGGAAGTATTAACTTCTAACACTTTCTGAAGAGCACAAACCTTCTGTTATTCCATTCACATAAAATACCAGTTGACAGATGGTATTTGCCAGAAAATAGGGGAGAAAAGCATTTGAGCAGAGATTTATAAATTGAAAATTCTCTCAAGAAAAGTACCTGTCTATTTAGTTGGATATTAAAGAGATAATAAGTCTGAGGTCAGTGTAGGAAAATGTAAAGATAGGAGGAAAGGAATTTTGATCCTAAGCCTACTTTTAATTCTTAACTAGCTATGTGACTTTCATTAACTATTTACCCTCTCTGGGCCTAAGTTTTCTCCTAGATTTAATAAGGAAACTGAACTAGAACATTTATTAACTCCCTTTTGGTGCTAGCATTCTATGATTCTTCATTCATTCTTTCATTCATTCAGTAAATGCATCTTGAACCCATAATTATGTGGCAGGCACTCTGCTCATTGCTAGGAGTATAATGTTAAATAAGAAACAGTCCTTATATTCACTGACCTCTAGTAGGGAGAAGAGAGACATAGTAGAACATTGACAAGTCGTGTGGTCAGTTCTAGAATGGTGGTGGAAAGGAAGAGTTATGCACTGGGGTAATACCTCATCCTCATGCCTTCCTCAGCACAAGCTGGGCTGGCAAGGGAAAGATTTCTGGGGGCAGTGACACCAAACTGAACCTTCAAGATGAATGGGATTTCATTAAGGAGAGAATAGGTGTGGGCCTAGGAGGCAGTCTATGCAGAAGAATCGGTAGGAACAAAAACTGAAAGCATAAAATAGCAGGAAGCCTGTGGAGAGCTACAAGTTCTGATGTTACGGGAACTTGGAATTTTCAGCACAGAGACAAAGCTAGAAGATAAGGCTCAGCTCATAAAGGACCCCTTGCATAAAGCTAAGAAAACTGGAATTTATTCTCAAAGAAATGGAGAGCAATCCTAAGACTTTGGGCATGAGAACACCAAGGTCAGGTTTGTGTTCTGGCAGAAGCAGGCACGGTGTACAAGTAGGGGCAGGATCAGATAATTCAGTGAAAAGCTATTGTCATAATCTAGGTATGATCCCATGGCTTAAATGAGGACATAAGGGTGGCTGCATATGGTTGTTCAGGTTTTTCATTGCACAAGAGTGCAGTGAAAAGGGGGCAAATGGAAGCTGGAATCTAGTCTGGGCTCCAGTCACCAAGAACTTCAGTGAGAGGCCTTACCCTATTTGAGAAAGAGATAACTGTGTTCTAATTCACACAAAGAAGTCATAAGGGCTGGTATTAACCTTGAGGGTAGTGGTCATAGATATGGAATAGATCTGAGAAATATTTAGGATGGATGTAAGCAGGACTCTTAAAAATGCTGTTAATATTAAATCTAATTATTTGGTATTTTTAGAAATATCTTATTATGTGGCATTGATCTTTCCCCTCATTAACTTTGCAAGCATAAGTTCTGAACTACAAAAATTAAGTTTATTTAAGAAAAACTACCAGAGTTAACAGAAGTTGTCAGTCCAAATATTAACCCTGCCATGTGTGGTACATAAATGCTGTCACATGGGGTGGGCTATGAAAGATGGAAAACAAAATCTCTTATGACCATAATGCTTCATGGTCTCTTGGTCTATTTATTTATTTTACTGAGTTTGATTTTCACACAAATCTTCTAAGGGAGGCAGAACAAATAACGTTTTTCCATTTTTGTAAATGAATAAACCTAGGATCAGAAAAGCTAAGGGACTGGGCTGTGGTCACACATGTAGACTCAGATACAAGATAAGAACCCAGGTTCCCAGGCTACCATGCCAGCTCTTGTCATTCCTTCACACTGGCTAGCCTCCATGACTACTCTGCCTATTACAGTCTCACTGCTAAACTAGTCTGAGAGATGCAATAGCTGAAAAACCTATATTAATTTTCAGTAATCATCTTGCAGAAATTATACTGATACTTAGAGTTCATTAGTTAAAACCATTTATTCAACTAGAAAAAAATAGTGTCATTCCCATTAGAGTAATGAAGCTGACAGAATTGGAGGAGGTACCTTTTCTCTGGCATCCATTCCAGCATCTGGGCCTTTGGCTCCTGTGGATCGAGAATTTAGAAAGAGGACTGTGAGAATAACTTGTCTCTGTTCCACAATACCTGAGAGGGATTGAGAGAGACTGATTTATTATATGAAATTGGTTTACACAATTAAGAAGGCTGACGAAGTCCCATGATAGGCAGTCAGCAAACTGCAGACCCAGAAGAGTCCATGATGCAGTTCTAGTCCAAGTCTGAAAGCCTGAGAATCAGAAGAGCCAACGCTATATGTTTCAGTCCAAAAACCAGTAACTCAAGACCCAAGAAGACCTAATGTTTCAGTTCAAGTCTGAAGGCAGGAAAATACTGATGTCCCAGCTCAGTGGTCAGCAAAGAGGAATTCCCTTTTACCCACAGGAGAGTCAGCATTTTTGTTTTATTCAGGCTTTTCAACTAATTAAATGAGGCCCATTCACATCATGGAAGGCATTCTACTTCACTTGGTTCAGATTCAAGTTAATCTCATCCATAAATACCCTTGCAGAGTTGCCTAGAATAATGTTGACCAAATATCTGGACACATCATGGCCCACTCAAGTTGACACATAGAAGTAACCATCAAAGTAGGTATATCATAATTATTTATGAAATAGGTGAATGAATTCAACAAACAGTCCTCTGCATCTACTCTGTGCCAACCTCTATAGTAGGTGCTAAGGACACTACTGAGACACAGTCCCCACCCTTGCAGGTCTCACAATCTAGTGAGAAAGGCAAATAGGCAGGAAAAATAGACTATGATGAGTGCTTTGGTTGGGGTAAGCCCAAGGTGCTCTGGAAATACAAAAAATGTCCTGAAAGTAGTCAGGCCCATAGGATCACCAGTCCTTCTTTCTCCCTGAGCTCTAAAGTCTTATGTCTCTCTTCTGCACTGCAATAATCATATTTTGTATATTTATAGTTCTTCTTCAGAGTAGGACATAAGCTACCCTTCAAGAGAGGGGCCTCAAATCTCCCTGAAATGATCTTGGCTCAGAAGCCATTTGAGGCTGTAATGGAAGAGGGCACCATCTTGGATCAGCTCTTATGCACAATCTCAGGAGTCTATGTCTTATTTCCCATTTAAGCTTCTGGAGGTAAATTTTCTCATCTCAAGCCCTAAAGAATATAATTCTGTTCTCTAGTGGACATTTATGTTCCCGGCCAACAACTTGTTAGATATGCTAGGGAGAGAAAAGGGGGTGGGGTGGGGTGCTGAGGTGGGTAGGCCAAAGGGACAGGATATCCTGAAACATTTCATTTGCTTTAAGCTTTTTTCCTGTCATGTCTCCTCCTCCACTGTATCCCCAACCCCATTATGGTCCACACAGCATCAGTCTCTCAAACACACCGTTATAATTGAGGAGCATTTTACTATTGTCTGAAGGCATTAGGAGTTGGCTTAACAGCTCGGCTATTATATTCAACAGAGACTATTCAAATTATAAATAATGCTCATCACCAGCTCTTTTCATTTTAATTTCTTGCCCATGTATGGTATCTCTGCTTGCCAGAATGACAGCTCACTATCAGTGAGCCAACATGGATAGAGAAAGAAAACACCCAAAAGAGAAGAAGAGAATATGAAACTAGCTGAGAAGTTCAGCATACATCCTTCTCTGCTGAGTCTGATCTTGGAAGAGAGGACAACACTTTCAGCGAGAGCTGGAAATCTAGGACAATGTGTCTCTAAGAAATGGAAATCCCAAATCCTGTAGCTAGTCTGCTTCTCCAAACTGGGAAACTGTTTCATGCCGATGCAGTTTTCCCAAGGGACTCAGTGTACTGAGTGTCCTCTGTGGAGTTGCCTCCCCTGCCTTGTCTACCTAGCAAGCCTCTACTTTTCTTTCAAGACTCAAACCTCACTTCCTCTTGAAAACTCCCCAGTAATATTCAAAGGTTGGCTTTATTTTCATGTGCTTATAATGGCACCCCACTCCAGTACTCTTGCCTGGAAAATCCCATGGATGGAGGAGCCTGGTAGCTGCAGTCCATGGGGTTGCTAAGAGTCGGACACGACTGAGCGACTTCACTTTCACTTTTCACTTTCATGCATTGGAGAAGGAAATGGCAACCCACTCCAGTGTTCTTGCCTGGAGAATCCCAGGGACGGGGGAGCCTGGTGGGCTGCCGTCTATGGGGTCGCACAGAGTCGGCCACGACTGAAGCGACTTAGCAGCAGCAGTGTAACAGTTTTACACTTTTTCTTTTGAAATACTTTTATATTTACAAAAGAGTTGCAAATGTAATGCAGTTTCCACAAATCATTCACTTAGCTTCTCTAATGTTACCGTCTCATGGATTCATTACATATTAATTAAAACTAAGAAATAAATTAGCATTGGTACAATACTACTAACTCAACTATAGAACTTACTTGGATTTCACCAGTTTTCTTTTTTTTTTTCTATAAAATTTAATATATTTCAAATAAATATATATACATTTTGTAACCTTCAGTAGGATCCATTATTATTACATAAAAAACACTGATATGTATATCTTTTAAGCATGTAAAAATTACATAGTTGTTGACTACTCTAAGGCAAGTCACTTATCACACATTAAAGAAAGCATTAAAAAATTCATTTTATAATCTTATACAAATGTTTTATATTTACCAAAGCCTACCACAATCCATAGGGCACAAATATTGGCCAACTAATTCTAACTTTTATGTTATACATAAAGTTGTTGTTTTATACCACTACGTTATCTAAGAAAATCAACTTTATAGAGCTTAGCTTTTCTCAGGCATCTGACTTGTGGGAGGAGAGAGGGAAGTCCAGTGAAGTACAAGGAATCACAATGATAACTTTTCTAGAATGAAAAAATAAACACATCTCATTTGCTCACAATACATTTACAAGTCAAATGGCCTCTAAACCAAATGTATATGGAGAGGTTTTGAAGAATAAATTGGATATCCCAGGGGAGGATCAGCTGCTTGTATTGTAAGGTTTCTTAAAAGTAGTGGATGAGCTTGTATACTATAACGTTCCTCATCATCATTTGTGGCATAAAGCAATTCCCATGAAAGATTGGCCCACTGACCTCTAACAGCTTCAGCATTTAACTTCCCAACATGGATCAATAATTCTTGAAGGGTAAATACTCTCCCAGTGTAAACTCCCATATTAGGATCATATCCCAGAGAAAACAAGTATGGTTTTTCTTGTAAAACTGCTTCCTTCCACTTTTCATCAGATACCAAACCTATGTACAGTCACTTTCATATTCTTCAAGGCAGTTAATCAACTCTTTACAGTCTTCTATTGGACCCAAACTTGCTTTATCGATCATTAGTTTCAGAGTGTACCTGAAAGCTTTCAGGGCTAGTTGGAACAGGTCTGGTTTTTCTGTGAGCCAATCCAAGGCAAGAGACCAAGGCAAAACACCACTGTAAACTCTCAATATATGACCAGGACTAGGAATCATATTGTCTACCCCAAACAAACTAAAGTTTGTTTTCCACTGATATCCTTTTTGTGTGCCAGGAGCCAGAGCAAGATCCGACATTGCATTTAGCTGTCAATGTCTCTTTAGTTCTCTCCCATCTGACAGTTTCTCTCTCTTTCCTTATTTTTAACCTTGACACTTCTGAAGAGTACTGGTCAGATATTTTTCAAAATGTCATGTTTTTCCACTGTAAAGTTATTATCGTTCCTTTTCCATACTCTATTCATTAGAAGTGAGTCACTAAGTCCAACCCACACACAAGAAGAGAGGAACAGAGTTATACTTCCTGGAAGAAAAAGCAGCAAATAATTTGTGGACATTTGTTAAAACTACCACAGTAACTAATAAATATTTTGGGGAATACTTTGAGGCTATACATTTATCCCATTTTGACTTAAAGTTTCACCTATTAACTTTAGCATTCCTCATATCTTGCCTGCAGTATTTATCACTATAGTATTCTAACAGTGATTTTATATTTCTCTCATCCTTCCACATTTTAATTAGAATTATTCTATAAGGAAGATTTATCCCTTCTACTCATTAATTTATTCAATCATTCATTTTCCATTTGGAATTATGGGAGTTGATTATACTTTGGGTTATAACTCAACACTAAAACAATTTATTTTGGTGTTCAAATTTTCAAGTGTTAGATACAGGAGCAATTTTACTTTGGTTCTTGGGTCACTTCAGCATCACCTGTAACATTGTATTACAACTTGCCAATCTCATCCAATAAGACAATAAATCCTTGGAGACAGAAATGTCTTATGTATCTTTGCATTCCTAGGGGCTGAACACAGGGCCAGACACATAGTAGGTCCTTGATTAAAACCTGTTGAATGAATGAGCAGATTTTTCTCACTTTATTAAAGAATCTATCACTTCAGCCCTTCACAGGCCCATCTGAGGCCAGAGGACTCTTGGATCTGAGTTGTTTTCAAAGAGTTCATCATTTTCATTTGGACATCATTTAACACAGCTGTAGACCAATTTTGTGAACAGAATCACTGCAGCCAAAGAAGGGGTGTTGTTGAATAGGTGAGCAGAGATAAAGTGTCTGAAACAGTGAGAGTGCTCCCAGAATCCTGGCCTTCCAGGTTGGAAACGTGCTTTGTGAAAAGCACTTGGAAGCCATCTGCTCCCTGAACATGAGGCCCACACACTCTCCTTCTGACTGAAAAGTTGTCACCCTGACACTCCAGGCAGGAGCAGGAGAGCTATATAGATTTTAAAGTAAGGCTATTCAGGCAAATCTTTGGCTGAGCAATGTAACACTTGAAGATAACGTCTTCTATATCTCAGCATTTTTGACATTTATTTTCATTTTCTGATTTACATTATTCTGGGAGAAAAAGCCAGCAAGTGGCAGAATTTTAGAAAATCTATGACTCTTACTCATTTTTGTCTTTAGTAGGGATCACCAATCCAGGTTTCTTGATAGAAAGCTCAAAGCTCCTGCAGGCAAAGCTGTATGGGATGTTCTTGGTCTCTGCCCAGGCATCATAGAGCTAGAAAAGGCTGCCCTTAGGCAAACCACAGCTACTCTGGTCTTTCAAAGACCAGAAGAGGAAGATAAGCCATGATCTTTGTGGCAGGGTAAAAACCTTTCTCGAACAGCAGCAGAGTTGGCTAAGGAGTCCATCAGACTTGAGCTGAAATCTTTTCAACCTCTTTCTTGCTGTATGAACTTAAACAAATGACTTCTCTCTCCAAACCTCAGCTTCTTCATTCGTAAAATGGTGATGATAATAGCCCCAACCAAATAAGTGGGTATAATGAGATAGTGGATGTAAAGCCCCTAATGGAGTGCTTGACTCACAGTAGGTGTTCAAGAATAACATCTGTCATGAATGTGTCCCCACGGCTCCAAACACTCACATTCCCCAAGCACTTCTTCTTGCACTTTCAAGTTCTTACCTGGTCGGCACTAACTGAATACCTGATGCTGCTCTGTGTTGTCCCCAGAGTGAACACAATTAGCAAGTCTTCTTCCCAGGCTCCAGCCTGCAACCTCACCTTCTAGCCTTTGATAGTGTTTATAGAGCTCCCCAAAATGGATCCCCGAAAGTTTCCAAGAGTTACCAGCTTCCAAAGTCTCCAAAAGCAACCTCCTGCTTGTATTTACTGCCCTTTCTTCAGACCATCCCATGGCTCTTTTGACAGTATACCACGTTCTAGTAACGGGGGATGAAGTCTCTTGTGTGTGTCCCTAGGTGGCCATGTTGCTTCTTAATCAAGGGTTGCAGCATTTTTTGGTTTTTTAAAAAAGGAGACGGGGGAAAATTCACTCCCTGTCAGCCATAATCCCAAGAAAAATGCTCCTACACGAGAATTGATCATCACCTGGAAGACCTGATTAGAATGCAGTGGCTAGAGTTTGGAATGGCACTTGACTTTTGAGTAGCACACTCCTAAAACACAGACCTCTAGCACATGTCTCAGCTGCCTGTGCAGCCAGGCTTCCTCCTGCCCTGTCAGGCTGATGGAGATGGATCTCTGAGAACAAGGCTTTAGGTCAGGCCAGCACAGCACTGAACATTCTATAAGCTGACAATAAATAATACCAACATATTACAAGCATCTATAAAAATGATATGGCCTGACCTCCTGCAGTGCAAGATATAACTCGGGTAATCAGGAGCTAATTGGCCACTTTTAGGGCACTAGTTCCCTGCCATCAATCTCCTGCCTCCAGGACTGTGATTTGATCTGTGCCGTTGAGAAGAAAGTTGGTAATCAGGCAGGTTATTTGTCTCTAAATATCTGAGGAGAAACCACAAAATGAAGAGCCAAAAATTATTCACTGTGGTCAGGGGGAAGAAAGAGATTACAGAGCTTAAACTGTTTTTCCAAGCATCAGGCTAGCCACATCATTAACGAAAACAGCATGTAACAAAAGGTGAAACAGAAGGCATTCTTGAGACTCATCATTAAAATCATTTTACTGCCTGATATTTGTAGGCAAGTTAGTCAGGGATAGAAGGCTACAAGCCTCCTTATGAGTCTCCAGAATTGAGGGACAAGGTCAGGCAGTGTCATTCTGATTGGGATAATAAGAATTGAAAATGAAATAGATGGGGTTAGCCATCTGTGGAAATCTTTTCAGAAGCAACCAACCCTAAGAGATGACTTGAAAATGTGTTGCTAATGAAATGAAGGCCAATCCCTAAAATTTCCTCAGAAAGATGCCAATCAAAATGTCACGCATTTAGGATCTGCTGTGATCTCAGAACTGTTGATTAGATTGGGAGTCAATAACAGCTGGAATCTTACACTTACTTGAGTGACCTTGGGTGAGTTCTTGGACCTGTCTGAGACTTGGTTTCTTCATCTGCAACATGGTAAAGGCTAATACCTACCTAATAGAATCGCTGTATTATATGAAAACATTCATTAGAAAGCACATTGTAAATGATACCAGCCCTAAAATATTAGTTTGATGATAATGATGAAAGTGATGAAAGTGCAAGTGGGCATGGGCTATAGAAAAGGGACCACTGCCATGTATTGATATATTCCTTTTAACTGATTGTGACTAGGCCTTTCTGCCTGGTTTAGGAATATCTTAGGATGGAACTGTGCTCTACCTATCTCCTGTAACTGTCACAGCTCCAATTACCAGTGATTTGTCCTCCAAAAGCCCCCACACATCTCAGAGTTGTTCTTCCCACCTGGAATCATGTATCTGCCCTTACTTTGAGGAGCAGCCCCCTTTCCTTCCTTTCTTTCTCCTATTACTTTTCTTTTGCTCATTATTCCCTCAAATACACACATATATGTGGGGCTTCCCAGATGCCACAGTGGTAAAGAATCCACCTGTCACTGCAGGAGATGCAAGAAATGTGGGTTCGATCCCTGGGTCAGGAAGATCTCTTAGAGAAGGGAATAGCAACCCACTCTAGTATTCTTGCCTGGGAAATTCCATGGACAGAGGAGCCTGGTGGGCTGCTGTCCATGGGGCCACAAAGAGTCAGACATGACTGAGCACACATACGTGTGTGTATGTGTTTGTGCATGTGTATCAGATCAAAAGTAGGTGCCTTTGATTAGATCAATAATCTTAGCTTTTGATCTAAAGTCCCTTTATCCCCCAGTGGAGTAAGGACCATATTGGTTCATTTATTTTGTTTGGAGTCTAGCCCAGAATTCCAAAATATTTGGGGGTTAATGGTGCTACAGTCCTAGGAGATCACCAAGTCTCTATACAATGTTATATTTTATCACGTCATTCTGCAATTGATTTCAACTACACAGATATCTTCTACTCATGCCTCCATCCCCACCAGTTCTTCTGTCAGTGCTACAGACTCTACTGTTGATGAATCAACATTGTATTCTGCACTGGCTATGCATTGTCAGTACACATAATATCCCTTGATTATTTTGCAAAGCATTGGATATAGACTTCTACAGCAGAGGAACATTTCAGTGAGGAATCAGGAAAGCTGGGTTCAGGTTCTCAGGCTACCATTAACTAGGTTCGTGATCTTAGACAAGTCATTGTATTTGTTGAATCTCAGTTTCCTCATCTGTAAAACTGGGATGATCACTGCTTCTCTGTTTGTTTCACAAGCCATTGTAAGGATTTCAAAGCATTCTACACTTATACCTCTAATAATGTCTATTACATTGTGCTTTAATTGTTTACTTTCCTGTGTTCTCCATCAGAGTAGCAGTTTCCTGAGAGCAGGGCCATCTGTATTGCCAGAATCTGGCAGAAACTCAGGCACGTAACAGATTCTCAATGATATTTGTTGAAAGAATGAGCACATGAATAAGTAAGATCATGATTGTGAAGGTGCTCTGTAAATATGAAAACGTATGCAAAATTATTTCAAAATGTCCTAGTGAGGCAAGTATGTCAGTATTTGCATACCCATTTTACAGATGGAGGAAGATATAGAGGGATAAAGTGCATTGTCCAAAGTGACATAAGTTGGTCAAGGAGAAAGGAAGAGCTCCCTGTGTCTTGACACCTGTCCAGCTCATTTCCCACTGTAGTTCACTGTCTCTAACTTTGCTATCAATGTTATTCTTACTGGTTGGAGTTTTTAGGTATTCTAACCTGGGCTGTGTGGAATGAGGTTGTGGTAGTACCCAATCTAGCTTGGATCTTTCAGAGACATTACAGAGTATAAAGTGGTTGGTTGTATATAAATCCCGTTCTGCAGCTTTTTAAAAAAAATTGGTTTGATTGCAAGGCAATCTATTAGGCCAGTAAAGTCAGCATGAAAGGACACAACTTTTCAGCAGAGTCCAGCTCAGTAAGAAATTGGTACCAAAGAACTGGAGTTAAAAATATTTGCAGGAGTGATTATTTGTGGATAATTAGACAATTGACAGGAAGCCTGGCTCCCCTAAAGCTCTTTAAACCGCCTTTTCTTTCCCCCCTCAGGAAACCAAGTAACTTGCTTTTATTTTATTAAGAAATTGTTACCCTAGGATTTTTCCAGCTAGAATGGATGCTAAAGGAGCAGCAATCACCTTTATGAAACAAGTGTAAGACAGCTTTCAGGAGCCCTGCAATTGCAGTGTGGTGTCTCAATCAATTATATTGAAATAGCAGCAGCTGCAGAGGCGTTGTTACCATAGAAACACAATAAGCATAGCTTATAGAAGTGGACAACAGGACCTAAGCCCTCCCCACCCAGGCACTTCTGTGTGAAGATGTTTCAGTAATTATGCCAACTCATGGCACACACAAATGCCCATTTTAATACGTAGAGCGCAGTCCCTGAAACCTTCCCTAAATTTCCCTTTGGGGATTGTATTACAGCAAATCTGAGTAACCAAACCTAGTCGCGCTCCAAGAAAACTCTGTGTTTTGCTTCAGTTCCATGCTACAAGCTACAGCAGTCATCCTTTCTGCTCAACCGTTATCTTCCTGCCCTAAGCAGGCCCTTAACTTTTCTCAGCTGGGCTTTTGCAGTAACCCCTCATGTGGTCCCCTGCCCTATTTCTGGATCACCCACAATTCTTCCTTTACATTGTTTCTAGGGTGATCTCTCTAAAATTCAAATATTTGATTGTGTTATTAATACTATCTTATGAAAATCCTTTCCAGTGGTTTTCCATAACCTCAGTTACGTCTCCAAAAACGTATTCTGGGGTTCCATCATCAAGTATGTTTGAAAAGTGTTTCTTAAATATCCCTATTTCTGGCCATTCACTGTATATTCTGGTGTATTGAGAGCTCTGAGAAGAGTAATACAGGAAAACTGATTTGGTTAAACCCAATGCTTCCATACTTGTTTGCCCATAGAACTCTCTATTGTACTACTTTTATCAGCATGTCGAGAGCACTAATTTACTCGTTTATCAGTCTCTTCAGCATCAAAACCAAGTACCACTTTCCAAAAAATGGTTGGGTAAGGTGTCAGTAGTTGAGAGATTTCTTATACTTCTGTTCTTTTTTAGTTACAAGTTACCCAGAAAACTTCCAGTTCTTTTTTTAAGCTCATTGACCTGGATATGTTACTAATTAATAAGCTTTATTTTATAGAGAAGTTTTAAATTCACAGCAAAATTCAATGGTAAGTACAGAGAGGTCCCACACACCCCTGCCACCACACATGCACAGCCTCCCCCTCTATGGACATCCTTCCCACAGTGATACATCAGTTACAATTGATGAACATTATCACCCAAAGTCCATCTTTTACGTTAGGGTTCACTCTTGGTGTATATCTTAAATTTTCACTATGCATTAAATTCCTTATCAATTTTTAACTTCTATTGGGATTGCTCTTTTATTTAAAATAGGAGCACCAAGGAATCTATTTTTAAGAATCAAGTTTTCCAGTATTGAGGTTACTATGAAAACTAAAAGTAGAACTATATGTGATCCAGTAATTCCACTCCTATGCAGGATAAAAACTGAAAACACGAATTCAAAAAGATACATGTACCCCAGTGTTTGTAACAGCATTGTTTACAATAGCCAAGATATAGAACCAACCCAAATTATGTATATAATAGAATGTAATAGAATATTAAATACTGTTATTTATATATTTTATAACTATATTATAATAAATAGTAATATATAATATAATATACATTATAATAAAGTGATTATATTACATATAATTTATATATTATTATACAATATATAGTATATAATAATAAATTTTATATATTGTATAATATATACCATATATAATTTATATAATTTTATATGATATATAATAATATATAATCTATATATAATATGTATATTAGATGTACAATGGAATATTAACCATAAAAAGAATGAAATTCTGCCATTTGCAGTAATGTGGATATAGCTAGAGAATACTATGCTTAGTGAAATAAGTCAATCAGAGAAAGATAAACACTGTATGATATCACTTATACATGGAACCTAAAAAAGAATACAAATGAATGTATATGCAAAACAGAAACAGACTCACAGATATAGGAAACAAACTTATGGTTACTAAAGGGGAAAGAGTGAGGGAGGATAAAGTAGGAGTATGAGATTAACAGATACAAACTACATAAAACAGATAAGCAAAAAGGACCTATTATATAGCTCAGGATATTATAACCATTATCTTATAATAACTTATAATGGAGTTGTTGTTGTTTAGTCACTCGGTTGTGTCGAACTCTTTGTGACCCCATGGACTGTAGCCTACCAGGCTCCTCTGTCCATGGGATTTCCCAGGCAAGAATACTCGAATGGGTTGCCAATTCCTTCTCCAGGGGATCTTCCAAACCCAGGGATCGAACCATGTCTCCTGCATTACAGGCAGATTCTTTACCACTGAGTCACCAAGGAAGACTTATAATGGAGTATATTCTGCCAAAATATTGACTCACTATACACTGTACACCTGAAACTAATACAATATTGTATTGTAAATCAACTATACTTCAATTTGCAAAGAGAATCAGACTTTAAAGATTCAATCAGTTCAGTTCAGTCGCTCAGTCGTGTCCGACTCTTTGCGACCCCATGAATCGCAGCACGCCAGGCCTCCCTGTCCAACACCAACTCCCGGAGTTGACTCAAACTCATGTCCATCCGGTCGGTGATGCCGTCCAGCCATCTCATCCTCTGTCGTCCCCTTCTCCTCCTGCCCCAATACCTCCCAGCATCAGAGTCTTTTCCAGTGAGTCAACTCTTTGCATCAGGTGGCCAAAGTATTGGAGTTTCAGCCTCAGCATCAGTCCTTCCAATGAACACCCAGGACTGATCTCCTTTAGAATGGACTGGTTGGATCTCCTTGCAGTCCAAGGGACGCTCAAGAGTCTTCTCCAACACCACAGTTCAAAAGCATCGATTCTTCGGTGCTCAGCTTTCTTCACAGTCCAACTCGCACATCCATACATGACCACTGGAAAAACCATAGCCTTGACTAGACGGACCTTTGTTGGCAAAGTAATGTCTCTGCTTTTTAATATGCTGTCTAGGTTGGTCATAGCTTTCCTTCCAAGGAGTAAGCGTCTTTTAATTTCATGGCTGCAGTCACCATCTGCAGTGATTTTGGAGCCCCCAAAATAAAGTCTGACACTGTTTCCCCATCTATTTCCCATGAAGTGATGGGACCAGGTGCCATGATCTTAGTTTTCTGAATGTTGAGCTTTAAGCCAACTTTTTCACTCTCCTCTTTCACTTTCATCAAGAGGCTTTTTAGTTCCTCTTCACTTTCTGCCATAAGGGTGGTGTCATCTGCATATCTGAGGTTATTGAGATTTCTCCTGGCAATCTTGATTCCAGCTTGTGTTTCTTCCAGTCCAGTGTTTCTCATGATGTACTCTGCATATAAGTTAAATAAGCAGGGTGACAATATACAGCCTTGACGTACTCCTTTTTCTATTTGGAGCCAGTCTGTTGTTCCATGTCCAGTTCTAACTGTTGCTTCCTGACCTGCATACAGGTTTCTCAAGAGGCAGGTAAGATGGTCTGGTATTCCCGTCTCTTTCAGAATTTTCCACAGTTTATTGTGATCCACACAGTCAAAGGCTTTGGCATAGTCAGTAAAGCAGAAATATATGTTTTTTTCTGGAACTCTCTTGCTTTTTTGATGATCCAACGGATGTTGGCAATTTGATGTCTGGTTCCTCTGCCTTTTCTAAAACCAACGTAAACATCTGGAAGTTCATGGTTCACATATTGCTGAAGCCTGGCTTGGAGAATTTTGAGCATAACTTTCCTAGAGTTGAGATGAGTGCAATTGTGCAGTAGTTTGAGCATTCTTTGGTATTGCCTTTCTTTGGGATTGGAATGAAAACTGACCTTTTCCAGTCCTGTGGCCACTGCTGAGTTTTCCAAATTTGCTGGCATATTGAGTGCAGCACTTTCACAGCATCATCTTTCAGGATTTGAAATAGCTCAACTGGAATTCCATCACCTCCACTAGCTTTGTTCATAGTAATGCTTTCTAAGGCCCACTTGACTTAACATTCCAGGATGTCTGGCTCTAGGTGAGTGATCACACCATCGTGATTATCTGGGTCATGAAGATCTTTTTTGTCAAGATTCAATAAAGGTTCTTTATAAAGAACTATACTATACCATGAACTTGTTTGTACATCAACACCTACCTTAGGAAATCAGTTGTTTTCCTTAGCAAGATTTCCCACAGAACTAGAAGCTAATCCTTTCCTATCATCAATAGTATGACACCAAGAACAGTATACAAACAGAAGAGATGTGTGCTGAATTTTGAAGAGGGGATAGAAGTTTGCCAGTTGAGAGGTGACAGAGTGGCATCTGCTATGGACTGGATTGTGTCCTCCCCAAATTCCTATGTTGATGCTCTAACCCCCCACCATGTGACTGTATTGGAGAGAGGGTCTTTAAGAAGGTGATTAAGGTTAAACAAGGTTGTAAGCATAAAGCTCTGATCCAACAGAACTGGTACCTTAATAAGAATGGGAAGAGTCACCAGCACTCTCTCCCACAGAGAGAAGGTGGCTGTCTGCAAGACAGGAAGAGATTCCTCACCAGAACCCCACTGTGCTGGGACTATGATCTCAAACTTCCAGCCTCCAGAATGGTGAGAAATACATTTCTGTTGTTTAAGCCACCATGTCTATGATATTATATAGTTTGTGGCAGCTCCAGCACACTAAGACAGCATCCAAACAGAGAGAATGACATCATAAGAAGAGAGTTTGCAAAGAGTAGTAGGCACTGAAGCCAGATTGTTAAAGCCCTTTATATCGCACTAAGAGTTTTCAAAAGGATTAAGTCCAATGTGTGTTCTCCTCAGCAGTAGTCATGGTGTTTTAGGAAAATGTACAAGAATAGTAAAACCAGTCTAGAAATAGGGCTTGAAACAGTGAAAGCTCCAGGAACTGAAAAAGCAAGATTGATAAAGGACTATCTGATTTTCAGGAATGGAATCTTCAGTGCCCACGTCATTTCTGAACTGAATTATCATAATAACTTCTTAACTATTCTCCCTACATCCAATCTGGGCTCCTTCTACCTCCAACAACCCATTTTTTCTGTTGTAGCTAGAGTTGTAGATCAACAATTCTTAAAATTGGGTGTGCATCAAGATAACTGGGAGACTTGTTAAAACAGATTGCTGGGCCCCCTCCCAGGGGCTCTGTATCAGCAGGTCCAGGTTAGGGCCTGAGATTTTGCCCTTTGGACAGCTGCCAGGTGGTGCTTTTGCTGTGAAACCTTGGACCATACTTGGAAGGCCACTGATAGAAAAACAAATCTGATCAGTCTCTTGCTAAAAACTCTTCAATATCTCCTTACTTCCCCAGGATAATGTCCTTACTCTGGCTAACAAAGTTCTAGATTGTCTGGCCTTTGCTTTTGTCTTCTGCTTCATATTTCATCCCTTCCCTTGTTGAACTGTGTGATACTCCCTATTCTTGCTTTCTGCTTAATGCTTCTATGATTGTGCATATATTTTTCCATCTGTCTAGAGCTTCCAATAAAACCCTTTCTCCATCCAACTACTTCCTATTTATCTGTAAAAACAGGAGGGAGGTTCAAAAGGGAGGGGATATATGTATGCTGCTGCTGCTGCTAAGTCACTTCAGTCGTGTCCAACTCTGTGCGACCCCATAGACGGCAGCCCATCAGGCTCCCCCGTCCCTGGGATTCTCCAGGCAAGAACACTGGAGTGGGTTGCCATTTCCTTCTCCAATGCATGAAAGTGAAAAGTGAAAGTGAAGTCGCTCAGTCGTGTCCAACTCTTAGCGACCCCATGGACTGCAGCCCACCAGGCTCCTCCGTCCATGGGATTTTCCAGGCAAGAGTACTGGAGTGGGGTGCCATTGCCTTCTCTGGATATATGTATACCTATGGCTGATTCATGTTGAGTTTTGACAGAAAACAGCAAAATTATGTAAAGCAATTATCCTTCAATAAAAAATAAATAATTAAAAAAACTTAATATACCTATAACCTGTAGAAATCCTCCACTGAACAACTAATCTGAAGGAGTTGCCCTTTATCTGTGCTGCTAAAGCAATCTGTAGAAAGATCCATTGTTGTACTTACCACATGGTATTGTAAGAATCTATTTGCTTGTTTGTTTTTCTCCTTTAGAACATAGCATGTTGAAGGACAGGACCTTGTATTATATTTCATTCATTTATCTGTTTTCCCAGTGCCTAGCCCAGTGCCTCCACATACAGTAAGTGGAGTGTAAGATAAATAAGAAAATAAATGTGGGCATGGGCTATGGCTTCAGTAAAAAACATAGCCACTGCTGTAATTCATCTCTTAGACCACCTTGGAGATAGGTATGAACAGAACACCCATTGTACAGATGAGGAAACTGAGTCTCAGAAGTCAGTCTACCCATAGTCATACAGCTAGTGAGTGGTGAATCATGACAAACTACTAATACATATGTCTAACTCCAAAGTTTGCACTTTTAACCACTATCCTATTCCATACAAATGATTGGCTATATAGAAATCAAACATCCTGTGAGCTGCATCTACTTGCAAATATGTAGGAAGTAGAACATGCTGTTCTGTAAACCATGTATGAGAAGTCATGCTCATCAATTTGCTTCCTTGGTAGTTCAGCTGATAAAGAATCTACCTGCAGGAGATCACCTGAAGTGCAGGAGACCCTGGTTCAATTCCTGGGTTGGGAAGATCCACTGGAGAAGGGATAGGCTACCCACTCCAGTATTCTTGGGCTTCCCTGGTGGCTCAGCTGGTAAAGAATCCACCTGCAATGTGGGAGATCTGGGTTCGATCCCTGGGTTGGGAAGATCCCTTGGAGAAGGGAATGGCTACCTACTCCAGTATTCTAGCCTGGAGACTTCCATAGACTAGTATAGTCCATGGGGTCACAAGGAGTCAGACATGACTGAGCAACTTCCACTTTCTCAAAGTCTCTGCTAAGAGGCCCTTGCAACAGGTCTGAGAGATTTGCCTTTCCATCATCCCTTAATGTAGTGTTTAGGGAATGTATGCCTATCCATGAGACCCCACAGCAATTCAAGGGGAAGAGACTCAGCTTACCCTTGTAGGACATCAAAATCCAGCGTATACACACACACACACACACACAGTGGAAATGTTCCTCATAGTTTTCCATTGGTCAGACTTGGAGGCTTATAGAGAATTGTAGGTAATTTTTTCCTAGCACTCTCACTGTTGCATTCAGACAAACCCTTTTTGAGGGTACATTGCTGTTCATAGTTGAAAATATCAAACATAGAAAGGTGGGCATAAATTTAATCAATCAATTCATTAGTTGGGGGCAGGAAAGAAGTCAGATCTCTGGCTCATTAATTCAACTCAAACATTTCAACCATAGCTTATTATAGCCCCTGGATATGTTTGTGCATTCTCAGTAACATTTAAACACAGCTATTTTAGAAAATAAATTTTATGCATAGTGTTAAGAACTGGCAATGGAAACCTAAGACCATGTACCTGAGAATCCACCAACTTCTTTTTGATATCATGAGGACTAAAAGAACATCATGTCAATTTGCCTCGTGTCATCCTCTCACTAGGCCTTCCCTGGTACCTGAGATGGTAAAGAATCTGTCTGCAATGCAGGAGACTGGGGTTCGATTCCTGGGTCATAAAGATGCCCTAGAGAAGGGAATGGCAACACACTCCAATATCCTTGCCCAGAGAATTCCATGGACAGAAGGGCCTAGCAGGCTACAGTCCATGGGGTCACAAAGAGTCCAACACAACTTAGCAGCTGAATATGTACACACCATTTGCCATTGCTCATGAGTCTCTACTTATATTCCAACCCCTAACCACTTCTACTTCCACAAAAGGTGAACAGCCAAGTGTAGCTCCTGAAACTCCATCCTTTGGGAGATTTTCCCCTCACTGTTGTCTTTCCTGGCCTTATGGCAATGAAGTTATAAGGCAATTGCCATCCATTTTTAGTTTTGTGCTCGTCTACTTAGCTGAACTATCTGTAAACCAGGCCTGAGATTTCTCACAACTCTAGCATCAATTGATCACATGGAAATCCTAAGATGGCCATAGGCATGTCTGAAGAAGAGGTGATAGTATAAATGTAGTAGATGACACTGGGATATAGCCTACTATTTCCTACAGCTTGTTGGGTACCTACACTTACAACTGATCAATCAGACAGAACCCAATTCCTAATGGGGAATTCCAGATGCACAGTCTCTTGGTGTCCTACAGTTAGGTAATCTCTCACTCTACCAGTGTCCAGTACCATAACAAGAGTTGTTTTTCAAAAGGCTTTAAATTCTCTAGTGCTTATGGCATGGCCTTCCTCCAGAACTCCAGGGACTCATGTTACAATTCTTCCTTCAAGCTTTCCACAAACTCAGTGTAACTTCTTCTTCCCCCTCCCCAATAACTGTAAAACCAGAGGGTCTGCAGTGTCATATAGCTTAGGCAGCAGGGCTGTTTGTACCTTGACCTGCTGCAAAGCTCAAAGCTCTTTCCTGTTCTGTGTCCCCTCTGATAGTTTTATTTTTACCTGGTATATGGGCTCAAGCAGTACTGGAAGATATGAAATGCACAACCTGCATAACCTAAAGAGGCCTACCAGGCACAATGCTTCTTTCTTTGTGGTGGAGCAAGTCCAACAATTGGTCTTTAACTTTGCTGAGAAGGTCCCAGCAGTCTACTGACAGCTGGACTCCTAAAAACTATAGCAATCTGTCAGACTCCTGAATCTTTCAACATTTATCTCCTGCTTCTTGGAGCAGACAGCGGGTCTTTTACCAAGGTCTCCAGCAGGTTCACCATTTCTTATTGCTACATTCCAATTAGCAGGAGTGCATTGATTTAAAGTATCCATGTTCCGATTCCTTCAGATTACTTTATGTCCAAGGATCAGAGATTTCTCATCACACAAGGTCAAAACTGCTAATGCATACCAATTTTCCTCCTTGAGAATGTGAGCTGGTTTTGATCCTCTTGGGGACAGAAAATAAAGAATTTGCCAAACCTGTGGCCACATGTCATATACCTGAGATCATATTAATGACTTCTAATGAGCATATCTGACTCTGTGGTTATGATTTGAGCTACCACTTTCTTGAGTTGATGGTACTCTGATCATCATCTACAATCTATTCCTTTTCTCCAGGGACCAGACTGGTGGATTAGATGGAAATATGATGGAAACTACAGCTTCTGCATCCTTCAGCTCCTTAATGTGGTAATAATTTCTCCCATTCCTAGAATGTGATATTGGTGTGAAATTGATTGACCTTCATCTGGGTCAGGGTGGGGGCAACTCTAACTCTTCAGGCCAAGGTTCCAGTGTGTGTGTTATTCTAGCTTCCAATTATACATATGGGACCAGGGAAATGACCATTGGATGGGTTCATGGACGCAGCTGACCCATAGTAAGCAAATCTTGGCCAGGACTTTGTTTATTTTCTGGCTTCTAGTATTTATCCACCCTGACAGAGGAGTCATGACTTTAGATTTTATCTCATTTTCCAGAACTGGCTCACATAGCCACTCCTAGCTGCAAGAGAGGCTAGGAAGATGACTGTTTTTAGTATGATGAATGACTAGGGAAATTGTCAACACAAACAATATCTGAGTTCTGTAGGTAAGGAAAAAGTGGAAAATGGATGCTGAGTAGGTAACTAACTAGCTGTATCTGCAACAGCAATACCTATCAGGGCTAAGATTTTATTTTTGATATGCTATATTCCTTTTTTCTTGTGGTTTACATAAGCATTCTAGGAGAATTACAACAATATTCAGCATTATCACTCTCTGTGATAGTAACGTGCCTGCATGCTAAGTCACTTCATTAGCATCTGACTCTTTGTGATCCCGTGGACTGTAGCCCACCAGGCTCTTCTGTCCATGGGATTTTCCAGACAAGAATACTGGAGTGGGTTGCCATGCCCTCCTCCAGGGGATCTTCCTGGCTCAGAGATCAAACCCAGGTCTCCTGCATTTACTGCTGAGCTACCCGGGAAGCCCCCTGTGATAGTAAGCAAGAGGCTATAATCGAAGCAAGTGCTGATGCCCCTGTTCCATTTTTCCCCCATGGATCTGTGCACCTGCAGAGGACCAGGTGATCAGTGCACATGTGAGGGTCATCTTACTGTTGAGGGAGTTCAGAGCAAAAGGGCTCTGATACTTTTACAGACCCTGAGGTGGTATCTGGGAGAGGTATATGAAGACCTCAGAGAAGAAAAGTACTGGGATCTCTTGGTATCAGTGGGACCGTATCCTCAGAGTAAGTGCCTTCATGACTCTGAACTATATCTCTATCTCCAGCTTTCCAACTTTCCAGAATCACATTCTCCCCAAGTTAATATAAATTATTTAAAACATTTTCTGTTTTGTACCTTCTATAAGGGAGATAGAGAGGGCCAGTTGTTCATTAGTCTTTCCTGCTTTTTTGATGATAAAATTACCTCTTTTATTAAGTGAAGATAATAATAGCTGGTAACTGGATCATAATTAATTTACCTAAAATCCTTATTTGGAAAATTTAATTAAAAAATAATTTGCCAAATATATGTGGGATCAGAATTTTACCCTTAAGAGTAAAAATGGAGAGTGATGCAGACCCTAACCAAACTGTCTTTCTGTCAGATAATACACAAATACCTGTGTAACAAAAGTGTCCTCTACTTCTGGTTTCACTGCATATTTCAAATCATTTGACATCCATAGAATAAAGACTGTCTCCTCTATATCATTCAACTCATTCCAAGTTTCCTAATAGACGTGAGATCTTTATTCTCTTCTCTCAGCTTACCCCATTCCACCAACCCTTTCCCATTGTAGAGAAACCTCTTCCTTTGGAAACTACTCTCTCATTTCTCTCTTTTGAGGCCACTTAAACCCACTGATTTTCCTCTTGCCTGTGGAAAGGGTAATCAAGCATTCTGATCCTTGGACACTTGATGGATTGCTTAGTGTGTTAGAAAAGGGGGAGTTTTTGATTCTGAGCAATAAAAAGTGAAAGTACAAAAGAAGCCATTGCCTTCATTTGCCTTCAGAATGGAGTATTTACAAAACAATCGGATATTTAACGTGCCTAAGATCAAGCTATTCTTAGCACTTTCACCCTGCATTATTCAACTAACAGAATTCAAGTTCTCTCTCAGCATGGAGTTATAGGACCAGAGAACAACTTTAGTTATCCTGGGCTAGATATGCTCTGTACACCAGTAAGGATAACAGGAACAAAGGGGAAAAATGCATCCCATCACATCCATATCACTCCCTGCCATGAACTGATTTTTAAAATTTGATGAGTCTAATGAACTCCAGATATATGATAGTTAAATTATAGACATGTACCATATAGGTATAATCATCTCACATCTAGATGCCAGTTTAAAGTTAAAAGACCTGCTTTTACACATTACTTCATTTGATTTCCCTTGGACTCTTATGATGGTACCTGGACATGGTAGTCATTAGCCCTGATCACAGATGTTTAGGCTTCCTCTCCTTGGCACATGGAAAGATTGCACTGCCCTGACCCCTTGAAGGTGTGTGTCGTTATATAACTTGTTTTGGCCAATGAAATGTGAGCAGAGATGTGTCATTTCCAGGTGGATTTTTTTACAGCCGGTTTATACTTTGACATACCCTCTTTTCCCTCCATTAGTGCAACCAATCTCTATCTCCATTTTTATCTCTGTTTCTGTCTCTGTCTCCATCTCTATCTCACTCATTCTCTTGCTATTACTGTCTCTCTCCTAGTCACACATGTACACACATCACATGTGTTTCTCTCTACACCTCTGCTTCATTCTTTATTGCTCACTGATCTATTTGCATATGGCCCAGCATGCCTGCCTCCAGCAAATGGCAGCCCTGGACCCCAAGTCTACATGATCAAATTTCCATAAAGGAGAATCTGATTGCCTGAGCTTGAGATAGGTTTTCATCCCTGGATCATGTAGCTAGGGGTACAGGGTCATATGGGAAGTAGCTGCTCACTTTATGCTAAAGGCAAAGCAGATTCTCTAAGAAAAGGGAATAGGCATGGTGAAATGATGGGCATTTAAAGCATGTGAGTAACAGCTTGTAGGTTTCAGACCAGGAAAGAGATCTCAGGTGTTCTGACTTATAGTTGAAGATCATTTTCTACCACACTCCCTGTGTCAACCTCAAGTTATTGTACAATATTTGGAAGAAATGAATGGGCCTAAACTTTATCTAAACCCATGCAATAATATTTTTATAATAGGACATTACTATACTTTTTAAAAAATAGACATATATAGCAACACAAAAATAAACTGGTATCGGAGAGAAGACATTTATTTTTCATTGAACAAAAATCATAACTTCCTTGCATTTTCAGCTGTAGAATATTTATTTTAAAGACTTTTCCCCCTTGTCTTTTCCCAGATGCTTTTCCCAAGATCTTTTTGTCCTAAATTCATCTAAAAACACTTGTCTTTGATTCTCTTCTCCAACTTTCATAGTTCTATGTATTTTATGTCCAGATAGTTTTGGCTCAACTTATATCTTCCTAAGTTAACATGAATTCTTTAACTGTTGGTATTACCTAATGAATTTATAACAGCTTGAAGATGAGCTGAGTAGCTTGTGTTTCCCTCAAATGAATAAATATGTTACTTTTATGACTCCTCTGGTGTTACTGTGACCATACACATAGTGTTTACAGGTTCAACAGGCAAAAACTCAATTCCCTCTGAAGGATTTTTGTGTAATTTGGGTAAGCTACCATACAAGTGAGCAGTGGCAAGTTAGTCATGATGCTGTGAATACAACTTCTCCTCATAGGGTTAGTTTATCCAGAGGAAAGATGACCATTCTTCTATCCTCAGTAAAGAAATAAGAGATTTAACTTCTTCATTCACTTGTCTCCACATAACGTATCATGTGTATGTCTGTATCCGATTATAGTGCAAAATATTTTAATCAAATGTTCTCCTTAACAACCAATAATTGGGCTATGTTTCTTAAATCCAGATATCTGCTTAACCTCAACTTTGTTTTTGAGGCAGAATGATGTGGTAGAAAGAGCTCAATCCAGGATTGAGAAACATGGATTCTAACCTAATAGCTTTGTTCCTTTATTAATAGTGGAGAACATTCTGCAAGCCAACCAAACCCTGAACTTCTGTTTCCCCAGTTAGAAAGGATTTGTTATAATGCTCTTCAACCCATTTCTCAGGCTCACTGAAGGCTCAAAGGTGATGTACTTGGCAATTGTTTTAGAAACTGAGACACAATATACAAATGTGATTTATCATTAATACTCTTTTCTGTAAAAGTCTATCTCTTAATGAACCTTTTGAAAGCAACATTCAAAGAAAAAACTTAAGAATAATCTTAAATAGGAAGATAAGCAATCCCTGACTTAAGAGCATCTGAGTCATACATGATCTGTATATGCAGATTGCCACAGTTATTCCAACTGTTGCTATTGATGTAAAAACAGTGGAAACTTTTAGACAAGCTATAGGTTCACAAATAGAAGGAGTGAAGACACTGTTCAATATGAAATCAATTAAGAAGAGACCCAACGACAGATTCATAGTCACACCATGTAGCTGATGCCTAAATCCAAAATTTCACACGCCCCCTCAAATTTTTTACTGTGAGAAATCCTTCCAATTATAGACTTCATTGCATTTATATGTATCTTCTTTGAAAATGTGAAAACTTCCTCTTAATCCCTGCTCTGTGAGGATGGAGATTTGAGTTGAGATGAAGAAGAAGGTAGTTTTGTGGCCGACTATACCTTGTGGAGTATCAACCTGGGTGAGCTTCCCTAGTGGAGGACTAAGGGAGCATGAAGGTATTGGGCTCCAACTGTAAGGACAGGAGGAAAAAAATGAGAGGATCATAAAGTTAACCTTCATATATTGAAACAAAGCACTTAATGAAAGATCTGTCATCAGAAATGGAGGAAACTCTTCCTCCACTACTTTCTCTTCCTCCTGCTCCTTCCCCATCCCTCCCTGTCCTTCTTCCTCTTCCTCTTTTTCCTCCCCCTCCTCTCCTCCTCCTCCTTCTTCTAACAATGAGCCCTGTCAGGATATAAAAGTTGTGTGATTCTTGATATCTAAAGGAACTTCCTCACCTCTACATTTCAGGACTGCAGCTCTCAGGATCCACATATCAGATTAGTGACATCATCTAAAGTTCCACTTCCAACCATAGTTTGATCTCTGCTGCCTTTCAGATGAATCCCCTTTGACGGATCAGTCTACTGCCTCTTAGATCAATCTGCTAGTCTTATCACTATCTGATTATGTATATGGGAAAGATGAAAGTTAGTGATGCCAATGATTACATTTATATGAGGCAACTGAAGAAAATAACTCTGCTTTTCCATTTAAGATCCTATTTTTATTGAGGGCAAATTAGATTCTTTATTTCTAACTACAAGCAAAAACTTAATTCCTCAAATAAGCATTTATTGAGCACCTGCTGTGTGCCAGGCACTGTGTCAGATAATATGGTACAAGTAGAGAAGAATAAGTCACTATCAATACCTTTAGGAAGCTTGCTGTCTAATGAGAGAGAGGATATCAAATTATAATACAATATGATAAATACTGTGTTGAGGAATAAACAGGCTTTTAAAAAAATATATATATATATTTTACTTTACAGTATTGTATTGGTTTTGCCATACATTGACATAAATCTACCACAGAGGTACATGTATCCTCCATCCTGAACCCCCCTCCCACCTCCCTCCCCATCCCATCCCTCTGGGTCATCCCAGTGCACCAGCCCCGAGCATCCTGTATCACGCATCTAACCTGGACTGGCAATTCATTTCACATATAATATTATACATGTTTCAATGCCATTCTCCCAAATCAGCCCACCCTTGCCCTCTCCTACAGAGTCCAAAAGACTGTTCTATACATCTGTGTCTCTTTTGCTGTCTCGCATATAGGGTTATCATTATCATTTTTCTAAATTCCATATGTATGTGTTATTATACTATATTGGTGTTTTCCTTTCTGGCTTACTTCACTCTCTATAATATGCTCCAGTTTCATCAACCTAATTAGAACTGATTCAAATGTATTCTTTTTAATGGCTGAGTAATACTCCATTGTGTATATGTACCACAGCTTTCATATCCATTCGTCTGCTGATGGACATCTAGGTGGCTTCCATGTCCTAGCTATTATAAACAGTGCTGCAATGAACATTGGAGTACTCGTGTCTCTTTTAATTCTGCTTTTCTCAGTGTGTATGCCCAGCAGTGGGGTTGCTAGGTCATATGGCAGTTCTATTTCCAGTTTTTTAAGGAATCTCCACACTGTTCTCCATAGTGGCTGTACTAGTTTGCATTCCCACCAACAGTGCAAGAGGGTTCCCTTTTCTCCACACCCTCTCCACCATTTATTGCTTGTAGACTTTTGGATGGCAGCCATTCTGACTGGCGTGAAATGGTACCTCATTGTAGTTTTGATTTGCATTTCTCTGATAATGAGTGATGTTGAGCATCTTTTCATGTGTTTGTTAGCCATCTGTATGTCTTCTTTGGAGAAATGTCTGTTTAGTTCTTTGGCCCATTTTTTGATTGGGTCGTTTATTTTTCTGGATTTGAGCTGCAGGAGTTGCTTGTATATTTTTGAGATTAATTCTTTGCCAGTTGCTTCATTTGCTATTATTTTCTCCCATTCTGAAGGCTGTCTTTTCATCTTGCTTATAGTTTCCTTTGTGGTGCAGAAGCTTTTAAGTTTAATTAGGTCCCATTTGTTTATTTTTGCATTTATTTCCATTACTCTGGGAGCTGGGTCATAGAGGATCCTGCTGTGATTTATGTCAGAGAGTGTTTTTCCTATGTCTTCCTCTAGGAGTTTTATAGTTTCTGGCCTTACATTTAGATCTTTAATCCATTTTGAGTTTATTTTTGTATGGTGTTAGAAAGTGTTCTAGTTTCATTCTTTTGCAAGTGGTTGACCAGTTTTCTCAGCACCACTTGTTAAAGAGATTGTCTTTTCTCCATTGTATATTCTTGCCTCCTTTGTCAAAGATAAGGTATCCATAGGTGCGTGGATTTATCTCTGGGCTTTCTATTTTGTTCCATTGATCTATATTTCTGTCTTTGTGCCAGTACCATACTGTCTTGATGACTGTGGCTTTGTAGTAAGAGGCTGAAGTCAAGTAGGTTGATTCCTCCAGTTCCATTCTTCTTTCTCAAGATAGCTTTGGCTATTTGAGTTTTTTTTGTATTTCCATACAAATTGTGAAATTATTTGTTCTAGCTCTGTGAAAAATACTGTTGGTAGCTTGATAGGGATTGCGTTGAATCTATAGATTGCTTTGGGTACTATACTCATTTTCACTATATTGATTCTTCTGATCCATGAACACAGTATATTTCTACATCTATTAGTGTCCTTTTTGATTTCTTTCACCAGTGTTTTATAGTTTTCTACATATAGGTCTTTTGTTTCTTTAGGTAGATATATTCCTAAGTTTCATTGCAATGGTGAATGGAATTGTTTCCTTAATTTCTCTTTCTGTTTTCTCATTATTAGTGTATAGGAATGCAAGGGATTTCTGTGTGTTGATTTTATATCCTGCAACTTTACTATATTCAGTGATTAGCTCTAGTAATTTTCTGGTGAAGTCTTCAGGGTTTTCTGTGTAGAGGATCATGTCATCTGCAAACAGTGAAAGTTTTACTTCTTCTTTTCCAATTTGGATTCCTTTTATATTTTTTTTCTGCTCTGATTGCTATGGCCAAAACTTCCAAAGCTATGTTGAATAGTAGTGGTGAGAGTGGGCACCCTTGTCTTGTTCCTGACTTTAGGGGAAATGCTTTCAATTTTTCACCATTGAGGATAATGTTTGCTGTGGGTTTGTCATATATAGCTTTTATTATGTTGAGGTATGTTCCTTCTATTCCCGCTTTCTGGAGGGTTTTTATCATGAAACAATGTTGAATTTTGTCAAAGGCTTTCTCTGCATCTATTGAGATAATCATACAGTTTTTATCTTTCAATTTGTTAATGTGGTGTATCACATTGATTGATTTGCGAATATTGAAGAAACCTTGCATCCCTGGGATAAAGCCCACTTGGTCATGATGTATGATCTTTTTAATGTGTTGTTGGATTCTGTTTCCTAGAATTTTCTTAAGGATTTTGCATCTATGTTCATCAGTGATATTGGCCTGTAGTTTTCTTTTTTTGTGTGGCATCTTTGTCAGGTTTTGGTATTAGGGTGAAGGTGGCCACATAGAATGAGTTTGGAAGTTTACCTTCCTCTGCAATTTTCTGGAAGCGTTTAGACACGTGTACCCCAATGTTCATCGCAGCACTGTTTATAATAGCCAGGACATGGAAGCAACCTAGATGCCCATCAGCAGATGAATGGATAAGAAAGCTGTGGTACATATACACAATGGAGTATTACTCAGCCATTAAAAAGAATACATTTGAATCAGTTCTAATGAGATGGATGAAACTGGAACCTATTATACACAGTGAAGTAAGCCAGAAAGAAAAACACCAATACAGTATACTAACGCATATATATGGAATTTAGAAAGATGGTAACAATAACCCTGTGTACGAGACAGCAAAAGAGACACTGATTTATAGATCAGTCTTATGGACTCTGTGGGAGAGGGAGAGGGTGGGGAGATTTGGGAGAATGGCATTGAAACATGTATAATATCATGTATGAAACGAGTCGCCAGTCCAGGTTCGATGCACGATACTGGATGCTTGGGGCTGGTGCACTGGAACACAGGTATACCTGTGGCGGATTCATTTCGATATTTGGCAAAACTAATACAATATTGAAGATTTTCTATTTCTTCCTAGTTCAGTTTTGGAAAGTGGTACTTTTCTAAGAATTTGTCCATTTCTTCCAAGTTGTCCATTTTATCAGCATATAGTTGCTGATAGTAGTCCCTTATGATCCTTTGTATTTCTTTGTTGTCTGTTGTGATCTCTCTATTTTCATTTCTAATTTTGTTGATTTGATTTTTATCCCTTTGTTTCTTGATGAGTCTGGCTAATGGTTTGTCAATTTTGTTTATCTTCTCAAAAAACCAGCTTTTGGCTTTGTTGATTTTTGCTATGGTCTCTTTTGTTTCTTTTGCATTTGTTTCTGCCGTAATTTTTAAGATATCTCCTTCTTCTAACCCTAGGGTTCTTCATTTCTCCTTTTCTAGTTGCTTCAGGTGTATAGTTAGCTTTTTTATTTGACTTTTTTTATTGTTTCTTGAGGTATGCCTGTATTGCTATGAACCTTCCCCTTAGCACTGCTTTTACAGTGTCTCACAGGTTTGGGGTTGTGTGTTTTCATTTTCATTTGTTTCTTTGCATATTTTGATTTCTTCTGTGATTTGTTGGTTATTCAGCAGTGTGTTGTTCAGCCTTCATATGTTAGAATTTTAAATAGTTTTTATCCTGTAATTGAGATCTAATCTTATTGCATTGTGGTCAGAGAGGATGCTTGGAATGATTTGAATTTTTTAAAAATTTACCAAGCCTACCTTTATGGCTCAGAATGTGATCTATCCTGAAGAAGGTTCCATGTGCACTTGAGAAAAAGGTGAAATTCATTGTTTTGGGGTGAAATGTCCTATAGATATCAATTAGGTTTAACTGGTCTATTATATCATTTAAAGTTTGTGTTTCTTTGTTAATTTTCTGTTTAGTTGATTTATCTATAGGTGTGAGTGGGGTATTAAAGTCTCCCACTATTACTGTGTTATTGTTAATTTCCCCTTTCATACTTATTAGCATTTGTCTTACATGTTGCAGTGCTCCTATGTTGGCTGCATATATATTTATAATTGTTATATCTTCTTCGTGGATTAATCCTTTGATCATTATGTAGTGTCCTTCTTTGTCTCTTTTCACAGCCTTTATTTTAAAGTCTATTTTATCTAGTATGAATATTGCTACTCCTCCTTTCTTTTGGTTTCTATTTGCGTGAAATATCTTTTTCCAGCCCTTCACTTTCAGTCTGTATGTGTCCCTTGTTTCAAGGTGAGTCTCTTGTAGACAACATATATAGGGTTCTTGTTTTTGTATCCATTCAGCCAATCTTTGTCTTTTGGTTGGGGCATTCAACCCATTTACATTTATGGTAATTATTGATAAGTATGATCCCATTGCCATTTACTTTATTGTTTTGGGTTCGAGTTTATACACCCCTTCTGTGTTTCCTGTCTAGAGAAGATCCTTTAGTATTTGTTGGAGAGCTGGTTTGGTGGCGCTGAATTCTCTCAGCTTTTTTGACTATAAAGCTTTTGATTTGTCCTTCATATTTGAATGAGATCCTTGCTGGGTACAGTAATCTTGGCTGTAGGTTATTTTCTTTCATCACTTTAAGTATGTCCTGCCATTCCCTCCTGGCCTGAAGAGTTTCTATTGAAAGATCAGCTGTTATCCTTATGGGAATCCCCTTGTGTTTTATTTGTTGTTTCACCCTTGCTGCTTTTAATATTTGTTCTTTGTGTTTGATCTTTGTTAACTTGATTAATATGTGTCTTGGGGTGTTTTGCCTTGGGTTTATCCTGTTTGAGACTCTCTGGGTTTCTTGGACTTGGGTGATTATTTCCTTCCCCATTTTAGGGAAGTTTTCAACTGTTATCTCCTCAAGTATTTTCTCATGGTCTTTCTTTTTGTC
Organism: Bos javanicus; assembly: GCF_032452875.1. Classification (NCBI taxonomy): domain Eukaryota; kingdom Metazoa; phylum Chordata; class Mammalia; order Artiodactyla; family Bovidae; genus Bos; species Bos javanicus. The sequence continues at coordinate 21,953,299 of NC_083897.1, forward strand.
TTCTTCTTCTGGGACCCTTGTGAGTCGAATGTTGGGGCGTTTAATATTGTCCTGCAGGTCTCTGAGCTTGTCCTCATTTCTTTTAATTCTTTTTCCCTTTTTCCTCTCTGCTTCATTTATTTCCCCATTCTATCTTCTTCCTCACTTATCTTCTGCCTCCTTTATTCTACTGTTGGTTCCCTCCAGAGTGTTTTTGATCTCATTTATTGCATTATTCATTATCTATTGACTCTTATTTTATTTCTTCTAGGTCCTTGTTAAACCCTTCTTGCATCTACTCAATCCTTGTCTCCAGGCTATTTATCTGTAACTCCATTTTGTTTTCAAGATTTTGGATCATTTTCACTCTCATTATTTGGAATTCTTTATCAGGTAGATTCCCTATCTCTTCCTCTTTTGTTTGGTTTGACGGGCATTTATCCTGTTCCTTTATGTGCTGGGTATTTCTCTGCCTTTTCATCTTGTTTATATTGCTGTGTTTGGGGTGGTCTTTCCGTATTCTGGCAGTTTGTGGAGTTCTCTTTATTGTGGAGTTTCCTTGTTGTGGATGGGGTTGGACAGGTGGCTCGTCAAGGTTTCCTGGTTAGGGAAGCTTGTGTTGGTGTTCTGGTGGGTGGAGCTGGATTTCTTCTGTCTGGAGTGCAATGAAGTGTCCAGTAGTGAGTTATGAGATGTCAATGGATTTGGTGTGACTTTGGACAGCCTGTATATTGAAGCTCAGGGCTACGTTCCTGTGTTTCTGGAGAATTTGCATGGTATGTCTTGCTCTGGAACTTGTTGGCCCTTGGTTGGTGCTTGGTTTCAGTGCAAGTATGGAGGCTTTTGTTGAGCTCTTATCTATTAATGTTCCCTGGATTTAGGAGTTTTCTGGTATTCTCAGGATTTGGACTTAAGCCTCCTGCCTCTGGTTTTCAGTCTTATTCTTACAGTAGCCTCAAGACTTCTCCATCTATACAGCACCATTGATAAAACATCTATGTTAAAGATGAAAAGTTTCTCCACAGTGAGGGACACCCAGAGAGGTTCACAGAGTTACACAGGGAAGAGAAGAGGGAGGAGGGAGGTATAGATGACCAGGAGAAGAGGGGGAAACAAAAGAGAAGAGAGAAAGCTAGCTAGTAATCACTTCCCTATGTGCTCTCCACAGTCTGGATCCCTCAGAGATGTTCACAGAGTTACACAGGGAAGAGAAGAGGGAGGAAGGAGACAGAGGTGGCCAGGAGGATAAAAGGGGGAATCAAAAGGAGAGAGACAGATCCAGCTAGTAATCTGTTCCCTAAGTGTTTTCCACAGTCCAGAACTCACAAAGAGATTCACAGAGTTGGGTAGAGAAGAGAAGGAGGAGGGAGGAGATAGACGTGACCTGGTGGATAAAAAGGAGAGTCCAAAGGGGGAGAGAGCAGTCAAGCCAATAATCTCGCTCCCAAGTAAAAATGGGTACTGAAGATTGGGTTTTTAAAGGTACAAAATTGATAACAAATACCAAAAAGAAAAGATTAAAAATCTAGAGTAGAGGTTGGATTCTCAAAAATACAATATTAAAGAAAAAAACCAAGTCAAAAAATTTATTATATATATATATATATATATGAAGTTTGCTTTAAAAAATAGGGTCTTTTTTTTTTTTTTTTTGCAAAGTAGTAGTAGTAGTAGGCATTATAAAGGAAATCAGTCCTGAGTGTTCTTTGGAAGGACTGATGCTAAAGCTGAAACTCCAGTACTTTGGCCACCTCATGCGAAGAGTTGACTCATTGGAAAAGACTCTGATGCTGGGAGGGATTGGGGGCAGGAGGAGAAGGGGATGACAGAGGATGAGATGGCTGGATGGCATCACTGACCCGATGGACATGAGTTTGAGTGAACTCCGGGAGTTGTTGATGGACAGGGAGGCCTGGCATGCTGCAATTCATGGGGTCGTAGAGTCGGACATGACTGAGTGACTGAACTGAACTGAACTGAATAGTAGGTTATAAAAATGAAAATTTAAGGTGTAATAGAGGACCTAAAAATAATTTTTTTTAATTAAAAAAAATGATAATAGTAAAAATATATCTAGGACTTTCTCTGGTATTTTTGTGGACAGTGTGGGGTCAGTTCGTTTTCAGATAGTTCCTTGATCTGGCTTATATTTCTCAAGATCTATAGGCCCCTTCCTATGTAGTTGGTGCTAACTACAGGGTTTTAATGTATTGCATCTGTCACTTCCAAGGAGGTTCCCTCTGTTTGTTTTAGTTTCTTCTCTTTGCTGGTCTCTTCAGTGTCTAGTTTCCGCCCTGACACAAGGGGGCGGTGGTGGTCACTCTTTTAGGCTCACTTGTTCAGTCGTGCTGTGAGGAGGGCGGGACGCCGCAAACAAATAACACTGGCGTGTGCTCACAGTGTCTTGGACACACTGGGTTTGTCCCCGCTCACAGCATCTGTTCTTTCCCTGTCTACCTTGTTTAGGCTCTAGGTTGCTCTGCCAGGAACTGTCTGAGGCTGGCCCTGGGTTGTATGCACTTCCCAGGTCTAAGCCACTCAGGTTCTGGTTGTCAGGTACTCCATAAAAGCGCAGACTTGGTTGGGCCTGTGTTTTGTGCCCTTCCTAGGTCCGAGCAGCTCAGGTGACCAGGTGCTTGGCGAGCGGGGTCGCTGCAACTTATTGCCACCCCTGTCCCTGCCGCTCGGTTTTCTGGGTGTACAACTGGTGCACCTTCTCAGGTGTGCTGTGTGTCTCTTCTACGGAGCTGATCTCTGGCTGTGACCCTCCTGGTGGATGTCAACCGTCCAGAATCCCAAGAAGTCTTGGTTAGCGATGAAGCCTGCTTGCAGTTTGGTAGAGGATGCCTCTTTGGGGCTGCAATTGCCCGCTTCCGGCTCTGGCTGCCCTCGCCTGCCTGTCTCTGGTGGGGGATGGGCTGGTCCACAGCTGGCTAGCTCTGCTCAGTCCTTTGTTCTGTGAGCGGGCCTGGCGGTGTCTTAGGTTAGGGCTTTTAGCCGTATAGCTATCCTTCAGTATGGTTTGCTATCTCAAGTTAGTTCCCTCAGATTGCCCTCGGGGCATTCAGGCCTGGTCCTTACTCTAAGCAATGCAGCCTGCACCTCCCTGCCCAGCCCCTGCTTGCTAGTGGCAGATGTGGGTGTCTGTGCTGCTTTTCCGATGGGAGTTGCCGTTAGGCACATACTCTGTGGGTTTTAATTATTTATTTATTTTTCCTCCCAGTTATGTTGCCCTCTGAGGTTCCAAGGCTCGCCACCGACCTGCTGGTGAGAGTGTTTCCTGGTGTTTGGAAACTTCTGTCTTTTTTTAAGACTCCCTCCCTGTGACGAATCTCCGTCCCTATCTCTTTTGCCTCTCTTTTTATCTTTTATATTTTTTCCTACCTCCTTTTGAAGACAACAGGCTGCTTTTCTGGGTGCCTGATATGTTCTGCCAGCATTCAGAAGTTGTTTTGTGGAATTTACTGAGCGTTCAAATGTTTTTTGATGAATTTGTGGGGGAGAAAGTGGTCTCCCTATCCTATTCCTCAGCCATCTTATCATAAACAGGCTTCTATGAGATATCAGGAAAGACTTTCTGGACAATGAGTTTTCAGAGAGGTAAGGACAAATTTGGAAGAGCGTTCCAAACAGAGGAAACAGAGTATGCAAAGTTTACGACTGAGATTAGGCATCATGCATTTGAAGAAGTGCAAATAGTTCAGTGCGGCTAGAAGATAAAGTTAGCTGAGAAAGTGAGAAGATTTGCTTAGCAAGAGACGAGGCTGTCTTTTTAAAAAATGAAATAATGCTATTTGCAGCAAAGCAATATGGATGGACCTAAAGATGGTCATATTGAGAGAAGTAAGTCAGACAAAGCAAAATACCATATGATATGGCTTATATGCATAATCTAAAAAGAAATGATATAAATAAACTTATTTTAAAACAGAAATAAGCTCACAGACTTAGAGAACAAATGAAGTTATGATTATCAGGTGGGAAGGGTGAGGAGAAAGGATGGTTAGGGAGTGTGAGACGGACATATACACACTGCTATATTTAAAATGGATAACCAACAAGGACGTGCTGTACAGCACAGGGAACTCTGCTCAATATTTTTTAACACCTAAGTGGGGAAAGAACTTGAAAAAGAATAGATTTATGTGTATGTATAACTAAATCACTCTGCTGTACACCTGAAACTATCATAACATAGTTAACCAACTATACTCCAGTATCAAACAAAAATTTAAAAAAAAGAGAGAGACCAGGTTGTGCAAGAGAGCTCTATAGATTTTATTAACATATTACTGTGGTTTTCCAATTATGTGATAAACTTTACAGCACTGAGGATCAGAGATGCATACTTACTGAATGCAAACTGTCTCATAGGGAAAGAGCCCAGGACACAAGTTGTCAGATGTCTTGTAATAAACAACCACAGCCACAATAGCAGTAAAACTCATCCAGGTGCACCATAGTAAACACAGAAGATCCTAGAACTTCCAAAAGTAAAAGCAAGGGGGAAAAAGTTGAATAACAAAGGACCAGTAATCAAATTGGCATCAGACCATTGACCAGTGATCTGTGCCTCTGCATCTACTGCTCAGCATTGAGCATCCTGTCCCTGAACCTCATGAACTCTGGGTGATGCCTGTATCATCAGCAAACATCAGTCACCAGGGTCCTAGTTTGACCACTGTTTCCTAGATTCTATGTTCTTCCTTCTTAGGGCATTAGCTCATTTTGCTGGATCACACAAATAAAAAAAATTAAGAAAGGAGGAATGAGGGAATATTTGCACCCTTGCATATTTGAAAAGATCTTTATTCTGTACTCAAACCTGATTGGTAATTTCTGAAAAGAATTCTAGAATGTAGATTATTTTCCCTTAGGATTTTGTAGGTGTCACATCGTTGCATCTTCTAGCATCTAGTTGTTGCTCTCTCTAGCTTTCCAATGTCTTTTTGAAACTCCAGGTAATCAAACAGTGGAACTCTTGGATTAATTCTCCAAGTCTCTCATTTTTCTAACAGATTTGTTTCTTGGTCTACTTGTTCTACATTGTGTGAAATCTCCACAACTCTTTTATTATTTTCTAAGAACTCTTTTTTAGGTCTTTGATTGTTTTTGCTTCTCCTGGCTCTTCTTTTCATGTTGCTGACTGTCCTCAACTAGTTATTCTTTGCCCTGTGTAGTTTAAGATTTAGAAATATAAAAGGTGACCAGAGACTTTGCACAAGCAAGAAGCTTGTTGACTCACACATTTTGCTGTAAGGAGAGAAGACTATTGCACAAAGTGACTCACTGAAGCCACAGCATTTTGGAGGTGCTCATTACTACACTAACTGCTCTAGTGCCCTCAGTTCAGTTCAGTCGCTCAGTCATGTCCAACTCTTTGCGACCCCATGGACTGCAACATGCCAGGCTTCCCTGTCCATCACCAACTCCTGGAGCTTGCTCAGATTCATGTGCACTGAGTTGGTGATGCTATCTAACCATCTCATCTTCTGTCCTCCCCTTCTCCTCCCGCCTTCAATCTTTCCCAGCATCACTTTTCAAATGAATCAGTTCTTCACATCAGGTGGCTAAAGTATTGGAGTTTCAGCTTCAGCATCAGTCTTTCCAATGAATATTCAGGACTGATTTCCTTTAGGATGAACTGGTTGGATCTCCTTGCAGTCCAAGGGACTCTCAAGAGTCTTCTCCAACACCACAGTTCAAAACACAGCATTTAACTTCCTTAAGAAAGACCCTTCTCACTTTGTTTCCTTGTTTGCTCCCCTGGGCAAGAAATTTCTGGCATTTGTTGGTGGAGATTTCATAAGCTTAAGTTTTTTGAGGTCACATTTCTCTTTACTCACTTGTTAGTACTAATAGGGTCATTCAATGATTCTGCAATTTCCTCCACAGCTGTGGAATATAACTTTCTCTGTCTCGTTCATCAGTCACTCTTTTTCCAGTCACTCTAGAATATCTTCTAGACAGTTGTTGAAATCTCTTTTTGCTAGTGGTCTTCTCTTCTTATCTTTATGGTTCTGGATTATGGGACCTCAGGAGAAAGGGATTAAAAAGTGTGTGTTCTTCACACAGCTTAATAGCAAAGAACCCAAACTGACACAGAAACAAAAAAAACCTAAGCAATCTGATTTAAAAATATGCAAACTTGAATAGGTTGTTAAGAGATACATGTATGTGTGTGTGTGTGTGTGTGTGTGTGTGTGTCTGTGTGTCAGCTGCTCAATGATATTCAACTCTTTGCAATCCCATGGACTGTAGCCCACCAGGCTCCTCTGTCTATGGAATTCTCCAGGCAAGAATACTGGAGTGGGTTGCCATTCCCTTCTCCAGGGGATCTTTTCCACCCAGGCATGGAACCCAGGCCTTCTACTTTGCAGGCAGATTCTTTATCACTCAGCCACCAAGGAAGCCCCAAGAGATATATACATAAGTGATAAACTCTGAGAAACACAAGAGAGTGTTTTTGTTTTTTAATTCATAAAGGCAAATCTGAGAAGATAAAGGTGGACACCAGGGGGAAGGAGTACGCTGTTGACATCTAAAGTGTTGGTAATAGTCTAGTTTCAACTGTTTCAACTGTTTCTACCAGTATATCAGTTCTGTGTGTAGATGATGTAGTTCATAGTTTTAAAATGTAAAGGAATAAATTTTTACTTTGGCAAATATTTAGTAAGTGCCAGCCACGTGCTAAGTGCTAGGAATACGGTAGTGAACAAAAGGACAAAAATCCTTGTTCTTATGGTAATGACAGTCTATCGGAGAAAGACAAACAATACATAAGATTACAGTAATCAGTAACATCATTTGTATTTTAGAGAGTGATGGGTGCTAAGGATAAAACATAAATCAGGGAAGGAGTTATGAAATGTTGTGGAGGATGACAAGGAAACCCTCACCAAAGAGTGAGGGGATAGAAGAGGTCTGAGTAGTGGTAGGGAGTCAAATGAGATAAGGCCAGATGGTGAGGACTTTGCCCTTGACTCTACATGAGAAAGGAAGCCATTGGAGGGTGTTGAGCAGAAGAGTCAATATGATCTGACTTATATTTCAACAGAATCATGGTTAAATAATGCCACAGCAATAGCATAACATAAAATAGGTCTCATAATTGTTCCCCTGCAGTGTTACCATGAGGATTAGAAATAAACTACTAAATACAACAAGGCCAAAACCCTAAAACATGGTAACTATGGTTACATTTTAAAGGTTTCGAGCACCATGGTAAAAGAAAAGGAGCAAAAATATTTAAGACATATTGGTATGGAGGCTAAAGTCCAGGGAACAAGTTTGGCAGCTGTTATAACAGTCCTGGTGCGAGACGGGGTTGACCCTGTGATCAGTGGCATAGCACAGCTTCAGGGCATTTGCTGTTCGAGCCCATCTTCATGTTTGCATCAGGTTTCTCACTCACCCTTTTCTGGAAAACTTTTCTTTTCACCTCCAAATAATTCCAAAAAGAAACGACTGTCAAGAACCCAGGTAGGAGCTACATATTGTCATGTACAGATCTTAGTTTCTGAAGTGACATTACCTGACAAACCACACAGCTACTCATTCCTCAGACCCTGAGAATTCTTTCTGTAGCTGAAACACTAAAAAAAGAACATACCTAAAATGTATGAACCAAACAAAGATGTCCTTGCAGAGAAGTTTGAAGAATAACTGCAGGAAAATGGTACCATTGTCCACTAATATTTCAGTCATCCTGTCTGAGCACTTTCCCAGGCCCATGGAAGGAAAAAAACCCACAAAGAGATGTTAAGATTTATAGACTAAACTACTTGTTTACTTCCATTTTAGAGGATATGAATATGTGAAATTTTATATGTGAGAAATTTGGGAAAAATAAAAATGAAAATATTTATAGCATGTGTTCACAAAATATAATAATTCATATTAACAAGCCTATGCTTTGCTATGCATAGTTGCCATAATAATCGACTCTGTTTATTTTTCTTTAGAAAGTTTTATGAACTATATCAGGACTTCCCTGGTGGCTCAGACAGTAAAAAGTATGTCTGCAGTACAGGAAACCCAGGTTTGATCACTGGGTCAGGAAGATCCCTTGGAGAAGAAAATGGCAACCCACTCCAGTATCCTTGCCTGGAGAATCCCATGGACAGAGAGGAACCTGGTGGGCTACAGTCCATGGGATCGCAAATATCAGTAGACATAAACAAGACAGGGATTTAGCATTTTCAAAATCAAGTGTGATTCTGATAAATGATAAGATTCAATGAAATGACACATGGAAAATATCAAATATGTGGAGGGAAATTTAAAGAGTAATTTTCATTGATTTGTTTTCTGCATATCTAAACTCAGATACCAGGTTCAGAAAGCAGGGGAACTGACATTGAGACGTTAGGGCAAAGTAAAGATAAATTAGACATCTCTTCATTCCCTAGGAAATTGCTGCCTACATAAAGGGGCTTTTGTCTCTGGATCTTGGTTAAAATCAAGCTGGTGCTAGTCACTGCTGCTCCTAGGACTCTGGCCACACTCCTTCTTTGTACAAGAATTGGAATGCACTTAATATCACTTAGAATACGTGAACCAGAATCTGGGCTGTGTCGTCTTGTTACACAGAAGTTTATATCGTGTGTGTGTGTCTGGAGGGGGCAGGTATGAAAAAATAAAATCTGAGTGTTCCTTTTTTTAACTTGTGATATGGATTAATTAGGTTGAACATGTTTCAATAGGGACTTCCTTTTTTTTTTTTTCAAAAAAGAATAATTCACTCACCAGTGAGTCAGTCAGAAGCACTGTATGACAAACAGCCCTTCAGTACATAGAAGTTGCAGAAGAGCAAGGAAAAACTGACTAATATTGGATCAATGCAAGGCCCAGTCCTCATCCTTCAGGAAGACTTCTCCCAGAGGCCAGAAGCCATGGGTCTCACAGTGTTAGGAAAGTGTCAGGGGAAAGTCAGCAAAAGGAGGTTTTGAGTAACGGAGTGAGCAATGAAATAAAGTAAGCTGGACACTGAATGCTACAAATACTTAAGCATGCTTAAATTGACCAAGAATTGGCTGAAGGAGGAGGTCAAGACCACCTACATCAAATAAGTTTAGAAAGAAATTACTGTTCCTTTTTTGTGTTTATTTTTGTTCTTGAGTTGGCAACTTTATTACATTAAACATATAACACTGTGTTGAGCATTTTGTTTGTCCATTCTATGAATATTTATTGAAGAACTATTAGGTGGCAGATACTTTGCTCTGTGCAGGTATAAAGTGATGGACAAAATAGATATGGCCCCTGTCGTCACCAATTTAACAATCTAGTAAAACAGGCAAGTATTTTACTAGGCAAATAGGCTAATTAATCCAGAAATACATGAATGACTGTATACATACAAACTGAGATAAGCGCTCTAAAGGGAAATAATTGTGTGCCACAAGGAAAGTGATGCATTTCATTTACAGTCAAATAACTGTAAGTGAAAGGTGTTATTACCTCTATTTTACAAACAAGAAAAGAGATTTGTAGTGAATAAGGTAACTCAGCTGATAATTGGAAGAAATGGATTCAAGCCAGATCTGCCTGATACTACCTTTCATGCTCGGAACTCCTAGCCTACATTGAGCACCAGGTTGAGAAGCAGGTATCTCTGAGTTTCTCTGAGCTGCTTGTTCAGGTTCACATGTGTTGTCAGCAACAGTCCTGTCCATGCCACCTACTTAACCACCAGCACCACTTTCCCTTCTGACAGTGAGCAGGGCACATCGTGTGGTCCCAAGTAACAAAGAGACAGCAGACCTAACCCTAAAATTGCTCAAGGATTTGCAGTAGGATGCTCTGTAATAGCATTTGATTGCTGTGAGATAGTCCCTCTATATTTGAGGTTAAACTGTTTTTTGTTTTTTTTTTTTCTACATAAATCTGTTTTCAAAGCTGTAGAGCTGTGAAACTCTCTCCACCTTTTCCAGAAAGTTGGTTAAAAATAGTGTCAAGCTAGGGGCTTCCCAGGTGGTGCTAGTGGTAAAGAACCTGCCTGCCAGTGCAAGAGACATAGACCTGGGTTCAATCCCTGGGTTGGGAAGATCCCCTGAAGAAGGAAATGGCAACTAAGGAAATGTAAACCCACTCAAGTTTTCTTGGCTGGAGAATCCCATGGACAGAGGAGCCTGGTGGGCTACAGTCCATAGGGTCACACAGAGTCAGTCATGACTGAAACGACTTAGCACGCATGGATGCAGGCAACTTATAGAAACTGTTCTTGTTAATAAGGCACCTAGGTGTATACCAATCAAGCATTTGATCCAAATAGTAAGGAGAACATCTGAGGAAAATCAAATAGCAGAGAAAAAATTAATAGAAGGACCAGAGCAAAAATGAATAAACCAACACCAAAATCATAGAGAATATTAACAAAAGCAAAAGCTGATCCTTTGGAGGGGAAAAAAATAGACAAACAGATAGCAAGAGCCAGTATCATGCCGAGGAAACTTTTCTCGATATTCTTCATTGTCAAATGTACCATCTTAGACTAATTTCATTTTTCTCACCACAAGCAAAAGGTAGCTGCACTGTTATTTCACACAATGCCATGGCTTTTCTGTATTGAAACAATATATGTTTTCTTTCCTCTGCAATTTCCTAATGCAAGGTATATAGCACTGGTTACATCATTACTCTGGACCCCAAGCCTGTGGCTGAGAGCCCATCTTGGCCAGGTGAAATGGTGGGACCACACATGAGCTGAGACTCCACTGTGCCATCTGAATTCACTTACAAGACACAATTATTAAGAATTTCAAAAAGAGTGGACATATGTTTACGTATGGCTGATTCACTTTGCTGTGCAGCAGAAACTAAGACAATATTGTAAATCAATTATATGCCAATAAAAGTTAATTTAAAAAATAATTTCTAGACTGCAACCAAAGAACTTCAATCCTCAAGTGCAAGGTCCCTTTGAGCACAGGGCTGTGTATGACAGGCTGATAACATGCTCACAAAGCCAGCTCTGGTGGATCACATGATTGTTTATTACATTGAGACTTTTGCAATTAAGCTCCTATAGCTTTAATAAGCAGAAGTTCTATATATATATATACAGTATATATATACTGTATATATATAGTATATAATAAGTTTTTATCTATTGTATAATATATTATATACAATTTATATAATTTTACATGATATATAATAATATATAGTCTAATTATATATAATCTAATATGTATATTGGATGTATAATGGAATATTAACCATAAAAAGAATGAAATTCTGCCATTTGCAGTAATGTGGATATAGCTAGAGAATACTATGCTTAGTGAAATAAGTCAATCAGAGAAAGATAAATACTGTATGATATCACTTATACATGGAACCTAAAAAAATAATACAAATGAATGTATATGCAAAACAGAAACAGACTCACAGATATAGGAAACAAACTTATGGTTACTAAAGGGGAAAGAGTGAGGGAGGATAAAGTAGGAGTATGAGATTAACAGATACAAACTACATAAAACAGATAAGCAAAAAGGACCTATTATATAGCTCAGGATATTATAACCATTATCTTATAATAACTTATAATGGAGTTGTTGTTGTTTAGTCACTAGGCTGTGTCGAACTCTTTGTGACCCCATGGACTGTAGCCTACCAGGCTCCTCTGTCCATGGGATTTCCCAGGCAAGAATACTGGAATGGGTTGCCAATTCCTTCTCCAGGGGATCTTCCAAACCCAGGGGTCAAACCGTGTCTCCTGCATTACAGGCAGATTCTTTACCACTGAGTCACCAAGAAAGACTTATAATGGAGTATATTCTGCCAAAATATTGACTCACTATACACTGTACACCTGAAACATACAATATTGTATTGTAAATCAACTATACTTCAATTTGCAAAAAGAATCAGACTTTAAAGATTCAATCAGTTCAGTTCAGTTGCTCAGTTGTGTCTGACTCTTTGCGACCCCATGAATCGCAGCACACCAGGCCTCCCTGTCCAACACCAACTCCCGGAGTTTACTCAAATTCACATCCATCGTGTCGGTGATGCCATCCAGCCATCTCATCCTCTGTCGTCCCCTTCTCCTCCTGCCCCCAATCCCTCCCAGCATCAGGGTCTTTTCCAGTGAGTCAACTCTTTGCATCAGGTGGCCAAAGTATTGGAGTTTCAGCCTCAGCATCAGTCCTTCCAATGAACACCCAGGACTGATCTCCTTTAGAATGGACTGGTTGGATCTCCTTGCAGTCCAGGGGATGCTCAAGAGTCTTCTCCAACACCACAGTTCAAAAGCATCGATTCTTCGGTGCTCAGCTTTCTTCACAGTCCAACTCTCACATCCATACATGACCACTGGAAAAACCATAGCCTTGACTAGATGGACCTTTGTTGGCAAAGTAATATGTCTGCTTTTTAATATGCTATCTAGGTTGGTCATAGCTTTCCTTCCAAGGAGTAAGCGTCTTTTAATTTCATGGCTGCAATCACCATCTGCAGTGATTTTGGACCCCCAAAAATAAAGTCTGACACTGTTTCCACTGTTTCCCCATCTATTTCCCTTGAAGTGATGGACCAGATGTCATGATCTTAGTTTTGACAGAGCTAATTCCACCAGATGATACATTCTCAAGACTGTACCAGTAGAACAACTTTTTAACTAAAGGTTACTTATTTCGTTTTTTTTTAAAATGGAGCCATTGAGCAATCAAATCAATCACCAAATACTTGAGCTCCCACTGTGCTGTGGAGGAAATCAGTGAGGGTAGAGACAAGTTTCCTGTCTTCCAAGAGCTTACAATCTAATTGGAGAGGCAGAAACAAAAGATGACTAACAGATGCATCTCTAACTTATTTTTTAATAGCTACATAATTTCTCATTAGTGTTCCCCTACTGATTGGCTCATACTGTTGCCAGTTACATGTTAGCTTTAAAAAAAAAAAAAAGCATCCATTAGCTCTTGCTGTGTTACTAACCACTCTCTCTAGTTTAGTGGCTTAAAGAGCAATCATTTACTAATTTCTATGGTTCCATGGATTGACTGGGAAAATTTTCTCATCTGAGTCCAGCTCAGCTCAACTCTGCTGGACTCACTCTCATTTGTATGAAGTTACAGAAGGTTACAGCTGTTCAGGCTGGCCTCAGTCATATCATCGACAATTGGCAAGTTGTTGGCCACAGTGACAGGACTGACAAGTGCACGTGTCTTTTGTCACCAGCATTCTGGCTAGGTTAATTCACATGGCAATCTTAAGCTTCCAAGAAAGCAATTAAGTTTCAGTGCACAGGCACTTCTGAAGCTTGTTTTATCACGCTGGCTAATGTCTTATTGGCCAAACAAGTTGTATGCTCAATCCAAATTAAAGGAATACAGAAATAGAATCTACCTCTTAATGGAAAAAGGATTGATCACTTTTACAATAAATCACATCAGCTTTTTGACCCTAAATAATATGCTACTATAACTATATCTATATAATTATGGTGGCTTTATTTCTATGCAATAGAGTTCCTGAAATGGAATCATCCAGCCAATGGGTATGTGAATTTTTACCTTTAATAGCTATTACAAAATTGTTTCTAGGAAGAATAGTAATTTATAGTTGAATAGCAATCAGTGTTCTTTATCCTGCCTCCTCACCAGGAAAAGATGCTTTCACTATAATTTTTGACAATCAAATGAGTGAAAAACAGTATCTCCCTGTTGTTTAATTTGTGTTATCTTGACTGCTAATGTGTAGTAACCTTCAGAGCACAGTTATATCTGCTGAAAGGTTATATGTTAAGGTGACTGAGGACAAGGAAGGAGGAATGCTCAGGTGATTACACACTGTGCTTGCTGGTAGTTTAGTTGTTGAGGTAAGTCATGCATAGAAGTCCAACAGTTGGACTTCCTGTGAAACACCATAACAGAAGTACAGACAGAGTACATGTAATAGAAGTATTGAGGGAGTGTTTTCTGACTGGGGAGATCGGGGAGGTTCCTGAATGAGGTGATAGACAAAGTGTCATTTCTCGAATCATGGGCACATTTTATCACATGTTTTGCATATCCATCTTATCTCCATTGTTCCATTTTGTTCTGGTTATGAGAGTCAGGAATGAGAGAATATAATACATACCAAAGGTGGTTGAAGCGAAAGTCACTCAGTCGTGTCCTACTTTTTGCGATCCCATGGACTGTAGCCCACCAGCCTCCTCTCTCCATGAAATTCTCCAAACAAGAGTACTGCAGTGAGTTGCCATTTCCTTCTCCAGGGGATCTTCCGAACCCAGGGATCGAACCCGTATCTCCTGTGTCTCTTGCATTGCAGGCAGATTCTATGCCTGCTGAGCTACCAGGGGGTGGTTTGACAAAGCAAAACATAATGAAAATTTTATCAGAATAAAAGTACACATGGATGACCAAGATGATTAGGTGTTTCAGTAGTATGGGAATTAGTATTTAGATAATTGATCCCAGAATAATTAATTCTGTCATTTCTTATTTTTTGCACCAAATACAGGTTCTTTCTGATATAGGTGATGGGGTAACTATTTGTTGATGAATTTCTTCTCATCTTCAACCTTGTGGTTTAGTTGTTGATGCTAAGTTTTAAAGGCAGGTATCAGAGAATTCAGAGCATGCACGATCAATCATATCCCCCATGGACTGTAGCCTGCCAGGCTCTCTCTGTGCATGGAATTTTCCAGACAAGAATACTGAAGTGGGTTGCCATGTCCTACTCCAGGGGATCTTCCCGACCCAGGGATGGAATCGGGGTCTCCCACACTGCAGGCAGATTCTTTACCTTCTGAGCCACATTACATATTTAGCAGTTCGGGGCTCATCCCTGGAGGATTCTGAGAGCTGGCCAGAAGAGAAAAACACAAGCCAGCTTCAGGAAGTATGGAAGGAGAGAGAGAGAATACTCTCAGGCCTGGAGCGAGCTGAAGTAGTACTCCTGGGCCCTGGGATACCAGCAAGGGGAGTGTGTACGCTCACAGGTGTCCAGAGGCCTTGCTCCAGGGCATGGGGTGACATGGTATAGCTCACACACTGACTCAGACCTGACTGCTGCCAGATGGCCCCTCCTACCAGCCACTGGACCTAGGTACTACACCCTGGAGGGGGAAGCATTCTGGAGAAGTCCACTTAGGCGTCTTACCAATCCATGGCAGACAAGTGACTTTCAAAGATCTTTAAACCTCTACCTTGGGCTGTATGTGGTACTTGGGTTGGAGGTGAGTAGGTGAGTGGCTTCCCCCACGCAAGATGCAGACCCAGGCTGGCCACCCACTAGACAGGCCCTTGTGCTGGCAGCCTGGGGTGACATGGCCCCGTCCCCAGATGTCTTGAGGCGTGCACAGCCAACTCCCGCTCTCCCCACACCTGCACCCAGGTTCCTGCTCAGAGAAGAGGGAAGCAGAGCCCAGGCAGAGAAGACATACCTAGCAGGGCATAGGGTGCCAGAGGGTGGGAGAGCAGGTTGCCAAGAACCAGTCCTAGGGATGTGGCAGGGTGTGAGATGTCATGCAAATCAAGACTCCAAGTCTCGGGTGCAGGTTCCAATGTCCCAACTGACCTGCAAAATACATTTTTAAAGACAAAATTACTTTTAAAATTTAAGAGAGCAACTGCAGAGCACTTCTGAACATGGAGCCCCTCTGCCACTGCACTGATCACATGGTTCTGAAGCTGGTCCTTGTGTCAGGAATATAAAAGGTTGATACAGAGGATGGGTGGATCTTAAAAATGGGTACAGTTAGGGACTTCCCTGATGTCCAGTGCTAAAACTGAAGCTCCAATACTTTAGCCACCTGATGCAAAGAACCGACTCATTGGAAAAAACCCTGATGCTGGGAAAGATTGAAGGCGGGAGGGGAAAGGGACGACAGAGGATGGGATGGTTGGATGGCATCACCGACTCAATGCACATGAGTTAAAGCAAGCTCCAGGAGATAGTGAAGGATAGGGAAGCCTGGCGTGCTGCTGTCCATGGGGTCGCAAAGAGTCGGACATGACTGAGCAACTGAACAACAACAACAAAGATAGATCTAGAGTCAGCCATAGCATAGTTCTTAGTCTTAAGGCACAGACTTTCTGGTGTCTCACCTCAGGATGTTACTGAATTTTTTTTTTTTAACCATGCTGTGTGGTTTGTGGGATCTTAGTTCCTCAACCAGGGATCAAACCCAGGCCCTTGACAGTGAAAGCACTAAGTCTTAACCACTGGACTCCCAGGGAATTTCTTTGTTTTAAAAGGACATTATTGAATTTTTAATGAGGACTTTATACAAGCATGCCTCATTTTGTTGCACTTCACAGATACAGTTTGTTTGTTTTTTAACAAATTGAAGATTTGTGGTAACTGCATTGTCAAATGATGGTTAGCATTTTTACCAATAAAGTATCTTTAAGGTATGTACATTATCTGATAGACGTAATACTATTGCACACTTAATAGACTATAAGCATAACTTTTATGTGAACTGTGAAACCCAAATATTCATCTAACTTGCTTTACTGTGATATCCATTTTACCGTGGTGGTCTGGAACTGAATATGTAGTGTCTCCAAGGTCTGCCTCTACTCTGGCTAGATCAGACTTCCTGTGTTCCCAATGCCAACCAACCTCTAATATCTCTGTTCTCTTCTCAACTCATAGCAGCTGCTCTCTAGTAAGCACTCTGTACACTCAACCAGTACTTGCTCAGGTCAGTCTAGAACTCATGGACTACTCTTGACTTAGACTCCTGGTGCCTTCTCTCTATGCAAAAGTCTGAAAACTGTTGCTTTTTGTATTTTATCCTGTTTTATTGTTGCTTATGGTGGGGAGGCTTATCTGGTACCCGTTACTCCCTCCTGTTTGGAAGCCATATTGAACTGACTTCCTAACTGGTGTCTGCTTGCAGTCACCATGCTTTTGGGCAGAGACATGGGGTGTAATTCTGGGGTCTGCTTCTAATATACTTATAATCACTTTATATAATTACAAGGACTGAATTAGTAGAGTGATGGTAAGGAATCAGTGTTGTTATACTAAATACAGCATCATGAAAGGGCCATCATTTGTGCTGCTGTTTAATACTTCATCAACTAGCAGTTATTTGCAAGATTGGTTACTTGTTTTTCATTATGCCTCCCATTTCCCTTCACATTAATGAGCTTTCTAGTTTTTCATACAAGTAATATTTATTGAACCTTTATTATGTGATACACACACACACACACTATACTGTGTACTGTGGATACAGAGCTTAAAGTGCACTCCTTAGAGAAAATTACTATCTAGTGAGGAAAACAGACAAGTAAACAGATTATTAACATAGTGCCTAAGTTGTTGCAATATTTAGTGTAATATCTGGAAAAAGACAAATAGGGAAATGTTGATATCTTTCTCACTGTTCTGCTTTAAATGATCCATTCATTTCATTATTCCTTGACCTCTTATTTTTTTTCATCAACCCATGCACAAACTTGTGTCTCATTCGAAACCATTCCTGGGTTTTAATTTAGCATCTACAAAATCAGTCCCCTTGCTTCTTACTATATTGAGTAACACGGTAGAAATGTTTTCAGGTATCTTATTTTAGAGACAAATTTAAATTGAGTTTTAAATAGATGTTTTGATCAAACCTTATAAATATGAAATTACGTTAGTAAGAAAAATGAAATACAATTTTATTGCTCCTTTTTCTATGTTGGAAAAATGATAAAACCAAAATCAATATATTGTACATTTCATGATTAACCCACAATCAAGGATACTATACTTGGCTTCTTCAAATGTATGGTGACACAGAAGGAATTGAGAGGAAGCACATGAAATACCTATCCCCTCTTTATTAAAAGGCAAAGGGCTGGAATAGTTCTTTTTGATGGGTTAAGTACTGACCTACAAAAGTGGAGAAAATAGGCCAGAGAAGAAGAGGTAAGCCTGGTGGAAAGAAGTTGAAGTGTGGTTGCTATAGAGTTATAAAACTCCTAGACCTGATCAAAGAGAGGAAAGCCAAAGGGGTTCTTTCATGTGCTAGAATAGGACGTCTCAGAACATTCTTATGAAAAATAAGCAATGATCTTGCTTAACTGCTAACTGGGCTTCCTGGAGACTTTTCCTGTCCTTTTATTCCAACATCAGCAGTTTAATCAGGTTTATAAAGAGAGAGAAGAGCTTGTTAAAACTCCTTCTTTGACTTTTCTTTTTTCCCCTCTCCCCTGAACACTGTTCAAAATCAGCCAATAAGTGAAAAACCTACATAGTAATATCTCAGTTCATTAATGTGCAGGAAAATGTGAGGCATATTGAATAACAAATAAGCAACCAATCTTAAAAATAACTGATAATTGATGAAGTGCAAATGGTGGCCCTTTCATAATGCTATATTTAGCATAACTGAGATTCATCCATAAAAACTTCATTTTAGAGGAGACAGGAAATTTAAGTTTTAGAAGAGCAAAACGTTGGTTTTCAAAAATGAAAAGGAAATGAATGCAAAATATCCAGATGTTTAGGAAGATGGTAAGACTATATTTTCAGTGATAATCTACTAGTTTCTCATTTCCCTGAAGTTTTATATTAGAGTGTCCAGGTTCTTAATATTTTGAACATAAAAGCTGCATTAGATCAGTAGCAAACATTCAGCATCAAAGAAAATAAAAATTACCGATCGCTTCTTGTTTTTTTGTGGCACAGGATAGGAGAAGAAAGAAGAAAATGAATGTCTTCTCTATTTTGATTGCTAAATTTCAATGCAAACAACAAGACTAGTACATATGTTTATGGACAGAAATATACAAGCATTTTTAGACATACCATGAGTGACTGCTTAATCACAAGGTCAAAGTAGACTTTTTAGATACAGGTTTCTATATGGTCTTATAAGATTGTGTGAAAATTTATCTGTGGAGACAAACTATTCGGGTTCACCTCACTTCTCTCCTATTTATTAATTTAATCTCTCCATGCCTAAGTTTACTTGTTTTTTAGCAGGCAGGGAATAATATCTACCCTTTAATGTTGTAAAGACTTAATGAAGTTATGTATATAAAGTGTCTAAGATCAATTTTGGCATAAAAATGGATCATAAATAAGGGGAAGTTATGTTATTCACCAAAATTGAAACTCCATGATGGTATAATCTATGCATTATCTGTGATTGTATCTCCAATGCTTTTATATGTGCCAAGCACAGAATAAACACAATAAGTAAATTTTTCAATAAATGAATGAACCCCAGCCTCCCAGTGCATAAAATCAAATATAAATTGGGTTGCATCAATGAGAGCATTGGCTGCTATTAGTGAATTCTCATTGACCACAATTGGTGTAGTCAACAACAGAGTCCCCTGTAGGGAAAGGTTATTCTCGCTCTGCTCCTATGTAGTGCAGGTGCTTGAATTGAAATACAGGACCACCAGAGGCCAGAGCAATGGCACCCCACTCCAGTACTCTTGCCTGGAAAATCCCATGGATGCAGGAGCCTGGTTGGCTGCAGTCCAAGGGGTCTCTAGGAGTCAGACACGACTGAGCAACTTCACTTTGACTTTTCACTTTCATGCATTGGAGAAGGAAATGGCAACCCACTCCAGTGTTCTTGCCTGGAGAATCCCAGGGATGGGGGAGCCTGGTGGGCTGCCGTCTCTGGGGTCGCACAGAGTCAGACACGACTGAAGCGACTTAGCAGCAGCAGCAGCAGCAGCAGAGGGCAGAGAGGTGGCTCTCTGACATAGAGTTGGAGTAAATAAGGACATATAGTTTGGGTCTTAATCTTTGGGCATTTCTTCTTTAAATTATTTCACCTTGTTGATACTTAATAATGTCTCCAATAGGTAGTATGTTTCTGGAAATGCTCTTCCTGGATACCACGATTTAGCCTATGTTGACTTAAGACTACTGGATATAACAGAAATATTCACTAAAGGCATTCAATTTATTCTTTTTCTTTCATTGAAGTGTTAAGCATGTTCATTTGATCATCATTGATTTTATTAATATATCCTCATATATTTTATTAATATGCTCATACATATATTGATACTACTCTATGCCCTTGCACATTTTAATCCTTTTTTTAGTTGAAACAATTTGTCTTAAAGAGTACAAACATAAATGAATATTTCATAACTTATCAATAGTCAAAGAAACAACAAGTGAAAGGAGAAAAGACAAGTATAAGCTGATAGTGCAAATCCTAATTGCACAAGACTATGGTGAAGACCCGGAGAAGGCAATGGCACCCCACTCCAGTACTCTTGCCTGGAAAATCCCATGGATGGAGGAGCCTGGAAGGCTGCAGTCCATGGGGTCGCTGAGGGTCGAACATGACTGAGCGACTTCACTTTCAGTTTTCACTTTCATGCATTGGAGAAGGAAATGGCAACCCACTCCAGTGCTCTTGCCTGGAGAATCCCAGGGATGGGGAAGCCTGGTGGGCTGCCGTCTATGGGGTCACACAGAGTCAGACACGACTGAAGTGACTTAGCAATAGCAATGGTGAAGACCAGGCTTCCCAGGTGATGCTAGTGGTAAAGAGCCCATCTGCAAATGCAAGAAACATAAGAGACAAATTCAGGAGACATAAGAGATCTGAGTTCAATCCCTGGGTCTGGAAGATCCCTTGGAGGAGGGCAGGGCAACCCACTCCAGTGTTCTTGCCTAGAAAAATCCCATGGACAGAGGAGCCTGGCGGGCTACAGTTCACAGCATCACAAAGAGTCAGACACGACTGAAACGACTTAGCATTCATGCATGCATAGTAAAGCCCTCATTTAAACAGAAGCAGAGATAATCAGCAACCCTCCAACATGTACATATCATATGGGTAAGTGAACTCTGGTTTATATAGTAAGAAAAGTAAGCCAACTCGGAGCCTTTGAAGATTACCATAGTGATAACATTTGGATTTTATCTCAAATTCATGCCATTCTTGCTAGAGTTAGGAAACGATTTCCTTTTTCAGTATGCTTTCAAATCCAGTGACAAAATAAATGTTTTAGTCTTTCCATTAAATAGAGATATCTACAACTTATTAATAAAAATATATAGTTAGTTTTCTGATTATGAAATTAACTTCACTTAGTTGGGAGGCTATGTACTACAGCAGATTGGAAGACAGGTGTTGGAGTCAGGAAGACCTAGAATCAGAACCCGTAGTTGTCATATATGACCTTCAACAAATCCCTTTCTGTTTCTGTACTTCAATTTGTTCATCTGTAAAATAGGAAGAAATAATACCCAGATAATACAAGTTTAAAGTGTTATCTTTAGGATTTTCCATGTATAGGGTCATATCCTCTGCTAACAGTGACAGTTTTACTTCTTCCTTTCCAATTTGGATTCCTTTTATTTCTTTTTCTTCTCTGACTGCTGTGGCTAGGACTTCTAAAACTATGTTGAGTAAAAGTGGTGAGAGTGAGTATCCTTGTCCTGTTCCTCATCTTAGAGGAAATGCTTTCAACTTTTCACTAAGTTGAGTATGATGTTAGCTATGTTAGTATGATGTAGGTTTGTCATATATGGCCTTTATTATGTTGAGGTATGTTCCTCTATGCCCAATTTCTGGAGAGTTTTTAATCATAAATTGATTTTATCAAAAGCTTTTTCTACATCTATTGACATGATCATATGACTTTTACTTGTCAATTTGTTAATAAGTTTGTAACACATTGATTTGTGAATATTGAAAAATCCTTGCATCCCTGGGAAAAATTCCACTTGATCACGGTGCATGATTATTTTAATGTATTGTTGGATTTGGTTTGCTAGTGTTTTTTGAGGATTTTTACGTTAATGTTCATCAATGATATTCGCCTATAATTTATTTGTGTGATATCTTTTTCTGGTTTTGGTATTAGGGTGATGCTGGCCTCATATAATGAGATATCACCTCACACCTGTCAGAATGACTATCATCAAAAAGAATACAAATAACAAATGTTGGAAGGTTATAGAGAAACAGGAGTCCACGTACACTGTTGGTGGGAATGTAAATTGGTACAGCCACTGTGGAAAACAGTATGGAGATTCCTCAAAAAACCAAAAATAGATCATATGACCCAGGAATTCCACTCCTAGGTATATATCCAAAACAAAATACCAAATCAAAAGATGCATGTACCTCAGTGTTCATAACAACGTATTTGCAATAGCCAAGATATGGAAGCAACCTAAGTGTTTAAATGTAATAGATATTCACAATGGAATACTACTCAGCCATAAAAAAGAATGCAATTTTGCTACTTATCACAATATGGATAGACTTAGCATTACGCTAAGTGAAATAAGTCAGATGGAGAAAGACAAATGCTATAGGATATCATTTATAAGTGAAATCTAAAAAATACAACAAAATAGTGAATATAGCACAAAGAAAAAGCTGACTCACAGATATAGAGAACAAACTAGTGGTTACCAGTTGAAAGGGAGATAGGAGCAATATAGAGGTAGGGTAGTGGGAGGCACAATCAACTGGGAGTAAGATAGGCTACAAGGATGTATTGTACAGCATGGAGAGAATAGCCAATACTTTGTAAAACTGTAAATGGAGTGTAACCTTCAAAATTATGTAAAAAATTTAAAAATTGTGTTATGTCAAACCCTTTCTTTTATCCATTCTAAACCTATTATGTGAAGTTGAGAGACAGAGAGGTGCAGCTTACAGATATTTCTGAGTTTTAGATATGCAAATTTTGACATTCCTTTGTTGGTTGCTAGTCAGTATAATTAATTACATTCCACTGCATACATGGGGCTTTTCCAAAATAGTAGAGAAAGTACTGAGCATTGTCATTGCATTTCAGGAGAAAAGTAACACATTAACTGCAAAAAAATGTTTGCCAAAATGATGAAATGTTCTTTCTGATTGAAATATAAGTAATATACTCAAGTAACTTTCAGTGAGTAGAAAAATCTAGCTGTGTCACTTGGTTTAAAGAATTCTAGCTATTCTTTTTGAGATTAGAAGTGTGTTAGCTAGGACTTTATCCTGCCTTTCAAAACTATGCCATCTATGTGTAAGGGAAGTGGGAATGACTAAGCTTATTTAGATAGGCACACAGATGTCTGTCGATCTGTGACCCATCTTCCCTCAGGACCAGTGAAATTGGAGAAATTGACCTCTTTTCGTTTTAGGCTACATTAAGAACCAGGAACAGATATGGAGCTATAAAATGTACAAATGAGATTGGGCCAAATTGAGGGGAGGGCAAAAACTGAAAGGTTAAAAAAATCTAGAAAATTGCTATCCCCTTATAGAAGACCAATGCAAATAACTTAATTTTTAACAGTCTGATTGAAGTATAATTCATATTATAAGATTCAGTAGTATAACATAGAGAATTCAGTGGGTTTAGTATATTCATAGTGCTGTGCAACCATCACCATCATCCAGTTTTAGAACTTTTTCATCACCCCTAAAGCTGTCAATCCTCATTCTCCTCTTCTACTCTCAGACCCTGGAAACCACTAACCTACTTTCTGTTTCTATACATTTGCTTGTTCTAAACATCTCATAAAAGTGGCTTTCTGTATCTACTTATTTAATTTATCATAATGTTTTTAAAGTTTATCTATGTTGAAGCATATATCAGTAACATTCCATTTTATTGGTTCATAATATTTAACTGTATAGATATATCAAGTTTTATTTAATGTAAATGTTATGAACATTTAGGTTATTCCCACGTTTAGGCTTTTATGAATTGTGCTGCTATAAGTGCTCATATACAAGTTTTTGCATGGACGTATGTTTTCATTACACTTGGATATATACGTGCTTACTTGCTCAGTCATGTCTGACTCTTTGCAACCCTGTGAACTATAGCTTGTCAGGATCCTGTCTGTCCATGCGATTTTTCAGGGGGAGAATACTGGAGTGGGTTGCCATTTCCTCCTCCAGGGGATCTTTCTGATCCAAGGATCAAATCCAGGGATCTTCTGTGTCTCCTGCATTGCAGGTGGATTCCTTAGCTGCTGAGCCTAGGAGTAAAATCCCTGGGTCACATGATTCCCATATATTTAAACTTTTGAAGAATTGCCAGGCTGTTTTCCAAAGTAGCTATACCATTTTACATCCCCCTGAGCAGTGTTTGAGGTTTTCAATTTCTCCACAGCCTTGCCAACACTTACTGTTATTTGTCTTTTTGATTATAGATATCCCGATGGGTATGAAGAGGTATCTCATTATGGCTTTGATTTGCATTTTCTGGTTGAATAATGATATTGAGCATCTTTCTGTGTGACTATTGGGCATATGTATATTTTCTAAAAGGAAAAATGTTTAAGACTCAATTTTTAAAATTTGTCGTTTTATGAGTTCTTATATTCTGAAAATAAGTCTTTTATGGGACATAATTTGCAAACATTTTATCCCATTCTATGGGTTACTTTTCACTTTCTTGAAGATATCTATTGGCACACAAGTTTAAAATTTTTCGGTCAAATCCAGCTTATCTGTTTTTTTTCTTTAGTTGCCTGTGCTCATGTCGTATCTAAGATATGCTTATGTTATGTCTAAGAAACTGTTGTTGTTGCCTTATCCAAGATCATATGATTTATTCCTATGTTTTCTTTTAAAGGTTTTATGGTTTTAGCTGTTACATTTAGGTCATTGATCCATTTTGAGTTCATTTTTTAATATGGTGCAAGGTAGATGTCCAATTACAGTCTATTGTATGTGGGTATCCAGTTGTCCCAGCACCATCTGTCGAAAAGACTATTATTTTCCCATTAGATGATCTTGGCACCATTGTCAAAAATAAATTGCTCATAATCATGGCTTTCTTTATTACCCAATAACCTTTAAAATTTATTTTTTACTATATTTGTTTAGGCAGTTATATCAATTACAAAGAGATATTATTTGTCCTGAATATTTATAATGATTATTTTGTTATTCTTATTTTAATAGACTATAATTTCCAGAACAAGATTTAGGATTAGTGGTGATAACAAGCATCTAGTTATTTTCCCCAATTTAGTGGAAATCACTTAGTGTAATGTTTGCTCCATGTTTGAAATAAACACACATTGTGTGGTTCACTTGTTTCCTTCAGTCCCTATTTAGTTTTTATTTTATTAACAATGCCTGCTGGATATTGTCAGATGCCTCTTTGGCACATTGATGTATTTTGCTTCCTGAATTTATTAATGTGATAAGGTGAATTTTAGTCATTAAGACAGCCTGATACTGATGCAAAACAAACAGGCAGACCAACAGAACAAAATAAAGAGCTCTGAAATAGAAAAACTCAATTACTCATAGATGTATGGGTTTATTTATAGATTCTTAATTCTATTACATTGATTTATATGTCTACCTTTAGGCCAGTAGTGCAGTATATTTATTGCTGGGGCAGTGTAGTAAGTCTTTCACAGATTGTTTTGCCTATTCTGGGTCCCTTACATTTCTATATGAAATTGAAGATCAACTTGTTAATCTTTGCCAAAAAAAAAAAAAAAAAAGCAGGCTGGATTTTGATAGGCATTGTATTGAACCTGTAGATCAATTTGAGGATTGTTGGCATCTTAACAATATTAAGTCTTCCAATGAACATGGGACATCATTCCATTTACTTAGCTTTTCTTTAATTTATTTCAATCTAATAATTTTGTAGAAGGAACTTTTTTATGGGGTGATCTTTGGCAATCATCCATGTCCTATCACACTGTGATGCCTCTTTATGGCATTAATGGTATCTTTAGGTATTTTTCTTGGAAAATATAATAGAGTTGATATTATAAATGGACTTGGGTTTAATGCAATCTCTGTCACTTAAGAACTGGGGGAATCATAGGAAAATTAAATCACTTTCTGTGCCCCAATATTATCTTTTTTAAAATGGACAAAATGCCTGTTTCAGGATTCCTGTAAGGAATCAATAAGTATTGGAAAATGTCTGCATCCTTCTGGCACATGGTGCTTATTTAATAAATGCTACTCTCCTTTAGACCTCTGGCTGACATACAGAAGAAATCTTTCCTTAAGATGAGTGCTAATGGATAATGGGAAAAGCAATCGCTGATACTGTGTTATGCTTGGAGATAGTAGATACAATTTTCTTAATATAATAGTCACATCAAGAATCACTTGGGGGAGATTTTAGGACATGTGCCTTTCCAATCACACACTACAGACTACATGCATGCAATTAATTGTATGAATCGTTTACTACACACATAAGTTAGTTAAGAATTACAGACACGTGAAAGGTAAAAATAACTCTTTACCTAAAGATAGTGCCATCTGAGGTGAGGAGGCAAGAAATAAAAAATAAGTAATTTATAGCTTTCATGAAGGTCATACCTGTTAGTATCTTTTCAAGAGAATTACCCCCAAATAGATGACATGAGGCTTTAGAGGAAGAAACGATCGAATACGGACTGAACTGATCTACAAGGCTTCAAGTAAGTAAAATGAACCTTGCCTTGGAGTTGGGTAGCCTTAGATAGGAAGAGTAACTGGGGAGGAAAGAAAGGCACTGAGTAAAAGAGAGTTTGTGTGAGTTTTCAGGCCCAGCCATAGGCAGTTACAAAGCTTTCCCTGGCTTCATGGGGTAAAGCTTCCCTCCCCACGCTAGACTCAGGGCTCAGTCACAACACCACAGCCTCTGAGGGGAGCAGCACTCAATGACAGATCCCTCTGGCCAGTCACCCACTTCACGTGTTTGCGTTTCTAACCCTGTACTTTCATTCCTAGGTCCCTTTATCTCAGGCCTTGGACAGAAGTCCTCTTCAGGAGCTCTTGCCCATGCCTCCTTATCAGGAGACGAGGGGAAAATATTAAAGACATTTCCCCACTCTGACTTACTACCCAAGACTTCTCCACTCTGAGCTCTTCTCCATACCTCTCTCCTGCATCACCTCAGGGTCTGTAAAAAATGTCAGAGCCCTTTTGTTCAAGACTCCCTCCACAGTAAGATGACCCTCACATGTGAGGGTCACCTGACCCTCTGTGGGTGCATGGTTTCCATGGGGAAAAATGGAATGGGGGCATCAGTACTTGCTTCGATTATAGCCTCTTGCTCATACTATCACAGAGAGTGATGAAAGGCTGAATGCTTTCATTTGGGGGCTCATGGCTTTAATGGGCTACTCCAGCATCTAGCAGCTCAGCTGTCTCTCCAAGCTCAGCTGAACTCTTGATAATAAGAGCAACTTGTCCTGACAAAATGTGCAAAAGAGAACATTTCTTGGAAGGATGTGATATAGCTTAGAAAAGTTAAGGAAGTGCTGTGGAACCAAACTTTCAAAAGGATAGAGGGCAAAGAATCCTAGGGAGTACGATCTAATTAACAGTATCTCAGGGATCACTTTTTGGATGAATCAGGCCCACTCTTTGTGTTTAGTACTTATATAACTTTATTCTGAGTGAAAACTCCAGACAGAAAGAGTTTGGGCCAATTAGAGCCACATTCCCACTTTGAATACCTTGTCTGATGGTCTACCAATCTTCTATTCAATAGGGGTTCGATTGTTCCCCAGAAAAAGATTGATTGGCTACTGGAAGAGGAATGGGCTTCCCAGGTAGCATTAGTGGTAAAGAACTTGCCTGCCAATGCAGGAGGTGTAAGAGACGCTGGCTCAATCCCTGGGTCAGGAAGATCCCCTGGAGGAGGACATGGCAACCCATTCCAGTATTTTTGCCTGGAGAATCCCATGGACAGAGGAGCCTGACGGGCTGCAGTTCATGGGATGACAAAGAGTCAGACAAAACTGAAACGATGTAGCACACATACACCAGAAGAGGATGACTGGATCCTAGTAGCAAAAAAAGACCTGTGTATTGTAGGGAGGCATTTGGAGGAATAGTAAAGGATTCCAGTTTTCCAGGGCCAATGGGATTCGTGTAGAACAGTAGGGAAAATACTAGGAGTATCAGAGACATTGTGGGGAATCTTACAAGTTAGACTAAGGACTTTAATGTGTATCTCACAGCCCCAGGGAGCCCATTTAAAATACTTTGTGAAGTATTTTATCATGTGAAGCAACATGATAAAACTAATCATTTAGGAACATTTCCCTGGTAACATGAAAATAAACTGGGGAGGAAAGTGAAAGTGAAAAGTAAAGTCACTCAGTCATCTTCGACTCTTTGTGACCCCATAAACTAGGAGGTTACTAGACGAGAACAGGCACGAAGTATTGTTAGCTCCTGAAAGAGGATGAAAGTGAAAGTGAAAAGTGAAAGTAAAGTCGCTCAGTCGTGTCCGACTCTTGGTGATCCCATGGACTGTAGCCTACAACGCTCCTCCATCCATGGGATTCTCCAGGCAAAAGTACCAGAGTGGGTTGCCATTTCCTTCTCCAGAGTATCTTCCCAACCCAGGGATCAAACCTGGGTCTCCCGCATTGTAGGCAGACGCTTTACCATCTGAGCCACCAGGGAAGATAGCTGAAAGAGGATGAATGGAAAGAAATAGCTAGCCATTGCGAAGGTAGGTTTTGGCAATTAACTGATTGGAAGAGAGAGTCAAGATGAAACCTGACCAAGAGATATATTTGGAAGTGAGAAAGAAAACCCTGTTTTAGTTGAGAAGAAAACCTCAGCTTCTCCATCCATCAAATAGAGTGAGAACTAGATCTTTCAGGTGACTTCTCACTCTCAATTTTTCTGATTATACGAGTTTTGTTTTAGACACATCTGTAGATATATTAGGCTTGTGCATGCAGTATTTAAACACATAGGCTTGTTCTCTGAGGGTTAGGACTGGCTCTATGATTCAGTCATTCATTTTGCTTTCTGTCCCTAGACAGTTCTTGGTCAGGAAATGGTTGTGCTGCTCCCTGCTATCCCACAGGAAGAGGGGCATGGTTCCTTACATTTGTGTATCTCTTTGCAGATGGAATACTCTTCACATTCATAATGTATGATGCATTTCACTCTGTGTGGTAAGCAGGATGGTAATATAACCATTTTTTTGATGGCTAAACTGAGACATTATTAGATGAAATGACTTGTCCAAAGCCACGCAGTCAGAAGGTGGAGTTAGGACTAAGATTCAGTTATTCTGCTTTAACCCAGGACTGTTACACTATACCAGCTATGAAAGAGTCATGGCCTTTGAAGAAATTAAGACTTTTTGAAGAATTTAAATTTGAAGAAATAAAGGATGAGCTGGCAGAATGCTATAGCAAATGAAACTATTATAAGCATTTGTGCCCTTGAAAATCAGATCTGCCTGCTTTCTTTTCAAAAGTCAGAATGTGGATTAAACAGAAGAGGGAGATGTGTACATTATAGAATGATTTCTGTGAGCTAGTTTCAATAATTTACATTCTATTTCACTTCTCCCTAACACAACTGTATAGTTGAATGAAATTAAGCACACTTCAAAATTGGGCATTTAAAAAGAAGCTTTATTGAAAGGACTGATGAAAATGGAAAGATATAAGACAAACTATTCAATATTTCCATCTCTCATTCATTATCCTTTGGCTGAAGTATGGAACACTCTTATGGTTTGGGCACATGCCACCATACAGATGAATTTTGCTCCTGGTGGACAATGTCAATGGCTCCTATTAAACCATGGCTCAGCTGCATTAGTACCCTGATAGCCCCTGTTCCTCATTTTTTGGTCTTTTCCAGGGAGCATTAGTGTGTAGTAGAGTTGATGCTCAGGGCATTGATGTTTGTAATACTTTTTACAATTTCTGCCTATTGCAGTAGAGCCAGCTTTCCACTAGTCTTTCTCCCCCAAGCCTGGAACTCTCTAGAAGTGGAGAGAAGCACTTATGATTCATTGATGTATTGCCTCTTAAATTACAGACAAAGGAGAGTGAGGGTTCAGCTACATTGTCTTCTTTAAGGAGAAAATTTTTTAAAAACTCAAAACGTTCCTCACTGGGTCATGCTGACCTGTACAAAGTTATCTTTTGAACCCTCAGGTGTTTTGAAAGGACACTTCAAAAAACATACTAATAAAATCTAAGCATCAGTTTTCCCTTTATTTGTTACAAAAGAGGGAAACTCATGTACAGAATCTCAAATATGCTTCCCCATTCTTTACACCAACCCTTAAGATCAGATAATCACAAATAGAACTTTCAGAATCGTCCACTACTGTCCATCAGTCCATCTATCTCATAAACGCAGAGGCAGAGCAATCGTCCTCTTGAGCCACTGCTTTTATCTTCAAATCTCACAAATTCTGGCTAAGAAAAAGGCCAACAGAACAAACTAGGTGTCACAGAATGCTGATTATACGTGTGTTTACCCTTAAGTTGTCTGTCTTTGTGTATGGTAGTGGTGGAGGCAAGGAGTGAGTCAATAGATATAATATTTTCTATTCTAATTATTTCTTCCCATAAATTTTTTTTCTTAAACCTCTGGCACTTGTTACAATATGTCTGCTAGCGAGTACTCATAGATAACTAAAATGAATTAGGAAAAGTGGAAAACAGGTACTAACTGAAAAAACGCTAACAAAACCTTATCCACAACAACTCAAACGACTGCAGCTTTGAAGAGTTTGGTAAAATTTTCCAAGTTCCTTTCTCAGGCAAGTTTTTCCTCGACATACACATTTATGATTACTCTTAGTTTGAGACCCTTTTGAGAACGTTCATCAAAGTCAGTGTCTTATCTTCTGCTAAAGCTCTAGCCTAAAAGAAAAGAGTGAGTATTTTGTCCCAAATATTAGCAGTCTGAGTCTGATTAACTAATTTGAGGAGTAGAAATGATACTTCACTTAAACTAGGCTTCTGCATTTCTT
Organism: Bos javanicus; assembly: GCF_032452875.1. Classification (NCBI taxonomy): domain Eukaryota; kingdom Metazoa; phylum Chordata; class Mammalia; order Artiodactyla; family Bovidae; genus Bos; species Bos javanicus. The sequence continues at coordinate 21,983,943 of NC_083897.1, forward strand.
TATTAATTTATTTAAACCTATCCCCAGAACTTGAGTTCCAATGAACTGAGCCCATATGAAGTGCCAGGCTGGTTGGTGGAAATATAATAGAACCCCAGATAGGGCATGGCCCCTATGTTCAAGACCCTCAGTCTACTGGGAAATACAGAAACAAAAGCAAATAATTCTAATACAGTGAAAATGATACCTCTGAGAACAGAGATATGTTCCAAGCACTATATATACAAAACAGAAAAGGTACAAATCTACTTACATGGGAGTAAAGAAGAGCTTTTCTGAAGAGGGGATATTTACTTGGGGTGTTGAAATATGATTAGGAGCTTTTCAAACAAAGCAAATTGAGTAAAGGCAATGTGAAAAGAGTAAAAACTGATACGAAGTTAAGAGCCAAATATATGGGGCAAAATAAAAAATTCAAAAAAGCCCACTGATTTACAGCTTAATCATATGAGCACAATGAATATTTAGAGACTGTATGATATAAAAAGAACAATCAGAATAAGCTATTATGTCTTCCTGAATCTCATTTAAAACCTAATTAGATCTGGTGGGAAGCTGGCAGAGTCCTGTCTGAGTGGAAGGAGATAAATCTGTCAGTATTAAAAAAAAATAATAACGAAAAGTCAGCTTCTTTCTCTACATGCCCAGCATTTATCTTTAAACTCCATTTTGCAATGCTAGGAGAGTAGACACTTGTGTTAGAAGAGACATTCTGGTTCATATATTTTTTTAGTGTATTTTCATCTGATCCATACAACTACTCTTTGGGGTATTAGCAAATAGAACAAGTATTCTTATCCATTTTACTCATATATTGAGTTGGTTCTTCTGTAAGATATTATGGAAAAACCTGAATGAACTTTTTTGGATAACCCAATATAAACTAAGCTCAGAGAAGTAAAATCCTTATCAGATGTCAGAGCATGTCAGTTTGCAGAGTCAGAACCAAAGCTCAGATCTTCTGATACTAAGTTCTCTGCTATGCCACATACTTTATTTATCAAAATCTGCAACCAATGTACAGAGCAAATTATGCCATAAAATTGTAATTGTACTTATATTGTTCTTCAATTACATCAATTAATTAAAATAAATTAGTTCACTTCTTCACAGTAAACCTATTTATAATCACATCCACCTTGAGAGACATGCAGGCATGAGGTAACTTTTTTTCCATGAAGCCATATAGTGGAAAATTTAGTATTCTTTTTCTACCTTGCTTATTACCCTGGGGGGCTGACTTATGTAGACTTACATCAATAAACTCCCTTGCCTTCAACTTCCTGTTGGGTTTGGCCAATGGGAGACAATGACAGGTAGGAGAAAAGATGAAAGTGATATTGGAGTGTATTCCCTTGCTTTCCTCACTACTGGCCAACAGTGGGATGACAATGTCCCTCTATGAAAGGCCACAGCTCCTGTCACATGACCCTCTCCATATTACTACAGGCACACCTCATTTTATCATGCTTCACTTTATTGTGCTTTGCAGATACTACATTTTTTACAAAGTGAAGGTGTGAGGCAACCCTTCCTCCGGCAAGTCTATCATCACCGTTTTTCCAACAGCATTTACTCACTTTGTGTCTCTGGTTCACATTTTGGTAATTGTCACAATATATCAAACTTTTTATTATTATTGTATTTGTTATGGTGATCTGTGATCAGGGATCTTTGATGTTACTTTTGTCATTGTTTTGAGTACACTAACTATGCTCATATAAGATGGTGAACTTGAGTCACATGTCTCTCACTTTAGATCAAAAACCTAGAAATGATTAAGCTTAGTGAGAAGGGCACATCAGAAGCCAGGAGGCCGAAAGTTTGGTGTCTGTGCTAAATAGTTAGCCAAGTTGTTAATGCAAAGAAGTTCTTGAAGGAAATTAAAAGTGCTACTCCAGTAAACACACAAAGGATAAGAATATGAAGCAGCCTTATTGCTAATGTGGAGAAGGTTTTACTGATCTAGATAGAAGATCAAAGCAGCCACAATATTCCCTTAAGCCAAAGCCTGATTCAAAACAAGGTCTTAACTCTCTCCTGTTCTATGAAGGCTGAGAGAGGTGAGGAAGCTATAGAAGAAAAGTTTAAATCTAGCTGAGGTTGGTTTATGAGGTTTAAGGAAAGATGCTTTCTCCATAATATAAAAGTATAAGGTGAAGCAGCAAGTGCTGATGTAGAAGCTGCAGCAAGTTATCCAGAAGATCTAGTTAAGATAACAAAAGTGGCTACACTAAACAACACATTTTCAATGAAATGAAACAGCCTTCTATTGGAAGAAGATGTCATGTAAGACTTTCATAGCTAGAGTTGTTGTTGTTCAGTTGCTAAGTGATGTCCGACTCTGTGATCCCATAGACTGCAGCACACCAGGCTTCCCTGTCCTTCGCTATCTCCTGGAGTTTGCTCAAACTCATGTCCATTGATTCGATGATGACATCCAACCATCTCATCCTCTGTCGCCCCCTTCTCCTCCTGCCCACATGAGTTTGAAGTTGACTCCAACCCACATGGATGACTCTGTGGGGTTCAAGACTTCAGTGGAAGGAGTCACACAGATGCGGTGGAAATAACAAGAGAACTATTAGAAGTGGAGCCTGAAGATGTGACTGAATTGCTGCAATCTCATGATAAAACTTTAAAGGATGAGAAGTTGCTTCTTAAGACTGAGCAAAGAAAGGGGTTTTTTAAGGTCATAACTACTCCTGATAAAGATGCTATAGAGTTTTTTGAAATGACAACAAAGGATTTCAAATATTACATAAACTTAGTTGATAAAGCAGCAGCAGGTTTTGAGAGGATTGACTCTGATTTTCAAACAAGTTCTCCTGTGGGTAAAATGGCATCACACAGTGTTGCACACTACAGAGAAATCTTTTGTGAAAAGAATAATCAGTCAATACAGCAAACCTCACTGTTATCCTATTTTAAGAAATTGCCACAGCCACCCCAAACTTCTGCAACAACCACTCTGATTGGTCAGCAGCCATCAATATCAAAGCAAGAGCCTCTTCCAGTAAAAGATTACAACCCTCTGAAGACTCAGATGATGGTTAGCATTTTTTTAAGCAAGAAAATATGTTTAATTCAGGTGTTAGCAGATATAGAGAGGGTCGAAGGGGACACTCCCTTGTGGTCCTCAGCTCTTGGTAAGGACACAAAGAAGAATCTGAGGTCTTACCTGTGGCAAAAAGGGAGAGTGGGCCAGACCAAAAGAGGCACTGGCACCAGAAAGATGAGGTACAGGGGTTTTCAAGACAAGGCTTTTACGTATTCATCTAGGTGGGCGTGGACTGACAGTTTTTATTGACAGTTGCAAGTTACATAACAACAGGCTCTATTGCACATGTCTTTTTCAGAATTCAGTCTGTTATAATCAGATGTATATATGTATAGGGTATTTATGAACCCTTTGAGGACACAGCTGTGTATTAAGAGCACATGTGTGGGAGTTGGAGAAGCCCCTGCGGTTAGTTTGTATCCACTGTGTGCCTAGGGCGCATGCGCTGGAGTTGGAAACGTGGAAAAGTCTCTGTGGTTATTTTGTAGCATATCTGTGAGCTTTCCCATGGCCACTGGGGCGTGTCTGAAGTGGGTTTTAGAGACCAGCTTGAATCTTTTTCAATTAAGCTGCCTCTAGTTGCTCAGGCCTGACTTCCTACCTAACACAGGTATGTACTCTTTTTTTTTTTTTTTTAAGACGTAAAGACGTAATGCTATGGCTACAATATGGCATAAACCAAACTTTTACATGCACTGGGAAACCAAAAAAATTCACGACTCACATTATGGCGATATTTGCTTTATTGCAGTGGTTTCGATTCAAACCCACAATATGTCTGAGCTATTTCTGTATGCTTTCTTGGTACCAATCATCATTCTCTCCTTTACCCCTTCAAACCTAGGGTTGGTAACAGCTCCTGTTGTTATCCCTGGGGTATTTCACAATTCTGTGATGCTCTTATTAAACCCTCCCATACTTTTGTAAATAGTCCCTATGCTAATTCTTTCTCACATTATCCAAGAAGAGTGTGCCATCTGCTTCCTGCTTGGACCCTGGCTGATAAAGCCCCTAACTTTTCTTGTTTCTTCGTATCCGTCTTTTCATACAAGCTCTTGGTTTTCTAATAACCATCCTATATTCACTGAGGCATTCTTCTCCTCACTGTTGCCCCAGATCCCCATGTTCCAGTCAGTGCTAGCAGTTAGTTATGGAAGCATTCATATAAATATTTCTGTCAGATGTGTTTAATGTTTAAGGGAGTACACCCTGAGTCCCTAAAGAGCTATGGAGTTGTTGGTGCTTAAAATGTAATTGCACTAGAGTCGTGGCAAGACTCATGACACATTTCACAAATATGACATATTTGTGATAGACATATCTATCTCAGCTGGACATAGGTTTGTTAACAATTTTCAGCTTTAAGTGGTTGATAGTGCACTAGTAAGTCCAAGCTGTACTATTTAATTATGATGACCATGCATCCTAGAAACTGATTTTGTCACTTGGACACAGTGCCTGTCTCAACACAGGTTATTTTCTTGAAAGAAAGAGAAAACCAACAGTAGATTCTTAGGCAAAAATATTCACAGATGGGGAGAGAGCTGTTATTTTAAGTGTTAATATTGCCAGGGACTCGCAGCATAAATTGACTTCTCTGTGGCTACATTTCCCCCCTACATTTAAAACTAGAACCTTTTGAATATGGGTTACTGTGTTGCAAGTTAGCACCTGCTGCTCAGGCAAAAGAATCTCTGCAACAATCAGAGAGCTAGTGGGAACAACTATCTATGTAGTAGAGTAAAGCCTGTATATGTTCTTGCCCATGGAAGAGCTCAAATGAGCATGAACTTTTGAAAAATGAGATTTTGCTGTCTTAACCCTGAATGGTATTTTTTTTTCTTTTTTTTTTCTGGATCAAATGCTGGAATTCAGTTTATTTATTTATTTTTTTTTACTTTACAATATTGTATTGGTTTTGCTTCAATTAAAAAAAATACCATTCATTTCAATATCATATAAGAAGTGAATGGTATTTTTTTAAATTGAAGTATAGTTGATTTGTGGGAGACCCGGGTTCAATCCCTGGGTCGGGAAGATCCCCTGGAGAAGGAAATGGCAGTCCATTCCAGTACTATTGCCTGGAAAATCCCATGGACAGAGGAGCCTGGTAGGGTACAGTCCATGGGGTCGCAAAGAGTCGGACACGACTAAGTGTCTGTCACTGGCAATCTATATATCTTACTGAGTGAGCGACTTCACTTTCACTTGCACTTTCATAGTTGATTTGTAATGTTGTGTTAGTTTCTGATGTACCTCAAAGTGATTCAATTACACATATATATTCATTTTCATATTCTCTTCCATTATAGGTTATTATATAAATATAGTTCCTTGGGCTATAGAGTAGGACCTCGTTGTTTATCTATTTTCTGTATAGTAGTGTGTATATGTTAATCCCAAATTCCTAATTTATTCTTCCCCCTCCCTATCCCTTCTGGTTACCATAAATTTGTTTTCTATGTCTGTGGGTCTATTTCTGTTTTGTACGTAAGTTCACTTGTATCATATTTTAGATTCCACATATAAGTGATATCATACAGTATTTGTCTTTGACTGACCTACTTCATTTAGTATGAAAATCTTTAGGTCCGTCTGCATAGCTGCAAATGGCATTATTTCATTTTTTAAAGGCTAAGTAGTATATATATACCACATCTTGTGTATCCATTTATCCGTCAGTGGACACTTAAGTCGCTACCATGTCTTAGCTAATGTAAATAGTGCTTCTACGAATGTTGGGGTGTGTTTATTTTTTCGAACTAGAGTTTTCTCCGGATATACGCCCCAAAGTGGGATCATTGGATCGTATGGTAACTCTGTTTATAGTTTTGAAAGGAACCTTCATACTGTTTTCCATAGTAGCTGCAGCAACTTACACCAACAGTGTTCCACCAACAGTGTAGGAGGATTCCCTTTTCTCTACATCCTCTCCAGCATTATTTGTAAGCTTTTTAAAAAAAAATTATTTATTTTAATTAGAGGCTAATTACTCTACAGTATTGTATTGATTTGTAAGCTTTTTAATGATGGACATTCTGACTGCTCTGAGATGATACCTCATTGTAGTTTTGATTTGCATTTCTCTGATAACTAGCGATGTTGAGCATCTTTTTGTGTGCCTATTGGCCATCTATGGAGAAGGGAATAGCAACTCATTCTAGTATTCTTGCCTGGATAATCCCATGTACAGAGGAGCCTAGTGGGCTACAGTCCATGGGGTCACACAGAGTTGGACATGACTAAGTGACTGTCACAAGCTAACTCTATGTCTTACTGAGTAGTGTTTCTGAAATCTTACCTCAGAATACAGAAAGTTAGAGCAAATATGTCAAAAACAAACATACTTGTTTAGTATTAGAAAACATCAGTTCTTTTTTTAAATTAATTGTTTATTGGCCTATGCTTGATTTACAATGTAGTATTAGGTTCTGCTGTACAGAAAAGTGAATCAAATATATATCTATGTATATATACATACATATATGATAGATATATCTCCCCTCTTTTTTAGAGTTTTTTCCCCATATAGGTCATTACAGAGTATTGAGTGGAGTTCTTTGTGCTAAACAGTAGGTTCTTACTAGTTGCATCAGTTCTTTTTGTTGGATTTACCCATCAGCTCTGTGAAACAACCTCTCAACTGATTCAAATAACTCTTAGGTTTTGCTGTTATTGTCCACTACATTGACCATTTATCCAAATTACTAGTTGTGGAGGTTTTCTGTAATAGAGGTTAAGTTCTGGCAGACTCTAGTGGGTGGAGGAAAGCAATGTCATTAGCTTTGTAATGAACATCCACAAACGATCACCAGAAACAAAGTGTCTAGTATGGGATGGTAAAGAGATTCTTAAACCATTGTCACAAACTGTCTCTTGAAAAATAGCATAACATGCAAACAATTTGGTCATAACTTCTAAAACTGTCCTTGAAATAAGGCAACTTTCATGCACAGAAATAAGAAAATTTGTTGCCGGATGTTTGTAGTGTCTGAGGATTTAAAAAATAAGTCTCAGTTTTAGTCTCAATCAAGAACAGCTCGTTATCATCATCAAAAGGAATATTTGGTTCTGATGTCTTACATATTTACTGTTTGTAAAGTTTAGCCAGGGGATTGCAGTTCCTGACGTTTACATTTATCTAATTTATTGTCCACAGGCTTTGAATTGCTTATTTAATTTAAATTAATGGGCCATGTTCAAATCAAATAAAGCTAAACTAATTAAGGCAAAATAGTCTAATCTGGCACTTTAAACTCTAAGATTTATTACAGACATTCAAGATTTGAATTTGATTGCATTTATTGAATCAAGCCAGGAAGCTATTTGACTGTAATGGTTGGGCTAGGTTAATCTATAATGAAGTCAAACCTAAGATTAGAGGTGGGAGTTCAATTCAGTTCAACATCTGAGCATATAGGTAGTGGGTACAGGGGAGAGAGGGAGGGCAAGGCCTTATACCCTACTATCAAGGAGCCCATGGTATATTGAGAAGAATTAAAGGAGAGGGATAATATCACAAAGGATGAATTCTTCCATCTTCTCTCAATTTGAAGCCCACCATTTTGAAGACTTCCAGAGATTCATTCAGTTCAAAAATGTTTTCCTAAGCATCTACTACTACTCTGTGTCAGAAACTGGTACCAGTGCTAGCAACTGGGAGCACATAGAGGATTTTTTTTTTAATTTGTAATTGAGATGTACATGGAAAAAACAGAGAAAAGAGATAAATATTTACAATAGAGTAGGACTAGGAAGATACATGGGCCCTGTGAAGAGAACCACAATTTGTTCTGAAAGAATTAAGGGTTATGAGATGTTGCCAGCTGATACATTCAATAAACATTTAATAAGTGCCCACTATGTGTCAGATCATGAGGGTAAAAAGATGAATAAGGAATATTTCTTTCCCTGGAGGAGCTCACCATTCAGTGGAGCTATATATTGTGAAGTTCTAAAAATGTCTGCATCAGATGGATTATTATACCAACAACAAAAAATATAGAATCTTTAACTGTCTGAAAGATATATAACTGACAACGTAAAAAATAGAAAAATCCTGTGGACAAAATAATGAACAATGTACATTAAAAGACTCAGAATTATCTATTAGATGGTTAACAGTTTATTTTACTGAGTTTTATTGTGTATAAAAAATATAAAGCTGAAGTTCCAGAATGATTCACAATGCAATTATGATTTCCATAAGTTAAATTACATTAAGTTGCCTCAAATATTTCCCTTGGATTAAATTCCAGTTTATGACACTAGGTTGTTTATAAAAGCTTAAAATCACTGGTTGAAAAATGTAAGACTTGGTTAACTAGCTTTTATCTACTTTATGCTAAATGATTTAAATGTAACAACAATAATTTTCAATAAATATAACAATGTTCAAACATTGATTCACAAAATTTTTGCCTTAGTATATTCTGTACAAGCAAAAACTGTTGAATCAATTGGGTACAGAACTTTTTACAGTTACATAAAGCAGTTTGTTTGCATTTATAAAGGGCATATACTTTTTAAGTTTTCAAAATTCACAAATATTAAGATTGCAGACAATTTGCCCTCTAAAACTCCTGTTTTATGGCTAAGAATAATAAATTTTGGAGATATTTTCTACATGTGTCACCAACAGTTGACTTTCTTGTGGGGGCTATTTTTACCCACACAGGTTTTTATCACTTAGTATTATGTGAGGTTGACTAGGGAACAATCATGCCACTTGCAGAGGAAGTGGTTGCCAACCCACCAGCTCTACCTGCCAGCTAAGTGACTCCTGATGGTTGCTAACAGGGTGGGAGAGAGACAAATTATTATATCATCAACCTAAAGGGTCACTTGAAATTATTTTAAACTTTCAATATGAAATCTATGAATGCTGTATTGTATATGAAAAGTCTTATCCTTATACTTTTAACATACATGCCTGGCATTATTCCTAACTCTTCCCAAGCAATACAAAGATGATAGAATAACTCCAATATCACCTCTCCTATCTTCCATATTTTTGTTTTCTAGTATCACATCACCCTAAAATTCATCATTAATATAATTGTTTGTACCAAAATCAGTCATTAACATAATTGGTCATTGATTTGATGTTAGCAAGCATGTTCTGTAAAGATGAGATAGTAAGTATTTTCAGCCCTTGTCAAAACAACTCAGTTCTGCTATAGTATGGAAGTGGCCACAGACAGTAGGTAAAAGAATGAGAGTAGCTGTGGTCTATAAAACTATAGGTACAAAAGTAGGCAGTGGGCTGCTTTTGGCCCGAGGCCATAGTTTGCCAAGTTCTGATTTATACAATCCGAGCTTTGTTGAATTTTAATTTCCCAGTCCCTCCTTCCTTTTTTTACCTTGCACATCCCACTCTTTGTAGGTTCAGTTTCTTTCTTTCTGAAATGAATCCTCTCCTAGGTCTCTAAAGTGTAACCACTCTTTGACAGTGAGAAATTTTTGAAGCCCTTCAGTCTAGAGCTCTTAATCGAATTTGACTTTCAAGGATTTTAGGCTTTGTGTAAAAAAAAATTCCTAGTTCCGATAATTTTCTTTGAAAACTCCTACTCTAATACAAAATTCAATCTACCTTACATTTAAAACTATTTAATCATGATATGAATATGGATAAGGACTGAAATGGAACATGAGAAAACAGAAACAGTGGATTTGATAGAAGGGTAGGGTTGCTAGATGATTCTTTTTATTTCTAGTTATGTGTGTGGGGTGGAGGATGTGTTAGTCACTCAGTTGTGTCTGACTCTTTGCGACCCCCAAGGACTGTAGCCCACCAGGCAAGAATACTGGAGCGGGTTGCCGTTTCTTCCCCCAGGGGATCTTCACAGCCCAGGGATCCAACCCGAGTCTCCTGCATTGGCAGGCAGATATTCTTTACCCACTGTGCCACCTGGGGTAGCACGGAAGTCTTGCTTTCACTATTATCAAGCATTTTAAGAATTCTCATTTTGTTTGCCACCTTCCTTGTCCTCTTCACTGTTCTTGAACTTCTATCATCTACTTTCTTGGTTTTTTGTTTGGAGGCCATTCTTACCCAAACTTACACAAATTTATAGTTACTGAAAGTTTTCTATCACTGAGCAAGGCGTGCACGCATGTTAAGTTGCTTCAGTTGTGTCCAATTCTTGTGACCCCGTGGACTGTAGCCCGCCAGGATCCTCTGTCCAGTATTCTCCAGGCAAGAATACTGGAGGGAGTTTCCTTTCCCTTCTCCAGGGGATTTCTAGTTATGTTTGTTCAGTAAATAATTTTTATAATATATATATATATCAATTATATATATAATATCAATTTCTAAATAGAATGGCATTGATTCCCCTTTGTAAGTTCCCAGTTCCTCAAATAATACCTTAGGGAAAACTTTTGACAACTCCCTGTAGTTGTATTGTCCCGATGACAGAAACGCTTTGAACACTGATTCCCGGAAGTGTATGCTCGTTCCTTCTCAAGAGGCCTGTGTGCCGACCTCATGTGCTGGCAGTTGGCATCCTCTTGGCATGGCAGTTGTACTGCATAGTGACAGCCCAGCTTCTATACATCTGAGTAGCATCTGAGTTGCTGCTTTAATCTCAAATGTACGTTGATTCTAATGCCCTTGGCAAAAACTATGTAGAACCTGTTATTAACATTACAACTAGAACCACTCTAATCTTATGTGTCTGTTAGTCACTCAGAGTCGTGTCTGACTCTTTGTGACTCCGTGGACTGTAGCCTGCCAGGCTTCTCTAGGCAGGAACACTGGAGTGGGTTGCCATTTCCTTCTCCAGGGGATCTTCCCAACCCAGGGATTGAACTTGAGTCTCCTGCATTGCAGGCAGATTCTTTACTCTCTGAGCCACCAGGGAAGCCCTTTTAATCTTATACTCACAGCCTTTAATGATTACTGTTGTAGTGTAATATAATGTAATATTCTGCATCAGTTATCAATCACTACATAATAAACTACTTCAAAACTTAATAGTTTAAATACATAACTATTTCTTATCTTTCAAGATTCTGTTAGTCTTCTAGGATATTTTTCTGATCTTGGCTGGTTTGCTTTCTCTCTGCTGGGCTCATTGATGTGTCTGTGGTCAGGTAGTAGGTTGAGTGGAACCTGGATGACATCCTAGGCATCCTCTGTAGTGAATACTATGGCATGCAACCCAGATCCCCCTCTGTAAGGCCAAGACATTTTTCCCACAGTGACTAGTTGTCTGTTGACAACTTGCTGGTGAACCTCTACCTCCATAATGCCAAAAGCAGCTACCTAGCCTTAGATCACACTCCCTCCTTAAGGGCAGCCCTCATCCAATGACTGGTTGATGCAGACATCAAAGTGCCCAGCCCCTTTGCCTTAACGTGAATCAACTTTGAAGAGCCATCTCGGCTTCAGAGCTCCCTAAGGGATCAGCTGAGACCTCTGTTCCAACTGCGCTGCAGCCTAACTTTCCCCATGATCAATCCTACATGTATTCCTGCCTCACAGTTGTTGCTAAAAGCACTCCCCAGTAAACTTTCTGTTCGAAAATCTCCATCCCAGAATCTGTCTTCTGGGAAACACGACTGAAGACATCCTCCATGTGACCTCTCATGGTCCAGCAAGCAACCTTGTGTTCACTCATGAAGGTGGTTACAGGATTCCCAAGACCATAAAAGTAAATTGCAAATTCTTTGAAGGAAGTGGGTTCAGAACTTGCACAATTTATTTTCTGTCATTTGATTTTGGTCAAACATAACAGTTATTAAAATAAGTGTGAATGGGCTGTGTGTGTGAGTGTGTGTGTGTGTTTATGTGCTCAATTGTGTCCAACTCTTTGTGACCCCATAGACTGTAGCCTGCCAGGCTCCTCTGTCCATGGGATTATCCAGGCAAGAATACTGGAGTGGGTTGCTATTCCCTTCTCCAGGGGATCTTCCTGATTCAAGGATCAAACCTCGGTATCCTGCATCTCCTGTATTGGCAGGCAGATTCTTTACCACTGAGCAATCTGGGAAGCTTTATTAAATAACCTTAATAGCAATGGTGATGATAATGCCTTTTCAATGCTTACTTCATGCTAGGCACTGTTTTAAGAATTTACGTATATAATACCTTCTTTAATACCATAACTTTGTGAGGTAAGTGCTGTTGTTATCCTTTTTTTTTTTTTTTAACAGCTGAACAAAGAGCAGTTTCATCAACTATTTCCCCAAACAAGCTAATCTGCTACATTAAACCTGTGAAATACCTCTGATCCTAAAATGAGGATGGGTGACACAGCTCTGTGATGTACTCTGTGATGTATCATTCCAATTGGCTGATTTCACTCTGGGGCTTTAATCATTGAGCAATGCTGATGCTAGTGAGAAGTTTCATAAATTTCAGAATTTTATCAAATGACCAAGACTTGGGTGAAGCAGGGACACTCTGAAAATTTTTGGACTCTTCATATGTTGTGGCCTTCAGTTCACTTGTGCTCATGGACCTTTACTGTATTTTATTTACTAAGGGATTCCTGTGCCAAAACACGTTCAGTTGAAGGATTAGTCTGGTGCAGTCAAACCCCCTGCTGTGCATCAGCGCAGACATTTTAAGCATCAGTCCAGTGCATATTTGAGAAGAGGTAGATTTAGTGACTGCCCCATGTATTTATGCTGCCTGCCTTTTATTTTAATGACTGCTTTTCTCCAACATCCCCTGATAATCAGAAACTCTTTATTTATGGCTACCCAAATGCTACAGCAGAGAAGGCAATGGCACCCCACTCCAGTACTCTTGCCTGGAAAATCCCATGGATAGAGGAGCCTGGTAGGCTGCAGTCCATGGAGTCGCTGAGAGTCGGACACGACTGAGCGACTTCACTTTGACTTTCCACTTTCATGCATTGGAGAAGGAAATGGCAACCCACTCCAGCGTTCTTGCCTGGAGAATCCCAGGGATGGGGGAGCCTGGTGGGCTGCCGTCTATGGGGTGGCACAGAGTCGGACACAACTGAAGCGACTTAGCAGCAGCAGCAACAAATGCTACAGAGGCAGAAGGATTTAGCCTAGAACTTTTTACAGCTAAGAGCTAACTAACCATCCCCTCACTCCTCTAACTTAACCATTTCTAAGGGAATGTGAGAGCACTGTTGTTACACCATTGTCACCCCACGGATAACTGGATGGATGTTTGTCTACCTGGCTGGACGTGGATTCACTTTCTCCCTTACTACTTGACACAGACATAACAAAGAGGCTGCTCCAGTTATAAGAATGCAAGTTGCTACCCTCTCATACTAGACTTTCCAAACAAGCACCTATGTCCATGGGATTTCCCAGGCAAGAATACTGGTTAGCCATTCCCTTCTCCAGGGGATCTCCCCAACCCAGGGATCAAATTCAAGTCTCCTACATTGACAGGCAGATTCTTTACTACTGAACCACCTGGGAAACACCTAAAGTGTAGACATTGACTTAAAAAAATTATAACCATGCCCCTGGTGTACTTAGTAAAATCATTAATGAAAGGTGACAGCACCAATCAAGTTTGAAAGGTTCCCTAATGAATAGCTGCTAACTGAATCAGAATATTAATTTTTGTTTTATTGTAATATATCACTTGTTGAGTATATTAAATAAGCAGCTCAGTGTTAGGCTTCTTGACCTCAGTATTATTGATATTATTCACAGAAGTAAGATTTTTACCAAGGGAAATTATTCTGACTAATTTTTCTGTTTTCTAAGGAAAGGCTCTATCTCATTTCTGACTCATAAAGTTACTATTTTGTTCACTTCAATTGGCAACGGAAAAGAGAATTCTCTGAAATTACCAGGCCACTCATGTCCTATTTTGTGTCATACTTGGAGTTATCTACTTCCAAAAGTAGGAGAGGACTATAACCTTGACCACAGAGTTCCCGGAGTTCTGGACTACCCTCCACAGGTCATAGGGCATTGTGTGCACCTGACTCAGGGCAAGTCCCACCTCACTAAGTGTTAGGGCCAAACTTCTCAGAATGAGAGAACGCTAGCATTTTCATTCATACACTAATGTGCTAAAAACACTTTCAGCAAATGATATGGTATAACTGAGTTTCAAATGTCTACAACTTCTTGTTTTCTTTCAGCTGAGTCTCTTTATTTTTGCCTAATATGACAGAGATGTCAATTAAGAGGTAGGGAAGTGATTTTTTTATTTGCCTCAGATAAGAACAAATAAAGGCCTTATCGAAGTTTGTTTTCCTTAGATCTTCCCAACTCCACCAAGACATCCTGTTTCAAGAGAATTAAAATCTAATCAACAGTTAATTGTATCTACATACACAGATATTTTCTTCAATGTGCAAATCCCTTTGAAATTGTCTGCCCTTTAGCTCTTAATTTCTTATTAAGTGTGTTTTCAGTACAAGCCTGAAATCATCATTAAATTGCCACAGATGGCTCTGCCTTGATCGTATTTTTCCTCAGTCAGTCTTTCCCTTGATGTAGCTAAGGAGCTAGCTTTCTGCTTTGATTTTCCTGAGATCTTGAAAACTAGAAATGCAAATGTCATTTTACACCATAAACTGGACTAAGTTTCTTTTCCTCCTCATAATTCCTTGGAGGATCCTTTTAATATTGGTTTAAGTTGTGTTGCCATTTCTAACCATGTAGGATATGGGTTATTTCCCTGAAATTGGTTTTATCTGAGTTTGTCTTCATGATCAACTGAAAGCATTTATCAAAATCATTCCAATAAATCCACTTTTCATTCAGTAATCTATCTAGATGTCATAGACAGATGTATTTAAGATCAACATTTCAAGCCACTTCCCCTAGCTTTACACTTTCCTGTCCCACTGTAAACCCAAGTGCCAATAGTCCCTGCTGCTGCTGCTGCTGCTAAGTCACTTCAGTCGTGTCCAACTCTGTGCGACCCCATAGACGGCAGCCCACCACGTTCCCCCGTCCCTGGGATTCTCTAGGCAAGAACACTGGAGTGGGTTGCCATTTCCTTCTCCAATGCATGAAAGTGAAAGTGAAGTCGCTCAGTTGTGTCCAACCCTCAGCGACCCCATGGACTGCAGCCTTCCAGGGTCCTCTGTCCATGGGATTTTCCAGGCAAGAGTACTGGAGTGGGGTGCCATTGCCTTCTCCTGCCAATAGTCCCTAGCAGTAGCCAAATGTCAAAAAAAAAAAAAAAAAGGATTTGCAGATGCCAATGCTGGTGTCTGTAACCAGTTTTCCCAAGTCCATGTGCAAAATTATGTTTTATGTTCTGGTTAGATAGTAGAATTCTCCTCCAAATATATGTAGATAAAGAGCCACCTTTTAATTCAAGCTGTGAGTTCTTTAAGGATGGAGAGACCTCATTAACCTTGATTATGGACCTTCAAGAGCCAGCCCAGTGCTGTGGGCTCTGTGAAGATTCTTGGTGAATTACAGACTGATTACCTGAAAATCACAGGCTGTGAAGAGACTGTTAATTAGGAATGAAATTGTAGGATTGATTAAATAATATTTTATACATTCTAAGAAATTTAATTGAATCTAAAGGATATGCTAGAATGCTATAAAAAAGATTAACACTATAGAAACCATAATTGAAGGTAAACATGAATGCAAACAGTTCAGAAAAATAAGTTCAAGCAGCATCAAGCATTGTGACTTACACTGCCCCTGTACACACACATACCTCACATGTACCACTCCTTCTTTGTCCTTTCACATTATCTGGAGAAGAGTTAAACTAAGGGCGATCACGTGGAGGTGATATTGTGCTTATCTTCCTTGTTCACTTAATGTGCTTATTATTCTTGTTCACTTCTGGTTTACCTTGTTCCTTTTAAGTATTTATATATGTGGGAAGTAAATAGTAGTAACAACATAGAACTCAATTATAGCTTAAAATAACTGAATCTCTATTACTGTGACCCTCAAACAGTTGCAGAAAATGGGTGGGTCTGGTTTTGTTCAACTTGAATCTCCTCCTGAATATCCAAGTGTTGATGATGTTAAAATAAAGGAGATAGTTTATAGTAGTTAATTTGAATTTCCTCATCTCTTTAGCAACCCATGTGAAGCAAGAAGTGGTGTCCAAGGACAATGTCATGTTTTTGTTCCCTCTTTCTCTACAAGTCACCTCCAAGTTAGGGTTGGCAAAAACTGCCTTTAGTGGCTTCCCACAGTCTAGTGCCCCAAATGTATGTGTTCCTTTGTGCCCTTCTGTTAAATCCCTAGTCAAATATTTAATGTATTTTGTAGAAATACTATAGAATATTAGCAATCAATCCTTTTCACTTTACAAGTAAGGAAACCAAAGCTTAGGGAGGTAAAGTAACATGCTTGACATAACCCAACTAGTTGGTTACACCCAACACAAATACAATTATGCCATAATCCAGGACCTGGAAAGCCTGTTATGCATCACTTTTTGAAAATACAGTTATATTCCTCCACTAAAACCATTTTTAATGGTAGTATTGATGAAATGAGAATTTTGTTAAGATGAAGGATGGAAGCAAACCCATGAAATATGGAGTTGATAGCTTTCTTCATTGTGTGTGTGTGTGTGTGTGTGTGTGTGTGTGTGTGAGTGAGATAGGCCTGTATGGAATGACACAGTAAGTATCGTAAAGACAAAGGATACTTAGGTTATAACTTCAGCACTGTGTGAAAATAAAAATAATCATGCTTCCAACAATCATAATTTCCTTATTTACCTTTGTCCTTTTCTGTTATTGTAAAATTTGCATATAGTAAATGCACATATTTTAAGTGTACCATTGGATTAAATTTGATAGTTATAAATACCTGTGTAATTATTACATAGTGAAGAACATAGACTATACCCATCACCTCAGAAAGTACCCTTGTTCCCCTTTCCAGTTAATTCCTATGCTGTGCTTAGTCGTTCAGTGGTGTCTGGCTCTTTGCAACCCCATGGACTGTAACCCGCCAGGCTCCTCTGTCCATGGGGATTCTCCAGGCAAGAATACTGGAGTGGAAGATACCCCTCCTCCAGGGGATCTTCCCAGCCCAGGGATCAAACTCAGGTCTCCTGCATTGCAGGGGGATTCTTTACTGTCTGAGCCACCAATACAACCATGTTTAGATTTTTTTTTTTAAGGGTTAATTTTATTTTATTTTTAAACTTTACATAATTGTATTAGTTTTTTTAGATTTTTATTACCATGGATTTATTTTTCCTCCTTTTGTACATAATATAGATGAAATCATAAATGGTTTGCTTTTTTATTTTTCTGGCTTCTTTAACTCAATGCTTAGTGAAAATCAACTAAATTTTTGCATGTAACTGTTCATTTTTTAAAATTCCTATCTAGCATTCCACTGTATGACTCCCACATTATCAACATCCCCCACCAGAGTGGTACATTTGTTACAACTGATGAACCTGCTTTGACACATCATTATCATCCAGAGTCTAAAGCTTACATTTACTTTCACTCTTGATGTTGTACATTATATGAGTTTGGACAAATTTATAATGACATATATCCACAATTTTGGGCTTCCCAGGTGGCACCAGTCGTAAAGAAACCACCTGCCAGTGCAGGTAGACATAAGAGATGTGAGTTCAATCCCTGGGTCTGGAAGACCCACTGGAGGAGGACATGGCAACCCATTCCAGTATTCTTGCCTGGGAAACCCCGTGGACAGAGGAGCCTAGTGAGCTACAGCCCATGGAGTTGCAAAGAGTCACACATGACTGAAGCTACTTAGCACACACACACACACACACACACACACACACCATTTTAACATTATACAGAGTAGTTTCACTGCCTTAAAAATCCTTAATGCTCTGCCTATTCATCCTCCTTCCCCCCTCTAAGCCTTGGTAACTGCTGTGTCAGTTTTGCCTTTTCCAGAATGTCATATAGTTGGAGTCAAACAGTAGGTACCTTTCCAGTTTGGCTTCTTTCACTTACTAATATGCATCTTCCCTCGTAGCTTAGTTGGTAAAGATTCTGCTTGCAATACAGGAGACCTGGGTTCAATGCCTGGGTTGGGAAGGTTCTCTGGAGAAGGAAATGACAAATCATTCCAGTATTCTTTCTTGGAGAATCCCATGGACAGAGGAGCCTAGCAGGCTACAGTCCCTGGGGTCACAAGAAACAGATACGACTTAGCAAATATACCACCTCAAGGTTCCTTGATGTCTTTTTGTGACATAATAGTTCATTTATTTTTTAGCACTAAGTAATATTCTATTGTCCAGACATACCATAGTTTATTTATCCATTGTTTATTTTTTAACTGTTTCTTTAAAGAGCAGAATATTTAATTTTTAATGCATCACATTATTTTTTCCGTGTATAGTTAGTGCTTTTTGTGTCTGGTTTAATAAACCTTCACTTACACCAAAGGTTGCAAATATATTCCCTTAAGTGTTCTTCTAGAAAATGTATACATTTTACATTTGGATCTATGATCACTGTCACTAGAACTGGTGAGAATCAATATGCTTGCCTTGGTCTTAGAAGAAAAGAATTCTATATTTCACTAGTGTGAAATTATACATTTCACTAGTGTGGTGTTATCTATTACTGTTTAACAATCTAACACAAAACTTAGTGGCTAAAAACCATACTGATTTATTGTTACTCACAAATCTGTGTATCAGCTAGGGGCTTCCTTTGCTAGTTTTTCCTGGGATAACTCACGTGGATGCTTTCACCATAACATACAGTTCAGGATTTGGCTCAGCTGGGGTGCTAGAGCAGCCAGGCCTTTCTTCATTAAACCTCAGGGCCTTTCTCTGCACATTTTCTCCCATCTTTCAGTAAGTCGGCAAGACTTTCTTACAGGTCTATAAGAGCATTTCAAGCAAGCCAAAACAGAAGCTGTAAGGCCTCTTAAAGTCTAGCCCAGAAGACATACAGGAACACTTATAATACCAAATGTATTGTTCAACAGAAGCCACAGTGCCAGCTTAAATTTAAGGAGAGAAAATAGGCCACACCCCTTTTCGGAGGAGTAATATGTATTTAAATAAATGTGAGAATTGTAGGTGGCCAACTTTGCAGAAAAATCTACCACATTACCTGTAGATTTTTAGATAGATGTCATTTCTATTACAGGGAAATTCCCTTCGATTCCTAGTTGGCTGAGAATTTTTTATGATGAGAGAGGGTTGAGTTTAACCAAATGATTTTGTTATATCTGTTGAAATGATCATATAGCTTCCCTCGTTTATTCTGTTAATGTTCTGATTTATATTTATTGATTTTCAATGCTAAAGCAGCTTTAATAGCTGCTATTTATTAGGGACCTACTAGGTGTCAAGAATTTTATATGGATTATTAACTCCTATTTATCCTGAAAAGTAGGCATTATCTTCCCCATCATATAGGTAAAAAAATTGAGTTTCAGTGTTGAAGTTACTTGCCCAGAGTTACTGAGCCAGTGAGTGGAAAATCCAGGACTCAAGTATAGGTCAGTTCAGTTCAGTTCAGTTCAGTCGCTCAGTCGTGTCTGACTCTTTGCGACCCCATAAATCGCAGCACGCCAGGCCTCCCTGTCCATCACCAACTCCTGAAGTTCACTCAGACTCATGTCTATCGAGTCAGTGATGCCATCCAGCCATCTCATCCTCTGTCGTCCCCTTCTCCTCCTGCCTCCAATCCCTCCCAGCATCAGAGTCTTTTCCAATGAGTCAACTTCACATGAGGTGGCCAAAGTACTGGAGTTTCAGCTTTAGCATCATTCCTTCCAAAGAAATCTCAGGGCTGATCTCCTTCAGAATGGACTGGTTGGATCTCCTTGCAAGTATAGGTCAGCTGACTCTAAAATCAATATCTTTCTTCTATATTCTGGTAGCAGAGTACTTAAAAAGAAGGTGGAAAATTTCTGGAGGCCAATTCCTCTAGTTTCAATACATATTTATATGTATGTCTAATCTTTGAACTTCTTTTTTTTCTCTTTCATGTTTTAAATTATGAAAGCATAATAACATTTACAGGATACTTTATAGTTCTTCTATATATTATAATTATTTTTCAAGTACATAAATTAATATTTTTAGTTGGAGTTTCAATATCAAGCTCTCAAAATTAATAGGATGAATATACAGAGAAGTGGAAGGATATAGTGGACCTGAAAAGCACTATGAACCAATTCAACATAATTAAGATTTGTATAATTTTCACACAACAGTAAAATACAAATTCTATTCAAGTTCCCATAGACTATAAGCTAGGAGACACTGGAATATATCCAAGGACATAAAATAAGGTGGACAAATTTCATGGTCCAAAGGTATTGAAAGTTTTTCTTTATATATGGATCTAGTGTTGTCCACTTCAGCATTTGACAGTGCAGATTTTTTTTAAACACTGAAACTCAAAATATTAAGTAAAACTGGAAATGACTAAAGCTGGAAGATTTTAACTTTCCTTTCAGACTCTAGTCAAATTAAGTCGAGAAATATGTGAACAAACATTACATGACAGAACATTCGACCCCAAATTCTATTGCTGCTGAATCCCAAATGTTATTAGACGGGATAAGAACACCCAAAATAGTATATTATGTTTCCATCAAACACAGCAAATGATCTTAGCTATGATGAAACTGCCAAATTATAGTGGACCTGTGACTCAAAAATTGCAGCTCTTCCTATACTACTGTTCTACTTAAAAATACACTCTTGGGACTTCCCCAGTGGTCCAGTGTTTAAGAATCTGCCTCCCAATCCCGGGGGTGCTGGCTTGATCTCTGGTAGGGGAACTAAGGTCCCACATGGCACATGGTGCTACCGGCATACACACATATATATCTTGAAAATTCTCCTTTGTCATACAGCACCAGGGAAATAACATTCTGTCTTTAGTCATACTGAGTGAATTTAGTCATATTGAGCCATATTGAGAAGTTATCTGTAGTCCATCAGAGTTTCCCCACTGCACGAGACATATTTTTATAAGCCACAGTACAAAAGAAGTCCTTTCTGGTGTAATAGTTTAAAGTTCTGTCTCTATGTTAGTCAGTGTCTGTAAATAACAAACTCATGAATATAAGACTTCATAATGAATCATATTTAGAAACAATGCTCAGATACCTAAAACATATGTTCATGTCTTTTACTGTGCAATAGCTATTTCTCCATTAAAATATTTCTATATATTACATCTCTGTAATGTTCTGAATTTACATTCTAAAGAAAACGGTTGGGCCAATATTAGGAAGTGGCCTTATTTAACTCAGATGTCACCAGTGGTATAATGTGAAGAATGATATTTTCTTCTGTCCAGAATTATTTCTGCCACATATCCCTCACTACTTATTATTTGCCCATTTGGATTGGCAATCTCTTTTAAAATGTAAACAACCTAAGGGTCAACAGATTAATCCAATGATAAACTGAAGTAGCAATTTCTAAGATATCTATAGTGCTCTGTATTTTGTTAAGAATAACTATACTTTAGAAATTACAGTTAGGGAATTATTTCCACCTCCTTTAACTTATTTGATTTTCATCAGAACCATATGATTTAGTTGGTTATAGAAGATCCCATGGAAGGAAGAGCCTGGTAGTCTGCAGTCCATGGGGTTGCTAAGAGTCAGACACGACTGAGCGACTTCACTTTCACTTTTCACTTTCATGCATTGGAGAAGGAAATGGCAACCCACTCCAGTGTTCTTGTCTGGAGAATTCCAGGGACGGGGAGCCTGGTGGGCTGCCATCTATGGGGTTGCACAGAGTCGGACACGACTGAAGTGACTTAGCAGCAGCAGCACCAGTAGCAGTAGTAGTAATAGTAGCAGCAATAATAATGATATTAATGATGAAACCCTTATATACCACATACTATGAGCCAGTGTTTTAAGTACTTTATGTATATTAATTCATTTGATTATCCCATCAGCCTTACACAGTAGCTTCTATTTATATTACCATTTTTAAAGATGATAAAGCCAGGTCATGGAAAAGGTAAGCACCTTGCCCAAGGGCACTGGACTGGTGACCAGTGGGGGGGAAAAAAAAGCTGCTCAGTGGTGTCCAACTCTTTGCAACCCCACGGACTGTAGCCCTCCAGGCTCCTCTGTCCATGGAATTCTCCAGGCCAGAAATCTGGAGTGGGTAGCCATTCCCTTCTCCACAGGATCTTCCTAACTGAGGGGTCAAACCCAGGTCTCTTGCATTGGCAGGTGGATTCTTTACCGTCTGAGCCACCAAGGAAGCAGTGAACCAGGATTCAAATCCTGGCAGTCTGTTTCTAAGGGCCTAAGCTCTTAACCACTTACTGAAGATAATTTATTTTTTTATTTACTAAGCGGTTATTTACTGAGTACATACTGTATACCAGATGCTCTTCAAGGCCTTGGAGATACAGCAGTGAGCAAACAGATTTTGTATCTCCTCACAAAGAGCTTTCATTCCCGAAGCAAGAGACACAAAAAAATAGAAATTTCACTTCATTACAAGTTATACAAGAACAGCAGAGGGAAATCCCTGGCAGTCCAATGGCTAAGACTCCCAAGTTCTCACTGCCAAGGGCCCTGGTTCAATTTCTGGTCAAGGAACTGAGATCCCACAAGCCACACAGTGCAGCCAAATAAAATATAATAGACAAGGTTATGTGAAAGACAGTGGTGGAGACTTAGCTGCTTTTGAGAAGAAAACACTGGGGCTGAGAATCAGTTCAGTTCAGTTCAGTTGCTCAGTTGTGTCTGACTCTTTGTGACCCCGTGAACCGCAGCACGCCAGGCCTCCCTGTCCATCACCAACTCCCAGAGTTCACCCAAACTCATGTGCATCAAGTCAGTGTTGCCATCCAGCCATCTCATCCTCTGTTGTCCCCTTCTCCTCCTGCCCCCAATGCCTCCCAGCATCAGGGTCTTTTCCAATGAGTCAACTCTTCGCATCAGGTGGCCAAAGTATTGGAGTTTCAGCTTCAACATCAGTCCTTCCAATGAACACCCAGGACTGATCTCCTTTAGAATGGACTGGTTGGATCTCCTTGCAGTCCAAGGGACGCTCAAGAGTCTTCTCCAACACCACAGTTGAAAAGCATCAATTCTTCGGCGCTCAGCTTTCTTCACAGTCCAACTCTCACATCCATACATGACCACTGGAAAAACCATAGCCTTGACTAGACAGACCTTTGTTGGCAAAGTAATATCTCTGCTTTTTAATATGCTATCTAGGTTGGTCATAATTTCCTTCCAAGGAGTAAGCGTCTTTTAATTTCATGGCTGCAATCACCATCTGCAGTGATTTTGGACCCCCCAAAATAAAGTCTGACACTTTCCACTGTTTCCTCATCTATTTGCCATGAAGTGATGGGACCAGATGCCATGATCTTCGTTTTCTGAATGTTGAGCTTTAAGCCAATGTTTTCACTCTCCTCTTTCACTTTCATCAAGAGTCTTTTTAGTTCCTCTTCACTTTCTGCCATAAGGGTGTTGTCATCTGCATATCTGAGGTTATTCGTATTTCTCCCGGCAATCTTGATTCCAGCTTGTGCTTCTTCCAGCCCAGCGTTTCTCATGATGTACTCTGCATATAAGTTAAATGAGCAGGGTGACAACATACAGCCTTGACGTACTCCTTTTCCTCTTTGGAACCAGTCTGTTGTTCCATGTCCAGTTCTAAATGTTGCTTCTTGACCTGCATATAGTTTTCTCAAGAGGCAGGTCAGGTGGTCTGGTAGTCCCATCTCTTTCAGAATAAACAAGAGGAAAACAGCTGCCCTGTGTAAGATTTCATGACAGAGTTTATTCAGGAAGTAAGAATAGCAATAGCTCTAAGGGGAGAATGACTTTGAAAAGAGAGGAAGTGAATGTGAATTTGAGTTAGAATTGGAGAATGGGGAGAGCAAGTATCAGAATAGGAGATGCCAAAGGGGCTTGTTTACATGGATGGACTATGGATTTTGCTCTGAGTGAAATGGGAAGTCATGGAAGGTTTTTAGCAGAGAAGCATCAATATATTAAAAAGCAGAGACATTACTTTGCCAACAAAGGTCTGTCTAGTCAAAGCTATGTTTTTTTTCAGTAGTCATGTATAGATGTGTGAGTTGTTCTATAAAGAAAGCTGAGCACCGAAGAATTGCTGTTTTTGAACTGTGGTGTTGGGTAAGACTCTTGAGAGTCCCTTGGACAGCAAGGAGATCCAACCAGTTCATCTTAAAGGAAATCAGTCCTGAATATTCATTGGAAGAACTGATGCTGAAGCTGAAACTCCAATACTTTGGCAACCCAATGTGAAGAACTGACTGATTAGAAAAGACCAAGATGCTAGAAAAGATTGAAGGTGGGAGAAGGGGACAGAGGATGAGATGGTTGGATGGCATTACCGACTTGATGGACATGAGTTTGAGCAAGCTCCGGGAGTTGGTGATGGACAGGGTAGCCTGGCGTGCCGCAGTCCATGGGGTCGCAAAGAGTCGGACGTGACTGAGCGCCTGAACTGAACAGATCAAGATCTGATTTAAACTTAAAAAGGCGATAGCTGGCTGCGTTGTAGAGAAAGAATTGCATAGAATTAAAACCAGAGACCAAAAGACCAGTTAGAATATTTCAGTGGCTCACAGGAGAGATGAGGGTGGGGTGCAGAGTGGTGGCAAGAGAGATGGTGAGAGGTAAATGGATTGGAGAGCATGTTGTGAGCTCACAGACAGTGAGGAGAAAACCTCTATGAAAATTTAAATTGTCCTGACTCTAAATTTATGCACATATTATCTGCCCCTAAAAAGCAAATTTCAATTCTAGCAGCAGGAAGCAAAGATGTTCTTTGTGGGAACCGGGGAAGATGAGGGAAATGTGAAGGGTGAATGAGGTGGGCTGCCACAGTTAGGGGCTTTAGGCAGTCAAAGGTCTCTAGATTTGGGAGAGCAAATATTTCAGACTATATCATAGTAGAAGATCCCATTTAGCCTGCTCATTATAGAATGAGGCCAGATAGACTTTTTCCTCTCAAGGGACATACACCCCTCAAATTGATAAGCTTCATAGAATTCAATCAGCTGAATTAAAATTTTCATTTGCTTCTTTATTAGAGAGTGATTTAGCAGAGTTCTGCCATTTTCCTTTCAAATAAGGCTGTGTATAAGCAAAGTGTATGTCTCCTGAGTGTCCCAGCCAGTCTAGTGCTCTGTGAAAGCCTGATAAATGTTCCATCACTCTAATGGCATAAGACTTCTTCCTGGATGTCCTTAGGCTTTTCTCTGGGGTGTAAAGACTACATTATTCTGGGAAGTAGTAACTGTAATGGTTTGGTCAATTAGTATAAGTATTAGCTGTGACTAGGTCCAAATGATGAAATTGTAGTTTTAAGCATTTTGGATGTAAAGCACAATATATCTAAAACCTTTTTCATAGATTAAATCAGGTTACAGCCAATGTTTTATCAAACTTCATTTAACAAAGCGTGCCAAGACTTGGAGGATCACTCTCTGTCAACCTCGTTTCTCCTTTGCGTCCCTTCTCTTGTCAAAACTTGTTCTAAAGAATTATAGATTTGAGAGTCATTTGCATAAATATAAATGCCTAGTAAGACTTCAGGTATTTGCTCCTTCAGGGACGTTCTCATTTTCACAGGAAAACAAGAAATCTTGAGCAAAAAGAGTGAATTTGGCCACCAATGAAATGAGTGGAGCAAATAAATTAAATGCCTACTGTATTCACTAGGGTATTCCAGAGAACCAGTAAGATGTTTGCATGTGTGTATATACACACAGAAAGAGATTGATTTTAAAGGATTGCTTGCATGTTTATGCAGGCTTGCAAGTCTAAATCTGCAGTGTGGACCAGCAGTCTTGAGACCTAGGAGAGCTGATGTTGCAGTTCCAGTCCAAAGGCACTCTGTGGGAATATTTCCTCCTGCTCAAGAAGGCCGGTCTTTTTGTACTACTTACACCTTGAAATGACTGGATGAGGCCCACCAACATTACGGAGGGCAATTGGCTTGACCCAATATTCATTGATTTAAATGTTAATGTCATCCAAAATCATCCTCCAAGTTGACACATAAATTTAACCATCACATTGACCTTTAATAAGAACTGTTAAATATATGGGTCTACAGATAGTCCCTGGTTTACAATGGTTCAACATTATGATGGCGCGAAAGTAAAACACATTTAGTAGAAATTGTACTTTGAATTTTGATCTTTTCCCAGGCTAGCACTGTGTGGTCCCATACTCTTTCATGATGCTGGGCAGAGGCCCCCACTGCAGCTCCTGGTCAGGCACGTGATCTCAACTCATATACTTATAGCCATTCTGTACCCACACAACCATTCTGTTGTTCATTTTCAGTACAGTATTCAATAAATTGCATGAGATATATAACACTTTATTATAAAATAGACTTTGTGTTAGATGGTTTGCCCAAGTGCAGGCCAATGTAAGTGTTCTGAGCATGTTTAAAGTGGGCTATGCTAAGCTATAGTGTTCAGTAGGTCAGGTGTATTAAATGCATTTTCAATTTATGATATTTTCAATTTACAATGGTTATCAGGACATAATTCCATCATGAGTTAAGGAAGATCTGTATTTGTTTACTTCTTATATGATTTATATCCCCCATTATATTTGATACTCTTTAGTTTGCAGTTCTGTTCAAACCACAGATAGTCACATACATACCTTCATATTTGAAATGCTGGTTTATCTCTTGTTCATATATGGGTATGATAAAGAACTTATCAAGAGCTGTTGACCATGTCTAATTTGGCATATATTGACCCTGAAACTCCAATACTTTGGCCACCTTATGCGAAGAGTTGACTGATTGGAAAAGACTCTGATGCTGGGAGGGATTGGGGGCAGGAGGAGAAGGGGACGACAGGATGAGATGGCTGGATGGCATCACTGACTTGATGGACATGAGTCTGAGTGAACTCCGGGAGTTGGTGATGGGCAGGGAGGCCTGGCGTGCTGCGATTCATGGGGTCGCAAAGAGTCAGACACGACTGAGCGACTGAACTGAACTGAACTGAACTGACCCTGTATTAGATGGTACAAATCATAGGAGAAATTAAAAGTAAGTAAGGCATAGTTATTATTGTCATATGGAAGGCAGAATATTAATGCTCTTATCTTAAAAAACAATAAGCATAATGCAGCAGGATTCAGAGAAGGGGAACATGACATCCCAATGAGAGAATATATCCATTTTTTCCTTCTTTCTTTCAGCAAAAATTTATGAATCTCTACTATAGGTCAACCACTATTTTACATTCTGAGATAGAGCAGTAAAAAATAAATGAATTCCCTAGCCTATTGGAATTTACTTTATAATGAGGGAGACAGACACCAAACATGAAAACAAGTAAGTAGTGTGGTTTTATGTCCTGATAGTATTTTAGATAGCAACAAGTAAGATTTAAAAATTTAATGGAGTAGCAGGAGAGACTACCACTGCTGTTGCCACACACGTGCTTAGTTGTGTCCGACTCTTGTGACTCCATGAACTCTAGCCCACCAGGCTTCTCCGTCCATGGGATTTCCCAGGCAAGAATACTGGAGTGGGTTTCCATTTCCTCCTCCAGGGGATCTTCCCAACCCAGAGATAGAACCTGCATCTGCCTGTATCTTCTGCATTGCAGACGGATTCTTCATCTAGTAGGGTTGCTATTTAAGTTAGAGTGGAGAGGCCTTTCTTGCTACAGAATGGCACTGTACTGACACCTGAATGAAGAGGAGTTATTCATGCCTGTGTCTTAGGGAAAAGGATTCCAGTCAGAGGGAACAGCAAATATAAAGATTTTGAGGATGAAATGAGTTTGCAGTTTTAAGAAAAAAATCATGAGATATGGCATTTATGAAAGCCCAGAGAGGAGGTGAGGTTTTTACAAATAAAGATTGGAGAGAGGTAAAGAAACACAAAGGACTGCAAAGAGGCAAAGGACCACAGCCTTGACTAACTCAGTGAAACTAAGCCATGCCGTGTGGGGCCACACAAGACAGATGGGCCATGGTGGAAAGGTCTAACAGAATGTGGTCCACTGGAGAAGGGAATTGCAAACCACTTCAGTATTCTTGCCTTGAGAACCCCATGAATAGTATGAAAAGGCAAAAGATAGGACACTGAAAGATGAACTCCCAAGATCAGTAGGTGCCCAATATGCTACTGGAGATCAGTGGAGAAATAACTCCAGAAAGAATGAAGGGATGAGCGAAAGCAAAAATAACACCCAGTTGTGGATGTGACTGGTGGTAGAAGCAAGGTCTGATGCTATAAAGAGTAATATTGCATAGGAACCTGGAATGTTAGGTCCATGAATCAAGGCAAATTGGAAGTGGTCAAACCAGAGATGGCAAGAGTCAATGTTGACATTTTAGGAATCAGCAAACTAAAATGGACTGGAATGGGTGAATTTAACTCAAATTACCATTATATCTACTACTGTGGGCAGGAATCCCGTAGAAGAAATGGAGTAGCCATGATGGTCAACAAAAGAATCTGAAATGCAGTACTTGGATGCAATCTCAAAAACGACATAATAATCTGTTCGTTTCCAAGGCAAACCATTCAAAATCACAGTAATCCAAGTCTATGCCCCAACCAGTAATGCTGAAGAAGTTGAAGTTGAATGGTTCTATGAAGACCTATAAGACCTTTTAGAACTAACACCTAAAAAAGATACCCTTTTCATTATAGGGGACTGGAATGCAAAAGTAGGAAGTCAAGAAACACCTGGTGTGACAGGCAAATTTGGCCTTGGTGTACAGAATGAAGCAGGGTAAAGGCTAATAGAGTTTGGCCAAGAGAATGCACTGGTCATAGCAAACACCCTCTTCCAACAACACAAGAGAAGACTCTACACATGGACATCACCAGATGGCCAACACAGAAATCAGATTGATTATAATCTTTGTGGCCAAAGATGGAGAAGCTCTATACAGTCAGCAAAAACAAGACTGGGAGCTGACTGTGGCTCAGATCATGAACTCCTTATTGCCAAATTCAGACTTAAAATAAAGAAAGTGGGGAAAACCACTAGGCCATTCAGGTATGACCTAAATCAAATCCCTTACGATTATACAGTGGAAGTGAGAAATAGATTTAAGGGACTAGATCTCATAGACAGAGTGCCTGATGAACTATGGATGGAGGTTCATGACATTATATAGGAGGCAGGCAAGACAATCCCCAAGAAAAAGAAATGCAAAAAAGCAAAATGGCTGTCTGGGGAGGCCTTACAAATAGCTATGAAAAGAAGAGAAGTGAAAAGCACAGGAGAAAAGGAAAGATAGAATCATCTTAACGCAGAGTTCCAAAGACGAGCAAGGAGAGATAAGAAAGCCTCCCTCAGTGATCAATGCCAAGAAATAGAGGAAATAGAATGGGAAAGACTAGAGATTTCTTCAAGAAAATTAGAGATACCAAGGGAACATTTCATGCAAAGATGGGCTCAATAAAGGACAGAAATGATATGGCCCTAACAGAAGCAGAAGATATTAAGAAGAGGTGGCAAGAATACACAGAAGAACTGTACAAAAAAGATCTTCACTACCCAGATAATCATGGTAGTGTGATCACTTACCTAGAACCAGACATCCTGGAATATGAAGTCAAATGGGCCTTAGGAATCATCACTACAAACAAAGCTAGTGGAGGTGATGGAATTCCAATTGAGCTATTTCAAATCCTGAAAGATGATGCTGTGAAAGTGCTGCACTCAGTATGCCAGCAAATTTGGAAAACTCAACAGTGGCCACAGGACTCAAAAATGTCAGTTTTCATTCCAATCCAAAAGAAAGGCAATGCCAAAGAATGTTCAAACTGCTGCATAATTGCACTTAATCTCACGCTAGTAAAGTAATGCTCAAAATTCTCCAAGCTAGGCTTCAACAATACATGAACCATGAACTTCCAGATGTTCAAGCTGGTTTTAGAAAAGGCAGAGGAACCAGAGATCAAATTGCCAACATCCGCTGGATCATCGAAAAAGCAAGATAGTTCCAGAAAAATATCTATTTCTGCTTTATTGACTATGCCAAAACCTTTGACTATGTGGATCACAATAAACTGTGGAAAATTCTGAAGGAGATGGGAATACCAGACCACCTGATCTGCCTCTTGAGAAATCTGTATGCAGGTCAGGAAGCAATGGTTAGAACTGGACATGAAACAACAGATTGGTTCCAAATAGGGAAAGGAGTACGTCAAGACTGTATATTGTCTCTGTGCTTATTTAACTTATATGCAGAGAACATCATGAAAAACGCTGGGCTGGAAGAAGCACAAGCTGGAATCAAGATTGCCAGGAGAAATATCAATAACCTCAGATATGCAGATGACACCACTCTTATGGCAGAAAGTGAAGAACTAAAGAGCCTCCTGATGAAAGTGAAAGAAGAGAGTGAAAGAGTTGGCTTAAAGCTTAATATTCAGAAAACTAAGATCATGCCATCCGGTCCCATCACTTCATGGGAAATAGATGGGGAAACAGTGGAAACAGTGACTGACTTTATATTTTGGGGGTCCAAAATCACTTCAGATGGTGACTGCAGCCATGAAATTAAAAGACGCTTACTCCTTGGAAGAAAAACTATGACCAACCTACACAGCATATTAAAAGCAGAGACATTATTTTGCCAGCAAAGGTCCATCTAGTCAAGGCTATGATTTTTCCAGTGGTCATGTATGGATGTGAGAGTTGGACTGTGAAGAAGGATGAGCACAGAAGAATTGATGCTTTTGAACTGTGGTGTTGGAGAAGACTCTTGAGCGTCCCTTGGACTGCAAGGAGATCCAACCAGTCCATCCTAAAGGAGATCAGTCCTGGGTGTTCATCAGAAGGATTGATGTTGAAGCTGAAACTCCTATACTTTGGCCACCTGATGCAAAGGGCTGACTCATTTGAAAAGACCCTGATGCTGGGAAAGATTGAGGGCAGGAGTAGAAGGGGACGACAGAGGATGAGGTGGTTGGATGGCATCACCGACTCAATGGACATGAGTTTGGGTGTACTCCAGGAGTTGGTGATGGACAGGGACACCTGGCATGCTTCGGTTCATGGGGTCACAAAAATTCGGACACAACTGAGCAACTGAACTGAACTGAAAGAAATGCACAATGAATTTCAATGGAGAGCATCAGTTATTTATTAATATGGCCGTGAACGATTGAGTCAAGTCAGATGAGTCCCAATATATGGTAATATTTTATGTCCTAAGTGCTTTTATTTCCTTTCCATTTTGCACAAGTATTGAGTAATTAAATATTGGATTGGCCAAAAAATTTGTTAGGTTTTTCCCTAAGATAGTACAGAAAAACCTGAATGAATTTTTTGACCAAGCCAAATCATTATGAATATCTGTCTAAATGTTAGACTCGTCTACTTGAAACCATGAAGAAATTAAGTAAGTTGGTCAGGGGACTATCCAGAGTTCATACAAAGTAATGAAAAGTACTCTTTCCTCAAACATCTTTGCTGTCTAATTTCACAATGGGATTAATATGAATTAAATAGCCCTTTTATATGACTCAGCCGAGGTTAAAGTCTATGTGTCATTCACATCAAAGTGAGAATACTTTTGATCAGATAATCGAATACTTTCTTTGTATACCAATACAATCTCAGGTCATCAGCAGGAGACTTCCAAGTTGTCTCATCTAACCAAATCTTGATGCTTTTGTCCCCACCAAGTGACTGCTCCATCATGATTGAGCACAACTAATGATCTTTCTCGGAGAAGGCAATGGCACCCCACTCCAGTACTCTTGCCTGGAAAATCCCATGGATGGAGGAGCCTGGAAG
Source organism: Bos javanicus (assembly GCF_032452875.1). Lineage (NCBI taxonomy): Eukaryota > Metazoa > Chordata > Mammalia > Artiodactyla > Bovidae > Bos > Bos javanicus. The sequence continues at coordinate 22,015,686 of NC_083897.1, forward strand.
GCTGTAGTCCATGGGGTCGCTGAGGGTTGGACACAACTGAGCGACTTCACTTTCACTTTTCACTTTCTGAAGCATATTCATTCCATCATTGGTCAGCTTTGATGAAATCATTATTCTCATAGCACTAATCGATTGGTATGATATGCCTATATCAGTCAGAGTTCTTACTCTCATAGATAATAGAATCCACTCTAGCTAGCTCAAACAAGAAAGGCTTTTTGTTACACGTTGCTAGATAACTTACAGAATATCTTAGAAGTGCAAGGAACTCAACCTTGGATACTGCACAGCCAAGTTGAAGGCCCAACCCCACCGTGGGGCTGTTCCAACAAAAATTCTATGAATACTGCTGCCTATCACTCAGCACCTATGATTTTGGACAACAAAGAGTAGAACCTCTGCCATAGTTTCCCTTGAAGATTCGACTTCTTTATTCACAGTCAGCACCTTTCTCTCAAATTTAAGAGGCAAGTACATCTGGTTGGTGAAGCCAAGATCACATACAGAAACTTTGATTCAGGAGAATATAGGAAATGTGATTTTGTGATTATAAGACTCTTAGTATGGGAAACTATGGTAGAGGGGGATTAGAAGAGGTATTGAGTGAGCCAATTTGCAATATTTTTCATATTTTCTCTCTGAACTTTCCTGAAACTAAAGATCTCTTGATGCTTTAAATGGTGGAGGACGTTTTGATGGTTCACCATCCTGGTACTTCCTTTCTGAACACATCCCAGCATAGAGTCTTTAAAATGTCAAAGCAAGAACAGGGTCAATTCAGGTCCTTTTGACCTGTGCAAAATGGAGCAAGCCTATTGCCTAGTCTATATTGAACATCTATTAATACAGCCTCATAATGCTGTTGATTCATGGAACCTGATGAAGACAGTAAGTCTCTTTGACTTGTTCCTCACATTTTTAAGATTTCACCCCAAAATGCTCTACTGTACTTTTCAGTTCAGTTCAGTTCAGTCACTCAGTCATGTCTAACTCTTTGCAACCCCATGGACTGCATGCAGCATGCCAGGTTTCCCTGTCCATCACCAACTCCTGGAGCTTACTCAAACTCATGTCCATCAAGTTGGTGATGCCATCCAACCGTTCTAAATTTTATCTTGTTAAAATCAAAATCCAAAACCAAGAGGTTACAGAGATGGTCAAGATCTATTTTTCATAAGCCATTATCCCTACTGGTTTGTATCTACTAATAGTTGAATAAGCATGTCAACTGTGTTCTCATTTAATTAATTAATATAAATGATTATTAGGACAAGGCATACAATAGAGACTCATTAGAAATGTGTTAATATTGATCTATTAATTAGGACACAGACAACTTAATCTAACATGTATCAATACAATTGTCTGGTCCCTATTTATCCCTCTTATGCATAGGATCAGAGAAGGCAATGGCACCCCACTCCAGTACTCTTGCCTGGAAAATCCCATGGGCGGAGGAGCCTGGTAGGCTGCAGTCCATGGGGTCGAGAAGAGTCGGACACGACTGAGTGACTTCACTTTCACTTTTCACTTTCATGCATTGGAGAAGGAAATGGCAACCCACTCCAGTGTTCTTGCCTGGAGAATCCCAGGGACGGGGGAGCCTGGTGGGCTGCCGTCTATCGAGTTGCACAGAGTCGGACACGACTGAAGCGACTTAGCAGCAGCAGCAGCAGCAGCATGCATAGGATTACAATAAAGGCTTTGTCAAATGCCACATAGAAGTCCATTTGCACCGTTTTTATAGAATACCTTTGATATGTCAGTTGACAAAACTCAACATAACCTATCTCATCACCTTACTCCATGACAAATCTACTTCTTCTTTTTCCTCTTTCTGACGAAGAGGCCCTTTCTTCTTTAGGTCACCCATGCTTGAAAGTGGAATCGTTTCTGATAACCTCCACTTTCTTCTCCTCAGGATCAATTAATCACTAAACCAATTGTTTGTTCTTCATTATAATGTTCTGGAACTCTTATGTCTCCATTTCCCACTTTTCCCACCCGAATCCAGGCCTTTATCATGTCAGACACGGACCACTGCAAAAGCTGAACTGACTTCCCTCATGCTTCTACGTAGTGACAGTGTGAAGAATGGCTCCCTTTTATTCCTGTCACTCCCATTTAAATGCATTCACCCATTTCTTGTGTACACATTTATTAGATGTTGGGGCAGAGGGGAGTGTTTCTTGTCTCTTCCAACCTCTTTGTGAGCAACTTGAAGGCAAAGATTATAGTATCAACTCCCTCATCATTGTCCACACAAATATTACACAAATACCGTTTAATTGCTTTATAGTATACAAATACGTAAATAGCTGTTAAAAGTGAAAGTAAGTCACTCAGTCGTTTCTGACTCTTTGTAATCCCATGGACTGTAGCCTGCCAGGCTCCTCTGTCCATGAAATTCTCCAGGCAAGAACACTGGAGTGGGTTGCCATTCCCTTCGCCAGGGGATCTTCCCAACCCAGGGGTCAAACCTAGGTCTCCCACATTGCAGGAAGATTCTTTACCATCTGAGCCACCAGGGAAACCCAGGAATACTGGAGTGGGTAGTCTATCCTTTCCCCAGGGGATCTTCCCAACCCAGGAAGAATCCGAGTTGCAGGCGGATTCTTTACAGGCTGAGCTACCAGGGAAGCCCTTAAATAGCTGTTAACTAGAGATCAAACAGAGAAGGCAATGGCACCCCACTCCAGTATTGTTGCCTGGAAAATCCCATTGATGGAGGAGCCTGGTAGGCTGCGGTCCATGGGGTTGCTAAGAGTCGGACATGACTGAGCGACTTCACTTTTACTTTTCACTTTCATGCATTGGAGAAGGAAATGGCAACCCACTCCAGTGTTCTTGCCTGGAGAATCCCGAGGATGGGGGATCCTGCTGGGCTGCCATCTATGGGGTCACACAGAGTCGGACACGACTGAAATGACTTAGCAGCAGCAGCAGAGATCAAAACCATTGAGTCAATTCACTTATTTCACTTATTCTCTTATTTTATTCTTATTAAATGTAGATATGGAATATTTTTGTAGCACCATATTTATGTGAAGATAATTATATGCAACTTATTAGAACCAAGACCAGCACATTGAATTCATCTGGGTGGTCTTGTGGTAAAGTATTAGAAATTTGTCATTTGAGAATCTTCCAAATGTATAGGATGCTACTCCAAGCAGAAATCTATTGGCAGACAAAATACCCTGAGTTCGATGCTTCACTTGCAGTGTTAGGCTGAATGGTATTTGGCAGCAAAAATCCATCCAGAGACCTCCAGAGACTCATTAAAACTAGATTAACACTGAAGCATAGCAAAATGGTTTCCATTTGGACCATGGTGCCAACTTAATAGATGCATGAAAAATAAAATGATTAAGTAGTTCCTTGTAATGACACTCATCTAACTAGGCAGTTCCTAAAAACAGTCAATGTGTATACACTTATTAGGTCAATGTAGTTAACATAACTTCTTTGAAACATAGGACCTAAACTCAAGTGACAAGAGAGATGACCTAAAACCAGGCCACATATGTGCAAGAAGAGTAAAAATAAATTATATAAGTTTAAAGTTGAAATACTAGTACATAAATATGCCTCATTTGTATGACAATGGGGAAGGAAATGGCAACCCACTCCATTATTCTTGCCTGGAGAATCCTGTGGATGGCAGAGCCTGATGGGCTGCAGTCCATAGGGTCACACAGAGTTGGACACAACTAAAGCGACTTAGCATGCATGCATGCATTGGAGAAGGAAATGGCAACCCACTCCAGTATTCTTGCCTGGAGAATCCCGAGGATGGAGGAGCCTGGTGGGCTGCCATCTATGGGGTCACACAGAGTCGGACACAACTGAAGTGCCTTAGCTGCAGCAGCAGCAGCAGTATAACATAAAAAATAAGAATAGTCTTTCTATGGGAGAACCACTTATTGATGGACACATAGCTCAGTGGCTCCCAATCCTGTATATGATATGCATTTATGTCAAAACTCAAAGCAAGTACAAATCTTTTTCTAATCACTAGATTAACTCATTGTCATTGTAGAGCATTTGGAAAATATATAAGCACAAAAGGAAGATGAAATTTACCTGGAATCCTACTGCTCAGTTATGACTCCTATTAACACTTGGTGAAACTATGTAATTTTAATATATTTTATAAATAGGGATCTTATTGTGCATATGGGCAAAAGACATCTTTTCTACAATCAAAAACACATTTCATTTTCTTATGTCACTGATGCTGCCTAATTATTATCCATACATCTGCTCTTATAAATTTTAATTATTTTGTTGATTTTTATTAGTACATTAACAGGGAAAGCCAAGAGCATATGTGTTGTCAAGATAATGGTCTGATGTTTGTTTTGGCAATTTTGCCAGCTATTATGAAGCCTCTCTTTAAAAGATCTCACTGAAGCCATAGTAACATCTTATGAAATAGGAAGCATGTTAGTAGTTGCCAACAGGTGTCAAGTAGGCCCATTGCAGGGAAGATTACGGGTCTTCTTGGAGCCTGTTTGGCAAGGAACATTGGAACATGAGGCATCGCTTGCCTGGGAATTAGGAGATCTGAGTTCTAATTTTGACTCTGCCACTAAATCACCACTAACCTCATTTTCTTACCTAGATATAGAATTAGGGGGTTGGGTATTAGGAGAGAAAAGATATTTGAAATGATCTGAAAACTCATCAAAAGCCTATTGTGATCTAGACAGAAAGTACAGATGCTCAATGTATTGCATATTGTATATTGAATGATTGAACAGCGTATTCAGGTCAAAAAGTTGATGATGAAGCAGTTATAGCTACAGCATTATATTAACTGGAAATGTGGGAAAAGCAAAAATTGTGTCAACCCTTTTAAAAATGCCTTTCAGTGAAAAACATAACATAAAGGTCTCTTTTGCAACTGTAAATATTTGTGAATAGTACTCAGATAACTCCAGGTCACTGATTTGCTGAGGTTGGAGTCTTGACCTCCTATTGGCCCCTTCATGTCGTAGCATTACTTTTACTTTGGTTGTTTTTTATTCTTTCTAATCTCATAGCAATAGATCAATACAGGCCCATGGTAAATACCAAGGGAAGTCTCAATTAGGGTGTTTCATTATATTAAGGCTTTGAATGATAATATCATGTGTCCAGTTCATATTATTAAAGTTATGGTTAATCTTTCCTGAACTACATCTGCTGTACTTCCTTTCAGAAGGGACTAGGAGAACAATTGTTATGTGCATGAATAAAGTTTACCAGTAGTCTTGCCTGGAGAATCCCATGGATGGAGGAGCCTGGTGGGCTGCAGTCCATGGGGTCACTAGGAGTCAGACACAACTGAGTGATTTCACTTTCACTTTTCACTTCCATGCACTGGAGAGGGAAATGGCAGCCCACTCCAGTGTTCTCGCCTGGAGAATCCCAGGGATGGGGGAGCCTGGTGGGCTGCCGTGTATGGGGTCGCACAGAGTCAGACACGACTGAAGTGACTTAGCAGCAGCAGTGAGACCTTTTGGTTTGGGGGACTCAATTTTATTGGCTCAAAGTTGGAGAATGACATTAGCTATTTGATTCTTCAAGACCCCTCAGCTGACAGTTATTGTTGTTTAGTCACTAAGTCGTGTCCAACTCTTTACAACCCGGTGGACTGTAGCATGCCAGGCTCCTCTGTTAATGGGATTTCCCAGGCAAGAATACTGGAGTGGATTGCCATTTCCTTCTCCAGGGGATCTTCCTGACCCAGGGATTGAACCCACATCTCCTGCATTGGCAGGCAAGTTCTTTTGCCACTGAGCCATCAGGGAAGCCCACAGTTGACAGATTAGATTGTAAATGATACAAGGGACAGAGCTCTGACAAGGCCTCACAATGATAAAGTGTTGGGGCCAGAGACAGGCAAAAAAGAAATAGGAATCTCAAATCCCTGTCACAGGGATCTCTCAGTTTTCAACACTAATCACATCCATATTCCCAGAATAAGAGAGAAAATCTCCACTTTCCTACCCATCTAGCCTTTCCCCTGCACTGCTCCTGTGTTCACCTTCTTTAGAGCTGGTTTCTCTTCCTTTGATTCATATTATTTCTTGGTTTGCTTTGACCACTTAGAACACAGAGTCAGCAAGAAGTCTTTGGGGGTGAGGAGAGACGATACCAGTCTGGGAGAATCAGAGCTTTTGCCTGTGAAGTGCATTACCCTGCTGTTCCCTGTTACTAGCCATAGGAAATCAAGAAAAAGGGATTCGGTGTCAGATGAAGAAAAGAGTGAAAGAGAGGAAGCATCAAGTGTCTTTTTTATCTCTCAGGGATCTATGGGGGTCTCTCTCTGAAAGACATGGCAAAATATGAGGGCAAGTGACAAAGCCCTGTCACATGTAATTTCAAGTTTGGCAGCAGGAGAACAGATTGAATGACATGTAAACTTTCCTCACTGAGACTTGGAGTCACATGCCACTTGTTCCCAGAAACACAATCATAAACACCAGCTGAGGACTTTATAGAAAAGAACAAGAATTTACATGGAAGTTGTGGCTAGTGAATAGCATTTCCAGGAAATAATGCAGTGTGACAAGGGCAAGAGACACATAGAGAATCAGCCAAAAGCTCCATCTTCTTTCATTAAGTGTTCTGCCCACGCCCATGAAAGTTTCCCCAAGACAGCTTTTGGCAGAGCCTTGAAAGAAATGAAAATTCAAGTTCCTGCCTAATGATGGAAAGCAAAGAGTTAACTAGATGTCTGCTAAACCCTGTCTTCAGTCTCTCCTGGTCATACATCTCTCTTGGTCACTCATTCTAGGAGTAATATAATAACAGCTTCCAACAGGGCTGACATCCAGCTGTAACATTCCTGTATGGTCCTACCTATTATTTGCATCTGTTCTAATCGTCCAGCGCCCATTTAGGCTGTCTTACATCTACAAGCGATTTTTGAAACAGAGTTTCTTCTCATGATTTTGCCTGAGATATGCTGCTCATAGACAGGACAGCCTTTTCCAGAGACTCACTGGAGAGGTCTAGGGAACGCACATAAAGGAGATTACCCTATTTCACATTTGACAGCTCAATGCTGCCAGCTCCTCAAGGGCTGACAAAGTTAATAAGCCACAGAAGACTTGGGGAATGTGTACATGTAAGTGAAAAGGACTAATAGATCCCAGCAGGTTTAGGACCATCAGGAGGCATGTATGCAGCCTCCCTCATCACCTCTGTCTTCTCCTCTGGCTGAGTGGAGTTCTCATGGCTGCTCATCTCCACCCAAAGTAGGAGACCCCCAGATGAGACCACATACTACTTGGTTCCTTGAGATTTGGAAGCATTTCGTGTCTCTGGCCACATGGCTATGACTAGTTTGCTGCTGCCTTTGCAGTTCAGCTCATGGTTGTCGTGCTAGGAGGGTAGCAGCAGAGAATGAAGCCAACCCAGTCATTCACTTGTTCAATCTGAGGGGTGAGTATTAGAAAAGTAGCATGAAAATGCAAGTGTTCTCCTTCTAAAATAGAAGATTAAATCCATTCCTATAAGTGTGTATAGGAGGGCCTTGGAGGTTCATGATTCCTGCATGTCCCCTCATTGTGTAGGTGAAGCCCTTCCAAGAGGCAGAGAGCTGGGCTGTAATAACCAAACATCTTTTTAGTTTGATATACTGTTGTCTAGCCACAAAGACCTGGTTCAAAATGTTCCTGAAACTCAGAGAGATGGGTGCCTTACAAAGTGGGCTGTCTCACAGTTTGATGAAAATTGCAGATTTTAGAGCCCAGTTCAGATCCCAGATGTGCCATTGAATGTGTATTCTGTGACTTCAGTAAACGTGGTCTCAGTTTTCTCGTTTGTCAGACGGGACCAGTAATAGCACCTATTTACTAAGGCTGAATGGGGCTTAACTAGAATACTGTATATAAAGCCCCTCACACAAGGATCTAGCACATAATAGGTGCTCAGTAAGTAGTATTCACTCCCCCTCCACTTTGCCCTCATTTTTTCTTGGCTTCTTGGAGTACAAGGGCTTAAGTCATAGAAACACACATGAGCCTGAGAAGGCCAGAAAATGAAGGGTGACTAAGTGTGACACTTCTTTTCTCCAGACTATAGGTAAAGATAAACCACTGCCGCCTTGTGGGCTCTGAAAGTTCTTCTATATTAATCTGGGCACATATAAGGGAGGCTAAAATAAATAATTTTTAAACCAGAACATTTAATATGCCAGAACAAGAAGCAGGAGGGAAAGTGTCATGACTTCCCAAGTTTCCTTGGTCTTCTCTGTGCATCTTTGCTCTGAAGACTTCAGCCAGGTGGGCTGGAGAGGGTATGACCTTGTCAGGGTTAAGATATGCTGTGGGAAGCTCAGTGGTCCCCCAGCTTCACCCCCAAATACCTGATAAAGATCTCCATTCATGATGATCTCATAAAGACTGATCAGAAAAGTCTAAGAACTGAAGAGCTTAACTAAAAGTCTTTATGGGCAGACATTTTGGGGAATAAAGAAGAAGCAAACCAAGAAAGACAGATGCCGGCAGCAATGTTGCCAAGTAGGCTGCCCTACTTACCTTGCTTAGGATCAGTACTAAGTTGTCAGAAAAACCTAATGGAACAGTGATGTAAAGCCCACTCATGACAAAGAATTTAGTTCACAGAGTAGCTGAACGTTACAAATGCTTATCAAAGAGTTAAGTTGCTTCCCTAGCTCAACTCCACAAGTGCTTTAAGGAATGCCCCCAAAAAAGCAAACATGTTACAACCATGCTATATTTTAGATGTAAAATTGGAATTTATGTTGAATTTTCTTGAAGATAAATTAGAAATGATTTCTTTATAAAAATATTCACATCAGCATTTCTTTCAATAGTGTGTTTTAGAAGGGCTTTTCTCCATGTATAACTCCCCATGAACATATCTATTGGGCAAAGGTAGGAAGTCCTGTACAAAGAGAGAAAGACATGGTGTTTTACGAAGAGCCAAGGAGAGCAAGCATGAACTGGACACAATTCTTTCCATTTGTTCCAGTGCCTTCTGGGTGGTTTTCCTAAGCTACCAACCAATCGCAAAGAGAAAGAGTTATCCAATGGGTTGAAAATAAAAGTATGTCTCCTGAACTGTCCGTTTGGAATCAAACATTGCCATAACATTGCTATGTGCACCAGAATCTCTGGTAATAAGTATTACGTTCTGTAGCTATATATTATTATTAAACCTACTAAATAATGATTCTAGGGATCCAAGCTGTCCACATATAGCAGCTCTAGCTTTTTGCTGATAGAGGAGAAATTAGAAAGGCAAGAAGGAAATAAAATTAATTTATATTAAAATTAAAGGAAAGCATTAGCTGACTTCATTAAGACAAGTCAGAGTCATTAGGAAATCAAATTGCATTCTAAGATCACAAAGCCCACAGATAGAGCAGTAAGTACGAAATCTATTTCTCTTCTAAATTTATCCAATATTACCTCAAAACCCTGCCAGAAACATAATTCATATCCTCATGCCTCTTTCCTAGTTAGAGTTTTAAAACTTTAAAAGACTTAAAACTCAACATTAAAAAAAAACTAACATCATGACATCCGGTCCCAAAACTTAAAGGCAGATAGAAGAGGAAAGCGGAAACAGTGACAGATTTTCTTTTCTTGGGCTCCAAAATCACTGCAGATAGTGTGACTGCAGCCATGAAATGAAGACTCCTGTTCCTTGGAAAGAAAGCTATAACAAACCTAGTCAGTCTGTTCAGTCACTCAGTCACATCCAACTCTTTGCGATCCCATGGACTACAGCACTCCAGGCTTCCCTGTCCATCACCAACTCCCAGAGCATGCTTAAACTCATGTCCATTGAGTCGGTGATGCCAACCAACCATCTCATCCTCTGTCATCCCCTTCTCCTCCTGCCTTCAATTTTTCTCAGCTTAAGGGTCTTTTCCAATGATTCAGTTCTTTGCATCGGGTGGCCAAAGTATTGGAGCTTCAGCATCAGTCCTTCCAATAATATTCAGGATTGATTTCCTTTAGGATTGACTGGTTTGATCTCCTGCTGTCCAAGGGACTCCCAAGAGTCTTCTCCAATACCACAGTTCAAAAGCATTTTCAGCATTCAGCCTTCTTTATAGTCCAACTCTCACATCTATACGTGACTACTGGAAAAACAATAGCTTTGACTCGATGGACCATTGTCGGCAAAGTACTGTTTTTGCTTTTTAATATGCTGTCTAGATTTGTTATAGATTATCTTCCAAGGAGTAAGCATCTTTTAATTTCATGGCTGCAGTCACCATCTGCAATGATTTTGGAGCCCAAGAAAGTAAAGTCCGTCACTGTTTGCATCATTTCCCCATCTATTTGTCAGGAAGTGATGCGACCAGATGCCATGATTTTCCTTTATTGAATGTTGAGTTGCAAACCAGCTTTTTCACTCTCTTCTTTCATTTTCATCAAGAGGCTCTTTAGTTCCTCTTAGCTTTCTGCCATAAGGGTGGTGTCATTTGCATATCTGAGGTTATTGATATTTCTCCAGGCTATCTTGATTCCAGCTTGTGCTTCATCCAGCCCGGCATTTCCCATGATGTATTCTGCATGTAAATTAAATAAGCAGGATAATAATATACAGCCTTGACATACCCCTTCCCCAATTTGAAATCAGTCCATTGTTCCATGTCCAGTTCTAACTGTTGCTTCCTGACCTGCATACATGTCTCTCAAGAGGCAGGTAAGGTGATCTGGTATTCCCATCTCTTGAAGAATTTTCCAGTTTGTTGTGATCCACACAGTCAAAGGCTTTGGCATAGTCAATAAAGCAAAAATAGGTGTTTTTCTGGAACTCCCTTGCTTTTTTGATGACCCAGCGGATGTTGGCAATTTGATCTCTGGTTCCTCTGCCTTTTCTAAATCCACCTTGAACATCTGGAAGTTCACAGTTCATGTACTATTGAAGCCTTGCTTGGAGAATTTTGAGCATTACTTTTCTATCATGTGAGATGAGTGCAATTGTGTGTTAGTTTGAACATTCTTTGGCATTGCCTTTCCTTGGGATTAGAATGAAAACTGACCTTTTTGAGTCCTGTGGCCACTGCTGAGTTTTCCAAATTTGCTGGCATATTGAGTGCAACACTTTCACAGCATCATCTTTTAAGATTTGAAATAGCTCAGACAGTGTATTAAAAGGCAGAGACATCACTTTGCCAACAAAGGTCCTTATAGTCAATGCTATGGTTTTTCCAAGAGTCATATACGGATGTGAAAGTTGGACCATAGATAAGGCTGAGCACCAGAGGATTGATGCTCTCGAATTTTGATGCTGGGGAGGCCTCTGGAGAGTCCCTTGGACTACAAGGAGATCAAGCCAGTCAATCCTGAAGGAAATCAACCCTGAACATTCATTGGAAGAACTGATGCTGAAGCTGAAGCTCCAGTATTTTGGCCAGCTGATGCAAAGAGCTGACTCATTGGAAAAGACCCTGGTGCTGGGAAAGATTGAGGGCAGGAGGAGAAGGCACCAACAGAGGATGAGATGGTTGGATGGCATCACTGATTCAATGGACATGAGTTTGAGCAAACTCTGGGAGATAGTGAAGGAAAAGGAAGCCTGGCGTGCTGCTGTCCACGGGGTCGCAAGGAGCCAGACATGACTTAGCAACTGAACAACAACAACAAAATAAAAGGCTGAAATTATGCTATATGGTAAGACACAAGTTTTTATTCTATGTTTACTACTGGAGTTGTGTCCTTGCCCAAAACACTCTACACAGTCAAAAGTAGTTTTAAAATAAGCTTAGTCCTTACTTGTATTTCTTAACATTGCTGTATCAGTCAGAGTCCCAGCAAAATATAGATGGCATACTCAAAGCATATAAGTCAGGAAGGTTTTACAAAGGAGTAAGCAGGGTAAGAGAAACCAGCAAAGATGGTAAAGTGCCTGGATACTGAGAACAGAGGAAATTCATTACTGCTTAGGATTGAAGGAGCCAAGGGAGGGAGGTGGTGTTACTAGAACTGAGTGAGAGCTGTAGCAACGGGAGAAGGGTGCCTCAGTGGGAACTGTGGCTCTTGTAAAAGACTGTGCATGCGTGCTAAGTTCCTCAGTTGTGTCCAACTCTTTGAAACCCCATGGACTGTAGCCCTCCAGGCTCCTCTATCCATGGGATTTCCTAGGCAAGAATACTGGAGAGGGTTGCCATGCCGTCCCCCAGGGGATCTTCCCAACTCGGGGATCGAACCAGCATCTCCTGCATTGACAGGGAAGCCTGTAAAGGACTGCAGCCACTGCCAAAAACCTAGCCAGTCTGGATACAGGGTGGGGAATCAAAGCCCTACCCAACTTCTTTCTCTTCACACCCTTTGACCTTATGCTAGTGCCTCCCTCTGGCTGAATCTGACTCTAGCCCCAGCCACAGACCCAGGAGATGTAGTACCTGGAGCCTCCAGGAGTACAAAGCAAAGCAGAGAAAGGTAGAGAATGACCCTGCAAGAGCAAACAGAAAATAACCAGCACAAATGTGAACAGGAATTCATAAACCACATCAACACATCCTTGAAGTGTCCTTAAGGTGTTCCACTTCTTTTTCATCAATTTGCTTCATAAATCACAGCTCTTCTCTCCATAACCCATAAAAAGCCCTCCATCTCTCCACTCTACATGATTCTTGTTAATGTCTTATGCTCCTGCTCTTTATGCTTGATTTATTCTACGTTGCAAAACTCCAAGAGTAAATTTGATCAGGCAGAACCATCTTTCCAAGATGCAGGAAAAGAAGAAACTGACACATACCACACTAGAAGTCTCTTTAGCAAACAGGAGAGAAACACTAGACGACTCAATATATTAATCACTTTTGTCTTTTTATAATAAGATTTTCTAAAATTCTAACCTCACCATCCATTCCTTACCATTATAATTAGCACCCCTGTAAAGTGTCCTTATTCTCTTTTCTTTTCATCCTTAAAGCACATGCATACACTCAAAACATATAAAATGCTGTACAATTCCATTAAGATCTCAAGTTCATTGATGAGAATGATACCTCTGATGGAAGCCAAGATTGCTTTCCTCTAAGACTTTCACACTGAGTGGTACTATCTCTATCTTCAGCCCAAATGGCTTTTCAAGTTGCTGATGGGAGTTTCTCCTCATCATTGGAGAGAAATTCCAGGCTTATAATAAACACTGCCTGGAGACAGGAGCTAACAATATGTTAAACCAAATTCTGAGAATCAATTAAACTACTTTATTGAATCAATGAGTCAAATTTTCATCAGGCATTCTCTCTAAGTCCCTGAAACACAGCCATCCATTCCTTGGGTACCCATTTATCTCAGTGTTTTCTCTGTTTTTGAATTATCCCATATTGCTGTCCATTTCCTATTTTTCAAAAGATTCCTGGTATATTTAATTAATAAGCCAGGCAAGTGGTTGTTAGCATAAGACCATGAAATAAAATTTATAGTGATGAAAAGAACATATGGTGAAGTTGGGAGGAGGAAGAAATAAAATACCTAAGGACTTCATTATTCTAAGAGTAAATTATCAAGAAATATTTCAGTTCAGTTCACTTCAGTTGCTCAGTCATGTCTGACTCTTTGCGACCCCATGAATCGCAGCACGCCAGGCCTCCCTGTCCATCACCAACTCCCGGAGTTCACTCAGACTCATGTCCATCGAGTCAGTGATGCCATCCAGCCATCTCATCCACGGTTGTCCCTTTCTCCTCCTGCCCCCAATCCCTCAGAGTCTTTTCCAATGAGTCAACTCTTCACATGAGGTGGCCAAAGTACTGGAGTTTCAGCTTTAGCATCATTCCTTCCAAAGAACACCCAGGACCGATCTTCAAATGTACTGGTTGGATCTCCTTGCAGTCCAAGGGACTCTCAAGAGTCTTCTCCAATACCATCGTTCAAAAGCATCAATTCTTCAGTGCTCAGCTTTCTTCACAGTCCAACTCTCACATCCATTCCAAGGCTGGAAAAACCATAGCCTTGGTTAGATGGACCTTTGTTGGCAAAGTAATGTCTCTGTTTTGAATATGCTATCTAGGTTGGTCATAACTTTTCTTCTAAGGAGTAAGTGTCTTTTAATTTCATGGCTGCAGTCACCATCTACAGTGATTTTGGAGCCCAAAAATACAAAGTCTGACACTGTTTCCACTGTTTCCCCATCTCTTTCCCATGAAGTGATGGGACCAGGTGCCATGATCTTCGTTTTCTGAATGTTGAGCTTTAAGCCAACTTTTTCACTCTCCTCTTTCACTTTCATCAAGAGGCTTTTTAGTTCTTCTTCACTTTCTGCCATAAGGGTGGTGTCATCTACATATCTGAGGTTATTGATATTTCTCCCAGCAATCTTGATTCCAGCTTGTGCTTCTTCCAGCCCAGCGTTTCTCATGACGTACTCTGCATATAAGTTAAGTAAGCAGGGTGACAATATACAGCCTTGATGTACTCCTTTTTCTATTTGGAACCAGTCTGTTGTTCCATGTCCAGTTCTAACTGTTGCTTCCTGACCTGCATATAGGTTTCTTAAGAGGTAGGTCAGGTGGTCTGGTATTCCCATCTCTTTCAGAATTTTCCACATTTTTTTGTGATCCACACAGTTAAAGGCTTTGGCATAGTCAATAAAGCAGAAATAGATGTTTTTCTGGAACTCTCTTGCTTTTTCGATGATCCAGCAGATGCTGGAAATTTGATCTCTGGTTCCTCTGCCTTTTCTGAAACCAGCTTGAACATCTGGAAGTTCACGGTTCATGTATTGCTGAAGTCTGGCTTGGAGAATTTTGAGCATTACTTTACTAGCGTGTGAGATGAGTGCAATTGTGCGGTAGTTTGAGTATTCTTTGACATTGCCTTTCTTTGGGATTGGAATGAAAACAGAGCTTTTCCAGTCCTGTCGCCACTGCTGAGTTTTCCAAATTTGCTGGCATATTGAGTGCAGCACTTTCACAGCATTATTTTTTAGGATTTGAAATAGCTCAGCTGGAATTCCATCACCCCCACTAGCTTTGTTCATAGTGATGCTTTCTAAGACCCACTTGACTTCACATTCCAGGATGTCTGGCTCTAGGTGAGTGATCACACCATCGTGATTATCTTGGTCGTGAAGATCTTTTTGTACAGTTCTTCTGTGTATTGCTGCCACCTCTTCTTAATATCTTCTGCTTCTGTTAGGTCCGTACCATTTCTGTCCTTTATTGAACCCATCTTTGCATGAAATGTTCCCTTGGTATCTCTAATTTTCTTGAAGAGATCTCTAGTCTTTCCCATTCTGGAATAAAGAAATATTTAATATATGCTAAAACAGGACAAACCTTGTTTAAGAAACAAAATTGCACAAAAACAAAAGAAGTTATGTTACTGAATATGAAGACTCAATATTACACAAATGTTCATTTTTCCCCCATAATTCCTATATACATTGAATACAATTTTAAAAGCAGTGCAACTTACTCTGGAACTTAAAATTAATCTTTAAGGAAAAATAAACTCATCAGGAAAAATAAGTGTGATCCATCAACAAAATTGTGAAAAAAAAATTAGAGTATAATCATTGTTGCTGTTCAATCACTCAGACATGTCCAACTCTTTGCAACCCCATGGACTACAGCATGCCAGCCTTCCCTGTCCCTCACTATTTCCTGGAGTTTGCTCAAACTCCTGCCCATTGAGTCAGTGATGCCATCCAACCATCTCATCCACTGTCGTCCCCTTCTCTTCCTGCCTTCAATCTTTCCCAGCATAAAGGTCTTTTCTAATAAGTCTGCTCTTCACATCGGGAGGCCAAAGTATTGGAGCTTCAGCTTCAGCATCAGTCCTTCCAATGAATATTCAGGATTGATTTCCTTTAGAATTTACTGGTTTGATCTCCTTATAGTCCAAGGGACTCTCAAGAGTCTTCTCCAACACCACAGTTCAAAACATCAATTCTTTGGCACTCAGTCTTCTTTATGGTCCAACACTCACATCCACATGTGACTACTGGAAAAACAATAGCTTTGACTAGATGGACCATTGTTGGCAAAGTAATGTCTCTGCCTTTTAATATGCTGTCTAGGTTTGTCATAGCTTTTCTTCCAAGGAGCAAGTGTCTTTTAATTTCATGGCTGAAGTCACTATCCATAGTGATTTTGGAGCCAAAGGGAAAAAAAAATCTGTCACTGTTTCCATTGTTTCCCGATCTATTGGCCATGAAGCGATGGGACCAGATGCCATGATCTTTGTTTTTTGAATGTTGAGTTTTAAGCCAGCTTTCACTCTCCTCTTTCACTTTCATCAAAAGGCTCTTTATTTCCTCCTTTGCTTTCTGCCATAAGGGTGATGCCATCTGCATATCTAAGATTATTGATATTTATCCCTGAAAACTTGATTCCAACCTGTGCTTCATCCAGCCCACCTTTTCACATGATGTGCTCTACATGTAAGTTAAATAAGCAGGGTGATAATATACAGCCTTGAGGTACTCCTTTCCCAATTTGGAACCAGTCTGTTGTTCCATGTCTGGTTCTAACTGTTGCTTCTTGACCTGCATACAGGTCTCTCAAGAGGCAGGTAAGGTGGTCTGGTATTCCCATCTCTTGAAGAATTTTCCAGTGTGTTGTGATCCACACAGTCAAAGGTTTTAGCATAGTCAATGAAGCAGAAATAGATGCTTTTCTGGAATTCTCTTGCTTTTTCTATGATCCAACGGATATTGGCAATTTGATCTCTGGTTCCTCTGCCTTTTCTAAATCCAGCTTGAACATCTGAAAGTTCACGGTTCATGTACTGTTGAAGCCTACCTTGGAGAATTTTCTGCATTACTTTTCTAGCATGTGAGATACGTGCAATTGTGTGGTAGTTTGAACATTCTTTGGCATTGCCTTTCTTAGGGATTGGAATGAAAACTGACCTTTTCCAGTCCTGTGGCCACTGCTGAATTTTCCAAATTTGCTGGCATATTGAGTGTAGGACTTTCACAGCATTATTTTGTAGGATTTGAAATAGCTCAGCTGGAATTCCATCACCTCCACTAGCTTTGTTTGTAGTGACGCTTCCTAAGGCCCACTTGATTTCACACTCCAGGATGTCTGACTCTAGGTGAGTGATCACACCATCACAGTAATCTAGGTCATTAAGAGGGTACTCATATTACAAAATAATTTTAAAAGCATAATACTACCATAGAAAGAGTCAGCTGAATGAAACATTACTTTTGAGAGTTATTGAATACATCAGATACAAATATATGATTAAAACTTCATGTCAGTAGGAAAAGGAAAAGTATCATATATGATGCTTTAAAAAAATCAGTAAAACCTTATGTAAGGAAAATCTGTGAGGAAAACTGAAGTCAAATGACAAACCAAAAAAAGAAAAAAGCCCTACCCTGTAAACCATTTTTACAAATCAAAAAGAATAGGATAAACTTTCCCCCCAAATTGGTAATTATATGAATTCAGAAAAGAAATACAGAAGGCAAAAAATCATGAAGACACGATAAAACATGAAAAAGTTCAGTCTCACAAATAATGAAGTGATGGAAATAGAGACACAATTTTCAGTTAAACTCGTGGAACTTTGCAAAATTATAATGACTAATGCTGGCAATGGAATGGAGAATGGGAATATTGATAGGCTGAAATTGGGAGAGTAATCTGGTAAGTCTCTGGAGAATGTACCCAAAGAACCTTAAAAGTATATATCACCCGGGACACAACAATTCTGCTTCTTGGAATTGGTCTGAAGGAAATAATCATGTTAACTCATGTTATACCAGAAATGATTCCTTTTGTTTTCTTTCTGATCTCCTCTTTCCCTACATTTCTGTAATGAACAGTTATTTTTGTTATAGAGAAAAATAACTTATTTATGAGCAGAGCTAAATAAACAAGGATGTCATGATGATTTAATGGAAAGAACACTGAGCTAGTCACCAGAGATTATGAATCTCAAAACTAGATCTGCCTCAGAATCACCTGAAATACTCTTAAAAAGATCATCTTTATTGGAGAATGTCTCAGTTATGGATTCTAGCCTCTATTACTTGATTACTCGTCATTCCCATGGCTGTTAACAAACCAAGCTTGGAGACAAAATCTTCTACCATTATCCCTGGCCTGCAGAACAGAGCCACCTTTCAATTCCTTAGTGATGCTAGGGCCCCTCTAGCCATCACATTTTGAGACCCTTGGTAAATGGTGAGTGCTTTGGGTTCCCCTGGGGATAATTCTCTGATGGGTTTTATGGCCCCACATAATATATCTCTTATAGTATGCCCACATTCCTGAGCTTTTAAAATTCTTTCCTCTACCATCTGCCAGGGCAACTCTGGCATTTCCACTTCCTATGACATGAGATGTATCTTTCTCCAGGTTTCTGAGACATACTAAATGAATTTTTACCACTGATAGGAGTCCTTACAGGGTGTTAAATCCTGTGCCCTAAGTCAATTAATTCTTCATAACTCAATCTTAGATTCCAGCTATTTTGTAGAAACATCTTCATAATCCAATCCCAGGGAGTACTATGGCTTTTATAGGACATGCTACCAAGTTCTTACAGGCCTTCTGGGTATACTCTCTTTCCTCCTTATTAGACCCACCACATCTTGAGCTAAATTACCCTGTGATTGAACCCTGGTTATTGTCTTGGCACCCAGGAGAGGAAGTAAGGCACCTCTGAGGGCTGAGGAGTACCTGTTGCTTTGCATCAGAGAAAACTGCAGTTTCTTCCCTCATGGACCAAGTGCTAGCTCTTATTCCAGAATGGTGGGCCATCTTTTGCAAGCTCTCTGGGGTTTCAGGGAATCTACAGAGCCAAAATCCTCAAGAGCATTTTCTCAGATGTCCCCATCTCATGTTTCAGGGACCCTCCCAACAATAGACTTGACTTTGGCTGACAATTCAAATGTCTATTGCGCTCTAGGATCCTGTCAAATCCTGAATTTATTCCTCAGCTTCGCCTGTTCTCCCACAGGAGATACAGGCTCCCTTGTAAGCTACCAAGGTGACTCTCTGGCTCTCACACTTGGCCTTTATTTGTTAACCACTCTTAGTTGCTTATTATCTCTCAGGGCATCAGTACACTTAGTAACAATCAACAACTCTTACTGGACTACATCAAAATTTGAAACTCTAGCTCTTCAAAAGGCATTGTTAAGAAAAGTGCACAAGTGCCAGTCACAAAGATAGAACATATTCTGGGATAGAAAGCAAAGCTTAACAAATTTAAAATAGACCATACTATATAAAACATATTCTCTGACTGTAACAGAATTAAAGTAGATATCTGGAAAAATAAATATTCTGTAAAATCTCCTAAGGTCAAAGTGGGAATCATAAGATAAATGAGAAAGTATTCTGAACTGAAGTATAACAAAAGCACAACACACCAGAATTCACAAGATAGCTAAAGCAGTGCTGAGAGGAAATTTTTAAACATTTAAGGTTTATTCTATAAAAGAAGAAAAATTTATCAATGACCTAAGATTTCACCAAAAAACAAACAAACAAAAAACCTAGGTAAAGAAAAGCAAATTTAAGAAAAAGCAAGGAGAATGAAAAATATAAATGTGAAAGCAGCCAAAATGAGAAACAAACAAAAAAGCGTAGAGAGACTCAATGAAATGAAAAGTAGGTTCCTTGAAAAAGTCAATAAATTTGATAAACTAGCTCAACTGACCCAAAAAAGTGACACTAATTACAAATATAAGAAATGAGAGAGGAAATCACTATAGACAGTACAAATATTAAGATGATAATAAAGGATACCACAAACAACATGTGGCAATAAATACATTTTACAACTAAGATGAAATGAATTCTTCAAAAGATACAAGCTTCTAAAGGTCACCGAAGTTAACAGGGATAACTTGAATAGTGCTGTTATTCAAAGAAATTGAATTTGTAATTTAAAAACTTTTAACAAAGAAAAATCCTAGTCTAGATGGCTTCTCATGCAAATCTTAAAACATATTTGAGGAAAGAATAGCATTTCCATACAAAGTCCTCCAAAATCTGTAACAAAAGGAAACCCTTTCTAACTCAGTTTATGGGGCCAGAATTACATTGATAAGGAAACCAGAAAAAAAACATTCTGACAGAAGAAAACTACACAAAAGTAACCCTTGCATAAAAACAAAAATACTCAACAAAACACAAATTAGACACAAAACACAAAAAATATAATCTAACAGTATATAAAAAGGCTAATAATGCATTATGACATAGTGGGTTTTATCTCAGGAATATAAGGCTAATTCAATATTCAAATCCTAATCAGAAGAATTCACCATATTAACTGACAAAGGAAGAAAGCCATATCAGCATCTCAATAGATAAACAAAAAGCATTTAGCAAAATTTTATATCTATTCATGATAAAAAAGAAAATCCCCATAAATCTGACAGTAGAAAGGAACTTCCTCAATCTCATAAAGGTTATATGAATTTACATTTCTCCAATTGGTGATCTAATTTCATTATTTCTTTAGTCATAGAAAAAATTTGTTTTTCAGTTTATACTGAATTGTGACTTTTATTCACATCCTAAAAATCCACCATAAGCTTTTGAGATACTGGATTAATGGGAAATAATCTAAACTGATCAATGATTAAACATCACACCAGACAGTCTTTGAAAGTGAAGTGAAAGTGTTAGTAGCTCAGTCATGTCTTGTCTTTATTGTCTGAGCTGCTCGGACCTGGGAAAGGCACAAAACGCAGGCCCAACCGAATCTGTGCCTCTGAGGACTACCCGAGTGCCTGAACCTGAGCGGCTTGGACCTGGGAGGTGCAAGCAGCCCAGGGCCAGCCGCGGATGGTTCCCGGCGGAGCAATCTAGAGCCTGAGCAGTGTGGGCAGGGAGGCTACACACGCTGTGAGTGGGGGCAGGCCCAGTGTGGCTGAGGCACTGTGAGCACACGCCAGTCTTATTTATTTGCAGCGTCCCTCCCTCCCCACAGCACAACGGAACAAGTGAGCCTTAAAAAAAAAAAAAAAAAAGGTGTCCACCACCGCCCCCTTTGTATCAGGGCGGAAATCAGACACCGAAGAGACCAGCAAACAGAAGAAGCTATAACAGAGGGAACCGCCTTGCAAGCGACAGGCAATAGATTAAAACCCCGTGGTTAGTACCAACTACATAGGAAGGGGCCTACAGAGCTTGAGAAATATAAGCTGGAACAAGGAACTAGCTGAAAATGAACTGAACCCACAATACCCACAACAACATCAGAGAAAGTCCTAGATATATTTTTACTATTTTTACGGTCATTCTTTCTTTCTTTTTTTTTTTTTTAATTTTTTAAAAAATTTTAAGCCTCTATTACTCCTTTAATTTTAACTTTTATAACCTACTATTACTTTGCAAAAAAAAAGACCCTTTTAAAAAAAAGCAAACTTCATATATATTTTTTTATAACTTTTGTGACCTTTTTTTTTTTTTTTCTTTAACACTGTATTTTTGAAATTTCAAACTCTGCTCTAGATTTTTAATTTTAGCTTTTTGGTATTTGTTATCAATTTTGTACCTATATATATTTTTATATAACTTTTGTAACTTTTGTTTTCTTTCTTTCTCTTCATCTTTTCTTTAACATTGTATTCCTGAAATTCCAAACTCTACTCTAGATTTTTAATTTATGCTTTTTGGTATTTGTTATCAATTTTGTACCTATATCTTCTTTATAATTTTTGTGACTTTGTTTTTGTTTTTTTTTCCTCTTTCTTTTTCTTCTTCTTTTCTTTAACATTGTATTTTTGAAATTCCAAACTCTACTCTAGATTTTTTAACTTTTGCTTTTTGGTATTTGTTATCAATTTTGTACATATATTTTCTTTATAATTTTTGTGACTTTGTTTTTTCTTTTTCTTTTTCTCTCTTTTCCTTCTTCTTTTCTTTAACATTGTATTTTTGAAATTCCAAACTCTACTCTAGATTTTTAATTTTTGCTTTTAGGTATTTGTTACCAATTTTGTACCTTTTAGAACCCAATCTTCAGTACCCATTTTTTACTAGGGAGTGAGATTACTGGCTTGACTGCTCTCTCCCCCTTCGAACTCTCCTTTTTTTCCACCAGGTCACCTGTGTCTCCTCCCTAACCCTTCTCTACTCTGCCCAACTCTGTGAATTTCTGTGTGTTCCAGACGATGGAGAACACTTAGGGAACTGATTACTGGCTGGATCTGTCTCTCTCCTTTTCATTCCCTCCTTTTATCCTCCTGGCCACCTCTGTGTCCTTCCTCCCTCTTCTCTTCTCTGTATAACTCCGTGAACATCTCTGAGTGGTCCAGTTGTGGAGTGCACATAAGGAAGTGATTACTGGTTAGCCCGCTCTCTCTTTATTGATTCCACCTCATCTCATTCGCATCACCTCTAACTCCCTTCTCCCTCTTGTCTTCTCCATGTAACACTGTGAACCTCTCTGGGTGACCCTCATGGTGGAGAAACTTTTCATCTTTAACCTAGATGTTTTATCAATGGTGCTGTATAGAAGGAGAAGTTTTGAGACTACTGTAAAAATAAGACCGATAACTGGAAGCAGGAGGCTTAAGTCCAAACCCTGACTCCAGGGAACATTAATTGACAGAAGCTCATCAGATGTCTCTATACCTACACTGAAACCAAGCACCACACAGGGGCGAACAAGTTCCAGGGCAAGACATACCAAGCAAATTCTCCAGCAACACAGGAACACAGCCCTGAGCTCCAATATAGAGGCTGCCCAAAGCCACCTTAAAACCATAGACATCTCATAACTCATTACTGGACACTTCATTGCACTCCAGAGAGAAGAAATACAGCTCCACCCACCAGAACACCAACACAAGCTTCCCTAACCAAGAAACCTTGACAAGCCACCCACACACAGTGAGGAAATGCCACAATAAAGAGAACTTCACAAACTGCCAGAATACAGAAAGGACACCCCAAACCCAGTAATTTAAACAAGATGAAGAGACAGAGGAATACCCAGCAGATAAAGGAACAGGATAAATGCCCACCAAACCAAACAAAAGAGGAAGAGATAGGGAATCTACCTGATAAAGAATTCCGAATAATGATAGTGAAATTGATCCAAAATCTTGAAATCAAAATGGAATCACAGATAAATAGCCTGGAGACAAGGATTGAGAAGATGCAAGAAAGGTTTAACAAGGACCTAGAAGAAATAAACAAGAGTCAATATATAATGAATAATGCAATAAATGAGATCAAAAACACTCTGGAGGCAACAAATAGTAGAATAACAGAGGCAGAAGATAGGATTAGTGAACTAGAAGATAGAAGGTAGAAATAAATGAATCAGAGAGGAAAAAAGAGAAATGAATTAAAAGAAGTGAGGACAATCTCAGAGACCTCCAGGACAATATTAAACGCTACAACATTTGAATCATAGGGGCCCCAGAAGAAGAAGACAAAATGAAAGACCATGAGAAAATACTTGAGGAGATAATAGTTGAAAACTTCCCTAAAATGGGGAAGGAAACAATCACTCAAGTCCAAGAAACCCAGAGAGTCCCAAACAGGATAAACCCAAGGCAAAACACCCCAAGACACATACTAATCAAATTAACAAAGATTAAACACAAAGAACAAATATTAAAAGTAGCAAGGGAAAAACAACAAATAACACACAAGGGAATTCCCATAAGGATAACAGCTGATCTTTCAATAGAAACTCTCCAAGCCAGGAGGGAATGACAAGACATACTTAAAGTGATGAAAGAAACTAACCTACAGCCAAGATTATTATACCCAGCAAGGATCTCATTCAAATATGAAGGAGAAATCAAAAGCTTTACAGACAAGCAAAAGCTGAGAGAATTCAGCACCACCAAACCAGCTCTCCAACAAATACTAAAGGATATTCTCTAGACAGGAAACACAAAAAGGGTGTATACATTCGAACCCAAAACAATAAAGTAAATGGCAACGGGATCATACTTATCAGTAATTACCTTAAATGTAAATGGGTTGAATGCCCCAACCAAAGGACAAAGACGACTGAATGGATACAAAAACAATACCCCTACATATGTTGTCTACAAGAGGCCCACCTCAAAACAGGAGACACATACAGACTGAAAGTGAAGGGCTGGAAAGAGATTTTCCATGCAAATAGGGACCAAAAGAAAGCAGGAGTAGCAATACTCATATCAGATAAAATAGACTTTAAAACAAAGGCTGTGAAAAGAGACAAAGAAGGTCACTACATAATGATCAAAGGATCAATCCAAGAAGAAGATATAACAATTATAAATATATATGCACCCAACATAGCACCGTAATATGTAAGACAAATACTAACAAGTATGAAAGGAGAAATTAACAATAACACAATAATAGTGGGATACTTTAATACCCCACTCACACCTATGGATAGATCAACTAAACAGAAAATTAACAAGGAAACACAAACTTTAAACGATACAATAGACCAGTTAGACCTAATTGATATCTATAGGACATTTCATCCCAAAACAATGAATTTCACCTTTTTCTCAAGCGCACACAGAACCTTCTCCAGGATAGATCACATCCTGGGCCATAAATCTAGCCTTGGTAAATTCAGAAAAACTGAAATCATTCCAAGCATCTTTTCTGACCACAATGCAGTAAGATTAGATCTCAATTACAGAAGAAAAACTATTAAAAATTCCAACATATGGAGGCTGAACAACACACTGCTGAATAACCAACAAATCACAGAAGAAATAAAAAAAAAAGAAATCAAAATTTGCATAGAAATGAATGAAAATGAAAACAGAACAACCCAAAACCTGTGGGACACTGTAAAAGCAGTCCTAAGGGGAAAGTTCATAGCAATACAGGCATACCTCAAGAAACAAGAAAAAAGTCAAATAAATAATCTAACTCTACACCTAAAGCAACTAGAAAAGAAAGAAATGAAGAACTCCAGGGTTAGTAGAAGGAAAGAAATCTTAAAAATTAGGGCAGAAATAAATGCAAAAGAAACAAAAGAGACCATAGCAAAAATCAATAAAGCCAAAAGCTGGTTCTTTGAAAGGATAAATAAAATTGACAAACCATTAGCCAGACTCATCAAGAAACAAAGGGAGAAAAATCAAATCAATAAAATTAGAAATGAAACTGGAGAGATCACAACAGACAACACAGAAATACAAAGGATCATAAGAGACTACTATCCCCAACTAAATGCCAATAAAATGGACAACCTGGAAAAAACGGACAAATTCTTAGAAAAGTACAACTTTCCAAAACTGGACCAGGAAGAAACAGAAAATCTTAACAGACCCATCACAAGTACAGAAATTGAAACTGTAATCAGAAATCTTCCAGCAAACAAAAGCCCAGGTCCAGACGGCTTCACAGCTGAACTCTACCAAAAATTTAGAGAAGAGCTAACACCTATCCTACTCAAACTCTTCCAGAAAATTGCAGAGGAAGGTAAACTTCCAAATTCATTCTATGAGTCCACCATCACCCTAATACCAAAACCTGACAAAGATGCCACAAAAAAAGAAAACTACAGGCCAATATCACTGATGAACATAGATGCAAAAATCCTTAACAAAATTCTAGCAATCAGAATCCAACAACACATTAAAAAGATATACACCATGACCAAGTGGGCTTTATCCTAGGGATGCAAGGATTCTTCAATATCCGCAAATCAATCAATGTGATACACCACATTAACAAATTGGAAAATAAAAACCATGTGATTATCTCAATAGATGCAGAGAAAGCCTTTGACAAAATTCAACATCCATTTATGATAAAAAAAAAAGCTCTCCAGAAAGCAGGAATAGAAGGAACATACCTCAACATAATAAAAGCTATATATGACAAACCCACAGCAAACATTATCCTCAATGGTGAAAAATTGAAAGCATTTCCTCTAAAGTCAGGAACAAGACAAGGGTGCCCACTTTCACCATTACTATTCAACATAGTTTTGGAAATTTTGGCCACAGCAATCAGAGCAGAAAAAGAAATAAAAGGAATCCAAACTGGAAAAGAAGAAGTAAAACTCTCACTATTTGCAGATGACATGATCCTCTACATAGAAAACTCTAAAGACTCCACCAGAAAATTACTAGAGCTAATCAATGAATATAGTAAAGTTGCAGGATATAAAATCAATACACAGAAATCCCTTGTGTTCCTATACACTAATAATGAGAAAATAGAAAGAGAAATTAATGAAACAACTCCATTCACCATTGCAACGAAAAAAATAAAATACTTAGGAATATATCTACCTAAAGAAACTCAAGACCTATATATAGAAAACTATAAAACACTGGTGAAAGAAATCAAAGAGGACACTAATAGATGGAGAAATATACCATGTTCATGGATTGGAAGAATCAATATAGTGAAAATGAGTATACTACCCAAAGCAATTTATAGATTCAGTGCAATCCCTATCAAGCTACCAACAGTATTCTTCACAGAGCTAGAACAAATAATTTCACAATTTGTATGGAAATACAAAAAACCTCGAATAGCCAAAGCTATCTTGAGAAAGAAGAATGGAACTGGAGGAATCAACCTGCCTGACTTCAGGCTGTACTACAAAGCCACAGTCATCAAGACAGAATGGTACTGGCACAAAGACAGAAATATAGATCAATGGAACAAAATAGAAAGCCCAGAGATAAATCCACACACCTATGGACACCTTATCTTTGACAAAGGAGGCAAGAATATACAATGGATTAAAGACAATCTCTTTAACAAGTGGTGCTGGGAAAACTGGTTAACCACTTGTAAAAGAATGAAACTAGAGCACTTTCTAATACCATACACAAAAATAAACTCAAAATGGATTAAAGATCTAAACATAAGACCAGAAACTATAAAACTCCTAGAGGAGAACATAGGCAAAACACTCTCTGACATAAATCACAGCAGGATCCTCTATGACCCACCTCCCAGAATATTGGAAATAAAAGCAAAAATAAACAAATGGGACCTAGTTAAACTTAAAAGCTTCTGCACAACAAAGGAAACTCTAAGCAAGGTGAAAAGACAGCCTTCAGAATGGGAGAAAATAATAGCAAATGAAGCAACTGACAAACAACTAATCTCAAAAATATACAAGCAACTCCTGCAGCTCAATTCCAGAAAAATAAATGACCCAATCAAAAAATGGGCCAAAGAACTAAACAGACATTTCTCCAAAGAAGACATACAGATGGCTAACAAACACATGAAAAGATGCTCAACATCACTCATTATCAGAGAAATGCAAATCAAAACCACTATGAGGTACCATTTCATTCCAGTCAGAATGGCTGCTATCCAAAAGTCTACAAGCAATAAATGCTGGAGAGGGTGTGGAGAAAAGGGAACCCTATTACACTGTTTGTGGGAATGCAGACTAGTACAGCCACTATGGATAACAGTGTGGAGATTCCTTTAAAAACTGGAAATAGAACTGCCTTATGATCCAGCCATACCACTGCTGGGCATACACACTGAGGAAACCAGAAGGGAAAGAGACACGTGTACCCCAATGTTCATCGCAGCACTGTTTATAATAGCCAGGACATGGAAGCAACCTAGATGCCCATCAGCAGATGAATGGATAAGAAAGCTGTGGTACATATACACAATGGAGTATTACTCAGCCATTAAAAAGAATACATTTGAATCAGTTCTAATGAGATGGATGAAACTGGAGCCTATTATACAGAGTGAAGTAAGCCAGAAAGAAAAACACCAATACAGTATACTAATGCATATATATGGAATTTAGAAATATGGTAACAATAACCCTGTATATGAGATAGCAAAAGAGACACTGATGTATAGAACAGTCTTTTGGACTCTGTGGGAGAGGGAGAGGGAGAGGGAGAGGGTGGGATGATTTGGGAGAATGGCATTGAAATATGTATCATATCATATATGAAACGAGTCTCCAGTCCAGGTTTGGTGCACAATACTGGATGCTTGGGGCTGGTGCACTGGGACGACCCAGAGGGATGGTATGGGGAGGGAGGAGGGAGGAGGGTTCAGGATGGGGAACACATGTATATCTGTGACAGATTCATTTTGATATATGGCAAAACCAATACAATATTGTAAAGTTAAATAAAATTTTTAAAAAATAAAATATAAATTTATTTATTTTAATTGGAGGTTAATTAACCAGTCCTTTCGTATCACCTCAACTTTACCCATGCTTAAGTTTGACAAAGAAAGATTAGTTCAGGTCTTGTTATTCCCCTCTGTAGCTATTTAGGCTTCAGTTCTTTATGTTCTAAACATTTTACCAATCTGTCTACTGTAGATCTTTCAGATTTTTGCTTATTTCTCCTGCTGAGTCTTCTCTCCTGTTCTTTGTGGCTATGATTTATATGTGTCTTATTTCTTCATTGTTGTTTTAATGGGATTGGGGGTAACAGCATAGATGTTTTCATTTGCCACTTTTTATAGCCTTAGTGTGATATAATTTATATAACATAAAATTTACCCACTCTAAGTATAGATTTCAATGATTTTAGTAAAATCAGAGTTGTTCAACTCTGATTGAACAAAATTGTTCATTCAGAACAATTGTTCAAAATTGAAGTTGTGCGACTCGCCCTGTAGTCTAGTTTTACAACATTTCTGTCACTCCAAAAAGTTCCTTCACCTTCATGTGTAGTCTAAACACACTCCCAGACCCATCCCTAGACAACCAGTGAACTGTTCTGGCGCTGAAGATTTATCTTCTCTGGAAATTACATTTAAAATGAATCATTTAATATATAATCTTTTGCATTTGTCTATTCTCACTAAGCATTATGTTTTTGAGATTAATGCTTGTTGCAGAATGTATCAGTAGTCTATTTCTTTTTATTGATGAATAATTTTGCAGTAAAACCACATTTTGTTTATCCTTTCACCAATTGATAGATATTTGGGATGCTTCCAGTCTGTAGATACTGTCCAAAAAATGCATCAGTAAACATTCCTCCACAAGTCTTTGTGGAAACATGTTTTTGTATCTCTCATAGATATCTAGGTACAGAATTGTTTGGTTGTGTGGTATGTTTATGATTAACTATCTAGGAGACTGTCAAATTGTTTTTTAAAGTGTCTGCAACATTTTTTATTCTCACCAGTGAGGTATGACCATTCTAGATGTTGCATTTTAGTGCTGTACCAATTTGATTTTAATTTGCATTTTGTAATGAGTAACAATGTTGAGGTTTTTATTCCATGTATTTATTCACCCATCTCTGTATCATTTTTGTTGAAATATCTGAATCTTTGGACCATTTCTTAATTGTATTGCCTTCTTATTATTGAATTATGAGAGTAATTATTCTTGATACCAGTTCTTTAGTAGATATAGGAGTTGCAAATATTTTTTGCATGCTATCTAATTGTCCCAGGACCACTTGTTGAAAAAGCCATTTTTTCCCTATCAAATTAACTTCTCAACTCTGTCAAACATCAGTTGACCATAAATGCGAAAGTAATTTGAGAATTTCAGTCCTGGGCCGTTAATTGATATGCCTATCTGTACACCACTCCCATAATATCTTTACTAATGTAGTAACTTTTGATTTGGGAAGTGTGAGTCCCCCAGCTTTGTTCTTTTTTAACATTATTTTGAGTTAATCTGGGTCCCTTGCAATTCCATGTGGGTTTGGGGATACCTTGCAATTTCTGCAAAAATGCCAATTGAGAATTTCATTGCAATGAATCCATAAATCACTTTGCCACATAATGTTAAAACTTAACAATCTATGAACATGGAAGTTCTCTCCTTTATTTAAATCTTCTTTAATTTCTCTCAGCAATGTTTTATAGTTTTCACTTAAAAGAGCTGCACTTCTGTCAAATTTTCCCTAAGCATTTGTTTTCTTTTTGATGCTGTTGTGAGTGAAATTTTCTTAATTCTATCGTTGGATTATCCATTGCCTTACATGAAACACTCTTTGATGGTCATTCCCAGCCCCTTCATGTGAAATATTTATTGCATGTTAGTGTGTAAGCATATATATAAATATAGTTTCCAGGAACATTTCCAATAACTCCATACACCCTTTCCCTGCAATATCCAAGGCCCAATAGTTAAGAATTACTTTCATATAAACAACTTGGGCTTCCTTGGTGGCTCAGTGGTAAAGAATCTGCTTGCCAATGCAGCAGACGTGGCTTCGATCCCTGGGTTGGGAAGATCCCCTGGAGAAGGAAATGGCAACCCACTCCAGTAACCTTGCCTGGGAAATCCCATGGACAGAGGAGCCTGGTGGGCTACAGTCCATGGGGTCACAAAAGAGTTGAACACGAGTTAGCAACTAAACAAAAACAATGAGCTACTAGGTACATTAAAATGTGATTTAAAAAGGGAGTAAATATTGCTCTCTGCATTTAGATGCATGTTTTCTGGATTTAGATAATCTTAGTTGATTTTATTTCTGACCAAGTTTTATTAGAGAATATACTTATAGTTGAAATTATAATAAGTAGATAGGCTGAGAGGTGGAAATAAAATCATTCTGAATGGATACATCTGGGGCTTCCCAGGTGACTCAGTGGTAGAGAATCCGCCTGCCAATACAGGAGAGACAAGAGATGCAGGTTCAATCGATGAGTTGGGAAGATCCCCTGGAAGAGGAAATGGCAACCCACTCCAGTATTCTTGCCTGGATAATCCCAGGGACAGAGGAGCCTGGCAGGCTATAGTCCATGGGGTCTCAAAAGAGTCAGACATGACTGAGTGACTAACATACACACACATGTAATAACCTATAAATGTGTTTGATCTTTACTCATGATAATAGAGTTCTTCTTATGAAACCTTTTGTTAACAAAACCTTTTACATGTCTGTATACAACCTATCAGCTAAGGATGGCCACAGGAACACACAAACAATTACAGTATCTCAGTGGTATAGATTGTACTTTTTTAGCTCACAACACTGGGTCAACTAATCTAGGCTGGACTCTGCTGGACAGATCTGCTAATCTCAAGTTTCACTTGCTTATATGTCTAGGGGTTGGTTTATCTGTGTTGAGCTCAGCTGAGCAGCCCTTTTGATCTCAGGTATGTTTGCTCACATATCCAGTGGTTGTTTGATCTAGTCTGGGATATAGTAGGCAGCTCTGGTAACCTCAGTTATGCTTGTTCACACAAGTTGGCTGGGAGTTGGCTGATGCAGGCCAGGCTTTGCTGTGGTAGAAACTCTGCTTCACTTTTCTCTTATCCTTCTTTGGGGTCCAGTGGGCTATCCTTAGCTTGCCACATTCTTCCAGCAACAGCAGAGGCACACGGGCAAGTGAAAAAATGCAATCCTTTTGAGGACTAGCTTTGGAACTGGCTCCCTGTTACTTCCAGCTTATTCTAAAGTCCAAGGCAAATCATACAGTCCTACTCAAATTTGAGTTTGGGAGGATGCTACGCAACACAGACATGGAAGGATGAGGAATTTGAAGCAAATAACACAATCTACAATGAAACTTTAGAAATAACTGAATATTGAAATTCCAACATCAATATGACTTGGTCATGATTATGCAAACTCATACATGGGAATCTCACCCTTAGACCCTCTCAAAATGACCTTCAAAAATGCCAACTCATGAGAATCAGATACTACTGAAGGGCTTAGTATTTCTGCCTTTGTTCTGCTTTCTGCAATTTAAGTAAATACATACATTTCTAATATAGGGCTATACGAGTGTGCTGACCTATACAATATGCCTGAAACTGAAGATAGTTATCTAAATGATGCTTTGAAATATCACAACTAATATATTTAATTTGATTTAAAAAATCAAATGGCTTTGTGTTTTCGAAATTGTGCTCGAAGCATTCTGATTACTATCTGCCTCTAATGGATGTATGTTTCAATGCTCCCTAAGCCTCTTATGTTAAGGAGACTCTGAGTAGGATGTTCCTAGTTGGCAAGATTTCAAATAATCAACTAAATGGTAGAAAAATTTCTCAGTGTGTCACAGAAAGAGAAAATAATATTTGACATGTAATTAGATTGTACCCACTTAGTAAATTATATTGGGAGCAAAGGGAAATTGCATTTTGAATAAATATATCAAGAAGCTAGTATTTTACTCTAATTTGTCATTTGACTATGGGTTTCTATTCAACTGTGACTAGGAAATTATTTCACTCAGTGAACTCTAAATACAGGAACAAATGAAAGACAAGAGTCAGTTTATGTAAATTTGAAATGTCTTACAAATATTCTTCTGTTATTAAAAAAACCTAGCAGTATTTCATAATCTGAAATGCTATAAGAAGTCATGTGATACTCAAATAATACCATGTCTACAGAATGCTGTGAAACCTAAGAGACTCATAAGTTTACTTATAGTCAGATATATGTTTGGATAAGAACAAACAGTTCACTCAGTACAAATCCTTATCTATTCACAAATCTGTTGATTCACTAAGGAACTCCTTTTGAATAATTCATTTTAACAACTGGTTATTGGGTCCTCATTAGGTATATCACCTATTATAAGTGTTGTGTTCATCAACCAGACATGGCTTTGGAAGACTCAAGTCCAAAAAGGAGAGAGACATTTAGAAAAATACTAATGAAAGAACTAACATTTATTGAATGCTTACTTTGTGCCAGGCACCGTATGATGATAATTATATCATATAATCCTCACCACCCTCCTATGACAAAGGTATTATCATTATTCCCATTTTACAAATGAGAGAACAGAGGTTTAAAATGGTTAATTAACTGGTGCATGGTTTCACAGCCAGGATAAAAGGCAGAGCTTCAATTTGAACACAATTCTTTTGGACTCAGTATTAATCACCATTGTCCAATAGGTGATAAGTGCTCCTCAAAGAAAAGTGATGCATTACATAGTAAGGAAAGGGGTCAGAAAGGGGTGGGGTGTAGTAAGGAAGGGAATTCTAGGCAGAGGGATATATGAGCAAAGCTAAAGGTCTACAGAAGATATTCACACAATGCAAGGAATTCTGGCATTGCTGCTACCTTCAGGGTGTGAAGGGGAGGAAAAATGCATGGAAAGGAGCCTGGGAATAGAAGTTTTGGGTGAATTTGTCCCAGATTTTGAATGCTTTTCATAGGAAATAGGACTTTGTTTTTAAAAGCAATGGACTGCCATAGAAAGTGATTTAGAAAGAGGGTGATGAGTTTTAAATTATGAGATCTCTGCACTTACCTAAGGGGTGCTGCCATGTGCTATTATTCAGAAAGCTGCAAGTTCCCATTACTAAGGCATACTGGCCCCAGGGTGGCTGGGGAAGAGAGTCAGCTTGAAAAGCCCAGGCTTGGGCCAATTTCAGTACTAAATATTAACATATAGTGAAACTATTGAATCAGTGCTATATTAATCTCCATATATAGATATTTATAAAAGCTGGGCCATTTGAAAGTTGTTTCTCAAATGGATAAAACTTATAGTAAATATTCACTTTTGGGAATTAGGCTTCCCAGGTGTTGTTGTTCAGTTGCTCAATTGTGTCCAACTTTTGGAGACCCCGTGGACTGCAGCACACCAGGCTTCCCTTGTTCAGCAACTCCCAGAGCTTGCTCAAACTCATGTCCATTGATGCCAAGCAACCGTCTCATCCTCTGTCATCCCCTTCTCCTCCTGCCTTCAATCTTGCCCAGCATCAGGGTCTTTTTTAATGAGTCTACTCTTCGCATCAGGTAGTCAAAGTATTGGAACTTCAGCTTCAGCATCAGTCCTTCCAATGAATATTCAGGATTGATTTCCTTTAGGATGGACTGTTTTGAAATCCTTGCAGTCCAACACCACAGTTCAAAAGCATCAATCCTTCTGCGCTCAGCCTTCTTTATGGTCCAACTCTCACATCCACACATGACTACTGGAAAAACCATAGCTTTGACTATATGGACCTCTATTGGTAAAGTAATGTCTCTGCTTTTT
Source organism: Bos javanicus (assembly GCF_032452875.1). NCBI lineage: Eukaryota > Metazoa > Chordata > Mammalia > Artiodactyla > Bovidae > Bos > Bos javanicus. Next base: position 22,049,509 of record NC_083897.1, read on the forward strand.
AATATGCTGTCTAGTTTTGTCATAGCGTTTCTTCCAAGGAGCAGGTGTCTTTTAATTTCATGGCTGCAGTCACCATCTGCAGTGATTTTTGGAGCCCAAGAAAATAGTCACGGTTTCCATCATTTCCCCATCTATTTGACATGAAGTGATGGGACCAAATGCCATGATCTTCATTTTTTGAATTTGAGTTTTAAGCCACCTTTTTCAGTCTTCTCTTTTACCTTCTTCAAGAGGATCTTTAGTTCATCTTTGCTTTTTGCCATAAGGGTGGTGTCATCTCCATATATGAGGTTATTAATATTCCTCCCAGAAATCTTGATTCCAGCTTGTGCTTCATCTAGCCCAGCATTTTGCATGATGTACTCTGCATATAAGTTAAATAAGAAGGGTGACAATATACAGCTCTTGACGTACTCCTTTCCCAATTTGGAACCAGTCTGTTGTTCCATGCCTGGTTCTAACTGTTGCTTCTTGATCTGCTACAGGTTTCACAGGAGGCAGGTAAGGTAGAGTGGTATTCCCATCTCTTTAAGAATTTTCCACAGTTCATTGTGATCCACACAGTAAAAGGCTTTAGCATTGTCAGTGAGGCAAAAGTAGAAGTCCTTCTGGAATTCTCTTGCTTTTTCTGTGATCCAACGGATGTTTGGTTTCCCAGGTGGCTCAGTGGTAAAAAATCTGCCTGCAGTTCAGGAGACTTAGGAGACATAGGTTCAATCCCTAGGTCAGGAAGATCCCCTGGAGGAGGAAATGGCAACCCACTCCACTACTCTTGCTTGGAACATTCCATGGACACAGGAGCCTGGTAGACTGTAGTCTATGGGGTTGCAAAGAGTCAGACACAACTGGGCACACATACACATGAGTTACAAAGTGAAAGACGTATACCATCTATATAGAAGGGACTTCCAAGATGAATTGTTTAATGAGATGATGAGATATCACATTAGGACTAAAAATAAACTTTTCTATTCCACTGATCAGAGGATGTGATGGTTGGATGGCATCACTGATTCAATAGACATGAACTTGGGCAAACTCCGGGAGATGGTGAGGGATAGGGAAGCCTGGCATGCTGCAGTCCACTGGGTCATGGCGAATCAGACACAACTTGCAACTGAACAACAACAATTCCACTGAAGTTCTTTTTGTAAAAAATAATTTTAATGGAGTATGGTTGCTTTACAGTGTTATGTTAGTTTCTGCTGTACAGCAAGGTGAATCAGCTATACATATACATATATCCCCTCTTTTTTGAATTTCCTCCCCATTTAGGTCACCACAGAGCACTGAGTAGAGTTCCCTGTGCTATACAGTAGGATAGTACTGTATATATGTCAATCCCAGTTGAAGTTCTTGTTTGTTTTGTTACTTCCAGAATTCTCATCACGACTCCCTCTTAGTCCTTGCTCAACGTTTTATATGTACTGATCCCTCTGCCTGAAAAGTATTTTCCCTCTCTTTTCTTGATTCAGTGTTAATGGTCATGCAAAACTTGGGTTGGTCATCACCTCCACCAGGAAGCTACCCTAGCATATTTTCCCCACTCCATTCTTAATTAGGTGTTCATGTTGTGGGCAATCAAAGCCTCTTGTTCTCACTTCCAGCTTCTTTTGTAGTCCCTCTTATACTGGGTTGCAGTATTCTCTTTACTTTTCCATGTCCCAATGACTGTGAACTCCAAGAATAAAAAGACAGGTCTCCAACTTTTGTGTTATTTTCCCATGTAACTACATCTGCAATAAAAGTATGTTGAAAGTGACTTAAATTTTATTACAAAGTGATCATAACCAAAACTGTATGGTACCAGCATAAAAACAGATATATAGACCAATGGAACAGAACAGAGAACCCAGAAATAAACCCATGCATTTATAGTGAATTGATAATCACCACAGAAGACTAGAATTGAGTTCTTTATATATCTATATATATATATGCTTTAAATGGAGCAGGCAATTGCACCCCACTCCAGTACTTTTGCCTGGAGAATCCCATGGATGGAGGAGCCTGGTAGGCTGCAGTCCATGGGGTCACTAGAGTCAGACACGACTGAGCGACTTCACTTTCAGTTTTCACTTTCATGCATTGGAGAAGGAAATGGCAACCCACTCCAGTGCTCTTGCCTGGAGAATCCCAGGGACGGGGAGCCTGGTGGGCTGCCGTCTATGGGGTCGCACAGAGTCAGGCATGACTGAAGCGACTTAGCAGCAGCAGCAGCATGCTTTAAATATATATATAAGTCTTGTTAAAAGCAACATGATAAATAAAGAAATTAAAAGCCCTTTCCTACCAACAAAACAGGAGGAAACAAGAGATTACATTTTCATATGCTGTATTGAGTTGATTTACTTTATAATATTTTTAAAGTTTTTTGCATCAGCTATCTCTTTAAAAAGACATTATCAACATAGCTTTCTCTCATATTGTATTAGTGCTCTCTTAAAATCCAAGCATTTCTTTTTAAGGCATCCTCAAGGATGAACATGGTTTAATTACAAGGAGAGAAACCAACAGAAATACTTTTGGCACAGAAAGTTTGCACTCTGCCAGAGTATAATTTATTCCTGGAGTCACATACTTAAGAGTGTATGTATATGTGTATATATATATATATATATATATATATATATATTCTCCTGTCAGAGCACATTGTTTACTATATCCCCATAAAGATGAAGAGAAGAAAGGTTAAATAACACACAAAGCCCATGATTTTCACATTTTGCAGAAAATTTAAGATGCGCATTCATCCATTCATTCGTTCGACTAACCTTTTGACTACAAATGCCACAATGGTGGGTTGGATTTCCTAGGAAGCCAGTTCTGAGATAGACATCATTGTGCAGGCTATTTACTAAGGAGTGCCTTTGAGATAAACACCTATTGAAGAGAGTAGAAAGGAAGTAGAAGTGGGCTGTGGAAGAGGTCAAGTTATGATATAGCCCAATGACAGCCTTGTCTAACCCCACAGGGATCTCTGAAGCTATAGTTCCCCTTCAGAGTTGCCATGCTGAAGGATGCCATCACTATGCCTGTATACTTCTAAATTAATTAATCCTTGTGTCTCAACTACCTTGTAAAAGGATGTGACCTTGAGCAAGGCAGTTCTATGTAGCTGAGGTGATTCCTGAAGGAGCTGACAACTGAAGGCCTCCCAATAGTAAGGGGAATAAATCCTTCACTGAAGAGGGATCTGGGTGGCATATCATCTTGTCCACCATAACTATGCACTATACCAGGGCTTGGAAACATGAAAATAGGCACAACTCTTACCCTTGGAAAAGTCAAATTCTGAAGGATAGATTGTCTTGGAAGCACACAAACAAAAATGTTTTGTTTTGTGGTTACGGTATTTAAGACGTTGTTACAAGCATTTCATATGTATTATCTCTTTTAATGCCTGCTGCTTCTGCTACTGCTGCTAAGTCGCTTCAGTCGTGTCTGACTCTGTGCGACCCCATAGATGGCAGCCCACCAGGCTCTCCCGTCCCTGGGATTCTCCAGGCAAGAACACTGGAGCGGGTTGCCATTTCCTTCTCCAACGCATGAAAGTGAAGTCCCTCAGTCGTGTCCGACACTTCGTGACCCCATGGACTGCAGCCTACCAGGCTCCTCCATCCATGGGATTTTCTAGGCAAGAGTACTGGAGTGGGGTGCCATCGCCTTCTTTGCTTTTAATGCCTACCAGGACCCAATGTGGGTGGTACTATTAATATCCCCATTTAACAGAACAGGGAAAAGAATCAGTGGTAAAATGACTTGCCCAAGGTTTAATAATAAGTGGCGATGGACCCAGGATTCAAACTTTTTCAGTTTGACTCAAGTATGATAAGTGGGAAAACAGTAGGGACTGTAGAAACACACACAAAAAAACAGGATCAACTTTGTCTGCAGAACTCTGTTTCAAAGAGTAGAATCAGGGCTTCCTTGGTGGTCCAGTGACCAAGAATCTGCCTGCCAATGCAGGAGACACAAATTCGATCCCTGGTCCAGGAAGATCCTACATGCCGCAGAGCAACAAAGCCCATGTGCTATAACTACTGAGCCCAAGCTCTAGAGCCTGCAAGCTGCGACTGCCAAACCTACGCAGCCTAGAGCCCATGCTCTGCAACAAGAGAAGCCCCCACAATCAGAAGCCCACACACCGCAACTACAGAGTAGCTCCCAATTGCCACAACTAGAGAAAGTCTGTGCACAGCAACCCAGACCCAGCAGAGGCAAAAATAAATAAATGAAATTTTATATTTATGTAAAAAGAGAAGAATCATTTCTAAAGTGATACAGAATTGGGATTAATATATACACTACTATATATAAAATAGGTAAACAATAAGAACTTACTGTATAACACAGGGAACTATACTCAGTATCTTATAATAATCTATGAAGGAAAAGAATCTGAAAAAGTACTTATATTATATATATTATAAATTATTTATATATACATTGTCTTATATATATTTATATTGAGTTGGCTAAAAAGTTCATTCACATTTTTCTGTAACATCTTGTTGGTCAACCCAGTATATATATATATATATATATATATATATATATATGTGACAAATCACTCTGCTGTACACTTGAAATTAACACATTGTAAATTAATTATACTTCAGTTCAAAATTAAAAAATAGAATGAGATGCAGACGATGCTAGTTTTTCATCTGACAAGGCCACACTCCTCAGCGTGGGCTTTTCCAGTGCACTTTATGACCTAGTTGTTCTAGCTCTTCACCCTTATCTCTTATTCATTGCTTATGGCCTCTCTCATCTCTCGCCCCCTCATTCACCCACACTGTCAGGTTGAAAAATGTGAAGTTTCAGTACCCAAATACAGTCATGCTGTCTTAAACTTATGAGCCTTTGCACATACAGTTCCTTCTTCCAGGAATGATTTTACCAGGATGATCTGTGATCATCCAACCAACTCCCATATATTCTTGAACACTTGGTTGAAGTGCTACCACCTCTCTGAAGCCTTCCTCAAGTTTTCCAGGTAGAGTAAAACACTTCCTCCTATTCCTGCCCCACTGTAGATTGTACATAATTTTACAATAGCCCATCGTGTTCTTTTATAATTATTAATATGCACTTCTACTTTTTTCACCTTAAAACAAGGATTATGTTTTAATTATCTTCAGATTTCTAGGTTCTAAGCCATTTCTGGAACGAAGTAGAACATTAATGGGCTTCCCAGGTGGCATTAGTAGTAAAGAACCCACCTACCAATGCAGGAGACAGAAAAGACATGGGTTCAATCCCTGGGTTGGGACGATCCCCTGGAGAAGGGCATGGCAACCCACTCCAGTGTTCTTGTCTGGAGAATCCCATGGACAGGGGAGTCTGGTAGGATACAGTCCATAGGGTCACAGAAAGTCAGACACAACTGAAGCACTCTAGCAGAGCACAGCACAGAACATTAATATATTTTTGAAATGAATGGATGAATAAGTCTTTCTGGACTCATAACTCCACTTTATCCCCCACCCCCAATCGGCCACCAAGTCTTGTGGCATCTGCCTCTTAGAAAATAATTCTGAATCTCTAATATTCCCTTCATTTCTGCAGGTAGTGCCTAGTTCAGTGCTTCATCATTTCAGGCCTAGACTATGTCAGCAGCGTCCTAAGTAGTTTTCTTGCCTTTAATCATGCTCCCTCCTCTCTCTGCTCAGGCTATCTTCTGCATGACTAGCAGAGTGATTTGTCTGAAACATAAATGGGATTACACCAATCTCTTAGCTAAATCCTTTCCGTGGATCCCAATGACACATAAGATAAATTTTATATTTTATGTTGCTTATATGGTCTGCTAGTTATTTGTCCCCTGCTGATCTCTGAAGCCTCATCTCTCATTATTCCCGTATATTCAGAGCCAGAATGATAACAAGTGGTACTCCCTGGATGGCTACTAATTTGGCACCCCATCAAGTTGATATTCTTTAAAGACATACTTCCTCAGCCATATTTTAAAGTGAGGATGGAAAGATATGAATTTTCTAATAATAAAATTTTTATGCTTCTTTATATTTAAGCTAAAGGATTTATGACATTAATTTATTCCATACAATTTCCAAATTCTGACAACCTCCTGGGAGGCATAGTGAACCATTTAACATGTAGCTACTGGATAAAATTTCTTATTCCAAATAAATAGTCTTATTCTTTGCTGCTGAATTTAGGTGACTGTCCTCTGACTGGTCTTGGGTTTAGTTGTGTCATCTGCCTGTAGTTGGAACCTGCAACTTGCATGTGTGTGTTGCAAAAACTGTTCAACCATGACAAGTCAGCACCACCAGGAATATTTTTATTTCTACTTGAAGTACTGAATATTTCAGTCAAAGGGGATCTGATTTCCATTTTGCAGTTATGTAAAAAACTGTAGATAGAAGCATGAATGAACTGGTGTCATTCGCTATTTAATATTTAACACTTAAGTGTTTTAGCACCCAGAATAGACTGACACCCTGTGCAGCCTGTCTTCCCTCCTCCTAAATCTGATTCTGCCCCTCACCAGCCCGCTTAAGCATACCATGTATGAGCAAGAACCCGTGACTGCCTAGAAAACTCCTATTCATCTTTTTATTCTCAGTCTGAGGGCCACCATCTCTACGAAACCTTCCCAAATTCCCCAGAAGATTTGTTTCCATTGTCTGTTATATATGTTGTTATTTGCTTTAGTCAATCACTTATCACACAGTATTCTTACTACTGGTTTACATTTGTCTTTTCTCTTAGGGCAAAAATATCTTTATAAAATATGAGTACAAACAACACACTCATTCTTCTTAAGGTATATTTATTGTAAGTAGGTTTTATGAAAAAGGACATGGATATCTGAAATTGGGCTGATACAAGATGACTGTACCCACATCCCAAATAATCTCACATGGGAGAGAAGTATGATCAAGTTGTAGGATAGGTTGCTGCTGCTGCTGCTGCTGCTAAGTCACGTCAGTCGTGTCCAACTCTGTGCGACCCCATAGACGGCAGCCCACCAGGCTCCCCCGTCCCTGGGATTCTCCAGGCAAGAACACTGGAGTGGGTTGCCATTTCCTTCTCCAATGCATGAAAGTGAAAAGTGAAAGTAAAGTCGCTCAGTCGTGTCCGACTCCTAGCGACCCCATGGACTGCAGCCTACCAGGCTCCTCCGTCCATGGGATTTTCCAGGCAAGAGTACTGGAGTGGGGTGCCACAGGCTAAATTAATTTGATAATTGAATTCCTTTTTTTAAAAAAACCCTATTGCCATCGCTCATGACACTAGTATCAGATTCGTTTGGGAAGTGCTACACTTCACTGTGATAGCAAATGTCACCTATGTATTTAGAAATCATAACTGTGTTTACAGAGGAAATATATGAAAACAAAACTTGCATGACTTTTACCCACTCATTTTCACTCATCAGTTTTACAAATAAATGGATAGTATGACTCAGAGTTCCTATGAGCCAGTTCACATTGTTAGTTGTTGACTTACTATTCCATTACAGAGGTATCAGATGGCCCTATTTCATACCAGGGGCACTGGCATTTCACTTCTGACTGGCTCTGACTGGGAAAATGTTTCTTTCTACCTTAGAAATACTACTCAAATATAATTATACATGAACAAAAAGACCTGCCAGTGATCTCACACCAATTTTGGAAACATCAGTGTAAGTCTTCTTAAACTAATCAGACTTTGTATGTAAAAGTCCTGATTACAAACTCTTTGGGGAAAAACACACTATTTACTATTACATATGGCTAAGCCATCATTCCTTGATCATTGTTATACTTTAAATGACCATTTTGTATTTCATTGCTCATCTTATTGGAGAACCCAGCCCACTTTGTCTGCATGTGATTAAAAGGCAGAGAAGATGGAGACATTAACTCATTAGTGTAGACCTATTTTTATATTTCCATATATGTATAATTTAAGATGGTTTGCATTTCTCTCACAACCTCAAAATAAATGTAACCCACACTAGCTGTTACTTTATTATAGGCAAGTGACATTACAGTTCCATCTGCTATTTAAAGTAAATGTATTAGAATAGAATTTTAATTCAGCCTGGCATAATAGTTAAAAGGATGGACTCTAGAACCTCACCATGTGGACCCTATCCCTTACTAGCCACGTGACATGGAACAAGTCACATATTCTCCCTGTGCTTTAAATTCCTCAACAACAGAATAAAGGTAATACTAGTCCCTCACAGAATTTTAGGTGGATTTAATGAACTAACACATATAAAGAACTTAGAATAGTAACTTAAACATAGTAATGTTATATAACTGGTAGCAGATGTATTAACTGCAAGCCTTCACCATACCTTTTTTTTTTGGCCACACCACACCGCATGCAGGAATTCCCTGATCAGGGTTCCAACTCCTGCCCTCTGCAGTGTCTTAAGCACTGAACCACCAGGAAGTCTGCCCTCAGCATACTTTTAACATGGCTATGTTCCTTGTGAATCTATACGTGTCTAACTATTAAGAAATGGACTGGCATCCTACCTATTCAACACTGCACTAGAGTTCCTAGCACTGTAAAACAACAACAACAAAGAAACAAGTTATTAGATTTGGAAAGGAAGAAAATAGGACTAGTATTAATTAAGACAAGTTTACCTACATAGAAAACCAAGAGAACAGAGTCAAAAAATTTTGGTACTAATAAGGGGGTTCAGATACACTGCTGAAAGTGATGTTGATGTAAAAAAAATTTATTGATATTTCTACACACTAGCAACAATTATAAATGCAGTCAAAGTGTTTAAGTATCATTTATACTGGCAACAAAAATCTTAGATACCTAGAAATAGTCCAATAAGAGTTGTGCAAGACCATTACATATAAAATTATAAAAATTTTTAATTGAAAGTTACCTGAAAAATCTAAATAAATGGAGAACATGAATAAGTGGTCATGGGAAGACTGAAAAGAGTAAGGATATTGGAGTTCCCTGGTGGTGCAGTGGATAAGAACCCAGCTGCCAATGCAGGGGACACAGGTTTGATCCCCGGTCCGGGAAGATTCCACATACCATGGGGTAACTGAGACGCTGCACCTCAACTACTGAAGCCAGTGCACCCTAGAGCCTGTGTTCCACAAGAGAAGCTGCTGCAATGAGGAGCACCACAACTAGAGAGCAGTCCCCGCTCACCACAGCTAGAGAAAGGCCATGCACAGCAACAGGGACCCAGGAAAGCCACAAATACATAAACAGAGTAAGGATACCAATTCTTGCCAACTTAACCTACAAATTCAATGTAATTCCAGTTATGAGAGTAAGTTGTGGGTCAAACTCCCAGGGCTCAAATTCCAATGCAGCCACTTACTATATGACCTTGGGCAGGTTACTTCACCATTCTGTACTTCAGTTATGTTGTCAAATGAACAGAGATAATGTATGGCCTTCCCTTTTGGGTTTTCTTGAAGAATTAAATAATAAATATATAAAGCACTTGAAGTATTCCTGGCACATTGTCAGATGCTCTAAAGATGTTACCTATCATTGTTGATGTTATATTAAGAACTACAGGTCCACAAAGACAAGAAACAAACACTTCAAGGAATAAGAAATAAAACTGTCCAATGCACATTTAAAACAATCTTTACTAATAATTGTAAAAGGCAATTAAAACTCTAAGTTAATTTCTCCAGTCATATTGGCAAAAATTAAAATGTGTTGGCAAGAATGTAAGGGAAACAAGTGTTTTTGAACACTGTGAGAATATAAATTGACACCATTTTATAGGAAAATATGACAGTAACTAACAAATTGTAAAGTGTATATACATTTTAAAGTTTATTGTGTGCATAATTTTTTGGTTTTTTACTTAATTAATTTATAAAGTTAGTCTTTGTGGCTGCAAGCAGGCTTTCTCTAGTTGCAGAGAATGGGGGCTACTCTTCATCGTGGTGCACAGGCTTCTTATTGCAGTGGCTTCTCTTGTTGCAGAGCACAGGCTCCACAGCGAGCAGGCTCAGTAGTTGTGGCACAGGGGCTTAGTTGTCCTGCGGCAGGTGGAATCTTCTGGGACCAGGGCTCAAACCCATGTCCCCTGCACTGGCAGGCGGATTCTTAACCACTGGGCCACAAGGGAAGTCGGTGCATAAGTTTGTGATTGAGCAATTTCATTTATGGCAATGTATCCTACAAAAACCATTATGTAAAGTACACTAAGATGGAAGGGTGTTTATTGTCATATTATCTGTAATATAAAAACCTGAAAAAGTCCTAAAGATCCATATTATTCAGTCAATGAAAATAAAGTGATGGTGCAAATTAAAACATGGAAAAATGTTCAAGCTAAATTCTCTGGACGAATATACAGAAATTGTTCACAGTGGTAAACTTGGAGGGTGTGAATAGAAAAGTTATGTAGGTTTACATACAGGTTATGTATGTTTATTTATGTTTAGAGTTTTATTTTCTATTTGAAGCATGTCTGAATTTCATAAAAACATTACAGGGTGAGAGCATCATTTTTATAGTACATTCTTCTAAGCTTTATTTAATTAACGTGGTTCCCACTGTTAAGCATGTTTCTCAGCTTGATATAACTATGTTAGGCTATCTTATTTGAAGAAGTACTAAAGACTTTCCCAATTCAGTAAGATAGAATGCTTAGATTTTAAACTTACAAAAACTTTGGAATGGTGATTCGTGAATGTTTCAGTTCTGCCTTTTCAGGTGCACGCTAAAACTGATTATATACTTCACCAGAGCCAAATGGCAAAGGTTTCAGTTCTCTGAATGCTTGAACACTTTTTGTTATTTCCCTATATATCCCTCCCAAGACAATGAAGAACCATACTCTTAGGCTTTCTTTAGTCAGCAAGGAATTTCCCCAGCAGTAGTAACTCTGGGGTGGTTTCAACATTAAAAAGCACCACTCTTGATACCTCAGTGTGGGGTTGTAAGGGGACCCTGTAAGACAAAACACTCTAATTGTAGAATGGGAACATTTATTTTTAGCACTTATAAACAGCCTTCCCAAAATGAACTTTCACTTTTCCTCATTCCCACAATCAGTTCTGACAGTCAACATGCCTGAAAAAGTGTCTTCTCCGAGCCTTTCATCACAGCCACTCTACTCAGTGGCTCATTCTGTTCTTTCTCTCCCACCCTTCACCATGCATGACCTATTATTTTGGATGTCTTATCTAAAATCCCTCCAATGTAATGTGACTATATTTAATATATAAGTCTCAGCGGATATGTGAATTGTCTCACTTTCTCCCTACAAATTTCCCTTATATGCAACTTTTCCATTCTTCCTCATTTTCACAATGTCACGTGGTTTTTCTCAGTTCTCTGTTTCTAGCCTGAAATCACTACCTTCATTCTCTCAAGGCTTTTGTGAATTAAATTTGCCTTACTAAGTATCCTATTCTTGTTTTAAATCTAGGGGGTTATGTTCAACTCAAAAAGTGTTACCTAGGCTTAGGTTTTTTCACTGCAGGTGGTGAGTGGCAAATATTCACATGCTGAAAATTTTTCTTGGGTGTTTGCATTCAGGAGCTACTATCTAAAACTGATGTGCTCACCCAGAGCAGGGAAGCACTGTTCGCCTTCATACTGAAGATTCAATCCAGTGCAACAGGAGGGGGAAAAGGCCTCCAGATCAGAAAGAGAGATGTAAAAATTATTCAGACTCCAAGATAGTGTATATAGAACACTTTATCAATCTTTTTTTTAAAGGCTTCAAAATCCAGTATTTGAATTTAGTATGTTGCAGTATACAAAGTCTATATACAAAAATAAATTTTATTTTTACATACTGGCAATGAATAATTACCAACTTAAATGAAAAATAGTAATTTTAAAGTAGTTATCAGGAAATATGAAATACATAGGGATAAATCTGACAAAAGGTATATAAAACTATATACCAAAAACTAAATATCACTGTGGATATAAACTAATGAAGATCTAAATAACTGATAATGAGGGGTAAAACAACTTATCTACAGAGAAAGAGGTTTTAGTAGATTGAACTGTGGTCCCACAAAAGATGTGTTACTCCTAACCCCCAGTAGCTGTCAGTGTGACTTTATTTGGATAAAACGTTCTTTGCAAATATAATTAAGTGAAGAATCTCAAGATGAGATCATCCTGGGTTATCTGGATGGGCCCTAAACCAAATGACAAATATCTTTGTAAAAATAAGAAAAGATACAGAATACACAAAGGAGATAACTAAAAGAAAAGGTCAGGAGAAAACAGAGGCAGAGATTGGAGTCATGACCCAATTCAAAGGTTAGAGCCACCAGACGACAAACAAAAGCAAGGAAGCATTCTGCCCCAGAGCCTTGGGGAAAAGAGCAGTCCTGCCAATACCTTGGTTTCAGACTTCTGGCCTCCAGGACAGTGAAAAAATAAATTTGTTCTAAGGCACTCAGTTTGTGGTAATTTGGCAACTCTAGGAAACTAATACACAGATACAAGAATTACAGTGGACATCTCATCAGAACCTATGCAGAAAAGAATGTGAAATGAAATATTTAATGTATTGAAAAAAAATAAATTCACGAAGCTAGAATTCTATATCCAGCAAAATTGTTCTTCAACAGTGAAGAGAAGATAAACTTTCTCACACAAACAAGAAACTGAGGGAATTCATTGCCCATACATGCATTTTGCAAAAAAAATAATGTTAAAAGTTCCTTGAACAGAAGGGAAAATAATACAGATCAAAACCTTAGATCTACATAAAGAAAGGAAGAGCATGAGAAAAGGGAAAATAAATAAAATGATTTATTTTTCCTATTCTTAAATGCTCTGATAACTGCCTACTAACAATGTACTGGGTGATTATAACATATACATAAAATATGAATATAATAGCAATGTCAGAAGGAATGGGTGGAAGGAATTGGGAATGCTCTATAATAAAATACATATATTATATATGAAGCAGCTTTGTGTTATTTGAAGGTAAATGTAAATGAATGAAAAATATTTAATATTATAAACTATGGAAACTGTTAATTAAAAAAACATTTGATATGTTTCATGGAGAAAAAGAAATAATATGTGATCTCACTTACATGTAGAATCTGAAAAAAAAAATGAACTCAAATAGAGTACAGATTGATGGTTGCTGGGGTAGGGTGGGGAAGGGGGATGTGGAAATGGGTGAAGGTGGTCAAAGAATACAAACTTTCAATTATAAGAGGAACAAGTTCTGGTAATATAATATACAGTATGGTAACTAGGTTCAGTTCAGTTCAGTTCACCGACTCGATGGACATGAGTTTGAGTGAACTCCAGGAGTTGGTGATGACCTGCATGGGGTCACAAAAAGTCAGACACGACTGAGCGACTGAACTCGAACTTGAACTTACCTGCTGAATATTTCTCTTCCTTTTCATCTTGTTTAGGTTGCTGTGTTTTTGGTGGCCTTTCTTTATGCTGGAAGTTTGTGGTTCCTCTTTATTATGGAGATTCCTCCCTGTGGGTGGGGTTGAATGAGTGGCTTGTCAAGGTTTCCTGGTTAGGGAAGCTTGTGCCTGTGTTCTGGTGTGAGGAGCTGGATCTCTTCTCTCTGGAGTTCAATGAAGTGTCTAGTAGTGAGTTTTGAGGTATCTATGGGTTTGGTGTGACTTATGGCCGCATGTATTTTAATGCTCAAGGTTATGTTCCTGTGTTGTTGGAGAATTAGCTTGGTATATCTTGCTCTGAAACTTGTTGGCTCTTGGGTGGAGCTTGGTTTTTGTGTTGGTATGGAGGCTTTTGGATGAGCTCTTGTCGATTAATGTTCCCTGGAGTCAGGAGTTTTCTGGTGTTCTCAAGTTTTGGATTTAAGCCTCCTGCCTCTGGCTTTCAGTCTTATTCTTACAGTAGCCTCTAGACTTCTCCATCTATACAGCACTGATGATAAAACATCTAGATTAATGGTGAAAAGATTCTCCACAGTGAGGGACACCCAGAGAGAGGTTCACAGAGTTATGTGGAGAAGAGAAGAGGGAGGAGGGAGATAGAGGTGACCAGGAGCAGAAGAGGGGGAGTCAAAAGGAGAGAGACAGATCCAGCCAGTAATCAGTTCCCTAAGTGTTCTTCACAGCCTGGAACACCCAAAGACATTCATAGAGTTTGGTAGAGAAGAGAAGGGGGAGGGAGGAGATAGAAGTGACCTGGGGGAGAAAAAAGAGAGTCAAGAGAAGAGAGAACAATCAAGCCAGTAATCACACTCCTAAGTAAAAATGGGTACCAAAGATTGGATTCTTAAAGGTACAGAATTGATAACAAATACCAAAAAGCAAAGATTAAAAATCTAGAGTAGAGGTTAGACTCTCAAAAATACAATATTAAAAAAAATCATAAAAATTATTTTTAAAAATGCATCAAATTTGCTTTAAAAATGGGGTCTTTTTTGCAAGGTAATAGTTATAAAAACAAAAATTAAAGGAATAATAAAGAACTTTAAAATTTTAAAAATTAAAAATTAGGAAATGATAATAGTAAAATATATATAGGAATTTCTCTGGAGCTGTTGAGGACAGTGTGGGGTCACTTTAGTTTCAGATAGTTCCTTGTTCCAGCTTATACTTCTCAAGGCCCCTTCCAATGTAGTCAATGTCAACTACAGGGTTTTAATCTGTTGCACCTGTCACTTCCAAAGCAGTTCCCTGTTCTTTGTTTATTTTAGCTTCCTCTGTTTGCAAGTCTCTTCAGTGTCTAATTTCCACCCTGACACAAGGGGGTGAAGGTGGTCACTTATTTAGTCTCACTTGTTCAGGTGTGCTGTGGGGAGGGAGGAACACTGTGTGTGGAGAGAGCTCGTAGTGTATGGACCACACTCGGTTTGCCCCAGCTCATGGCATGTGTGCTTTCCCGGTCTACACTGCTCAGGCTCCAGGTTGTTCTGCAGGGGAACCATCTAAAGCGGGCCCTGGGTTGCATGCACTTCCCAGGTCTAAGCCGCTCAGGTTCAGGTTTTCAGGTACTCCACAAAGGCACAGACTTGGTTAGGCCTGCGTTTTGTGCCCTTCCCAGGTCTGAGCAGCTCAGGCGTCCAGGTGCTTGGTGAGCACACTCTCCCAGGTGGGCTGTGCGTCTTATCACCTCCGCGGTCCCAACCCCTTGGTTTCCTGGGTGCACAGTGAGAGCGCCGTCTCAGGTGTGCCATGGGGAACTGATCTCTGAGTGTGAACCTCCTGGCAGATGTCAACCATCCAGGATCCCAGGAAAACTTGGTTAGCAACTGGGAGCCTGCTCACAGTTTAGTGGAGGATGCCATCTCTGGGGCCGAGACTGCCCCTCACTTTCTGGGTCTGGCTGTTGCCCACTTGCCTCCCTGCCTCCAGCGGGGGAGGGACTGGTCTGCAGTTGGCTAGCTCTCCTCTGGTGTTCACTCAATCCTTTGTTCTGTGAACGGGCCAGGCTGTGCCTTAGAGCTTTTTGCAGGAAAGTTCTCTCTCTCTTTCTATCTCTCTCTCTGGCAATCCCACAGTTTGGGTTGCTATCTCATGTTAGCTCCCTCAGATTGTCCTCAGGGCAATCAGGCCCCATCCTTACCCTAAGCATGCAGCCACGCCTCCTTGTTCAGCCCCTGCTCGCTGCTGGTGGATGCGAGCATCTGGGCTACTTCTTCTCTGGGAGGTGCGGTTAGGTGCCTAATCTGTGGGGTATTTTTTTTTTTCCTCCCAGTCATGTTGCCCTCTGGGATTCCAAAACTCCCCCACAGACTCCCCGGTGAGAGGGTTTCCTGGTGCTTGGAAACTTCTCCTTCATGACTTCCTTCCCGGAATGGGTCTCCATCCCTAACTCTTTTGTCTCTCTTTTTATCTTTTATATTTTATCCTACCTCCTTTCAATGAGAATGGGCTGCCTTTCTAGGTGCCTGGTGTCCTCTGCCAGTTCAGAAGTTGTTTTGTGGAATTTGCTCAGTGTTCAAATGATTTTTCGATGAATTTGTGGGGGAGAAAATGGTCTCCCGGTCCTATTCCTCAGCCATCTTAGGACTGTCCTGAATGTTGAATTTTAAGCCAGCTTTTTCACTCTCCTATTTCACCTTCATTAAGAGGCTCTTTAGTTCTTCTTCGCTTTCTGCCATAAGGATGGTGTCATCTGCATATCTGAGGTTATTGATATTTCTCCCAGCAGTCTTGATTCCAGCTTGTGCTTCATCCAGCCTGGCTTTTCACATGATGTACTCTGCATATAAACTAAATAAGCAGGGTGACAATATACAGCCTTGATGTATTCCTTTCCCAATTTGAAACCAGTCCGTTGCCCCATGCCCAGTTCTGTCTGTTTCTTCTTGACCTGTATACAGGTTTCACAGGAGGCAAGTAAGGTGGTCTGATATTCCCATCTCTTGAAGAATTTTCCAGTTTGTTGTGATCCACACAGTCAAAGGCTTTACTGTAGTCAATGAAGCAGAAGTAAGATATAGATCAATTAAAAGAGGGGATGAAGTGGAATCATATTAAATTCTCAAATAAAAGCAGAGAAGGCAGAAAAAGTGGAGGAAATGTAGAATAAATGAAACAAATAGAAAACAGTTACAAATATATTAATAGTAAACATTAATCCAACTATATCAACAATCACTTTAAATGTGAATGATCTATATATACAAGTTAAAAGACACAGATAGACAAAGTGATATAAAACAATATTCAATCACATTTTGTCTACAAGAAATTCATTTTAAAGATAAAAATTCAGGTAGGCTAAAAGTAAAGATATGGAAAAAATTTTTTTTGTTTGGTTTTTGTTTTTGACTCTAGGACAAGGAAGTCATTAGGGATACAGAGAGGCATAACATAGTGAAAAATAAGTCAATTTTCTAAGAAAATATAGAAATGTTAAATGCATATGCAACTAAAAACAAAGTATCAGAATATATGAAGCAAAATCTGATAGAGATTAAAGGAGAAATAGGCAAATCTACTTTTTTATTTGGAGACTTCACTACCACTCTGGAAGTAATTGATAGATCAAAAAGGCAGAAAATCAGTAGAAAAACAGGTGACTTGAAGCGCACTATCAATCAACTCGATCTACTTGACATTTATGAAATACTCCATCCAACAACAACAGAATATATATTACTCTCAAGTGACATAAAACATTTATCAAGATAGAACAAATTCAGAACCATTAAACATACCTAAAAGAATAGAAATTATACTAAGTTTGTTCACAAACCGCAGTGGAATTAAACTGAAAATCAGTAACAAGAAGGTAGTTAGAGTATCTCTGAAATATTTAGAAATGAAATAACATACTTCTAAATAATTTGTAAGTTAAAGAGAAAAGCCCAAAGAGATTTAAAATATATATTTTAACCTAAATAAAAATGGAAGTATAACTTAACAAAACTGTAAAGAAAGCAGAGAGAAAAATAGAGTAAAAAAAAAAATCAATGAAATTGAAAACAGGAAAACAATAGATAACATCAAGGAAACACAAAATTGGTTTTTTGGAAAGATCAATAAAATTAATAAACTTCTAGTTGGGCTAGCCAAGAGAAAAGAAGACAGAATTACAAATATCAGAAATGAAGTAGGAAGCATCACTTCTGATTCCATGGACATTAAAAGGGAAATAATGAAATACATTCACATGTATTCTACACCTGGCAAAGCTCTCCTTCAGAAATGAAGAAGCAATATAGACTTTCTCAGACCAAAAAAAGGTGAGGGAGCTCATCACCACTAGACCTGCCTTACAAGAAATAGTAAAGGCAGTTCTTCAAGTTGAAATGATATAATCATATACACAGAAAACTGTAAAACCTCAGCAACAACAACAAAACTGTTAGAAATAATGAACGAATTCAGTAAAGTTGTTCCAGGACGACAGGCTTGGGTGGCTGTCTTCCACAGTTGATTTGATATGGACAGACTCTGGCCCACAGAGGGAGAAGGCTAACTTAGTGATAGGAGTCAAGGTGATGATCCTAAGAGAGGACTAAAAACTCCCACCACAGAAAAAAACTGGTCCCCAGGCCCATCCTACCCCAGCTGTTAGCCTTGGGAGACCTTGGGAGATAGTCAGATGTGGCAGACTCTTGCCTTCCACCAGCAAAAGAGATAAATTTACATGGAGGTGAGGGCTTTGATCTGAGGGAGCACTCAGGTCAACCAAGGAAGGACTCCCAGACCCTGCCAGTACCCTTATGGAGGGCTGAATTATCTGCCCATCCCAAACAGAGGGTTCCCACAGAAACATACCCAAGACCCCAAGCAGGAATGTCAGGAAAAGGTGCCACCACCCTACCCATTTAATTTCTGCAATAGGCATCTTGGGCAAGAAGGGCCTTCTGAAGGCAGGGGATGCAGGCCTAGGAGAAGATGAGGGTGACCCCAACCCAGAACACACAGGGAGCCATACAGAGCCCCCTGACCCTGCAATCAGCTCTGATGAACCCCCACACAAGTCTGTCAGGTGGAGGCTCCCCTTTCCTCCCTTCTTGGGGAGGGAAGGCTCCTTATCTGAAGGGTGAGGCATCAGGTGGACCCAGGCAGGGCGCTCACAGAGTGCCGCGGTCAAGGTGAAACCTGTGGGGTTTTCCCGGCAAGGTGCCTCTGAGGGGCAGCAGACGAAGAAGTCCAGGCCCCGCCAGAGGTTAGTTGGATTCAAAGTGAGTATTCAGAGCGAGGAGAGCAGGCCCGCTCAGCCCCTGGCTCTGGCATGCTCTGCCCCTGCCTTCGTCCCTGGGAGACCTCAGGCAAGGGTTCTGGATGTGTCTCAACTTCCACCCCAGGGAACTGAGGCACAGTGGCATTGTCGGTGGGGGACTCAGGGTGGGAGACGTGGAGGTAAGGATGCAGAGGATCCTGCCCTGTGAGGCTGAGAGGAACTCCATGGGGACCCAGGGGCCCATGATGCCCTAGCTCCCAGGGCTAGGGAGTGCTGCACCCCTCTTTGTCTTCTGACTTCTGTCTCTGGCACCTCAGGGCAATGGTGGTTGCAGGATGAAGGAACGGTGGGCTCCAGGTGGGCTGAGAGGTCGAGGAGACCCAGAGAGACCTGCTCTTGTCTACCGTCAGAGGCCCAGGGAGGCACCTCCATCCTCCAGACACCTCCCCACTCCCCGGCGGCTCAGACATGGTGGTCTTCGCCCCACAGAAACCCTCTCTAGTCCGAGGAAAGGAGTGTTTCTACCCGACAGGAACCCCGACGCAGAGAGAGTTGTGCAGACACTGCCCTGTCCCTGCTGCCGGCCCCAGAGACCCCACAGGCCTGTCTGGCAGATTCTTGGCCTCTGGCCTTTTCCGTAGTCCCTGTGAGGTGGCTGCCGTGGTCTGAGAGGTTCACCCTCCGGTCAGCAGAGGGAGGAGCCCCAGCCTTAGCAGGAGTGGAGACAAGGACTCCAAAGGTAGGAGAGGGAAGCCCTTCCACTGTGGAGAGATGGATCTCCGGCCTCGTCCCATTCCTGCCATCAGCCACAGTAGACTCCCAAATAGGGTTGCTTCAGTGCCCTGTGCTGCCCACCCCGCTACCCTGGCTCCGCTCCCTTGTCTGGTCTCTGGGAGGCAGAGCTTGGGCCTCAAGGGTGCAGCTGCAGGTGAGAAGGGGAAGAATGCACCCCCCCCCATCTGCTGGTTTTGCAAAGCTCAGTGCAGCAGAGGGATGAGTCTCAGGCTCTGCCAGGGGTTTACTGGAGGAGTGGACCCGCTACTGAAGAACGGATGGGGCCCACGCCTCCCTGCCCCTGCTCTCAGCCATCAGGGACCCAGGGTGTGTGGTTGAGTGTGGTGCCCCTTCACTTTCTCCTCTGCTGTCTCAGGGAAGTGAGACCTTAGTTTCAGGAGGGTTACCTCATGTCAGCAGAGGGAGGAGTTACAAGTCTCAACATAAGGACTCCCGTGAACCCCCTGTTACAGGAGAGTTGGCTCCCCAGAGTTAATCCAGCTCTTATGTCACCCCAGGGAGGCTCTGGGCAGGTGTGGCCAAATGTGGCACCTCCCTCACTTCCTCCTCTTGGTCTGAGGAATGTGAACTATTGTTCTGAGAGTTTTGTCTCAGAGCAGCAGAGGGGTGGGTGCAGGCCTGCCTGGACAGGAGAAAGATGAGGCCTCTCAGTTGGCATTAATGGGACCATCCACCTTGGAACAGTGAAGACATCACAAAGTCTGGCCTTCCCCGTCCTGTCAGCACTCTGAGTTGGGGGCAGGACTGTAATTGCAGCTGCAGCCTGAGGTGTCCCTTAGCTCCTCTTATAGGGATTCACATCATCCTGGGGGTGAGGACCATGGTCTGAAATGTGTGTCCTCAGGTAAGCTGAGCAGAAGAAGCCCAGACAGGGCCAGGAGTCAGTCAAGGTGATGTCCCTGAATGTCTGCCACACCAGAACAGAGGGGACACCACAGTGCCCAACCTTGCACACTCTGCTGTCTTGCCTGGAATCTGCAGGCTAAGCCGGCTGGTTGCACCCTGAGGAGCTTTCTTGGGATTCTTAGGGCACAGATCAGTCAGGAAGACAGGAGACCACACCCCTACCCAGAGCACTATCTAAGGGAAGATCTGTTAAGATAGCCTTGGTCAGAGCTGACAGGGTTGAGTTTCTCACACTCTTCCTCTCTTCCTCAGATCAATTAGCTCTAATCACCACCTCCTGCCTACGCCTCTGCCTGCCACCCTCAACAGCATCACCATGCCTCACAGTCAGAAGAGTCAGAGCCACAAGCTTCAAGTAGGCCTTCAGGCTGAAAAAGAGGCTCAGGGCCTGGTGGGTTCACAGGTTCCTGTAGCTGAGGAGAAGAAGGCCACTGCCTCCTTGCTCTCTTCTTTGATCCAAGGCACCCCAGAGGTTGTGCCTACTGCTGGGGCACAGAGTGTTCCCCAGAGTTCTCAGGGGGCCTGCTTCTCCTCCACTACCATCGAAGCCATTCCACTGAGCAAATCAAATGAGGGCAGCAGCCAAGAAGAGAGTCCAAGCAGCTTCCAGGCTCCCATGTTCTTGCTCAGTGATGTGCTAAACAAGAAGTTGGCTCAATTGGTACAGTTGATGAGGGTCAAATATGTAACAAAGGAGCCCGTCACAAAGGCAGAAATACTGGAGAATGTCATGAAAGAGCATGAGGATCACTTCCCTGTGATCTTCAGCAAAGCCTGTGAATGCATGGAGATTGTCTTCGGCATTGAAGCAAAGGAAGTGGACCCAACCAGCCACTCCTATGTGCTCCAGAAGACACTAGGTCTCACCTACGATGGGATGCTGAATGACGGCCAGAGCATGCCCAAGACCGGCTTCCTGATATATATCCTTGGTGTGATCTTCATGGAGGGCAACCGTGCTACTGAGGAGAGAATCTGGAAAGTGCTAAATATGATTGGGGTGTGTGCTGGGCAGAAGGATTTCATCTACGGGGAGCCCAAGAAGCTCATCACCAAAGATTTGGTGGAGGAAAAGTATCTGGAGTACCATCAGGTGCCCAACAGTGATCCTCCATGCTATGAATTCCAGTGGGGTCCAAGGGCCCATGCTGAAACCAGCAAGATGAAAATCCTGAAGTTTTTTTCCAAGGTCAATGGGGTTGACCCCACTTCCTTCCCATACTGGTATGAGGAAGCTTTGAGAGATGAGAAAGAGAGAGCTGCCGCTGGGGATGCTAATTCTGCCATGGCCAGCGTCTAGGTTCATAAATGACATTGGTCACATACTTATTGTCCTCTGTCCAATTTTAGAATAAGTATTTTTCTATTCTGTTAAACCTGGCATTGGAATAGGAATTTCCTTAGAAACCTGCAAAAGCCCAACAGTAAAATAGATGGGATCAAGAAACAAGAAAAACATGTAAAAGGCAGTTATCCTAAGAATCCTATATCTCTTTTTGTCTGCTGTTTTGTAAAGTTAAAGATATACACTTAGATTTGCTTGGCTAATTAAACAATGTATGAGAAGTTAAATTCTAATAAATAAGAGTCCTGGCTCACTGGCTTATTTATGCTTATAGGTGGGTCTTAGAGGTGAAAGAAAAGCCTAGAATGGAAAATTGCCCCGGCAGTTCCTCTGGGATCACGGAGAAACAGAGCCCACTCTCCACCTGGAGAAGGTGTGGAAGATGTCCTGCCCTCTGTCGCCACACCACTAAATACAGTGTACAAACTCGGTGTTCTGTACACATCACCTAAAAGGATTTCCTGAGAAAAGGCTGATATTTCTTTGAAGCAGTGCCCATAGGCTGGCACTTTTTCCATACTGGGAGAAACAGAGCCCATGGCACTGAAAAGACATTTAATTATTAATAAGTTATCATTAGTGTAATTTGGCCAACCCTAAGCAAGGGCTAGATCTTTGCTAGGGGTGAAATGGATGAAAATAGTCCTTTGGATGGAAGAGCCGTTGGGAGGAAGGAAAGGGTTAGTCCTTGACTCAAATTCTGGGGGTTTTGAGTTGCATTCAGCTGGGGAAGACCTCCTAATATCCAAATTAAAGATTATACCTACTATCAAGGAAAATTTACTGAGTTTTGTTTACAAAGCAACATTTGAGGCTCACTTGTTTTATGTCTTAGAGTGTTGTATATTCTCTGAGATGCCATGGAGCGCACTCATGAGCGTGAGCGCGCGCGCGCACACACACACACACACACACAATCCCAGGAGAATGATAGAGTTTAGGGTCAAAATCATATTAGAATTACTGTTATTATTAAAGGTCCATTAAATGCCAGGCCATGTGCTTGACAGTCCCACAAGTCAGGGCTTGTTAAACCCACTTCACAAATGAAGAACCTAAGGCTCATATTGGCCACTTGTCCATGGACCCAGTATCACATATCCAGTAAGTGAAAAAGCTGGGACTGGATTCCTGGTCTGAATTCACTGAGATCCAGGCTCTCTCCACTCCTCCTAGCCTGAGGCAGACCTTTTGTCTCTTAGTTCATTTCTCTTCCCAGTACTGCATCATGGCAACAGAAAGAAGGGCCCTGTGGCCAAGGTACTAAAAGCAGGACTAAAGAAGGTGATGATGAGAATTAAACTGGATTTCTGGATTGTGTGTTGCCTTAATTTACCTCTGGTCCTTGTGCCTGAGCCCCAGGGCTCCTTGAAAGCTGACTGTGCCTAGGTGCTGACACTTTGTCCTGGGGTCTGGCACTTTCTTGCATTACACACCCTTCCAGTGGTCTTCCTTCATGTGCACTTATGTCCAACTCTGGAATGTGGCCTGCTAATCAGCTTATCACGTCCTCTTCTCTGAAGACTGTGCCCTGCTCCCAGTGGAACAGCCCCAAATATATCAACATTATTGTAATTTGTGTCTCCCCTTTTCTCATTAGGTTAAGCAGAAAATCAATTTAATTTCTCACCCATATAAAGACGGATTTAGGCAGTGAAGTCCTGAGTAAAGGGATTCCTCAGGGCAGGATTTAATGTCAGCAGGACCTTTCCCCTTTGTTTCAAGAAGCAAGCAATGAGCTAGAATGACCAGGAGCCAGGGATAAAGATTAGACAGGACACAATCAGTCAGTGAGCGTCGTTGAGAGCATCCTGGCAAGAGCAATTGCCAGAGTCCAGAAAATAGACCACCTACAAAACCAAGTCAGAAGAGGCCCAGGCAGGCTGGTGGGGCTCTCTGAGCCCGGGAACCTGGGTGGGTGGTACTGAATGCCTTGTAAGAATAGGCTGGACACTGTTTACAATAGCCAGGGCATGGAAGCAACCTAGATGTCCATCGGCAGATGAATGGATAAGAAAGCTGTGCTACGTATACACAATGGAATATTAATCAGCTATTAAAAAGACTGAATTTGAATCAGTTCTCATGAGGTGGATGAAACCAGAGCCTATTATACAGAGTGAAGTAAGTCAGAAAGAAAAACACCAATACAGTATACTAACGCATATATATGGAACTTAGAAAGATGGTAACGATGACCCTATATGCGGGATAGCAAAAGAGACACAGATGTAAAGAACAGACTTTTGGACTCTGTGGGAGAAGGCAAGGCTGGGATGATTTGAGAGAATAGCATTGAAACATGCATATTATCATATGTGAAATAGATCGCCAGTCCAGGTTCAATGCATGAGACAGGGTGCTCAGGGCTGGTGCACTGGGATGACCCAGAGGAATGGAATCAGGAAGGAGGTGGGAGGAGGGTTCTGGGTGGGGAACACATGTACACTCATGGCTGATTCATGTCAATGTATGGCAAAAACCACTACAATATTGTAAAGTAATTAGCCTCCAATTAAAATTAATTAATTAATTTAAAAAAAAAGAATAGGCTGGGGAATTGGCATTTGTGACCAGCTGGAAGTCTCAGTGTGGTCTGAGTGGGTAAGTCAATTGGAGGAGTGGACCAGCCATGTACCAGACACCACCCGTTCACTTCCCCACCACCCATTGTGTCCTGTTGGAAAGAGCACAGCTGCTACCCTCCATCATTTGGATGAGCTACGTTTCTTGACACCTCTAGGGGTGCAGGGCACCCTTGCCAGTGTCCCTGGGCTGGAAGCTGTCTTGATGCCTGCTGGAGGCTGGGGTGTTGCTCTTGTGTAGAGTGGACCCCTCCATAGAAGCTAGGGCTATGTGAGTGAGTGGGGTTGGGGACCGACATCTACCAGTTGAGACAGGCCAGGGGCACCTGTGAAGAGTGGAAGGCGATGCACAGTCACAAGGAGAGGGCAAATGGAGAGGCAATCCTTGGGACTAATCACCTCAGAGACTCTTTGGCTAAAGGGCTAGGCATGGGCACGCATTGAAAAATGATCCAGATGTTGTCCCTGCCTCAGGCTGCCTCCCTTGTTTTCTGAGCTATTGGGACACTAGAAGGTGGGTGTCCTGCAGCTATGACTGCTGGTCTTCATTGCCACCAGGTTGTCCAGGACAGAGGATTGGCCTGCATTATCTACCCAGGTGTAAACTGGGGCACTGTAGGACTTAATTCACTTGCTTTCCATTTCTTAGAGATCAGTGTCCTTCATGACCTGATGTCCAATAAATTGAAAGTTTTTTCTTATTTGGATTTTTAGGTATATCAGGTATGAGTTCCATTCCTCTCATTCCACTGTGGCCAGAAGCAGAAGTTCTATAATCCAAATTTAAAGTCTAAATTATCAAGGCATGACAAATGTCCTCGAATTTCAGTCTTATTCACATTATAACTAGTATTGAAAGGCTATGGGGCACATTTATGTTAATACAGACATACATTCGACTAGGAGAATATACAGCAAAATGTCAGCAATGTATTTCTCTACTGTTGTTCAGTTGCTCAGTCGTGTCCAACTCTTTGCAACCCCATGGACTGCAGCACAGCAGGCTTCCCTGTCCTTCAGTATCTCCCGGAGTTTCCTCAGACTCATGTCCATTGAGTCAGTGATGCCATCCAACCATCTTAACTTCCTTCATCCCCTTCTCCTCCTGCCCTCAATCTTTCCCAGCATCAGAGACTTTTCTAATGAGCTGGCTGTTTGCATCAAATGGCCAAAGTATTGGAGCTTCAGTATTAGCATCAGTCCTTCCAATGAATATTCAGGGTTGATTTCCTTTAGGATTGACTGGTTTGATCTCCTTGCAGTCCAAGGGACTCTCAAGAGTCTTCTCCAACTCCACAATTCAAAAGCATCAGTTCTTCGGTGCTCAGCCTTCTTTGTGGTCCAACTCTCACATCAGCACATGACTACTGGAAAGACCATAGCTTTGACTATGTGGACATTTGTCAGCAAAGTTGATGTCTCAGCTTTTTAATACCCTGTCTAGTTTTGTCATAGCTTTCCTTCCAGGAGCAAGCGTCTTTTAATTTCATGGCTTCAGTCACTGTCTGCAGTGATTTTGGAGCCCAAGAAAATAAAATCTGTCACTGCTTCCACTTTTTCCCCTTCTATTTGCCATGAAGTGATGGGACCGAATGCCATTATCCTAGTGTTTTGAATGTTCAGTTTTAAACCGGCTTTTTCACTCTCCTCTTTAACCCTCAGCAAGAGGCTCTTTAGTTTCTCTACTAGTGGAAATATAAGTGATTTCTATATTTTCTTATTCATGGTTTTAAAATTTTCCAACATTTTGGAAATATATATGAATTACCTTTATAACTATAAATATTTTAAATCTGATTTTGACTGCCAAAAATAAATACATATCCTTTAGATGGTTTGTTTGCAAAAAAATTGATCAACCTCTTGCTGAATTCTACCCAGCCTCTGGCTTGCCTACTGCTTGTTTGACTAGAAAGAAAAAGAAATGCAATCCAATTAGTAAGCTATGTGTAGCCATCCAACTTCCCTCACATTTTCAAAGACAGTGCTGCATAGATAAGAATCCATCTCCTTTTTAAAGCCTTCTCTCCAGAAAAAGTATTAACTTGTATTTCAAAAAGTAAAATTACATTTACATCTAAATCATATTCTCCATGATATGATTGGATCCAATATTTATACAAAGGAGAGTATATGGGCAATTTGAGGAGAAGGAATTATAATTATCACATTCATTACTATGAATGTTGTTTATGTGTCTCTTGTCAGAGCTCATAATAAATAAATCATGCTATTTTTAAATGATATTCTTCAGTCATTACTGCATTAATTCCAACTTGTGCCTGAAAATGCACTTTTTATTTTCTTATGACTGATGCAACATTTTCATTAGAACACTTACCATTTTCTTTCATAGACTATTATCAACACACAGTCATGATTATCTTTCACCAAGTAAATATCATGTAAAAAGTGTTGTAATTGATAATTTTGATAATTTTCTCTACTGAAGGTTTTATGCTCTGTTGTTGGCTATATTTCACATACTCATTTTCTGCACTCAACTATTTCACTATTTTCATGGTTTCATTCACACACTGACCTAACAAAGCCATTAATGATTATTGATATGATTCAAAATTATTTGTGTGCCTTGTGCTGTGCTGTGCTTAGTCGCTCAGTCATGTCCAACTCTTTGCAACCCCATGGACTCTAGCCCACCAGGTTCCTCCATCCATGGGGATTCTCCAGCTAAGAATATTGGAGTGGGTTGCCGTGCTGTCCTCCAGGGCATCTTCCCAATCCAAGGATCGAACCTGGGTCTCCCACATTGTGGGTGGGTTCTTTACCTTCTGAACCACCTGGGAAGCCCAAGAATACTGGAGTGGGTAGCCTATCTTTCTCCCAGGGATCTTCCTGACCCAGGAATCAAATCGGGATCTCCTGCATTGCAGGCAGATTCTTTACCATTTGAGCTACCAGGGAAGCCCATTTGTGCGCCTTAGGATATTCTAACCACTGTGTTGCTTATTGCTTGTTCTTACTTTTCTTTCTCTCTTCCCTTTGTTCCTTCCTTTTGTTCTTTTTTTTTGTAAAGTACAACTACATAGCCTCTTTCCTTATGTGAACATTTTCTTTGTATTGGACCATAGCCTACTTTCTGAAATTAATCAGCCCCTGAATTTTACCAAATCATTTTGATCCAAATGTGTTTCTATGGGTTTTTAGCTGTAAAATATATACATATGATTTATTTCTTTGCAACTGGATATTTTCTAATACTTTCATTTTTTTATTTTTAAAATGTAGGTTTCACATTCTCCAAAAAAAGGATACATGTGAAAATATACTTCAATTTAAAGAATAATAAAGGTGCAAGTGAATTAATAAGCACCAGTGACTTTTCCAATACCATTTTTTTTTTACCAATGTCATTTAATAAGTTAGCTAGCATTTTCCTCTTGGAAAATTAAAACTGTTCCTAATTTTCCCACGTCATCACCTTGTTTCCTTTATATGCATTTGCTCTATATCTAAATCATTTAATCACTATTGTACACTTTTAAACATAACAAAGTACTACTGTAAGACATTCTTCTTACAGTAGTAAGAAGAGTATGATTTTATATAACCTGTATCTGATTTTAAGTAACCTGTCATTTTTGCCCTTTCTGCAAACTCCTGTGTTCTATGCACAGTTTCATATAATTTAAACTATGTCTGCAATGGACTGAATATTTATGTCTTCTCCAAATGCTTATATGTTTGGAGGTGAAGTCTTTGGGAGGTAATTAGGTCATGAAGGTGGAGCCCTAATAAATGGGTGCCTATAGAAGAGGCCAGAGAGTTAGCTAGTTCTCTTTCTTCCATGTAAGGCTCAGTCAGTTCAGTTCAGTCACTCAGTCGTGTCTGACTCTTTGTGACTCCATGGACTGCAGCATGCCAGGCCTCCCTGTTCATCACCAATTCCCAGAGCCTACTCAAACTCATGTCCATCACATCGGTGATGCCATCCAACCACCTCATCCTCTGTTGTCCCCTTCTCCTTCTGCTTTCAATCTTTCCCAGCATCAGGGTCTTTTCCAGTGAGTCAGTTCTTTGCATCAGGCTACCAAAGTATTGGAGTTTCAGCTTCAGCATCCGTCCTTCCAATGAATATTCAGAACTGATTTCCTCTAGGATGGACTGGTTGGATCTCCTTGCAGCCCAAGGGACTCTCAAGAGTCTTCTCTAACACCACAGTTCAAATAAGGATACTGAGAAGTTAACAGTCTGCAACCTGGAAGAGGGCTTTCATCAGAACCCAACCATGCTGACACCATGATCTCATCCTTCTAGCCTTCAGAACTAATAGACATAAAGTTCTGTTGTTGATAAGTCACTCCATTTATGGTATCTTCTTATAGGAGCCTAAGCTGATGAAGACAGTGTTCAAAGCCATTGTTTTATAACAGTCTTTTTAAAAAAAGTTCTTAGATATTTCAGCTCCCTTGTTTTGTTCCATTGATGCTATTTATTATTTTTCTAATTTCAATTTCATTGATTTCTGCTTGTATCTATATTATTAGTGATATTATCATTCTTCTTGCTTTGGTTTTAATTTACTTTTATAATTTCTTACATTAGGAGCAGATATTATCAAATTGAGTCTTTTCTTCCTTTCTAATATAAGCATTTAATGACATAAATTTCCCACTTAGTACTTCTTTAGCTAAGTCCCCAAAATTGTGATATGGTGTATTTACATTTTCATTCAGTTCAAAATATTTTCCAGTTTCCTTCAATAATTTCTTTTGATCCATGGTTTACTAATTGTATTGTTTAATTTCCAAATATCTGGGGATCTTGATGATATAAAATAAAATAAATGTCGAGGCCTTAAATGCTACAGTGAGGAGTTTCTACATAATGTGCTGACCAATGGGAAACCATTAATGATTTTTGAAAGGTGTGCTGATATGATCAGAGCTATGCTTGAGGAAAGACAATCTTGAAGGATAGAATGGATTGGAGGCAGGAAGTAGGGAGGTAGCTAAGGGTCAGCTACTCATTCTCACCAACTATGCCATATCATGCTGTTACATGTATTGAATTTCTCTCTGCTCCTGAAAGATCATTTCTCTAAGTATTCAAGTCACTTTGAATTTAAATGCCAATTTAAATGTACTAACAAATTCACTAGTTAGTCATCTAATTAGCACATACTTTAACTATCTACATGAATGACTGATTTAACCATTACCATGGCCAAGTCAGTTAAATTGCTCATTTTGGGCTAAAATTGTTGTTAGTGGAGTAGATATTTGCATTTAATATATGCATTTCAAACTATAAGTAATTGCTACTTGGAACCTAAAACGTAATTATCATGAGACATAATTAGTATTAAATCAGAATCTTATAAATCTCTGCCTAATTATCTGAATCATATATCTAGATGTCTGGTTGCTATATATTTTTATAAGGTCTCATGATCTTTTAAACCAAAGCATTTAGTTTAACAAATCTCTTGGAACTTACCAATTCTGTGAAAGTGGAACAATTGTCACCCAGCATGTGTGACTTACAAGGTAAACAAGATGAAGTTGGGCTGAGCTCATAAAACAGCATGTGTATCCCTGACCTGGGGAGAGTGGCACCTGGTTGGTGGTGCCTGTCTCATATTAACCAGGAACAAAACAACTCCTTGTTTATCCCAACTTGGCTTTTTGCTTGTGCCCATGCTTGGCTCATGCCCTGGACACATGGGAAAAGAAAGGATTTCATTCTATTCAGTGAAGATGCTGCAATTTTAAAGATTTTTATTTTTTCAATAGTTAAATGTTACAACATCTGTATTATGAAGTCAGGAAGTTGGAATAATTTCTTGAAGATATATAAGGAAATAGGAATAATTGCTTGCCATGAATAGGAGAAGGACAAAGCACTTGAAGTCATGCCTTGAAGTTAAAAGAGTCTGGTTGGCCTTTCACTTTGCCCTACTTGGCTGTTCACAGAGAGTCAGTGGTAGAGAGACTGTTGAGTCATGAATCAGAAACACAATATTCATCCTGAAGTCACATGCTACTGCTGCTGCTAAGTCGCTTCAGTCGTGTCTGACTCTGTGCGACCCCATAGACGGCAGCCCACCAGGCTCCCCCATCCCTGGGATTCTCTAGGCAAGAACACTGGAGTGGGTTTCCATTTTCTTCTCCAATGCAGGAAAGTGAAAAGTGAAAGTGAAGCCGCTCAGTCGTGTCCGACTCTTAGCGACCCCATGGACTGCAGCCAACCAGGCTCCTCCATCCATGGGATTTTCCAGGCAAGAGTACTGGAGTGGGGTGCCATTGCCTTCTCCTGAAGTCACATAGTCACTTTCAAAAAACACTACAGAACTTTTGTGACCAAGACCCTTTGTGTCCTTCCCTTCAACATTGTTTTCATTGTCACTGTGGCTCTTAATGTTTTGGGGTATGGATCCTTTTCAGAATCTGATGAAAGTAAGGGAAATGAGAAATTTTGTCAAGAAAATTCCCTCCTAAGTGCATAAAATTTTGTCTATAATTTTTGTCCAAAATTATAGACAAAATCATATTTTTTTCTATAATTTCAGAACGTTGAGAGATTCCTCCCTGTGTGGGGTTTGTGTACCACAAAGGATATGTTGACGTCCTAACCCCCAGAAACTGTGACCTTATTTGGAGTAAGTGTCTTTCCAGATGTAACCAAGTCATTAGGGTGGACCCTAAACCAATATGCTTGGTGTCCTCATAAGAGAGGAAAAACAATGTGAAGACATAGACACACGAAGAGAATGCCATGTGAAGACAAAAAGAGATTCAAGTGATGTGCCTATGACCCGTAGAACACTGAAGTTTGCAAGTATCACCGGAAGCTAGAGCAGAGCATGAAACAGATTCTCCCTAGAACACTCAGAAGCAACCCAACAGTGCTGACATCTTGATTTCAGACTTCTGAGCTCCAGAATTATGAGACAATACACTTCTGTTGCTGTTAGCTATCCAGTTTGGCAACCCACTCCGGTACTCTTGCCTGGAGAATTCCATGGACAGAGGAGCCTGGTGGGTTGCTGTCCATGGGGTCGCACAGAGTCTAACACGACTGAAGCGATTTAGCATGCATGCATGCATTGGAGGAGGAAATGGCAACCCACTCCAGTATTCTTGCCTGGAGAATCCCAGGGACAGAGGAGCCTGTGGGCTGCTGTCTATGGGGTCACACAGAGTCGGACACGACTGAAGCAACTAGCAGCAGCAGCAGCAGTTTGTAGTGCTTTGTTTCTGCAGTCCTAGAAAACTAATACAGATTTTGGTTGCTACTGTAACAAATATCTAAAGTATAGAAGCAGATTTGGAATTGGATAATGGGAAGAGGCTAGAATTCTTAAGTGTTGATCAAAAAAAGCTTGGATTACCGTTAAGAGAGGATGGTAAAAATATGAATATTACAGGCATATTAATGTTATTGGGGGCTTCCTTGGTGGTCCGGTAGTTAGGAATGCACCTTGCAATGCAGGAGACACTAGTTGGATCCCTGGTCCAAGAAGATCCCACTTGCCGTGGAGCAGCTGGACCCAAGTACGACAACTGCTGAGCCCATGTGCCTAGAGCCTGTACTCCGAAACAGGAGAAGCCATCACAGAGAGAAGCCTGTGCACCACCACCAGAGAGCAGTCCCCGATCACTACAACTAGAGAAAGCCCATGTGCAGCAATGAAGACCTAGCACAGCCAGGAATATATAAATAAAAATATGTTAAAAAAATAAAAGCACTTCTGGTGAGGCCTTAGAAAGAAATAAATGCGTTATTGAGCATTGAAGGAAAAGCAATCCACATTATAGAGTGGCAGAAAATTTGTTTGAATTGTGTTTTGCTGTTGGGTGAAATGTAAAACTTAAAAACCATAAACTTGGATATTTCACTGAGAAGTTTTTCAAAGTGTGGAAGATACAACTTGTTTTCTTTGTACTGCTTTTATTAAAAGATGAGAGTAAAGATATAAATTAAGGAATAAATTATTAAGCAAAAAGCAACCAACACTTAATGATTAGGAAAATTCTCAGTCTATGTAGATAGACTGGAAATAAGGTCAAAGGTGTGGCTGAACAACTATTGGCTACATCGCTTAGGTGTGTGCCTTGTGGATCCAATCAACCATCTCAGCAAAAATCAGCAACAGGAATATGGTGATCTCAGAAGGCTCTGGGGCAAACCCCATGTCAAATGATGTGAATTCCCTTGACATTCATGGAAGGCAGGTTTTTGAGAAGTATACCAACATGGCATTGTTAGCCTAGATTGGAAGGACAGAGGTAGGAGAAACTGAAGGAAGCATGACTCTAAGGGCAGAGCCATGGATGCAAAGGCCAGAAAGACTACAGGCAGAGGGGGAAGACTTGCCTCTGTTTCCAGAAGGTAAGGCTGCTTCCCAGGGCTAAGAGAGAAGAGCATCAAGTCACAGAGATTTATTCCTAGGCCCTGGAACCTAGTGAAATCTACCCTATTGTGAACTTACTTTAGACTGACACCTTTTTTTCCCTCCAATTTCTCCCTTTTAGAATAGGACGTCTAACTTTTATTTATTTATTTGGCCATGCCCTATAGCATGCATGATCCTAGTTCCCCAACCAGGAATAGAACCCATACCCCCTGTGATGGAAGTGTAGTGTCCCAACCACTGGACCACCAAGAAGTCCCTAGCATGTCTATCTTAAGCCTGTTCTATAATTATACATTTGAAGCAAATTTCTTTTCCAGGTTTCACAGGTATATAGATGAAGAATAATTTTGCCCCAAGATGGACCATATTCTGAATCTCATCTATAACTTATTTAAATGATGTATAGGATAAGATTTAGGACTTCCGTTGATAATACTTAGATGATATTTTGGACTTAAAGTTGGTGCTGGAACGGGTTAAGACTTTAGGGGATGTTGGGATGGGGTTAATGTATTTTGTACATGAGAAGTACATGAACTGGGGGGTGTGCAAAAGA
Organism: Bos javanicus; assembly: GCF_032452875.1. Lineage (NCBI taxonomy): Eukaryota > Metazoa > Chordata > Mammalia > Artiodactyla > Bovidae > Bos > Bos javanicus. The sequence goes on from NC_083897.1 coordinate 22,082,670, forward strand.
AGATTGTTGTGGGTTGAATTGTGTGCCCCCTCAAAAAAAAAAAAAAAAAAAAAAACACATGTTGAGGACTTCCCAGGTGGCATTAGAGGTAAAGAATTTGCCTGCCAATGCAGGAGATGTAGGAGACGTGAGTTTGATCCCTGGGTCAGGAAGATCCCCTAGAAAAGGGAGTGGCTAGCCACTCGAATATTCTTGCCTGGGAAATCCCATGAACAGAAGAGCCTGGTGGGCAATAGTCCATGGGATAGTGAAAAGTTGGGTACAACTGAGCATGCATGCACACGCATGCACAATGTGTTACGAAGTTCTAATTCTCAGTATCTGTGAAACTGACTTTATTTGAAAATAAGTTCTTTGCAGATGTAATCAAGTTATTATTGTGGGCTCGAATCCAGTATGCCTGGTGTCCTTACAGAAAAAGGAAATGATGTGCAGACACAGACACAGGACAAACACCACATAGAGGTGGAGGCAGACATTGCAATGAGGTATCTACAAGCCAGGGTGTGCAAAGGATTGCTGGCCGCCACCAGAAGCTAGGAAAGGAGCACGGAACAGAAACTCCCTGAGAACCCTTCTAAGGAACCAACCCTGCCGATGCCATGATTTCAGATTTCTAGCCTCCAGAACTGAGAGACAACCAATATCTATGGTTTCAAAACACCCATTTTACCCAGTTTGTGGTACTTTGTTTCACCATCCCCAGCACACTAACCCTCCCACCCTAAAGTCTCATCCATATGTCTTTAAGTAACCCATGAAACCCAAGATCCTTCCATTTTCAGGTATTTGTTCAGCAGCCAGACCTAGCAGCAAGATGTCTTGAGTACAGTACAAAGCAAATTTTGATGCAATTTCTATGACTAAACCTAGAGAATATTATACCACTGAAGAATCGTTGCAGAATTTAATGAACTACAAAAGAGTATGCTTTGAAAACAAGGTAGACTGGGAGCAGAAATTTCATCCTAGAGTTCAGATTCTCGCTATGACTAACCTTTGCTTACTCATTGATTAATGTGTTTACCTGTCTTCTCCACAAGCATAGAGTTGAATATCAAATTTGCAGCTGACTCACTTTTTGATGGATACTCAAACACATTCATTTTCAAGTGCTAAGTAAAAGCTTATGCTTAGTGAAGTAAAATGCAGGCAACAGGCAAATGAACTTGTCCTGAATACCTTATTAAAGTGTTAGTGTGAGTCCCTTCTTAGGTTGTTAGCTGGGATTATATCCGTCAGCTTCCAGTGGCCGTAGATCTTGGAAATACGGAAAAATACATGTTAAAAGATATATGGGAACATAAGTAAAAAATCAAATGATATGAGCCACTACATCGTATAGTTTTGAGGTCAAAGAAGCTGCTGAAAATTCATGAAATATAATAGGTTTCAAATTTTTTTTAAAGGAAAATTTGCTTCTGTTATATTTAACTTTTCAATCTCTAAGGGAAAATATATTGTTCTATCAACTTTGAATTTGGGGCTCTAATTTAGAAAGGGTTTTCTTTTTTAATTTAAATGTATTTATTTTTAATTGTAGGATAATTGCTTTATATTATTGTATTGATTTCTGCCCTATATCAACATCAATCAGCCATAGGTATATATATGTCCCCTCCCTCTTTAACCTCCCTCCAACCTCCCACCTCCCACCCCATCCCACCCTGGGTTTTCTTCTTATTTTCTTTTGTGCAGTGGTAAAAATATTCTTTCCATTGGGTGTAAAGAGAAAATCCAACCATTAGTATCAGGAGAATCATTTATTCACCAACTAGTTACTAAGTATCTACTATGTATCTATCATCAAACTGGGCAGTGACAATACAGAGACACATGAGATATTCTCCCTGTCCTCAAGGATTCTCACTGATAGAGGAAGACTCAAAAAATTACAGTTATAGTATGTGCTGATAAGAGAGATATTTGATTCATTCAGGATTGGTGGGAGGGAGTGTGGAGGACAGATGGACTCCAAAAGGTAGTAATTGAGTTGAACCTTAAAATTGGCAAGTGCATTAAAGGGAGATGTGATAGCATGGACTAAGGAAAAGGTAAGAAACAGCACGTTACATTGGGATACACTCATACTAAAAAAGCACTCATTGTGTTTATCTGAAACTCAAATTTAATTAAGTGTCCTATATTTTTATTTTCTAAATTTGGCAACTCTACATGAATTGAATGCATTTCTATGTCACTGGAAGGTCAAGTGGAAGTCAGAGGTTGTGAAAGATAGGGCTGGAAAGATAGATGTCAGTCATCAAAAACCAGGTTCGCCAAGTCAGACAACTTGTACTTAGTTTTGACAACAGTAGTAAGCTATTGAAAAGTTTTTAGCAGAAGAATCATACAGCCAAGCTCCTCTTTTAGATGGGTTCTTCTGGCAACATATGGAGCATCCATTGAAGCAAATAAGGGTAGCGACAGGGAAATTATTAAATAGACTAATGTAAGGTTGATCCCATAGAGATTATGAGCTTAAACTAGTGTAGTGGTTGGGGGAGATGGAGATTAGGTGCTGGAAGTAACTTCTGGGAGTAAAGTCCAGAAGTTTGGGTAGTTGACCAAAGCGGGTGAGGAAAGAGAGGGGAAGTCTAGACTGACTTCACAGATCCTGTCTAGTGACACGATGTATGACATGGAAAATGTAGGAGAAAGGGCAGAACTTTTAAGGAAGATGACAGGTTATATTTTGGGCATGTTTATTTAGTTGGTTGGACTTCTCTGGTGGCTCAGATGGTAAAGCATCTGCCTATAATGCAGGAGACCCAGGTTCAATCTCTGGGTCAGGAAGATATCCTGGAGAAGGAAATGGCAACCCACTGAAGTACTCTTGCCTGGAAAATCCCATGGACAGAAGAACCTGGTAGGCTACAGTCCATGGAGTCGCAAAGAGTCAGACACAACTGAGCGATTTCACTTTCTTTCTTTCTTTTTCTATTTAGCTGGTTGGCTAAATTCCAACCAAATGGAAATGAGCAGCAGGTATCAGAGGAGTGTTCTATTTTGGCAACGTAGACTTGGGAATTGTTAGCACAGAGCTAAAACTATAAAAAACAAAACAGAGAACCAATTAAGAGCATTCATTCTTGCAGTTGGTAGAATTAAAAATCTTCTTGAAGGACAATTGCCACTGTATGTAGTTCTTTCTAAACCTGGCTCATCCATGTGCCATAAAAAGATTCAGTACAATGAATATACAATCATGGCAGGACACTGTATTAATACCTACTGCAGACCATGCGGTGGAGTTCCTGTTTATCTTGTTTGTGGAATTATCTCATAGTTAATATACCTCAATGTAACATGAGCTAGAAATAGGCCAACTTATAGAAAAAGATAACAGTCAATATTTTTGTGGAATGCATACATCATTCCCATCACAGGATATAACCAAACATCAACAGCAAGATGACTTATCTGAGCCAATGTCAGCATTTATAAAAGGGAATTTCTGGCCTTTCATCCAGTTTAAAACTTCTACTCTGTAACAACATTGGTTGTAGCTTTAGGTAGCAAAGGAGCTTGTTCATTTAAATGGCAATGTATAGAATAAGGAGAGGGTGAAAAATGAAGTTCATATGAAGAACACTTTAACTTGGAAAGAACATTTATATGCTAAATAAAACAGAGTCTTTCGTTGCCTAACAAGGCTCTAAGATATATATACAAATAATAAGCATATAGGTGGATTATTGAGACCCTAATGTATCAGACACAGAATTAAACAATTTAAATGTTATTTCATATACTATTCACAGAAATCCTATAAACTAGATATATGGTCATTCTCATTTTATCATTGAGGAAACTGAAACTCAGAGAAGGTGCTTAACATTTTCCAGAGAGACAATTTTCAAAGTCTATATTTAAGAATTTATATATATATCTATGAATCCACCTGCCAAGGACAAGACACAGGAGACAAGTTCAGTCACTAGGTTGGGAAAATCCCCTGGAGGAGGGAATGGCAACCCACTCCAGTATTCTTGCCTGGGAAATCCCATGGACAGAGGAGCCTGGCGAGCTTATAGTCCATGGGATCACAAAGAGTCAGACACAACTTAACAACTAAACAACAACAATAATATATATAATTCAGATACATACATATGTACATACATACATACACATGCACACAAACATATATCTGTGTATATGTACATTAAAACACATTTATTTATGAAAATATGTAGTTACTTTTTATCATTGTCAAAGTAACCATTTCTAATTTCACTGCCTGGTTCACAGTTCACATCCTAAAATCTTCTTTAAAGGGAACAGTGTAACATGAATTCCTCCCTCTCTGAGCAGTTATGAAATTAAATAATCAACATATTGCTTTGCCTTATGTCAATTTACCTTCCTAGATTTAAGCCATAGAATCTGTGTTGAATACTGTTTTAAAGTTTATCAAATCCTACATTCTTTTCTGTGTAGGAATCCCTCTTTGAGATTCTTAACATATGTTTTTTTCATTTTCATTCAAATATTTGCAGTGACTAGGAGTGAAAAAAAGTGTGTTAGTTGCTCAGTCATGTCCGACTCTTCACCAGTCTCCTCTGTCCATGGGATTTTCCAGGCAAGAATACTGGGGTAGGTTGCCATTCTCTTCTCCAGGGGATCTTCCCAACCCAGGGATCAAACCCAGGTCTCCCATAATGCAGGCAGATTCTTTACTATCTGAACCACCAGGGAAGCCCAAAGAGTAAGTCTGTTTCCACCTGGTTTCAAACCAGGAACCTTTTGCATGTGAGGCAAACGTGACAACCGCTACACTGCAGAAATGAGGAAAGGTCACCAATTCTAATATTGGGGAGCTGTGGTAGGTCCTAAATCTGTCCTCTAAAGATTATAGGTCTATCCTTGTTGTCTCAAATGATGGCAAGATTTCATTCTTTTTATGGCTTAATAATATTTCATTGTATGTATACCACAACTTCATTATCCATTCATCCATTGCTAGACACTTAGGTTATTTACATATCTTGGCATTTGTAAATAACCTGCAATGAACATAGGGTGGCATATATGTTTTCAAATGAGTATTTTCATTTTCTTCAGATTTAATACTTTCTAGGTATTGTGCGATTGCTGGATCAGATGGTAGTTCTATTTTTAGCTTTTTGAGGACCCGCCATACTGTTTTCCACAGTAGTTGCACTAATTTACATTCCCACCAATAGTGCATGATTTTCTTTTCTCCACATCCTTACTAACGCTTGTTATTTCTTGTTTTTGTTTTCTTTTTTAAAATAATAGCCATTCTAACCAGTGTGAGGTGATACCTCATTGTAATTTTGATTTGCATTTCTCTAATAATTAGTGGTGCTGAGTTTTTCATGTACCTATTAGCTATCTGTGTCTATTCAGATTATTTTTTTTAATATTTTTTTCTTCTAACTCCTCCACAGTACTTCTTATAGAACTTCTTCCCACTTTTTGCTTCACTCTTGTTTTACAGAACTAAAAGTATTTTAAACATTATTTTTTTAGACCTTATGTCTTGAAAGGGTACCATATGAGTGAAAAAATGTTTCCTTTATGAAGTTTGTTTGTTTATCACTAATATATTAGGAAGAATGCTTTACTGTTAATAGTGGGGATCGAGCGGAGGGACACATTATGATTATCTGTACTGGTTTCAATCTTGATATGATCTTGCCCAGCATCAGGGTCTTTTCCAATGAGTCAGTTCTTCATATCAAGTGGCCACAGTATTGGAGTTTCAGCTTCAGCATCTGTCCTTCCAATGAATATTCAGGACTCATTTTCTTTGGGATTGACTGGTTTGATCTCCTTGCTGTCCAAGGGACTCTCAAGAGTCTTCTCCAACACCACAGTTCAAAAGCATCACTTCTTGAGTGCTCAGCTTTCTTTATGGTCCAATTTTTACATCCATAAATGACTACTGGAAAAACCATAACTGACTAGATGGACCTTTGTTGGCAAAGTAATGTCTCTGCTTTTTAATATGCTGTCTATATTTGCCATAGCTTTTCCTCCAAGGAGCAAGCGTCCTTTACTTTCATGGCTGCAGTCACCATCTGCAGGGATTTTGGAGCCCAAGAAAATAAAGTCTGCCACTGTTTCCATTGTTTCCCCATCCATTTGCCATGAAGTGATGGGACCGGATGCCATGATCTTAGTTTTTTGAATGTGGAATTTTAAGCCAGCTTTTTCACTCTCCTCTTTCACTTTCATCAAAAGGGTCTTTAGTTCCTCTTCACTTTCTGCTGTAAGGGTGGTGTCATCTGCATATTTGAGGTTATTGATATTTCTCAGAGCAATCTTGATTCCAGCTTGTGCTTCCTCCAGCCCAGTGTTTCTCATGATGTACTCTGCATATAAGTTAAATAAGCAGGGTGACAATACACAGCCTTGACGTACTCCTTTCCCAATTTGGAACCAGTCCATTGTTACATGTCCGGTTCTAACTATTGCTTCAGAGAAACTGATGAAAGACCCAAGGCCAAGCACAAACCATGTGAAGGCATTCTCTAGCCACATAAACATTGCTCCATTCATATTTGTGTACATTTTCACCAAGTATGATGCCTCTTACCTATCTTATCATCTAGTCCATGTTTTTCCCTCTTGTTTCTAAAGTTATAGTTAAACTCTTTGCCTAATTTAATGAGTATAAGTATTAGTTACTATGGCTGCTGTAACAAATTGCTATGAACTTAGAGGCTTAAAGCAACAAGAATTTATTATCTTAAAATTCTGAAAAGCAGAAGTCTGAAGTGGGCATGACTCAGCTGAAAAGGTATTGGCAGGGCTGTGTTCCTTTTAGAGATTCCAGGGGAGACTAAAACTCCTTGCCTTCTCCAGGTTTCAGAGAAGACTGGCATCCCTTGCCTCAAAGTCCCTTCTTCAACCTTCAGAGCATTATTCCAACCTATACCTCCACCATCACAGCTTCCCTTTCCCTGACCCTAATTGTACTACCTTCCTTTTATAAGACTGACTACCTTGAGCCCATCTGGATATTTCACCTTAATCTCTCCATTGCATTTCTTTAATTTAATCACACCTGAAAAGTCCCTTTTGCTATGTAAATTAACATCTTCCCAGATTCTAGAGTTTAGAATGTGAACATATTTGATTCCACCTACCAGTTTTTTTTCCCCCTTGAATTTCAGACATATTGGTTCAACAGCATTCCCTTGATTTACCAGCCTAGTTAGGCTTTCAAGGCTCATCAACTGAATCCATTAATTTAACTGCAATGCATCGAATGAATTGAGTAGAAAGTACCACAATAAACTGGACATGCCAATTATCCTGCATGTGCTTGGACACACACAAAATGACTCCTCAAGAGTCATAACTTTTATTAAACACAAGCCTTGCTTTACTGCTTTCCACACTCTGCCTGTTTGGGAGCAATGCTTGAGATATTTTGCAGACTCAATATGCATTGAGTAATGGTTCTTTCCACATCTTTCCACCAAGATATTATTTTAATAATATGTATTATTGATTTGCTTTTTCCCCACAGTAAAATCACAGTAATAATTTGTAGTGGTAAATAAAGCAAAGAGATGCTTAAATATTCACTTGAGCTATATTCTGATCAGTTCTTTCAGGGACACAGGATAATAGAGACAATATCAATAATATCATAGAAACTAAGCAATTCTCCCCACACTAAAATGTGAAGGCATGCTCAGATAGTAACATTTTCCCCTAATCCATACCATACTGGGTCTTCAAGGGTTGGTTTCTCACTACCAAACTAAAGTTGATTTTCACTTTACAAAATCACTTGGGGACTAAACCACTTTTGGGACTTCTCTGGAGGTCCAGTGGTTAAGACTCCGCTCTTCCACTACAAGGGATGTGGGTTCGATCCCTGGTCAGGGAGCTAAGATCCCACATGCTGTAAGGTGGGGCCAAAAACTAGAAAACAAAACACAAAAACTAAATCACTTTTAAAGGCATTCAGACTGCTTAGAAAGTTCCATTATTATCTGTGACAATTACTAGCTGTAAATGTAAAAAGTATACAAAATTCCAGCATACACTCTGGGCCAGTTGGCACCAATGAGCGTGTTCAGACATTTATTTCCTCAGTCTGAAATTCCAAAGGAATGTTATGAAGTTCTCTGGACTGAAATCCAACTCCTAGATTTGTGGCATCTGCCCATTTAATAAATGTGCATCTGTGTATTCCTTGAATAAGTTGACTTAATAGAACCAAAGATGGAGACCAAAGTAGGAAGTTTCCTTTAGGACATTCTTAAGCTTTGTTTTGACACTTCCTAAGACTACTTTGAGGTTTTCTAAGAGAAGGGGGAGGGCAGAGGTAACTTCAGTTCAGTTCAGTTCAGTTCAGTCTCAAAGAGTCGGACACAACTGAGCGACTAAACTGAACTGAACTGAAGTTACCTCTGCCCTCCCCCTTCTCTCTCTGCCCTCCCCCTCCATGCTAACTGCTTTGCTGATCATTCTGTTTGCTTGTGTTTTCATGTGTATCTGGTTGGACTGTTTTGGTATAAGGGAGTCACTGAGGATCTCTCTTTCAGCTTCAGTTTTACTCTTTGTCACTAAGTCCAAAGGATAGAAAGCCCCTTTTACAGGCCATGGATTGTGGATGCTTCTGAAATATCTTTTCTGCAGTCTGTAGCAACTGGGGATTTGCATTACTTTGCCTTTTGCCTATATGTTAAGACACATAATTTACTTACTTTTAAAATGAAATAGTATATATTGATATTTCATTGTTTCTTTGTTTCCATTTGTCTCTCTAAGCTGTGAGCTGAGAGGTTTGAGAGCCAGACTTTGAAATGAGTCAGCTGTTTAGAGCTCAGACACTGAAAGAGGTTTCCGTAGCAACAGGAGATGTGTGGGAAAGCCGTATGCACACTATAGCTTAGGAAGCAGGATTTACTGGCTGAATCGCAAAGCTTCCCCTTCGTCCAGGAGGTATTTTCTTAGTACGGAGATACTTGATCTGTGTTAGTTTTAGCTAACATTCAGTTTCTTCTCAGGGTGAACTTTGCATTTTGTGGAAATAAATTAAATACTGATATTAAACACATACTGTTTCAAAAAATAATCGCAAAATCAATAAAGCAGTATTAACTAAAGGAACTAAGCTTTAGTCAATGGTAAATAGCAAAAGTATCTTATTGGTCTCATCACATATTCACTACTACAGTGAATTCAATCTGGCAGATGTCTTGCCTGCATTCCTGTCTATAAAGTGGTCATTAAATAAATATATAGAAAACATCTGACACCTAGCAGGTTTCCTAGAAGAGATTTCATATTTCAGACAGCCAATCCTTATTTGACCTATGCCCAGCTAACTTGTTGATTAGAAACTGAGTAAGCAAACCAAGTCTTCTGGTCTGATTCAATAGCCACTTAATCCTAGGTCATTGCATTGTGAGGCAGGCATCAGGCAGAAGTGAAGCAATCAGGGTATTTCCACGTCCACCGTTAGAGAAACAACTCCAAGGGCATTTCCTAGGAAATTCATTCCACATATACTGCCTGGAGTTTTGAAAACGAATTACAAAAGGACTTGCGATCTAAGAAATGTTGCAGTTGGACTATGAGGATAACTATAAACAAATTCGGCCATATGAAAAATTTTACAAAATACTATATCTCAACCTAGAGCTAAACATGGTAATTTGCTAGGCCAGGGTTCTCCTCCCATAATCTTTAGGGCTACTGTGGCTTATTAATGACCAGCTTTTCTCTTTATTTCTGTTGATGGCCTCCACACTCTTGTTACCATTCTGCTGGAAGTAAGCCTTATCTCTCCGATAGAATCATTTTGATTTCTAAAATGACCTCAGAATTTTAGCGAAAAACTACCTCCAATTAGTGATTGTGGTAATTCAAATATTAATGGTCTTTTAAAAGTGGCTATTACCAAAAGCTATGTGGGAATCCATACAAACTAGCAGCAATGCTTTGTAACTTCAAAATATTCTATGATTGTAGATTTGGATCCATATTTATAGAAAGTCAGAACAAGAATTGCTTTTGTGATCAAGTAGTCCAACTTCCTCATTTTATGGATAACAAGGCTTTTGTTGACAGAAGAGCCTTTGTCCTTCAATTACATTAAATTTTTTTTATTGTATTTTATTTTTAAACTTTACAATATTGTATTAGTTTTGCCAAATATCAAAATGAATCCGCCACAGGTATACCTGTGTTCCCCATCCTGAACCCTCCTCCCTCCTCCCTTCCCATACCCTCCCTCTGGGTCGTCCCAGTGCACCAGCCCCAAGCATCCAGTATCGTGCATCGAACCTGGACTGGCAACTCTTTTCATACATGATATTATACATGTTTTAATGCTATTCTCCCAAATCTCCCGACCCTCTCCCTCTCCCACAGAGTCCATAAGAATGATCTATATATCAGTGTCTCTTTTGCTGTCTCGTACATAAGGTTATTGTTACCATCTTTCTAAATTCCATATATATGCGTTAGTATACTGTATTGGTGTTTTTCTTTCTGGCTTACTTCACTGTGTATAATAGGTTCCAGTTTCATCCATCTCATTAGAACTGATTCAAATGTATTCTTTTTAATGGCTGAGTAATACTCCATTGTGTATATGTACCACAGCTTTCTTATCCATTCATCTGCTGATGGGCATCTAGGTTGCTTCCATGTCTTGGCTATTATAAACAGTGCTGCGATGAACATTGGGGTACACGTGTCTCTTTCCCTTCTGGTTTCCTCAGTGTGTATGCCCAGCAGTGGGATTGCTGGATCATAAGGCAGTTCTATTTCCAGTTTTTTACGGAATCTCCACACTGTTCTCCATAGTGGCTGTACTAGTTTGCATTCCCACCAACAGTGTAAGAGAGTTCCCTTTTCTCCACACCCTCTCCAGCATTTATTGCTTGTAGACTTTTGGATCGCAGCCATTCTGACTGGCATGAAATGGTACCTCATAGTGGTTTTGATTTGCATTTCTCTGATAATGAGTGATGTTGAGCAACTTTTCATGTGTTTGTTAGCCATCTGTAACCCTGTGTACGAGACAGCAAAAGAGACACCGATGTATAGATCAGTCTTATGGACTCTGTGGGAGAGGGAGAGGGTGGGGAGATTTGGGAAAATAGCATTGAAACATGTATAATATCATGTATGAAACGAGTCGCCAGTCCAGGTTTGATGCACGGTACTGGAGGCTTGGGGCTGGTGCACTGGGACAACCCAGAGGGAGGGGAGGGGAGGGAGGAGGGTGGAGGGTTCAGGATGGGGAACGCGGGTATACCTGTGGCGGATTCATTTCGATATTTGGCAAAACTAATACAATATTGTAAAGTTTAAAAATAAAATAAAATTTAAAAAACAACAACAACAAAAAAAACAAATGCATGCATTTCATCCAAACATGTCCTTCTCTATGCATGCGTACATGCTAAGCTGCTTCAGTTGTGTCCGATTCTTTGCGATCTTATGGACCATAGCCCACCAGGCTTCTCTGTCCATGGGATTCCCCTGGCAAGAATACTGGAGTCTGTTGCCATGCTCTCCTCCAGGGGATCTTCTTGACCCAGGGATCGAACCTGTGTCTCTTAAGTCTCCTGCATTGCCAGGCATGCTCTTTACCACTAGTGCCACCTAGGAAGCCCCTTCCCCTTCTCTATGCCAATTTCCAAAGATTTATCTGCTCACTCTTGGATTATGGCAACAGCCTCCTATCCCAGCCCTCACTTTCCGAGTTCTCTCTCGCCCCAAATGACCTCCATTGTTCTCCCTCTCTGCTATCTGCTACAGCGTTTCCAATTTGTGTCTCTCAGTTTAGCACTGAATTCCATAATTTTGCACTGGTTTTGATTGCTGTGTGGAAAGCTCATTTCCCCAATGTATTATAAATCCCTTAAAGGCAAGCGTATCTTAAACTGCTCTGTATGTCTTACAGCCCTGAGCACAGAGTGGCCACTCCCTCTCTCTTAAAATAAGAGAAGCTCATGAGTAAAAAATAAATAGAAGGCAGAATAATAGGAAGCAGACAAGGAGAAAATAATCAGAGGAAATGAAAGGGGGTTTTCCTGTACAAAAATACCCTTACAAAGCGAAAGCTCCCTATCCTATCCCACTCTACCTCTGTTGGACTCACCCTGGTAGAGCAGTTACCAGGCTTCTATTGTCTTTACCTAGTTGTCATTCTTTTGGTTGGTCTGAATAATCTAAAAGGGAGGAAACAGTGGCAGGAGTGAGCTCTCAGCCTTAGGGTCAAAATAGGACCAATGGCAGCACTGGTATCTTGGTTGCAATACTGAATTTTGAGATGGTTTGGAAAGACAATGGGAAATGAAGGGTTTTTGCTAAAGAAACAATAAAGCCTATCATTTCTCTTGCAGGAACTACCATCAAAAGCTGTTTAAAGTTGCACATCTCTAGTTTCCCACAGACTTCCACAGAAAATCTAACATCATCATGCCTTAGGTTGTGACACTGTTCACCAGAAGAGGCTTAGATATGTTTCAACCACACATAGCCCCCAAATCACAGAGACTAAAGACACAAACATATCTCACTAATGCAAAGTCAATTGGGGAGCATTTGGGAAGTGGGGTTTTCCACAATTTGGTGACTCGGAGACTGAGGCTCCTTCTGTCCTCAGAACATATAATCTCCATGGCTACTAAAGAAGGGGAATAGAGAGCTTGGAGATAGCCTATGAACTCTTAATGCTTTGACTTAGCAGTTACATGTCACACCCACTCAGTTCATTAGCAGAGGTTTCACATTGTTCCAACATAACTAAAAGGATACTAGGTTGTTTATGGGATCACATGGAAAGCTGGGAAAGGACTGGTGTCTTCCACAAGCACCATTATGTTATCCAAGGAGTTTTGCATCGATTTATCACTTGATTCCCACAACAATTCTGTGAGGTGCCTGGGACAGATAGCAACTCCTTTGTCAAGAAGTAGCAACCAAGGCCCAGAGTGCAAAAGTGACTTTTCTAGGTTACATATTTAACTAGTGGCAGAGGTAGAATTAGAAACCAGGGGGCCTCTTTTCACTACTGAGTTCTTTGTGCTTTAAAATATTTCCTGCTGGAAAGAAAAAAAATCAGTGGCTAAGTACAAGCCAAGAAGATAAAGATGGTTGACTCACTTCATACTCAGTCACTTTCAGCCACATCCAGATTCAATGAAAATATCTCTCTTCCAATTGTAATCATACTAAATAAAATTATCTAGAAAGTTTTAAAAGAAATTGTCAGATATTTGACTATTTTTAACTAGACCCACGGACTTTTTCCACTGGCAAAAAAGAATCTCTGTTGACCTGTAAGTAGTTACCACCACAAAGCAGATTGAAAGAAATACTAGAGAAATCTTGCTTAGCAGGCAAAAGAGGTGCTGAAAGGAAATTCAATCAAAGGAAGCTTAATATTAAATATGTAGTCTGTCGGTCATGTGACCGATGTGAATATACCCATGAATACATTATGCCATACAGATAATTGGTCAACTACACTTCAGAATAATGGATGTGTCCCATTCATTACTAGGCTTCTCCTTATACTCAACTCTTCTGCACGAATATACCTCTGATTTAATACCTGTCACATTGTGTTGCAAACACTGATGTGTTTGTTCTTCCCTTTCCTGCAACCTTTGAAGACAAAGATCATGTGTTATTGGTTGTTACAGACACAATTTACAGTGGAGTGGTCCTTCTTCTCTTGTTCCCCCTTTGATGGCTCCCTCGGCTTTAGTTGATCACTTTCATATTCCTCAGTGCTCTGTCCTAGGTAGCTTCCCAATCTATACTAGCCTTTTGTGAGGTTTCATTTACTCCCATGGATTTAAGTACCATCAATATTGTGGTGATGCCTAATCTCTGACTCTGATTGACCTTTAGACCCACCAGTCATTCTCTACAGGACCTGTCCATTGGTCCTGAAACTCAATACATTGCCAGCTGACCCAATTCTCTCCCTTATCACCCCCAAACTGCTATTGTTCCTATGTTCCTTGACTCTTTGAATGGCACCATTATCCAACTGATGATGCAAAACAGATATTTGGTAGTCATTGTCCTCCTCCCTATTCACTTCCCACCACAATCAATCAATCATCAAATCCTGACCTATTTCCTAAAACATTGCTCAGATCCATAAAATTTCCCACCATCTCCATATCTACTACATTAATCACGACAGTATTACCTCCCAACTGGAATACTCCAATCTTTCCTCTTCTACCCCATTTTCTATACATCATCAAAAAGAGTGATCTTTCTAAACTACCAGTATGACCAGTGCCATATGTAAAAGTTATCAATTATCTGTTGTTACTAGGTGTTTTGAGTACACAAAGATAAAAATCTAGATGAGAGTGGTGTTATGAATTCAATGCTTGTGCCCCCCAAGTTCATATGCTGAAACACCAATCCCAATGTGATGTTTATTAGATGGAGTCTTTGGAAAGTAATTGGGGTTGCACTAGGTTTAGATGCAATCATGAGGGTGGAGCTCTCATGAAGGGGATTAGTGCCCATATAGGAAGAGGCCAGAGATATAGCTAACTTCCTTTCCAACACTGTGAAGATACAAGGAGAAGTCAGCAATCTATAGCCTGGAAGAGAGTCCTCCTCAGAACCTGACCATACTGACACCATGACATGGAACTTTCAGTATCCAGAAAAGTGAAGTGACAGTGTTAGTTGCTCAGTCATGTCCAACTCTGTGACCTCATGGACTATAGCCCACCAGGCTCCTCTGCCCATGGAATTCTCCAAGCTAGAATACTGGATTGAGTTGCCATTTCCTCCTCCAGGGGATCTCAACTCAGGGATAGAAGCTGGATCTCCTGCATTGCCTGCAGATTCTACACTATATGAGCCACCAAGAAAGCCAGTCTCCAGAAATGTGAGAAATAAACTTCTGTTGTGTTTGTAAACTACCCAGTCTATGGTACTTTGTTTATAGAAGCCTGAAATAACTAAGATAAAGGTTGAAAGAAAAGACAGTCTAAAATCAGTTAGGATTTTTAGAGACAAATAACAAAAACTAACTGGCTAACTTAAGGGGAGAAGTTTATTGAAAGGATATTGGATAGTTCACACAATCAACAGGATATCTGGCAAATTAGGCTTAAAAAATACAAATATATGGAGGCTAAACAACATGATTCTGAATAACCAACAAATCACAGAAGAAATCAAAAAAGAAATCAAAATATGCATAGAAACAAATGAAAATGAAAACACAACAACCCAAAACCTATGGGATTCAGTAAAAGCAGTGCTAAGGGTAAGGTTCATAGCAATACAAGCTTACCTCAAGAAACAAGAGAAAAATAAAATAAATTACCTAACTCTACACCTAAAGCAACTAGAAAAAGAAGAAGTGAAGAACCGCAGGGTTAATAGAAGGAAAAAAATCATAAAAATTAAGGCAGAAATGGAGAAGGCGATGGCACCCCACCCCAGTACTCTTGCCTGGAAACTCCCATGGATGGAGGAGCCTGGTAGGCTGCAGTCCATGGGGTCACTAAGAGTCGGACAGGACTGAGTGACTTCACTTTCACTTTTCACTTTCCTGCATTGGAGAAGGAAATGGCAACCCATTCCAGTGTTCTTGCCTGGAGAATCCCAAGGACAGAGGAGCCTCATAGGCTGGCTTCTACAGGGTCGCACAGAGTCGGACACGACTGAAGCAACTTAGCAGCAGCAGCAGCAAGGCAGAAATAAATGAAAAAGAAACAAAGGAGACTATAGCAAAATCCAACAAAACTAAAAGCTGGTTTTTTGAGAATATAAATAAAATAGACAAACCATTAGCCAGACTCATCAAGAAAAAAAGGGAGAAGAATCAAATCAACAAAATTAGAAATGAAAATGGAGAAATCACAACAGACAACACAGAAACACAAAGGATCATAAGAGACTACTATCAGCAACTATATGCCAATAAAATGGACAACCTGGAAGAAATGGATGAATTCTTAGAAAAGTATAATTTTACAAAACTGAACCCAAAGAAATAGAAAATCTTAACAGACCCATCACAAGCATGGAAATCGAAACTGTAATAAAAAATCTTCCAACAAACAAAAGCCCAGGACCAGACGGCTTCACAGCTAAATTCTACCAAAAATTTAGAGAAGAGCTAACACCTATCCTACTCAAACTCTTCCAGAAAATTGCAGAGGAAGGTAAACTTCCAAACTCATTCTATGAGGCCACCATCACCCTAATACCAAAAGCAGACAAAGATGCCACACAAAAAAAGAAAACTACAGGCCAATATCAGTGATGAACACAGATGCAAAAATCCTTAACGAAATTATAATAAACAGAATCCAACAACATAATAAAAAGATCATATATCATGACCAAGTGGGCTTTATCCCAGAGATGCAAGAATTCTTCAATATTTGCAAATCAATCAGTGTTATACACCACATAAACAAATTGAAAGATAAAAACCATATAATTATCTTAATAGATACAGAGAAAGTCTTTGACAAAATTCAACATTCATTTATGATAAAAACCCTCCAGAAAGCAGGCATAGAAGGAACATACCTCAACATAACAAATGCCATATATAATAAACCCACAGCAAACATTATCCTCAATGGTGAAACACTGAAAGCATTTCCCCTAAAGTCAGGAGCAAGACAAGGGTGCCCACTCTCACCACTACAGTTTTGGAAGTTTTAGCCACAGCAATCAGAAAAAAAACAGAAGTAAAAGAAATCCAAATTGGAAAAGAAGAAGTAAAACTCTCACTGTTTGCAGCTGACATGATCTTCTATATAGAAAACCATAAATACACCACCAGAAAATTACTAGAGCTAATCAATATAAAGTTGCAGGATATAAAATTAACACACAGAAATCCCTTGCATTCCTATACACTAACAATGAGAAAATAGAAAGAGAAATTAAGGAAACAATTCCATTCCCCATTGTAACAAAAAGAATAAAATACTTAGGAATAAATCTACCTAAAGACAGAAAAGACCTATATATAAAAAACTATAAAACACTGATTAAATAAATCAAAGATGACACAAATAGATGGAGAAATATACCACGTTCATGGATTGGAAGAATCAACATAGTGAAAATGAGTATACTACCCAAAGCAATCTATAGATTCAATGCAGCCCCTATCAAGCTACCAATGGTATTTTTCAGAGAACTAGAAAAAATAATTTCACAATTTGTATGGAATTACAAAAAACTTCAAATAGCCAAATCAATCTTGAGAAAGAAGAACAGAACTGGAGGAATCAACCTGCCTGACTTCAGACTATACTACAAGGCTGTAGTCAGTAAGACAGTATGGTACTGGCACAAAGACCAATATATAGATCAGTGGAACAAAATAGGAAGCCCAGAGATAAATACATGCACCTATGGACACCGTATCTTTGACAAAGGAGGCAAGAATATACAATGGAGAAAAGACAATCTCTTTAACAAGTGGTGCTGGGAAAACTGGTCAACCACCTGTAAAAGAGTGAAACTAGAACACTTTCTAACACCATACACAGCAATTAACTCAAAAATGGATTAACGATCTAAATGTAAGACCAGAAACTCTAAGACTCCTAGAGGAAAACATAGGCAAAACACTCTCTGACATAAATCACAGCAGGATCCTCTATGACCCACCTCCCTGAGTAATGGAAGTAAAAGGAAAAATAAAAAAATGGGACCTAATTAAACTTAAAAGCTTTTGCACAATGAAGGAAACTATAAGCAAGGTGAAAAGACAGCCTTCAGAATGGGAGAAAATAATAGCAAACAAAGCAACTGATAAAGAATTAATCTCAAAAATATACAAGCAACTCCTGCAGCTCAATTCCAGAAAAATAAATGACCCAATCAAAAAATGGGCCAAAGAACTAAACAGACATTTCTCTAAAGAAGACATATAGATGGCTAACAAACACATGAAAAAATGCTCAACATCACTCATTATCAGAGAAATGCAAATCAAAACCACAATGAGGTACCATTTCACACCAGTCAGAATGTCTGCTATCAAAAAGTCTACAAACAATAAATTCTGGAGAGGGTGGGGATAAAAGGGAACCCTCTTACACTGTTGGTGGGAATGCAAACTAGTACAGCCATTTTGGAGAACAGTGTGGAGATTCCTTGAAAAACTGGAAATAGAACCCCCATGCTGCTGCTGCTGCTGAGTCACTTCAGTGGTGTCCAACTCTGTGCGACCCCATAGATGGCAGTCCACCAGGCTCCCCCATCCCTGGGATTCTCCAGGCAAGAACACTGGAGTGGGTTACCATTTCCTTCTCCAATGCAGGAAAGTGAAAAGCGAAAGTGAAGTCGCTCAGTCGTGTCCGACTCTTAGAGACCCCATGGACTGCAGCCTACCAGGCTCCTCTGTCCATGGGATTTTCCAGGCAAGACTACAGGAGTGGGGGTGCATACAACCCAGCAATCCCACTGCTGGGCATACACATTGAGGAAACCAGAACTGAAAGAGACACATGTACCCCAATGTTCATCACAGCACTGTTTACGATAGCCAGGACATGGAAGCAACCTAGATGTCCATTGGCAGACGAATAGATAAGAAATTTGTGGCACATATACACAATGGAATGTTAATCAGTTATTAAAAAATGCATTTGAATCAGTTCTAATGAGGTGGATGAAACTGGAGCCTATTATACAGAGTGAAGTAAGTCAGAAAGAAAAACACCAATATGGTATATTAATGCATATATATGGAATTTAGAAAGATGGTAACAATGATCCTATATGTGAGACAGCAAAAGAGACACAGATATAAACAACAGACTTTTGGACTCTGTGGGAAAAGGCAAGGGTGGGA
Source organism: Bos javanicus (assembly GCF_032452875.1). Lineage (NCBI taxonomy): Eukaryota > Metazoa > Chordata > Mammalia > Artiodactyla > Bovidae > Bos > Bos javanicus. The sequence continues at coordinate 22,101,496 of NC_083897.1, forward strand.
TGATTTGAGAGAATAGCATTGAAACATGAATATTGTCATATGTGAAATAGATCGCCAGTCCAGGTTCGATGCATGAGACAGGGTGCTCAGGGCTGGTGCACTGGGATAACTCTGAGGGATGGTATGGGCAGGGAGCTGGGAGGGGAAGTTCAGGATGGGGAACACATGTACACCCATGGCTGATTCATGTCAATGTATGGCAAAAACCACTACCATATTGTAAAGTAATAAGTCTTCAATTAAAATAAATAAATTAAAAAAAAAGAAAACTAGGGAAAAAAATAATCAATAACCAAAGGTAACTAGGCAACAAGAAATACAGCCAAAGTCACTTTACAGGAACAGCTGGTGATGGCATCACTGCCACAGGTCACTTAACTACCGCCTCAAGGAATAATCTCTAAATCTCTCTGTTCCTTTGCATCGCTCTCAGAATTCCAAGTCCCAGGAGGGAACGTTCAAATGGTGAAGCTTAGGTTATACATCTGTGACCAAATACCAGGGGAGATGAGGTTGAAGTACCAGGCGACTTCAAAATTCATGATGGAGATGGAGCCCTAATTCCCACTGACTCACATGATGGCAGGTTCTCTCAGAATAGAATGGTTGTCTAGATATAAGGCAGAATAAAAAAAGACAACTGTATATAAATCTAATCAAGTTTACAATTCCTCTCCAAGAATCTTGGAAACAGATGTATTTCAGGATTCATACATTTTCAGACTTAGGACATAAGATTCATATACAAGTAGTATTCAAGTACAAGTAGTATACCAGGCATGTGTGCATGCTCAGTTGCTGAGTCATGGCCAATTCTTTTGTGACCCCACGGAATCTAGCCCACCAGGCTCCTCTGTCCATGGGATTTTTTAGGCAAAAAATAGTGGAGTGTGTTGCCATCTCCTCCTCCAGGAGATCTTCCCAACTCGGGGATCGAACCTGAGTCTCCTATGTCTCCTGCATTGGCAGACAGCTTCTTTACCTGCCAGTGATTAAATAACACAGAGGGATTTGAGAGAGTAGTGCATTATCAAATACATTTCTATTTCTGAACTGAAATAAATGCTTATTAGATGAGATAAATAAAGACTAGAGAGAGTCTCACATCACTTCAGGTTGAATTTTACTACCAAATGAGTTCAGGTCAGATCTGATTTTTTAATGAATTTTGAAATTAGTTTTATTTTCATAGCTTTGGGGGTTTGAGAATTTCAAGAAAGAGATGGTCAGCCTATCTCTGTCAGCACCATAAAGCCTCATCAAAGTTTCTGGAGAAAGGAGAATGATTATTCTGAAAGAATAAAGGATGACTTATTGAAGAGCATAACATCTGAACCCAATCTAACATAAAGGATGGATAAAATTTGAATGAATCTGAATGTGAGGGAAGACATACATATTAGAAAGCATAGCATAAGGGGAAATCCTTGGATGGAAAGACAAGGAAACATGTGAAGAATAGCTTAGATCAAGTTTCAGGATCTGTGAAGGAGAACAGGATATAACCTTGAAAGGTAGAATATACACCATAGAGTGCCAGATTAAGGGATTAATTTTATTCACCAGCCAATGGGGAGCCATCCAACATTTTTGAGTACAGAATTATAAAATCAGAGCTACGCTTTTGGAAGTTTAATCTGGGTATATTGTGTCAGTTTCAAATGATTATATAGTTGAGTTTTATCTGATATCACAGGAGGTGCTTATACAGTGGAAATCTGTTTTCTCTTGCCCTTATCTCAGTAAAGATAAACAGCTGCTCAATGTCACCTGGTCAATAACCCTCTCCTGACAGGCCACTCCTACTCAATGCCTACTAAGAAGTATTGAAGAATGGTCAGAAGACTTGTGAAGAACTAAGTTATTGGTGTAAGATAAACCACAAGCACACAATGCAATACAGAATTAAGGGTTAACATTTAACCACTTCTTCAGTTGCTGTTTATTTCATTTAATGATCTAGTATCAGGATGCCAGATGCTGATCAGAATAATGAGTTAATTATAATTATTCCATGTCAGGGAAAGAGTTAAAGAGAAGATCAACTCCAACAAACATTTACTAAACATTCAGTGAGAACCAGACATTATCCTAGACAATTTCTGTACATGATGCTCATGTCAGGAATGAACTATTTCTTGGCCATGCACCAAGAAACCAATCTCTCTCCCTTCCCTTCTTAACTCCAATTCACCCTCCTTTCTTGGATACAAAATGAAATTTCCATCTTTGGCACTACTCTGTCCTTAGGAACAGGAACTGGTAATTTTCTTCATTACAAAGTGTCTGTAGTCCCAGCTACCACAGAAATTAGAGTGGCTCTCTATCAAAGACCATTGGCTGCCCCAGCTGATTAGCAGCCAAAAGCCCCCCAAAATGCATTCTCAGCATTTTTTTATGATATTAGCCCATTACTTCCTGCTAAGTGTGAGCCATAAAAGCATTTTCACTGTTCCCACCCAGACTACTGCATTTGGTTCAGTAGTACTGTCCTCCCTACAAGCTGTTACCTGCAGTCTCTGCAGTGACACGTATTGGCCAGTTATGGCTGAGATCAGCAGAATGTTTTTGCTCTATAGGCTAAAATATTTCCAGGAATTAAAGGGATTTAAGAATAAACTATATTATTTAAAATTATATTATTTAATATAGTTAATACAAAATATTAACCATCAACATGAAAGCAGTTTAAAATAGTAATGAGATAATTTGCAAGGAATAAGTTGTTTTCAAACAACTTGGGTTTCATGTGTCTCACCAGTGTCATTACAATACCACCACCATCAACTCATCCTCCAAAGTTACTCTTCTTTAACTTTAAAAAACATTTTTGTCTTAATATTCTTGAAGTTTCCTGGCTCTAGTTAAAGACACTTTTAAAAAGACTTTAGGGACTTCCCTGGTAGTCCAGTGACTAAAAGTCCACTCCCAATGCAGGGGGCCTGGGTTCGACCCCTGGTCAGGGAACTAGATCCCACATGCCGCAAATAAGAGATCACATGCAGCAACTAAAGATGCCACATGCCCCAACTAAGACTCTGCACAGCCAAATAAATAATTTTTAAAAAAATAAAAAGACTTCATATTTATCTGGCTACTGTAAGATAGTATGATTCAATGCAGCAATTCTCAACTTGCTTCTCCCATGGTACATAGAATGGAAGGCATGAATATGCTTACCCCATTCTTCTGAGAAAGTCTCAGGGCAGTCATCATAACTGCTTCCCTTTTCTTCTCATTCAAGAAAGCAAATCAGAATACAAGGGACTGAGAGTGACCACATGTTCTCCTGGTTTTCCTTCCATCCCACTCAGTGTCCTTTTTTGGTCCTTCCTCCACAACTGACTTCAAAATAATGGCGTGCATTGTGGTTCAGTTATGGGGACATCACTTCTCATACTATATTCTTTTTTTCGAGACTTCCCTCGATACCTAAAGATATTTAATAACTACATGTTGAAAACTTCCAAAATTTATATTTCCAAGGTAAATCTCTCTTCTGACTTCCAGAAATCCACCTGTTCCTCTGTCTATTTGATATCCAATTTTTCAAAGAAATTCCAAACTCAGTTTTTCCTTATGATCTTCCCCCACCAGCTAGGTCCTCTTTCAATACTCCATGCCCCAGTGAAGAGTTTCTATTCAGTTCTGTAAGTCAGAAACCTATATGTCAGCTATAATACCTCCTTCTTCTACAACATCTGCATTTAATCTATCTCCAAGTCCTGTCAAGATCCTCAGCTAAAGATTTCTTAAATCCGTCCACATATCTCCCTTCCTATAGCTTTTCCCCTAGTCTAAGCCATCACCCTATTTCACGTGGACTGCTGTAATTTACTTTACACATAGCATATATGGAATACAATGTTAATGGCACACTAAAGCATTGCTCAACTCTGAAGGTTCTCAAGCCACTGGAGAGGAATAAAATCAGAGGATCATGGCCAGAAGTTAGTTTCTGGAATGGCAGGAGAAGAGATGGTCATCTTTAAGCAGACTGTCATGGCAGACACCCATCTTTATGTGGAACAGTTTAAGATCACAGTTAATAGGAAAAGATTAGTAGAGTCTACAAGAGGTAGGACTCAGGAGTTGAGAAGGCTGGACTTATTTTCTGGGGACAAGTTAACTTTTCTCCCCATAACTCTTATGACAATCCTGAGCCTGCCTTTGAGGATGCAGTGCAGCCACCTGAAAATCTCAGTACTCTGAACTGGCATTTTATTCCCACAAATGCCTGCTCTAGCTTCTGGATTTAGCTATATCAGCTAGGTTCAATTCTCTAGAAGAGGAGAAAGCATAAACAGAGAGATGTGGATGAAGACAGGGCTAAACAGAACAGAGGGTCAGTACTGGGAAAGAAAGGGACACAAAAAATGATCTAAAACAATGAGAAAATGTTTCACCCATAGCCTCTCTGTCTTCTTGCAAAGTCACACAATCTCACCATACATTTTTAATTAAACAGGAGGCATGGTACTGGCGGGGCTTCCCAGGTGGTGCTAGTGGTAAAGAACCTGCCTGCCAATCCAGGAGACACAGGAGATGCAGGATCAATCCCTGGGTTGGGAAGATCCCCTGGAGAAGGAAATGGGAACCCACTCCAGTATTCTTGCCTGGAGAATCCCATGGACAGAGGAGCCTGGCGGGCTACAGTCCATGGGATCATGAAGAGTTGGACATGACTGAAGCAACTTAGCACTCACGGTACTGGTAGTATTCCTCATCTCTTAACACACCCCACTCTCTTATTCCTTTGCTGCCACCTTGTTTCTTTCCTATTCCTGGAACATACTAGGCTTCCCTCAGCCTTCAGGCTTTAAACTTGCTGTTGCCTTTGCTTGGACCCATCTTCTCCCAGGTATTCTCATTACCGTCTCTCTCATTTCTTTCATATCTCTGCTCATACCATTTTTTATCAGAGAAGATTCCCCAACCCTCCTCACCTGTGCTTACTATCCCTCTTATTGTCTATATATTGTCTGTATACCACCCCCACTGAGGGGGTTAGCTTCAAAGGGGTAAGGTCTTCTCTATTTTTCTTTTCCTCTTTCTTTTCATCCCTAGAGTGCCTGGAGCAGTTTTTCTAATTGATACAATTGACATACAACATTACATTAGCTTCAGGTGTACAACATAATGATTCAATACTTGTATACATTGCAGAATAATCACAATAAACATTGAGTTAACATCCATCACCCATACGTAGCTACAATTTTTTGTTTTGCAATGAAAACATTTCAGATCGACCCTCTTAACTTTAAAATATGCAGTACAGTATTATTAGCTATAGTCATCATGCTGTACATTACATGCTCATGACTTCTTTATTTTGTAACTGGAAGTTTGTACCTTTTGACTTCCTTACCCATTTTGCCCACCCTCCCACAACCCTGCCTCTGGCACCCACCAATCTATTCTCTATATCTATGAATTAGGTTTATTTTTAGAGTCCACATTTGAGATCATATAGTGTCATTCTCACTACATCAATTTAGAACAACACTAGACTTACAGTAGGTATTAAATAAATATTTGTTATATAAAACATAAATACAGTATACTAACGCATATATATGGAATTTAGGAAGATGGTAACAATAACCCGGTGTACGAGACAGCAAAAGAGACACTGATGTATAGAACAGTCTTATGGACTCTGTGGGAGAGGGAGAGGGTGGGAAGATTTGGAAGAATGACATTGAAACATGTAAAATATCATGTAAGAAACGAGTTGCCAGTCCAGGTTCGATACACTATACTGGATGCTTGGGGCTAGTGCACTGGGACGACCCAGAGGGATGGTATGGGGAGGGAGGAGGGAGGAGGGTTCAGGATGGGGAACATATGTATACCTGTGGCGGATTCATTTTGATATTTGGCAAAATTAATACAATTATGTAAAGTTTAAAAATAAAATAAAATAAAAGAAAAGAAAGAATCTCCCTTGTAGCTCAGTTGATTAAAAAAAAAAAAATCTGCCTGCAATGAAGGAGACTGGGGTTCGATTCCTGGGTTGGGAAGATCCCCTAGAGAAGGAAATGGCACCCCACTCCAGTACTCTTGTCTGGAGAATCCCCATGGATGGAGGAGCCTGGTGGGCTACAGTCCATGGGGTTGCAAAGAGTTGGACATGACTGAGCAACTAAACCACCATATAAAAAAGAATAAATAATCGAATGCAACCTAGTGATGAAATACCCTAGTGAAAAATTTCCCTATCAGTTACTAACTAATGCTAACAAAGAAAGTCTTCCATACTTAAGCAGCATCGGTTTGGTTGGATAGAATCCAGGAACTCTGACAATCTTTGCCAACACCCACTCAGAACCCCCTCTGCCCCATCCATCTGCTAAATATTTCTATTCATATATTTGCCTGTGGCTTTGTTTTCAGCCCCATCTAAACTTCTTCTTGCCCAAAGGAAGAAACATAATCTAGGTGTCTGGTACATATTTAGCCTTTTCCTGCTCAAGACTTGGTGTTCTGTCTTTTCCCAGGACTTCTGAACCACAGGCTCGTCTTCTCAGTGGTTATTCCACAGCCACGCCTCCTGCCCTGCTCACCACATGACTGATGTGAAGCAGGTTCAGATCTTGTACAGACCAAGTACCCACCTCCCACTGGGAATGTTGGGACAAGCTGAGTTGTGTGTGGGTGGTAGCGCGGGGGAATGAGTTTTCAAGCTGCTTTTAGGAGCCGTTTGAGTCGTTATGCTTATGACAGTACACAGCAGAAGATTATATTCATACTCACTAAACTCTAGAAAAAAATGCTGAGTTTTTCAGAATTTAAAAATAGAAAGGTATACCTATTTATAAAGAACCAAAATAAAACACTAATTATTCTACTGAAATTATATTGGGCCTTTTGCCTGTGAAGGTTTTACATGGAGCATTTTATGAAAGTGAAAGAAAGTGAAGTCGCTCAGTCGTGTCCGACTCTTTGTTACCCCGTGGACTGTAGCCTGCCAGGCTCTTCCATCCATGGGATTTTCCAGGCAAGAATACTGGAGTGGGTTGCCATTTCCTTCTCCAGGAGATCTTCCTGGCCCAGGGATTGAACCTGGGCCTCCCTCATTGTAGGCAGATAAATGTGGCTAAATCAGTCTAGCAGAGAGAATAAGAGGAAATGCAACTCTTATTCAGTGGTTAAAAGGCTATAGAAAGCCCATGAAATTTATACTAGAGTCATACCCAGAATCCCCAACTCTTAATTTCTTTAAGGTGATTTTTCCAACAGATAATTCTAATTTAGGACCCCCCAAAATAAAACTATTCCTCAGTTTAGTTAATGGTTGTTACAGTTAACATATTTTTCATCCCCAATCTCAGATAGAGCATGATAGAGTTAAAAGAGAATAGAAATGTGAACCAGGATTTAGTCATAGTTCTATTGAAAAAAATTGGTGTTCAACTCTAAGCCAGTTACCTATCCTCTCTGAATTTCAGTTTCTCCATCTGGATAATGAGGTCATTTTGTAACAATTGGGCTTCCCTGGTGGCTCAGACAGTAAAAAATGTGCCTGCAATGTTGGAGACCTGGGTCAATCCCTGGGTTGGGAAGATCCCCTGGAGAAGGAAATGGCAACCCACTCCAGTATTCTTGCCTGAAAAATCCCATGGACAGAGGAGATTGGCAGGCTACAGTCCATGGGATCGCAAAGGGTTGGACACAACTGAGAGACTAACACTTTAGTAACAATGGTTCTTTTTAAAAAAATTTTATTGGAGTATACTTGATTTACAATGTTATATTAGTTTCAAGTGTACAACAAAGTGATTCAGTTATACATATACACATATCCTATTTTTAGGTTCTTTTCCCTTATAGGTCATTACAGAGCAATGGTTCTTTTTTTCCCTTAAATAATTTTTTAATTGGAGGATAACTGTTTTACAATGTTCTGTTAGTTTCTGTACAACAGCGTGAATCAGCTGTATGTATACATATATTCTCTCCTTCTTGAACCTCCCTCCCTCCAGGTCATTACAGAGCACTGAGCTGAGCTCCTTATGTTATACAGTGGCTTCCCACTAGCTATTTATTTTACACATGGTAGTGTATATAATCAATGCTACTCTCTCAATTCATAATGGTTCTTAACTGAGGGTTGTATAATACACCCAGTTGGGACTTTGGAGATGCATGGGGACATTTTTTGGCATTTAGCAGGTAACTGCATGAGCAAGAATTGTCCCCGTCAAAATACCAGTAGTGCTCCTCTGGGGAAAGACGATAGGATTTTTAAGATTCCTTCCAGGTCTGATATTCTATGATCCTGTGATTCCTGCCTCTCTTAGATCCACTCTGTTAATATGTAGTCTACTAGCATTCAGTTCAGTTCAGTTCAGTCACTCAGACGTGTCCGACTCTTTGCAACCCCATGAATCGCAGCATGCCAGGCCTCCCTGTCCATCACCAACTCCCGGAGTCCACTCAGACTCACATCCATTGAGTCAGTGATGCCATCCAGCCATCTCATCCTCTGTTGTCCCCTTCTCCTCCTGCCCCCAATCCCTCCCAGCATCAGAGTCTTTTCCAATGAGTCAACTCTTTGCATGAGGTGGCCAAAGTACTGGAGTTTCAGCTTTAGCATCATTCCTTCCAAAGAACACCCAGGGCTGATCTCCTTCTACTAGCATTGGGAACCTATAAAATCACTTTTCAAGTGATTTTGAAATGATTTTTCTTTAAGATGTACCATGAAATTTCAACTTTTCTCACAGACAATACGGTGTCTTGGGTAGAACTATACATTGAACGTGACAAAAAAGTAGCATAAATGAGAAAAGGAGAAAGTGGACCTATACGACTCAAGGTTTCTATATATTCCATGAGGCAACAAAATATTAGCTCTAAGTAGACTGTTAAAATTGAAAGATATTTATGGTAATCAGGCTCCCCTGGTGGCTCAGTGGTGAAGAATCTGCCTGCAATGCTGGAACCTTAGGAGATGTGGGTTTGATCCCTGGGTTGGGAAGATCCCCTGGAGGAGGGCATGGCAACCCACTTGCCTGGAGAATCCCATGGACAGAGGAGCCTGGCAAGCTGAGTACATACAGTCTCAAAGAGTCGGACACGACTGAAGTGACTTAGCATACATACACATGGTAATCTCTAGAGGAAAGACAAAAATAAAAATAGATTGAATAAAAGAGATAAAGCTACAAAACCTGTTCTACTCATCTGGACAGACAAGTAATCAATTTCAGGAAGATCAGTATACACATACTCACACACCTCTTTGGACTTTAGATGAGTTATTTAAATTTCCTGAGCTTTTGTTGCTCATCTGTCAGAATAGAGATAATAATATAAGACTGTAACTTTTAATTAGGTGGTATATTCAAATGCATGGGTGAAACAAGGCCTACTTTGAAGGTCTTAACCCCCATGATAGTATTAATAAACCAAAATAGAGTGGCTAAAAAAATGATTGATAATCATTTGAACTGCTTGATTTCAATGAAACAAGGTCCATTTCTTCAAAAGAACCACCATAGGAGCCCAAATGCTCAGAAAATCATTGATAAAGTGCCAGAATAAATTTTTTAACTCAAGGGACTGCAGTGTCTACACATGCAGAGAACTGGGCTTCAGTTCATCCTTAATGAATCCCTGACATCGGAATGCCTGGGAATCTTTGCTCAGGTGAACCAAAGTCATATGCCTGGTTCCCTGCCCTTAACATATTTTTTAAGGCCAAGAAATACGCTTCTGGTGTTCTAAGACTCAATTTCCAATGTGTGTGGCAGGGAGGCAGGCAGAGGGGTTTCCCCCACAGCAATGAAGGGATATCACCAGGATGCCTGAGAATTTAACTTGATTCTGACACCATTTCTACGAGAGATACAGCATTAGATGCCACAGGTTAAGGGCTCAGTCCTACAAGACTGTCCTCCACTCACTGCCCTTTCCAACTTCAGATACCAGTCCCAAGTCTAGGTTGTCACCTGTGTTTCTGACCAACTGACTACAAAGTGGGGCTTCCCAACAGCCTCCACCTTGGGTTTCAGACACCAGCCTCAATCCTGGTATTTACCTGTACTTCTGACCAACTGGCTATGAATTAGAGGTTCCACAGCCTCCTCCTTGGGTTTGATTAATTAGCTAGAGCAGCTCACAGAATTTCCAGAAACATTTTACTATCTAGATCACCTGTTTATTATAAAAAGGTATAACTCAGGTACAGCCAGATGGAGGAGATGCATTGGGCATGATATGAGGAAAGGCTGCAAAACTTCCACGCCCTCTCCAGGAGCACCACTCTACCCAAATCTCCATGAATTCACCAAACTGGTGAATTCACCCAAATTCACCCAAACCCTGTCTTTTGGGCTTTTTATGGAGGCTTCTTTTACATATGCATGATTGACTAACCCAGTAGTCACGGGTGATTGAACTCAACCTCCCCCACCTCCCGTCCTTGGAGCTGTAGGGCTGGGACTGAGATTTCCAGCCCTCCATTCAGGAGGTTGATTCCTCTGGCAACCAGCCCCCATCCTTACAAGCTTTACAAAAGTCATCTCATTAATATAACAAAAGTGAAAGTGAAAGTGGCTCAGTCATGCCCAACTCTTAGGGGCCCCATGGACTATATAGTTCATGGAATTCTCCAGGCCAGAATACTGGAGTGGGTAGCCTTTCCCTTGTCCAGGGGATCTTCCCAACCCAGGGACTGAACCCATGTCTCCCGCATTGCAGGCGTATTCTTTACCAACTGAGTTATGAGGAAATATAATGAAAGACACCTTTAAAGTCTTCTTAGGAAATTTCTAGAGCCTGTGGAACTGTAAGCCAGGAAATATGGGCAATAACCAAATATATATGATAAATATATTTTGGTCATATGAATGACCAAATACCGATTTTTAATAAATTGTAATATTGCCAATACATTAAAAACTTATAGAAACAATGTCAGTAAACCATTAACACTTTTCTGACACCGAAGGGTTAATCTTTGCCTATCTAGAAAAAGTGTTTATTCAAACAACTACTTCTTCAAAGATTTCAATTTTATAAAGCTTAATCACTGTAAAGTTGTAGGGATATGACACAAGCATTGTGGCATATTCAAAATGCACATACCTAACTGCTTCAGATTTAATTTTGTGTATTTCCACATCTGGCTTTATGCAAAGTAAGGTCTTGAGTAGGCAAATAGCTTCCCCGTTCTCACTGATCTAATATACCATGGCATTCCAATATCTGAGTGTTTCCACTAGATCAGTGATTAATTCAACAAATATTTACTGAGAATCTACCTATTATATGTCAGGCACTATCCTCAGCACAGGAAGAAAGTGCAATGAAAGAAAGATCAGAAGAAAAAAATAAAGAAAGATCAGAGTCTTACTTGTGTGGAGTTTGCATTCTCATTTCCCTTGTGTTAACTCCAATGAAGAAAATAAAAGAGGATGACAAGAGAATGATTGAGGATGGTGGCAGGGCATCTTTCTCTTGAGGGACCTGGAAAAGCCTCTGGAACAAAAGTAAGCTAGATGTGGATTCATGGAAAGACACATCCAAGGAAAGGAACAGCAAGCAACAAGGACTGGTTCTTAAATATTCATGTTGGTGAAAATCTCCAAGAGGACTGATTTAAATGACAGTTTCCGAGCTCCAGTTCCCCTCATGGATTTCGGTAGATCTGAGCTGAGCTCCCACATCTGTGACTGAACAAGCTTCATGCCCACCCTAAGGCCTTGCTGATTCTGGTGGTCTATGAAGCACATTCGGAGAAGGCAATGGCACCCCACTCCAGTACTCTTGCCTGGAAAATCCCATGGATGGAGGAGCCTGGAAGGCTGCAGTCCATGGGGTCGCTGAGGGTCAGACACGACTGAGCGACTTCACTTTCACTTTTCACTTTCATGCATTGGAGAAGGAAATGGCAACCCACTCCAGTGTTCTTGCCTGGAGAATCCCAGGGACGGAGGAGTCTGGTGGGCTGCCGTCTATGGGGTCGCACAGAGTTGGACACGACTGAAGTGACATAGAAGTAGCAGCATGAAGCACATTTGGAGAAACACAAATATCAGGCCTGCTTCTTGGTGTGGGTGGATGAATTTTCGTACTGAAGCCCAAGATAGGTTGGGGAATCCGGAGCTTTGGGCTAAGAGGAAGAATCCCTAGACTCTTAGGACCCTAGAGGCACAGACAATGAAATAGGCAGGCCAGGTAGAAGCTGGTAGGTTTGTTATTCAAGACTGGAGAGGCCATGGGAGTAAGGAGATGAACTAAGGTGGGGAGATCAACACTGATGGGTTTAGTTAATGTTCCAACTATCAGAAATCAGTACATCATTGAGACCTGCAAGAGTGGAAGCCTCTTCCTAAGGCGGCCTGCTCTCTGCCTTGTTTCATACTTCCCGCTGTGTGGGGGTGGCCCTGAACTCATAGGTGCTGATGGAAGACAGAAGGACCTCAGAAACCTGCAGATGTACTCCATCTCTCAGGGATAAAAGGGTTGTTTACCTCTTTCCTGGCTTTATCTCACCAGCGGAAATATCACAATGTTGACTGAGAGCAACGTGAGTAGGGAGGAGATGCAATCTACTTTTTATTTCCAACCCAGATGATGATAATGAGCTTCACCACATTCTAATTACTGATTTCTGCCTGGAGGAACATCTTGGCTTTTCCAATTAACAATAATTTAATATGTTATTGCTTATCCTTTGTTCTTTTTCTTTGAGTTCATCCAATTACTGCATACTGCTTTGGTTTTCTTAGTCCTAAACACTAGCTTTATTATTTTTTCTTATGAGACTTTTTTTTAGATCTTGTCCTAATTATAAAATATTTCCAGTTGTATTTAAAATCATGGTTAAATGCTTCATGGGGGGGGTACATGTAAACGAGTGGATGAAGTCTCATCTCTTTGTTACTTGAGAAATAATACAAGTTACAAAATACTGTTTTGAAATTTTTAAACAAGCCATTTTTATCAATTTAAACTTTTCTCAGCTCAAGGTATATGTAGTTTAAACTAAATTGCATCTTCTTTGCAAATCAGTGGCTTCAGAAGCAACCCCCTTGGTTGGTTGATTAATCAGTCCAGGAGTCATTCTGCACTTTGCTGCCTTTCACATAACGTGGGGCTCAAACCATCTCAGGAAAACAGTGGTTTCACAATATGCCTAAAATGTTTTAGAAAGAAAGCAACCACAAAGACAAAGTTTCTCCAGATGTTATTCTATCAAGTTTTATTGAGTAATAACTATCTGCTAGGTATTGCAATTACTGTCTTCCAAACAGTGCTTGCAGTCTATACCTCATAATTAACTGTGTCAAAATGTTTTACTGATTCCAAATGCAACTGTAAATTTCTTGAAGGCAGAAGATAAGTCATACCTTTGTTTGTCCCCATAATATCAAGAGAAAAAAAAGTCAGGTCAGAGGGGGTTTCCAAAAGTAAACATTGATATGTTTCAGTGCCAGTTCTCATTCAATGCACTAACTGCATTTGGGCTATATGAATATCTCTGAGTATAAAATCCAATAAATTAATCTTTTTAAACCAGTCGATCATCTGCAACTGCACTGAGATCACCTTTTGTCCCTTCTGTGGACTCTTACATAGGCTTACTGACCTGCTGCTGGGAGAAAAGTAGAAGTGTAAATTAGACACATTTCTAACAGTGTTTTTCCAGTCTCTATTAAAAAACTCTATAGCCTAGTGGCCAAAGGACAATTTTCATGATCACTTTATTAACAGAACACATCAGCTTTATTTCATTGACTTCATTTATAGAATTTCTTGTCTCATAGAAGAAATGTAACCTTGGAGCTATTTATTACTAGAAGAATACACTTTTAATCAGATTGTGTACTTTGAAAAACATTATACATAGGAAGCCCTATTGGAATATCCCAATTACTTACTGTTCCTAAGGGATTGGGCAGTTTGCCCCACTGCAATAAATCATTGCCTTGTACAAATAAATTATTAGCAATGTGTCTGTGAGCACTCTCATCCCATTCAAATTTGCTAAAAGGCTCTTCTGTAGATTTGTGTTTATGTAAGAGAAGGTGTTCCAAGTGTTGATCTAACTTCAGCTGTGAGAATGTGAAACAGGCAGAGGGTAGTTGACTACATTTTGAACTTAAAATTTTGAAAGAATAAGTTCTAGGCCTGTCCCCATCACTCAATGGGTAACCATGGGCAAGTCATTGTACCTCTTTCAGGCTTGGACTTGTCCTGGTAAAATGGGGGTACAGCTGCCTGCCCTTCCACCTCTCAGGACTATGAGGATTTATAGGCTTTGTAAGCAGCAGAGCACAATACAAATTTAAGGGAAGACAGCCATAGCATAACAAATTCCTTTACCTTGAGCAGTTCTTTGTGAACTGAGCATAAATTTTCCTGAGAGAAATTGTAGTTTCTAAATGAATAAAACTTAAAGTCCTACTGACTCAAATGCATTCTTTTTTTTCTTTTCTTTTTTAAGTAAGTTGATTTGCAATGTTGTGTTAGTTTCAAGGGTTGAACTCTATGCATGACAGCCAAGAGTTCCCTTGTCTTTGACTTCTATTTGGTTTCACATGGAGAACATTAGAAGGAAATTGAATGGATGGTAGAATTTTCATTCCTTCAGTCCCCTCTCTGTGGAGTCATCAAATCATGAACTAGACTAATGTCGTCATAATTTCTCTTGAAGTGACATTTTCCTTACTGATTTGTAGGATTTCTTTACATATTCTGGGTGCTAATTCTGTTTTCAGTTATGTACATTGCAAATATTTTCTCCTAATGTATGGTATGTCTTTTTACTTAAAAAAAAATTTTGTGCCATTTTTTTTTACAGGGGTTATGTGTCAAGTTATTCTTTGTGCATGTTTTCTTTGTCTTCTTTAAAAACTATTTCTCTACTCTAAAGTCATTAAGATCTTTTCCTGAATTTTCTTGTAGAAGATCAGTAAAATTTTGGCTCTTCACATTAGACTTTTAAGCCACCTACAACTGATTTTTGTATGAAAGAGAAACCTACATTTGCTCAATTTTCATGTGAGGAGTCAATTTTTCTGAACAAAGAATTGAATGGTTATTCTTTCCCTACTGTGAGATATTTCATGTTTTTGTTTCATGCTACCGTTCCCTTTATCACTTTATCACTCCAGGCTTAATATACGTGCTGACAAAGTGAGCATTCCCATTTCACTTTATTCTCTGGTTATGTGACTATCTCCTTGTAATAATTTTCTATTGCTGCTCTAACAAATTATCACAAACTTGAAGGCTTTAAACAACATGGATATATTCTCTGAACTGGACTTTCTGGAGGCCGGAAGTCTAAAATCAATTTCACTAGGCTGAACCTCTGGAGGCTCTAGGGGACAAAACGTTTCCTCTCCTTTTTCAGTTTCTAGAGATCTTCTGAATTTCTCAAATTCATTGGCTCATGACCCCTTCCTTCATGTTTCAAAGCCCAACAACTTCAAATATCTCTCTCTCTGCTGAGGTTGTCACATCGTCTTTTCTCTTCTATAGTAGAATCTGCCTCTGCCTCCTCCCTCTTGTAAGGACATTTGTAATTATATTCAGGGTCCATCTGGATAAACCAGGATAATCTCCCCATCTCAAGATTCTTAACTTAATCACATCTGCAAAGCCCTTGTTACTATATAAGGTAACATTCACAGGTTTCAGGGATTAGGACCTGGATGTCCTTGGGGGCCATTATTCAGCCAATCACTTTCTCCATTAATTAATTCTATGGGCTTCTTGAGAGGCTGTGCTCTTACTAGCCTTTAAACTCCTAGTGCATCAAAAGTAGCAAATGTTCAGCAGACATTTTCCAAATAAATACAATTTTGTTTCATCTTTATACTATGATTGTAAATTCCTTCAAGGAGAACTTTGCATCTTTAGCTTCTTTCATGCCTTCCAATGAGTCTATGATAGCCTAGATCCCAAGTAAATTCAATACTCTTGAGGCAATATGGTAGAGTAGAAATAGATCTGGGATCCAGTTCTGGTTGTATCACTTATTAACAATGAATTTTAGGGCAAATTCGTTTTTACTTATCTGGAATTCTCTTTCTTCATTGATAAAATAAGAGGAGGAAAGAGTAAGCCTAGCTGGTGAGGGTCCAAGCCCCCTACTCCAGACTCATTCAGAGCACTTCTGCTCTTATATGTTTTATATGATTATTGAACTTTTTAATACAAAATTTTGTTTGAAAAAATAAAAGGTTCCCCTCCTTAAAAACTTTTGAAAATTACTGTTCTCATCTCAGACTACCATGGGAAGTACATCTGAACTCTTTGGCTTCTAAATTCCTTTTCAAATTATTTTGTTGAAACCACCGCCTTGAACAGAGGATGAGATGGCTGGATGGCATCACTGGCTCAATGGACACGAGTTTGAGCAAGCTCTGGGAGTTGGTGATGGACAGGGAAGCCTGGCATGCTGCAGTCCATGGGGTCACAAAGAGTCGGATATGACTGAGTGACTGAACTGAACTGAACTGACTGCCTTGAATCCAGTGTGTTAGAAGAGTCCACAAGGACCTCTTGTGCCCTCTTCTTGGCAGTTGCTTGTGTCCTCTCTTGTCTTAACACACAAAAGTCAAATGCGTAAGCTCTAAAGTACCAAATGAATATGTGATTTGAGGCACACTTCCTCTATGCAAACCAGGATCCAAACCTGCCACACAGACCCATCCTACTGCGAACCACAGCAGTCATTTGGGGAGAAGGGATAGAGGAGCACCATGTCAATTAATAAGCCAGGAAATTCACTGTATTCAGTATGGAGGGGTATACAAAATGCTCCTTGAGAGCAAGAATGGTGTCTTCTTCAGATTCATATGTACGCATTTATACTGAATAGATGACACAGCATCTCCCCCCAAAGGACTTATATCTTAGTATGTTACATCATAAGCACAGCTTTAATATATCTCCATCAGTAAGATAGCCATGCTGATTAGATGGACTGTAGGCCAATATTTGCAGTTCCTCAGATATGACTTACATTGTCTCTCTCTGAAATTCATCACAGAACTCCTAGAGCTCACTGCTATATATCCCAGTGATGATCAATTAAATCACTGATAAGGAAGATCTTAGCTTTTTTTCATGTATTTCCATAGCTTTTCTGAAAAAAAAAAAAATCCATCCTCATTTTGCTATATGAGAAAGAATCGTGTTTATGTATTCTGATCACTTACTATCTGTGTGACGTTAAGCAGTCCTTTTCTACACCTGTGAATCATTTATTCCCATCTGTGAAATGAGAAGATTCAGACTAAATGATCTCTGAATTCCTCTTCAGACTCAAGCCTTTACGATCTATTATTACCAGAGTAAATGTATTATTTTAATCCACTGAATTGGTTTTCTTAGCTGTCTGCACCATTCAATAACTATTTAGTTAATACTTACTGGGTGCAAGAATTCACTCAGAAAGAAAAAAAGAGCAGCAGGAAACTGTTGATTCTGTCAGTGACTGATAATATTATTCATTGGCACAAATTGTGATTTCTGTATTTTTTTAAATTGACCAAGAGTAACCATGGCAACATGAGTTGAATATTGCCCTATGGTGAAGTGTCAAAGTCTTAACAAATTCCTCCTCTGCAGCAATGATAGGGAAGTAAGAAACATGCCACTCTTTTCTAAACCTCAATTAGTTCAAATTAATGCAGGAAGCTGGGTAACTTCAACAGACTCTTCAAAAATTCTGTGACAGATCATTTAAGGGTGAAGGAGCAATCCAACTACCAACAAAATTTGGTTACTGTTTTTAATGCTCCATTACAGCCATACAACTTAAAAGCAATAGTATGGGTTCTCGAGCATGTGGTAATCAAGAAAAGAGTAATATTGTAAGTTTTTGTAATAAAAGTGAAGTATGGTCAATTTTTTAAATGATTAAAATCTGGAAAGAATTTATGTTTTAATTGCATCATAAATAGTATAAGAAAAGATGGATGGAAAAAATCACATGATGTGTGAAAACATGAAAAATCAACCAGGCATCATGAAAAAGAATGTTTTTAAAGGTAGAAAAGTTTAGAGATACCACTCAAAAATCACTTGACATGTAAATTAAATTAGTTACATATGAACAGGTTATTTATTTTCCTCAGTTCTGTCATGTTATAGTGACTTTTTTATTAGAAGATATATATTCAGATCAGATCAGATCAGTCGCTCAGTCGTGTCTGACTCTTTGCGACCCCATGATTCGCAGGACGCCAGGCCTCCCTGTCCATCACCAACTCCCAGAGTTCACTCAGACTCACGTCCATCGAGTCAGTGATGCCATCCAGCCATCTCATCCTCTGTCATCCCCTTCTCCTCCTGCCCCCAATCCCTCCCAGCATTAGAGTCTTTTCCAATGAGTCAACTTTTCCCATGAGGTGGCCAAAGTACTGGAGTTTCAGCTTTAGCATCATTCCCTCCAAAGAAATCCCAGGGCTGATCTCCTTCAGAATGGACTGGTTGGATCTCCTTGCAGTCCAAGGGACTCTCAAGAGTCTTCTCCAACACCACAGTTCAAAAGCATAAATTCTTCGGCACTCAGCCTTCTTCACAGTCCAACTCTCACATCCATTCCAAGGCTGGAAAAACCATAGCCTTGATTAGATGGACCTTTGTTGGCAAAGTAATGTCTCTGCTTTTTAATATGCTATCTAGGTTGGACCTAACTTTCCTTCCAAGGAGTAAGCATCTTTTAATTTCATGGCTGCAATCACCATCTGCAGTGATTTTGGAGCCCAGAAAAATAAAGTCTGACACTGTTTCCACTGTTTCCCCATCTATTTCCCATGAAGTGACGGGACCGGATGCCATGATCTTCATTTTCTGAATGTTGAGCTTTAAGCCAACTTTTTCACTCTCCACTTTCACTTTCATCAAGAGGCTTTTTAGTTCCTCTTCACTTTCTGCCATAAGGGTGGTGTCATCTGCATATCTGAGGTTATTGATATTTCTCCTGGTAATATTGATTCCAGCTTGTGTTTCTTCCACTCCAGCGTTTCTCAATGTACTCTGCATATAAGTTAAATAAACAGGGTGACAATATACAGCCTTGACGAACTCCTTTTCCTATTTGGAACCAGTCTGTTGTTCCATGTCCAGTTCTAACTGTTGCTTCCTTACCTGCATACAAATTTCTCAAGAGGCAGATCAGGTGGTCTGGTATTCCCGTCTCTTTCAGAATTTTCCACAGTTTCTTGTGATCCACACAGTCAAAGGCATTGGCATAGTCAATAAAGCAGAAATAGATGCTTTTCTGGAACTCTCTTGCTTTTTCCATGATCCAGCAGATGTTGGCAATTTGATCTCTGGTATCCCTGCCTTTTCTAAACCCAGCTTGAACATCAGGAAGTTCACGGTTCACATATTGCTGAAGCCTGGCTTGGAGAATTTTGAGCATTACTTTACTAGCGTGTGAGATGAGTGCAATTGTGCAGTAGTTTGAGCATTCTTTGGCATTGCCTTTCTTTGGGAGTGGAATGAAAACTGACCTTTCCCAGTCCTGTGGCCACTGCTGAGTTTTCCAAATTTGCTGGCATATTGAGTGCAGCACTTTCACAGCATCATCTTTCAGGATTTGAAATAGCTCAACTGGAATTCCATCACCTCCACTAGCTTTGTTCGTAGTGATGCTTTCCAAGGCCCACTTGACTTCACATTCCAGGATGTCTGGCTCTAGGTCAGTGATCACACCATCATGATTATCTGAGTAGTGAAGATCTTTTTTGTACAGTTCTTCTGTGAATTCTTGCCATCTCTTCTTACTATCTTCTGCTTCTGTTAGGTCCATACCATTTCTGTCCTTTATCGAGCCCATCTTTGCATGAAATGTTCCCTTGGTATCTCTACTTTTCTTGAAGAGATCTCTAGTCTTTCCCATTCTGTTGTTCTCCTCTATTTCTTTGTATTGATCACTGAGGAAGGCTTTCTTATCTCTCCTTGCTATTCTTTGGAACTCTGCATTCAGATCTTTATATCTTTCCTTTTCTCCTTTGCTTTTCACTTCTCTTCTTTTCACAGCTATTTGTAAGGCCTCCCCAGACAGCCATTTTGCTTTTTTGCATTTCTTTTCCATGGGGATGGTCTTGATCCCTGTCTCCTGTACAATGTCATGAACCTCATTCCATAATTCATCAGGCACTCTTATGTATCAGATCTAGTCCCTTATATCTATTTCTCACTTCCACTGTATAATCATAAGGGATTTGACTCAGGTCATACCTGAATGGTCTAGTGGTTTTCCCTATTTTCTTCAATTTAAGTCTGAATTTGGCAATAAGGAGTTCATGGTCTGA
Organism: Bos javanicus; assembly: GCF_032452875.1. NCBI lineage: Eukaryota > Metazoa > Chordata > Mammalia > Artiodactyla > Bovidae > Bos > Bos javanicus. The sequence goes on from NC_083897.1 coordinate 22,121,790, forward strand.
GCCACAGTCAGCTCCTGGTCTTGTTTTTGCTGACTGTATAGAGCTTCTCCATCTTTGGCTGCAAAGAATATAATCAATCTGATTTCGGTGCTGACCATCTGGTGATGTCCATGTATAGAGTCTTCTCTTGTGTTGTTGGAAGAGGGTGTTTGTTATGACCAGTGCATTTTCTTGGCAAAACTCTATTAGTCTTTGCCCTGCTTCATTCCATATTCCAAGGCCAAATTTGCCTGTTACTCCAGGTGTTTCTTGACTTCCTTCTTTTGCATTCCAGTCCCCTATAATGAAAAGGACATCTTTTTTGGGTGTTATTTCTAAAAGGTCTTGTAGTGACCAGGCATCATGAAAAAGAATGTTTTTAAAGGTAAAAAAGTTTAGAGATACCACTCAAAAATCACTTGATATATAAATTAAATTAGTTACATATGAACAGGTTATTTATTTTCCTCAGTTCTGTCATGTTATAGTGACTTTTTTTATTAGAAGATATATATTGGCAGTGTTTGTTAACAAGTTGAACTGCTTCCCAGATAAAGCTATTTGAATATTTCTTATCAGTTTCTTAGTATGACATGTTAAGAGTGATGATACTTTGCATGCCTTTCATGCAAAGACTTTTCTGAACATTTCCTACACATGTTAAATCCCTAATCCTTCCTTAACTCTTCTTACTCTCCATTCAAACTTTATGGAGAAGATTCAAGACAATCAAAGCAGTCTTTGCTGGTTCACTCGAGGTCTTTCTCTTCCACTTCTGAAGTCATCTCTCGGTTCACTTACTTCCTCATTTTCTTTCTGTATTTTAGAGAAAGAAACATCTCCCCACCACCTTAAGTCAAATTCATCCCTACAGGTTCTTTGATTCCATTACTGTTCTTTGGTTCTTCCCTCCAAGCCTGCTCATCTCTCCTTTTCTCTATTCCATGTCTAGCACTCATCTTTCATCTAGGTGTCAGATCTAACCTTACCAACTCCTGGATGGATATTTTCAGGTAAATGTTCCTTAGACTCCTTAAACTAAAAATTTTTTTTTTAATTAAACTCATCACTTGACGCTCCCTGGTGGTCTAGTGGTTACGATTCGGCGCTCTCACCTCTGTGGCCTGGGTTCGATTCCTGGTCAAAGAAGCCTTTTTTCTGGAGAAGGAGATGGCAAACCCACTCCAGTATTCTTGCCTGGAAAATCCCATGGACAAAGGAGCCTAGTGGGCTACAGTCCACAGGGTAGCAAAAAGTCGGATACAGAGTGACTAACAAACTCCTGTCCAATAAGCTGCTTCTCCGGATTTCCTCATTTTGTTTAATGGTACTACATAGTGAGGGTTTCCCTGGTGGCTCAGATGGTAGAGAATCTGCCTACAATGCAGGAGACCTGGGTTTGATCCCTGGATCGGGAAGATACCCTGGAGAAGGAAATGCAACCCACTCCTGTATTCTTCTTGCCTGGACAATTCTATGGACACAGGAGCCTGGTGGGCTACAGTCTGTGGGGTCGCAAAGAGTTGGATAAGACTGAGCGACTTTCACACAGTTAATCTCTGTTATCTTAAACCACATCTTATGTAGGTAATCACCAAGTCCTATTAATTGTAAAACCATAATATGGATGGCGTCTGACCTCTACTCTGTGGTCAAGCTAACTTAATTCAAGCCCTCATTCTTTCCTAACATTATGACAAAAGTCCCCTAAGTCATCTTTCTGTTTCTATTCTCATTTCCCTCCATTCCATCCTTCATGTTATCACCAGGGTGTGTCCTTTGGGTTTTTTTTAATTGAAGTATAGTGGATTTACAATATTTTGTTAGCTTCAGGTATGTACTATGGTGATTCAGTTTTCTATTTTTTCAGATTATTTCCATTATAGGTTATTACAAAACATTGAATATAGTTCCCTGTGTTATACAGTAAATTCTTGTTGTTTATCTGTTTTATATATAGTAGTTTGTATTTTGTATCTGCTAATCCCAAACTCTTTATTTGTCCCTCCCCTAACCTCTCTCCCCTTTGGTAACCAAATGTTTATTTTCTATGTTTCTTGAGTCTGTTTCTGTTTCATAAATAAGTTCATTTGTATCCATTTTTTTTAAGATTCCGCATATAAGTGATATCATATGAGTCATCTCTGTCTGACTTACTTCACTTAGTATGATGATCTCTAGGTCCATCCATGGTGCTGCAAATGGCATTATTTTATTCTTTTTATGGCTGAGTAATATTCCATCCTATACACACATCTTCTTTATCTATTCCTCTGTCAATGACCATTTAGGTTTCTTCCATGTCTTGGCTACTATAAATAGTGTTACTATGAACATTGAGATGCATGTATCTTTCCAAATTAGAGTTTTCATCTTTTCCAGATAAATGCCCAAGAGTGGGATTGCTGGATTATATGGTATTTCAATTTTTAGGTTTTTAAGGAATCTCCATACTATTCTCCATAGTAGGCTGTACTAGTTTATATTCCTATCAACAGTGTAGGAGGGTTCCCTTTTCTCCATGTCATCAGGATGAATTTTGAATACACAGCTCTGATCATGACATTCACCTGTTAAACACCTTTACTAGATCCACAGAATAAAATCTAAACTAGTTACCATGTTATTCCATATCCTCAGCCACATGGCCTGAGCTTCCTATGGACCTTGGAAATAGGATCGACCTACTTAATAGCTCTCTATTCTAGAGATGATCCCAGTGCATTACTCTTTGCAAACGTTGCCCCCCTGTATCTGCAGTCTGTTCTTGTCTTTGATCAAAACTCAAGGTCAGTTCAACTCCTCCATGAAGACTTTGTTTATTCCCTCTGGAATCACTCTTCCTTGCATTGTGTTCCCTTCAATCTCCACTTGCTCTTATGAGGTTTTCCTTCTAGTTGCTATGTTCCTACAAATCCTGGCAGAGTGTCAGCCCTTGTTTGAGGTGAATTGGATCAATACATACTTGATACAATACACTGAGCTATGATTATGGTAATGTCATGGCATACCATAAGAAATCAGTTTCTCTAGGTAAACAATGATTATCAGTTGGTTATTCTATATGGTTTAACCTAATACTTAGTTCTGTAATTGAATTACTTTCATTACTACCATTACCTCTTTTTTTTCTGGAAATGAACTTTTACATTATAGATGGGTCATGATTTGAGTCCCTGGTTCTCATAGTTAGAACAGAAAATGTCATTTAGACCTTCTTATTTGTATTCCTCCCTTTTCAGCAGACTCATTTTATTCCCTCGATCTTGTCACTTAAATCACAACACTGAGGTCATGTATGCTCAGGGCTAACAGCTAAACAGAGTGCATCTTGGAAATAGCTTGGCACAGGCACTTAATGGAAAACAGTCATTCTGGCCAAAAATAGTATGGCCAAACATCCTGAGTCATTGGAAAAGTGTAATTTTGGTTCAGTCAATATGGTTCCACTAAGAAGATCCTACCACATTCTTACTGAACTTTATAAATGAACTGAATTCAAATTCTCTTCTTTAAATTCATGATGATCTGTTCATAGGGATTACTAAAATGTTTTCACACATCAAATTGAATACACTTGTAACTTCTCTGTAATTCCCTCTACTCTGCAGAGCCCACAAAATTAAGACTTCCTAGAAATAGATATCAAAATACCAGTCAGTATATTTGAATTACACTTTGTATTTTGTCAATTGTCAAGTATGTTCTTTAGAAGTCCACAGTCACTGGACTCTACACACGGACATCACTGGATGGTCAATACCAAAATCAGATTGATTATATTCTTTGCAACTTAAGATGGAAAAGCTCTATACAGTCAGCAGAAACAAGACTTAGAGATGACTGTGGCTCAGATCATAAGCTCTTTATTGCAAAATCCAGGCTTAAATTGAAGGAAGTAGGGAAAACCACTAAACAATTCAGGTAAGACCTAAATCAAATCCCTTATGATTATACAGTGAAAGTGATGAATAGATTCAAGGGATTAGATCTAGTAGACAGAGTAGCTGAAGAACTATGGACGGAAGTTCGTGACATTGTACAGTAGGTGATGAGCAAAACCATCCCCAAGAGAAAGAAATGTAAGAAGGCAAAGTGTTTATCTGAGGAGGCCTTACAAATAACTGAGAAAAGAAGAGAAGCAAAAGGCAAGGGAGAAAGGGAACGATATACCCAACTGAGTGCAGTTTCAGAGAATGGTAAGGAAAGATAAGACAGCTTTCTTATGTGAACAATGCAAAGAAAAAGAGGAAAACAATAGAATGGGAAAGACTAGATATCTCTTCAACAAAATTAGGGATACCAAGGGAACATTGCCCACAATAAAGGGCACAATAAAGGACAGAAATGTCAAGGACCTAAATAGCAGAGATTAAGAACAGGTGGCAAGAATACACAGAAGAACTATACAAAAAAGGTCTCAATGACCCAGATAGCCAGAATGGTGTGGTCACTCACCTAGAGCCAGAATGGTGTGGTCACTCACCTAGAGCCAGACATCCTGAAATGTGAAGTTAAGTAGGCCTTAGGGAGCATTTCTAGGAACAAAGCTAGTTGAGGTGATAGAATTCCAGCTGAGCTATTTCAAATCCTAAAAGATGATGCTATTGCAGTTCTGCACTCAATGTGTCAGCAAATTTGGAAAACTCAACAGTGGACACAGGACTGGAAAAGGTCAGTTTTCATTCCAATCCCAAGAATATTCAGACTACTGTACAATTGTGCTCATTTCACATACTAGTAAGGTTATGCTCAAAATCCTTTAAGTACAAAATCCTTCAGCAGTATGTGAACTGAGAACTTCCAGATATACAAGCAGAATTTAGAAAAGGAAGAGGAACCAGAGATCAAATTGCCATTGGAAACATGTGTAATATCATATGTGAAATGAGTCACCAGTCCAGGTTCAACGCACGATACTGGATGCTTGGGGCTGGCGCACTGGGATGACCCATAGGGATGGTATGGGGACGGAGGAGGAAGGAGGTTTCAGGATGGGGAACACATGTATACCTGTGGTGAATTCATGTTGATATATGGCAAAACCAATACAATATTGTAAAGTTAAAAAGTAAAATAAAATAAAATTTAAAAAATTGCCATTGGATCAAGGAGAAAGCAAAGGAATTCCAGAAAAACATCTACTTCTGCTTCATTGACTATGCTAAAGCCTTTGACTGTGTGGATCACAACAAACTGTGGAAAATTCTTAAAGAGATGGGAATGCCAGATCACCTTATTTTCCTCCTGAGAAACCTGTATGCAGGTCAAGAAGCAACAGTTAGAACCAGACATGGGAAATGGACTGCTTCAACATTGGAAAGGAGTAGGTCAAGGCTGTATATTGTCATCCTGCTTATTTAAATTCTATGCAGAATACATCGTGTTAAATGCTAGGCTGGATGATTCACAAGCTGGAATCAAGATTGCCAGGTGAAATATCAATAACCTCAGATATACAGATGACATTGCTTTGGCTACAAAGGTCAGTATAGTCAAAGCTATGATTTTTCCAGTAGTCATGCACAGATGTGAGTGTTGGACCATAAAGAAGGCTGAGCACTGAAGAATTGATGCTTTCGAACTGCAGTGCTGGAGAAGACTCTTGAGAGTCACTTGGGCTGCAAGGAGATCAAACCAGTCAATCCTAAAAGGAAATTAAAGGGTTGATTTCTCTGAGTATTAATTGGAAGGACTGATGCTGAAGCTGAAGCTCCAATACTTTGAACACCTGATACAAAGAGCCAACTCATTGGAAAAGACCCTGATCCTGGGAAAGATTGAGGGCAGGAGGAGAAGAGGCAACAGAGGATGAGATGGGCAGATAGCATCACCAACTCAATGGATGTGAATCTGAGCAAACTCCAGGAGATATTGAAGGACAGGGAAGCCTGACATTCTACAGTCCATAGGGTCACAAAGAGCTGGACATGACTTAGAGACTGAATGACAGCAACAACAGCAATCACTGGAAAGGATATGGCTTTATTCTCCTATATGTAAAGTGTTCTTTTTATTAGCCTGGTCAATTAATCTCTTTTATGGTTGTAATCAATTTTTAACTGTGTCTCAGATGTTGCATTGTTGTGGTAGTTTTACATAATATCAAATTATGGGAAAGATAGAATGATTCTTTAAAGGACTGGCTGATGTACAATTAATCTATCAGTATCAGTTCACTAGCTCAGTCATGTCGGATTCTTTGCGACCCCATGGGCTGCAGCACATCAGGCTGTCCTGTCCTTCACTATCGCCTGGATACAAATGTTAAATAAATAATAATTTGGAAATATACTGAGTTTTTAAAGTCACACATTATTAAATAAAATCAAGCATCTAATCATTGACCCTTTGGATTCCAGAAAGAAAGAAATAGGAGTCTTGACAGCTCTCATTCTTTTATTTTATTTTATTATTATTATTTTTTTAGATTTCTCTTAATCACAGCGAGGGAACAGCTCTCATTCTGAGATCATTTATAGGTTTAATCTGCGTATCTGAGCCATCATGACACCCTTACAAACTCTTTTCTCACTCATTGCCAGAGCTACTTGTGCACTGAAAAGAGGCTTAGTAAATTCCCCTAAGCCTTGCTTTCTGCTCCCCACCATCCATTATGCTCTGGAGCTATATTGCAGGTTCCACTTCTTCATTCTTGGATTCTCCCCATCTTCTTTACACTCTTATTTAAAATCCTTGTTTGAATTGTATGTTTCAGTTCAGTTCAGTTGCTCAGTCGTGTCCGACTCTTTGCGACCCCATGAACTGCAGCACGCCAGGCCTCCCTGTCCATCACCAACTCCTGGAATCCACCCAAACTCATGTCCATTGAGTCGGTGATACCATCCAACCATCTCATCCTGTCATCCCCTTCTCCTCCTGCCTGCAATCTTTTCCAGCACCAGGGTCTTTTCAAATGAGTTCGCTCTTCGCATAAGGTGGCCAAAATATTGGAGTTTCAGCTTCAACATCTGGTTGGATCTCCTTGCAGTCCAAGGGACTCTCAAGAGTCTTCTCCAACACCACAGTTCAAAAGCATCCATTCTTCAGTGCTCAGCTTTCTTTATAGTCCAACTCTCACATTCATACATGACTACTGGAAAAACCATAGCCTTGACTAGATGGACCTTTGTAGACAAAGTAATGTTTCTGCTTTTTAATATGCTGTATAGGTTGGTCATGACTTACCTTCCAATGAGTAAGCGTCTTTTAATTTCATGGCTGCAATCACCATCTGCATTGATTTTGGAGCCCCCCAAAATAGTCAGCCACTATTTCCACTATTTCCCCATCTATTTGCCATGAAGTGATGGGACTGGATGCCATGATCTTAGTTTCCTGAATGTTGAGCTTTAAGTCAACTTTTTCACTCTCCTCTTCCTTTTATCTGGCTTCAATTTTGGTTTTCCCCCTGGATACTGTCTTTCAACACTCTGGACACCAACAGCCAAATCCCTATGCCTTTGGGATTACAATACAGGTACAACACCCTAGGCTTCAGTTGTCCAAGAACAGAGTACAGACACTCTGCCTGGTTTAATATTGACCATGCTGCAGCTACAAAACCAAACCCATGTACCAAATGCTTTTGAAAGTTTCAAAATCCAGGAATCAAGGCCAATGCATTTTGATAACTATATTAAAGTTGTTTTTTTTTTTTTTTTTTTTTTTTTAAGGAGCAAGGGAGAAAGGAGCCAATCAGCAAAGTGATTTGGAGTCAGCAGATGTGAATCTGAGTCCCTGCTCAGCCATATACTAGCTAATGACACTGGACAAGTTTGCAATTTCTCTTCTTCATCTATAAAGTAGCATCTTGCCTGCCAGTTTCTTAGGGCTGTTAAAAGGACTAAACAAGATCACAGAAGATGAGACACTTTGCAAGCAAAGAAAATTATCCTTATTGAAACAATAAGGACAAATAAGTAATATTTTGAAAGGAATAAACCTTTTGACATTTTACAATGTAGCTAAGAAAATAATTATTTAAAACATAAAGGTATATCAGCAAATTCTAGTTTCCTATGGCTCCTGGAGTGTCCTAGAAAAGTTAATTATTCATGCTAACTGGCTGTTGTCATTTTTTTTACTTACAATTTCTCCCATTACACCATCACTCCGGTTTCTTACATACAGAAAGGGCTGCTTTTATATTTCATGCCTTCTTTTCAATATCGAGACTAATACAGCACAGTGACATGAATAATAGCCAATCTGTCACAGCCTACGCTACACCTCATAACATGATTCATCGATGCAGTTTTGGTGGTGCAGTGCTCCTTGATTTGAAGTTCTGGAGGTCTATGGTTTCCCTCTATATTAACTTTGAACATGTTCTGTCAGTATTCTAAAGCACAGTGGCTTTGAAGTGAAGGGATGCTCTATTTTAAGGGACAAGGATTCCTAACGTTTAGTATAGAACTATGTTCCATACACTAATTCAATCCCTTTCTTAGTTTTCATGCCCTTGTTTACATCAGAAATAACCATCACCCACAGTTTACATAAATATTATGCTTCACAAAATATTCCATCGTTTTTCCTTAATTTTCTTTTTGTAAAGAACAATGCTTAGTTAGTAGAGCTGCCACCAAAAGCCTTTTAGTTGAATGAGTCGTCTATAAAATAATCAATGGTCATGCTGAGGGTAATTCCATTTGTGGCTTGGCGGTTTGCTTGTAGCTTTTGAGGGGAAAAAAGCAGCACTTTCTGGGAGATTCTTTAAGTCTTCTGAGATGTTCTCTTTGTTCTAGCATATCAACCATTTTCATATCCCTATACCTCTAAAGTCACGTATCTGTGGAAGAGTCAATTCTCTATTTTTAGCCATGCTAATGGCCAATTTTCACACAATAGAGCAACCTGACCAAACAGTGACCTGAAACAGCATGTTGAGACAGATGACATGCAGACTAGCCGTTACAATCCAAAATACTGGCTGTTAAAGGCTATATGTGGTAACAGTTAAATCTGGGCTGTTTAAAGATGGCACCCACAGCACAACTTTGGGAGAGTTATTTTCAGCTCAGTTTCAGATAGACACTGAATTCGTGCTCTTGGACAATGGAGTGAGCCCTTTTATGAGCTGAGGTTGACATTTCAACTGATTGATACATATTTCTTGGGCCTTGCCATGGCTGTCAAAATGACTGAATCATTTGATTGAGTTAGAAGGCAAAAGGTGGATTTTAAAGCACAAATTAAATTTATGAAGTGAAAAACTAAAGTGAAAATGCCTGGGCGAACAAGGCTGAGATACCTTAAAATTTCCCCCAAACAACGTGTCTGAAGAGCAGACTGGGGACAGCCAGCCAGAGCCATGGGGCATATGGCCTCCAAAAGGGATGGGAGAGATGAGGGCAGATTGCCAAGCATTTGGTCTGTTTTCTCCCTTGGCCACTGGCTCTCTTAGGAGGGACACTGGATACGTCTGTTCTCTGTGGCATGCAGGCAAATTAGTCAACTGGTATCCTGCTCTCCAGGTGCTATAAAAGGGGATACAAAGAAATTTGTAATGTGACTTCCACATTCAGTTTGATTAGTTAGGGAGTAAAGATATCTCTTTATGACAAAACTAAAAGTTTGGCCATATGCCAAATGAGAGATCAGGCTTACGAAGTTCGTGGAAGTTCGTAGTTCTCCATCTGTTTGGACCTTTTCCACCTTTCTTCCCTGACTTCACAAGCTAAGGCAAGTTCTTTCAGTATAGGCTCTCCTAGAATCTCCACTTTCCTTCATAGTCCTTTTCTGGAGTAACTCTGTGATTATTTTGCTTCTAGCCACCTGCCTGTATAACCTGCAATCAACTTGAAAGACCAGGGCATTTTCCTGTTCAACACTGTATCTTCAGTTTTTAGCACATTGCTTAGTTTTCCTCTCATGTAATTTAGTATGTTTTTTGATATTTATTTTTAGTTAACTTTAATTGTATATGATTTACATACAATAAACTAAATTCATTCAATGGACAAATTTTTTTCCAACTTTTTATTTTGTATTGGGATACAGCTGATCAACAATGTTGTAATAGCTTCAGGTGAACAACGAAGGGACTCAGCCATCCATATACATATATCCATTCTCCCTCAAACCCCCCTCCCATCCCCAATGTACAAATTTAGATATTAATAGATGCATACAGCCAGGGAACCACTGCCATAACCAAGATACAGACCATTTCTATCAGCTCCAAGAGATCTCTTGCAACCCTTTGCAATCCATCCCTACTTCTGATCCTGGCCACAGGCCACCACCAAAGGTTTTGTCTGAATTTTCTAGAATTTCTACAAAATTTCATTTTCTATAATTTCTAGTTTCATATCCATGGAATTATACAAGATGTACCCCTATATGTAGATTCTTTCTTTTTTTCCATGCCCATACATAATAAATATATTCTATTCATTTTGACAGATAGAGATTTTCATATATGGCTGAACCAGGTGTTATACAACCAGTTCTTTGCTGATAAGCATTAAGGCTTTTTCCTATATTTTTCTACCACGTAGTTAATTTTTATGCTTCTGTAGTAGCTTAAACATTGTCAGTTCCTGTTCCATTTTATCTTCTGGATTAAAAAATAATTTCAGTGTGACCTTGACCTCTGGTTTACTATTTGGATCTGTCAAATTTGGATATTGGTAGATAGTATAGTAAGACTCAGTTTCAAGTAATAGAAAAGCAACTCAAAGTAAACTTAAGCAAACAAAGGTATTTATTCAGCATAATGATTTTGAGAATCCTTCATGTTACTATGCTGCCACAATAATTTTTATGCATCCTCCAACAGTATTTTCTGACAAAGAATACATTTCTGTTTTATTATCATGTTTCCTTCACATGTTATTTCAGTCATTTTGTCATGGCAAATGAACAAAAGTGTTTCAAGTGTTGTGGGAATAAGTGAGAATCCTCAGCAGGGGCTGCAAACTTTCATCACTGTTAAATGAACTTGGGTAAAGTATTGGACTGAGTATCACATGATTTTATACATTTGAAACTCTGGAGTTCACCTTTTTTTTGCTAACTCTGTCACATCTGTGTGATGATCACTGTTTTTACCTTGTAATATAGCCAAGCACTTGTACCGGGGATTGGAAGTGGGTCAGATCAGCCAATTATTTGTCATTAATTTCTGCTTATGTTATTCATAAGAGCCCCAAAGCTGAGTTTCTTTGAAGGGATATTTTTAAGTGACATCAATTTTTCAAAGGTTTCTTTACTTCCAGCTAGACTTTTGAAAATCTGTAAGTTGGCTTTCTGGGTTCACAGAAACTGTAACTAGTTGATATCAGGGGAAACTGAAAGGATGAGCTATGGCATCACCGTAAGCCCTTTGTGGGGCGGAACTCCCCACATTCCTTGGGACCGCTTGTCTCCCTCATGCAATAGATGGTCACGTAAATACCAAGGGAGTGTGCCAATGCATTTGCAGATATTCAAAAGTAATAGAGCTTTTTTTCTTTCTGACTGTATGAGCTTAAATATATAAATAGAACATCCCTCACGTTGAAGACCATTGCTAAGCAGTGGGGAGTTATTGAGACTCAGTAAACAGAGGAGTGACATCATAAAAAGGGTATTACAATTATACTAACGTGATCATACTACACAGAATGTGTTGCAAAGAGTCACTCAGTTGTGTCCGACTCTTTGCAACCCCACGGACTGCAGCATGCCAGGCTTCCCTGTCCATCACCCACTCCTGGAGTTTGTTCAAACTCATGTCCATCGAGTTGGTGATGCCATCCAACCACCTCATCCTCTTTTGTCCCCTTCTCCTACATTCTTCAGTCTTTTCCAGTGAGTCAGTTCTTCACATCAGGTAGCCACAATATTGGAGTTTCAGCTTTAGCATCAGTCCTTCCAATGAATATTCAGGACTGATTTCCTTTAGGATTGACTGGTTTGATCTCCTTGCAGTCCAAGGGACTTTCAAGAGTCTTCTCCAACATCTCAGTTCAAAAGCATCAATTCTTCAGCATTCAGCTTTCTTTATAGTCCAACTCTCACATCCATACATGACTACTGGAAAAACCACAGCTTTGACTAGATGGACCTTTTGTCGGCAAAGTAATGTCTCTTTTAGTAATGCTTTTTAATATGCTGTCTAGGGTGGTCATAGCTTCTCTTCCACGGAGCAAACATCTTTTAATTTCATGGCTGCAGTCACCATCAGCAGTGAAATTGGAGCCCAAGAAAATAAAGTTTGCCACAGTTTCCATTGTTTCCCCGTCTACTTGCCATGAAGTGATGGGACCAGATGCCATGATCTTTGTTTTTTGAATGTTGTTTTAAACCACCTTTTTTACTCTCCTCTTTCACTTTCATCAAGAGGCTCTTTAGTTCCTCTTCACTTTCTGCCATAAGGATGGTGTCATCTGATTATCTGAGGTTATTGATATTTCTCCCAGCAATCTTGATTCCAGCTTGTGCTTCGTCCAGCCCAGAATTTCCCATGATGTACTCTGCATAGAAGTTAAATAAGCAGGGTGATAATATACAGCCTTGATGTACTCCTTTCCCAATTTGATACCAGTCTGTTGTTCCATGTCCAGTTCTAATTCTGGCTTCTTGACCCTCATATGGATTTCTCAGGAGGCAGGTAAGGTGGTCTGGAATTCCCATCTCTTTAAGAATTTTCCACACTTTGTTGTGATCCACACAGTCAAAAGCTTTAGCATAGTCAATGAAGCAGATGTTTTTCTCAAACTCTCTTGCTTTTTCTATGATCCAGCGGATGTTGGCAATTTGATTTTAACTAACTTGTTTAAGTAATATACACTTATAAGACAGTATATAAAGGAATAGAGAGTATAAAGGTCTCTATTTCCAGCCCAGCTCCTTAGCTAAACCATTAACTTCTTGTGCATCCTTCTGGATGGTTACTATGTGTCTACAACATGTACACTTATGCCTGTTATTGTTCAGTCGCTAAGTCATGCTTGATTCTTTGCGATCCCATGCACTGCAGGAGCCAGGCTCCTCTGTCCTCCACTACTTCCTGGAGTTTGCTCAGATTTGTGTCCTTTGAGTCAGTGATGCTATCTAACCATCTCATCCTCTGCCGCTGTCTTCTACTTTTGCCTTCAGTCTTTCCCAGCATGAGGGTCTTTTCCCATGATGCCTATGCCTAGACTTGTCTATTTGGATAAATGAGGTTAACTGTTCACACTGTCGTGAACATGGCTTTTTCATTTAACAATATACCTTAGACACCTTTCCACACGTATAAATAGAGAACCACCTGATTCCTTTTCAGTGCTATTGAGTATTCCATTACATGGATATGCTATGCTTTGTAAACCAGTTCTTTCTCTTTTATTTTTTCTGTTTTGTTCCTTATTAGAAACACTCTAGTGGCCATATGTGTACATATGTCATGCATAGGGTTATTCTTAGAAACAAAATTAGCAGAGTAAAAGCACATATCGGTTTCTATTGTTGCATAACACACTGCTCTGTCAAACACCAGCCATTCATTTGTTCATGATTTCCTGGGTTGGCACCTTGGACAGAGCTCAGGGGCCATGGCTCACCTCTCTTCCCCATGATGCCAGATGGACCCACTCAGGCATGTTCAGTCTCTTGGTGGGTTGGCTGGTCCTAGATGCCCCTCTCCCCTATTGGGGGCTCCACTACAAAGGGCTGTGATGGCTGGGCCCCTTTTTCTCACCACATAATCTCAGTCTCCATGTGGTATCTCATCCTCAAAATTAACCCCGGATGAAATACAAGGTTGGAGCGATAGAAGAAAGTGAGAACAGACACTGAAAAGCTTCTTATGGCCTAGACTCAGAAGCCACATGATAATAATTCTGCCACATTCTATTGGTCAGAGTAAACCCACAGCACCCCGGATAAAAGGAGTAGGAAGGTTAAGTCACCTCTTTGTTTAATTTTTATTTATTTATTCATTTTTTGACACAATAAACATTTTGTATTGGGATATAGCCAACTAACAGTGTTGTGGTAGTTTCAGGTGAACAGCAAAGAGACTCAGCCATACGTATACATGTTGATGGATCTTATGACAAATTTACACAGCAAAGACACCACCGTACAGAGATGGAAAATGTTTAACCATTGTTGTAAGCCAATTTGTAAACCACCTTCCCCAAAGAATGTGCACATGTTAATTTTTATGTATCTTTTCAATTAGGAGAATATTGTAATGTTCAGATCACTATAAAATAATACAAGAATGATGCAAGACACACTGTACAGGACCTTATTAACTGATTAAGAAAGAGGTGCTAGGCAAGAACAGAAGATTCTTTCAGTGTTGTTCAGAACTAGACCTCTGATGTCATTGCACAAGTTCAGAATATTAGGAATGGTGGAGACCACAGGCCCATTTTGCTCCAGCCCCACATAATGTTGAGATTCCCTCTTCAAACACATCCCACTGGTAGGGAAATTTTTGTCTCTGTGGATGGTCCATTCCATTTTTGATGAGTTCTGCTACATGGATCTCTCCTAAATTGAGCCAGACATTTCCTCCTTCCTCAGTCCTGCTCTAAATCTGTAGACGTCAGAGAAGGATTCCATTTATCCTTGGCCATAAGGCCTCCCACGACTGAAGTTCACTATTGTGTCCTCCCTTAGTCATTTCTTCTCTTGATTAAACTTCCCAGGTCCTTCTTCCACTCCCCATATCATGTAGCTTCCAGAATTGCCATCCTCTCTAAAGACAGCAGTGTTTGGATATACTTCTGTTTGTGAATCTCTCTCAAACTACAGTGTCAGAACAGAATACAGAGACTTGCCTGGTGGTCCAGTGGTTAAGACTCTGCACTCCCAATACAGGGGGCCTGGGTTCTATCCTTGGTCAGGGAACTAGATCCCACATGCTGCAACTAAGACTTTGCATGCTGTAACTGAAGATACTGCGTGCCACAGCTAAAGATCCCAGGTGCCGCAACTCAGACCCTGCACAGCCAAATAAATATTTTAAAAGAACAGAACACATACAAGGATGGTCTGACTAGCATGTAACAAAGCTGAGCCGTTAACTCTTTTTCTTGGACATTTTACTTTGTTTAATAAAACCAAGACTACACTAGCTTTGGGGAAGTTATGTTTTATACTCCACTCATTTCTACTTTCAGTAAATGAAAAACCTCTGAGATTTTTTCTCCCCGACTATGCTCCTTTCAGTACAGTGCCAGGAATCACTTGAAAAGTCCTGTCCTTCCAAGCCAGGAGCTTTTTGCAATTCTCCATGTGACAATCCTCTTTTTTTTTAAAGTGGGTTTAATAAACTCTCATTTGTATTCCTACAGAGTGGTATCAGTACTTGGCCCTTCTTTTCCCAAATAATTGATGTATTGCATGCTTTACAAGGGAAGGGAACAAATCGCGAGGTGCTCTTCAAAAAATTCTACATCTTGCTTTCTGTCCTAAGACAATATGTATGTTGGCTCTTTTGTAATTTTAAGTATAGAAAGTGAAAGTCGCTCAGTCATGTCCAACTCTTTGTGACCCCATTGACTATGGAATTCTCCAGGCCAGAATACTGGAGTGGGTAGTGTTTCCCTTCTCCAAGGGTTCTTCCCAACCCAGGAATCGAACCCAGGCCTCCCACACTGCAGGCAGATTCTTTACCAGCTGAGCCACAAGAGAAGCCCTTAGGTATAGAAGAAGCCCACTTCTTGCTGTCCCAAATGAGAAAGGAAAACTCAGGATTAGACATTACGATTATCAATCATCTTGGTTGTACGAGTCAGACGTACACTCCCCTAAGATGCACTAAACAGGTGATGCCAAAGGAGCTTGGTTCTCCTGAGAAAGTGAAGAAGGGTGGTGTTTATACTCTTCAGACTTTTTTAAAGGAAGAAACATTGCAACTAGGATTGAAAAATCATTATAGGTAAAAACTGATTGTTCTTTAATATTATCCCCATCATATTTTGTTGAAAAATTCTTTTTGTATTTTTTGAGTTCAAAATCTTTCGCTGGCTGCCTTATGAAAATAATCAGTTAATTTAGAGCCTGGAAATGAGAAGTATTCCCTGATATTTGACTAAAAATTCCCTTAAAATGAAAAAGCCTTTTATCAACATAAATATAAAATTTTATATTTATTTATATCAATCAAGGTTCAGCTTTTAGATTCAGAGGAAGTATCTAGCTGGGATAGATTTTAAAGCTCCTGATTATGTCTTAAAAATACATTCACTGTCCCTACCAAATTCTTGTGATAAGCAGATTTTATACCTATGTTATGGATGTCCTCCTCCAAGTCACTGAAAAATTGTGGAACAGGTCAAGACCAAATTTCCAGCTCTTCTGTATGATACTAGAAAGTTCCCTTCAGGATTGCAATGAGCTCTAATGAGCACCTTTTGGCTACAGTGAATCGACCATGGCTGAATCCACCAAGCTCTACTGGGCATGCAGCCCACACCTCTGTAACTCATCCAAAAGGACATCATGAAACACACTAATATCTGCTTTCCCAATGCAATGCCCTCTTCTTTCTTTCTCTCTGAATTCCTAGTTTTAAACTCAGCAAGTTTAAGGTTGTTCCACAGATTTGGGTTTATTTAACCTTCATAAGGAAAGACACTGCTAATGCAGAGATTTTTAAAGTGTCTGTACAATTCTGTAATTTAAAAATGCCAAATTCATCCATAAACCAAATAAAGTGAACTAGCCCAATGCACACACTATTCTTAGCTCAGTCTGCCAGGGCACATTTGCATAATATCACAATGTACTGATTTCAGCTGTTTGTAATATCAGGCCCAGACTGAGCAAGGCCAGGAAACAGAAGTGGTGATAGATGCTACACTACTGCTTTTCATTAATGAAAGGCTTAAAGAATGGCCTCTAAAAAAATAACACTTGTCAGAGCCTTAAATGGGTACTGTCTAAGGAGTATTGACTGATTCTTGACTAGCCAGGAAATTAGAAAGAGGAGAGTCATAGTGGAACAATTCACCTTTTGTCAATAAAAGGCATCTTTGTTTCTTTTGGAAACCATCTCTCTCGTTGTTTATAGCATGCAGTCTTTAAGAACGGTATATTCTGTAATGATTTTCATGTGTTATCTTGGAAAGTCCTCCAATTGCAATAATTTTGTGTTCTTATACATGTCACCTTTAACCACTCTTAATCACATTCACCTAGCAACGTGAAGTGCCCTAGAAGTGAAATGCTGGCCCAATGCACCCAAGAGTTGTTTAATATGGTAACATTGAAAATGGAGAGAAGTTGTCATTTATGTCAATGAAGACTAAAAATCACATTCTGTTATGTTGTCTAGATAGTCATTTTTTCATTAGAATGTAAGTGCTGTGGGAGCAGGAATGTTGTTTTGCTCAACATCCTGTCCTCAGCACTTTGAAGAGTGCCTCTCACATAGCAGGCACTCAATAATATTCATGGCGTGAATAAATGGATTAATGGATAACTACTTCAATACACGTATCTACTCAATGTCCACTATGGACAAGGCACCAGATAACATGCTATTGGGAGTAGTTGTTCATTTATTCAACAAATATTGAATGCCTAGCATGTCTCAGGTAGTGAACGAGGCTCTAAGAGTATAACTATGGAGAAGATGGAGTGTGCCCTCTTAGAGCGTATAGCCCAATGACAAGTAACCAAAAGTGAAAAAAATAGCTCCCAAGATTCTCCACTCTTGGGAGCTATCTATGTTAAAATTAAGTTGGGGAGAAGGTCCTACTATAGAGCACAGGGAACTCTGCTCAATGTTATGTGGCTACCTGGGTAAGAGGAGAGTTTGGGGAAGAATGGATCCACGGTTATGTATGACTGAGTCCCTTCACTGCTCAAACTATCTGAAACTAACACAACATTGTTTTTTTTTTTTAATTTACATATTCATTTTATTTCCTCAATATTTTCAAAGCACTTGATAAATATAAGCACAGGTGGCTTTCAAAAGGTTGTTCCTTAAATTGGTTGCAATCAGTATATTATTTTTTTTTCACTTTTTGAATTTTTTATTTTATTTTTAAACTTTACATAATTGTATTAGTTTTGCCAAATATCAAAATGAATCTGCCACAGGTATACATGTTAATTGGTTATACCCCAATACAAAATAAAAAGCTTGAAAATAAATAAATAAGATCAAGTTGGAGAGGCAAGATATAAACAGAAAGCTAAATAGTAAGACTGCAACATATACAGTACAAAGTCTATCATCCCTTTTTTGTGTAAGGTTCTAAGGCTTTTACAGACTGTACCTGCAATTAAGTTCATGTCCAGTTTTTTGTTTTGCTCTATGAAGGTTTCACTCTGTTTTATTTTCACTTATCACTTTTTCTTTCTCATACACTATAAATCCCCAACCAAACAGGAAACAAAATAAAGTGTGATACAGCTTGTTTACTTGAAAACATCTCAACCTTTCTGCCTACACCACCAAAAGCGATCATACTTCAAAGTCTGTTGGCTGTATCATTTCAACACTTTTAATTTAGATGTAGTTACATTTGCATAATAGTTTAGCTGTGAATTTGGCAGGAAATTTCTGAAGAGTTATTTTGGTTCTACAGAGAGCATGCCCAATGTCTAATAAGCAGATCTCCTGTGCAGTATTGCATTTTTATCTTCACAAAAAAAGTACCCTGGAGGCTCATACCTTGGCAAAAGCTTTTTTTGCTAACAAATAATATGATTAGCAGCATTGCTTTTCCTGAGAGTGATAATGTGGTAAAGTCTGTTGAATTTTTGAAACCATAGTAACAATACAGGAGAAACTCAATGAAAATTATATTTTCAAATTTTCATATAGTTTACTTTTCTGATTATAAAAGAAATGCATATTCATAATTATATATTTGGAAGGTACAGAAAAATAGAAAGAAGGTAAAAATCTCTCAAATCCTACCACCTGAAATTAAATACTTTAATATATAGGAGTAAGTTGTTCTGGTTACCTCTGTGTGTGTGTGTGTGTGTAACAGACTAAAAAGGATTCTAAGATGAGGATACCATGATGGATTAATAATGACTACCTTTTTTCTTTCATTCTTTCAACCTCTGTTTCTTTAATTTAATTACAGAAAATTTCAAACAAAAAACAAAATAATCTAAATAAAATCATGAAACCTCATGTACCCATCATCTAGCTTCCACAACTGTCAACATTCTACCATTTTTGTTTCATCTATATCTCCTGCCCAATTTCCAAGAGACTTGATAGTAACATTTGTATATTTCTTTTATCATTAAGAATGACATACATTAAAATACACGTATTTCAACTGCACAATTTTGAAAAAATTGATATATCCATGTAATCTACACCCATATCCAGAGAGTTCCCTTTACAATCAATTCTGCCCCTCCTCCACCTTAAAGGCAACCAGAATTTTGACTCACCTAGAACTTCATATACATATACAAATACATGTACATAAACTGTATACAGATCAGGAAGCAACAGTTAGAACTGGACATGGAACAACAGACTGGTTCCAAATAGGAAAAGGAGTACATCAAGGCTGTATATTGTCACCATGCTTATTTAACTTATATGCAGAACGCATCATGAGAACTGCTGGGCTGAATGAAACACAAGCTTGAATCAAGATTGCTGGGAGAAATATCAGTAACCTCAGATATACAGATGACACCACCCTTATGGCAGAAAATGAAGAAGAACTGAAGAGCCTCTTGATGAAAGTGAAAGAGGAGCGTGGAAAAGTTGGACAGCAAAAGAGACACAGATGTATAGAACAGTCTTTTGGACTCTGTGGGAGAGGGCGAGGGTGGGATGATTTGGGAGAATGGCATTGAAACATGTATATTATCATATGTGAAATGAATCGCCAGTCCAGGTTTGATGCATGATACAGGATGCTCAAGGCTGGTGCACTGGGATGACCCAGAGGGATGGGATGGGGAGGGAGGTGGGAGGGTGGTTCAGGATAGGGAACACATGTACAACTGTGGCAGATTCATGTCAATGTATGGCAAAACCAATACAATATTGTAAAGTAATTAGCCTCCAATTAAAATAAATAAATTTATATTAAAAATAAATAAATAAAATAAAATCTCAAAAAAAGAAAACAGAAAACAAAAGAAAAAGTTGGCTTAAAGCGCAACATTCAGAAAACTAAGATCATGGCACCTGGTCCCATCACTTATGGCAAATAGATGGGGAAAAAGTGGAAACAGTGGCTGACTTTATTTTTTTGTGCTCCAAAATCACTGCAGATGGTGATTGCAGCCATGAAATTAAAAGACACTTGCTCCTTGGAAGGAAAGTTATAACCAACCTAGATAGCATATTAAAAAGCAGAAACATTACTTTGTCAGCAAAGGTCCGTCTAGTCAAGGCTATGGTTTTTCCAGTGGTCATGTATGGATGTGAGAGTTGGACTATAAAGAAAACTGAGCACCGAAGAATTGATGCTTTTGAACTGTGGTGTTGGAGAAGACTCTTGAGAGTCCCTTGGACTGCAAGGAGATCCAACCAGTCCATCCTAATGGAAATCAGTCCTGGGTGTTCATTGGAAGGACCAATGTTGAAGCTGAAACTCCAATATTTTGGCCACCTAATGCGAAGAACTGACTCATTTCAAATGACCCTGATGTTGGGAAAGATTGCAGGCAGGAGGAGAAGGGGATGACAGAGGATGAGATGGTTTGATGATATCACCGACTCAATGGACATGAGTTTGGGTAAACTCTGGAAGTTGGTGATGGACAGGGAGGCCTAGCATGCTGTGGTTCATGGGGTTGCAAAGAGTCGGACATGACTGAGCAGTTGAACTGAACTGAACTGAAACATATATACAACATTTCATGTACATAAACATATATATATATATATAGTATGTATTCTTTTGTGTCTGGGTTCTACATTCAGCACAGTATCTATGAAATCCATCCTTGTGATTGTGTGTTTCAGTAGTTCTAATTTTGGGTTTTGTTTTGCAGAATGTATGAAGATATCATGGTTTATTTATCCATTTTTCTGTTAGTGAACACCTGAGTTATTTCCAGTTTGGGATTTTATGAATAAAAGGGATGTAAACACTCTAGTGCACATTGTGTGTGTGTGTAAATATAATTTTATTTTTCTTGAATAAATACCCAGAAGAATGGCTGGATCATCAAGTAGGTGTATATTAGTTAGTTTTATAAGAAACTGTTGGACTTTTTCCCATAGTGGTTGTAACTGTTTTCCACATCACCAGCTATGTAGGAGAGTTCTAGTTGCTCTACATCCTCATCCACATTAAATATTATCAGCCATTCTGAAGGGCATGTCAGTGTTACATTCTGATCCAGTCATACATAACTGGATAACACTAATTATCCAGTTAGGATAACCTAATATGTACATTTCTAGGCTGAGGACTGATCAGAGCCCAGTGGGTACCAATGACATTCTGATGTCTATGGTGTCACAAAGGCTACTCCCTGACCAGTTGGCAGCTGGAGCATAGGGGGACAGAGCTGGCAGGAATGAGCACGGGTGACTGGTGTCTTGAAAGGCTCAGACCAGCTAAACAGTTAAGCTAGGTCAATAGAGCAAAACATCATGTCTGGAAATAGAAGCTATCACAGCTCCGATGGGCTTAAGAAGCGTACAGTCCCCTGCACCATGAAAACTAAGCTGCAGTTCTCCAAGAGCCATGTGGATCACCACCTCCAGGGAAACCAGGATGCCCATAACCAGAACTTGACCACCCAAATTTACCTCTCTGCCATTCTCAAAAACGTGTCTTCCAACGTTCTGAAGCTGGTGAGCGATGAGACCCAGAGCAACTGCAAGATTCACAGGGCAAAGCACAACCACCCACAGCTCCAACACGTCTTTGACAAGGACGCCAAATCTCAGGTTCATGAAATGTTCTGATGTGGGAAGGACTGCTGATACCTGAGTCCCAGAATCTGGAGAGAGTCCACACTGGCCTATTCATCGCCAAAATCTCCCAAGGCCCAAGAAGCCCTGTGCTGTTAACACTTGCACGTGTTATTAACGAACTTAAATATATGGGTGTGCTTCTGGCTCCTCTCAGTTGTAATCCTGTTGAGTTGAAGGTATCTGTGAGGCGTCCAAGAGATGAGTCCACAGAGAGCTGGAGGGATAGAGGAAGTGGTCAGTGTTGGGGGGCTTGAAATGGATTACAGAGGAGTGGTTTCTCATGATAACTTTGTGGGGATTGCCCTGGTGGGGGGTAGGGTAAGTACCAGGTTGAATTGGGGGAGGGGGGAAAGAGGACTTCCTCATTGGCTCTGAGGAAGTAAGGGTTTGAGACCAGAAAGTTGGCTGGGGGCATTCTGGGCATGTTGACTTCCCAGAGTGATGGTGGTAGCTGAGGTGGAGCTGAACATGATGACTGGGGAGGGGTACAGAAAGTGTTGGTTGCTCATTCATGTGTGACTTTGGAACCCCATAGACTGTAGCCCTCCAGGTTCCTCTGTCCATGGAATTCTCCAGGCAAGAATACTGGAGTGGGTAGCCATATTCTTCTCCAGGGGATCTTCCTGACCCAGGGATGGAACCCAGGTCTCCCGCCTTGCAGGCAGATTCTTTGCCATCTGAGCCACCAGGGAAGCTTCATTCAAAAAGGGGAAGTCTACAGGTCAGAAGGAGATTTCAGTGGGGATGGGAAGGAGAGGGCTGAACAGCAATTGGCATGAACTTAATGGAGCAGAGACTTTTACAGGAAGAGTGAGGTGGGATGGAAGAAAGATTAAACAGGTATACAGAGGAAATTATGGTCATATTGATTTCATTTATTATCTATACCCGACTTCATTCCCAAAAATAGACTTGAAGCAGCAATTATTAGTTACATAGTGGCATGATGCTTCCTACAGAATGTATCCTTTTATCCTCTCTTACAAAAACATAAATAGGAATATTACATATAAGCCACTCTCTGGCCTTAAGGCAGGCAATTCAAGCAGCTCCTAATGATTATTAAATATTAATGAAACGATTTATTTCTTTTTTCAAACTTTTTGTGTGCTGCACGACTTATGGGATCTTAGTTCCCCAACCATAGATTGAACTCAAGCCCTGGCAGTGAAAGTGCTGCGTCCTAACCACTGGATCACCAGGGAATTCCCCATGAATTGATTTGTTAATGTGTTTCATTTTAAATACGATTATCAATCTCATTTTCGATGAAACACCAATGAATCTAATGATCATATATTTTATAGGACACCATAAAGTTTTAAGTAGCTGAATAAAGTTTTTAAAAGTATAAATATATTCCATGCATAAATTCTGTTCCAAGTAATGAGCTAAAAAAAAAATGCATAGGGAGATGGAGAGGGGAAGGATTGGGAGTTTGGGGTAAGCAGATACAAATTATTAAATAGTGAATGGATAAGCAACAAGGTCCTATTCTATAGCACAGGGGACTGTGTTCAATATCCTGTGATAAACCATAATGGGATGCTCAGGGCTGGTGCACTGGGATGACCCAGAGGGATGGTACAGGGAGGGAGGTGGGAGGGGGGTTCAGGATGGGGAACATGTGTACACCCGTGGTGGATGCATGTTGATGTATGGCAAAACCAATACAATATTGTAAAGTAAAAAAAAAATAAAGAATAACAAAAAAAATATTTATTTGAGCACACAATAAAGAATATGTAAAAAAAAAAAAAGAATATATACATATGTATATGATCCAAGTCATGCTTATGGAGAAATTTTGCAACCACTTCTGCACCAAATGTGAAGAACACTCCTCTGTCATTTTCACCCCAGCCTAAGACAACTTTATCGGGGTCAGACCACAAAAGATCACAAAGAAAACCTTGATCTGGTATATCAGTTGTTCGCATAATTTGCTGAATCCGCTCCGTAGATTGACAGTCTGGTGATAAACCTCCATGACAGCAGAATATTTTCTCATCCACGATGGCTGCTATCAGTAAACAGTTAAAACAGTCTGTGAAAGTTTTCCATAGTTTAATGTTATATCTTTTTTTACATTCATCATAAAATTCATAAATTCTATTGATGCTGGCACATTCATGGTTTCCTCTAAGAAGAAACAATTCCTGGGATATTTGATTTTGTAAGCCAACAAGAGGCAGATAGTCTCCAGTGATTGCTTTCCAATATATATATATATATATATACACACACACACACACACACAACTGAATCGTTTTGTTGTGCAGCAGAAATTAACACATTATAAACCAGCTATATTGAAATTTAAAAAGGAAAAGAAAATACAGTTCTTATAGACACGTTCATGCACTGTATTAAGTTCAAAACAGTTGTCATGGTGTCATAGTGGAAATCTGAGATTAATTTTTATGAATTATAATTATTCACCCTCCTTTGTGAGTGTCAACATTTGAGGTTTTTGCTTGTCCATTGGATGCTCAAAGACCACCCTTTGCTCTTTTCATAGAGGGGTGGTAAGAGGCCATCCAGATAACCAGAACAACAGAAAGATGGACTGAGTTCAAGACAGCAGTTCACCACTGACAGGCCGTGTGATCTCAGACATTCATTTATTTCCTCTGAACATCAGTTTCTCATCTGTAAAATGGGAATAATGAGTTCTTCCATCTGTGGGTTTTCACAAGAATTAAGACAATTTTTGCCTGTAAACTGCAGTTTAGCACAGTGCCCAGCACAGAGTACCTTTCATGAGTACATTCAACTTCTTCCATAAATACCACGTGTTTAGGCCTGCTTCCCTAAGACGCAGCTAGATCTGGTCCTTACATGATACCTGGCTGGATGCTGCGGCCACTGGCTCTGAAAACCATACCCTGCTAAACCTTGTAGAGAGATGAAAGAGTGCCTTGAAGATGTCAGAGTTAGAACAGAGAACTAGACAGTCCAGACACAGATTTCTTCTTGGTTGCCCACTGCCTGGTGACCTACACTCTCTCTGCTTTCCACCATTTGTACAGCAGAAGGCCCCACCTTGGCCTTTGCCTGTTACATAGTAGTACCCTGAGAATAAGAGTATTGGGGCTGACTTCACAGCTCTTTGCAGTATGTGCTTGTTATAGATCCAAGAAATCTTTCTTGCCACATGATTTCATTGTCCAAATGTTCATGCTACAAACTTGTGATCTGTTACAGAGACCCATGAAGCTCTCCTAGCATCAGCCAAAGCCAACTCTTCCTCTGCTCTTCGTTGCAATTGACAAACAGCCCTGTCCGCAATAACTGCCTATGGAGATTCACCTTTAAGATTACTACCACCACCCCACCCCAAAATGAAGTATCTGTTTGTCTAGGGCATTGGTTTCTCATATTACATTGTCCTTCAGCCTACAGAGAGTGCCTCTATGGTGGGTTATGCCAGGGAATTAATTACTATACTAAGATCATAGCATGTTGGCTAGATAGCTGTTCTGTGCTGTGCTGTGCTGTGCTTAGTCGCTCAGTCATGTCCAAAGTTTTAGAAACTGCTTTTTGAACCTATAGTTGTTGCTTGTAGCACAAAACATAATCTCCTGGATGCTTCACTGAGCAGCACAACAAAGGATATTAATAGTCTCAAGAAGCCATAGTAGGTGGGTAAACCATGCCAGGGTTAGCAACTCCCTGTGGCCGGGTCATCAGGCCTTCCAGTCCATGCAATGGCCCAGAAGTAGGGGTTGGTTATGACTCTTGGAAGGAGGCAGGCTTCTGAGGTCTTTCGAACACGCTTTGATTTCTGCAGTAAAGTTTGGAGGCTGAGCATGTAGGAGCTCAGGTTAGAAAGCCCTTTGGGGAGTCACATAGGTGAGAGAGAATCAGAGAAATACTCCAATGCCTTTAAGGAATTATTCTTCAGCTATGCTTGCAGTTTTTACAGGAAACCTGGGGACTATGACAGACATAGTACCCAGCTTATCTTTTGCCTCTTCATTTCCTTAATGGTATCTTGTGAAGAGGAGACATTTTTAATTTTTATGAAATATAATTTTTCAACATTTAATCTTATTTTCTGTTATTACATGTAAATTACATGGACTATTTTTACCTTCTAGGCTAGGATAATCACACTCAGTCAAAATGTATTTTCTATTTTACGTATTAGATACAATTGCTAATATTTGATACAAATTTTTGGATTTGTCCTCCTGGTGGAATACCTTTAACAAGTTTTGGTATCAGGGTTATTCTATTTTCTGAAAGACTTTGTATAAAATTGTTCTTATTTCTTTTTGATATGTTCAATAGAATTTACCAGTGAGATAATCTGAGACGGGTTTTGTTTGTGTAGATGTTTCTAATAAGTTCAATTGCTTTGACAGGTATAAGGCATTCAGATTTTCTATTTCATCTTGTATCAGTTTTGATTGTCTTATTTTTCAAGTGCATTTTTTTCTCACTTGTCTAATGTACTGGCATAACATTTCCCTTTTGACATCTGTAGAACCGATGGGGATATCTGCTCCTTCATTCCTAGTACTAATTATTTGCTTTAATTCTGTTTTTTTTTTAAGTCAGTCTTCCTAGGGTTTCATCACTTTTATTAACCTCTTCAAAAACTAACATTTGACTTAGTAAGCTTTTTGTGTTGTTTTTACATTTTTTATTTCATTGATGTCTGCTCTTTATAATTTTTTTTCATTCTACTAACTGGATTCAGTTTGGTATTATTTTTCTAGGATCATAAGATAGAAATGTAACAATTATTTTTACTCATTCTTTCTCTGTTATATAAACATTTATTATAAATTTCCTTCCAAGCATGCTTTAGCTGCCAATCACAAACTTTGTTGTTTTGTATTTTCATTTTCTTTCCATTTGAACTACCTTTATCTACCTTTTGATTTCTTATTTGTACTGTGAACTACCTTATCTACCTTTTGATTTCTTATTTGTACTGTGAACTACCTTATCTATTTTCTTATTTGTACTGTGAACTACCTTATCTACCTTTTGATTTCTTATTTGTACTGTGAACTACCTTATCTACCTTTTGATTTCTTATTTGTACTGTGAATTATTTAGAAATATGTTGCTTTATTTCCAAATAATTAGGGCTCTTCTAGTTTTATTATTGCAATGGATACCTAATTTCACTGTAATCAGAAAAATAAACTTACAAAAAAAACTTCTGAAATTTATTGAAACTTGATTGATATCCTTGTATATGTGTATCTTAGTACACATTTCATGTGTATTTAAAAAGGATGCATACTCTGCAGTTGTTTGATGTTACATTTTATAAATGCCAATTAGGTTGAAGTGGTTGATAGCATTCTACAAATCTTCTATATGTTTAGTTATTTTTCATTTAGCTCTATCAATTATTGAGACAGGGTATTTATCTCTGATTATGTTTTAGGGTTTATCTTCTTCTCTAATATAGTCAAATTTGTTTTAATGACATTTTGGCTGTATTTTAGGCATATGCAGAGTTAGAATTCTTATTTTCTCCTAAGATATTGTCTATTATCATTAAGAAATGCCCATCTTTCTCACTAATAAAACTGTCTTGAATTTTATTGGTATAATCAATCCCGATTTCTTATAGTATTATTTATATATTGTTTTCCATCTTTTAACTTTCAGCCTATTTGTGAATATTCATTTAAAATTCATCTTTTGTAGACAGCATATGTTGTTTTGTTTGTCTGTTTAAACTATATTTTTTACATTCCCCCCCACAGCTTTATTGAGATATTATTGACACATAACATATGTGAGTTCAAGGTTTACAATGTGATGACTTGATACACATATATATTGCAAGATATCACAATAAGGTTAACACCTCCATCCCCTCATATAATTACACACTTATTTTCTGTGGGGAGAATATTTACAATCTAGTCTCAGCAATTCTCAAGTATATAATACAGTATTGCTAATTATAGTCACCATTCTATATATCAGATCACCAGAGCTATTCATATTTTATTTAGTTGAGAGTTTGTACCCTTCGACCAACATCTTCCCATTTCCCCTACCCTCTAGCTCCTGCAACCACCACTCTATTCTCTATAAGTTCAGCGTTTTAGATTCTGCATATTAGTAAGACTACACAGTATTTGTCCTTCTTTGTCTTATTTCTCTTGGCAAAATGCCCTCAAGGTCCATCATGTTGTCACAAATAGCAGGATTTCCTTCTTTTTCATGGTTGAATAATATTCTTGTGTGTATGTGTGTGTCTCACATTTTGTATATCTCACATTCTACTTATCCATTCATCCATCAGGGGACATTTAGGTTGTTTGTAAGTTTTGGCTATTGTGAATAATGCTGCAATGAACATGGGGGTATGGATATCTCTTTCAGACAGTGGTTTCATATCCTTAAGATGTACACCTGGAATTGGGATTGCTGGATCATATGGTATATTTATTTTTAGTTTTTTTGAGGAATCTCCATACTGTTTCCCATAGTGGCTGTGCAAATTTACATTTCCACCAACAGTGTTGAAGGGTTCCCTTTTCTTCACATCCACAGCTTCATCAGCACTTACATTTTGCCTTTTGACAATAGCCACTCAAATGGGTATAAGGTCATACCTCATTGTGTTGATTTGCATTTCCCTGAATATTAGTGATGTTGAACAACTTTTCACATACTCGTCAGCCATTTGTACATCTTCTTTAGAAAAACATTTATTTGAGTCCTTTGCCCATTTAAAATCAGATTCATTGGGGTTTTTTTGTTTTTGTTGTTGAGTTGTATGAGTTCCTTCCATATTTTGGATATTAACCCCTTATCAAATAGATGGTTTGCAAATATTTTTCTCCCATTCCATAGGTTGCCTTTTCATTTTGCTGATTGTTTCTTTTTTTTTTTTCCAGAAGCTCTTTAGTTTTATGTCATCCCACTTGTTCATTTTTGCATTTGTTGCTTGCACTTTTGCTGTCATATAAAAAAAAATAATTGCCAAGACCAATGTCAAGGAGCCTTTAAGCCTTCTTGGAGTGTCCCTGACTCAAGAGCTAATATATCTCCTCTACCATGGTACTATCTTCCTGACAACTCTAACCTATGTCCTTTGTGTGATAAAGTTTTTCACTCTGGCTGGTGAGAGCACAGAATATTCCCATCCCTACGGGAGCTTTGGAAATTGTTCAGCCTAGTGCTTTACGTGATTCTATTTCCTGTGCCTGGTAGTTTCCTCTCATGCATGCACAGGAATAATAAGCTGAGAGCTCAAGGGAACACCTTTACAGATCTCTGGAGTTTTCTTTCTGCAGCTTTCTCCTCTCTGCTACTCTATCCCATGATTACCAGCTGCACTGGCCTCCCTGAATCTTGTTCTTTAGCTTTTCAATTCAGCAACACCACAAGGCTGTGCTTGGCTCCCACTTCCCTCTGCATTGTAGCTTAGAAAAACCTCCCAGCCATACGTTGGAGCAATTTGAGGGATCGCCTCATTTATTTCTTTTCTCCTTGTGATAATAGTCCTATGCTTCCTGTTGTCCAGCCTGAAAAGCTGATTCGTTTATTTTATCCAGTTTTCTAGTTGCTTAAGCCAGAAGAGTAAATCCCATCTTGATCACTCTACCATGGATGACTGTAGAACTCTGTGACAAATTTCATGGCTTCATGTTTCGTGCTGATCTTTTAAAGCTTTTCTTTTATTTCTTTAAATACAGCAAGCATAGCTCTTTTATAGTTGATTACAGATTGTTCCAATTTCTCAGGTCTTTCTTGATTATGATTTTCCTATTGTTGCATAACAAATTACTGCAAATTTAGTCACTTAAATCCACAACCAATTACTAGCCCACAGTTCTGCCTGTCAGAAATTCGGGCAGAATTCTTTGCTTGGTGTTTCACAAAGCTAAAATCAAGGATCTGGGCAGGCTGCATTCTCATCTGCAGCTGAGAGTCTCTTCCAAGTTGACGTTGTTGCGGCAGAATTACATTTCTTGCTGTTGTATAGGATTGAGTTGGCTCTTTTAGTGTTTACTGTCAGCTGGGGGGCACACTTGTTCCCAGATACTGTGCATTCCTGGCCATGTGGCTTTCTTCACCTTCAAAGCCAGCAACAGAGATTTTCCCTGTGCCAAATCCCGCTCATGCATGCTTCAAATCCCTTCAACAGAAAGAGTCCTATAAATTGTCCTCTGTGGGTCTGATTAATTCAGGCCCACAGAGGATAATCTCCCTATCTTAAAGTCAACTGATTTAAGACCTTAATTATATCTGCAAAATCCCTCTACAGCAGCACCTAGATTAATGTTTGATTGAATAGCTGGGGACAGAATTTGGGGGACCTCTAAGGGGCTGTGTTCATAGAATTTTGCCTATCACATGTGATATGTTTCTATTGCCTGTGGTTTCTGTTGATTCCTGTTCTTAGTGTCCTGTTTCCTTATGTATCTAGTTACAGTTGCCTGTTTTCTCAATATTTGATAAGAAATGTTGTTAGCAGGAATTACATGAAGCCTAGAATGATAGCTTTCTCCTATGGAAGACTTTTTGTTTGCTTACAGCAGGAGCCTGTGGGCACTGCTTTTCCAGGAATACCTTAATAGATATTTAAGGTTTGTGCAGACCACCCAGGACCATTTATGGTCCAATTTACTTCTAATTCACCTTTAACCCAAGAATTAGAGTGGGTGGTAATTTATTCAATCTTTCCCTCTAGGAGGATCCTGGGATTTGATCATCCTCCTCCTCATCCCATAGGCCTTGGGTGGCTCAGATGGTAAAGAATCTGCCTGCAATGCAGGAGACCCAAGTTCAATCCCTGGGTCAGGAAGATCCCTTGGAGAAGGAAATGGCAGCCTGCTCCAGCACTCTTGCCTGGAGAATCACATGTATAGAGGAACCTGGTGGACTACTGTCCACGGGGTTGCAAAGAGTCTGACATGACTCTTTCACTTTCTTTCTCTTCATCCCAGGGTATTACCCAAAATGCAGATCAATTTTATGGCTGTTTCTTTCAGAGTAGAAAATACGCTCAGAACCAAAGTCACTCTGAATGTTGGGATTCCCTCTTCATTCTCCTCTTCTCCTAGAATATGGATTTTTCTCTAGTTCTTTTGTGCTTCATTAATATGACTTTTATATTGCATCCGACTTTTTAGATGTACTCTATAGATTATTCTGATTGTCTAGCTGCCAATTTTAAAAGTGGATGCCATCTCCATTGTTTCCTAGTTCTACTGTTATTTTTAAGGAGCTCAATGCCATTTTGATTCCTGTTCTCTTATATGTGACCAATTTTTTTTCTCCGTGGAACATTTAGCATTCAATCTTTAGCTCTGGTTTTGTATAATTTCATGATGATGTACCTAGTATGGATAATTTTTCCAATTTATTGTGCTGAACACTTAGTGGGTTCTTTGATCTAGAAACTCATATCCTTCAGTTCCAGGAAGTTGTGTCATACACTTTATAATTTCCTTGTCTATGACTTCACTATTCTTTATTTCTAAAACTTTAGTTAGTAGGATGTTTGGCTTCTTGTAATGATTGTCTAATTTTTTTGTCTTTATTCCCTTGTATTCCCTTTATTCCCTTTTCCCCTTTTTCTTCTATTTCACTGAGATTTGCTCAAATTTATCTTCCAATCTTTCATTAAATTTTCACATCAGCAATTACATCTTTAATTTCCAAGAGCTCTACCTTGTTTTCAGAATATTCCTTTAAAATAGCATCCTGTTCATGTTCAGTGATGGGATTTTCTCTGATTCTCAGAGGATATAAATTACAGTGTCATTTAAAGTTTCATTTTTATTCCTTGCATCATCTCTATTTCCTCCAAGTTCTTTACTTTTGTTCATTTTGAACTCTATTGTTAATATTAGTGCTTAGTCATTCAGTTGTGTCCGACTCTTTGCAACCCCATGGACTGTAGCTCGCAAGGCTCCTCTGTCTATGGGGATTCTCCAGGCAAGAATACTGGAAAGGTTTGCCATGCCCTCCTCCAGGGGATCTTCCCGACGACCCAGGGATCAAACCCAGTTCTCCCACACTGCAGGTGGATTCTTTACCATCTGAGCCACCAAGTGGCCCAAGAATACTGAAATGGGTAGCCTATTCCTTCTCCAGGGGAACTTCCCAACCCAGGAATCGCTTAATATTGCAGTCTTTGCTTAAATATGTGTGATTATTTGCTATCCATTCATATTTATTATTGAGTTACTAAAAATCTCACTGGAATTTCTATATTTGGGAAATAAGATTTTCTGTATGTGAAATACATCATAAATCAGGAACTTCTTTCAGTGGGAGACACCTAAATGTACGTGCTTGCGTGTGTGTGTGTGTGTGTGTGTGCAGCATTTTGTTTAGGGCCAGTTTTCACAGAGAAGATTTCTCTCATCTCTAATCTTTAGGGCCCCTGTTTTGGGAGCCAACAGAGAAAATAGGGTTGTGGGCTCTCAGTGTTCAATATGAAAACTTGCAACCAATTCCCTTATTTTCAGTATAGAACCTTACTTCAGACCTCAGTTCAGTCTGAGGTCTGGTATCCTCCAGTCCAAAATCGCTCCTGTCATTTCACTCTTTTGTCTTTTCTCTATACATATGTTTCATTCTTATAGTGACAAAGTGGCCTTCTCTGAAATCCTTTAGATTTCCCTCTTCCATATCAGTTACTTTCGTGAGGCTGTGGAAATATCATGGTGGCAACTCCATGCCAGCATTCTATTCTAAGTGCCTTCTTCAGTCATGTAAGTGACCCAGTGTCTCAGTGTTTCAAAGTCAAGTTCTTGGGGGAAAAAGTCAAATTAACCCAACTTAGATCAAGGATTCCATTTTGGTCATATCAGGTTCAAGGGAGGAAAGCAAGTCATACACAGCTTATAGGAACATTTTAAAACTTCTAAATAGCAGAAAAACATCATAAACAAAATTAAAAGGTGAATTACAAACTGGGAAAAAATTTGCAATCCATATAACAGACAAAAGATTAATAGACACACAGATGAAGAGACAATACATACTAAGAGAACTAAAATAAACACCTGGTAGCAGAAAAATGGGCAAAAGGTATGCAAATACTGTTCACACTAATGACTAATAAATGTATGCCAAACAGTCAACACCAAACAGTAATGAAAAGAACAAAATTTAAACAGAAAAGTTTTCACCTAGGAGATAAAAAGAGATAATGATATTCAGGATTAGTGGTAACCCATGAACCCAGGCACCCTCAGACACTGCTAATAAATGGTATCATCTTTCTTGTGGCTGTTTGGCATTATACCTCAAAGGGATTAAAAATAAGCATTCCTGGGGGAATGAAGAACTTGGTGTCCTGGGCTCTTAGGCAGAGCCTGGGGTTTGGCCACGGGGTGCTGGGGGGCGTGGGATGCTAACAATACGCAGCTGAGGCCCAGTGTGGGATGAGGTCCCCAGTCAACCAAAATGGAGCACCAGTGCCAAGACTCTCAGTGGGCCTTAGATCACCTTTTCTTTGGCTGAGAGTACTCCTGGGGAGTCTGAGGACCCCACAACCAAGGACCCCACAATTCTTGCCCTTAGGATCTGCAAAGCCAAAGGTCCCTTTGACTGCATTGATCATCAAGATGGGCACTTCACCTGGATTATTACATTTAATCTTCACAGATTCATGGAGTGAGTGCTACTAGTTCACTGGACCTTACAAAAGATGTCACTATTACTTTTGAAGATCAACAAGAGATAATACATTTGCGCAGACTGACTAAAGCCCAGAACTAAAGGAAGAAAAAGAAGGGGTAAAGAAACAATTCCAAAATGTAGAAGATGCTTGTGATGACATCAGGCTGGTGGATGACGGCCTAATGACACCTTATCCCATTGGTGATGCTTTCACCATTTTCAAGAAGAAACATCATAAATGTTAGAAGAAGCAAAGAAAAATTTGCAAGAGGAAAATGACATCTTAGAGTTCATAGTGGAATCAATTCAGCAAGTGTGAGCAGATTGGAAAGTTCAATTACATGCCAAAATCAGGAGCAACATAAACCTTAAAGCTGAAGAAGATTAAACGTTCTATACGTTTTTATTTTGGCCATACCCATGGCTTGCAGGATCTTAGTTCCCCAACCAGGGATGGAACCCCAGCCCTTTGTAGTGGAAGCATGGAGTCCTAACCACTGAATTGCCAGGGAAGTCCCAGTATACTTTTAAAAATTTGTTTAATACATCTGAATATTGTTTAAAATGAAAA
This sequence comes from Bos javanicus, assembly GCF_032452875.1. NCBI lineage: Eukaryota > Metazoa > Chordata > Mammalia > Artiodactyla > Bovidae > Bos > Bos javanicus. The sequence continues at coordinate 22,155,824 of NC_083897.1, forward strand.
ACTAAACATTTCTTTTGACCCAGAAATTCCACTTCTAAAAACCGCATCCTAAGAAAAATATACATGGATATATATTAAAACCTACACGTGTTCAACAGAATATTATTAACAATAGAGAAAAACAGTAAACATCCTTAATGTCCAACAGTGGAAGACTGGTTAAAAATATGTGGGGTGCATGCATTGAAGGGAATAATGGAATATAATATATACAATATTATATATAATAATGGGGTATATTTATTCAGTATGTATATACATATTTATTAACATTCAGGTTCTAAACAATTTAACTACATGAATTATGTCATTTTAAATTTAAAAACAAGTTACAAAATCTTATTTATCTACCATCTTCTTATTTTTGTAAAAATAAAGTAATACATAAAAATGAAAGGCTATCCATGGTTGGATGGCATCACTGACTCAATGGACATGAGTTTGAACAAGCTCCATGAGCTGGTGATGGACAGGGAAGCCTGGCGTGCTGTAGTCCATGGGGTTGCAAAGAGTCGGACACAACTGAGTGACTAAACTGAACTGTTCCATTCTCAGTGGAGAAGGAAATGTCAACCCACTCCAGTATTCTTGCCTGGAAAATCCCATGGACAGAGGAGCCTGGCAGGCTACAGTCCATGGGGTAACAAAGAGTCAGACAGGACTTAGGCACCGAACCATCCAGTCTCAAGCAAATAATAGTTATCTCTGGACAGTGACATTCAGTTCAGTTCAGTCGCTCAGTCGTGTCTGACTCTTTGCGACCCCATGAACGGCAGCATTCCAGGCCTCCCTGTCCATCACCAACTTCTGGAGTTTACCCAAATTCATGTCCATTGAGTCGGTGATGCCATCCAACCATATTATCCTGTTGTCCCCTTCTCTTCCTGCCTTCAATCTTTCCCAGCATCAGGGTCTTTTCAAATGACTCAGCTCTCCACATCAAGTGGCCAAAATATTAGAGTTTCAGCTTCAACATCAGTCCTTCCAATGAACACTCAGGACTGATCTCCTTTAGGATGGACTGGTTGGATCTCCTTGCAATCCAAGGGACTCTCAAGAGTCTTCTCCAACACCATTGTTTAAAAACATCAATTCTTTGGCACTCAGCTTTCTTTATAGTCCAACTCTCACATCCGTACATGACTACTGGAAAAACCATAGCCTTGACTAGACGAACCTTTGTTGACAAAGTAATGTTTCTGCTTTTTAATATGCTGGATAGCGACATTAGGAATCACTTTACTCTTTTTTTAAAAAATTCCACTGAGAACACATATCTCTTTTGTAAATATAAATCCAAGTAAATATTATTTTATTTATTAAGTAAAGAGGTCTGGTATTGTGGAATAGTTTATTGGTCACTTCAAAGCACAAGGGTCTTACAATAGACAAACACTTGCTTGTCCTAATTTTCAGGTCTGTACAGACCTGGAATTTCTGTGCTGAGCGCCAAGTAGTAAATGAGAGACCAGGCTGCTCTGCTACATGGGGAGACAGGGAGAAGTGGGCACTAATGGGGAAGTGATCTTTTTTTTCTGAGCTCAATCAGTCTTTTTGTTTGTTTGTTTGTTTGTTTGGCTATGCCATTTGAAGGACTTAGTCCCCCAACCAGGGATGGAACCCAGACCCCCTGCCTTGAGAGTGTCGACTCTTAACCACTGGACCACCAGGGAAGTCACTCAGTCAGTCTTATAATCATAAAAATTCTTCCCAGAGTCTGTCAGTCAGTTGTCTCTCAATCTGACTTTTCACTGCTGCCGAGCTTTCATTTTTATGTGCCTTCATCGGCATTTTAGAGGGAAACTATGCGGCTGCAACAGACATGCTCTCCTGAAACCCTTTTAAAACTGAATGTATCAGAAAAATTCTCTATTTTGAGCTACCATTCTCTTATCATGTATGGTATGATGGTATCTCACCTGGGCCTTTTTTTTCTTTTATGTTATTGCTTCATAGAGATCAGTAATTCCTCCCACTTCATTGTCACTCTAGGGAGGTGGGCATGGATTCCTGACATACAAGGGAAAATGGTCTCATTTTTGTGTGTTTATCCCAGATCTCTGAAACAGAGGATCGGCAGCTTGCCCCAGAAGCAGAAGGAAGGAGTGTGACAGGCAGGGAATTGGCTCTGTGTTGAGTCCTGCCTCCAAGGCCACAGGTGCAAGCCTTGCGCCAAGACCACAGAAGCAGAGCCCAAAACCAAGGTCACCTCCAAAGCTGACTGACCCCCTTTGTACCCATTGCCAAAAGCCCCCTGATAATTACTAACAAGCTTCCTGATTCCCAATTAGGCAAAAACGTGCACTCCAGTAAACACCTTATAGCGCCCCAACCAGTCACCTAACGCAAACTTTCCAGCAGGAATTGTCCCTGTCTTGAGGTTATAAAGATTGGTTACTGACCCATGAACGCTTTCAGCTTTCCCTGGTCTGTCAGGAGGTTGGCCCACTGCCTTCTCAGAGCCCATTTTATCTCTGCTATTTGTTCTTAATAAACTCACACCTTTCTGAAATGCCCTTGTCTGGAAATTCTTTTCCAACCTGTGCTCAACCTTTTCCAACCTGCCTCAACATTCTGGGAGCAACAGAGTCTGGTCATTTCCGAAGATCGTCTCTGGAGGCTAAGGTTGCTTTGGCTCTGGATTTCTGAATCGTGACTCTGAGGTATTTTCTGAAATATTGTTAGGAGCCCAAATGTTATAGAATATATAAGGCCGTAGAATCAGTTCTGGGGCTTCCCAGGTGGCTCACTGGTAAGAATCCACCTGCCAATGCAGGATACACAAGAGACATGGGTTCAATCCCTGGGTCAGGAAGATCCCCTGGAGAAGGGAATGGCAACCCACTCCTGGATTCTTGCCTGGAGAATCCCATGGACAGAGGAGCCTGGCGGGCTACAGTCCATGGGGTCACACAGACTGAAGTGACTGAAGTGACTTAGCAAGCACACACAGAATCAGTTCTGCCCTCTTGGTCTATGGGAATCACCTTGTAGTTGTTACTATATTTTGGGTAAAATCACCCTGAAAGTTAGATTACACCTATAGGGAAATTAAGGCAACTGCATGAAAAAAATAACTGTACAGAGATCCCACGTTTGACATAGCATGTGTTAATAAAATCACTCTGACCATTGTTCCTTCATAATGAAACTACAAAGTCTTTTCACTTTGCAATGAAAATATTTGCTTTCAAGCTTTATAATGTATGGAAAAGTGTATCCCCACTGTAGATTTTATATTGTGTTTATCTTTATGCTGCTGCTGCTGCTGCTAAGTCACTTCAGTCGTGTCCAACTCTGTGCGACTCCATAGACGGCAGCCCACCAGGCTCCCCCGTCCTTGGGATTCTCCAGGCAAGAACACTGGGGTGGGTTGCCATCTCTTGATGCTAGTGTGTTTTATTTCTTGTTTTTAAAATTATATGAAGATTTCTTTTTGCAAGGTTGTATAAAGACTGGCAATGGCACCCCACTTCAGTACTCTTGCCTGGAAAATCCCATGGATGCAGGAGCCTGGTAGGCTGCAATCCATGGGGTCGCTAAGAGTCAGACACGACTGAGCGACTTCACTTTCACTTTTCACTTTCATGCATTGCAGAAGGAAACGGCAACCCACTCCAGTGTTCTTGCCTGGAGAATCCCAGGGATGGGGGAGCCTGGTGGGCTGCCATCTATGGGGTCGCACAGAGTTGGACACGACTGAAGCGACTTAGCAGCAGCAGCAGCATAAAGACTGAAGATTCAAATAAATGTACAATAAAATTTGAAAATTTTTTTCACAGAATATGATTTTTAAAATCCTGAATGAGTGTTAAAACGTTTTGGCTATTTAAAATTACTTATAATAAATTAAAACACCACTCCTTGTAAAGAACAAACATATGGACACCAAGGGGGGAAGGAGGGCGTGGGATGAATTGGGAGATTGAGATTGACATATGTACACTATCAATACTGTGTATAAAATAGATAACTAATGAGAACCTATTGTATAGCACAAGGAACTCTACTCAGTACTCTGTGGTGACCTAAATGGAAAGGAAATCCGAAAAACAGGGGATATATGTATATATACAGCTGATTCACTTTGCTGTACAGAAGAAATCAACACAACATTGTAAAGCAACTACACTCCAATAAAATTAATTTAAAAATAAAATTTAAGAAAACACCACTCTAAAATGTTTGGCTAAAGTGGTAGTAAAATGGATGGATAGGATGTCTGGTTACATGTGGCTCTTATAGAGATTGGGAAGTGAATCATTCTTAGAAGGTCACTGAAAGTTTCTCTTAATATAATTTGCTTGAACATGTCAAAATTTGGGGTTCACCAAAAAGTTAGCTCGGGTTTTTCCAAAAGATGCTATGGAAAACCTGAATCATTTTTGGGGCCAACCCAAATAAACTTCTTTTGATTTACATATTTGCTTTTAATTCCAATACCTTATGTGTGTTATGTATGTATCATTCAAATGTATCGTTAAGTTATGCGGTTTTATGTTTGAAATGGAGCAAATGGAAAAATGTAAAAACTATCATTCAAAAATAATGATGTCACTCTAGAGAGGAGTTGTGATTCAGTTTTCTGTGTGTCTCTGAATTATTCTTACCCAACTTCACAAACCTGAACAATCCTGAAAGCCAGTATCACATTCTTTTTTTTAGCTTAGAGAATGTCTGGATATTATCTAAACCTAATTCCAAATTTTACGGAAGAGAAAACTAAGATTTTCTAAGACTAAATATGTAACCTAGGATCATACACCAGAGTCTTAAAATCACTCTTTCCAGCATTTTTATAAGACAATGAAATGTACAATACCCAGCCTACAGAGGACACCATTGCAAAATCCCATGATGGTAAAATCCTGTGCTCATTTGTGGAGCAACTATTTTCTCTCTGTGAAGAAAGAAGAATCAGAGCATCTACTGCTTCTACTATCCCTTAGCTCTAAATTGGGCTCAGAAATTTTCTCAAATGCCTATTTGGTAATTGCATAAAATCACAACCATTAGGAGTGAGTCACTCTACAGTTAAGCAAATTTTTATTGAGATTCCTTTATGCTAATCAAGGCTAATGGGCTGACCATGAGCAAAGGTATCAGCTAATGTAAATACATGGTCAAGTTATAAGAGTGGTGGTGCTTTTACTAATAAGCCAGTTTTTAATGAAACAGACTCCCTGAACCCCTGCACTGCCGCTATAGACCTGTCAATCCTTCACACTCCCTAAGGCCTATTCTGCCTAAGCTTTGACGTTAGCTAGCAGAAACTAAAAACGATTTTGTAATTCTTTCACAAAAATCTTTCTGGCATTTAGTGTCTTGTTAGGCACCTAAGCAGCAGATAAATCTCAGCTTCATGGAATCCGACTGGCTCTGTCTCTAATGGAGATGAAACTAAAGAAAAAGATCATCTCTTTCTGACACCATCATGATTTTCTGCAAAATTATGTGAATACATTATTGTCATTCTGATACACACCCTTCTAAGGTTTCCTTGTGGGCTTTTAGAGAATAGTTACTAATAGACTTCCCCGGGAATGCACTAGTTGTCTAATGATGACTCATTTTTCCATATAGTCTCTCCTATTCAGAAGGTATTTGTTGCCTCCAATTCTATAAGCACTGCCACCCCCATTTCCTTCCCCATCTCTCAGCCTAAAAATGCAGCTGAAAGAAAGCTAAAAGTGAAAGTTCACTGTAAAATTCTCCAGGCCAGAATACTGGAGTGGGTAGCCTTTCCCTTCTCCAGGGGATCTTCCCAACTCAGGGATCGAACCCAGGTCTTCCACACTGCAGGCCGATTCTTTACCAGCTTAGTCACAAGGGAAGCCCAGGAATACTGGAGTGGGTAGCCTATCTCTTCTTCCTATATCTTCCTGATACAGGAATGGAACCAGGGTCTCCTGCATTGCAAGCAGGCAGATTCTTTACCAACTGAGCTATCAGTGAAGCCCCCTCCCCCCGCCAAAAAAAAAATGCAGCTGTGACTTCAAAGCAATACACAGTTCCGTTCGATTTCATCTTGAATACACACATACCTGAAATATTTAAGAGGCCAGTTTGGATTAACGAAAATTTGATATTTCTGAATGTTTAGATGAATAGCAATAAAAAAATACTGTGTATAGAATGCCTTTATGCTTTCAAAAGAATTTCAAATCTATGGCTTCTCATGATCTTAGAACAGCACCGAAAAGTTCATAATAGCACATGTATTAGCACCCTCATTTTCCATGTGAGGATCCAGAGGCTCAGAGAGGCTGTGTTATTTTTCCCAACTTATTCACTGAGTTAAGTTTGGTAGCAGAGACTAGTATGGCCTTCCCCCATATCCTCTGCTTTAGCTCCTATCTGAAATACCTATAATAGAATTTGATGCACCTTTCCTGAGTTGCTTTGAAGATGTAAAAACCTCCCCATCTCCAACAAATGGAAGATGTTTAACTACTTGATGGCAATGAGCACATAGCCCCAAGCCTCCTGGACCCTAAGGACTGATAATGTTAACCCCTGTGACCTTACCATCGGCCGTTCAGAGACTGGCGCACAAGCTGATAGCAGACCCTGCAACCCCACTCTCTCACGGGGCTTTTAACAGTGCTTTGCCAAAACCCTTCAGTGAGTTGGGGCTTTTTAGGGCATGAGTCACCTGTCTCCTTGCATGGCTCTGCAGTAAACCTTTCTCTGCTCCAAACTCTGAATTTTCAGTTTGGCCTCACTGTCCATCGGGCACATGAAAATGCATTAACCCTAGCACCTACACACCTTCACTCCTACCTACAACCTACCTAAATGGCTTTTCTTCTACATGCAAGTAAAATGTTTCACTTTCTAGGCAATATCATTGATATTGGTGTTAGGCAATTCGCACCAAGGAATTGAATGGTATTCTTTAAATGAACTTTACCATAACCCATAACTAAATGAGTATTTCTAAAATGTTCTGTTGTAGCTATGCGTTCCGGGAAACAAACTCACTCAGAAGGACAATGCAGATAGTGGAGTGCAGTTTGTTACACCGGTGGGGCCAAGGCAGAGTCTCCTCTTAGCCAAGGACCCCAACCAGTTTTTGTGAAAACCTTATAAACCCTAAGTGTACTTGCTCAAACCCACCTCCCCAGATTCCTTGAAACTAGTCTGGACAAGGTAAAAGAGAGATACAATCAAAGTTAACCCATGATTCATGTGTCACGAGACTAGATAAACAGTGGATATTTATCAGTAGGCCTGTGGTCATATCCTGATAAACATAATGGAATTTACCACTTTGTTCTGTTACAGAGGTAATTAGCATATTCTTTTAGGCAACGGAGAGTCCAAGTACAAGTCCTGAGGCTCTTTTATCCTGGGGTCTGGTTTTCCATTGGTATGCCATTTCTATAGACACTGGGTACAAAGTTCAGCGTCCACTGGGAGGATGACCATGCATGTAGCCTAATGTTTACAGCCTGGCCTAAGATGGAGTCCAGCTCTGTTTCCTCCTTCAGTTCAAAAAGAGTTCGCAAAAAATTGTTATTGCAAAACTATTCCTGAAATATTTGGAATTCTAAATAGAAAAGGCAAGAAGTCAGAGGATTCTAGGGAGAAGGAGAAAAAACAGTCCATCATTTTCTGATCAAAAGTTGGCTTTTTAAATATGACAGAGTGAGAGGAACCAGGTTACTACTCCCATTTAGCACACTGAAACAACTGTTTCTAGTGATGAGTAGAAATCCATGAAAGTTGAAGAAAAAGGCATTTTCACTCTTTCATAAGACATTGTGTTTCCTTGTTATCAAGTCCAAGCTCACTCTGCTCACCGCACAATAGGCCAATGAATCCGAGAGACAAGGTGTTGAGGCAAGGAAGAGCCAGCAGACTGAGAAGATGGCAAGCTAGTGCCTCAAAATACCATCTTATTGGGGTCTGGATGCCAGGTTGTTATCTCTGATCTGAGAGAGAGAAGCAATGAGGAACTAAAGTCAAAAAGCAGAATAGAGAGGGAGATGCAGTGGGGAAGTAAAGTGAAAGAGTCTTCAGTTTTGCAAAACATCTCCAAGGGAATGGCCAGCCTTCAGAAGGTGTGTGTTAATCTCTTTTATTCACAGGTGGGCAGGGACAAACTATCTCTCCAGGAGCTGAACAAAGGCACTTTACAGTCAAGCAAGGGAGCAGGTCTGTCTAGTCATAGCAGGGACAAAAGTCCATCTAGTTAAAGCTATGGTTTTTCCAGTAGTCATGTATGAGTGTGAGAGTCGGACTATAAAGAAGCTGAGCACCGAAGAATTGATGCTTTTGAACAGTGGTGTTGGAGAAGACTCTTGAGAGTCCCTTGGACTGCAAGGAGATCCAACCAGTCCATCCTAAAGGAAATCAGTCCTGAATATTCATTGGAAGGACTGATGCTGAAACTCCAATACTTTGGTCACCTAATGTGCAGAGCTGACTCATTTGAAAAGACCCTGATGTTGGGAAAGATTGAAGGCAGGAGGAGAAGGGGACGACAGAAGACGAGATGGTTGGATGGCATCACTGACTCAATCAATGGACATGCGTTTGAGTAAACTCCGGGAGTTGGTGATGGACAGGGAAGCCTGGTGTGTTGCGATTCATGGGGTTGCAAAGAGTCAGACACGACTGAGCGACTGAACTGAACTGACTGAGGGGAGCAGGGTCCTCCAGACCAACCATTGAGTATGATTATAATAATAAAAGCAAGTCATAGAAACAGTTTCCAACATAGAGTCAGAGTTGGCTTCCTCCCTGCAACATCCTCTTTACTGCTCTCTCACTTAATTGCAAGTCTTGGACCTAGTGTGTTGGCTCTGTTTAGAAGCTTTGCTTTTCTGATACTTGGAACTCCAGGGAAACCCATTTTAATCACTGCCACTGGTTCTACCAAGCTTAGAACATCCTCCTTGTCTCATATTTATTGATCATCTCTCTCATTCCTTACCTTTATCATGCTACCTTTCAGTTTGGGGGATAGTATGGTGTCCTTATTAGAAACAAGGATTTAGGGATCAGATCCCATGAGGTTTGATTTTATCCCTTGCTGCCCTCACCAGTTTCTAGCCACACGGCCTTGGATTTCTTACTCAAGGTCAGTGATTCCTCCTCTTGTAACATAGTGTTCATGTATTGGGTTGGCCAAACTGTTCAGGTTTTTCTGTAATTACTATTGGCCAATGCAATTTTAACTTGCAGGTGATTGGATGAAGATCACACAGCAGGTTTATGGCTGAGACAATCAGGGATGAGTGCTAAAAATGACTCAAATTGATCATTAAGCCAGACTGTTTACACTGAGAAAGGCTGTTTCTCTTCTTTGTTGCTATAGCTACCAAATTATAGATAGGTAGATAGATGATAGAAAAATAGATAAATAGACATAGATATTGACAGACAAAATCTACATTCCACTATGGCTAAATAATTATGCTACCATCCAAGTATAGAAGTTTCTCCCATATATATATGTGTGTGTGTGTGTGTGTTTGTCACATAGTTTCTGCAGTTCATTCAACTTGAATTCTTCTGGGACCCTAACTAGGATATGTAGGTTGCAAGTAACCTGACTAAAAATGACTTAAAACAATAGGGATTTATTGTCTCACTTGATAGAGCTCCATAGTTAGCCTTCTGCTGGGGTCTATAATGCAGGAGTCTCCGTTGATTTCTCTGCAATTATTTTGGCTTCCCCCTCATGGTTGCAAGATAGCTATCACAGCTCAAAGGATCACATTGTCAGAGGACCTGTCAAAAAGTGGGAAGAAGATACTTTCTCTTTTTGCATCCTCTGTTCTTCTTCAGAGAGGAAACGTTTCACAGAAGCACAGAATTCTCCCCTTGGAAGAATTCCTCTTACTTTTTTTTAAGACAAAATTGGGTCACATGTTCAACTGGAAACCAATCACTGGCAAGAGAGCAATGGGGTTACCATGCTTGGTTTAGATTGGAGCAGCTTTGGCATGTTGCTACTATCCTGAACAAAGTCAGAGTTCTGTTAGCAAGGTGGCAGAGGAGCACGGCTGTTGGACAGGTAATAACCAGCAGTGCCATGGAGATGCAGAGACTGGTATCTGGCAACATATTTCTGCCTGATGTAAACTTACACAAAGATAAACCTTCCCTGTGACTTAATACTGAAAAGGAAAGCCCAACAGGTTTACTAAAAAGTGATGTTGAACTATGGACCACTATTTTGTGTTTTTTTCTTTTTGATATAGAAGTGAAATTTAATATACAAAAACCACATAGGCTGAAGCTTAAGTTGGGAAGGAGGGTAATTTGGAGTATTAACAATTCATAGAACTTTTCAAGTTTGAAAGGAACATTAGAAAATATTTATATTTACATTTCAGAATCCTCTGTATAGTGTGTGTTTTCAATAGAACATCCATGTTGAAAAATTGTTTCCTTCTTTTTGAAAGTGAAAGTGTTAGTCATTCAGTTGTCTCCGACTCTTTGTGACCTCATGGACAGCAGCCCACCAGGCTCCTCTGTCCATGGGATTTTCCAGGGAAGAATGCTGGAGTGAGTTGCCATTCCTTTCTCCAGGGCATTGTCATGATCCAGGGATCGAACCCGGGTCTCCAGCATTGCAGGCAGATTCTTTATGGTCTGAGCCACTGGGGCATCTTCAGCCCTCTTCTTGAACCCTTTCAATGATGGGTGTCTCACAGTTTCCTGATGCAGTCCAGTGCTCTTTTAAACAAGCCTATTAAATAGTTCAAGTCTGTGCTGAGCCCCAAATCTATCTTCAACCATTCATCCTAGTATTTGAATGTAGGACCATATGGAACTAATCTAATCTCTAAGTTCCAGACATCCAGACATTGCTCAGTCTGTCTTCCATGTAACAACCCTGCAAGTAATTGAAGAAAGCTATTGGGTAATTTTTTATTGTGTACTTTTGTGTCTTTTCTTCTTGAAATCATTCATCCCCAGATCTTGCATAGTTTCATAGTCCATCACAATCCTGGCCCCTTGCTTGTAGCTTTTGCTCATCTTTTTTAAATTTTTAGTATTTATTTATTTATTTTACTTTTTGCTGCACTGGGTCTTAGTTGTGGGAGGCAGGACTCTCTAGTTGAGGTGCTCAGGCTCAGTAGTTGCAGTGCTCAGGCTTAGTTGCCCCACGGAATATGGGATCTTAATTCCCCAACCAGGGATTGAATCCGCCTGCGTTGGAAAGTGTATTCTTAACCACTGGACCACCAGGAAGTCCCAGCCTTTGGTCATCTAAAGAGGGCAGCCAAAGAAGAATGACAAGTGCAGATACCAAATATCTATTAAGGGAGTCCAAGCAGGCACTACTTCTACATTTAAACTGTGGACTTAAATAGGCTTTTAGTATGTGTACATGCTCAGTCATTTCAGAAATGTCTGATCTGACTCTTTGCGACCCTGTGGACTATAGCCAGCCAGGCTCCTCTGTCCATGGGATTCTCCAAGCAAGAATACTGGAGTGGGTTGCCATGCCCTCCTACAGGGGATATTCCCAATCCAGGGACTGAACACCTGTCTCTTATGTCTCTTGCATTGGCAGGCGGATTCTGTACCACTAAGCCACTGGGGAAGCCCAGGTTTTTAGTATACCTAAGTCTTTTTTTTTTTTTTAATGTGCAAATATTCAGTCTATCACCTATATCCTGTAAAGTGAAAGTCACTCAGTCATGTCCGACTCTTTGTGACCCCATGGATTTTATAGTCCATGGAATTCTCCAGGCCAGAATACTGGAGTGGGTAGCTTTTCCCTCCTCCAGGGGATCTTCCCAACCCAGGGATCGAACCCAGGTCTCCTGCATTGTAGGCGAATTCTTTTACCAGCTGAGCCACAAAGGAAGCCCATATCCTGTAAAGGCACTGTTTTTATTATTTATGAGATTTTTAAGGGAGGAGTGTAATTTGAAGAAAGGGTGTTAAATTGGTTCACTTAAATTCACATCAGATTGAGATTTTTCTTCTTAAAAATCTTATGCCTTTTGGGACTTCCCTGGTGGCACAGTGGATAAGAACCCACCTGCCAATGCAGGGGACATGAGTTCGATGCCTGGTCCAGGAAGATTCCACAGGCTGCTGAGCAAATAAAGCCTGTGTGTCACGACTACCGAGCCTGCACACTAAAACCTGTGAGCCGCAACTACTGAAGCCCACACGCCTAGATTCCGTACTCCACAAGAGAAGCCACTGCAATGAGGAGCCCGTGCACTGTGACGAAGAGTAGCCCCCATTCTCTGTAACTAGAGAAGGTCCGGGAGCAGCAAGGAAGACCTAGCACAGCCAAACATAAACATTAATTAACTAATTAAAAGAAAAAATCTTATGCCTTTTTAAGTGCAGCTGAGATGTGGTAACTGTTGAAACTCTGTAAGAAAAGGGGCTTTCAGAATTTGAGACTGGGGATCTCAATCCCGGCTATATAGTATCATCTAGAAAGTGGAAAGCAAAACAAATATCACAAACAAAACCCTTGATATTTCAGGTCCACTCTAGACCAATTTAATCAGAACCTCTGGAGGTGGGCCTGGGCATCAGCATTTTTGGGAAAACTCCCCAGATCATTCTTATGAATAGCCAGGATTGAAAATAATTGCTCTGTAATGACACAAGCCCAGAAGTTCTGGATACATTAAGAAATGGTCCTCTAATTTTAAAATTATAGCCTAGTATCTTAGAAACAAGAAAGTCTTCTCAGATTCAGATGTGTTTCCAAATTTTGTATATATTTTGGACCAAGGTTAGAAACTCCTTACATTTATTCATGTACAGTTGTTCTCCCTTATCCATGAGGGATACGTTCCAAGATCCCCAGGGGATGCCTGAAACTGCACATTGTGCTGAACTCTCTATATGTTAACACTATGATTTTCCTATACTAACAGGGTGGGGAGCATACACAGGCAGGTAAGCCACACAAAGGGATGAATCACCGGCCAGGAGTGAGTGGACCACAGGAAGTTTCATCACACTGCTAGATGGCACTCAATTTAAAAGTCATGAATTGCTTATTTCTGGGATTTTCCATTTAATCTTTTTGGACCATGGTTGACTGTGAGTAACTGAAACCATGAAAAGAAAAGCCAAAGATAGGGGGGAGGGTGGGATTTTGTAAATACATAATCTCCTTTCCCCTCTAATATAACTACTAACATTTTTGTATTTTTTCTTACAGTTTTCCATGAATCTCTTTTTTATAGCTTGAATCATATTGATTTTAAGCCAAAATATTTTCAAGTACTAGTATCTATCCTTTATACTTATCATTTTAATGAATGCATAATATCCTAATAGAAGGATGCATCATACTTTCTTTACCCATTTCCCTGTTGCCAGGCATTTAGGATGGCTGTTTTAGGTATTGCTATATGGAGTACTTTCATCCATATAACATTTACTATATTTCAAAAAATTTCCCAAGCATAACTCCCAGAAGTGGAATTAATTAGTCAAAAGGTATAAATATTTTATTGCATATTTTATAATTGCTTTCCAAGAGAGCTCTAAAATTTTCAGTTAAATTTTCTACATATGATAATACTGGTTCTGCCACACTGAAGCCAACATTAGGACTCACTGAATTTTTTACAACTTCTTTCTCAAATTGCCTTTCCTTGATCATTCATATGATTAAATGTGTACTTATAAATATTTTCCCACTCTATTTTCTTTTTTATATTGGAGTAAAGGGATAGGACTGAGGGGGAAATAATAATAATAATGTTTTGAAAGTGAAAGTTGCTCAGTTGTGTCCGACTCTTTGTGACCCAATGGACTGTATAGTCCAGAATCCTCCAGGCCAGAATACTGGAGTGGGTAGCCTTTCCATTCTCCCAGGGGATCTTCCCAACCCAGGGATCAAGCCCAGGTCCCCCACATTGCAGGCAGATTCTTTACCAACTGAGCCACCAGGGAAGCTCAAGTATACTGGAGTGGGTAACCATTCCCTTCTCCAGGGGATCTTCCCAACCTAGGAATCGAACCCAGGTCTCCTGTATTGCAGGCTGATTCTTTACCAGCTGAGCTACCATGGAAGCCCAAGTGCCCATGAAGAGCCCAATAGTAATGATCTGAAGATTATTACCACTACAGTTCTGTGCTCCTAAGATTTATATTAGTATATGTGTGTGTCTGCATGTGTATGTTAGTTAGTCAGTTGTGTCTAACTCTGCAACTCCATGGACTATACCCCACCAGGTTCCTTTGTCCACGGAATTCTCCAGGCAAGAATACTGGAATGGGTTGCCATTCTCTTCTCCAGGGGATCTTCCCAACCCAGGAATCTAACTCGTGTCTCCTGCATAACAGGCAGATTCTTTACCGTCTGAGCCACCAGGGAAGCCCTTATATTAGTATACACAAAACTAACTAACTAAATGAAGACTTACCTGGGCCAAGGGAACCAGACTTGCAGGACCAAAAGCCCTCACTACCCTGGGGTAAGGGTGAGGAGGGGGAGGGAAGGGGAGTAGGGAATTACCTTTCATTCTCTGTTTTGAAAATATCAGCAAAATAAAAAAATATGACATGACAAATTTTGCAATCAGATTATATACACTATCCCACACAGAAAAAAACCCCTGAATATTAAAAGAATATCATTAATAGGATTTTAATAGAATAATAATAAATTCTAGGAACACACTGTTTTCTATTTTATGTGGATCTTTTTGATCTATCTTGCAGACCTTTATGTACATAAGTATTCACAATATTTAAAAAATATATTTATTTATTTGGCCACACCGGGTCTTAGTGTGACACACAGGATCTTTGATCTTCGTTGCGGCAAGCAGGGACTTTTACTTAATGGCAGGCAAACTTTTAGCTGTGGCATGTGGGATCTAGTTACAGACCAGATGAATAGGTAATCAGGTACTCCTTTTACTTCTACTTTGGGGGACCAAAATGATGTTTTTGGGAATCATGTCCACTATTTAGATGTGGACTTCAGATACCTCATGCTATATATAAGTGCAAAGATTTCCCAATGCACCATGTAGAAAAGGGTAAAAATAAATGTCAGATGGAGTCAGAAGATCCTTCCGTCATTGGGCTTGATCTATGATTTAGCTTAGGAGAGAAAATAAATTTTTGGTTCATGTGTGAAAGTCAGCTCAAGTATGAAACTGCTGTTATTATGATTATCCACTTCAAACTTTCTTCCAAATATGCAGACATATCTGAAATGTTTCCCATCAGCACCTGCAAAGTTAAAGTGAATCTCATAGTCAACTTTTCAGGGATGGTAGTTAGACCTTGGACACTGAAACTGATTACACTTGGAAGCTTTCTATTTGCAGTACAGGTTCACTGTATTACTGCTCAATTACTTTAAATCATGCTCTGAGCACTTCTCAGTGGATTGGAATGGAGGCATGTTTTATTTATTCATTTAGCAATGATGGGACTATCAGAATGCCAATTCCAAGCCTCACTATATATGTACCTTCTTAGACGGTTTTGTTTTGGTATCTGTGGATTTCTAATTCTTTCATTATTTTGTAACCCCTGATAATTCTTAGCTGACTACCCAGCCAATTCCTGTTCTCTAGTTCTGATTGATGCCAGATTACTTAGCTCAAATTACCCTGACCAGACATGAGTGGACCTAAATTTCATAGCTCATGGGATCCTAGTCCCAGTCCCAGAGTTTGCCTCAATAGTGTGATCTCTGAAAGACAAAGTTCCTCTCTGACATCCTCAAATGCGTCTTCTCCTTATTGTCTGTGTATATAGTCCTCACTGATAGATGTTGCAAAGAAAACTTCCTGGGAATTTCTGTGGCCATTCTATTTGACTGTGGTAAAAGTTATATTTATTAGATCTTTATGCAGTTTAGGGAGAGGGATGCACAATCTAAAAGCTTGAAGGAAGGAGCATTTTGACAACAGCTGAAGGAAATCATAGTTACTCTGTACTGGCAATGGTTTTATTGTTCACAAATTCTATGAACTGCCTTTCCACCATAGGTTAATTGTTATGCTGCTGCTGCTGCTAAGTCGCTTCAGTCATGTCTGACTCTGTGAGACCCCATAGATGGCAGCCCAACAGGTTCCTCTGTCCCTGGGATTCTCCAGGCAAGAACACTGGAGTGGGTTGCTATTTCCTTCTCCAATGCGTGAAAGTGAAGTCCCTCAGTCTGCATATCACTAATTTAGTTTCACTGTCTCTCTTCATTCTGAGGTGGTGACCTTCCTTCTTTTACCGAGAAAACAGAAGCAATCAGAAGAGAATTTACACATCTTCCCACTGCCAAACCCACTAACCCCACTACATTATACACAAACACAGTGCCTCATCCTTTTTTTCCTATGTAACAGCAACCTTTCTGCCTTAGTCCAGGATCCCTACCCAAGGATTTTAATTAGCATCCCTCTCTACTGCATCACTGTATGCTGATGAGAATGATCTGTGACAAACAGAAAAAAGAAACATGCTATAAAAGGTCTCCGTTAAAAAGGAAACCCTTCTTACACTGGGAAACATACATTCATCCTCCCCACTCCTCCACCCCCAAAGTTGTTATCTGTTGCCATGTAACAAAGTCCCCCAAACGTGGCAGCTGAAAACAATAGGGATTATCTCACAGTTCCTGTGGATCAGGAAATTGGGAGCAAATAAGTTGGTGGCTTTAGATCAGGTTCTCTCAGGAGGCTGTCATCAAGCTGTCGGCCAAGGCTATAGTCCCAAGTCTCCTGGAGCTGAAAGGTTCTCCTTCATGCTTAGTCACTAAGTTGCTGGTCGGCTTCATTTTCTCGTGGGTGCTTGGACTGAGGTCCTCAGTTCCTGACCATACCACCTGGTCCTCTCCATCGAGTTGGAATGGCAGCTTGCCTCCCCAGGCACCAGTGTTCAGAGAGAAAGAGAGAGAAGCTACAGCCTTGATGTAAATTAATCTCCCAGAAGTGACACCCCATAACTTCTGCCGCATTCTATTCTTAGAAGTGAGTCACTAAATTCAGCCAGAACTCCAGAGGAGTTCTGGTACTCACACAGGGAATCATGGGAAAGCAGTTTAGATCTGATTACCATACTCCTCTAGATATTCCCATAGTCCTCTGCTTCCCTTTCTAGCTCAACTCTTCAAAAGAGTAGCCTACACTTACTATCTTCATTTTCTCACCTCCCATACCAGTTCGGTTTTTACCCCCATCCACCCCATTGAAACAACTTTCACCTTGTCAAATTTAGTGATCCATTTTCATTCCTTTTATTAAGGATTCATCAACAATATTTGGCCCAGTTCATCACTATCTTCTTCTTGAAACAGTCTCTTCACTTAGCTTTTAGGATTCTCTAGTCCCTTGGTTCTCCTGATACCCTACTGGCTTTTCCATGTCAACCTCCTTTGTTAGTTTTCCCTCATCTTTTATCCAATCTCTAAATCCTATCTCATCTTGGGAAGGAAATCCAAAAAAAGAGGGTATAAATGTATATGTATAGCTGATGCATTTTGCTATACAGTAAAAACTAACACAACATTGCAAAGCAACTATACTCCAATAAAAATTAATTTTAAAAATTCTCGTATCTTAGAGCTTCCCAGGTGGCGCTAATGATAAAGAACCCACGTGCCAATGCAGGAGACACAAAAGATGCAGGTTTGATCCCCGGGTCAGGAAGATCCCCTGGAGGAGGACATGTCAACCCACTCCAGTATTCTTGCCTAGAGAATTTCATGGACAGAGAAGCCTGGTGGGCTACAGCCCATAGGGTCACAAAGAGTTGGACACGACTTAAGCAACTTAGCACACACACATGCATCACATCTAGATTTCATCCAGATTTATATCTCATAAGCATCTAAATCTTAAAATGTCCCAAACAAGACCCTTGATTTCTACCCACAAAATTAATATTCCCAGTGTTTCCCATCTTATTGAAGAGCATGTCCATCAGCCAGATTGCATAAGTAAAGATCTTAAGTGCTTTCATGGCTTATCTCCTTCTCTTCAGACCCAGAATCAATGTTTCAGCAAGTTCAGTGTACTCCACCTTCAAATACATCCCAAACTCAACCCCTGCTCTTACTATTAGCATTTTGGTGCAACTCACCAAAACTCGAGATGAACCTAAAGAAGTATTTAAAGGGAAGTTTACAGCTGTACATTTCGAATGCCTATCTCTTTATGGATGTTTTCTATCTGGTGATACATAGGTCTCCTGGTGTCCTTTGTTCTTTGTCCACACTTTCCTTTAGATCTTGAGCATACTGAAGACAGTTGATTTAAACT
Organism: Bos javanicus; assembly: GCF_032452875.1. Classification (NCBI taxonomy): domain Eukaryota; kingdom Metazoa; phylum Chordata; class Mammalia; order Artiodactyla; family Bovidae; genus Bos; species Bos javanicus. Next base: position 22,174,048 of record NC_083897.1, read on the forward strand.
CTACCTAAGTGCAACAACTATGTTTCTTCAGGGACATTTTCTATTGACGACTTCTCTTGCCATTTGTGGGCTATACCTTTTGCTTCTTTGCATGGCTCACATTTCTTTTGTTCAAAATTGGGCATTTTACATAATATAACGTGTCAAAGCTGGAAATCAAAGTCCTCCTCCTTTTCCTTAGGGGTTGCTCTTTCTGCTACTGTTGTTTGCTGGTTTAGTCACCTTCTGAAACTAATTCTCTAAAGTCTGTGTGTACTGTAAGGAAATCATTTATTGTGTGTGATCACTCTGCTCAGTTAGAGAGTCTGATGGTTGGACTAATGGTTAGACAAAGATTTCCTAAATGCTTGGAACAAAAAGTTTCCCAGTGTTTGCTGAAGGGCTCTGTTCTCAAGCTTGGGCATGCCATCCACACTTCAATACATACTGGGTTGGCCCAAAAGTTCATTTGCGTTTTTCCTTAAGATGTGACAGAAAAATCTGAACCAACTTTCTGGCCAACTTGATCGTTTCCAACTCTAGTCTTTATTTTCTTCTTGCAAAGACTTTAAGTTCAGCTCAAGGTGAGAGCTCAGGACCTTCTCAGATCTTCCTTGAACGTTCACAAAGCCCTGGGGATGCACACACCCCTATACCTGTGCTTAGTCTTCCAGATTTCCAGAAAATAGAGCTTTCTGAAGCATTCTATGTACAACACATGTCCAAGACTTCCTTTTAAGCATTTTGGTTAGCCTCTGGTTTGCCCCAGCTATTTATCTACCCCCTCAAACAGCTGTAATTTTAAACAACTGCTGCAATTGTTTTTGTCAAAGACCTTCAAGAAAAAGGTAGTTAGCACTGGGTTCATTTTGAGTCAGGTTGGATAAAGATAAGCTTTGGGAATGTTATCTACTAAGGAGCCACCAGGTAAAGTACTGTGAATGACCTTTCACAGGGGTCCAATGCCATTCTGTCCCCTCCAATGGCTGCCAGGCTTGTTCAGCTTCTGTAGAGCAGGGAAAAGGAGCTTGGGAAAAGGGGAAATTAAAATGCTGTAAAGCTCCCTGTCCTTACCAAGACTCAACTATTTTTCTTGAATAGATGCTCCCAGATTGTTCTGAGCCTTTGGTTAATTTTCAGAGTTCCAAAACAGTTGATTCTGTCAACGACAATCTTTTCATTGATTTTATGGAGGATAGGGTTTACGAAATTTCTTATTCCATCATTCCCACTGATGTCACTTAATTGCTATTATTTTGACTAGAACGTTAGAACGTTCCTTCTCTGAAACTTTGCATTGTTGGCTACCTCAGTCTAGTCAGGTCTTATTCTAGATTGTGTTATTCGTGATGTCTATTTAAGGAAAGCTAAGAAAATGTGAAAGTACTTACTCATATGGAAAAGTAAGCAGCAAAACCTAGCCCATTATTCATTTATTTATGTTTGGTTATGCTTGGTCTTTGCTGCTGCCTGCAGGCTTTCTCTAGTTGCGGCGAGCAGGAGCTACTTTCTAATTGTGGTGTGCAGGCCTCTCTTGTTGAAGCACCCGCTCTAGGGGTGTGGGCTTCAGTAGTTGCAGCACACAGGCTTAGTTGCTCCATGGTATTATAGCCAAACGCTCTACGAAAAAAACTCACTCAGAAGGACAACGTGGATAGTGGAGTGCAGTTTATTTCACTGGCAGGTCCGAGGCAGAGTTTCCTCTTTAGCCAGGGACCCCGACCAACTTTTGTGGAAACCTTATATACTTTAAGTGTACTGCTCAAACCCACATCCTCAAATTCCTTAAACCTAGCCTGGAAAGTGTTAAAGGGAGATACAATCAGGTTACAGCCATGATTCATAATCAGAAGGGTCAGTTGGTTATATATTGTAGCCTACACCAATGGGTGCCATAAAGATTACAAATGTGATTGACTACATAGGGGATTATTACATTCTTTTTGGTGATGGGAAATCTTGGTATGGAATCTAGTGTTTATCAGTCCGGGAGGCCAGTTCGGCCGTAGGTATGTTATCCCCATGGCTACCGGGCACATGGTCCAAAGTTCACTGAAAGTGCAAGATGGAGTTTCCTTCTTCTTAAAGATGGAGTCAGCTCAGCCTGTTCCTTTCCTCCCTCAATGGAATCTTCTCAGATCGGGGATTGAACCTGTGTCCCCTGCATTGGCAGGTGGATTCTGAACTACTAGGCCACCAGGGAAGCCCCTAGCCCATTATTTATGGCTCAATTTCCTAGGAAAATTTTCAAGCTATAATACTTAGGGTGAAAACAAGCATGTGGTTAAAATGTAACACATAGAGTATTTATCCACTGTCCATGTGCTTTCTGAAGATTGTAAGTTCTTCTTGCTCCAAAATTAAACAGAACCGACTGCAATAGCCCTGGATTGAATATACACACCTGTAAAGTCTGTAGCTCCCCAGCCACTGGCCAAAACAATAAAGCTCACATTCTTATCTTGCAAAAATACAATCACTATAGCCTCTCACTAATGATTTGCCCATTGCAGTTCCTCTCCTTTCTAATATTTTATTCCTATTCATTTTTCTGCCTCATTCCTCTCTATCTTTCATTAACTTTCATTTCTTTCAAGTCCTTCTTCATTTTCCTCTGTTACTCAAAACAGATCACCTTTTATTTTTCTTAACAATTTATCAGTTTTTTTCTCTCTTTTATTTCCATGTTAATTATAATGTCACTTGAAAATAATGATTTACTCATCCCTCCTTTCAACACATATTTATTCAGTACCTACTCTGGGCTAGACATTGTTCTTCACACTGGGGATATGTCTCCAGCTACGAAATAAGACAGACGATGACTCTACCCTCATAGCAGAAAAAAGATAATGATCGAACCAAACCTTCTATAATATATCAGGTGGTGATAAGTGTTATGAAGAAAAATCAGCAGGGAAAGAGGATATTGAATACTGACGGTAAAAAGAGAGGTTGCAATTTTAAGTAGGGTGGTTCAGAAAGGATGCTCTGATAAAGTGACTTTGAGAAGAGATTTGAAAGAAGGTAGAGAGTCAGCCATGCAGATCCTGATCTGGGTAAACAATGTTCCAGATAGGACAGCATGTGAAAAGTACAGCTCTAAATCAGAAATGAGTCTGAAAAGTAAGGAGGCCAGTGTACCTGGAGCAGAGTGAGCAAGAGGGAGAGAATTAGGAGACGAGGTCAGAGAAGTAAAAAGGATGGCAGAATGTGTAGAACCTTGTAGACCTTTGGCTTTTACCAAAGTATTTAACGGATTTCAGAAGTCATACATTCCATTCTGGGGGCTATTCATTTACTTTTAAGTATTTATTTGTTTGGAAAATGCCCTGATGCTGGGAAAGATTCAGGGCAGGAGGAGAAAGGGGCGACAGAGGAAGAGATGGTTGGATGGCATCACTGACTCAATGGACATGAGTTTGACCAAGCTCCTGGAGATGGAGGAGGACAGAGAAGCCTGGAGTCCATGGGGTCACAAAGTGTCAGACACGACTGAGCAACTGAACAACAGCAACAGTTTATTTATTTGACTGTGCTGTGCCACAGTTGTGGCACACAGGATCTTTTAGGTGCAGCACTAGGGCTTCCCTGGTGGCTCAGATGGTAAAGTGTCTGCCTGCAATACAGGAGACCTGGGTTTGATTCCTGGGTCGGAAAGATTCCCCTGGAGAAAGAAATGGCAACCCACTCCAGTATTCTTGCACGGAAAATCCCATGGACAGAGGAGCCTGATAGGCTACAGTCCATGGGATCGCAAAGATCAGACACAACTGAGTGACTTCACTTTCTATCTTTCTTTCTATGGGGTCTAGTTTCCTTACCAAGGATGGAACTCTGGCCCCTTACTTTGGGAGTCTGGAGTCTTAGCCACTGGACTACCAGGGATGCCCAGGGGCTATTGATTTTGATGTGTATTACTTTGGCTGATGAACAGAAAGGCTATTTTTGTTTTTTAAAATTTATGCCAAAGCTCAGAAATTTTATCTGTAATATGCTAAGTCACGTCCAACTCTTTGCAACACTATGGACCGTAGCCTGCCACGCTCTTCTGTCCATGAGCTTCTCCAGGCAAGAATACTGGAGTGGATTGCCATTCCCTTCTCCAGAGGATCTTCCCGGCCCAGAGATCAAACCCACATCTCCTGCTCTGGAGGCAGATTCTTTACCATTTGAACTACAGGGAAGATGACAATAATAACTTACCTGACTTGATAATATTTGACTTAAAACATTACCTTCAAAACAAGGTCTGAAATTTCCCCAAACCCATTCTATAAATGTGGAATATCATCATTATTACATGAAAAAAGGGTCAAATAAATTTGAGGAGGTATGGAGTTAAAATTTTGTCACACAAATTCTCAAAATTTAAAAATATATCAAATGTGCTTTACTGAACCACCCAAGCAGACACATACCTGCAGCATTTTGTAAAATTCTTTGATCAAACAAACATAAACCCAAAACAAAACCTTTTCTTGGAACTTGGAGAATTTCTTGGAACTTGCTGAAGCAAAAAATATTTTGGAAAGTTTTCTTCCAACCATGCTCTGTTATCTTCCATTAACCTCAGATGTCTGAGGCCAATCTGATTTTTCCTCCTCTGCAAATTTACTTTTTTTTTTCCCTACATTTGTTTTCTCGATCATAAAAATGAAAAGTTTTGCCCAATTTTTCTCCATATCTGTATTAATTTTTCTTAGAAAATTTTCTTGGTGTGCAGATCCAGATCTTTACTTCTTCAGAAATATTTTCCTTCTTATATCTTGCTTATTTTGGTTTCTCATCTTGTTCTGGTTCCTTGTACAAGAGCATGAATGGTCTGCATTTGCCTGATCCCTCATACCCATCCTTCCTGTCCTTTTTATAATCATCTTTTTAACTGGCAGAACCTTAATATCATTGTAGTGTTCTGATCTTTGTCACTTCTTCTAAAGATTTTAATTTCTTTTGGTGAATTATAATTTTCCTTATATGTTACCATTATTCCAAATTCTTTTGATTTTTTCATTCTCTTAGCCAAAGACTTTCTGTAACTTTCCTTTTTCATACTTTCAGATTTAATTTCTTATTTTATACTCTCCATTTCTAATAATACCCATTAAAATGTTACCTAAAATTTATTTTTCTTCCCTTCCATAAATTATTTTTAAAAGTATGTCCTTTCTCTTGAAAGAGGAGAAGTCGTCCATGATCACTATTTCCCCATTTCCAAAGTGTGACCAACACAGTGACATGACATTCCAAAGAAATTTATAATACCCTTTACCTTGCCTTCCTTCCCAGACTTCCTTGCAGCTGAGTAAGGTCATGTGACACAATCCCCAGCCAATGAAATACAAGCAAATGTGGGGAGGGAGAGGAATAAGGCCTGCTGAAAACTTTTTATATGGAGCCTACTAAGTTGGCATGACCCATTGACACTTTGTATCTTCCTGCCTGAAATTTGGATGTGAGGCTTGGAGATCAAATAGCCACCTTGCAGCCAGAAGGGGTAAAGTCCCACACTAAGTCCCACACTAAGAAGATAGAAAAAGCTCAGATTTTGATGACATCCCTGAGTACATCACTGAAATATACTCATCTTTTTAGACACTGCTTGTCTGTTTTCTCATACACACAGACAAATGTGAGTAGATTTTCCTTTAGCACATTTACTTTTTACCAGTTTGCTATTCAAGAAGACAGACTGATATATGTTTTAAAAAACTCTGTGGAAAAAACAAAACAAAACAAAAAAAACTCTGTGGTGGAGGAGTGTGGAGAAGGAGTTGGTGCTTTGGCAAGTCCCAGAAAAGAGATTTTCATCTCTCTGTGATATCTTCCTTCTCTTTGGTAAAGCCATTGCACAGTGGGACAGCTTTATATACTTAGATATCTTTTAACCTAGCCTCCATTTCAGTTCTTTGATGGCTTTGTCTGGCCTTCTTCCCAGGGCTGTTGTCAGAAATGTAGCCATCTGTACAGCTGGCTATCTATCTGTTCCTGGTAGCTCTGTGCCTCCTGGAGCTTTCCCGGGTATTTGTCTGTTGATATTCTAGCTCTTTGTTGGCAAAGGGAGCTCACGGAGGCTTGTTTCTCATCTGCCCTAAGTTTCTTTCCTGCCTGCAGCCCTTGCCTTTCCAAATGAGGTGGTTGTTGTGATACAGAGGAGGATCCTGTGGGGCTCCTGGGCCCAAAAGCCTTTCTGTCCAACCTGTGCACACTCCTCCCCTCCCATTTCTTGATTACAGGAAATAGGTTTCATTCAGCTTCTACAGCTCTCCCTGAGAGTTCCCATAGGCAGTTCAAATAGTTGCTAATTAGGGAAAATCCACTCACATTTGTCTATGTGTATGAGAAAACAGACTAACAGTGTCTAAAAAGACGAGTTTATTTCAGTGATGTACTCAGGGGTATCATCAAAATCTGAGCTTTTTCTATCTTCGTATTGTGACTTTCCCTCTCCTGGTTGCAAGGTGGCTATTTGACCTCCAACCCTCATATCCATATTTCAGGCAGAAAGATACAAAGTGTAAATGGGTCATGAAAAATGTGGTCCACTGGAGAAGGGAATGGCAAACCACTTCAGTATTCTTATAGCCTTGAGAACCCCATGAACAGTATGAAAAGGCAAAAAGATAGGACACTGAAAGAGGAACTCCCCAGGTCGGTAGGTGCCCAATATGCTACTGAAGATCAGTGGAGAAATAACTCCAGAAAGAATGAAGAGACAGAGACAAAGCAAAAACAACACCCAGTTGTGGATGTGACTGGTGATGGAAGCAAGTTCCAATGCTGTAAAGAGCAATATTGCATAGGAACCTGGAATGTTAGGTCCATGAATCAAGGCAAACTGGAAGTGGTCAAACAAGAGATGGCAAGAGTGAACATTGACATTTTAGGAATCAGCAAATTAAAATGGACTGCAATGGGTAAATTTAACTCAGATGACTATTATATTTATTACTTTGGGTGAGAATCCCTTAGAAGAAATGGAGTAGCCATCACAGTAAACAAAAGAGTCCAAAATGCAGTACTTGGATGCAATCTCAAAAATGACAGAATGATCTCTGTTTGTTTCCAAGGCAAAGCACTCAATATCACAGTAATCCAACTCTATGACCCAAACAGTGATGCTGAAGAAGCTGAAGTTGAATGGTGCTATGAAGACCTACAAGACCTTCCAGAATTAACACCCAAAAAAGATTTCCTTTTCATTATAGGGGACTGGACTGCAAAAGTAGGAAGCCAAGAAAACCCTGGAGTGACAGGCAAACTTGGCCTTGGAGTACAGAACAAAGCAGGTCAAAGGCTAGTGGAGTTTTGCCAAGACAATGCACTGGTCATAGCAAACAACCTCTTCCAACAACACAAGAGAAGACTCTACACATGGACATCACCAGATGGTCAACACCGAAATCAGATTGATTATATTCTTTGCAGCCAAAGATGGAGAAGCTCTATACAGTCAGTAAATACAAGACCAGGAGCTGACTGTGGCTCAGATCATGAAATCCTTATTGCCAAATTCAGACTTAAATTGAAGAAAGTAGGGAAAACCACTAGACCATTCAGGTATGACCTAAATCAAATCCCTTATGATTATACAGTGGAAGTGAGAAATAGATTTAAGGGACTAGATCTGATAGACAGAGTGCCTGATGAACTATGGACAGAGGTTTGTGACACTGTACAGGAGACAGGGATCAAGACCATCCCCATGGAAAAGAAATGCAAAAAAGCAAAATGGCTGTCTGGGGAGGCCTTACAAATAGCTGTGAAAAGAAGAGAAGTGAAAAGCAAAGGAGAAAAGGAAAGATATACCCATTTGAATGGAGAGTTCCAAAGAATAGCAAGGAGAGATAAGAAAGCCTTCCTCAGTGATCAGTGCAAAGACATAGAGGAAAACAATAGAATGGGAAAGACTAGAGATCTCTTCAAGAAAATTAGAGATACCAAGGGAACGTTTCATGCAAAGATGGGCTCAATAAAACAGAAATGGTATGGACCTAACAGAAGCAGAAGATATTTAGAAGAGGTGGCAAGAATACACAGAAGAACTATACAAAAAAGATCTTCATGACCCAGATAATCACGATGGTGTGATCACTGACCTAGAGCCAGACATCCTGGAATGTGAAGTCAAGTGGGCCTTAGGAAGCATCACTACAAACAAAGCTAGTGGAGGTGATGGAATTCCAGTTGAGCTATTTCAAATTCTAAAAGATGATGCTGTGAAAGTGCTGCACTCAATATGCCAACAAACTTGGAAAACTCAGCAGTGGCCACAGGACTGGAAAAGGTCAGTTTTCATTCCACTCCCAAAGAAAGGCAATGCCAAAGAATGCTCAAACTACTGCACAATTGCACTCATCTCACACACTAGTGAAGTAATGCTCAAAATTCTCCAAGCCAGGCTTCAACAATATGCAAACTGTGAACTTCCTGATGTTCAAGCTGGTTTTAGAAAAGGCAGAGGAACCAGAGATCAAATTGCCAACATCCACTGGATCATCAAAAAAGTAAAAGAGTTCCAGAAAAACATCTATTTCTGCTTTATTGACTATTCCAAAGCCTTTGACTATGTGCATTACCACAAACTGGAAAATTCTTAAAGAGATGGGAATAGCAGATGACCTTTCCTGCCCCTTGAGAAATCTGTATGCAGGTCAGGAAGCAACAGTTAGAACTGGACAGGGAACAACAGACTGGTTCCAAATAGGAAAAGGAATATGTCAAGGCTGTATATTGTCATCCTGTTTATTTAACTTATATGCAGAGTACATCATGAGAAACGCTGGACTGGATGAAGCACAGGCTGGAATCAAGATCGCTGGGAGAAATATCAATAACCCCAGATATGCAGATGACACCACCCTATGGCAGAAAGCAAAGAAGAACTAAAGAGCCTCTTGATGAAAGTGAAAGAGGAGAGTGAAAAAGTTGGCTTAATACTCAACATTCAGAAAACTAAGATCATGGCATCTGGTCCCATCACTTCATGGCAAATAGATGGAAAAACAGTGGGAACAGTGTCAGACTTTATTTTTTTGGGCTCCAAAATCACTGCAGATGGTGAGTGCAGCCATGAAATTAAAAGATGGTTACTCCTTGGAAGAAAAGTTATGACCAAATTAGACAGCATATTAAAAAGCAGAGACATTACTTTGCCAGCAAAGGTCCATCTTGTCAAGGCTGTGGTTTTTCCAGTAGTCATGTATGGATGTGAGAGTTGGACTATAAAGAAAGCTGAGTGGCGAAGAATTGATGCTTTTGAACTGTGGTGTTGGAGAAGACTCTTGAGAGTCACTTGTAATACAAGGAGCCCAAACCAGTCAATCCTAAGGGAAATCAGTCCCGAAAATTCATTGGAAGGACTGATGTTGAAGCTGAAACTCCAATACTTTGGCCACCTGATGCATAGAGCTGACTCATTTGAAAAGACCATGATGCTGGGAAAGATTAAAGGCGGGAGGAGAAGGGGACGACAGAGGATGAGATGACTGGATGTCATCATCGACTCAATGGACATGAGTTTGAGTAAACTCCGGGAGTTGTTGATGGACAGGGAAGCCTGGAGTGCTGCAGTCCATGGGGTTGCAAAGAGTCTGACATGACTGGGCGACTGAACCGAACTGAACTGAGGTAAGGGAGAGGATGCAGAGATAAGGGAGGAATAGTCAAGAAACAATAGTGCAGCCTCGGGGCAGTGTCCTGGTTCCCCTTCAAGCTGTTTTGCAGATACTGAAATCCTCACCACGTGGGAAAAGTTAATAATATGATGCCCAGGAGCATGTAGACCCCAGACTGGTTGGAACTAGAAGTTGATGATGCTAATGTTCACTTATCTCACCACCAACAAATCAGAATAATGTCCATGAGCTGATCATGTGCTCTTTGAATGATTACTATAAAACTACCCCCTCCAGGTTGGGACACACAGTTTTGAGGGCATTAGCCTGCTGTGTTCCCTTTTGCCTTGCAAAGCAATAAAGCTATTCTTTCCTACTTCATCCAAAACTCTTGTCTCAGGGATTTAACTTGGTGCCGGGGTACAGAGGCCAGGTTAGCTTCAGTTGTTGCCTTTTTGATGCCCTCTCCATGTGACCATAATTCTCTGATGCTGTTTCCAAAAAGAGGTAAGACTGGCATTGGCACTTTTCTTCAATATTTAGAAGAAAATTTGTTCTTAATATTTAGAAAATATTTCTTAAAAGTTGACAGGTAAATAACACTCTTACCTGGTTTCCAAAGAGGAAATAGATCCCCTGCCATCCTTTCAATTCTTTTGCTTATTCCATAGGTGGATATTTGGATTTTAGTCAAGTCCCATGTTACACAGGGTTTCCCAGGTGGTGCCAGTGGTAAAGAACCCACCTGCCAATGCAGCAGATGCAAGAGACGTGGGTTTGATCCCTAGGTTGGGGGAAGATCCCCTGAAAAAGGAAACAACAACCCACTCCAGTATTCTCGCCTGGGAAATTCCATGGACAGAGGAGCCTGGCAAGCTACGCTTCACAGGGTCACAAAGAGTCAGACACAACTGAGCATGCGTACACACATCTTACACAGAGTTCCTGAAGTTCACCTGGAACTTATGAACACACATAAACATTCAGAAAGGAAATTAAATTTCTCAGTTCCAAATACAGATGTACTGCAACATGACTTTTGCCACTGAATCTAATGTGCCCAAGTCCAATCAGTGAGGTACAGTCTGAAGTGCACTAGTCTGGGACCAGGAGAGTCACTTATGAAGTCTGTGACCAAGGTCGAGGGATTTAAATTTTCAATTTCTCCATTTCCTCATCTGTAAAAATAAATGTTTGGATTAGGGTGAAGTGCTCAACCAAATCATACATTAGAATAGTAAACTATCCAATATCTGTACTGTGAACCTCAGGAATAAGCACATAAGAGACAGGACAGAAGATGGCATGTTTTTAAAATATGAAACAGCAGATACTAAACTGAGGTTCCTGCTGTCTCTGACATTCTGCTACATCTGTTTTATATATGTATACATATACATATACACACACAAGTACATGTATTTTTACACACAGGTACATGTATTTTTACACACAGGTATATAGTGGTTATTTATTTTTAATTTGGTGATTTTTATAGTTTCAGAAAGTTTATGCCTTTCTATAGGTTTCAAATTTTCTACCATATATTACATATTTTATAATTAAAGAAAGAAAATGATAATTCTTTTCTCATAATGACATACTCATTTGTGTAGGAAGTTGTTCAACAGAGACCAATAGACAACATAATATGCCCCTCAGTGTCCAAAAGGGGTGATGTAGCAGCAGCAGCAATAATAATGACAAAAACATTAAGCTGTTATTTGAGCCCTGCTTTTTGTTTTATACCTCTATTTTCATGTTACGTAATATAGTGAACATTTCTTATTTACCATGTACCAGGCCCTGTTCTACGCTCTTTAATTTAAATTTCGTAAGAAATCTATAAGAAAGGCACTATTATGATCCTTATTTAATATATAAAGAAATCCAGGGATAAGGAGTTCTACATCATCAGAATGACACCCTACCACATGAAATAGCAGAGAGGAACCAAAGAACTCTGCAAAGGTGAAGTCCGTTTTTCTGGCAGAGCCTTTAGGAAGTGCTGTCTTTCTGTGTTCTCTAGAGGTGTGGGTCTCAATTGCATTGACCTGACATATGCTTTGAAACATATGAAACATATTTTGTTACTAATACTAGTTCAATGACCAAAGTTTGCTAATTATGTTCTTTTTATTTTATTTTTATTTTTTATCACTCCATGTGGCTTGTGGGATCTTAGTTCCCCAACCGTGAATTGAACCCGGGCCCTTGGCAGTGAAAGCACAGAGTCCTAGCCACTGGACCACCAGGAAATTCCCAATTATGTACTTTTTAAAGTTAAAAAAAGTGTACAATTTAGTGGTTTTCATTATATTCACAAATTATACGAACAGCTCCATGGATTCCAGAATATTTCAACACTTCAGAAGGAAACCCCATACTGATTATAATTCTTTCCTTAATCTTCCTTTTCCCCAGCAAATGGCAACTACTAATTGACTTTCTGTCTCTATCAATTTGCCTACTCTGGACATTTCATATAAATGAAGTCATACAAATATGTGTCCTTTTGTGTCTTCCTTCTTTCACTTAGCATAATGTTTCAAGGTTCATTCATGTTGTAGATATGTCTGTACTTAGCTCCTTTTATGGAGAAGGCAGTAGCATCCCACTCCAGTACTTTTGCCTGGAAAATCCCATGGACAGAGGAGCCTGGTGGGCTATAGTCCATGGGGTCGCTAGAGTCAGACAAGACTGAGCGACTTCACTTTCACTTTTCACTTTCATGCATTGGAGAAGGAAATGGCAACCCACTCCAGTGTTCTTGCCTGGAGAATCCCAGGGATGGGGGAGCCTGGTGGGCTGCCGTCTCTGGGGTCGCACAGAGTCGGACACGACTGAAGTGACTTAGCAGCAGCAGCAGCAGCTCCTTTTGTGGCTGGATAATATTCCATTGTATAGATATACCACATTTTGTTTATCCAATCATCAGTTGGTGGAACATTTGGGTTATTTCCATTTTTTAGTTATGTGAATAATGCTACTGTGAATACTCATGTATAAGTTTTTGTGAGCTACTATGTATAAAATAGATAACCAATTAGGACCTACTGTATAGCACAAGGAACTATATTCAATATCTTATAATAACCTATAATGGGAAAAAATCTGAAAAAGAATATATATATATATATATGTATATGTATAAAACTGAATCACTCTACTGTACTCCTGAAACATAAATCCACTATACTTCAATAAAAAGTTCTTATATCTATACCTAGGAATGGAATTGCTGTGTCATATGGTAACTCTATGTTTAGTTTTCTGAGGAATTGTCAGACTTTTTTCCAAAGTGGCTGCACAACTTTACATTTCCACCACTGGTGTATGAAGATTCCAGTTTCATCATATTCTCACTAATGTGTTTTTTAAAAAAAATTCCCATTTTACTGGGTGTGTTTACAGCAATTTCATTGTGGTTGTGATTTGAATTATCTAAATGACTAACAATGTTGAGCATCATTTTATGTACTTATTGGCTATTTTTATGTAGTCTTCAGAGAAATGACTATTCAAATCATGAAACCATTTTCAAGTGGGTTATTGTCTTTTTATTGTCAAGTTGTGAGAGTTATTTATGTGGTCTGGTTAATTTCTAAGGTTCTCAAAAGGCTGATTTAAAATTTTTGCCAGTGTTCTCATGGCTTTTATGAAGGAAACTATTTTCATAGGTCCTGACTACCATTCCCAAAGGTCTTCCCTAATTATATACTTTTAATACTCAATCACTGGAAGATAATTTGGAAACTGTATTTCTGCCAAGGGATTCATACTTAGGGTACATAACAAACTCATAAAACTGTGTGGAAAATTTTTAAAAATTTAAAAGAAAATAGATAAAAGCTATGAACAGAAATTTCACAAAAGAGGAAAATTAAAACATGAAAAAATGTTCAATATCATTAGCCACTTGGAAAATGCAATTAAAATCATGGTGATACATGACATGCATCTATCAGATTGACTAAAATAAAACAGAATGTTGACAATTGCTGGTGAAGTTGTAGAGAGCTTGGATCACTATATGTTCATGGTGGAATCTATAATGATACAGCCATGTGGAAAGCAATTTGTCAGTTTCTTACAAAACCAATTATTATATGATCCAGCAATTATACTCTTGTGCATTTATCCCAGAGAAATAAAAACTAATTTCCATAAAAAGTCTTGTATATGAATGTTCATAACAACTTTATTTGTAATAGCTGAAAACTGGAAGCAATACAAATGTAGTTCAACAAGTTGATAATTAGATCAACTGTGGCACATCCATACCAAGGAATACTATGCAACAATAAAAAGGATACACTATTGATACATGTAACAACATGGATGAATCTCAGGGGAATTTGCTTGAGTGGGAAAAACAAATCTCAAAGTGTTGTATTATGTATAATGACATTTATATAATGTTCTTGAAATAACAAAATTGTAGACATGGAGAACAGATTAGTGGTTACTAGCTTTTATGGATGGGAAAGATGAGAGGGAAATGGATGTGACTATAAAAGAACAATATGTGGGATCTTAGCAGTGATGAAACAGCTCCATATCATGATCATTGTGGTAGTTACATAAATCCATAAATGTGATAAAATTACAGGGACCCTCACACACATTGTAAAACTGATGAAATCTGAATAAGCTCCGTAGATTGTACCAGTGTCAATTTCCTTGTTTGGATATCCTAGGATAGTTCCCTTTAGGAGAAGTAGGTAAAGAGAACACAAAGTTCTCTGTACTCTTTGCATCTTCCATGAATCTATCATAATTTCAAGACAAAAATATAAAGAAGCCAGTCAGGGAAGACTTGTGCTTAGTCCTACAGTTGTTATGTTGCACTCACCTACATTTTGATAGCTTTCCTCAAGTGAAGAGAAGAGGTGAGGAGTCAAAGCCAGTAATCTAGAAATTGAATCACAATAGGTCCATTTGCGTGAATGTCATGGCAAAAAAGAAAGGCTCAGAAACACCACCTTCTGGGGATCAGAGAGTAAAGTACAAGGATAATGCAATAATGGAGGAGAGTTATGAGAGTATAGGTTTGCTTATTTATGTTTGTTTGTTGTTAAAATTTTACCCTGCCAATCTTTTCATAGTGGATTTCAAAATGACAGTCTCTCAACCTCACTAAGGTTAGTTTTAGGTTTAGGGCATTTTCTCACTATATTTATATTTTATACTGCAAGAACAATTCTGGTTCTTAGAAAATGTAAAATCCTTGATATGTTCTCACACTAGCAATGCCAGGGAAGAAAAGGCAATGAGTTTTCCTTAAAAAACCCTACAGTCCAAGGGACTGAACTGACTCTAGTTTCCTAATTGGTGGCAGAAACTCTATTTGCTATGATGTTGCTAACTTAGCAGAATGTGGTCCTTGGACACTTTGTAAAGATTATACCTAGCATTCCAGTCAATAGGGTAGTTTATTTGTAGATGTCCTATCTTCCTCTTTAGACTATATTCTTTCCCAGGACAAGGATCGAATTTATTTCATCCTTATATTCTAAGTGCATACACAAGGCCTGGACCTTAGTAAGAACCTAATACACTTATGATAAATGAATAAGTGTGATAGATGAGGTCATCATACTTAGAAAATGTGTGTTTTGGGGTCCCCAGACTTGATAGTAAGGGTAGCATATTTCATTCTCTTGACCATTTCTATAAGTTTTACTTTCAAGTTTTGGGGTCCAAATATGGTCCAGTGATACAATAGTTCTAGATCCAGGGCCAACTTAATGTTTGAATAGACTGGAAATTTCCTACGTTCTATATTTTGAGGGAAGGACTTCACACCCAGGCACCCAGAAGGCCTTTATCTTAGTCCATTCTGGCTGCTATAACAAAAATACCACAGACTAGGTGGTTTATAAACACAGAAATTTATTTCTGGGGGCTGAAAGTCCAAGAGTCAGGGTGCCAGCACTGACGGTGAGGGCCCTCTACCAGGGTGCAGACTTCTTGTTGTGTCCTCCCGTGGGGGAGGGGGTGATGGGTCCCTGTCACTTCTATAAAACACTAACTTTACTCAATAGGCATCCACCTTCAGGACCTAAGCCCCTTCCAAAGGCCTCACCTCCTAATACCATTACATTGGGTATTAAGATTTCAATGTATGAAATTTGGAGGGACACATTCAGACCTTAAATATGATCTTAGACGGGGGTAACTGAAATAACCTTCAACATTGATTCGGAACCCCACGTTTTCCAAATGAAAAACCGGAGAGAGGAGAAGTGACTCATCCTACCTCATCAAGCAGGTGAGTGAGATGGCTAGAATTGGAGTGCCTATCTCCCAAATTCTAACAAAATGAAAACCACACTCGGCTTCTTTCTACAATGATAGGCATTTCTTTAGGAAACAATGAGTTGGAATGATCTGGAGCCTAGACTGAGGGATGTAGTGGGAGATTAGTCATGTATTAAATACGAAAAGAAGTGTCAGTATTTCCTAATGTACATTCTGAAAATACCTGCCTTGTCATTAGAGCAAAAGAACAAATGCCTAAATTGTGCTCCCTACAGAAGTGTCTAGGAACACAATTCAAAAGCATTCCTGTTTAGCATCGTTGGTCAGGTTGCAGAGGACCTGAGGTTTTGATGAACTACATAGCCAATGCTGAGTAGCAAGTGCTAGAACAATGAAGCAATCTAAGGTGGCTCTCAGAGCTTTATTCATCAATAGATGCAAGAATATTTTAAAAGGTGAGATAGTTAAATAATTGAAGTTTATGCCAAAATGACTATTGAAAAGTGAAAACATTTAATATGGCATGGTGACTAAGTAATTTTTTCTTGCTTCTGACCTGAGAAAAATTTTTACAGCTACACTGGAAAGGCTGGATTTTATGTAGTTAGAAAAATATTGTTGAAATGCTCAAATAGACTGATTCATGTCAATGTATGGCAAAAAACCACTACAATATTGTAATTAGCCTCCAATTAAAATAAATTAATTAATTAAAAAAAAGAAAGGCTCAAATAACTACCAGATAGCACATTTATTTATAAAGTCTGCTAGGAGAGGAAGTGAGAGAGTTGGAGGAAACCCCCTGGAGGAGGGCATGGCAACCCACTCCAGTATTCTTGCCTGGAGAATCCTAGGGACACAGGAGCCTGGTGAGGAGGGTGGAGGGGGGGTGGCAACAGTCCATGGGGTTACAAAGAGTCAGACACGACTGAGGTGACTGAGCATGCATACACATGTGGAAGAGCCTCCAAGGACCAAATGCAGAGGTTTGAAATTGATCAGACATTATCAAATAAGGAAACAATATGGCCCAAAGGATTTTTAGGAAGTTTATCTAACTGGGATATGAAGTGGAGGTAGTGGGAGACAATAGCATTAATTCAGGTGGAATGTTCCAGAGAAGGTGGTTCTGAGAATGGTTTAAAAAAAATAGAAAATAAAAACAAATAAATATTTGTAACTGTCAGTGATTAGCCATGGGAGATGAAGAGACAATTCAAAGACCTTGTATTTCTGAGCTTGAAGCTGGTAAGAGTGATCTTACTTCTCATTTGGGCCAGCTTGGGGGAAAGCCTAGTGAGTTCAATTCGTTGCTGATGTGGAGAAATAGCTAAGCTTTAGGGGAATGTCTACATGGGCTTGGAGCATGAATTGGACTTAGCCAGAGATTACGATTTGATTTGGAGATTCATTAGTTAGCAATGATGAATGAAAACATGAGATCAGGTGAGCACTTGGAGGGGATGGAAAAGTAGAAGGGCAGATTAAAGAGGAACTCAACATCACTCATTATCAGAGAAATGCAAATCAAAACCACTATGAGGTACCATTTCACACCAGTCAGAATGGCTGCGATCCAAAAGTCTACAAATAATAAATGCTGGAGAGGGTGTGGAGAAAAGGGAACCCTCTTACACTGTTGGTGGGAATGCAAACTAGTACAGCCACTATGGAGAACAGTGTGGAGATTCCTTAAAAAACTGGAAATAGAACTGCCTTATGATCCAGCAACCCCACTGCTGGGCATACACACTGAGGAAACCAGAAGGGAAAGAGACACGTGTACCCCAATGTTCATCGCAGCACTGTTTATAATAGCCAAGACATGGAAGCAACCTAGATGTCCATCAGCAGATGAATGGATAAGAAAGCTGTGGTACATATACACAATGGAGTATTACTCAGCCATTAAAAAGAATACATTTGAATCAGTTCTAATGAGGTGGATGAAACTGGAGCCTATTATACAGAGTGAAGTAAGCCAGAAGGAAAAACATAAATACAGTATTCTAACGCATATATATGGAATTTAGAAAGATGGTAACAATAACCCTGTGTACGAGACAGCAAAAGAGACACTGATGTATAGAACAGTCTTATGGACTCTGTGGGAGAGGGAGAGGGTGGGAAGATTTGGGAGAATGACATTGTAACATGTAAAATATCATGTAAGAAACGAGTTGCCAGTCCAGGTTCGATGCACGATACTGGATGCTTGGGGCTAGTGCACTGGGACGACCCAGAGGGATGGTATGGGGAGGGAGGAGGGAGGAGGGTTCAGGATGGGGAACACATGTATACCTGTGGTGGATTCATTTTGATATTTGGCAAAACTAATACAATTATGTAAAGTTTAAAAATAAAATAAAATTAAAAAAAAATAATAATAAAGAGGAAGCCTTGTGGGACATATCCAGCTCCCCAGAGAAGGACCTAGAATGTTCAAAAGCTATCCAGAAAAGAAGAAAGTGGAAGGAATTCTTACCAGACTTCAAGACCTATGAGAGAGTTAAAGTAATTTAGACTGTGTAGTTGGAGAAGGCAGTGGCACTCCACTCCAGTACTCTTGCCTGGAAAATCCCATGGATGGAGGAGCCTGGTAGGCTGCAGTCCATGGGGTCGCTAAGAGTTGGACACAACTGAGCAACTTCCCTTTCACTTTTCACTTTCATGCATTGGAGAAGGAAATGGCAACCCACTCCAGTGTTCTTGCCTGGAGAATCCCAGGGACAGGGGAGCCTGGTGGGCTGCCGTCTATGGGGTCGCACAGAGTCGGACACGACTGAAGCGACTTAGCAGCTGTAGCAGCAGACTGTGTAGTAATGACATAAGAATCAATAAATATACCAGTAGGACAGAATAGAGAGTCTGGAAATAGACTCACACATATACGTGTTTATTTGATTTCTTGTCAAAAACACCAAGCAACCTAATGTGGAAATAAAAGTCTTTTCAACCAGCAGGGCTGGATATTCGCATTTTAAAATTAACCTCAACTAGGACCTTATACTGTACACAAAAGTTAGTTTGAGCTGGATCATATATATAAAACATAAAAGCTAACGATAAGACATAAAAATCAATAATAATGCAAGAAAATAATTTATAAATTAGATTTTATCAAAATTAAAATGTCTGCTCACTAAAAGACATCATTAAAACAATCAATAAAAAGGCCATAAAGTGGAAGAGAATATTCACAAATCACGTA
This sequence comes from Bos javanicus, assembly GCF_032452875.1. Classification (NCBI taxonomy): domain Eukaryota; kingdom Metazoa; phylum Chordata; class Mammalia; order Artiodactyla; family Bovidae; genus Bos; species Bos javanicus. Next base: position 22,193,119 of record NC_083897.1, read on the forward strand.
TCTGACAAAGAACTAGTATCTGGGTTATATAAAGAACTCCTACAGATCAATAATAAAAAGACAGTGTGATATAAATGGGCAAATCATGGGAGCAGACATGTCGCAAAGGAAGATACACGAATGGCCAATAAGCACATGAAAATGTGGTAGACATCACTAATCATCAGGGAAATGCAGATTAAAGCCAAATGAGATAACCACTACACACATACCAGAATGGTTAAAATGAAAAAGAATGAAGACACAAATGCTGACAAGGATTTGGAGCAACTGGAGATTTTATACTCTGCTGGTAGGAGTGTAAAAAAAGTACTACTTTGGAGAAAGTTCTGACAGATGCATAAAATGAACCATACACCTACTCCAGGAGAACAGAAGATCTACACCTTGGTATTTACTTATGTGCCTGTTTCCACAAAAACCTGCATATGAAGCTGTTTATAGCAGCTCTCTTCCAACAGCCCAAATTTGGAAACAGCCCAGGTGTTGCCAACTGGAAATGGGTAAGCCAACTGTGGGTATAGCCAAATTATGTTCCTGGGTGGTTCAGTGGTAAAGAATCTGCCTGACAATACAGGAGACCTGGGTTCGATCCCTGGGTCAGGAAGATCCCCTGGAGAAGGAAATGGCAACCCCCTCCAGTATTCTTGCCTGAAGAATCCCACACACAGAGGTGCCTACCGGGCTACAGTTCATGGGGTCACAAAGTGACTTAGCGACTAAACAACAACACTCTGCAATAAACAGGATGAAATACAGATAACACACAACAACATGTATGGATCTCAGAAACATTATCCTGCGCAAAACAAATCTTACACAAAGACCACATATGTATGATAATATTTATAATAAGTTCTAAAACGGGAACAAGTGATCTAAGGTGAAAAAAATCAGACTGCTGGTTGCCTTTGGGTGGTGGGTGGGAATTGACTGGGAAGGGGCATAAGAAAACTGGTTGTGGTGCTGGAAACACTCTATATTACAAGAGTTTGGGTTCCATGGTGATTATGTTTGTCAAGCCAAATTAATTTTATTCTTAAGAACTTTTTATGTTACATTATATGAAAACTTTAGCTCTCCTTCCCAAAGAAGTATACAAATATTGTGTGTGTGTTTGTGTGTGCAAGCTCACCCATGGCATGTGTGGGGGCCTGTATGTGATGGAGTATACAGATGGAGGCAGAGATGTTATTTTAACTTTGGAAACCTGAAAACTCCAAATAAACTTTATTCAAAGCAAAAAAATCTTTAAAATGTACATTTAGATGGAAGGAATTTGCTGGAAGAAAGTTTTCCTTTCATTATCTTGCTGCGGCTTTTCTTTCTCTATGTGATTGTACTGGTCAAACAACCCATATTGCTTGACAAATTCTTTTTGAAAGCTGGCAAAGAACAGATTGTTCAATAGATGAGAAGGGAAAATTAGTAAGACCCATCCACTTCAGTCTAATAGGCAAGATTGTGATTCATACTTTGCTCATAGATCATTATCTTTGATCTTTGTCTACTGAAGAGAGCCATTTACTCACTGGGTTTTTACAAAACATATAGAGCAACTAGGCTTCAAAACTTATATTATACATGCCAATAATCCAGACCTAGGTGGCTCACAGTCTCTTTCCGGCAATGAGACATAATGGAATGAAGCATGGTGGGGAGGTTATTCTCTTCCCAAGCATCTCTTGCATGCATAGCAGGGGCTCTGCCTAATCTTGTCCAGCTACACTAGTCTAATTAATGTTTTCTGGACTTTCAATGCTTTTTAATGACTCTATGTTTTGCTTATATTGGTTTTTGGTCCTAGAGTCATCTATATTACCTTTCTAACTGTTGAAGTCCTATTTGTCTTTTCAGACTCCACTCAGATGAACTCCTCTTTGAAACTTTTTCAATTTCTCTAATCAATTTTCTTCCACCGCTGTGTTTTCCTGACACCTTGATTATATGTATTACAGTGTTTGTCCTAATCTGACTAAAGTTGATAGTTGCACGTCTGTTGACTATTTTAGACTGAGAGTTTCTGGAAAGCAGAACCTGTGTATTTGGTTTCTAGCGTGGTTTAGTCACATGATATTCTACTTGATATGGGTGACTTCAAGGATATTTGGATATCTCCTCACTGAAACTTCCATAAGAGTAGGTAGCAGGACTCTATTTAGTGCCCTACCCACTACATACACACACCATAGGGAAGTGTTTTGTGTGGATTTGGCATACAGCACATTGGTGAATGTAATGATGATGTACTTTGAAATGTCCCTAAGACCCAGGAAACTCAAATGTTGTGTAAGCTGTTTTGTTCAGCTGTTTTATATTAAAGGGAAAACTGTAGTACAGCCAGTCTTTGAGAACTAATTGATCCTAGTTTTGCAACTTTTAAAGAAGAAAAGAACACTTGGGTTGGAACCATCCGGTTTGTATTATACGAGGGTATTAGTGATGCAGAGGTTTACATATATGAAGAATGTAAAACTGCATAGTTATTTCCAGTTGGAGTTCCACTTTACTAATCCCAATAAGGAAGGAAAATGTCCCCACTGCTCAAACCCTAAAATATCTTTTTTTCTGCAAGATTCACTCAGTGTCAATCCATTTATCCTTGCCTGCATGCTTTCTCCAGACCTCAGTCATGTGCTGCGGTGCACTGAAGGCTTATAAGGTAAAAAATATCCACTGAGCCAACAAGCTGAGAAATTGACTCCAAGGAGCTGAGTTTTTACTCAGTCATTACCCTTGTACATTTCTCTTACTCTAAGTGTTAACTTTGCAGAATTGAAAACAAATTGAGAGCACACAATTATTTAGAGTACAGAATGTACAGACATGCTAACATGTTGTGGGGACAAATCTGAACAATTCTCCTTAGTGAAAAGAAGTGTCATAGCTGGCAGGACAGCTTCAGAAGCCAGGGGGCACTATTTTTTAAAATCTGATTTTATTCTTCCTAGTATTTTTTTGAAGTATAGTTGACTTATAATATTATGTTAGCTTCAGATGTACAATATAGTGACTTGAAATTTTTACACATTATGATCACTATGATCATAATGAATTTAGTTACTATCTGTCCCCACACGCAATTATTAAAGTATTATTAGCTCTATTCATTGTGCTGGACATTACATCCCCATGACTTGTTTATTTTACAACTGAAAGTTCGTACCTCTTAATCCCTGGCATCTATTTTGCACAACCCCCACCTCCTTCCCCTCTGGTAACCACCAGTGTGCTGTCTGTACCTATGAGTCTATTTTTGTTTTGTTTGCTTTTTCCATGTTGTCACAAATGGCAAGATTTCATTTTTTTCATGGCCGAGTACTATTGCACTGTATATTTATATGCCACATCCTCTCTACCCATTCATCTACCAATAGACACTTAGGTTGCTTCCATATTTTGGCTACTGTAAATAATGCTGCAATAAACTTAAGGGTGCACATATCTTTTTTTAGGATATCTTATTTACATTCTTTTTTGAATTGAACTGTAGTTGATTTACAATGTTGTGTTGGTTTCCTATTGTAGCAAAGTGATTCAGTTATATATATATACATCTGTATATATATATGTGTATATATATATATTCTTTTTCAGATTCTTTAAAATGAGTGTTTTTGTTTCCTTTAAGCAAATATGGAGAAATGGAATTGTTGGATCATATGGTAGTTCTATATCTTGAGGAGTCTCCATATTGTTTTCCATAGAGGCTGCACCAATTTACATTCCCACCAACAGTGTAGGAGGGCTCCTGCTTCTCCAGTCTCACCAATGCTTATTATTTCATGTCCTTTTTGTAACAACTGTTCTGACAGGTGTGCGGTTAGGTATCTCACTGTGATTTTGATTTGTATTTCCCTCATGACTAGTGATGTGGAGCATCTTTTCAGGTACCTGTTGGCCATCTCTGTCTTGAGTCCTGGTTTTTTAAACTTGGCTGTCCCAGTGTCCCTATGGAATAGACATATGTTATCCTCCGAGAGAAACAGAGCATTTCTGAGAATCTTTGGGGTCACATCTATGTATGTGTGTGTGTGTGAGTGTGTGTGTGAAGTGACTGATGAGAGACAGAGAGGCAGAGTGTGTGAAACAAAATTAATAGAAAAGAAGAGATTGCATTGATATTTGGTAAATTTGTTTGGAATCCTCATATTGAAAACCAGCCATATTGGGTGTTCTAGAAAGACTGCATGCATAATGACAGAATTGCAGCTGTTACAAACCTCTTCAAGAATGCCCACGTAGAAGTGGAAACATCCCCGGAAGATGCCCTGTACTTTCCTTAATTTTTTTTTATTAGAGTAAGTGTGATGAAGAAAATACCAGACATTTGTATTCATGTGTATTAGCAAAAGGGCTGACTTATTTGGCATAGAATATTGCTCTCTGTGTAGCAAATTCAAACTAACCTCTAAAAAGTAGCACAATGTTTAGAGATTAAAAAGGTCCAGGATGTGATGATTCATAAAAGATCAGATCAGATCAGTCGCTCAGTCGTGTCCGACTCTTTGCGACCCCATGAATCGCAGCATGCCAGGCCTCCCTGTCCATCACCAACTCCCGGAGTTCACTGAGACTCATGTCCATCGAGTCAGTGATGCCATCCAGCCATCTCATTCTCTGTCGTCCCCTTTCTCAAAGTGTGGATTCCCCCCCCCTTTTTTTTCTCATTTAGAGCTAAATAGGAATCCAGAATTTAAGGCACACTCTGTTGCATGTACCTGCTTGTAGCATTCCCATTCATTAGGGGTAAAGGGCACACCCAAGGTGTCAGAAAAAGTTAGCATGGTGGCCAGGTGGCTTCATTCCAGGATAGCTAAATGCATCAAGCCAAACCCTGGGACCACATGTTTTGGCATATAGTGTGATGAAAGGTATGATAAGTTGTCATTGTCAATAAAGTTAATAATTTGGGGCACAAATGCCTACCCTAGTTACAGCTCTCCACTTGGTTTTGATTGGAAATGGTCATCCATTTTGCCACTACCACATTCCTGTACAGATTCTGGTACTATAATAGGGTGCTGCTATAATCAAGATCTAAAATGTGGAAATGGCTTTAACTAGAGGTTGGAAGAGTTTGAGAAGCATGATAGTAGAAGTCTAGATTGCCTTGGAAAGACTGTTGGTAGGAATATGATGTGCCAGTGAGGGCACATTTCAATTTATCTCATGAATAACACACCTCAACTAAATGAGGTTTCTAAGGCACCTGGATGACATTTATTCAAAATGGTCATCAGCCCTGGATTCCGCCATGCCTTCTCCACAGACTGGTTATTAATAATAATCAGTCAGTGTAGGTGAAGAGATGATCCTATTGGATATTCATTTCCTCCACTGTGTTCACTTGGATTATGGCTGTTTGGAAAATTTGGATACATGTTGCTGGCTCCTTTGACAAGTTCTTCAGTGAACTTGGAAGAAGGAAATGACAACCCACTCCTGTATTCTTGCCTGGAGAATTCCATGGACAGAGGAGCCTGGCGGGCTACAGTCCATGGGGTCACAAAGAGTCTGACAAGACTGAGTGACTATCACTCCCTCACTCAGTGAACTTGATTGGCTTAGGACCAGGCCAGTGAGGAAGGTGAGGATAAGGGCTACAGATCACTTCCCTGCTCAGTCCTTTAAGGATTCGTGTTCCCTCCAGGTACAAGGGCAACTCTTCGAGGAAAACTTTAGCATTTGTTTTTCAAGAAGCTTGAAGAAGGGTATTGGTTGTTGTTTTCCATATTGTTTCCTAGACTCAATTCAACAAGAAGATATACACTTCTCTGTATATACTCTGTGGATATACACTAACAGAGAGTGTGACTACCTGAGACTGAGTGCAAGCCACAGAGCAGTGGTCTCAGACTGTGGTGGGCGCCCAATTTAGGACATTCCTAGGCCTGGCCTAAAACTGTGGAAGTAGGCCAAATACCTGGGTGGTTCTGGTATCCCCAAAGGCCTGAGTACCATTGCTCTACTGCAGGGTTAATATGGGCTCTGTGAAACTGCCTCCATGGTCAAAGAAGCAGCAGTTCACCCTAGCAGTTCTCAGTTAAGCAGCCTTCCTTAACACAGAACTTTCTAGAATTCAATGTTCTAATACACAGTTTCAATCCTGAAGGATACTGTGTGTGCCAGTGGTTCTCAAAGTATGGTTCCCCAGGAGCAGCAGCCTTACCTGGGAACTTAAAGATCTGAAGGCTTGAGTCCACTCCAGACCTACTCAATCAGAAACACTGGAGGTGGGGTCCAGCCATCTGTATCTTACAAGCCCTCTAGGTGTCTACAATGTGGACACATATCTGCGAGCCAATAGTCCTTGTGGTGTTTTTCCAAAACTTATTTCATCAAACATTTGGCACAGCTAATGTTTCCAACCACGAGAAACGTTTCTGGTGTTTATGTGTGTGTGTGTGAATGTGTGTGTAATGAAGGTATGTGAAAGTATGGCTGTTTGTGGTGAGGTATTTTTGGAGGTCAGTTTAATTATTGACTTATTTAAAGATCACCTTCGGTTAAAAACAATGTGAGTCAGCTCATAGAGAATGCTGGGAAAAAAGGATTATTCCTGGGCATTTTGGCCACTTCTAATTTATGCCAGGCTTCCCTAAGACTCCAAAGTACTGACTTGTTTGTTACCAACAGACCTATGCTATTCTTGAGCAATGAAAAAGGAAAAGCTGCAAGGAAACTCGTCAATAATCAAATTTTAAAGTCCTTGGAGCAAGACTGAGACAATGCAGTACTTTTCTCTATGGATTGAAAATTAGGAAGACTGAATAGAGGGGGGCAAGGCTGAGTGAGTCTGGTTATGGCATAGGGTACCCAGGCTCCTGTCCAAACTGGGCAGGCAGCATCTTTCATGTAGCTGGACCCAAGAGCTCTGGCACGATGAGGGCTTAAGACAGGATCACAAGGTGACTGAACTGGGCTGGGTTGGCCTAGGCTAGGAGCTCCTGCTGAATCCGGCCCTGATGTCTTAGGAATCAGCAGCCTTCCTTTGTGCAAAAGCATGCTGCTTGGGGCCCCAGGAACTTTATTTGACGGATGCCAATTATGTTTCACCTGTTCCTCCACTCTCACCTTCCTACATGGTCGACTCCTGAAGCATCATGACCAGGCGATGGCAGCTTTGGGGAGATAGTGAAAAGTCATCAACACTGACAATGTTTATGGTGACCCAAATGTATGCATCTGTCAACTCAACAAAGACACTCTATGTGCACTTTATTGTAAGTTGTATATGATGCAAAATACTGCAAATGGACACCAAACTCTAGTTACTGAAATGCATACCAAATTATGAGGAAGTGTACAGATATCTGTAGTTGATTTTGAAACGTATCACAAATAAGATGGAGTGATGGATGGATAGATGTACAGTATAGTAGTATGTGAATATTTGAACACAGGTGTAGGTTTACCAGCATTCACTGTAACATTCTATTTTTAATTTATGGTTTGAAATTTTAATAAAAAAAGAAAATAGCTATGTTCAGTTCTCAGAGATGGAAAAGACTTGAGATATTTAGTCCCGTGCCTTTCCTCTATGGAAAGAAATGAGCATCAGAGAGGGGGAGATGACAGTGTGAACAGCAGGGTACTAGAATATAGATCCTTTTTTACAGTTCATCACTGAATGGGAATGAAAATTCTTCTGTTCCAGCCTGCAGTTCAAGTATAACAATTACACTTTTAAGAGTATTCATGCGAATATAAATCTCTAGACTGTAGATTATCTGAAGGTGGTGATCAGATGTACATAATTCAGTGTGTAACTCCAGTTTCTACCACAATTCACGGCACATAATGGACACAGTAAATACACGTTAAAGGATTTTTCTTTGAATGAATATAAAGAGTTTATTCGGTGCGTATCTGGGTATACAACAACAAATATTAAACAACTTTTTTTTAAACTGTTTTGTGCACAGGACAGAAAACTGCCTGTACATGCTATGTCCACTTTTGGAACACAGATTTTAACAATTATTAATGCACAAAATCTTACATATCATGCAACTCTATGCCAAGATTCCAACTTTCTTCCATGCAACAGATATGAAGATCTAAATGGAAACCTAGCTAAGTCTTAAACACTTTTCCAGAAGCAGGTATAAGTATATGTTGTTTAGGGGTAACCAGTCTTAACATTTCCTTGTACACAATATTCACGTGCCAAATACAATGACAGAGGGACTCATACGTATACAGATAAGACATTTCTTATTTTAACAACACAAAAGACAACATCACAGTTCCACAGTTACTGTCTTTACATAAGAAGCCACAATAATAGTTTAACATGATAACACAAATGGAATTAAGAGAAAACTACACTTGAGGATAATCTTTATTTTTAAGTAATCTTTACTGACTGGGGTTGACAACACAACACAACACAACACAATTTCTACGCACAAAGTACAGCACAAGAACTTGACCAGAATACTATGAATCTAAAGGGGAAAAAATGGTAAAATCATAAGAATCTTGAGCCTGAGATGCCAATTCAGCTTCAACCCTGAATTTGGTTGAGTTGGATTAAGTGACAGAGAGTCAATAGAACCATTGAATTTCAGAAATCATAAAACTGCAACGTAAAGAATACATATGAATCAAGCATAGATAGAAAACATTAAGCCAAGAAAACAACACAGTTCACAGAATTTTGTTTGCCCCTACAAAACACGGAAGCAGTTAATTTTGTTCTGTTTTCTTTTTTGTTTGTTTTTGAAGAACAATGATGGTCTTTTCAATTGTCTTGGTTGGAGAGCAAATTTTTCTTAATCAGCATTAGTGCTGTGAAATGTTTTTGGTTTGTCTTCCCCTAAGCAGAGGTGAGATCATGAGAAAATTGGGCAGTCCTTCTCCCAGATTTAGTTCACTGATCAGGCTCGGCACTGTTTTTTTGCACAAGCTTGATCTAAATTATGGGGCTTTTGGATGGATGAGAAGGTTTGATGGCAGATTAGAATAGTGAACTCTGCCTTGTTTGTTTGGTAAACATCATTGACAAATCTCAACTTTCGGGTGAAGGACTGCTAGAATTCAACAGCACCTGGAGGTAAGGTTCTGTTACAGAGCCCTTGTTTTGCCCTCACTGGCTACGTTGATTCGTTGTGGCTCATAGACTTGCCTCCGTTCAGCACGCCGGAGACACTTCTGCTCTTGGTCGGGGTCCCACTTCCAGATCGGGAGAACTCCGTGAGGTCATGCAGAGACGGCTCCTTGTACATGGCCACTACAAAGCATAGAGACACGGCGTCAGAGGCCATTGCACTGGCCCTCAGCTTTCCTTCTACCCCCTGGGCCTCTCTGCTGGAGGCCAAACCTGAGAAATGCTGCTTTCAAAGACTCAGTAGAGTCTTTGGACCAGATGAAGCAAAAGCCAGTCTTGGTACAGAGGTGTGTAGAGAATTCTAATGCCTTATTTCCATCACTGATGGTTTTATATGAAAAGTGAAAGTGAAAGTCACTCAGTCGTGTCTGGCCCTTTGCAACCCCATGGACTACACAGTCCATGGAATCATCTAGGCCAGAATACTGGAGCAAGTAGCCTTTCCCTTCTCCAGAGGACCTTCCCAACCTAGAGATTGAACCCAGGTCTCCTGCATTGCAGGAGGATTCAAGTAATCTGGCTCCAGAAAATGTGCTGTCAAAGGGCGCTGTGGTGACTTGACTGGGCAGACTGCCCCTCTGGTAAACTGCTCTTCTAACCTCGAGCCAGTGACCTCTTGAAGGGCTTGCTCTGCTTTGTCTGGATTTTCTATCCCCTTTCCACTGTGTCTCACTCCTTCTGTCATCCCTACTTCCTGTAGCCCATTCCTATCCCTCAAACTTTCTCACTTGCTCTCTCTGTGTGTGTGTGTGTGTTAGTTTCTCATTCGTGTCCAACTCTTTGTGACCCCGTGGACTGCAGCCCACCAGGCTCCTCTGTCCATAGAATTCTCCAGGCAAGAATACTGGAGTAGGTGACCATGCACTCCTCCAGGGGAATCTTCCCAATCCAGGGATCAAACCCACATCTCCTGCATTGGAGGCAAATTCTTTACCAATTGAGCCACGATGGAAGCCCTCTCACTTGCCACCAGGCTTCTAATAATGACCGAAAAACAAAACTGTGAAGGAAAACTGTTGGGACAACATTGTTGGGCCCAAGGAGGTTTCCAATAAGTGTTAAGTGTGCACGCATTTGAGCATCTGTATTTCTAACTATTTTGGCCTATCTTGAGGTTCTTGGCTGTCCGGGAGTTAGCAATTAAGCTATTTCCACGTAAGTAAGGTGTTACCACATGTAGATATATTGGGTTGGCCAAAAGTTCATTTGGATTTGGCCAAAATAAACTTTTTGGTCAACTCCCATCAGGAGATTAGATGTTCCCATCTACGCTTTAATGTTCTTTTTAAGTGTAAAATTTTACCAAATTTTTGTATAAATGCCTCAGGATGGAAGGATTAGGTTCCACTTTCAAAATAAAGGATTAATTTCCATACCGATACTCATTTCATCCACAGCTGGTATACTCTCGAGTTTACCTTTCAGTGGTTTGGGCAGAAAGTGAGCTGCAGGCTTGTTCTTCTTTACATGGTTTCCTTTCATGATCTCTCCTTCTTTGTTCAGACCCAGATACCACCCTCGGCCTGACTGCTGCTGACGGTATATCATCGATGAATATGTCACGTAATAATTTTCAAACACTGATTCTTTGAATTTGCACTCAGGTGTGAAATGTTCCTACAAGAAAAGTAAATAAACAAAAGCTCAATATTTACAGCTATGAATTTCATGGAGAACCATATGGTATTGCCCTTCAGGAGTTTAGGACATACTTTGTTAAAGCTTGTTAAGACTTGCATTCTATTTTAACAGCAGAAACTATTATCATTGGAAACTGAGACTATATATAACATTTCATGTGATGTTTTATAAAAAGCCCTAACTGCAAGGGCTACTGATCAATAATTAGCTCTCTTTGTAATAAGGTAATGGAAAACTGAGAACCAGTCACATAAGTGTAATGTATTGGACAAATAGAGGAGCCAAAGATTGAAGAGACAAGCATAACACTGTCACATGGAGCTTTGTTCCTTTCAAGATTAAATTTGAGAAATAAACATCTCATCCTTATACTTAATTTTCATAGATTGTCCAGTTACTATATGCTATAATTTTCAATCACCCCAGGCTTAAATCTGTGTTACAGTGTTACAATGCTGAATGCCTAGATTTTTAAACAGATGCTACTAAGAAAGACTAACTTTCACTTTTAGATAAACTAAACTGAAATTTTCAGATCATTGGACCTTGACTTAAAAACAGAAAAAAAAAAGTCCCTCATCACCCCATCCTTGCCTTACAGTAACATTTCACACAAATCAATATAGAAGCAAGGAATTTACTTGCAGACATGAGAGAGCAGACATGAGAGAGCACCCCAGGGGATTTTGAACCTGACAATGTGATTTTCTGCCATGTACATGACCATGTTTTCTTTGGACTTCCCCATACAAATGAAAGGTTCCTGACCCAACAGACTGTTTCTGAAAACAAACAAAACCAGAAAACCTTCTTTTAAGCTTTGCAATATGTGCATTATACAATAAATAGCTATGTAAAATATCCATTTGTAGACAGTGAAATGAACAGCATATTTTAACCTCTAAATAATCTGCAGGGTGGCAGTGGGTCCACTTGGAGTCCAAGATAATAAGGAAAATGCTAAGTGAGTTTCCTATGACAGTGACACCAAGGATGCCCTTTGATTCTTGCTATTTTGCTGAGATCTTATCAGGAATAAGTTTTGATAAAACCTGAAAAAAAAAAACCCACCTTGCAACAAAATATTGCAATCTCTCCAGACACCTGTCCTTTGTGAATGATACCTCCATGGTCTTACCTTCATTTTCATGTTAGGTAGCATTCCAAGCAAAGTATACTATCTGAGCAACAGTATCAGATAATCACTTCAGCGAAGAGAGACAGATTCCTCAAATGAGGCAGCTTTTTTTCTTAATGTTAAATAATTGAACACTTTTCTTTTTTCTGGAAATCCACAAAATCTGTTTCACTCAGTAATTTCACTGGTTCTTCCATCTGGCTTCCAGAGCGCCTGGAACAGAGTCATCTTTTGGGATAATTTCAGCCTAGGGGCATACTTAGTAGAGACTCAGAAGACTCACACAAATTCAACCTACTCAAGAAGCAATGTACTTTGAAGGCAACCATCACAGGGTAGGAACCAAAGCGTTCTATTTATGGGCTGTGAACACTCCTCTTTGTAGAATTCTCAACATAGGGAAAGCCAAGGTATGCCTACAAAGAAATATGACTAAAATAGTCTCCACGTGTTCTCCAGGGATGAGCACGATTGCATAGAATGTTGGTTTAGCCTTGCCTAGAGTAAAATGACAACTCCATGTGGCATTTAAAATTCTCCACAATGTAGTCATTACCATGCCTTCAGTCTGTGCCTTTGTGCCTTTATAGACCCCATTCATGTCATTTCCTGGATCTCTCTACCAACTGGCTTTCCTGTCATTCCTCAAGGTTGAGCTCAAATATGACTGCCCCTGAAATCATATATGACCTCTCCTAAACAAAGCTAGATGAGGTGATGCAATTCCAGTTGAGCTATTTCAAATCCTGAAAGCTGATGCTGTGAAAGTGCTGCACTCAATATGCCAGCACATTTGGAAAACTCAGCAGTGGCCACAGGACTGGAAAAGGTCAGTTTTCATTCCAATCCCAAAGAAAGGCAATGCCAAAGAATGCTCAAACTACCGCACAATTGCACTCATCTCACATGCTAGTAAAGTAATGCTCAAAATTCTCCAAGCCAGGCTTCAGCAATACATGAACTGTGAACTTCCAGATGTTCAAGCTGGTTTTAGAAAAGGCAAAGGAACCAGAGATCAAATTGCCAACATCCGCTGGATCATGGAAAAAGCAAGAGAGTTCCAGAAAAACATCTATTTCTGCTTTATTGACTATGCCAAAGCCTTTGACTGTGTGGATCACAAGAAACTGTGGAAAATTCTGAAAGAGATGGGAATACCAGACCACTTGACCTGCCTCTTGAGAAATTTGTATGCAGGTCAGGAAGCAACAGTTAGAACTGGACATGGAACAACAGACTGGTTCCAAATAGGAAAAGGAGTATGTCAAGGCTGTATATTGTCACCCTGCTTATTTAACTTCTATGCAGAGTACATCATGAGAAACGCTGGGCTGGAAGAAGCACAAGCTGGAATCAAGATTGCTGGGAGAAATATCAATAACCTCAGATATGCAGATGACACCACCCTTATGGCAGAAAGTGAAGAGGAACTAAAAAGCCTCTTGATGAAAGTGAAAGAGGAGAGTGAAAAAGTTGGCTTAAAGCTCAACATTCAGAAAATGAAGATCATGGCATCTGGTCCCATCACTTCATGGGAAATAGATGGGGAAACAGTGGAAACAGTGTCAGACTTTATTTTTCTGGGCTCCAAAATCACTGCAGATGGTGACTGCAGCCATGAAATTAAAAGACGCTTAATCCTTGGAAGGAAAGTTATGACCAACCTAGATGGCATATTCAAAAGCAGAGACATTACTTTGCCAACAAAGGTCCATCTAGTCAAGGCTGTGGTTTTCCCAGTGGTCATGTATGGATGTGAGAGTTGGACTGTGAAGAAAGCTGAGTGCTGAAGAATTGATGCTTTTGAACTGTGGTGTTGGAGAAGACTCTTGAGAGTCCCTTGGACTGCAAGGAGATCCAACCAGTCCATTCTAAAAGAAATCAGTCCTGGGTGTTCATTGGAAGGAATGATGCTAAAGCTGAAACTTCAGTACTTTGGCCACCTCATGTGAAGAGTTAACTCATTGGAAAAGACTCTGATGCTGGGAGGGATTGGGGGCAGGAGGAGAAGGGGACGACAGAGGATGAGACGACTGGAAGGCATCACTGACTCGATGGACATGAGTCTGAGTGAACTCCGGGAGTTGGTGATGGACAGGGAGGCCTGGTGTGCTGCAATTCATGGGATTGCAAAGAGTCAGACACAACTGAGTGACTGAACTGAACTGACTGAAATCAGAACCGATGACACATATATTTGTGTTCCCAGGAACTCTTATCTCCATCTCTGGCATGGCCCCGTGACTCGGACATGTGCATGCTTGGCTCTGGAAGACAAGGAACTTGTCTTTTATTTCTGAATCTGCCTTTCAGCCATCAGTGACTGATCATATTGCCTAGTTTACTGAACACAGTAAACCATCCAGTTATTGTTTACAGCAGGGGTCCCCAACACCTGGGCCACAGACCAGCACTACTCCGTGGTCTGTTAGGAATTGGGCTGCAGAGAAGGAGGTGAGTAAGCGAAGCTTCATCTGTATTTACAGCCACTCCCCATTACTCACATTACTGCCTGAGCTCTGCCTCCTGTCAGATCAGCAGTGACATTAGATTGTCATAGGGGGGCGAAGACTACTGTGAACTGCGCATGCAAAGGACCGAGGTTGTGCACTTCTTAAGAGAATCATCCTGAAACCATGCCCCGCTCCCTCCCCAGCCCTGTCTTTGGAAAAAACTCTCTTCCACGAAACCAGTCCCTGGTGCCAAAAAGATTGGGGACCGATGGTTTACAGGATTTGCATTGCAGAGGTTCAGATTGACGTATTGGAAACACCGGGATTCAAAAGTATCAACCCAGTAAGAAGTCTGCAGGGAATTTCCTGAATACCACAGAATGAAATCAGCTGTATGTAGATGGAGGCTGTCAGTTCAGGGACAAATCCTGTTTGTGTGACTTCAAATCTGTTCAGAATAACAGATACTACACAGATACTGGCACCTCCAACATGCGGAGGAAAAAAAAACAAACTTGGCAATTGTTACAACTATTGGAAAATGGCAAGGAAGGACTCAATGAACTGAATGCTCTGTCACATCCTGGCAATTTCTTAGTCATCACCACTAAATTTGGACTCAAGAACTCAGTAGAGAGGGAGGAAAATGAGGCCAAAAAAAGAATGTTGAAGCAACCAAAGCAGTGTTCTGTTCTCGGTGTGTGACACTGTCATTTTATCCAGTGCTGAAATGAGTAGGCAGAAGAGGCTTGATTTTTATCAAATGTGGAAAGATGTGAACATCCCACCCAACACAGGAAGGGCCACCAAAGGGAAGAGGGGTAGAGCTACATCTCTGTGTCTCAGCAGCGGTTCACAGAAATAATAGAAATCGGACTGAACCCTAACCAGAGAAGCCTTATTCACAGAATACCAAGTAGACCTCTGGCAAGCAATCAGTCTTTGATTGATCTGGAGATGATTATTATTGGTCTGGGAAAAAAGGTACCACAATGGCCTTGACACTTAGTAGGCATGAAAGAGAGGCAGCACTCACTGTACTCTGTATTGAATAGGCATTAGATAAATACTGGCTATCATAATAAATGAATTAAAAAGATGTCAAGCATTCCCTGCACAGCCACGAAGAAATTACTTGGCATGAGTACAAAAGAAAAGGTGCTTTATGTCTTCTAACCTTTCATGCATTGATTTCTCTTAAAAGTTGTTTACCTCTCTTGCATATCTATACTTATTTCAGAGGAATAATGTTAGTAAGGTTCAGAGGAATAACTCTGAAAAAAAAATTCAATCTTTCTCAACTCTTTTCTGTAATCATCCTCTCTATTCCCCTTAAGTTCAAGGTTAGTTTTTTCCTCAGTGATTACCTAACTTTTTTATCCACAGAATCCATACCAGTTAATGACAGTGATTATATTTTGAGTAAAGAATGAAAAATCTACATTTGCAGAATGAACAGATCCAGGAGCAAAACCTAACAGTACAATTATTTTTAACCAATTAATTCACTATTAAGGGCAATATAGGTCTTTGAAGGTTTACCACTAACAAGATGAAAACATCTGAAACCCTCAACATCAGGTCAATAGAGCATATTAGAGAATACTTAGAGCTACAGATGGTGATGGTCAGCTGCCCTCAGTGGGGCATATTAGACTTCCACACAGACTTTAACAATCAAGTGAGTAAGGCATTCATGCAATCAATAATGCAGGATATACGCAAAGAGCCCCCCAGATCCAATGGTGTGCTAGAAAGCAACTTTGTCCCAGAAGAAAGGCTCTGGACCTGGGATAGCAATTTACCCTGGTGCCTTGAGTTGCCTCTGGCACCAAGGGCACAGGATGGAGGGGATAAAATAGCTCTCTGGCCTCTTGGAGCTGGGGCCAGGTCAGAAGAAGCATGGGCTGTGATGGTAGCTTCCCGGAAGGGAGCCTACTAAGGGCCTCATCACTCCGCAGGGGATGTGAAGCTATATCCTCAAGAAAGTCAAAGTGTTAGTCATTCGGTCATGTCCGACTCTTAGCAATCCCATGGACTGTAGCCTGCCAGGCTCCACTATCCGTGGAATTCTCCAGGCAAGAATACTGGAGTGGGTTGCCATGCCCTCCTCCAGTAGAGCCATAACCCAAATGGCAAGAGCTCAAAACCATCTGTATATCATGTACATCATCTCCACATGCTAAACACGTCCACAATACCACAGTGCACACACCCATGGCTAAGTGCCTTCTTGATTAAAATAAGTCATTGTGGGGGTGGGGGGTGGGCTTCTGTGGTGGTCCAGTGGTTAAGGCTTCACATTCCAATCTGACAGGTATGCATTCGATCCCTGGTTGGGGAGCTAAGATCCCACCAGCCAAATAACCAAAACATAAAACAGAAGCAGTATTCTAACAAATTCAATAAAGACTTTAAAAATGGTCCACATTAAAAAAAAAAGTCATTTGGCAAACACACACCGTAATAGCAGCGTTTTCATACTTTTGCCCCCAGCTTTTGTACTTGCAGCTATGCTACCAACCGACAGGGTGGCAGTGTTCTACTTGAGTTTGTACCTCACTAGGCTTTGAGGGGGAGAAGGCAATGGCACCCACTCCAGTACTCTTGCCTGGAAAATCCCATGGGTGGAGGAGCCTGGTGGGCTGCAGTCCATGAGGTCGCGAGGAGACGGACACGACTGAGTGACTTCACTTTCACTTTTCACTTTCATGCACTGGAGAAGGAAATGGCAACGCACTCCAGAGTTCTTGCTTGGAGAATCCCAGGGATGGGGGAGCCTGGTGGGCTTCCGTCTATCGGGTCGCACAGAGTCGGACATGACTGAAGTGATGTCCTTAGCAGGCTTTGAGGATTTAGGAATATCGTGAATGCTTTGAACACATTTCTCTCAAAAGAAATCTTTTTTAAAAGGGCAGTGCTGATTTCCTTGGATCTCAAGAGACCAGCAGAGTCTCCTTAGGTTGTCCATATATAAAATGGCAACACGGAGGTCCTAGGCTGTTGAACAAAGCATGAACACTGAATATAAGTTTTTGCACATGTAGACACTATGTGAACTGCACAAATCCTGGTAGAGATGAATGTGTCTCCATACATTTTGCTCTATTCACATGTCACATTTTTATTGGCATCATAGAACACAGAAAAACAGTGTATAAGTCGATGAGTGAGCATTTAAAGAAACTTAAAAATGAACTCAATAAAACATAATTTCTTCTTTTCAGCAAGTTCTAGAAACATAACTAATCTATCTCGCCCTTTACTTCTCTCACTTCCTTCTCTCTTCTGGCCACATTTTCAGTAGCCTGACGATCCAATTAATTTAACAATTACTGCCAAGAGCAAGGGTCACTCTTCTGATTCTCAGCCATGTTCTGATGACAATTATTTTCTAGATTTAAAGTTAGCAGCTTATACAAACAGGTCTGACTTGTGTGTGTCAATTATTCCCCAGCCTAATGAAAATAATATGCAGATTAACATTAGATTTTCAACTGTTTAAAAAAATAAAACAAAATAGAATCTAAAATATAAATCATACCCATAGCGGGTGACCCCATAACTACCTATATTCTCTATATAAGCTTCCCTTCTATCGGTGATTTCAAAATCCAGGATTAATTATTATATTCAGGACTTTGATGTTCTCTCTCAGGGTATATTTGATGTGAATGAACTTCATTATTACTAAGATCAAAGCACGGGAAGGGAGAGGTTGGAGAAGAAGGAATCAATACTTAGCCAGTTCACTGTAGCTAAACAAAATTATTAATTCATGATAAACAGAGTTTGGTTTGTTCACTCAAATATTCCCTGGACTGTGGAATACTTGAGGGCAGCTCCGAGCATGGGGCCTGGCTTAGAGTCAATGATCAATATATATCTAATGAAATAAACAAAGAAAAGAATGGGATTTCATAGGAAGAGGACTTGGGAGATAGCTTATACAGGTCCAAAAAAGGGTTAAACGTGGTGGGATATGAATAGAGGGCTGTTTGAGAGGAGAGACTGACAAGTCAGAACTTGCCTGCCAGGGCAGAAAGAGTAGGTGATAAAAGGAGGAAAGCAGCCTACAGATAAATTCAATTTAAAAAACTGCAGAGGGAGGAGAGAAAGGGAAGGACGGAGGGAGGGAGACAGAGAGGAAGGAAGAGAAGAGGGACTAATAAAGACACAACCGAAGCTGAAGCTCCAAGAATAAAGAGATTTTCTGGTAACCAAGATATAGGCATTAAACTCATACTCTTGGTCTTTGGCTCTGCAAACAGCTAAAGACTGCAACTAAATTCTGTTCACTTGATTTCTGTAAAAAGGTGAGGAGGTGGGGTGGGGACCAGTCCTGCTGATCGTACTGGATGGTTGGACGAGGAGGCAATGAGATGATGTATGTGAAAGAAGCTCTGAGAATTGTAAAGCCCCATAAACATGAAATGTGTGATTACTTCTGATAATACATGCCCAGAAAACCAAGGTAAAATAAATACATTCTCTCTTCTTTTCAAGGTTCTTCTGCACTCTGGAATCAATTTCTAAAGAAAGGATCTGCCTATATTTGTTTTATTGCCATGGAAGGAGATAAATTCTGCCCCAAATGAGGACTGCACGTGAATGACACTCAGTGTTTAGCGTTCTCCTCCAAGCTTGGCTCCCCCAAAACTGTTTTGCTTCCTTCCATTTGTCATTTTGGTCTGCAGTCGGCTGAAAAGGCTGCAGTGCTTCAAGCCACAGCACTAAAGAGATGAAGTACTGAAAAATAGGCTTCATGAAATACCACGTCACAAAATGACTTCAAAGTACACGTGCTAACTGGCAACTGTTTGCAATGCAACAAATCATAATTAAGAATATGTACATGGGACTATTTCATATGGTTATAGTGAAACTTCTCAGTAGCATTTTTGTATTCCAAGGTATCTAATAGACATTTTCATTGACCTTATGTTGAGTCCACAAAATAGGGCACCCCGGTATTGCCTTTCTTCAACTCTTAACAAACAAAAATGAAAAAAAAAAAAAAGGAAATTTTAACGAGATTGTCAAGCAATGGCTTGTATAAACAGAATTAGGATGCAGATATGACCACATTTTGGCCCTGGGGTTCACTGAGTCCTTTGTATTGGCTTGTTCCAGATTTTCATCTATTTCTGTAGAACAGTCTCATGAAATATTGAATTTTACAATTCGTTTTATAAAATACACAGAAATAAGCTAGAATAAAGCAGGAATCAAAACAAAAACACTGCATCCCTTACAGAGCCTAAGAAGGGTGATTTTTGTTGTGGTTAAAAATAAATGATTCTTTTAAAAAAAAGAAAAGAAAAAAAAGACCCTAAGGCCTCACTCAGCTCCAAACCTGGTCAGCAGATACATTCTGAAATGGAAGTAACTTGCTGAGGTTTGTGATGAAGAAGTGGGATAGGCCACACATCTCCAGGGCTGTGTGATTGGTCCAAGACAGTGTCAGTCTGGTCCAAGCCTTGCAGAAGAATACAGATTGGCTAGGAATCCAATTAGGGAGCAGAAGAGATATTTCATTTTACATAAGATATTACAGAGACTATGTGGCCATCATACTTTCTTTAAAAATCTTACTAGATTAAATCTTACTGCTGAACAAAAATCTGTGCATGGAAAAGCATTTTTTTTCAAGTGAAGAACACTTCTCTAAAGTAACTTTCTCCAACTTTTTTTTGTCTATGATGTGTATTAACGCGCAGTGTTGGTTTTTCTTATAAGCAGGGCTGAACTATGTGCTTTGAAAGGGGAATCAAATATCAGATATGATCTCTAAAAAGAAACTTTCCTGTCTTTTGGCTGGTTACTGGAATTAATCTGTGACTATTAGCTAGCTATTCTCCATTACTGTGATGCTTTCTAATTTGTGGCAGGATTCTTCTGTAGAAGAACTTCAAAAAGAAAAGTGAAAGTGCTAGTCACTCAGTCATGTCTGACTCTTTGTGACCCCTATGGACTGTAGCCCACCAGGCTCCTCTGTCCATGGGATTCTCCAGGCAGGAATACTGGAGTGGCTTGCCGTTCCCTTCTCCTGGGGATCTTCCTGACCCAGGGATCAAACCCAGGTCTCCAGCATTGCAGGCAGATTCTTTACCATTTGAGCCACTGGGGAGTCTTCAGAGCAGGATCTAAACCCATCAGCAAGAGAATGACTTTGGAAGAATTTGTAGTCACCAAGCGAATAAACTTTTAGGTTGTATTTTAGATAGCTCTTCTAAGCTTCTGCCCAAATGTTCAAAGCCTGAGAACTGTGAAAACTTTCCCTAGACATCCAACAAACTGTCACGCAAAGAAGAAAGGTTCTTTCTGCATAGATCAACTGAAAAAACTCTGGCAAGGTAGGTGGCCTATTAAAACTAAAATTGTACCCAGGTGGGTGCATCTGGCCACTGTGAGGGTGGTAATTCTGATTTGTGTTGGATAGTGGTTGAGTTAGATTTGATAGGGTCTACCTCTGCAGAACAGAGTCATTTACAATAGCCAGAAGTCTACTTCTTCAAAGACTTTCAGAGAAGACTTCTTATCTTTTCTCTTGCACAGGTAGCAAAGCAATGCCTCTGCTCAGAAGGAAGTCACTAATATGTGCTTTCCACTGCAAACCAGAAAACCTGGAGTCACAGGGCAAGGTGCAAAGGCCTCATCTATAAACCAAGGATGAGAAAGATGTCATAGAAGGCTATGGGACAACCACATCGCATAACACCTGCAAACGACTTCTGGGGATAGGAAATTGTACAGAGTCAGAGAACGCATTTCCACTAACATTTACCCCTTGAAAGGAGATAATGAAAGGATGCCTGTGACAGTCACTTACCACGAGTCTGAGTGGTATGATTATTCACTAACCGAAGACTCAGATGAAGAATCCATTCTCACCTATTCCTTACTGAGAGCCTACGGTGCACGGAGCACTGTGGGAAGTCCCTTTGCCTATATAATGATCTAATTTAATCTCAAAAGCAGGTCTCTGTATGAGCTTCAGAATGCAATGACCTCCCTGTGGCCTGAGAGAGGAGTTCTCCCACCTCACAAGGGAGAAAAACCACAGGAAAGAAGCCCTTACTAAGCCACTCCCTTATGAACTCCACTGCAAGTGCACCCTTTCACCCCAACAGTCACTGTCTAGACAAGTGCTGTGATGTCAGTTCTCCTCTAAATGAATAGTTCCAATGTTGGCTGAAGGGTCAGTCTTTCCTCCGATTCGTGTGTCCTGGCTCTCTGAACACCACAGAGCTTCGAACCTGCCACATCAGCTTTCCAGATTTCTGACTTCGGGCAGCTGACCTGGGCTCCGATCCTGAATCGCTAAGAGGAGAATAGCAACACGTGCCTCCCAGGGAGGACTGCAGAGAGCACGGAAAGCAGCCAGCACACATGGGGGTGCTCACAGACTATAGGGTCCTTGGCCTTGCCTTACTTTCCTGTTCGTGTGATAGACAGGTCAATGCAGTCTCCTCCCCACGACCATCCCAACTTCAAACTGATCAGGGAGTAGAGAAGTGCCTTGCCAGTTCACAGAGCTTCAAGTTACACATGAACTATATGGGTGAGAACTCCTCTCGTTAGTGATTCCTTTGCAAGGGTGGCAATGCACTCATCTTTCATTTGGGGCTTAAAATATCCTAAGATTCCAAAATTTGAATTACTGTAATGTGTATCAGTGAACCTGCATGATATTAAAGAGATTTGTGAAATAATCCAGTATTAACGGGCCAAGTGATATTTACACATCTCATTTTAATTACCATGCCACAAAAGTGCAACATGACTATTCCATTTCTTTTGTTCTAAACCACTGTTTTGCTAGTTCTACTTTCATCATGTAGGTTACTAATAACAACAATCCTGAAAACTCTAATAGCTCCTTATGTTTAAGCAGCAACTACTTTAACAGTTTCCTACAAATGCTTCAATAGTTAATGACATTCGAGTGACAGATAAGGGACATTTTTATAATGATGACAATAAGAAAGGTAATGATTACAATGGATTTGGTAGACTTTTTTTTTTTTACAGTTGAAGAAATGAAACCAGAGATATTAATGCATTGGAATCTGGCTTTCACACTTTCATTTAGAGAATGAATCCAGAGCAGGGAGGCAACTCCTTCTAGAGGAAGCAGGAATCTGTTTAAGGTAGCCGGTGTTGACATGCGTGTGTGTATGTGTGTGCTCAGTCACTCAGTCCTGTCTCTCTGCAACTGTAGCCCACCAGGCTCCTCCGTCCATGGAATTCTTCAGGCAAAAATACTGGAGCCATTTCCTTCTCCAGGGGATCTTCCCGAACCAGGGATTGAACCCACATTTCTTGCATTGACAGATGGATCCTTACCACTGAGCCACCTGGGAAGCCATGTTGACGTGCGAGAGACCCTTATTTTCAGGCAACTTGATCTCTAAGATGTTTCCAGAGCTGAAAAACACCGAGGACCCAGCAGTGCTAACTGGCCCTGGGCTGCAGAGGAAAGGAATAGCTTTAACTCAGAGCACAAGTCAATCCTGCCAGGCAACATTCCAAGAATCTTAAGTAATGTGTCCATGGAACATTCTCTTAGTTTATGCCATGAAAACTTGATTCTTCTATGGCAAAATATTCATGTCTGAATTTCAGTACATTTGAGTGCTGCTTTTCTTTTCTTTTCAGGGACCTCTCTACACTCAAGAGTTCTTAGGGGATGACCCCAGAGAACTTTTACTGACATTAGCCTTCTGCCTCTTTAGGTGCTACTGCTGCTGCTGCTGCTAAGAGGTGGGTAACTGATATAGCAAAATAGAAATCAGCCTGATCGGAGTCCTGTGTCTGTATGTCTTTGCGACCCCATGGACTGTAGCCTATCAGACTCCTCTGTCCACGGGATTTTCCAGGCAAGAGTGCTGGAGTAGATTGCCATTTCCTTCTCCAGGGGATCTTCCTGACCCAGGAATCGAACCCTGGTCTCCTGCATTGCAAGCAGACGCTTTACCATCTGAGCCACCAGGGAAACCCTCTCAAGAGACAGACAGACATAAAAAGAGAAGCGGGAGTGGGGCAGACAAAGAGACAGAGAAAGACAAGAAGAAGTGAGAAGAGAAAAAGTCAAGGCGGCAAGTTCTTCTTTTTCCCAGTTCTATAATCCTGAGGCCTTTCAGAAATGCCTGCCGTTCCCCATCCGGACTCCACCCACCCCCACCGTACATGGAGAGGGTGAGAAAGTGAGCCATCTCTCTTGTTGGAGAAAATCTGTCTCCTGTCCAAATTCCAGGTTGTGCTCAGACCTCAGGGTAAAATCTGAGAAGCCACCCAGGGCAGGTTGTTCTTCTGTAAAGTCAGCATCTATAGAGGAGCCTGATAAACAAACAAACCTATTTCTTCCTCGAGATTTTCCTCTGTGGAAAGCACATCCATCTCTGAAGGAAAAGAAAAAGGAAGTCCAGGTCTTTGGAGAAACTCAGGATTAGTATAAAGTTCATTAAAATAAGACACTTTGATATATGAATGTTGTTATCATAAAGTGAATTATATTTTCATAAGAGGGACGTAATGTTCAGATGTGTAACTATGGCGCAGTAAACAAGACAACGGTTCCCTATTTATGACCAAACTCTTGTCACCTGTGATGCTGTTTATGCTCCTCATCACCTGATACTATTGTTTGAGAGAAACCACGGTGGAAAACGCAACGCTTTACAACAGTGTTTAGACCGAGTATCCAGCTACAATTTATAAATGAGCTTTCAGTAGCTTAGATTAAATTAAATTTGGTCTGTTCTGGATTTCCTGAAATACTGCAGCATTTTTAGATTCATTTTTTAAAAGGGTTTTGATGTCATTCAATTTTGAAATAAATACAGTTCTTTATCGAAATATGAAATTTCAATTTTCAAATATTTGTTACCTAAGTATTACCAGAGTTGAAAACACAAGGCAAGGATACAATATAAACTATGAGAATATATCAAGATGATTAATATTGCATAAGCTTTGCACAACCATCATCTATTTGGAATAATTTTCAGCTTTCATTTTCAACAGTGTAGATTGTTAAAGTATTTGCATGATAATGCAAAATACATAAATTATCCCTGCAGGGAACACTTTAAACTTAAGGTAATTACATAGCATAGAAGTGATTTCAAAGAACTCCAACAAAATAACAAATAATTCTACAGTCACCCTTTACAATGCTTATTATTCTGTTATCAGTGATCTTGACCACTAAAGTCCCTTTCTTTACAATTGTATTCACATTATCAATTCTTACTTTGTTCTTTTACCATCAAGCTCTTACAGCTGGCCCTGAAAATTTGCATGCTGTAAAAGCTGAACTAGACAGCTAGTAGAGATGAATTCCCCAGTTATATTCATGCTGTGAACAGAACCATAACACTCCCTTAATATATCTTATCATTGCACTTTTATACTAAACACGAATCCAAATCAAGTCCTATTTTTTACATTCCTCCTGTTTAAAATCTTTTAATGGCTCCCTGCTGCCTACAGGATAAAATCCAAAACTCCCTGGCCTGGCGTTCAAGGCCCTCCATAATCTCACACATGTTTTCCTACAATTCTAGCATAAGATTCCTCAACTCCAGCCAGATTGGAGAAATAAGGCCAGGACCAAAAGGAGCAGAGATTTTTCTTATGAATGGAAAAATATCTCCTCCAAACCAATTAGTATGCTTTAGAGGCTGGGATATTCACTGTGATTAGAGAGAATTACTGCGTCACAGGGAATATATAACTAATCTCTCCTGGGTTTTTTAGGCTCTGCATTATTCTTATTTTTTAAATTCAAAGAAAATGTCTTGCACTTCTGGAACATCCCAGCTACCTTGTGTCTCAGTTCTGCACCCTGTGACTTAGCAGGGGCTGCCCCCAGGTATGAAATTTTCTGGAGGCCACTTGGTAATAACCGGTAGCTCTTCCTTTCACGGCACAAAGAGAAAAGAGAGTCAAATGTCAGCATGTCAGGAACCTCCAGGCTCAGCTTCAGCCAGAATGCAAAAGCATTTTACAACTGACTATTTCTGAAGACTTTTCACAGTATCGAGGAAAAGGGTAATGAAATTGTATCTGAACAGAAGGAAGCTAAATTATTTATCTCATACTAATTTTTACCAGATGGCTGGTGATGAAAAATCTATACTGGCAAATCTGCTGTATATATTAAAGATAATCAAGGGGGCTAAAACTTTAAATGGTCACAATATATTTGGATTTAGTTTTATGGCTCCTATTGATTCCATACATAGGTTCTTCTAAGTGCATGCGAATGGGACACAATAAATCATATCATCAAATCATTAGGAGCTGCATCTTCTATTCATGAATCACATCAGCACTTGGATTATGTCTCTTTTTTTTCTTAAACCTGTAGAGAGAATACATTTGGGATGTAGCCACACAATGTTACCTACCATATCCCTCTGCATCAGGAGGTTGCAAATGACACTCCTTCCCCAAGAGAAAGAGGAGATCACAGTCCTCAGAAGGAAATTCCCTCACCAAGCTTCCAGTAGAACCAGTTAAATGCTGACTTCTGATGACAATAAACCATTGAGGACTGGAAGGGAGATAGGGTGTACCAGATGTACATCCTTTTCTGCTCAAGTGATGTCTCTAGGGAGCGGGTTGTGTGGGTTCAACATTCAATTTGGGCCTGTCATGGATCCATTTCCTCTCTGTTCTGAAGCCCACTACTGGAAAAAGCCCACCCTTGTTCTTTGGTTGACTCTCAAACGCCAATTGTTCAGGAAAGGCTAGAATACATTCGATAACATGTGCTGGTTCATATCAAACAAAGCACGTTCACATGTGCCAAGCCATTTGTTACTATTCTCCAGGTAAAGCAGGTAAAAGTGCTGGCCCTGGCAAGGAATTGATGTGTATACCAAATCCCAATGTATGATTCACCTAGTGAGTCAGAGCTCTGAGCAACATCTTTATACAATGTATGAAGACGAATTGTCTTACATATCATTTTATGGGAGTTACATGCCTTCAAGTCAATGAAGACTGTTTGAGTGCCTACCATGTGCACTGTTTTTCCTAAACTAGATGCCGATACTCATGGTGCTTTAGCACTTTTGGCAGAGCAGCTGCTGTCCCCCAACAGTTGTCCAAAGAGGACTTTTGGAGCTGCAATCAGAACTCATACAGTGCCCCAAGGTGTGTTCTTATGGTGAGAGACAACAGGTCAAAATTGAGTTCTGTAGTCTACAGTGGTCAAGCAAGATACAGACCTACTGTGCATTCTTCCCACTATGACAACCTGATTCAGCATTTATTTCATTTGCAAAAGATTCATTTAGTCATTTAATCTGTTATAGTTAAATGTTCTACTGTCAGCAGCAGCAGCAGCTAAGGAGTTACCAATTGCTCAAAAATTGTGGCGATCCGGGGTCAAGGTACAGATTAGAATGGCAATAGCTGATCAGATCATTTCAGTCGCTCAGTCGTGTCCGACTCTTTGCGACCCCATGAATCGCAGCACGCCAGGCCTCCCTGTCCATCACCAACTCCCGGAGTTCACCCACACTCACGTCCATCGAGTCAGTGATGCCATCCAGCCATCTCATCCTCTGTCGTCCTCTTCTCCTCCTGCTCCCAATCCCTCCCAGCATCAGAGTCTTTTCCAATGAGTCAACTCTTCGCATGAGGTGGCCAAAGTACTGGAGTTTCAGCTTTAGCATCATTCCTTCCAAAGAAATTCCAGGGTTGATCTCCTTCAGAATGGACTGGTTGGATCTCCTTGCAGTCCAAGGGACTCTCAAGAGTCTTTTCCAACACCACAGTTCAAAAGCATCAATTCTTCCGCACTCAGCCTTCTTCACAGTCCAACTCTCACATCCATACATGACCACAGGAAAAACCATAGCCTTGACTAGACAGACCTTTGCTGGCAAAGTGATTTCTCTGCTTTTGAACATGCTCTCTAGGTTGGTCATAACTTTCCTTCCAAGGACTAAGCGTCTTTTAATTTCCTGGCTGCAGTCACCATCTGCAGTGATTTTGGAGCCCAGAAAAATAAAGTCTGACACTGTTTCCCCATCTATTTCCCATGAAGTGGTGGGACCGGATGCCATATGTAAAAACAAATCCTTCAGAATCACACCAGAACGATCAAAGTTGCCACTGTGATATTACCTCAAGGAACATAGAACCCCTACATTCTATGATTAGCCAAACTCGAGTCAATTTAACCTAGTAACCAACTGCAAGTGATATTATATTGGCATATATAAGTTATCTTATATTGGCATTCATATGCCAATATAAGATAACAAGGTTCCGTCGTTAAAACACCTTCCTGCAGGGCGAGGTTACTAGTACTCTAACCGCCAGCACATTTTGTGTAAATGTAAACACATTTTGGTGTCGCTGAAGTTATACTTTCTGCAATTCTGATCTATTGAAAGAATGGTTTCAGAAGCAAGGTATTTGTGGAAAAATCATAAGGAAAAGGCACGAACAAGTAGGCTGTAAGCTAAGTGACCAGAATAAAGGACAGTACAGGGACTTCCCTGGAGGTAGAGTAGCTAGGACTCTGAGCTCCCAATGTAGGAGACCTCGGTTCCATCCCTGGTCAGGCAACTAGATCCCACATGCCACAACTATGACCCAGCATAGCAAAAAAAAAAAAAAAAAAAGACAGTACAAATACTCCTTTGAGTAAACACTAGCAGAGTTTCAAGTCTCAGAGCTTTGGGGTGACTCCATAGGCCTTGCCCAGTTGTCACAATCTTTGCAATTGTTCTAGCATTAGAAAGAAACAGGGGTGACAGATCAAACAGATGTGAAACCATCAGCACTTTGGTGTTTACCTTTGCACCAACACCTCAAATCACGCATGTGGCTCCAATGAGAAAGCAGAGATGGGGTGCACAGAGCAACCCGTCAAGGAAGGACAGATGTACACACCAAGTCCGTGTGAGAACAGCAGATTACATTTTGTCTTTTTAGCAACATTAACTCTCTGTTCTTCTAAATAGTCTCAATGAGTATCCACAGTTGCTTATTGTATTTTGAATGAGCAATAATAGGATTGATTTTTCCCTGAGCCTGAGTCACAGCCTGGTAGTAAATTAGGTGCTCAGGAAGGTGTGTTACTTCCTTGAGGCCACTGAGCCATCATTTAAGGCATAATACACTTGCTTTTGTTTGTGAAGATGCACTGACTCACTTCAGTAGGAGTTGTTTTTCCTGCACTGCTGACGGCTGAGTTAAAGGAATGTACTCTTTTTTTTTTTTTTTCCCCCTCCTCACAGTATGGATGAGATTGCATGGGCTAAGAACACATTCTTGCCACCTGTATTTTGACCCTCGGAGCAAATGCCCATGATTTTTGGTTAAAGTTTGAGGTTCAATCTGTAGCTGCAGAACAGAGTCTGTGAGCACCGGGGGGAGATCATAGATTCCTCCAGAGCATCCTCTAATTGTCTTAGCTGGTCACTAATGCCAGAAAAGCCATCCTTGTGGTAAAACATTAATTTACAGCATAAGGCAAATCGTGTCACTCCACTACTCAACACGCTCCAATGACTTCCCTTCTCACTTAGAGTCAAAAGCAAAGTCCTTACCTTGGACAATAAAATCATCCGTTATCTGATCCTGGCTACTTATCCATTCTCATCTCTCACTTGCCCATTTTTTGTTTGTTTGTTTCTTTGTTTCCACTTTATGTCAGTCACACTGGCTTCCTAGCTTGTCCCATGAATATGCCAACCATATTCTCACCTACTTTGCGACCCCATAGACTATAGCCCTCCAGGCTTCTCTGCCCATGGGGATTCTCCAGGCAAGAATACTGGAATGGGTCGTCATGCCCTTCTCCAGGGGATCTTCCTGACCCAGCGATGGAACCCAGGTCTCCTGCATTGCAGGCTGATTCCTTACCATCTGAACCACCAGGGAAGCCCTGTTTTCACCTAAGGGCCTTTGAATTTGCTGATACCTCTATCAATAATTTTTTTCCTTTAGACACTCATCTGAACCCTTCCTTCCCGTCCATCAAATCACCTTAACAGAAAGGCTTTCCCTGATGACTCTGCATGAAAGTTGTCCCTATCTCTCAGCACACCCTTGTCCCTCAAACCCTGCTTGTTCATTCTCCAAAGCAAATTATATATGAATTTGTTTATATTTGCTGTCTGTCTAACCCCTCTAGAACATAAGCTCCATGAGGACAGGGACTATGTTTTGTTCATTGTTGTATTCTAGAACCTGGAACAGTGCATCAAGCTCTGTATTCATGCCATAGAAATGTGCTGAGTGAATAGATGGATGAATTCTGGTGGCCTGAAAAGTTGAAAGGAAGGTCTCTGCATAAGTATTAAGGAATTAGATTTGTCATAAAATGATGTTTCAGCTCCTTTGAGGTACAGTTATCAGGGCTTTCATTTTCACTGTGGTTACGAGCTGCATTATAATTATAAACCAGCATCTCTACGTAGATAAACAGAATAAACCTTTGCTAACACTCTTTTGAGCTATACATGAAAGGCTATTCATAAAAAAAGGGTAGGTCAAGATGAAAGGAAATAGCTAAAAAGAATAGTACCTTTGAAAAGTATGCCAATAGGTAATTAATCATTAAAAGCAGCAAATCCTGATGGCTAGTAAATTTCAAGGGCTTATCTCAGTAATATATGAAAGTGCAATCTTCTCAACATATTAGAAATGTCAGTTCATTGTACTGAACAAAAGAATAAATGAAGAATATGTCTTTCAAGAAGATGCTATTATTTTTGATGATTTCATCAAAAATTTCAAAAAAATTTAATGTATTTAAAATACATCAAATAAATATTAAAACAGTAAAATATCAAGAGGAGTTTAGTCAGGGACCCAGTGCTTCACTCTGATGTGTTTTTCATGGGGGTTTAACACCTGGTGTGACTTGTGCTTCCATTGCTCTGCACAGAGCCCAGGCATCTCAGGCTGAACAGGTGCAGTGTAGAAGGGACCACATCTCATGTCCTTGCCGTGGACCACATTTTGTCTGCCACTGACCAAAACAAAGATAAGAATTTCTGAAGAAAGAGGAATGTTGAAGGAGAAAGAAATGCCACAACTTGCTAATTAAGTACAAGGGAACAGGAAAACCACTTTGGCGTGCCATACTTTAGATGTTGTTTAGAGACAGGAAGAATTTGAAAGGAAGCATTAGGTGAAGGAGAAGGAAAAAAGAATGGTTTCTATTTGGACCCACTTTGCACAAATAAACCTCAAAATCTGTCAACAGCAATAAATGCAAATCATGCCACTGTTTCACTCACTGGACGAGCGTGACTATGTGAAGCAAGTGTGAACATCAGGACGCCGCTGCAATGTGCCTGGTTTAACATGGACTCAGAAGGAACTTTATCTAACCAAATGCCTGGGATGGTTCTGCCAGTAGCAGAAGTTCAGGGCCGTGATCCAGGTGTAATGAAGAGGTTTGGCTGTATTCCCTGGGAGATAGTCTCTTTTGGATATAAACTAATGGACTAGATACTGGAACCTTATAAAATAAAGCAACATACATATTAAGCCTCTAGCAGTTCTTTTTATGGAAATTGGTTTTTAAGATATGCTGACTTCAGTCAAACGTCTTGGCTTGTTGATTTTGACACACTGGGAAAAGGAAAAGTGGATAAACAATCTTAACTAAAGGCTGATGGCAAAGACCAGCCCAGAACTGTTGTCCTTTCCAGTCTTTTCTTCTTCATTGAATGTTCTATATTAAGGCAACTTTGTGCCCTGGTTGAGAAACTAGGTTTTCAAGTCAAACAGTGGCAGAGCACAAATTAGAACCCAGCTCTGTCTAATTAGGTAAATTTGGGTAACTACTATGACCTCTGGCCTTAGTTTCTTCATCTTTAAATGGGGGAAAATAAGTTTCTTCATAGGGTTGTTGGGAGGATTAAATAGGTTAAGATTTTCACAGGACTCCCTTAATAAGGAAGAGAATTTTCTAAAGCGAATGTTTTAAATTCAGGAATGAAAGGCACTATTGTGGGACACTGGCATTCATATAAAGCACAATTACTTTGTGCTTGAATAAAACATCGGGGCAGTGAAAGCTGCTAACCAAGTCATGTCACTTCTCTGCACAAGTCACAGTGGGACTGACAATCAACTGGCGTCTGTAGTCTGCATCAATTCTGCTTCCGGGGTTGGGGGCGGAGGGGTTGGTTTAGGTGTTTGGCTCAGAAAATAGGGTGGTGGCAGGTACTAAAATTCAGTAAAGTCATTTCTGGGGTAAAGTCTGTTTTTCTTTCTATCCTTAATCAGTCATCCTTCGAGCAGAGGTTAGGATTGTCTTCCTCCCAGAACTGAAACAATGAGTTGTTAAACATCTGGCTAAGAAATCCCTGGGGGGTTTCTCTGGCATGCTCTGCCACTCCTCTGCTCTTTCTCAGCTTTTCAGGAGTGAAGCCACTTCTCCTGTTGCCAGGCAATGAATTCCAAGAGCTTAATTTGGATGGTGACTACTAAAAATGCATCTAAGTGCACCTTCTTGCCTACATCCTAGTTCCTAGGCCTTTCTTGTTTTGTTAACATCCACATTTAAAAATACCGTTCAATGCTGCACTGCAATGGTGATCTATCATGATAGTCTTCATCTGCTAGTGCTCAGGTATTTGTGAAAAAGGGACCTGTTAACAGTTTAAAGTCTGTTTCTTCCAATTAACTCTAAGCTCAGAGAAAGCAGGGACTGTGTTTGCCAAGTATCAGGAAATCACTGGATTACTGCTTGGATGGATGGATAATGGATGGATGGAAATATGTATACTACAGGAAGCTATTATGAGAGAAGCAGAAGGACTAAAGATCTAAAAAGAGCAAGAAATATATCCTTACTAACTAGCTAAAGGAAAACAAAAAGGAGCTCAGATTAGGTGTATAATTTGGTGAGACAATCAATAGCAGGTGGAAAAAGTGAAAAAAAGAGGGTTAAGATAGCCTAAGAAGGGGCTACCAGGGTTGATCTGCAAGTGTGAGGGTTACCCGAGAGGGGGAATGCCTTTTAGAGGCTGCTCCTTTAACCAGATTGTAGCCAATCAGTATCAATATTACTTAATGATGGTGAAAGGATAATTACTTAGTTCAGTTCAGTCGTTCAGTCATGTCCGACTCTTTGCGACCCCATGAACTGCAGCACGCCAGGCCTCCCTGTCCATCACCATTACTTAGTATCCAATGAGAATAACTATAATTAATGTGCATTCATTCAGCAAACATTTACTGAACATGTACAATGTGCATGAAAAGTTGAGACACTAAGCTAAGCACTAGGGCTGCAGCAGTGGATGAGACATGGTTGTTTATGGAGTTTACAGTCCAGTTAAAGAAACAAGAGAGAGAAATGCTCAAGTACTGCTGGCAAGGTGAGTACTGAAGTAGGAATAACCATAGCGCCCTATGGGATCTTGGAGGACACACTGTCAGCTATCCAGTCAGGGAAGGAGCTGCGGTTCGGCAAAAGCCTCTCAGACCCAGGTTCAACAGCCATTTTATCCTAAGGGCCACTAGAGAGGCTCAGTCACAACCCTGAATATTTGATAACATGTATAGGGCTCCTCCAACTCAACAGGAGGGAATCTCATTTGGAAACCCCATAGATGTTGGGAGGGAAAAGAGCTGAGTTGCCTTGGGAAGTTTTCTAAGAAGGCTTTCTCTAGCCTGCAGTGGCTTCTCACAGCTAACAGCAATAGAGAATAAGAACCATCCTGCAACACGATTTCTTGGTTACCAAGGAGTTCACCTGAGCTTGTTGGAGGGATTGAGCATCATACCTTGGGATTCTCATGACAGCCGGTGAATGACCACACTTGGAATAGTGATTCCACATTGCCAGTGGGTCTAACACTAGTACCTCTTCTGGCAGATGCCAGCAGGTCACTAGCTGAATGCTGGAGGGTAAAAATGGTTTTTAAAAATGACGGGGGTATAGGAAACACAGCCTTCTCTGCCATCCTCCATGGAGGCACTACTAAAGTGTAAGAAAAATGACAGGTGGAGAAAAAACAGATACAATGTCCAGGAAAACAGAGACGGCTGGGCAAGCCTAATTTGGGAACATGGCAGGGCATCTTAACCATGGACATGCCATACATAGAAAGGAAGAAAGTGCCAGCTATGGGCATTGCTAAGGCCTAACCTGACTGACAATGGAGTATTTAATGACCCCTGTTGAAGCTTTTCAGAAATGATGGCATTTATAGATCACCCGTGTGCACTGTGAGCTCCATTCCCAATTATTGGTAAAATGACTTATTTCTATTGTTCCCCCTGAAAGAAGCCTTGTTCTTAAGGAATTATAGGAAACCAGTCTTAACAAAAACAAAGCTAATTAACTGGCTTAGGTTAATGGATGGCCAATGGGCAGGGTACTGTACTAGATTCTTAGGAATGAATGAAAAGACTTAGTTGAATCTTTGCTTTTAACTTTGACCCCCTA
The DNA here is from genome assembly GCF_032452875.1 of Bos javanicus. NCBI lineage: Eukaryota > Metazoa > Chordata > Mammalia > Artiodactyla > Bovidae > Bos > Bos javanicus. Next base: position 22,226,910 of record NC_083897.1, read on the forward strand.
GGGTCACATTTATTATGAATAAACACAACCCATTAAAAATCACTAACTGACAGATTAGGCATCTATATGACTCCATCTACTATTACAATATTATTACCACGCCATATTCTTCAATGATCTTACTAGAACCTAACACAGATTTATCTCTGCTGCTGCTGCTGCTAAGTCGCTTCAGTCGTGTCCGACTCTGTGCAACCCCATAGAAGGCAGCCCACCAGGCTCCCCCGTCCCTGGGATTCTCCAGGCAAGAACACTGGAGTGGGTTGCCATTTCCTTCTCCAATGCATGAAAGTGAAAAGTGAAAGTGAAGTCACTCAAGTCATTTCCGATTCTTAGCGACCCCATGGACTGCAGCCTACCAGGCTCCTCTGTCCATGGGATTTTCCAGGCAAGAGTACTGGAGTGGGGTGCCATTGGCTTCTCCGAGATTTATCTCTAGCAGGCACCAGAAAGAGCTGATTTAAAGACGGACATTTGCCTTAACCCCTAAAAAGCCGGTAGTAGGCTTTCACTCAAGCCACATGTGTATGCACAATCTATTTGAAAACATTTCAAAACTTGGACCCAGTGTTATATTGATACAATTGTATTACATGTGATGCTAGAGTGACATGAGCTACTTTTTATCTTAAGTTTTCACTTTATGGCTGTGGCTATATGCTTAAAGAAGTCAAATCTTTAATGACTGGGCTTTATGAAGGTTTACTCTGGGAATTCACAACAGAAATTCAGTTTATTTTCTAGTATTTCACCTGCTGAAAGAAATCACCAACCCCCACTATGATTACCACTCTGATGCCACTAATCACAGCCTGAACTATTTGATGTCTCTAGCTTTTTGATGATCTTGTTTCTTCTTCAATTTCTAGAGAAGAGAGCAGAAGAATTTAATGAAGACCTCACCTTATTGATTTGCTTCAGGTTTTTAAAATGAGCTGAGAGTAAAATATTTATTATGCCTAACTGGTTGGTTTATTTTCTCGAGGATCAGCATGATGCAGACTGTGTAATAAGTTCCACTTGTGACTACAAAACCTCACTGAGACAAAGCCACCTAGGGAAGCTGAAGAGTTAGATTTCACCATGCTACAGTATTTGTGTTCAGAAGGGAGGGATGTTTTTTTCTAAGAAGGAAAAATAAATTTTCTGCACTCAAGCAATTTTCCCAAGTCATTTTCAGAATGAGCAAAAAATGGGAGCCTGCCAAAACAGACAAGTTTCCTTTAAAGAAAGGTGTGAGCAAATACAACCAGCAATTATGAACAGAAATTGCCTTCACTACAACAGCTATCAGCTAGGATACACAGCACATGCGGGAAACTAATCCTTAAAAAGCTCATTTCCTTTTGTATGGCTACTTAGATGAAAGCACCGAGCTAATCCAATTATTCTAACTGTGTTTTTAAAATTAATTTTTTGATTTATTTTGGCTAGGTAGATGATTCAAAAGTTAACAATTACAACAGATTTGAAATTCAATTGACATACTATAGAAGAATCATCATTCTTAGAAAGTATTACAGAAAAGAACTTTCCAGTTTGTCTGAAAAATGTCTGTGCATTCAAGTGTATGGAGTAGCTTATGCAACTCCAGTTACATTCTTTTAGATCAAGGAGTTCTGTTGGGAAAAGACCCTGGGCTCTGTCACTTGATTTCACTTACTTAAGTCTGACAAGTATTTCGAACCTTGGGTTTCCTAGTTTATATAATGGAAAGAATGATACTGATCTTTGTAATTTACACGTTAAAGGGATGATGTATAGTATTTCTACAAGGCCACATAAACAGCTTGGTGTTTTTCACATAACTATCCTTAAAGAGGAAGTCAGGTTTAAAAGTGGAAGCCCCCATCTCCTGCATATTCTGACAAATACCTCACATTGAAAGTAGTTTCAGCGACATCACACTTCAATGCTAAGTAAAAATATAGGATCTTAATTCAGACTGATGATGAAATGCCAGCTTGCTTTTTCTATCCATCTTAAATAATCCAGAAAATTGGTCTTATCTTTCTAATCCTTCTGACAGGTGAAGGACATGTGTACTGACTTGAAAAGAAAAGATGAGAGACTGATCTTCACCATTGCATTAATACCTTCTAAATCAGTGACCTAAAAATGTTTCATAGGGTGATTTTAAAAAAATAAATGTAAAACTAACATTATAGACTTAACAATTCTTCTTGTTTCCATTGGCCATATACTTTTGTTAATTTGATCCATGCTTGGAGTAGTCATTAGTAGATGACCATTATATCTACTACTGCGGGCAGGAATCCCTTAGAAGAAATGGAGTAGCCATCATGGTCAACAAAAGAGTCCAAAATGCAGTACTTGGATGCAATCTCAAAAACAACAGAATGATCTCTGTTCGTTTCCAAGGCAAACCATTCAATATCACGGTAATCCAAGTCTATGCCCCAACCAGTAACGCTGAAGAAGCTGAAGTTGAACGGTTCTATGAAGACCTACAAGACCTTTTAGAACTAACACCCCCAAAAGATGTCCTTTTCATTATAGGGGACTGGAATGCAAAAGTAGGAAGTCAAGAAACACCTGGGGGAACAGGCAAATTTGGCCTTGGAATATGGAATGAAGCAGGGCAAAGACTAATAGAGTTTTTCCAAAAAAATGCACTGGTCATAGCAAACACCCTCTTCCAACAACACAAGAGAAGACTCTACACATGGACATCACCAGATGGTCAATACCGAAATCATATTGATTATATTTTTTGCAGCCAAAGATGGAGAAGCTCTATACAGTCAGCAAAAACAAGACCAGGAGCTGACTGTGGCTCAGATCATGAACTCCTTATTACCAAATTCAGACTTAAATAGAAGAAAGTAGGGAAAACCACTAGACCATTCAGGTATGACCTGAATCAAATCCCTGATGATTATACAGTGGGAGTGAGAAATAGATTTAAGGGACTAGATCTGATAGATAAGAGTGCCTGATGAACTATGGATGGAAGTTCATGACATTGTACAGGAGACAGGGATCAAGACCATCCCCACGGAAAAGAAATGCAAAAAAGCAAGATGGCTGTCTGGGAGGCCTTACAAATAGCTGTGCAAAGAAGAGAAGCGAAAAGCAAAGGAGAAAAGGAAAGATATAAGCATCTGAATGCAGAGTTGCAAAGAATAGCAAGAAGAGATAAGAAAGCCTTCCTCAGCGATCAATGCAAAGAAATAGAGGAAAACAACAGAATGGGAAAGTCTTCAAGAAAATTAGGGATACCAAGGGAACATTTCATGCAAAGATGGGCTCGATAAAGGACAGAAATGGTATGGACCTACAGAAGCAGAAGATATCAAGAAGAGGTGGCAAGAATACATAGGAGAACTATACAAAAAAGATCTTCAAGACTCAAATAATCATGATGGTGTGATCACTCACCTAGAGCCAGACATCCTGGAATGTGAAGTCAAGTGGGCCTTAGAAAGCATCACTACGAACAAAGCTAGTGGAGGTGATGGAATTCCAGTTGAGCTCTTTCAAATCCTGAAAGATGATGCTGTGAAAGTGCTGCACTCAATATGCCAGCAAATTTGGAAAACTCAGCAGTGGCCATAGGACTGGAAAAGGTCAGTTTTCATTCCAATCTCAAAGAAAGGCAATGCCAAAGAATGCTCAAGCTACCGCACAATTGCACTCATCTCACATGCTAGTAAAGTAATGCTCAAAATTCTCCAAGCCAGGCTTCAGCAATATGTGAACTGTGAACATGCAGATGTTCAAGCTGGTTTTAGAAAAGGCAGAGGAACCAGAGATCAAATTGCCAACATCTGCTGGATCATGGAAAAAGCAAGAGAGTTCCAGAAAAGCATCTATTTCTGCTTTATTGACTATGCCAAAGCCTTTGACTGTGTGGATCACAATAAACTGTGGAAAATTCTGAAAGAGATGGGAATACCAGACCACCTGACCTGCCTCTTGAGAAATCTGTATGCAGGTCAGGAAGCAACAGTTAGAACTGGACGTGGAACAACAGACTGGTTCCAAATAGGAAAAGGAGTATGTCAAGGCTGTATATTGTCACCCTGCTTATTTAACTTATATGCAGAGTACATCATGAGAAATGCTGGACTGGAAGAAACACAAGCTGGAATCAAGATTGCCGGGAGAAATATCAATAACCTCAGATATGCAGATGACACCACCCTTATGGCAGAAAGTGAAAAGGAACTAAAAAGCCTCTTGATGAAGGTGAAAGAGGAGAGTGAAAAAGTTGGCTTAAAGCTCAACATTCAGAAAATGAAGATCATGGCATCCGGTCCCATCACTTCATGGCAAATAGATGGGGAAACAGTGGAAACAGTGTCAGACTTTATTTTTCTGGGCTCCAAAATCACTGCAGATGGTGACTGCAGCCATGAAATTAAAAGACGCTTACTCCTTGGAAGGAAAGTTATGACCAACCTAGAGAGCATGTCCAAAAGCAGAGAAATCACTTTGCCAGCAAAGGTCTGTCTAGTCAAGGCTATGGTTTTTCCTGTGGTCATGTATGGATGTGAGAGTTGGACTGTGAAGAAGGCTGAGCGGGGAAGAATTGATGCTTTTGAACTGTGGTGTTGGAGAAGACTCTTGAGAGTCCCTTGGACTGCAAGGAGATCCAACCAGTCCATTCTGAAGGAGATCAGCCCTGGGATTTCTTTGGAGGGAATGATGCTAAAGCTGAAACTCCAGTACTTTGGCCACCTCCTGCAAAGAGTTGACTCATTGGAAAGAACCCTGATGCTGGGAGGGATTGGGGGCAGGAGGAGAAGGGGACGACAGAGGATGAGATGGCTGGATGGCATCACTGACTCGATGGACGTGAGTCTGGGTGAACTCTGGGAGTTGGTGATGGACAGGGAGGCCTGGCGTGCTGCGATTCATGGGGTCGCAAAGAGTTGTACGTGACTGAGTGACTGAACTGAACTGGAGTAGTCATGTCTAAACAAAGGCATCACATAGGTTATTAACTAAACGTTGGTCAGGGGAAACAAAATTTAACTGGATTTCCAATTTAATTTGTTAAAGGAGATCACTGTTTAAACCCACTCCTTTAAAAGTGAAATCAGTAGCCTTCCCTGAAAATCCTGTGGGTTGCAAATAAATGATGGCAGCCTCATAGTCTTTTTTTAATCCACTTGGATATTTTGTTTAAATAATTTATACCTTTTCTAGCAAGGCAAGCCAATGATTTGAAGCACCCTTCCTAGAAGTACTCTATGGAATACATTTGATTTGAATACTGCTCTATCTATGTAAGATAGTCTTCATTTTTAGAATATGTGATTTGAAATTTATTACATTTGGGGGAGTTACATAGGGAATACATGCTCACTTTAGTATCTATCTGCCCAATAAAATGTAACGGAGAAGAACAATTTCTGCAACAAATGCCATCACGTACAGTCCCAGGATCCAACAGAAACACATTTGAGGAGTTCTGTTCCTTTTGAAAATCTGCACTGTGCTGTCTTTCCAGAAGCCTATTACTACTACTACCCATTCTTTGGAGGAGTTAGAGCTGATCAATGGATGACCAATCACTCAAACTACAAGGCTGCTTGGCTAGTATAAGTCATTGTTCTTCCTTGTCCCAGTCCCTATCATAGCTGTCTTACTCAGCCTTCTCTTTCTATTGCACACTGAATAAATAAGAGCTTGGGAAAGTTTGTTAGAAGCAGTATAACCCTCAAATCTCGCCTTTTCAGACACTTGGTGCTCCTCTACAACTGGCATTTGTGGATATGAAATAATTTTGCTTTGTACCTCTTGCCTAAATCTAAACTTTGAGTCTCTTTCTTGACTGAGAAATCTACAACAGAGGTTCTAGACTTCTAAGCTCTAATGCTGAGTCCACTTGGCACTCTGGCGTTCCAATGGGGATGAATGAAAATATTTCACTGTGAACTCTGGTGATGTTGCTGCTGCCGCATTACTGAGCTATATTTGACGCTTTCCATAACCAGGACTCCAGGAGGCAGCACGATCAAGTCAGAAGGTTTTCCTTCTTCCTCATATAGCCTTCTGTTTTCAGCAATAATATTAGATAGTAATTTAATTTATTAGCCTGAGATTACTTCAGTTAAAAAAAATGAGATGGAAAGAATTGCTAGATTAGGTGAGATAAAAATATAGGAACAGTTGAAGATGGATATTTCTTTATTCATATTCATGGGTAGTTTGCCATCTTCATGTGTTTCATTCTATAGGAATGGCTTCATTTGATTTGATTTGATAATTGAGATATAATGAGAAATAGAATCAAGCTGTGAAAATGTTCATGACAAAATCTCTCTTGCTAAACGCTCTTTCTTTAAATGTGATGCAAATTTCATCAGGCAGTTTGAACTTTATCACCCTAGTCTTTGGAAAGAAGAAAACACAAGCCTCAATAAAAATTCTAACTTGCCTATTAACCAAGTTTTCCTTCTCTTTGGAGGAGGTAGGATAAAAATGCAAATAAACAAAGTCTTCAATATAAGAAATTAGGGAATTTGCATTTATATAAAGCCTCATCCATGTCCAAGTAAGAAATACAAAAAAAATTCCACATTAGCAAAGTTGAAATTCATGAAGCTCTAATGATGTTGCCTGATTTCTACAGGCCTGGCACTGAATGATTCACTTCCTGAGCACTGACAAAAATTAGATCCATTGTTCCTTTAATTTTATTATTTTCCCCTATAAAACAGTTTCTTTTTATACAAGAGTACCATGATAGGCAATGACAACTACAATAAAATTGAAAATGTTCCCAGTTAACAATGAATGATTAAACTGTCTTAGCAGTTATCAATACGGTTCCATATCCTTGCTGAATGAAAAGAGACCTTTGGAATATGCTGTAACTATGATTTTAATATATACATTGTTCAGCATGAAAAAATTAGCTTACTAAATAATGCTTTCTGAAAAGCATTATCCAAAAATAAATTGCAGCAATCAGCAATACACAGATTGAATCCACGTCCAGGAAAATTCCATTTTTAGATAGAAAAAAGCATGTATCCATGACAGAGGAATAAAATGTAATCCAGGTAAAATGATACATCTGACTCTGAAAAGAACATTTTGATTCCATTCAAAAGTTGCTTCTGAAGGCTAAAAGCAGCAAAGGCCTCTTCAGTTTTTCATTTGGTAATTGTTTCTAATCTAGTCTGCAATTAAAAAACATGGTGTATTAATGGATAATCATTAAGAAGGAGGGAATGGCTTTCAGCTTGCTTCCATCCTCTCGAAGTCCAGAGAATGTGTGGGCTGTGGGGCAGAGATACTGATGGCCACTGAGTAGTTACTGGGTGGTTGTCACCTGACAGACGTGGTCCCTTTGCTCCAGAAGGCTCTGGGTGTTCACATTTTCTTTTTTTTTTTTTTTTTATTTTATTTTTAAACTTTACATAATTGTATTAGTTTTGCCATATATCAAAATGAATCCACCACAGGTATACATGTGTTCCCCATCCTGAACCCTCCTCCCTCCTCCCTCCCCATACCATCCCTCTGGGTCGTCCCAGTGCACTAGCCCCAAGCATCCAGTATCGTGCATCGAACCTGGACTGGCATCTCGTTTCATACATGATATTTTACATGTTTCAATGCCATTCTCCCAAATCTTCCCACCCTCTCTCTCTCCCATAGAGTCCATAAGACTGTTCTATACATCAGTGTCTCTTTTGCTGTTTCGTACACAGGGTTATTGTTACCATCTTTCTAAATTCCATATATATGCGTTATTATACTGTATTGGTGTTTTTCTTTCTGGCTTACTTCACTCTGTATAATAGGCTCCAGTTTCATCCACCTCATTAGAACTGATGCAAATGTTTTCTTTTTAATGGCTGAGTAATACTCCATTGTGTATATGTACCATAGCTTTCTTATCCATTCATCTGCTGATGGACATCTAGGTTGCTTCCATGTCCTGGCTATTATAAACAGTGCTTTTTTCATTGTCTGCTGCAAAAGTCTTATTTAGGGTTTCTACACTACCTGTAGAAAGGAGCTCCAGTTTGGAGAGCACCAACGCCTCTACCACTTCCCAAAGCTAGATACTCGACTAATGGAAAGGAAAAAAAATCAGCATAAGTTATCCAAGAAAACAGATTGACCTCAAACGTGTTCCTCCTGGAATTCTGTATTGGGCAACGTGATGTTCGGGGCAGAAGTTTGTCTTCCTGATTATATTTTGCTTGTGCTGTGCTTAGTCACTTAGTCATGTCTGACTCTTTGCGACCCCATGAACTATTAGCCTGCCAGGTTTATCTGTCCATGGGGATTCTCCAGGCAAGAATACTGGAGTGGGTTGCCATGCCCTCCTCCAGGGGATCTTCCCAATCCACGGATCAAACCCAGGTCTCCCACATTGCAGGTGGATTCTTTACAGTCTCAGCCACCAAGGAAGCCCAAGAATACTGGAGTGGGTAGCTTACCCCCTTCTCCAAGGGATCTTCCTGACCCGGAAATTGAACAGGGGTCTCCTGCATTACAGACAGATTCTTTACCAGCTGAGCTACCAGGGAAGCTTATGTGAATATTAAAATGGTTGTATATTCTCTGAACCTCCTGAGATATGGAGGAAGAACTGGGAAGTTGAAGGCTGAGATGGCCTGGAATTTAAAATCTTCTACATGTACAAACCACAGTTTTCCACATCCTAACTGGTTCTAATCAATTCTGAACCGAACTGCTCTACAAAATCCATAGAGCAGTTAACATTGCCTTGATTATTTCTACCCAGATAGTTGAAAGTTCAGTAAAGAATCTTTTTTTGTTGTTGTTATTTTTATGTTCTTTTTTTTAAATTTAAATTCATTTATTTTAATTAGAGGCTAATTATTTTACAATATTGTATTGGTTTTGCCATACATCAACATGAATCCTCCACGGGTGTACACGTGTTCCCAATCCTGAACTCCCCTCCCGGAACAAAATCTACAGAGCATTGATGTCCTTTATGAACGATTCTTTCACAACCCCAAGGACTGTATCCCGCCAGGTTCCTCTGTCCATGGGATTTTCCAGGCAAGAATACTGGGCGTGGGTTGCCATGCCCTCCTTTAAGGGATCTTCCTGACCCAGGGGTCGAACCCTAGTCTCCTGCATTGCAGGCAGATTCTTTACCACTGAGCCACCAGAGAAGCTCCTTTATGAACGAGTACACAGTAAATCCACACCAGAAACCAGCAGAGCCATTTTCAAGCTCAAGCCTTAGGTAGAGACATCCATTAAAATCTTGAGAATGGCAATATTTGAGTTACATCCGAATTCTGTATCTAGTCCCAAATGAGTCATTCTCAACTACTCTCCCTTACTCTCCAATATGTAAGCATATAGTAAACGAATGGACATATGGTCGTGGATAACCTTAGCCACAGACATGCAAATAAACCAGCACATGTTTCACTTATTAGAAAGCAAACTGGCAAACTACTTAAAATCCAAATTTATATCAGAAATAAGATAGAGCTGGTGTGTGTGTAGTGGGGTGGGGGGAGGCGCACGCACATTCCGTTTCTATATTTTCAGTGCTTTGTACTTCACCAAATCGTTGCTGCTGAAACTTCAGTTATTTCAGAGTCACTGTGGGGAAGCCCTACAGAGAGTACCACAGTTATCTTCTGTGAGTCACCTGTCTCTTTGGTATTCTTTGTCATTTGATGTCTACTAGTCCCATTTAGGTCTCTTAAATTTAGCACCACTCCCCGCTCCCCCCAAGGCTGCTCTTACAAACGAGCAGCTGTTGCAAGAGTGTTGTCTTAAATGGCTCCATAAATGAATAAGTAAAGACTATGGCCCATTCCAGTGGCCTGTTTTGGCTCAATGGTACAAACTCCCAGCTGGCGAATTCCCTGGGAAGTACCACTATAAGAACAATCTGTTTGATTGATGCAGTGAAGTCTGAAAATTATTATGACATGAAGCTCCCTACACAGATTGCAAGGAAACTTTGGTTAGCACATTCTTTTGAGGACAATAATGTGAAAGCCCACCTTACATACTTTATTTTTTTGGCCAGGGCTGTTATGAAGCTCAGTTATTCCAAATTACAAGTCAGTTTTGAAATGTTATACTCGATACCTGTACAGGCTATGAAAAGACACATCACTCCTTTGTTTCTGTGAGATGACCTCATTTAAGATGTTTTAGGAGAAATTATTCAGAAAAGTCAAGCAAAAAAGTTCAGCTGTAAAAAGGAAATTGTTCCAAGAGGTTAGTTGCTCATTAATCCTCAACACTAGTCTGAGTATGTGTGTAAGAGTGAGAGAGAAAAGGAACTAATTAAAAAATTAACTTAAGAAAAAAAATTTCCACAGATGGCTGGTTCTAGAACACTAGGCAGTTTAGAAAATGCCAGAGGGTTTCCCACATAGGGCCAAGAAAAATTCTCTTTTTAAAAGCAGGGGCAGGAGGACCAAGAAACAGGGAAAGAGAGAAAGAGATGAAAACCCTGAGCCTCTCCAGGAAGCCCGGCAATATACAGCAACTAGTTTGCTAGTGAGAAGTTCAAAGAAATTTAAGTATATGAAAGAGGTTCTCTTCTCACCCTTTTCTACCTTCCTCACTACTGCCCTATCGGTTTACTTCCTTGTTGTTCTTAAATTTAGCTGTTCATTGACCACCACACTCAAGGACATGCTGGGTCCACTGAGCTCCCTGAAAATGAGGGGGTACAACCAAGATCTCTGTTTGTACGAAAGGGGGTTTTCAGTGCCCTGGAGTGTGCTCTTCTAGTCCCTTCCCTCCTGGAGAATATTCTTTAGGTCAGAGTTGTCAGAGGTCACTCTGAGTCAAGATCCAGGCTTTAATAAGTCTAAAATTCCTTCGTTGATAGCTAATTCATTCTTTCAAAGCCAAGTTGTCTGCTTCTCCTTGGTCCGATGAGGTCTGGGAACGTGTGTTAATTCTCCTTCAAGCATCACATTGATTGTGGGGTTCAGTTCAAGCCAGGGCTCCTGTGGTTTCAAGTTATTTTTGATCCAACTGTGCAATTAAGATCATTTCATCCCTGTGCGCCGAACAGCCATTATACTTACTGCAATTGTTCCTGCTTGGTTTGAGGGAATAGTGAGTGAGTGATACCCGTGCATTTTAAGGAGACACAGGGAACATAATTTTGGCAGATTTCATAAACTCTTAGAATCTATGTATCTACAATGCGCCCTTCTGGCTGGGCCTTTGGGAAAAGTATCTTAAGCACCTAGCATACTACAGCTAATCAGACATTAATTCTGAGCAAAGGGACATTGTGAAAAGCATCTCGTTCCTGTTTATGAAGAATATGCAGATTATTTTGCGGTAGATTGTTTTCAGTATTCTGTAAGTGCTCATTACGTGCAGGGAGTTGGCTGAGATGTAAATGACACTTAATTCTTGAAAGAAAAGCAAGTCTTTACCTTCATATAAAACAGATGGCCAAAGTGTGTGCCTGACCACTTTCTTAATAGGCACCAGGATAAAGCAGAGCATCAAAAGGTGCTACTTTTAAATTAAAAAAAAAAAAAGCAATCTGCTGAAAAGAAAAGAAAAAAAAGCAAGGAACAGTAATCTCATCAACTAAATTAGGGCAGACAAGGGACTGGAGGTACTTTGTCATCAGTTTCCCAGGTAATCAGGTGAGGAGGGGCCCCATCCCGGGTATAAGCACATGGAACCTCACTCTCATTCTCGGTCTCTGAGAAACACACACACACATACTTCTTACTCCTGCTCCACTGTGTCCTGGGAGCCTAACTAAATGAGAAGACTAGATGAAACATATCAACTTCAAGGCTGGCTACAGGGTGGGCTATTCTGACCCACACTCCTTAGCCAGTGTCTTTATTTTAACATGTTTCCTATCTCATATCATGATAGGGAGTTTTTATCCTATGCTTTAATTCCCCAGCATTTACACTGTATTTCTTAACCTGACCATCTGCATTTTCAAATCAAGATGTTCCAACTCTGAATGACTGCAGGCCAGCCTGCCTAAACTGTTAAGGGAAAAGAAAGGATTTCCCTCTTTCTGAGAAGAGCCCAAGTTGCTATATAAGGTACTTCATAAACATCATCAGTAAAAGTCCAACATCTAAGAGTTTTTTCACCAAGTATAATTAATACACAGCACATTGGCATTTCTGAAAGGAAAAAAAATGTGTTTTTATTGTTAGGATCTAGCCATATTCATTTTTTGCTAATGAGGAAATTGGTGGGAAAACTACATGTACCTAAGTCATGACCAAAAAAATGGATAAGAAAGCTGTGGTACATATACACAATGGAGTATTACTCAGCCATTAAAAAGAATACATTTGAATCAGTTCTAATGAGGTGGATGAAACTGAAGCCTACTATACAGAGTGAAGTAAGCCAGAAAGAAAAACACCAATACAGTATACTAACGCATATATGTGGAATTTAGAAAGATGGTAATGATAACCCTGTAAGCAAAACAGCAAAAGAGACACTGATGTATAGAACAGTCTTTTGGACTCTGTGGGAGAGGGAGAGGGTGGGATGATTTGGGAGAATGGCATTGAAACATGTATAATATCATATATGAAACAAATCGCCAGTCCAGGTTCGATGCATGATACTGGATGCTTGGGGCTGGTGCACTGGGATGACCCAGAGGGATGGTACGGGGAGGGAGGATGGAGGGGGAACATGTGTATACTTGTGGCGGATTCATGTTGATGTATGGCAAAACCAGTACAATATTGTAAAGTAATTAACCTCCAATTAAAATAAATAAATTTATATTAAAAAAAAAAACACACAGAAAAATGTGTAAGAAGAGAACATTTGAATAAGAAATGTGAGTAAGAAGCCCTGAACTTAAGTGGAGAAGTTGGAACAGGGCAAAATGGACTGGAAAGAGACTGGCTTGTAATGAAAAGACTTGAGTTCAACTTCAATTCTGCCACTTATTTCTGAACTGCGTGTCCTTTGTCAAATCAGTTCATCTCTCTGAACATGAGTGTCCTTATCTGTGAAGACATAATAATAACCCTTGGGATCGCACAAGGTGGTTGCAGGGATCAAACAAAGAAATGAACACAAAAACACTATACACTTGAAAATGTTAGACATAGGTCAATTACCCGTATTATACATGACCAGGATACACAGCAATACACAATTTGTAAGTCAAAGACCATTATTAACTATTCTGTTTCCTCCCACTTTTTCAAGGATTCAAATGCCCTGATCTAGACACAGAGGTTGCACACATTTAGGCATTTCAAAAAACAAAACTGAAGAAACAGAAAACAATCTAAGTACACTATTAGTGTTCAGCCATTCAAATAATGATGTGGAATATCTTAATATAGGAGGGAATATTTATGATAATAATAAAAGGTTTCAAACATATTATGTATGTTGTTGTAGTTTAGTCACTAAGTTGTGTTTGACTCTTTTGCGACCCCATGGACTCTAGACCACTAGGCTCCTCTGTCCATGGGATTTCCCAGGCAAGAATACTAGAGTGGGATGCCATTTCCTTCTCCAGGGGATCTTCACGACCCAGGGATTGAACCCTCATCTCCTGCATTGGCAGGCAGGTTTTTCACTACTGAGCTACCTGGGAAGCCCATGTTCTGTGTGTGTGTGTGTGTGTGTGTATCAAATGTGTATCAAACATGATTTTATATATATATATATGTGTGTGTGTGTGTGTGTGTTGCTGCTGCTGCTAAGTCACTTCAGTCGTATCCAACTCTGTGCAACCCCATAGACGGCAGCCCACCAGGCTCCCCCGTCCCTGGGATTCTCCAGGCAAGAACACTGGAGTGGGTTGCCATTTCCTGCTCCAATGCATGAAAGTGAGAAGTGAAAGTGAAGTCGCTCAGTTGTGTCCGACTCTTCGTGACCCCATGGACTGCAGCCTACCAGGCTCCTCCGTCCATGGGATTTTCCAGGCAAGAGTACTGGACTGGGGTGCCATCACCTTCTCCAATATATGTGTTTATATATATATATATATATATATTTATATATATATATATATATAACATTAGAGAGAGAAACAGACAGTCACTGGCCACTGTAAGGATCTATAACAGAATATTAATATTGGTTGTCACTGCTTAGGGGGGCCTTAAAATGGATAGTTCTTTGTATTTTCCAATTTTTCTACAAGCACAAATTACACTGTTAAACAGGAAATTAATATCCTCAAAATCAGTATTCCTTTAGAGAGAGGGAGAAGGAGAAAGGGAGAGAGAGATGAACAAAGAGAGAGGGAAAGGGAAGACTCAATTAGAAAGTTAAAAGTCTTGTTCCATGTAAGACCATAAGAGACTTACAAGGACATTTCAACAATTACTAAAGAGACTTATCAGGTGGCACTTCTTACGAGCAGACCAGCTGGATTTTCATGAAGCATTGGAGCAGTGGAGGTAGATTCCGGTGAATTGGCTTTAAAATTGAGTTCTGATCCACTTTTGCCATGCAGTGGTTGCCTGTGCCCTCTGTATGGGAAACCCTGCCCTGCGCTCCCTTCAGTAAGCATACAGACAGAGTGCAGACCAGGGTCTCCCAACAGCAGCTGCGTCAACGTTCCACTTCAGATTTTCTCTCTTCAGCTGTGATTTTAGGTGGGAATGGATGGCTCGTTGAGTTACCCTTTCCTGTGGAACCGTCCCGCTGCAGTGATGAGCACTGGCTGAGGAGGGTAGCGTGACCTTGCGGAACAGTTTGTCCCCTGGGAATAACCATACTTTTGGATTTTCCATGAATCTTATTAATTCAGTCTTAGAAAAAAGGCACAATCTGACAATATAATAGATAAGATCCTCAGTCTTCCGAGAATTATAGGCTGAAGTCAGCATGTCACTGTATAGACCATAACAGCAAATAATAAGATCAAATATTTATGAACTCTTGTGCTTTTAACACTGTAAAACACTGTGTGTGTGTCATCGCATTTAATCCTCTTAAGGACTCCATGAAATCTATACTACTATTACCCCCATTTGAGAAATGGGGGGGGTAGAGGGACAGAAAGATTAACTCCTTTATCCCAAATCACAAACCTTATAAGCAGCTGAGCTGGGTTTCCAATCCACGTCTGACAGAGCCCTCCCTCTTAACCTCTGTAAGCATCCTGAAGGCAAATATTAAGTGTCATTTATTAATGATGCTGCAGCCTCCTTAAACCTAGGACATCAAAAAGCTGTTGCCAGAGAGTGAGAAGTAGGATTATTCTATTTTGGAGACAGAGAACCATGATTCCACTATTTGCTATCTTGAGTCTGAAGATTCATTAGTAGTAGACAGATGTTGAGATGTAGTAGCCAGTCCCTTGTCAAGAGGGAAGCGGTTTCTGCATAGGAATGGTAACTGTAGCCTGTGAGGAGATTTAATAATCTGAGAATATGTGTAGAAAAGAAGACAGCCACTGAGGTGGAAACCTGGGGGTTAGGAAAGGTATCAACATTTAAGAGACAAAAGAAAGGGAAGAATCAAAAGAAAAATAGAGAGAAAGCAGTGTTGGGAAAGCCAAAGAGAAGAGTTTGTGCCAGTGAGGAGGAGGTGATGAACCTAGTCCACTGCTACAGGAAGGAGAAGTCAGGTGAGGTCTGAAGAGAACAGTGGATTTAGTTTGGTGGTCACTGGTGACGTTAGCAGTAGGAGTTTAAGGACAGTAATAAACGCAGAAGAGAAAGTAAAAACGATCGAGGAATTAATGAGTAGTTGAGAAAATAGACCAATCAAAGATAGATTAGGTTGGCTCTTGGCTATCAAGGAAAAGAAGCAGTTTGAGAGGGGAAAAGAGTCCCAGGAGGGACTTTTGAGAATGGGAGTCCTGACAATTATCTGTATGCTAATGGTAAAAAGCTGATAGTCAAGGAGACAGTTAAAATACAGTATGGGAAACAAAATACCGATCTAGGTCTCCATGGCTTTGGGAAATGATACAATCATCCTAACCCTAACCCTAACCCCAATACAATATTGTAAAGTTAAATATATATATATATATATATATATATATATATATACACACACACACACACACACAAATATTTTTTAAAAAAGGGGAAAGACAGAGGTCTTAGCCCTAAAATGGAAGAAAAGGCCGTCTTTTGGGAGAGGGAGGTTGAACGGAAGGACCTGTAAGATCCTTCACAGTATTAAGACTTTTTGATGAAGGACAAAAAAAAATCCTGTCACTATTGCAGTGTGTTTGGATGGTGAGGAAGGAAAGGTACACCTATGGACTCAGGTTTGTTCTATATGGCACAGGAAAAAAGTAATGTTAAAAGGATCTAGTCTACTTCAGAAAACCACCAATAACCCCTTCACCTGATGCTAAACCTAGACATTTTTTCAACAAAGAGGTCTCTCCCTTTTCTTGTCGTATCAGGCTTCTAAAAGCTGAGAGTGATACTTTTGCATGAAAGTGACATGCAACATGCAATTTACTTGCACACTGACAAGAATATATGGAAACCATGTCACTTTAATAATGTGGCTTGGGGCTCCCTCCCCAACCTTGGGCCCCATGCTGTCCTTACTATCTCTAGACTCAGCCTCCTACTTCTGCCTAAAATACCTTTAGGATTTCTCCTGTGTGCATAACAAATAACAACATGATGTACATTTCAGCACTTATTCAAAGAGGTTTCCAGGTGCTAGATACAAGTGGTGGAAGATCTTGTGTTTTTTCCTTTAGATCTAAATAGTCTGAATCTCAGTATTGCTCATGGGAACTGTTTCAAAGGCTGAAGTGTCAGAATCAGAAAGGAAAAGAACTGTGTGGGTGGCAAGTTGCTACATGCAAACCTGTCATATTCTTCTTTCATTTTCAGACCTGAATATGCATGGATGCAGAAATTATAGCTTATCCCAAAGTTTTTATTGTCAGCATCAAATATAACAAAAAATGTCAAGAAGATAAGATTGGTATATTTAAGTGAAAATGTTCAACAAATTTGATCTTTAACTCAAATAGCTCTATCTGTTAATGAGCCCTTTCACTCCCTTTGAATATACTCTGAGAGAAGGTTGTGGGGCAAAGTACAGAGTCAAATCTCATTTATTCAAATTTCACTACTTTGAAATTTACAATAATTAAAAACAGAATGGAGAGAAACTTATTTTTGTTTAGCGATCCATTTAGACATGGGTACAAAATAATGGGACTGAGGAAGAAACTTAAAAATATTTATTAAAAATGTAGGCATAAAAATGTCTACCACAGCATTGTTTTATAACAACAATAAAAAAGAAAACACTCTAAACATTCATCAACAGAGAATTGGATAAGCAAGTTATGGTACATACATACAATAGAATATTACCAGCCTTTTAAAATGATGATGGGGATGCACATTTATTGACAAAGTATGTGCACAAGATGTAAGTGAAAAAAATGCAAGTTACAGAGTAGCACATACAGAATTATCACATTTATGTACAACAAAGTACATATATGTGTATATACATAGAGAAGCATATGGGTGACGGACACTGAAATCTCTGGTTGGTGAATTCGGGGTAATGTTTAACTTCTCTTTACTTTCATATAAAATAAAAAATAGAAGAAACAAAGTATGTATGAACAAACTTTTCTAGAGTCCTCAAATTACTTTAATTCACATGTGAACAACTGAGACATTAATTATACATAATTTCCTTAAATCAGGTCATCTCAGGACCTTTACCAAAAAAGGAATAAGCATAGTTTGAATTAATCTAGGGAACAGGTGTTATTGCATCTCTTTAAAAAATACTTTATAAGACTGACCCACTTCGTAATTCTTTTTTAGTAGTGAGTGGGTTTTATGTGTGTGTGTGTGTGAACTGAACAGCAAGTCTCAAAGTTGTTCCTTAGCTGTGGCGTGCACACACACACATACCACCACCACCATCATTTCCATTATTAATCTACATCGTTATAAAGGATACTAAAAGATATTAAAACTGATTACATAATTCTTAGTGGAAATAAATATATACTTAAAATACCCATAGTGCTTCCTAGCAACAAATCTGTAACAAATGAGAAAGGAGTCAATGGTTGGACTATAGAAGTTCAATTTAAATTAGGCTGAATGACATCTCTACTTCATATGGTGGTATACTCTTAGCCAGAAAAACCTATGGTTTTCAAATTTATACTTAATAGTTTTTAAAAATAAATCATCATTTCTATATAATGGAGTAGGATAAAATTATGAATCTTACAAACACAGTCAATTTTTATTAATATGTTTTCCTCATACAGAACTTGGATATGTATCAACTACACCAATATGAGTTTAAGCATTACTCCCGGAACTTATTTTAAGCCTGTCCTAATGAATCAACTAAATATTTCAACAGCTATTTATTGAGCACCCACTGCACTGTTCCAGGCACCAAGAAGAGGTTACTGAACAAAATAAAGACCCTGCCCTCAAGGAGCTGACATTCTAGTAGAGAGACAAAATAAATAAACATGTACATATCTATTCATTCAACAGAAACAGTGAACAAAACAAAATTCTTGCCTGCAGATAATTTATGTTCTAGGATATAGATACAAACATCATACCAATAAACATTTTATTCAACAAACATACATTCAACGTATTTGTTCTGATTGGATCAATTTATATCTGTATATATTATGGACAGTGGGAGATGGAGAATCAGGAGGACAAAGTACTAGTTTAAATTATGGAAGCTTCTTTGGTAAGGTGATATCTGAACAGGGACCTGAAAGCAGAGACGAGCAGTGGGGCTATCTGGGGAAGAGGAGTCCAGTCAGAAGGAACGGCCACTGAGAAGGCGCTGAAGCAGAGCAGGCTTCTCATGATGTGCGAAAGGAACAGCATGAAACCCAATGTGACTTGAGCTAGCGAGTGGTGAGTGAGAAGCCAGTGAAAATGCGGAGGGTGCAGTCAGAGAGCTGGGGGACCATGTCACAGAGGGTCTGACCATCCATAGTAAGGACTTTGAAGCATGCTCTGAGGAAGCCGTTGGAAGAATCTGGGCAAAGGAGCTATTACACGATCTGACTTATATGTAAAAAGGATGATGGTAAAATAAAGCAGGGAGGCATGGAATGTAAGAAGGAAGATTACCTAGGAGGTTGTTGCCAAAATCCAGGTATGAGAGGGGGAACCAAGAAGGTAGAAATGGAAGTGATGAGAACTGGTTTGGTTCTCAAGTTGCATATATTTTGAAGGAAAAGTCAAGCTTTGCTGCTGCACTGGGTGTGTAATGTTAGAGAAGAAAAGATGCAAGACAACCCCAAGGACATTGACCCAAGCAACTGGAAGGATGAGGTTGCCATTTATGGAAATGGAGAAGCTTGTAGGGTAAAGCAAATCTGGGGAAGGGTTATAAATATTTCTATTTGGACAAGGGTGCTGATTAGGCCCCAAAATGGAGATGTCAAAGAAGCAATTGGAAATACAGTTCTGGATTTTAGATAAGAGGTCCAGGCTGGAGGATTTGGGGAGTCACCCATATACAGATGGGCTTCCCTGGTGGCTCAGATGGTAAAGAATCTGCCTGCAATGTGGGAGATCTGGGTTCGATCCCTGGGTTGGGAAGATTCCCTGGAGGAGGGCATGGCAACCCACTCCAGTATTCTTGTCTGGAGAATCCCCATGGACAGAGGAGACTGGTGGGCTACAGTCCATGGGGTTGCAAAGAGTTGGACGTGACTGAACAATTAACACATTCATATACAGATAGTATTTTCAAGTCATGAGAGTGGTTCTCAAGAGAATAAATATAGATAAAGAACACATCCAAGAGCCAAGTCCCTGGGCCCACCAAAATCTAAACTTGAAGAAGTTAAGAAGGAACCAGCACAGGAAACAGAAGGATTGGCCAGTGAGAGAGGAGAAAAACCAAGAGAGCGTGGTGTTCTGGAGGCCCAGTGAGATGTGGAGGTAACTGGTGATTTTGAAAAGAGTAATTGGGTGGAATACTATGATGGGTGGGGTGCGGGGGTGTGTAGAGGGCAAAAGCCAGACTGGTTAGGTTTAAGGAAGAATGAGAGAAGATGAGGGGAGATGAGCATACAATTCTTTGAGGGGTTGTGCTGTAACAAGAAACTAATAAATGGACTGGTACCTAGTGAGGGATGTATAATCAAGGGAGATTTTTCTTATTTAAATGGGAAAAATAGGAGCATGTTTGTATGCTGATGGGGATTATATGTTACAGAGGAAAATATGATGACATAGGAGGGACGGGTGATCATTTCTGAACTGATCATCTTGAAAGATGTGGGGCTGAATCCAGTGGAAAACTGTAAGGGCTGGCTTTCTATAGGAGCAAGGAAAAGTGACATAATAACAGGGGGTAAAGGCAGAGTAGGTAGGCATAGATATAAGCGGGTAAGAGATAAACTGGTGGAAGTACAAGGGAAATTTTATTTTCTATTTTCTTTGTAAAACAAGAATCTTAGCCTGAAGAGCGGGAGGAGACATTCAGGATTTCAGGAGAAAGAAGTATGAAACAATCAAGTACGTTGGTATAAAAGTAATTCAACTAGGAAAATTCTAATAATATTAATACTAATAAGGAGAATGAGGTAGAGGAAGATGGCTTTATATATGCCAACATATTTAAATCTCTCAACCCTATGGCTTAGTTTCCTACTACTATCCCCATATTACAGATGAGAAAACAAAGTCAAGTCAGCAATTCATCTGTGTAGCAGGCTTACCGGGAAGCATTGATGGTCCACCAATGATCAGTGAAATCATTAAAGTGAAATCAGATACCAGCACTGTGTTTTCCTCCAGCCACACTTGTGCAGGTGTCAAATTGGCAAAGATGTGAATTTAACTAGGGTGGGGATGTTGCCAGTTGATGAACAACAAGTGGGAGGAATTGAATTCAATAGATAGTGTAACCAAGAGTGATTAGCATGATGGATTGTTGTCACCTAAGTAGGGGAAGAAGCTAAGTGAGGAAATGGACACTCTGAATCCGGGGACTAGAAGGAATGAACTGTACAGGCAGAAAGTGATAGTCAAAGAACACGATGCTGGAAATTACAATGGGGATAAAGGTTACTTTGAATGACCATCTACTGTTTTCCTTCAGAGTGGATGGCTGAGGTAGGATGGATAAGATCACTGGAAAAGAAAAATTCAAAGAACTGAGAGGTCAGAGCACCTGAAAGCCATCTACATGGATACTGAAATCATCAAGATTTACAAGAGTAATGTTGGAGAGTGTCTGTCAAGGGGCAATGGACAGTAGTGTTGAAAAGAATGATAATGAAACACAAGAAAGATGCCTCTTAGCTCCTCTTCAATTAAGGGAAAACTAAAAAGTGGTGCACAGTCCAAGATAAACTAATAATAGAGAACAAACATTTGGGAGTTCCCATGGTTATAGTTCCGAAGACTGCCCCAAACCCTTGTCATTTTCACAAATAATCAGTTTCATATCAATTTGTGACTTGCTGACTTCTGATCATCTAATATGCACCTTAGTGACAATGTCACATATTAAATCAACACACAGACAAAAGGGGCTGAAAAGTTGAGGTAAGTTAGACACTGTCCAAAGAACACTGTTTCACTTTCTTATCTTTTATACAGGTAATATAATTAATTTTAGAAGCTTTGATAAAAGTATAAAAATAAGAATCATGTATGATTGTACCATGCAGTAATAACTACTTTTGAATCTTTGGAGGTATGTGCCTCTTTTATAGGGAATGAGAGCCCAAGAGTTGAGGCCTGAGTCCTCAAAGAGATTTTGTTTTTGTTCTTGAACCTTTTTAATCTTAGCAGTTTGCAATAATTCAGGTTCCTGTTAAATTATGGAGAAAATACATGCCAGTTACTAAAGCATCATTACTATTAATGAAAGGTTTTGCTCTAAGTGAGAAATACTTGTTTTGAATGAATAGAAATATCTTCAATCTGTAGCAGAATGGCTTAGTATAGAGGTACTGGGGGGTGATCAAAGATTACAGACAGCAGAAAAAAAACATAAGAAAGAGAAAGCTGAAAAACTCATACTTCAGTGAATCTGCAGCTGTTTGGTCCTTATAAGATTTGTTAGCCTGGGAGCCTAATAAGCCAGGGTGAGCTGAAACCGGCAAAGGTGAGGTTGATGGGGCTATTCCAGTCCCAAAAGCATGTTAAAACATGGATGGGATTAATGCACTTAGAAAACCCAGTTAAATGTCTAGTAATGATTTATTTTTATGAATACATGTTTTCTTCCCCAGTACGTATCAATGAATTCAGAAAGGCTAACTGGACCCTCAGTCTCCCTGTCTATAAAAAAAACGTAGGCTGCAAAGGGAAAATGGTATATTAACTGAATTTGAGTAGACCACCTTTGTAGAGACGGTCGTGATTTCCTTACACGGAATTCAGAAAATTATGAACTCCTACTCATACATCAGCCAATCAGAAATTTAAAAGGTTGGGGAATATGATTAACATTTCAAATAGCTCTTCCTTTAGATTTAGTTGATTCTTTCCCAGAGAGCTTCTCATATGTCACTACACCATGCACGGTCTGTTAGATTCATGCACTGATAGAACATCTCTGCAAAACAAGAGCAGAGCTGCTGATGAACTATGGGATGGTATCTTAGGAAGTAAAGCAGCGTTCCAAATACATTATCCTGTGAAGTGGGTAACGAAGCTGTGAGATTCCGACATGTCAACTTTTCTCTTAGTATCTTTCATGTGCTCTTTGCTCCTTTTGATAAATGGCATATACCTTTCACATCATCAAACCTAGAAAGAGGAAAGCTCTGACTGCAAGCCTATCACCAATGCCCTATTCATGCACATTTATGACTGGACCCTATGTTTTTCTTGATAGATAGGTGAGCCACGGAAATTCTGAGCTCAGAAATGATCCCAGACTTAAACAAACATGAACTTGCATGAGTGTAGTGTTTCACCCCCACCCCCGGCCCACTGATATTCTTCAGTTCATTTAACTTAGAAGAGCTTTCAGCTCATAATGAGCAAAGAAATACACTCAACCAAGTAAAACAGGATAACAATGCACCCATAAGAGATGGTTTTCTTCATAAAAGTGTTTCAGAAAATACTCAAAAAATGGATTGCTCCTTCATAAGCTGCACTTGTAAGCTAAAATTTAATTTTAGATTCTACAGTTGCATGAGCCTCATGAAAAGTCTCTGAAACTTTTGTTACATAGAAGGATGCCTTAAGTTCAATGTTCAATCAACCACAGTGATGGGGATGCAAAGATTCATTGAGCATCTCTATATGTCAAACAATTCACAGAAGTAATCTTCATGAAGCCCAGAAATATGTAATACTCCATGTTTTAGATGAGGAATCTGCAATAGATCACAAAGTGGGCAAGTGACAGTGAAGGGTGGACATGCTTATGATGTAGGTATTGTGTCTCAGTTGAGGGTTCTCCTAGCCCCCTACTTTCTGCGACCCTACAAACATGGGGAATAAGGATAATTCTTTCCCCTATATTCCTACGAATGTATTATGAGATGGAGAACCTGAAGAATTGCCGTGCCTAAGGAATATTTGCTATGCTAAGTCACTTCAGTCGTGTCCGACTCTGTGTGACCCCAGAGAGGGCAGCACACCAGGCTCCCCCGTCCCTGGGATTCTCTAGGCAAGAACACCGGAGTGGGTTGCCATTTCCTTCTCCAATGCATGAAAGTGAAAAGAGAAAGTGAAGTCGCTCAGTCGTGGCTGACTCCTAGCGACCCCATGGACTGCAGCCCACCAGGCTCCTCCATCCATGGGATTTTCCAGGCAAGTGTACTGGAGTGGGGTGCCATTGCCTTCTCCGAAGGAATATTTACACTACCCCTAAAGACTGTACCACTCTGGTGGCTGTCTCTCTAAGATACGAAAAAGCTCACAAGAGTAGAAAGCTATTGGGTTGGCCAAAAAGTTCATTTGGGGTTTTCCACAAGTTGTTTTGGGAAAGCTCAAACTTTTTGGCCAACCCTACGTCACGAACTCCTCAGCATAGTTCTACAGGTTAAATGTGCTCAGAATCCTCCTAGTTCCTGACAGAATCCTATACATCTCAATCCTCAAATCTATTTACAAAGAAACAATGTGGGAAAATTAATCTTACTGTTTCTCTATAATGAAATGATTTGTGCAGAAACAGGAATTTTATGACAGATTCTGTGTCCTCTAAAAGTTATCTTTAATTTCACTGTCATGTAGAGATTGATGAAAGAAAGGAGATAAACTATGCAACAGCTTTTCCTGGCTCATTGATGAGGAAATACAACAGAACTCCTTGGGTTTAATTTTCAGAAATACCAAAGGCCAGCATTTTTGATTCTCTATGAAATTCGATATAAAGGAATAGATAAGCAAAACTTAAGTCAAATCTGGTACATTAGACCTTCCTCTCCCTTCAGATCAACAAAGCTTGAATGGGTTATCTGCTATCAATTCCTCCAAAGAAATCTCAAACATGTTTTCTTGCCAGAAAAAGCAATATATATTCTAGGGAATCATGCTTTGATAAATTCATAGAAGAGAGAAAATTCCCATTAATATATCAGATGTTTGCTGATATTCTGGAGTAACACTAACAAAATCTGTTAACATAATACATAAGCAACTAGGGTAACTCTGTGGGTAAATTTGGTTTAATTTAACCTCTGATTATATATTTGTTAAACTGTGCATATTCAGTTATGCCCAGAGATCCCTTTTGATAAATATCAAGTTTTCAAATACTGTTCTACTGGGTTTGGAATGAAACTATAGAATGGATAATTACCATCTGAGAGAGGAAAGCCTCTAACTACCACAATTACCCACATTAATTCAAATTGCATGAAAAGAGAAAATAACAAATGTTTGGAAGACTGCACTATGGGGGAAACTAAGCAAACTAGCACAAAGAAAAACCTGATATTAACAGAAGAAGGAAATCATGTATTTTCTCCCATTGTATGCGGTAATGAGAGTCAAGCTTGGAGTCCACTTGATTTGTTTCCTGGGTCAGGAAACAAACAAGTTTACCAGTGGGCAGGAATACAGACAAGGCAAGTGAGCCCTTCATTAGGTGATGTAATAACTGAGTGCAGCAAAAAAGCCTATTTCTAAGCCCAAATGAGAAATGTTCTCAGTCAAGAAATATCTAGTTATGTACCTTACCATTTTCAAAAGCTGTCTACCTCCCTTTACATACAGCAAACTGCCATATTTTGACACCATTCACATGTTCATTTATGAGTCACAGACCATGGAAATGTGACATTTTCCACAGTTGAGCGGGGTGAAGAGCAGGACCATTAAGCAGAGGCAATTAGAAGACACAAACAGTCATCCTTTATTGGTCAAGTCCAATCATATCCCCAGTGGAATCCTAATGGTACTTTTATATAAATAAACCAGATCATCAAAAGCAGAGACAAAGAAGATAAGTTATCATGAAAGATTCATTAGAAACCAGTAACAATTTTTTGATCATGAGTAGAAAGTTAATTGTTCTTTTCCCCAGATACAACCCAGCTATTTCAAAGATGGTCCTTGGTCAACCAGTACCAAGGAGCTCTCATTAGATCTGCATGCTATTCAACTCTATTGCTGGAGATTTTATGAAAAAACTTCATGACGGATACAAAGTTCAGGTATTTAAGACTTGCAAAATAGATTCTAGGGGTCAGAGGGATCAGATGTAATTACCTCATTTAGTATAAGGAAGGGAGCTGCGTGCGTGTGTGCTAAGTCACTTCAGTTGTATCCAACTCTTTGCAACCCCATGGACTGCAGCCCGCCAGGCTCCTCTGTCCATGGGATTCTCCAGGCAAGAATACTGGAGTGGGTTGCCATTTCCTTCTCTAGGAGATCTTCCCGATCCAAGGATCGAATCCGAGTCCCTTGCATCATCTGCATTGGCAAGTGGGTTCTTTACCACTAGAGCCATCTGGGAAGCCCAAGGAAGGGAGCTACCTGAGTTTATACTTTTATCTAAACTGGACTTAGAAGCTGCATTCTCAGCTTTCTAGCTCAGGGTGCCCACCTTGGGATTCCCTGGACAATTGTGACATTACTACCTATTCAACAGTGTTTCTCATGTATAAGAGAGGACATGATTTATCAAGTGGCATTTTATTCATCACTATCTTGCAATGGTGACAGAGACTTGGTAAACACTCAAGCCTCCATGAGGAAGGGGGGAAGCCCACGTGTAGTCTGGCTCTCCAAATGGTTCCTTTCTAAACTGTGGTGTTCTTGATTCAGCCATCTCTTATTATGGAAATGAAAGAAATAATTTCATTTCTCTCATTCGTTGGCCTCTAACACAGCAAAATGTTCTATCATCTTCTATCATTTATTAAATATTAGTAGAGTATGTATGAGATATTTAATAACGAATCTGGTGTGGAGGGGGGATATAAAAGGAGGGCACGCCATTCTTACCCACAAATAGCTTAAAATAAGGTTTGAGGATGCTCGATTTACACACAAGAAACACCTGGGGAATAAAAGAGGTACATGAAAATATGACATACAGTCTGCTCTGAAACATAAAGTGAGGCCCTGTGATGTTTATGCAGGCGTTTCTAAGGTTGTAATGCTGCAGGGTAATTGTCTGATACTGTCACATACTTCTTTAATCTCTGTATTTACAATTGGCTTAATGAAGCCAAACAGAGTAGGGCCTTAAGGACATGTAATCCAGCTTCTATCAAGGGACTTTTGCTAAATAAAAATTTGAAGACTGGAAGTTCTTCCATGAGTAATTCAGGAGAGGAGGGAATGACTGTAGACAAAGCAAATGATAAAGCAAAAACAAACAAGAGTGTCTATCTCATTTGAATTCAGAATGTCATACCTGAAGGCAAAATGAACTACTGGGTATCCTTATAAAAGAAATTTTCAATTGAAAGCAGGAATTAAAATTGAGTTGGTAAGGAAGCTTCTTTGAGCAACCACAGAGACAATAAAACTGTCTGGAGGAACAATTTGCCGTTGAATTAAGTGGGATGACCACAGAAGTTACATGATTGCTTTGGGGACTACAGTTAGTATCATAGTAGCAAAAAAAAAAACGTTCTAAGACCTCTGGAAGATATGTGAATCTGCCATGAGATCACATCAGAGGTGGTGATGCTGAAATTCCACAGAAGATCAAGATGCATGAAACAACTAGAGAAAAGTTCATGTATGTTGCAAGAAAGGCACTGAATTTTTCTTGGCCAACACTGCCTCACATATAAACATTAGGTACATACCTGCAACTTCTGGAATAATGAAGAATTCTTTCAGTGTGACTCTAGGCCATAATGATCAAACAGATTTTATTGGACCAAAGGATGAATTTCACATTACTAATTTTGGGTTTATTGTCACAAAATATACTTATTTTGACTTTGCGTTTAATTCAGCAGTACAACATGGTGATCCAAAAGCAGTACTTTTTTTTTTTGGATCATTTGTTACACACACATACTATGATGTAAGCAATAGGGCTAAGAAAGAGGAAATCACCATATTTGATATTATGTGTTTTTGATATTATTACTACATTGGGTTCTCTCTATAAATCTAACCTTAGAATCCTAGAGATAGGAAAAACTTAGAATAAAAACTTCTTTTACAGCAAACTTTCTTTCGCATGACACAAGCTAAACTCTCTCAACAGGATCATCCTTTACAGAAAGAGTACATTTATATCAAGGGTCTCCCATGAACTTTGACTCATCATGGATTCTGGTAAAGTGGCTCTGTATATGGCTTCCTGAATGATTAATTTCCTCAATATATCAAATGAAACACTGGTCCATGACAAAATGGAAATGGATTTGGTGGCAAGAATAACAACAAATAAAGGTTTAATAAAATCTCATACAAAAGACAAATTTCCTCTATTACTGCTGTATTTAGATAAACTCCCCATGAAAAATGTTGTTTTTAATGTCTTGCTGCTAACTTTTAAGAACAAAGTTTTCCCTTAAATTCTAAGAGAAAAATACATTAATTATGCAAAAGTGACCCTGGTTGGCTTAGATTTCCCCTTAATGCTCCAACAAATGTTTGAAAATGCAGTGTAGCCACTCGACTGGGTGATACCATATGCTAATACATAACTTATGAAATAGTCATTGATTCCAAGAAATTAAAAGTTGGTAACACTCAGAAAGTGTGCTTACAAATGTGAAATGGGAACACGATGAACAATTTGTGAAGTAATTAACTAATGTGCCATAAATGAGCAACTTGCTGATGAGACTTTCCAGGTTTTTTCAGTGGGTCCTACTTTCATTTCCCTGAACTGGGAACCAGATGAAGTTTGACATCCCTCAGGTTAAGGGAGTACCGAGCCATTTAAAAATCAGGATTTAACTACTAATAGACGCTAGAAGTGAAAGTTGCTCAATCGTGTCCGACTCTTTGTGACCCCATGGACTGCAGCCTGTCAAGCTCTTCTGTCCATGGGATTCTCCAGGCAAAAATACTGGAATGGGTTGCCATTTCCTTCTCCAGGGGATCATCCCAACGCAGCGATTGAACCTGAGTCTCCTGCATTGCAGGCAAATTCTTTACCGTTTGAGCTACGAGGGAAGCCCAATAGATGCTATGTACTCAATAAATCAGTGGGTCTCAATCTCATACTCTTATGACACATTTCATACAGAGGGATCTCTATACAAATGACAGTGAGGTCTTGGGAGAACTTTTCAGATTACTG
Source organism: Bos javanicus (assembly GCF_032452875.1). NCBI lineage: Eukaryota > Metazoa > Chordata > Mammalia > Artiodactyla > Bovidae > Bos > Bos javanicus. The sequence continues at coordinate 22,255,542 of NC_083897.1, forward strand.
AATTCTAGATTTGATGAACTCTATATACTGCTAGCTAAGAAAATTATATCATATTAAAGAAATGATTTAAGGAAATTATGCAAATGACACCTAGACTTGAGTATTAGGCAGGTATGCATAGAAACAGGCTAGAATTGTATGTTTGTAAAACCTCTCAACAGAGAAGGCAATGTCACCCCACTCCAGTACTCTTGCCTGGAAAATACCATGGACGGAGGAGCCTGGTAGGCTGCAGTCCATGGGGTCGCTAGGAGTCAGACACGACTGAGAGACTTCACTTTCAGTTTTCACTTTCATGCATTGGAGAAGGAAATGGCAACCCACTCCAGTGTTCTTGCCTGGAGAATCCCAGGGATGGGGGAGGCTGGTGAGCTGCTGTCTCTGGGGTTGCACAGAGTCAGACACGACTGAAGTGACTTAGCAGCAGCAGCAAAGCCTCTCAAAGGATGACTCAAGTCACCATTCAATGACGCATAACAATACTCCAGGAAATAACAATAATAATAAACACTCAATTAGGCACCGGTGGTTAAAGCAAAGCAAAACTCCAAACCAACTAATTGTCCATCTTCTTTCAGCAGGCTTTTTTATATCAGCATTTAGTCAGTTACAATAACCACCCTATCACAGCACCAATCAACTCTCATTATGGTTCCAATTTTTAAACTCAGGCAGCTCACAATTATCCTGACAAAAATGCCAAGTATTTCCCTCTTCCAAAAAGAAGATCGACCATATAAAAAGACTATTGTATAAATGCTTCTATATTTGCCATAAAAAACACAGTGTCAAATATTCTGACAGAAAATTCTAAGCAAAATAACAAGAGAGTCTGAGCTTTAGGTGAGTGATAGAACCATTTAAAACCTGTTTGCAGAGCTACCTGAATGAATTATTAGCACAAATGGGGAAAAAAGGCAATGATGGCAAACGTATTTGAAAAGATCTGCCATCATATAATCTCCTCTACTGACTCACTGAATTCCTGTCATTTCGTGGCATATCTTTACCACTATGGTGGCAACAGGGATTATGGGACCTGGGCCAGGTCACCCGGACTGTTGAACCCAGAAGGTGGAGCATCACCCTTATAGCCTAGTTGGAATTTCAGACCACTTATAATCTTGTGGAAGAAAGAGTGAAGTTTCCTTTTTCATTTTGGGTCCCTGAAACTGACAAGACTGAGGTGTCTCGACTGACAGAAAGTTCTGAAACAAATCTAGTCCAGAATTATTTCAAAACCATCTGGAATTCTTCTACTTCTTTAATACTATCACTCCTCACCAGTTTGCTTCCATCTTTTGATATGATGGTACACAATTACAAAAACAGTACTACCATCCCGCCGGCTGGTTGTCAAACTTCCTCTCTGCATCCACACGAAGGTGACAGCTAGGAGACCAGAGCCCTTACCTCTTTGACAGCAAGAACCATGCAAATAGATGAATATCTCCACAGACAGTAAAAGACAAACAAAACACACCCTACCCCTCAACCTTGAGGTCAAAATCCACTAGTCTCACCAAGGCTTGAGAGGTTCAAGAAAGCTGCTGTTTGAGGGATGGTGAAAGATGAATTACAGAGATAAAAAAGCACCCCCCCCCACCCCCGCACCCCGACTCTGGAGAGAGGGCATACCAAAAAAGCTTCCAAACCATGGAAAATAAAACACTGCTCTGTGTGCCCCAAGTGTGAACAAAAATCAGGCCATGGTCCAGAGCAAAGAAAAGCACTGAGCAAAACCAGCCATCACGGTTCCCTTGACCTCTTTTCTCTAGGTTAATTATTGGTTTGAATAAAGTCTCATGCCTAGATCAAAGACACTGGCACTTAAAGTGTTTCCTGAGCCTATTATCTTATGCGAAATTTAAGAATTGTTAGATTCAAATACCCTTGTGACATGCAAATGCTTTGTTTCATGGACTGCCCTACTGGAATCAGAACTTTTTTGGTCTGAGCAAATGACTCTCTGGGAATAGAAGAGAAGAAAGAAACAAAGTCAGTGGGCTAGGTGACTTCCCTTGCTGGTGAGGATATTACGAATGTAAATATAACAAACAGCTTCAATAAATGTGCTTTTTATCCATTTGCTGTCTCTAGTGTTAAATACCTATCTAACCACCCACCTAGTCAGAAAAAAAGTGGTCATTTCCTACCAGGATCTTCATGGCAAATGAGGAAATGGAGCCAGATTTTGACCCTACAATTTCCTCTTGCTCTGAGACCCCTCTTACTCAGTGACCACATCAATATATATTTAACGCAACTGGTAAATTTCCACAATGATGCACCCTCCCCCACCCCCATCCCCAAGGACATTCAAATTCTTTCCATATATGGAATTTCTTACAGTGAATTCTAGATTAAAAATATCATTGCCAGGAAATGGCAACCCACTCCAGTATTCTTGCCTGGAGAATCCCATGGACAAAGGAGCCTGGTGGGCTACAGTCCATGGGGTTGCAAAGAGTCGGACACGACTGAGCGACTAACACACACACACACACACACACACACACACACACACGAGGCTGCCCAACTAGGGGAGAAACAGGTTATGTTGATCCCTCCAGCAGTAGATCAACTGTTAACGATTAGGGCTCGGAACTTAGGACAAATCTCCTTATGTGCACTATAAACTCCAGCCATCGTCAGTAGAAATCAACGTGATCACAGGGCTGCCTAGTATCTGAGGATGTTGCACAGATATCTGGTCGTTGATTGGTTGATAAAGCTCTTGGGCTATTTCAGGCCCAGATGTGTGACTGGGCTTTCTGAGACTGGAGGAATGGAGGGAGGTTTCAGCACATTTGTATGTTAAAGGTTATGAATTAACTATTAATAATAGCTAATCTAGAAAGTATATAAATTAACTATACTCTAATATAAAATAAAATTTAAAAAATTAAATAAGATATATGACACAGTATAAAAATACTCAGCTTCTGATCTCTCCTAGGCTTTGCCTATAATTTCTTCAGTGGAAAGAGTCTGCAAAGTATTAACACTTGTATTACGGTAAATCATCCTTATGATGATGTGGGCAGGGACCAGGGAATACTGTATATAATACTTTTGAGAATTTTTTAATCAAACCAACAAGCAAACACTTTTGTTGTTGTAGGCTTGCTGATTTGGGGGCCAGATTATAGCAATGGGTTTGTTATGCACAGGATTTTCCGTTATGCTATTTGCTATACACAAAGGAGTATACCTGTTGACATCTCATTTCTGAAAGCTATCACTGTCATTTTCTAGTGTCTCTTTGTCAATTATGACAGTGTCATGGGATGATTCATACCCTCCCTCTGTTAGGCATCTTTTCATCCTTTGTATTTTTACAATCTATGTCCTAACACCTTGGGGTGGTTACTTACATTTGACTTTTCCAAATCTCTACAACAATTTTTTTTCTCACGTAAAAAATGGACATCATCTCTCATTCTAGCTACTTGTTTTATGCTGAGCCAGAATTCCTATAACATCTGAGGCCCTTATGGAAGGAGATGTAACATGGCTACTGGCTATATGTTAAATCTTTTTAAGAAATCAATTGAGGCTTTTCCAGTACTTTCACTTCCAAGACTGTCAAAAGCAGTTAGCATCAGAGAATCTGATGAATAACTTAATCAGAATTTTAGTGCAGACGTGTTATCTATTCACACATTCAGCCTGGGCAAAACATATTAAATGTATTAGTCAGGGGCTTGCCAGTTATTAACCTTGGTTACAGCTATTATAATGATCAGAGAAATGCTTTCATTTAAAGTTTCCCTGTTCAGAAGTCACAATTCCCTTTAAGCAGTGTAACCATTGAAACCAGTGCTGTTGCCTTCAATTTTTTTTTCTCATGTCTCAGTAATTCACTTTCTTATATAATCTTGAAATGTTAACACTTGCAAGGAAGGATGGAAGGTTAAAATTGGCCCTTTTAACTTATTTTAAATATTCCAAAGGCTTGACAGAAATAATGTGCTTTGTCCTTATTCTTTATTATATACATCTTTACTAATTTAATAAATATTTATTTAAAAGGTAATTTTTGCTGGGCATTGCTCTCTGACTAAGGGGGAGGTAGAGAAAAATAAAACCAGTTATTCCTTAATGAGCATAGGATTTATTAGGCAAACTATTCTTAAATATAGCTTTCATGGAAAAAAGGATAATAAGAAAAAGGGTCTTGATAAGCTCTGTGTTTTCCTATCACACTGTAGATTAACATTATACTAAAAAAACTATACAAACAAGAAAACAGGGACTAAAAACAATGCCTATACCAAGCCATGAGATTCACTGAATGATTACATAAAATATAGCTAAAAAGTCTTATTTGCTCTGTTTTATAAAGCTATTAAGCGTTATCAAATATGTTGCTAGAGCAATCTCTAAAGGTATTACACATTTGGTGCAGGGTATGTATTTAAAACTGAATTATTTTAGGAATTCCATAATAATTCATCCTGTAATAGCAACAGAGCTATGAACATAAAATTGGTTTCTTTCATTATCTTTCATGTGTTGTGCGTGTATGCATATGTGTACATGTGTGTGTATTACCTCCTTACATCTAGTTTTACTTGCTAAAATTCTTCTTTGTTATTCTTGCCAGTTATTTTATTTATTAGCTCCAACAGACTGGCTTTTTTTCCTAAAAATATGAATTTAGCTTCTGAGTTAAAGCCATGAGACACTCTTTTAAATATGTATCCCAATGACCTTTCATTTGGATTATTTTTTCAACTTGGCCTCAAAAACAGAATTGAGAGCCAATCTTATTCTATTTAGCTACAACTACTATTGTTTCCTTGATTTCTGAGAAAGTACTATCCTCAGTCATTTTCTCCACCTAAGAAATGAAGAGCTTCACCCTGAATAATTTCCCAGTTTGGTTATTTCTTTTTTAGGGAGAAAAGAGAGAAGGCCCTTGACTTTGAAGGCACAACCAACCAGAATCATCTAATTTCACATTCAAATAATGCCAAGCTAGATTTTCTTTCACATTTGAATGAAATTTCCATTAACTGCAAAGAGAACTAAACATGTGAAATAATCTGTGACTTAGGAAATGTGTTTTGGGTTTGAAAATTATGCTGATTCACCGGTATTCTGAAGGAATACCTAAGATGAATACAGATACTTTGGTATATTTTTCACTACAATAATTATAATGACCTCTAGTTCAATAGTACCAATATAATAACTGCAAGCCTCTTCAAAACATAAAATTTGTCTCCTTGAGCTAGCAGAGTCATTCATTAACAAATAAAATGTGCTTGTTTTCTTTGCCTTTCTTCCTGTAAAATCATCCCATTGTTTACATTTCCCATTTTATTGATACCACTCAGAAATAGGGATGTATGCGTATAATTACCCTTACAACCATTAGTCTGAACTGAAAATGTCAATCAAAAATGTTTAATCCCACAGCCCGTGGAAACAAAAAAGTTTTCTAGATGTGAGTGAGTGAAAGTTGCTCAGTTGTGTCCGACTCTTTGTGACCCCATGAACTATACAGTCCATGGAATTCTCCAGGCCAAAATACTAGAGTGGGTAGCCCTTCCCTTCTCCAGGGGATCTTCCCAAACCAGGGATCGAACCCAGGTCTCCCACATTGTAGGAGGATTCTTTACCACCTGAGCCACCAGAGAAGCCTTTTCTAGAGGTAGGTACCAAAATTTGGAATCTAAGTTTTTGAATCATAAACACTAAACATAAACTAATGTTTTAATTAGAAGGTAAAATTTGTGTCTACTTGTTTTGTAGGGAGCGCTATACATGATGGCTACTGGCTATATGCAAAATCCGTAATGATCATTTTCTTCTGCATTGGATATGATAGTGCTCATGTTCATTTGAAATGTATTTTCTTTTATAACTGAGTTAATCCCACTTCCCTAAAGAGCAGTAATGTTTAAACCAGTGCCCTTTCACTTAATTCTATTAAATTGAAAAGTCTGTCATAATAACCCCAGAAATTAAATTATACAAACTTGCTGATATACAGATTTGACACAACTCAAACATTTTACATGCTACAAATGTTTGCTGGGAGTACCTTCATCACTGTGAATTGATCGATGAATTCATCTAAACTTTAACATCCTTTCTGTATTAGAATATGGGCTTGAGCTGTGAAGCCATATCACTGAAAATTAGATCTTAAATTGTCACATACTAAAATCAGAGAAACTAAACAAATCTGTAAAAGAGTAAGTTCTCAGATGACAGCTAAATGTCCTGAACATCTGAGGCCTCTTAATATAAACAATCCCCCTATATACAGTGTGAAATCAAAACATGTATCAGAATGCATTTTAATTTACCTGGACAATTTAAATTTCCATTAAATAATGGAATTTAAGCTTAGTGACTAGAATGCTGAACCCAGGAAATTTTTGTTGTTGAATTGCATTTTTTATGACACTTGTTCATTTTGGGGAAAATTTATTAAATTTTCTCAACCTCAAATTAGCTTATAGTAAACTTGTATGGTCTATCTAAAAAAAAAAAAAAAAAAAAAACCAATGGTCATTTCTCAGTTTATGACTAATTATCCTATTTTTCTAAAGAGATTTGGGATACCTGAAAATATCATGTTAAAAACTGCATTCTCGAGAGCAAGTATTTACTCAAAGTGTCTCCCAATGGATTGTTTGCTAGTTGCCACAAAATAAATTTAAAAAGCAAGAACTATACAGTGGAAAGTCAGTCAACATCTTGAATGGATCATCAAAATTAACATCTGTGATGGGAGAAGAAACTTGCTAAGTTTAAACTAGGTAAAAATAATTCAATAGAGAAGGAAAATGTCCCCTTAATTCAGATCCCAAGTCTGCCTGGGCCCACGGGATCAGTAACACACACTGCTTCATTCCCATTGCATCAAGCTAACACTCAGGGAGACCTGCTTTCTGGTCTTGCATCTAGTTTGCCCAGGACCATAAAACAGCAGTTAAAATCACTCTTAAAAGTCCTCTCTAGAAATATATGAATAGAAAAGTTTTGCCTGTCAAAGGATTTCTACTTATCTACACATTTTAGCTACCCCTACAGTAACCCAAGCAACACTGTGTACTTTGGAAATGGAAAACAAGTGTTGATGAATGATAAATAATTAGGCAGGGAAAAATGCTGTTACTAAGTTCTGGAACATTTCAAAATCAAAAGATAATGCTTTGGGCTCGGCTTTGAATCTTTACTATCTTGTTTCTAATATCTGTTATTATTCCTCTATTAAAATAGATACTAGGACATTAATAACACTTTTACATTTAAGACTTGATTTCCTTTAGTTAATGTTTATTTCAAGCAACTTTGAAATATGTATAACAAATAGCTTTATATGAGTAAGTTTTGAAGAACTCTCAAAAGCTTCTGTACAACTCATTATTCTTTTTTTTTTCATTATTCTTGGTAAAGAAAAATCAAAGGTATGAACAAAGTTCTCTATACACAATGAATAATAATTTCCTTACAGTTCTAGAAAGACTTAGTTATATCACGGACAAAAGTAAATATGTTATGAAATAATGGCTAATTATGATTCTCTGTGCCACAGATGGTTTCTCACTGCCACTTGAGCCTACATCAAGTCTGCCCCCATGGCAACAAGGAAAAAAGGGAGGGAGGGGGGAAAAGGTGCAAAAATCCTGAGATTAATCATGGAAAGCAAATTGCTCTCTGTAGCAATAACAACATGGAGGTATTGTTTCTTTGTTTAATGGCCAAAGGGGAGTAAGAAAGGGCAAAAGTGTAAAATTGAATTTGAAAGAAATCAAGGGATGTAGAAGCAGAAATGCAAAAGAAGACAGGAAACAGAAAAGAAAATAAAATAAGAAAGCTCTTCCAAGGATCAGCATTTTCTTTCATCTCAAGAAACAGTCCTTCAGAAATGTAAAAGCAATTTGTTTGCAAGAACAGAAAAAGATCAGTTTCAGAAATTTCAGATATGGGACAGAGTGTCTATAAATGCATGGTTTCCAACTTCACTGGGGGTGGAGGTGGTTCTCAGTGCTACTCAGCAATCATTTTCCTTACTTGTCTTATTAGTGGTTTTCAACCCAGGCTACACATTAGAATCAGCTGGGGAGCCTTAGAAACTATTCCTACACAGACTCCCCCCTCAGATATTTTGATATTATTGGTTCCTATTTAGCACACAGAATGGAATTTTCTTAAATGTCCTCAGGTGATCCTAATAGGTAACTAAGATTGTGAACTATCATCCAACCAGGGGTCAAAAACCATTTTTTTTAATAAAGGACTGCTGCTGCTGCTGCTGCTGCTAAGTCGCTTCAGTCGTGTCCGACTCTGTGCGACCCCGTAGATGGCAGCCCACCAGGCTCCCCCGTCCCTGGGATTTTCCAGGCAAGAACACTGGAGTGGGTTGCCATTTCCTTCTCCAATGCATGAAAGTGAAAAGTGAAAGTGAAGTCGCTCAGTCGTGTCCGACTCTAGTGACCCCATGGACTGCAGCCCACCAGGCTCCTCCGTCCACAGGATTTTCCAGGCAAAAGTACTGGAGTGGGGTGCCATTGCCTTCTCCGTTATAAAGGACAAGATAATAAATAATTTAGGCTTTGTGGGGCAACTATTCAACTCTGCCTTTGTATTGCAAAACTTTTGAATGGGCGTGACTGTGTCCCAGTAAAACTTTATTTACAAAAATAGGTGGTAGGCCTGATTTGGCCTGTGGGCCAGTTTATCCACCCCTGGTCATTAGACTGTCTCTTTCCTCTCCCTTTTTCTAAAACCACTGTTGCAAACCTTCACCCTGTGTCATCCTTATGCCTGATTTTTAGCTGATTACTCTTTATCTTGCTTCAATCATCCAGCTGGAAATTCTTCAACTTCCTTGTCCATCACCTGCAGATTCAGTGCACCTATGTTGACATCTGTCCTCATCGATTTACTGTAGAAGCAGCATCTCAAGGTGAATCTGATCTTCTCACATATTCAATTCCATCACTCTCTCTCTGACTCCTTTGAGACCCTAAGGATCCCATCTCCTATGTCTTCAACATCTCCATCTCTACTGGCTCTTGACCTTCAGCTAACAAATATATTTAAGAGTCTTAGGCAAAGAACCCTCAAAGCCTTCTTCAATTCCGTGTCCTCCTCTAAATACTCACTCATGTCTCCCCTTCCCTTAGACATTCTACAGCTACTGCCTGTCCTGTCTCTTCCCATTCACTCTTCAAGTCACTGCAGTCTAGCTTCTGTCTCTACTACTCCACTCAAGGTGCTCTTATCAAGAATGCTCAAGACCTTCATATGGTAAATTTCTAGTTCTTGTTTTATTTGTTTTCTTTGAAGCATCTGACATTGTTGACTCTTCCAAAAACCCTCTCCCCACTTGTTTTTTACAATGCTATGGCATCTGTCACAATTTGTTCTTCTGTTGCAGGGTTTCCATGCTATTATTGCCTAATATTATTTGACAAACTCTTTTTTTGATTCTCATGCTATGTATTCCTCAGCTATTCTCATGGCAACAGCCACCACCTACATGTGATAACTCTCACATTTTATCCCTAGCTCACACCTCTTTCTCAAGCTCTAGGGTCATATATTCAAATACCTATGCCAACCTGTACTTGGGTATCCTTTTTTTCCTACTATTGTTTTTCTTTTATTCTCCATCTTGGTTAATCGCTCACCATCAACTCAACTGCCAAAGATATAATTCTCACTCTCTTTCAGGGACCCTAATAATACTGTGCACATTTTAAACAACGTCTACCTGAAGATATTTCACTTCTATCTGTGCAGTGGATGGCAACTATATATGTTCAACCATACATGGTGCTCCTGTTTTCCCTCCAAATCCAAACAGCCACCAAATGCTCATGATTCTACCTCTGAAATACCTCCTGAATCCATCTCCTTTTAGCCCCTGCCACTGCAAATGTTTTAAGGCAGACTTTACTCAGCCCTCACCAAGATATTTTTGATAACTTCCTAACAGATTTTTTTCCTTGCCATAGCAGTAGCCTCTGTTTCCTGTTCCTCTTTTCGCTTCCTCCTCAGGTCACTGTCCAATCCTATTTTCTCTAACAAAACTGCCTGCCATATTTCAGGAGTAAAAGTGCCATGATTTTACGTAAGGGACTAGTGATCCTTTCTCTTTAGTTACCCATTCTTCTTGACGAGATAAGATGTCATTTGGCTTTTTGGTCTTGTGGTGCTAAAATCACTAAGACAGGCAATATCCTCAGAGTCGGAGTGCTACACTTTAAATAAGATGATAATAAATGAATCACCCATTAAGGATGGTGATCAATGTGGTGATGGGACTCCAAGTCACAATCAGTAAGAAGTAATGGGAAGAATCAGAAGATTTATCCTGGAGAAGATTCCAATTCTTTCCTGGAGGAGATGAATTTGGATATCTTTTTCCTCTGAACTCCAGGATTATCAATCAGACATCTCTCCTCCTTAACCAAAATATAGCTTCTTTTCTTTAATAGGAAATATTTAAGATTTCTTTTCCTTAATGGGATATGTGTACAAAGAGACCCATATTTGCTATAGATTGGCCTGCCTACCAAAGAAAGGAAGCCCATCCATCTACAATGCTGAGTCCCCTGGAAGGCCTTCCTTAGAAATGAGCTCACATTGACATTTACCATTTGCTAGAATAATGGTCAACTTGAATGGTAGGGTATGAGTTTTGACATCAATTCCTTCCATGTAATACTCTTGCCCTAATTTTCTTAAGTAGGAGCATGTGTCATACTAACTAACTTACATGACATTTTCTCATTCTAACTTAAGTATTATTTCCAAACTGTTTAAAAACATTTACTATTGCCAGATTAAAAAAAAAAAAAAAAAACCAACCCAATCCTCTCATCAGGGCACCTCAATGGTGACCACAACTCAGGGAAATTCTGGATGCGTTACCAGTAATGACTTCCTATGTCATCTGCTATTTACCTTCTCAAAAGTATGCCCCACGTATTCCATTTAGTTCCCATGCCTGCACAGGAGTTGCAGAAAGCAATCATTTCTTTTATGAAAAACCTACCTTTGCATCTGGTCCTGGTGAGGTAGTCTGTTGATCTAAATAAAGTTAATTAAAATACTTCATTGTTTAATTACCTTACCTCAATGCACAAATCTGAAAACAAATCCCTTTTCCTATTGTTTTTAATAACATGTGTGTATGTGAGTGTTCGTCACTCAGTCACATCTGACTCTTTGCTACTCCATTGACTATAGCCCGCCAGGCTCCTCTGTCCATGGAATTCTCCAGGCAAGAATACTGGAGTGGGTTGCCATTCCCTTCTCCAGGGCATCTTCCCGACCCAGGGATAGAACCTGGGTCTTTTGTACTGCAGGCAGATTCTTTACCATCTGTGCCACCAGGGAAGCCCTGCTTAGCCATGTATTTAATAAACTGAAAGATCTCATTTAGTTTGAGATACATTCAAATCTTGCATTTGTAAAAAGGATAAAACCCCTGCATTTATTTAACAATAAGACAGTAGAAATGGCCTGATGGGAATGCTGATAGGGACTGATATTTGAAGATTATGCTGTTAATCTTTTATTGTAAAATCTGAAATGTTCTACCCCAGTTTACCAAATGAATGAGCCCTTTGGTTCTACTCTTCTCCCTCCCCTCTTTCTCATCCTAGCCTCTGAAAAACAGAGTTATGCTTTGCTTTCATCATTTCTAAGAATCTTTCTACATACCTGGCTTTGAAATAAATTTAAGGGACAGGCCAGAGCAAGAGTGTTTAAAGGTAACCACTTTTGCACTTTGAGGAATAGATATCTTTAGTTATGGTAATAGACTGCTTCAAGGCTATCTAGAAGAAAGTCTGAGAAGCAATTTTCTCCATTTTTAACATCTTATCCTTTTCTTAGACTGTATGAAATTCAAAACAAAGATTTGAAAAATCCATATATTAAGTGGTTTCCTCTAATCAGTAACTAGATCTACTGCTAACAGTAAAATCCTAACCCTGGCACTGTACCATTTTTGCCTATATTTAAATATAAAATTTTAAAAAGCTTAATGTGGCCCCAGGTTCCTAGCTGAACTGTTGTCTACATTGCTTATAAATTTCTTGAGAAAAGTTTCACTTTTTACTCCATTCATAACAAACTTCTAAGAAAAAGCCAAGCTGGAATTTGTATGTAAGAAGAGTGTACTTGATGGAAAAATAGTACTTAGAGATAGCAAACATGACCTAATAGAACTGAAAGGTAAGATAAAGAAACACTTCTGAAACTGTTCTTTGTGTCCTAGAGTTGATTTGAGGAAGTGGTCTCATTAATTTCCTTAGGAGTAAACATGGATAGATATATGTTGAACTGAGTTGTACAAATGGCTTTGCTTCCCACAGTTGCAAAGCAAGTCTGCAAGATAGACATTTGGGTTGAAAATAACAACCCAAATGCCAATGTATGCAAAAATGCTTAGTGAGTCTTTGAATTTTCTATCAAAAATGTTAGCTTCAAATGATTAATTAGTAATACATATACTTTCATTGGAAATTAATTTGTCTTTTTTAATATTTCCATCCAGAACACTCCTCCTTGAATTACACAAACCTGCAGTGATAACACATATGTAGCAATTTCCCTTCATATCAGATGAAAACTAGAATAATCAAAACATGAGCACAGTGAAAGACTTACCGAGGTGTACAGGTATCCCTCACTGTTCATTGCCAAATACAGCTTGGTTTGAACTCCTTGAATAGCCACCACTCGAAGACCCACAGGGATGAGGTTAAACAGAGCTGCAGCCAAAAACAATGTGAAAACAAGGTTACAATATCGAATTCCATAGCTTTTCAATGTTTCCAGCAGGGCTCTCTGGTCTTTCAAAAGTAAAGTCTGCTTGGTAAGAACATTCATATATGTACATATGGATAGATAGATATGGATGATAAAGCCTCTTCTACCTTTCAGTACCCTCAATTCATGGTTGTAGTCACATAATGGGGATGTAATTTTCAAACACCCTGGAGAAAATGGAAGGTAATTCCATGGTTTGTACAGTGTTGGAGGTGGGGAATCTTGATGCTTCTGAAGTGATCCAGTTCCAGGAATTAGTTTACATATTAAATAACTTTATCTTCAACAAACCAAGGTTTTAAACTGCTCTCTTAGACAACTGCTGAGATTCACAGACACAGATATGATCTACCAGTTGGGGAGAGATTCCTAGAATCTTAGAAAAGACAGTAGTCCAACTCTTTCACCTAAATTATCTGTATTATTTCTGACACAGTAAAAAAAAAAGAAATCCAGGACTTGAAAAAAAAAAAAAGTCACATTTTGGAATCTCATGTTCCCAGAGTAGTATTTCTTAAAGAACATTTTTTTAAGATGGGGTTCAGAGGGATCTTAGCTTTTAGTCTCTGGGAGCAAAGGTTATAGGAATAAAAACAACGAACTTGAGAGTTTTATTTAATTTTTTTTCCTAAATAGTTGTAAGTGGGCAGCTGGCTGGTGCCAAAGAGGACTTCATTTCTCCATTTGAAGGTCTGATTGCGTGAAACTTACATCCCGGCTGTCCTCACAATCACACACCACTCACTGGAGAAAACCAGTGGGTGTCTTCCCCCTACCAGCTGTCTATTCCCTCCTACACCAGGAATAAAAATAAAACAGTACATTTTTAAAACATAGTGCTTGCCACACACATCTTTTGAAAATAGCCTGTGCACCTTTCTCTCAAGAGTCCTAGACCAATGTTGACGATTTTTGCTTTGGTGTGTAAGTTTATGGAGGATGATAAATCGGTCTGCTATCATTTCTGTGAGCAAGAACGTAGTCACCCCGTGGGAAGGAATATTTTTTCTCAGATCTCTTATCTTGATGTATATATATTCTACTGCAGTAGGTGGAGTTATAGAGATGAGAAATATTAATGAAGAACTCAATATTCCTTGGTGAGCCTACAATGTACCTTTCCCTTAAAATCAGGGTGTTACCACAGAGGAGCTAGGACAGATTGTATGGTGCAAAATGCAAGTGTTCCTGCCACATGCTGCTGATGGCACTTCATTCAATACTCATCATATTAAAAGCTGTGCCCTTCTGTTATGTGAGGTGAAGGAAAGGAATTGCACAGATTGCAAACTAGGATCTCATGCTATATTTGACCATGCAGTGCCCAGGAATGAAGTCTGATCTTGTTCAGCATGTCATGTATTTGTTCCATCTCTTTCTGTGATGGCACCTTGCTCACGGCAGGTGCTCAACACACATTTGTGGACTGCTAGCAATCTGTATGGTGAAATCATGATATTATATTTTTGAAATGTAATAGATCACGGTCCCATTACATAACAGTTCAGAGGTTTAAAATTCTGATATCTAAGAAATCAAATGAAATCAAACAAAAACCTCCTTATGGGTTTGGCTTAAAAGGCATAGCACTAGACAACTATAACACCAGCGTATGCTGGAGTCCTAGTTTAATCAAACTAATAGATGATGATCGATGACAGGTAATAAAGGATATTTAGAATTGTTTCTAGAACTCCATTGTTTACAATATTCTGAACCTTCTTAGTTCCCTGAATACAGGTGGTAACAAGCAAAAAAAAAAAAAAAAAAGAGAGAAAGAAAGAGAGAAATATTTGATTTTCACCATGTGCCCCAACTACTCTGACGTGTGTTTTAATGGGCAATAAAATGTTTAATTCTCAAACATCAGATAGCAGTAGAAGGAAGAGAAGCAAAGAATATGAGTAACCCATGCCCAGGATTATCTATCCCTGAATAATGGTATGAACTATACAGTGGCACACGGATTTTTCACTATGTACCATAGATATCTGTGATGCCCGATTCAAAAATAAAAAATACCACGCTAAAATAAAAAAATGAAGAAAACAGCAAAAGTGGAGAGTGATACCAGTCCAACTGTTTTTCTTTAGACATTTAATATCATAAACATTTAAGATCATTAAGATGAATTTATGATCAATTAAGATCATAAACAGGCTTGTCTGTCTAAAGGGACAGTCTTTCTAGATAAAAATGCAAAGAAATTATTACATCAAGGGTGATCTTGCACAGATTAAGTATTCTCCAATATGCCTCTGTTTCTCTAAATCTGGAGTACTTCTTCATGGACTTAGGATATTATTTTGATCAGGATGAAAATATGCTAAGCATGAGAAGCAAACAATGGATTTTATGTGTGTATCTAAAACACATTCATTAAACATCTGATCTCTCTTCTTCCATTTCTGTCAAAATTTTGAGGAAGAAATAAAAGGGCCCCATTTCTTGTCTCCTGTTGTATCTACATAAAAACAAACTCCTTGTACATTGAAAGACCCATTTTTCTTAGAGATGTGCACAGAGTTGGCACTCAGTGTTTGCTTAATACAAAAAGGAGGCCATCTTTTTGTTTATCAGTTGGGTTAAGATCAACTTCTCAAAGGGAGCAATTTAAAAAGTATATATTAATGTTGATCAGAAAGACTTGACCCATTAAATTGGTAACACTACTGGAGGTTTGAAAGGAAAGTTGCCTATTCTAACATGGCCCTCACTGAGTCCAAGGCAGATATAATAAAACTGCTCTCATGAAATGTCTATCATCTTTTCCTTTTCAGGGGGCAATACATAATTTACAATGGCTGATTTGTTCATGGTGAGATTTTACTGGACTGATATTTACCATTGTAATAAAGCTACCTAAGGTTAGCTTAAATGCATAATACCAAATATATGTTTTCAGAAATAGATGTATCTTGGTAAGTGTGAATTGATTTGTTTTATCATGATCTGGCTTATCATGTCAGAATTAAAATATCATAAAATCAACCAAGGTGAACCAAGTGAGAAAAAAATATGATGAAAAACCCTAAAAATTAAGAAAAATATAAACATAAATAACAAGGATGCATATTAAGGAAATAGTATATTAACAAAATAAATAATGAATGCCAAGAAAATTGCTTGGCTTTAGGGGGGAAAAAAGAATACATCTACATAGTTAGACTTCCATTTTAATGATGATCATTTTAATGATCACTTTAACCATTAAGTATTCTTGTTTCCTGATGACTTACACCCTACAATATACTCAAGTGGGAAGACAAGCTAGCCCGCCGGCCTCTGATCATACTTGGCAGCTGGGGCAGAGTCAAGCCCCAAAGGCTTGCTATTTCTTTTGAGACACTTTTCATTTGTGTGCTTCATCTTATGGTAACAGTCACCCTTGGCTGACTCACCTCTCATTATTTCATTCTGCCTAAACACAGATTCTGGCTCTTTTAAGGCCCAACAATATCATTAGTATGCAGAAATGCCATGCATATCAGTCAGTTATAAGACAACCAGGAGCTATGCATATGCAGGAACTGAAAAGTAAAACTGACTACCTGAGTCCACAGTTAAGAAATGGAGCTTTATTTACATACACACGTGTGTGTGTGTATACGTATGTGTCTATGTGTAGATATATGTGTGTGTGTATAGTACTCTACAATGACTACATACACTGTGATCTTGAGGTGTGTGCCGTATCACTGCTTATACAATAAATGAATCGTCCGGGTTTTTTTTCCTTTTCGGGAAAGGCATGTGAACATTGGACCCAAAATAAACTTTTCCACTGATTTCTGCACTAATCTGCAGAAAATGTTAAAAGTTACTGAGGGAAAACCTGACTGGGTGGGGGTCATTAGCAGCTGATCATCAACTTCCTCTCAGTAATGCCCAACGAATCCGTTTTGCTGAGGCACTTTGGAAAGAGGAGCAGCTTTGTTGTTGTTCAGTCGTGAAGTTGGGTCCAACTCTTTGCGACCCCATGGACTGTAGCAATTCACGGGAATGTTTTATGATGGACTCACGTCTGTTACAGGGGAACAGTAAAACCCTCTAATTAGCCTTGACTCATTTTTTCAAATAGAAGACTATACCTGAAAGAACATCTAGCATACTCATTGTAGAACTGCAACAGTAACAGCATTTTGCAAAACAGTGAAGAACGATAAAATCGTTTATGTATGGAACTTTTTCATCCTAGGTACCCACAGAGCTTTCTTTAAAGGTAATTAAAGGTGACTTCCTCTTGAGGTCTTGCCTTGGTCATCAATCAGCCCAGGAAGCTTTCTTAAAAGATGTGAAACTCTTTTAACATTCAACATTGGAACCCTCGTCTATGGCTTTGCTCTCTCTAGCCCTGTATCTCTGAAAATGCTGCAGAGAACTTGTTAGCTTTCAGATGGGCTTTTCTTGGCAATGGCACAATTTCTGGGAGATTCATGAAGTCTGAGAGAAATGAAATATAAATTATGGAAAATTGGGAAGGAATTGTGAGAACTAGGTGATTTAGCCTCATGAAATATTGAATATGTCTACAGCAATCTTCTAATTGCAAAAAAAAAAAACAAAAAACCCCACCAATTATTATCATTGAAGAGGGTGTCACTATTAAGGAGTTCATGCATTTATGACTCCAAATAAATAAAGCCTATCACAAAAGGTTATATAACATCTTGGAATCATTATCCTTCAGTAACTGGAAATAAAACTAACTTTCTTTTTGATGTGTTTCTCTTTTAGGTTCACCATGATGGTCTCCAATTTGGTCTTGACTTAAACCATGATTAAAAATAGAATGCTCAAAGAAATCTCTTTACCCACCTGTGGAAGTATCTCAATGTTAAAATCCCAATTAGTCTGAGAATTATCAGTGTGTGTAGGGCAGGGGGAACAGAAGTGAAAGCTTGTAATGATGAATTCTCCTGACATGAAACCACTCTTCTCTCTTGGGATGAGACCGGTGCTTAAGAGTAGAGATAACTGTGCTATTTCAGGATCAGTGTGGGGGTGAGTAAATTTTCTGTGGGAAAAAAGTAATAAAATCCAAAGGACAGCCATAAATCTATCCAGATTACCATGGAGATGACATTTGGATTGTTCTTCAGATGGTGTCAACATTATTTGCTACCGTTCACTATTTTAGATATTTTTATGTTCCCCTTCCTTTAGGCTAACCTGCTGAAATGGGATTATATAGTGCTGACTCTATTTTGGATTCACTTCGGGATTAAGCAGGGTTGTTTACTTAAAGAAAGAAAGAAAGTGTCAACAATATGCTGGGATATACTATTCTTTATTTTGCAGTCACTTACTGTAAGTGCTGTCCTCATCTTTGGTGCCATCAATAGTTCCATCTGCCTGCAGCTGCAAGTGGTAGCCTTGTCGACTGTATAGTTTGGTAACTATACCCTTAAGCTGAGGCTCTGCAAAGAGAAAGATGGTTGGGGTCAATTGATAAGTTGTGCACATATGGTTGAAAAGACTTAGAATTCGAATTCCATTTACAAATTTTAGCGGAAAAAGGTCAAACGACACTTTTTATAAAGAGTCCTCTGAAAAAAGGAAAACAAGCAAACAAACTGCAAGTTTCAGAACCAACCTTCAGACTGAAGAAACATTTGACTGCCACCTGGTAACATTGGTAAAGCCCTAAAGCTACTGACAGCAGAGACAGTTTCTGATGGCGTGTCCTTTGGCTTACAGAGTGGCACTTCATCTCACTGAGCATTCAAAATGGCTTGGCAAGTAGCATATTCTGCCTTTTAACAATGTGCCACTTCTCATGCGGAAGGAAAAAGAGAAACACTAAGATGAGATTTAGAGTGGTTTTCCAAGCAGGGACCAAAAACACACCAGCAAAAGTTTCCCTCAGAATTACCACAATTGGAATAAAGCATCCCCTCCATTCTAAGAAGGTTAAAAATGCATAAACAACCTGGAACCCCATCAAAGGATTTCTATTTAGAAAATTGAGCCGCCATACAAAAAAGGAGGGGAGAGAGGGAGAATAAAACAAACATATTAATTCTCCTTAGGGGAAAATGCGTGCAAAGAGCCGGGGTTTTGTTGGTGGGGAGGAAAGAAAATTAGTTCATACTTATTTTCAAATTTAGTATCAGAAATGTAATTATCCAAAATATGTGCTCTCAAGATAATTTTCAATTATGAATCACCATAGATTAATGAAGCACCTCATTTATCAATAACCGCCATGCTATCCAAAATTTGCTTTTATTGAATACAGACACCTGCACTGAAATGATATTTATGTCATTATTCAGACCACATAATCATGCTTTGCCACCGCTTAAACCTGTTTCAAAGCAAGCCTAATTTACAGCCCATTCCTTAAAAACTTCGAGCAAGCAGAAAATGTATGTCTGCATGTTCATTCCAGGATGTGTAGAACGCACAAATAGCGAAATAACAGGCTGATACGTCAGAAATTCTGTAATATGTATCTAGTACAAGTAAGAAAATTGAGTAAAGGATCCATTTGGTTAAGAAGAGCCCAAGAAGCTGCTTCTTCGCCTGAAGGTAAACCTTGACGCAACCCGACACCTCGAGCTGTGTGAATTTCCCCTGGCGCCGGAACACCGCGCTGCTCTTCTCACTGAATTGGTTCAAAAGGACCCACGATCTGGTTAAATTCTCTCTTCAATCCTGCATTTTAGGAGCAAGTAACCAACCAATTTGACTAGTCGAACCAGATCACTAAGCTCTCGGCCACAGGTTCTAGGAATCCACCCCCTCCTCTCCAGCAAATATTTCAAAGCTACATCACAAGTCTGTCCCAGTAAGCTTAAAAGTGACCAAAGAAACAGAATGCCTAGACAGCGAAAGCCCAGGGTCCTTGGGGGTAGAAGCTGGGAGGGGAAGGGTCAGCGCTTCGGGGATGAAGGCCAGGGAGGGATTCCCCTCCCTGGAGGGAGGGGTGGGCAGGGGTCTGCCCAGCTCCGCGCCTGCAAAACACGCCATACACACGGCTGCCCAGAGCGCCCGAGCTTGCACACATGTGGCCTGTCTGGAAGCTGATGGCGCGCCCGCTGGGCAGGGTATGCCCCCCAGCTCTGCGCCTGTCCCACGGCAGTTGCAATGCAGCAAGTCTGTTACTGTTACGAAGGAGGCGAGAGAGGGATCGCTTCCCACGCACGCACACCAGCTAGGTGGCCACATCCGCACTAGATGGGCCACCGACAAACTCACCTCCGCTTCCATCCACGCCCCCCAGCCCCCTCCACACTCGTAAAGTACGGAGAGAGGAAAAAAAAAAAAAAAAGAGCCAGCCAAGAGCCCCCTTCCAACCTGGTCTCCTTCTGCGCCTCTTCTTGGAGCCGAAGAGTTTGACCCGGGAAAAGACGTTTAACTTGTTTTTGTCGCAGCTGGTCTTGCCTTTGCTGGGGCTGCTGACACACTTGCAGGCGTTCGATTTCTCGCGCTCGCGGGCTTGTCGCTTCTGCCGGATGAGCGAGCTGGCGATAGCCGCCGCCATGGCCACGACGCCCACCACCACCACTTCTTTCGCGGCTCCTCTCCGGGTTCGCCTCCTCCTCCCGCGCCTCCGCCGCTCGCCCGGTCGGTCTCGCGCCTCCGCCGCCTTAGTCTCCGGAGCCGGCGCTTGCCCGGGCTTCTCGGCGCTCGGGCTTCAGCCGAGGAGGGGGCTCAGCATCCCGGCCGAGCTCCTCCGGCGGTGGTCCGGCTCCCGCGCGGGCGGCCGCCTTGCCTGGGTCCGAGCCGACGCCACAGCCCAGGGCCGGGATCGCGGGCGAGACTGGCTGGCAGGCGGTGGCGGCAGAGCGGCGCTAGTGCGTGCGCTCGGCCCCTGCGCCCGGAGGACACTGTGCGAGTCCAAGTGGCTCGGGTCGGAGTTTGGCGGCACCCCCCGCCCGGTGCCGCGCGGAGGGGGCCGGAGGAGGGAGGCGGGCGGAGGGAGGGAGCGCGGGCGGGAGAGAGAGGCCGGGAGCGCGGGCGGCGGCAGGGAGGGGGGGATGGAGGAACCGTGCGGGGTAGGGGGGGGTGGGGTTGGGGGGGCGCGCCCTCGCCCTGGCCCCTCCGAGCCTCCCACTAGTCCTTGCAACTTCTTGGCCCGCCGATCGGGAAAAGTTGGCCCGTGCCAGCTTTCCGACGCGGCTCAAACAGGTAATGGCCTCGCATCTTCGCTGCCGCCGCTGCCGCCGCTGCTGCTCTGGGCGCGGCACCGACTCAGTATAGGAATTCTGTCGCCGCAGGCACCCTCCGGAAGAGCGCGACGGCCTCCCGCGGCCCCCTCCCCCGGTGGCCCCTCCCTCCCGGAGCCCAGCCCGCTGGCGCCCCGCCGCCGGCAGCCCCCACCCGCCCCATCCCCCCAAGTCCCCGGCGGGCCGCTCGGGCTAACACCTGTCGGGGCTCCGGCACTGCCCCATCTCCCAAACCCTCCTCCCCTCCTCTTCCCTAGAGGAGCCTCGGGCGGAAACAGTGATGGAGGAGACACCGGGATGAGGCAGTTGGGTTGGAGGAGCGGGGAGGGAGGTGGGGGTTGCTTGGAGATGGGGGATGGCGGAGTGGGATGTTCTGTTACTGGGTAATTCTGAGTTGGCCCCATGACGCCCGGGCTGGAGCCCAACGGAAGTTCGCCAGCCCCTTGCCCCAGGCTGGGACTCACAACACGCACTCCCCTCCTAACACACACTCGCTGAGGTTTTTCGCATGGCGACACTTGTAGCCATTCAGGAGCGAGGCCGGGGCTCGCAGACTGGTTCAGCCTCCCCCCGCGGCAGCAGCAGAAGCAGCAGGCACTGCAGAGCTGCGCCCGCACACCACGCTGCCACCCAGTGGTTTTTGCTGACTTTTCATTTCAGGCCAGTTTGTGCCTTCCGAACCCCGTTTTCCCTCTGCGCCCCCTCACTGTTCAGTTCGGCTTTGGGATCCACGCAAAGAAGTCGTGTACAGAAGCAGTATCTGAGAAATGCAGAGCTGAGCCTTTCTTTAAGCTCTGGCGCGTCTCCAGTATCCTAACTTCTTTTTTTTTTTTTTTTAATTTCCCCTGCTCCTCAAGCTCAGGCAGCCTGCCTCCCTCCAATTCAGGAATCAAGTGTGGCTTTTTGCTCGCCTCACTCAATTCACAAGTTCTGCCCCATCTCTTACTTGATTTCTATGCCAGAAAGGAAGCCCCTCAACAGTAGGTCGGCTCTGACATGGAGCTATCACTACTGCTCTGTCGACTAGACCTCCAGCTCTTTTCAGAACTGCTGTAGATGCAAAACCAAATGCCCAGGCTCTGGTCCTTTCCTGAGCTCTTGGGCCTGAGCCTCAACTAAGAAACTGAAATCTTTTCAGGCTTCTTACTTTTAGCCCGTCAGAGTTAAAGCTCTTGAACCTTCTGTACATTTCACTGCTCCACCGGGTAAGCTGCTGCCACCTCCCTTCCACCTTTCCCCAATCTTGAAGTGTCTCTTGCTCTACGGGAAGCACAACTGTGTCTGCTGAAGTGCACTGGCCTGAAGGTTGCAGTGACTGAAACGGATAGACACGGGACAATGATGCCCAACTGTCTGAAATTTCTTGCAGGTTAGTCTACTGCTCTTTTGTGCTTTGCGTTTTCCCAAGAGAAAAGGGAGGACAAGGTAGAAGAATTTTAGCATCTCAAGTCCACTGAAGTATCTTTAGACTTTAATTTATGGGGAAAAAATCCTGGGACTCTGAACGCCTTAAAAATTGGGACTGGGTTTTGGTCACCACTATATTCCCATCCCCTGGCACGTTTCCTGTCACATAGTTTAAGCTCAAGAAAAGGTTATTAAAAATAATTGACAAGTGACTGACTGATACTGATTCTGAAGGGTACAAAGATGTTTCCTGGCTCAGAAGGTATTTGATTTAAATCCCAACTACAATGAAGGGAAATAATCTCCCCAGAAGAGGGGTTGAAAGCAGCTCTGACCAGGACCAAATATTTGGGGTGTGGGATGGACAGTTAAGAGGTTCCTACTCATTGTGCATGCTTTTACCTTCTGCTGTGTACTGCCTTCAAGAATCCACCCCCCCCCCCACTACCACCACAAACCCACCTTTTTTCCCTCTTGTTTCTTTCTTGGGACCTTGCACCAAAGCAGGCATGACAAAGCTAAAGAAAAACAGAGTCCTGATTCAGACAAGGGACAGAACTTGGGAAGAATAAGGGAATGGTACTGAGAAAATAATGAAGGCTTTCCCAGGCTCTTCCCACTGCTTCTCCACCAGGTCAGCACTCACTGTTTGCTTGTCTGAATGTCACTCACAAGGTATTTGCAGGCGGGATTTGAGGTAAACAGATGTAGAGAAAACTTCAGGGATATATAATGAAGAGAAGCGGCGCACCATTACAAAGACTCAAACACAAACAGGTAAATATATCAACTCTTTTCCTGACTCGTACCCACCACCCCAGGCTTTTTTAAAACATATTAATTAGAGAATTAAACTCTATGCTATGAACACATGAAACCACTGGGTCAAAGCTGACAACCGGATGATTCTCTGGGTATTTATATATATCTTTCTTGCTCTGACCTCTCTTGAAAAATGAGAGGTATAAGGGGAACCAGAGTCTCTCCCTGTCCCATGTCCCTGTCAGCCCATAAAATGTACTTCTGCTGATTTTTATCCTCCCTTTATCCTTTCAACTCCATGGACAGGAAAACAAATGACATGTGATGGGTAAGACCAGACATAGGGGTCTCTAACTCTTTGTGATCTGTCTACAGACCACATGCATGCTCTCTCTTCCATAAGAGAATCTGAGGGCTGTCACTGGAGAGGGATCATGGCAAGGGAGGAGGGTGTTGGGGGAAGTGGTCGGGGGGGAGGGACTGAAGGAAACCTGTTTGCACTTTGGGTCCAAATTGTGTTGTACAATCACTTTAACCATTAATGGAACAGAGCTTTTCATTCTTTCCTGACTCTCCTGTGTCTTTCTCAAGTGCTCTCAGAGAAGTGTGTTAACACAACAATGAAACCCTCAGAGGAGACCTGTGCTAAAAACTCATTCATCTTGAGAAGGCAATAATGAAAGAAAGACTTGCAGGTCACCCTAGAGAAGCATATTTTGCCTTTCCTTTCTGTCTCACTGCCACCCCAGACCAGCAGTGTGGCATTTCAGTGGAAGGATGAATCAAGGACTTTCCTTTAGTGTACATGCATGCTCAGTTGCTCAGTCGTGTCTGACTTTCTGTGACCCCATGGACTGTAGCCTGCCAGGCTCCTCTGTCCATGGGGTTCTCCAGGCAAGAATACTGGAGTGGGTTGCCATTTCCTCTTCCAGGGGATCTTCCCAACCCAGGGATCAAATCCACATCTCTTGAATCTCCTGCATTAGTAGGTGGATTCTTTACCACTGAGCCACCTGGGAAGCCCTTTCCTTTGACACTCACTTCCAATGTGCCCTTTTCTCCTGTCTTGCTCTGTTCCTACTGGTTCACCCTGCACCCTTGTTGGGGAACTTCCCAGATCTCCTACAGATCTAGAGTTTCAACTCTTCCTGCTTAACTCCAAGGCTCACAACTCCTCTATGCTAGGTGGCCCTATTCACCGCAACTCCTCCCAGACCTTTGATACTCACTGCACTTTCCACCAGGCTCTCTCCTTCATCTGACTCAGGAAGAAAGAATTCTTGGCTCCTTTCTCCAAGTCAACTCACAAAGAGTTCTAGCCTGAGTGACAGGGGGCACAGGTCTGAATCTCTACCACTGTGTGACCTTTATCATGTCAATGCCCCTGTTGGGGCTTCAGTTTTCCCATCTTTAAAAGCATCCTTGAAACATGATAGATGGCTTTCCAGTTGTATCCTGCAGAACCCAAAGAGTAGAAGGATGTAAGTTCCCTCACCTGTGTTTCAATCGTAGCACTTCCACTTTCCTCACTTTTATATACTGGAACTTGTACGTATGATTACTTACAAAAAAATAAAAATAAAAATGATGACACTGCTGACAACAAAGCATTTGAAAACCTTGGGATGAGATGTTCTAGAAAGTCTTCTTGACTCTGGGAGCCTATGATTTTTGCGCCTGTGCCCCTATTCCTCCCACCTTTTCATCATGCCCTCCTCATACTTGCCCTCTGCCCTTTCTCTCCCCATCCCATTAGAATATAAACTCTACATGGGAATCTCAAAGAAAAATCTGAAAGTCTCTTTGGCTCCATTCCTCCTGGGTTCACTTGAGAAGCAGGCTTTGGTATTCTTTTCAGGGAGAGGTATGTGAACTATTGGAGCAGGGAAGTCTGATCGTGGTCTGCCAGTCTCTTTTGGCAGGACTCAGAGGAGCTGGAAAGAAGCTGAGGGGACCTGCTCTCAAGAGGCACCTCCAGGAGAGAGACAGAAACCCGAACAGATGTGACTGTGATGAGTAAAAACGAGAGAATTGAGACAGCCTAATCAGAAGCAGCCTCAGTACTTTCTGAGCAGGAAGGAATTGGCTGTCTTTCTGAAACTCAGAAAAGATTTCAAACACCCTTCCTCCGTGAAGATAAACATAATCAGAGCCTCTTGCTGGTTGGCTCTGCACCTTCGCTAACAGTCCATCAAAACATCTAAGTGACAAGTTACCAGGTCAAGGACTGATGATGAACTCAAAGGGAGGGCGCTGGGAGTGGGAGGTGGATTCAAGTGTACCAGGGCCAAGCAACACTGGAATCTTGCCAGTAACTGACTAGGGCAGCAGAGGGGATATTGAAGAGACTGGGTAGCAAGTACCACTTTTTGTGGTCTATTTAATTATATCCAAAAGCCCAGAGAAACGACTGGATAGAAATACAAATGAGGAGATTAGAGAAAAGCCATTAGCAAAAGCTCTTGCCACATAACTCCAAGCAGAAAGAAAAATATGATTTAAGGGAATCTCGTCAATGTCACATTGGAATTCTAGAGACAGAAAGAGTGACTACTGTATTCTGTAACATAACCTGACACATTTACTAGCTGGCATAGAGTCTCTCCTAGTCAGATCATTTGGGGGAATTCTGTTTTGGAAACAAAAGGTCTACAGAATCAATTTTTTGGCAACTGATTGGCTCTCCTGATCCCCATTCAGAATGAAAAGCCAGGGAACCCTAGGCTTCTGCTGCTCTAGACTAGTTGGGTTGGTCTTCATTGCGTCCTATTTCTGAGATCATTCTCTAAATACTTAAGCTGTAGAACGTACTGAATCTACCTCTGGTTTATATTTAAATCAAAAAATAGATAAATAAAATCTGTGGGGAACACACTAATTGATTCTGATCCTTATGAAGAAAAATCCTATAACCCATAAAAATTTCATTGTTTCATAATTTATGAACTTTAAAATCATAAAGTATCCTGATGGAATTAATCATACCTATGAATTCCACTCTTTCACATTTAATTAGCCATAACAGCAGCAACATCAAGGGTTCAATGCCTCTGAATATCTGCTTCAGTTCAGTCGCTCAGTCGAGTCTGACTCTTTGGGATTCCATGAATCGCAACACGCCAGGCCTCCCTGTCCATCACCAACTCCCAGAGTTCACTCAAACTCATGTCCATCGAGTCGATGATGCCATCCAGCCATCTTATCCTCTGTCGTCTCCTTCTCCTCCTGCCCCCAATCCCTCCCAGCATCAGAGTCTTTTCCAATGAGTCAACTCTTCGCATGAGGTGGCCAAAGCGTATTGGAGTTTCAGCTTCAGCATCAGTCCTTCCAATGAACACCCAGGACTGATTTCCTTTAGGATGGACTGGTTGGATCTCCTTGCAGTCCGAGGGACTCTCAAGAGTCTTCTCCAACACCACAGTTCAAAAGCATCAATTCTTCGGTGCTCAGCTTTCTTCACAGTCCACCTCTCACATCCATACATGACCACTGGAAAAATCATAGCCTTGACTAGAAGGACCTTTGTTGGCAAAGTAATGTCTCTGCTTTTGAATATGCTATCTAGGTTGGTCATAACTTTCCTTCCAAGGAGTAAGTGTCTTTTAATTTCATGTCTGAAATCACCATCTGCAGTGATTTTGGAGGCCCCCAAAATCTGACACTATTTCCACTGTTTCCCCATCTATTTCATATGAAGTGATGGGACCAGATGCCATGATCTTCGTTTTCTGAATGTTGAGCTTTAAGCCAACTTTTTCACTCTCCTCTTTCACTTTCATCAAGAGGCTTTTGAGTTCCTCTTCACTTTCTGCCATAAGGGTGGAGTCATCTACATATCTGAGTTTATTAATATTTCTCCCAGCAATCTTGATTCCAGCTTGTGCTTCTTCCAGCCCAGTGTTTCTCATGATGTACTCTGCATATAAGTTAAATAATCAGGGTGACAATATACAGCCTTGATGTACTCCTTTTCCTATTTGGAACCAGTCTGTTGTTCCATGTCCAGTTCTAACTGTTGTTTCATGACTTGCATATAGGTTTCTCAAGAGGCAGGTCAGGTGGTCTGGTATTTCCATCTCCTTCAGAATTTTCCACGGTTTATTGTGATCCACACAGTCAAAGGCTTTGGCATAGTCCATAAAGTAGAAATAGATGTTTTTCTGGAACTCTCTTGCTTTTTCCATGATCCAGCGGATGTTGGCAATTTGATCTCTGGTTCCTCTGCCTTTTCTAAAACCAGCTTGAGCATCTACATGTTCATGGTTCACGTATTGCTGAAGCCTGGCTTGGAGAATTTTGAGCATTACTTTACTAGCATGTGAGATGAGTGCAATTGTGTGGTAGTTTGAGCATTCTTTGGCATTGCCTTTCTTTGGGATTGGAATGAAAACTGACCTTTTCCAGTCCTGTGGCCACTGCTGAGTTTTCCAAATTTGCTGGCATATTGAGTGCAGCACTTTCACAGCATCATCTTTCAGGATTTGAAATAGCTCAACTGGAATTCCACCACCTCCACTAGCTTTGTTCATAGTGATGCTTCCTAAGGCCCACTTGACTTCACATTCCAGGATGTCTGGCTCTAGGTCAGTGATCACACCATTGTGATTATCTTGGTCATAAAAATCTTTTTTGTACAGTTCTTCTGTGTATTCTTGCCACCTCTTCTTAATATCTTCTGCTTCTGTTAGGTCCATACCATTCTGTCCTTTATTGAATATCTGCTTAGTCATTTTTAATTAAGAAGACCTGGAGAAAAATACCGGATGACTGAAATGGACCTTTCTTCCCTGAGGATTATGAGAGAGGAAGGATCACAAGAAAATGAGCTTAAGCTTCAATATGTGGGGATTGAAGTTTTGTACAAGGAAAACACTCTTTTCAGCAAGGGTGTCCAATAACATAGTTAAAAATTGGCAGATTTTTTGATAGAAGATTTTGTGACTCCAATAGAAACCTTTTCTACCTTAGTGGATATGTGGGCTCAAGGCTCTCATTCTGTGATTTAAAACTATACTCTATTCACATGGTCTTCCCAGTTGGCACAGCGGTAAAGAATACACTTGCCAAGCAGTAGATGTGGGTTCCTTCTCTGAGTCAAGAAGATCCCCTGGAGAAGGAAATGACAACCTATTCCAGTATTCCTGCCAGGGAAATCCCATGGACAGAGAAGCCTGGTGGGCTACAGTCAAGGAGATCACAAGAAGTTGGACGTGACTTAGTGACTGAACATGAACGCACACACTATTCACATACTCATGACCTGCAACCAAGAAGGAGTCATGAGGAAAAGGGTAGCAACACCGTTACTGAGAAAGCGTATGGTCCTGTCTGATGGAGCTTGGAGACTCCTAGTAGCTTTGCCTTTGGAAGACTATACTGAGTGAACTTGGAGCACTCGGGTCAAGGCAGTCACATCCATTTTCTAAAGTTTCTCTCATGCAACGTGTGGTTAATACTTGGCAGATACAATACATCTATTCTCAACCAAATGGTTTGCCCCAGTGGTGATACAGTGTCCCCAGCCAGCAACGACACCAGCTTCTCTGAAATCAATTTAGTTTTGTTCAACCATATTTGAAGATCTTGAAGGAATAGTTGCTATTTTATGAACTGACTGGTGACTAACAAATATAAATGAGATGTTTCTATGATGAAACACTTAGGGCAGACAAGAAATGCACAAAACTCAGAGGCAAAATATCTGTAGCACAGGGTTCATTTCTTGCCCAGTGAACTAAGTAATCTAAATGAAAAGCTAGGGGGAAAAATAATGGGAGGATTTGAGCCAGAAGCCGACCATCAGTCATTTTTCTGGATCTAAGCTGTTTCAGGAAATAGGATTTCTGGAGCAAAGTGATCTAAACTCCAGATGCAAGGAAGGGAATTCAGTGTTTGCAAAAGATCTAACTTTCCCTGTTAGGGAAAGTTGGGGTTGGGGTGGGGTGGGAGGGTGGGGCAGGATTCACAACCAACATAAGGAACTCTAGTCTAGTTAAAGCTATGGTTTTGTCTAGTCTAGTCAAAGCTATGGTTAGGGTGGGTTGGGAGGGTTGGGCAGGATTCACAACCAACATAAGGAACTCTAGTCTAGTTAAAGCTATGGTTTTGTCTAGTCTAGTCAAAGCTATGGTTTTTCTAGTAGTCAGTATGGATGTGAGAGTTGGACTATAAAGAAAGCTGATCTCTGAAGAATGGATGCTTTCGAACTGTGGTGTTGGAGAAGACTCTTGAGAGTCCCTTGGACTGCAGGGAGATCAAACCAGTCAATCCTAAAGGAAATCAGTTCTGAATATTCATTGGGAGGACAGATGCTGAAGCTGAAACTCCAATACTTTGGCCACCTGATGCGAAGAACTGACTCATTGGAAAAGACCCTGATGCTGGGAAAGATTGAAGGCGGGAGGAGAAGGGGACGACAGAGGATGAGATGGTTGGATGGCATCACCGACTCGATGGACATGAGTTTGAGTAAGCTCTGAGAGTTGGTGATGGACAGAGAAGCCTGGTGTGCTGCACTCCATGGGGTCACAAAGAGTCAGACATAACTGAGGGACTGAACTGAATTGATAAGGAACTCTGGATGGATTTCCTATTTGCCAATGATATTGTTTCCATCAAGTTCCTATCAAGAGTTGCCATCTTTTACAGGAGCAGAGAGGTAATGAGAAACTACTTCAGTGCTCTCTCACGATTAAGTCTTAACACATCTCTTTGTAGATAGCAGCCAGAACGTGGGCAGGAGAACCGACTGAATTTGGGGGAGATGGTATCCATCAGATTCTAAGAAGGGGACAAAAGCCAGGTCAGTGATCCACCTGAGAACCATTCAGATGCCTTAGAGGATTTTTAAACCCTCCACACTGCTTTAGTTGTTGTTCATTCGTTTTTTGGTTTTGGGTTGTTTTTTTCCCCCTAAATTGGGGTTTAAAATGGTGATAACAATAAATACTGTTGTTATAATTGGATAAACAACTTGTTAAGCAGATGACAAACAGATGGGCAGAAAGTGGAAACAGTGTCAGATTTCATTTTCTTGGCCTCCAAAATCACTGCAGATGGTGACTGCAGCCACAAAATTAAAAGACACTTGCTCCTTGGAAGAAAAGCTATGACAAATCTAGACAGTGTATTAAAAAGCAGAGACATCACTTTGCTTACAAAGGTCCATATAGTCAAAGCTATGGTTTTTTCAGTAATCATGTATGGGTGTGAGAGTTGGACCATAAAGAAGGCTGGCTGAGTGCTGAAGAACTGATGCTTTCGAAGTGTGGTGCTACAGAAGACTCTTGAGAGTCCCTTGGACAACAAGGAAATGAAACCTGTCAATCCTAAAGGAAATCAACCCTGAATTAGAAGGGCTGATGCTGAAGCTGAAGCTTCAATACTGTGGCCACCTGATGCGAAGAGCCGACTCACTGGAAAAGACCCTGATGCTGGGACAGATTGAAAGCAAGAGGAGAAGGGGACAACAGTGGGTGAGATGGTTGGATGGCATCACTGACTCAATGGACATGAGACTGAGCAGACTCAGGGAGATAGTGAAGGACAGGAAAGCCTGGCGTGCTGCAGTTCATGTGGTCTCAGAGAGTTGAACATGACTGAGCAACTGAATAACAACAACAAGTGATGTGACATCAGCATTTTTCTTAATCCCTACAAGAACTTGTAAAGTGTTATCAAAACTGCCACTTACAGATGAGAAAGGAAAGTCTAGTGAGACTTGCATCTATGGTTTCCCGGCCTGTACATAGGTGGCAGAGCTTATATTTAAACTAAGGATTCTCAGACAATACAATGTTATGTTTACAAGGCCAGACGTTTTCTTCTTGGCATTGGGTTTGAAATTTAGGTTGCTGAACAGTGGTGCTTGATATGACTATCTTCTGGCTTGGGTAACAGGAAAAGATGAAATATAGCATGATTTTCAACTCACATGTTTTTTTCTTTTTTAAACAAAAGTGAATTATGAAACAAACAAGAATAGATATGACCTATGCACAATTATTAGCATAGTCCATACACTTTGAATAATAGTTTCTTAGAGTGATATTTAGAGAAGGCAATGGCACCCCACTCCAGTACTCTTGCCTGGAAAATCCCATGGATGGAGGAGCCTGGTAGGCTGCAGTCCATGGAGTCGCTAAGGGTCGGACACAACTGAGCGACTTCACTTTCACTTTTCACTTTCCTGCATTGGAGAAGGAAATGGCAACCCACTCCAGTGTTCTTGCCTGGAGAATCCCATGGACGGAGAAGCCTGGTGGGCTGCAGTCCATGGGGTCGCACAGAGTCGTACACGACTAAAGCGACTTAGCAGCAGTAGCAGCAGCAGAGTGATATTTAAAGAAAACTTCACTACCTTTCTCACTAAAATTCAATGATTAGGACTTCCCTGGTGGTCCAGTGGTTAAAGAATCCACCTGCAAATGCAGGGGACACAGGTTCAATCCCTGGTCTCGCTCATGAGCCCACAAGCTGCAACTACTGAGCATGCGCTCTGCACCAAGAGAAGCCACCACAACCAGGAGCCCATGCACCACAGTGACAAAGTAGCCCCCTCTCTCCACAACTAGAGAAAGCCCACCACAGCAACAAAGACCCAGCTCAGCCAAAAATAAATAAATTAAATGATTACAAATCACTGCTTGATGTTATTCTGTGTTTCTCAGCCCAGGGAGTACTTTGAGCACAGGACCTGGTCTGACTCACATCATCTGAGGTTTGGAATGCTATGATACATAACATATCCTGAACTTGATCTTCACCCCTTCGTAGCAGTGATGAGAAGTTAAAGTGACTCCCAATTCGCTCAGTTCTTTTTTTACAGGGAAAACTGGAACTGGCTTTGCACACTGTAAGCTTTTTTGTGCCATCTGCTTTCAGCTACAGGAAGCTTGAGTTCAGCCAAAAGAGAGAAAAATATTACACACAATGTATTCACTTCCATGCTCTGACGCCCATGACTATTCTTTTGCAATCAGGGGTTCCTCTAGATCCATTCTAACTAATTTGCTCTAACATTTCCCTTCTGACAAACAATCAAGAGATTGAAATTATTTACTAATTTCTCCTGTAACCACTGAAGACCTCAAGTAACTTTAGAACCTCATTTCATAACAGGGGCCTTGATGCTCAATTAACCATCTCATTTTACAGAAGCGATCTGAGATAAGTGAAATTAATTTGTCCTGGACCAAATTGTTCATTCCTTGGTTTAAAATTTACTGAGAACCATTTGCCATGTACCGAGCTACACCCTGAAGGGATGCAAAGGTACCTGAAAGATGCAAAGGTAAAAACAGCTACATCCCTGGGTCAGGAAGATCCCCTGGAGGAGGAAATGGCAACCTACTCCAGTATTCTTGTCTGGGAAATCCCATGGACAGAGAAGTCTGGTAGGCTACATGGGGTTGCAAAAGAGTCAGACATGACTTAGCCACTAAATGACAACAATTTACTGAGCACCAACTATATCAAACCAGTCCATCCTAAAGGAAATCAATCCTGAATATTCATTTGAAGGACTGATGATGGAGCTGAAGCTCCAATACTTTGGCCACCTGATGCGAAGAGCTGACTCATTAGAGAAGACCCTGATGCTGGGAAAGATTGAAGGCAGGAGGAGAAGGGGACGACAGAGGATGAGATGGTTGGATGGCATCACCGACTCGATGGGCATGAGTTTGTGTAAACTCCAGGAGATAGCGAAGGACAGGGAAGCCTGGTGTGCTGCAGTCCATGGGGTCACAAAAAGTCAGACACGAGTGAGCAACTGAACTGAACTGAACTATATCCCTGGCATTATCTAAGTACCTTGTACTTATTTACTCACTTAATACTTACAGCAACCTTCTGAGCTTATCCTCATTCTACAGATGAAAAAACTGAGGAAAAGAGAGGTTACTGAGTTCATTCAGGTAGGAAGTGATGGATTCAAATCCATGCATTCTGACTTATATCCCATGATCTTAAAAGGGCTCTATTGTCTCTCCAGAGACTGTCCTTGGCCTCAAGTGGAGGAGAAAGAGAAATAAATAGACTAAAACCAAATGTTATTAAGCACAGTAAGAGTGGGACCAAATGTCCAAAGTGTTGGGAGTACACAAAAGAAGGCACAGCTGACTCTGGGCAGTAGAGGTCAGCTTCAGGAAAAAAAAAACAAAACAAACATCTTGGAGGATGAATTCTGAAGGATGAGAAAGAGCTAGGGAGTTGGGGAACAAAACTGGGTAAAGCCAGACTTCATACCTGGGTTAAACTGACTCTTGGTGCTGAATTCTTATCAGGATATATTACTTACCCTGAGGTGAGAGGATTTACACAATCTTGAATTTTTAAAAATTTTTATTTATTTATTTTAATTGGAGGCTAATTACTTTACAATATTGTAGTGGTTTTTGCCATATATTCACATGAATCAGCCATGGATGTACATGTGTTCCCCATCCTGAACCCCCTCCCACCTCCCTCCCCATCTCATCCCTCAGGGTCATCACAGTGCACCGGCCCTGAGCACCCTGTCTCATGCATCGAACCTGGACTGGTGATCTATTTCACATATGATCATATACATGTTTCAATGTTATTCTCTCAAATCATCCCACCCTCGCCTTCTCCCATAGAGTCCAAAAGTCTGTTCTTTACATCTGTGTCTCTTTTGCTGTCTCGCATATAGGGTCATCGTTACCATCTTTCTAAATTCCATATATATGCATTAATATACTATATTGGTGTTTTTCTTTCTGACTTACTTCACTCTGTATAATAGGCTCCAGTTTCATCCACCTTATTAGAACTGATTCAAATGCATTCTTTTTAATGGCTGAGTAATACTCCATTGTGTATATGTACCACAGCTTTCTTATCCATTCATCTGCTGATGGGCATCTAGGTTGCTTCCATGTCCTGGCTATTATAAACAGTGCTGCAATGAACATTGGGGTACACGTGTCTCTTTCAATTCTGGTTTCCTTGGTGTGTATGCCCAGCAGTAGGATTGCTGGGTCTATGGGAGTTATATTTCCAGTTTTTTAAGGAATCTTCACACTGTTCTCCATAGTGGCTGTACTAGTTTGCATTCCCACCAACAGTGTAAGAGAGTTCCCTTTTCTCCACACCCTCTCCAGCATTTATTGCTTGTAGACTTTTGGATAGCAGCCATTCTGACTGGCATGAAATGGTACCTCATTGTGGTTTTGATTTGCATTTCTCTGATAATGAGTGATGTTGAGCATCTTTTCATGTGTTTGTTAGCCATCTGTATGTCTTCTTTGGAGAAATGTCTGTTTAGTTCTTTGGCCATTTTTTGATTGGGTCGTTTATTTTTCTGGAATTGAGCTGTAGGAGTTGCTTGTATATTTTGGAGATTAATTCTTTGTCAGTTGCTTCATTTGCTATTATTTTCTCCCATTCTGAAGGCTGTCTTTTCACCTAGCTTATAGTTTCCTTCGTTGTGCAGAAGCTTTTAAGTTTAATTAGGTCCCATTTGTTTATTTTTGCTTTTATTTCCAATACTCTGGGAGGTGGGTCATAGAGGATCCTGCTATGATTTATGTCAGAGAGTGTTTTGCCTATGTTTTCCTCTAGGAGTTTTATTGTTTCTGGTCTTACATTTAGATCTTTAATCATTTTGAGTTAATTGTTGTGTATGGTATTAGAAAGTGTTTTAGTTTCATTCTTTTACAAGTGGTTAACCAGTTTTCCCAGCACCACTTGTTAAAGAGCACAATCTTGAATTTTTATACCCCTACACTTTGAATCACTTGGCAACAAGTTGATCCCTTATTGTAAGCATTCTTCAGAAGTGTACTTTTCTGTGAAATATTGATTATAGGTATGGTTATTAGGCATTCTGGGGATCGGGAAAAATAAAATGTGTTATGTGGAGGTTCTGATAGACGTTTGTGAGTTGTTTATTTCTTGCTTGTAAACAACTGTCTTCCCTTTCCCACTGATTGTATTCCACACAATATTGTCAACGGTGATGTTTAAGTGTACAGTAGTTTATCGATTTACAACTTCCATCAGCAGAGGGTTTAGTAGAAGTAATCCCCTTGGAAAGATGCCAATCAAAATGAAAATTAAATTGGCACGTATACCACAGTGAGTCACACATTCTCCTCCTGCAATAACGGGTTAGCTTAATGACCAGAGATTTAAGTGTGGGCAGTTATTAAATAATGTGATGATGATGATGATAAAACTGTAAGCTAGTGAATTAAAGATTATAGGGAAATGACTGTCCCAACCAGATAATCCTACTAATTTCTTTGGTAGATGTCAATATTCCTATTGGAGAGGGACAACTATTATTTGGTTACTGTTTGAGTATATTGTAAACATATTAGAACAGAATCTTCCTACTGAGTCATTCCTCTTCCTGCTGCTAAAATACCAGTGCCTACTTTCTCTATCATAATCTTGGTATACTTTGGTCTGAAAAAAATCTACTTAGAATTGTCAAGGGAAACAACTGCCTCATTTCACTGTAAGAACCAAGACAACATACTGTATGTACATGTATGCGTGCATGTGTGTACACTCCAGACAGGCTGCAGACAATGCTTTACTGCCAACATCTCAGCCCACATGCCCGCCGTCCTTTAGAGGTTCCACAAGAGCCAGCTCTTACAGATAAGACTTTAGGATCCGGGTTGTCCTAATTCTATTCCTTCATTAATATTGTCCTTTCCCGTATCACATCCCTGGGTCACCGCTTTCCAATAAGGCAGCTCCTCTCATCAGTGCTGGATTAATGATTACTAGTAATGTTCTCATGACCCCCCTCTCTGGCAAGTGGCTCATTCTAATAAGGATTTTATGGAGGCAGTATTATACTATCAATACAAAAGAGCACCTCTAGTGGTGACATTTTAAATGACAGAACAGGCTGCCTGAATGGCTTCAAGGGAACTAAGAGCTTTGGAGAATCCCTCAATTTAAAAGTCCCCAATGCACGAGGTCATGACTAAAGTCATATTTTAATGGTGCTTCAGTGTTTTCTGAATTTATAAAATTATCTTCTGTGATGTTACTATCTAAAGTGATAAAACTTTCATACGCCCTTAAAGGCAGCATCTAAAGCAGTAGTTCCTAAACACCGATTTGTGGTCTCACACTCCACGGTGAAAACTTCACCTACTTGAGATGAATGAGGAAAAACATGAAAATGTAAGGAATTCTTCATAATGCTGATGTATTCACTTTAAAACTGTCCTTTCAGTCCTTCTCACCATTTTTTCTTTTGCTTTTCAAAAGTTGTAGGAAAGATGATGTTAGATAAATCTTTTACAGTTGAAAAATAATTGATGATGTAGCAAATATACATCAGTAGCAAATCAACACACACACACACACACACATTCATACATCCTGGCTGACAGAATCCAATCTAAATTGGCTTCCCTTATAGCTCAGTTGGTAAAGACTTTGCCTGCAGTGCAAAAGACCCGGGTTGGATTCTTGGGTTGGGAAAATCCCCTGGAAAAGAAAATGGCAACCCACACCAGTAATCTTGCCTAGAGAATCCCATGGACAGAGGAGCCTGGCAGGCTACAGTCCATGGGGTTGCAAGAGCTGGACACGACTTAGCGACATTAGTAAATATAAATTCAAAATAAATAAATTAGTAAAAAATCAGTATAAAATAAAATAAAAGTCCCCTGCAATTGGTGGCTCAGATGGTAAAGAATCTGCTTGCAATGCAGGAGACCTGGATTTGATCCCTGGGTCAGGAAAAGCCCCTGGAGAGGGGAACGGCAACCCATTCTAGTATTCTTGCCTGGAGAATTCCATGGACATAGGAGCCTGGCGGGCTACGCTCCATGGGGTCGCCACAAGTTGGACCGAACTGACGGACTAAACACTTTCACTTTTCACTGTGATTTTAAGTTTGGGACTAGCTAATGCAAACTATTACATATGGAATGGATAAACAAGGTCTTACTACATATCATAGGGCACTATATTCAATGTCTTGTGATAAACCATAATGGGAAAGAATATGAAAAAGAATACACACACACACATATGTGCATAACTGAATCACTTTGGTGTACAGCAGAAACTAACACATCATAAATCAACTATATTTCAAAGTCCCCTGCCATTTTATTCTACTAGCTCTATGAATATGTGTGCATGTGAGTATACACATAAGCTCACTGTGTTGCTTTTGCTATTCATGTTGCATATATTTCCATGTCACACAAGCTCATTCAGCTCTCGTTCAAGTTTTTTACCCTTCATGGCCAGGATTCATGAGAAAATGTGGTCTTTACCAACACACTTACCTTCTTCACATTCACCATTCACTCTAATTTTATCATATAAAATTGTGTGTGTGTGTGTGTGTGTGTGTGTGTATTCTTAGCAATTCTTCCCTATAGATTTCAATACCCCTTTTAGAGGACAACTAGTATTTGGTTGGTATTTGAATATATTTAAAATATTCCTCTTCATTGCATTCCTCTTCTTATGCTCCTTCAATTGTTCAATAGTTTTGGTTCAATTCTGGAAATTTAGCCATCAACTCTTCATCTAATGTTTCCCTTTAAATTGCTATTCTTCTTCTGAAACTTCTGTTAGGTGTACGTGAGACTTCATTCTCTCCTACATTCCCTTTCTTCCTTCTCTTTCCTAATCCCAACTATTTAACTTTGTAGAATCAGGGGTGCTTGACCGATCCCTTCTCTAGTTGGATTTAGTCTATTGATTGATTTTGTTTTTATTCCATCAATGCACACACAAATACTGTATTATACATTATGTAACTTAAAATATATAGAGCATATTAAAAATTATATATATATATACATACAAGCATATGTATATAGTAAGTCCTTCAAGCTGAGAATTTTCAAAGGTGCAAATGTGCATTCCTGGTCCAATCATGAAAGTTAGTTCACATGTCTGGCATACATTGTCGCATGCATGCATCCTGTACAAGTGGTTGGACTTTTGTGTACTTTACTGCACAGTAGCATATAGAGCACAATAGTACCGTATCTTTATTTCAAGCCCATGTCCAGAAGCAAGCATAGAAGCAGCAGTGATGCAGCTGGTACTACTGTACTTTTCAAGGTACTGTACTATAAGATTAAAAATGTTTTACTTTTTGTTTGTTTTTTATGTATTATTTGTGTGTCAAGTATTATAAACCTATTACAGTACAGTACTATGTAACTGCTTATGTTAGTTGCAGACATAGACTAACTCTGTTGGACTTACAAATAAACTGGACTTATGAATGCACTCTCAGAACAGCACTTGTTCATATGTAGGGGGCTTACTGTACATATATGTGTATATATATATATACACACATATATATATAATTTTTATAATGTCTGTTTCATCTTTTCTAATATGTCTGCTATTTTTTGATAATGTGCTGTTTATACTTTATGGATTCTATTCCTTCCTTTATCCTATTGAACATTTTGAAGATGCTTATGTTAAAGTCTCTCCCATATTGCCTTATTATACAACTTTTCTGGAATATAGATTACCCTGTTTATTGTCACTTCTGATCACCCCTGCAATGACTTATTTCCCTTCTTTCTCTGGAAATCTGAGGGGCTCACCTTCAGCAGGAGAGTTCCTTTCTGTAGAAGTCCTATGTGAACCCTGGAAAGCAGAGTTATCTATCTCTACAATTTTGTGTTCTTTCTCTGCCAGCATTCTCTGGGTTTCACTGGATCAAAGTCAGTTTTTAAATTTCCCAGCTTGTTAGTAAAAATTAAGATGTGGGGCTTTGATTTTTTACATTCTAGGCCCAGAGAGGACACTCCACCTATATTCTGCATCCCAGGCCTTGAGTCCTGATTCATCATGAGCCGGATGGACTTTTGGCTCCTAGGTTTATGAAGGGAACTAAAGGCTCTATATCAGGGCTGTGGCTTCACCTGAGTGTGTTAATCACTCAGTTGTGTCTGACTCATTGTGACCCCATGGACTATAGCCCACTAGGCTTCTCTGGAATTCTCAGGAATTATCCAGGCAAGAATACTGGAGTGGGTTGCTATTCCCTTCTCCAGAGGGATCTTCCTGATCCGGGGACTGAACCCGGGTCTCCTGCATTGCAGGCAGATTCTTTACCATGGCTTCACCTTAAGCTCCAAGATATATATCCAGGTCTAATACTCTTGATGGCCATTTAGCTTCAACTGTTGCAGTTTGCTTTGGCTTTGAATTTCTGCTTTGTTTCTATCACCTAGAAATTTTCTTTTGGATTTAGAACTTTCGAATTGTCAAAGACATGCTTAGATTTTATCTGCTCCTTATACATTTTTAAGGAAGGACAGGGGCTTCTCTAATAGTTCAACATATTGACTAGAAACCTCGATTCAAACTTTATTTCCATCATAACACTAAAATTGTTTTTACTAAGATCATCAATAACCTTCTTATTTTTACATCCAATGACTGCTTCTCGGTCATTACTTTGCACAGCTCTTTAGCAGCATTGGATGCCAGTGATCATTCTCTTCTTGACATTCTTCCATAGGCTTCTCTGAGACCCTGTTCTCCTGGTTTTCCTCCTATCTATATTTGATTGCTCATTCTCAGTCTCCTTTTCCTCTTACTGAGCATTTGAGTTCCACAGGATTCTGCCCGAGGTCCTCTAATTTTCTCCCTTATTGTCTTCTTTAAGGTATTTACTCTTCATTCATCCATTTGACGAATGTTCTTGGAGCACTTACTATGTGCCGTGCTGAGTTGCAGGTATTCAGGAGTAAACAAGGCAGATGTGATTGGGCTCACATGGATAGCCAGAGATTGGACTCTCAAACATAAATAACTAGCTAGAAATTGAGATCCCTGCTATAAAGCAAAAGAACAGAAAACTCTTCGAGAGTAATACCAAAGAAGCTAGTTGAGATTGGAAGGTCAGGGAAGGCCTCTAAAAGGAGAACTGGTTTAGCTGATGCTTGGTATATGGTAGGAATTCAGCCTTATGAATAGTGTAGAAAATAACTACCTTTCCTACTGTAACAAATCCAGAAATTTCTACTGCTTTTGATGGAGTTGAGGACATGCTGCCCCTAAATA
This sequence comes from Bos javanicus, assembly GCF_032452875.1. Lineage (NCBI taxonomy): Eukaryota > Metazoa > Chordata > Mammalia > Artiodactyla > Bovidae > Bos > Bos javanicus. Next base: position 22,295,750 of record NC_083897.1, read on the forward strand.
GGACACTTGGGCACATTGAAAATGTTAAGCTGAAGGAGTTAGAGAAAACAGTAAAAGCAGGTAAGTCACTGACCTTTCATCCTCCCTTGTCAGAAGCAGGTCATAAAATCCTCATGTAAGAGGCTTCCCTGATAGCTTAGTTGGTAAACAATCCACCTGCAATGCAGGAGACTCCGGTTTGACTCCTGGGTTGGGAAGATCCGCTGGAGAAGGGATAGGCTACCCACTCCAGTATTCTTGGGCTTCCCTGGTGGCTCAGCTGGTAAAGAATCCGCCTGCAATGCGGGAGACCTGGGTTCAATCCCTGGGTAGGGAAGATCCCCTGGAGAAGGGAAAGGCTACCCACTCCAGTATTCTGGCCTGGAGAATTCTATGGACTGTATAGTTCAAGGGGTCACAAAGAGTCAGACAGGACTGAGCAACTTTCACTTTCACAAAGTGCCCTTATTGTACCCAGAGGAAAGAAACATCGTTGTCTCCAAAGGCCTTGCTCAGTTTCCTCAAGTTTATGCACTTACCTCGTACCCCTTGGTCTATTACATTTCTACATGGCTGCCCATTCTTCAGGAAAACTAGCATAAAAATACTCACTTCTAATTGTTTCTTCTAGTCTGCATTACCTTATGAAGACTCTTATGACGCATAATTAAAAGACGCTTGCTCCTTGGAAGAAAAGCTATGACAAACCTAGACAGCATATTGAAAAGCAGAGATCACTTTGCCAACAAAGGTCCGCCTAGTCAAAGGTATGGTTTTTCCAGTAGTTATGTATGGATGTGAGAGTTGGACCATGAAGAAGGCTGAGCATTGAAGAACTGATGCTTTTGAATTGTGGTGCTGGAGAAGACTCTTGAGAGTCCCTTGGACTGCAGGCAGATAAAACCAGTCAATTCTAAAGGAAATCAACTGTGAATATTCATTGGATGGGCAGATGCTGAAACTGAAATTCCAATCCTTCGGCCACCTATCACAAAGATTTGACTCAATGGAAAAACCCTGATGCTGGGAAAGGTTGAGGGCAGGAGGAGAAGGGGGTGGCAGAGGATGAGATGGATGGACATGAGTTTGAGCAAACTTTGGGAGATAGTGAAGGACAGGGAAGCCTGACATGCTGCAGCCCATGGGATTGCGAAGAGTCAGACTGAGCGACTGAATAACAACAACAACAATGCCATGTAAACCTGATGCTAAGTAATTCTGAATGCTTTTCTTTGAATTTGTCTTTGTTGTTCAGACCTAGCCAAGGTTGAGGCTGGGTCTGAAATCTATGAGAGTTGGGGAAACCTTTCTTGACCCCTATAATTTCATCAGCTCAGATAACTCCTCTGAACTCAATACATGGATAGTTCTCCCCAAATGCCACTCAGGACCTCAAACTAAACAAATCTCAAATTGAACTCATCTCCCCCAGACTGGTTCCTCTTCTCTTACTCCATGTGGCTATTGAGTTTGTTTCTTGTAGCCTACTTCTTTCCGGATTCATTCACCATCTCAACTGAGCCAGAAACTTGGGTATTATCCTGAGTCCTTCCCTCTCCCACCTCACATCCAATGAGTAATCAAGTACTGCAGGTTCTATATTCTTACTACTTTTCTAAATTCCTCTTGTTAATATTTCACCTATTTCAGTGTTATTTCTTCCTTGAATTTCACCATAGCCTCCTCTCTGGACTGTGACCAAAATACTCGGCTAACTGCTCTAATGTTAACAGAAAAATCTGATCATGCATGCCCTGTTAACAACTCTCAGTGGCTCGCCACTCACAAGCCTTCCATTATTGGGCCCTAGACTTCCTTGGCACCCTTACGTCCTTCCTCAGACACATTGCATTTCAGCCATACCAAAGGACTTCCCTTCCACAAGGCATCCTTTCCATCCCTTTAGCCACTCCAACTGCTACAGCTTTGACAATTCTATCTACCTCACTAGCAAACCTCCAGATTTATTTCAGGCATGATCTCCTCTGGGAAACCTTCCTCCACGATCTCCCTGTAAAGACAGTTTCTTCTTCTCTGCTCCATAGCACCCTACACAGATAGCTATTATGGCATTTACACTGTTCATTTACTGTCTACTTGTCCGTCATGCCTACCAAGCAGGGAGCTCCCACGGCAGGGGCTGGGACTTCATCTCTGGATACCCACAGCTAGACAGAGGAGGGACTCCATAAATGACAGTTTCCTGGCTCCATGAGTTAGCTAACTCTCTGTTTCTCTGTTTAGAAAGTAGGCATCTGGAGCACTGAAATGCAGACAGGACTATTTTAATGAGTAGGTTCATATACAAATGCATGTTAGAAGGTAGCCATGTTTTAACCTAGAAGAACTATACAGTTCACGCATCAAACTATAAGCCGGGAACCATTGGATCCTTGTGAAAGGGGAAGTTAAATCATGTTGGTAATTAGATTGACCCATATATTGTTATATTTGATATTAAAATAATTCTTCAGAAGTATACAACCTGTTAAGGTCTGACAGAGCCCTCTTACAACCATTGTCTTATTTGATATGCTTGAGAACAGCTGATGAAGCCAGAGGAGATTTCAGTTGGCTCCATTTTACAGACCAGAAAACTGTTTTCTCACCAAGGGGTCACGGTTTGCCTACCATCACATACCTCATTTACTGACTGATCGTTTTAAGCCCTACCTCATTCCAAAGAGGCAGTGTAGTTATTTACAAAAGGTATCCAGGAAAATTAAAGGCAGCAGAGTGAAGGAAGAAGAGTCAGATGTAGCAGAGGCCAGCAGGGTTTCAAACCTCAGGTTTCAGACTCCTAGACTCCTCTCTTTTAGTTCCATTAGGCTGCCTCCGAAAGCTTTTGAACCACTGGGTAGTGATCAGCAGGAGCTTTGTTTGCAGTAAAAAAAAAAAATTTTTTTTAACCTCACAAAGCAAGTAGCCCAGTATCTATTAGAATAATCTCACATCAAATGTAAGCACTGAAAACTAAACCCAAACTTGAATTCCTGAAATTATCCTGCTTGGACTAGAAATTTAAGCAACCAACACACAGAGGCAAGGTGAAATGAGCTGAGACCACAAAGAAAAATTGGCCTATGAGGGTACAAGGGCCTGCATTTGTTTTAATATATATACACACACACATATTTAGATCAAAAGGTGACTTGGTTTCTGAAGTAAATGAATTCAATTTTGATCACATCCCATTTTAAGGACATCCACCTGCTCCTAGATTTTGATGAAAGTTTAAACAATGATGTGGCCTTACTTGGATCTCACGCCTCAACCAGAGTCACAGTTACCATTTTCCTAAGTGTTTTATTGAAATTGAAAATTATAATACCTATAAAACCTCTTCAGGGCTGACATTTCAAGTCTCTTTTTCAGTACAAACAAAATTAGAAAATGGAAAATATAACCTTTCTCGCTCTGTATTTTCCTCACAGGATATAAAATTGAAAGGTAGTCCCTCTTCCAGAAGCATGACCAACTAGCAAGAATAATGATGAGGCGTGATAATAATAATAATAGCAGCTAGCATTTTTTGGAGCACTTAGTCTGGACCAGGCCCTGTTCTACCACTTTACATGTGTTGACTTACTCAATGATCATAGCAAACCTACTTGGTAGGAACTACTTTATCGCCACATTACAGATAAGGACAATGAGGTATGAAGAGGTTAAGATTTTGCCTAAAGGTATATATAGCTGATGATTGCTGGAACTAGGTTCCTAACCCAGATAATCCTGCTACACAGAGACATGCAAATAATCTTAATTTATAGTTGTTAGGTCAAAACGATGGATTATAGATTTTGTGGGTCCCTTCTGACCTTTTTCTACTCCCATTTGTTGTTGTTTTCTGTTTATAACATCAATTAACATTCCAGTAGTAGAGGCTCAGGCTTCCCAGGTGGTGAGTGGGAAAGAACCCACCTGCCAATGGAGGAACCACAGGATCCACAGGTTCAGTCCCTGGGTCAGGAATATCCCCTGGAATAGGAAATGACAACCCACTCCAGTATTCTTGCCTGGAGAATTCCATGGACAGAGGGGCCGGGTAGGCTACGGTCCCAGGGTCACACAAAGTCGGACATGACTGAAGCAACTTAGCACGCACACACACAGGCACACACACGCAGCAGAGGCCCAGGGAAAATAAAAACTTACAGAAAGTTGTATGAATTTCTTCAAGAAGTGGGAATACTTTTCAGCGATCTTTTTCCCCTTTGATGCTCCTCACAGTGCTTTCTATCATACTTTGCAGCTTTGAAATTACTTCTTCCCATGTACACAGATAACCCTGGTGTTGCCATGGAGACTGAGATCAATGCCACAAGAAGGGGCTTCATTTGCATATTTTGTTGATTAGCAGGGGTATTTGCTAATCCTTTCCAAATTCTCCCATCCACTACCATGACTAATCTCTTACGTTGGCAATATACCATATTCATGAATGTTAGGAACTGATCCTCTCAGGTTATTTAACACTTCAGTTCTGTTCAGTAATAGCTTAATTAAACCTTGAGGAAAAAAAGTCACAGGAAAATAGACTTATGTCTTTGAAATCAGTTAATAAGAAGAGAAAGTTAGAATTCACTGCTGTGAGGAAGAGCAAAGAATGTAATAACATAATACTGGGTTGCCCCAAAAGTTCATTTGGATTCTTCCATAAGATTTTGCCAAAAAAACCTGAACAAACTTTTGGGTCGACCCAGTGCAACATAAATGGTACATTTCATTCTGGGTATTCAGCCGTTGATCATCCTGACCAACTCTCATGTATTAAGAGTCTTCTCTGTGCCTGGCAGTGTGCCAGGTGCTGTCATATGTGTGACTTCATTCATTTTCATAATAATTCTATGAGGCCCAGAGCAGAGCTGTTGAATCACACATCCAAATTCAGACACCTACCGAGTGACAGTATCTGAATGAAGCTGGACCACCCAAGTGTGTCTGACTGCCGCCATTCCCCTGGAGTGGGACTTGCCATCCCATATTTAACTTAAGACGGAGCTTACTTGCTTATGGCAGAAAGTGAAGAGAAACTAAAAAGCCTCTTGATGAAAGTGAAAGAGGAGAGTGAAAAAGTTGGCTTAAAGCTCAACATTCAGAAAACTAAGATCATGGCATCTGGGCCCATCACTTTATGGGAAATAGATGGGGAAACTTAACTCTGTAGAAGACAGCAATAGTGTCAGTGAAGAAAAACTGCAAGGCAATAGGTCAGGGCTCACTTTAATGAAGCCATTTCTAACAAATAGGGACTGTCCAAAAATGGAGAAAATGGATTCTTTGGGGAGGTAATTAGTGTCCTGTTATTGCAGTGTTTATATATGGGTGGTGGGGTTCACACAGGCCTGATAGAGACTTATCAGGTGCTGTAGAAAGAATTCTTGCATTTTACTGGATGATTGAATTAAATTGTTATGAATCCCTTTGTCAAATCCAACAGAAAGACCACCAGTGAAGGCCACTGGTTTTAAAAACATGCTGTACCCTCTTGTCAGAGGCTCAGTAGTGGCTTAAAAGTGAGAGTTACAAGGGTTCCAGAGGCTGGGATTGGTCATAAGGCAGTTTTAAAGCAGAATTTTGTTAAGTTCAGTCCTTATAAATCCAGATCAGAACTTGTAAACTAGGTGAGTTTCTGGGATACTCAGTGGAGTTGTCTTTGAGATACAGGAGCTACGTGGAGTTAGTGTTAAAACATCCAAGGTTAAAAAAAAGAGAGAGAGAGACACGAAGCAACTGTCACAGACCAGAAGAGATGAAGCTCTTTTCATCTCTTAGGGTTTCCCTGGTGGCTCAGATGTTAAAGAATCTGACTGCGCAATGCAGGAGACCTAGGTTTAATCCCTGAGTTGGGACGATCCCCTGGAGAAGGGAATGGCTATCTGCTCCAGTATTCTTGCCTGGAAAATCCCATGTAGCCTGGTGGGCTACAGCACATGGGGTTGCAGAGAGTCAGACATGACTGAGAAGACACCCACAAGAGATGAAGACGTGACAATTAAATGAGGTATGATATCCTGGATGGGATCCTGGAAAGGAATAAGGGCATTAGTGGAGAAACTGGTGAAATCCAAATAAAATCTGGAATTTACTTATAGTAATGTATAGTGTTAGTTTCTTAGTTTTCACAGATGTATCATAGTAAATTAAGATGCTAACATTAGGGGAAATTGTAGGAATACCCCAGCTGTCCAATGGTTAGGACCCAGTGTTTTCACTGCTAGGATCCAAGTTCAATCCTTGGTAGGGGAGCTAAGATCCTGCAAAAGGCACAGTCTAAAAAAAAAAAAAAAATAGGGAAAACTGGATGCAGGGTAAGTGGGAACTCTCTGTATCATCTTTGCAATTTTTCTGCAAATCTAAAATTCAAAAAAAAATGAAGTTTATAAAGAAACAGTTTGAGTTTTCCTTGTACCTCATGGCTTGCTTCAGTTGATCTATTTCTGAATCATAGTTCAATATGTTTTACAAATTGTGGTTTGTTTCTCGCTTTGATTTGGGAAACATTTTACAGGTCTTCTAGTCTGAATAGAATTTCTCTGTAATCTGAACTATGAGGAAATAAGTAGTAGGAATTGATGGGGATGGAAAAGATGTGTCTAAAATAAGACCTATTTTTTCACTCCTTTTTTCCCCCAATTTTATACTTTCTTGAGTTAAGGGGACCATCTTGAGTACACAAATGACGCTGCACCCACAGGGCGGAGAGAAGAAAGCTGCTAAGTCTGTTTGGAAAAGCAGGCATACCCTCTGTCACCGATAGAAAAGCGTCAAGTAAAGACAAGTGAAGCCATGACATGGTGATGTACCAGAGGGTACAGTGACTGGCATCTCACCCCCAGAGCACGAGAGGTTGACACAGCCAAGGAGAGTGCTCCTTTCCCTCTTACTGAATCAGAAACTGCACCCTTGTTCTTCCTAAGTTGTACCAGGAGATTTCTCAGCTAGCAAGCATCAGACATTACGCATTTCAAGTTTTCCCCTCTTCAGAGGAGCGGGCTGCAGATGGTGTTTGTGATTGCAGCAGAGGAAATGCCATTGAAGGCAAAGAGTGCGGATAATATAATAGCTTCTTTCCTAAGGATATTTGTTTTGGCATGCCTTTCCACTGGTACTTCCTTTTACGTGCCTGGGAAGCTTGAAGCTTGTTTTCTCCTCCCCGCAAAAATATTGACATTATTGGTAATGGACAAAGCATGACTTGGCATTTGCAGAAATAAGAAGGAGCCCTGATAGCTCAGTTGGTAAAGAATCAGCCTGCAATGCAGGAGACCGTGGTTCTATTCCTGGGTCGGGAAGATCTGCTGAAGAAGGGACAGACTACCCACTCCAGTATTCCTGGGCTTCTCTTGCAGCTCAGCTGGTAAAGAATCTGCCCGCAATGCAGGAGACCTGGGTTGTAATAAGGCACCGTTTGTTGTGGGTTTGCACATGATAATTAGAACTGGTATTTAGTTGTGTCCAAGGTCAACTATCATTTCTTCTTTTTCAACTACAGGCTTGATGGAATGATGAAAATAAGAATCCTGGGTTCTCCTCATAACTTGTCTTGAGATTTTTGGAAAACTGTCTACACTCAAGGCTTCTATTTCCTCATCTAGAAAACAAGTGACCTATATACAAAAAAACCTCTTTAAATGTAATTAACCCACCACTAATCAGGAAAACAATGATCATGGGAGTTTATCTCATTTGCCATAAAATTATTTGTCCATCATATACAGTTGCTTCATCAAAATGAAAAAGTCATGAAGCACAAGAAGCCTGAAGCCCCGGGACAGGCTCTCCACTTAATATAGAAGATGGCGAGCGCAATGGCAGAGTGATTAAGAGCACAAACTCTGCCACTAGAAAACGTAGGTGTGAATCCAGGTGAGCTGCGTGACCTTAGAACACTGATGAACCTCTCTGTTCCTCAGTTTTCTCAACTGTAAGATAAATATTACTATTAGTACCTATCTCCTAGGGGAATTGTGAGAGCTAAAAGGATTAATATTGGTAAACAGCATGTTTAGCAAAGCATTGGTAAAGAGCTTAGCATGTTCTTGGTATACAGCATACACAGAATAAACTGTAGTTGCTGTTTCTATCATTCTTCTCGTTGAGACATATTATTAAACTCAACTTTATCTACATACATACCTTGACAAAAACAGCCAGAATTTCCCATCTGCCACAGATCAACAGAAATGACTAGTGCGGGTACTATCATTCTTCCTAATTTGGGGGATGATAAAACTGAGGTATGAGGAGTTAAAACAACTTGCCTAAGTAGCAGCTAGTATATATACATCAGGCACAGGGTTTGGACCCTAACAGTCTGGTTCCAGAGTCTCTGCTCTTAACCCTATGTGTTGCTGCCATAATAACAACTCATATTTATTAGGTGCCTACGAAGCACTACACTCATTACAAACCTTATCCCTCATCCTTATGATAACCTTGCAAGGAAGGTATTATGTTTACTTCAGTTTTTCACAGTTGTGGAAAGTGATGCTCAGAAAGCCTGGGTAACTTGCACAATATCACAGAGCGAGGGAGGGCTAGAGGCTGTCTCTGTAATCCGTGTTTTGCCCACTCTCTACTGTGCTGTTTCTTAGCAAGACTGAGATTCCTGGTTTTTAGTTTAGTTTTTTTCTTTTTTTAGACTCAGTCTTTCTAGTGGGAGATGAAGGCAAATTTTGCTCAGTGTCAAATTTCTGGAAGGGTTGGATAACTGCAACACCAACGTTCTCCCTAGGAAATCTGCAGAGGATGCCCTTAATGAGGCTCAGGAAGCAGTAGCCTTGGGTGGAGGCCCCCTGCTGCTGGTCCAGGCCCCACAGGCACGGAGATCTGTAGATCCCTCCAACAAGAAGATTTTCTCTTCCATAAAGGGAAAGAGTTACTGAAGCACACAAAGAAAGCTTTCATATGAAATTCAAATTTGCTCAACCTTCCTGAGAATGAATCTTAAGTGAGCAAAACAACATTCTGACTAAAGCCCATAATCACATCACTTGTTACATGATGAAATACAATGAGATGCTTGGAAGAAATCCCCGTGGAACAAATTCACCCGATTGAATTCTCTGGGCAAATAGTTCTTCTTGATGTACCCTAGAAATACACAGGCTATCAAGGAAGCCAATGCATTTTTGTGATCTAGTAAGAAAACATACCTAGTAAAATGAGAAACAAAGCCAACAGTTAATATTTCCTTGTCCTTAGATGCTTGGAAACATGGTCCACAAAGAATGCTCCAAGAGGAATTACAGTGAACAACAAAGGAAGGGCTGGAAAAATATAGAAGTTCTGCAGTGTTTATGCTTTTCCCATTGGATATTACTTTTATATAACTCCTTATTTCAATTTTGTGTAAAAAAATAGTCTCCCAAGTTCAGAAAGGTTATAAAACTAAATATGAAAAAGAAGACAGACAGGAAAACTTATATTTTAAATAGAATGGACTTTTACTCTTCCAGTATTTTAATATTATATTATCCTTCCTAAAGCCATACTTAGCAAAAACTGAAGAAAAATGTGTGAATTCATACTGTTGAGGAACCTTATAAGCAGCAAAATATGAATGCGTTTATATTAAATAAAAGCCTTTTATGAATCATAATCCATCATGCAGTGGCTTAGTTGCTTATACTTTAAGCTGATACAATTTTTGTAGTTTTCCTGTTTTGGCTCTGTAGATTATAACTTACTCCAGGTTACACAAAGTTTCAGAGGGAAGATAATTTCTTATCCAGCATTTAAATATGGGGAGACAAGAGGTAACATTTTTCCCTTCTCCCATTCCCAATGAGCCATAGTCCCTTGACTCTACAAAAACCTCTCATGAAAAATTTACCATGAACAAACTCTGACCTCCAAATTGGAGAATAGGTTTAATCAGGCCATATGCATAATTATCATGTAGTCAAGCATACACAGAATTTTGGAATATTATGTGGTTAGTGGATATTTTATGAGCATTATATTGGCGCTATTGCTTCTGCAATAATGGTACTTACGGATCTAAGGTATCATGGCACACAAAACTCAGAAAGTAGGAGTTACAATTCTTGCCATACTCTAGCCTTTATTTACAATGAATAGGAGACAGCAGTCATCTGCCATTGGAGGAGGAGCGGAAAAGCAGAGGGAGATATCCCTTGCTCCTCAATCCGAGGTACGCACTGCAGGAAGGGCAGGGAAAATAATTGACAGAGGGGACTTCCCTGGTGGCCCAGTGTTTAAGACTCTGTGCTTACATTGCAGGACGCATGGGTTCGATCCCTGATCAGTGAACTACGATTCCACATGCCACACACCATGACCAAAAAAGAAGAAAAAAATAACCGAGAGAAACCTCACAGGCACTGAGGACCTGGAAAACACTGAGTACCAGCCAGTGGCCCTCTACTGCTGTGATGGGCAGGAGAATAAAGAGAGAACACCCCCATCTGCCATAGTTCCAGTTTACAGAGCCCGCTGAAGCATGGGGATAAGGAAGGAGAACAGAAACAAAGGATCCAGGTACTCAGACCAAAAGCCCTGCTGAAGAAAAAGCTGTAATCCTGCTCTTAAATAAAGTGAAGCCTATTGTGAATTGAATAAAACTAAAGCAACAACAAAGCTCAGCTCCAGATCAATCTAACAATAGACTGACCCCAAAGCAATACTAATGGCCTAATAGAAGAAAAGGCATTCCCATTTTTGGACACTGATATAATTTAACTCAGTTTCTCTTCTTTTACATATAGTGACTTGTAATCAAGAGGAAATTACAGAAACAAATAAAAAACTTACAAAAAAGGAAGAAAATATCTCTTTCTCAAGAGATAAAGAGACTATAGAACCAATCCCAGAGATGATCTAGGATGAAGGAATTATCAAACAAGATGCTAAAATGACTATGATACACATTTTCAAAAGATATAGTGGAACGGTGAGTAACATGCATAAATGGATATAGAATTTCAGCATTGAGATGGAAACTATGAATAGAGAAAGATGGAAAAGCTGAAAATAAAATGTAAACTATCAGAGATGATGAATTTGTTTTGAGGGGTTATCAGTTGACTGGCTACAGCAGAGAATAAAATTTGTGACTTGGATACATGTAAATAAGAAGTATCTAAAAAGAAACAAAAAGAAATAAAGCAGCAAAAAAAGGAACAGAGCATCTGATATCTGTGGCACAATAGCAAACCATCTGACATACAAGTAATTAGAGTCCCTGGAGGAGAAGAGAGAAATGAGCAGAAAAAATATAGAAGGGGATAATGGCCAAAAATTTTTCAAAATTTATGGAAAGACATCTTTACTATCCAAGGAGCTCAGAGAATACCAATCAGGATTAATACAACAAACAAAAACCAGCTAGGCATATTAGAATCAAACTACTAAACATACTAAGATAAAAAGACAATCTTGAAGGCATCAAGAAAAATCAGAAATACTACATACAGGGGAACAATGATAAGAATAATATGTAACGTCTCATCAGAAACCATGAGACTGAAGACAATGGAATAGCATTTTGTCTCCTCGCTGGGAGAAAAATAAAACCCGTCAAACCTGAATTACGTATCCAGCAAAAATATTTTTCAAAGATGAAAGTAAAATAAAGAAATTTTCAGGAAAAAAGGAAGCTGAAAAGAAGAATTTTTATTCAGCAGAAATATGCTGTAAGTACTCAAAATAAGCTCTTTTTACTGAAGCAAAATTATACCACCTAGAAATCTAATTCTGTTGGAAGAAATAAAAAATGCCTGAAGAAGTAAATATACTGGTAAATATAAAGAATCATTATTTTAAAAAACAGTAAATATGTGTTTGTGTGTGTGTGTGTAGAAATCATATCAAAGACTACTGTTTATGGTAAAAATAATAGTAACATAACAAGGGGGAGGTTAGAACACACAGAATAAAACATGAGAAAATGATCATAAAGGCTGTGAGTGGGATAACTGGAAGAATAATTCTGCAAGCTTCTTATAGTCTATGTGAAATAATAGAACATATATTGAAAATAGCAGAGATAAAGATGCATACTGAATGGTTTCCCTGGTAGCTCAGTTGGTAAAGAATCCGCCTGCAATGCAGGAGACCCAAGTTCGATCCCTGGGTAGTAAAAATCCCCTGGAGAAGGAAATGGCAACCGATTCCAGTATTCTTGCCTGGAAAATCCCATGGACAGAGAAGTCTTGTAGGCTACAGTCCGTGGGGTCGCAAAGAGTCGGACATGACTTAGCGGCTAAACCACCACCAAAGATGCATACTGTAATCTTGTGAAAATGCTAAAAATAATTCAAAGAATGAAATATAAAAAAATATATGAGGGAATTCCCTGATGGTCCAGTAGTTAAGATTCTGTACTTCTAATGATGGAGATGGGGGTTTGATCCCTGTTCAAGGAACTAAGATCCCAACATGATGCACAGTGCAACCAAAAAAAGATTTTGTTTTGATTCACCCCAAAAAGTCTGGAATAGGGAAGCACCCAAATGGAAACTTTAAATTGAAACATACATAATTGTAATATGAAAAATGAAAGTGTTAGTTGCTCAGTCGTATCCAACTCTTTGCAACCCCTCTCAGGTTTCTCTGTTCATAGGATTCTCCAAGTCAGAATACTGGAATCGGTATTCCAGAAGAATACTGGAATACATTGCCGGTGGATTCTTTACAGTCTGAGCCACCAGGGAAGCCCAATTATGATATAAACAGTCTAAAAACCCTAAATAAAAGGAAGAAAAATAATGACTCAGTTATATACTGCTTTACAAAACACACTGTAAACATAAAGACACAAAGAGGATGAATGTCAAAGGGTGGAAAATATACGTACTGCAAAACTGAGCCTAACATTGATGGTGTGGCTGTACTAGATAAGGTAGGCTTCGTGGAGGTGAATATCATCAGAGATGAAGAAGGAAATCACATTATTTATACAATGGTCAGCTTATCAAGAATATAAATTCTTATGCGTTTGCACCTAACAAAGGCATTATTACATACATGAAGCAAAAATTGATAAGAATAAAAGAAAAATACAGATAAACCCACAATCATGGTCAGAGGTTTCAATACTCATCTCTATTGCACCGATAAAATATCTAGACCAAAAAATCATAGTATAGAATTGAAAAACACTATCAATCAATTTGCCCTTATATAAACTTTAGAACACTACTGTAACCAATAGCAGGAAGCACATTCTCCTCAAGGGCACCAAGTACACTATGAGCTCAGCCCTCTAAATAGTTTAAATAAATGTCTGAAATCAAACAGATATATCTGATTGCAACCATATCAAGTTTAAAATCCACACCAAGAATATACACTAGACTCTGCCCTCAAATTTGGAAATCCAATATTACATATTTATTAATAAATAAGCCACAGGTAAAAGAAAAATTTGGGTTTCCCAGCTGGCACTGGTGGTAAAGAACCCACCTGCCAATGCAGGAGACCTAGGTTCAATCCCTGGGTCAGGAAGATCCCCTGGAGGAGGGAATGGCTACCCACTCCAGTATTCTTGCCTGGGGAATCCCATGAACAGAGGAACCTGGTGGGCTACAATCCATAGGGTCACAAAGAGTCAGATATGACTGAAGTGAAGTAGCATGCATACACAAAAGAAAAATTTAAAATGGAAGTTAGAAAATACTGAAGGAGGGGATATACATATAATTACGGCAGATTTGCATCAATGCACGGCAGAAACCAACACAACTTTGTAAAGAAAATTTCCTCCAATTAAAAAATAAAGTAAAAAATATAAAGCAACTATATTCCAATAAAAATTAATTAACAAAAGAAAATACTTTGAAGTGAGTGATAATGAAATACAATAGATCAAAAAGTGAAACGAGTCTAAAGCAGTCCTTGTAGGGAAATGTATAGCTGCTTTAAATGACTTTACTCAAAAAGAAGAAAGTTGTACAATAAATGATTTATATTTCCACCTTAGGAAGCCAGAAAAAAAACTTATTGTATAGCACAGGAAACTCTATTCAATACTCTGTAATGAACTATAAGGGAATAGGATCTAAAAAAGGGTGGCTATGTGTATATGTATAACTGATTCACTTTGCTGTACATCTGAAAGTAACACAACATTGTAAATCAAGTATGCGTGCATGCTAAGTTGCTTCAGTCCTGTCCGACTCTTTGCAACCCTATGGACTGTAGCCCGCCAGACTCCTCTGTCTATGGGATTCTCCAGACACGAATACTGGAGTGGGTAGCCATTCCCTTCTCCAGGGGATCTTCCCAATGCAAGGACTGAACCCACGTCTATTGTCTATTATGTCTCCTGCAGTGGCAGGTGAGTTGTTTACCAATAGTGCCACCTGGGAATCCCAAATCAAGTATAAACCAATAAAAATAAATTCAAAAAAAGAAGTCAGAAAGAGCAGAACAAACTAAATCCCAAATGTATACATAGGAAGGACATGATAAAAATGGGGTTATCAATGACACATAGAACAGATAATCACCAAAGCCAAAAGATGATTCTTTGAATGAGTAATAAAATTTTAAACCACTAGCAATACAGATCAAAGGACTTCCCTTGTAGCTCAAGTTGGTAAAGAATCTGCCTGCAATGCAGGAGACCCAGGTTTGATTCCTGGGATGGGAAGATCCCCTGAGAAGGAAATGGCTACACACTCCATTACTTTTGCCTGGACAATCTCATAAACAGAGGAGCCTGGCAGGCTACAGTCCATGGGGTCGCAAGAATTGGACACGACTTAACAACTGAACCACCACCACCACCAATACAGATCAAGAAAAAGAAAACAAACAAACTGTAAATATAATAAATGGAAATGAGGAGATCATTAGAGATACTACAGCCATTAAAAGGATAATGAGAGACTGTTGTGGACAATTCAATAAAAAAGACCAAAAACTCAGTGAAAAACAGGCAAAACACTTGAACAGATACTTCAGTAAAAAAGATTTACGAAGAGCCACCAAGCACATGAAGAAGTACTCAACATCCTTCGTTATCAGCCAGATGTAAATTAAAACCAAAATGTAATCCCACAGTATACACACAAGACTATGATGAATAAAAACAACTGTCAACCCCAAATGTTGGTAATTATGGGGAACAATCAGAGTTCTCCTTGGCAGGAATATAAAAATGATGGGAAACTGTTTAGCAGTAGCTTAAAAATTAAACTTATATCAATCTTAATAGGCAAGTGCTAGGTGTTTGTCCAAAAAAAATGAAAATGTATGTCCATAGAAAAATTTCTAAGAATTGCTTTACTCATTGTAGGCAACATCTGGCAACAGTCTAGATGTCCCTCAGTGACAGATTAGGTAAACAAACTGATATATTCGGGCAATGGAATACTTCTCAGCAAGAAAGTATCATGACTTACTGATACACACAGACACATGGGTGAATTTCACAAACCTTCTACTCGGCGAAAGGAGCCCAGACACCAAAAAAAGCACCTACTATAATGTTTCCATTGATAGGAAGTTCTAAAGTAGCAAAAATCTAACCCATGATGATAGAAATAAGTTCAGGGATTGCTTCTGGGGTGTTGACTAGGAAGGGAAATAAGGAGACTTTCTGGGGTGATGGATATGTTCTCTATCTTGAGTATAGATTACATGAGTGAAAGCGTTTTTTTCAAAACTGGTGACACTATCTATGTCTACTTAAGATCTGAGAACGTCACTGTATGTAAATTATATCTAAATAGCAAAAAAAAAAAAAAAAGACTTTAAAAAGTAATATACATTCAAATTCTTGTGTGTGGATGTGGGAGGCTGGTGAGGGAAGGACAACAATGAAGACTGGGAAGAGAATAGTGAATGGAGAAGAACAGTTCCAGAAGGATTTCTCTGAGTGTGGTATGTGTCATCTTCCTGTTCCAGAATGACATGGAATCCTTGTTCCAATGTAGATTCTTGTTCAGTTCAGTTCAGTTGCTCAGTTGTGTCTGACTTTTGAGACCCCATGGACTGCAGCACACCAGGCCTCACTGTCCATTACCAATTCCTGGAGTTTACTCAAACTCATATCCATTGAGTTGGTGATGCCATCCAATCATTTCATCCTCTGTCGTCCCCTTCTTCTCACGCCTTCAATCTTTCCTAGCATCAGGGTCTTTTCCAATGAGTCAGTTCTTTGCATCAGGTGGCCAAAGTATTGGAGTTTCAGCTTCAGCATCAGTCCTTCCAATGAATATTCAGGACTGATTTCCTTTAGGATGAACTGGTTGGATCTCCTTGCAGCCCAAGGGACTCTCAAGAGTCTTCTCCAACACCACAGTTTAAAAGCATCAGTTTTTCAGTAGATTCCTGGGTTCCAACCAAATCAGCTGGGAATCACCAACTTGAACCACTTTCACAGAGGATACTGATGGCACACCCTGACATTGTGAAACAGCTGGGTTCCAAGATTTTCAGCCCAGAATCCAGAAGTTTATCATAGAGAAATAGTGTAGTTAGACAACACTGAAGCTAAGGCTTGAAATGTGATCTTGGATCTTTTCACAAGTGATGAGTGTTATGAGTCAGTTTTCATATGTCTATGAAACTATGAATCAGATTATTTTATTTTATTGAGATGAATTGATGTTGTAATTTTTAGTTGGAGGCTTGAAAACTTTGAGTATTTGACAGAAACTATAACATTAACTGAGATTCTACATCTTCCTGTTATTGAGATGAACTGTCAATTGGTATTCATGTAAAGAATGTTTCAGAAGAATGAGTTCTATTGTATCAAAACAATAATTTGCTTCTATGATACATAAAGCAGTCATAGAATTGTTAAGGGAACAGAAAGATACAGACTGGGGATTGCTAGCAACCTAAGACTATCAACCTTTGACATTGGTATTTTAAATATATAAAGATCTTGAAATCAGAATAGTAACATTCAGCCAATCAAGAAACCAATATTTGCTCAAAATTCATTATACCTGGGACAGTATGGTATTTGCTGTTGTTTAGTTGCTAAGTTGTGTCCAACTCTTTTGTGACCCCACGGACTGTAGTCCTCCAGGCTCCTCTGTCTATAGGATTTTCCAGGTAAGAATACTGGAATGGGTTGCAATTTCCTTCTCCAGGAGATCTTCCCAACTCAGGGACTGAACCCAGGTCTCCTGCATTGCAGGCAGATTGTTTAGCACTGAGCCACCAGGGAAGCCCAATATGGCATGACATGGACCTATATTAAAGACTGGCTTCAGCGTTCATGAAATGGGAGCTCAGTATGATTATTTAATCTCTCTGAGCCTCAGTTCCCCCAGCAGTAAAATTAAGATATTCACCTACCTGGCAGGGTAGTTGTAAGAATGAGAGTTATCCACGTACAATATTTAAGCTGGAGGCTGGCCCATAGTTGATATGTAACAAATAGTAGCTGTTTTCTCTTGGTCACACAGTCTAACCATTAGGGTGATAACTTCAGCCTCTTTTTCTTTTTTTTTTAAATTTTATTTTATTTTTAAACTTTACATAATTGTATTAGTTTTGCCAAATATCAAAATGAATCCGCCACAGGTATACAGCCTCTTTTTCTTAATGAGGAGGAAGAATGAAACTGCTGACCAAGAACAAGGACCAAGCAGATCACATATTTAAGAGAATGAAATGATATGGAACAGAAAATACTAAGAGCCTGATATAGTTGTTTTTCGAGTGTTAAGATCTATACAGCAGGATCATGATGTGATGTAGGGGAAAGGGATCAAAAAGGCTTTTTGAACTGCTTCTAGACTATATATATCCTGTGGTGTGCACTGTCCATCCAGAAGCCAGCACAGCGCCTGTAACACAGCAGGCTCTCAGTGCATAGCTGTTGAGTGAATGAAAGAGGTTCAAAGGAAGCATCACAATTTTTCTGCAGTCCAGGCTGGCTCAGCTATAGTGAACTTGAGTAGTTGTGTTATATCTCGATATTTTACTATGTAGCTCGTTTGTCAACCAACTAAGAAATCAGGGAGTTCTCAGGATGCAAACAAAAGTTTGTGCTTTTTTATTTCATATAAATGATATTTTTAAGTTACTATTGTGTTTAGTCCTGTGCTATCAACTGGGGGCGGTGTGGGGTGGGGGGGGTGGAGCTTCCCAGGTGGCGCTAGTGGTAAAGAACCTGCCTGCCAATGCAGGTAGACATGAGACGCAGGTTCGATCCCTGGGTCATAAGATCCCCGGGAGGAGGGCATGGCAACTCACTCCAGTATTCTTGCCTGGAGAATTTCATGGACAGAGGAGCCTGGCGGGCTACAGTCCATAGTGTTGCACAGAGTCAGACACGATTGAAGTGACTTAGCACACACGCAAATATAGATTAGAGGAATAATACTAATAATAAAAAAAAAAAAGATTCAATAGGAGCCCTGCCTCCAAGGAGTTTAAAATCCAGTGGGGAAATGAGCACAAAGTTCAATACAAATGAAGGAGTTTAGAACGAGTGTCATATGATTGGTTTAGCCAGTAAGTCCTATGAGAGCTCTAGGGGCCAAGAAATCTTATTTGTCTGGGGAGAGCTTTGGAAGGGCAGCTCAGAGGACACGAACCAAAGTCTCACACATGTTTAAATCTCTGGTTAAATAACACCTCCTCAGTGAGGCGATCCCAAAAACCAGCCAGCAGAAGGCAGCTCTCCTAGTCCCGACCCCCTGTGGCTTTTGTATTTCCATTACAGCACTTGTTATGGGTCTGGTATTAGCTGGGCAACCAGACTGTGCCTTCCTGGAAGGCAGGCCCTATGGCTCTTTCATTTTGGCACCTTCTTCAGCAAGTAGAACATCACAGAGAGGCTGCTGCAGAGAGAACACTTTAATGAACTGGACAAATTCCTCTTGGTGTAATGGAGACAACAGGACTGACTGAAGCCGTTCTTTTGGGGAAGAAAGGAGATAGGACTAGAAAGGTATGTTGCGCCAGCCTGTTGTGGGCTCTGCTTACAGAATAAAGCCAACCACCCTCTGCTTCCAACTGGTTGGCATACAGAATGAATCCAGTGAGTGTTTTTCTTGAGAGAAGCAACATGATGAATGTGGAATTTGAAGACCTTGTCATGATACCTTATACTAGCTAGTATTGGAGCTGGAAAAATATCTTCTTGCTCAAGCATGCAGTTAAGCCCTCTAGTGAACAGTAAATAGTACAAAGAATGCCAGCAATGCACACACATAACCAACCAAAGAAAAAGTCCCAGTGCGTGTGTGCATGCTAAGTTACGTCAGTCATGTCTGACTCTTTGTGACCCTGTCAACCGTAGCCCAACTGGCTCCTTGGTCCATGAGATTCTCCTGGCAAGGATACTGTAGTGGGCTGCCATTTCCTTCTCCAGAGGATCTTCCAGATCCAGGGATCAAATCCGTGTCTCTTATGTCTCCTGCATTGGCAGGCGGGTTCTTTACCGCTAGCACCACCTGGGAAGCCCAAGAGTCCCAGTAGATATCCCAAAGCTGACTCCTCTGGAGCCCTAGTATATGCCTAGACAACATTCATTTTATCATGTAAGGCAAGGATCCTGAATCAGCAGTCTTGGTCCTCTAAGAACAGAGTACAGGATGGAGTATGTTGGGAAAGGGTTAATATTTGGGCACTGAAGCTACATGTTGAACTAGACATGGGAAATTGGCACAGGTAACAGATTAAAGCTTTACGCCCAGGAGAGAAGCACATACTGTCTTTAAATATACAAATGATCATACCTGTTATTTACAACTCCCTTTGAATGAAACTTTTTCAAAATTCTATTTTAGAAGGAAGTAGTATCATGTCATGTCAGATAATAGCTGCTAAATCCAAAGAAATTAATAAATTATACAAGAAATTGCAAGATAAAGTAACCAGACTTAAATGAAACCATTTTTAACATTCTTCCAAATGCTGCTGCTGCTGCTGCTAAGTCGCTTCAGTCGCGTCCGACTCTGTGCGACCCCATAGACGGCAGCCCACCAGGCTCCCCTGTCCCTGGGATTCTCCAGGCAAGAACACTGGAGTGGGTTGCCATTTCCTTCTCCAATGCATGAAAGTGAAAAGTCAAAGTGAAGTCGCTCAGTCGTGTCCGACTCTAGCGACCCCATGGACTGCAGTCTACCAGGCCTCTCTGTCCATGGGATTTTCCAGGCAAAAGTACTGGAGTGGGGTGCCATTGCCTTCTCCGCCTCTCCCAAAGGAGGCCCTATTAAAACAGTTTAGCAAGCCCTGGTCAAAGAATTCCTTCTCAACAGAATGTTGTTATGTTTTAATTCTTGTAGGCAAAACTCAGACTTTCCAGTGGATAGATTAAAGGGTAATTTTTTAAATATATCTATTTTTAAAAAAGTCTTCACTTACAAAAACATTCACAAGGCTCGTTTCCTTACTACACACTCCATTTGGATTTCAAATGGTACTTGATGTACACATAATTTTCTGGAAGCAGTTTAATTGTATAAAGCAAGACACACTTGTTCTGTAAATTGAGATATCCTTTAAGTCACGGGCCACATCCAGTGGCACTGCAGGAATTAAAAGAAACATTATGGCATATTCATCTTTCTCCCACATCACTGGCCTTCCAAGAGGAACTTATCAAACTTTTACTACCCCAAAGACACTTGCTTCCTGTGAATACTCTCCTTTTCTTCTCAAGATCTCTTCACTTCTAACAGTATTCACAACCCCAAACTTCCAGTTTCTAAAGTGAAAGGCAAAGGCAAATACACACTTCCACGATACATTCTAAAGACATGATTTGAAGATATTCTTTCTGGCCAGTTTTACAAGATCAGTTTAGATTTTTCACTCATTTGTCCAAAGCAACTAGATTGAAATATTCTGGAGTGCTCTCTATGCAACCATTGTCAAGATATTCATTCACTCAAAAAACCCTGAGTATCTTCTAAGCCCCAGATCCACGGCCAGCTAGTCAGAGCTGTGTATCATAAGAAGGCACTTTGAAGCACTGCCCAAGTAACAGTGGCCTCCATGATTGAAATGAGTGATCTATGGAACAGCTGAAAGTACACATTTGCATCCCCTGAAAAATAGACTTAAGTCATCTTTGATTAAAAAACAATGAATACATATACCATTTCCTAAATGCCTATCGATAAGAAAACAAAACAAATACACTGTTTCCTGTAGTGCCTAAAGACAAAACAAATACACTGTCTCCTATAGTTCCTAAAGAAGGGGGAATCTGTCTTCATGTGTTCTAAATTCTGGAAATTCTCAGTCAACATGATATGTGGATGATTAGGCAGATGTAGGCATAGCCATGAATAGAAGGCCCACAACAGCCAGAAAAAGAAATGGATATGAAAGGACTTTGAAACGCTGAAAAAATTGTCACAGGGACAAGCAGAAAGCAGTACAACAAAGATATAAGGACTTAGAGAAATAAATGGGTGAGGTAAGGCAGGACTGGTTAGACATTAAGACTTTTAGGAGGCTAAAGACTCTTAGCATCTTTAACTTCAATTAGCATGATCAGGAGGGCTTCTGTGTTGTGAAAGGAAAGGAAAGGTTAGTCGCTCAGTCGTGTCCGGCTCTTTGCGACCCCATGGACTATAGCCTGTGAGGCTCCTCTGTCCACGGGGATTCTCCAGGCAAGAATACTGGAGTGGGTTGCCATTTCCTCCTCCAGGGGATCTTCCCGACCCAGGGATCAAACCCAGGTCTCCTGCATTGCAGGCAGATTCCTTACCATCTGAGCCACCAGGGAAGCCCTTCTGTGTTGTGAAGGGTTACACAGAACACAGCTACAGTCTGTTTTCTGGGTTCCCTGAGGACCAAAAAAGAGGCACCAGACTCAACTAGAGGAGGGAGAATTTAGGGTGAATGTTTTTGCCTTAAGAGCCATTGAAATGAATTCTTTAAAGAGCTCAAGAGCTTGTGGGTGTGGTGGCTGAAGACAAGTCTCATCTGTACAAGAGAAGTATTTTCCTGTCTAAACACTAAAAGATAAACTACTTGACCTTTCTTGAGATTTGTCATTCTTCGGTTGCAAAATCCTTTCTCCTGGTCTCCTTTGCATTGTGTTACCATGGACTCAGAGCTTACCCTATATCACATCAGGTACTTTCTTTCCTTTCAAAGAGACACTGCAGCATCCTTGGTGACTGCCAATCTGTCCCCAAGTTTGCACTCATTTCTGCAAAGGGCCTTGGTTTGCCATGAACATACATCTATTTAAAACAGACACATCTATTTATAGCATTTCATCAATCAATCTAGAAGTCTTTTGTAAGCATAAAGTTAGTTTGTGCTTGAATCTAACCAAACAGCTTAGATGGCAATCTGATCGCTTCCAATTAATCTATGCACTTGTCAATGGAATAATTGTCTGGTAAGAATTACTTATGGCACAGACCTTACTCAGCAAAGAATTAATGCATGCTTTCTACTCAAATATTTTACAAGCAGAGCAATGAGTTTAAAGGTTTCTGCCACATGTATTCTAAGGGGCATGGAGTCCGTAGTCCCTTTAAGGATGATTACAAGCCATTTCCCATCTGAAAGGTAGAAACTTTGGTGGGTTTATTAGAAGCATGAGTTGTGAAAATAATCAGAAAATGAAATGTTGAACTGACCTCACAAAGTCTATAATGATCTCCATCACTAATACTGCCCAGGATGCCCTAATGCTCAGATGAGCTTTGTTCTCCTTTTCATGAGGAGATCAATTGAAAATAACCAAATAAGCAAGGCCCATGCAACATGACAGATCAATCCTAACCTTCATCTTGGGATGCTCCAGGACCACTCCAAGTAGTTGGGGAGATCTTATGAAGTTCTCAGAAGGGAAAAACCTATCAATCCCAGTTAATTCTGTTGAGTAAACACATGCTACTCAGTAGTTTTTGAACAGGGGGGAAAAGATTTTGAAGAAACAAAAATTGCAAAGAGTAATCACTCATTTGGACTAAACATCCTAGCAAAATGAAATATTTAGAAGGGTGAGCAGTCTCCCTGGTCCTCGCGAGTTCAATGATCAAGAAAGTGCAAAGGGTTGCAATGGAAATGTTTGCTTGATAAGGCTACTTCGTTCAAATAATATGAAGACTGGCCAAAGTTTCCAAAGTAAAGATGTCATTTTCCATTTAGTTACATGTTCATATTTCTCATCAAAAAGTAGCCAGCAGAGTGACTGAAACCCTCCCCAAGAATCCCTGTCATGTTATTTTCAGAGGCTGGAAAGTGGCCGCTTAGGCAACCTTGTCTCATCTTGTTTTCCTCCGTGAGCCGGAGGCTCTTGGGCGTTGGTTCCATTAGCTATCTGCCGCATCTCCCTGGCCGCCATGGAGGAACGGATCTTCTTTTAGTTTCACTTAGATATGGAGTGCCTATCTTCTGTGATTTCCCTGAAGATACACCTAATAAGATTCTCAGAATTAATATGTGACTGTGTCGAACTACACCCCCCCCCCCGCCTTAGCTCTATGTTGCCTTCTCTTTCCTTCCTTTCCTAAGGTAAAAGCAAAATACATTTCAAGCTGATGATAATTATTTATTCCCCTTTCTTCCTTTAGAAATTCAAATGAATGCCTTGTGCTACCTACACAGAATAAAGGCAAATCCAGAGTTAGGAAATCTCTCTTGAACCAGCTTGTGTCACAGTTTTCTAAATACAAACAGGGCTTTCCGGACACAAACATTTCTCTTCTCTAACAATTAAGATCTAAAATTCCTTAGGAAAAAACACAACAAAACAAAGGAAGCATTTCTCAAAGAGTCTATGTTCAACAGCCACCCATCATGGAGAATGGGGAAACTGAACAGCCGCTGTCCCATCTGGACACAAGAGATCTCAACAGAAAGATCTCCGGCATAACTCTGCTAATTTCTACAAAGGCATTAATGTCCAGGATAAGTTCTCAAATCTGTCCTTCAAAAACATTGCTTAAATAAATCTTACCTGAATACGACTTCCTTAACAAAGCCATGCTTCTTTATAAGCTGGTCCTACCCCAGACAATTGCTGTCTACATTTGGAGCAGACAGAGAGAAAGGAGATCAGAGAAAGTTTAGGGCACATCTAAAGTATTCTCCAAGGTACTGGCCAGAAACATCAAGCCCATACTCGCGGTATAGAGAGATCATTAATGGGCATTAGTGACAGACCATTATGACTCTCACAGATCATTAATGATTCATCATGCAGCAGTATTGTTCTGGCAATAATCAGACCATTGCTTTGACTCAGATATAAGCTTTGCCCATACTATTTGCTTAAACTTATTATTTCCAAGCATAAAATTTTATTTTGCCTTCTAGAATTACGAAAAATGGTCTGTAACAGGATCCCTCAGCACATTAGATGAGTTTTTGGAGCAAGCTGCTTTCTTTGGTAGACGTTTCTCCCACAGTCAGAAATCTTATTGTCTGAAAGGCTCCCTGATACCTTTTGGGATGTGGAAAATGTGTCCTTTATTTTGAAATTGAATTACTGATGAATCAAAAAGGCTACAAGCAAAATAAACATGGATAAGAATCTCCTGTCACAATTCCTTGTCAAATGTTGACACTTTACCTGATTTTTGAGTTTCTTGCCAAAAAATGCATTTTCATATTGAGGTCCTTTGTTAAAAAATTCAGACTCTACTAGCAGCCAATGATGAGGCTTTTAGCTAATTATAACAAAAAGCAAGAAACACAGTCTATTTTAACATTATGCCACACACGTTACTGAAGCACTCAACAGTGTTAATATAGGAATCAAAATTTTAAGGAAAAGTGAAATCCCAAACCAAATTGTCATTCTTTTTATTTCTGCCTTATGGAAGATCCACTATTTTGGTTAAAAATTCAAATGGAAATGGAAATTAAGTTATTCCGGGAGCAAATGAGTCTTTCCTATTGAACAGATTGGATTCTCCTTCTGTGTGGCTCTGGGAAAATTTCCCTTGAGTCAGAAAGAAAGGAAATCTGTCTCAAGGTCTGAATATCGTCACTATCAATGAATATTGAAGAATTACTGACACCCACCAGGAGCTATATTTATTGAACCCATCACCCATCCTCAGTGCTATATGGAAAGGAAGATTATGTATACCCAAAAGCATTCCATAAACTTACATAATTTTTTTTTCCCTTAAGCGTCTCTGCATACTCAAAATTGCCTTGTGCTCTCTCCCTCCACTTTTCCATCCAACATGAAGAGTGTAACAGACAACAGCTGCAGACGGGAGCCCCTCCCAAAGGGATCCAGCCTCCAGCGAAATTGGTTTAGCTGTAAGGACAGGATTTCAGCAGTAGGCAGAGGATGGAGAAAATTTGTTCTGCCCTCAAATCAAGCATCCTCTCCCCGCCCCCATCCACTGCTCACAGCCAGGGGGCCTGAACACCAGGAGCCCTTAGAACCCACAGGAGCCAAGGAGCTGTTCCTCAGCAGGGGACAGTGTCCTGGTTTCATAAGCTTTGTTGTCACCGTTTTTGGGGTTTTTTGTTTGTTTGTTTTTAATTTTCAATAATTTTGGAACAAAGAGAATTTTTTAACATTTTCATTTTGCACCAGGCCCTGCAGATTAGGTAGCCAGTCCTGAACCTTGCCAGCCATTCGTCAGTCCTGCTTAGAGGGGCAGATGGTCAGCTTCAGAGTGTGGCCATGGGGTCTTCCCCACGGCCCTGGGACTGGGAAGCTGAGCTTGTGTTCTAGCACCAGACACACAGCTGCACAGGCCTGGATCCCTGTTTGCAACCCAAATGGCTAATGGAAGAATTGAGGCTTCAGTGAACTCCTTACACAGGACAGATGCCAGCTTCCTTCAAACAAAAATAGAAAACCCTAATACAGAAGCAGTCTCTCTTGGCCAATGGAAGAACTCTTATTAAAAAGGCATTTCTCAAGGGAGGAAATTAAGTCATCTCCATCTGAGTGGTCTTACTGGGTCTCATCAAGAGACTCGGATCTTCCCTGTAGCTGCGCTATAGTTTCCTCTGGTCGGACAGGGGCTGCATCGGTCAGTGCACTGGGATGAGAGCAGCTCAGTCTTCAACTGTCTAGACGGTACAGAAATAAAGTGAGGGCTGACTTGGAGCCAAACTGCAAGGCAGGTGAAATTTATTTCTGCACTCCTTTCTCCCAAACTAGTTGTCAGCTACTGCAAGCCTTCGCCAGCTGCTAGAAGTCCACTGCAGGAGGAGTCCCCTACTAGGCGTGGCAGCCCCCTCCGTACCCCAGGCCCTTGCTTCTATTGCATTTCAGGTCTCCCCAGCCTTCTAGTCCTCAATGTGACTGGTCTTGGTCAGGCATTATGGAGGAAAGCAATCCGATTAAATGGATTCACATGAATTCGTGAACAAATGACAAATCTCACAAAGGTGTTTTCACTTTGAAAGAAAGAGCCTTGTTCTTTCACTGGCATACTCTGGGACCAATGGAAGGATTTCAAGCGACAGAAAAGTATAAGGGATGCTAGTCTATTTTGCCATAGGTAGGATGGACTTCAACATTTTCATCACTTCTTGGTTGATTACAGTTTCTGAACCTTAGTGCTAAGGTCCTCCCACCCTTTCAAAAGTAGTAAGGGGGACAGGTTTGGGCTGAGCCAGCCTATTGGTACCACTCCCAACCCCACATGCCAGACTAATTGAGTTCTCAGAACTAGTACCAGGTTCTTTCACACCTCAGCAGGTCTGTTCAAGATCTCCCAGCCTTGGGTGCCTTCTGTCTGCCTGTTAACCTTTCAAATGGACATCTCCTAGGAAGGTTTTTCCTCCAGCCTCTCCACACTTCTCAGCTGACCATGGCCTCCTTGGTCCCTTCACTGTGCCCAACACAAACATCTATCATTGGACTATTCGACTTGATTGCATTCAGCTGTTTACATTTTTTGGCCTGTAAGTGGGCCTGAGGGCAAGGGTCCCCATGTGAGCTGACAAGTGCCCATGAACAAATGAAATCAACAGAAAATAGGGTATCCTAAATGGTGAACACACTAGGAGCCTGAGCCTGCACAGCTATCATCACTGGGACAAACATTCACCTGCTGTAGGACAGTTTTGCATTTGTCAGCTTACACAGGGGTTGCCAGGGTGCCTTCACTTCCCTTACAAGGATTTCATCCGGGTGGGATTGATACTGGGGTCAGCATGCAGTGCTGTGTCCATCACCCTCTTCAGCACCTCTCTTTCCGCCCATTGACCAACAGTACCCCTCCAAAGTCACAATCTACTGTCTGCCCTACAGGCAGAGCCCCACTAGACAGAAGCTGACAAATCTAGTCAGCTCCAGTGAGTGGCCTTTCATCTCAGCCCTAGAAGTTCAGATCTTCAAGCTTTCATCAGCCTGTGGCCCAGTAGCCCGAGTAAGCATCCTGACTTCCTGGAGGCCCTGATCAATACTCTGCCCTCCTCTTAGAGCCCAGACACATCCACATCCAAAGCAATAATGCCTGATATTTAATCATTTCCCATTAAAATGCAAGGCTGTCTCCAGGCCCCCTTGACAGTTTAATTGTTTTAAAATGTCTGCAGAAGTCGATGTAAACAGATTTGTAGTACATTGTTCACTTGCACTGCAGCTTCCTGGCTAATTAATAAGACGGTTTTGCTGCAAATTGGGCATCTAGGCTGCATGGATCCCTCACGTTGGGAAAAAGTTATGGGAGAGAGGAATTTATAGGAGTAAGGATGGACACATTTTCCATAGAAAAGTACCAGTGACTTGAAATTTTATGCCTACACCAAAACCTGCATGCAAATGTTTATAGTGGCTTTATTCCTCATTGCCCAAAACTTGGAAGCAACTAGGATGTCCTTCAGTTGGTGAACAGATAAATAAACTGTGGTATATCCAGACAATGAAATATTATTCAACACTAAGGGGCTTCCCAAGTGGCACTAGTGGTAAAGAACCTGCCTCCCAATGCAGGATATGTAAGAGATCCTGGGTTCGATTCCAGGATTGGGAAGATCCCCTGGAGGAGGGCTTGGCAACCCTCTCCAGTATTCTTGCCTGGAGAATCTCATAGAAAGAGGAGCCTGGCAGGCCATAGTCCATGGGGATCACAGAGTTGGACACGACTGAAGTGATTTAGCACATAGTAACAAATGGAGAGAAATGAGCTATCCAGCCACTAAGGGACATGGAAGAACCTCCAATGCATACGACTGAGTGAAAGCAGCCAATGAAAAAAGAGCACATACTGTGTGATTCCAACCAGATGACATACTGAGAAAGGCAAAATATGGTAACAGTAAAGTCATTGCAAGGGATCATGAGGAGGAATGGATGAATAGGCAGAGCACAGAGGATTTTTAGGGCAGTTAAAATACTCTGCATGATACCACGATGGATGGATGTCATTATACATTTGTCCAGACACACTGAAAGCCCAAGACCAAGAGTGAACCTTAGGGTAAGCTATGGACTTTGGGTGACTAGGATGTCACTCTCATTCCATCAACTGCAACAAATGCACCACCCTGGTAGGGGATGTGGATGATGGGGGAGACTGTGTGTGGAAGGGGACAGGGGTATAGTGTAACCTTTCAAATGGACGTCTCCTAGGGGACATCAGTGTACCTTCCCCTCAATTTTGCTGTGAATCTAAAACTGCTCTAAAAAATAAAAATGAAAAGTACTGAGTACCTAGTAGGTTTCAGGAGTGCATGTTATCTCACTGAATCCTCATGATGACCCTGTAAGGTCTTTGTTCTGCTCTTTGTTTTTGTAGATGAGACAATGAAGGCTAAGAGAGGTGAAGTTCCTTGCCCAAGATCACACAGCGGGCAAGTGGCTGGAATCCTATCAAGGGTCTCAAAAGCTTGCTTGGTGGTTAAACTGGATACCCTTTATGGTTTCTCCTGAGGCAGAGTTATCATGATGGCAAATCCCTCCTCCTCTATAAAGCATTCTCCAGTGAATCCAACTGCTCGACATCCATCAGCACTGCCCATGTCTTTCATTTCTGATGATACTAAAGAGTCCCAGGGAGGAAAGGAAATGCCCAACAGGCACCCCCCCCCCACTTCAGTCAAAAGATAGGAACAGCTTCACTTCTGTCCATTGCTGAGGGCTGCATCTCCCTGTCAATTTCTCTGAGTGCAGCAGAGGCAGAGAAGCAGCCAGGGAGATCCACATCACCCCTACCCCTGGGAATACAGGAGTCAGCTTCAGTAACAGTTCACTATTTATTCTGCCCACGGCTCAAATCCAAAGGTACAAAAGGCACACATGAAACCTTGGCCACTCCCAGGAATGCTGCTTAATTGAGTATTTTAATGTAATAGTCACAACTGTGCAAAAAGCTAAGTGATGGGATCACAGTGGTAATGATTTCTTCCTTGGGCTTCTGTAAGAATTAGACGAGAAATTCACAGAAAGTGGGTAGGGCGGTGCCCAGCACACTGAGTGGTCGATGAAGCGAGTCTTTTTCTCTTCCCCTCAGTCCCTTCTGGCCCATTTACTCGTATCGCCTGTAGTCTCGTCGCTATCCTTCCTGACATTTTTGGCAGCATTTTTACAGAAACTGATCAATAAGCAAGCAATCCATGAACACTGACTGAGTCCTTACAGTGCACCTTTGGCATGTGCAGGAGACACAGATGGGAAATACACATATACCTGGAGCTCGGGGAATATAAAAGGATGCTAAACATGAATACAGTTTACAAATATCACTCAGCATCCAGGGCCAACAGGGCTATGCTGAAGGCAGAAACTGGAGCGATGATGTTGAAAACAAGGTTTGATTGGCCTAAGTCACTGGTTATACAAACTACAGCTCCCCAAATATTGATCGTGTTGTGTGTGTTCCCCTGTTACAGTCTTGTAAGAATCAAAAGTGAACTAGTGCGCACAAGCTGGTACTGCTTTGTCTTTGTGCTCTTAGGAGCAAGAGCTGGATGATACCCCATCTCTGATATTTGGACTGGTCTAGAATATTCTATGTCAAGGTTAAAAGCAACATAGCACATGTTTTCTTCTGCTTGATTCTGCTTCTCATGTTATAGTAAATAACACCCGAATGTGTCGATGAACAAGTTCAAGATATACAACAATTCATACATTTGTAAACTTGATGCTTGATCTTTTAAAGGTTCTAAAGGTGTGTGTGTGTGTGCGTGCATGTGTGCCAGCAGGCAGGCACAAATGTGCATCTTATTAGCAGGAAGACTTGTTCCAGACATACATGATTTTCAAGCATCGTGGGAGAGTTATTAATTTCTCCCCATATTGTACGCAATGCAGGGAAAACAGAAAAGTTATTTGGTTTCTGCACTTTGTCTCTGAGGGAGAACAAACTAAAGAACGGCTTCCCTTTATGTTCATAGCACCCTCTGGTGGAGAGCTAGCATATTTCAGTTGTGTGCTAATCCTGCTTCAATGATTTTTATTTTCCTCTTAAGATTTTATGGAGGTAGAAATTAAAAATTTTGACTTTTTTAGATTCATATCTCAATACCATAGGAATAAATTATAGTTTGTTTAGTTCTCTTATTCTGAAAATTATCTTGGCCGAATTTTAAATGAATGTCAATTTCCTATTTTAGGGAAACTACCTTTCATTCAGCAAACATTTCCTGAGTGCTTATTATGTGCTAAGTCTGTTCTGGCTGCTTGAGACACTGGAATAAAGAAGCCCGGGTCCCTGCTGGGGAGGAGCTTGTCCAGAGCTGAGAGGTCCCTTGGGAAACCATCTTCAAAAGTGAACCAGGCCAGGTTAAGACTCAAAGACGGTGAGCAAAAACCAAAAAGGCTTCATAAAGAAGGAGACAGTTGACCTGTGCACTGAAAGTTGAATAGTTGTTCGCAAGGCAGATGGGGTAGGTAAGAGAAATAGGTATTCTAGGCCAAAAAAGTAGACAGAGCAAGCTGAACCCACATGGGACACTCCTGAAGGTGAAGTCATTTAGCATGACCACAGGCTAAGGATGGGCAGTGAAGAACAGAGGGTTTCGGAGGCATAAACTGAAGAAGCAGGCAGTTTTAGGAATTTGGACTTCACCCCAAGGGCAATTTGGTTTCATACTAGAAAGGTTTAAAAGTGCTCTCACACAGGTAACATGGGCTGCAGCCTTGGGGGTGGGAGAGGAATGAAACAGAGAGCTCTGGTAAGTGACACAGTGAGAAATAATGAGGGGGTCATAGGTTCCTTCTGAAGACCCCACCATCACTACGCTGCCCCACCTCCCCCTCAAAAAACCCTAGTTCTCTTCACTACACAACTGATTCTTGGGTTGGGGGAGGGGCAGGCACTGATGACTTCAAATAGTCACCTAAGCTGCTCTTTGATTTGGACACCAGGCAAATGGGCTCCATCCCATCTGGAGATTCACAAGGAAGTAAAACTGAGTCCCCCCAAAGCCAACTCTTCTGCCGAGATTAACCTCTCTACCAAAAACGTTATGCCCTTTCTTGTCTTACTCCTTTTCCTCTCAAGACGGAGCAGAATAAAAAAAAGGGGGCAGGGGATTGAAACTGAGCAGGACCCTGTGGGGGTCCTCCTGGGTAGAAAAGCCTCTCTTGTTTGTAGGAAAAACGGTTCGGCTTTCCAGTCCTTCCCTGAGTTCCACAGGGCAGATTCAAACACTTATCATTAAGGGAGTGAGGGAATGCAGGAACAAGCAACAATGCAGGCATGGAGCAGGGTTCTGGCTCCTTCTGAGGGTGTGCATAACAATCTGATATCTATCTTTGAGTTCTTCTATGGAAGCAGGGTCCTCACCCAGATGGAGGTTGGTAACTTCAGGCTGAGCACACTCATGTGGACCCCAGATGGGTTGGAATCAGAAGGTTGATGATTGAGATTCTGAAAACACCATCCTCTTACCTCACTACTAACCAATCAGAGGAAGGCCGCACATCCTGCAGTGCTTCCCACCACCTCCTCCAAATTTTGCCTATAAAAACTCTTCCCTAGCAAAACCATCAGGGAGATTGGGCTTTGTGAGCATGAGCCCCTCCTTTCTCCTTGTTCGGACCTGCAACAAACCTTTCTCTGCTCCAAACTCCAATGGTTCCATTTGGCTCGAGTGTCAGGCACATGAGTGACTAGAGAAGCAACAGAAAGTGGTGAAAAGCATGGGCTCCAGGGCCACACAGACGGAGGCTTGAGTCCTGTCTCTGAGCTTCCTTGGGCCTATTTCCTCACCTCTCTGACTTCCAACTTCCTCCTCTGGAAAACGGATGGAATAATTGTAGCTATCTGTTAGGGTGGTTGTGAGAACTCAGTTTGGTGATGTATATAAAGTACTCACTACAGTGACTGGCACATAATATGTGTGTAAGTGTGTCTGTGTGTGTGTTCAGTAGTTCAGTTGTGTCCGACTCTTGAGACCCCATGGAGTCTGCCAGGCTCCTCTGTCCATGGAATTTTTCAGGCAAGTGTACTGGAGTGGGTGGCCATTCCCTCTCCAGGGGATCTTCCATCCAGGGGTTGAACCCGCATCTCCTGTATCTCCTATATTGCAGGAGGATTCTTTACCACTAGCACCACCTTGGAAGCCCTGATAATAAGCAGTTGATATATCCCTCAATTAGAAATAAATAAATCTAAAGAGACTTAAATTTAGAGATTATATTTTTGTGTTTTTCTTAGCATTATGTAACATGAAAACTAAGCAAAATTCTGATCCATTCTGGCTCTGTTAAAATTTTTAAAAATGTAAAAAAAAACCTTACTGTATTTCCCCTTCCCCTTCCCTGTTCAGTGTTCCCAGGCAAATGAGTCTTTTGTAAGATGCCTATTATGCGAGTCCCATAGTATTAAATACCTGCCTTGGGTCTCAGGAAACCCTCTATTTGAAAGGTATCTAATGATTTCAGCAGTTTGTATCCCTCCTGACCAAGACAGAGTCTAAACTGCACAGGGAGAATTGAGATCAAGCCAGACTTTCTTGGTCCAGAGGGCCTGGTCTGTGTACCTGCCAATTCTTACTGGAAAGCACAGAGCCTGGAAAGAAGGCTGGCAGCAGAATCCTATGGGATTTCTAAGTCAGCCAAGAAAGAGGCAGGTGAACAGGCAAAGGCCAAGTCAGGATGGGAGGACAAGAGGACTTGGCATTGCTGGGAGCCCAAGCAGAGAGAGAGACAGCACGGTTAGGCCTGGAGGAATTGCTTGGGTCAAAGTGCACCTCCCACATGGCTTTTTATAGGACTGTCCCAGAGTAAGCATTCCTAAGAGTGAGTCCTTGGAAACACTAATCTGACCAAGATTTTCTGACTGAAAGGCCCCGTGATCAGTTAGTTTGGGAAAGGCTGTTCACCACGCCCTGCTCTTGGAGCTCTGTATTATACATTTGGATGGCTGAAGGTTCTCATAAAGCCTACAATAAAGAAACCTATTATCTGTGAGAAACTCTGGGTTAAACATACTAATTTGTTCCCAGAATCCTTTATTTCCCACAATAACTACTAATGTTCCTTAATACTAGTATTTAGTGAAAAACCACTGAGGACATGCCGAGCTAAGGTCTCCTCGGCATGAGCTTCTTTAGCCAGGGCAGAATCACTCAGGGGGCCCGTGGAATGGTTCCAAGGTCCTGATCTTAGGTGGGTGTTGTGTTCTCCACCTGTGTATCAGATGACCCCAGAGTCAAGAGGTCAGAAAACCGCCCGGATGGCGCTGCCTCCACTACTTCTGGAATTTCTGGTTTCCAGGCGAGGGCTCCCTGAAGGAAGTTTCGAAAACCTGGTACCCAGAAAACTGAAGCCCTTGAAGAAGGCAGTCCACTTGACCTAGAAGGAGGGCGCTTGTGGGCCAGCCACGGTGACTCTAGGCTTCTGAGGTAATGAAGTGCCAGAAAAAGGGAAAGAACTCAAGTATCATTTCTCCAGCCCGAGGGTTTCCTGTGGGCTCAGTTGCCCCCACATCGCTTCCGCAGCGGAAGTCCCCTCCTTTGACACATGAGAGAACAGAGACTCAGGAAGTCTCACCATAAGTTGGGGTTACAACCAACCCTGCTGCTTTTGTTCTAACATGAATATAGTATTTAATGGAATGGCACAAAATGTTGATAACCTTGGGATGTGGTTCTCTTATGCACTGAATTGTGTGTTCCCCTCCAGATTCAGAGGTTGAAGCCCTAGCCCCCAATTTGGCTATAGGGCCTTTAGAGGGGTGCATGCATGCATGCTAAGTCGCTTCAGTCGTGTCTGACTCTTTGCGACCCTATGGACTGTAGCCCACAAGGGCACCTCTGTCCATGGGGATTCTCCAACCAAGAATACTGGAGTGGGTAGCCATTCCCTTCTCCAGGGGAATCTTCTTGAACCAGGAATCAAACCCATGTCTCCTGCAGCTCCTGCATTGCTGGAGGATTCTTTATCCCTGAGCCACCAAGGAAGCCCCCTTAGGGGGTTAATTAGGCTAAATGACATCATAATGGTAGGGTCCTAATCTGAAGGGACTGGAGTCCTTATAAGAAGAGGAAGAGACACTAGAGCACTCAGAAAATCTCTCTCTTTCTTTCCCACTCCCCCGCCCCCAGGACTATGGAAGAGCACCATGAGTAGTTAGCCATCTACAAGCCGGGAAAGAGGCTTTACCACAAACTAACCCTTACAGCACCTTGATCCTGGACTTCTCGCCCCTAGAACTTTGGGAAAAGAAATGTCCAGTGTTTGAGTCACGCTGTTTCTAGTATTTTGCTTTGTCAGCCCGAGCTGACTAATACAGTACCTCCTTCTTCTAAAGTATACATAACTTTGCATTTCTTTTCCAAACAACCCCACCTAGAGGACAAAAGAGTCCAAATCTGTAAAACTGTATAACGCTTGGAAAAGATGCAACCAGGAGTGGTACACAAACAGGAATGTCATTTAAATGAAATAGAAATGAGGCAAAATCACAATGTCCAAATGCAAAGTGAAATCAGCAAACGTTTAATGAATGAGTAATCTGTACCTGGCTCTGTGCTTGACTGTAACAGGAGGCTGGGGTCGGAAACACCATGTTGAATAAAATCTCAAGGGATTCTGCATATAGTGGATGAGACAGAGAAGTAAACATTTAAAGAGGAGAGAAGTTCAGGGTTACAGGGCAGGGACATCGAAGACATTGGTCCGAGTTTGGGAATCAGGGAAGGCATCCAGAAAAGGGGATATTAATCTGAAACAGGATGCAATCAGGTGAAAACAGGAACTGTTCTAGAAAGGGGCAGAACCCAGAAGAATCATACAAAGTTTCTATGCTAAATGAGCTCTTAGCTCCCAGGAGAGAGCAACAAACACACATATAATTAATAACCTTACAAGGTAGTCAGCATAACAACAGGGATGTGGCACAAGACGTTATGAAAGCACAGAGTGGGGCATCTACCAAACCCAGCCGTGGGGTGAGGGGTGGTCAGGGAAGCACCTTCTCAGAGCAGGTGGTGGTGGCAGAGTTTTGAAGGCCAGTGCTCATTAGCCAAGTGAGTTGGGAGGGGCTAAGAATTCCTGGCAGAGGGAACAAGTACAAAGACAGGCTTGAGACAATCAGACCAGTTGGGAGACGCATCCAGCTTGGAATGCTTGGCACACAGATCTGCAGGGGTGGGATGAGACATGAAGTCGTGAAAGTTGCTAGAAGGCTGGATCGTGTGGCACCTCGTGGACCACGGAAAGGCTTGCCACCATCTTATGTGCCCGGGGGGAAATATGCATTTTCAGTGAGGGACCTGACCCAGTTGGCATTTTAGAAAGAGCTCAGTGGCTGCAGTGTGAAGACTGTGTGGTGGCTGCAAGTACAGGACTAGAGGAGGAGGATGACATCTGAGATGTCAGTTATCCCAGAAGCAATGTCAAGAGCCTAAATTGAGGCAATGACATGGTGAACAGAGAAAAAGCAGACTTCAAAGCCACTGTGGATGTAGAATGCATAGAACATGATTATGGACTGGAGATGGAAGGCAAAGAAGAGGCAAGTGTCAAAGAATACTCTAGGGTTTTTTTTTTTCTTTAATTATTAAAATACTCCTCCCTCCTCCCTCCCCATACCATCCCTCTGGGACGTCCCAGTGCACCAGTCCCAAGCATCCAGCATCGTGCATTGAACCTGGACTGGCATCTTGTTTCATACATGACATTTCACATGTTTCAATGCCATTCTCCCAAATCTTGCCACCCTCTCCCTCTCCCACAGAGTCCATAAGCCTGTTCTATACATCAGTGTCTCTTTTGCTGTCTCGTATACAGGGTTATCATTACGATCTTTCTAAATTCCATATATATGCGTTAGTATACTGTATTGGTGTTTGTCCTTCTGGCTTACTTCACTCTGTATAATAGGCTCCAGTTTCATCCACCTCATTAGAACTGATGCAAATGTATTCTTTTTAATGGCTGAGTAATACTCCATTGTGTATATGTACCACAGCTTGCTTATCCATTCATCTGCTGATGGACATCTAGGGTTTTTGACTTGGGCAACTGGATGGTTGAGGTGTTGTTGTTCATCAAGATAGGGAACTGTGGGGGGAATTCCCTGGTGGTCCAGTGATTAGGACTCCACACTTTCACTGCTCAGGGCCCGGGTTCAGTCCCTGGTCAGGGAACTAAGGTCCCATCAGCAATGAGGCACGGTAAAAAGAAAAGATAGGGAGCCTCAGAGTTCATTTTCCCAATAGCCTATTTTTACAGGTGAGGAAAGTAAACTCACCCAATATCATTCAAAAAGTGAGTGACAACTGGCACTACAAGCCAAATATTTTCTGATTCTTTGCCAACTAATCATTTCACGGAAGAGGGACCTGATTCTGGAGTGAAGAGCAAAGAGACGGTAACTGAAGTCTTGGCGGGTAGAGTAGATAAGATGTGATGCCCTGGGAAGGATGCATAGAAGGAGATGAGGAGGAGGCTGAGGACGAAATCTTGAGAAATGCTAACATTTATAATAGAGGAAGAGGAGGGAGTGAAGGAGAGGAAATAGTATCTTTCTGCTAGCATCTTTTATTCTGTTTCAGTAACATATTGTTGAAAGGCATCACCTTTCGAGATGAGCTTAAAGAGAGTAACCACCTCTTCCCTTTTCACTCTTCTGTAAATCCATTAGCAGGAAATTACACCCATAAGCAGCAACAGAATTTTCCAGTAGGAACAGACCCTACATCAAACCCTATTAAATAACACATCCTATCAAGTGGAATATGTGAAGGGTATCCATGGTCAAAAGTAATGGTGTCGTAAGGGTGGAGCCTAATTACCTTCATCTGAGAAGGGAGCAGTTAACAGTGTTTGCCACTGTTATCATTATCGTCATCATCATCAACATAGCAACTATTATTTACATTTACTCTTCATGATTATCTCAAAATGCAGCCATTATTGCTGCTGCTGCTGCTGTTGCTAAGTCGCTTCAGTTGTGTCCGACTCTGTGCGACCCCAGAGATGGCAGGCCACCAGTCCCCCCTGTCCCTGGGATTCTCCAGGCAAGAACACTGGAGTGGGTTGCCATTTCCTTCTCCAACGCATGAAAGTGAAAAGTGAAAGTGAAGTCGCTCAGTCGTGTCCGACTCAGTGACCCCATGGACTGCAGCCTACCAGGCTCCTCTGCCCATGGGATTTTCCAGGCTAGAGTACTATTAGGGTCCAATTCCTTTCAATTTGTTACAGAAGAATTATGCTATTGTTCATAATTCCTTTACCAAATCTAGAAAAAAGAAACTTTGGTGCTCAAGCAGATAAACAGCCCCACCAGGCAAAGGACTATTTTAAAAAGAGGTGGCCAGGTCTATAAAGATACAGGATATCCTCCTGAAGTCTTTGTGCAATTTGAAGCTCTGATACTTGTAGAAGTATAAATGTTACAAACGCATAAAACATCACCTGAGAGCTCACTTGAATTTCCTCCAAATTCTAAACATTAAGCTCTTAATTTCAATTTTTTCTTTCAGCCCATTGTTTGCCATCTTCAAGAGGGGCTGAAATAAAAAATTAAAATCAAAAGCCTAACATCCAAGATCCACAATTAAATGAGTTTAGCCATTATTAACTTAGTCTATTTTATAGATGACAAAAGCCCAGTATATGGAAAGTAGAACCTGCTCAGGCAGTAGAAGAACTTACATTTGAACACATTTAATAATTCAACAAATACTATTAAGAAGAATTAAAGGACTTCCCTGGTGGTCTCGTGGCTAAGACTCTTGAGCTCCCCATGCAGGAGGCCCGCGTTCGATCAGGGAATTGGTCAGGGAACTAGATTCCGCATGCCACAACTAAGACCTGGCACAGCCAAATAAATAAATAATTAAATAAAGAAAAGAGTCGAGCACCTCCTATGATGGACCTCACTCTAGAAAAGTGTTCTCCCAAGTCAGATACATGAGTCTCAGGGATGGGCAAAGCAATCAGATATGGGAAGAACAGATTGGAACTCCAAATACACTTACTTCTTTCATCTTTTTTTAATTTGTATGCTTATGTTTATTTTAGAATATAATTTAAATCTATTAGTAAAAATTTACATATACATAATTGCACACAAATAAATATGTACACTCAGGTAGAGGTGTGTGATCAAGAGGTTTGTAGATGACCGGGTGTACAGACAGTGATAAACAAAAACCTCACTAGCCCTGATCTCGTATAAATTACACGTAACGCTGTCTGTCTCCTGAACCCATGTACCTGAGTCTATTTTATACCACTATGAAGTACACAAATCCTTTGTACTGTTTGGACGAAAGCACAGACCATGGATTTAATTTAAAATATAGTTTTGTGAACAATTTATTTTCCAGACATTTATCCTCAGAGGCTATTTCTCATTGTCAGAAAAATATCAGGGGTATCTGTGTTTGAATCAGCACCTTCCATTACTCATTTTTAGTGATGATGATTTTTTATAGTTGAAACATGAAAAGAATTTTAAAATTTGAAATACATTCCCAGATAACTGACCACATTACAGGTTAGCTTCATTTTCCCACATTCCCTAAGCGCTACTTTTCTTTAAAATGTTGAATCCTCCATTGTCTCAGACATTCATCAAATCTTTGAGAGCATTGTTTATTCTAAGAACTGTTCTAGGCACTAAGGAATTCAACTTGTATGTTAGCATATCTTCAGTTTTTGTCTTTTCCAAAAGTTAAATGCTAGATAAAGCTTTACTTATCTGGGTATTATTTTTTCCCTTTCTCTGAGTCATGTGGCCACCACCAACAACAAAAAAGAAGGCCTTGTCAGGGGCTCAAGTTTTAATTGTCAGATATGAATAGAGCAAATACACAGGAATTAATTTTACTGATAGACATGAAGTCACAGGTGCAGAAGTGGTTTCCCTTTTGATGGCTATGAGCTACTCTTTGAATTTTTAGAGTGCAAAGATAAGAATGTGTCTGAATTACCAAGCATCTGCCCTGCCAGTATGATAAGAGTTTCAAGAGAGCCCAATTCAACTAAGAATCAACAATGCCAAACTATCAGACTCCTGGAACTTGTGAGATGAGACAATGAAGCTTATAACCATCTTGATCTTTCTAGTTTGTATGGCCAAAACTGAGCAATGTTTGAGTCTAAGACTTAATGAAAGCAAATTTTTCTTTCATAAAGTGTCTCAAGTTGAGCTGAGAACCACTCTCAATGGTACAATAGGGTGACAGGATTGAGATGGCTGACTGGCTGGCTGGGCTAGACAATGAATAAGAATACTTCAGCCTATCAAGTAGCAGTATTCTTGTGAACTTAATCAAAACTGATCAGACACTAGACTTCTAACTGTGCTCTTTTGTTTGACTAAAGCTGATGAATGTTTTCTGGACTGGTTGTGTCTTGCTGCTCTCTCAATAGCTAACAGATTATTCCTCCCTCTTGTTATCACCACTATTACCATCACCACCAACAAAATCATGCAGCCAACACATAAATGGATTCAGATTCTGAGACTTACAACTGAAATAATGCCAAAGTCTTTGATTATAGTAGTAACAACTGGCTTCCGCTTAAAAATCCATTTTATCAGCATTTACTATGTATGTGTTACTTACACACAGGACTAGCTCGAATTTTGGATAGAAGTTATCCTCTGTGTTTCTTCTAATGAAGGAGCATGCCAAGTAGATCTACATGTTCACGGTCTATTTAAAACTAGAGAGAGAGTTTCCAGTAAAATGGATATGGTATAATTCAGCATATGTGGGTAAGAGGCACTAAAACGGAGGCTCTCTGAGGACAGGAACATTGGTTTGGCTCCCTGTGTGTACTATGCTTTATATAATAGCTGGCACATGGTAAGCAGTCAATAAATATTGTTTTGAATGAATGAACGGATACAAGACTGTCCACTAGATTAATCTGACTCTCTCTCCTCTGCCTTCAATCAGTTAGAATGCTTATTTCCAGAAAATTAACTCCTTGGTTCCCACCGTACACACACATTACTTCACCAACTTAACTGCCCTGACACTACTGTCCTTAAAAAGGCCTTGCACAGCTGGCCCCTTGCCTGGTGTCTGGAACTAGGCTGGCAAACAGTTCCCTAAAATGATATGAAACTTGCATGAAATGATAAACGTGACTTGGTGCATTTAAACAATTCTGTACAAACAAGGTAGTTCTTGCTGAATACCTATCCATTTTCCCTCTAGGTATCTGGAATTTTGGCATGTATCAGGCAGATAGATGGTGCCTATGTGACTAGCCCTCAGTAGAAACCCTGAGTCCTGGGTCTCTAATGAGATTCCTGGATAGACAACCTTTCACATGTGTTGTCATGCTTCTTGCTGGGGAAACAAGCATGTCCTCTTGGCAAGGACCCTTGGAGACTTGTGCCTGGTTTCCTCCAGATTTCTTCCCATGTACCTTATCCTCAAGCTGGCTTTGGTGTATATCCTTTTGCTGTAATAAATCACAAACAGGAGCAAGACCGTATGCTAAACCCTGTGAGTCCTTCTAGTGAATCACTGAGCTTGGGAGTAGTCTGGGCAACTCCTAACACATCTTCTACTATATACTCATCACATTTCATGAAATAAATAAAATCGCCTCAGATCCACCTGAGACTGTCAGCTCCATGGGGCAGTAACCTTGCTGGTTTCATTTACCACAGTATCAGCAGCACCTAGCACAGTGCCTGGCACACTGACTGTGAATATTTAAAATATTGGGTTGGCCAAAAGGTTTGTTCTGGGTTTTCAGTAAGATGTTACGAAAAACCTGAATGAACTTTTTGTCCAACCTAATATGGCAGAAAGTGAAGAACTAAAGAGCCTCTTGAAGAAAGTGAAAGTGAAAAAGCTGGCTTAAAACTCAGCATTCAAAAAACAAAGATCATGGCATCCAGTCCCATCACTTCATGGCAAATAGGGGAAAAAATGGAAACAGTGACAGACTTTCTTTTCTTGGGCTCCAAAATCACTGCAGATGGTGACTGCAGCCATGAAATTAAAAGGCACTTGCTCCTTGGAAGAACAGCTATGACCAACCTAGACAGCAGATTAAAAAGCAAAGACATTACTTTGCTGACAAAGGCACGTCTAGTCAAAGCTATGGTTTTTCCAGTGGTCATGTATGGATGTGAGAGTTGGACCATAAAGAAAGCTGAGCACTGAAGAACTGATGCTTTTGAACTGTGGTGTTGGAGAAGACTCTTGAGAGTCCCTTGGACTGCAAGGAGATCCAACTAGTCAGTCCTAAAGGAAATCAGTCCTGAATATTCATTGGAAGGACTGATTCTGAAGCTGAAACTCCAATACTTTGGCCACCTGATGTGAAGAACTGACTCCTTGGAAAAGATCCTGATGTTGGGAAAGACTGAAGGCAGGAGGAGAAGGGTATGACAGAGGATGAGATGGTTTGATGGCATCACTGACTTGATGGACATGTCTGAGCAAGCTCCGGGAGTTGGTGATGGACAGGGAAGCCTGGCGTGTTTCAGTCCATGGGGTCTCAAAGAGTTGGACACAACAGAGTGACTGAACTGAACTGAAAATTTGTGGAACACACGAGTTAATGAAAGAATACATAAATTAGAGAACTATGTATTGAAAATTAATACCTTAAGACTACATGTACAAACTCATTGTTAAAGGCAGAAAGATGGTTAAACCCAATATTAGTTCTGATTTTTATACCTCAGTGTCCAACAATTTCTTATGGAATATTTGTCTAAAATTGTAACAGAGCTAATTAGAAAATACAATCTAATAGATTCAGGTTTCTTCTCTTGCCTTTAGCATAGCACCTGATATATATAAGGCACTCAAATGTAGTTATTTAATAAACAAATTAATGAAGATATATATCAAGTTCAAACTCTATAATGAAATTGCTACATTAGTTTGCTCTCAGAATAAGAAATTAGTCTGGACTGTGAAAATCCATTTGTTAGCGAATCATCACAAATTTGTATTTCTTTTCTGAAAAACTTACCCATACTTCATAGAATCAGTTATTTGTGGAGAAGATTTCTAAGCCGGTAGCTCTAACTCATTTATCATAAAGGTCAGGAGAGGGAAAGAGCTTATCCAAAGTCTTCTGTATGAGGAATATATGGGGGGTTAAACTTATACCCCAGATTCCTATGTTGAAGTCCTAATTGCCTCAGCACCTCAAAATGTGACTATTTGGAGATACAGCCTTTACAGAGATAATTATATTAAAGGAAAGCAGTAGGGGCTTCCCAGGTGGCTCAGTGGTAAACAATCTACCTACTAATGCAGGAGCTGCAGGTGACGTGGGTTCGATCCATGGGTCGGGAAGATCCCCTGGAGAAGGGAATGGCAACCCACTCCAGTATTCTTGCCTGGTGAATTCCATGGACAGAGGAACCTGGTGGGCTACAGTCCATGGGGTGGCAAAAGGGTCGGACATGACTTAGCGACCAAACAACAACAGTGATAGTCCAAACAAAGGTGTCCACAGAAGTGGAGATTTGGACACACAAAGAGAACCAGAGATGTACACACAAAGAGGCAAGTGCACGTGCGGACATTAGAAGGTGGCCATCTGCAAGTCAAGGACAGAGGTCTTCGAAGAAACCATCCCTGCTGACCCCTTGATCTTAGACTTGAGAACTGTGAGAAAATAAATTTTTATGGTTCAAGTCACGCATTCGGTGGTACTTTGTTATGGCAGCTCTGGCAAACGAATACAAATGTCATCCTTCAGATGACAACTTTTGCTACGCATCCGTGTCAGACCAGGGAAAACAGAAGGCAGCTGGCAGTCAGAGATTCTGGGAGCTCTGGGCAGCTCATCCCTCTCTCCCGTTGCCCAGTCAAATTTCAGGCTGGAGAAGCCAAGCCAGCCGGTGGAGGCTGGAGTAGGGTTTGGGGAGGAGCCTGTGATGGCAGAAAGTCTGATGCAGGCTACTGAGTGCTGGTCATTAGCAAGCAGATT
This sequence comes from Bos javanicus, assembly GCF_032452875.1. Classification (NCBI taxonomy): domain Eukaryota; kingdom Metazoa; phylum Chordata; class Mammalia; order Artiodactyla; family Bovidae; genus Bos; species Bos javanicus. The sequence goes on from NC_083897.1 coordinate 22,338,954, forward strand.
CCTGGAGATGGCAGCATTAGCTAATGATTGCTCCTTCAGGCAGGACAGCTGCCTTTTTCCTTTTTCCCTAACAACTGACAGCCAGGGTAGGATAAGGAATGGGTCCAAATCAAGCAAGGACACTTGCCAGGGCCATATGTTCCTAACTGGGGTGGGGAGCCCTAACAAAGCTTATAGGATTTCTTCCTCTTGGTTAATTTCCACACCCCGCCCACCCACCTCCAATCCCAGCACTTTAGTGGAGCACAGTGTCCATGAATGCCAGGCTGCCTGGGGGACAATTAGACCATCGCATCACTCAGTGTGCGTTGCACATTTCCCATTCCAGTCATCCTGGTGATTTGATAGTCCTGCCCATTCCCGCCTCTCCCCACATCCCTCCTCTCCACTGCCTCGAGGCAATGTACCACGCAGATTTCTGGCTCTAGGCTTGTGTTCACACCGTAGACTCCATCTGGAATGTCCTCCTTCCCTTTGTCTAATGCCAATCCTTTATCTACTACTAGGCTGAATGAAACCCCTGTCATCCATGAAGCCTTCTTTGGACACCATAACCTTTCCCTTCCCCTCAATCACAATAATGTGTTATGATGAGCATCCTATAACAGAGCTGTATGTGAGAAGCTGTGAGATGGGAGCCGGGGGTGAATAAGGGTAGGACAGAGACAGGAGAAATAACCCTGTGTATATACTGAGCGTGGCACTTACTGGCTTGGCACCTAATCCCGTGCTCCCTTAGGAACAAGTGTGACATCATGGTTTGACTGGCAGGTCATGTTACATTTTCTGTATGCTGATCACCGCTACCTCAGGGCTCTCCTTGCCAACACAACCCCACTCCTCACCCCCTCCCCCAGCCTTTGTACCTCACCTACCCTATGTGTCACTGGATATTCTCCCAAGTTGCTTCCCAACTCTTTTAACTTAGTAGGTGCTGAATATACATGTAGAGGTGAATTTCAATCCAGTGTGGCACCTCACTAGGTTTCTGAGAAAATCTAAAAATAACTGTCTTGTGATTGCTTTCAGTCATCATGAAAATGTCAGGCAAGCATGACGAGGAGCCAGCCACCACTCTCTGTGAACTCTTCTATGCCTAGAAATGAGTGTGAGTCAAAAGTGAGTTGTCAAAGGAACGGAGGCCGAAGGCCACCAGAAAGGGCCAAACGGGTAATCCCTGACCTTGAAATGCTCAGACTGCTGAGGAAGACAGGTACTGAGCACTGCAGGGACAGATGGGCAAGGAGATGTGGAAGCCTGAGAAAACAGACAAGGGGTGGGGAGTGAACAAAGCAGATTTGAGGACCTGCCCTCCACCAGATTTGGGGCAAGGTACTTTACCCAGAAGAGCTCATTCAATGGCTTTGGCAAAGTCGTGAAGTTGGTCCCGTTACCCCACCCATTTCTGACATCATAAAAAGACAGGTTAATGGACTTGCCCAGCACCACGCATCTAAAAAGTAGTCGGGCGAGATTTGAACCAGGTCAGTTAAAGACTCCAGTGGGCTATACTGTTCTTGTGCTGTCCCTGCAAATGCAGCTTCAAAGGCAGATACCATGTAACACTTTGGCTCTGATTTCTTAGCTCTTAGACTCTCCCTTCTCAGTTATCACCAGAGAAAGGTTGAGATGAACAGGACTTACCCTCCTCTCACACAGGAAATGTAAATCCCTTGGCATATCACATGTTCCCTCCTTAAACTGCAGCTGGCCCTGAAGCATTGTGGTCCTGCAGCTCTTGAAGCAAGTTTTGATTACAAAAACTCTCTGAAGTAAAATCATTTATCCTTGTTAAAGGACGCAGCCAAAATCAATATATGCATTCTATCTTCTATAACAGTCATTTCATTTATGCTAAGTAAATAATAGATCCACAATCAATGATTTGGCTATATACTAATGGAAAATAATGAAAGCAGCTCATGTGAATAAATTGAGGGCCCCCCCCGCCTTTTGAATCATCTTAGGATGGTCTGCACCTACTTCACTTTAATACAACTGTGCTGGCAGGCCAGCGGGAACAGCAGGCAGGTCTCCTGGCTGCATATTAACTCTTGAAGGCCAATCCATAGCCAAGAGCACATCATAGCCCTTTCGTGATGAGAGGGTAGACAGGTTTACCGCATGCTGCCTGCACTCAGTTTTCACTGCTGGTTGGTCAAAGTCACTGTTGGCTTTCGATTCATAGGTAAAGATGCAAATGTCTGCTTAACCATGGACACCCAGAATAAGACTGGGGATGACATCATGAAACTGATGGACCCACTTTTGCTTCAGGATCTCAACACACCTAAGTTTTTGCAATAGATGGGGAACCCTGCAAACACCAAGTGAATATTGGTGCCCTGACAGCTCCTTAGGGCTTATTTCAAACTGGTCATCTTTCCTGTAAAATGCCATTTATGGCAACTGGCTGAGAGAGAGCTATTAATAGTAAGAAAAGCAGGGCATGGCTCCCGCAGACACCTCAAGTATGCTGTTCTCTGGATTAGCGAACAAAGGGAGAGTGAAGTTCGCATATGGGCTGAGGAGAAAGAAAGCGTGTGGAGTGGTTACAATGGCCTAGCTCACTGATCCCAAGCCCGAGGTCACCAGGGGAACAGGATGACCTTTAACACTACTCTCTGCAGCCCTGCTGGCCTCACTCTGGGGCCTGATCCTGGCTTCCTCATTGTCTTCTCTGTCCTACTTCTTGAGTGTGATGTGTATAAGAGGAAAGGGTACAACCTCCAGAATCTGAGACCTGGACCGACTCCACCAGTTAGGAGAGATGTGACTTGGAGCAATTATGTCACCTCTCTAAACTTCAGTTCTTCCTCTGTAAACTGGAGCTCTGCAAGATTATCAGGAGGCTAAGGGGAGATGATTCTAATAAAGCAGCTGAAATCTAACAGGACTTCAATAAATGGCAATTGTTCCGGCTAATTCTGAAAGTTAGGATCCTGTATTCCCCTTCTTCTCATAACAATGATCAGCACAGTTACTTCATGAATAAACCTGGCCTTTGATGAGTCCTTGCTGTGTGCTAGGAACTGGGCTAGGAACTCTGTGTGCCTTGTTGGGGCATGTGAAGGTGGGTGGGGAGAAGTGGGGAGATAATGGTTATAATTAAAGGAATGGTCAGGTCCCTGAAACTCTGCCTACCTCAGCAACCATTATTAATCTTAGAGATGCTTGTGTAAGAGAGGATAAACAATGCACATTTAATCCAGATCAAAGTTTCTGACATCATAGTTCTTGTCACACATCTGCCCTCCTTCAGCAATTCCTTGTGTCCATCCTGGGCTGAACAAGCAGCAAGGCACTGCTCTAGGGTTTGAGCAGCTGGGTGCGTGTGCATATGTGTGCACACTTGTGCCAAAAGAGAAAGGCAAGGATTAGAAAACCCTTTGCAAGTGTCTGACAGTGGTTTCTTTACATTAACCATCCCATTCCAGTGTTGATTCTTGCAAAGAGGGAGCAGGCAGCCATCTCAAGCCTACCCTGGTGTTAGCTTGGCATGTCAAGGTTGCAGCCCCCTTAGAGAACCGAGATTCCAGAACACTCCTCCCACTGCCAATGTGGGTGGGGAAAGGTCTTGGAAAGTGTGGCCAAAAGAAAAGAAATTAACAGACAACTCATTGCAGATGAGAAGTCTGAGGGCTACCATGCCACCCCACCACATCCCGGTCTCCAGTTCAGTTACTGTCAGGGCCTCCAGTGGGACTTCAGCACTGAGGTCACTAAGTCAACAGCAAGGCTGGATTAGAACCCATATCTAAACTGTGTGAACCCCAGCCCTCTCACACTCCACCGTAAAATGTGCCTAGAAAGCTACAAGAAAGAAAAAGCTGGGACAATGGAACAAGGACAGGTCAACATGAAAGCTCAGCTTTCTTTCAGCTTCTAAGAACACATGTCTGGACACACATCGCACTATCAGACTGTGGGTCAAAATCCTGAACATGCAGATTTATGTTCCTCTCTGGCTCTGATCTCAGCAGATTTACCATGTTAAGTGTGCCAGAAAGAATCCCAGAGGGTTCATTTAAGTCTACTTGAAGGGCCCTTGCTCATGCTTTTTATGGCCCTTGAGGTTTAATATTCTCTGCCATACCACCTGGTCCTCCTTCACCTGCCATTCAGTTCTTATTAATGATGACTTATGCCTGTGACAAAGGTCACAGACATGATTTTTTACTCTCATTATCAAACTCGGTCATAACTTTTGAATGAAATAGGACTGCTCCTCTAGAGCTGTGAGCACTTCACCACTCCTGGAACAGCTTTGGAGATATTCAAGGCTGAAAGCTTAGAAAGGGCCACTGAGGCAGCAGGCTAGCCAGGAGGCACGCTGCCCTCTACACTGTTAAAGCTGGTGGTAAGTCGGGTTCTCAAAAATGAATAGTGTGATGTCTGCCTCACGGGACTTGACAGCAGTGGTGGATCGTTCCACTGTCCAGCACGATGTTTGTGATAAAGCTGCCCCACCATCCTTGCTCACTAAGGTGGCACCAAGTTTCCTCCTATTTATCAAATCCAGACGGTATTTTTCAAGTCTTAAGTTCAAAAGATCTGTTTGCCAACACCTGACATTAAGAACCACATTTGGTTCTTGGATATTCCCCCACTCTTGGCTTTCCTGACCCCACATTATCCAGTTTATCTTTCCAGCTTCTCCATCTCCTCTCCTGTCTCCTTAAGGGCTCCATTTTCTACTTCAAACTCCTCATTGTTGGTGGTACTCAAGATTCTGTGAACACTACTCTTCTCCTTCCTTCTTTTCTCTTTAGATCAGTGCTGTCTAATGGAACTTTCTGCAGTGATGGAAATATTCTAAATCTTTGCTGTCCAGTATGGTAGCCACAAGTTAGATATGGCCATTGAGCAATTAAGTGTGGCAAGTGGGATTGAAGAACTGAATTTTTAACTTCATTTAATTACAGATAACTTAAACTTAACTAGCCACATGTGCCTACATGCCTATCTTTTTGGATAGCCCAGCTCTAGACACTCATGTGTGGAAGTCTCATTTGGTCACATGTCTACAGGTAACACTTGCATGTTTATGACTTTTCCATGTCCTTTGACTTGATAACCAAGTGTACATGGAAGAGTTTCATCAATGTTACTTCCAGTAAAATCTCTACTTACAGGCCCAGCACATACAACAAATACTTGTGAAATGAGAGTCTGAATAAAGGATAAATATAAGTAAATAAGCGTCAGGGGAGTGGTGTGTTAGTCACTCAGTTGTGTCTGATTCTTTACAACCCTATGGACTGTAGCCCACCAGGCTCCTCTGTCCGTGGGATTTTCCAGATGAAAATACTGGAGTGGGTTGCCATTTCCTCCTCCAGGGGATCTACCTCACCCAGGGATCAAACCCAGATCTCTCGCATTGCAGGCAGATTCTTTACCATCTGGGTCACCAGGGAAGCCCGAACAAAGGATAGTGAATTACTTTGACTTTCATCCATTCTTATGAGAACTAGGATTTTGGAATTCAGGTGAAGAGCAAATGACTTAGCTGGCTGATGAAATCCAGAACCTACATTCTTCTCCAAATGTATCCCATTCCTTCACCACCTGCAGGACAGGAAGAGCTCAGATTTTGTCCTCTGAGGAGGTAGTGTAGGGACTGGGTTAAGATCTTGGTAATACCTGAAGTCACACTGTCTGGGTATGAATCTTGACTCTACCTCTTATTAGATGTGAATGGGGGCAAGTTACTTAACCTTTTAGTGCCTGTTTCTTCACTGTAAAATGGGGATGACAATCATGGCACTTACTTCCTGTACTTACTGTGAGGATTAGTGAAATACTATGGCCACCTGATGCGAAGGACCGACTCACTGGAAAAGACCCTGATGCTGGGAAAGATTGAAGGTAGGAGGAGAAGGGGATGACAGAGGATGAGATGTTTGGATGGCATCACCGACTCAATGGACATGAGCTTGAGTAAGCTCCGGGAGTTGGTGATGGACAGAGAGGCTTGGCGTGCTGCAGTCCATGGGGTCGTAAAGAGTCAGACACGATTGAGTGACTGAACTGAACTGAAGTGAACTGATGCATAAAACTGTACCTAATGCAACTGTCTGGCATAGAATAATGGTAATAATGATAGCTAATATGGACCTGGATCACAAGCTAACTGAGTTCCCTAATCTGGCTTAAACATGCCCTTCATAAGAAGGTCCAGGAACTCTGGATCCCAGGTCCAAAATGAGGGCCACTTAATGAGGTCCCCCAAATCAATACACCTTTAGTAGCAGAACTGGCTACCAGGCCTCATCCTGTACATTCAGTTCTGGAGTACTCTCAGACTCTGGGTTTCTAAGCCTTGTATGGCTACTCACAAGTTAATAGAATTGTTTTCATAGCCAACTAGAGAGCCCTGGAAGGTATTCTGGATTTATAGAGAAATATTTCCCAAAATGACTGAGTTTTTAATTCTATCTCATCATAACTAGAGACAATGGAATCCCTGCTTGGCTTACAGACAGCCTGGAAAAAATATGTACATGTATATATAATATAAAATATAGATGTATATATATTACATTGTATATATATTTTAGGGTTTCCCTGGTGGTCCAAATGGTAAAGAATCCATCTGCAATGCAGGAGACCTAGGTTTGATCCCTGGGTTGGGAAGATCCCCTGGAGAAGGGCATGGCAACCCACTCCAGTATTCTTGCCTGGAGAATCCCCATGGACAGAGGAGCCTGGTAGGCTACAGTCCATTGGGTTACAAAGAGACGTGACTGAGTGATTAAGCACACATATATATTTTATATAATGTATATACATTAACATATATGTATATATCCATAATGTACATATGGATATATACATAAACATAAACCTATTTTTTCCCCAAACTTGCTTTGAGTCAAGCAGAGGGCTCTACTTTCTCTAGTTATAGTCAGTCTACCTAGCTATATAATATAAATATACATTACACATATCATATATGCAGTATATGTTATATCTTGTTCATACATATACTTACATACATCTTACAAGTCTGAAGTGCTTCCCCTATTCGACATTGTCCTTAATACCTAGACTTCTAGCTGGGAACCTGTGTATCTTTGCTGGTTTGGGGACAGATACGTGGTTCACTCCATGAGTATCTGCAATCCTTCCATGTCACATCTACTACATTTGCTTGTGCACAAAAGCATGGATGTTGTATCTGTAAGACGGTGTCTCCTGTACAGCAAGAATGATAATTGGATGCTAAGACCTTAAAGTCAACATTGATTTGGGAACTGAATGTTCTGGTAACAGTTAGTTAGCATCCTTAATCATAGTATTATCCTTGATCCTAAATCATGAACCTTAACATGAGGAGCGACTTTGGAGGACACTGAAGAGTTGGCATTCTTCCTTGGGTGGACCACCCCCTCCCTGCTGTGAATTCATCAGCTGTCAAACAAGGCCTTGCATGCTTTGCCCACATGGTAAATTGCAGTTCTGAGCTCCATCCAGTGCTAAGAATACATCCTCAACCATGGGACAACATGTCACGCTTGCATTTATGTATTGGGCAGAGAAAAAACAGCTGGAGAAGTGGCTGAATTGGGGAAGCAGAAGCATAGTAAGTGCTCACACTGTCAGCTGGTGGCTCTTTAGAACGAAGCAAGTGGTTACCAGTCAGCTACCTTGCTTCCCACGCCATGCCCACGGCACAGAGAAAAGAAAGACACCATCACTTCTTTGGATCCAGCTGTCCCAAACGAGCCTCTTTCCCCCTGCTTGAGTAGCATTTGCTGTGTTTGTAGCTTGTACCATGAGCTGAGAAACCCCTTCCTCTGCCCAGGAAGCCTCAGATCCAGGTCCCACCTGGACAGCCCAGCAGCACAGGAACCAACTATGATTAGAAAGCATGTCAACCCTGAACCTGGGTCACTGGAATCATGGCAGCTTTTCCAGATAAAAGCAGGTGTAATTAACCCTTTGATACACTAGTGAAATAAAATCAAATTCTGTTGTTCCACCTGAAATAAAATTCAAATATAGGGAAAACCTCTATACCTTGCTGAGGGAAACACTCAACTTTTAAAAAGTGGTACAACAGTTCCTAGGTGGGCACCCTTAGGCCTGCTGCTGGTCCTCTTAGTGTTGAAGTTGGCCAACTATGGCCCAAAGGTCACACACAGCTCACTGTCATCTGTTTTGGCCCAGCTACAAGCTAAGACTGTTTTTTCCGTTTTTATATTGTTGAAAAAAATCAAAAGAAGAATAATGTTGCATGATACATGAAAATTATGTGACACAAACTTCAAGGTCCTTAAGCAAAGTTTTCTTGGAACAAGGCCATGGCCATCCATATTGTCTTGTGGCTGCCTTGTAACTACAGTGGCAAAATTGAATCATTGGAGCAGAGGCTGCAAAGCCTAAAATACTACTGCCTAGCCCTTTATGGAAAAAGTTTTTCAACCTCTTTCTTAGTGTTCCGATAATCTCTTTTATAAAATGCTATTAACTGTACCTTTATCTTAAGACTTTTGTAGGGATCAAATTAGATGATGGGTTTAAATGCACCTTCTTGGGAATTCAAAAGGCAACACAGAGACTGGAAGGAAATCTGGGGCCTGTGAGAGATGGCTATTTCTCCTCTTTTCAATCAGTTCCTTCACAATAATGGCAAGGATCTACTCAATACAATAAACATGTACTAAGCCACTGAATGGCAAAAAAAAAAAAAAAAAAGTAGTTACGAATGTAAGAGGTATGGGGATCTTCCTTTGGATATTAGTTCCACCACTTGCTTAATATGTAAACTGGAGAAATCCTGGGACCTTGCTGAGCCTCTTTCCTTATCGGCAAAATGAATTAATAATATGTCACCCCATTTAGTGTACATAGCAGTCCAGTGTGAGAATAACTATGTCTCATGTGCCTGCCTATGTGCTCACTCACTCAGTCATGTCTGACTCTGTGACTTCATGGACTGCAGCCCACCAGGTTCCTCTGTCCATGGGATTTTCCAGGCAAGAATACTGGAGCAGGCTGCCATTTCCTTCTCCAGGGGATTTTCCTGACCCAGGGATCAAAGCCATCTCTTCTGCATTGGCAGGCAGATTCCTTATCACTGAACCACCTGGAAAGCTCCAATTATGTAACAGGGAAGAACAAGTCTGACTCCATATTGGATCTATTTCTTTCATTTGAACCTTTGTACCCTATTGCTTTTGCTACAAGTTAATGACTAAAGGGATGTTGCCGGTAGCTTAAAGGAGGCATAATAGTCAATCTCTCAGGACCCTGACTCCTATGCCTAGAACATTAAGCTAAAATATCTTTATTTAGCTCACAGGAAACATTCTGAATAGGCCTATGAATGGCTGCAGGAAAGAAGAAATTAAAATATCTTTTCTGGAGTCTGGCAGGACCTAAGAAATATTTTGGTGGGAACTAGGAAATATTTGCAACAACTTAGTGAATTTTTTACTTTAACTTCTCACCTGCTCTTCTTTGTACAATAAAGAAACTAGCATCCAAACCCAGGCAAGACAGTTCTTTAGGACATTAGTCCACCATCTTCTCAGCCTGCTGGCTTTCCTAATAAAACCACCACTCCTTGACCCAACAGTTTGTCTCTCAGTTGACTGGCCAAGCTTTATGAGTTTGGACTCCGAAACAATTAGCTAGCCCAAAGTGCTTTTTAAATGCAAAAGTAAAAGTGCCTCACATGCCAGTGTGATGATTATTATATGTACTGTCTCTCCTCTGTTCACTTGCTTCGTCACCCTTTCAAAACTGTCAGATCTATTAAGCATGGCTTCCCCTTACAGAAACTAAGTACATGTACTGCCTTTGTCCAGGTGGGATTATATGATCCTGTCCTCTAGTATACATTCCACCAGCTTATTTGACATGGAAACTCAGATTCCCTAGTCTCAGTGGTACCATGCCAGGTACCCTGATCCCATGCCCAATTGTCATATGGCAGAAAGAACCCAAGAGACAAAACAAGGAATAGAATATGAGTTAGAGATGGCTTGAAGGCGATTTCAGAAAAAAAACAGCTGCATGAAAATAGACAAAAGCCATGCTGTCATGGTTAAGAGAGCTGGTTCAGGAGTTAGATGGGCTTGGATTTGAATTCCCACTCTGCCTCTAGCATCTGTGAGACCTGGAATGAGTTATAATCTCTTTGAGGCTACTAAAAACCCTTCCAAGTCTCCCCATTGCCCCAGAGATAGCATCACCTCTCCCAAGATGGCTATCAAGACCCTGCATGATCTGGCTTATATTCAATTCTTCTTTCTCTGTCTACTCTTAAGCCTTCATGGACCTGTTTCAGATCCTTGAATGTTCCATGTTCTTCCCTACCTAAGGGACTCTGCATGTGCTATTTCCCCAGGTGGGAGTGAAATGCCCTCCCCCACTCTACTCTTGCCTCCTTTACCTATCTTTCATCTGTCTTGTCCTTTTAGGTATTTGAGGACTTCTGCTGGTTTTTGGTAGGTGTTCTATGAGAACTGCTCCATTCATTGATGTATTTTTGATGTATTTGTGGGAGGAAATGAGATCCATGACCAACGACTCTGGCATCTTGATTCTTCTCTTATTCATTCTTCAGACCTTAGTTTGAATGTCATTTCTCCAGAAAGTTCTTCCTAACCCTACCCCTGTATCCACACAACTGGTTTATGGAACACCACCCTCCCAACAGCATCCTGTGCCTCTATGGACTAGCATTTGACACCAGTACATACATTTTTAAAAGTGTAAAGGGGGTATTAATTGTCAAATGTCTGTCTCATCCATGAGAACAAGGGTCTGGTCACCATTTTGTCTAGTATCTAGATTTGTGCCCACTACATAGTGGGTGATGAAGAATAAACACTTATTGGATAAATGAATGAATGACTCTGGGATGTATTTTATTTTAGAGGATATCAACTTCATCATCTCACAGAGCAAAAGTTCCTGAAGGCTAACATCTGCAAGAACTTGGATAGCAGGTCCAAGTAGCAGGTCCTTTCAGAGTAACAGTTTCAACCTCCCGATGACATAATTTCAGGGCAAATCTCTTTTTTCTGTTGCTAGCCAGAATGCTATTCAAACCCAAATAATGCAGGCCATGTTAAAGGAATTTAAATAGCTTTCTGACATTGCATGTGATTTATAATGTCTGAAAAGGCAGAGCTGAGATGGCTGATGTTTCCTTACACTGCAACAAATTAAGGTGTCTGTTTTCCCCAGCAGGTGTGTGAATACTGTAAATCCAATCAATGCCAATGACAGCACGTTCCTGTAAAGTGAACGAGGGAGGTTGTTTCTGTTATAATTTCTTGCATCTTCCCACTGCCTCAGTGAGAAGGCAGCTTCCTTTTCTACCTCTTGAAATGACAGTAAAATCTCACTCCTATTTTCCAAGTCTTTTACCCAAGACAGATATAAGCTCCCTATAAATCCACTTTGAGCAAAGTACACAGAATGTGGTGTTTGGGCATTCAACTATGCTTCTCAACCTTTCATGTGGGTACAAATCCCCGGGATATCTCGGTAAAATGCAAATTCTCACACAGAAGGCTAGGGATCCTTTCAGGCTATGGGTTCACGAACCAGACTTTGAGAAGTGAAGTCCTAACGGATACTTTCATCTTTCTTCGGTATCATCAGTAGTAAATAATGTGATCAATGATCATTCTGATGCCCTGAAAATTCCTTCTTAACCATCCCCCAAAGAGCAGAAATCCAAGGCATCAACTTTAAATTTGGGGGTCACAGTCAAGAATTCCCCAAGAAAGCAACTCTTTGGAAAGTTAAGGGGTGTTTCAAGCTTGGAGTAGGAAGGCTACAAGCAGAAGTTGTAGTCAAAACAGACACAGACATCCTGGTCCAGTTATTTACAAATTGTATGACCTTGGCCAGGACATTTAACCTTATTGACCATCAGTTTCCTCATTAGTGCAAAGGGATAATAATTGCCGAGGGAATTTGGAGCATCATAAACTTGAGATATAGTGCAGAGCCTGGCAGTGATTGTATTAGCACAGCCAAGGGACATCTTGGTCCCATAACACCTGGTTGCATTTAAGACCCACACTAGCTAACCAACTAAGCTTCCTCATTGGCAGCCTCCTCTGTGGAAATACCTGCCAGAAAAGGGGCCTATGGGGGGACTGCAAAGCCACAGATGTTTGGGACTTGGTCCTTAGCCCTTTAAGTTCACAACTGCCATCAGCCCCATGAGGAATACTGTCACTGAAACCTGGCATCACCCACTGCCCCTCTCCACCACCATGGCCACCCTTTCAGGCCTGGCTATTTATGTATCTAAGGGCTTCCCTGGTGGCTCAGTGGTAAAGAATTCACCTGCCAACACAGGAGATGCAGATTCGATCCCTGGGTCAGGAAGGTCCCCTGGAGAAGAGAATGGCAACCCACTCCAGTATTCTTGCCTGGGAAATTCCATGGACAGAGGAGCCTGGAGGGCTACAGTACATGGGGTTGCAAAGAGTTGGACACAACTGAGCATCCATGCACATTTAGGTATCTATCATTTTATCTTCAGACACCATCAAACACTTCTTTAAAACTAGAAACTTTCTTCTCTCTATGGAATTTGGAAAGTTTTGTAGTTTTTAGGCATGCATCACCTGATGTATATAAAATAAAATAAAATGTCTGAAATCAGATGGTCCACATTTCCTGTCTGACATTTAGTTTCTTTTAACATCTATGCTGTTCACAAACAGGATAGAGGTTTCCCTTAGAAGTTAAGGACCAGAGTGATGCTTCTTGGAGTGCTGGTAATGCTTTCATCTAGGTGGTCATTACTTAAGTGTGCTCAGTGTATAAACCTTAATCATTAATTATATGTGCAATCTTCTGTATATGCAAATACTTTACTACAAACTGTTGAAACATGCCATTCATACTAACTCATCTACAAGACTAGGCAATGTTGGGAATAAGTGCTTTTATGTTCAGAAAGCAAGAGTAGGTAGGATAGTTTTAAAAAAATCTTGCTAGTGGCCAGTCTCCGTGCCAACAGCCTAGGAGGTGACATCTTATTGATTCTCCCTGTCAGCCCACTTCCTTTTATTTTGGTCTATGTGAAAAAAGGCATGAAGCAGATTCGTGGAAGCCTCGAACTCCTGTGGGAAGTGTAGGAAGGACCGCGCAGTTTGGGGTCCGGCATGGTGGTGCCCTGACTTGCTTGGTTTGGTTCTGTCCCAGGTGGTGTCTAATTGTGTGACACCGCGGGAGCCAACATCTTGCGTCAGCTGACAGGTATGACTCAGCAAGGAGCACAGCTCAGCTGACTGTTCTCGTCCAATAACACTGTCAGCAAGCTTCTCTGTCACAGAGAGCAATGAGACATACTCAAGCCATGGCTACTTGGCATGCAGTCATAAATGGATACTATTTCACGGTAGTTACTGAGGTTAGGATTTTATTCTTCAAGATAATCTTCTTCTCCTGTGTCTTTGTGGACACAGGAGTTGGATTCAACTCCTCTTTAGTTATACACTGAAAGGAACCATATACAGTAGCTCTGATAGCAGTGTGGTGGGGCGGTTAAGCATGTGGGCTTTAGTGTAAGATAGATTCAGGTTCAAGTCGTTGCTCTGACACTTACTAGCTGTGTGACCTGGCACAAGTTACCAAACCTCTCTGTGCCTCAGTTTTATTTGAAATAGATCAAGTTGTTATGAAGCATGAATGACATAATGTTTGTAACATTTGCTTAGACCAGTGCCTGACACAGATTTAAACACTCAGTAAGTAATCAATATTGTAGCATCATCATGCCTGTGACTGCCATGGAAAATCAAGGAGACAAAATGTAGAAAATGTGTGATGCAAAGTTAGCACTTGACAAATGCTAACTGTGATCATTTTGAGACAACTGTTTCAGAGATTAGCATTGCTGTGGGAACATTTGCTCCTTAGGGAAGCTGGGTATTATCCTGATTAGTTGGAGTATAATCTGACTTGTAAATAAAGAAAAGGAAAAAGTATGAGTTATTGTCCCTGAAAAGGCCTTGCAAAACCCCCTGAGACTAGGGTCAGCTCTCTTTGCATCTGGTGACCCGTGCTGCCCACCTGCAACCAACCATCCAGTTACTGAGAAAGTTGAACATCATTGTCCCTAAATGTAATCCCTGAAATCTTATACTGGATTTCTCTCACTCTATATTCATTCATGTAGCTATTCATTTGCAGGTCTTCTTTAGAACATGATTTTGTCAAACGTACTCCAAAACAACAACAGACTCTGAAAATGTAATATTCGGTGAAAAAAAAGTTATGTGGTCAAAGGTGGCAACTCTGCATACTATACCCCTCTTTTGACATCTGTAACATACATTAGCCTACTAAAGGTTCTGACAAGTCCTGCCAATCGCTTGTTGGTTCATTCCTTTAATGAAACGCGTATTGAGTGCTTAGTATTTATCAGTCACTGTTCTAGGCACTGAGAGAAATAGAGCAAAGAACCAAATCACCCTCCAGGGCACAGTTTAATCTAGTGTTTCCCAAATCCACTCTCCGTAGAGATGATGATTTGGAACGTGCTAATTCCCCACTCTCATTACAGCTGAAATGAGTATCTAGAATTTCCAAAGCCTGGCATGCGATCTCACACCTCTGCATCTGCTTTACCCTCCTCCGCCTGGAACGTCTTTTCTCTTTCCTCAACCCGTGTCTGCCTCACTAACTCTGTTCTTCCATGTGGATTCTTATCCAGCCACAATTTCTCTGAGAAGGGCTGCTTAGCTCATGCCACCAGGCTGAAAGTGTCCACCTTTCTTGGGATGCTCACCATGCACAGGGCACACCCTGTTTCATGGCACAGATCATTATGATCTCTTGACTTCCTGGTCCTTGACCAGACGCTGCCATCCCAGAAGGAAGTGACTATGCACCATCCATCTCTGTATTCCCAGAACTTAACTTGAGTTTGGCTCTCAGAAGGGACTGTATGATGGAGAAGGCAATGGCACCCCACTCCAGTACTCTTGCCTGGAAAATCCCATGGGTGGAGGAGCCTGATAGGCTGCAGTCCATGGGGTCGCTAAGAGTCGGACACGACTGAGTGACTTCACTTTCACTTTTCACTTTCATGCATTGGAGAAGGAAATGGCAACCCACTCCAGTGTTCTTGCCTGGAGAATCCCAGGGACGGGGGAGCCTGGTGGGCTGCCGTCTATGGGGTCGCATAGAGTCGGACACAACTGAAGTAACTTAGCAGCAGCAGCTGCATTTTATTTATATAACTTGGAAATGATAAACAACACTGGGAATTGCCAGATAAAATATAGGATGCCCAGTGAAATTTGAATTTCAGATAACAGTAAATTTGTTTTTTGTATAAGTATGACCCATGCAATGTTTCAGATATTGTTGTTGTTCATCTGAAATTCAAATTTCCCTCGACATCATTTATTTTTATTAGCAATTGCACATGTGATGCCTTTGTATGAACAGCTATGGGATAGTCAAACTGTCCTATGACTACACCTTCAAAAAAAAAAAAAAAAGTCCAGGGCATTGGAGGCAGTAATTAATAGATAAGCTTGGGAACAATCTCTCATTCTTTCCTGACATTCATGGTGAAGACAGGGAGAACGGAGGCTGTCATGATTCTAGAAGAGAAAGAAGTTTATCTCTCTGAAAGAAAGTGAGCAAACTCAGTTTGAAAGGGTTTAGAACATCTAGGTTCAGTTCAGTTCAGTCGCTTAGTCGTGTCTGACTCTTAGTCAGTCCGACATGGACTGCAGCACGCCAGGCCTCCCTGTCCATCACCAATTCCCGGAGTTTACTCAAACTCATGTCCATTGAGTTGGTGATGCCATCCAACCATCTCATCCACTGTCTTCCCCTTCTCTTCTTGCCTTCGATCTTTCCCAGCATCGGAGTCTTTTCAAATGAGTCAGCTCTTCACAACAGGTGGCTTAGCAACATCGAGGTTGGGTTGCTAAAATCTGTGGAGGCTGTGGTAACAGATCCGTTTAAAGTGAAAAGTGGAGAGAGCCTTCATTTTTGCTATTGATTGGTTAGGTTTTGACTTTGTGCTTTCAGAGAAAACATACATCGATAATTTTTTAAAAGGGAAGTTTATCAACTATTACAAGGAGAATAAAAGTACTATGCCTCAGGAATTTAGAAGAACTAAGCCTAACACATTTTAAGCACGTAACCAGAGTAGACGTTCCAAAAATTGGAGCTGCTAACATTACTATCATGTCTACTGTTTGGCATTATTTCTAAATCTGGAGAAATATTCTATAGTCTTCCCTTCTTTCAAACTGTAACAAGATTGTCTAGAACAAAGGACTAACTTTTAGGGGAAAGGCAAGCGTAGGGAACTCGAAAACTTACATCTCACCATCAGTGCTGAATTTGTACTCTCAAATTATAGCACCCTTGGCTCAGATGGTAAAGAATTTGCTTGCAATGCAGGAGACCTGGGTTCGATCCCTGGGTCAGGAAGACCCTTGGAGAAGGGCATGGCAACCCATTCCAGTATTCTTGCCTGGAGAATTCCATAGACAGAGGAACCTGGTAGGCTACAGTCCATGGGGTCGCAAAGAGTTGGACATGACTTAGCAACTAACACTTCCACTTTCACAAAGAGCAAAGATTTTATCCTGACAGAATTTTGATACTGTTTATTTTTAGTTATTATTTATTCTCTGTGTCAGTCCATTAACTCCATGCCTTTTCCAGCCATGCTTAACATTGGCATTTGAGCAAACTTTGCTAGTTTCGTGAGTGAGCTGCAAAGACGGAAAGACGGCCAGAGATTAGGACTCATTTTGTCCTCAAAGGCATGTTCTGCTAGCTGGATCACAAATGAGAATCTCCAGTTCTATTACAAATTGATCCACTATGGTTTTGGCCACTTTTCCTTTTACCTCTGTGACCTATTTAACAGCTTTGGAAACTTAAAATCCACGAAGTACTCTAACTGCAATTAGATCTTGTGTTAGGTCAGTGTTACCTCTCATACTATTTGTCCCTAACACAAATCTACACAAAATGTCATTCATGGAGTCTTGCTGGCAAAGCTAGATATGAACATATATATAGTGTACTCAAACCATGGCAGCATAGAAGACTATTTCTGCACTGAGCTAACTGCTGTGTCATTGTAAGTTGAAGGTGATGGCTGGTCTATATTTAGCTCAAAAAAAAAAAAAAAAATGGCCTCACTAAAAAACGAAAGAGATGATCAGTTGATACTCAGCAAAAGCAAATGATAGTAGTCTCATAAAATTTAAAGAGGGATCAGGGTTCCAGGAAGCAAGTTACTACAAATAGAACCATGGAACTAGTTAGTCCATCCTTATGGCCTGTGCTTCCCATAGTCTGTACAGTGCCTGGGAATTAGTCGTAATGCATAATGCTGTCTCTTCCAGTGAGGTCACATGAGGGCCTTCCAGAGAAATCCTGGTCTCACTGGGCCCCTACAGGACAGAGGAGTAAGGTTTGACTTATTAATGGTAAAAGCAGATGGGTTCCCCAAGTTTCAGAGACCAAGTAGGTGGCAATGGAGGGGGGATCAAACATGCCATTGTTCCCACTGGCATATTTTATGAAATATTAAATGCCAATAACAACTTCCCAGTAACCCAACAATTTTGAAATACTAAACAATCAAATGATGAACAATATCCACTTTTTGTAAAATCAAGCTATAACATATTGTGTGTTGACTAAGGCATTACAAACAAAATAAAATTTGGACTGTTCATATTAAGGAACAGTTAATGCTTATAATCTTACCTCTTAGCTGTCAATAATTTTGCTATGTTCAGTTCAGCTCAGTCACTCAGTCGAGTCTGACTCTGCAATCCCATGGACAGCAGCACGCCAGGCTTCCCTGTCCATCACCAACTCCCAAAGCTTACTCAAACTCATGTCCATTGAGTTGGTGATGCCATCCAACCATCTCATCCTCTGTCATCCCCTTCGCATCCTGCCTTCAGTCTTTCTCAACATCAGGGTCTTTTCCAAGGAGTCAGTTCTTCGCATCAGGTGGCCAAAGTATTGGAGTTTCAGTTTCACCATCAGTCCTTCCAATGAATATTCAGGACTGACTTCCTTTAGGATTGACTGGATGGATCTCCTTGCAGTCCAAGGGACTCTCAAAAGTCTTCTCCAACACCACAATTCAAAAGCACCAATCCTTCAGTGCTCAGCTTTCTTTATGGTGCAACTCTCACATCCATATATGACTACTGGAAAATCCACAGCCTTGACTAGACGAACCTTTGTTGGCAAAATAATGTCTCTGCTTTTTAATATGCTGCTGAGGTTGGTCATAGCTTTTCTTCCAAGGAGCAAGCGTCTTTTAATTTCATGGCTGCAATCACCATCTGCAGAGCAAGCGTCTTTTAATTTCATGGCTGCAATCACCATCTGCAGGGATTTTGGAGCCCAAGAAAAGAAAGTCTGTCACTGTTTCCATTGTTTCCCTGTCTGTTTGCCATGAAGTGATGGGACCAGATACCATGATCTTAGTTTTTTGTATGTTGAGTTTTAAGCCAGTGCTTTCACTTTCCTCTTTCACTTTCATCAAGAGGCTCTTTAGTTCCTCTTCACTTTCTGCCATAAGGGTGGTGTCATCTGTGTATCTGAGGTTTTGATATTTCTCCCAGAAATCTTGATTTCAGCTTGTGCTTCTTCCAGCCCGGCATTTCACATGATGTACTCTGCATATAAGTTAAATAAGCGAAATGACAATATACAGCCTTGACATACTCCTTTCCCTATTTGGAACCAGTTCTTTGTTCCATGTCCAGTTCTAACTGTTGCTTCCTGACCTGCATACAGATTTCTCAAGAGGCAGGTGAGGTGGTCTGGTATTCCCATCTCTTGAAGAATTTTCCAGTGTGTTGTGATCCACACGGTCAAAAGCTTTGGCATCATCAATGAAGCAGCTGTTTTTTCTGGAACTCTCTTGCTTTTTCTATGATCCAACAGATATTCGCAATTTGATCTCTGGTTCCTCTGCCTTTTCTAAACCCAGCTTGAACATCTGGAAGTTCTTGGTTCACATACTGTTGGAGCCTAGCTTGGAGAATTTTCAGCATTACTTTGCTAGCGTGTGAGATGAGTGCAATTGTGCAGTAGTTTGAACATTCTTTGGCTTTGCCTTTCTTTTGGATTGGAATAAAAACTGATCTTTTCCAGTCCTGTGGCCACTGCTGAATTTTCCAAATTTGCTAGAATATTGAGTGCAGCACTTTCACAACATCATCTTTTAGGATTCGAATAACTTATCTGGAATTCTATCACCTCCGCTAGCACTGTTCATAGTGATGCTTCCTAAGGCCCACTTGACTTTGAATTCCAGGATGTCTGGCTCTAGGTGAGTGATCACACCATCGTGGTTATCTGGGTAATTAAGGTCATTTCTGTAGTTCTTCTGAACTTTTGCTATGGCCCCCAATGGAGGAGCCTGGTAGGCTGCAGTCCATGGGTCGCTAGGAGTCAGACACGACTGAGCAACTTCACTTTCACTTTTCACTTTCATGCATTGGAGAAGGAAATGGCAACCCACTCCAGTGTTCTTGCCTGGAGAATCCCAGGGACGGGGGAGCCTGGTGGGCTGCCGTCTATGGGGTCGCACAGAGTCGGACACGACTGAAGCGACGCAGCAGCAGCAAGCAATTTAATAGAAAATATTTCATGGAGGGGTGATTTCACTTGAGAACACAGACCATTCAGCATCCATCCAAAGACCACACATTTAAGGTACTATATGCCAACAGTGGGACACACCCTTGCCTTTAATCTGTTAACATTCTTTCCAGACTTTTCAGCTGATTTTGTTCAAGCCAACGCAGAAGGGGTTTTTACCTTTACAAGTGTGTACACGAATAGATTCGAATATCGAGGCCTTGGCTCACTCTTTTCCCAGCCCCGCATGTACCATACAGTCCAGTGACACCAGCGCTACTGTCCTCTGTCCTTTCATCGTCCTGTTCCTTTGCTCTAGCTTTTGCCTCAGGCCCTGACTTGAAGGAGATGATGATTTCATAGAAAGGAGGAGATAACGGTTTCTACTTATTCTTTGCAGGAACTAAGGAAAGTAGGACCTCAATACGTAACTTATTTTTAAATTTAAAAACTGAAAAAATTAATTGTGAAATTTAGGTCATCTTACAGAATACACTTCAAATATTTTCTCTGTAGCAATAGAGATGATGATGTGGAGAGCTAAAACTTACACAGCACTCACTAAAAGCTAGGCTAAGTGTTTTGTATATATTAACTCATTTAATCCTGCCTTCATTCATATGAAGGAAGCACTGTATTCTCCCAATTTATAGATGAGGAAACTGAGGTATTAAGAAGTTTAGGACCTTGCCCAAAGTCATTCAATTGGTAAGTAGGATTCAAAACTAGGATTCAAAAACAACTAGGATTCAAACTCAGACAGGTTGGAGCCAGAGTCTGTGCTCTTATCCACCACACCAAATTGTTAGGTGTTCCTACAGCTCTCGTAGCCCATGCACAGATTTTGGCTTACCCTAACACTGTTATGTACAGGATGTGAGAGTTGGACCATAAAGAAGGCTGAGCACCAAAGAACTGATGCTTTCGAACTGTGGTGCTGGAGAAGACTCTTGAAAGTCCCTTGGACTGCAAGGAGATCAAATCAGGCCATCCTAAAGGAAATCAGTCCTGAATATTCATTGGAAGGACTGATACTGAAGCTGAAGCTCCAATATTTTGCCCACCTGATGCGAAGAGCCAACTCACTGGAAAAGACCTTGATGCTGGGAAAGACTGGAGAAGGAGGAGAAAAGAGGAGAAGGGGATAACAGAGGATGAGATGGTTGGATGACATCACTGCCTCATTGGACATGAGTTTGAGCAATCTCCGGGAGATGGTAAAGGACAGTAAAGTGTGGCTTGCTGCAGTCCATGGGGTCACAAAGAGTTGAACACGACTGAGTGACTGAACAACAACAACAGCAACAACAATGCTGTTGGCACTTAACAGAAATGAGTAGAATAAGAGGCATGTAATCTAAGATGTTCAAGCTGGTTTTAGAAAAGGCAGAAGAACCAGGATCAAATTGCCAACATCTGCTGGATCATCGAAAAAGCAAGAGTTCCAGAGAAACATCTATTTCTGCTCTATTGACTATGCAAAAGCCTTTGACTGTGTGGATCACAACAAACTGTGAAAAATTCTGAAAGAGATGGGAATACCAGACCACCTGACCTGCCTCTTGAGAAACCTGTATTCAGGTCAGGAAGCAACAGTTAGAACTGGACATGGAACAACAGACTGGTTCCAAATAGGAAAAGGAGTATGTCAAGGCTGTATATTGTCACCCTGCTTATTTAACTTACATGCAGAGTACACCATGAGAAATGCTGGGCTGGAGGAAGCACAGGCTGGAATCAAGATTGCCAGGAGAAAAACCAATAACCTCAGATATGCAGATGACACCACTCTTATGGCAGAAAGTGAAGAAGAACTAAAGGCCCTCTTGATGAAAGTGAAAAAGGAGAGTGAAAAAGTTGGCTTAAAGCTCAACATTCAGAAAACTAAGATCATGTCATCCGGTCCCATCACTTCATGGCAAACAGATGGGGAAAAAGTGGAAACAGTGGCTGACTTTATTTTTGGGGGCTCCAAAATCACTGCAGATGGTGATTACAGCCATGAAATTAAAAGATGCATACTCCTTGGAAGGAAAGTTATAACCAACCTCGACAGCATATTAAAAAGCAGAGACATCACTTTGTCAACAAAGGTCTGTCTAGTCAAGGCTATGGTTTTTCCAGTGGTCATGTACGGATGTGAGAGTTGGACTATAAAAAAGCTGAGTGCTGAGGAATTGATGCTTTTGAATAGTGGTGTTGGAGAACACTCTTGAGAGTCCCTTGGACTACAAGGAGATCCAACCAGTCCATCTTAAAGGAGATCATTCCTGAATATTCATTGGAAGGACTGATTTTGAAGCTGAAACTCCAATACTTTGTCCACCTGATGTGAAGAGCTGACTCATTTGAAAAGACCCTGATGCTGGGAAAGATTGAGGGCAGGACGAGAAGTGGACGACAGAAGATGAGATGGTTGGATGGCATCACTGACTCAATGGACATGGGTTTGGGTGGACTCCGGGAGTTGGTGATGGACAGGGAGGCCTGGTGTGCTGAGGTTCATGGGGTTGCAAAGAGTCAGACACTGAGCAACTGAACTGAACTGAACTGAATCTAAGTGTCCTTTTCTCCCACTGAATGGTAAAATACTTGAAGTCAAGACTCATGTCTCATCTGTCTTTGTATGCTCCAGGGCCTTGCACAATATCTAGGCCCATATATGTCTAAAGAGCTTCCCTGGTGGCTCAGCTGGTAATGAATCTGCCTGCAATGCGGGAGACCTGGGTTCGATCCCTGGGTTGGGAAGATCCCCTGGAGAAAGGACAGGCTACCCACTCCAGTATTCTGGCCTGGAGAATTCCATGGACTACAGTCCATGGAGTTGCAAAGAGTCGGACATGACTGAATGACTTTCACTTTCACATGTCCAAGAGAAATTTGTTAAGTGAACTAATTTGAAATATTAATCCAATCCATATGAAGTTGACATCGTTACAGGTCAAAACAATTCATTGTCAGTTTCATCTAGTTCAACCTTCTGGAACACAGACAACACCTACCAGCTCTGAAGCTAACCTATTTTTCATGCTCTTTCAAAGCTTTATTAATTTGTAGCACATTGATACCTACAGAAAGAGAATAATACCATCAGATAGTTCTACTCATCTACCACAGACAAGGCCAGATTATGGAAAAATTGGTAGTCCTTGATTTATTCATGCAAATATCTTATTCCTCATTTTCTCTATTGCAGGTACATAATAATGCCTCAAGGGTCTTCCCAGGTGGCGCTAGTAGTAAAGAACCCACCTGTCAATGCAGGAGACTTTAGGAGAGTTGGGTTCAATCCCTTGGTCAGGAAGATACCCCAGAGGAGGTATGACAACCCACTCCAGTATTCTTGCTTGGAGAATCCTATGGACAGAGGAGCCTGGTGGGTTGCAAAGAGTTGGAAACTACTGAAGTGACTTAGCATGCATGCAAAAATGTCTCCAACAACACCATTTCCAAGCCAACAAAGGACAGGACATCAGATGTTTTATCAAAATGACGTCCAGCGTAACTTTCCAAAGCAAATTTCCACTTCATCCCTATCCCCTTCTTGCATTTATTTATTCAGGAAATAATTTTTAAGCATTTCTTTCAGGCTGGTTCTTGAGGACATAAAACACACAGCTCCCATCAGTGGCTTTTTGTAGCTAAGTAGTAATAACAGCTCACGCCACAAGATGGCACTCCTAATTCTTCTTTGTATTCCCTTTCTATTGTGATGAAAGATTTTATAATTTTTCCACTGTTGCAAAACAGAACCACCATGAGGGTTTTCTTTTTTTTTTCAAGTTGATGTAGCTGACTGCTCCTATGAACATATTTCAGATACTTCAAAACGATAATTTTCTCAGGGACTTTACATGTTACTTTGGGAGAGGGTGTATGTTGTAACACGGAGGCCATACTATGACGTGAAGAGGTTGGAACCTTCTCTTACTGCTGACCATGACCCTGAGAGCACTAAGGTTTAAGGAAAAGAAGGGCAGAAAGTTGCAGAGAGCACTGCAGGCAAACAGCTCTGCAGCAGAATGGCAGGGAGGTTGGGGTGGGGGTTGGGAGCTCAGTTGGCCCCAGGCACTCACCTAAAGCTTCCCAGGGAAGAAGATGCTCGAACTACATCTTAGAGTTCCTCATACTCAGTTGCTAAATCCCCACTATTCCTACCTACTTTGGTTCCAGATGCTTATGGCCTGGACCCTCTCTACCAAAGGCACAGGACTGAGTTGAGTTTGGCAAATTTTGATCAATGATTTTTACTTCAAGGGAAGAGCCAAAGGCTGAAAAGAACACGTTTGAAAATGATAGTACTATTTATTAAATGTTGAATACTGAGCAACTTGATAAGCAAAGGGCTTAGCAAATTTATTTCATTTAATACAAGAACCCTATGAGAAAGTTTTATGTACAAAAGATTTATGTAACACCTGATTCTAAGCACTTCACAAATATTAATGCACTTCAATGTATCATCATAACATCCCTCTGAGGATATACACTATTGTTTTTTCCCTCCCATGGGAAACTGAGGCATATAAGGATTATGTGATTTGCCAAAGGTCAAATAGCAGGTAAGAAGCACAGCTGGAGTTCGTAGCCAAGAATGGCAAACTCCAGTATCTGGTCTCTTATGCTGTCTCTCTGTTTCACAGAAAAAATACTATGTCCATCAGATAAGAATGCCCTCAAATTTCTGCTATGAAACCGATAAGTTTACCTAATCTGCACCTCCTCTATTTGCCTAACATATTTGCCAAAATGTCCAGGACACAATTAACAATCACCTGTCATAAATCACAACCTGAATTTTTAAAAATGTAATCAACTAATCTCAACAGATGACTTTCATATTGGAATTATCTGACAAAGATTTTAAAGCAGCCATCATAAAAATGCTTAAACAGCAATTAGAAATTCTCTTGAAACAAAAAAATACAGAATCTCAGAAAGGAATAGAAATTACTAAAAAGAACAAAATGGATATTATAAAAATGAAAAATACAAGAATATAAACTTAAAATCACTGGATATAATGATAGTGCAGTGATGACCAGAGGACAGAATCAGTGAAGTTGAGAATGGGTCAAATGAATTCACACAAGCGTCTGTGAACAGCAATTAAACAAACTGTAAAAAAAAAAAAAAACATGAACAGAACCTCAGAGATCTGTGAAACAACAAAAGATCCAATATTCACATCATGGACCTCCAAGAGGAAGAGAAAGAAGACTGAACTGAAAAAAAAAAAAAGTAGAAAATAAGAGCTAAAAACTTCTGAAGTTTGGTGAAAGATGTAGACCTATAGATTCAACAAGCTGAGCGAACTCCAAATAGTATAAATACAAAGAAATGCATGCCAAGACGTTGTAATTAAACTTGTGATGAATAAAGACAAAAAAATTCCTGAAAGCGGCCATACAAAAACAACACATTACCCAGAGAGAATACCAATTCAAATGCCAGCAGATTTCTCATCTGAAACCACGAAGAACAGGAGGAAGTGGCACAACCTTTCAAGTACTGAAAGAAAATTCTTTTCTCCGAGAAAGGCCATGTGAAGAGAATGAAAACACAAGCTACAGTCTGGGAAAAAATTATTTGCAAACCACATACCTGATTGACAGTATCTAAATTATCTATAATTATAGAACTGTCAAAGCACAACAGTAAAAATAAAAAAATCCAATTAAAAAATCAACGAAAGTACAGATACTTCATTAAAGTGGATATATAGATGGCCAATAAGCACATTAAAAACGGTTCAAAATAATTGGCTATCAGGGAAACACAAGTTAAATGCACTATATGATACCACTGTGCACTTAGCAGTGTGGCTAAAACAAAAAAAATAATATCAGAAAATTCTGGTGATGATGCCTAAAAATTGGATCACTCATCTACTGCAGGTAAGAATGTAAACAGATACAGCTACTCTGAAAAATGGTTTGAAAGTCCCTTAAAAAATTAAACATACAACTATCATATGACCTAGTAATTTCACTCCTGAGTATTTATCCCAGAGAAATGAAGACCTATCTTTACCCAAAAACCTGTACACATATGTCTACAGCAGCTTTACATGTAAGTTCCAAAAAGCAGCAACAGCTCAGACGTTCTTTGATGGGCAAATGGTTAAGCTAAGTGTGGCATGTCTGTACCATGGAACTCAAGAATAAAAAGGAATAAACTATTGATACTTAGAGTACTTGGATGAATCTCTAGGGAATTATGCTGAATGAGAAAAGCCAATTCCTAAAGTTTACATACTGGGTGATTCCGTGTATCTAGCATTCAAGAAATGACAAAATTATAGGAATAGAAAACATTAGTGATTGCAAGCAGATGGGGGAGGGGTGGTGAGAGGGATATAGGAGAGTAGTGGATGTGGTTATAAAAGAGCAACATGAGGGATCCCTGTGGTGTTGGAAGCACATGTAGTCCTATGAGTGCTGATGCACATACAACTGCACAGGTGATAAGATTGTATACAATTTAATATGTATACACTCACGCAAGTGCAGGTGGTGCTAGGGGAAATCTAGGGAAGATTGGCATCTTATATCAGTGTCAATGTCCAGGGTGGGATATTGTACTGTCTTATTGCAGGATATTACCATTACCATAGGGCTTTCCTGGTGGCTTAGACGGTAAAAGCCTGCCTGCAGTGTGGGAGACCTGGGTTCGATCCCTGGGTCTGGAAGCTCCCCTAGAGAAGGGAATGGCACCGCACTCCAGTATCCTTGCCTGGAAAATTCCATGGACAGAGGAGCCTGGTGGGCTACAGTCCATGGGGTCGCCAAGAGTTGGACACAAGTTAGCAACTTCACTTTTTTTCTTTCACCACTGGGGGAAACTAGGCAGGTCCCTCAAAAAATCTGTTTATTTCTTGCAACTGCATGTCAATTTACAATTATATCAATAGCAATTTCCATTAAAAAAAAATAAGCATGTTGCTCGATCACTTAAGGCTCCATTCGTCTGTAGGAACCACCTATTTTTTTAGTTTCCCTTCACAATCAGTTCTCAATCCACCACAATGGATCCTATCATTCCACTGAAATGGCTCTTGTCACTCTATCCCTATCTCACTTGATGTCTCACCCTACTGACTGCTCCTTCTGGAATCATTCTTTCCATTTCCTACATCAGGGATCACTCCTTAATCTCCTCTTTGGGATCCTCTTTATCTGCCTATTCTCTTCCTATCAGATCACCTGCCATACTATCTCATTCAGTAATTAACTTCATCAAGTCCCGCAAGGTACTGCAAAGTACTCAACAACTTCTCACATTTAATCATCAATCCTGTTTCTTCAATTCACTCTATCCAGATCTTCATCTTAACAATCCAGCATTATATTCACTCTCTTAGAAACAAACTTGCCTCAGTAATTTCTCTTTCTCTGTCACATCTGCCTTGCAAAGTCCCAATTTCAGTGAGCCATCCTCTCTGCCTACTACATCCCTGTATTTTAGCAGCTGAACACTGTCTGAATAATCACAGTCGTGTTGGCAGGCTTCATTTTAAAGTCAAGGTCATAAATTTCAAATGAGCCCTCTATGTTGCCTGAACATCCCACCTCTTACTTTAATGTTCACATTCCTACTATCCAAAACAACTATTTCACAGCTTTCTCTCCCTCTTCAAAGCTACAAACAAATCCAACATCTAAACTTTCACTCACAAATGATGTTTTTGCCTCATTCACTTGACAAAGCAGGCGCCCTATAGGGAAATGTCCGCGCCTCTCTCTGGGGTAACCACTCCACTTGTGTTCAGTGTCCATCCCATCCCCTCCATCCTTCACAGGGGTCCCCTTCCTCCTGTTATTTACTCCTTTTCTTTCTCATATCTCAAAATTCTCCCCATCTCTCTGATCATCTTCATCAGCAAATAGGTATGCCCTAGCCATTATCCACTTTTTTTTAATCCGTTTACCTCACATCTGCATTCCACCTGCCACCTCATTTCTGATCCACTTCACAACCATATCTCTTGTATAAATGGTCTATAGTCACCATTTTCACTTTTCATCTCTCATTTTTTTCCTCAACTCACTTTAATCTAGTTTCCGTCTCCACCACCCAAGCTACAGAAACTTCTGATAACATTTGTTTTTGGAAAAGATATCAATGACCTTCATGTCATCAAAGTCAGTGCTCTCTTCTCTGATCTTAATTTATTTGACTTTCAGTAAGACTTGACACATCTGACTATTCCATCCATTTTAAACTCTGTTCTTCCCTGGGCTTCGAGAACACTGCACTCTCCTGGTTCTATTTCTATCTCACTGGCCTCTCCTCAATCTATTTTGTAGCCTCCTTTTCTTCTCACCCTAAGTGACCTCATTCAGTCCTATAGCTTTAAATACTGTGTATGTGCTGATGACTCCCAAGCTTACATTTCCACTAATATCCAGTTGCCCACCTGACATCACCATTTGGATGTCCAATAGGTACCTCAAAATCAACATGGTTAGATGCAAACTCATGATTCTTCCTGCAAAAGTCCACTCTCCCAACTCTTCCAGTTGCTTACATAAAAAAGTCTAAGATTGATTTCATTCTTTTTCTCACCACATGTTCAAATCATCCAAAAATCCTTCATACTCTACCTCCAAAAATGTATCCTGAATCTGTCTACTTCCATCCGTCACTAATATTACCATTCTGATCTAATCCAGCATTCCCATTTGGCCTAAAGCAATTGCTTCTGATGTATTTTACTTAGCTTTTATAACTCCCTGCCATCCATTCTCCAGTCACACCAGAGTAATCATTTTTTTAAAAAAAATAAATCAAATTTCCAAAAATGGTCCCTTTACCTTCTATGATGCCCAAGGGGATTTTTCTTTTATATTTACTGTGGGAATATGATTGAGCTCTTTGAGGTAAATCTTGCATTTTACGGAGTGGCCCCTCTGATGGGATCCTCCTGGATTTTATAATGCTCAGACTTGCCTGCACTGAGTCTCCAGCAATTCATCAACCAGCACTGGATCTCACAGCAGATTCTAATCATCAGTCTCTGCCCTGTAATAAACTTAAAAATCCTTGAAAAAGAGAGAGTGGCAAAGATGACAGAGTAGAAGAACTCTAAGCTTACCTCCTCTCACAAACACACCAAAAGAACAACAATCTGCAGAATAGCCATTGTTGAAAAAGTGTGAAATCTACAAGAAAAGACATAAAGAAGGAACCAAACCACATTGAGGAAGGTAGGAGGGGCAGACTTGCAATAGAATTAAATCCCATACTCACTGGGTGGGTGACTCACAACCTGGAGAATAATTATATCACAGAGGTTCTCCCACAGGAGAGTGAGTTCAGAGCCCCACATGAGTGCCGCCCCCCGCTCCCCGCTGCCGCAGCCTGGGGGTCAGGCACCATGAAGAGGAGCCACCAGAGCATTTGGCTTTGAAGACCAGTGGGGCTTAACTGCAGGAGTTCAACAGAATTGGGAGAAATAGATACTTCACTCTTAAAGAGTGCACACAAAATTTCACGTGCACCAGGACTAAGGCAAAAGCAGCAATTTCATAGGTGCCTGAACCAGATCTACTTGCTGGTCTTGGAGGGTATCCTAGGGAGACAGGGCCGGGGGAGCAGCCTATGGCTCACCTGGAGACATACACACTCGGGGTAGACATCCCTGGGATTATTCATCAGCATGAACTCTCCTAGAGGCTGGCATCTTGCACTGAGACCTGGCCTAATCCAATAGCCTATAGGATCCACCTCTGGATGTCTCAGGCAAAACAGCTAACTGGTTGGTGAACAGATACCCACCTGTCAGCAGAGAGGTTGCCTAAAGACTTCCTGAGCCCACAGCTGTCTCTAGACATGCCCCTAAACATGGCCTTACTCACCAGAGGGTCAAGAAGCAGCTCTAACCATCAGTGGGCAGGAACCAGCTCCTTCCACCAAGAAGCCTGCACAAGCCTCTAGACCAGCCTCACCCACCAGGCAGCAGACACCATGAGCAAGAAAACTATGGTCCTGCAGCCTGCAGACTAAATCTGCAAATGCGGACCAGACACTAACATGGGAACCAGATGACCCCTGGCCCTTGGGTGATGAGAGGGGAGTGCACTGAGTTTGCTCAGATTCATGTCCATTGCATTGGTAATGCCATCTAACCATCTCATGCTCTGCCACCTTCTTCTTTATTTGCCTTCAGTCTTTCCCAGCATCACGGTCTTTTCCAGTAAGTCAGCTCTGTACATCACATGGCCAAAGTATTGGAGATTCAGCTTCAGCATCAGCATCAGTCCTTCCAATGAATATTCAGGGTTGATTTCCTTTAGGATTGACTGGTTTGATCTCCTTGCAGTCCAAGGGACTCTCAAGAGTCTTCTCCAGCAGCACAGTTTGAAAGCATCAGCTCATAAAGATGTTCAAATAATTTGGCATGAGAATGGATGCAAAGAGCAAGAAATTAGTACTTTTTAACAAAGAATTAGAAAATACAAAGAACAACCAAAGGAATTAAAGAATACAGTAACTGAAATGAAAAATACATAAGAAGGAATCATCAGCAGACTAAATGAGACAGTGAGCTGGAAGAAAGAGTAGTAGAAATCACTATCACTGAACAGAAAGAGGAAAAAAAGAAAAATGAATTTCCAAACTATATAAACAGCTCATACAACTTAATAACAACAACAAAAATCAACCCAGTCAAAAAATGGGCAGAAGACCTAAATATACATTTCTCCAAAGAAGACATATAGATGGCCAATAGGCACATGAAAAGATGCTCAATACTGCTAAGTATTAGAGAAATGCACATCAAAACTACTCCTCACACTGGTCAGAATGGTCATCATTAAAAAGTTGACAATAAATTCTGGAGTTGGTGTGGAGAAATGGGAACCCTCCTACACTGTTGGTGGGAATGTAAACTCATGCAACCACCATGGAAAATAATATGCGGATTTCTTAAAAAACAACAGAGAAATACCATATGAACCAGCAATCTCACTTCTGGGTATATATCTGGAGAAAACTCCAATTCAAAAAGATACATACACCCCAGTGTTCATAGCAGTATTATTTATAATAGTGAATACATGGAAGCAAACTAAGTGTTAATAAAGAAGATGTGGTGTGTGTGTGTGTGTGTGTGTGTGTGTGTGTGTGTGTATAAAGGGATATTACTCAGCCATAAAATAGAATGAAATAATGTAATTTGAAACAACATGGATGGACCCAGAGCCTAGAGATTATCATACTAAGTGAAGTAAGTCAGAAAGAGAAAGACAAATATCATACCACTTATATGTGAAATCTAAAAATATAAACATTTTTACAGAACAGAAATAGACTCACAGACATAGAAAACAAAGTTATGGTTTCCAAAGTGGATAGTGGGATAGGAAGGGATGAGGAGCTTGGGATGGACATGTACACACTACTATATATAAAATAGACAACCAACAAGGACCTACTGTATAGCACAAGGAATTATATTCAATATCTTGTAATAATCTATTAATATAATGGAAAAGAATCTAAAAAAGAATATATATGTATAACTTTGCTGTGCATCAGAACTAACAACACTGTAAATTAACTATACTTCAATTTTAAAACATGGTTAAAAATCAAATCATTCATTTCCCTACTTAAAATCAACCAGGAACTACCTGAGAGATTTAGAATAAAATCTAAACTCTTTTTCCTACCTACTTTCCCAAGCAGTCCTGTGCAAAAAGTCACAGAGGGATTTCAGCCTCCACTTTTCAGGAAAAAAAATTGGGGGAGAAGGCAAGGGAACTAACATATAAACACCCACTCCATATCTGCATTGGAGAAGACTGTTTTATTTGCAGGAAATTAAAAGCCTTTGGCAGTTCTTTAGCAAGCATGGGTCAATTAGTCTGGCACCTCCAGGGTCTTCCCAGGGGGACTGATTTCCATATTTCCCTAATCTGAAGACCCTGCTTCAAGTGGGCTGGTTTCAGTGGGCCAGAGAAGGTGTTACAGTGAGCCAGAAAACTACCTGCATCCGAGTTTGTTCTAATTCCACCATCTATCTCTTTACTTCATCCACTACTGTCTTTCTCACCAGCTAGTGAACAATCATTCATTATGGCGGTCAGAGGGCAGCACCGACTGAAAGAAACATAATGAAAACCTTGGCTTTCTGGTCCAGCTAGATATGCCACTAACTAGCTGTGTGACTCTGGGCAAGCCACATACCCTCTTGGAGCCTCAATGTACCTGCAACGGTCCATGTTAACACTAAGATTCCACAATCAACTGCTAGCTTTCAAGCTGCAATTCTACTAGCACCAGATCAAAGAGAGGAAATGTAATATATATAAGAAATAATAAAAAATCGTTGGGACTTGCCTCTTTTTCCTTGGAAAAAGTTCATGGTTTATTTAGTCTTTCTTTTGTGAGACAGGGCTTCCATTGTGGCTCAACTGGAAAGAATCTGCCTGAAATGCAGGAGACCTGGGTTCGATCCCTGGGTAGGGAAGATTCCCTGGAGAAGGGAAAGGCTACCCACTCCAATATTCTGGCCTGGAGAATTCCATGGACTGTATAGTCCATGGGGTTGCAAAGAGTTGGATGTGACTGAGCAACTCTCACTTTCACTTTCTTTTGTGAGACAGAGAAATCTTAAGCTCCTGAACCAAACTGCCAATATCTACCCACTTACTAGCTTCCAATTTGCAACAGTTTGAAACTAATTTCTTTAAAGTGGTGGGTCCTGCTTGACTTTTCAAAGCAGAAGATTTTTCCTCATTATTTGCACTGTGAAAATGTTTTAAAAGAAATTAAATGAGGAACGATTAATTGATATTTGAATAAGTTCTTAATCTGCCAGATGGGAGCTCCAGGGATGTGTGGTCTCCAGTGGCCCAGATTTTGCTGCTCAGAGAAAGTACACTGTGCAAACCCGAGCTGCCCTCCCAGTGCCTAAGTAAGGCTTCACAGCTTTTCTGCCTCCATACCCCCTTTTCCTCTCCTGTCTCCTGTCCATTCTCTGTTACTGGTGAATCTATGCTGAAACACTTCCTGTATAGGTTCAGACCCAAAGAGCTAGCCCTTTTCCAATTCACCCACCTTAATGCTCTTTTTTTGTTTGCTTGTTTTCACATCTCTATGCCTTTGTCCTTTGCCTCTGATATCCAGGCTTAGTTCTCTTTCCATCCTCTCAAGTGTAGCTGGTATGGCTTCTCCTCTGGGGCCATAAGTCTTCCTCAAGCCCTCTGCCCTGACCCTTCTGAAAATGAGCAGCAGTGTCACAATAACTTTTTAATTCCCCATTAAGGCCGAGTCCTCCTTATCTCTGTATTGCACAAGGCAAAGTACAGTTGACCCTTGAACAACACGAGTGTGAATGGCACAGGCCCACTTACACATGAATTTTTCTTTTCACTGAACACATAGTACAGCACATGCTACATGACTGGTTGAACCTGCAGATGCAGAACCACGGATACAGCCGGCCAAGTGTCAACTGCTGGGTAGCATTTCGATTCTAGCAGGGTCAGCATTCCTAAGCCCCGAGTTGTTCAAGGGTCATCAGAACTTAATCACTTGTCTATTGAATAAACAAAGCACAAGAATGGATCCTCAAAGCCTAGATTTGCACATGCAGGAAAGTTGTACTTCCTGGACTCTATGGCTAGAATGATGTCAAGGCCTTCCTTCTGTTTGTTACTGTTCATTGGCTGCTCTCTATAGGGAAGTCATTTGCCTCTACCATAGATTGTGGTAATGCATTTGAACTGATGTTGAAAGACTTAGCAGATGTTTTCTACTTAACTGCAATCAAAGGAGGCAGGAACCAGGCTAATGTGGACTGTTGTCCTGGAAGGCTCCCTCGGTGGTCTGAATTGTATTATCTTGATGTCAGCAGCAATACTTTAACTTCTGTACAAAGCAAGATATTTATGAACAGTCAAGCTGGTTTTGTCACTCTAATGACCCTAATTGGAATTCGCCAGTAAAACAAGAAAAAATCTCCGTGAGCATTCGGCTTGAAAAGTGAAATGCAATTAAAAAGGGTTCATTTGTTAGTTGTCTACATTTCTCAACTTATCCCCAGGACATATTTAAAATCTATGAATTTTGACAGGAAAGACATTAGCTTTGATCTGTGGTCTTGATATCAAAATGTTCACCATAGTTAAAATGTTGGCTCATTAAAACTTAATTCACCCTCAGCTCCTCCATTCCTTTCTAAACTCTTCAAATTTATGCAATTTCACCCAAGAGTGATGATGACTTAAGAAATATCCCATGGAATTAATTTTCAGGGGCATAACCTAGACAGTGTATTAAAAAGCAGAGTCATTACTTTCCCAGCAAAGGTCCGTCTAGTCAAAGCTATGGTTTTTCCAGTAGTCATGTATGGATATGAGAGTTGGACTATAAAGAAAGCTGAGTGCAGAAGAATTGATGCTTTTGAACTGTGGTTTTGGAGAAGACTCTTGAGAGTCCATTGGACTGCAAGGAGATCCAACCAGTCCATCCTAAAGGAAATCAGTCCCAAATATTCATTGGAAGGATTGATGGTGAAGCTGAAACTCCAATACTTTGGCCACCTGATGTGAAAAGCTGACTCATTTGAAAAGACCCTGATGCTGGGAAAGATTGAAGGTGGGACTAGAAGGGACAACAAAGGATGAGATGGTTGGATGGCAACACCGATTCAATGGACATGAGTTTGAGCAGGCTCTGGGAGATGGTGAAGGACACAGAAGCCTGGCATGTTGCAGTCCATGGGGTCACAAAGAGTCGGACATGAGTGAGCAACTGAATAAAATAACAACAGGTTGAGTGAAGTTTCTAGTTTCTCACAATCACACCATCTTTCTCCTTCTAAAAGTTCAACCTTCTCTATAAGGGCATGTCTCCTGTGCACAGTAGGACATCTGGTGTAGATTCTGCCTTCTCATTAGTTGTAGCTAATGACAACAATAATCAATAATAATATAATTAACATGCATTGACACAAACGGTATTTCCTATAACTTTTACTATTACATTTTAACATCTCTGTAGGATAAGGGATATTAAACCCTACTGTGTGGATGAAGAAACTGAACATTAAGAGATTTTCAGTATCTTGCCCAAACTGGCAAGTGGTTAGTGGGGGTGGCAGAGACAGGAAACAGACCCATGTCTTTCTTTCCTCAAAACCCAGGCATTTGTTTCTCTCTGACAGGAGCCTCTGACCAAAATGGACTTCTTTATCTCATTTCTGTTTTACAGGTGAGTAAACTGAGTCCTTGAGAAGGTCAATTAACTTGTTCAAGGTCTCATTACAAGAAAGTACTGCAGTAACTTCAAACTCAGTTCTGTCAGCTTCCCAAGTTCATGCTCTCTCTTATACCTCCCTACGTCCATGTTGCACCTCAGTTGACCTGAGACTCATCACATGGGGTGTCAGGACAACCTGGGGCCTGGAGGACACTATGGGTAAGTGGCCATATTTAAAAAGGTCATTTCTCTATTCCTCATGGCTCATTTTGGCCCTGGGCAACCTGATTCCCTGTGGTTCAGAGCACTGTGGGGGGATGTTGAGATTCCTGTGGTAAGTTGAATGTTGATTCCCCCAAAAGATAGGTACATATCCTAATCCCTGAACCTGTGAATAATATCATATTTTAAAAAAGAAGTCCTTACATCTGTGATTAAATTAAAGACCTTGAGATGAGATCATCTTCAATTATCTAGGTGGGGGGGACCCTAAATCCAATTACAAATGTTCTTATAAAAGAAAGACAAGGGTAGAAAAGGAGGTGATAAGGAGATGGAGGCAGGGACTTCCCCAATGGTCCATTGGCCAAGACTCCACGCCGCCAATGCAGGGGGTTCAATCCCTGGTCAGAGAACTAGATCCCACGTGCCACAACTAAAGATCCTGCTCGTCTCAACAGAGATCAAAGATCCCGTGTGCCACAGCTAAGATCCAGCACAGCCAAAAAATAAATAAATAACAAATATTAAAAAAATATGGAGGCAGACATTAAAGTGATGAAGTTACAAACCAAGGAACATCAATGGATGCCCAAAGCCACCCCAAACTAGAAGAGGCAAGGAGCAGATTCTTCCCGAACGCCTGTGGGCATAGTGTGGCCCTGCCAAAACTTGACTTGGGACTTCCAGTTTCCAGAAATGTGAGAGAAGAAAGTTCTGTTAAGTCACCAAGTTTGCAGTCATGTGTGATGGCTGCCACGGGAAAGTAATGCACACCCTGAGTGTGGTTTGAGGTGCTTCCGTCTGGCGATACATACAAGGACAGCTCTGTCTACCTCT
The DNA here is from genome assembly GCF_032452875.1 of Bos javanicus. NCBI lineage: Eukaryota > Metazoa > Chordata > Mammalia > Artiodactyla > Bovidae > Bos > Bos javanicus. The sequence goes on from NC_083897.1 coordinate 22,374,864, forward strand.
AGGACTGAGTATTTTGATCATGAGAAACTCCCAACCAGGAAATTCAGGATGCTTAGAATGCAGGGTACAGGGCAAACTTCTCGCACTGGTGGATGGTGGTGATCAAAGTGGATGGTGACTGGGGCCTAGCAAAGGCACTGTGATTGGAAACACCTGCATTAATACGAGCACCATGAAAATCTTGATAGGCATGCAAGCTAAGGATTCTTACAAACAAGAAATCAATACTGTACAAGATGTACTAACCAGAAACACGAGGGCATCAGTGAGGCTTCAATTAGGACAACCGGTCCTGCCTTTAAACTTCATTTGAAGCTGCACAATGTGGAGAAATGAGTACAGACTGTGCTCTAAAACATTGGATTTGAGTTCTGGTCCTGTTCAAGGTAACAGAGTCATTGAGCTGACAGTGACTAGAAAGTTTCTCACTGAGATATTGTCAGGATTGAGTTAAATAGCACAAGTTTCTATGAAACACCAAACAAGGGCACATTGAGTGGTGGTCGGTGTTCTCTTCAGTCATGAGACCTCAGCCTGCAGCGCTGTCTCTGCCATTCTTTCCTTGAGCTGCTTCAAGAGTAAGAGGCAAGGGAGAGAAGGATGAATTGAGAGAGGAGCATTAGCATATATACACTATCATGTGTGAAGTGCAGAGATACGGGGAAGCTGCTATATAACACAGGGAGCCCAGCCTGGCATTCTGGGGTGACCTAGAGGGGCAGGGTTCTGCGAGGGGAGGAAGGCCCAAGAGGGCATGGATATATGTATAATTTTGACTGATTCAATGTATGGCAGAAATCAGCATATGGTAAAGCAATTATCCTCCAATTAAATAAACAATTAATTAATTTTTTAAAAACAAGAGTAAGAAGCAAGATCTATCCTCATGTCCACTGCTCTAACCTAAATGTAAGATGATGGCTCAAAGCAAGAGCCTCCCTTCCATACTGAACCCAAGTCTCAAATGGTGAAATGCAATGGACATTTCCCTTGGACTTCAAGGAGATCAAACCAGTCAATCCTAAAGGAAATCAGTCCTGAATATTCATTGGAAGGACTGATGCTGAAGCTCCAATACTTTGGCCACTTGATGTGAAGAACTGACTCATTGGAAAAGACCCTGATGATGGGAAAGATTGAAGGTGGGAGAAGGCTACGACAGAGGATGAGATGGTTGGATGGCATCATCGACTCAATGGACATAAGCAAACTCTGGGAGATAGTGAAGGACAGGGAACCCTGGCGTGCTGCAGTCCATGGGGTTGCAAAGAGATGGACATGACTTAGCAACTGAACAACAACAACAAATGGATGGACATCACAGCTCTGAAAGAGCAGATGGTTCCTCACTTTATCTGCTTTTTGTTTCTCAGATCTTGTAGCTGAATTCCCTGGGTGAGCTAGGTGACTGTTCCCAACCATTATGTATTGGTAACGTAGATTAAAATTTTGGTCACATTTATTAAAAGAACGATTCACAGAGTTTACATTTTTAAAAATGAAATCAACAATACCATACAAGCTACCACCACAGCTACCGGGCTAGATTCAGTCATGACATTTTGTGCTGGCAGTGATTTGAGTGGCTGGAAAGAGTGGATGATGCAAGGGACATGGCATTAGGAATAATTACTTTCTATGAAGTCAAACTTTATTTCCATTGTGACATCAAATGACTGAATTCATTTTCATCTGTTATGCTCAGCTCTCGGGCCTTACCTGGAGCCTTGTGTGTCAGATTCTTTTAGAGGTGTTAGCAGTGAGATCTGTCAGCATGACAAGTGGTCTCTTTTATTCCTACTGTTCAGTGTTCCTCGTTCTGGGATTCTGACAACTGAGAAAACTCCTGTAACTTCTTAATTAATCATGGGAAGCCTCAGAGGTGAAGAAACTGACCTGTTGCTCAAAAGGCAATAATTTTGTTTTAAAATATTCACCAGGGAAAGAAGAGCACAGCCTGAAGTAAGCAAAATTTCTCCATTCTACCAAGTCACAACTTAACTCTGCGGTAGTGGATCAGTCATTTAAAGGAGAAAAAACCAGAATGATAAATAATTCCAGCCATGCATGTGTTTGTCCTCAACTGAAGAGGTATTCTGACATTTTCTGCTGGGCTTGATATCTTAGAGTTTCTTTGCAGAAGTGCACGGGAAATGAAACTCAGACAATCCAAGTGCGGTTTTCTTCATTCTATTGGGAATTCTCTTTACAACTACAAACACAGGGTGTAGGAAGGATCAAGTTATTCCCTTAAGAAGCTAAAATGTAGGTGGAATGGAGCCAAATTAATTAACTCCTACATAGGTTTAAGTTATTTATAAATGTGAGAAATAAGCACAGCCTCGATTTCCAAGTGCCTGTAGCTAGCACCCTTTATGAACCACTAAAAACGCCCTAATCGTCATTTGTACACTGGAGGAATTTTGGTTTAGCCAAGTCAGTTTTGCCTTCCCCACTTATTTTTCACACAATAGGATCTGGCAAAGATGCCGGAGTCCTAAAATAAATACAATGAATCTAGGCTGGTTTGTACCATGAGTTATTTCTGTCAGTAACTGACAGACCCACTTTGAATCATCAAGATCCATCCAAACTGAATGGCTGTCAAGGGGTCTTGGCAGATAACACATGAATGGCAGGTTTTGAGCAGGTAAAGCCTCAGGAACACAAACACTCTTGTTGTAAGACACGTTACACATGTTTTGACTTATGTTTGGGAATATACAACCTGCGTTGTAAAGACACACAGGGAATGATTCTTTTCATAGACATGGCACACATAAGGGTCCTATTCCAATCGAGTTCAGAAAGCCTTTGTAGAGGCGAAAAGACTTATAGAACCAGACTAGACCAGACAAATTTATTGTCCAAATCAGAACATGTTTAAAGATGAAATGAGGAGCTATTACTGCATGAAGACCTAGCTCTAAGGCATGGGAAGGGCACTGCTAATATTATAACTGATACTGGCAATAGAGACAAAACATCTTGCATGATGCCTGGCACCTAGAAAAGTTCAATAAAGGTTTGCTGAATGAATAAATTAAGGAAGTAAAATCGGATCACTTGACTTCTCCAAAGTCTTTTAGTTACAGATCCACTGAGGTTCTTATATCATTATTAAGGACTTGGTGGTGGCCATGGCTTTGATTAGCTTTTGTTATAATAAAACAAGAGAATGGGAGATGCAAGCACCAAACCCAGTGGCTTTGTGTCAGCTTACACCCTCTTGGATCTTTTGAAGAACACAACATTGTTGGCCACCACTCTCTTCCCTTGGTTTCTGTGACACTGTGCTGTCCTGGTGCTCATCTTACTTTTCTGACCATTGCTCCCTGTACTCCTTTACTAGCTTCTCTTTTGTCTTTTTTTTCCTCTGCCCTACAACCAGGTATTCACAGGGGAGCCATCTCTGACTCTTTGCCCTCTCTTTTTACCTATGTTCCCTAGTGGTCTCATCTACTCTGTGTTCTCCTCACACAATTCTGCAATTTTGGCCTGTATCCAAAGCATCAATTCTGCAATGCAAGGTTGCACCTGCACCTAAGAGTCATCTTTTTGAAACAGAACTCAACATCTTAAATCAACTCTTCCTTCTGCTGTCTTTCTGTGAAAGGTCCCATTTGTCAAGGGACCAAGGCTTGAAGCCTTAAGCTCATCACTTTTCCTTCCCTCTCTCTGAGCCATACAACCAGGACAGCACCAGTTTCTCCTGGACCTGTTTACCAACTTACTCCTACATTTGCTCAACTCTAAATGCAATTACCTTCCTTTAGGTCTACTCTCTATTTCTTGCTACAGTGTATCTACCTCCTAATTAGCATTTCTGCCTTCATTGCAAACTTCCCAATCCAAATCACTAGGGTTTGAAGTTTCCTCCATTTAGATGTCAAGGCATGATGTATCTTAGCTGCATAACTGCGACTGCTGAAAGCAAGAAGGGTGGTTCAGAGGCAATCCAAGCACTAGAGAAAGTGAACACAAATCTCCATAAACCCTTCAAAGAGTTGAAAGGGCAGGTAGGAGACATAGGATTGGAAGAAATATTGAAATAGAAACTTAATATTAGAGTGTGTGCTAAGTTAATTCAGTCATGCCTGACTCTTTGCGACCCTATGGACCAGAGCCTGGCTATCAGGTTCCTCTGTCCATGGGATTCTCCAGGAAAGAATACTGGAGTGGGTTGCCATGCCTTCCTCCAGGGGATCTTCCCCACCTAGGGATTTAACCCTCATCTCTTACATCTCCTGCATTGTCAAGCGGGCTTTTTGCTACTAGCACCACCTGGGAAAGGTTAACAAACACGTCATACTACCTAAAGTTATCATGAATCATTTGAGAGTAAAAAGAAAGACTCATAATAATTACTTGTTGATACCAATGAAATGGAAAGGCAGATATTTCAAGTATGAGCAAAATTAATGTTAGATGTCAAGCTGATGTGGGTTTCTGTATGTTATATAAAAACGAATTAGTATACGTATAGTTTCCTATACATTTAAGTTTAAATAAACACACTTGGATGTGGATAACAAAAACCATATATGGTGACTCTGGGGAAATAAATATACAAAGTAATATCAGATGCCAAGTTATTTTCAGATCTTGCTGTCTCAGGAAACCTCTTTACCTCCTGTCCTTAAAATCTTTCGAAATTCTTCACTATATTTTCAGATACTTGATACATTCCATGTGAAATAAAGTGAATTGATATAACAGCATAAAATATGTGATAAAAATAAGCACACACGTACACTGAAGAAGAAATTTAAATATTAAAATGTCTGATGCTTTTTGGCTAATTGAATGGCTGGATGCATTTTTTAAAATGCAATATTTGACTGGATTTGTGATCCAGCAATCTAAAGTAGGGGCATAGGGGTGGAGGAATCCGTTAGGGGCAACAATCTAATTAGTCCTATGCTCAATGGTTGGAATGAAAAACAAATTAAAATTTCATGATTCAGAAATGTGTAGAGCAAGTTTAATTCTGCAGGTGTTAGGGCCTAAGCACTGCTAATCCTCCAGGGCAAGGGGAATGTGGGGGCACTATTAGAAATCTGGGCTGGTTGATGATCAGAATAAAAAAGTCTGTGAACTTTGCCCATTTCTGTGACTCCCAGATGAAGCACAGTGCTTGGCACATAGTGGGTACTCAATAAACAGCTATTAATGAGTAAATAGAAAAAAAGATAATGAAAAAAGATCCTTAAATAACAATACTTTCCTCCAAATACTCTATTAATTATTTCATTCTATGGTGAATATTGGATCTCTACTTCTCCTGCTCATCTTACTATAGTCATTGTTGTGACTATTGAGGGTTTATTCTCCCCTTAACACTCACATTTTTCTTGCTAGATGACCTACCCAATCATTAAAATTAACATGTTCTTCGGTTGACTAGAAGTAAGAAAACAATTCTGAAGAAGATTGCCCAACTGAACAAAGGAATATAGTTAAATTAAGAGTGGAAAATCCCATGGACAGAGAAGCCTGGAGGGCTACAGTCGCAAAGGGTTGGATACGACTGAAGTGACTTGGCACATTTAGAATAGCGAACTTCAAACTTTATGTGAATGAAACCATAGATAAACCTCTTAGAAATGTAATCACGGAGCTGGCAGCTGGTATGGGGAGGGGGCCTTTAGTCTCATCCTGAATACATCTGCCTGCTAACTTCATCCTCTCTCTCCTAATATGCCAGAGTTCAGAATCCTAGGATTCTGAAAGGCAGAGTTTGAAAACTAGTGCCCTAGGACATGCCTGCAGCAAGGGTAGAGAAGGGAAGCCGAGTTCAAACTGAGGGGGAGGATATGTGGCGGGAATCTGGAGCTGGACAACAATAGATTGACTTGAAAGAATGTATCACAAGATGAAATGAGCATGAGCTATGATCAGATTATGGCGGCTTCCTGGAATAGCGTAGCTATTGGTGGCAGCTGCCTTAGCAGAAACACACCACCTGCTGGCTATACTCAGAGTGCACAGGGCTGGCCCTGTCAACACGTCTAAGTGTGGAAAGTGCTTTCCTCCCCATGTGCTGTCCCATTGGCACACCTGTACTTCCTTCCAAAGCTTTTCTACCTGGGAAACCGAGTTGATACTACTCTGTGGAAATTATTCTGCGTCCTGGTCCAAGCAGAGAGTGTAATCCCAGGGGGAGGTGGTTGTCTCTGGTGCTCAAGACAGGCCACGAAGGGAACAGAGAACTGAGAGTCTCTGGAAGTCACGTGCCCTGCTGCACTCCACTGTCCACATCCCTTAACCAGGAGCAAAGACTTTGGCAAAACTGGGGCATTTCCACCCCAAAGCCAAATGGAGCACAGCACCCAGGGTACTCTGAGGAAATGTCAAAGTCATCAAATCAAGCCACGTCAAAGCATACCCTCACAAAGAATGAAGGCCACACTATATTTTAGAAGACCTTTGAATGTTTACAACCTTTCTCTCTCCCTGGGCATAGCATTGAGGGCCCAGAGCAAATGCCACCTCGTGCGGGAAGCCTTCGTCCACTGCAGTCTTCAAAGATCTGATCTCTCATTTCTCAGGCCTTCTTTTGCACTGACCATTTCTATCACATTTCATTCCAATTGTGTACTTTTGCTTAATGAGTTATTCTAAGATGATTTTCTGCCTCCCAAACCAGACTAGAGGGTCCTTTAGGACAGACACTATATAATATATAATAATCACTTAGCTCTAGGCCCAACTTCTAGAAATCAACCACCTAGCCAAGAGCTGTGAGCAATCAATAGCTTTGGTACTGACTTGTTTCTTTATTACCACATTCATAAAGCCATCGGCACACTGACTGTCTTCACCTCCATGTTTAGCGGACATCTCAAAACTGACACGATCATAGAAGGACACGAGATTTCTAACCCCACCACGACTCCATCCTGATTTTTCCCCAGTATTCCCTATCTCGATAGATAGCAGCACCACTCAGTTGTTGAGCTCCCAAACTTAAAATTAATCCTTTATTCTTGTCTCTCCATCATCTTCTATATTCAATCCATCAGTAAATCTCACTCATTCTACCTATAAAATCTATTTCAAATTCAACCACTTTCATCATCTCCAGGATAAATCTAGAGTCTACACCAAACCACCATCATCTCCTGGCTATACTGTGCTCACATCCTCCTAACTGAGCTCTCAGCTTCTGCTGTTGTGCCATTCGGAGTTCAAGAAATGAACAGACATTCCTTGTTTTTTGATAGGATGACTTGATAGTATAAAGATGTCACTTAATTTATAAGTCTAACTTATAGTGTTAAATTATAAATTTAATATAATCCTACTTAAAATGGCAAGTTTTTAAATAGTTAGATGAACTGTCACTGACCCTCACATGGAAAAATTAACAAGTCATGGAAATACAAAACTGAAAAACTATGAGCAGGTACCAGTCCTACCAGAAATTAAAACATACTACAAAGCCTCTATAACTGAACAGGTGTGGTGAAAGTGAAAGTGAAGTCGCTCAGTCGTGTCCAACTCTTTGCAACCCCATGGACTGTAGCCTACCAGGCTCCTCAGTCCACGGAATTTTCCAGGCAAGAGTACTGGAGTGGGTTGCCATTTCCTTCTCCAGGGGTACTAGCACATTATTTAGAGATCAGGGGGAAAAAACAGAAAGTTTAGAAATAAGTTCAAGTAAATATGGAACTTTAGTATATGAGAAAGATCATATCTTGAATAAGCAGAGAAAGATAAACTTTTTTGATAGATGGCACAGGGAAAAAGGTTAACCAATTGGAAAAAGAAAATTAGATCCACACATCACACAATACCTAAGAACAAATTCTAAATGGATCAGGGATCTAATGTAAAGTGAAACCATACAAGCACTAGAAGAAAATATGGGTGAATTCCTCTTTAATCTGGATGTAGTAATAGATTTTTTAACTAGAAATCCAAATCCAGATACAGTAAAACACATGACTTTCAAATCTCACCTTATAATAATAACTTTTTAAATGAATGCACATCAATAAATACCATAAACAGAACAAAAAGGTAACTGACAAACCAGGAAAAATATCTGTAACATGTATGACACATAAATGTCTAATATCTCTAATGCAAAATACTTCTTAAAATTTAAAGGAAAATAAAACATAAATCCCAGATAGAGAAATGGCCAAAAATATGAATAACTCACACCAAACTAGATATAAAAATGGTCTTTAAGCTTATCACAAAAAATCACCCTCACTCATAATAAATGATATGTTAGTGAAAATTACATTAATAATCCATTTCTCACCTATCAGATTGGCAAAAATGAAAGACTATAGCACTCTTTGAAGGTGTGGCTGTGGAGAAACAGGCACTCTCATATACTGTTGGTGCGAATGTAAACTGGTTCAGTTCTTGGGAAGGGAATTTGGCACTATTTAACCAAATTATATATGTACTTACCTTTTGACTCAGCAATCCCACTTACCATGATTTACTCTGAACATCTATCTTTAATAATATGAAAATATGTATGTACAAGATTGTTTATCACAGCACTGCAATGGCAAAAATAGGAAAACAGTGATATACTATACACTTCCGTTCTTGTGATTTCTCTTTAAGTCCAAAATCATGTCAGAAGTAAGAGAAAAGATTCTTTTTCCTCTAAAGAAGCCTTCACAAATTTATCAGAAGAATTTTCAGACCTCCTTTTTCATAGTATCCATCTCACATTGCATTTTCAAAATAGAGAATCAAGGCTTTAAATGTGTAAGAGAACAGAATATTTAACAAATCATTAATCACACTGTTGTAGTTCTCCCCAGACTGACAATAAATTTTGTAAAAAGTCAGCCAATCAGTCAACACCATTCATCTTGAGAATTCCTACTGCATGGAGAGTACTCCAGGAGGTCCTATGTCACATTACTGTAGAAGTGATGGAGGTCATTCTGCTTATTCTTCCATGTCTCCCTAAAGCTGGTCATTGAGTACATTTCAGTCTGGTTACTAGGACACAGGCCAGGGTGGTTAGAGAATGACTGCAAACGCTGGATTTTCATTCTTACCTATGGAAAGGAAGATAGTCCGCTGGTCCTTATTCCCTTATTTACCTACAGTTCAATGTCCTCAGCAAGGGTCCATAGAGATTCTGAACTTGCTTCATTTGAAATTAAAAGAGCAACCTGAAGAGAACTGGTTCTTAATTCCCTTTAGAATCCATAGGCCACCTATGGATTTCTGTCTTCTGCATACATTGGCAGGCTGAATTTTATAAGATTTTGCCACTTCTCTGTAGGGAGCAGGTATATTTTCCTCCCTAAAGAAATGTCCGGGTATGAGAGATACTGTAGAGGAAATATGTAGAGGACTGGATGGGAAATTAGGACAGTTAGAACCACAAAGGTTTCTTCCCACTCAAAGATGGCATGATTATGTGGTTTAATTCCTTTGAAAATTTTCTGATCCTTCAAGATGTAATTATATGTGTTGCCTTTGTGCCTCCTCCTGTTTTGTACTTAGGCCAGTGGATTAAAATTAAAGATGTACATGTTTGTCTACAAGGAGCTTTGGCAAACTTCTGCTGGAAAGAATCAAATAGGTTTTGTGGGCTACATAGCCTGGGTGGCAACTATTCAATTCGGCTATAGTAGTGCAAAAGTAGCCAGAGACAACATGAAAATGAGGGGCGTTGGCTCTATTCAAATAAAATTTTATTCACAAAAAGAGATGATGGATGGGATTTGATCTGAGGGCCATAATTTGCTGACCCTGGTGTATGACATTTAAGACAGAGGCCATGTCCTAAATCCTGACGTTCCCAGTTCTAGTACAATAGCTGGAAACTTCTAAGGTAACCAATAACCAGTTGCTGAATGAGTTCATGGTTGACCACAGGGTGAGATTGTGTGGTTATGCTTAGAAATTTCAAAGTACCTGTTTCTCATAGAGTGTGAAGTACAGAGATAACCTCAATTATAATTGTAATCCAATCATTACTATAATGTTCGAATAACATCTACAACATTCCTAACAAGTCGTTGTCCATTTCTACTTAAATATGGAAATTATCACTCTGTGACAACCTAGAAGGGTGGGATGGGATTGGCAGTGGAAGGCAGGTTCAAGACAGAGGGGACAGCAGGGCTTACCTGGTGGCTCAGATGGTAAAGAATCCGCCTGCAATGCAGGAGACCAGGGTTCAATTGCTGGGTCAGGAAGATCCCATGGAGAAGGGAATGGCAACCCACCTCAGTATTCTTGCCTGGAGAATCCCATGGACAGAGGAGCCTGGTGGGCTACAGTCCATGGGGTCACAAAGAGCTGGACATGACTGAGTGACTAACACTTTTACTTTCATGTTAGATTCACATTGTTGTGTAGCAGAAACCAACACAACATTGTAAAGCAATGATCCTCCAATTAAAAGTTTAAAAAACTGGAAATTCCCCATGTCTTAGGGTATCCCAATTCATTTTAGGAAGGTAATGTCCAGTTGAAACAATTTCTTCTATTGAACCAAAATCTGTCTCCTTGAATAGGTCCTGGCACCTCCTAATCACTCAAAATCATAAACTATGGGCCAGAAAGGACCTTAGATTTCACCTAGCCCAAGTTCTTCAGATTACAGATAAGAAATTCAGGCTAAGGGAGATCTAGAGAGTTCCTCACAGTAGCCCAGACTGTCAGCAGCAGAACTCTGAAAGAGCCAATTTCATGTGTGCTGGTATCCCTGGCTAGATTTACCACAGATTTGGAATAAAAAAAAAATCATCTTGGGGTACTTTTGTAGTGCATGCTCAGTCGTTCAGTTGTGATGGACTCTTTGTGACCCCTTAGACAGTAGCCAGCCAGGCTCCTCTGTCCAAGGGGTTCTCCAGGCTAGAACATCGGACAGGGTTGCCATCTTCTTCTCCAGGGGATCTTCCCGACCCAGGGATCGAACCTGCATCTCCTGAATATTAAAATTGACCAGGAATATAGATGAGGTCATGTGGGCAAGTTGTTTAACCTCTCCGGGTTAAATTAGATGACTTCTTGAGTCCCTTTACACTCTAGGATTCATCCTCTATATGAAAAAGGCAGAATATTTCAAAGCACAGTATAGGGATGTTGTTACAAAAAGCCTAATATTGTTCATGCCAGAAAATACCACAGTTTCTGTAAGTGGTTCAGACCATGGGCACCAGAGACTTGGGTTCAACTCCCAGATCTGCCATTTACTTGTTATGTGACCTGAGTGCAAGGCATTTAGTCTTTTCGAGGTGCAGTATTCTTATCTGTAAGTTAAGAATAAAAGCACCTACCTCACGGGGTTATGAGGATAAGAAATGAGTTATATAAACAAGAAATATAGATGATATTGTGAAACAAAATTCATATTATATGGCAAGGCAAGAAAAAAATTAAACATAAAAATTCTTCCGTGGTCTTTGGTCTCCCCTCTACCCCTACCGTGCATTGTGTATCTGAATTATGCATCAAGCAAACCTCTCCCATTGGGAGTTATACCTGTTCAACCATAAAGAGCAACAGTTTCCTAGCAGCAACAAGACAACTCCTTATAGATAATATTCCTTCTTGATCTTGTAAGGGGCCGCATGACTCACCACGATGGTGCTTAGATATGGAGTATGTAAACTGTCAATAATACATCATTTATTGTACAGTCCTCTGTCTGAAAAAAACTTCTGTGACTGTGCCTTGACTTCTAACCTGCAGGACAGTTCTCAGAGCTTTCTGAGATGCTCTTCCCAGGTTATAATCCTCAAATTTAGCTCCAATAAAATTTTCTATTCCTTTCTTAGGTTGACTGATTAATTTTTCGTTAACAGTATACAGTTGAGCTCAATAAGTGAAATCTCTCATTAACGTAAGAATTCTGAAAAAGCAAACTAGAAGATGCAACTATAAGACTAGGTGTGAGGGTTGGTGTGGATCATGAATGTCTCTAGTCATTCTCAAGTGGAAAGTCATCCTAGAAATGGAATGCCGGCCCCTCCATCTTTGTCCTCATGTCATAAAGCCTCCAGAACTTTCAACAAGATGTCTAGTTCTTCATTCATAGAGCTCAAATGGGAAACTGTCTCCAATGTTGGCTTTCAGAATTCTAGTTTTACAATGCAATATGAGAAGTGATGAACATGTGGGGTTTTTTTTTGGTGTTACTACAGAATTATGAAAGTGTTATCGATGACCAACAATTTCATCCCCCAAACGGGAAACTTTTAATAATGGAGGCTGACTCTAAGTAATGTGTAAACTTGTGCATATTCTGCTCAGTTCTTGATTGTCTACAAAGAAAAATAGCTTCTTTTATTAAAAAAAAATCTATCTCATGTTAAGAATATTCATTACAAAACTACATATTATATTCACACGTATTTCAAGTAATAACTTGAAGGTGGAATAATATAATTTACACTAAAGACTCAGAAAAGAACACTAACAAGTCAGGTGAAGTGTCTTATCCAAAGTAGTCAATTAGGCCGAAGATCAAGCCAAGACTTGAATTCACAGCTTCTGCCACTTCTCTGTGTTGGAGGCACTCAACTTATAAGGATTAATCACTTTGTGTCCTTGGGAAACAAGTTAAATCAAATAGAAACTGAAGTACGAATGGTAGGTGGTACATCATATTTTTAAAAAAAGAATGAAGGAGGTAAAAGAAAAATTGCTTTATTCAAGCAAACAGTTATAAAGTGACAATTGGGTAGATACTGTAAAGAATTCTAAACAGGTAGCAGAAAGGATTTTCTATCCTCAAAAATCTTCTCAATTTCAGACAAAAACATCAACTTTCACTCAACTCAGTAATTCAATTTCATTCAATTAATTTACTGTTCAATCACAGAAACATTTACAGAGGACTTGCCACGTGTCTGGTGCTGTCCTAGGACAAGGAAGATGACGAACACAGAACCCCCAAGCTATAGGACAGAGGTAGGGAAAGTTTTCCTGCAAAACACCAGATAATAAATATTTTAGCCTTTGTGGGTCATTCATTCTTTACTGCAACAAACAATTGCAATAAACTAAATAAAGTAGAGAGCTGAAGAAACACTATCACTGGAGCAAGAAGACAGCAATGGACAATGCATAAATGAATGAGCACAGTTGTGTTCAAAACTGAAAACTGTTTTAAATCAGTGGGTCTTAACAGGGAGTGTTTCCCCCCCACAAAGTCACTTCTTACATCAGGGGCACGCTGGGGAAAGGGGTGGCCTATTACCTGCATGCCAAGGGCAAGAGATGAAGGACTCTGCTAAACATTGTTCGTTATTCAACTGCTAAGTTGTGTCCAACTCTTTGGAACCCCCATGGGCTGCAGCATGCCAAGCTTCCCTGTCCTTCACCATCTCCTAGAGCTGCTCAAACTCAGTCCTGAATATTCATTGGAAGGACTGATTCTGAAGCTGAAACTCCAATAATTTGGCCACCTGATGCAATGAACTGATTCATTTGAAAAGACCCTGATGCTGGGAAAGATTGAAGGTGGGAGGAGAACGGGACAACAGAAGATGAGATGATTGGATGGCATCACCGACTTGATGGACATGAGTTTGAGTAAGCTCCGGGAGTTGGTGATGGACAGGGAAGCCTGGTGTGCTGCAGTCCATGGGATCACAAAGAGTCAGACACGACTGAGTGACTGAACTGAACTGAAGGTAAAAAAGTAAAAAACGGCAAGAAAAAACTGGTCAATGGCTAACCTAGATATCCTAATCACTTTGTTCAAGACAGACATGTAGACAGCATTGAAATGATTCAAACAAAGATCAAAGAAGACAGACATATTTGGATAAACTGACTTTTTAGGTCACTTCTAAACCTGAGGTTGCCAAGAAGAAAAGAATAAAGAAAACTCACTTGTGGAAGAAGGAGTCTGATCTCTTCATAGGAAAAGCAAAGGTCTTTAGCATATCTGTAGCCAATGCCCAAGATACAAACAAACAACCAGCTGTCACAAGATTGTGAATTTCTAAAGTAAGTAACAATCCAGTCCCTTGGCCAAGGGAGCTCTGACTGCTTCCTCCTTCCTCAATCAATGTCTTGCCTACCAGCACCCAAATCCTGACCCTCGCAATGGGATTGACCCTGAGCCAATCAGATTCTCTTCTTGTCTGAAACACTTGCTAAGTGCTGAAGGCAAACTTTGCATCCTAGAAGGAGGAAGTTGATGATAATTACTGACTTTGCTAAGCGGCCTCATACACACTGAACAGGGAAGATGGCAGCTTTGTCTTTCAAATGGATGAGAAATCACTAAAATCATTCATGCCCTCGGGAAGGTGAAAGAAGAGTAGCTGAGAAGGGATTCTGCTTACAAGAGCCAATTATTTTTTAAGAGGCTACCTCCCCCTTTTAATCAAGAAGTTAAAAGTTTTGACTTTATAGCATTGATGGGAACAGAAAGGATGGAACCGAATATTGTATTAATTTTCTATCTTTAGAATGCTTAAGAAAGGAGCATTGCTATTTAATACCTTTGAAAGTACAAAAAGAACAATCTCCAATAATGTGATAAAAATAAATTGGTTGAAGTGACCAACTGGTGGGCAGTGTCACGAGGCCATAGTAGCCTGTACTAAGTACCCAGGCATTGGATATACGAAGCTTAACTTACCCTAGTCCATGAAGAGTTCCAAGTGGGGCAGGATGGAAAAGGAGGTCAATAATGAACATACCATGTGGGACAGTACATGTAAAACTATGGGATGACCAACTCTGCCCATACTATGAGAATGATGAAAACATTACTGATCAAAGTGCACCATTCTAGGACTTGGGGAGAAAAGCGAAAGGCAGAGAAAGTAGAATGAACAACATGAACAGAATCATGAGGAATGAAAGTTCTCAGCATGACTGGGGAATAGGAAGTAGGCCAGCAGGCCTGGAACAAGGGTGGGGGATGCTGAAAGGAAATGAAACTGGGAAAGAGTTAGGATACATTTGAAATATATTAAACACTGTTACAAAGGATGGGACAGGAGATTACAGAATCCAAACTTATATTTGGAGAAATAAAGGGCACCTGGAACAACAGACTGGTTCCAAATAGGAAAAAGAGTTCGTCAAGGCTGTATATTGTCACCCTGTTTATTTAACTTCTATGCAGAGTACATCATGAGAAACGCTGGGCTGGAAGAAGCACAAGCTGGAATCAAGATTGCCGGGAGAAATATCAATAATCTCAGATATGCAGATGACACCACCCTTATGGCAGAAAGTGAAGAGGAACTAAAAAGCCTCTTGAAGAAAGTGAAAGTGGAGAGTGAAAAAGTTGGCTTAAAGCTCAACATTCAGAATACTAAGATCATGGCATCCGGACCCATCACTTCATGGCAAATAGATGGGGAAACAGTGGAAACAGTGTCAGACTTTATTTGGGGGGCTCCAAAATCACTGCAGATGGTGACTGCAGCCATGAAATTAAAAGACACTTACTGCTTGGAAGGAAAGTTATGACCAACCTAGATAGCATATTCAAAAGCAGAGACATTACTTTGCCAACAAAGGTTCGTCTAGTCAAGGCTATGGTTTTTCCTGTGGTCATGTATGGATGTGAGAGTTGGACTGTGAAGAAGGCTGAGCACCGAAGTATTGATGTTTTTGAACTGTGGTGTTGGAGAAGACTCTTGAGAGTCCCTTGGACTGCAAGGAGATCCAACCAGTCCATTCTGAAGGAGATCAGCCCTGGGATTTCTTTGGAAGGAATGATGCTAAAGCTGAAACTCCAGTAGTTTGGCCACCTCATGCGAAGAGTTGACTCATTGGAAAAGACTCTGATGCTGGGAGGGATTGGGGCCAAGAGGAGAAGGGGACAACAGAGGATGAGATGGCTGGATGGCATCACTGACTCGATGGACGTGAGTCTCAGTGAACTCCGGGAGTTGGTGATGGACAGGGAGGCCTGGCGTGCTGCGATTCATGGGGTCGCAAAGAGTCGGACACGACTGAGTGACTGATCTGCTCTGATCTGATCTGAAGACATTTCAGTTCAGTTCCCCATATGATTATTTCTACTACTACTATAAGTACAATAAACAATATCATGACTACAAAGGTCACCGTTTTTGAGCACCGGATTCTAGATTTGCTTACAAGTTTGAAGGTGCAGAGGAGGGAAGCTAAGGGGATTCACCTGGAGTTTCTTCTGCAGTGTTCAGAGTTCCTCTGCTAAGTAATTGAGATGGTTAACTTTATGTGTCAATTTGACTGGGCTAAGGGATTCTCAGATTGCTGGTAAAACCTGATTCCTAAGTGCATCTGTAAAAGTGTTTCTGGAAGACATTAGCTTGTGAATCAACAAACTGAGTAAAGAAGATTGCCCTCCCCAATGTCCATGGGCATCATCCAATCCATCAAGGGCCCGAATAGAGCAAACAGGCCAAGGAAGGGCAAGTGTGCTCTCGGATGCTGGGATATGAGTCTTCTCCGGCCCTCCTATGCTGGCGCATGGTTCTCAAGCCTTCGAGTCTAACAGGGACCTACAGCACCCCCCATGCACACTGATTTTGGGCCTTTGCACCCAGATTGAGACTTCTACCATTGGTTCCCCTGGTTCTTAGGCATTCAAGTGTGGTCTGAATTACACCATGAGCTTGCGTGGTTCTGCAGCCTGTAAATAGATGGCAGATTATGAGTCCTGGCTTTCATATCACACAAGCCAATTCTTATTATCTGTGTGTGTGTGTGTGTGTGTGTATGTGTGTGTGTGTATGTGTGTGTTTCTCTGGAGGGTGATACAGTAGACTTCAGATGGGGCAGTGGCCTGAGACCCGTGGCATGTTAAGGACATCCGCTGTGGGAGATGAAAATGGGAGACAATATGATACATAACTGACCCAATGATGTCACTGCCAAGGCTGTGTATCCTGGATGCTCTTTTTCTACTCACTTTCCAGTGTAAAGAATTAATAGGTGAAATTCTTCTCTTATTATGTACCAGAGTATAAATAATCCAAAAAAATTTAAAAATGACCAGTGATGCTACTTTTTTGTAAAAACTGACTTTATGAAGGTCAAAATTTAAGAGATAATAGAAGACACATAATAAAAACTTATTCTTAGTGATAAAAAGTACCTCTTAAAAGTGGATCTGCATCAAAGATCTTGGTCATTAATACAAGGTATTGCCCATACTCTGCCTAAGAGTCCATAATATGGTAACATGTGGCTTTGAAAGAGACAGGATCAGAAGTGATTAGGATTTTCCATGTTAAAAAACCTCTAACTCACATCCTTTCCTTCTCTTATCCTGGAGCTTTACAATCCCTAAGGAAAAGAAATGTTGTCATTCTGCTTCGGTAAGCAGACTATTACCTCTTGCTGTAAGGGAATTATACACCCTACTCAATTTGGGCTCAAACATTTTCTCCTTTTGTGCATTTCCTCCAACACACAGGCAGCTCCCAATCTATTTCTTATGCAGATAGCACACTAGCTGAAGTAGTTGAGGAAAGCCTTCCTTTAAAGAGGATGATTTTTGGTCCACTGAAAAAGACCATGGGAGATCAGGCTTGTCAATTCACTCATCTCCTCTTTTACCCATCACTTCAGGATCTCAGTTAAGAGTGATAAATGTGGTAGTGAAAGTGATTGTTTTGGTGGGCTTATGGGTTGCTCATTAGGAGCAATATATACACAGAAGTTAAGGGTAATACTCTTTGGAGTCAGATCAGGGTTCAAATCCCAGCTCCACAATTTACTAGCTAGTTGACCTGGGGCACATAAATTCAAATTCATGCACCAAGTCTCCATTCTTACATCTCAAAATTAGGGGTAAATAATAATATCAAACACATGATACTGTTGGGAGGATTACAAAGATAATGCATGTAAAGCTTTAGCATGGCATCTGGCACAGAGCGGTGCTCCATATTGTGTAGCTACATAAAAATTATTCAGTGCTTCCGCTTGCTTTTGTTTCAAAGGCAAAAGGAACTAGTCTTTTGTCCTTCCAGGCCGCATCATAAAACATGAAAACCACTTCAAAATGGACTGCTGTGGTTAAGAACTTGACCTCTGGACACTGTCCAAGTTTGAGTCCCTGTCCATTATAACTTTTCCAGGTCTCTGTTTCCTCATCTGTAAAGTGAGAATGAAAGGAAATCATGGATGTAAAGTGCAGTGATTGGCATATGGTACACAGTAAAAATGTAGGCAATAGATATTACTGTTGGGGAGGCATACTCTGAGCATACGAAGGTAAGATGACATTTTTCAGAGGCAGTCTGACAAAAGTTGAATTCAAGGGTTCCCACCAATAGTGTCCAAAGCTCTGCAGTGTACTTGATTCTGTGATGGTAGTCAAATTCACATGAGGACTGTTCACCGCTTGGCTTCTTAAACAGGAAGTTTTTAACTCCTTAGGGAATGAAGAAAGAGTTTGGCTACACTAGGCCAACCTGGGTGGGCGTCTAGAAAATCTGACCCACAATGTTGGTTTCTCATCGTGTGGTTAAGGGCATTTATGGCAGTAGCATTTGATGAAAAATTTTTGCTGGTTGAAGAGCAATATATTCTTTTATGCTAAGTCACTTCAGTTGTGTCTGACTCTTTGTGGCCCCATGGACTGTAGCCCACCAGGCTCGTCTTTCCATGAGATTCTCCAGGCAAGAATACTGGAGTGGGTTGCCATTTCCACCTCCAGGGGATCTTCCCCACCCAGGGATCAAACCTATTTCTCTTACATCTCTTGCACTGGCAAGTGGATTCTTTACCACTAGCACCACCCAGGAAGTCCATATATCCTTTCAGTCTCTGTCAGTTCAGCTTCCTGGTTTATCAAGATCCTTTCTAGACACCTGTCCTTCCTTAAGTGTTTGCCTATGCCATTTCCCACTGAACCTTGGTATTATAAGTCTTCAGAGTTTCAGGATGATTTGCCCAAAGCATTAGGTGCCCTTAGGAATGAGTTATCTATTTCTGAAAATCTCTTATCTCTATTAGGCTAAATGAATACCATTAGACAATGTATGTCTACATTATATTAATGGTACCCGGGTGATCTACAAGTCAGCACGTCCTTTAAATGCCTAACCATTTCCCTACAAGCCATTTATAGCATTCAAACAAAATCCATCCAGAATAAAACCAAAGCACAGTGCCTTTCCAAAGAATACAGAACATAAAAACACAAGACTAAAGTACAAACTTCTCAAGTGGTAAAAAGAAAGAACAAATTTCTCAAGTGGTAAAAAGAAAGACCTGAATGGTAATAGTTCACAAAATATTCTAGTCATGAAAGCCCCTTCATGATCTGCCAACAAAAAAATTAGATCCAAAGGATGCTGTGACAGGAAAGAATCAAACCACATAGCCCAAGGCATCTACCCCTCAGTTTGTCTAATAAAATGGTTTGATCTTAGAAAGTTGTGGATAAATCAATGCTCATTTAAAAATACTTTCAAAAAGTAAAAATACTTTCAAAAAGCTTTACAAAGCAATCTTGCAGTGGATCCATTAATAAAAGGAACAAGTGGTCCCATTTTACCTCTTTTATAAATTTAAATGCTCAAATAGTAATACTTAAAGTGGGATTTACTTATGACCCAAGAGACCCTAGCTCCACAGCTTTATAGCTTAAGCAACTTTTATTCCAAGATGGATATTATGGCCCGAAACTGGTACAGTTCAGTTCAGTTCAGTTGCTCAGTCGTGTCCGACTCTTTGCAACCCCATGAATCGCAGCACACCAGGCCTCCATGTCCATCACCAACTCCGGGAGATCACTCAAACTCATGTCCATTGAGTCGGTGATGCCATCCATCCATCTTATCCTCTGTCATCCCCTTCTCCTCCTGCTCCCAATCCCTCCCAGAATCAGAGTCCTTTCCAATGAGTCAACTCTTCACATGAGGTGGCCAAAGTACTGGACTTTCAGCTTTAGCATTATTCCTTCCAAAGAAATCCCAGGGCTGATCTCCTTCAGAATGGACTGGTTGGATCTCCTTGCAGTCCAAGGGACTCTCAAGAGTCCTCTCCAGCAACACAGTTCAAAAGCATCAGTTCTTGGGCACTCAGCTTTCTTCACAGTCCAACTCTCACATCCATACATGACCACTGGAAAAACCATAGCCTTGACTAGATGGACCTTTGTTGGCAAAGTAATGTCTCTGCTTTTGAATATGCTATCTAGGTTGGTCATAACTTTTCTTCCAAGGAGTAAGCTGGTACACTGGTGTATTAATACATAGACTCTACACATGGACATCACCAGATGCTCAACACCGAAATCAGATTGATTATATTCTTTGCAGCTAAAGCTGGAGAAGCTCTACGCAGTCAGAAAAAAACAAGACTGGGAGCTGACTGTGGCTCAGACCATGAACTCCTTATTGCCAAATTTAGACTTAAATTGAAGAAAGTAGGGAAAACCACTAGACCATTCAGGTATGACCTAAATCAAATCCCTTATGATTATACAGTGGAAGTGAGAAATAGATTTAAGTGACTAGATCTGATAGACAGAGTGCCTGATGAACTATTGTACAGGAGACAGGGATCAAGACCATCCCCATGGAAAAGAAATGCAAAAAAGCAAAATGGCTGTCTGAGGAGGCCTTACAAATATCTGTGAGAAGAAGAGAGGTGAAAAGCAAAGGAGCAAAGGAAAGATATAAGCATCTGAATAAAGAGTTCCAAAGAATAGCAAGGAGAGTTAAGAAAGCCTTCCTCAGCAATCAATGCAAAGAAATAGAGGAAAACAACAGAATGGGAAAGACTAGAGATCTCTTCAAGAAAATTAGAGATACCAAGGGAACATTTCATGCAAATATGGGCTCGATAAAGGACAGAAATGGTATGGACCGAACAGAAGCAGAAGATATTAAGAAGAGGTGGCAAGAATACAAAGAAGAACTGTACAAAAAGATCTTCACAACCCAGATAATCACCAGATATCCTGGAATGTGAATCAAGTGGGCCTTTGGAAGCATCACTACGAACAAAGCTAGTGGAGGTGATGGAATTCCAGTTGAGCTCTTTCAAATCCTGAAAGATGATGCTGTGAAAGTGCACTCAATATGCCAGCAAATTTGGAAAACTCAGCAGTGCCCACAGGACTGGAAAAGGTCAGTTTTCATTCCAATCCCAAAGAAAGGCAATGCCAAAGAATGTTCAAACTACCGCACAATTGCACTCATCTCACACACTAGTAAAATAATGCTCAAAATTCTCCAAGCTGGGCTTCAGCAATATGTGAATCGTGAACTTTCAGATGTTCAAGCTGGTTTTAGAAAAGGCAGAGGAACCAGACATCAAATTGCCAACATCTGCTGGATCATGGAAAAAGCAAGAGAGTTCCAGAAAAACATCTATTTCTCTTTATTGACTACGCCAAAGCCTTTGACTGTGTGGATCACAATAAACTGTGGAAAATTCTGAAAGAGATGGGAATACAAGACCACCTGACCTGCCTCTTGAGAAACCTGTATGCAGGTCAGGAAGCAACAGTTAGAACTGGACATGGAACATACTGGTTCCAAATAGGAAAAAGAGTATGTCAAGGCTGTATATTGTCACTCTGCTTATTTAACTTATACGCAGAGTACATCATGAGAAATGCTGGGCTGGAAGAAGCACAAGCTGGAATCAAGATTGCCAGGAGAAATATCAATAACCTCAGATATGTAGATGACACCACCCTTATGGCAGAAAGTGAAGAGGAACTAAAGAGCCTCCTGATGAAAGTGAAAGAGGAGAGTGAAAAAGTTGGCTTAAAGCTCAACATTCAGAAAACGAAGATCATGGCATCTGGTCCGATCACTTCATGGGAAATAGATGGGGAAACAGTGGAAACAGTGTCAGACTTTATTTTGGGGGGCTCCAAAATCACTGCAGATGGTGATTGCAGCCATGAAATTAAAAGACGTTTACTCCTTGGAAGGAAAGTTATGACCAACCTAGATAGCATATTCAAAAGCAGAGACATTACTTTGCCAACAAAGGTTCATCTAGTCAAGGCTATGGTTTTTCCAGTGGTCATGTATGGATGTGAGAGTTGGACTGTGAAGAAGGCTGAGCGCCAAAGAATTGATGCTTTTGAACTGTGGTGTTGGAGAAGACTCTTGAGAGTCCCTTGGGCTGCAAGGAGTTCCAACCAGTCCATCCTAAAGGAGATCAGTTCTGGGTGTTCATTGGAAGGACTGAAGCTAAAGCTGAAACTCTAGTACTTTGGTCACCTCATGCGAAGAGTTGATTCAATGGAAAAGACCCTGATGCTGGGAGGGATTGGGGGCAGGAGGAGAAGGGGACAACAGAGGATGAGATGGCTGGATGGCATCACCGACTCGATGGACATGAGTTTGGGTGAACTCTGGGAGTTGTGATGGACAAGGAGTCCTGGCGTGCTGCAATTCATGGGGTCGCAAGAGTTGGACACAACTAAGCGACTGAAGTAAACTGAACTGAAAGTCAATTGCAAGCCATAAAGCTTCAGACACATGGAATTTTACCATGGTGGTGTATATATGGCACATAATCTCCTCTATATGAGATTATATTTAGCTGATATCAAAGGAAATATCTGGCAACTCCTAGAGCATGGCATGGTATTGTGAGAACTTGTATATGAGCTAGAAAATGGCATTCAATACCAACCACTTGGAAACTTCTAAAAAACAGATCCTGGTGGCCTGATCACAGTGACAGATACTTCATAGCCTTTGTCTATTCAGGGACTTCCCTGAAGTGGAAAGAGAGTGGGAGAGTGATAAGATGTAAAAATGAAGACAGCAAGAACAGAGGAGATTTTATTATGGGGAGGTGTTTTGTAACTACAAAAAACAATCTCATACACATAAAAGAAGAATGATATAGGATTCTTCAGAGTCTTTAATATCTTAATGTGCAGTGCAAATCTCCAGGGCAGGAAGATGGCAAGCAGCTGTTTCTCAAACAATTTGTACTCTTGGGACCCATCCTAGGGGAGCATTTCCTTTGGGTAACATATTTAGAAATGCTGCCTTAAAGACAATTTTAACCACAATAAGAATAACTAGCATTTATTAAGTGCCTGCTGCTGCTGCTGCTAAGTCGCTTCAGTCGTGTCCGACTTTGTGCGACCCCATAGACAGCAGCCCACAAGGCTCCCCAGTCCCTGGGATTCTCCAGGCAAGAACACTGGAGTGGGTTGCCATTTCCTTCTCCAGTGCATAAAAGTGAGAAGTTAAAGTGAAGTCGCTCAGTCGTGTCTGACTCAGCAACCCCATGGACTGCGGCCTACCAGGGTCCTCAGTATTGGAGTGGGGTGCCATTGCCTTCTCCTTATTAAGTGCCAGGGACAGAATAAGTGATACACAGGCAGCAGTCTGAATGCATCGCACAAGATGGTCACAGTAAGTACCTTGGGACCGTGGCTATAAACTGATGAGGACTCCAAAGGCTTGTTTATATATAACAATGGCTGGATAGGCTTAAGGGTGGCCTGATGAGTTAAAATCCTCACTACATCTACATCTTCATCCTCAGCTACATCTTCATCATCAAGAGTGATAAAAATAGTTCACCTTTATTGATCACTTTTTATGTATCAGGCACTAGGTCAATCAGTCATCAAGACAGCCCTATAAATTTCAACCATGTTATTGTCTCTAATTTTACCCTTGTTTGACCTAATGACCCAGTGAGTGTCAGGGGTAGAATTGAAACCCGGGTTTTGCTGTTCTTTCCATTCACTAGCTGTCTCTCATGAACACATTGATGAAGACAGTTTTCTGAAGGACCGGCAGCATATCATATAGCAGTTTATGCTGCAGTTAATTGCACCCAGCAGAAGGCAGCAAGAGAAAATTATATGTAAGAATGGATTCTCACAGCTCAGGATTAAAAATACAATCAGCAACACAAATGTTTTTAACCTGAAATAACCTGCCAGCAAATTCTATGTGGAGGCTAATTGCCTTGATCAAGTAACGAATCTATGGTTCACTCTGCATTTGAAAATTTTCATTAAGGTAAAACAACACTCAAGAGACAGACTTTATTGTGCAACACGATCTGTGAAAGCCTCTCACTAGTAAGACAAACATGCCCTTAACAGTGATGTGTAACATGCAGTATTTTCCAATTCTGAGAAGTATTCTTTTGTGCATTAAGAGGTAAAGGAGGTTCCTATTTTCTTGATATGCCACGCAGCCTCATTTCTAAAATGGAATTGTTGCATCTTCAACTAAGGCACTTGTATTAGACACCTATAGTGTGCTCGGAAGATGTGGGTCCTGCAGTCTATGGGAAGATGAAGTTTAACATCAGGCAGGCAGTGATAAAGGACTTGACAACAAGCTGTGATTCCAAAAGAGTCTCAGGGTGAGAGTGTTGGGAGTAGATCTAGGGAGGCAAGAGGAAGGACTGGATTTGAGCAAGGTTTTGAAGACTTTTGAACTTGATCAACTTCAAATTTACAGCCTTGGGCTCTGTTGTCCATATTAAAAGAAAAGTGAAAGACTTCAAGTTAAAGAATAAAGTTCAGAAATAAAGATACTCGATAAGCCAGGTTTTCTCTTTAAGGACAAATACAGTTGAATATACATTTACACAGCTACCATTTTTATGGCTAACAAGAGATTTACCAAAGCAGTGTTTTATGTTTCTAGGGGAGCTATTATTCTAGAATAAATTATTTTGTGCACAGAGATGATAAACTGAAATTTAGTTACATCTTAAGCAACAGTTCAAGTCATCAACCTAGGGAATACCCTAGATGGAGGAGTCAATCTATCCAAAGGCTGGTTTGTATAACTTAAGAGTTCAAAATTCAAACCAAACTATGTTTTTAACACCTCCTAGGTTCCAAGTCCTGTCCAAACTCTCTGAGCCTCAGTTTGCCAACAAAGGTCCGTCTAGTCAAGGCTATGGTTTTTCCAGTGGTCACACATGGATGTGAGAGTTGGACTGTGAAGAAAGCTGAACGCCGAAGAATTGATGCTTTTGAACTGTGGTGTTGGAGAAGACTCTTGAGAGTCCCTTGGACTGCAAGGAGATCCAACCAGTCCATTCTAAAGGATATCAGCCCTGGGATTTCTTTGGAAGGAATGATGCTAAAGCTGAAACTCCAGTACTTTGGCCACCTCATATGAAGAGTTGACTCATTGGAAAAGACTCTGATGCTGAGAGGGATTGGAGGCAGAAGGACAAGGGGACGACAGAGGATGGGATGGCTGGATGGCATCACCGACTCAATGGATTTAAGTTTGGGTGAACTCCAGGAGTTGGTGATGGACAGGGAGGCCTGGCATGCTGCGATTCATGGGGTTGCAAAGAGTCAGACATGACTGAGTGACTGAACTGAACTGAACTGAGGTTCCAAGTCCTGTCCAAACTCTCTGAGTCTCAGTTACTTCATGTATGAAATGGGGATAAAATAATTACATTACAAGATTTATATAGAGATTAGAGAAACTCTATATGTACTTAACATAGACTGGGTCTTCAAATAAATGGTGTCTGCAGTAATCACTGCCTCTTGTCCAAGGTCAGGTGTGATGGACAGGAGGTGAGGAGACATGAGCTAGAAGCCCTGCTTGATGTGATATTCCAAAAGGTTCCCCCACTTTTCTTCAAACTGGCACATCACTCCATTTTCCTAACCGTTTGTTAAGCTCCTCTATCATCCAAAGCATCAGCATCCAAAGTAGGTGGAGGACTTTTAGAGTAGCTGCAGTGCTCATAGGAGAATGGAGCTGATTCTGTGAACAACAAGCTACCACCTAAAAGCAAATTGGGTAATTTGGAAAACTATACTCTTTTATGGCTTTCCCGGTGGCTCAGCTGGTAAAGAATCTGTCTGCAATGTGGGAGACCTGGGTTCAATCCCTGGGTTGGGAAGATCCCCTAGAGAAGGGGATCTTCTCTACCCACTCCAGTATTCTGGCCTGGAGAATTCCATGGACTGTATAGTCCATGGGGTCACAAAGAGTCAAACACGACTGAGAGACTTTCACTTTCACACTTTTAGTGAGTTGAGTAAATATCCCACAGCCTTCTACCTAACATCACCCAGAAACAGTTTAGATTCCAGGAGGATGTGGGTTGTTAATTCAACTTCCCACAGAAGGAAGTGAACATGAGAGTAAGTGGTAGAGTCCCAAGATGAGGGGCAGTAAGCAGAGGAGGGATGCGAAGATTGACACCTAGGATCCCGAGTCAGGAAATAAGAGGACTGAAGTGCAGTGGTTAGGGTGCCAGTCTAACCAAGCAGCCGATCGATCTCTCTCACCCCTAGCTCTGACTTTCTGTGCTAAGGGAATCCTCCTAGCTCCAAAGAACTTCTCCACCAATGGGTACTAAATGGAGGTTCTGCACACCACGAATATGACAGCATCAGATCCTTGAAGTCAAGTTTAGAAGCATGAAGAGTTAAGGTCATCAAGGGAAAGCATGCTTAACTCTTAATCCTCCTCAAAGCAGTCCCGAGAGCCTCTGCTGCAGAGAAAGTAAAGTACAGCTTAGGCAAGGCAATCTGAGTCTGAAACTCAATTCCCCCATTTTCTAATAGTGTGATATTGGGCATGTTACTTAGCTCATTGGCTCATACTAACACATGTTTGAAATGCAGACAGTGAAGTACTCAGAAAAGGTTACTTTTCTTCTCTCCACCCCAACACCAGCCCATGCCTGGGCCTTTTCTTCCCTTAAAGCTGCCCAGAATCAAGATTGCCAGTTTCAGCAAGAATCTGGAAAAGGAGATGCCCATGGCCGACATCATTTGGCTATGAAGCCCTGGAGCTTTTGAACATTGAACTATCCAGCTGAATGAAGAAAACATGTGACACTTACATGAAGTCAGACTTCAACCACATCTATCAGTCCAATTTCCTTCCATTTGGACTGTGCATAACATTGTTAGGAAACCTAGCAACAGATAGAGTCTTATTTGAACCACTGAGACATTTAAAACAAGAAGTCAATCAGTCCCCCATCAATCCATCCCCCCCTCATTTAAACACAAGCATATGGAGACCCAAAGATGGAATGGACCTTGTTCAAGTTATATAACTCCCTGAGAGCCTTTTACCTTGATAAGGGAATAAAAGCAAAGCTAAAAAACAGGAACCAGAAACATTGCAACTGCTTTTGAAAAAAAAAAAAACTAAATAAAAATCTATTAAATTAGCTGAGGTAAATTTAATTTCGTTCTTCGTCTTTTAGAGGACTGACTTCTCTGAAGTTAGATGAGTTGAATTCCTGTTTGTCCCTTAAACTATTACTTGCTGCTGCTGCTAAGTCGCTTCAGTTGTGTCCGACTCTGTGCGACCTCATAGATGGCAACCCACCAGGCTCCCCTGTCCCTGGGATTCTCCAGGCAAGAATACTGGAGTGGGTTGCCATTTCACGTGCTTATTAGTGGTATAAAGGAACTAAGACTGTAGGGAAAAGTGATAATTCATTTTTAGGGGTGTTTTCAGAACTAAACACTCTGAAGGAAGCAACTAGTCCAGTGCCTGGCATAAAGGTAGGTACCAAGGCAGTTTGAGTTCATTCTCACTGGTTAGATTTAATTCTCTAAGCTTTTGAATTTTGAACTAGATATGGAGACAGGCAAAAGAAAACACTGAAGAACACATTCCTCTCTGGTCATCACCAGCTCTGCTAAAGAAAAAGAGTGAACTAAGGGAAGATTTCTCGAAGGACTGCAATGAAAAGAGCTTCCTGAACAAGATTATACTTGAGCCTTGGCCCTGGCCCCAAACAGACTGATGCTATTTAAAACTTTTCATGGGTGAGAGTTTGCTACGAAGCTCCTAGAAGCAAGGAACTCTGCCCTGCTTCTCCAGATCTCCTACAGTAGACACAAGGGGAAACAATGAGACAGCAAAAGAGACACTGGTGTATAGAACAGTCTTATGGACTCTGTGGGAGAGGGAGAGGGTGGGAAGATTTGGGAGAATGGCAATGAAACATGTAAAATATCATGTAGGAAACGAGTTGCCAGTCCAGGTTCGATGCACGATGCTGGATGCTTGGGGCTGGTGCACTGGGACGGCCCAGAGGGATGGTATGGGGAGGGAGGAGGGTTCAGGATGGGGAACACATGTATACCTGTGACGGATTCATTTTGATATTTGGCAAAACTAATACAATTATGTAAAGTTTAAAAATAAAATAAAATTAGAAAAAAAAAAAAAAAGACTCACTGAATCACAGCCCTCAGCTTTCTTCTACCCAATCATCTTCTGTATTGGAAAGTCTCATAAATAGTTTCAGTTCAGTTCAGTCACATCTGACTCTTTGTGACCCCATGGATTGCAGCATGACAGGCTTCTCTGTCCATCACCAGTTCCTGGAGTTTACTTAAACTCACGTCCATTGATTCGGTGATGCCATCCAACCATCTCATCCTCTTTCATCCCCTTCTCCTCCCACCTTCAATCTTTCCCAGGATCAGGGTCTTTCCAGTGAGTCAGTTCTTTGCATCAGGTGGGCAAAGTATTGGAGTTTCAGCTTCAGCATTAGTCCTTCCAATGAATATTCAAGACTGATTTCCTTTAGGATGAACTGGTTGGATTTCCTTGCAGTCCAAGGGACTTTCAAGAGTCTTTTCCAACAGTTCAAAAGTATAACTTTAAAAGCTTTTGGCAGGGAGGGATCAATTGGATGTTCAGAATTAACATATATAAACTACTATGGTGGCTCAGATGATAAAGAATCCACCTGCAATGAGGGAGACCTGGGTTCGATCCCTGGGTTGGGATGATCCCCTAGAGGAGGGCATGGCAACCCACTCCAGTATTCTTCCCTGGAAAATCCCCATGGACAAAGAAGCCTGGCGGACTATAGTCCATGGGATCACAAAGGGTCGGACATGACTAAACGACAAAGCAGAGCACAGTATAGCATATATGAAATAGATAACCAACAAGGGCATAATATATAGTACAGGGAACAATACTGAATATCTAGTAACAACCTATAATGGAAAAGAATCTTAAAAAAGATAGGTTTATACAAATATGTATAACTGAATCACTTTGCTGTACATCTAAAACTAATACAACATCATGTATCAACTACACTTTTGGGAGAGAGTTGATATAGGTACATGTATGGCTGAGTCCCTTCGCTCTTCACCTGAAACTTTCACAACATTGTTTGTTAATTGGCTATACCCAATACAAATAAGTTTTTTAAAAATGTAATAAAGGAAAAAACCTTGTGTTTATAAGCTGGTAAGCCAACCATGGGAAAAAACCCAAATATTAAATTAATGGGAAAAAAAGCTTTTGGAAGGATGAGGGAAGAATTAGGAGGCAGAATTTGGATTAAATTGAAATTATGACTTTAATAATCCAAGGAAACAGGACACTGGTGGTGATTAAACAGAAGCATTATGAATGTCTCAAAGAAACAGTAACTTTCAGACCATAGCTTTCTTATTGGCATAGTTATGATATAGCCAAGGGGTGCGTTGCTGGGTGATGACTTTCATGAGACATGTGGCCACGTGTGAAGATGTCTGTTTGTTATCACCAGTCAGTGGGGCAGGGGCCAGCTGAGGGGTTGCTACTACTATCATGTGCATAG
This sequence comes from Bos javanicus, assembly GCF_032452875.1. NCBI lineage: Eukaryota > Metazoa > Chordata > Mammalia > Artiodactyla > Bovidae > Bos > Bos javanicus. The sequence goes on from NC_083897.1 coordinate 22,404,360, forward strand.
AGTCCAGGCATCTGCTCATCCCACCAGGTTTAGGACAACCTCTGACAACAAATAACCTAGACCCAATGGTCAGTAGTGCTGAGGTTGAGAAACCTTAGTCTAGCCCAACATGGGGCCTTGAACTGACCAACTGAAGGGGGAAAAAAAAGATATATAAACTGATTTTTACAGCAGGAAAGAAGCACAAATAAATATGCTCCCTGGGTTTTAGTTCTCACTTATGTTTCCCATGTTAATTTGGTGTCATTTGTAACCCAATGTTATTCTTTATCAAGTATCCGATTGTGTTGGTTGATGTGATAAACTCCTCTATGTACAAACAAATCAGGAACAATTACATAAAGACAATGCCTCCCCCACCCGCTGGGGACACTCTAGGGACACCAGTCCATTTCTGATTTTCCCCATGTCCACTCCTCTACCCCCAGCAGCAACAGAATACAACAGGAGAGAAGACAAAGTTCAGATTTTGTGTTCAATCTAAACCTCTTCCCCCTACCTGTAGAGATACTATTTCTTCCTTTTCAAAGCTCTTTCTTGAGGCCAGCAGACAGATGAGAAAGGATGACAGGATATCAAAAAGCTTCTCAAGCCAAAGGAATATACAGTCTCCTTGATTGGTTTTCATGTTCCACTATCAAGATCCCAACCTACATTTTAAGGTAAAGGATACTGTTTCAGCAAAGATCTAATTGAGACACAGGAGAGTAGTACTGGCTAGGCAAAGGGGGAAAATGTCATTAGAGGTGGGTGAATGAATACATTCTCATCTACCATGACATTTTGCTGTCTTGGGAAGAAGGGTACTGAGCCAAGAGTTTAGAAGCTGTAGCTTCTGGCCTTAGTTTAAAAATGAGTAAAGCATAATGTAGTTTTATTTAAGGGGTAATCCAAGTACAAGAATTTCTTTAAAAATAAGTTTCCCACAAAATCCCTGAACAACTTTATGAAAAAATAACTAATTTTTAATTTTCTAATCCTGAAAAAAAACAAAGCGTTTTTACTTTATTGAGGCCACTAAGGAAGAGGGATTTGACCTTGGACAAGGGGACACCCTGTACAGAGGACTTTCATCCAGTTTTGCACAGTAAGTTAACATTTCCTTGCAATGTAAATTTGTAAATCCTAGATGAAAACTCAGCTCAATTATATGGACTCTATATCATATTGTCAACTCAACAGTTCTTCACTGCAAAAACTGTGTACCTATGCTTTTTATATCCAAGCTCTGATATAGGAAGAGATTTTCACTGTTAGACAAGGAATCAATTTCCATAGTCTAGCAAGAGTGCACATGTTTGTAAAGTTGGCAGAAAACTTGCCTTATTGAAAACTCATGTAACAGCATCCTGGATTGCAGCACATTAATACAACTTCAAAGTATGTCAGATTGAAAATACTGAACTCAAGAGGTAATTTACTTTTAATTTGAATTCCCAGTGGTCCAATATTTTTAGGCTATTAAAAATTATTGAGAAAGCTTAACTATATTTAAAAGGACAAACAACAAAAGAATAAATCAGTCATGGCAAAGACTTAAACTTGAGATGCGCTGAGAAGAAAAATCAGTGACATCTTTACAAAGATCGACTCTTTCTTTAGCGCTTAGAGAGTCTGTGATTCCTCATCACTCCCTCTATCAAGGGTCATTCAAACCAAACTTGCCTCAATAATTCATGCCAGTTATTTCCAGGACGTATAAGAAGGTATATGAAGTGGGGAGACATGTTTTGACATTGAAATCAATTGGGCTACAAAGTCCAGATGTTATGAGGGACATATGAGAAGCTTGCATTAAATTACTATCTCCTTCCTGCAATCAGCTCTACTAATTATATCCTGAAGCTCAGTCCCTCTTTGGCTTCCTTAGTACCTTCTTTTCCTGCTTCTCCTTCTCTCACTCCTGAGGAGTCCTTTCTCTTCCAGATCACCTTCTCTGCCTCTCCTCCCTCCAAAGATGATCTCCTCTGGTCTGATGCTTTTCACACCACCCACAGGCTGGTAATGTCTGTCACCAGCCTATAACTTATTCCTGAGCAATTTAAATGCAGGTCCACTAGTGTTTTGAACTCAGAAATGTTGCTCAATAAGGGTTGAAAGTGATAGTTGCTTAGTTGTGTCTGACTCTTCTGGAGCCCATGGACTCTCTGCTGGGCTTCTCTGTCCATGGGATTTATCAGGTGAGAATACTGGAGTGGGTTGCCATGCCCTCCTCCAGGGGATCTTCTTGACCCAGAGAATGAACCTAGGTCTCCTGTATTACAGGCAGATTCTCGATTGTCTGAGCCACCAGGGTAGGATAAGGGTTACATGAATGAAATATAAAAATGGATTCATGGATACCTGTGGCGGATTCATTTTGATATTTGGCAAAACTTATACAATTATGTAAAGTTTAAAAATAAAATAAAATTAGAAAAAAAAAATGGATTCATGGGACTTCAGCAAAAGACAGGTAGAAGAAAGCTGAGCTGTCTTAGACAAGTCCACCCTAGAACCTGTCTCACCAGCTACAGACTATGAGAAAGAATAACTACAGACTATGAGAAAGAATAAATTTCAAGCCAAAATTTTTTAGGGTGACTTAAAAAACAACAAGAGCTAACTGATGGTTCAAGATCTGCCATTCACGTCAGTCTTGCCTCCTCAAGGGCAGAGATTGTACCTCTTGTTGGTGGTATGCCTAATAACCGGCACAGTGCCTGGTTTGTACAAGGCAATAAATACCTATTGATAAATACATCAGATTCTGTTAACAGTGAATAAAAGCATCATTAGTCATTTCTGCCTAGAATTATGGTAAATGGCAGGTTGAACTCAGAGTACCAAAATTCGTTATTGGAATAATTATAAATATTTATTATTTCTTGATGGACACTGTGCTAGGCCTGTGGTCTCTATGTAATAAAGCTCTACTTATTAGGTATGAAATAAAGGGTGTATGTTTAAATGGAGTCTAATTGGTAAAGGAGACAGATCTCTTTTAAGACACCAATAACTGCTCCCAAACAAAATGCTACCCTAGAATAAAAGGCTTGTGAACTATTCTGATTTGCTTTGGGGATTTTTGTTCCCTCCCACTAAATATTCTGGGTATATTTAACCAATTATCCACTAAGTGAACAGCTAACCATGCATGCCAATTAGAAATTGACTGAATCGGTTCATGAATCTTCTAGCATAAATCCAAAATGCTACCTTCTCAGAGAGAAAAATCAAGGGATTACAGAGGGGAAATGGTTGAGGAGGGAACCAAACAGAAAAGTTATTGGCTGGCAGCTTCTATAACTCCCTAATTTTTGAAATGCCCTTTATTCCTTCCTTATTGCATGAAAAGAAGTAGATTTAGTTCACAGCTTGAGGCAGCCTGTGAGATAAATGTGCTCCCTGTGTGAATGGACTGCTTGAGCCCACATTATCCCATAGAAGACTGTGACTAGGCTGAGCTTCGTGGGCTGGAAGTATTCTAGAAAGGGCCCCAAGAGAGGGACCATGGGAGCTCTACTACCTCCTTGCTTGTAAGTGTTTTTCCTCAAAAAAGTATTTTCACTAGTGGTGTGCATACATGTATATGTGTGTGTGTGTGTGTCTCTGTGTGTTTACCTCTTCTCTGAATGCTGACTTGCGACCACAAGGGGCACACTTCACTTGTCTCAGGGTTCTGTGTTTTTGGAAGGGGCAGAATCCACAGAGCTGGGTGGGTAATGTTGGGTCTCTGGGAGAATTAAACTGAAGAAGTTCCTGCTCCATTGAAGTCCCCAGTGGAGGACCACACATAAGACCTGGGGAAATGCACTCACACCAAGAGAAAGGAGAAGGAGCAAATAATCTCAATATGACCATGTGTTGCTAAAACCAACTCACATTAAAGACGGGCTATGCCAAAAAGGGGTCCACCCTTAGTGCACAAGATCACTGCATTCCGAAGTGCACAAAGAATCCAGAGCATGTGTGGAACCTCGGAGCTCTCATTGGGAGTGCCCAAAGCTGGGAGTTTGGGAGTTTTGTACTGGTACAGACCCTGCCTCAGAATCTTGGTGCACCCAGAACTCTGCATCACGGCTTTCCTTTTCTTAGAGAGCAGCTCATAGCACAATCAGTTACGGTGGATTCAAGGTGTAGTGGTTCAATGAGGAAAACTATGAATTAGAAGCATTATTCCACTTAAGAAAGCAATGCAGGAAGAATGACCTGCACTTTGTTCATCTAGGGAACAAGGGAGAAGAACACGTGACAAATCTCAGGGATGACTGTTTAACCCCTTGCCTACTGCTTATACCGATGTTCCTACCAGGATGTGGGGAAACCCACAAGGGAAGTCTCCCAGGGGATGCACTAGGTATGTACACTGTGCTGAGACATGAGAGAGATTAATATAGTCTTTTTCTAAACCGTATGTCTCACCAGCAGTGGATAAGATGGTGCTGAGCTCTTCAACATGGATGGACCTTAGAGATGAATATACTAAGCAACTCAGATAAAGATAAGTACCATATGATATCACGTACATGTGGAATATAAAATAAGATATGAATAACCTTATCTATGAAACAGAAAGAGACTCACAAACATAGAAAACACACTTATGGTAACCAAAGGGGGAGGAGTAAGTTAGGAGTTTGGGATTAACATATACACAGCACTATATATAAAACACATAAAGCACCGGGAACTATATTCAATAACCCGACATAAGCCATAAAGAAAAACAATCAGAAAAATATATTGAATATATGTATATAACTGAATCACTTTGATGTACACCTGAAATTAACACAATATTTTAAATCAACCACATGCCAATTAAAAAAGGAAAACAAGAAAAATAAGATGGATAAGATGGTGCTGAGCTCTTACACTTAAAAGAGGGAGTCAGGTATCACAGTATAGGATGAGCTGAGGCAGCACAGTGTGGTAAAGGAGATCAGGCTTCCGGGATGAAAAGACTTGCTTCAAATCTCAATTAGGGCATTATTATCTGAATGATGCTGAAAAAGTTATTTCCCATCTCTACACACCAGTATCCCCATCGTGTCCTTCAAGACTTATACCTACCTCATGGGTTGGGAAGATTAGTAAAAATGAATCTGAAGTGCCTGGCACAGAAAAGATGCTAAAAAATTTGAGAGCTGAGCATCTAACCAAAGCACAGTACAGAATGTCATGCACAGAGCAGTCCACACAAATTCCGGAGACCTCCTTCTCTGTGCTTCCAGAGGGAAGTGGACCACTTTATACAATTTCATTCATTGTGAAATTCACATAGAATAATCTCTTGACAGCGACCCAACCTAGTTGGGTGAGACTTCTCTTCATGTGCCTTTAAGTCAGTCCTCACTAGGTCATGAAGGTTGTGTCATTCAGGGATTTAAGGTCAGCAGGTGTTTTGTGAGCAAAGGTTTTAAGGTAGAAGGTCAACTGGCCTGAGGTGATTAAGAACTGGCCTGTAGCTGAATACTGCACACCAGCACAGTGAGTCAATCGCAGTTCTTACATTGTAGATTGTACAGCATTTCAACAGTCATATATGATGAGAATCTGCCCTGTAAACATGCTGAAGTTCACCCTCACCGTTTACCTTTTCTCTGAAGAACAAGCTACCTTTTGATTCCATCATTTTTCTCACAGCAGACCAATGGTCCGCCCACACGGGTGGACCTTAGTATACCTGGCAATGCGTCTCCATAAGATGATACTGGGGGGAATGGAGAACAGAAGGGGAGCTTTTTCTAGGGCCGGTCTCATTATGAGACACACTCTCCTGTGCTGGAGAGACCACAGTCTTTGGAGTGAGACAAGCTGCAGTGGAGCATTGGCTCTACCATGTCTCAGTCAGGTGACCTTGAACAGGTTATTTCACGTCTCTCCATCTCTGTTTCTTCATCCATCAAGAGGAGAGGGGAAAAAAAATCTCCTACATACTTCTAAGAATCTTTGAAAGACTTAAGATAAAGTTAGGCAAAGCACTTGGCACATAGTAAATTCTGGATATTTGTCAGTTATTGCTTTCATTATTATTTACCATAAACTATAGAGTAGGGTTCCAACAAGTAATGAGAGAGAACTCATGGCTAATTTCTAAACCTCTAGGAAAAACCTAATCCAATAGAAAAGGGGAAATACTCAGAGCGGGTCTTAATAACATTCCCATTCAGGGTGGAATTTTAATGAACTGAGAAAAAAATTAAGCAATAGAATCTGCTTTTTAATTATTAGAAATGACCTTTCCTCATTTATGCTATTATAGGTGATGAGCATCCTCTGGCATAATGAAAGAAGATGAGGCAAGTGACCAGTTTCTGTTATTTATTAAGGGAACCTTCTATTGCACTCAGATGGAATGTAGTTTTCATAATCACTCCACTCTGCCTTTGCGTGTCCTGGACAGGTCATCACCTCCTTGACGGTGAGGGTCATTTCACTTCCTCCTTCTGAGTGCCCCATTCCACCTAACTCTGCTGCTGCTGCTAAGTCGCTTCAGTCGTGTCCGACTCTGTGTGACTCCATAGACGGCAGCCCACCAGCCTCCCCCGTCCCTGGGATTCTCCAGGCAAGAGTACTGGAGTGGGTTGCCATTGCCTTCTCCACCACCTAACTCTAGGCCCCAGAATTAACCAGTACCTCCCAAGTCCCTTCTGCCTGTGACAATGTCCTGCAATAGCAAAGATGAGAATGGAGTGCAGACAACATTTTTCTCTTGAAAACTAACATGTTTCAGCAATTAAACTGCTTTTAGACAGCAAACTCACGTATAGGGTAAAGCTGAGCATATGCAGAAGTCATGGAAGATAAAGGACATGGGCTTTGGAGGCCAGAAAAGTCACACTCAAATCAAGTCCAGTCATTCGTTGGAGAAGTGAATTAGCGTTCCCATATTTTAGTGTGCTCATCTGTGAAAGGTTGGGAGCAGCCCCTACCTTACAAAGTTTTGTGATCCTACCTCCCAGGGCCTTTGCACAGTGCTTGCTGCATGTACATGTTAACTCAGTGAAACTGGGCTCTCTTTGCCTTCCTCCGTGGAGATCCGGTTTTCCAGACAATGTATACGAGTTGCTTCCAAAGCTGGATATGCTTGAAGGTTGACCTGGAGCTGTTCTGAAAATATACATCTTAAAATAGCCAGGGCTTCTAAGTAGCAATAGGCTAGCACATGAGTGGAAGTGAACATGTGATTTTGATGTGTTGGAGTGAGTGTGGATATTGGCTGCGAAGCAAGACAAGGGTAAGTGTTTGATAAAATGCAGGATGTAATATCTCTTGTTCCACACTTTCCCATGGGCATTATCTAAGCTGCATATCAAGCACACAGAGAAATACTGTAGCGTATAACAAATGAATACCTGAATGAATGTAACTTAGAGTGCTAGGAATGATTGATAAACACAGATAACACTGAAAGTCTCCCAATCATGGCAAAGTCATTCTTCACGTACATGCTGCTGTAATAACATTATGCTGAGGGAGCTGGCGATGATGTTTAGATAATAAAAGGGTAATGCCCCACTGATGACAGCCTGAGGGAGAGATACCCAGATCAGGAGCAGCTGGTATCCACTTCTGCAATCTTACCCTAGAGCAGCAGGAAGCAAGTCAAGAAGCACGTAGATGACCTTTTCTGGCACGGTGATATGCTCTGCTAATTCTCCATTTTCTTCTTTAAGTGAGATCACAGGAGGTCCCAAGAAACTCTTCCTCCCACATTTGCAAGCTGCATCACAGACAGCAGAACAAGTATTTCCACCACTACTTGCAAAAAAGGATGTTGGTCACAAGGTGGCAGGTTACCACGCTCCTGTGGAAAAGCTGGATTATATTTCTAAAAGCTCAGAGAGGCAGAGGCAAGAGAACTTCAAAAAGGTAAGAGTGTGTGTGTGTGTGTGAGAGAGAGTGAGTGTGTGTGTGTGTAGTGGGAAGGACGGATGCCTTACATGGCCACAAGCTCTAAAGGTCATATAAGTGCTGCCTGTCCAGCGTGCCCTCTAATCACAGGGCACCTCCTCAACAGGCTCATGCAACTAGCATGATAAGAATTGTGAATTGACAGCTGACATCATACAAATGACCTATGCCAAGGTAATTCTGTTCTGAGGCAGCGAGTCCAACCCTGCTAGTACATTAGAATCACCTAGGAACTTTTCAAATTAAATCACACACACACACACATCAAGAATCAGCCACAAGAGACCTTGCAGGGTTTTCATTTGGACAAGTTATTGTTTAGTTACTTGATTTTGGTCTGATGTTGGGTTCAGGCATCACTATTATTTAAAAGGTCCTCAGATAATTCAGGCATCACTATTATTTAAAAGGTCCTCAGATAATTCAAGGGTGGAGTCAAGGTTGAGAATCACTGAAATAATCTAAGCAATATTACTGAAAGTAGGGTCCACAGCCTTAGTGCTGACCCATGAACTTGTCATTAGGCACATTTCTGTTTAGTTCAGCTGACACTATTTTTCACAGCAAGATAACAATACTTTCTTTAGTTGATGTATAGTTGATTTACAATGTTGTGTTAGTTTCTAATGTACAGGAAAGTGATTCAGTTTTATAAATATATATGTATGTATATATATGTATATGTATGTATGTATATATCCATATATATATGTATATGTGTGTATGTGTGTATGTATGTATGTATATACATGGGCTTCCCAGGTGACTCAGTGATAAAGAGTCTGCCTGCCAATGCAGGAAATGCAGATTCCATCCCTGGGTCCGGAAGATCCCCTGGATGAGGAAATGGCAACCTACTCTAGTATTCTTGCCTGGAAAATTCCATGGACAGAGGAATCTGGCAGGCTACAGTCCATGGGTAGCAAAGAAGTGGACACAACTGAGTGATTAAGTATGCACGTATGCATGTACATACACACACACCTATATATACATACACTTTTTCATATTCTTTCCATTATGATTTATTGCAAGATATTTAATATAGTTCCTTGTGCTATACAGTAAGATCTTGATTTTTATCCATTCTATATATAATAGTTTGCAGCTACAAATCCCAAAGTCCTAATTTATCCCACCCCATCCTTCCCCTTTAGTAACCTTAAGTTTGTTTTCTATGTCTATGGGTCCGTTTCTGTTTTGTACATACATTCATGTGCATCATAATTTAGATTCCACATATAAGTGATATCATACGATATTTGTCTTTTTCTGACTTCCTTCACTTAGGATGATAATCTCTAGGTGCATCTATGCTGCTGCAAATGGCACATTTTCATTCCTTTTTATGGCTGAGTAGTACTCTACTGTATACATATATACCACATCTTCTTTATCCAGCCCTTGTAAGTTGCATTGTTTGCAAATAATTTCTCCCAGCCTTTAGGTTACATTTTTACTTTGTTTATGGTTTCTTTTGCTATGCAAAGGCTTCTAAGTTTGATTGCTGCTGCTGCTAAGTCGCTTCAGTCATGTCCGACTCTGTGCAACCCCATAGACGGCAGCCCACCAGGCTCCCCCATCCCTGGGATTCTCCAGGCAACAACACTGGAGTGGGTTGCCATTTCAATTAGGTTCCGTTTATTTTTGCTTTTATATCTACTGCCTTGGTAGACTGACCTAAGAAAACATTACTACAATTTATGTCAGAATGTTTGGCCTATGTTCCATACTGGGAACTTTGTTGTGTCATGTCTTATATTTAAGTCTTTAAGCCATTTTGAATTTATTTTTGTGCAGGGTGTGAAGGAGTGCTCTAACTTCATTGATTTACACGCAGAAAGACAGCAATACTTTCTTGATAAAACAAACAGTGCATTGACTTACATTCTGGCACAAGCTCGTCATCTTATCACTGACTGGTAACAAACAATTTCAGACCCAGTCCTGAACCATGGACCACACTTGGAGTAGCACTTTCCTAAAGATAGCAGGTGGGGGTCAGAGAAAAAGGGACCAGCATTCATCTTTAAAAGTGTGTTACTTGTCAAAGCTGAGCTTTGATGGGAACACACTGCTTAGTGGAGCCAGCAAGGCATTTCCCAAAGCATACTTTTAGGATGTTACTATGTATTACGAACAAAAATGATTTGGTACCTGAAAGATGCGGTTTACCACTTAAGTGCCCAAAGTGAGACAAATTACTCTCCTATGCAGGATGACTCTCTAAGAGAGATATGGAATTCAACAAACACGTATGGGATCACAGAATCTTTCTTTTCACAAAGCCATATGATTAGTAGTTCATAAAACATAATTTGGAAAATAGTGATACAGTTATTATTTAAGAACCTGCAAAAGAGAGTATAGTTAATTCTACATTCTCTTCAACCAGGCAAGCAAGTTATCATTTAAAACAAAAGAGTGAAAATTGGAGCTGACACAGCAGCCCATGTGGTGCATCTCTGCACCACCTAGACCTTAGGGTTGGGCTTGACTTGGTAAAACAGCTCAAAGTCATCCAGGCTATGCCTTTCTGGGGATGGTCCACAGTCTACCTACAGTCATACCATGCCAGGTCAGAAATGCAGATCTGCTTCAGTGGTTTATTAACCGACTGTGGAAAGGAAAAACCCAAAAGGTGTTGCTGAGACATCAGAGCACCAGAAGCATGCTGGCAACACAAACCTTGATGGAACAGCTTTGAAGAGGGCAGTGCTGCATGGATGGAGACCTTCCAGATTTTTTTCAAGGATCAGCATCTAGATTTTGACTTTGTTTTAAAATCAAAATCACCACCACTGTTCATCCAGTAGACCTTTCTGGGCACGTTCCCAGGGCAGTGTTCCTTTAAATATAAATACTTAAAGTGGACCATCTGTGTTGGTTTCACAAAGGAGAAATATCTGCTTCCAATGTTAAGTGAGGAAAACTTCAGTCAAGAGAGTCCTGAAGGAGAGATTACTTCTTAGGAACCCTCACCACCGCCTCGACAGGAACACCGAGGCTCGAGGGAGAAGGAAGGCCTGTTGCTTTAAAAAGTGAATCATCAAATCATGAGTGGTTGTTTGTTTCTACCGGAAAAGCCAGCCTGGAGACTGAGTTGAGATGCATGCATCTAATAAGAGAATAATAAATGCCCATCCTGACCTGAAATTGAATTATTGGCTGTTATGTATACTTCCTTGATCAAATTATGAGTTTTCCAGAGAGTAGAAACTATCCTCCAAACATGACTTAATGCTGTGCTTGCTGCCATAAGGAGGGGAAATAGGAGAGAAGAGAGACTGTGTTTCAGTGCCATTACTAGCTTCCCAATCTTGTTAGGAGATAACAAGTTGTCTTCTAAGAAATAGCTGACAAGCAACCAAGAGAAATACACTTGATCAGTATATGGGGAAAGGATAATGTTTATTCATTACTAAACAACAAGGCTTTCAAATTTGGGGCTTTTAATTTGATTTTGGTATGGACCAATATTTTAACTTTTCTTGTGACTGCAATTAAGCTGCCATTGGCTTCAATGAGCAAAGAAACCTCTCTGAGTTGTTTTGTCATCCTTCACATCATAAATCAAAGGAAAAGTGACCACAAATGAGTTATTTTGAAATTTAAAGATTCAGAATAAAATCTTTTATTGCTTCAGAGTCACATAAACATATGGCCCCATGTTTTTCTAATCAAATAGGAATAGCCCTAAATTCTTACATTCAAGGGGACAGATATTGAACCCAATTATACCGTTTCTGCCAGTCAAGACATTTTCCAATATCAAGCATCAGAGGTGATTTAGTTTTATTGAACTATGAATTCAAATAGTATTAGACCCATTCTTCTCAAAAGGCAAATTAGTAGGAATATGAGGAAGACACACAACAGGAGACATCAGAGTTGAAGAAAAGGTGAGGATGAAAATAAAAACAATTCTCTTGACACTTTCCTAAATATTCTTCTACCTCCTTTCTCTCCTACCATTTAGGCAAGACTGATATTTATGGTGACATATTCTCTCTCTGGGATAAGGAAACCAAGGCATTATCAGAGTAACAGACATTGTACTTGTTACAAATATGCCCCCTTAACATTTGGCACATAATTTTGCTTTCTTTTGGTTGGTGAAAGCTGCCATACTTCATCACCGGTCTAGAGCACAGACTCTCTTCTCCTCCAACCAAAGTCACTATGCTTGGATGCCTCTCTGAATAAAAAGGTTACAGATGTCCTAAGGGGAGTGGAATATATATATATATATTTATATAACTTTAAAAAAAATTCACATGAAAACAGGACTGTAGGAAGGAGGCCAGACATTTGATTAAGATGGTGACAAATCATTGAACTTTGTGATATTTTCCTATGTTGCCTGAACTCCTTCAAATTTGCTATTGTAATCAGATTTTCAATCCCACAAGTATGTGCAGGTAATCTGTGATTTATTTCTCTCTGCAGATTTTCAACATTATCTACTTGTAAGCCTGTATACCTTGATGTGATTCTTCTGAACAATCTTCAAGCATCAGTAACAGACCAGTGACTCGAATTTAGGAAGCAACAACTCTACTGGTAATAGATAGGCATTCAGAAGGTACTCTAAACCAGTGATTTTATTGGGGCAGACATGACAATGAAAGAAAAAATGAGGGAAAGAATAAAGCTGTAATGATTATACTTTCTTTTGCCAAAAGGCTCCTGGGACAGTAAAAAAAAGATTTTGGTAAACATCTCAGCTCTCCAAGTGGCTTTCTTATAACAAAGACCATAGCTGGTCCTGGGCCAAAATTAGACTCTCAAACACTTGTGTGTGCTTCTTCAGCCAAATTCCAGTATAAGATTACATCATAAGTGGTTTTTATGGAAATAATCACATCACTGAAAATCACAAGTATTTGGAAACAGACTAAAGCATTTATTTTGGAATCGGCTGTTCAGAAATAGAAACCTGTTTCTGGCAAAGTGTAATCTGTCCTAAGGATATCCTGAAAAGCCAATGAGGTATTTCAGGCCTTCTGTGTATTATTTTACATGAATTCTGAAGGCCTTGGAAACAATGCAAAAATGTCTTTCAAAAGACAGACGGTGGTGAACAATTGCTATCTGTACCAAATCTCAGGTGATTATAAATTATGGAAATAACTTGGCCTTTACAAAAACATCACCAACCAAAAGAAACACCAAGACTTTGTCTATAATAATGCAAAAATAGTTGACAGATTTTATCAATTCAGTAAAGAAGCAGAAAACTAATTCCAGCTTTATCATAATATATATAAACCTCTTTGACCTAATTTAATCATTTGTAAGACTTTTCCAACTCTAATTTATATTCTACCACCACCACCATCCCCCACCACTACCCTGGCCAAATTTCAATGAATGTTTCATTCTTTATTTGAGGGCTACACACACACACAGTCTCATTAGAAGAGGTCACATGAGCAGCTTGGCATTGCACAGATCAATCAGGCTAACCATGCTGCCCACTGCCTTCACCTGCAGTGGAAATGGTGGGCATCCACAGTCAAGGTCAATTAATGTTTCATGCTTTGGAAGAGAGGCCATGAAAGGACCTCTCTCTTCAAAATGCCTCACATGAGAATAAAATGTTTCAAGGTATGGACATAGTTGAGAATTGAGATTCTATCCATTTTTAATAAAGAGATCTCTTATTTATACTCATTATAATAAAATGTTATAGCAACTGGAAGAGAGAACTGAAGACAGGACCTTACAACACTTAAAAATCAGTCTTGCAAAAATCTTCCAGGTGGCCAGAATGACCACTGAACCATTCTAAACCCACAGTTACTTCACCTCCCAGCAATGACGAGTTTCTGGCCTTCAAGATCCTACATGAAGTAAGCATGTTAATTTCATAGCATTGTTTCCTTATTTATCCAAGGTCTCTTCCGTGGCATGTTTTCTTTCACCCCCATCTAAGGTCTTCGGGATCCTGTTAATTTGTACAGAGATCAAATATATTCATTACAATGTTTGGGATCACCATTAGCTTCGGAGTCCTTGTTTAAAGGCGATGAAGTAAAATTGTAAATAGTATCACAATGTCATCCCAGAAAACCTCTCATGTGTCTAATACTATTTATAAATAATTCTTACAAATCAAGAGGGAAGTATTAGCTTCACTATTCCAGAGGACCTGGCAGGACGGCAAGACTAAGGAAAATCTTCAATCTGAAAGAAGACAATGCCCATCATCAAAGCACACAAGAGAAAGGATGACAGCCACATTTAACACAAGGACAGCCAAAATAAAAAGTATCCAAACCTTGTATAAGAGAGCTCAACTAATACCCATTCTGTAAAGAATTCTTCATATTTGAAAACATTCATAATAGTATTCATGATACATTCCAGATATTTTGAAAACTAATAGATCCTGTCTAAACTATATATAATAAGAGAATGGGTGGGTCTTAAATTTAGTTATTCAACTGTCGTTTTTTGAATCTGAGAATTGTTAAAACAATTTGAGGTAAGTTTCTAACCAAATTCTTGACTGAATTTAACCAACTGCTTCTTAAATGGCTTATTATACTTACTCAAACCAATCTTTGTGTTTCAGGATAATGTACAATTAGAAAAAAAAAAGTATAGTATCTGTTAATACAGACACACACATTTGTAAGAATATAATTATATAAGAAATAGTGTATTTCTATAATACAGGTACTGTTTTGTGCATGCAAATATATATACGGTACACAAACATCACTGGCTGAAATTTTTTGTTTCAGTGAAGCATAAAATCAAGTTAGTATCTTCTCTACAAAACCACCAAAATTTTGTCTTACTCGTAAAGGGCCACCATTTATATTTCCAGATGAATAACTGTTCACATCAGAACTCCTATGCAAAGTGGACAGCTTGCATACCAAAGTATGAAGTAGAAAACAAATACAAATGCTGTATTCTACAGGTCAAATAGAGTTAAGCATAGAAAATGTACACTCGTCATTTTCTGCCAAAGAACATTTGAAGCTCTGCGTGGAAGGGCAGAAAAGGGGGAGACTTTGAGATATGAAAATCTGCTTCCAAAACTACAGATTGGAGTCAATTGGGAATAATTTCCTCAAACACCAAACTTTGAACAGACCCGTGCAACAGAAAGACAGTTGTACTGGAAACCCCATAATGTTGCCAAAAGGGCAACTTGAAATAGGAACAAGGGCATTTCTAGAAATCGTACCAGAAACAGTTATGCAAAAGTGTATACCGACTGCCAAAGGACTGGTTGAATTCTGTCACCTCTGACATCATTCATTGCTAAACTGCATGGATGGCATTTGATCTGGGAGGGAACTCAAGTTGTTATACAATAAGTACTTAATTAGCATACACAGTATACCTCTCCATTGTCATTTTGGAAATCAAAACATACACAGATGGCAAAACGTTTACCACATTTGTGATGTGAAAACTGATCCTATTTGATATATGCCAAAAAGTTGGGGAAAAAATGAATGCATACGCTTTCTGCAGAGACAAGGAACTTCTGAGATACATTTGTAGTATGGATTGCAATGAATACCTTATTGACCTCAGTTCAAGTACCAGCGAGTAGAGTTTTCCAAACCTGTACTTGAGCTGCAAAGAAAAACAAACTACTCATCGTTTCCTTGAGGCATGCATTTCACTATGGCAAAGCGCACCAGGCGTGCATGACAGGGGAATCTGGGCCTGCTTCAGCCAACTGAGTAGACCATGAGCATTCTTCGAACACAAGGCAGGAGGCTTTATGGAGTGGAGAAGAGGGAGAAAATTTGGAACCATCGTCTGATGATTTCATTTTGGAAGGGCCATTCCTCAGCCGACTGCTGCTTCAGGAAGGCGAGGTGATGGGACCAGACTCGGCCAGATGTTGGCTACGGGAGCAAGCAACTTTAGCAGCCAAAACGGGGCAGTGTCATGACACCAGCTGAACACGTGTCAGCTGCGAGAAGCAGGAAGATGCTGCGCGCTGGGCCAGAGCTGACTGTATTATACAGCGTCCCATCTGAGGCTGCATAAGACACTCACTGGCTAGCTTACGGGGCCTCGGAACGATGTCAGGAGCTGCACAACACACAGCACACCAGAGGGCAATGCACAGTCAGAAAGAAAGAGAAAGAAAGAAGAATGAGAGGAAACAAGCAAGACACGCGTCCGTCGTGCACAAACCTTCGGGCTCTGTGTGTTCTTTGTGGTGGACTTGCTTCAGCGGGCAGCAGAAGATTTCGTGACACTTAGCACGAAAGGGGGACTCTTTTTTCTTTAATTCCGCAGATTGGATGGAATCTTGCCGTAACATAATGTATTCCTGTGTGCCAGGGGGGGCGTCATCCAGAACTGTGGTCACCACATAACAAAATGAACTCAAGTTAGAGCTTCAGGAAAGCAGGGAAACGTCTTACATCAACTCTACTCCCGGGGGAGACTATAGAAACAACAGTCCCATGAAAAGTTTCCAAGAAAAGCATTGCATTGCTTGGGGGTTTTCTTTTGAGGGGCTTAGTTTGCTAATATGAATCGTTTACTCAGCTATACATACCTTGATAGCTAGTACTGAGTTGGCCAAAAAGTTCCATCGGATTTTTTTTCAGCCAAAGGTGAGAAAAACCCAGATGAACTTTGTGGCCATCACAATATACTGAGCATTTAAGGGTTAGATCATCGGGATGAGCAATAAAACATGTTAATACCAATAACCATATTGTATCTAAATAAACACTGTGGAAAGCGACATGTTTCAACTTGAGGTACAATATAAATATTTACAGGCGAAAATGGCTAATTTCCACAAAATTTTCAGTGTATTCGTTTACATTTTCTTCCTGGGTCTGCTCCTGGTGAGGGCCTGGCTTTCATGCACTATGTACAGAGTTGGACAAAAGAATTCACTTTGTGTTTCCCAAAGAGAACTGGGGCCATGACAAGTAACCTTCACATATTCGAAATCCCCTAATAAAGTGAACATATTCCAGTCAAGAGCCTAATAATCAACACTGGATCAAAGACCTACCTTGAATTGTAGCACTGCAGGGCCTGATTCACTTTTGGCCTCAGATATGAGGCCCCTCTCAGATTTCTAGGCCCTTTGTGCATTTTCCTAAGGAATACAGTGAATTTCTAGTGTTTGTTCCCTGCTAAAACAAGGTGTCTGCTTTCACCTGGTCCACTGCAACATTGTTTTTCCTGATAACTACCCACCAAAGAGTGTGCAAATTTGATCTGGGTCTGCAGAAACAGGGCATTGACCTCAGAATGGATTTTTTTTTCACACCTTTCCAGTGAGGTCATCCCATTTTACCAGGAGTGAGTCAGTACCCCTAAAGTTATGATTAACAATGGACTGACTCATCCTACTCCCTCAAATGCATAACTCTTAACATGCCTTGAGAAACACTGGGTACCAGCTGCAAACTTCCTATGGGGAGAACAATTCTATGATGCTTGTAAAATATCACCAGCTTATGGCTGAGAGTGGATGGGATCTCATGCTTCCACATTTGGCACAACATTCTCAGCTCACTGGCTAGGATCTTAACAGACTTTTAAGAACTTTCTTTCACATTGGAATGAAGATGGCATGAAAACCAGCATAACCTGGAAATTAGTATTATGAGTTGAGAACAAGTTCTTGATAGACTGGCTGTGTGTGGAGTTGTTGTCTTCCTTTATAAGTAATTAAATTACGCAAGAAGGTGATGAATATTTTAGTCACTTCTCTTTCTATTTTCCTCTAGTGCTCAGCAGTAGTAATCAAAAATATTACATAGACAGACCACCACAGCCTTTTCTGAAAGAGAGTTCCCTTCATCTACTAGGAATGTGACTGCAACTTCTTAGAATCTGGTTGCTGAATGCACATCTTTGGTAGCAACAGCTGCTATTCAGACCATTGGCAACCATTTCCTGCCATGAGCAGATAGTTATGATAATATATACATGTATCAAATTCTAGCATCACAGATGAAGGTAAGTTCTAGTTTGACCATACAATATATTTAATGAAAACCTCCGAAACTTAGAACTCAAAAACAAAACAAAACAAAACAAAACCCCATGATTATACAGAAGCTGAGAAATCCCATTTTCATGCATTGTATATAAGAAACACATTTTAAGATCAGAAGAGAATTGGAGGATTAAAAAGAAAAGAACAACTTTTGGATAATACATAGAGAGCTTATTGTTCAGAAGTACATGATAAACACCACTAAATTGTTTTCCATTTTCATTTTTCGATACCATAAATGACATCACAAATGGGCATCTCTGGAGATTAATGGCACAAAAGCCTTTGGCTGACTCTCTAGCCATCAGCTTTAACCAGCTGGTCATTAATTCCCACAAAAAGCCTTGTACTTCCATCATTATTGTTTAATTAGATACAACTAGTATCTGTAACATACAACAAAATTCTAGTGAAAGAGCCCCACTGACTGATATAAGAACCAGACCCCAAATTCATCATCATGGGGAAAGCAGGAAAGTCACAAAAGTGCAACATAATTGCTTTCCACAAAATTCTCTCTCTCCTATTCTTTCCTCAAATTGAATTTAGCAAGTGAAAAAGATGCCAAGATGAGAGCATTTAAGGAGCCATCTGAGTAATGACCGCAGGCAAAGAACATTTCCTTGGAAATTGTGAACATCTGGGAGTTAATGGCTTAGCTTTGCATCCAGGCTGTCTCTACTCAAATGCCCCAAACATAAATCAATTCAGGAAAAACAGAAAAAAATATTAAATCTATTAGCATACCTTGGTGTCATTTTGACACAAGACCTAAAAATATTTTTGACTTTTTAACCAGAAGTGGCAATCTACAGGAAACACCTCATTTCAGTCTATAAAATCTTTGAATGTAAATTCATTTTGATGAAAGATTAAAACTGTTGTATTAATTTATTCCTAGGGCTCCTTCAGGTAGAACAGTGACTGTATGTGCAATTAACAGCAGGAGTGACAGGGAACTTCCCATAAGATCCCAGCACTAAGGCAGGTGAGTACCTTAATTCTACTACCTTAAAAAAAGGATGAGGAGACAATGTGTCCAAAGGGCACAAACTCTAGAAAAGGGAGAGGAGACTTGCAAATAAGTCAGCTCATCGAAACAGGAAAAAAGAATGGAATCTACTTTCCCCTGGCTTAATCCTAGGATTTCTGCTATTCCCCCACTTTCTAGTGCATTCCTTCTTGCACACCATTCCAGCCTCTGAAAACCACTCTTGCCTTTGTTCATTGAAACTATTTGTCCACATTTATGCAGTGACTCCTGCTCTTCTTCTCAGTAATGTTTATCCAATCTTGAAGTTTGCATGAAAGACTCCAGTGATTAGGCAGACAATAGATTTACACTAAACCTCTTCCAGTTTCAGAGCTTCAATTTGACTCTTTCAGACAGGTAAGATGGTAAAAGTAGCTCATGGTTGATTTCTGAACTGCAGGACCCAGGTATTGAGAAAGGCCACGAGCCCCATGACAGTAGCAGCCAAGGAGTAGGCCTCTGCCGGGAAATGACACCCACATAGCCAGTGCCCTTGACCTTGATCACATAGGCCACCTACTCAGAATTCCAAAGTCCCACAAGAGTGGTAGAGAGTTGGATGAGAGAAGTGCACACATGCAAATTCACACACCCACAGACATGCAGACACTGACAGGTGGCATACTCAGACACAGGGTGACAATAAGTGACTCTACTGGTGGCAGGATAGTTAAGAGCACAATTTATGGAAGACCTTGTTCCCATTATACAAGGTGTTTATTGACTAACCATTAGGTGGGCAAGCCTACATCCAGGGTTGGTTTCCCAGTAACAGTCCTGGATTGGCAGTAAACCACCCTCATTCTCCTCCAGGCTTCTCAGCAATTCTCAGGGTCAAGGCCATGGTCACGAGTGGGGACAGTCATAGGAAGGGAAGAGAGTTTATATCTAAAGCCAGTGACCTGGTCTATGTTACCCATGTTCACAGAAATAGTGTTCCCATTTCAAACCGGACATAATGCATCGATCTGTAGCAAACCATCTGTGATAAAATGAAAACGTTTGTCATGGTTGTTCAGTGGCTCTGTCATGTCTGACTCTTTGCAACCCCATGGACTGCAACATGCCAGGCCTCCCTGTCCCTCAACATCTCCTAAAGTTTGTCCAAGTTCATGTTCATTGCATCAGTGATGCCATCCATCCATCTCATCCTCTGACACCCTCTTCTCCTTCTGCCCTCAATTGTTCCCAGCAGCAGGGACTTTTCCAATGAGTTGACTATTCACATCAGATGACCAAGATACTGGAGCTTTGGCTTCAGCAAAACTAATTCCAATGTAATATATGTCTTAAATGCATTTTTAATTAAAGAAGTTAACAATCACTTATTCTTTCTATGTTTAGAAACTCAATTTCTAATTTTACCCTGTACTTTAATCAATAAATATAATATTGGCTAGATAAAATACCTACCCAAATATTTAGTAGTATCACAAACACTATACTCTTCCAAGTCATTGCAAACAGAATTTCTTTAGAGATAACTTAATGCAACCCCTTTGTCTTAAAACATAAGGAAAATAAAGCTCAGGAAGGGGAATTGACAAGCCACAAAGCTATTGGAAAAGCCCAGCCTAGAAGCCAGGATTTTAGGGTGTTTAACAGAAAGTCTTAAGTAGTTTCTGGTCGCTTTTCTTTGTACAAACTGATATATTTAAACAGGATCTTTTGTATACCTTAGCTTCAAATATTATCTCTGTCTCCAACGAGGTTTATTGTCTTTATTTAAAGACAGAAAAGCAACCAGAAACAACCTGGGAAACTACTCAGACAATGCCACAAAGGCATCTGGCCCCTGGCCAGGCCACTGTGACTTGTAAGGTGTGCTGATTTCAAGCTGGAAGCAGTTAATAAGCCCTCAGTTATTTGATGACACTGTTTTTTGCCTTTCAGTGAACTCTTTGGAAAGACGACTCAACATACTTAATGAATGATACATGATTTGAAATCAAAGAAAATCTGAGATCACCAGGGCAACAGCAATGAACACAGCCATGGGACTACCAGTCAAAGTTATTGGACATATATTAGTGACTCCAAAAAGCAAATGCTTGAAAGCATCTGTGAAAGTAAAAATAAGGGAAAATACACAGATTATCAAATGTCCTCGAATAATGAAAAAGTCAGTAGGAAACAGAGTAATTAGAGTGATTACTCTTCCTTGTCACTGAGCACCTGTCAAGCAGAAAAGTAAATTCAGCCACAAATGAATTAACTCAAGTCCTCCATTTTGCTTTCTAACTCACTATCTATTGGATGCGTGTGTGCCTGCTAGGTCACTTCAGTCGTGTCCCACGCTGTGTGACCCTATGGACTGTAGCCTGCCAGGCTCCTCTGTCCATGGGATTCTCCAGGCAAGAATACTGGAGTGGCTTGCCATTCCCTTCTCCAGGGGATCTTCCTGACCCAGGGTTCAAACCCGAGTCTCTTAGGTCTCCTGCACTGGCAGGCAGGTTCTTTACCACTAGCACCACCTGGGAAGCTCCATCTATTGAATACTTACATAAGCTTTACTGCCACACTGGATACTATCAATGGCAAGTTTAAATGTCAATGAATTCTCTGTCTCCATCTGTGCTCAAGCACAGTCATGTCCAACTCTTTGTGTTTCTTTGGACCGTGGCCCACCAAGCTCTTCTGTTCATGGAATTTTCCAGGCAAGAACACTGGAGTGGGTTGCGATTTCCTCCTTCAGGAGATCTTCCCAACCAAGGGATTGAACCTGCATCTCCTGTGTCTCCTGCAGTGCAGGTGGATTCTTTGCCTGCTAAGCCATTGGGGAAGTCAATGAGTTATTCAGATAATTCACTGAATTGCATTAATCAATACTAATGGTCATTTGGTTTGGCCAAAATAGAAACAACTGAAAATATTTCTAGACATTTCAGTTACCTTCCCCTTTGCAATCTTCCCCAACTTCATGCAGCCTCCTAAGCACTATCCAGTTTTCCTTCAATTTTGTTTCTTCAGGCTGTTTTGCTACTTTCATGGAAGGAAAAAATTCAAAGTCACTATCATGGTGGCCACCCACCTCCAAAATTCTATCACATGTCCATCTTCTTCCACACACTAGATTTACATAGTATCTAAAATATGCCTGAAGACCTTGTATTGTACCTGCTGTTCAATATGACACCCCCATTGGCTCTACTCAAATGCCACCTCTTCTGAGATTTCTTTTTAGCCATGTTAAATAGGTTTGCACTCAATCTGTAATTATGTAGGTATTTATGTACATGCCTCTCCTCTGACTCTTCCCACATGAATATAGGATATCTGATGCAGAAACACTATTTGTCTTATTTGTCATTCTATAGGTGGAGTCAGTTATAAAACACACTCAAAGAATTCTTATGAATCAAATGAAAGATGCCCACCTTCACCCAGCCTTATTTCAAAGCAAAGGTAAATAGCTCATTCTAACTCTTCATGAGTTGGTTAGATAGCATCTCTGACTCAATGGATGTGAATTTGAGCAAACTTCAAGAGATGGTGGAGGACAGAGTAGCCTGGCATGCTACAGTCCATCGGGTCACAAAGAGTCAAATATGATTCAGTGACTGAACAACAACAACAACAACAACAACTCTTCATGTCCATATAACACTTTAAGAAATTTATCCTGTCATTTGTTGAGATAGCTTTCTAGACATCATCATAAGCTTTTAGTGAAAAGTGAGATTGATAATTATTTTCTTAGATGTGTCTTTCCTCCACAACTTGAATGGGAGCTCCTAGAAGACCAGAACCATGTCTCTTTTGGTATCATCTTTGCTTTCCTAATGGCCCACCTACAGTGCTTTGCGCATGGTAACTTTGCACGCACAAAGTGAGTCCCTTCTAGGGAGAGTCCTGCCTACCTTGAAGGTGTGTACTAAGAAGAAAGGACCAGAAATGGAAAGAGTTCAGCACATTGCATCGTACCTGGCAGGCACCAGAGTGGCTGCAGTGGAAGAAAGACCATATATGACAGAGATGGAGCCCGTTGAGCACTGTACCAGGATCCCCACCCTTGAGAAACAGCTAAATTCCTGGGTGACCTTTGGAATGGCACATCACATCTCTGAGTCTCAGTTTTCTCATTTCAAAAGTAAGTGACATGGGGACTTCCCTGGTAGTCCAGTGGTTGGGGTTCCAAATTTCCACTTCAGGGGATGTGGGTTTGATCCGTGCAAGATCCCACATGCCAAAGAGTGTGAAAAAATATTAAAAAAAATAAAACAATAATAAGTGATGTGGACCAGGCCAGGCTTTCTCAACATTAGCACTTTGACATCTGGGGCTGGATAATTTCTTGTTCTAAGAGGCTGTTCTATGCGCTGCAAGATGCATAATAGCATCCCTGACCTCTACCTCAGAGATGCTTAGCATCTAGCAAGGACTCAGATGTTCTATTCAGGGGAGTTTGGTTCAGACCAAATAGTGAGAAAGATACACTAGTGAGCACATCAGTCATTCAGGTAAAGAAAGCCCTCAACAAGATGGAAACCACTATAGCTGCACACCAGTGAAGTCCTTACTCGGCTCATGGCAAAGGCCTTCTCTAGTGAGGGATGCCACTGGGCAGCATCAATGGCATTGCACAACGTTAGGGGAGTATGTCCAGGCACGTGCTGAGAATGCATAATAGATGGGGCACAGCGTACCAAAGACCCACCTCAAATGGAGACAAGAAGCAAGAAGAGAAGGTGGGCAACTCTCTGAGGCCTTATCTAAGGTAGCTTTCCTGAAGGTCGGCCTTCTCATCATCAAAGGACCCACATCACCAGGAAATATGGGTTTTCAAGGTGGTGCAGTGTAAAAGAATCAGCCTGAAATGCAGGAGACCTGGGTTTGATCCCTGGGTCAGGAAGATTCCCCTGGAGAAGGGAACGGCTACCCATTCCAGTATTCTTGCCTGGAAAATATCATGGGCAGAGGAGCCTAGTGGGCTAAAGTTCACAGGATTGCAAAGAGTCAGATGTGACTGAGCACACGCACATGTGCACACAACATCAGGGAATATGCAGCCCGTCCCTCAAGACAGAAATGAGTCCTTCATGCAGAAAAGTGGCAGCTCCCTCTAGCAGAACAGATTGTGTGCAGAGGTTCTGTGCACAGTTGAAATGGCATGGATTTTGTCCCCACCACCATTTAAAGCATGTGAGAAAGAAATGCCTAGACATACACTCGACCTGACCTGAGAACACTGGGTGCTGTAAATTCACCTCAATATACTGTCTGCAGGGCTGGCACCTGCCCATTACTTCCAAGTTTTCTAGCCTGATGTCATCGCATTCTTCTCCCCCATGCACCAAGTCCAAGTCAAACTGAAGTATCCATCCTAGTCTCCTGGAAGGTTTGTTAAGACACAGGTTGCTAGGTACCTTCGCCTAGAGTTTGTGATGGAGTTGGTCTGGGGTGGGCATGAACAAGTTCCCAAGTGCTGCTGATGCTGCTCAAGGATCACATAGGGGCAGGGGGATGACTGCCTAGGTGTGTGTTTTACCTGTTTCAGCTACCTCTGCTGTCTGCATCCTCCTCCACGTGGTACAAACATAGTCTACACCATTGGTTCTCAGCTAGGGTTGAGCACTAGTATCATGTGTGGAACTTCTAAAAACTGAAGTTCTCATGGTACCACCCCAGATCAATTACACTGGACTCTCCAGCCTGTGGCTGGAGTGCTGGTGGGTTTCCAAACTCGCTGGTGATTCAACTGCATAACTGGAGTTAAGAATGACTGTTGTAAGCCTTTTCTTGCTTTCTCCAGTGAAAATTCCTCTCTCTCCCTTGGAGCGGGGGCAGCTCTGGCCTCTGATTATCTTGCTACAGTTCACCCTTGAACAAGGCACAGGGTTAGGGGTTGTCAAGCTTCCTTACAGTTGACAATCCACATATAACTTATACTGGTCCCTCCCTATCTGCAGTTCCTACATTGGCAAGGTTCCACATCTGCAGATTCATTCAACCGCGGCTCATGCAGTCCTGTAGTAGGAACTACTGAAAAAACTCTTGTGTGTAAGTGGACCCTGGTAGTTCAAACCCACGTTGTTCAAGAATCAACCGTATTTCCATTTCTTTGCACACCTCAGGCCAGAGTGGCCACGTCCTCTTGGGCACTGGTACTGTTCACTGTGTAAAACTCTACAGCAGCTCCTATCTCCCCACAGTCAGTCTATTGTACTCTGAACAGCCATGGTGGTTGGTGCATAATTCTACCACAGCATCAACCCACAGTACCCTAGGTTCTTGTCTTTCAAGATGACAATCTCCTCACTAGCCAGTTTTGTTGAAGGGAATCAAAGCAAGCTCTCTGCTTATTAGAACCCCTCAAGGTCAATGTCTTGGGCTGGTGATAGCAGGTGTCTTGGCCCTGAAGCCAGTTGGTGATGCTGCATGTCACAACTCTGGATTCATGCTCTGCACATAGACTCCTCACCCTCAGGGTCTGCACAGAGTCACTGCAAACTTTCCATGTGATGCAATTTGAACCACAGTGCAGCACCAGCTCATGGTCAGGAAATAAAATTGTACCAAGGATTCATCGGGAACCTTGTTGGTGACCGGTCCAGTAAATACACTAGTCCTTCTTTTATGACATCACAAAAGGGAGGTTGGAATACATTTTCCATAAATTGCATCCTTGAGCCCTGTAATTTAGGGGCTCTCCACCCTAGCTACAAAATCAGAACTGCTTCAGGGATCTTTTATGACACACCCATGCCTGGGCCCGACCTCCAGAAAGTCTCTTTAATTGGTCCTGGAGAAGGGTATGGACCTTGGCAGTAAAGCTCTCCAGGTAGTTCTCAGGTGCAGTTAGGATGGTGAACCAATGTGCCTAACCAAAGGAGCAAGAGAAAAATTGAAGCTGCAAATGTGAGCACAATTAACTGCAAAGATGTCTTCCTGAACAAAAAAGGAAGCGCTCTAGAAGATACTGGGAATTTCGAGTTCTAAGCCCCTTAATGATTGGACAAATAAATGTAGAACACAATAAATTCCAATAAATATGGAATACAAATGGCTCACTCAAGGAGAAAGCCTTAGGGAATGAAGAAGAATGTACTGGCAAAGGCCTCATAATCCACTGGTACTGGTTCAAATTCCAGTTCAAACCCCCAACTCTCAGTTTTCCCCTTTACCAGTATCTCCCCCTTGGCAACTGCAAGTCTGTTTGGGATTCAGTTCAGTTCAGTCGCTCAGTTGTGTCCAACTCTTAGTGACCCCATGGACTGCAGAACACCAGGCTTCTCTGTCCATCACCAACTCCCAGAGCTTGCTCAAACTCATGTCCTTCGATTTGGTCATGCCATCCAACCATTCATCCTCTGTCGTCCCCTTCTCCTCCTGCCTTCAATATTTCCCAGCATCAAGGTCTTTTCCAGTTAGTCAGCAGGTATAAACTGGGATTAGCAGGTGTGAACTATTATATTGGGGTGGCCAAAAAGCTCAGTCGGGTTTTTTGTACCCTCCCAAATGAAGGTTTTGGCTAATCCAATATATAGGATGGAGAAACAAGGTTCTACTGTATAGCACAGGGAACTATATCCAATATCCTGGAATAAACCATAATGGAAAATAATGTGAAAAAGAATATATATATTCGGATATATATATATATATATGTATATATATATATCTGAATTACTTTGATGAACAGCAGAAATTAACACATTGTAAATCAACTAGACTTCAATTAGAAAAAAAAATTAAATTCCAGTTCTGAGACCAGAAGTGGTCTCAACAGTGTGTTCAGCAAGTTCTGTCTCCTCTGAATCCAACAAACAGGTTGATCACTATTTGGAAGAGAGGACCCTGGACCAGCATCATGGGTAATACCTGTAAACTTGTTAGACATGTAGTCCCTCATCCCTGCCAAGTCTAGTCCAATAGAGTCAGAATCTGTGTTTTCATAAGATTCTAAGGTGACTTCAATGCATACTAAAGACTGAGATGTACCTAGAACAGGGGCTGGCAGATAGTCCTGGAGTCTGCCCTCAGGATTAGTTCACTCCCTTGTCCCTTGAGTCCAAACAACTATTTGGGTGGCAATTTTATGTATATTCCTGGAAACCCAACCACAGGATAGAGGAAAAAGCAGAGGACTTGAGAGACCTCTGCCTCCTACTGCATAACCAAGCGTCAATTTCCTACCTTTTATACATGACCCAGGGATCAAATTGCCAACATCCCCTGGATCATGGAAAAAGCAAGAGAGTTCCAGAAAAACATCTATTTCTGCTTTATTGACTATGCCAAAGCCTTTGACTGTGTGGATCACAATAAACTGTGGAAAATTCTGAAAGAGATGGGAATACCAGACCACCTGACCTGCCTCTTGAGAAATTTGTATGCAGGTCAGGAAGCAACAGATAGAACTGGACATGGAACAACAGACTGGTTCCAAATAGGAAAAGGAGTTCATCAAGGCTGTATATTGTCACCCTGCTTATTTAACTTATATGCAGAGTACATCATGAGAAACGCTGGACTGGAAGAAACACAAGCTGGAATCAAGATTGCCCGGAGAAATCTCAATAACCTCAGATATGCAGATGACACCACCCTTATGGCAGAAAGTGAAGAGGAACTAAAAAGCCTCTTGATGAAGGTGAAAGTGGAGAGTGAAAAAGTTGGCTTAAAGCTCAACATTCAGAAAACGAAGATCATGGCATCCAGTCCCATCACTTCATGGGAAATAGATGGGGAAACAGTGGAAACAGTGTCAGACTTTATTTTTCTGGGCTCCAGAATCACTTCAGATGATGACTGTAGCCATGAAATTAAAAGACGCTTACTCCTTGGAAGGAAAGTTATGACCAACCTAGATAGCATATTCAAAAGCAGAGACATTACTTTGCCAACAAAGGTCCGTCTAGTCAAGGCTATGGTTTTTCCTGTGGTCATGTATGGATGTGAGAGTTGGACTGTGAAGAAGGCTGAGCGCTAAAGAATTGATGCTTTTGAACTGTGGTGTTGGAGAAGACTCTTGAGAGTCCCTTGGACTGCAAGGAGATCCAACCAGTGCATTCTGAAGGAGATCAGCCCTGGGATTTCTTTGGAAGGAATGATGTTAAAGCTGAAACTCCAGTAGTTTGGCCACCTCATGCGAAGAGTTGACTCATTGGAAAAGACCCTGATGCTGGGAGGGATTGGGGGCAAGAGGAGAAGGGGACAACAGAGGATGAGATGGTTGGATGGCATCACTGACTCGATGGACATGAGTCTGAGTGAACTCCGGGAGTTGGTGATGGACAGGGAGGCCTGGCGTGCTGTGATTCATGGGGTCGCAAAGAGTTGGACACGACTGAGCTACTGATCTGACCTGATCTGATCTGATACATGACCCAACTAAATCAACATAGAACTCCTAACAAGGTTGTTTTAAGAAGTAAAAGAGATGCTTAGGTGAAACTGTCCAGCACAATGCCTCGCCCTTGATATGTACTCCATATGTATTAAGTACTCCCTGAACATTAACTGAGGCTGAATCCAATTTAACGTGAAGCTGTCTTTCCCAAGGGGGGAAAAAAAAAAAAAAACAGCCATCTATTTTCTAGCTGGACAGACAAAGCTTTCACATGACCCTCATGTTAATTTTATAACCAAAGTAGGGAGAATGACTCGTAGGAAAAAAAGATGTTATACTGCTCACAGAGTAAGAAAATGAATGACAAATGGTTATCTCTTCCAGATTGCCAACTGGAATTTCTTGAAAATGTTTCATTATGACTGGGTTCATGGAAAAATTTTATTTGCTTTCACTTACTTTGTTTTCTGACACAGCATGCTTCTGGTCATGATGTCCTAGGGACTGAAACAACTAGGCAGTCTTTAAAGATTACTTATAGATTGATTCTAGGTGTGGCTTTTCCACCAAATTTTGCCTCTTCCTCCATGAATAATGATGGAGATCACTGGCACCATTTAATAAGGAGTCTTTCTTTTCAGAGACAGTAAACTAAGGGGACTGCCACAGCATGCTGGCCCAGCCAGCTCTGCCCCGTGTGTGTGAGTGTGTGTCTATGTATGTGTCTGAGGCTAGAGACATGCCTTTATTTTTAATAACTATTAGTACAAGAGCTCCGGCTAGGCTCACAAAATGATGTCATAGTTACTCACGGAAACTTTGTCTCCTGATATTTTCTCAGACTTTGCTCTTAAGACCTTTCTTTGGTAACATCATAGGCTACATTGCTAAAGAAAGCCTATTTTTTCCCTAGCAGTTTTTTCTATTTTTAGAGCATTAAATCTCAGAGGAATGAGGTTTCCTCACCTACATACTAGAAAGTGCACTCTCAAGCATTACACCCATCTTACTAGCAACTGTGTTCATGGTGACCATACTTCTTCATATGGCATGCTAGAAGATCCCTGAACTATGCATGATTGCTATTTCCTTCATACTTTTCTCTCCTGTTTTGAAAGCTAAGCTCTGATTCAAATCTCATGGTTGCCCCATGTCTTCTGAGATGTCTCAAGAGCCCCACCTCACAGGCTATGCTAACAGCCAGAAATACCTCAGCCCTGGTGATAGTGACTGGAATATTATACTGTAAAAATTATATGATCAAGTGCTGTCAACCTCACCTCTACCTCTCCATATCCCCCCACAAGGTAAGCAGCAAACAGATTTTACTTAACTAGTTATAAAATATCAGGTTCTCCAAGAAGTTCATTTGCATTTTCCATAACAGCATAAGAAAACCTGAATGATCTTTTTGGCCAACCCATTACAATCCTTTCAAGCAATCAGAGTTCTCTTACTTCCTCTTCCTGCCACTGTTCTATGGGCCATATGTGCTTCTGTCACTTACTGATGTCTCCTTCCAACCCCAGCAACACTGAAGAAAATTCACTCAAGTACATTAGCAGCTCATCTTGACTGACCCTTGGGCAGGAACCATGAAGCAAAAATCAACGTATGGGCTGATCTATAAAAAGCATTTCTCAAAAACTATAAACTAGGCTTATGTTATTATGGCTTTGTGCTCCCTGGCATTCTGTGAAGTGTGGCTGTATCGTTGATTGAGAAGTACTAAAGGGGGAAAGAAGGCCGCTGAAAAGACATCAGAAAAGGTTCTTTCAATTAATCAAGACGTGAGCCATCTCAAGTCTTGTCTCATTTAAACTATGCACTGGTTAAATCCTTCCATTTCAAGTTAGTCACAAGCTGCACTCAAGCTCATCAAAACACAGTTCAAAAAATGATACAAATGAACTTATTTACAAAACAGAACAGACTCACAGAATTACAGGTCAAATTTATGGTTACTAGAGAAGAGTGAGGAGGGGGATAGACTGGGAATTTAGGATTGATATGTACAAACTGGTATATTTAAAATTGATAATCATCAAGGACCTACTGTATAGCAGAAGGAACTCTGCTCAATACTTTGTAATAACCTAAAAGAAATTTTAAAAGAATAGATATATGTATATGTGTATACATACACACACACATATATATATATATGAATCAGGCTTCCCTGGTGGATCAGACAGTAAAGAATCTGCCTGCAACACGGGAGACTCCAGTTCGATCCTTGTGTTGGGAAGATGCCCTGGAGAAGAGAATGGCTATTCACTCCAGTATTTTTACCTGGAAAATTCCATGGGCAGAGGAGCCCAGCGGGTACAGTCCATGGGTCGCAAAGAGTCAGATGACTGAGTGACTAACACACAACAACAACACAACTGAATCACTGTGCTGTACACCTAAAGCTAACACAACACTGTTAATCAACAAAATTCCATTATAAATTTTTCTAATGACAGCTCAATTTGGCTGCAATATCAAATTCATCAAGTTACAAGCTCAAATGGTTTTTTAAAACCTCCAGGAAATGTAGTCTTCACCTATATCCTGTGGAAGAATTCCTTGCCCTTACATAATTAAAAAAGGGACATTTTTTAGCCAATGGAAAGCTTCAGAACAAAATTCCCAAATCCAGTGGCAGAAATCCAGAAGAGAATTCTCAAACAGAAATATTTCAGTAACATGAGTGCTTTTCTCTGCACTCAGGTCCGCCATGGTTTCTAACTCCCCATTAAACAAACCGAGCTGTTGTTTCTTCTCAGGAGGGCTGTCCCTGTGTGGATGACAGAAGGAAGAATATAGTGTGCCAGGTTAGAACCCACTCTAAATTTGTTTATGAAAAATTGCAAAGCAAATGGTATTTGAGTTTGTTTACTCTTGGCAGCATTTCTGTTTAAGAAAGAGGCATTATGACTGTTTGAAAAGCTTCGAGCCATCAAATGTCCTTAAAATAGCATTTAATGATTTAGGTGTAAATGAATCATAAACATTTAAACTTCCCCCTCATTCCCTACAAACCCAGCTGGTTAAGTGAGGTTTTAGCCAAAGAGCACTCTTTAATCCTATTTTTCTCTTAATCCTATTAAAGGTAAGGTCTTCTGAGGTGGGCTTAAGGCTAGATTTAGTGCTCCCATTTAAGACACTGGGAATACTCACTTTTTTTTTCCAATTCTTACAAAATTTCAAACTTGCACTTTTCTTTCTTTTGTTATTGAAGTATAGTCAATTTATAATGTTGTGTTACTTTCTGCTGGACAACAAAGAGTCATTCTTTTGATATTCTTTTGCATTATGGTTTATCACCGGATGTTGAATATAGCTTCCTGTGCTATACAGTAGAACCTTCTTGTTTGCCCATTCGATACTCACATTATATTTTTAAAAGGAGTAAAGTGGAGTGTCTTGTGTGTATAAATGCACTTTTATATATTTTCAACATCTGTAACAACCTCATAAGGCAGGTGACATTACCGTCCCCAATTGGCACAGAGGAACCTAAATGAATGTCAGAGAGATAACAGAGAGGAACCCAGAAGCAAGATGAAAGCTGGGATTCAAACCCAGGACTTCATGTCTCCAGGGCCTATACTTTTACTCACTGTATCGTACTGTATACTCAATTATATATCTGTGGTAGGCAGAATGATGGCCCTTGAAAGATGCCCACATCCTAGTCCCTGGAACCTGGGCATATGTTACTTGAAGATTGCAGATGTAAGGTTGCTCATAAACTGTCATTTAGAAGGATTACCCAGGTGGGTCCAGTGTAATTTCTATGTACTCTTGAAATCAAAAGGGAGATGATTTGGTCACAGAGATGAAAAGGAAGAAGACACAGGTCAGATTAAAAGTGTGAAAAGACTCAACAGGCTGTTGCTGGCTTTCAAAAGTGGCCTGAAGGAAGCCTGGGCCAGGGAATATACATAGCTTCTGGCAGCTGGAGACGGCCTTCAGTTGACAGCTAGCAAGAAGATGGGCATCTCCATCCTACCAGGAACTGCATCCTGCTAAAAACCAACATGAAAAGGGAATGGATGCTTTTCTAAAGCCTCCAGGAAGAAATACACCCAAAGCAAGCCAAGACTTGCTTCTGAGCTTCAGTACAGCAAGATTAACAAATTTGCAGTGATTAAGCCACCCAGATTGTGGTATATTGTTAGGCCAGCAGAAAACTAAGAAAATATTCAATGTTTAAATGCTGAAAACCTAACTAGGTTCTATATCCCATAAGCTTTCTAAAGGTATTTTAATAACAATAATCAAATATCAATATGTGGAACTGACATACCTTCATTATCTTCAGCCTGAGAAGAAAACATATGCACAAAGAAGTTTCCTTTGGCCTTTTGCTTTTCCATTGCCTCCCATAATACTACCTTTCAATATTCTTTCAAAAACTATTTATTGCTGCTGCTGTCACTTCAGTCGTGTCCGACCCTTAGCGACCCCATGGACTGCAGCCTACCAGGCTCCTCCATCCACGGGATTTTCCAGGCGAAAGTACTGGAGGGGGTTGCCATTGCCTTCTATTTATTGAGAACCTACCATATGCCAGGCACCATTGAATGTATACAGTACACAGCAGAAAGGAAAACAAATGTAGAGAAAAACCCTTGCCCTCATGGAGTTTACACCTCTGGAGTGGAGCTGAGGGGGTAAACAGAGAGTAAAGAAATCAGGAAGATGAGACTTCCAAGGGTCTCTGAGTCACTCACAGGAAGGAATGTGCTTGAAATCCTCGGAAGACTCACATAGTTGAGAAATAAACACTGACAAGTTAAGCTCCTGATACATCAGTGAGCTGTCCTTTAGAGCAATCCAGGGTGAAAACAGAGCAGAGGACTGAATGAAGTGCCATGGAGAGAGACCCAGAAGAGTGTGCCCAGTAAAGGGATCAAAATCACAGATCCTGAGGGAAGAAGTAGGACTTGCTCTTCTGGGTCTTTTTTTTTTTTTTTTCCTTTTAAAGAAAATGAAGATGGACAAAAAATGTGGTTGGAAGTGAGAGACTAAAGGGTAGAGTGGGAGGAGATGAGTTCAAAAAAGTAAATAGAAGCCCACTCACCAGGCCATTGTAGTATCTCTGGCTTCAATTCTGGGTGGCAGGGAGCCATTGGGTGGACTCAGGCAGAAGAGTGATCAGACCTGGCTTATGTGAGCCAAAGCTCATTCTTGTTGCTATGTAGAGAACAGACTTCAGGAGTGAAGACAAGAAACTGGTTAGGAGGCTACTGCTATGATCCACGCAAAGGTTGAGAGAAGTTAGGACTTAGTGGTATAGGCATGAAGAAGTGGTTGTATTCTGGGTACATACTCTAGGAATACAAACTTTTATGAACAGAAGTGATGTCTAACAGCTAACACTATGTAGCCGCAAATGATGGTGCTTCATATAGATACCCTTTGAAAATGGTAATTCTGTGGAATATACACTTCCCAAAGGGAAAATATTTATTATGGATGAGCTAACTCTATTCTCTCAGCATAGGAGAGACCTCTCCTCACACTGAACCCTCTTCTGCATGACTTCATTGTACTAAATGCGTCTGTGTAGACTGGGATCCAATAGGTACCCAGCAAACATTCACACAGCAGGACAGTATTAATGAGTGATGGAGATGAGAATGGACAGTTTGCAAAACAACATTCTTGAGAAATAGATTCTCTTGAGCCTTGACACCATGCTTCTCTCTCTTCTCTCAATGTATTTTCTCTGTCAGTATGTCAAAGATTCCACCAAACAAGACTAACACTTCGAGTACTAGTGGGAGAATGGAGGAACTGCAAAGTGAAGAAGAGGCACCAGGCATGCCAAGCTGGGAACCTCTAGCCAGGGAAGGCCTCCTGCTGCTGCTCTTGGCTTCATCTTTGCTTCTCAGCCCTTAAGCAAGTCCAGTTTACATCTCTTCTTCCAGAAGCTCCCTAGAAGCATGCTGCCTAAAACGCCAAACAGTTTCCTCCACCAATGGTTGTAGGAAACAGTCAGAGGAATGCCCCTCACTTCTGGGGTAAAGCAGGAACTAGTTGAGTCCTGCTGCCATGATAATTGGATTAGACCCACTTGTCAGGGAAAAGAATTTGCAATTATTGAAGAATACTCTAATGGTTCATCTTATGTGACACCTTGACAGAGCCATAGGGTCCCTAGGTAGTTGGTCAAACATTGTGAATGCACTCTTCTTATATGATAATTTTTATCAATGTGTGTTGCCCTGTGTGTTGCCAGATTGCTAGATTTGGAAAAGCCCATTCATGCTTTAACAACAACAACAACAAAAATAGAAGAAGATTGCAGGACTTGAGCTGCCCATCTTCATCTCCCAGTCCTTTTTCTTCCTTGCAATTGATAAATCACTTATTTCACTTCTTCTTTTTCCATACTGGAAACTGATCTAGCCCAACCATGAATCTAAAAACTGTTTATTAGATGTTTCAGTGTTTTCTCCATCACTCTGCATGAGTCCCAAGTGCCCTGGGCAAGTACATGGGTCTGCAGAGTTACAATCGTTCCTCCAACTCCTTCACTGTTATGACAGAATGAATTTTTGCTTGATGGCAAATTATTTTGTATTTCATTCCATATTTTATATCCCTGTGTGTATGCACACTGGAAAAGGTTAAAATCAACACTTCAACATAATTCTGATCAAAGGTGATCACCTCTCCCTAATCAGAAGTGATTATCCTAAATGAAATTTGCCAATGATCAGCATCATTTCTCTTATGTGCTATCAAAATGTTTTAATGCAGTGAGTAAAAAACACTGACGGTTGTTATCATGGTACAGAGGATACACGAACTTAATGTTGTGTGTGACCAGTAGAACAGTTACCAGCTTGATATGTTGTCCCTTTAAAAATCACATTCCCACGTAGTCCCCAATTTGGTGTAATGTACACCTTCCTAACAATTCTGATTGCTACAGTGAGGGAAGGTGAGGCTCCAAGAATTATTTGCTTAAGGTTACCCAGAGAATATATGCCAGAATTAGGAACACAACGAAGTTGCTGATCCTAAAACTGACATCTAACATACAGATAAATTTCATAAGTTCATTAGTATATCCATTTACTCAGCATCTACTATGTATCAGATCTGTGCTATACTCTGTCTGAAGCACATAGCTATGACCAAACCAATGAACGTTTACATGAAGTTAATAAATAAATGAATCGCTCTCAGCTTTTTTCTTTTTTGTCTCATCTTACACAGCTCCCCAGAGAGAGAAGGTGTATGTGTGTGGGGTATGTTGACATGATAATGGGGGTGTTGATCTGATAACAGAGACTTTCTTTCTGAGACGCATGATGCTAAGCATCGTACATGCACAACATGAACAAGCTGAAGACTTGGGACCCTAGGCCCATTGAGGGCCAGTGGCGAACTTAGAAGCAGCCCTGAGAAGGAAGGATTATCCAATTAAGGGTTGCCAGCATGGCCCCTTGGGAGCAAATTACTCCAGACAACTTTTACAATTTTCCTTCTTGAAGTGAAATTCAGCAGCAACAACAACAAGAGTACAACGGTATCCCCCCAAAACAGCCTGAACAATACTTCCAGAGATAAACACAAAGATGGACTCACATTTCCTCATACTCAGTTGCTGGAGAAAATCATAGTGCTTTTCCTCATTGAATTAAAAGGCCACAGACTCCTAAACCTTTCCATGTTTTGGCAAGAAAATTATTAAGTAGTTGTGCCCACTGAGTTTGGTATGAATCTAAATACAGGCAGGTGTAGATAAACCCCATGTATCAATGCCATCACATAGAGATGCAAACGTCACTCAGCATTTGGAGTGTGAGGGGTGGAGGAAGCCCTCTCAGCCAGCCCTACAGGACTGCCCAAGCCCAGAGGGTTGGTTTAGAAAAGCTTTTTTGGCCAGGCCTGGCTTCCTTTCTCCTGTTGAATGGGGCCTAGTGCCAACCTAGCAGGTGCCCTGGAAACGATGGAGAGGTGGGTAGGGCTTCTCTCACACACTCCACTTCACCTCAGGGCCTGTAGTGACTCAGCTTGGCCACTTCACGCACAGCGTGGGTAAATGTGAGGTGAGAGTTTTAGGCCCTGCCTGGTCAAGCATGTCACCCTAGATACCCCCACGGGGCCTAAGGAGAATGGAGTGACAGAAGAGAGATGACTCCACAGAAGCCAGCACAACTACCAGAAATAGAGGCCATACAATGTCTCTGAAAGTCTAGCTGTTAAACCTCACTCTCCATTTCCGAGAATTCGCCCTACCTTGGGCTTTTCCAGCCACAAAGACAGGTCATGAACATTCTACAGAACAATGTCCCTAGGAAGTTTCTCAGGAGACTCAGAATATGGGCTCAGTCCACGATGATAACTGAATTGCTTCCTTTTGGCTAACTTTAGGAAAAAATGGTAAGCGAGGACCCTGCCCCCCCACCTTGGATGGTTTGAATCATTGACAGAGTTCTATTTTCTGCCACAAAACTCATGGCCATCCATCTTCTCCACAGGACCCAGTTTCATCGTACCTCTCACTCACCTCAGCACTTGTCCTCTGCTGTCTAAAACTGTGACCTTCTGGTTGAAGCGAAAGCAAGCTGATCCAAACATACTGAGGAGGGTTGGTAGATGGAGCTCAGCTACATAGGCAGAGGCAATCCCTGAGGGCACAGGTGGCGAACCAAGTGATGAAAAGTGATGTCAAATGAGGCTCCAGAAACAAACCAGCCAATCCAGAGTCCAAAAGCGGGAAGCTTACAAGAACCACTCCATGGGAATCACCGGCAGCCAAGAGGAGGCTTCCATGAGGAGACCACATTACTTGAAGGAAACAAAGATCTGCCTTTAAAATGTACGAGGCAATGCCATCTCCAGATCACCAGTAAGTAGAATGACCATATTAACAAGCAGAATGACAAAAAGTCACTGCCTTCTCATACCACCCCAAAGGCACAGAGGTAAGCAGTGTGCATGCATGCTCAGTTGTATCTGACTCTTGACGACCCCATGGACTGTAGCCCACCAGGCTCCTCTGTCCATGGGATTCTCCAGGCAAGAATACTGGAGTGGGTTGCCATTTCCTCCTCCAGAGGATTGTCCCAACCCAGGGATCAAATCTGTGTCTCCTGCATTGCAGGCAGATTCTCACCACTGAGCCACTTGGGAAGCCCCTGCAATTAGAAGACATGGGGTCTATCTCTGACTCTGGCACTCACTAGCTTTGTGATCTTGGGCAGGTCACTTAAGTCTCTGAATCTTTCCTGCTTCATGTGCAGAATGGGAACAACTGCACAGGGTAGGATTAACTAAGGAGGGAGACAGGGCGGCTGACACCAGTTGGACTCCAGTTGGCTCTGATGGGGTTAGAGAGAGCTGAGCACAGGGGCCAGAATACACGGGGTCAGGTTACAGCTACTCTCTGGCTGAGAGCACAGCCTTGCTTGGTGGGCACCCTCCCCTGCCCTTTCCTTTCTCCTCAAAGAATCTCAGGCCCTGGATTTGCTTCCAGGGAACCAAATTGAAGACAACCAACTTTCAACAACACAATGAAAGCAAACTAATATATGCAATTTTTCTCCTCAAAGGCTGACTTTGGGCTATCTATTATTGAACCACATACCAGGGACAGTGAGGCAGATTTCTCAAGCCAGTCACCACTGCCTTCCACTGCCTTCAGGAGCCAGGAGAGAGGTCCCTGAGCAGGCTGGCAGGAGAGGTGCCACCCCTGACACCCGGGCCTGGGTTCTGCTTCTCAGTGGAGGAGGGCATTTTTCACTTGGGTCTTGATGCGCTTGTGTTACAGTGACTGACTTGTGATTACATCAGGCAGTGAAACCACGGGAGGGTCCCTTGAGGTGCCTTATTCTCGTTATTTGGAATCATAGTCAATACAGATTGACTTCCTTCCTGTAACCCGGCAATTGTGTGTGAGTGAATATAAGACATGTCTGTTCCTGAGAAACACGCATGCTTTAGACACCTTTTGTCTAACTGTGTAGCCTTTTATTCCCTCTGTCTACTTTAGAAAGGGGAAAGAAGCTGTGGTTTTGAGGACAAAAATAGAGCAGAGTAACTTTCCAGAACTGTGTTCCTGAAGGCTGCTTGTCTTCAGTTCAGATCCCAGGACAGGGATTCTTTAGTGAGAAGGGAGCAGGCAGGAGAGGGCAGGGGTGTGGGGTGGAGGTGGGGAGTGGGGGTTGCAGGGTGCTCACCAAGGAAGGCTGTGGTCTCAGTTTGAAGCTAGCTTTCACCTGATCCCACAAGGTCCACTGGACCACAAATGGCACCATAGCATTGGTCCCATCTTCAGGCAATAGTTACAGTTACAGTTCAGTTGCTCAGTCATGTCTGACTCTTTGCGACCCCACAGACTGTAGCACACCAGGCTTCCCTGTCCTTCACCAACTCCCAGAGTTTACTAAAAACTCATATCCATCGAGTCAGTGATGCCATCCAACCATCTCATCCTCTGTCATCCCCTTCTCCTCTTGCCTTCAATCTTTCCCAGCATCAGGGTCTTTTCAAATGAGTCAGTTCTTCACATTAGGGGGCCAAAGTATTGGAGTTTCAGCTTCAGCATCAGCCCTTCCAATGAATATTCAGGACTGATTTTCTTTAGGATGGACTGGTTGGATCTCCCTGCTGTCCAAGGGATTCTCAAGAGTCTTCTCCAACACCACAGTTCAAAAGCATCAATTCTTCAGTGCTCAGCTTTCTTTATAGTCCAACTCTCACATCCATACATGATTACTGGAAAAAACATAGCTTTGACTAGATGGACCTTTGTTGTCAAAGTAATGTCTTTGATTTTAATATGCTATCTAGGTTGGTCATAACTTTTCTTCCAAGGTACAAGCATCTTTTAATTTCATGGCTGCAGTCACCATCTGCAGTGATTTTGGAGCCCAAAAAAGTAAAGTCTGTCACAGTTTCCATTGTTTCACCATGTATTTGCCATGAAGTGATGGGATCAGAAGGCATGATCATAGTTTCCTGAATGTTGAATTTTAAGCCAACTTTTTCACTCTCCATCTTCAGGCAATGGAGTTGAACAAGTCATTTGCCATGGGCTTCCCTCAGGTATGAGGAGGACACCCTCGTAGGCAAGAGGCCTTTTGCTATAGAGAAGGGGGCAATGAGGAACCTCAGCAACCAAAATCCCCAACAACTGGGAAAGGGAAGGTGGGCAGCTCACCAACACTGTCCATTACACTAGCCAAACAACAACCAGACACCTTGTAAACAAAGCTTCTCACCTTGGGCCAATGAGCTACCTGGGAACCTGTGTATCCTCACCTCCCACCACTCTCTGCTTCCTCATTCCACACCAACCAGATTGGTCGTTGACCATGCCCTCATCTTAGGGTCTCTGCACTGGCTCTCCCTCGGCCTGGAGCTCTCTGTGTGCAGATAGCATCTTCTTGGTTGAGGCTTCTCTAACACATACAAGAGCAACCCCATCACTCTTCATTGCCTTATTTTTCTCTATACACGTATCACCATCTGACATAAAATATGCTTTATTTATGTTTATTTATCTTCTTCCCCCCTTGAATGTCAGCTCCAACAAGGCTGGAATTTTTGTGTGTGTTTTTTTTTTTTTAATTCACTACTGTTTCTCCAGTGCCTACAACAATGCCTGGCTCATTAAATATTGACTGAATAA
Organism: Bos javanicus; assembly: GCF_032452875.1. Lineage (NCBI taxonomy): Eukaryota > Metazoa > Chordata > Mammalia > Artiodactyla > Bovidae > Bos > Bos javanicus. The sequence goes on from NC_083897.1 coordinate 22,444,240, forward strand.
GTAAATGAATAGCTCCTTCATTTTAAAGCCCTCTCCCCTCAGCTTGAGCTAATGAGACTCTATTTCCAATGTTCTCATCATTCCCCTCTATTTCATCTACACCATTTCCAGTGCATTAGGTTTGCTTTTTAAAAAACATTTATAGGAAGAGTCATGTTTATTCCCACTTCATATTTTTAAATGTTCACCAAATCAACCACAGTCATCACTTCTACACTGGTGATGAGCCATGTTTGTTTTGAAATTGAAAGTCCATAAAGTGCCCAATTCTGCCAATCATGAAGAACAAAACACCTCAAGAAAGAATCCAGTGACACTTACTGAGTAGACAAAATCCCAGTGGAGTAAAGGTGTGTCATATATCCTAAAAGGTTTCTAAGCTGTCACCCTCACACCAATAAGCTGTATTTGAACAAAAATCTAAATATCATCTATCAAATAAAGCTTTCCATATAAGTCACTTGTTTTAAAAGACCTACAAAATAATATGTGCTACTTTTTGTACCCCTTATATACTATATTGGAGAAGGCAATGGCACCCCACTCCAGTACTCTTGCCTGGAAAATCCCATGGATGGAGGAGCCTGGTAGGCTGCAGTCCATGGGGTCACTAAGAGTCGGACACAACTGAGCGACTTCACTTTCACTTTTCACTTTCATGCATTGGAGAAGGAAATGGCAACCCACTCCAGTGTTCTTGCCTAGAGAATCCCCGGGATGGGGGAGCCTGATGGGCTGCCGTCTATGGGGTTGCACAGAGTTGGACATGACTGAAGCGACTTAGCAACAGCATATAATATATAATATACTGTTTGTGACTAAAAAATCAATACTTAATAAATGAGGTTTTGTGGGAGACATGGAATGAAAAAGAAATCTCACTATATCATAGTACACTTGCATACACAGTACCTATTTTTTTAACGGTACAATAGAAATCCTTTATTTTTTAGTGGTTGTCCATATTATATTTATTCAACGTAAAGGGTAATTAGATTTCCCAGGTGGCGCTAGTGGTAAAGAGCCCACCTGCCAATGCAGGAGACATAAGAGACACAGCTTAAATCTGTGGCTCAGGAAAATCCCCTGGAGGAAGGCATGGCAATCCACTCCAGTATTCTTGCCTGGGAATCCATAGACAGAGGAGCCTGGCGGATGACAATCCATAGGATTGCAAAAAGTCGAACACAACTGAAGCAACTTAGTGTGCACGCACACAAAGGATAATGTTTAAAGAAAAATTTGAAGACGCCTAAAAGAAATAGAGGAAAACAACAGAATGGGAAAGACTAGAGATCTCTTCAAATAAATTAGAGATATCAAGGGAACATTTCATGCAAAGATGGGCTCGATAAAGGACAGAAATGGTATGGACAGAACAGAAGCAGAAGATATTAAGAAGAGGTGGCAAGAATACACAAAAGAACTGTGCAAAAAAGATCTTCACGACCAAGATAATCACAATGATGTGATCACTGACCTAGAGCCAGACATCCTGGAATGTGAAGTCAAGGGGGCCTTAGAAAGCATCACTACAAACAAAGCTAGTGAAGGTGATGGAATTCCAGTTAAGCTATTTCAAATCCTGAAAGACGATGCTGTGAAAGTGCTGCACTCAATATGCCAGCAAATTTGGAAAACTCAGCAGTGGCCACAGGACTGGAAAAGGTCAGTTTTCATTCCAATCCCAAAGAAAGGCAATGCCAAAGAATGCTCAGTCTACCGCACAATTGCACTCATCTCACACGCTGGTAAAGTAATGCTCAAAATTCTCCAAGCCAGGCTTCAACAGTACATGAACTGTGAACTCCCAGATGTTCAAGCTGGTTTTAGAAAAGGCAGAGGAACCAGAGATAAAATTGCCAACATCTGTTGGATCTTCAAAAATGCGAGAGAGTTCTAGAAAAAACATCTACTTCTGCTTTATTGATTACACCAAAGCCTTTGACCGTGTGGATCACAACAAACTGTGGAAATTCTAAACAAGATGGGAATACTAGACCACCTGAAATCTGCATGCAGGTTAAGAAGCAACAGTTAGAAGAACTGACTGATTTGAAAAGACCCTAATGCTGAGAAAGATTGAAGGCTGGAGAAGGGGATGACAGAGGATGAGATGGTTGGATGGCATCACCAACTCTATGGACATGAGTTTGAGTAAGCTCTGAGAGTTGGTGATGCACAGGGAAGCCTGGTGTGCTGCAGTTCATGGGGTCGCAAAGAGTCAGACACAACTGAGCAACTAAACTGAACTGAACTGAGGAGTCCTGCCAGGAAGAGCCTTTGTTTCAGGATGTCCCATTGTCTCTGGGATAATGTCACTGATTCCATTCTAGTCCAACAGACAGCTCCAGGGTGGCATGGTGGTTAACAGCACAGGCTAGCAGGAGAACAAGCTGGCACAGGAGGAGGTGGATGTGGAGTACATCTCTCTCCACGGATACATCAGGAATACTCCTTCAGACACAGATATGCTTGCAGAACACCAGCTGAGAGCGGACAAGAGTACCTGACCATCAGAAAAGAATATATCAGTTCAATTCAGTTCAGTCACTCAGTCGTGTCCGACTCTTTGCGACCCCATGAATCGCAGCACGCCAGGCCTCCCTGTCCATCACCAACTCCAGGAGTTCACCCAGACTCATGTCCATCGAGTCAGTGATGCCATCCAGCCATCTCATCCTCTGTCGTCCCCTTCTCCTCCTGCTCCCAATCCCTCCTAGAATCAGAGTCTTTTCCAATGAGTCAACTCTTTGCATGAGGTGGCCAAAATACTGGAGTTTCAGCTTTAGCATCATTCCTTCCAAAGAAATCCCAGGGCTGATCTCCTTCAGAATGGACTGGTTGGATCTCCTTGCAGTCCAAGGGACTCTCAAGAGTCTTCTCCAACACCACAGTTCAAAAGCATCAATTCTTTAGCGCTCAGCCTTCTTCACAGTCCAACTCTCACATCCATACATGACCACAGGAAAAACCATAGCCTTGACTAGACGGACCTTTGTTGGCAAAGTAATGTCTCTGCTTTTGAATATGCTATCTAGGTTGGTCATAACTTTCCTTCCAAGGAGTAAGCGTCTTTTAATTTCATGGCTGCAGTCACCATCTGCAGTGATTTTGGAGCCCCCAAAATAAAGTCTGACACTGTTTCCCCTGTTTCCCCGTCTATTTCCCCATGCAAAAGTCGGTAGGACAAAGGAACTGGGGGGAAAACCAGGAGTGTTAATAGGACTGGACCTGCCCTCAGCGAGGGTGGGAACTGAAGCAGGGGTCTGACATCCACAGGGGGGCAACTGTCTGGGTCCGAGGAGAAACATTTAAGGAGAGTGAAGCAGCTGATCTGTGGAAGCCTAAATGGAATGAGAATAAGAGCACAGGCTATGGAACTGGACCATGTAGCTTTGCATACTGTACCAGTGAATTACTAACCAAACAACTGAGTGTGAGTATGAACCACATTTACAGGGTTGTTGTCAGGATGAGCTGCATGACATGTGAAAAATGTTCAGCCCACAGAATTAACTCCAAAAGGTGCAGCTGTGGTTGTTACACAGATGAGCTGTGTTTTTCTGTTTTAGTTTCAACTTTATGTTTTACGTGTCCAGGTCCCAGTGTCCTCAGTGAGCACTAAGGAAGACATCCCCAGCTGCTAGAACAAAAGCTCAGTTGCCTCATTGAGCCAAGTCTTCAAGGATGTGACTGACAAGGCCTCTTCCTTCTAGAAGCACAACATAACAACATGGAGTGCTGGGCTTGGAGTCAAAAGACCTCAAGTTTCAGCCCTCCATCTTACTAGCAACTGTGGTCGAGGCTAATTCACTCCATTTCTATACTAGAAAGTCAAGCTCCTGGAGGGAAGTAACCATATCTAAATGTTCATCCAGCTCTAGCTCATTGACTTGAATCTAGTAGGGCTTTGATAATGACTCATTAAATCAATTAAAGACATGAATATGTCTGAGGTTTAATTTTTCTGTGTGTTCAAAGGGATAATACCAGTAGGTCTGTCTCAAGTTTGTTTGGAAACTGGGCAGTGACTCTCACAAGTAGCCTTTCCTTCCCTTTTCCTTCCCTTTCCCTCCCCTTTCCTTCCATTTCACCCATTGAACAATGCCCGCCTTGGCTTCCTCTGCCTGATCTCTCATGATTCCCTTCCTCCATCTATTCTCTACTGGTTAGTACCTATTCACCCATCAATTCTCAGCTCAAAAGAGAATCCTTTCTCTGACTCTTCATAATGCTCCTGCTATTAGAGCCCTTCCCATATGTCCTTCACGGAACTCTAATTATACTTGCCTGATGATTTCATTCTTCCCATTAGATTGTAAACACCACCAGGGCAGGGCCCAATATCTTCCATGCACACCACTATATTTCCTCTTCTTTGGTCAATTGTTAATCTACATGAACAGCTTATTAAATAGTTGTTGGATGAATGCATGGAGAGATGATTAAATGAACAAATGAGAAGCAGTAATAATAATCCTTTCTGCCAGACACTTTTCTACAACCTTCACACTGTTAGTTTAAGACCACTTACATTGAGTGGATCGGTCCATTGCAATGCCCTTAGGAGGATCACTTTGCAAGCCCTACTATTTAATCGGAAAATATACTATAACAAATTCTTAGATACGGAAACTGAGAAAGCCATCACACAACCTCTGCGGGCACCCATCTACCTCCCCACAATCAGGGTAAGCTTTCTTGTCCTTGGACCCACATCATTTCCTCTACTCTAGCATTCATTCAGGCCCCTGGACTCTCATTTCTCCAGCTTGCGTGGAACCTGGCTGAGTCCTCAACTGTTTTGATCCTCTAAGGCCTGTGTTCAGCAGGTCTTCATCTCAGGCTGATGGCGGGCTTTTAGCACATTGTTTGGCTTAGCAAAAATGGTGAGAAGGGAAAGAGGAAGGGAAAGGGAAGGAGTCAGCTGTGTTTGCTTCCCAAGGCAGGGCCATTTTTCCTTCTTCCCCATCCTTCTGCCTGCTCATAGTAATGGGGGTGGGGAGGAAGCAAATTTCTCCTGCAACTACAGAAGTCATGAGCTAGCTCCCTGTACAGTATATTCCTACTGAACTTCTACAACCTTCCAGGGATTTCACTATTATTACTGTTCCTATATTCCAAATGGAGAAAGTTTATGACCAATCATTCTCGTGGCAGCAGTCCCATGAATGCCACCATTCTTCAGATGTCTTTGTCCACAAAAAATCCTGTGTTATACAAATGTGATGCATGGCACTGTCATTGTTTTTGCTGTCCACCATGGGCATTAAAGTCATTAATCCAACTAATATTTTCTGAGCATCAAGCATCAGCTCAGCTCTATTCTCATTACTTGAGAGTACAACACAAACACAGAACCACAGGAATGAGAGGAAGGGCAGAAAGCCAGACACATTACTGTATAGCAAGTACTTTAATAGGGAAAATTATGGATGTGTGGGGCGAGAGAACAGGGCTGAATAATCCAGGATGGGGGAACAGGTAGAAAGAAAACACTTTCTTTGCTGGAGTACAGAGGAGAATGGACAAATCAAAATAGGCCAACATAAAGTTTTTACAGTCTTCCACTTGCAAAATATTCATTTGATCAGTAGACGTCTATCACATACCTACTCTTTGCCAAGCATATTGCTATACACTGGGGATACAAACTGAAACAAGGCAAACACAGTCCCTGCCTTTAGATGGGAATTTCGAACAGATGGTCTCAAAGGTGCCTCTCAGCAAGAATGTTTGTTTTTCCTCCCAACACTACAAAAGCCCTTTGATTTGATGCCACCATGACAAATCCCAAGGGTAACAAAAGGCAGTCTCTCCAAGATTAGAAGGGTATCTCCTTAGAACCACACAAAAGGAAAACCCATCAAATCTCCCTGGTGACAGAGAAGACAATACCTGTGGCTTTCACAACATATCTGGCAGCCCAGTTCTCTTGAACAGGGCCATTAAGGAAATGACAAAAGAATTTCAAGCAGCAGGCATAGAGAACTCCAAGAAAAATCATTCTCATTCATATGCCAGGGAACAGAGTTATTATGGTGGTATCCTTGTTTATAATTGTATATCAAGGCTAGAATAGAGAAAAGTCTGCCATGGTGCTAAGGCAAAAATTGGGCTTTGGGGGCTCAGAGTGGAGGAAGAGACTGAATATTAGTATGTATTGGTAATCCACTCATTTTTCACATGATGGAAACAGGTAATCCAACCTCTATCTTTGGAACTTATTTTATCAATACATAGATATTTCAGCACAGTGAGGGTCTGAGATCAGTCCACAACTTGTTCAATCTACAAATATTTTTGTAGTGCCTGTTATGTGTCAAGCACTGTGCCAAGTGGCATATAAGATACTGATAGGCCTTACCTCCTAATACCATTAGGACACATGAATTTCCAGGGGCCACAAACATTCAGTCATTAAAAAAGAAGATACATGATGTCAGACTCTTATTTTCCCATTTAGAGTGTTAGTTCTTTTAAGGCATAGATTAATATCCAATAATGTAGGAGTAAAGAATAAGAGTTGACTCACTGGAAAAGACTTTGATGTTGGAAGGGATTGAGGGCAGGAGGAGAAGGGGATGACAGAGGATGAGATGACTGATGGCATCATCAACTCGATGGACATGAGTTTGGGTGGACTCTGGGAGTTGGTGATGGACAGGGAGGCCTGGCGTGCTGCCATTCATGGGGTCGCAAAGAGTTGGCCATGACTGAGTGACTGAACTGAACTGAACTGAACTGAACTGAAAGAATATAGACTGTGAATTCATATGAGAACTGAGTTTCAATCTCAGTTTTACCACTAATGAACTATGTAGCCTTGGGCATGTTACTTAACCTCTCTGAACCTTATAAAATGAGCAAGACAGCAATTTGGAGTGGTACAAATACACTGCCTATCCAAAAGCAAATAATGCATGTGAGTATTATATATATATATATATATATATATATATATATATATATATATTTACACACACATATATATGTATCACATGTAGCAGAGAATAAGTAGGGATTGATGGCACTGAGGACAAGACCTACAGGAGGTCAGCAGAGCAAGGATCACTATAAACAGCAGGTGTAACAGAAGGCTTCATGGAAGTAGAGCTGAAGAATGCTTAAGAATAAGTAAAGCAGAGGACGGAGAGCATTTTGGACCAGAGAACAACATGAGCTAATAAAAAGGCCTAGGCACAAGAAACCCACAGGAAGTGACTGAGTTGGGTGTGGGGTCAGGATGCTAGGAATAGCTTCTGTTTCATAATATTAGTTGTTACCTTTTATTTTTATATATATATATAATATTTATTGTTTTGGGCTTCCCTGGTAGCTCAGCTGGTAAAGAATACACCTGCAATGCAGGAAACCCCGGTTTGATTCCTGGGTCTGGAAGATCCCCTGGAGAAGGGATAGGCTACCCACTCCAGTATTCTTGGGCTTCCCCGGTGGCTCAGCTGGTAAAGAATCCACCTGCAATGTGGGAGACCTGGGTTTGATCCCTGGGTTGGGATGATCCCCTGGAGAAGGGAAGGGAAAGGCAACCCACTCCAGTGTTCTGGCCTGGAGAATTCCATGGATTCTATAGAACATGGGGTCGCAAAGAGTTGGACATGACTGAACGGCTTTCACTTTTGTTTTCCAAAACAGTTCCATATTCTGAAATGCACTGGGACCCAAGGGGTATGGAGAGAAGACTCAGGTCCTATACTATATTCCCTGCATATTTACATAATTATTCTAAGGAGAAATTTTCAAATGATGTGAATATTCCAGGAATATTTCACAAGAAAAACGGGTCTGTGAAAATCAAAGTGAATATCATATAATTATAAATTGCAGCTATGGCCGAGACTATATTATAACAGTGACAATTTAAGCAGTGCCAATGACTGTCACATCACTGCAAAATAAAAGACTATCAGTTCAATCCAGCAGGAAGGCTGGTAAGCCACTGACTGTGACAGTGATCTGGTCAGTTTAGCCTGAATTGTGTCTTTCACTTCCTCAAGCAAAGGCAGCAATGCCTGTTGTTTAGTCTCCACCACAATCAGGGGGTGAATATGTGTTTGAAGTTGGCTCCCTTGCTGTCCCGTTACCATCTAAATTATATTTAGTGTAGCATAGAAACTTCTTAGTAATTTTACATATTTGATTGGAAGAATCTTCTTCCAGGTCCTTCTGACTAATCCTCAGACTCAATAGTTCACTAAAAAAAAAAGCAAGAAGGAAAACCACATTTGGGTTTCTGTAGCCTACTTATGAGTCCCATGTTCACAGCAGAGTCAAAGAGGTATTTGATTATAAGACCTGCTTGTTATTATTAAGGATGTAGTGACAGTTTCACAAATAATTAGAATCTAACTCCCTTTAGTGAAAGAAATGAGTAAAGCACATGTTATGACACACTACCTACAGCCTGTTTACTTTGGTAACTCTCTAGTGTACCAAGTCCTGTTATTTACAGAAACTCACTCCAATTTTCCTGGGAATTTGTAAAGCCATACTATATAAATGTGCAGTCAGTGTCTTCTAAATGTACTCTCTATTGATGGTTCACATTTTAAAGCTCAGCTTCCAATTGGAATTACTGTGGTCTTGGTGGTTTTGAATTTACTGAATACTTTTAGTTGGTTTTTCTTTATTGGAAATCCAAGCTCTTCCTGCCAACATGACTCCATAAGTATTTTATTGCATCTGTACAGTATTCACAAATAGCACTGGAGAAATTTAATCTAGCAATTCTATGAGGGCTACAAACAATAAATAACTCAAGGGAATAGAATGCAAATGGCATATTCAGAAAAAAAAAGTAAACAAAAGAGTGATATTCATGTGCAAAGTTCCTGATGCCTTACTGAAATGTTGTGGTCAATCCAATTTATTTTATATTCATGAAATGTAAATTAAAATTTAAAAAAGCCCTAACTACCACTACCACCCAAGTATACTCCATTCCAACCACCTTTCCATCAGGAATGACATGTGCTAAATCAATATGAAACCAGTAATGGAATGTACCCAAGAAGGGAAAGTGAGCACTAACAAATTTCCTTTTTAGATAATGCTGTATTGGTATAAGCTGGTGGTCAGAGCTGATCAGATTATGTTAAATGAAATCCACGATCCCCATCCCACCTCACACTACTGAAGGGTAATTGGAAAGGACTTTCATTCTTTCCTGCCTATAGTTTCTACCACGTGCTGAGTCACTTCTGTCTGACTCTTTGCAACCCTAGAGACAGTAGCCTGCCAAGCTCCTCTGTCCGTGAGATTCTCCAAGCAAGAATACTGGAGTGGGTTGCCATGCCCTCCTCTAGGGGATCTTTTACCACAGATATATTTAAATTAACTTACTTCTGCTCTTTAAAGTTTCACATGCCCATTGTGGGAAATTGGGAAAAGCATAAGGAAGTAAACAACTACACAAAAACCAGTCAATTAGAGATTATTAACATCTTGGCATTTTTTTCCTCCAGTTCTTTTTTCTACATATTGTTAATTTTCCCCATATGATTATAGTTAAAACTTTGATATCTCAATCTACAATGGGCACTATCCATGTTGTTAAAGTTTATCATATGATTGAAATGTAAATGACCATGTAATATGCTATCAAACTATTTTCTAATGTTAAACATTTAGGTTTTTTTCCATTTCTGTTGTAATAAATAAGAAGATATGATTTGTAAACAAAATACCACAAATAACAGTAAAATAACTTAGTCTTTGTTCTAGATGTAGAATTACAACTTGAAAGGATATGTGCATTTTAAGGCTTTGGATACATGTGGTCAAAGTGATTTCTAAAAAGATCATTTGGACGTACATTTCCAACAGCAATGTACTTGAATGCCAGTCTTGACATAATTTTCTTCAAAAACCCGTACTACCAGTAAAATACAGATAAACGAAGAAATCATCTTTGCCAATATGATAAATATAAAATAGATATTTTATTAATTTGAGTTTCCTTGATTACTAGAAAAGGAACTTCTCATAGGTTATTGACTCTTTGTAGACTGTATTTTTTTTTTAGATTCTAGATATTTATTACACTGGAATAATTAGTTAATATTTGTGTATGTTATTTACATTGTGATTATCATGTCTCACACATATCTTACACAACATAGTAAGTGTCCAGTAAGTTTTGCAAATTGAATATATTCAACCTGCTTAATTTAATTTTTAATTTTTCTCTAAAAACATCATTTAAAAAAAGTTTTTGTTTTAATAATGAACTAAAAATGTTATATAAGAAGTTATGTAAAATCTCTGGTTATACATCCAGGGCCTAAGAAGATGTAGAATATAAATTTTAAGAAAAATTTACTTTTTTACTTTACAATATTGTATTGGTTTTGCCATACATCAACATGCATCCACCACGGGTGTACACGTGTTCCCCATCCTGAACCCCCTCCCACCTCCTTCCCCATACCATCCCTCTGGGTCATCCCAGTGCACCAGCCCCAAGCTTCTTGTATCCTGCTATATTTTGTAAATTGACTTTTTAACGCCTTTGAGACCAGACTCTTGTTTAAAAACAATGAGATTCTAAATATTTTCAAAGTAGAATAAATAAGGATTCTTTCTATCTCCCTGGAAGTGGGGGTTTAGTCACTAAGTATCTGACCCCATGAACTGTAGCCTGGCTCCTCTGTCCATGGGATTTTCCAGGCAAGAAACTGGAGTGGGTTGCCATTTCCTTCGTGGGGGATATTCCCGACCCAGGGATCAAACCTGAGTCTCCTGCATTGCAGGCAGATTCTTTACCGACTTAGCTATGAGGGAAGCCCCTTCTATCTCCCTAAATTTACCCTAAATACCTCTTTCTATTGCCCAACCTTACTTCCAATTGTGATTTCCTCAGTGGGGATAGTTGACTTTCTAGATGACTTTATATGTCAATTAGTTTAGCCCTCAGCCTCTTCTTGTTTTCCCAGGTCTTGAGTGGGGTTGAGAATGTGTTTAATAAGTACTCCTGGCAATTCTGACACAGATGATATAGAAACTATACTTTGAGAAGCACTACTTTAGCCACTTCTCTGAAATCTCTCATAACTTTAAAAATTCCATAAAACTTGCCTGTACCCCCTCACCAGTTTCTGCTCCAGAGTCTCCCACTAGGGACAACTGTATGGCATTAGGGCTTGGATACTTCCCAGTGGAGCAGGATGTCCCACTCAATGCAGAGTGTTTTACAACACTGGCACCTATGCACAAAATGGCAGACAGCCTCAAAACACTCCCACCACTTTGCCAAATGAATATGGCTCCTGGGCAGGAAACATGGCCAGAGCCACTTTGGCTCAGATTCTTAGGGTACGTCTGACCACTGCTGAGATTCCAGCAGCTGTGTGTGCATCTGTGTTTAGTCCAATATCATGTTTGTTTCTTTTTAACAGCCCTGGATCTACTTGTCACCCCTCAGAGAAGATGAAGCCACCTAGCATACACATAAGATGGTAGAAGTAAAACAGAAAAGATCCAGGGAACAAAGAGCACAGGACTATCTCTCTTGGACTCTGTGGATCAGTATTCTTTTCAGTCACCATGGAAGAACAACTAGGTGCTGGGAAGCTAAGCCATGATGGCTCATATGCCTCTCAGATGATAATGCGGCCCTATACTCTCTGCCAATGCCGACATCCCAAGTCCAGGCAGACTCTGATTTTAGGCAACCAGGTGGCTGATGGTGTTGCAGGCTAAGGTGAGTGTGGAGTATGTTCCCTTGGATTGCCCACCACTGAAGAGCAGAGATGGGCAGAGTGAGATGGTGGGTTCATATTTGGAAGTGAAAGGGTCATTTGTGTGGAACTGCACTACTATTTTGCCCACTGTGAGTTTCAGTGAGCCCTGGGCTTTTTCTTCCTTCCTCCTGGCAGTGGAACCACAGTGAGGAGAGCTCACCATGAATATAGCTACATAAGCAGTTGGTAAGCTATTAGCAACTTGAAAGCATCTATTTCTGTCTCAGTCTACGGAATGTAATGGTCCAGCTAGCATGATCATCAGCTTCTTGGATCCCTTCTATTATGTGTCCTAAGTGGCTTGCAGGAAACAGACTGAAGAAGTGATTCTTCTAGGGACACATTCTAGTTAATTTCATCATGAAAATCCAAGCCCAGGAACCACTCAAAACATAAAGCAAAAAAATCTTAAGAGTGGAGCCAAGAGTAAGCACGCAGGGCCATATTGCCCAGGTGGATGGCGGGGCAGGCACCAGTGCTGTGGGGATGGGCAATTCTGTTCTCTGATGGATGGATGCAGCATCCAGGAAGACTGCAAGATTATTTTTGTAAGTTTCAAAAACCAAGAGCACAGAGAAATCACGATTCAGTAATTCTCTCAGTAGCAATAGCATCAGGATGTTCATACATGCCTAATGGTAGCAAGGACAATGCGTGAATCCCTCTCTCAGGACTTCTGCCAGGACACTCAATGGCCATGTGACCTCTAGGTAACATGAAACACAGATAAAAACCGTTCCTTCTTCCAACTCCCCCTCACTGAGCTCCCAAGGCTGCAGTTCATCTTGCCCCTTCAAGGAGCCCAGTAAGTACACAGTCTGAAGGGAACACAGAAGTCCCCATTCAGCTCTGTATGGATGCTCCAGACTTCTCCTGGTTCCCCTAAACGTGAAAACTTATTTTGGAAGTGTTAGTAGCTCTGTCACAGAATTTCCCTTTAGAAGAACTGTTAGGAGAAAAATCTCCCAGGGTCTCTGCTTCAACCCTGGCAATCAAGACTGTGGGGCCTGCTCCCTACCCAGAAGCCCAGCCAGGGGAGAGATGAATGTCTGCCTGCCAGGTTCTCCTCCAACTGCTCTGGGGTCTCCATGTAGGCTACTCAAGGCACCTGATCTTGGGGAAGACACACCCTTTGTCAGCTCCTCTTCATCAGCTAGTCTACTGAGTTCGGTTAACAACCCAGGTGGAGGCTTTGGGCCTGTGGGTTTAACATTCTACATTCTCTGTCTTGAAAAGGCTCTCTGGGTCTCACCTGTTGCCTGCCTGCTGGTAGTGCTGCTGCTGGCTGCTGAATTTCTACCCCTAGCCTGAAGTCTCATCTAAGCCCATTTCAGTATCATCCGCTGGGAATCTCATCTGTACTGGGCTGTACTGCTGGTACCTCAAAAGACATCTAAAACCAAAATCTTTCAAATCACAGACCAATAAGCCAAAAGGGAAAGAGGAGAGTCTCCCTTGCCTTACTTTCCAGCTTCAGTCTTCATGTTCTCCCAATTTCTCAACACTACTCAACTCAGACGTAGTTTCAATTCACATGCTGGCTCCGTTTTCTCTGGTGATGTGGCCAGCCATTCTATGCCTTCTTTTTCATCTTCCTTGAGATACCATTGATGAATAATACTGTGTAAGTTTAAGATGTCCAATGTGATGATTTTAAGCACATACATATTGTGAAATGACTGCCACAATAAGAATAGTTAACGTTTCTATGACTGCCAGTTACCCTTTTTTTGTATGACTGACAAGAACATTTGACATCTACTCTCTAACCAACATTCAAATATACCATCGGGTATTGTTAATTACAGTCACCATGCTCCATTCTACACCTGCTTAAAGGGAATCTCCTTAGCTATAAACTAGGGTTGATAGCAGGACCTATTTTCCATAGTGGCTATAAAGATGAATTGAGGAAATTTAGTTAAAATACTTGCTTAGCTCAAGAGCTCCTCCTGAAATGATAGCTGTTACCATCGTTCTGCTAATGTTTTCAGTGTTTATCTACATTACCTCAGGTGAACTATTTCAAATCTTGTTTCATTGTCCTTCATTCACATTCATTCATCCAAACAATGGGTATTTATTGTGTATTTATTACATGCCTGGAACTGTGTGGGCAGTGAAGATAAAGCAGTGAATAAGAGAGATACAGTCTCCATTGTAAGCAAGCTTACAGATTAGCGGACAAAGACCAACTTTGAAAAATACAACTCTGATCAAAATTACGATAGGGGAAGTAAACAGCAGTAGCTCAGCAAACAGTAAATGGGTCCTAAATCGTTTATGACTAGGCTTTTACACTGTCCTGCAACTGGTCTCCTATTTCTAGCCTCTCACATTGCTTATCCAGCTAGCACATGGTCACTAAATTTATCTTCCTAGAACACTGCTTTCTTCACATAAGTCTTCTCCATAACCTTTGTAAGGTAGCCCACTTTTTACATGATATGGCCAAACTCCTCAGGCTGGCCTTCAGGAGGCGCTTATGTGCAGATGCACAGGTTTTGGACCTAATTAGACACACAGAGTTAAATCTGGGCTCTGCTCTGCTACTCACTAGACATGTAAACTTCAGCATGATGCCTAGTTCCTAAAGCCTCAGTGACCTTAAAAATTCGCCCTGCCTGGAATGCCTTCCTCAACCCTTTCTCTGCCATCTCTGTCTGAATGACTCCTACAATATCCCTCCAACAGCACTTCATTAGCAGATGGGATGGAAGAACAATGAGATAATATCAACAATAGTAGATAATGATAAGCATTTAAAAACATGATCTAATCAAAAGCTGTGGTGAGGGGGTTGTTGAACAGACATAAGCCTTGCTTGGCAAGTGAACATGGATCCCCCAGGCTTGGAATGGTTCCTTCTCCAGTGAGCAGGCACTAAGTCCACATGACATAAGGCACAGTTGTTAAGAAATCTAGAAGGGAAACTCAGGAGCAAAGCAGCAGAACAAGCCACAGTAGATGCCACATCTCTGTCTGTTGTTCAGTTTCTAAGTCATGTCCGACTCTTTGAAACCCAATGGACTGCAGCACGCCAGGCTTCCCTGTTCTTCACTATCTCCCAGAGTTTGCTCAAACTCATATGTTGATTGAGTTGGTGATGCCATCCAACAATCTCATCCTCTGTCTGTTGGGTCAGCACTATTTCCACTGTCCTGCTTCCAGAAGACTTTCAGGAGAACCACTGAGGCTGGGCATACTTGCTGATTAACCTGGATACGAGCCCAGAGAGTTCACCCCACCAAACCACTTGGGTGGATGGGTTTCCACACTCTCCTCACATCCAGGGCCCGTGAGGTCAGCCAGAGCAGCTTGCAACTTGAATGCACTTGAGGGCCAGGGCGCTGGTCCAAATTGAGATCTGAACCAGGATCCTTCCTTCTGTCATAAAGTAACCCAAGAGCCCTGGGTTCTCTTTTTTCTTGATGAGGCCAAACATTCACAGGACTCTTTCAAACATCCGCAGGATCAGGGAACACCCTCTCAGACTTTCGATAGGCCTGCTGACAAATTGTTCCACATGTACAAACCTCAGCCACACCGTCAACTGCCTCTGAAGTGAAATCCCACTTGCCTGAATAAATGCTACAGGACCTTTCTCCAGCTACAAGAGGCATATTTGTG
This sequence comes from Bos javanicus, assembly GCF_032452875.1. Taxonomy (NCBI): domain Eukaryota; kingdom Metazoa; phylum Chordata; class Mammalia; order Artiodactyla; family Bovidae; genus Bos; species Bos javanicus. The sequence goes on from NC_083897.1 coordinate 22,459,635, forward strand.
CTGCTGTGCAAAAATGCTTCTGACGTTAACTGTAACAACACAAATGAAGATTTCCTAGTGGAGCTGGAGACAGAGGAGGCATAAGGGAGGGAGTCCAAGCCCCGGTTTATTCTACTGCACACCTTTTAACAATCTAAATTCTGTCATTTGTTTAGGGGCATGTGGGACCTGATTAGTTCACATCTCCATCATCAGCAACTCTCATGGGACAAACCTTAGAGCACTTGGTCCATAAATATTTCTTGAAGATCCACTAGGGGTGCACACTGGCACTTTATTAAACACCAAGTATCTCGTGTGCGTGCTAAGTCACTTCAGTCCTGTTTGACTCTTTGCGATCCTATGGACTGTAGCCTGCCAGGCTCCTCTGTCCATGGGGATTCTCCAGGCAGGAATACTGAAGTGAGTTTCCATTCCCTTCTCCAGGGGATATGCCCAACCCAGGGATTAAATTAGAGTCTGTTATGTCTCCTTCATGGGCAGGCGGTTTCTTTATCACTAACACCACCTGGGAAGTATCTAGTAGGGCTCAGTACACATGGGGTGAACTACAGTCATGGTTTCATCATACTTCCTAACCTTGAAGCACCCAGCACCCACCTCATACCCCGCTTCTTTGAGGGAGAAACACAGGACTTAGGTCACCTTCAGTCAACACGTCAGATCACTCCCATTTCCTGTGTCCTACTCCTGTTTCAAAGCATTCATAGCTTTTTTTCAATAGAAGGTTGAAAATGTACTAAGATAATGATATGCCCCAAGTTTGTTGGGGAGGAGGACACTCAGAATAAAAAAGAGAATCTTTTCCCATCCTCATAAAATATCAGAGCAATTTTATAGATAGAAAGGAGAGAAGCTGTCTTCCAGATGCAGAGAGCAGTCTGAGAGAAATAATTGAGCGAATCTCTTTGGTGACTTCTCACTGGTGCTCTTCTATTCATCCCTGCTTTCTTGCTCATGTACACTTTGAGGGGTCAGGAGGAGACTGTGCCACTGAAAAGCCTGGAACATTTCCTCTCACTGAGCAAAGATCTTTCTGGCGTTTGCCTAAATGCTGGTGTGTTCAGCCTTCCTTCCCACACCATCACAACTCCAAAAGTCAGGTCCACTGAATCAAGACTCAGATGCAACACTCTCTCTTATTCTAAGATTCTCCTGGATAAATGAACAACTATTTCCTTGGGCTCCAAAATCACTGCAAATGGTGATTGCAGCCAAGAAATTAAAAGACGCTTGCTCCTTACAAGAAAAGCTATGACAAACCTAGACAGCATATTAAAAAGCAGAGACATTACTTTGCCAACAAAGGTCCATCTAGTCAAAGCTATAATTTTTCCAGTAGTCATGTATGGATGAGAGAGTTGGACATTAAAGAAAGATGAGCACTGAAGAATTGATGCTTTTGAATAGTGGTGTTGGAGAAGACTCTTGAGAGTCCCTTGGACTGCAAGGAGATCCAACCAGTCCATCTTAAAGGAAATCAGTCCTGAACATTCATTAGAAGGACTGATGTTGAAGCTGAAACTCCAGTACTTTGGCACTCTGATGCAAAGAACTGACTCACTGGAAAAGACCTTGATGCTGGGAAATATTGAAGGCAGGAGGAGAAGGGGATGACAGAGGTTGAGATGGTTGGATGGCATCAGCGACTCTATGGACATGAGTTTGAGCAAGCTCTGGGAGTTGGTGATGGACAGGAAAGCCTAGTGTGCTGCAGTCTATGGGGTCACAAACAGTCAAACACAACTGAGCAACTGAACTGAACTGAGCTGTCAAAGCCCCAGGAAATTGCCTGCAATTAGAAGCATGAAACAGAGAGTGAGGCCAGCTCCATTAAGTGAGGTCACCCACTCTTTGCAAGAATTTGGGAAATAACACAATTATGCATATGTAGGAATGCGTCAGTATCCTCGTGTGTGGGTCTATCTCCATATGCCCTGGGTTTATCATCATGGAAGGGTTGAAGTTTCAGAGAAAGAAAATGGGAGATGAGAAAAAGAATAAGAACTTAGACTGTACACGGTCATAGGTCTCATCAGGCCTGGGAAGTCAGCAAGGTTCTTTTTGCTCACAGGAGTCAGAACCATTTTGACTATACATCTGTCAACATTTCAGGACCCCTAATGGATGCCCAGCTTCATTCAAAATTCCACAAGCTAATCATCTTATTTACTACGGCCCAAAGCTCCATTTAGGCTTCCACAGGGGGCGGGGGACCATATCCTAACTCCTTCCTAACATGTCCTTATACAATATCGCCATTTTTAGCCACTCCCCTTAGCCATTTAAAAACTCTCTCACTGTTTGCAGATGACATGATCCTCTACATAGAAAACCCTAAAGACTCCACCAGAAAATTACTAGAACTAATCAATGATTATAGTAAAGTTGCAGGATATAAAATCAACACACAGAAATCCCTTGCATTCCTATACACTAATAATGAGAAAACAGAAAGAGAAAGTAAGGAAACAATTCCATTCACCATTGCAATGGAAAGAATAAAATACTTAGGAATATATCTACCTAAAGAAACTAAAGACCTATATATAGAAAACTATAAAACACTGGTGAAAGAAATCAAAGAGGACACTAACAGATGGAGAAATATACCATGTTCATGGATTGGAAGAATCAATATAGTGAAAATGAGTATACTACCCAAAGCAATTTATAGATTCAACGCAATCCCTATCAAGCTACCAACGGTATTTTTCACAGAGCTAGAACAAATAATTTCACAATTTGTATGGAAATACAAAAAACCTCGAATAGCCAAAGCTATCTTGAGAAAGAAGAATGGAACTGGACTTCAGTTCCTGACTTCAGGCTCTACTACAAAGCCACAATCATCAAGACAGTATGGTATTGGCACAAAGACAGAAATATAGATCAATGGAACAAAATAGAAAGCCCAGAAATAAATCCATGCACATATGGACACCTTATCTTTGACAAGGGAGGCAAGAATATACAATGGATTAAAAACAATCTCTTTAACAAGTGGTGCTGGGAAAACTGCTCAATCACTTGTAAAAGAATGAAACTAGAACACTTTCTAACACCATACACAAAAATAAACTCAAAATGGATTAAAGATCTAAACGTAAGACCAGAAACTATAAAACTCCTAGAGGAGAACATAGGCAAAACACTCTCCAACATAAACCACAGCAGGATCCTCTAGGACCCACCTCCCAGAATATTGGAAACAAAAGCCAAAATAAACAAATGGGACCTAATGAAACTTAAAAGCTTCTGCACAACAAAGGAAACTATTAGCAAGGTGAAAAGACAGCCTTCAGAATGGGAGAAAATAATAGCAAATGAAGCAACTGACAAACAACTAGTCTCAAAAATATACAAGCAACTCCTACAGCTCAATTCCAGAAAAATAAACGACCCAATCAAAAAATGGGCCAAAGAACTAAACAGACATTTCTCCAAAAAAGACATACAGACAGTTAACAAACACATGAAAAGATGCTCAACATCACTCATTATTAGAGAAATGCAAATCAAAACCACTATGAGGTACCATTTCACGACAGTCAGAATGGCTGCAATCCAAAAGTCTACAAGCAATAAATGCTGGAGAGGGTGTGGAGAAAAGAGAACCCTCTTACACTGTTGGTGGGAATGCAAACTAGTACAGCCACTATGCAGAACAGTGTGGAGATTCCTTAAAAAACTGGAAATAGAACTGCCTTATGATCCAGCAATCCCACTGCTGGGCATACACAATGAGGAAACCAGAAGGGAAAGAGACACGTGTACCCCAATGTTCATCGCAGCACTGTTTATAATAGCCAGGACATGGAAGCAACCTAGATGTCCATCAGCAGATGAATGGATAAGAAAGCTGTGGTACATATACACAATGGAGTATTACTCAGCCATTAAAAAGAATACATTTGAATCAGTTCTAATGAGGTGGATGAAACTGGAGCCTATTATACAGAGTGAAGTAAGCCAGAAAGAAAAACACCAATACAGTATACTAACGCATATATATGGAATTTAGAAAGATGGCAACAACCCTGTATACGAGACAGCAAAAGAGACACTGATGTATAGAACAGTCTTTTGGACTCTGTGGGAGAGGGAGAGGGAGAGGGAGAGGGAGAGGGTGGGATTATTTGGGAGAATGGTATTGAAATACATATAATATCATATATGAAATGAGTCGCCAGTCCAGGTTCGATGCACGATGCTGGATGCTTGGGGCTGGTGCACTGGGACAACCCAGAGGGATGGTATGGGGAGGGAGGAGGGAGGAGGGTTCAGGATGGGGAACACATGTGTACCTGTGGCGGATTCATTTCGATATTTGGCAAAACCAATACAATATTGTAAAGTTTAAAAATAAAATAAAGTTAAAATGTCTCAAAAACAACAACAACAAAAAACTTGAACCCTAGATACTCATCCCTGCCCCTCTCTTCCTCTTACCAATCTTCACCATCTAGTAACTCAGTATAAAACCTGGGTTTCCTCTCTTTCCCACACCTTGAATTCTAACCCATCACCAGGTCCAATGGATTCTGCCCCAAAAATGGATCCTCAATTCAGTTACTCTCACCATCCACACCCCACCATCTCAGGCCAAGCTACCATTGCACACCTCTACTCCTACAGCAGGGTCCTAATTTATCTCCAAACTTGCCCTTTTCCACTGAATTATTCATATAATCTCCAGAGAAATCTCTTAGAAACCAAAATCTGGTAGTGCTGTTGCTCTGCTTAAAGCATTTTTCTCATGTTGTTTACAAGAAAATGCAACTCCCTCAGGATGCCTTGCCCAGCCCTAGGTGACATGGCTCATGCCCACCTTGCTGGCTTTATCTCCTCTGACTCTCCCCCGGCTTCAAGGCTCTTTTCTGCCCTTTGGACCTAATCCACTTGTTCCTGCCTTGGCGGCTTTGCACCTCCTCTGCCCTCTGCCTGGAACACTCTTCAACCCTTTGCTTGCCCACTCATTGCTCATTATTCAGGTCTGTCTTACCTGACTTAAAAACAACAACAACAACAACAAAAAAAAAAAAAAACTAAAGAAACTCTCACCCAGCTTCCTCTCTCCCCGTTCACTCTATGTCTTTTCCCCAGCACATTTATGACTATATGATAGTAGCTCTATATCGGGTTACATGTTGATGGCGTGTCTCTTCACTTTGGCTTGTGCACTGCTGAACTCCCAGCGCATCATCTGGCACATAAACAGGGTGACTGTGTGTAAAGGCAGGCCAGATTTGCTTCTCATTTTACTGGTGAAGTTGGTAATTTCTCTTTCCTCCCAAGTTTCAGGATTCAGCATCTGGACTGATATAATTGATAAAATCATGACACAGAAGGTGGAACTGTTGGCTGGAATCTTAGTGGGGCCTGCTCATTCCACCACAGGCTTGAAGCCTGCTGGCTATTCTGCTCGTCCCCTTGTTGTATGTCACCAGGAAAGCTGCGTGGGAGAGTGGCAAGCTCGGTGTGCTGGAGGCAGAGCTGCCTGCAGAAGGGGCCAGGGCAGCGGGGACATATTCCCTTTATGCCCAAGGCTTTTCCCTCATCAGAAGACATCAATATGCCCATCTCCAAGAGTCCTAGGGGCTTGGTAATCTCTGAGCCTTTGACTACACAGTAATTCCTCTCTCCTTACCGTGCCTTGTGCCCATGGCAAACTCTTAAAGATCCTGCAAAGCCCAGTACGAACATAGCTGCCTCTGAAATATTTCCCGGGCTGCCATTCCTTCCTCTGGCTCCAACCATATCTTGAACATGTAAACTCATGACAGGGTGATGTGATTGATGACTTCTCTCTTAAAGTGTAAGCTCTAAGAGGTCATTGGCTGGAATTTTTGCATTTCCATAGGAGAATGGGTTCATTGATTCATTCAACGACCTTCACAAGACATTTATTGTGAAATTGAAAAAATGTGAAATCTTGAAACATTTATTGGGGAAAAAAAAAAATCAATGGTCAGTGTCTGTCCTCTTAAAACACACACCACAAGCAGGGAGAGTGACCTCCTGGCTGAATTTCTTACTCTGGATGAATTTCCTATTAGTTTGAGGGTGTCGGGAATCATGAAAATGAAATTTTGAATCCCTTGCAGATCCACACAGATCTGAAAAACTGGTGAACAGGAAGCTTTCTGAGAAAAGAAATCCAGACTGCAGTACACACAGAGAGAAACAGATGAAACTGATGAAGACAAGGTTAATAGACATGAAAAGTGAAATGAGGAATACCAACCAAAGTAAGACAGGGGAGAGGAAATATTTTAAGATACATGACAATCATATCCAAGAATTGCAGAAAAAGACATGAATCCTCAAGTTTAAATAACACAGTTACAGGAAGGCTAAATAAAAACAAATCTTACCCTACATATGCTTAGTGAAACTGTAGGGGTGGAAGAAAAATAAAAAATATTTGAAGAGACTAAAGAAAAACAAAAGATTACCTACAAAAGAAAGACAATTGGATTGACAACACTTTTCCACAGCAATAAATAGAGAAGTGTTCTGAAAGTGCTATACTTGGCAGTGGGGACAAAGACACCTCTACCCAGCTAACCTATGATGAAAAGAATGAAAAAAAAATTTCAACATCTTCAGAGAAAAACTGAGTGTTTTGCTTTAGTACAAGGATATTCTATAGTTTGAAAACAAGGCAACTGAATCTAAATGAAAGCAGTAGAATGTAAGAATGAAATGGCAAGCAAAAAAGTTGCTAATGAATCTAATTCAACACTAACGAAATAATAAAGGAAAATAATAGCTAATGGAGGGAGTGTGAAAACAAGGTGGTTCTAAATACAACTAGACAGTAATTTAGTACATGGTAATTGAGAGATCAAAGATAAAACACTTTAGGTTCTTTACAATTCTTGGGAGAAAGTGAATAGTTTAAGATTTGTAAAGATAACCCTGAGTCTCTTAACATTCAACGAAAAAAAGCAATAAAATATCAGAAACTGACACTAATGGAGGTTTGAGCTTGGTTCCAAGTGTTCATTGTACTACAGACTCTAAAATCTAGGGAGTTGGCCCAAAAGTTCATTTGGGTTTTTTGGCAAGATGGTACATAAAAAACCAAACGAACTTTTGGGCCAGTTCAGTACTTTCCCTGATGTCTGGACACCATCCAACTATCTCAGCCTGCCAAGCTGCAGATATAAGGATGTCAGCTATTTCTGTCGGGCTGCTAGAGCAGGGCACTAGACAGTCATTATTTTGATAGCTTTACCAAGGGGTAAATGGGGTACCTGTCGTGTATTATACACACAAATGTTCTTAAGGTGGCCAATCTGCTGGAAAGCCAATGCAGTGTTTTCCTTTATTGTGAGGAACCCCATCTCAGGTTTGGCTGGTCTCTCCTTGTTCTCTGAAGGAGACCATACCTCCTTTTCTAACAGAATTCCATCACTCTGGCAACTTTTCCTTTCCACAGATACTCTCACAATATCATTGTAACTAATCATTTTGACCTTCTATCCATTTACATCTTTTTCTCTTTTTTTAAAAAATTTTTATATTTATTTTAATTGGAGGATAATTAGTTTACAATATTATGATGGCTTTTCCCATACATCAGTATGAATTGGCCAGAGGCAACCACTGGGGAGAACAGTATGGAGACTCCTTAAAAAAAAAAACCAAAAACTAGGAATAAAACTACTGTACAACACAGCAATCCCACTACTGGGCATAAACCCTGAGGAAACCAAGATTGAAAAAGACACATATACCTCAGTGTTCACTGCAGCACTGTTTTAATAGCTAGGACAAGGAGGCAACCTAGATGTCCATCAGTAGATGAATGGATAAGGAAGTTGTGGTACATATACACAATGAAATATTACTTAGCCATGAAAAGGAATGCATTTGAGTAAGTTCTAATGAGGTGGATGAACATATAGCTTATTAACCATTTACTTTATATGTTTTTAAGAAAATGGAAAAAAAATTTAAGTTAGATCTCTGATTCTTTCCCATCTTTCTGTCAGTTCAAAAACAAGCAGGAAGCGGAAGACTAGGAAATCAAGGAGATGAAAACCCTGCCTAAGAAATAGCTTGGTAGAAACATTTAAATATGATAAATACATTTATACAAGGAAATCTTTTTGAAATCTATTGAGGAATTCTGCATGTATTTGATAATGGCCTCTGTATTTAAAGCAAAACACAAATTGCATGCAGCATAACCTAAAAGCTTAATTAAAACCATAAAATCTTTGATAGTTGTCTCTGAGGGACCCATCACCACATTTGATTAAAAATTCGTGGTTTCAAAAATCACACTGACTTTCATATCAAATAAATCAATGGACAAAAAAATGTTGAGTCTTACAGGGGGAAAAAAAAGTAGTTTTTGATGAGAAATACTCGAGTCCAGAGATCTGGGTTAGACAGAGTCAACATTTCATGATCTGTTATACTAAGAAAAGGGTTTAAATGAAGTTTAATCTTATAGAAACTGAGATCCAGTATGGTTTCTAGGAATGGTGAAAAGAAAAAAGAGAAAAAAAGATCTAGAAACCAGTGGAAGAGTTGCCATTCCCAACCAGATTAAAAGCCGCTTAACAATTAAAAACAAAGGATTAAAAATACTAGTTACCAAGCACAGATGACTATCCCTTGCATATAAGCTTCTAGGACATCAATAAAACTGGTTCTCCAGATTCCATTACTGAATATGCCAACGGTCAAATTTGATATACTGCTGGAAAATATTATTGTAGAACAGAAGACAAGAAAACTGACAAGTCTATAAAAAATTTAAATGGCAAAATGAGTAGGGACCTATAAAAGTCGACTCTTTCAGCTGAAAAGCAATCAACCTAGTCTAGAGAAGCCATTTCTACTGGTGAGGCTGTTTCAAGGGTTAGAACCCAGCCCCTGGGAGCCTTAGAGGAGCCATTTGCAGGTCAGGCTGAGAATTTTCCTAAAGTAGTTAAAGTACCTATTTTCACAGGGTTTGTAGCTTAGTTTCATAAAATGGAAATCTTTCCCAGCATCAGGGTATTTTTGAATGAGTCGGCTGTTTGCATCAGGCAGCCAAATTATTGGGAGTTTCCAGCATCTGTGCTTCCAATAAATATTCAAGGTTGATTTCCTTGAGGACTGACTAGTTTGATTTCCTTGCTGTCCAAGGGACTCTCAAGAGTCTTCTCCAGCACCACAGTTCAAAAGGATCAATTCTTTGGCATTCAGCTTTCTTTATGGTCTCTCCACATACATGTGACTAGTACCTGGAAGGTTCTCTACCCGGTGTCAGGCAGTGGGAAAACAGAGCCATTTAATATAAGCTATATGATTCAGTGGTTCTTGAACTTAGGTACATAAGAAATCCCTTCAGCTCTAAGCCCAGAAATTCTGATTTACATGACCCGCTGTAAAGCCTGAACATTTTTAATGTGAAGAAACCCTTCCAGGTGATTCTAATATACAGCCAGGGTGCGAACTCCTGGGCTAGTTGGGAGCAGAGACATGTGTATCCCAAGAGAACAAATCACACGGGCAACTTTTCTCCCTTGACAATTGATGACTCGAGCTGACGGCATAAATTGAAAAGTGAAACTTGGGTGAAAAATAGATTGTTCTCTAATGTGTTAGAAATCCAAGTGCCAGGAGTCTGTACTCCTATTAGGGATTTACTCATTCACTACAAATCAATATGAAATATTGAAGAATATTAATGCTTTGAAATCTCAGTGAATTCCTAATAGACCTAAGTACAAGTGTGACTCACCTAGAAGGAAAGAAATTAGAATAGCTCAGGAAATCTGTTAGTAGTTTGAACATTAAAAAGGAACATAGGTCGAGATGGGGTTGGGTGGCCCACATTTTCCATAAACCCTGGGATTCTTAGGATAGGGGTAGTGACCAAACACAGAATCCACAGAGTCAATGGTGCTGAAGCTTGCCTTGGAAACAAGAGGGGATCTCTTGAATCTTCCACAGAAACACAGAGTCTCTCACTCACTCATATGGAGGCCTCCTTAAAGAGGAATTAATAGGACTCTTTAATTGGCTGATTATAATACAAATATGATAGAGACCTGAGTTTTCATAGACACAAGATAATGATGTGACAATGGAATACACCAGTTGCTATGATGTGGATAAGCCATGATCAGGAGGAAAATGACACTCTAGGCACACCCTGAGTCAGTGCCTTGATGGTACCTGGGAGCCCCCAGAAGGAAATGAGCCTCTGCAGGGGCCTTGAGGACTGTGGGGTACACAAAGAAACATACCCTAGCCTTGGGGAGCCCAGTAGGCTTCTGGTCCTTGATGTGGTGTTTTGGTCTGACATTTTTGTTGCATTTTCTTTTGGGAGGGAGGGTACAAGAAAATTGCAATTTCATTTTAAAAAGCTGATGAAAAAAGTAACTAAGAGGCCCTAACATGCTCTGGCTTTGTAAAATACTTTGTCAATAAATAGTTTTTTCCTAGCCATATGTCTTCAGCAAGTGAAACTCAACAAATGGGACATGTCAGAATGGCAGTTCATCTTTACTTCCAAATTGTCAAGGAAAGGAACTCCAACTACCTGTATGGTATGGCTTCACTACTGAGCCATCACTGTGACAAAGAATGCTCTGCTACTTTGGGTTTATGATGGCAAATTCAAGGATCTCATAGGTTTAGTACATGCAAATGACACATCCACCTCATGTAGTCATTTTCGTGAAGCAACTGCTTGATCAAGCTGAGTAAGAATCATGGAAAGAAGCTCCAACTAACTCAATTCAAAAGATTATCAAGTAAATGCTCAGTCTGGTATATCTGAAAAGACGGCCCCCAGGCTGGAGATCAAATCCTGGTTCTGCCATTTATTAGCATGGTGACCTCAGGGTCACAGAAACAAGTCACCTGTTAACCCCTAAAGTCTAGTTTTTCCTTCACTGCAAAATGGGGTTAAGGACAACATGGAGAATGCAGAACTCTGAGAACATTCAGGGAGTTCATCACAGCCTTCAAGACATCAACTGCTGTTGTTGTCTTTGTGGGAATTGGTCTGCTCCTTGCCTGGTTCATACTAGGTTCATACATTCCAAGAATACACTGGTTTATTTCATATCTATTTCCTGGTGTTCTGCCATTGGCCAGGCCCTGTTCGAGGCCCTGGGGACACAGCAGTGAGAAAACCCAACTCCAAGTTCTCTTGGACCTTACATTCTACTGAGTAAGACAAATGATGGAAAAAGGAATAAACAGAGCATAATAAAGGAATAAACAAAGGAATAAACAGGGCATAATGTCAGGTAGTGATGTGTGCAGGGAAGAACAATAACACAGGCTAAAAGGGAGTGTCAGTGTCAGGGCCTGCTTGTGATAAGTTACAGGGAGACCTCAGTGAGGGTGACACCAGAGCAGAGACCCGAGGTTTCAATCTTCTCAGTGACTGGGGCACCTTATTTTGTTTGTCAGTTCTATCACCCAGGTACTCAGTGGAGCAGACTCCCTTGGCCCTCTGTTCCCATCTCCTGTTTGAAGCATTCATGTGTGGCCTGCCCAGGGACGTGTGATGTCACTGATGGCATTGCAAGGAGGTAGGGAAGAAAGGCTCATTTGCAGCCCAGCTACAAAAACTTGAATGTTCAGGTTCGCCAGATTGTTATTCCTGTCCATCCCTAAAGGCCAAGCTGCTACCTTTCCCTCTCTTCTAAAAATAGCTGGCTACTTCAGTAAGGTGCTGTGTAACAAAGACGCTGCCCAGCTCTGATCTGCATCTTCCTATTATTCAAGTCTGCCAGGACAGGAGTGAGCTCCTGTCTCCCCAAGGAATTGTGGGCAGATGGCCAGGTGTACAGGATTCAGATGCTGCTGTTAGGAAAAGCCTCAGGGGAGCTTCTCAGCTGAACTAAGGGGGCATGAGAGGAGTAATGGCAGGGGGTGTGTGGATTCTCCTACACTCTCTCAGGGCACAGGATGGTTCCACATCACTTTCATGAAAGCAGATCAACTGGAAGGGCATTCTGACCTGTCTCAGGCCCCCTGAGTCACATCTCCCCCAGCTCCTCCTTCCCCTCCTCTGACAGCCTGGATAACAAGATTGTGGGTTGGGACGAGAACGGAGCTTTAAAGTGCAGGCTGCAGCTGGAGTTCTAGTCATTCAGCCTTGGCACAGAGCACAGAAGCTGAGTCAAAGTGCCCCATGGCTCAGGCACTGCATTCCTAAAGGGAACAGGACTGTGGGAAGCATCTCATGCGACCTCTTCATTTTCGGCTCGGATTCCAGCTTGGGTGAACACAGGCTGCGTGCATCTGGTTCTGACAAGGGCCACACCAGGGAGGGCACGCTGGGTAGGGTGGGGGTGGTAGTGAGGGGCTCAGGAGAGTCCTCTGAAAGTCTAGCACCGAGGTGGCTTCCTGGGAACTTCCCTGGTGGTCCAGTGGTCAAAGCTTTATGCTCCCAACCCAGGGGGCCCAATGTTCGATCCTTGGTCAGGGAACTAGATCCTGCACATGAACAAAGATCCCAGTATAGTCAAATAAATTAAAAAACAAAACAAATCTTGGCTTCCTATTGTGGGCCATCCTGAGGATCTGATGTCATTATTACACCTGTTTTCTAAATGAGCCACATACATCTGGGGGGTCATGGGCAGCTTTCCTTAGCTTTGAGGATTAAAAATGTAACTTTTAGGATGGGGAACACATGTATACCTGTGGCGGATTCATTTTGATATTTGGCAAAACTAATACAATTATGTAAAGTTTAAAAATAAAATAAAATTAGAAAAAAAATGTAACTTTTATTGATCATATATCAAATAACGATAGTGATTAGAAAGGTGGCCTGCTATGCCAGTGACAGCATTGAGTGTGAGCTTAGAAGCCCTGGGTTTTACCGTGTCTCTAGGTAAATGGAAGAAAATGCGCTGAGAGAAGACAGGAAGGAAATACACCAAAATGGTCAGAGTGGAGTTATCTGCACAGGCGGTCTCTTCCTTATCATTTTCCCCACTTTTCAAATTTTATCTAATAAGCATGACAAGTCAGAATACCGACGTCACAGAAGATAAAAGATCAGCGTTAGAATCTCATTCTTATGATTTGTGTCACTTTGGAGCCAGGTACAGTCTCTTCTTTAGGTCCTTTGCTTTCCCATCTGTGAAGAGAGGCAGGGGCAGGAGGAGGAGACGGTAGTTTTAACATTCAGTGCTGCAAACACATTTATTTTTTAATACTAGTACATTTAGGCACTTTAAAGAGCTGGGACATGACCACTATTTCAAGTCACCCTGACCAAAGTTGTCTTGTGCTGTGGAGCGAATCCTCTCTGCAGGGTAATGACACTCAGCCCGAGAGCGAGCAGGTGTGAGTATTTTTCTGCATTTGCTTCTGAGTCACAGTCATCCTGATCTTGATCTTGAAGTGTGGGATTAATAACAAACTATTCATAACGTCTGCCTTCGGCTGAAGCCATTTCTTTATTTCAGATCCTGCTTTTGAGTGTTCCTCAGAAACATAAATAACAAAGCACATCAATTATCTCATTTAATCCTGAAAACCACCCTGGTAAACGGGAACAGTATTGTTATTAATTATGCCCTGCTTATGGATGATGAAACAGGCTCTAAGAAACATATAGAGTACCAACACCTGAACCCCTGTCTGCTCAGCCATGTTAAATACCATTTAGGAATTTTATCCCCCCAAAAAAGTGGGCAAGTGTTTGCTGGGGATTGGGGTTCATCACTGAGTTTCTAATTGTCTCTATCTGGTTTTCTTTGTGACTCAGGACGATCACATCCTCTAGCAAGAAGGATTCTGCTGTTGTAGTTGTGCTGTTTCCCTGGTCCCTGGGCCATGAAGAGAACAACTGGCACTGCAAAAGCCTCTACCATCCCTCCCACCAGGAACTCGAGGCTCAGGAGTGGGTGTGGAAGATGCTGGCAACGTCCTCAAGTAGAGCAGGTGGTAATTATGCCGTGATCAGTGCTCCTCCCATTTCAGAATTCCTCCAAGGCTGAGGAGAGGTAAAGATGACAGTAGGCCCCATGGAAAGCCCCTGGGGTTAACACTGAGCGACATGCTTCCCAACCTTGTTTTATGGTTCCTGTTCAACTCAGTCTACAAGTAGAGCCAATCCAATGTCTACAATGCAGGGCATGAACATGGGCTTGTGATGGACATGGGCAACCTCTGCAAGGGGATGGTTTCTCAGTGTTGTGCTCACATGATGTTTCTATCCCAAGAGCTAACAGCAGGGCTGTGTGTACAATGGGAGCAATGGGTGTGAGCAGCTCTACAACTGGCTCACTAGGTGACACCGGATAAGTCTTTGGATCTCCAATACTCCATTTTCTGCATCAATAAAATGAACATAATAAATCGATCTTGTAGTATGTTTATGAAGACTAAAGTAGGACATTTTCCCGAAGTGTAAAGAAACTATCAATATTTTCTAGGTATGTTCATAGGTGTTTGGTGGGTTTGTACATGACTCGGGGTGTACCCGAGCACAGTGTACTATGATCTCACAATCTGGGTAAACATTAGGTTAAATAAAGCTAAGGCATTATATTTATAGCTCTTATACCACCAACTTCCCAACTTATCATGGAGTCTAGAAGCTGCTCAGAAGCCCCATGGACAGTTCAGGGCAGGCTAACAGTGTCAGGTTGGCCCAAGGGAGCCACTCTGGAGCACCAGCTTTTCCAGAGGATGTAGCACCAAGACTGAGCTATGACTCCCAGGTCCTCCATCCGTTGCCTAAGGGGCATCATCTGTTAGGGAAGGCCAGGGTTGAGGAGGCCAGTTCAAGCACTCAGGCTGGTCCCAAGCTTGTGCCCAAGGCTACCAGTCATGAAAAGGTTGGCGACCTTTGACCACCCACAGAAATCCATAAGACTGGCTGGCAATACATGCCCCGGACAAAGACTGGAGTCCACGTGAGAAGACATTAAGGAAGTGAAGTCTAGCGGTGACATTGCTACCTCAGTGGGATTGGGGTCACAGTCGAAGGCAGATAGGACAAAGCCAGCAAGATTAAAAAGTTCAAGTAGAGGCAGAGTATCAGAGCAAAGCAAGATGGGAGAATTAGCTGAAAGAATCCTCAAATGAGGAAGCCATTGCCAATTCTATAGGAATGGTCTTTCTTTCTGCCAAATGGCAAACACTTCACAGAGCAAACTTAACCATGTCTAAAGCCAAGTGAATAGCTAAGATGTGAAGGAGACATAATAGGTTATAAAACAGGAGCAGGGACCCTATGGAAATGCAGATGAGCATCTACCATCCTTCTTTAAAACTTGGCCTCTGCACGCGGGACTCAGGCAGTTTTTTTACTGACCATTTACAATGTCCCAGCTGCAACAGGGACACTGTGCCAGTTACATTTATTGATTGCCTAGGATAATGCTGGCAAGGAAGTAGCAGGACAGGGATTGAAATTCGGGTCAATTTGATTCCAAAGCCCAGGTTTCTTCATTGACCCATAAAAGAGGCAGGTTGCTTGTCTTTCCTAAGCCTCTTGGCCTCTTTCAGTAACATATTCCAGTGCTGAATCCTAAGCAGGATCCCACAGTTGGCCTCCAGGCCTAAAGGGATGCAGCTATTTGGTCCTGTGTTCCCATAGCTAACAAGCACTGGCATCCTAGGCCTGTTTTATATATAAGAGGAGGGTTGCAATGTCAGGGTGTCTATAAAATCCCTGACAGATTAAACAGTAAAAAGAATCCCTAGGGACTTCCATGGGGGTTGACTGGTTAAGAATCTGCCTTCTACCACAGGGGTTGCAGGTTCAATCCTTGGTCATGGGACTAAGATTCCACACGCTGTGGGGCAACTAAGCTCACGCCACAACTAGAGAGAAACTCGGCCACTGCAATGAAGAACCCATGTGCCACAAATAAAACCTGAGGCAGCCAAAAATAAATGAATTGATTTAAAAAAAGAACCCTGCTTTTGCCAAGAAAGGGTAAATTACTCTCTTTCCAGGACAATCTGAAAAATCTTTCAGTGAGTTTTTCACAACAATTTTAAACATATCTTGCCTGTGCTACCATCAGGTCATTGTTTTATCTCTTTCCTTTAGTGGGAATGTCTTTGTCTGGTTGAATCCTGCATGTTTTTCAAAGGCCATCTAAAATCATATTTCCCTCTATGAAGTATTTGCTCATTTTTCTAACACACTGGGACCTCACATTGCTCTGAATCTCCATGGTAAATATTTTATCTGGTATCTCAGTCAGTTAATAATTTACCTCTCTCCCAAACTTCCCAATCATTACCATGAATGGGTCAAAGCAGGGGCTCCATATTTCTCACATCCACAGGCCCTAAAACAGTCTGAATAAGAAACAACCAGAAAAAGACTCCTGTCCCTGCAAGGTACCCAGGAGCCATTCCACAACTTGAATGGATACATATGTGCCCAACACAGATCCTCACAGCTCCTCCCCTTCCTGGGAAAAGGAAGAAAAAAACGAACCTCCCAGGTCCCTGAGCAAACAGCTCCTTCCTCGCCTAAAGATTGATCTTCATGTATATCCCCTAAGTGACAGGACAACATTTTAAAACAATGTTTGGAGTCCACATAAAAAAATAGTAACCCAGGTGGGAGGCAGGAGGCAGTGATCAAGTGATCAAGGCACTGATCAAGACTATCCTCAAGAAAAAGAAAAACAAAAAGGCAAAATTGTTGTCTGAGGAGGCCTTACAAATAGCTGAGAAAAGAGATGCAATAGGCAAAGGAGAAAAGGAAAGATATATCCATTTGAATGCACAGTTCCAAAGAACATCAAGGAGAGAAAAGAAAGCCCTCCTCAGTGATCAGTGCAAAGAAATAGAGGAAAACAACAGAATGGGAAAGACTAGTGATCTCTTCAAGAAAATTAGAGACACCAACAGAACATTTCATGCAAAGATGGGCAAAATAAAGGACAGAAATGGTATGGACCTAACAGAAGCAGAAGATATTAAGAAGAGGTGGCAAGAATACACAGAAGAACTATACAAATAAGATCTTCATGACCTGGATAACCATGATGGTGTGATCACTCACCTAGAGCCAGACATCCTGGAATGCAAAGTCAAGTGGGCTTCAGGAAGCATCATTACAAACAAAGCTAGTGGAGGTGATGGAATTCCAGATAAGCTATATCAAACCCTAAAAGATGATGCTGTTAAAGTGCTGCACTCAATAGGCGAGCAAATCTGGAAAACTCAGCAGTGGCCACAGGACTGGAAAAGGTCAATTTTCATTCCAATCTCAAAAAAGGGCAATGCCAAAGAATGTTCAAACTACCGCATGATTGCACTCATCTCACACACCAGCAAAGTAATGCTCAAAATTCTCCAAGTCAGGCTTCAAAAGTACATGAACCATGAATTTCCAGATGTTCAAGCTGGATTTAGAAAAGACAGAGGAACCAGAGATCAAATCGCCAACATCCGTTGGATCACAGAAAAAGCAACAGAGTTCCAGAAAAACATCTACTTCTGCTTTATTGATTACACCAAAGCCTTTGACTGTGTGGATCACAACAAACGGTGGAAAATTCTGAAAGAGATGGGAATACCAGACCATCTGACCTGCCTCCTGAGAAATCTGTATGCAGGTCAAGAAGCAACTGTTAGAACTGGACATGGGACAACAGACTGGTTCCAAATAGGGAAAGAAGTACATCAAGGCTGTATATTGTCACTCCGCTTATTTAACTTATATGCAGAGTACATTATGCAAAATGCCGGGCTGGATGAAGCACAAGCTGGAATCAAGATTGCGGGCAGAAATATCAATAACCTCAGATATGCAGATGACACCACCCTTATGGCAGAAAGCAAAGAAGAACTAAAGAGCCTCTTGATGAAAGTGAAAGAGGAGAGTGAAAAAGTTGCCTTAAAACTTCACATTCAGAAAACTAAGATCATGGCATCTCATCCCATCTCTTCATGGCAAATAGATGGAGAAACAATGGAAACAGTGACAGACTTAATTTTCTTGGGCTCCAAAACCACTGCAGATTGTGATTGCAGCCATGAAATTAAAAGATGCTTGCTCCTTGGAAGAAAAGCTATGGCCAACCTAGACAGCATATTAAAAAGCAGAGACATTATTTTGCTGACAAAAGTCTGCCTAGTCAAAGCTACGGTTTTACCAGTAGTCATGTATGGATGTGACAGATAGACTATAAAGTAAGCTGAGTCCCAAAGAATTGATGCTTTTGAACTGTGTTGTTGGAGAAGACTCTTGAGAGTCCCTTGGACTACAAGGAGATCAAACTGGTCAATCCTAAAGGAAATCAGTCCTGAATATTCATTGGAAGGACTGATACTGAAGCTGAAACTCCAATACTTTGGTCCACTGATTCATTTGAAAAGACCCTGATGCTGGGAATGATTGAAGGTAGGAGGAGAAGGGGATGACAGAGGATGAGATGGTTGGATGGCATGATCGACTCGATGGACATGAGTTTGAGCAAGCTCTGGGAGTTGGTGATGAACAGGGAAGCCTGGTGTGCTGCAGTCCATGGGGGTGCAAAGAGTCAGACATGACTAGGTGACTGAACTGAAGCCAGGCAAATTCAGTCCTGAAATCTGTAACTCCTTTGAAATCACTCTATTTAAAATGATAACAGAGATTGATTAATGCAAGACTGACAAAAGGATAGTTTCATCCTAGATCTGTCTTTCCCTTCCTCTGCTGAGTATATGTGCTTTATTGACACTATCATATTTCCATTGCAGTTTACATTTTGAACTTTTCACAGTCCTTTTCCTTTTATATCCAGCATGCTAAACAGGAGTGGTTAGGTCCACATAGAAGACAGGGAGAGACTCAAGCACCATGATGTTAAAGGTCATCCTTCAAATCAGAGGCAGATTTGAGAACAGAACACTGACTTCGGAGACTTGGACTCTGTAGGCATATTAATCAACAAGCCCGCTGCCCATACAAAGGAAAGGAAGCAACATGTCACTGAATTAGAGTTAGAAGACTCTTCTATCAACATACTATTATTTAATTGACTTAGAGTAAGGGATTGACACAAACTGACCAAAAGGAACAGATTAAAGATCACAGACACCCAGACCCCACCCAACATGCACTGTCTCAAAATCTTGGCAATACTGCCCAGGAATCTGCCTTAACAGGATTCCAGATGATGCTGTTATGCAGCTATGGTTACATCTCATGGGTTTATGCCACTAGAAAGGTGTCAGATTTGAAGTCTCACACCCAGACTCCGTCCGGCCTTCCACTGAAGTCCCTATTTAAAATGGCAGTGGGGGTTGGGGGAGTGTGGGGCTAGTTGTCATACTGCATCTAGGGAAGATGAACTCTTCACATAGGCTTGTACAAGCCCCTGGAAGAGACAGTCCAGACTGTTTGGGTGAGCCCTACGTTTGGCCCTGACGTTCCCTCAGAATGTGCTTTCACTCCTCTATTATTCTGGTATGAAGAGAAAGGAAGCCCCTGGCAAAGACAACTCATTCCAACCCAGGTTATGATTCTAAAGCAATAAAGAGCAAACACTGTTAAAGTAACCAAAGAAAACATCATTCCCTTTTAGGGACAGGTCCTTGTTCTGATTTCCTTCTTGTGCACCCGGGCAGGAAAAGCCTCTACCATTTAGAAACCCCAAAAATACTTGGGGTACTGTTAGACCTGTGAAAATATGATGAATTGAATTATTCCAAATTACAGCCATAAACAGGGCAGGAAAGAAAAAGAAAACGAACAACGAGAAAACAACCATCACAGTGTGCAACTAGCATTTTAAATCATCCTTAAAAAAATAATCTGACTTGACCAGTTTTGTCTATCCTTAATGACTGAAAGAAATCAACAGCTTGTTTGGGGGTTTTGGTGGAAAGATAAAACAGGAATAAAGCACTTAATGGAAACAACATGCCTCCACCCCAGGATTCAATCCACACCAACCCCTGAGGGAAGGCTCTCCCTGCCCTCCTGTTAGCATGATTTGTACTGTGCTTGAACCAGGTGAGCTAATGCCTCATTAATGAGTGCAAGGCGCCCACTGAGATAATTCCTCCTGTTCCGGGCCTTAAAAATAAAGAAAATACAAAAAGTCTTGGAAAATTTACATATGCCTTTGACAAATTTCATTCACTGATTACAAGTCAATCATCAGTTCTCTCTGTGACCCTAATCTTAGGGCTCCTCAGGAGAGACCTGCCCACTGGCACCTCCGATTGCTTCCCCTAAGCAGCAAGCAGCTGATGACCAAGAAACTACTCAGACCCAGGCAAAGGGGCCTTGAACCCGAGGGTTCGTCGCACTTTCTGCCCTCTAAGCAGCCACTGTCTTTCACACAAATACCCTTCCAGTCCTTTCAGCCCCACCTCATTTCCTTGACTCCTTCTCCTACCATGATTTTGCAGTTAAACCACACTGCAATCTAGGCTGATTTCCTGGCCTCTGCCTCTTCCTTTTCCCATTCCCAGTGAATACAGCCTCACCCCTCAACCTGCCTTCCTTCTCAATTCCCTAGAAGCAGGGCTGGAGAGCATCCATGGTTCAGAATACAATTTCTAACTTACCTCTGCCCTTTTTTTTGAAAACCTATGTGCCTGACAGCACGCTGACAGCTTCGAAACTCACTAATGGTTTCCAAAGCTTTTGTCAAGTCAAGACCTTGCTACTGTTTCTGTGCTTCTCTTGGACCTTTCTTGCCTTACAAACAGAAAAATAAAAGAAAGAAGGAAAAAATTATTTTTCTTATTTGGACCAAAAAAAAAAAAAAAACCCAACACAACTCACGCTCAGCTGGAGAGAGTGTGGGGGCAAACCCCCTGGGGAAGAAAGGGCAAACTGCTCCAAGTAAGGGCTTACTTAGTTCATCTTCTTAAAAAAATGCTTTCAGGCATCATAGCAGGTGCCACACTCTCTGCAGCCCACCCATGTTCCCTTGGCACTTCCAGTTCCTAGACACATGGAGGGCTTTCTACTGGGAGAATCTGCAATTCTGCCTGCCAGAGGCCAGAGGAACTTGCTCATCCTGGGCATGAGGGAGGCTAGGGAGTTAGGAAGTTTCAGGGAGCTGACTCTATGGATATGAGTTTGAGCAAACTCTGGGAAATAGAGAAGGACAAGGAAGCCTGGCGTGCGCAGTTCATGGGGTCACAAAGAGTTGGACACAACTTAGTGACGGAGCAACAATAAGTGAGCTGACGTTTCCAGTAGTAGTCCCTTAACAGATATGGGTCCGTGAATAAATGCTCCACTTTCTTCAAGTCTAAGGAATGTTCTGCCCAACTCTGTGACTAGACCCTAGCTGCCCACATTGGAAACTTACTACATCATGTACTGTGTATATATTGGCCTACAGTCCTTGCTTCCCCCTTCCACCTATCAAGGTGCTTCCTGGAAGCACCTCTGAAATAACTCACCTAAACTCAAGTCTTAACTTAGGGTCTACTTCTGGAAGAAGTGAGTTAAGACCTCTATCATTCTAATCCCCAGTTCCACGACTACCTCTCCCCAAGCCCTGCTGCCATGGCTACACGGTAGACTCTGAGGGAAAGCCAACAGGTCTGGGCACAGCAGCCTTCCTGCCCTCAAGTGAAAGCTAGTGCTCTTTCCAAGGACTGTTTGGATGTGCACTTTACATCCACAGGAGCAGGAGTTGGGATGCTTGCTGGCCCTGGCTCAGCCCTGGAGGAGGGGCCTAGGGCATTTCTAAGGCATCTCGAGGATGTTGCTATCTATGATGAGGAGGGACACTTGGGGAGCTGGCCAAGATGCTCACTGAAAGGTGTAATCTTCAGCTACTACTCACAGTCATGAATTAGGAGTTATTGGTAAGACTTCTTGCTTAATCCACCTGATGGGCCACTCTAGAAAATTCCCAAACCAGGGACTATACTTCTTGGCTCTGGTCTGGAGAACTAGGCTTCCCTGGGACTGATCCCAGTCATTCAACAGTGCATTCCTGTGTCTCTCAGGACAAATTTCTTTGGGCACCTTCATGATTCCATGAGGAGGGCTGCCTGTACTATAACGCAGTTATAACATGCCCTCTTGCAGCCAGCTCACTCACTCATCCCTGTGAAGCTGTGACCAGTCTATTTTATGAGTTTGGACGAAGGAAGAACTGGGCATATTTAGCTCAGCTCCCTCTTTCTCCTTGCAATCTGCTGGCTTAAAGAAAAAGATGTTCTGGTCTGCTTGGTGATGGACCTATGTTGAAATCTCTAAACAGCTTTATCACAAATCAAGGTGAATCATCTACCTCTCCATCTGCCTCACTACTGTGCCTCATCTTTATTGATTATCTTCTACTGTTGGAAGGAATCTACACATGCGGACTTCCAGATCTTCAAGGGTTTAAACTGATGAGTTCATGGCCATCTCTTCATCACTCTCATCAGTTTCCACCCAGGCTTCGGGGAGGTACTTCGTTACTTCTCATGTGAATTTTGGAAAACTACTTAAACCTTCAATACCTCCATCACACTAAGGATTAGATAGGAAGTGAAGTGCCTTTAAAAACACTTGGCATGTAGTATGCATAGAACAAATGAGAGATAAGGTAACATGTTGGCTGTCCTGGTTTCTCCAATTTCTTTCTGGTTCTAACACCATCACTAATCATACTTCGCCATTTCATAGCAAGTACTGCTATAGTAACATTTTTTGTCCTGGATCATAAGAAGCTGCAAAGTGAACAGCAAGCGGCTCTATGATGTTTGGGTCATGTTTCCTCAATTGGTCCTGCTGGTGTTGCACAAAGGGTGCCTCCAGGGCTTTGAGAGGCCTAATGATCACAGAGCAACATCTGCTCTATAATCCCCAGTGAGTCAATTGGAAGACAGCAGGAGATGACTTGAAAATCTCATGCCAGGCCTGGGAGGGCCAATTCCTAACAGATTGGCCAAACTGACAATTCTAAGTCTATAGTGGCCAAACCATTCACACAACGTGTCTGAACAGACTCTTGACATCTTTCACCAAATGACTGAGGTTGGCAAGGGAGATGAACACATTTAAAATCTCTGATCTGGGGAAACTGGATGACAGAGGAAACACACTTCATAAAGAAGGTGGTGAAATTTGCAGGGGCCTTTTGATTATGATGCACAGGAAAGATCTACATTCTGATAGAGCACCATCAGAAGAGGGCAGCAGTAAGTCAGAAAAGGGCTGCATTCAGCTAATCACATTGATTATCAACTCCCACCTCTGATGTGCTCAGAGATATCATGAATAGAAATATTAATATGAGGCAGGCAGAAGACATTCACTCCTATTTGACAAACTGATTGCTTTCAGAAAGTTGCTTCAGCTAGAATGATCACATGACTGCTGGCTGTTCAGGCCTCACATCAATATCCAACCAAGTGGTGGTCATATTTCAATGGGACCAATTTAAGTATGGGAGGGATTGGGGGCAGAAGGAGAAGGGGACGACAGAGGATGAGATGGCTGGATGGCATCACTGACTCAATGGACCTGAGTCTGAGTGAACTCCGGGAGTTGGTGATGGACAGGGAGGCCAGGCATGCTGCGATTCATGGGGTCACAAAGAGTCGGACACAACTGAGGGACTGAACTGAATTGAACTGAATCTAAGTAGAAACAGGAGAAACTTGACAGCAAGTCTCTGAAGTCTCTCTTTGTGTAGATGGACTCAATGAACACCTCAAAGGAGAAGAGATGTGCTTAAGTTCGATACTAGAGTCATGACCACAGCCAACATGACCTGGCTGATGGACCAAAGCTCTTTTTACAAACCAGACTATCCCTTTGTTAAAATAATAATAATAATAATAAGGTGCGAGCAAGAGTGAAAGAGGGGAGGAGGGGAAATAGAAATATGAAAGATTCTTTTTGAAGCTGATCCTAAGTATGATGTTGTAGTGGCCACAAAGATCGCTATGAATTAGGTAAGATTAAAGAGAAAATTTAAAAGGAGAGGCATTATCCTGAATAACGAAGCAGCTGAGGACTGAGGTAAATGCATGTTGACCTGTGTGCCTCTCCTACCCTTCATTTAACCTGGTGAGCAGCAAGTCTAACCTAAGGGAATGTCCTTTCCTCTAACCTACCACACATTCGAAATGATAGTTCGCTTTTGGACAACTGCTTACAGTTCAGTACAGATGATGAAACTGTTCACCCTGTTTCATGCTTCCCCCAAGTTTGCTCTTTATTTTCCCTTTTCCTCTTCAGTTGCCTGGCTGTGGCAGATTTTGTTCCAGGCAGCATCCGGGAGTGTCTATTTTGGCTGCAACAGGTTACCCTGACAGAAGATTAGGCTTTCAGCTCTAATTAAAAAGAGCCTTCTCGCTTCCTGAAGGCAGTCGGAGCCTGGGAGCAGCAGGGGCTGCCGGAAAAGAGGCCCTATTTTCTCCTCAGTTGCCCATGGAACAATTTTCAGGAGCTACACTGAGTCCAAAAGGAAAGTACATGATGATTTCCTCTGAAAAAAAGGAACAGCCAGGAATTGTTTCAGGGCTGGCTAGCCCATCTCCCTTGGAATGAACACATATCTGTGTTTCTATATCTGATGGAGGAGAGGAGCGAGACCACCAAAGAGTTTGATCATCTTGGAGCAAAAAGCTTTCCCGAACAGTTGACACACTTCTCTGCTTCCTTAAATAGAGGAGGAAAAACAATGTAAGACTCTCTACCAACTGTGCTTTCATGTAACTTCCTTGTAGCTCTTGGTTCTTGACTTTGAGGCTTGGTCATACCTGCTCTTCAGGAAATTGGCCCTTGACTTTTCTTCACTCTGTTTGGCCAAACCTATCCCTTCCACTACCAAGCCCCTCCTCCCACAGCCTTGAGTATGAAACCCCACACTGTAGCCTGTGACCCCTGGACTGTATTCTCTACTCGAAGTGTCAGCCCACAGAGCCCTGGGCAGTTGACATTCCCCGTGAGGAGGGGAGCTCTGGATAACAACAGAATTTCCTCTGCGCCACGCACACTGGGTCACTGTGATTCAGGAGGTCTGATGTCGGCTTATTCTCCACGGATCTCCCACATCCCCACATTCCATCAAGGTCACTAGTCACTCACCACAGGTTCAAACACTGCAAGGAGAGATACAACTATTAAACAGACTGGTAATCCTCTCTTATCTCATTTAGCCAAAGCCATGTTGGGGACCTGGGGTGTAAACATGCAGGTACACAGCAGTGTGAAAAGCACTACAACGAGGGGAGAACAGGGCAATGTGAGATTTGGGAAAACAGACTTGTAAATCATCAACAAAATCTTCCCAGAAGTGTAGATATGAAGTTGGGTCCTGAAGGATGAATAGGAATGAATGAGTGGTGGGCAGAAAGTACAAAGAACTGAGATGACCAGAAAATCACCATTATTTGCTGCTATGAGACTAACAACTGTCTCTAGAATTTCCCTGACTCAATCCAACGTACTGGTGTGCAAAGTATTTCAAAATCAGATCAGCAGGAATGGTAATACTGGGTATAAATTAAGAGCAAAGAGACTGTTTGAGTCTCTATGAAGTCTTAACTATGAATAAACTATAAACCGATTTCATATTCAAGACCACAAAACCCACAAACCATAAAGGGAAAGAATGATGAATGTGACTACATGCAAAATTTAAATGTAGCATAAAAAAAGACATCATAAGCAAATTAACCCAATAGGTCACAAGCTGGAAAACATGTGCAATATATTTCACCAACAAAAGGATTAAAATCAACAATAAATGAAGAACTGCAACAAATCAGTAAGGGCCAAAAAGATCATTAGAAAAAAATAAGCAAATGATAGGAATTTCAAGTAAAAGATCTAATGGTCAAAGACCATATAAAAAGATGTTCTACATCAAACATCACCTTGAAAATGTAAACTAACGAGAAGGAAAAGGGACAGCTTCCCTGAAAATATTTTGGCAGTGTCTTCCCAAACTAAAAATGTATTACACCATGAGACCCAGCAATGGCACCCTCAGGCATTTATCCCAGAGAAAGGAAGACGTATTTTCAAAAACTATAAATTATACAAATGTTCTTCAATGGGTAACTGGTTAAACCGTGGTCCATCCATACTATACAGCATGCTACATGCAATAATTTGCAATAATTAGGATAATGGAAAACAGGTAGTAGCCAGAGATTAGGAAGGGTGAGAGGAGGTGGGTCTGGCTATAAAGGAGTAAATCAGGGACATCTTGTGTACAGTGGGGTATGTTAACTGTGGTGGTGGTTACACATGCTGTATACATGATGAAACTCCATAGAACAACACACAAGTGTACATACAACAGGAGAAATCTGAATAAGTGCTAAGGACTGTCAGTGGTTTTGACATTGCACTACAGTTGGGTAATATGTTAACACTGGAAGAAGATGGGGCAGGGTGCTCTGGTGAATCTACCATTATTTCAAATTAAATTTTTTTTAAAAATTAAAAGTATGGGTAGACATGAGGCAAAATATTAACTTTTATTTGATCTTTTTGGCAGGCACTGAAGAGGGAGTAATATTATTTTCTATCCCAATAGTCTATGTTGGAATTCTTTTGTGATCATCATAATAAAGAAAAATAGAAAAAAAACAAACAAACAGGTTAAAGAGCAAACAGGTAAGTTATCAGAGATTCAGGAGAGGGGATAGATGTGGCCATAGAGTGACACTGGGAGGTCTTGTGGAAATTGACGAAAGCGCTTTTGTTGTTGCGTGCGTGCTCAGTCTTCTCTGGCTCTTTGTGACCCCATGGACTGCAGCCCGCCAGGCTCCTCTGTCCATGGAATTTCTCAGGCAAGCAAACTGGAATGGGTAGCCATTCCTGTCTCCAGGGGATCTTCCTGACCTAGAGGATCAGACCTTGGTCTCCTGTGTTGGCAGGCAGATTCTTTACCACTTGAATCACCTGGGGAGCCCAGCTAAAGCATAACTCATTTCAAATCATATATCTATTGCATACTAGCTGTGCAATCATGAGAAAATTGCTTAGCTCTCAGAATATCAGTTTCCTCTTTTATAAAGTCAGCACAATAATCCCTGCCTTATACAGATTTCTTTTTGTAAAATTAATTAAAATAATGGCTATAACGTGCCTGGCATAGTACGAATGTGATTAATGGCTGGTATGAAATGATCATAATGATGATGATAAGGTTGTTCCTTTTTTCTAGAGCCTCAGCTGAAATTAATTGGACAAATCACCACAAAGTAAGCCAAAGATGATTCGATTTAACTTAGGGAGGCTTTCTTACATGGATAAGTTTACTGTTCAAGGTCTTGATTTGAGTAACATCAAATCATAGTGTCCTTTAGACAATTCCATAAAATGTTATAACAGAAAAGGTACACGAGGATACCCAATGTGCTACCAAGTCTGCCCAAGTTTTAGGACTATCGGTCAATGTTTTAACCACAGAGAAAGGTAGAACTTGAGGAGGTGGTGAGAAGAGCCGCTGCAAAAATGCTCAAGCTCTTTTTGGTCTTCTCTCGTCTCTATTTCATAGCCATCAACAAAGGTTTCAACAGTCCTTGGCAAGGTTCCATGAACTCAGTGCAACTCTACCCAACTATGTGTAAAAGAACTGGCACTGATTTTAATGATAAAAAGATAAAACCCTACTTCATAGGGTTATTTTAAGGATTCAGTGAAATAATCTCAGTTAAAACAATTAGTATGGTGTCAGATCTATATTCAATACCACCCAACCCCATTAAGTATTACTTATATCAGAAAGAAACTACTGATGCAATTAAGAGGTCATAAAAAAGTGAAATGGGTTAGAACATGTATCCACTCATCATTCCTACCAGGCACAATCTGTGCACTGTGAACTCCTAAAGTCCTTGTTTTTACTGTGAACCCAAGTGATGATGCTATGGACATTTATCAAGTTCTTTGCAAACTTATTACTTCATATGGTATTAATTCTAACTCCAAAGTGGCCCTGCTTTTGAGTAACAATGTTGATGGGATATGTATTATAAGAAATGCTATTACCAAGCTCCTTAGGGTGAGTCTTAACAGTGCTTCCTTTTGTCTCTATTACTACTAGTTCCCTTGGTATTTCTGACTTCCAGCCATAAAGAGCCCTTGAAGCAATGATTTCTCCATATGACTTTGTGCCTAAGCCTAAGAAAGATAGCTTGTGATTTATAAGAAGAAAGTCAATATTTATGGGACAACTTGATTGCAGCAGTGCACACAGGCATGTAAACAGACTTGACCGTGTTTCAGGGCTTTTTCTATCTAGCCTGAAAATTCTACTTGTTGTGATGTAATTTTTCCACAAAAAGTATTTGAATGCATTTGAGCTGCTGCTGCTCCAAGTCACTTCAGTCGTGTCCGACTCTGTGTGACACCATAGACGGCAGCCACCAGGCTCCCCCATCCCTGGGATTCTCCAGGCAAAAACACTGGAGTGGGTTGCATGTTATACTAGGCCTGCACTATTTTAGGAACTGTAGGGAGATCCACAAATTATGAGGCTGAATCCATGCTTCAAGGAACTAAAAATTGGGGAGATAAAATTTACATACATGACACAGTCAATGAAATTAGCCACCTAGGTTCTCCTCATGGAATTAAAAAAAGATACAAAACCTCTGCCTGACTATGCTTCATCTCGGTCTACAGGTCAGGGTGTCAATAGCTGATATTGCTGCTGGCTATGCACCCACATAAACCTCAAGAAGAAATCACTTCCCATTTCTGAAAATGTTTATATGTTAATTTAGGGATTTGTAACTGAATCCTCAGTGGATGCAATGTTTATTCTCAATGTCTGGGGTCCACCATCCAACCATCAAACAGGCTCCCAGTGGTAGAAATTGAATGTTCCCATAAATCCCTCTTTTCTATAGTATAAGGCTTGAATCCCAAATCAAGATGGACCCAATGGTTCTAATTACTGAATGGGGCAAGGCATTATGGGTGACTGCAGGGTGGTTTACATGGGACTCTGCAGGCCTCCATCTGTGGTAATTCTCTTCTCATGCTACTCTTCCTTACTGGAGGCGGTCATCCATTTCCAAGGCTTTCACAATCATCTTCGGGGGGTGGGGGATAATCTCCAAAACTATCATAAATCTTCAGGACTTAACTTGATGTGCAGCTCTAGACCTGCCTTCCAGATGTCTACTGGGCAGCATCACTCCAAACTAGACTTCCTCAAGAATTCCCAATTCTATCTGAAGCACCAACATTGTTCTAGTCGGTTAGCTCCTGTCTGGTGATTCCATAGACATAACATTTGATCTGCATATCACCCTATTTCCCAACATTGAATCTGTCCCCAAGTCCTGATAGTGTAGCCCCCAGATGTCTGTATCTGCCCACGTACCATCTCCTCTGTAACTTTCATAGCTCATTCTCGTATCTTTTCTTCCCCAGAGTGTGCTAGTAATGTCCTTCAAAGGACCCCCTGCTTCATCTCTTCCCTTTCATCCAATCATTGTTCACAATGGGAGCAGAATCTTCTTTCTAGACTGTAAATCTGTACAAGCATGGCATCTATGTTTGTTGAATTGAGATGAATTCAAGTGCATTATCCAATCTCCTAAAATGGCAGTTTCTTTATTCAAAACATGTGCACATTAATGACTTAAGGATGCTTTCAGAGCCAGAGAACAAACAGGATTTCATTGTATTTCACAAGCATACTGTCCCGAGATTTAGAAAGAAGGATATACTTCTATAATATTCACATACTATTACATCACCAGCATGTTGGAATCATGATGAGCTTCGTAATATCCAATTTATTAATGTTATGAGTTCATATTTTATGGGGCTCCCCTGTGGAAACCAAGCAAAATTCCGAGAGTAAGGTGCTCACGCCCAGATAGGGTGTACTGCTGGGCCATCTAGAGCAATGAGGAAGCAATCGCTAAATTAAGCCCTGGTGAATGTGAGAGGGTAATTTATGTCTCAAACCTGAGCCATTTATTCCCAGTTCTGCTAACTTCCTATCAAACAGAATATATTTAACTATATGATCAAAACAGAAGGCTGATTCACTGGCTTTTCTAGGTTGGTAGTAGAACAGTGGCTTCCCTCCTACAGCCTTCCAAGTACCATCTTGTACAGCCACACTGAACGACACAGTGCCAGCCAGGCAAGCCCCCCTGTGAGGTGACTGAATGACTGCAAGCCTGCACTGTCTTTGCTGTTGCTCATTTTTTCCCTCTGACCTTGTGTCAGACAGAGGGAGATTCCAAGACTACTCCCCTTGCCTACATCATGCCTTCCCCTAAAAGATACCAGTGACACTTGGCTACCTTTCATCTCCCATCTGTCTCCTGTGCCACAAAGCTCTAGCCACGTGGACCTTCTGGAGAGTTCTAAAACAAAGAGTAAGCCCTTTCCAGTCTCTGGGACTATGCATTGGATTTGCCAAAAAGTTTGTTCAGATTTTTCCATACAATCCAATAAACTTTATGGCCAATCTAACACTTGCTCTCTCCTCTACCTGGAATGTTCTTTCTCTAGATAAGCACATATCTGACTATTTCTCATTCAGATGTCAACTTAAGTGTCACTTCCTTTCTGGAGAGTACCCACCCTCAACACTACTTTAGGTGCTCCTTAGCCCATTACAGAGGCCTTCTGTCTCGAGTGGCATCATTATTTCTGCACTGCTGAATTGATCAAGGCATAAAAAGAAACTTTTAATACCAGAATTTATGACCTTTTGCTGATGAAAAGTTCCTTTTGATTTTCCTGAAGCTGTAGGAGGTACAGGAGAGAAAGGGTGTTAGTCAATCCTCTTTTGATAGCAAGTGGCAGACGCCTCAGTCAAATGAGCTTCAGTAACAATAGGGATTTATTGGCTCACAAATGGGAGGTCAAAGGTTATGTGTTGGCTTTAAGCGTGACAAGATCTGAGGATTTGGACAATGGGAGCAGTGCTTGGCCTCTCCATCTCTTAGCTTTGCTTTTCTGTGTGTTGCCTTCATTTTCAGGCATGATTTGCTCACATTTGGAAAAGATGATCACAGAACACTAGGCTCTGGGCTTGGGACACAGTCGTGAATAGTAAGAAAGGCAAGGATCTTGCTGTCTGGAAGGCATGACTTGGTGAACGATGAACTGTCTGGGCATCGAGCCTTTCCCAACATGTCACAGGAGTAACAAGGGCAACTGTGAAGGAGCAAGGACATATAGGTGTGCAAATAAAGAAATAAACAGAGTCACTTCAGATAGTGACAATGGGACCTTTCTGGTGGTTCAGGGCTAAGATGCTATACTCCCAATGCAAAGGGCATAGGTTCCATCCCTGGCCAGGGAGCTAAATTTCACATACAAAAACCAAGAGTCTGCATGGCGCAACAAAGATAGACAATCCTGAGTGCCACAACTAAGACCCGGTGCAGCCAAACAAATAAATCAATATTTTTTTTTTTTAAAAAGATAGTGAAAATGTCATTTAACCCACCTTCAGGACACCTTGTCACAGATTCGCAGAGATTTTAATTCTAGCCAGTCTTTACTGAGCACCTATTCTGTGACAGCCTGTGCCAACAGCTGTGAGCAGACCAAGGGCTGTTCCATCCTACTAGGTGAACTTCCAGGTGGATGGGGGAAATCAAGAGAGAGTATGGGTAAAACAGTCCCTGTACGAAGTGATGAGGGGCAGAGCCAGAGTATCAGAAGTGATGGACAGGAAGAGATTACTCATCAAGGAATTGGGACAAATGCTGCTCCTGAGAGCTACAGGGATGTGGAGGAGCAGCAGTTCTCAATAAGAACAGTAGGGGAGGGAGTGATGAGCTGGATATGGGACATATTTATTTGAAGGATATATGGAAAGCAGTTACCAGTATCATTTCTGCTCCTTTTTGTTCAGGGCCTATAGACACCAGAAAGTATACTTCACATACATTATTCCACTTAATTACATATCTACTGACTCTTGGCAAAGGACATGTTGTTAGTCCCACCTTTTACATGTGGGACATAGGAACATCAGAGAGGTTATGGAACTCATGCAAGGTCACACAGCAAGTTCGTGACACAGCAGGCCTTTGACTCTCTACCCCTATCTGACCCATTCTATCTTAAGCCCCTGCCTTATTACAACCTATATTTTCAAAAATGGCAGCCACAAAGATCTTACAGACTCATCTTTCCATTAAAATCATTTCCAGCTGAAGAAAGGAGCAAGGGGAATGACTAAACCCCATGTTGATTTATTTTGGAAGACTTTTCACAAGACTCTTTTAAGGAGCTCTCTGACAGGGCTAATTTTAACCAAGTCATTGTAGAGCAACCTTGGATTCCTCCATGGAAGGCAAAGTACAAATACAAGTGGATGACTCAGCACAAAACAGCTGTGGTTCTCCCAGCAGCCCATTACTGGCACCATAAAATGGATGAGTAACAGCCCTGAGATTCAATCAAGATTCTGAACTTGCTCAGAAATGCCCTCACATTTCCCAGGCCCACGCTTGTACATACTGAGGCTGTGGCACTACTTCCCAGTCTACCCCCAGTGAATCTTCTTATAATCCTCCTTGTCCGTGCATTGAAGGCAGGCCTGAGTTGGGCCATGGGACATGTCCTGCAAATGATAAGTGGCAGTGAGCATCTGTTTGCTGAGACCACAGATCACAGTGGTAGGCAGTCAAGGAGGGGCAGAAACTGCAGTAACAGTAGGAGCAGCAGCCATGGAAATCTGGTTTCAACATCTGGATAAGGTCCTTGACTTAAAGAGCTGAGATTACTGTTACCATGACAGAGTAATGGCCAGCATTACTGTTACCATGACAGAGTCGCTTAAGGCACTCTAACCCCAAATATTCCCCATGACGTTTTGTCCTGTCTCTCCTGCTGATCTCACTACCCGCCACCCAAGGAAGGGTAGGGTGTTTCTTCAGACTGCCATCTGGAGTCCAGAGCCCAGGCAATGCAGAATGTTCTCCCTTGCTTTTGTGAACATCCGCTTCAATGTCATGCTGCCAATCACATAATCAGGTTTTCATTCCAGAAATATATAACGATCTCCTACTGAGGGCAAGATACTGTTTAGGCTCCAGCAATATAGCAGGACCAAAACAGACAAAGATTCTTGCTTTTGCAAAAATGAGGGGGTGGGGCAGACAACAAACAATCAGAATAACAAATTAAGTTACTGTTAGTTGCTAAATTGAGTCTGATGCTTTTACAGTATAATAAAAAATATAGTGCAATTTGATGAACATGGGGGAATGTGAGCAGAGTAAGGGGAAATAGGAGTGCCAGAGCTGGGGTTTAAAATAAATAATAAATGTCATAAATTAAATAGGGTGGTCAATGTAGGCCTCATTGATGATGTAAGAGATGAGCAAAGGCTTAAAAGAGATGAACGATTTGGTCCAGTGGGTATCTGAGAAAGACTCATGCCACACTAAAGGAACAGCCAGTGCAAAGGCACTGAGGTGGGAGCATGACTCATGTATTTGAAGAGCAGCAAGGAGGCCAGAGAAGAGTGAGCCTTGCTCAGTCAGCCTCTTAGAAAGCCAAGGTGATTGCTTTAGGCCTAGAGTGAAAACCTTTTACCAGCTTCCTCCCCCAATACATTTGAAGGAAGTACCAGAATGGAAGATTCAATGCTATGTTCATAGCTACATCCCCACTAAGAAAATATCACCAATTCAAAAACTATTTGCTAATGGATGACTGGAAAAAATGAATACAAAAATCTGACTTTTATTATTACAACCAGATCATCCTGTCACCTCTCCAGTTCTTACTTCATCTTAGGCCTGGGGATCCTCAGACCTATTCCACAGGGTCCAAGGTTTAACCTATTGATGCTTCCACTGAAATAATAGACAATCTCCTTTGCAGTTACCTGTGCTTTGCTGAATGGAGTAGACCATACTGTATTTTTAACAACTTGCTCTACCTAACACGATATGCTTAAGTTCCAAAGCACTTAACAGCATCCTTGCTCACTAGCCCTTCATTCTCAATCCTACCTCTCTACCACTTTCTCCTACAGAGGCTTAAATTAATTTCCTTTTGACATCCCCACAGACCTGGAGCAAATCATATATCACCCTAATGTATCTTACCACCTTCCCTGTTGGTGGTGGCTTATTCAACAAACATGTGTGTTGTGCCTGATATGTATTGAGAACCATTAAAGAAGTTAATGTCAAGGGTGAGGCCCTGGATGAGCTTTCCAGCTCTCCAATGTGGAATACAAGCCATACGATTGCTTAGTGCCAGAGAGGATAGGCTTGTCAACATCTCTTATGTAACTGCCCATGCAAGTATATGTACCAGTACTCTTTCTAGCAAACCCTTTGGAACTCTGTAACAAGACCCTTCACATCCTTTCCCCTAGTAATTTCAATTTTTGAAAGCTGGAGTAAGAGAGATAGTGAAGTGCTTACACACAAAGATATTTATTTGCATTGTTATTTGGGAAGGTGAGAGGCTGACAATCAAATTTGCCCAAATAAGTGCATATTTAAGTGTGTATCTATACAACTATTTAACCGCTAGGAATATTTAGTGATATGAGGAAATGTTCATTATATAATGCTAAGGGGAGAAAATGGACACAAAACTCTATGTACCAATGTTACTGAGTCATAAACAGAATGAATTTGCAAAAAGAATGCCATTTGCAATGACATGGACAGACCTACAGATTGCATACTGAGTGAAGTAAGTCAGACAGAGAACAACAAATACGCGGTATCACTTATATGTGGAATCTAAAGAAATGGTACAAATGAACCCATTTGCAAAACAGGAGTTGAGTTATAGATGTAGAAAACAAACTTGTGGTTACCAGGGGGAATAGGGGTGCATATAAACTGGGAGACTGTGATTGACATATATACACTACTATATATAAAATGTGTACTGTGCTTAGTTGCTCAGTCATTTCCAACTCTTTACAACACCATGGACTGTAGCCTGCCAGGCTCCTCTGTCCATAAGGACTCTCCAGGCAAGAACACTGGAGTGGGTTGCCATACCCTCCTCTAGGGGATCTTCCCAATTAGGGATGGTCTCCCACTTTGCAGGCGGATTCTTTACCATCTGAGCCATCAGGAAGCCCATTTATATCTATATATAAAATAGATAACTAATAAGAACGTGCTCTAGAGCACAGGGAACTCTATTCAATACTCTGTAATGACGGATACGGGAATAGAGTCTAAAAGAAAAAGAGTGTATGTGGGCTGAATCACTTTGCTATTCACCTGAAACTATCACAACACTTTTTGTTAGTCAGCTGTTGTTGCCGTTATTCAGTTGCACAGTCATTTCTGACTCTTTGCGACCCCATGGACTGCAGCATGCCAGGCTTCCCTATCCTTTCCTGTCTCCCAGAGCTTGCTCAAACTCATGTCCATCGAGTTGGGTGATGCCATCCAACCATCTTGTCCTCTGTCATCCCCTTCTCCTCCTGACTTCAATCCTTCCCAGTATCAGGGTTTTTTCACATGACTTGAATCTTCGCATCAGGTGGCCAAAGTGTTGAAGCTTCAGCTTCAGCATCAGTCCTTCCAATGAATATTCAGGGTTGACTTCCTTTGGAATTGACTGGTTTGATCTCCTTGCTGTCCAAGGGACTCTCAAGAGTCTTCTCTAGTACCACAGAAGTGTTGTTTTTTTTTTTTAAAGAGTCTATGTGTATGTATAACTGACTTACTTTGCTGTATAGAATAAACAAACACAACATTGTAAATCAACTCTACTCCAATAAAAACATTAAGAAAAAAAAAGAAATGCATGATAGCTGAGCTTACAAAATTTCATACTTACAATCCCTTTGGGGTGAAGTGAAATAAAATTTTGATCAACTTTATTCTTCAAAAAGAAAAAAATAACCTCTAGGTACCACATTTTTCTAATTTTATTTTAAATAATACACAACATATACAAAATACTGGAAAGAATGCAACAACATGCCAACTTGATCTTCTTCAGATGATTGGTGTGACAGACAGTTTGTATACTTTCCTGAATCTCCCAGAGGATGCAAAGACTCTAATTTCTATATTAAATTTTAATAAATGGTTATTTTAGAACTGCTTAAAAGTAAATAAATAATTTAAATATTTAAAGTTGGGTAATAGGTATTATTAAAAAATGAAGCCTGTCTAGGTGGGGTCGTGGGATCCTCCAAGAAAAGGGGCATGTGTATTACACATGTATATTGCATTAATCTAAGGTGGAGGAGATTTTTCAATCTCTCCCATTTCTGCCTTTGAAGGACACAGTTTTCTCTGGGGAAAGTGTTTAACACTGGACTCTCAGGAAGTCAGGCCAGACCCAAGGGTGCCCTCACCTCCCAGGATTCTCCTGACCCCCAGAGGGCAGCTCACTCCCCAGGAGAGATAAAAATCACCAAAGCTCCTCTCACAGAGGAATCTGAAGCAGCTTCAAAATAAAAAACCCAGAAAATCAATCTCAGAAAATTCTTATTCCAGTCCCCCAAGTCCCCATCCAGGGCAAGACTTTTCTCACCTGTTTCTCCAGGAGTTGGGCAGTCAGAATATACCTCAATACCAATGACACCCCAGGACTTTTCCTCTTTCTTACCTAAATGATCTCCTAAAACACAGGCCCACCTACTGACCTCTCTGGTCTACATTCACACCACTTCCTACCATGGTACGCCTGGTTCTCAGTGATACCCCACTGTTTATCAAATACACCATATTTGGGTCAAATATCAATCCTCTGCACGTGCTCTTCTCCTTTCTCCCAACAACTGTCTGTACCTGAAGTAACAATCATTTCTCCTGCACTCTCCTCAAAGCTATATGACTTACCCCATGAGGCACAGCTGATTGGATTGGAATGTACAACATGGCAATGAAACACAGGAGTTCTGGTCAGTCTCTGTTGGATCCTTGAACTTGGAATAGAAAGCAGATTTAAAGTTGAGGCTGATATAACCATAAGTGCATGAAACTAGAAGATAACAAAACTTCTGTGTGTGTGTGTGTATGTGTGGTGTAGGGAAAAGGAGAAAAGAGATGAACTTGAAACAGTGCTAAAAGCCACAGTCAGTGTCTATTTGACCCAAGATGATGAGACAAGTAATCTGAGTTCTTGACCTTCCTGTTCTTGAATCCCGCCACATGACCCAGGTCAGACTGCACTCACAGACTCCTCCAGTCTGATTGCCTCTTTTATTCAGGCTGTTCAAATGGATTCTGAACTTATTCACAGTAATAGCCCAGACAGTAAAATACAACTAAAATAATCATCTTCAGACTACAGGTTAAGCTTCATGAAAGCCTAGACGATGCCTGGCTTATTCTTCACTTTGCCCCTGGTGTCCACCAAGTAAGAGGCCCTCAACAACTAATTGCCTTACTTGGGCAATTTCATGACTCAATGATATCCCAGTTCTTCTTAGTCAAGTTCAAGCTCCATTTTGCCAGTGGCCCTTCCCTGGCTCCCTGAATTCACAGTGATGACCTACTTACTTTTCCTGAACTACTCTGCATCAACTGTGGTCCACATTATTCACCCTGATCCTCAGTCACATGCTGTCACGAACTCTTATTTCCCTATCATAGCTGTGTGTGCCTACATGTGTGTTGTGCACAAGCGTGTGACAGTCCCTATCACTGGTCAGAGCATAGATTAAATAAATATTTGCCTAACAAATGCAGCGTGTATTCTAAATTTGCCTTTTTCTGACTCTGAGCCAGTCTTTGGCAGGAAACTAATAGTCTTCAAAGTCACAGCTTCAAGCCAGCAGGATACTGGGTGCTTAGTAGCAAGTGTCCTGAAAGAGTTAATGAGTCTGAGAGAATATAGTTTGGTTACTCTCAGGCCAACATATTTGTCAAGGGCCCAGTAAAACATGTGTTGTGCTACAGTGTCTGATTTTTTTTTCCTGCTGCTTTTGTGCCATAATAATGTTTCTACATGAAAGCTGCTTGAATTCAACTAAGAACTACTGTGTTCATTTACATCGAGAAAACAAAATTTAGATTGTAGGGTTTGGTTGATTTTAATGTTCACCGAAACAAGGTAGATGGATAGTAAAATGCATATAGAATGGAAAACATGATCTATTGCTTTCTGAATGGGGCAAATTTCCCCCTCAAAAGACTGCTCTAAATCCACAGAAAAGGCAGGAACAAAGATAAATGAAAAAAAATTTTCTGATGCTACTTAGGAGAACAGATCTGAAAGTCTTTTCATCTTTTTTTTTCCCCTTTAAAATCAAAAATAGTCATGTGCCAAGCGTCATTTTTCTTCATGAACCTAAGAACCTACACTAAAACTCGACAGGCTTTCACTTGCTAAATCACCCTCCCCATGCATTTATCTCAGCAGCTTAGTAGAGATGATAACAAATAGGGCCAGGCTGCTTGTGTACTGCAGCTGTTTACTGAAAGCCTACACACAGCTTAAACCACAACTCGACCAAATGGATTTATAATTGAAGTTGAAAAGTCAAGGGTTGCAAAGATACCCCAAATCTCCCCCAACTGCTCTGGCCTGAGACACTTGATGTCTCCCTAGCAACTTGGGTCACCGAGGTACACACATATCCTCCATGTAGTAATTGCTTGTCTGCAAGAGCCACCGAAAATGAAAAGAAAGGACAGTTGAAATGAGGGGGAAAAACCATCTAAGATTGATTCTCTTCTGAAATAAATTTCTTAGGAATTATAAGTCAAAAAGGAAGTTTTCCCTTAATCAGAATTCCAGTCATGTTCCCCTCCCCCCAAGGCCAATC
This sequence comes from Bos javanicus, assembly GCF_032452875.1. Classification (NCBI taxonomy): domain Eukaryota; kingdom Metazoa; phylum Chordata; class Mammalia; order Artiodactyla; family Bovidae; genus Bos; species Bos javanicus. The sequence continues at coordinate 22,498,268 of NC_083897.1, forward strand.
TTTGGGACTATTTGTTCCCTAAGTACCCACAATGCTTAGCAATAGTGAGTATATGTTGGGGAAGATACTAGAAGAAATAGCTGAGCATTGAATACAGCCCATTTGCTCCCCCACACTTAGTTCCTGACTGATAGCAAAGGATTCTTTTTTAATAACTCTGAATTTCCCCTAGCCAGGCTGCCGACCTATCTACAGCTGGGAGTAAAGACTGACAAGGCTGCTTCCAGTTACAGATATTCATGGGGTAACCTTCTAGTGAATACTGTCGAGGATAGCACAGATCCCTTTGCTGTAGTGCAGATGTTTTTTGTGAAAACGTAACCCACCAGGGAGCTGAGAGTCGAAGCAGAATCCTTTGTCAAGAATCAAAATGATGAACCAACACCTCTAACCTGAACCAGGAAAATAAACTCATTAAAAATAGAACATGTCACATTATCTACTTTCAGGGTTAACTTTTCCTCCAAACCTGAAAACATTCTCTGTGGCCAAACGGCTCCTGGTCTCCAACAGACCTAATGTCACAGCATCTGAATAGAGTTATGAGCTTCTGTAAATCGATACACAGAAGCCTGCATGTTTCCAATTTTACCCAAGGATACACAGAAGGGAGAATTTACTGTTTTCCAAAAACTCACATGTGCTCTCCTCATTCCCTTGTCTAGGGGATCTTCTCAACTCCGGGACTGAACCCGGGTCTCCCATATTTCAGGTGGATTCTTTACCAGCTGAGCCACCAGAGAAGCCAAGAGGATCCTAAATGTATATAAGTGTAGTAAGAATGTGACAAAGGGCAATTTACAGCATACAGAAAGAGGTTTGTGGGTTCAAATAAAAACAAGCATATGAATAGAAAAGAATGACTGGAACTCAGTTAATAAAAAATGTAGCTCATATTTTCCCATGTCCACTTCCTAAGCGTGTGGGTTAAAAGTAAAGTGTTAGTCATTAAGTCGTGTCTGACTCTTTGTGACCATATGGACTATAGGCTGCTAGGCTCCTCTGTCCATGGAGTTTTCCAGGCAAGAATACTGGAGTGGTTGTCATTCCCTTCTTCAGGGGATCTTCCCAACCCAGGGATCGAACCCAGGGCTCCCTCAGTGAAGGCAGATTCTTTATCAACTGAGCCACCAGGGAAGCCCTAAGGGTGTGGGTAACCACAGAGAATGAAAAACCAGCAGCAAACTAACCCTATCATTAGAAAGGTCACTCCTCCTTCAAACTTTGGGTAGCTCACCCCTCCTGAAGGCAGTCTCTAGCCACTTCTTGTTCCTGAGGTTGGTTCTAACAGTAAACTTGTCACCCTCAATAGTGGCCTTTTAAACCTAAATATCACTGCGAAGTGGTACCAGGTGCAAAGTCAGAAGAGCTTAGTACCTTTTACAGTAAAACAAGCCCACTAATCCCATCCTTCCATCCCAGATCACAGTTTATGGTGCCATTAAAACCAAAGCGTATTCCTGAAATAATCTCAAAAATAACCCCAGCAGAAAATAGGGGGGGTGTCTAAAAGGGGAGTAATGGGATTGATTGTTATAAGTTTTGAGTCTATTTGCTTCTTGACTGTTTTGAAATTGCAGCACTGTGTCCAACAATCAACCAGAGTCCTTGGAGTCTGGGTTCTGTTGCAGGTGTCCCAGCTATAAAGGCCTTGGTTTGCAGAGGCTGAGCCATCTTTTCTATCCTGGAAGCAACATGTATTTAGTGGCTGGGTCGTGGTGGAAGGATTCAGGAGAGAAATCTGGGGCCACCTTTGCCACTTAAGGCAAAGTGGGCAAGCATGACACTCGGACAAATATGACCTTTCCAGGTCTCCCTAACTCATCTATAAAATGAAAGGTCTCCAAGGCTCTTCTAGCTTGAAATGTCTTGCGATCTAGACCATTCTGACCCAGAGCATCTTAGTTCTTAAGAAAATCTAAATTTCTTACAGAGTCACAGGGGAAGACTTGGAGAAGATGCTCCAAGATATTTCTTAATACGAACCCCTAGTGCCTGCTTTGTGGGTTAAAGGTAAGTCCCCTAGGGCTCAGTTCTGCAGCATGGCCTGGGAGCTCAGCCAGTCGGGGGAGAGAGAGAGAAAACATGGCCCGCCGCCCTTACAGTGAAGGGCTCCTCTCAGTCCCTTTGTGCTCGGTCACTGTGAAGAGGGCAAGATTCCCCTCCAAGTCTCACTCTTGGAAGTTCCCAGAGTGAGTAACTTGGGAGGGATGTCCCTCTGGTTGAGTGACATCATTTTAATCTTCAGGCCAAATGGCAAAATGTGTGGCCTCTTAGCAACGGCTTCCTTACTCACCTCCAGACTTGAGGCCACGCTTTCTTCACACCATCCTGCGCATGACTAATGGATAAATATCCACCCCTGAAATATTTTCACCTTCTCAAAGTCCTGCTCAAGACTAGTACTGGCTCCCAAATGCCTATAGGACGAGGTTCCTGTATCTGTCTTCCCCATCACTCTGTGAGGTGGCTGAGGGCACTGGCCAAGCCATAACATCTTGAGATTCACCACACAAACCATCAACCACCATTCACAGCAACTGAACACAGGAAGCTGGAATAAGTGATGAGCCTGTTGACCTAAGGGGTGGATTGCAGCTAATTTTCCTTTTCTCTGTTTTGCTAACCACTATTTCAGTAATCAACACATTTTGTTTTGCTTTCCTAAATGAAAAAGCAAAACAAAACCCCAGACTGTCTTCTTAGAATTCAAGGTAGCATCTTTTGCTTTTCACTTTCAACTCAAGAGCTAAATCTAGATACAAGCCATGCACAAGGCAGTACGCACACACTGTGCTGGCCCTGGAGGGGCTTCTAGACCATTCAAGGATGTGGCAAATAAAGAAGCAATGATGATATAGGAAAAATGTGGCAATAGCTTTAACAGTGGTCCCAGCAAAATGTCAGAGGAGTTCAGAGGAGAGGAGGGAGTGGGCCCATAGCCACAAAAGAAGATGCCTCATCCTCAAAAGCTTAAGGATGAAGGATCTAGGTCATTCTTCCCCCAAATTAACACACCTCAAAAGATGCTTGGTTTGATTGTGGGCAAGTATGAATGAATTGCAGGCATGATAAAAATTGCTTTTCAATGCTGCCTAATTATTCTGCATCACATTAATAATTTGGCATCCTGTCTAACATGTCAGAAAACATTGATGGGAATTTGTATTTTATTTCAGAAGTGCTCTGCTCACTGAGCATGGCTCTTCACTCACGACTTTGAAAATAAGCTGAATGAAATGTGCTAGAGGCTGCAAAAAATGTATTTGTAATTGGGTAGCTTAGTAAGTTGGAAATCACAACACACCATCCCATGGGAAGAAATGGTAAGTGTCCAAGCTAGTCCATTATAAATCCTATTCAGCTCACCCTTATCATCACAAAAATGTGCCCAACTCCTTGACTTTTGATCCAAATGGTCATTCTGGAAGTTAAGCAAAACAGATGTTGCTATCCACGTGTCCCAGATGAGGAAAGAATCAAAGAAGGTTAAATGCCTTGCCAAAAGCCCAGCAGTAAGTAAGAAGAGGAATTTTGGGGGAAAAAATACTATGCCTTTTACTGAAGCTAGTCCAGTTACAGTGTAAGTGGTGACAAATCATTCCTTCTCTTTTCCTCTTGTCCTGGACTAGAACATACCCAAGACTTCAGGACGAGATACAAGAGAGGGAGAGGGGAAAAGGGCAGCTCCCCAGTCTGGCAGAAACGAGTGGTCCTTCTGCCCTACAGCACCTGAACTGAAGGTTCCAGAGTCATTACTCTGTCCTGGAAGCTTGGGGGGTGACCCCACACACACCACCACCATCAAGGGCTTGGAGTCTACAGAAGTCTCGGTCTGCCTGCTCTGGGCTACAAGTACAAACAGGAACTGAAGTCACATCAAACACTCACAGAAAGCTGCAAAGTAGACCGTTTGAGGATTTCGGGCTGTAACTTGGGCAAAAATTCTCTTTCACCCAGCTTCCCACTACTTCATGGGAGCATGCCCTAGCACCCTGCGTTATCCCTCATTGCCCATGTGGCACTTTTCAACAGAGATGGTACATGGGAGGATAAATTAGCTTCTCATGACTTGAAAAGAATCATGGGCCAAGTTCAAACTATGTTTCTCTTACTAGCTTTCTTCCAAACCTGCCAAGTCATCTAAGGCTAAGAGTGCCCGAGTTTTTGGGCAGGGACACTAATGGGTGAGAAATAAAAACAATGTAGGTGGCCTTCGTTCTTTCTGAAATTCTGCTGATAAAAAAGAACATACAGTACAATTGCCTTTTGTTAGTTATAGTTCTGAGTTTCATCACATGCATACATTTGCAGACCTATCATCACTATCACTCCAAACACTCCAACCTCATGCTACCTCTTCTAAGTCACACCTGCCCCCCTACTCCTAACTCCTCACAACTGCTTTGTTTTACATCACCATAGTTTTGGCTTTTTAATAATGTCACATAATTGAGATGAATGGAGCCAAGTGGTGTGTGCATCTTCTGGATCTGCAGCAGGTACATTTGCAGTCCCTGGCTGAGCTGAGGGTTTAAGAAATACTTGCAAAGACAGTCTTTCTGCTGATTCAGCTGAGTGCCGAAGAACTGATGCTTTTGAACTGTGGTGCTGGAAAAGAGTCTTGAGAGTCCCTCCAATTGGACTACAAGGAGATCAAACCAGTCCATCCTAAAGGAAATCAGTCCTGAATATGCATCAGAAGGACTGATGCTGAAGCTGAAGCTCCAATACTTTGGCCACCAAAGAACTGACTCATTGGAAAAGACCGTGACACTGGGAAAGATTGAAGGCAGGAGGAGAAGGGGACGAGAGAGGATGAGATGGTTGGATGGCATCACCGACTCGATGGACATGAGATGGACCAAAAGAAAATGACATTAAACCATCAGTGTGCTTCACAGTTAGCCCTAATTCAGTCTTCTGTTGTAGAGAGTGTAGCCCAACACACTTGGTAGAAAGCATGAAGAGTGGGGGAAGGAAATATGGCAGTCAACTGCATAAAACATTAAAGCACCAAGAGTAAATGAGATGGTGGGGCAGGGTATGTGGAGATGGGCAAGAGGAGAAGCCCAGAAACAAGTTCTAAGGAACCCTCCCATTTAAAGATCAGTTACAGGAGGACAAGCCTGTAAGGGAGGCGTAGAAAGAGTATCCACTGAGGAAGGAGAAAGAGGAGAAGGCAGAATCAAATAAACCAAAAATAAAGAATAGTCGGTGGTAGATGCAATTAAGAAATCAAATGACATGACAAAAGAGAAGATCATTTTATTGGGCAACACAGGAGGTCACTGGTGAACTGGACAAGAGTAGTCTCAATGGAGGGAGAACTAGAAGGTGATGAGAATAGAATGGGCAAAGAGCAAGGGTGGGTGGCAGTACAGATACCTTCATGGAAATGTAATCTCCTTGCCAAATCTTTTTAGTAGTTCATTTCCTGCCCACTACTTAAAAAGGCCTTTCTCCTAGCCAGATCACAGCAGTTCGAGGATGCAAATAACAGGTGTCCAGAAAAAGGAGGCTAGGTGGCAAGCTCTTAGCCTAAGCACTGCTGGCTTCCTCAGCCCCAGAGAGGCAGGGCTTCTCTACCTGTGCTGCCCTCTGTCCACAGATGAGAGCCTGGCACAATCTTGCCCACTCCATTCCATCCATTATTAATCAAATCACTGAAATCAAAAAAGAGTTAGGGAGAATTTGGAAGGGATCAAGTAGGAATTGCAACAAAATACTTTGGGATTCAATGAGGAATTTTTTAATGAAACGTTCAAATACACATTTCTCCCCAAGAGATGCTCTGATTTGAGGCTGAGCTTGATGTACTTCGGGGCTTCCCTGATAGCTCAATTGGTAAAAAATCCACCTGCAATGCAGGAGACCCCGGTTTGATTCCTGGGTTGGGAAGATCCCCTGGAGAAGAGATAGGTTACCCACTCCACTATTCTTGGGCTTCCCTTGTGGCTCAGCTGGTAAAGACTCTGCATGCAATGTGGGAGACCTGGGTTCAGTTCCTGGATTGGGAAGATCTCCTGGAGAAAGGAAAGGCTACCAACTCTAATATTCTGGCCTAGAGAATTCCATGGACTGTATAGTCCATAGGGTCACAAAGAGTCAAACACGACTGAGCGACTCACGTTGACGTACTTCTAAGAAACTGTCTAATGTCTAAATTAGGTCCTATTCCTAGATGCCTAGGTAAGTTTCTCATGCAGAACACAATGCAGTCTTTTCTGGCCTGCTCCTTCTCCTGTGGGCTGGGGTTCAGAGCAAGGGAAATGCCAGAGAGGCTCCAATGAGAAGCTTGTCCACCAGGCATTGAGAGTCATTTGCTGAGGTTTCCCAAACCATGGGCAGGCAGGGGATGGGGGTGGGGTGGGGAGGGGAGTGGCTTAAGTATAATTTTCATTATACTTTGCTTTTAAAGGAGAAGAAAGGCTGGTATTTAAAGTGAAATTTAAAGTCTCTCAGTTGTGTCCGACTCTTTGTGACCCCATGAATTATACAGTCCATGGAATTCTCCAGGCCAAAATACTGGAGTGGGTAGCCTTTCCCTTCTCCAGGGGATCTTCCTAACCCAGAGATCAAACCCAGGTCTCCCATATTGTGGATTCTTTACCAGCTGAGCCACAAGGGAAGACCAATTTAGAGTATTTCCTAAAACAAAACCCAAAAGTCTGAAGAAGATTTGCATGCTTGGTTGAGAGAGTGCCAGGAAATAATGAATCTGGACCTAGCTTGGCCTCCTGTTGAGATTGCCAAAGCTGGTAGGGATCGAACCCACACGCCCTGCATTGAAAGGTGAAGTCTCAGCCACTGGACACCCAGGGAAGTCCCTCAGGTCTTTAACCACCTGTCCCTTAATACGAATGCCTGAAACTAAGGAGCACTAGACTGAGCTCCAACCTGCATCCTGTAGCCATCTGTCAGGACTCTTCTCTGAGTAACTCACTGGCCCAAAGAATGAAGTATCCTCACCAATGGCACATCCAAAACAATAGTCTCCAAGCCCAGTCAGTCTTTTCCCTGCCAAACCTTGTTATTCTCATCTAGCTTTCATTGACCAGCTGCTTCCTTATGTGCCTGGCATGGGGAGAAAGGGCTTTACAAATAATATCTCATTTCACCCATGAGACAACCCTTAGAAGTTGGTATTATTATTCTCTGCATTTCTTAGACGAGCCAATTGAGGCTGTGAAGATAAGCCATCTGCCCCAGGCTATATATGTAGTAAATATTCAAGCTAAGACCCCAGCACACCCCACACCTGCACCCGCTCCTCAGGAGCAAAATGCCTGCCAGAGTCAATAAGTAGTTTCAGACTCAATAGTCAATAAGCCAGAGTCAATAAGTAGTCAATAAGCCAGAGTCAACAAGTAGTCAATAAGGAGGTAAATAAGTTTCTACTTCCACTGAGAAACGTGCCCCACAAAGGACACACACACACCTCCACATACCACTTGGGCAAAGAAAGGGACATTTTGGAGGCAACCTAGGAGCCTTGACCTCGGGTCAGCTGTGAATCAGCCACAGCTCTGGGTCCAAAACACCTAGTCATTTGAGCAATGAGATAATGTTCTCTTTGGTCTTTACCCCTGGCTTCCTCAGAAAAGCCAATATGAAGAAATAGTCCCTTTCATTTGCCTGTTTCAGAGCTAATTCTTCCAATCCATAGAAAGAACTGTCTCAGCATTGTACCTCACAAGACAAATGTCTGGACAGTTAATTATCAATCCATTCTTAACTGGTCTCAATGGTATTTTCCATCTCCTTAGTTCACAATGGCGGAAAAAGAAAAAAAGAAACACACAACACTACTGCAAGAAAAACAAAACCGCGTCAAATTTCTCATTATACAGCTTCACTGTACATGGTGCTCTTCAAGTATTTTGTTTGTTTGTTCTGTCTTTCAAACATACAACTTTTCATCTTCAAGACTGCTCCAGGTCATTTACAAGATGAAAAATTTTTATTTGAGTCTGACAGTTTCTGCAAACATGAGACCAGCCAAGATTCTACATAGCTCATGAAATTTATATCAACTTGACATAAAAGTCCAGTGTGGGGGAGGTAAATCTCACCTATTCTCTCACATTGACTCTAAACCCTTTGTAATAATCACACTATGGGATTTTGTGGGTTTGGGTGGGTTTTTTTTTTTTTTTTTTGCATCCCTGCAGTCATGAGAGGGGACAGTTGATCAAACGCTAGGCCACCTGGTCGTCTCTGGGGCATCAAAATGGGCTCTGGAGCTGTGCATGAGGGTGTTATTGGCTCACCTCCACATTCCATGGCCAGTGAGTGATGAGGGACTACAGATGCCTCCTGTGACCCCGGCTGGAATGTGTAGTAGGGCCTGGCCAGCTCTTTTTGTGTATGCTGTGCATAGCTCATTCTGGTCAACGTGACTGTCTCCTTACATGTGGGAACATAAGCCCTACCATTAAGGCTTTGTCTCAACATTTCACTAAACTAAGAGAGTATGAACTTACCAAATATAGCTTCTAATGAAAATCACATAAAGTACGTACTGCTGAAGCTTTATTATCTGACCTACTGGGCAGTAGGTATATGTCCAAAACAGCCTGGTTAACTACAAGGTATATGAACAGTCACAGAGCCATCGGAGTAAAAGAAAGAAAAAGTCAGACGCCTAAGTGGATCTTCATTATGGCTCAAACTAGAAGTGCAAGCGTGCTAAGTTACTTCAGTTGTGTCTGACTCTTTGCAACCCCATGGACTGTAGCTCATCAGGCTCTTCGGTCCACGGAATTCTCCAGGCAAGAATACTGGAATGGGTAGCCTTCCCTTCTTCAGGGGATCTTTCTGACCCAAGATCGAACCCACTTCTCTTATGTGTCCTGCATTGGCAGATGGGTTCTTTACCACTAGTGAGACCTTGGAAGCCCCATCATGGGGTATTCGTATTCAAATTCTAATCGTTTTAGCAAAGACTATCACTGAAAAGGGGAGGAAGACAGGAGAGAGAACTTCACTACTGAGAATAACTCAGATCCTTCTAAGCCCTCTGGGACAGTGTCCAAAGGATTGACATATACTGACTGCCTAAATGAACTTTTCAAGAGCAACAGTGCCTGAGATAGTCTATAGGGAGATGCCTGAGGTCATTCACAGAAAGGAGGCTGGATTTTTATTTTTCCCATCTCCTAGGTATCAGACACATTACAGGGTATACATTTACATCATTTCATTCAGTCCACACAGAGCCCCATGAGGTAAGCATCATGGTGTCCATTCCACTGGTTCAACAAACAAATACTTGTGGGATGTCCACATGTGCCAGACGCAGACGTTCAGAGTAATAAGGAACTGACCTATGGTCACACAGCCACTAAGTGGCAGAGCTAGGCATTGAATCCATGTAAATTTGACACCAAAGACTACACATTTTCCATAAAACTATACTCCCATTCCAGCTTCTGTGGTACCCTCTGTTATCCAAAATCTCTGTACTCAACAACGCCATCCTCAAAATTAATCAAAGCTAATTTGCAGTTTTCTCCTCCCTATCTCCTCATTAAGAAGCCCCTTTCAACAAAGAATAGGAAGCAATGCTAATTAAGCTCTTAGACTGAAAGCACATGAAAACTGAGGCTGTGGCGAAAGAGGATGGAGACCGAGGGACAGGAGTTCTGGTCCTCCTAGCCATTAAGGCGTGTGTGACCTTGGGCCAATCACTCTTGTTATTAAATTTTAGTCTTCTCATCTGACTCATTGGAAAAAAGATGAATGGTTCTTCACAAGGATTATAAGGTCATGATGGGTGCCTATAAACTATGTTCAGCATTTCATTAAGCCTAAGGGAAATGGCTTAAACCTAAGCCCAGATAACCAACGACGGTGTGATCACTCACCTAGAACCAGACATCCTGGAGTGCGAAGTCAAGTGGGCCTTAGGAAGCATCACTATTAACAAAGATAGTGGAGGTGATGCTCTGAAAGAGCTGCACTCAATATGCCAGCAAATTTGGAAAGTTCAGCAGTGGCCACAGGACTGGAAAAGGTCAGTTTTCATTCCAATCCCAAAGAAAGGCAATGCCAAAGAATTTTCAAACTACCGCCAACTGCACTCATCTCACATGCTAGAAAAACAATGCTGAAAATTCTCCAAGCCGGGCTTCAACAGTATGCGAACTGAGAACTTCCAGATGTGCAAGCTGGATTTAGAAAAGGCAGAGGAACTAGAGATCAAATTGCCAACATCTGCAGGATCACAGAGAAAGCAAGAGAATTCCAGAAAAACATCTACTTCTGCTTCATTGACTATGCTAAAGCTGTGTGGATCACAATAAACTGGAAAATTCTTAAAGAGATGGGAATACCAGACCACGTTGCCTGCCTCTTGAGAAAACTGAATGCAGGTCAAGAAACAACAGTTAGAACTGGACATGGAATAAAGGACTGGTTTCAAATAGGGAAGGGAGTATGTCAAGGCTGTATATTGTCACCCTGCTTATTTAACTTATATGCAGAGTACATCATGTGAAATGCTGGACTGGATGAAGCACAAGCTGGAATCAAGATTGCTGGAAGAAATATCAGTAACCTCAGATATGCAGATGACACAACCCTTATGGCAGAAAGTGAAGAGGAACTAAAAATCCTCTTGATGAAAGTGAAAGAGGAGAGTGAAAAAAGCTAGCTTGAAACTCAACAGAAAACTAAGATCATGGCATCCAGTCCCATCACTTCATGGCAAATAAATGGGGAAACAATGGAATCAGTGACAGACTTTTTTTTCTTGGGCTTCAAAATCACTGCAGATGGTGACTGCAGCCATGAAATTAAAAGATGCTTGCTCCTTGGAAGGAAAGTTATGACAGACCTAGACAGCATATTAAAAAGCAGAGACACTACTTTGCTGACAAAGTTTGTATTTAGTAGAATTTATTCAGTATTTATTTAGTAGGTCAGATATTTCAAAACATAGAAGGCATAGGGAAGTTAATTAAAGATGCCCTTGGTGATGAAAACTTCTGGAATCACTAGACTAGATCATCTCCAAGGGCCCTTCCAGCCTGAACATCCTCTAAAGCACTCCTGAATAGCCAATAGACCACAGGCTACATCTTAGAGCCAGGCAGGCTAATTTCAGGATGAAAGATTAAAAAGCAGCTTCTGTGTTGCTTTTTCTCAAATATGCTTAGATATTAAATTTTTTAGTGACTGAAAATCAGTGGCAATTTTCTCACTGGTATTATTCTATTTGGGAAAGGGGTAATCTAAAATTTGAAGAATAAACATTTCCCACCGTCCCACTGCCACCATGGGATTAATAAAGCCATTTTAATTTTGAAAACCATCTGTCCCTTCTTTCCTTCCTTCTGGTCCTATGTACTGAATGTGTCTACTATTTATGCCATACAGTCTTCCTTTTCCCGGTTTGGCCTCCGATGGAAGGTATTCATCACTGACGCTCTAAGGATGCTGCTCGTGTTAGTGGCTGGAGGGCTGAGATGAGGTAATAAGTGTACAGAGGCCACCCATTCTGAGAAGTCAAGATTGCACCTGCAAGGAACAGCCCAGGAAAAGGTAGCTACCATGTTCAGAAATGTAGACACCGAGGATGGACGGGGAGCATCAGGGAAGGCTTGGACTTTCAGTCTTTACATCTTTACATCCATTCTTCACTACTGCAAGAGGAGACATCTCTGGGACATGCACTGAGCCATCTGAATCAAAGTCCTGTTAAGTCATGAAGATGATTTGTGTAAGGACCAATCCTCTGCTCCCCCAGCAACTCGTGTGGTGAGTAGCTCTCCCCTAGCCTCTGCCAGCTCGTGTGATGAGGACAAATCACAGGTCATGACAAAAGAGATACATGGCTACAGATCATTCAAACAGTGGAGTCCCAAAGAAGCCAGTTCAGTTCAGGGTTCTTGCCAGCTCTATGCACAGCGGGGATTGTTCCTAGTAGAAAGGATCTGCCTTCCCAGGGCTCTTCATTAGGATGCTTCTTGACACCACTTGCCAATAGAAGTGATTAACCCTTTATCCAGAAAGGATCTAGGAACTGAGACGTCTGTTGGTGAGTATGTTTTCAATTAAGTGATTACATAGGAACCAAACTAATATGTGGAATGCATTGAACAGATCTGGTGGAGTAGAGAGAGATGAGGTCAGAAATTATTTTATATCAAGAATAAGCAAAGACAGTATCCTCTATGTGGGCAGAGTGAGTGCGGGTTACACCCAGAGAATCTTGGTTGACATCATGAGATTCCTAGGCAACAATAGAAGACTATTACCTAACTGGATGATGCAGTAAGATGACAATTCCACCTTCCAGGTGCATATTCCATTGCATTTATCTAAGATTACTATTTATTTTTTTCAATCAATTTACTGAGGAATGGACTTTCCCCCAGGTAAAGAGGTAGAGTCTTTAAAAGCAATGGTCAGCCACCAGATTCAATGACTTCAAATTCCGGCTCTGCCACTTACTCTCTGTGTAACCTTGGGAAAGTTACTTAAGAGTGCCAAGCCTTGGTTTCCCCATCTGTCAGGTGGGTATAATACCTCTCTTGCAGAGTTCTGGTGAAGATCAGATCCCAGTGCAAAGGCAGCACCTGACGAATGGCTAATATTCCATACATGGTGACTATTTGTTATGAATTATTAGCAGCCAGAGCAATGGAAGGAAGACTGAAATATGGCCTGAATTTAGTAAATGTTTGGCTTCATAGAGCCTGGAGAGAAAAGAACCCCTGCATCTTTATTGGCATCCACCGGGCAATTGAAACTAATAAGCAATTATTTATGGTCCCAATTCTACTTACAAATTGTTCCAGGAGGATAAAGCATTCAACAGTTGGAAGTGAATGAACTCAGTGAGTTGGACTTCTAAAGAGTAATTTAGCGAGAAAGTCAGGGGTGATCAAAAGACCTGGGATTCTGTTCTGCTTCCATTTAACCTATTTGAATGACAATTTCCACTTCTGGAAAGAAGATATAACAGTGTCTGCCTGATTACTTCAATGTATTTTTGTGAAAATCAAATGAGATATAGAAGATCCATATACACCATAAAGAATTTCACAGTGGAAAGCATGGCTGCTATCACAGACATCATCATTTTTAACTGGTCCTCCAATCCTCTCAAATGTTTTTTACCTGTCACTTGAACTGCCAACACCCTCTTTCTCTGCAAAGAATTCATACTTAAGAGCTGAACCATTTTCTGGGTAGAAACAGTATCACAAAATATGTCATGATCACAGAAAATGTCTGGAGAACTGGGATGCTCCTGACTTTCCTGTGTGATCTCTGACCACTTTCAGAGTGTGGGAAGAAAACTGCATAGGGGACAATGCACACCAACAGACCACTTTTTGGTAGTGCAAGCCCATGTGCTGTGAAGTGGAGCTTGATTGCAGAGGCCATAGGACAAATCTGAATCCCTTTATTATACCAGCATGTCTGAAAGAGCTCCCTGCAACATCACCTCTCCTCAGTTCTTTTTTCCAACTTATTTTTTAAATTGTATTTGCTTAGTTAGTTTTATTTTTTGGCTGTGTTGGGTCATCCTTGCTACGTATATGGGCTTTCTCTACTTGCTGTGACTGGGGGGCTACTCTTTGCTACAGTGTGAAGGTTTCCCACTGTGGTGGCTTCTCAATTCAGATAATGGGCTCCAGGGCACATGGGCTCAGTAATTGGGACACACGGGCTTAGCTGCCATGCGGCATGTGGAATCTTCCCAGATTAGAGATGGAAGGGTCCTCTGCACCACCAGGGAAGTCCCTCCCCCATCCCACTTTATAATTAACCACTTTACTGTCACCATTTCCTAATTCTTCAGTTGTGCAATTTGCATGGCAATCTTTAAAAAAGAAACAAGCAAACAGCAAGTGATATAATACTATAAAGAATGCACAGTCAAGTATGCATAGATGATCAATGGAAGGATGAATAAATGATGACTGGAAACTTCTAGAAACTCTATGTTTTTTTTTTTCACTTTAGTGCAAGAGCTTGAAATGGGAAAGAGGAAACTTATTTTCCAATTCTAGATAAGGGATGCATGTAGAAAGGACATGGCTCTAAAATCAGATGGGTTTACAGTTAAATCCCAAGTCTAGGACTTAGTAGTTGTGTGTCTTTGACCAAATCATTTTAGCCTCTCAGAATCTTAATTTCCACATCTGAGTGACTGTCAGGAGTAAATTAAAAATACCATTACAGTGCTTGGCACATGTAAGATGTTCACAAGTGCTAACTTCTGTCAATTATTTGCCTCTCCTGGTGAGGAAGACCTATAAATTGTGCTGGAATAATTTCTATATGTATAATGAACACCATGAATCTAAACATCATGAACGCTTAAAGATGTTATATTTGGAGAAGAAAAACTAAATAATAAATTCATCAAAAAATGATTTCAAATCATTTTGATCATGATCATAAGACAACTACAGGTCTGTCTAGGCTTTCTGTTCATCCAAAATTCAGATGCTCATGTTCTAACCCTCTGCAAGAATGTGACTATATTTGGATATGGTAACTGAGATAAAATGAAATCATTAGAGTGAGGCCTTATGGCTTCCCCAATGCCTCAGTGGTAAAGAATCCACTTGCAATGCAGGAGACCCAGGTTTGATTCCTGGGTCAGTAAGATCCCATGGAGAAGGAAATGGCAACCCACTCCAGTATTCTTGCCTGGGAAATCCCATGGACAAGGGAGCCTGATGGGCTAGAGTCCATGGGGTCCTAAAGAGTTGGACATGGCTGAAGCGACTTAGCACACACACGCATAGTGAGGCCTTAATCCAGTATGACTGGCATCCTTATAAGAGGAAATTTGAACTCAGATATGTACTCACAAAGAGGAAAGACGACATGAGGACACAGCCATGGCCATCTATGAGGCAAGGAGAGAGGCCTCATGATGAAATCAACCCTGCTGATGCCTTGATCTTGGGCTTCTAGCCCCCAGAACTGTGAGGGTAAAAAGGTCTGTTGTTCAAACCACTCATGGTCATTTTTTTTTATCAGCCTAGCATATTAATACAAGGGCTTACCAGACAGAGAGGGCAGGCATTTGGGTTTATTAACTCTGTCAACGCTAACTGGAGTACCAGTCAATACCCATACACACTTCAGTGCAATCTTATAGAAAAGCTTTCAAAAAGGGGATTGGGACTAAAAGTAGGGGATGATATTATTCTTGACGTTTTCAAAAAGCTTGGTGAGGGTGGTGACTGAGGGTACAGACAGTCAAAAAGAATTGCAGACAAGGAGCACCATTGAGTGCCCAACTTGGGCATGGCAGTCAAGACTCCAGGAGTAAAACAACAGAGAAATCCTCCAAGGATGAGGCCTTTGAGAGGATGTCCTGGAGGAAGAGAGACCAGCTTTGCAGGAGCTTGATAAACATTTGGTTTTATCAAGTGTCACGATGTTCCAGTGCCTTCTACAGGAGCTGGACAATCAGTAGAGGGCTCTTACTTGCTCCACATTTAGACACTGAGACAAAATCCACCCTGGATCTTACAACTCTGGTGCATAAGAGTTAAAAGCAGACTTCCCCATTTGTCTTTTTTAAGTCAATCAACAAACTTACAGCAAGAACTTCCACTGTCGAAAACTGGACTCCTAACACAGCTAGGAAAGGGAGACTCCTGGAAAACTGATTGTCTCTACCACTGGAGGGGGCTATATTTTGTCTGGTATGAGATGAAGTTGACTACATGCCTACCTATGCTCCCTCCAGCACTGGAACCAGTAATAAGAGAACTATTGCTCTTACTACAAAATTACTGCAATATGAGGCAGAATGGGTGAACTGATAAACAAAAAAGGGGAAAATCATATTTAAGGACATAATAATCCTATTAGATAGACATTATTAATTCCAGTGGACAGATGACAAAATTTTGTTAGTAGCTGGGCCATAATGAGAGCCAAGATTTTTCTGGCACCAAAGAATAAGATCTTTATACTACAGCCTTGCTACAGAAGTCAAGAGGGGGAAATTACATCTAGTTGAGGAGATCTTGGAAGATGTCACATTTCAGCTTGACCTTGAAAAAGCCTAAGGGCTACCATGGCAAATTACCACAAACTAGGTAGGTTAAAATAACAGAAATGTATTCTTTCACAGTTCTGGAGGGTGAAGCCCAAAATCAAGGTCCATTCTCCTTCTAAAGGCTCTAGGGAGTAATCTTTCTCTGCCTCTTCCTATCCTCTGGTGGTTGCAACAATCCTTGGCTGGCCTTCGCTTTTAGCTCCATCACTTCAACCCCTGCCTTCAACTTCACATGGCTTTGTCCACATAAGTCTGTGACTCTATGTTTTCAACAACTTTTATTATTGATTTATACATTATTTTGCTTTTTTTTCCTTTTATTTACTTTTTTAAGATTTTGATTTTTCAGTGACTTCTTATAGGGACACCAGTCATTGGATTAGGGTCCACCCTATTTCAGTTTGACCTCATCTTCACTAATTGCATCTGCAGAGAACCTATTTTCAAATGAGATCACATTCTGAGGTTCCAGATGGACATGCATTTTAGGGGAACATTACTCAGAACGGATGATACACATTTAGCAGACAGATAGGAGAGGAAAAGCTTCTCAAGTCTGCAGGAAGAAACAGCACACACAAAGGTGCAGAAACAGTAAAACACGGAAGTTGTTTGGAGAATGGTAACTGGTTTGCTTTGGCAAGAAAAGAGGTAGAGCTATAGTGATAGGTTGAGACCAGCACAGACCTAGAGTGAGTCCCGTGGGGAGGACATGAGCAGATGTCACTTCAAGGCGTGATTAAAGTCTTTGTTGCCTTCAAAACACAGAAAGAATGCTCAGCCAATAGCCTTCTGGGTTTGGTGGGTGTGTGTTTTCATTCTGAAAGCAGCAGCAGTAGCAATAGCAATTTATATGTACAATCCTCTCCTCCCTCTCCCCACGACTACAGGAAGATGTTTAAAGTATTAAAGGGGGAAATGTGTGGAGCAAAAGCCACATTCTTCTTCATTACACAAGATCATTGGAACGTGTGTTGCCATCATTTCAACATGACAAATAGCCAGGGATGCTTCACTACGATTCAGGAATGCACCGTATCAGTGAGTGTTCTGCAAATGGCCTCGCATATCAAACTGGTGTATTTTGGGAATATAATTCCAAAACACAGAGGTGAAATTCATTAAAAATATTGCTTTCCTCCTTTAGGATGTAATTCATTTGAGACTCAATAGTTCGCCTTTGTTTGATATTACATATAAAAGTAATAATACAAGTCACAAAAGAATGAGGCTAACCAATAAGTACCATTTTCAAGGGCCTACTATGTGCCATAGTTTGTACTCACATTCTATGTAACACTCACAAAATATTTCTCAGTACTTAAACTCAGTTTTACAGATGATAGAAGTGAGGTTCCTAACAGTTCACAACAGTCAAGCGACAGGGCCAAGAATTCAAATTCCTTGTTTGTTTCATCTCCCTTCATCTCCCTTCTTTTTTCACTGTACAACAGTAACTTTAAAACCCTCTAAACATCTGCCTTTAACCACATTTAACCAGCACGTTGCATTTCTAGAAAAGCATTGCATCTGCTCTTTCATACAATTTCAGTTTTCAATAAAATTGTCCTCTCTGCCAGGGAGTTGTGTAATCATATCTGTCATATCAGCACTGGGAGATTCTGTTATTCACATTAATCAAAAGTGTAAAAATGATTTTAGACATATATAAATAACTCTGTTCATAGCTGTAGTTGGTTTCTTCTCGATGGGTCATTTCTATGTTCAGTGATTCTGTTTGAAGTCTGGTGAGCGGGTAAAAAAGGCAAGTCTATCTTTATTGGCCTCTAGCATTTAGAGCTAGTGGTGAGATAGATATAATTTGAATGGAAATCATTCTATCTACAGCAAATACCATTGGTTGAGGACTTACTATGTGGTGTGCCTTATGTTAAGAAGTGATCATACAATTATTCACTGTTATATTTAAAACTGATAACGCACAAGGACCTACTGTATAGCACAGGGAACTCTCCTCAATGCTATGTGGCAGCCTGGATGGGAGGGGAGTTTGAGGGAGAATAGATACATGTATATGTATGGCTGAGTTGCTCAGTTGTCCACCTGAAACTATCACAACATTATTAATCAGATATACTCCCATAAAAACTAAAAAGTTAGGAGAAAAAGAAGTGATCATACAGTTATTCATTTGATAACTATCACTTCCTTGTAGGATAAGCAGGAGGTATTATTCCCTTTATACAAATAAAAAAACAACACACAGAAAGATCAAGTAACTTGCCCAAGCTAAGTATTACTGCTAATAAGTATTAGAACCAGGGTTTGAATTCACATCTGTCAAACGTCAAAGCCGTCTATACAGTGCCTCCCATCAGCTCCTTCTGATAAAAAATGATCTGATGAAGTAATGCACCCACTATAAAACTAAGGTCAAGGAGAGGGTGCATGTTACAGTGTAAAACGGAGGCTTTACAGAAGATTATCTTCACAGACTTAGGACTAAGAAATATTTCTTAGGACAGAGATAATATGAGCCATAAAAGAAAAAAAATTGATAAATTAGACTTCATTTTATTAAAATATCCTATATATCAAAAGAGTAGAAGAAGAATAACTGAGCCACAATCTGGGAAAAAATATTCATAAAACACTTACCTGATAAATAACTTGTATCCAGAACATATAAAGGACTTCCATAATTCAATGGTCAAAATATGAACAAGCCAATAAAATATATTGGCTTGAGACCAGAGACCTTCCTAGTGGTCCAGTGGCTAAGATTCCCTGCTCCCAATGCAGGGGGCCCAGGGCATGATACTTAAAACCCAGTGAATGAAAATAAATGAATAAGAATAAAAAGAAATAAACAACAGAAATACTTTAAAAAAAAAAAGCGAAAACTTTAACACATTTCACAAGGAAAACACGTGAATGGCCAAACAGACATGAAGCAGTGCTCACCAGGCACATATCAGGGAAATACAAATTAAAACCATAATGATACCATAGCACACCCACTAGAGTAGCTAAAATTAAAAAGACTTCAAATATCAAAGTGCTGTCAAGGATATAAATTAACCACAATTCTCATACATTGCTGGTGGCAATCTATTTGAAACTATGCTTGGAGTTTTCTTGAAATATTAAACAAACTCTTTCCATATCACCTAGGAAATGCTTATCCAGATAAATGCTGAAGAGAAATTAAAGCATATTTACAAAAGACCTGAACACAAATGTTCAGGTAAAAATCTGTAAAACTAAAAACTGAAAACAACCCAAATGTCCACCAACAAGAGAATAATAAACTGCGCTACATTCATAGTCCATGCTAAGTCACTTCAGTCATGTCTGACAGTTTCTGACCCTATGGACTATAGCCACCAGGTTTCTCTGGCCATGGGATTCTCCAGGCAGAATACTGGAGTGGGTTGCCATGCCCTCTTTCAGGGGACCTTCCTGACCCAGGGATGGAACCCACGTCTCTTATGTGCCGTGCATTGGCAGGCAGGTTCTTTAATACTAGCGCCACTTGGGAAGCCATTCATACATTGGTAGGCTACTTAATAATTAGCAACATAGATCTTAAAACCATCATGCTGAGTGAAAAAAAAAAAAACAGATACAAGGGACTTCATAATGTATGATTACATTTATGCAAAATTCTAGAAAACACAAAAGTAAACTATGATGAAAATAGAAACAGAATAGCCTTTGTCTCCAGAGTGGGTGGAGAAGTTACCTGGGAAGTGACAAAGGGGAAGCTTCTAGGGTGATGTTTTATATGTTGATAGCATTGCAGATGGCACAATTGCAAATATTTGTTAAAGTTTATAAAATCGTACACTAAATCTTGGTACATCCCATGGTATGTAAATTTAACCTAAGTTAAAGATGTGTCTGTATAAGAATTACTTAAATACACACTACTATATATAAAAAGAGATAATAAGGAGCTACTGTATGGAACAGCAAACTATACTCAATATCTTGTAATCACTTACAATAGAATATGAAATATTACATACATGTGAATCAGTTTGCTGAAACATGGTAAATCAACTATACTTCAGTATAAAATAAATGCTTGTTAACCGAAAAAAAGTATTACTTAAAAGTGAGCACTGAAATCAGATAGTCTTGAGTTGAATCCGGGTCCCATTATTAAACTTACTCCATAAGTTTTTACTTATTGAGTTCCTTTTATATGCCAGGCACTGTTCTCATTATTGGGGATATAGTAGTGACGAAAACTGACAGAAATCACTACCCTCACAAAGTTGTTTTGGAAACTGTGCTAAGGGTAAAGAATAAATCACTGAAGGAATTTAAGAGAGGGAGGAAGGTGATCCAGTTTGCAATTTCAAAAGATTATGCTCATCCCCATTCACTAAATGAAGATCTGTTATTAGCTGTGTGGCCTTAGATAGGGGCTTCCCAGGTGGCGCTAGTGGTAAAGAATTCGCCTGCTAATGCAGGAGACATAAGACATGTAGGTTAGAGCCTTGGGTTGGGAGGACCCCTTAGAGGAGGGCATGGCAACCCACTCCAGTTTTCTTGCCTAGAGAATCCCATGGATAGAGGAGCCTGGCAGACTACAGTCCACGGGGTCGCAAAGAGTCGACATGACTGAGTGACTCAGCATGCACATATGCAGGTATCCAAACTTTATCTTTGTTTTAAAATTGGGAAAAAGATTAATGCCTATATCAAGGATTATCATAAGGATTATGGAAACACAGGTAGCAACTGACATTTAAAAATTATCTAGTAGCTCTTATTATGATGAAACCTGAGATACTTCCACTCCATTACATGAATTGGTAAACTTCATTACTGCAGCTGGAGTCATAAAATAGAAAAATGCATCTTCAAAATGATCTGAGTGATCATTGGGGAAGCCATAAGAAAGATCCCTTGAAGTTCATTGTCTTCTAGTATTCCATCCCCTAGAATCTGATCTCAAGTCATAAAAGCAGGAACAAAAAGAAATCACCATGGGGGGAAAAAAATCTCATTTTGAGGTCCTCTAGACAAACTGTAAATACTCTTTGATGTTCTGTGTGAAAACCACCATGTGTGTGGGCCCGATTAATGAGGAGAGAGTTTTGTGAAGGTAAGAAGTTCTGAGACCAAAGGAAGTTGGGGAAGGGAAATACTGTAGAACTCTCCAGAATCAGGGGTCCCCATGCCTGACGACTCATCAGAATCACTGGGGGGACCTGACGTATCATCTACATTCGTGCAGAGCACACTCTGGATCTCCTCACTCAGACAGCTGGGAGGGCCACCTGAGCATCTGTACTTTAGAAACAAAACAAAACAAAAACTCAAGATAATGATGATAGTCACTCCTCACAATTGGGATATAGAGGATTGGTGGAGAATGAGACACTCAGAATATGAAGTCTGGGGACTTCCCTGGTGGTCCAGTGGCTGGGACTCTACTCTCCCAATGCAGGGGGCCTGCATTCCATCCTTGGTCAGGGAACCAAATCCCACATACCGTTGTGCTCAGTTTGTCTCTTATGCCTTAGAACTCTCTTCTAATGTAGATATTATGTTCTGCATCTTGACAGATGAGGGAGTGGAGGCTCAAGAAAGTGAACTTAGCCAAGGCCACACAGACAGTAAGTGGCAGGGTCATGATTCAAACTCTTATCTGACTGGATCCAAAGTGTGTGTTCTTAACCACTCCACCATGCCACTCTCCTGGCTGGGAACACCTTCCACTAGTCCTCAGTCCCCTAGATAGGCTGAAGTGATGTGTAAATGGATCTCTGGCCTGGCAGATGGGCTATCTTTGCTTTCAATGTATGTAGTGCAGAGAAATTCCACCCAAAGAAATGTGGATCAGGAAGTCTGGAGACCAGCTCATCCCTTACCCCAACAATGGTGTCTGTGAACTGCCTGCTTGCCTTCTTGACTTTGTCATTTCTCTCTCGACTTATGTACCTGGAAGCAGCTGTCTTCACCATGGACCGATGCACAACAGAGGAGACCCAGACAGACTCGGCATGGCTTGCCCATTGTCAGGTCCACAAGTCTACAGACTGCAGCTGGGGCTCAGTTGGCTTTCCTGACAGTGACAAAGTAGCTTGGAAGACTGAGGAGGAGACCAGCCCAAGAATAGCCTGGATTGTTCAGCTGGTGGCCTGAAGCCAAGTGGACACTGTGCCAGGGCCACAGCTGGCTGCTGCTTCCTTACGAATTACGGCAGAGTGTTTGTGGAAAGCCAACAGGATGGCACTTTGTGGAGGACAACCAGGATACTTTTGACTGTGCTGTGTATTCTAATAACATACAAGCTGGAAAATGGATGCAGGTCACAAAGGCAAGAGAACAAGCAGAAATGAGACAGAATGAAGACGGCTTTGGTGGCCAACCGCATGCAAGTCATTTGTGTATTTCTGTTTCCTCTGACTTCAACAGTGATGATTATATGTGAGTTTAAACCATGGTATGTGTAGGTTCTCTGCAACACTAATGTGGTATGGATGGTGGGAGTTTTGCAATCACAAGAGAAATGAGGGAAGACCGAGGCTCTGTTCTGCAGGTCTCAGCTCTACCCCTGAGAGAATGTATGACTTTCTGTTAAATCATTTCTACTCTCTTTGAATCAATATTCCCATGTGAAGGAATGAAGGGGCTGGACTAGAACACTGGGTTTCAAATTGCATTTCTCAGAACCCCCTCAGGAAGCACTTTGGGGGAGATACAGGTGAGAATTACTCAGGCTGCCTTCAACCAGAGGGCTCCGTGGTTAAAATAATTTTGAAAACCAGTTAACTCAATGATCTGTAGGGCTGACCCTGCAGAAATTCTATGGTCTCCACGTGCTATGAGGCAGCATCTATGGACAGGCTATGCCCTTGAGACATCTCTTACCTGGATGCTGAATTATACACATTCATACACAAGTGCACTTCTCTGTGGGAAAGGGTTAATAGTTTGCATCAGATTCTCAAAGGTATGCATGAGCCCTCCTAGCAGAATTGCAGAATGTTTAGAAGGCTCCACACCATAGAAATCCATTGCACTATAAATCTGGATTGGGTATAAATGAGGACATTAGGATACATCTAAAAAGAAAGAAGAAATCAAAAGGAAAAGAAAGCAAGAGATCAGTTCACATCTAAGCTAGCCCATCAGAATTAGAGAAATCATCACAATAGAGTCTCTCCATAGATGAGACTGAGAGCATTGTCCAAGCTCATTAAAACCCATTACAGTGAGGAGAAACAATTCCTACTTCCATAAGACACTCTCAAAATGCATAGCTGATTTCCTGGCATTCAGAAAGGCTTGGCACAACTGCTGGGAACTATGTAGTGGAAAGGTGGATAAAGAATGAGCAGGCACAGAAACAGATGTACTTTGTACTTCCACATCAGACTGATGTCCAACTCAAGACCAAGAATACAGATGGGAGTTAACAGTCCAGCTGCCAGAAACACAATCTCCATTTGACTTCTTTGGCACATAGTAGTCACTCAATAAATACTTGCTGATGAGTTAAGAGACTCTCCCCAACCAATCACTGATAGGAATATTAAACACTTTTAGGCCCCCAAAGTCCTTTTTCATATGACATGAGATCCCTACTCTAACTTTCTGGGCATCTGACAAGACTGCACTCTGGGCCAGGTCCTCTGACCACTCCTTTGCTGGACGACTCTCAGCATGGCTGTGGTTGCAGACTGGAGTGTAGCAGTTTGGAGAACAAATTACCTGGGGATGAGTTAATGAGTGTCCTGGGACATTTGCCATAGAGATTATGGTTCCCTTGGCACTGGCTAGCCAACCCACATGGAACTACCTTCGTGGGGTGATGTGCCTGGGTGACTCTCATGGCTTGGCCTAGCGCATGCCTGGGGCTTTCTCTGTGTCCCCACCTTGCCACAGCAGCCCACACATACACAAACTCTCTTGGTACTTGACTCACACTACCTTGGGTTGCTGGATTTACCTGCTCTGCAGTTATCTGACCTCCCTTGTTACACTGCATACCACATGAGAATAAAGAGAAAACAAATCAAAAAGAATCTTCATAGTTGGTGTTTCACTTCTAGAAAATCCTTATTTAGCTGGTCTTATATGTCTCATTTCTAAACACGGCAACCCACTCCATTATTCTTGCCTGGGAAATCCCACGGACAGAAGTGTCTGGAGGGCTGCAGTCCATGGGGTCGCAAAGAGGACACAACTTAGTGACTGAGCATGCGCACACCTCTACATGTCTAGAAAAGCAATATGGATAACTAGAAAGTTGTTTCTATTTTACCACCTAACACCTCTTTGACTTTGGTCAGGATCAACCAGCCATGCCTTTGTTTCATCATCTGTAAGATGGGGATAGAAATAATACCACATATTCATATATATGGGCTCCAAAATCACTGCAGATGGTGCTGCAGCCATGAAATTAAAAGATGCATGCTCCTTGCAAGAAAAGCTATGACCAACCTAGACAGCATATTAAGAAGCAGAGACATTACTTTGCCAACAAAGGTCCAGAGTCAAAACCATAGTCAAAGCTATGGTTTTTCCAGTAGTCCTACACGGATATGAGAGGTGGACTATAAAGAAAGCTGAGCACTGAGGAACTGATGCTTTTGAACTGTGGTGTTGGAGAACACTCTTGAGAATCTCTTGGACTGCAAGGAGATCCAACCAGTCAATCCTAAAGGAAATCAGTCCTGAATATACATTGGAAGGACAGATGCTGAAGCTGAAACTCCAATACTTTGGCCCCCTGATGTGAAGAACTGACTCATTTGAAAAGACCCTGATGCTGGGAAAGATTGAAGGCAAGAGGAGAAGGGGATGACAGAGGATGAGATGGTTGGATGGCATCACCCACTCAATGGACATGAGTTTGAGTAAGCTCCGGGAGTTAGTGATGGACAGGAAAGCCTGGCGTGCTGCAGTGCATGGGGTCACAAAGAGTTGGACACAACTGAGCAACTAAACTGAACTGATTCATACATATATTTGGCAAATATATACTTGTTGAGAAGCTGCTCTCAGCCTTTATGCTTGGCACAAAGCATAGACACAGAATCATTTTCATTAAATTAATGAAGGAATAAATGAATGAATACCAGGATTATATGGTACATGACCAAGGTATCAATGTGTAGGTGACTTTCTGTATTCACCTTGAGGTCCAATATTGCTGACAAGGTATTTTCCTACATCATAAAAGTGGGCCTGATGTAAAAATTGTCACTGGAAGCATGAAGGTTCTGGAATGATTCAAGGGACTCTGTGCTAACTACATGATTTAGGGGGCTGAGTACAAGATAAGAGAGGATGGTGTATCGTGTTCTAAAATTAAGAATTTCAAGATGGCAGCAGCAGAGGATTAAAACAAGTAAAGAACACACACCCTGAAGAGACGGCTAAAGATCAGAAGTCTCGTTAAAGTCGTAGCCAATACAAGTGAGTGTTAAAGAAGAGCTGTTTTAATTTTTGGTATTTGGATGAATAGAAGTTTTTTAAATTAATTTTGATGTATCAATTCTTTCAATCATTTCTTTGTGATTCCTGTTTTTCTACCTCTTGTAAACTCTGACAATGATTACACAGCAAGAGGATATGAAGGCGAAGATTAATTTACCTGTGTGTGAGGAATATTTCATTTAATTTCTTAGTTTAATATAAAGTTGATGAGACAATGACTTATAAACCAAATCACAGGGAGAATACTTGTTCCTTCTATACTTTATAGGAAACACCATCAGTTGTCAAATTCAGTGGCATTTTCTTGTCTAAGCAACCCCAGTGGGTCATAATTTAAAACTAGTTAAAAGTTTTCCAAGCTAAAAAGAATTGGAAGTAAATGAGTTTCCTTACTTCCTTTAATTCTTTTGTGGACCGAACACCTTTTCGGAGCCCTGATTAAGTGTTAGCACAGTGTTGGGGACTCTGAAGACAAAGAGATAAAGATACTATCCAAGTAAACAGAGAGCATCAGAAGGTCTGGATATGACATGCAAACAACAAGAAATGAGAGAAAAACAAATGCTATCCTCAAAATATGCCAAAGCACAGAGAAAAAAGTGGAAAGCAAAATGTTTAAAAGCTTAGACAAAATGTTTAAAAGCTAATTCCTGAAAGGGGAATGAGGTAGATGTAGAAGGCAAGGAAATTTCTTCAGGTGGAGAAATGGGCATATGGAGACAAAGTTGCACAAATAATGTGTGTGTTTTTTGTTTCCCCCTCTAGAATAGAAAATCTATGAACACAGGACCTTGGTTCTGTTTGTTCACAGTGGTATACCCAGTGTCTAGCTATAAATAGCCACTGAATGAATGAATGGTGCTCTATTCTAGAACTTTTTTTGGTATGACTGGGAAAGAAACAGGGATAATGAGAGTAGAGGCTAAATAAAGTGGAGACAAACTGGGCAGAGTGCTGCATATCATGCCAAGCAGTTCAGGCTTTATTCTGTATAAGCAATATGGAGCCACTGAAGATGCTTAACAGGAAAGTGCCACGGTCACCTGTGAGCCAGTCAATGGCTTCTGAAGGAAAGGTTGGGATGTGGGGGAAGGTGGAGGAGGACTGACTGGAGGTGAAGAGGACTTCTGAGTTATTGGTGTCACTGATGTTTGAGATCAAGAGAACATGGTGCAGCCATGAAATTAAAAGATGCTTACTCTTTGGAAGGAAAGTTATGACCAACCTAGATAGCATATTCAAAAGCAGAGACACTACTTTACCAACAAAGGTCCGTCTAGTCAAGGCTATGGTTTTTCCAGTGGTCATGTATGGATGTGAGAGTTGGACTGTGAAGAAAGCTAAGCACTGAAGAATTGATGCTTTTGAACTATGGTGTTGGAGAAGACTCTTGAGAGTTCCTTGGACTGCAAGGAGATCCAACCAGTCCATTCTGAAGGAGATCAGTCCTGAGTGTTCATTGGAAGGACTGATGCTGAAGCTGAAACTCCAATACTTTGGCCACCTCATGTGAAGAGTTGACTCATTGGAAAAGACTCTGATGCTGGGAGGGATTGGGGGCAGGAGGAGAAGGGGACGACAGAGGATAAGATGGTTGGATGGCATCACCGACTCGATGGACATGAGATTGGGTAAACTCCGGGAGTTGGTGATGGACAGGGAGGCCTGGTGTGCTGTGATTCATGGGGTCACAAAGAGTCAGACACGACTGACCGACTGAACTGAACTGAACTGAGTGGGGATGGAGATGACGTCTATTTAAGGAATAAACTCAAGAACTTTGCAATGGAACAGATTTGGGGGAGGGTGGTGACACAGAAGGAAACATCTAGGCAGACTTCCAGCTTCCTAACTTCTTCAGTGGAATCACAAAGGCTTGACCTACATGGTGTAGGGCAGTGTGTGGAGGAACATGATCAATTATGACAGATAATTGCACTATGGCAAGAGAACTTCTACAATGCCTGGAAAATAAAATGAGTTTGTGGGATGTCATAATTTTGAAACTTGTCACAAAATAGCACAGTACAGTTTTCATTACTAGCATCATTTTCCTACAAGAGCATTCACTTCTGAACCCCAAACACACTATATTAGGGATGTCTTTTAATCACCAAATCATTACAACAAATTGGAAAGCTAATAGCTTGTCAGTGCCTCCAATACACAACTAACCACAGGAGCAGGAAACTCAATTTGAAATTCTAACACCAAAGGAAATCCTGAAAGCCACCTGATTCAGTGACTATGTGTTCATCAGTCCTGCTTTGCTGGCAGTCAAGTTACTCAAGCAAAGTGATGAAGCCCATTTAAAAAAATATATTTATTTATTTGACTGCACTGGGTCTTAGTTGCAGCATGTAGTGATATAGTTCCCTGACCAAGGATCAAACCCAGGCCCCCTGCACTGGGAATGTGCAGTCTTAACCACTGGACTACCAGGGAAGTCCCTCGAGACCATTTTTGACTGGTTGATGCACCTGCCCTAAGGATTATGTATGCAAATGGCAACAATCTTGGACTAAAAGAAATGAAAGTCACAGAGATCTGAGTGCGTATGTGCACACCTAAGTATACCAAATGCCATAACAACAAAATGGAGACAAGGAAAGGATGGCCATGCTGTGTGAGGACTGACTATATTTTGACCACTTTTATTGTGTTGGCCAAAAAAGTATGGCTTTTTCATATGATCTTAGTGGAAAAACCCAAACGAATTTTTTGGCCAACTTAATACATCCTCCACTCTCCTTAAATTCTCAGAACAGGCTGAACCAACAGGAAGGTAGGTGAAATCTGTTTATAAGTTTCTTGAGTGCTGGGTAAGTGTTTTATTCACCTTTACACCATACTCTTCAGCACAGTGCGTGACACATGGCTGAATTTTCTTAAAATAATTGAAACAAGAGAGGGAAGGAGGGCAGGCATGAGTCCCATTTTACACTGACTTCAGGCAGCTAGGAAGAGATGCCACTGGGGTTTATATGCTCTTTGCCCCCATGGCCTAAAGTGTGTCTACTCTGCCATATTGTTTCCTAAAGGTGTATTGGGTCTGAGTGGAAATGTTCTTGAACAAGAAGGGTCAAAGACTTTCATGGAAGATTGTGGGAGCATCTAAATTGGCACTACTTCTGTAGCCCACCCACCTTCAGACAGAAGGCACATTTCTTCTTCTTCCCCTGCTATCAGTGAGACAGAGATAGACATCTCTGATTGCACAAAGCACCCAGTGGGCCTGTGATATCTACTAGCAACTAACAAGTTCACTTGGGAATGGGCAGATGAGAACTTTTAAACGTACCTTTGTCTTTTGGATTATTTGTTCTAGTTCTGTGAAAAATGTCATGGGGAATTTGCTAGCCCCCATGAATCAAAACCCCATAAATAGATTAGCTCAGTGGAATAGGGCTCAAGAGGCCAAGGGTTGAGTGCGTGCAGTACTGAAGAAGATGGGATTGAGTAAAGACTGGAAGAATATGAAAAGCTGACTATGGTGCTTACAGAACTTGAGTGCTCTCTACAATCAATTGCTGCAAATCCTGTAACTCTCTACAATCAGTTGCTGGGTACAGGATGAGTTGGTGAAAAGAGTACGAGTGGCACAGATAGTGGACCTTAGCCCTCCATAGGGAAAATGGGATTGGAGAGCTGGATTAGATTTTGCATCACTGTTCATCGGCTGCATTGCTTTCGCTGTAAAAACAACAAAAAAAATTTGTTTTCAAAGCGTGGACTCGTATTCACGGCATAGACAGTGGATCTCTCTGGGTGGTGCTATTAATATTTGGTTCATTTTATAATCTAGCCTGCAACGAATTCCCCAATCCTGAGAACAAGGGCTCAAGCAAGACTGCCACCATGCATAAGCCCCATCTCTACAGTGCTGCCAAGTCACCATTCTGAGACCCCATTCTTTTCAGTGAGTCACTATCTCCACTTCTAAGTCTTTATCTCTTAAATATTTAGTGCAAGTTAGGAGAACCCCTCAATACTGTAGGAAAAGTCTAACAGATCAGATCGGCATGATATGGGCTTGGGAAACTAATAGCGAGGATTTCATTTACATGTATTACACTGTATATTTTTACCATTCATCACAGCTCACTAAAGGAGGGTGAGGATGTGCACACATCCTCCATTGTGGCATCAGCGTGGTGGCAGGCTCTGTAGAAGACATGAAGCTGAATCAGATGCATCGCTGTCCCTATGGACCTCAACAGTGCGAGCAAGTGCTGTGACCACAGCTGCTCTTGATTCTCAAACCCAAAAATCCGAACATGAAGAGTGACTAAAAGTTTCCGCACCTCTTCTGGTGCCAGGGGCCATCTGGAAAGTAGAGTTTAGAGGCTGAAAGACTACAGTTTCTGGGCCAAACTGATGGTCATGCCCAGGGATCGGGTGAAAAACATCTTCCCTCAGCACCTTTCAGAATGATTATTT
Source organism: Bos javanicus (assembly GCF_032452875.1). Lineage (NCBI taxonomy): Eukaryota > Metazoa > Chordata > Mammalia > Artiodactyla > Bovidae > Bos > Bos javanicus. The sequence goes on from NC_083897.1 coordinate 22,528,179, forward strand.
CTTTTTTTTTTCTTCCAGAATGATTATTTCAAAGCTCCCTTTTTCATGGAAGAACAACCACGAGAAGACCAGTACTGCCCATGTTTGTGGCATTTCACTGCATACTTCAGGTGTGTTATCTCCTTTGAGGGTCACAGCCAGCCTGTGACATGTGCAGAGGAGGTAAGATACTGTCTCTGTGTGCCAGAAGAAGGCACGGCCTCAGAAAGTGAAGTTCAATGTCTTGTCCAAGATCACACACCTTGCAAATGGCAGAGCTGGGATTCGAACTCAGCGTTTCTGAATCTGAGCTCTTCTACTACACCAGTTTCAACGTGCCAGAGGACTGCACAGAAAAGGGCCTTCAGCATGTTTGGGGATTCTGGGGAGGTTCCTTGGATAAGGAAGGATTTGAACTGGGATGACAGGAATGGATCATTCTTTGCCTGACAGATCCAGAGGAGCAAAAGGATGCTGAAGATAGAATGGTGTGGACAAAGGGAGGTGGCAAAAAATGATGGCAGGTGACAAGAGAGCTGAAAACAGTGACTGGGGCTGCAGGAGAGCAGACCCATGAGAAGAGAGGCTGGAATTAAGGGTAAGAGCAAAGTCATGAAGGACTTTTTGACTTTGGGACAGTAAAAGACTACATCTGGCAGGCATCAGGTGGTGCAGAGGTCCAAGAACAGCAATGGGCAAGACCACTGTGCTATACTTGAGTAAGTGTACACATGCAGCAGTGTGGAGGATATACTGGAAAGGCACAACTTTGCCCACTATAGGAAAATGGGATTGGAGGGAGCTGTCCCAAAATGAGATCTGGGACCTGCCAGACTAGATTCTGTTTCCCTGTTCATTGGATGCTTCTCAAAATTTTTGGAATCTGGACTTGTATTCATGGCCATTCACTGGCAATTGCTATTTGCAGCCTGGCCTTCGAACAGTGTATTACTTGAGTTAGACACAGGACCCTAAAAAGCTTCTGGGGAAGGCCCACTTTTTTGCTTTCCAAATGAATTACACTTATAAACATTTTCTCTAAGTATCTGTGTAAGAACTTACAATGGTTAGTTCTATTTTAAAGAAAAATGAAAAGTATTTTTGAGAACTTCCTGTGGTGTTGCGGGGGAAAGGTCACTGAAAATGCATTAAGGTGCATTACTAGCAGACAGACAGAATGACATTTTGCAGAAAGAAAATGGGCACAAGAACACTTTGGGGATTTTATTGTTGAAATTATAGTCCTCTTCTCCATGGTCAAATGGAATAAAAGGTCAGAACTACCATTTTCTCCACAGAAAGCTGCTGAAGTGATCATTTTAATATGGATGGGTTCCACAAATAAAAAGAGGTTTTCCGGTGCTCTGCAAAATAGCTGCTTTTACAACAGCAAATATTCAAACTATTTAAGATCCTGACTATGACTCAGTGCAGATTTAAAATATTAAAAATACTAACAATGGGACTTCCTTGGTGGTTCAGTGGTTAAAACATTACCTTCCTTCCTACATGGGGTGCAGGTTAGATCCCTGTTAATGGAGGTAAGATCCCACAGGCCTTGCGGCCAAAAATTAAAACATAAAACAAGCAATATTCTTAAATTCAATAGACTTTAGAAATGGTCCACATAAAAACAAATCTTAAAGAAAATACTAACAATGAACTGTTTTAACCTGTATATGAGAAACACAGAAAGGAGTTGTTCTAGAAGGTCTGGAAGTTTGTTCCCATGGAGAACACTGGACCCAAACACCGCTTGGATAACAATGTGTGAGATTCTCGATTCACATGTCCTGGCTAGCACCTCTTCACCTTCCAAATATCATCATTGCAATTTGCTTTCTTGACATATTAAGTGTTCATCTTTCCCTTAAAGGACTCATTAAGCTTTCAAAATAGAATATGTTCTAAGACGAGTAAGTTTTTTTTTGCATTTTTTTATTGACATATAATTGATTCACAATATTGTGTTAATTTCTGCTGTACAGCTAAGCAATTTGGTTATACATATATTCATATATTCTTTTGCATATGCTTTTCCATTATGGTTTATCGCCAGATATTGACTACAGAGGAGGGACCTCTTAAGAGCTATACAGTAGGAACTTGTTGTTTATCTATTCTATATATAATAGTTTGCAGCTGCTAATCCCAAACTTCCAGTCCATCCTTTCTCTACTCCCTGATCAACAATGACAAGTCTTTTCTCTATGTCTATGAGTCTGTTTCTGTTTCATGGATAAGTTCATTTGTGCCATATTTTAGATTCCACATATAAGTGATGTCATATGGTATTTGTCTTTCTAAGATGAGGAAGGTATTGAAATATCATCTGTATCTAGTTCAGGGGAAAACAGTGGGAGGCTCCACTGACAACCCACAAAATCTTCTATGATCTACTACTTAAAAGACGAATGGAATCAATACTAAATCAATGGAGGGTGACACTAAACATGAAAATGGTGTGGGGAAAAGTTCTCTATTTGCCACAGCTTCTGACTTCCTCCCAGTGGGCTTCCAGTCCTAAGGAATTGGCCATTGACCCACACATGTCTTAAAACATGTTCTTGTGGATATTTCATTGACCTTAATTGGTTGGGACTTACATACCTGTGCACAGGTCTCATAATATATTTGGCTAAAGAGCATGGACATAGGGAATGAAGAAGGGATAATGGAAGGGGTACAGAAGAAAGGGGAGAAAGGAGAACAGAACTAGAAGGAGAAGGAGAGGTAATAACAGAGGAGGGACAGAGCCAGATGAGATCCATATGAATCCCACTTGGAAGCAATTCCAAGTCCCTGCTCCCAACCACACACCACTCACTCTCAAGTCGGTTTCACTTTTGCTGTCCTCATAACCAGTTGAAGCTGGCTTCCTACTCAGAGATTTACAGTGACTGACAAAGATAAGGCTGATATCTTGAACCTGTACTGGCCAAAATGATGGTAGTCATCAGCTACATGTGGCTACTGAAATTTAATTATAAACTAATTAATATTACATAAAATGCAAAATGCGATTTCCTCACTAGGATTACCCACATCTGATGTGTTCAAAAGCCATATGTGACTAGTAGCTACCACATCAGACAGTGTAATACAGGACACTTCTGTCACCATAGAAATTTCAATTAGACAGCATTTTCCTAAACTATGATTTTATCTGTGACTTGATGACCTTCCATAACACTATCTGGATCCTCCCTTTCTGCAGACCTGCATTCTATCTGCTTTTTGCCTTTGGATGAATTTAATGTACTTTTCCAACTTTCTTCATCTTCATAGGCTAGCTCTCCTAATTCTCTTAATGTAAGATTATTTGAAGGTTTCAATCACCAAGAATGACAACAATAACTAACATTTATTGAATAGTATTATAAATATACCAGGTATAATTTCAAGCACTTGACTTAGAGCATATACTCAATCTTTATAACCTATTTTACAGATGGGGAAACTGAAGTATTGAGAGGTTAATATTTTGCCCAAAGTCATATTGTTGGCAGATAGCAGAACCAATATTTTAGACAAGGCAGTTTGACCCCAGAGACGTATAGGTTACTGACTGTTTCAAGGGACTTTGAGATAAAGTAATGAATGAAAGACAGACTTTATGCTCTTGAAACCTTACAATTTAATCCAAGAGACTAACAAAATGAGGTAAATAATAAGCTATTCAAAAAACAGACAGCTACCATGAGGTATTGGCCCCACAGTAAAGTGTATTTTCTACTTATCATGAAACAGGCTTGTTAAATTATGGATTTTGCATGAAGGCTTGTTAAGTAGTAACCTTATCTGCTTTACCTGCAAGAAATATCAGACCAGATACAAACAAATAACTACCATCCTTGACTCGATGGACATGAGTCTGAGTGAACTCCGGGAGTTGGTGATGGACAGGGAGGCCTGGCGTGCTGCGATTCATGGGGTCGCAAAGAATCGGACACGACTGAGCGACTGATCATATATGAACCTTAATCAAGAAAGAGTTACAAAATGTTAACAGGCCACAGGGCCAGAAGATGATGTACATAACATAAGACCCTTGTTTATGAAGAGCTATGCAGAAAATGTCTTGGTTTTGATAAAGGTAAAACTGATGTAATGTTGAGCTGACTCAGCATGACTTTGTATCTTTCACTTCTGGAAATGTGTAACTCAGGGTATAAAAGCCCCTTTTGAAAATAAAGCTGCAGACCCGGCTTCATCAGAGCTTGGTCTCCCCATGTCATTCATTCTTTCTTTCTCTCTCTCTCTCTTCTTTTTTCAGGCTGATCCCCTGGAGCACAGAGGCCCTCTGAGTTAACTTTTTTGCCTGGACAATCTTCGCCCCATCGAGAGGGCACCTCAGGCCTCCGTGAACAGAGCAAGTCCCATGTCAGGGGCTTTATTGGCTTTCTGTGTAAACCAAGGAATATCAGCCTCTTTCTCTCTCCTTTACTTTCTCTCTCACTGATGCCATTCATTCTGAGGGTATCCTTGGATCCTGCTGGGGCTGGACCCCGGCAGGAATAGCAGGACATGCTTAAAGTGATGAAAGAAAATAACCTACAGCCAAGATTACTGAACCCAGCAAGGATCTCATTCAAATATGAAGGAGAAATCAAAAGCTTTACAGACAAGAAAAAGCTGAGAGAATTCAGCACCACCAAACCAGCTCTCCAACAAACGCTAAAGGATCTTGTCTAGACAGGAAACACAAAAAGGGTGTATAAACTCGAACCCAAAACAATAAAGTAAATGGCAATGGGATCATACTTATTAATAATTACCTTAAATGTAAATGGGTTGAATGCCCCAACCAAAAGACAAAGACTGGCTGAATGGATACAAAAACAAGACCCCTATATATGTTGTCTACAAGAGACCCACCTTGAAACAAGGGACACATACAGACTGAAAGTGAAGGGCTGGAAAAAGATATTCCACACAAATAGAGACCAAAAGAAAGCAGGAGTAGCAATACTCATATCAGATAAAATAGACTGTAAAACAAAGCCTGTCAAAAGACACAAAAATGGACACTACATAATAATCAAAGGATCAATTCAAGAAGATATAACAATCATAAATATATATGCACCCAACATAGGAGCACCACAATATGTAAGACAAATGCTAACAAGTATGAAAGGGGAAATTAACAATAACACAATAACAGTGGGAGACTTTAATACCCCACTCACACCTATGGATAGATCAACTAAACAGAAAATTAACAAGGAAACACAAACTTTAAATGATACAATAGACCATTAGACCTAATTGATATCTATAGGACATTTCATGCCAAAACAATGAATTTCACCTTTTTCTCAAGTGCACACGGAACCTTCTCGAGGATAGATCACATCCTGGGCCATAAATCTAGCCTTGGTAAACTCAAAAAAGTTGAAATCATTCCAAGCATCTTTTCTGACCACAATGCAGTAAGATTAGATGTCCATTACAGGAGAGAAACTATTAAAAATCCCAACATATGGAGGCTGAACAACACGCTGCTGAATAACCAACAAATCACAGAAGAAATCAAAAAAGAAATCAAAATATGCATAGAAATGAATGAAAATGAAAACACAACAACCCAAAACCTATGGGACACTGTAAAAGCAGTGCTAAGGGGAAGGTTCATAGCAATACAGGCTTACCTCAAGAAAAAAGTCAAATAAATAACCTAACTCTACACCTAAAATGACTAGAAAAGGAAGAAATGAAGAACCCCAGGGTTAGTAGAAGGAAAGAAATCTTAAAAATTAAGGCAGAAATAAATTTAAAAGTAACAAAAGAGACTATAGCAAAAATCAACAAAACCAAAAGCTGGTTCTTTGAGAAGATAAATAAAATTGACCAGCCATTAGCCAGACTCATCAAGAAACAAAGGGAGAAAAATCAAATTAACAAAATTAGAAATGAAAATGGAGAGATCACAACAGAAAATACAGAAATACAAAGGATCATAAGAGACTATTATCAGCAACTATATTCCAATAAAATGGACAACTTGGAAGAAATGGACAAATTCCTAGAAAAGTGTAACTTTCCAAAACTGAATCAGGAAGAAATAGAAAATCTTAACAGGCCTATCACAAACACGGAAATTGAAACTGTAATCAGAAATCTGCCAACAAAGAAAAGCTGAGGTCCAGACAGCTTCACAGATGAATTCTACCAAAAATTTAGAGAAGAACTAACACCTATCCTACTCAAACTCTTCCAGAAAATTGCAGAGGAAGGTAAATTTCCAAATTCATTCTATGAGGCCACCATCACCCTAATATCAAAACCTGACAAAGATGCCACAAAAAAAGAAAGCTACAAGCCAATATCACTGATGAACATAGATGCAAAAATCCTTAACAAAATTGTAGCAAACAAAATCCAACAACATATTAAAAAGATCATACATCATGACCAAGTGGGCTTGATCCCAGGGATACAAGGATTCTTCAATATCCACAAATCAATCAATGTAATACACTACATTAACAAATTGAAAAATAAAAACCATATGATTATCTAAATAGATGCAGAGAGAGCCTTTGAGAAAATTCAACTTCCATTTATGATCAAAAACCTCCAGAAAGCAGGAATAGAAGGAACATACCTCAACATAGTAAAAGCTATATATGACAAACCCACAGCAAAGATTATCCTCAATGGTGAAAAAATGAAAGCATTTCCCCTAAAGGCAGGAACAAGACAAGGGTGTCCACTTTCACCACTACTATTCAACATAGTTCTGGAAGTTTTGGCCACAGTAATCAGAGCAGAAAAAGGAAATAAAAGGAATCCAGATTGGAAAAGAAGAAGTCAAACTCTCACTGTTTGCAGATGACATGATCCTCTATGTAGAAAACCCTAAAAACTGCACCAGAAAATTACTAGAGCTAATCAATGAATATAGTAAAGTTGCAGAATATAAAATCAACACACAGAAATCCCTTGCATTTCTATGCACTAACAATGAGAAAACAGAAAGAGAAATTAAGGAAACAATTTCATTCACCACTGCAACGAAAAGAATAAAATACTTAGGAATATATCTACCTAAAGAAACAAAAGATTTATATATATATAAAACTATAAAACACAGGTGAAAGAAATCAAAGAGGACACAAATAGATAGAGAAATAGACCGTGTTCATGGATCAAAGAATCAATATAGTGAAAATGAGTATACTACCCAAACCAATCTATAGATTCAATGCAATCCCTATCAAGCTACCAATGGTATTTTTCAGAGAACTAAAACAAATAATTTCACAATTTGTATGGAAATACAAAAATCCTCGAAGAGCCAAAGCAATCTTGAGTTAGAAGAATGGAACTGGAAGCATCAACCTGTCTGACTTCAGGCTCTACTACAAAGCCACAGTCATCAAGACAGTATGGTACTGGCACAAAGACAGAAATATAGATCATTGGAACAAAATAGAAAGCCCAGAGATAAATCCATGCACCTATCGACACCTTATCTTTAACAATTTGGGAAAACTGGTCAACCACTTGTAAAAGAATGAAACTAGAACACTTTCTAACACCATACACAAAAATAAACTCTAAATGGATTAAAGATCTAAAGGTAAGACCAAAAACTATTAAACTCCTAGAGGAAAACATAGGCAAAACACTCTCCGACATAAACCACAGCAGGATCCTCTAGGACCCACCTCCCAGAATATTGGAAATAAAAGCAAAAATAAACAAATGGGACCTAATTAAAAGCTTCTGCACAACAAAGGAAACTATAAGCAAGGTGAAAAGACAGCCTTCAGAATGGGAGAAAATAATAGCAAATGAAGCAACTGACAAAGAATTAATCTCAAAAATATACAAGCAATTCCTGCAGCTCAATTCCAGAAAAATAAAAGACCCAATCAAAAAATGGGCCAAAGAACTAAACAGACATTTCTCCAAAGAAGACATACAGATGGCTAACAAACATATGAAAAGATGCTCAACATCACTCGTTATCAGAGAAATGCAAATCAAAGCCACAATGAGGTACCATTTCATGCCAGTCAGAATGGCTGCTATCCAAAAGTCTACAAGCAATAAATTCTGGAGAGAGTGTGGAGAAAAGGGAACCCTCTTACCCTGTTGGTGGGAATGCAAACTAGTACAGCCACTATGCAGAACAGTGTGGAGATTCCTTAAAAAACTGGAAATAGAACTGCCTTATGATCCAGCAATCCCACTGCTGGGCATACACACTGAGGAAACCAGAATTGAAAGAGACACATGTACCCCAATGTTCATTGCAGCACTGTTTATAATAGCCAGGACATGGAAGCAACCTAGATGTCCATCAGCAGATGAATGGATAAGAAAGCTGTGGTACATATACACAATGGAGTATTACTCAGCCACTAAAAAGAATGCATTTGAATCAGTTCTAATGAGGTGGATGAAATTGGAGCCTATTATACAGAGTGGAGTAAGCCAGAAAGAAAAACACCAATACAGTATACTAATGCATATACATAGAATTTAGAAAGAAGGTAACGATAACCCTGTATGCAAGACAGCAAAAGAGACACAGATGTATTGAAAAGTCTTTTGGATTCTGTGGGAGAGGGCAAGGGTGGGATGATATGGGAGAATGGCATTGAAACATGTAAAATATCATGTGTGAAACGAATCGCCAGTCCAGGTTCAATGCATGATACAGGGTGCTCGGGGCTGTTGCACTGGGATGACTTAGAGGGATGGAATGGGGAGGGAGGTGGGAGGGGTGTTCAGGATGGGGAACACATGTACACCCATGGTGGATTCATGTCAATGTATGGCAAAACCAATACAATATTGTAAAGTAAAATAAATAAATTAATTAATTTAAAAAATAAAATAAAAACCTTTACACCTCTACTAGTCTGGGTTTCTCTAATGTTCAGAAAGTACTTCTTATCCATTCTTTTTAATCCCTCAGCAAAGTCTTCCTTCACTTTAATTCTCCAACATTTGAATCACTGGATTCTGCAAATTTCCTTGCAACATGGAACATCTTACCTTTCAACTTCTTAACAAGGAATCAAAAATAATCTACTACTTCATCTCTCTCCTGGCTCATGAATGCTGATCAGTAATAATTTGATATTGCCTTTCCCATGTGGACTTGATTAGGGAGAGAATGTTTTCTTTTAAAAAATAAATTTTGCACGAGTAGCCACTTTGTTCCTACAATTAGCTACAAAATGCAGAACAATTGCTAAAGCTCTTCCCATGAAACAGCTGGTTGATAAATGTTACTAATCTCTAGAGATTAGTAGTGGTAGTCAGCGCCAGGGATATGTTTCCTGAAGTATTTTTTGTGTTTTTAATGGAAGGAAAGCATGGGAGAAATTCATGGTTAGGAGAGATACTGGTATCTTTTGTTTCCTAGATGATAAGAATGAATAGGGTTTGCTTGTCAATGCTCATTAATTTTGGGGACTTCATGATCTGTGTATTCAGCTTAGAGACAAAAAGAATGGAAGAGGTAAATGAAAGTGTTGAAAGGAGCAGGCAAGATAAGAGGGAAGACATTTTCCATTCACATATTCAGGAAACATATTGAAAACCTAGTATGTGCAAGGCCTTGGGTTAAGGACCAGTGATAGAAAGAGCTGAGTAAGATGCAGCCTCTGCCCCTTGAAAGCTCCTGGTTCAATATGGGATGAGATCACAAACAAAACTGTCAATTTTTGTTTATTTCACTTCTATGACAATGATGCCGTAAGAGTGGAATGCTATGACAACATACAGAAGGGACATCTGGAAGGGCCGTAGTGGGGAGGGGGTTTTGTGGGTTAGCAAGACAAACATTGTGGACAAAATAATGCCCGTGCTAAGACTGAAAGACTGAATAAGGTAGAGGGAAAGCACATGCTAGAAAGAGAAACAGAAGGTGCAAAGGCAAAAGCATCTCAAAGCATGTGGCCCATTCACAGTTGGAATGGAGGTATACATGCTGGTGTGTGTGTGTATGTGTGTACAGGAACAGCAGAGAGGGGGTTTATGGTGTTGAGAAATGAGGCAGGTAAGAATTAGGAATTAGAGAATTATCCTGAAAAAATATTTCTACTTTGACCAAAAACTATATGCTACATGTGTGCCAGGACGCTAGGATTGAAGGAAAGACTGTGAGGATAGGTAGGACACATTCCTTTGAAGAGTTCACAGACCAAATCTTCACATTACCAGTATTCACCCACACAGGGTTCCAGAGAATTTTCAATCAGCCCTTCCTTTAAGGTTCGGACGACATAGTCCAATAACCTACCTGCTCCCCAGCAAGGAATCAGGAATAGCCTACATGCTTCACTCAGTTTATCCCCAGTCTTCATCCAAAAGCACAGGGCATTCATGTGAGGCTCAGGAGCTACATCAGGAAGTCCCCCATGTTATCAGCACACTTCATCCCCTCCTCACTCCTGACTTCTCTCTCCCTCCCATACAACTACTCATTTAACTCTTTTTCTCCCAACCCTTGCCTTAGATCTGGCTTCCAGAATCAGTCACCAATAGATAGTAAGGATCAAGGATCAATGATCAGAGCTGAGCACTTTGACAAGGCTTGGAAGAGCACTCAGTGTTCAGTACTATTGGCTGTGAACACTTTGGGGAGTGTGAGGATGGGAGTGTAGTCAGCAGTGGAGGCAATGACTTATGGGGGTAGAAACATCTAAGGATGTAATCAAGGCTAGGGGAAGATGCTCTAAGGTTGAGAATGCGAGTAGGACCAGAGATGGGAGATTAGCAGATCAGCGGAAAATCATCTGAGTTGGGTGTTATCAGCATCCATAAATCTGATTTGAGCAAAGAGAAATAGTTGTGCTAGTAATTACACATCTTTTTTTCCCCTTAAATTTCAAGCCCATTTTCTCTGCTTTAACACCACCATTAACATTTCCCTTAAGTAATATTACAATCCTTGTCTAGCCTGTCCATACAGTCAGGACACACCTACACCAGGGGAAAACCAAAGAGGATAAAATTCAAACTCAGAATGTGTATTTTTCAATGGGAAACAAATTATTGATAGCAGAGGGACATGGATTCTGCATTCCATTCACAGATTTGTGCATAGAACCCAGGAAGACACTGAAATGCAGCCACCAAAGAAACTGTACAAAAAAGGTTGAGTAAATCATGATTTCAACCACACAGAATCAATTACACACCTTCAGAGACTTATACTAATACAAGAAAAAGTTTCATCTTTATGATCCAGGGGCCTAGCAGAGATCAGCTCAGGCTGGAGTGGGGAAAGCAGGACCCAGGGACCAGAAGGCCATGGTCTTCACCCCAGCTCTGCTGCCAGCTGGCTCAGAGTCTTTGGGAAAATTCTGTTGTGTTTCTCTTGGACCCACAGTTTCACTGTTGAAAAAATGAGGAAATTTGACGGGTAGGTGGCCAGGAAGACCTGAGTCAGAAGGGACTGCGGCATTTCTTTGTGGTTTTTTGCTTTGTTTCAGAATCAAGTTAAAAGTGTCATGTCCTAAGCTTCTGTGTCAGCTTGCTGTAGGTTTTTTCTTTTTTTAATTTTTGTAACTTTTTTCTTTAACAGCAATCGAAGCAATACCATCATCAGTTCTCATAAAAATGAAAGCACGACCGGAGACATTCCCCAGCCACAACAATTACCTACAGACACTAATAGGATAAAGGCAGTTTGGGGAAATATTAATGGCATTGGACCTAATCATATGAGTGCTTTTTAGTTAGACAGCAGCTTCTTCCCAGAGAGCTCAAACAGTGCACCTGGACTTTAGCACACTTCTCCTCACCACACTCCTGGTAAGGAAGAAAAACACTCACATCTTCCAGTAGGACTGCATGGAGGAGAAGGTTGATGCCAGGTCTAGCTGACAGCAGACTTCAGAAGGAATGGCATGTTTCACAAGCTCACAGACAAGAAGTGATGTACCTGGTTTGGGGGGTAGTTGGGGGAGGCTGTGTGCGTGTGTGTGAGCGTGTGTGTGTGTGTGTGTGTGTGTGTGTGTGAGCGTGTGTGTGTGTATGAGCACATGTGCACCGAGCCAAACTGACAAGGTTCCCAGAATCACAGACTTATCCTGAGACATGGAAAGGGGACAGGACAGTGAATAGTGGCTGGGATGGAGCAGAGCTCAGGTTGGCTGTCTCTCAGCCCATAGCCTTTCCATTCAGTATTTCTGGTAAACTGGATGCAGTTTCCTGCAACAACACCTCCCCAGCCATGGTTTTCTCTTACAGAGAGGGAAAAATAAAAGTGACTCAGTTAACAGCTGCTCTCCTCTTCTCTGGCTACAGTTTCAGTTCAGTTCAGTCGTTCAGTCATGTCCGACTCGTTGCCACCCCATGAATCGCAGCATGCCAGGCCTCCCTGTCCATCACCAACTCCCGGAGTTCACTCAGACTCACGTCTATCAAGTCAGTGATGCCATCCAGCCATCTCATCCTCTGTCGTCTCCTTCTCCTCCTGCCCCCAATCCCTCCCAGCATCAGAGTCTTTTCCAGTGAGTCAACTCTTCGCATGAGGTGGCCAAAGTATTGGAGTTTCAGCTTTAGCATCAGTCCTTCCAAAGAACACCCAGGACTGATCTCCTTTAGAATGGACTGGTTGGATCTCCTTGCAGTCCAAGGGACTCTCAAGAGTCTTCTCCAACACCACAGTTCAAAAGCATCAGTTCTTCGGTGCTCAGCTTTCTTCACAATCCAACTCTCACATCCATACATGACCACTGGAAAAACCATAGCCTTGACTAGACAGACCTTTGTTGGCAAAGTGATGTCTCTGCTTTTCAATATGCTATCTAGGTTGGTCATAACTTTCCTTCCAAGGAGTAAGCGTCTTTTAATTTCATGGCTGCACTAACCATCTGCAGTGATTTTGGGGCTCCCCAAAATAAAGTCTGACAGTGTTTCCCCATCTATTTCCCATGAAGTGATGGGACCAGATGCCATGATCTTCGTTTTCTGAATGTTGAGCTTTAAGCCAACTTTTTCACTCTCCTCTTTCACTTTCATCAAGAGGCTTTTTAGTTCCTCTTCACTTTCTACCATAAGGGTGGTATCATCTGCGTATCTGAGGTTATTCATATTTCTCTCAGCAATCTTGATTCCAGCTTGTGCTTCTTCCAGCCTAGCTTTTCTCATGATGTACTCTGCTTATAAGTTAAATAAGCAGAGTGACAATATACAGCCTTGACGTACTCCTTTTCCTATTTGGAACCAGTCTGTTGTTCCATGTCCAGTTCTAACTGTTGCTTCCTGATCTGCATACAGGTTTCTCAAGAGGCAGGTCAGGTGGTCTAGTATTCCCATCTCTTTCAGAATTTTCCACAGCTACAGTTTAGAAGATAGGAAATGCTAGTAGCCAAAGAGGCTGAAAGAAAGTGAAGTGAAAGTGTTAGTTACTCAGTCGTGTCTGACTCTTTGTGACCCCATGGACTGTATGGACTGTAGCCCACCAGGCTCCCCTGTCCATGGGATTCTCCAGGCAAGAATACTGGAGTGGGTTTCCATGCCCTCCTCCAGGGGATCTTCCTGGCCCACGGATCAAACCTGGTCCCCTGCACTGTAGGCAGATTCTTTACCATCTGAGCCACCAGGGAAGTCAAAGAGGCTGAAAGACCTAGAAAGTGCCTCTAGGCTTTGGCCAAGGTTACTCTGGACAAGTGGGACTGAGCAAAATAGGCAAGGCACTTTGCAAGGATCCAAGAGTGCCTGCTTTCAGCTGAGAGGAAATGCCTGGGGCCAAAAGCAATCAAAAGGACCTTGACCCTTCACAAGTCTGAGGAAAATAGTTATCTACAAATTTGAGTGATTACCAAGTATGGGTGCCAATTTACCAAACACTAGTCTTAAAGAGTCTTTCCCATTCTATCGTTTTCCTCTATTTCTTTGCACTGATCACTGAAGAAGGCTTTCTATCTCTCCTTGCTATTCTTTGGAACTCTGCATTCAAATGGGTATATCTTTCCTTTTCTCCTTTGCTTTTCCCTTCTCTTCTTTTCACATCTATTTGTAAGGCCTCCTCAGACAGCCATTTTGCCTTTTTGCATTTCTTTTTATTGGGGATGGTCTTGATTCCTGTCTCCTGTACAATGTCACGAAGCTTCGCCCATAGATCATCAGGCACTCTGTCTATCAGATCTAGCCCCTTAAATCTATTTCTCATTTTCACTGTATAATCATAAGGGATTTGATTTAGGTCATACCTGAATGGTCTAGTGGTTTTCCTTACTTTCTTCAATTTAAGTCTGAATTTGGCAATAAGGAGTTCATGATCTGAGCCACAGTCAGCTCCCAGTCTTGTTTTTGCTGACTGTAAAGAGCTTCTGCCTCTTTGGCTGCAAAGAATATAATCAGTCTTATTTCGGTGTTGACCATCTGGTGATGTCCATGTATAGAGTCTTCTCTTGTGTTGTTGGAAGAGGGTGTTTGCTATGACCAGTGTGTTCTCTTGGCAGAATTCTATTAGCCTTTGCCCTGCTTCATTCTGTACTCCAAAGCCAAATAGGCCTGTTACTCCACTTGTTTCCTGACCTCATACTTTTGCATTCTAGTCCCCTATAATGAAAAAGACACCTTTTTCCAGTGTTAGTTCTAAAAGGTCTTGTAGGTCTTCATAGACCTGTTCAACTTGCTTATTTAACTTATCTGCAGAGTACATCAGGAGAAACACTGGGCTGGATGAAGCACAAGCTGGAATCAAGATTGCTGGGAGAAATATCAATAACCTCAGATATCCAGATGAGACCACCCTTATGACAGAAAATGAAGAAGAACTAAAGAGCCTCTTGATTAAAGTGAAAGAGGAGCGTGAAAAGGTTAGATTAAAGCTCAACATTCAGAAAACTAGGATCATGGCATCTGGTCCCATCACTTCATGGCAAGTAGATGGGGAAACAGTGGAAACAGTGGCTGACTTTATTTTGGGGGCTCCAAAATCACTGCAGAGGGTGACTGCAGCCATGAAATTAAAAGATGCTTGCTCCTTGGAAGAAAGGCTATGACCAACGTAGACAGCACATTAAAAAGCAGAGACATTACTTTGCCAACAAAGGTCTGTCTACTCAAAGCTTTGGTTTTTCCAGTAGTCATGTATGGATGTGAGAGTTGGACTGTGAAGAAGGCTGAGTGCCAAAGAATTGATGCTTTTGAACTGTGGTGTTGGAGAAGACTATTGAGAGTCCCTTGGACTGCAAGGAGATCCAACCAGTTCATCCTAAAGGAAATCAGTCCTGAATATTCATTGGAAGGACTGTTGCTAAAGCTGAAACTCCAATACTTTGGCCACCTGATGCAAAGAGTTGGTGATGGACAGGGAGGCTTGGTGTACTGCAGTCCATGGGGTCGCAAATAGTTGAACAGGACTGAGTGACTGAACTGAACTGAACTGAGTCTTAAGAAATGGAATGATTATTCAGCAAACTCTTGTTGTTTGAAAATAAATAAGAACTAGATTAGAACAGCATTTCTTCAATAAAGTGGTTAGCATTAGAATAATCTCATAAGGTGAGACTCTTATCCTTCTGATAAGTAAAACTCCCTCTGGTCATAAAGTTAGACAAGGCATTTTTTTTTTTTCTACAGAGTTTTTTGAGAGAGAAAAAGACTGCTGCATTATGTGCTCTGTTTAGATACCATATAGCTTAACTCTCTAAAAAAGTTTTAGCTTCTTGTTTATAATGGTCTCTTTAGTCTTCAGGCTTTACAAACCTTAGATTATTTTACCCTTAAACAGATAACAAGGAACTTTTTTTATGCCCATTTGACAGTTGAGAAAACTGAAGTGTAGAACCCTGGAAGCACTCACCTAAGGTCACACAGCTTATAAGTGATAGAGGTAAGATTCAGAACCACCAGGCTAGCTCCAGAGCCCAAGCCCTTAACCATCATGTGTTTCTGCCAATGGGTAAGGAAACTTCCCAGTGGTGGGAGTGTTTGTTTCTATTTTTTTGCCCTGTTAGAGCACAGAGAATGGTAATTATGACCAAAGTAGCACTTTGAGCTCATCTAGCATCATTTATCGGAGAAGGCAATGGCAACCCACTCCAGTACTCTCGCCTGGAGAATCCCAGGGATGGGGGAGCCTGGTGGGCTGCTGTCTCTGGGGTCACACAGAGTCAGACACGACTGAAGCAACTTAGCAGCAACAGCATCATTTATCTCATTTTACTTATGAGGAAACTGAGACCCAGGACAAACCCAAGATCAAAAAATAAGGGAATGGTAGAGACAAAGACTTCAAGTACGTGCCATGATCCTTCATGGTGCCACCCTGAAATTCTTCTTCTGCACCACGCCCTTGAAGCCGAACTCCTCTTCAATTGAGCTAGCAAATCCAGTTAATCAATGCATCATCAAGAATGTGTTGCCCACACAGAGAGGGACAACGGCACATTTTCCCACATAAAGAAAATATTTTTTGAAGAAAAGGCTGACATACCAGGTAAACAGGTGCTAGAGTTAATTTCTGTAATACAGTCCTATTTTCCCACTGCATACATTTAAAAAATAGGAATATGTGACATTCGATTTTCTTGTCACATGATATTATGAAAAGTATATCAAAACAGTCACAGGAAGGAAGCATGGAAATCACCTATTATCTTCCATCTCTTCAAGTCAAGTCTTAAACACTATTACAGTGTTGCTGTCTGACAAATATTTCACATGAACAAAACTTCAAAAACCTCTCAAGAACAAAAAAAGCGAGCAGCACAGTTTTTTCCAATGTCTGTGTCCTTCTGGAGGCAGGTACTAAATGAAATGGCCTAGCCACACTACAGGAGAGATGACCCCTACATTCCAAGGAACCAGAGATAACTCACAAGAGGCTGAAAAGGTTCTCCAGGAAGACGGTGTCTCTGGGGTAGCACATGAATGTCATGAGACATCCACAAAGGGAGCAGTAGGTTCAGTAGCAAAGTACGAATCCTCTGTTTTTCTTGGGTTTGAATTATATCAATATTCTTATTTTCACAGTGTCACTGACTGCTCTGCCCCATCCTTCCTCTTGCCCTAGCGGTTTAGCTGATGGACTCTACTCTTCATCTACTGGTAAGCCCATGGATTCTTCTGAATACCCTGCCAGGACTGCCAAAACCAGCCTCAGCAGCAAAATGCAAGATGCAAACCTTGGATATAGCTCCAGATGTGCAGTACAGCAAATGGAGCTCAGGACATAAATTCATTTAATCAAATTTTGAAATTCAACATTGGATAATTTTCTGCTAAAGCAAAGATTTGGCTGGTGTCCACTAAGTTCAGTAATCTCAACAGTGACCAAAATGACTTCTGATTGGCTTGCATGTTCCAAAGAATGTGTAAAATAATTGTTCCTATTAGCATATTGCTGCTGCTGCTAAGTCACGTCAGCCGTGTCCGACTCTGTGCGACCCCTTAGACTGCAGCCCACCAGGCTCCCCCGTCCCTGGGATTCTCCAGGCAAGAACATTGGAGTGGGTTGCCATTTCCTTCTCTAATGCATGAAAGTGAAAAGTGAAAGTGAAGTCGCTCAGTTGTGTCCGACCCTCAGTGACCTCATGGACCACAGCTTTCCAGGTCCCTCCATCCATGTGATTTTCCAGGCAAGAGTACTGGAGTGGGGTGCCATTGCCTTCTCCCATAAGCATTTAGCTGATGGCAATAGTAGTCAGATATATTGGGGGCAAGGGGTGAACTCTTGGACTTATATTGGAAGTTTCTCAGGGAGGGTGGGTAGGTTAATATTTGTTTTCTTAATAACTACTAATCAGATTTTGGCTATAAAATAAATGTACCACATTTTGGGGATAAACTAAGGATGTGTGAGTGTGTATTCGCTAGTCGTGTTTAACTCTTTGCATCCCCACGGACTGTAGCCCACCAGGCTCCTCCGTCCATGCAGTTCTCCAGGCAAGAATACTGGATTGGGTAACCATTCTCTTCTCCAGGGGATCTTCCCAACCCAGAAATCTAACCCTGGTCTCCTGCATTGCAGGTGGATTCTTTATTGTCTGAGCCACCACGGAAGCCCTAAACTAAGTATATATAAGGCTTGTTCTATTTATTTGTGACTTCACTTTTGAAACAGACCAAGACTCTGTCGGGGTTCCTGGACATGGAAGCCTTTCTGTTTCTCCCATCACCTGTTTGTAGGGAATAGACTCCAGCCTCTATGACCTTCCTTGAGTTCCAAAGGCCAGATTAAAGGAACAGAGAAACTCATCAGGAGACCACTTGAGGCCAGATTAAACAAGTGCAGACACTGCACCCACCTTGATCCTTATCAGCAACCCCACCCTTGAACCATGGCTATAAAACTTCTCACCAAATGACCTCAGGATGGGACATAGAATTTTTGAGGCACGAGCCCACTGTGTCCCCCTGTGCCTGGCAAAGCAACAAAGCTATTCTTTTCCACTTCATCCAAAGCTCCGTCTCTGTGATTTGATTTCTATGGATGTTGAATTTGCTGCATCACTTTCAGTGTTGTTGCTGCTGCTGCTGCTATGTCTCTTCAGTCGTGTCTGACTCTGTGCCACCCCACAGACAGCAGCCCACCAGGCCTCCCCATCCCTGGGATTCTCCAGGCAAGAACATTGGAGTGGGTTGCCGTTCCCTTCTCCAATGCAGGAAAGTGAAAAGTGAAAGTGAAGTCGCTCAGTCGTGTCCGACTCTTAGCGACCTCATGGACTGTAGCCCACCAGTTTCCTCCATCCATGAGATTTTCCAGGCAAGAGTACTGGAGTGGGGTGCCATTGCCTTCTCTGTCAGTGTTGTTGAGGGGACACAAATGTAATCTTTATGATTTTATGAGTAACTTGTAAGACCTTTTTAGATAGGATAAATCTTCTCATTATAATGATGAAAATAGCGCAGTTTAATTGCTATAGATAAAAAAAATTACTTTGACTTACAAAATCCAATCTCTCTCCCCCCCCCATGGTTTTCACCTGTTTCCTAGTTAGGAACAGGAAGCAGAAACATTTTCCATGTAATTCATTGTGTGTCCTTCCAGTGAGCTCTTTTATCTACATACCCCAAACCTCCTTCATTAACCCTTTTCCTTCTCCCTTCATACCCTCCTCTGCTGTGAATGTCCTCTGCTCTTGGCATCAACTAGTCCTATGCTAATGACCCTCAAAGGGCCTTAAATTCTATAGCAGACTAATTTGTCAGCTAAGTCAGCAAACCAGATTTCTAGTTCACATTAAGGTGAATAGGCACAGACCAGAGGCTTCATAATATGTGTTGAATGAATAATTGAATGGGCACCCAAAAAAGATGTCATTTTCATTATAGGGGACTGGAATGCAAAAGTAGGAAGTCAAGAAACACCTGGGGTAACAGGCAAATTTGGCCTTGGAGTACGGAATGAAACAGGGCAAAGGCTAATAGAGTTCTGCCAAGAGATTGCACTGGTCATAGCAAACACCCTCTTCCAACAACACAAGAGAAGACTCTATACATGGACATCACCAGATGGTCAACACCAAAATAAGACTGATTATATTCTTTGCAGCCAAAGATGCAGAAGCTCTATACAGTCAACAAAAACAAGACTGGGAGCTGACTGTGGCTCAGATCATGAACTCCTTATTGCCAAATTCAGACTTAAATTGAAGAAAGTAGGGAAAACCACTAGACATTCAGGTATGACCTAAATCAAATCCCTTATGATTATACAGTGAAAGTGAGAAATAGATTTAAGGGACTAGATCTGATAGAGTGCCTAATGAACTATGGATGGAGCTTTGTGACACTGTACAGGAGACAGGGATGAAAACCATCCCCAAGAAAAAAAAATGCAAAAAAGCAAAATGGCTGTCTGAGGAGGCCTTAGTAATAGCTGAGAAAAGAAGAGAATCTAAAGGCAAAGGAGAAAAGGAAAGCTATACCCATTTGAATGCAGAGTTCCAAAGAATAGCAAGGAGAGATAAGAAAGCCTTCCTCAGCAATCAATGCAAAGAAATAGAGGAAAACAACAGAATGGGAAAGACTAGAGATCTCTTCAAGAAAATTAGAGATGCTAAGGGAACATTTCATGCAAAGATGGGCTCAATAAAAGACAGAAATGGTATGGACCCAACAGAAGCAGAAGATATTAAGAAGAGGTGGCAAGAATACACAGAAGAACTGTACAAAAAAGATCTTCATGACCCAGATAATCATGATGGTGTGTTCACTCACCTAGAGCCAGATATCCTGGAATGCAAAGTCAAACGGGCCTTAGAAAGCATCACTACGAACAAAGCTAGTGGAGGTGATGGAATTCCAGTTGAGCTATTTCAAATCCTAAAAGATGATGCTGTGAAAGTGCTGCACTCAATATGTCTACAAATTTGGAAAACTCAGCAGTGGCCATAGGACTGGAAAAGATCAGTTTTCATTCCAATCCCTCAGAAAGGCAATGCCAAAGAATGCTCAAACTATAGCACAATTGCACTCATCTCACACACTAGTAAAGTAATGCTCAAAATTTTCCAAGGTAGGCTTCATCAGTACACGAACCACGAACTTCCAGATGGTCAAGCTGGTTTTAGAAAAGGCAGAGCAACCAGAGATCAAATTGCCAACATCTACTGGATCATTGAAAAAGCAAGAGAGTTCCAGAAAAACATCTATTTCTGCTTTATTGATGATGTCAAAGCCTTGACTGTGTGAATCACAACAAACTGTGGAAAATTCTGAAAGAGATGGGATCTGCCTCTTGAGAAATCTGCATGCAGATCAGGAGGCAACAGTTAGAACTGGACATGGAACAACAGACTGGTCCCAAATCGGGAAAGGAGTACATCAAGGCTGTATATTGTCATTGTGCTTATTTAACTTATATACAAAGTACATCATGAGAAACGCTGGGCTGGAAGAAGCACAAGCTGGAATCAAGATTGCTGGGAGAAATATGAATAACCTCAGATATGCAGATGACACCACCCTTATGGCAGAAAGTGAAGAAGAAGTAAAGAGCCTCTTGATGAAAGTGCAAGAGGAGAGTGAAAAAGTTGGCTTAAAGCTCAACATTCAGAAAACAAAGATCATGGTATCTGGCCCCACCACTTCCTGGCAAATAGATGGAGAAACAGTGGTAACAGTGACAGATCTTATTTTGGGGGGCTCCAAAATCACTGCAGATGGTGATTGCAGCCATGAAATTAAAAGACGCTTACACCTTGGAAAAAAAGCTATGACCAACCTCAACAGCATATTAAAAAGCAGAGATATTACTTTGCCAACAAAGGTCTGTCTAGTCAAGGCTACCATTTTTCTAGTAGTCATATATGGATGTGAGAGTTGGACTATAAAGAAAGCTGAGTGCCAAAGAATTGATGCTTTTGAACTGTGGTGTTGGAGAAGACTCTTGAGAGTCCCTTGGACTGCAAGGAGATCCAACCAGTCCATTGTAAAGGAAATCAGTCCTGAATATTCATTGGAAGGACTGATGCTGAAGCTGAAACTCCAATACTTTGGCCACCTGATGCAAAGAGCTGACTCACTGGAGAAGACCCTGATGTTGGGAAAGATTGAAGGTGAGAGAAGGGGATGACAGATGATGAAATGGCTGGATGGCATCACCGACTCAATGGACATGAGTTTGGGTAAACACTGGGAGTTGGTGATGGGCAGGGAGGCCTGGCATACTGCAGTCCAGGGGGTCCCAAAGAGTGGGATACAACTGAGCGACTGAACTGAACTGAACTGAACTGATGCTCTATAATGATGAGATGTAACAAAAGGCTCCTCAGCTAGTCTCCAAACGATGTTGCATAAATGTGGAGGGAAGCACATGGATTGGAAATGTAGCAACATTTATTAGGATTTTCCTAAAAGGTTCCCAATAAATACTGTCATTCAACAGAGCTCTGCTCTGTTAACAGCAGTCAGAAGTGGTATGCTTTAAGGAGTATGCAAACATTAATATATATAATTGCAACATACCCATCACATGCGTGCCCAAACCTCTAGTCTGGAATGAAGAACTTCATTTTATTCAAAATGAGTAAGTTCAAGCATTCTATCTACAACATAGTGCCTGGAGGAGGAAATGGCAACCCACTCCAGCATTCTTGCCTGGAAAATCTCATGGACAGAGGACCCTGGGGGGCTACAGTCCATGGGGTCGCAAAGAGTCGCAAAGAACTTGTTTTGGACGGACAGCACAGGTTTGATTGCTCTGTGAGTGACAGGAAAGGATACAACTTATAGGGAAGAGAGTAAAAACCCTTATTCTTTTCCTCTTAAACTATTAGTTCCTCATTATTACTTTGTGTTCCCTTCAGCCATTTCCAGGATATGTGCATATATTTCCTTTGTTGTTGTTGTTGTTGAATTGCTAAGTCATGTCCGACTCTTTGTGACCCCATGGACTGTAGCCCACCAGGCTCCTCTGTCCATGAGATTTTCCAGACAAGAATGCTGGAGTGGGTTGCCATTTCCTCCTTGATGCTGATGATATCTTTTTAATAAATCCAACCACGAATGAGGACAAGAGGAACTAAGTGAGAAATGGTACTTGTGCTTAACAATCAGGAAGGACTTGTTACAAACTATATCAAAGTGAAAACTGTACTTCCTAGATGTCACTCCATCAATATGGAAGAAACCCATTTACTGAGTCAACTGACTCGGTGTTCCAGGATTTTATTTTACTGTTGAGTTGTCCTATCCAGAACACCAAGAGGCTATGCTGATCACAGCCACACTTTACACAAGTACCCCCTTGAGTCTTTCTTGATCTGGAGTGGACAGCTGCTGATACCTACCTTGAAAATATCCTAACCCAAAGTATTTCCTTAGAAAAGACCTGTCACATGGTAACTCTTCTTAGTGATTTTTTGTATTTAGAAATACAAAATACTGCTAAGCTAAAGAAACCTCCCGGTATTGTTAAAGATATCTGGCATAGTGAAATGCCATCTGAAAATAGCATTCAAAATCAGGGGGTCCTGCAGAGGCAGAGCTAGAAGGAGCATCATCACCATTAAGAGAAACAGAAGATATATCTAGCCATATTTGATATTTAAATTTTATAGTTGAGTCACAAAATGAATATTATGCAGATGTACTAATAATGATGTAAAAGAATAATGACATGGAAAAATACTCACCATTTATTATTCTGTGGGGAAAAAGCAGGATATTCATCTGCTGCTGCTGCTAAGTCGCTTCAGTCGTGTCTGACTCTGTGCAACCCCATAGACGGCAGCTCACCAAGCTCCCCCGTCCCTGGGATTCTCCAGGCAAGAACACTGGAGTGGGTTGCCATTGCCTTCTCCAATGTATGACAGTGAAAAGTGAAAGGGAAGTCGCTCTGTCGTGTCTGACTCTTAGAGACCTCATGGACTTCAGCCTACCAGGCTCCTCCATCCATGGGATTTTCCAAGCAAGAGTACTGCAGTGGGGTGCCATCTAGGTGGGGTTAAATGTCCCACCTAGAGTAATATAACTACCATGGGAAATACCAGGAAAAGAACCAGGACTCGCCCATCCCAAAAGCATGTTCATGCCTTAAGTCACATTAAATCCCCAAATTCAAGGTGAAGAAAATGAAAGTGTTAGTCACTCAGTTGTGTCAGACTCTTTGTGACCCCATGGACGGTAGCCCACCAGGCTCCTCTGTCCATGGGAATCTCCAGGCAAAAATACTGGAGTGGGTTGCCATTTCATTCTGCAGGAATCTTCCCAACCCAGGGCTCCTGCATTGTAGGCAGAATCTTTACATTCTGAGCTACCAGGAAAGCCCAAAATCCCCAAATAAGCTACAGTTTCCACAGCCTTGAATTAAATGAAGCCTTGGCACAGATTTCTAAGCAGAGCTTGTGAAAGACTTTGTAAAATCAACTAATGCTGGGAGTAAGTTTTTGGCATCTAAAAGGAATCTAGACAAAATGGGAAGGAAATCCAAAAAGGAGGGTATATATGTATACATATAGCTGATTCACTTTATGTACAGCAGAAACTAAAACAACATTGTAAAGAAACTATCCTCCATAAAAAAATGTTTTTAAGAAAAAACCTCTCTGGAAAGTATGGGAGACTTCCTCATTTGAGAAATTACAGGTTTCCCTTTCTTCTCCAGAAATGCACTGTATGGTACGTTTGGAGTGAGCCTTTTTGATGTTACAAAGAGCCCTGGATTGATGATCACTCCTGCATTCTATGCTGGGATCTGTGTGTACAGTGTGACCACATGCTTATCTCTAAATTCTTCTCTATCTGTGAAGGGTATGGTCTGGATTGCATAGTCTCTCAACTCTTTCAGCTGTCTGGGTAAGTACTGAAAAACAGAGGCGTTACAATTCAGAAGGACTTGGCTTTGAATCTCACCAGCATCTCCACTAGGCTATGCCTCTGTGACTGAGCAAAGCTCAAGGCTGACTGAGCCTCTGGGAGAACAGTATCCCTGCCTGGGAAGGAGGCGGTCACCAGCCAGGGCTCAAGGTTTCCCTAGTGGAGTTCAGGCAGACCCAAGTCCCATTAGCTCCTTCCTTAAGGGTCTTTTTGTGCTGCTCAAACTGCAAGCCTTTGAAATGGAAGACTCGAGGCCCAATGCAGGCCAACTGGTACTCAAGCAGGGACTCAGCCATCTGGTGCTGGCTCATAATTTAGAAATCAACACAAACTCACCACTAGGTGCCTTTCCTTGATGTGACGGTTGTTATTGCTAATGAACTGTTGCTGCCCAAGGATACTGGGAGGATCAAAAATATGATATATACACCTTCCCTCAAATTTGGTATACTTAGAAGGCAAGTTCCACTCAGGGAATGAAACTGAATTGGTTATTCTTGCTCTCACAGCCTGCTTGCCTACCGTGTGTCTGGTACTCTGCATGCACATTGCAAGACAAAATGGAATATTCTGGTCAGTTCAGTTCACTCAGTCGTGTCTGATTCTTTGGGACCCCATGGACTGCAGCACACTAGGCCTCCCTGTCCATCACCAACTCCTGGAGTTTACTTAAACTCATTCATGTCCATCATGTTGGGGATGCCATACAATCATATCATCCTCTGTCGTCCCCTTCTCTTCCTGCCTGCAATCTTTCACAGCATTAGGGTCTTTTCAAATGACTTGGTTCATCGGATCAGGTGACCAAAGTATTGGAGTTTCAGCTCCAGCATCAGTCCTTCCAATGAATATTCAGGACTGATTTCCTTTACGATGGACTGGTTGGATCTCCGTGCAGTCCAAGGGACTCTCAAGAGTCTTCTCCAACACCACAGTTCAAAAGTATCAATCCATTCTGGTCAGGACCCTTTAATTCCAGGTTTGGCTCACTTTGTGACCCTGGGAAAATCACTGACCCTCTCTGGGCCTCATTCCTTCTTGTAAATCATTCAGGGATGGGTTCGAACATCTCTAAGGGTCTTAGCAGTTCTGGCCTTTTTGACTCTAGCTGCATCAGCTGCAGGAGTGTAATGGGGAGTAGAAGCAGAAGCAGCAAAATCAACAACCATGGAGATGGCTTCCCAGTCACAAGGGTGCTTGTTTCATGATACTGATAAAAAGGGGGTGAGGAGGGAAGCAGGTGGGAAACAATTACAAGTACCTATAAATTGTTGAACAATCTTTCACAACTTATACTACCAGTGACCTTCAGGAACATTGTAAACCAGCCTACTCCTAAATGTCACCAGAAAATAAACACATTTCTGGTTTGAACTCCTCTATCATCTCTGGACCAGGTAGCTCTAAATGTCCCTTTTTGTACTGGTTTCCATGCCCAGCAGTAATGAATGAGAGTACCTATTGGCACATATTGGCCTACTTTAAAATTTTTACCATTCTGACCATTGGGAAATGGCATTTTGTGTGGCTTTGATTCGCATTTCTCTCAATATGAGTGAGCTGGAACATTTTTCTGATGGTTAAGGGTCACCTTTCTTTTTTTTTTTTTCTTTTTTTCTTTTTTATTCTTCCAATTTTATTTTATTTTTAAACTTTACATAATTGTATTAGTTTTGCCAAATATCAAAATGAATCCGCCACAGGTATACATGTGTTCCCCATCCCGAACCCTCCTCCCTCCTCCCTCCCCATACCATCCCTCTGGGCCGTCCCAGTGCACCAGCCCCAAGCATCCAGCATCATGCATCGAACCTGGACTGGCAACTCGTTTCCTACATGATATTTTACATGTTTCATTGCCATTCTCCCACATCTTCCCACCCTCTCCCTCTCCCACAGAGTCCATAAGACTGTTCTATACATCAGTGTCTCTTTTGCTGTCTCGTACACCGGGTTATTGTTACCATCTTTCTAAATTCCATATATATGCGTTAGTATACTGTATTTATGTTTTTCCTTCTGGCTTACTTCACTCTGTATAATAGGCTCCAGTTTCATCCACCTCATTAGAACTGATTCAAATGTATTCTTTTTAATGGCTGAGTAATACTCCATTGTGTATATGTACCACAGCTTTCTTATCCATTCATCTGCATATCAATTTTTTGGTAAGTTGTCTCTTCATGGTTTTTTCCCCATGTTTCCATAAGGATTTTAGTAATTTAGTTCTCATGTTACCATTTCTTTATTTATTAAGTATATTCACCTTTCGGAGAAGGCAATGGCACCCAACTCCAGTACTCTTGCCTGGAAAATCCCATGGATGGAGGAGCCTGGTAGGCTGCAGTCCATGAGGTCTCTAAGAGTCGGACATGACAGAGCAAGTTCCCTTTCACTTTTCACTTTCATGCATTGGAGAAGGAAATGGCAACCCATTCCAATATTCTTGCCTGGAGAATCCTAGGGACAGGGGAGCCTGGTGGGCTGCCGTCTATGGGGTTGCACAGAGTCAGACATGACTGAAGTGATTTAGCATAGCATAGCATATTCACCTTTTGTGGTACAGTACAAATGTTTTCTTCATATTGTGTCAGTTTTCTGTTGACTATGTTTACAGTGTCTTATAGTGCAATTGGTTTTAATTTCATATAATCATCCATGTTTCATGTATTTGATTATGTTTCCATCTGGAATTTGAGTGATGGTTAGGAAGCATTTTGATACAACACAGTTTAAAAGGTATTCACCCACATTTTTTTCTAATGTTTATATACTTTCATTTTTTACATTTATTTGCCTGTTTGATTTGGAGTTTATTCTTTCATATGGTGTGAGATATAAGCTTAATTAAATGGTGATAGTAATGGAGTTCCATGCATACAATAACATAAATATCCTTGAGTATGTGTGTGCACGCTAAGTTACTTTGGTCATGTCAGACTCTGCAACCCTATGGACTGCAGCCCACCAGGCTCCTCATCCGTGAGATCCTCAGGGCAAGAATCCTGGAGTGGAATGCCATGACCTCCTCCAGGGGATCTTCCCCACCCAGGGATCAAATGCAGGTCTCTTACGTCTCCTGCATTGGGAGGCAGATTCTTTACCACTAGCATCATCTGGGAAGGAAATAAGTATCATTGAGTACATACCAATATGAATAAATAAGTAAATAAAGAAACAATGGAAAATGGCAGATCCTCTTTACAGAAGAATTAATAAACAGAAGAAAGGTTATGATCACCACAAAAATTATTGTTGCCATCAAGAAATATCAAGGGGTGGTAAAATTATGGTTAAAAACCACATATTTACATTTCTCCATAAAATACTAATTAATACAAAGATAAAATTAGCATCTTCACAATGGAATGACCTGGTGACCTATATCAACCAACTGATTAGAGTTAATATCACCAGTGAGGAGACAGGGTGATGTCACATGCCTCCTGATGTGACCCACTGGGAAGGGCATGAATATTGCTCCTGTGCTATTTCTCCCCAAAATTCAGATTTTGAATCTAATCAGGGGAGACTTAAACCAATGTTGAGGAACATTCTGCAAAAAGAATAAAAAAAGAAAGAAAACTAAGCAGTACTCCTCAAAAGTGTCAAGGACACAAAAGACAAGAAAGACACAAAAGACTGAAGACTATCACAGACCAAAAGAGACTAAGGACACAGGGTCACTAAATGCTATGTGACATCCTGGGTGGGATCCTTGACCAGCAAAGGGACAACAGTAGAATAACTGGAGAAATCTAAATAAAGTCTATATAGTATAGTTAACAGTATTATATCAAAGTTTGTGTCCTCATTTCAATAATTATATTATAATAACACAAGAAGTTAAGATCAGAGGAACTTCAATCAAAAGTGTATGGGAACTCTCTGTTAATTTTGTCACTTTTCAGAAATGCTAAAATTATTTCAAAATTAAAGTTAAAAGTCCCTCCTTGACTTTTGATCTATTTCATCCAAAGTGAACAACTAAAGAAATAAAGCAGCTTTTCTCATCTCTGCTTAAAGAAAATGTGCTGCTAGAACATTAGAACACTCAGGTTTAAACTCCAGTTACTGGTTAACCACCAGAGGTGAATAACATCCCTGCTAGAAATTCCTGGCATGGTGATCAGCAAACAAGGAGACCTGGGAACAAAAATCTCCTTCTTTTGCACATCATAGCTACATGATCTTGACTGTCAATCTCTCAGAGGCTTACTGTCTGGGTCTGCCAAATTAACTCCCACCCTGCCATACAGTGCAATAAAGATTAAATGGGATATTGTGTTATTATAAGGATTACATGAGTTAAAGTTGTAAAAAAGTCACTCACAATGTCATACACTGAGTAGATACTTAATAAGTAATAACTACCATTTTCATTATTTTTATTATCATGCCAGTTGACCCAATCTTTCCTCTCAGGATCAATACATTTTAAATCACTGAAACTATTTCCAGTGATCAGAGACATCATGATTTTCCTGTTATATCAGTCTACTGGATCCCCAAAGTAGGAAGCAGCTCCTCCGGTTCTGTTATTATCTGTCTTAGGCTGTTCAGGCTGCTATAACAAAATATCACAGACTGGTGCCTTAAGCAACAGACATTCCCTGTCCTAGAGGCTAAGTCCTGAGGTCCAGGTGCTAGCATGGTCGGATTCCTGTGAGACCTCTTTTCCTAGCATGCCAACAGCTGCCTTCTCACTGTCCTCACCTGGCAGACAGAGAGAGAAAGCTCTAGTCTCTTCCTCTTCTTGTAAGGACACTAATTTCATCAAGGGGGCTCCATCCTCACAACCTCATCTAATCCTAATTACCTTCCTCCACCTCCAAATGCCATCATTTCAGGGATTAAGGCTTCAATGTATAATTTTGGGGTAATATAAACATTCAATACATATAACTCTTATACCTTTTAAAATTCCAAATACCAGTTTACTTTGTAGATTTCATTTCAAATTTAGAAAATAAAAACATTTTAAACACTTCTTTTACTGGAAAGGCTAACATCATTTCAAGATATTTTTCTCTTGTGTTTTCCTATATATATATATAATGTGTATATACAGACATATGCATTATACTGAATATGCAGTGTTTTCTTTCACTTAGCATTTGCATTAATATACTTAGAGACTAGACTTTTTTTAGGAAATAGAGGAAATTTAGGGGTTTTAATCATGCATACATCACAGCATGTATTATAGTACTTACTACCTCTCTATTGTTGGATATTCTATGGTTTGCTCTGCTATCATTCCTATAAACAATGTTATAATGTGCTGAAAGATTTATAAATAAGGATCCTCACCTTTGAGAATATTTCCCTATATCAGTAAATAATCTTTCACAGTACACATTTTAACAACTGCATTATACTTAATTATGTCTTCCATTTCCTTAACTAACTGTCTGTTACTGGACAAGAGATTATATCTACCATTTTGCTCTGAGAAATAACCGTGAACAAACTTCCTTGAAAAAAATGGCCTATGCACATCTCTGACCTGTTATTTCAAATAAACCCCCAGAAGTGGAACTGCTGGATCAAAGGCTTCATAACTGTGTAAGATTCTGATACATACTGCCAAGTTGTACGCTCAGGAAAAGCATATTATCTCAATACTTGCTAGAAGGCTATGAAAGTACTCACTTCTTCTCTGTCCCCTTACCAACAACATCATGGTTTGGGAAGAAAAAAATCTCTATTTTAATATGCAGAAAATATTTCATTTTTGTTAACTTTTCTCTTTTACAACAGCTAAAAATTTTAGTCTCATTGTAAACATCAATTGGCTGAATTCCTGAAAGAGTTTACAAAACATCATCTTGGTGGTGAAAAGTAACTTTGGTGCTTTATATTTTGATAACAAGCAATATGTAGAAAGGGTCAGAAAGGTATTATTATCCCTAGCTCTATTTTGGTAAAAGAGGAAGTTGATGTTCAGGAAGTCTGAAGCGATTTTCCCAAGGTCAATAAAAGATCATGACTCCTACTTATTCATCACAGGCCCTGAAGTTGTTAGGTAAACATGGAGTGGGTAAGGAATCTAAACTTTTACAGGTGCAAATAAAAAGGTAACATATGATATAACTCATTGATGGTGTTGGCCCAGCCCTCTCCTCTCCTTTTGCCTTTCCCCTCTAAACATCATCATGGCAATAAAAAAATAAAAGCAAAGGGAGGAGGCAAGTGAGACAGCTGGGCTTGGGAGGTCTCCCAAGCATAACTAGAACATATTTTATTCGCTTCAGCATTTGGCTCCATAACAGTACTTGGGATGACAGTCTGTGAGGTGCCTCGGGGCCAGTCACATGGCTTCCCGACCGATGTCCTATCTAGGTTGCTCAAGCCTCCCTGGTCCCAGCATGTCTCCACTTGGCCTTTTGCATGGAGATCCAAAAAGAAATGGGCCACTCAAGGGACAGTAGCTTTCTCCCACATCACACAGGTCTGCTCATGTCTTAATGTTCGTTTCTGTGTTTTTAAGGAAGATGCAAATGCACTAATTCTTTTCAGGCAGTCACATTTTATGTCTTTTCCAAAATAATTCATTTACTTCCCTCACATCAAAAATTCAAAGCTGACCTCTGTGGTAAATAATTCAGCATTCTTTTAAGTGACTTAGTCTTAAATAACTGCTTATTTAATTCCAGAAGATAGATGAGAGAGGGATTTTTATGTATGTAGCATATATATCATATATAATATGTATGTGTGTATATATAATGTATGACATATTTAATATACACACACATATATGTGCTATACCTACACACACAGACACACAACACATACTTTGAAATTTGATAGGAAAGGCTTACAGGATTTCAGAGACGCAGAGCTTGAGCAACAGGGTGGATGAAGGTTCCATTTGCTAAAATGGGTAAAAAGTGGAGGGAAAGGTAGGTCAAGTGAGACACAGTAAGTAAAGAGCCAAACTAATACTATAGAAAATAAAACCAAACATTCACATTCTGGAGAATTCCCTGGTGGTCCAGTGGTTGGCATTCCAAGCTATCACTGCTGGGGCCTCAGGTTCAATCCCTGGTCGGGGAACTAACATCCCACAAGCTGAGGATCACTTTCCTGAGTTGAAGAAAAAGCTGAGCATATACCAGGCAAAACCAGTGAAAAGAGACCCATATTTGGATAAATATGGTGTGTATCTGTATAAGCAAAATTCCACAGGAATTCAGTCTACAAAAGAAGAGGTCAGTTATTATACAACCATCAGGTTGGTCTTCCCTGAGGACATATGGGTTTTTTCCTTCTGATATTTAGTACTACAGAATTTTTCTAGGAAAAACTATAACCATAAGGGTCCAAAAGTTGTGGAATAAAAGGAATAGCAACCATTGTTACCATCCTTGAAAACTATGTTGTTTAGCCTAGAGAAGCAATATAGAGTAATGGAAAAACTGTCAAACTAGATGCCGTAAGATCTATAGTATTATGGACATAGGAAATCTCTTAGCTTCCTTAAGCCTTGGCTCCTTCCTAGATAATATCAATATAATTTTTAGTATTTTCTCATAGCTTTGTATGAAGGATAAAACTTGATGGTATACACTTACTTAGAATTACAAATTCACAGGCAGAATCAGCCTAATGGTTTTCACTTCCCTTCTCAGGAGGGTTTTGTCATTGAGACAGCATGACCCATGGAGACATAATAATTCCCTTTCTTCTTCCTTTTCTCAGTGTGGCAAAAACACAGGTATAAGCATCTCTCTTTGGCAAGGGGAGTAACAACTCTTTTGACAATCTAGGTGCCCCAATTTGGTCCCATCTTCTTTAATGAATCACCCTTTCTCTACAGAGTGAAGCTGATGGATCTTCATTTACATTACTGATAACCTGCTTTACCCTCCATCATCTATTCTGTATTAGGGTCCTAGTTCATGCCTGCTCTAATATCTTCATTAAATGGAGATAACTTAGCATTGAAGAAGAGGGCAATGTTAATCTTAAATTCCACCTCAATGGCTTAGTGAGTTAAGAATCTGCCTGCAATGCAGGAGATGCAGGATATGTGGGTCAGGAAGATCCCCTGGAGGAGATGGCAACCCATTCCAATGTTCTTGCCTGGAGAATCCCATGGACAGAGGAACCTGGTGGGCTACAGTCCGTAGGGTTGCAATGAGTCGGACACATCTGAGCATGCAGGCACATACATAACAACCACCTTTTCTATTTTTTCCCTCAAGGGAAAAATTGATGCCACCATCAATGAAATTCTATAATTCAAAATTTCTAAACTGTTTTAAATAAGACGATTGATGTTCAAATCATATTCTTTAATTTCTGTACTTCACAATTTGGTTCTGTTCTCTTTGTGATTTTAGGTATGTTTGATTGTATCCTAGAATCCATTTTAATTCCCTTGGTGGTTAAAGATATAGCAATATGATATCTAATAGGAGCTTATAATAATATGAGAAAATGTTTATGGTAAACTGAAATTTAAAAAGTCAAGATATAATAATGCTTTTTATATAAGATCTCAACTAGAAAAAATATAGATAGAGATGAATGGAAAACTATGTTCAAAAGTTGGCGGTGATTATGACTTGGTGATGGATTGTAGTTTAAATGTATACAAAGATAAAAGAAATCAATACTAATTATAATTCCCACAATAACCAGTAAGGAGATCAACCAGTCAATCCTAAAGGAAGTCACTCCTGAATATTCATTGGAAGGACTGATGCTGAAACTAAAGCTCCAATACTTTGGCTGCTTGATGTGAACAGCCTGATGCTGAGAAAGGCTGAGACAGAAGGAAAAGGGGGCAACAGAGGATAAGATGGTTGGAAGGCATCACTGACTCAATGGACATGAGTCTAAGCAAACTCTGGGAGATATTGAAGGACAGGGAAGCCTGGCATGCTGCAGTCCAAGAGTTGGACACGACTGAGGGACTGAACAACAACAACCAGGCATTATTTTCATAAGTTAAAAAAAATTAAGACATACTTCAGTAAGTAAATATTTAGGAATCCATTTCATAAAAAGTAGAGTTGTTCTAAAAGTTAAGAACTTATTTAAGGTTTTATTTTATTAATTTTATTAGAATTAAAGAGGCTTATTATATAATCATTACATATCAAATATATCAAATATATCAATATAACTGTAAAAATAAGTGACACAAAAATGTCATACTTACAAGGAAAAGTCACTGAATCAGCAATTATAGCAGAAGAGTTTTAACAAACATCTCTCAGAAAGTGACAGATCTATCAGGCAAAAAATTAATACAGTCATAGAAGATTGTAACCACATAATTAACAAGCTTGATCTAATTGAACTGAATACAGCCCTACACTCAATGATTAGAGAATACATATTCCTCTCAAGCACATGCAGGATGTTAAGGAAATCTGATCACAAACTAGCTATAAAGCAACTCTCAAAAATTCCAAAGAAATGCTTTAAAAAAGAAAACAAGCTCCTTTCAAAATCCCAAGATCCAACCAAAAAATGGTAAAAAAAAAAAGGAAGAGAGAGGGAGAGAGACTTGTGTGTTTGGAAATTGAAATAGCAATTTAAATAATTCACAGATCCCAAAAAAATTTAACAGTATTTAAAATATGTTGTATAGAGTAAGCATGATATGTACTTAAAAGGTGAATACTTTAAAAAATAGTCACCATATTAACTTTGTATTTCATTTATCTGGATAATTGAAAATTGATTGTGTTAGCAGACAGCAGTGAGTGGTCTCTTTCACCCATGTTAGAATTCCTACCTTTTATTCCTCCAAATACCAAAGAAGACCCTGTGATAAAGATTCTGTAGAAAATATCACGTGGAATGTCTGAAGATGAAGAGACATAGTGGAGATAATTGATGGAGAAATCAAAAGATTTCCAATGCAGGGATGAGACAGGAGCAAGAGGAGGAATGGGAAGCAAGACCAATGAATTAGTCTTAGTAGGAAAGACTCTAAGATGGGAGAGAAGTTAAAAAAAATATATATATATAGATAGATAGATAGATAGATAGATAGATATGGAAAGAAGGCAGAATGGACCTAAAAAGTTATATAAAAAGGATAATAACCAAACTTTGGTTAAATGGCAACCCTGAGTTCTAAAGTCATTTCTCACCACAATGTACTTGTAAAGTCTCATGCTTAGTCTCTTCAATTGTGTCCAACTCTTTGTGACTCCACAGACTGTAGCTCACCAGGCTCCTCTGTCCATGGGATTTTACAGGCGACAATACTGGACTGGGTTGCCATTTCCTTCTCCAGGGGATATTCCCCATCCAAGGATCTAACCTGTGTCTCTTAAGTCTCCTGCATTGCAGGCAGATTCTTTACCACTAGTGCCACCAGGGAAGCCCACTTGGTCTAGTTTCCATATATTTTTTGCTGCATTCTTTTTTGAAGCTTACAATATACAACCATTTTAAAAATGATTGTCCTAAACCGAGCCAAAGTTTAAACTCAGCACATTCCAATAATCCCCCTCTTGTCTGCCTCCACTGTCAAGCACCTCTTCTCTTTCTTGATATACTCTTTATCCAAATCAGTTCTTGTCATTTCCTTCACTGTCCTCATTTTCTATAAATCGCTGATTGTATGCACATTTGTAATTCCCACACTGCCAATGGTGACTTTCTAGCAGTAGTCCAACCCCATTCAACCACCTAAATTATCTCTACCAAGGCCAGCAACCCAAAGATGCTTGCTCAGGGAGAACAATTCCCACCCCAGTCACATGAGGGAGCATCAGCAATGATCTTAGAAGGCACAAAAGTGTGGAACAGATGTGAAATTCACCAAAAGCAATCTTGGACTTCTTTCTTTGGAAATAAATGGCACACCCTCCAATGGAACACTTTGCAAGCTCTCCAGTGACAGTGCTTATCAGTTCTAAGTCAGGCATTATTCCAAGCATTTCAAATGTATTAAATCATTCTCTACAAAACCTGCATGAGATTGTCATTATTATTATCCTCATTCTACAGATGAAGAAACAGGGGCACAGATTTACAATATAAATGGAGCATATAAACAAATTATTCTGGAGTTAAAATAAAGGATTGGTTGTTTACCTATAATTGCTTTATAAAATCCTCTGACCTGAATCAGGGATCATGAACCTTTCCCTACAAAAGACCTGATCGTAAATATTTCTAGCATGGGGGGTCATATAATCTTAGTTGCAACCACCCAACTCATCCATAGTATATGCATGAAAGGAGCCACATACAATGGCTATACTCCAAACTTTCTTAATGGACAATGAAATCTAAATTTCATATATCACAGGACATCATTCTTCTTTATATGTTTTTTTAATAATTAAAAAAAATAAAAGAAGTATTGTTAGATTATAAGAATCATTCTCCCTAATCAAGGAGCATCTTTAAGCCATATAAAAACAGGAAGCAAGCTGGATTTGACCCGTTGGATGGACTTTGTTAACCTCTGGTCTAAATCAGTAACATATATCTGATAACAAATCCACCACCCCAACATCACAAGGATACATTAGTTCTCAAGTGCAAACTGTAACATTAAAAAAAAAGGATGAAAGGAAGGCCAACAGGAATACAGGAAGAAAAAGAAAGAAGATAGGAGGAGGGAGACAGAAGAAGGAAAGAGGGAGGAGGGATTCATTTTAATCTAGCTATTATATTTCTAAGAATGCATTTAAGTAATCATGAATGTGTGCAAGAATTATTTCTTCCCTAGGATGTTCATACCTACATGATTTATAACTACAAATAGACAAACAAAATCCAGGTAAATAGCATGATGCAACAAGTTAAATAAATACAGTAAACCAATGGAATACTACATTGAATGCCATATTGTCAAAAAGTTTCCATGGCATCTGATCATGATCATAAGACAATAAAGGAAAAACAATGGAAATATGTAACAATGATCTGATTTTTACTAAAAAGGATACAGAAATAAAAATGACTGAATAATATGTATGAAAATGTTAACAATGGATATCTCTAGCTGGTGAGTTACACAAGATTTTTTTCTTTGTTTTACAATATTCTTTGTTTTTAATATTTTTTTACAATGAATATGTGTTATTTTCATAATCAAGAAAAAGAACTTAATCTTTTACCTGCATCTATCCCAGTGAGGTAGTTCTATAAGACTTCTGAAGGGTTTCTAAATGTTTCTACTGGTTTTAAACATGTTGGGCTTAGTATCACGAAGAAAAAACATTTTGTCTTCCCTGATGGGCTGGCTCTTCTGTCCACGATATCAGTGAACCCACAGAAAACCATCATACACCCATACCACTAAGAAGTACGAAAGCAGTACTCAGTGAAATTCACACTTACTGCCCCCAACATCATTTGAACCAGAAATTTCTCTGGAAGCCATTTTATAAACACTATTGCAAAGTTAATAATTTGAATATTACATTCACTTCCTATGCTTATGGGGATATTTTCAGGTCACAGAATATCCAAAAATTGGATGGGAAAAGGGCAGACTGACCCCCTCAAAAGCTTTCCCAAATTAACTAAAGATACATTCCCAGTCAACTTCATTGATACTTCTCAC
Organism: Bos javanicus; assembly: GCF_032452875.1. Classification (NCBI taxonomy): domain Eukaryota; kingdom Metazoa; phylum Chordata; class Mammalia; order Artiodactyla; family Bovidae; genus Bos; species Bos javanicus. The sequence goes on from NC_083897.1 coordinate 22,564,963, forward strand.
AAGGAAACCAACAATACTGAATTACCTGCTTTACAGCCTCCCTGAAATAAGGCAGGGGCACAAACAAATGAACAAAATGTATTAAAAGAAAGCAGAAGATAAGAGTATTAAGGAATGAATAGTGTCCTTAAGATATCACTCGTCAAAGATGAATCTGCATTGAAGCAAACTGTTAGACAGGTAAGACATATTGACAAAGTACTAAGCTCTCAAGTTTGGGGTCCTTATCTAACCTCAAACTTTGGACACCAGGACCTCTCACTCATGACTCATTTCTCTACAACTCAAAGGGCTGAAAGAAGTTCCATAAAGCTTCTCATTGGCTTCAGGCACCAACCTGAGGCCAGCGCCAATCTCAATGGCTCTTCCATCCCATACACATCATTTGCAGTCTCATTCTCACCTCACTGTGGTGCTTCTCTCTGCTTCAAGCTTCCAATGCTGCTCTTATCCATCATTGTGTGTTCTGATTCCATGAAAAGAGAAATCGGGTTATTTGCTGAAGCTTGACAGAATGCTCCTCCAGCTCCTACTTTTATTGAACCCTAACTATCTTCTGATGACATTGTCTTCCCAACAGACTTTCGAGTGAAGACTGGTTACTCTTCATATTTCACAAAGTGGGAATAATGGAGATCTGAACCTGTTATTTAGTAACCCAACACCATGCTCATTATTCTCGAATTCTCATATAAAAACCTCTGGTCTCTTAAATGCTTGCCTCTTAGCTATCTACCACTTTATGCCTCCTAATAACTTTCCCCATTCATGACCTATTCAAGATGATTTTAGTTCACGGTGTACTGCCTCCTCCACTACCGTTAAGTCCTGACATGATCCTTTAGAGATCTGCATTGCCTTTGCATCCACAGACTTATCTCTTCACTTCCATCCTTACCCAGCCTGGATCTGACGGCTAAAAATTGAAGCTACTTGCCCTCCAGCCCCCACAGATTCTTTCCCTCATAGTCCTTCTGCCACCATTCCAAATTCCAAACCCTAACCCAATATTACAATCTACCCTTGCTGATTCACTAAGCAAGAGAAACTCATGCAAACTGGGCAGTTTGGCAACATTACAAACTCATGATCTCCAACCTTTGCTGGATTTTCAGCAACACCCCCTTTATACTTTTATTCAGTCCATACTCTATCTTCCCCAACGACCATGTTAAGCCTTCACTACCTTGCTTCAAAAGCTCCTGCTACCTTCCAATCTCAGTCTCTGGCTTGCCCCCTGCTTCACTAACACAGCTGAGGTTTTTGGCTATAATCTTCACTTTTTCCAGCTCCAACATAAACATTCACAAATCACATCCTTCCTCATTTTTTTCCCTCAAAAATGAGAACTGGTGGGAATTTCCTTCCGGTTCAGTGGTTAGGACTCGGTGCTTTCATTGCCAACGGCCTGGGTTTGATCCCCAGGCAGGGAACTAAAACCTCGTGTGCCACATGACTCATCCAAAAAAACCACAAAGACTGTAAGGGCCATCATCCAGTTTAAGGCCAATCCTTCCCCTGGGTCTTGCTCCATACCCTCTCCTGTCATCTCTCAGACACTGGTATTCAAGTTTCATCCTATATCTAAACCATTCTCTCCATGACCTTTTCCTTTCATACTCCAGTTATGTTGGAGTCTTTTCATAGCTTACAATTTTCAAAAGTACCCTTCTGTTAGGATGTGTCCCCAAGAAACTAGTCCCTTCACCCCTTCCTGCCCCATCAAAACCACTAGAAGTCCCGAACTATTCATGATATTCTTTTCCTTCATTTTCTACGGATCCCTCATTCATTTGCATCTTGCTCTTCCAACTTCATAGAAGGGGCCCTTGGGAAGGTCAGCACTAACCTCCAAAAGCAAAATCCTTGGGCTCTTTGCAAGCTTTCTCTTTCTAGATCTCCTGTACACTAACACAGTGTTGAAACATTTGCTCCATCTTTGTGCAAGTTTGTAATACTGGATTAGGGTTTGAAATTTGGAGTGGTGGCAGAAAGACCATGGTGGAAACACTTCCTCCTCCTTTGGTGTCCATGACAATGGATTCTAGTTCTGCCTGCACCTATCTGACTCATGGCCTCCTTGTAATGTCTGCCGTGGGATTCAGGACTGGACCCAACACGTGTAGACTAGATGGGACTCATTGTATTTCAATGCCCACCACCACAACTTCCCAGCCCTCACACCACTTCACCAGTGGTATGTCCTTGTTATAACAGTCAATGCCAAATGTAAAATTTTAGCGATGAGATATATCTTTTGAAAGAGGATGGCTTTATCATCTTTATCTCACATTACACAATATTATATATAAAAACATTAGTATATTTCCCCCTAAAGTGAGGAGAGCCATAGCATGGGTTAGCACAAAAGGTCCTGGTTTAATCATTTAAAAATGAGAATACTAATATTACCCTCAAAATGTAATGAGGATTAAATGAGATAAAGGGGCAGGAGAGACCAGAACCATATCCAGTACACAGCAAGTGGCATGATAGATGTTTGCTGAATCCACATCTAGAGTCAGTGAGTGACCTTGGGCAGTAAACAATTGATTGGTTGCAAAAACACAAAGTTAGTAAAGGCAAGTAAAGCATCAATCCAACAAATTGTCTGGGGTACTCGGATCAAGTCCAGGGATTATGATCCCCTAGCCTATGTAACCAAGTATGCATGTGCTGACACGGCAGGCCACCATCTCTGGTGGGAGGCCCAGTGGGCTTCCAGTCTTCTCTCCATGATTCCTGTCAGCACCATGATGAGAACCAGTAGCAGCAGAAAGCTGGGAGAGCTGGAGTCTGAGCTGCCCTGGATGGCAGGCAAGGCAGGCACGGAACACATTTGCTGCTGCTCCAACCAGTATGCTGTCAACATTCTCCTCCCCCTGCTATGACCCGGCATACCTTGGCCCACCCATTTCAAAAGCTGCCAAACACCAGCATCAAGAAAACCAGTGGCAGATGGACTGGAATTTGATTTTTGCAAGCAGTCATTCTGGCATTATGCAGTCAGTCTTTGAGTGCTCTGCCCCCCTCCCCCCAGATTAATGAGGTCACCATGGGAGTTTGTGAATAGACACAGGAGGTGAAACTGCCACATTTCTTTAGCTCCTCTTTTTTGGCTGTCAAGTGAAATTACCCAGTGTGGCTTTAGCAGTGCCCAAGGCAATCACGAATTTAGCACACATTACACATATCCATTGCATCTCTTCTACCATGCCCCTTATTCAAAGTGGCATTTGATTGTATTGGGAAAATATTTGTTCTTACGTAAGTTTCCTTAGACCTTATAAAATGTACTGACACCATAATCTAACCAATACAGAAATTTTTACAAGACACTGATCTTTCTTAATTCGAGAGTGGCATTAATATATAACACTTCCCTGTAATAGGATAGAACTTTTTCTTTTACATTTTCCTAAAAATATGTTTAAAAACTTCCCTACATACTAAACACACAGTGTGATGTAGGAAACTTTCAGTGCAAAGGAATATAGTGTGTCACATGTATTATCTTTCTTGAGTCCTAAAGAGTCATTTGTAAGTGTCTCAAGCTCTTCATCTGCCTAAATATAATTTCACTCACACTTTGTGGTTGCTGCATGGATTCAGTTTACAATCCAAAGGAACACACTGATGATGACAGTTAAAACACAGGATGCCAATTAACATCTGTGCTTCTTTTGTTCAAAATATGAACAGGTTTATTTCAAGTCAAGTTTTCACTCAATACTGACAGCCATAAACAGAGATACATCTTTAAACATGCTAAACAAAAGGCCAAGGGCCTTTTGTACCCTTTCTTTAATGTCACTGTAAATAAAGAGGCGTAAGAATGCAGACAGACAAGGAGTGAAAGGACAATGCAGGACACAGAGAGGAAAAACTCGGAAATCAACATGGAAATCTATTCTTCCAGGCCAGTTATTTCTTCTTCAGTTTTTGAAACAACATCAGAAACTGTCATCACACAGTACATGCAGATACATTTATTCGGCAAATTGACTTGTTTCTACATGCTTTCGAAAGAATGGATGAAAGGCAGATGATAACCATCATAGAGAACCCCTCCACCCAGAGGTCATGGGTCCTGCCAATTTTATTTGACTAGGGTGAGTGAGTTAATACACATATTGCCAATCAAAGACATCATGCAGAACTGAGATCACAATGTATACAGAGCTATTTTGACCTGCATTATCCTATAGATTCCACATTATTAAACAGTTTTATAAATGTAATTTTAATATTATATATAAAATTCCATCATATGGATATACCAAGATAAAAATAAGATTTAAAAAAAATAATAGTACTCAATTTACTTTTGATTGGCTAGAGAGATTGGAAGCCTGGCAGTGGTTAAAGCAGTCATATAACTAAATATAGTAATCCTTGAATTTTTTTTGTTTGCAATTCTACAGAATGCCTTGGGAATCCCTGACTTTGAGGCAAAAGAGCAATCAGACATCTGTGCTATGAAAAAGACAAAGATAGAATGATGATGGCCCAAATCTCATGCCATTCCACCTCTTGCTACAGGTCCTGAGAAAGTCCATGCTATATTTAGGTTAAGACTGAAGTGTGTATGTGTTTGCATGTGTGTATGCTTCAAGGAGGAGGGGGGTGATCATAGAGTACTTTGACCAAAGAAGTTCTGTTTTAACCTGTTTTATATACATCAGGCAATTAGAAGGCATTTTTTGAGAAAAAGAAGGTTCTGCTGCCAAACACATAAGCACGCGCGCACGCGCACACATACACACAAATTTGGAAAGCACTGGTGTAGGAGGAAAAAACAAGTATTGGAGCCTGTGGACTGGGTGCGTATCCTAGTTCAATCATGTTAGCAGTTCAATTCAGTTCATTTGCTCAGTCGTGTCTGACTCTTTGCGACCCCATGAACTGCAGCACTCCAGGCCTCCCTGTCCATCACCAACTCCCGGAGTTTACTCAAACTCATGTCCATTGAGTTGGTGATGCCATCCAACCATCTCATCCTCTGTCATCCCCTTCTCCTCCTGCCCTCAATCGTTTCCAGCATCAGGGTCTTTTCAAATGAGTCAGCTCTTTGCATCAGATGGCCAAAGTATTGGAGATTCAGCTTCAACATCAGTCCTTCCAATGAACACCCAGGACTGATCTCCTTTAAGATGGACTGATTGGATCTCCTTGTAGTCCAAGGGACTCTCAAGAGTCTTCTCCAACACCACAGCTCAAAAGCATCAATTCTTTGGAGCTCAGTTTTCTTTATTGCCCAACTCTCACATCCATACCTGACTACTGGAAAAACCATAGCTTTGACTAGATGGACCTTTGTTGACAAAGTATCTCTGCTTTTTAATATGCTGTCTAGGTTGGTCATAGCTTTCCTTCCAAGGAGTAAGCGTCTTTTAATTTCATGGCTGCAGTCACCATCTGCAGTGATTTTGGAGCCTAAAAAAATAAAGTCTGACACTGTTTCCCCATCTATTTGCCATGAAGTGACGGGACTAGATGCCATGATCTTAGTTTTCTGAATGTTGAGCTTTAAGCCAACTTTTTCATTATTCTCTTTCACTTTCATCAAGAGGCTCTTTACTTCTTCTTCAATTTCTGTCATAAGGGTGGTGTCATCTGCATATCTGAGGTTATTGATATTTCTCCTGGAAATCTTGATTCCAGCTTATATTTCATCCAGCCCATCGTTTCTCATGATGTACTCTGCATATAAGTTAAATAAGCAGGGTGACAATATACAGCCTTGACGTACTCCTTTTCCTATTTGAAACCAGTCTGTTGTTTCATGTCCAGTTCTAACTGTTGCTTCCTGACCTGCATACAGATTTCTCAAGAGTCAGGTCAGGTGGTCTGGTAATCCCATCTCTTTCAGAATTTTCCACAATTTGTTGTGATCCACACAGTCAACGGTTTTGACATCGTCAATAAAGCAGAAAGAGATGTTTTTCTGGAACTCTCTTTCTTTTTCAATGATCCAGCAGATGTTGTCAATTTCATCTCTGGTTCCTCTGCCTTTTCTAAAACCAGCTTGAACATCTGGAAGTTCACAGTTCACGTACCGTTGAAGCCTGGCTTGGAGAATTTTGAGCATTACTTTACTAGCGTGTGAGATGAGTGCAATTGTGCGGTAGTTTGAGCATTCTTTGCCACTGCCTTTCTTAGGCATTGGAATAAAAACTGACCTTTTTGAGTCCTGTGGCCACTGCTGAGTTTTCCAAATATGCTGGCATATTGAGTGCAGCACTTTCACAGCATCATCTTTTAGGATTTGAAATAGCTCAACTGGAATTCCATCACCTCCACTAGCTTTGTTTGTAGTGTTAGTAGTTATATGACTTTAATTAAATTATCCTTTCTTTCCAAATCAGCAATTTCCTGATCTGTAAACTAGAGACAAAATATACACCTCATAGGATAATACACATTAGCTGAGGCAGAATTTACCTGCTTAGTGGTCCACAGAAAAAATTACATTAGAAGGAAATCATCATGAAGTCAGGTTGCCAGATTCAGTCTACATATAATACTGCACATAATCTTAAATACCATCAACCAATTAGCTCAATTAGACAAGGGTTGGCAAAGGATTGGCAAAGGGTTATGGAAACTTTTTCTGTAAAGGTCAGATAGTAAATATTTCTGGCTTTGCACACCATACCATCTGTCACAACTATTCAACTCTTCCATCCTAGTGAAAAACCAGCAAAAGAGTATATATAAATAAATGGGCAAGTTTCGATACAACTTTACTTACAAAAATACTTAGTGGTATCCCTGTGGGCTCTACTCTACCAACTCTAGTTTTGAAGAGTGCATAAGGTCATCCTGGAAAGAAATTGGGGAAACAATTGCACAAAATCCTCTATAGAGCTTGTCTTACAAATAAGAAAGAAGGGATGAACTTGAATACCAAGGAGTCCAGTGAGAGAGATATAAGTTGTATTCTTGCCCTAGTGGTCTTAACCCAATGACAAGTGACTTTCTAGATGAGGGTTAAGGCTCATCAACTTGAGTCAATGGAAACCAACATGGACCCTCTTACTAGGAAGCCACAGGTCCTGCAATAATGGTACTAGATTCTCCAACTACTAGACAATCTGATTAGATACTCTGCTGGCAGCTTCACATATTCAATGTAAATGTCCATCAATAGAAGAATGAATGAAGATGTGGTACATATGTACAATGGAGTATCACTCAGCTATCAATAATAATGAAATAATGCCATTTGCAGAGATGAGGATGGACCTAGAGACTGTCATACAGAGTGAAGTAAGTCAGAAAGAGAAAAATAAATATTGTATAACATTACTAATATGTGGAATCCAGAAAAATGGTACAAATGAACTTATTGTCAAAACAAAAATAAGAGTTACAAATGTAGAGAAAAAGCTTATGGTTACCAAGCAGGGGAGGGGTAGGATGAATTGGGAAATTGAGATTGACATATATACACTACTGTGTATAGAATAGATAGCTAATGAGAACCCACTGTAGAGTTCAGGGAACTCTATTCAATGCTCTGTAGTAACCTAAATGGGAAGGAAATCCAAAAAAGAGGGGATATATATATACACCTATAACTGATTCACTTTGCTGTGCAGCAGAAACTAACCCAACGTTATAAAGCAACTATACTCCAATAAAAGTTAAAAAATAAAGATGCAAACTAGTGTCTCCAAACAATTTATTAATCTCATAGTTCTGTAGATTGATTTGGCTAAGTGAACAGTTCTTACTTGGGGTCTCTCTGGCAGCTACAGTCAGATTAAGGTTGATGTCCTTCAAAGTTTCACCTGGGCTGGATGTCCAAGAAGGCTTTTTCATTAACAGGTCGGGCACCCTCAGCTGGGATGGTAGGAACAACTGGTGGCTGGTCAGACGTTTCTCTCTTCATGTGGACTCTGAACATCTAAGCTTTCTCTAGCATGAATTTCTTACCTGGAATGTGGCTTCTAGCAGGATGAGCATTCCAAGAGATTCAGACCAATGTTGCTCCAAAGTTTCTTATGATCTAGTCTACAGGGTCATCAGTGTCACTCCCACCACATTCTAATGGGCAAAGGCCAGCCCTGGTTCAAACAGAGGCCCTACATACAAGGAAGTATTGTTCATTTGGATGCTATCTTTGGAAACCAGCTGATAGAAGCATGTCAAAAAGTATCCATTTGGAAGAGCAAGTTTTTGGAACAGTGCTCGGCTGACTTCTTTAAAGGTCTAAAGCCAAACTAGATCACAAACTCTAAGCTTTCACTATCTCCTCATAAATGTGTGTTTCTCGAGATCATCTAGCTACAGAGCATGTGTCAGGAGTTTTGGTTAAAGCCTCCTCACCTCACTAAGGGACACACAGAGCCACTTTATAATAAAGATGTAAAAATCTCTTCAAAGAAGCTGAAGGTAGTTTAAAGACATTTTGTAAAGCTGCTGACCTTTGAGGTGAAAAGCAATCCTTGCTCAAGATTCTAGTCACAAAGCCTGCTTGAGGGTAAATCCAAAGCAAGAAGATAACAGTTACTGGATTATTCAACAAAAATAGTGGAAAAGATAAACCAGAATCACAAGGGACCTGACAGAACACCCAACCCAACACACAGGGCAGGTGTCCTTTCCGCAGTAAGGTTTAGGGAGCTGACCTTCTGACCAACTACTCTATACCATGAAAAATAATCTGCATGCATTATTTCTCACAACTGCTCACTACAACCCCATGAGGTCATTATAAAGTAGGCAGTAGCATTATTCCTATTTTACAGATAAGTAAATTGAGGCTCAGATCAATTGAGTGATTTGCCCAAGGAAATACATAGGAATTGGCAACAAAAGGATCTAAAGCCAAATCTGCCTGATGCCAAGTCTGATGCTTTCTTCCACTATGCCACTCCACCCCTCTGGCCAGCCAGCATCTCTACTTGTGAAATAATGAAGCAACCATTCTCTCCGGAAATGGCTCTTTCCAATACTTGGATACTTCTCCAGAGTTTACCTCAAGGGTCTTGGAAGCAGAATTTGAAACCAAGTATAGTTTTGAACTGGCTTCTCAGGTGGTGCTAGTGGTAAAGAACCCGCCTGCCAATTCAGGAGATATAAGAGATGTGGGTTCGATTCCTGGGTTGGGAAGATCCCCTGAAAGAGGAAATGGCAACTCACTACAGCATTCTTGCCTGGAGAATCCCATGGACAGAGGAGCCTGGAGGGCTATGGTTCAACTCGCAAAGAGTCAGACACAACTAAAGCAACTTAGCATGCATGCATGCATAGTCCTGAATGTGGGCTCTCAGAGCCCACTTCTTGCTACACTTCCCTGTAACCCTAGGTCTCTGGGTTGTATCCAACTACCAAATGAGCTTCTTATGTGTTCCCAGATAGGTGACACCTGAAGTTGTTAGGAACTGCCAGTGAATGCATAAGAGATAGTCCAAGAAGGAAAGAGAAGAACCCTCAGAGCCACAAAGGAGGACTTGGCTTGGTTGCCAGGAAGCACAGGTAGGAAGGAAGGCACCAGTCAAGCTAGCAAGGAGCCTAAGGAGTTTGGATACATGGACAGCAGCAGGTGGGAGCTTCTGTCTGCACTTTGCGGCTCACTGCTGCGTACTCTGCTGGGGTCTGAATGACGGAGGAGTCATGACTACTGGGATGGATGGATCTTTCTTTACTCGTTTCTCTGCCACCTTTCTGCCTCCACTCAATAACCTTGCAGTCTCAGGAGGCAGATTGCACACATTTCAAAGGAACAGAGGAGAACTTCAATGGGCTTTTTGTTCTTTTTTTGAATTTTGTGGTGCCAAGGAAGAATCGGCCTTATTTGTTAGCTCTCCTTTCCCCGCCTGGTGAAATAATTAGAAGGCCATAGTCAGAGTATCTGATTATGCTCAAAAAGAAATGTGGTTGATATTCAAGGGCTAATTTGGAGAGATTTGTGGGTCTCCGTTTTCCCCTCAGCTCTGTAGGAAAACTTCCAGTTTGCATATGGATTACATCAAAGCAGAGCAAAATTGGAGTTTCTGACAGCTACTGCTTTATTAAACAAATCAATTTTATTTGGAAATGTAAGTTACATGATATTCCTTTTTCTGTATCTTTTTTGAGGCAGGGTACTGTGTAAATAAATATTAATAGTAACAATAAAAATGCTTAAATTCATGCACAAACTTTGATAAAGAAAAGCCAGAACATTCAAACTTATTCATCCCAATGGGGGCATATCTTTCTTGGACACTTGGATTTAACAAGCCTTTAGTAATCGCCTTCTAGGTGATTTTATCCAGAGGTCATGAGGCTTACATTACTTCATGAGGTCCCATTTTAGAAGAGAGGAAATCAAGGGTAAGAGTGATCAACCAAGTTGTCCAAAGTAACCATGTTAGGAAATAGAAAGGTGAGGAATTTTGGTTCCAAGTTCAAAGCACTTTCCAATACACACACCTGCTTTCTCATAGGGGAATAGATAAAATCTTATTGGCAAAAAAAAAAAAAAAAAAAAGCTAGGTAGGAAACTTCCTGCCAGGGGTTAAGACTCCATGCTTCCACTACAGAGGGTGTGGGTTCGATCCCTGATCAGGGAACAAACATTTCATATGTCATGAGGTGCAGTTAAAAAAAAAAAAAAAAAAGCAATAGAAATGCACAAGGCATTTCATGTCACCCACTCCTGTGCTTCTACTCTCAACTGTCATATTTCAGGCATGCTCCACTTCAGGACAAAATGACTGCAGCCCAGGCAAAGCTCCAGAAGCCCCTTTTGAGTTGCTGAAATAGGCAGTCATCTTGGAAACAGTTAAGCTCCCAACTGATATGACCTTTCCTTGCATAGAGCAAGTGCTAACTAAAAGTGAAAATCAGTTTCAGGAGAGCTGATTTCTCTCCCTTGTTGCAAGTCTTATTACCCCTCATAACTGTCTACAGAGCAGGGGCCAGGAATGTTCAGCTATAGAGTCCACACACTGCACGAACATCATCTTCTCTCCCTGAACAATCATGGCTGTCTCGCTCCAAACAAGACTCCTAGAAGCACCATCAACATTTACCAAGTGCCTTTCAAATATGGAAATACACACTTTATAATCACCATAGCAAATTCCACGTACTGAGTACTTACTCTATGCTAGCCACTGTGGTAAGTGCTAGAAATGCAGTGACAGACAGTGTCCTGGAGCCTATATTCTAGAAGGGGAGAAGGAAGTTAATGCTGTGATCACCCTTCAGGGGGAGAAATTGTCCAACAGAAAAAGTAATTACAACAGGAAACAGGTCTGGACCTCAGGGAGAATTTCTAATAAGAAGAAACATCTAAGTTGAAACATGCAAAGAATGAAGGGGAATTAGCTAGGTGAATGGGGGAAGGAGGAAGAGAATATGATCCTGACAGATGGAATAGAAAGTGTGAAGGATCAGAGGCAAGAGAATGCTCTAGAAACTGAAAGAAGTACATTATCACTAATGTTGGCAGGGCAGGTTAATGGTTTGAGAGCTAAAGAGGTAAACAGGGGCCCATTCTTAGAAGGCCTTGTAGGTCATGGTTTCTGGAGTACCCTGAGAAGGAATGAAAGCCAATGACTTATTGTTTACTCACCATAATGCATGGGTGGCAATTGTGGAATTTCAAGTGCCATTGAAGACTGGACTTATTCTTCATAAATATTTGTTTTGTTGATTTTTCTACTCCCTATATTTACTGTGCTTAAAGAAAAGCCCTCTGAGGAGAGACTGGGTTTCTGAAAAAAATAAATGTTTTTGTCATATTGTGCATGTGTAGCAGATGGAATTAAAAATATGTCTTAAATTTATTTGTTTCAATGTTTTAAAAGACTGCTAATGTTCCTCTTTTCAGTTAAAAAGTAAGAGATATAAGGGCATGATTTATAATAATATTACTAAGGACCATGTATTCTGTTGTATCTGCATGAAGAATGGCAAGTGCAGTGGCATTTGTGGTGTCTAATGTGTCAAAATATCCCACAGCAGTGAACAGACCCATTATAAACACAGTATGGCACTTGTCTGTCTTTCCATCATCTCTTACCTACCAATACATCTTCTGCCTCATTTCAAAGGTCATTCAAAACAGCCCCCCAAAATACATAATGGCAATGTGATTTATAAAAATAGGTAAAGAGACATGTGTACCCCAATGTTCATCACAGCACTGTTTACAAAAGCTAGGACATGGAAGCAACCTAGATGTCCATCGGCAGATGAATGGATAAGAAAGCTGTGGTACATATACACAATGGAGTATTACTCAGCCATTAAAAAGAATATATTTGAATCAGTTCTAATGAGGTGGATGAAACTGGAGCCTATTATACACAGTGAAGTAAGTCAGAAATAAAAACAGCATTACTGTATACTAACACATACGTATGGAATTTAGAAAGATGGTAACGATGACCCTATATACAAGACAGCAAAAGAGACACAGATGTAAAGAAGACTTTTGGACTCTGTGGGAGAAGGTGAGGGTGGGATGATTTGAGAGGATAGCATTGAAACATGCATATTGTCATATGTGAAACAGATCACCAGTCCAGGTTCCGTGCATGAGACAGGGTGCTCAGGGCCGGTGCACTGGGATGACCCAGAGGGATGGGATGGGGAGGGAGGTGGGAAGGGGGTTCAGGATGGGGAACACATGTACATCCATGGCTGATTCATGTCAATGTATAGCAAAAACCACTACAATATTGTAAAGTAATTAGCCTCCAATTAAAATAAATAAATTAATTTTAAAAATAGGTAAAGAAGTTAGGAGGAAGGGTAAATCAATACATCACTAACGTCAAGTCTAGACCATAAGTGTACTCACCACTGCATATCATAAAGTCCTATAGAGCTGATAGAAAATGTCCCAAACTGGATCTTGAGTTTTCCAGTCACCAAAAGCATAGAAGCAATTAGTTGTAATTGTGATCCTCAATCTTGGCTGCTCAAAGGAATCACTAGGAGGGAAGGTGACTTTTGAAAAATTATCCTTGCCTGAGAGTGGATATGCCTCACCAGGCATGAATATTTCTAATATGCAGCTATGGTTGTATTATTCAGTGGATCTGACCATTCAAATAACAAAATTCCAAATACTCCTAAGTTAGAAAACATGTTAGTTGCTCATGAGAAACAGAGCCTTTCCTGGTAGTGAGAACAGAGAGCATCTTCCCTTGGGTGAGTTCTTCTAAAGGGTAGAGAATGGGAAACTGCAGACAGTGCTTTCAATACCAATCCCTCCCATCAACACGATGACAGGCTTCTGATGAGTTCCAGTAGAACCCTCCATGGGCAGTCCAGAGCCTAATTCTGAAGTACGATTCAAAGAAGTTAAGCTGGGCTTCCTTAGTGGCTCAGTGATAAAGAATCCACCTGCCAACATAGGCGATACAGATTCAGTCTCTAGTCTGGGACGATCCCACATGCCACAGAGCAACTAAGCTGGTGCACCACAACTACTGAGTCTGTGCTCTAGAGCCCAGGAGCCCCAACTCCTGAGCCTTCAAGCCCCAACTACTGAAGCCCGCACACCCCACAACCTGTGCACTGCAACAGGAGAAGCCGCCACAATGAGAAACCTGTGCACCGCAACTACAGAGCAGTCACCACTCGCCACAACTAGAGAAAAGTGTGCACAGCAATCAAGTCCCAACACAAACATAAATAAATAAATAATTTTTTTTAAAGGTGTGTTTAGGAGGCTTGAGCTGTATTTCATGGACACCATTCTCTGATGTACTCACTTCATTCAGGAAGAGCCTTTCTAGAGAAGCAGACAGAAAAATTAGTTTCTTCACCCACTACCCACCAAAAAGAAGCCCTTCTGAAACTCAGGAACATTTCTCAGCAGTCAGGCAAAGCAACAGCTTAATGTGCAATAATTCCAGATGATATAGTTAAAGTACTAGAGATATGAAATGTCCTTCGTTTGCCAAGGGACTGGTAAGTAAACCTTAAAAGTCATTTTTATGTCAAGTAAATACTTAAGGATCACAGAGAAATTCACTAGTGATCTGTGGAATAACAGCACACCAGACCTGTGAAATAGGGGAAAATTTGAGAACTGTATTGATTTTGACCTTTACCAATGCAACAGAAACATCCTGGCTTCACAAATATGATTAAACCTCCTGGGTGATGGAGCTCAAATTCTTATAATCCACTTTAAAAATCAAATACCACTCCAGATGCTGTCATATACATGTCATTCTGCAGCTTCTCAAGGCCACCCTCTGCTTGGAATCTGGAAGTCCAGGCCTCAAGGGTCTCCCAAAAGTCTGTTCTTCCTCCCTTTGTCTGAGTTCCATGCTGCTTGATCACCCCAGAGTCTCTGCTTCTTCTTATCATCTACTGTGGCTGAAGGTACTTCAGCACTAGGCTCTGGACCACCCATGGAGAACTCTACTGTGCAGTATTTTACTGGTAGAAAATACTGTCCACCAGTATTTTCAAACATTTTTTTTCCACCCCAGGATATTGTGTGTGTCTGTGTGTGTGTGTGTGTGTGTGTGTAAATCTGACCCAGAAGTTAAATATTTACAAAATAGATAAAGGCAGAACTTCTCTGGTTGAAGAAAACTCATCACCTCCTGTAAAAAAAATTTTAAAAACCTACAAACCTTTGGTCTCTGGAGGCTCAGCTTGAAACACTGCCTTGCAAACAACCATGGGTTTAGATGAGGGTTGATGCCCTGACCACAGTTTCATATTAATAAATAGACCCGTTATTAAATTATCTTCAAATTACTCCCTTGGATATACCACTTGTTCCCTGCAGGAACCTTAACTGATAAAAATAACAAAATGACGTTTATAGAAAGCTTACCAGGATCACCTTCTATAAACCTTCTTGCCTGCCTTTACTCCCTTGACCTTACTAGAATATTTGATGATGTCTACAGCCCTTGATTACTGTTCTAAATACAGTATAGGTATATTCTTTCAAAATATTCAGGACATTGGGCTTCTTTTGGTTGAATGAACAGGCCATCCTCTTCCCACACCATTCTACATGGTGTTCCCTCTGGCCGGAATGCTTTTCCATTTGTAGTTCCTTCTCAGCATTGAGATCTCCACACTGAGATTTCAGTTTAGATGTCATCTCTTAAAAGAAGTTGTCCTTGATCCTTTTATTTAAAAGTAAACAACTATTAGTCACTGTAATAGCACTGTTTGTTTCCCTCATAACATTTTCATAATTTGTGCTTATTTAATTAAATAATTATTCTCCAGGAGAGCATGGGATGTCTATCTTTCTCTCCACTGTACCCCCAGGGCTGAGCACAAGACCTTGCAAAATATCCATTAGTGAACGAAGTCAGAAGAACAGAAGAATATGTTCTACATACTGTTGCTGAAATTTTTATTTCACTTAATCCATAGAAAAATCATGTGAATAGATAAGTAGATATTAAATTCCATTTTGCAGAAAAGGAAGCCAATCCTCGGTGAAAGTAAATAATTTGCTGAAATAAATGAATCAGCTAGTAAGCTTGGAATGGACATTTGAAACCAGGCATCCTTTACTGTGTGGCTCTTTCTAGTAATAGCTAATGTTTATTGGATAATAAAGGACAGAAATGGTAGGGACCTAACAGAAGCAGATGATATTAAGAAGAGGTGGCAAGAATACACAGAACTGTACAAAAAAGATCTTCATGACCAAGATAATCACGATGGTGTGATCACTCACCTAGAGCCAGACATCCTGGAATGTGAAGTCAAGTGGGCCTTAGGAAGCATCACTACGAACAAAGCTAGTGGAGGTGATGGAATTCCAGTTGAACTCTTTCAAATCCTGAAAGATGATGCTGTGAAAGTGCTGCACTCCATATGTCAGCATATTTGGAAAACTCAGCAGTGGCCACAGGACTCAAAAAGGTCAGTTTTCATTCCAATCCCAGAGAAAGGCAATGCCAAAGATTGCTCAAACTACCGCACAATTGCACTCATCTCGCTCGCTAGTAAAGTGATGCTTAAAATTCTCCAAGTCAGGCTTCAGCAATACATCAACCGTGAACTTCCAGATGTTCAAGCTGGTTTTAGAAAAGGCAGAGGAACCAGAGATCAAATTGCCAACATCTGATGGATCATTGAAAAAGCAAGAGAGTTCCAGAAAAACATCTATGTCTGCTTTATTGACTATGCCAAAGCCTTTGACTGTGTGGATCACATTAAACTGGAAAATTCTGAAAGAGGTAGGAGTACCAGACCACCTGACCTGCCTCTTGAGAAACCTGTATGCAGGTCAGGAAGCAACAGTTAGAACTGGACATGGAACAACAGACTGGTTCCAAATAGGAAAAGGAGTATGTCAAGGCTGTATATTGTCAGCCTGCTTATTTAACTTCTATGCAGAGTACATCATGAGAAACAATGGGCTGGAGGAAGCACAAGCTGGAATCAAGATTGCCAGAAGAAATATCCATAATCTCAGATATGCAGATGACACCACCCTTATGGCAGAAAGTGAAGAGGAACTAAAGAACCTATTGATGAAAGTGAAAGAGGAGAGTGAAAAAGCTGGCTTAAAGCTCAACATTCAGAATACTAAGATCATGGCATCCGGACCCATCACTTCATGGCAAATAGATGAAGAAACAGTGGAAACAGTGACTGAATTTATATTTTTGGCTCCAAAATCACCACAGATGGTGATTGCAGCCATGAAATTAAAAGATGCTTACTCCTTGGAAGGAAAGTTATGACCAACCTAGACAGCATATTAAAAAGCAGAGACATTACTTTGTCAACAAAGGTCCATCTAGTCAAGGCTATGTTTTTTCCAGTGGTCATGTATGGATGTGAGAGTTGGACTATAAAGAAAGCTGAGCACAGAAGAATTGTTGCTTTTGAACTGTGGTGTTGGAGAAGACTCTTGAGAGTCCCTTGGACTGCAAGGAGATCCAACCAGTCCATCCTAAAGATCATTCCTGGGTGTTCATTGGAAGGACTAATGTTGAAGCTGAAACTCCAATACTTTGGCCACCTGGTGCAAAGAGCTGACTCATTGGAAAAGACCCTGATACTGGGAAAGATTGAGGGCAGGAGGAGAAGAGGACGACAGAGGATGAGCTGGCTGGATGGCATCACCGACTCAATGGGCATTTGGGTGGGTTTGGGCAGACTCTGGGAGTTGGTGATGGACAGGGAGGCCTGACCTGCTGGAGTTCATGGGGTCGCAAAGAGTCAGACATGACTGAGCGACTGAACTGACTGTTTATTGAGCACTTACTGTGTGCCAGGCCTGTACAAAGTGCTTTATGGACATTCTCTCATTTTAATGCTCACAACAACCCAAGAAAGTGGTAATCATTAGCCTTCATTAACAACAAGGAAAACTAAAGCTCAGAGAGGTGAAACGACTTATGGGAGATCACACAGCTGGGAAACAGTGGAGGTGAGATGAGTCCAGTTGGGTCTGACTCCCAAAGCCACGTCCTTTGCACCAAGAAGTGCTAGTGCCTTCAGAACAGTTAGAAAACCTAACACCTAGAATCAGGAGAGGCTACCTAGAAATGACTTACCCATTATTTCCCAGAGAGGATGAAGAGGAAATGCTAGGCTTATTCTTGGGAACAACAGCATGCTGTAACCAGAGGTGGGGAAAGGCAAAGATATTCAGCTCTCACTTCACTCCTATCATCTCCATCAAGGATAAGAAGCCAAACATTGGAAAGGCAACATGAAGGTAGTTTGAAAGAAAATGGAAGAGGGCTGAGCTAATCAAGGAGCCTGGAAAAGCAGCCCTGGCTATCCTAAGGGATTTCAACTGAACAGGGATAGAAGCTCCATCACTCTATATCCCTACAACAGCAATGGTCACATCACAGGTACTACGTCCATGTTTTAGGAATGCATTACACAATTCTCCTGACCCTCCTAGATGACATCACAGGCACAGAGATTACGTGGAGATTCAATTTCCGAGTGACCCTTTGCAATCTGAGGGAAAGAGAAGAATGTGAGCCATGTCCGAAGACTAGGGATGTGCCAACATTTTTCCAAAAGGCTGACTATTTACATTTTCAAACAAATGAGATCAATGGGATACTTTCCCAGTGTAGTTTATTTAACAGGGTGACTTGGGAGAACTTTTCTGTGAGGAACCCCAGTGTTCACCATCATCTTTTGTTACATTAATTAAGTCTACTGTGTGCAGTGGAAGCACTAGGTGTTTCAAGTGTTTATCCCATTTCCTTCTCATAAGAGCCCTAAAAGGCAGGTATTTCATTGTTCTCTTTTCATTGGTGACAAATGGAGGCACAGAGAAGTTGAATGCCCTGTCATCCTACTCCAAAGCCTGGCCACATAATAGCCCCATCTGAACACTGTAGGAAATCAACCTACCAAGGCAGTTGCAGACACTCTCCAGTCATATGGGTTAACTACTGCTGCCGCTGCTAAGTCGCTTCAGTCATGTCCAACTCTGTGCAACCCCATAGACGGCAGCCCACCAGGCTCCCCCGTCCCTGGGATTCTCCAGAAAAGAACACTGGAGTGGGTTGCCATTTCCTTCTCCAATGCATGAAAGTGAAAAGTGAAACGGAAGTTGCTCAGTTGTGTCTGACTCTTCATGACCCCATGGACTACAGCCCACCAGGCTCTTCCATCCATGGGACTTTCCAGGCAAGAGTACTGGAGTGGCTTGCCATTGCCTTCTCCATGGGTTAACTAAGAGACTCACAAAATACGGAATTCAGGTAACTGAAGCATTTCTCGTGTGAGGGGCTAGAAATTTAGAAATGGAGGGCAACAGAGGTGTTCAACAGCAGGGAAGAGAACGTAGATTAGATTGGCAATATTAAAGGACACTTAAGAATCAAACCCTTGGAAGGGTTGGGGGACTGGGAGGGGAGATCAAGACTTGACTAACAAAACAGAAGCTCAGACAACCTTCAGTAAGTGTATACACGATACAATGTGTATGCTGACACAACAAAGGTTTCTTTTAAATCTCCTATTATGTGGAACAGAATAAGCGGATCTGTTTTCTATTATAACACATTTAAGTGAATAAGATTGCACTCTTGAGAGGATTAGCTAGGATTAGAACGTGTATAGAAAAGCACTGATGCTCATATATGGTGAGCTGGTTGGAACAGAATTTCCATCTGAGTCTCTTCAGTAGGACAGACTTCTCCCACTGACACCTCAAATTATATCCTGGATGACCTTCCTTTTAAATTAATTACATCTATTCATCCATTTAACTCACACTGACTAAGCACTTAGTGTATTTTCAGCACTGTGAATGGTCACCTTTTAGCTTTGCTCTTTCAAGTAAACCCCAATATGTTAATAGCACTCAGTTGCTTGGGTAACTTTGATTTTGTATTCTAGCTGCAATTGTTCCCAACTTCTTCAACTAACCTTAATGGATATTTTTTCATCACACTAACCACACCAATTTGGATTTTTTATTTAATGTGAAAGCAAGCATTTGAACAAAATGTTACTAACCTAAGTCAGGTTGACCCACCTGACATGTAGCAAAGCCAATCTACTAAAACTGACTTTTGGTAAAGGAAAGTACAGTTTTTATTTGCAGAGCACCAAGTGAAGACAATGGGCAGCAAGAGACCCAAACTTTCTGACGGCTTTCAGGCAAGGGTTTTTAAAGGCAACATTATGACGGTCAGGGGTGTGTGATCAGCTTGTCAACATTCTCTTCATTGACTGGTGGTGAGGTAACAGGGTGATATTTTGGGAATCTCAACTTTCTGCTTCTAACTGGTCTGGGGTCTATGAGCTTGTGGTCAACATGTAGTCATGTCCTCCACGTTGGTGGAGGTTTTAGTTAATGCAGAAAGACTCAGAGATAATACATCAGATTATCAACTATATTCATCCAGGAGGAACTAGGAGTCCTATGACTGTATTGTTCTCATCATTACTGCTTGAGTCTGCTACTTGCAAAGCCGGGAGGGCCAAACAAGAAGCAGGAAACATAGAGGGGTTTCTCTGAGAACGTCCCACAAGGTCCTGCTTGGTTTCCAACCCTCTTTTTTTTTTTTTTTCAATATTCCTCAGCCCTAAGAGGAAAAGGGGTGGGACAAGAAAAGGAATAAAGTTTTGGATAAAGAAGTTAATCATAAATTCACCCAGGAACTTGGTTTTAGGTGGATTTGGTTTAAAAAAAAAAAAAAAAAACAAATCATAATACTCAATGATTGTGGAAGAACAACATAGAAAATGCACTAGTGTGATTTTTTAAAATCTTAGTAGCAAAGCACAAAAGCAGCTTTTCTCTACAGAGAAAATGATGCCCATTCTTCTGTCAAAAACTGTTTATGTGTTTAGTAGCCTGTCATGGAGAGGAAATGGCCTGAATGATTTGAGCACATGAGTAAAACTGCTGATCTATCAGAATATTCCATCATAGTATTTGACCATACTGGGCATTTAGCCATTAGCTAGAAGAATGGGCACATCTATAGTACCTAAGAGTTTAAACGAAATTTACACACAGAGATAATGTAAACACTCTTACTTGTGTCTGTTTCCATTTGAAAAGCCTGAGCTATGCTCTATCTATATAAAAGTGCTGTTATTCTTAGCAAGAGATGGATACTCTCTGTGGTACATAATAATGCAGCAACCAATCATGTAAAACACAGGTTTGGGTATGTGGAGGCAGACCCATAATAAATGAGTCAATTGGGCCACAAGTCATTCCAAGAATGGAGAGCGATGGTCCTATAATATCCCAGGCAGTGGTTTAATGCAGTCAGTGAAGATATAATCAGCTCATTGTGGGTACCTGAACTTGAGAGTTTAGGGACGGAACCATGCATGTATTACACAATGATGGTCAATTCTCAACTGTAAACTGAAACTGTCAAATATAATTGCTGCAGTGTATGTCACCTACCTAGTAACATCTACATATGTAAAAATACTTGATTTTAATAATAAAGTACAGCTAATGATTCCTTTTGATCTCTTAACTTAAACATTATTTTTAATAGATAGATGATCCACTGTAATTTATTCAATTTTGTGCAGTGCTCATCTCAACTGAATTATGTGTAATTTTTTAGACATGGCCCTTTAAATATTTTAAGAACTGATGTAATGAAAGAGTGAGTTCACTTATCGTTGAAAGACATCACCATTATAATGTTAAATCTGAATTTCAGACAGTTAGATTTTTTTAATGTATTACAGATTCTGATTAGTGCATTATTTCATTTCTAAAAATCTACATACAGCTTTTACAATCTGAGCCTATGGAAGAATGAAAAATTTCCTTGTTTCTTTATCTTTACAACGCTTGTTACACTCCCTGGCACATTATTCCCTGGTCCTCAATTAGCTTGTATCAGTTATTCCTCTCAGCTGTGTGTCATCTTTGGGGATGTGTGCTACATTCTCCCATCTGATGTGTATACATGAAGGAACTTCAGCTGGAGTAATAGCTCTGGCTATTACCCACCTGTGACTTACCCTACTCTGTGAACTTCCTGATGTTCAAGTTGGATTTAGAAAAGGCAGAGGAACAAGAGATCAAATTGCCAACATCCGCTGGATCATGGAAAAAGCAAGAGAGTTCAAGAAAAACATCTATTTCTGCTTTATTGACTATGCCAAAGCCTTTGACTGTGTGGATCACAATAAACTGTGGAAAATTCTGAAAGAGATGGGAATACCAGACCACCTGACCTACCTCTTGAGAAATCTGTATGCAGGTCAGGAAACAACAGTTAGAACTGGACATGGAACAACAGACTGGTTCTAAATAGGAAAAGGAGTACGTCAAGGCTGTATACTGTCACCCAGCTTACTTAACTTCTATGCATTGTACATCATGAGAAATGCTGGGCTGGAAGAAGCACAAGCTGGAATCAAGATTGCCAGGAGAAATATCAATAACCTCAGATATGCAGATGACACCACCCTTATGGCAGAAAGTGAAGAGGAAATAAAAAGCCTCTTGATGAAAGTGAAAGTGGAGAGTGACAAAGTTGGCTTAAAGCTCAACATTCAGAAAATGAAGATCATGGCATCCGGTCCCATCACTTCATGGGAAATCGATGGGGAAACAGTGGAAACAGTGTCAGACTTTATTGTTTTGGGCTCCAAAATCACTGCAGATGGTGAGTGCAGCCATGAAATTAAAAGACGCTTACTCCTTCGAAGGAAGGTTATGACCAACCTAGATAGCATATTCAAAAGCAGAGACATTACTTTGCCAACAAAGGTCCATCTAGTCAAGGCTATGGTTTTTCCTGTGGTCATGTATGGATGTGAGACTTGGACTGTGAAGAAGGCTCAGTGCCGAAGAACTGATGCTTTTGAACTGTGGTGTTGGAGAAGACTCTTGAGAGTTCCTTGGACTGCAAGGAGATCCAACCAGTCCATTCTGAAAGAGATCAGCCCTGGGATTTCTTTGGAGGGAATGATGCTGAAGCTGAAACTCCAGTACTTTGGCCACCTCATGAGAAGAGTTGACTCACTGGAAAAGACTGATGCTGGGAGGGATTGGGGGCAGGAGAAGAAGGGGAAGACAGAGGATGAGATGGCTGGATGGCATCACTGACTCGATGGACGTGTGTCTGAGTGAACTCCGGGAGTTGGTGATGGACAGGGAGGCCTGGCGTGCTGTGATTCATAGGGTCGCGAAGAGTCGGACATGACTGAGCAACTGAACTGAACTGAACTGAAGAAGAGGAGTAAGTTACCTAACTGCTAGTGCACATGCATTGGGCTACACTGCGTAGTCAGGAAGAGCTCATTAATATTGAAAAGCCACAAGTGTAGAAAACAGTATGGGGGATTCTCAACAAGTTAAACATAAAATTGCCATATCATCAGAGATTCTACTCTCTGGTAATCTACTCCCAAAGAATCAAGAGCAGGTATTCAAACAAATTCTTGAAAATAAAAGATCACAGCAGCACTATTCACAATAGCCAAAAGGTAAAAATAACCCAAATCTCCATCAGTGGATAAATGAATAACCAAATGTAGTATGTCTGTGTTGTGCTGTCCTTAGTCGCTCAGTCATGTCTGACTTTTGAGGGCTCATGGACTGTAGCCTGCCAGGCTCCTCTGTCCATGGGGATTCTCCAGGCAAGAATACTGGAGTGGTATTCTTGGAAACATAAATGGAAAGTGCCATTTTCTTCTCCGGGGTATCTTTTTGACCCAGGAATCAAACCAGGGTCTCCTCCTTTGCATGTGGATTATTTACCAGCTGAGCTATCTAGGAAGCATGTAGTATGATTATACACTGGTAAATTTTTCAGCCATAGAAACCAATGAAATAGCAATACATGCTACAACACAAGTGAATCCTTGAAAACATTATGCTAAGTGAAAGAAGCCAGACACAGAGAGCACCATATTGTATGATTCCTCAAATTGCCAGAACAGGCAAATTCATAGAAAGAAAATAGATTAGTGGATGCCAGGTGTTGGAAGGAAGGAATAAAGGGGTACTGGCTTAATGGGTATGAGGTTTCCTTTTGGGGTGATGAAAATATTTTGGAATTGACAGAGATGGATAGTTGCACAACATTGTGAATTGTACACTTTAAAATGTTTTAAAAGATACATTTTATGTCATGTATATTTTACCAAAATTCTTTCAAAGTGCATAAGTACTGGAGATTCAGTCTTTTCTGTACCTTTCTGCTCAGAATCAGCATCCTGGGTAAATGTGGGGTTAGGGTTATCCTATGGGCCTAACCTTTCCTTCAGGTTTGCTGTCCCAGTGTCTGGACATGAGGAGCGTAAGGGAGTGGGGTGGAGGTACAACTGTTAGCAAAACACTTCTCAGTAATAGATCTAAAGCCAGTTTCTCCCATCAGCTTTATTGGTAATATTGCTAGCATTCTGCTTCCATCTGTCTGCCTTTTGAATTTTATTTCTCAACTAATTCTTAACTTGGAAATAATGGTAAGCTATTTACTGGCATCCCCCACCTTCATAAACAGAACTGAAAAACCTGACAAGTGTGGTTCCTATGACCTCATCCAATTCAAGATTGAACAGTAGAGGATTAAAGATAGAGATGGGGCTATAAGCACCCGCTCCACTACTGCTCATCCTTCCAGGTCTACAAAGAAAGGCTGAGCATCTGTTCAGAGAACACAGCAAGGAAGGAAACTCGTCTGCCACAATGTGAACACAAAGCTCTCAATCATCATTCTCTTACTTCAGTCATTCAAGTTGCTCATGTATCCACTTCATGAGATCTGAAAGGCATGCCCATGGTTACTCTGCTAAATGAGTGTTCAAGATGAAATCAAGAGACTGGATTCCCTGGCTACTCAAACTCTTCTTTGAACTATAATGCACATACACCATCAGTATGCCAATAATGTCTGGGTATATTTTCTTAATGACCCAAGAACTCATCACTTTTAACACATCTTCCCAGGTTCTGGATAGTTCAGGGTTTAATACTAATTTTTGAGCCCATCAGAACTGGGTTTCAAATGTCAGTTCTGCATAACACCAAGCAATTTAGTCAAACTCACGGAGCTTCATTTCAGTTTCTCACCTGTAACATGGAGATACAGCATCTTCTTACTCTAACATAAATTAGAGGTTTGAATTAGAAAATGTATTCACAGATCTTTATACACTGCATGCTTTGTGCATATTAGTTTACATTCTCTTTAATGGAATTGCTTTTCAATGTCCTTGAATGGGCATTATTTACATTTCAAAGTTTTTTAGCTTTAATGAAATAATTCCTCTCTTTGGCTCACTGTGACTTCTCTAATAATACAAAAGTAACTAAGTCAGCATGATAACATTCCCATGACTCACCTAATACCAGGCCCTGATGTGACCACCATTAACAGTTTTCTGTTTATTTTTCCATATAAACAAACAAAATTATACGTGCCCATATTTAGGCTTGCTTTTTAAACAAATGGGATCATACTATATATGCAACTGTAAAATTAGCTTGTTTTATTCAATTATATACAGTGATAGTCTTTCAAGTTTATAGATAGCGAGACAGGTATATAGAATTCTTTTTCTAGATGCATATTACTCCAAAGTAGAGAACTATCACAATTTATTCAATTATTCATTTATAGAAGGACATGTAATTGCTTCTACAAATTTTCCTGTAAATATATATTTATGGAATGACCTTTCATCTATTAGATAAATTCTAGAAATGGGATTGCTGGATCAAAGAGTATCCACATTTATATGCTAATAAATACTGCCACATTCTTCTCTCAACAAGTTAAAGTCAGTTGCACCCCCAGCAGGACAGCAGGGGAGTACTTTTGCCCCACACACTTGACAAATGTCAGTTATTGATCTGTTTTATTTGGACTAGTGTCAAATAAAATGACATCAAGTTTTAATGTGGTATTACCTGATGATTAGCAAAATTGAGAACCTGTTCAATTTTGTATTTTCCCTATGGATGTTCACTCAGATTCCTTTCAGTTTTTTAATATTCCAAATAAATGCTTCAACAAATCTGTACTTTCTCCTTTAAATTACTGGTTCAGGGCTTCCCTTGTGGCTCAGCTGGTAAAGAAACAGCCTGCAATGCAGGAGATCTGGGTTTGATCCCTGGGTTGGGAAGAAGGGAACAGCTACCCACTCTGGCCTGGAGAATTCCATGGACTGTATACTCCATGGGGTACCAATAAGTCAGACACAACTGGTACTATGATACTATGGAACAACCTATGAAATTTAAACATTAACTGCATATTAAATTACCATTTCAAATCCTTTGTTTATGTATCCATTAGGTAGTTCCTTTTTGTTATGAATGTGGGCATATTTTATGTATTAGCAATATCAAAGTTTTCTGCCAGATATATGCAAATATTTTCTCCCAAGTGATCATTTTTATGTAATAAAGTCTGTAGAGTTGTTTTGTCTTTAAAGAGAAGGAGCATCACCCGAAAGTCATACATATTCTCTTATACTGCTTTTTAATACTTCAGTAGTTTTCTTTTTACATTTCACCTTTAGTACATCTAGAATATATCTTTGTAGCTGTGAAGAGGTTCTATTTTTATTTTCTTCTAACACCATATATTTAAAAACTTGTATGTAAGTTAAATCATTATGCTGCACATTTTAAACTCATATACTGCTATATGTCAATTATATCTCAATAAAGCTGGATAAATAATAATTTTTAAAAAGAAAAGGCTACAAATAGGAAGGAAATAAACTATTCTGAGATTTATAAAAGAAAAAAAGAAGTTAATGCCATTGAACATACATGATTACTAACATAACCACAAAAATTAAAAGGCTATACACAAGGTAGTTCCTCAAAAGGTTAGTCAGAGTTACCATATGATCTCACAATTTGGCACAATAAAGGACAGAAGTGGTATGGACCCAAAAGAAGCAGATGATACTAAGAAGAGGTGGCAAGAATACACAGAAAAACTATACAAAAAAATCTTCATGACCCAAATAATCACAATGGTGTGATCACCAACCTAGAGCCAGATATCCTGGAAAGCAAAGTCAAGTGGGCCTTAGGAAGCATCACTATGAACAAAGCTAGTGGAGGTGATGGAATTCCAGTTGAATTATTTCAAATCCTAAAAGATGATGCTGTGAAAGTGCTGCACTCAATATGTCAACAAATTTGGAAAACTCAGCAATGGCCACAGGACTAGAAAAGGTAAGTTTTCATTCCAGTCCCAAAGAAAGGCAATGCCAAAGAATGCTTGAACTCCCACACAATTGCACTCATCTCACATGCTAGTAAAGTAATGCTCAAAATTCTCCAAGGCAGGCTTCAACAGTACGTGAACCATGAAATTTCAGATGTTCAAGCTAGATATAGAAAAGGTAGAGGAACCAGAGATCAAATAGCCAACATCCGTTGGATCATTAGAGGCAAGAGAGTTCCAGAAAAATGTCTATTTCTGCTCTATTGACTATGCCAAAGCTTTTGACTGTGTGGATCACAACAAACTGTGGAAAATTCTGAAAGAGATAGGAATACTAGATCACCTGACCTGCCTCTTGAGAAACCTGTATGCAGGTCAGGAAGCAACAGTTAGAACTGGACATAAAACAACAGACTGGTTCCAAATAGGAAAAGGAGTATGTCAAGATTCTATATTGTCACTGTGCTTATTTAACTTATATGAAGAGTATACCATGAGAAATGCTGGGCTGGATAAAGCACAAGCTGGAATCAAGATAGCCAGGAGAAGTATCAATAACCTCAGATATGCAGATGATGCCACCATTATGGCAGAAAGTGAAGAAGAAGTAAAGAGCCTCTTGATGAAGGTGAAAGAGGAGAGTGAAAAAGTTGGCTTAAAACTCAACATTCAGATAACTAAGATCATGGCATCCAGTCCCATCACTTCATGGCAAATAGATGGGGAAACAGTGGAAACAGTGACCGACTTTAATTTTTTGGGCTCCAAAACCACTGCAGATGGTGACTGCAGCCCTGAAATTAAAAGATGCTTGCTCCTTGGAAGAAAAATGATGACCAACCTAGACAGCATATTGAAAAGCAGAGACATTACTTTGCCAACAAAGATCTGTCTAGTCAAAGCTATGATTTTTCCAGTAGTCTTGTATGGATGTGAGCAGTTGGACTATAAAGAAAGCTGAGCACCAAAGAATTGATGCTTTTGACCTGTAGTGTTGGAGAACACTCTTGAGTCTCTTGGACTGGAAGGAGATCCAACCAGTCCATCCTAAAGGAAATCAGCCCTGAATACTCATTGGAAGGATTGATGCTGAAGCTGAAACTCCAGTACTTTGGCCACCTGATGCAAAGAGTTGACTCATTTGAAAAGACCCTGATGCTTGGAAACATTGAAGGCAGGAGGAGAAGGGGATGACAGAGGATGAGATGGCTGGATGGCATCACTGACTCAATGGACATGAGTTTGAGTAAACCCCGGGAATTGGCGATGGACAGTGAGGCCTGGTGTGCTGCAGTCCATGGTGTCACAAAGAGTCGGCCATGACTGAGTGACTGAACTGAACTGACTTACTCAAGTGGAATGAGAATGTATGTCCAAACAAAAAACTTCTACACCAAAATACATAGCAGCATTATTCACAGTTGCACAAAGTGGAAACAACCGAAATGTCCATCAATTATTGAAGGGAAAAATTATGTGACGTATCCTTAAAATGGAGTAATATTTAATCATAAAATGGAATGAAGTACTGATATATACTATTGTTAGGGGAAGCATCCTGATTGAAACCTCCCACCCTGGCCAGGTACCATAGTAACCATTTGCACGAGTTGTTTTACGACTGCAAGTCCTGCTAAGGAACATGGAACTAATAAGTCATCACCAACGGGAAGAATTTGGGAAAGATCAAAAGGAGACAGCACATGTCCGACCACCTCCCAGAATCCTTCTTGCTGACATCCATCTTGGCTGAACAAGGCGTGCACCACCAGGAAGGACTCTGAGTCAGAATGACTGGCTAAGGACAACCCAGAAACTAATCCCATCACCATAAAACCCGAGACTGCAAGCCATGTGGCAGAGCTATTCTCCTGGGTTCCCTTACCTTACTGCTGTCCACCTGGGTGCCTTTTCCCAATAAAATCTCTTGTTTTGTCAGCAGATGTGTCTCCTCGGACAATTCATTTCTGAGTGTTAGACAAGAGCCCATTTTCGGGCCCTGGAAGGGGTGCCCTTTCCTACAATAAATGGCGACTCTGGTGGGACTCTTCTTCACTGAGACTGACATCCTGACCACTCGGGGTACTCAGGGGCCAGCTTGCCTGCCAACAGACCAGACCCAGCGGCCACAACTGGGACCCTTTGGTCTCTGGTCTCCTCCTGACGTGGACAAGTGGCCAGAGTGCCCCGACTGGTAAGGAACAAGAGACTTTATTGACCTCTCTCCCCTTCCCTCTCTCTTTCCTCTCCTTAACACTTCCTATCCTTCCCCGTTTTTCTAGTCCCCTGGTCCTGGATGCAGGAATCTGGTCGAAGGGCCTCAGCCTGAGCTAAGGATCACAGACTGATCACTTCCTCTTGGCAGAGAACTCGAATTCTGGTTCTGGTCTGGTCTGATTTCTGGTAGGGCCGAGTTCCAGTCCTCCCTTCTCTGGAGGCCCAGGGTAAAGTCCTATAACACCTGAGTATCTGCAGGTGGCAGGAGACATCTGTAAGGCTACCCCTTTTGCCCTCCTCTCCCACCTCCTCCCCCTTCTTCTTTCAACCTGGCTTCCTTTCCTCCCTTTGAAATCTTTAAAGACCTGAGATATTTTCCTTACTCTGTTAGTACTTGGATCTGAAGTTGTGTTTCTATAGGAGAGGTTTTCTGAGAGACTGTATTCTTGTATTTAAAGGAGTGTCTGATGAAGACTGCTAGGTTTTTATGTGTGTGTTTTAACCCTGTTCTGTGCTGTGATTTTTGATGGCCATTTTGCTTTGTCTGGCCACCATTTGGTTTAGACCTGCCGCCATTTTGTTAGAACTTGATTTTCTTTCCCTGTGCCTTGAGACCAGGGCTCTCAGGAACACTTATCTAGACCATCTCTAACTTCTGAGACTGAGGGAAAAAGACTTTAAATTTTTATTTATTTCAACTGTTTTTTTATAAATTAGTAAATTTTATATTGTAATATCTAATTCATGACTAAACTTAGAAAATGAAGCTAGATCTTGCACTGTGTCTATCTAAATATGTCTTGATATGTCTTTGTCTCTGGGTAATATTTTTGAGGTTAATTTGTAAATGAGCTCTATTTAATTGGCTTTAAAAAAAGGCAAGCACTTACAAATCAAATAAATTCTATTTGATAAATAAATTCCAATAAATTCCAGGTTCATGTGAACTGGGAAATATTCAGTATTAAATACCTGATATTAATGTTTGTTTGCTGGCCTATCTAATATAGACATGTCTTAGAGTAATTAACATTAAGTAAAATATTTTCATTGTATCTAGGTTTAATATAAGTTAAATATTATATCTGTTACAAGTTTGTCAACAAGGAAATTACCTAGAGTGAAGAAGCTTCTAAAAAAATGTAAATGAGATATGAGCTTTAATATAAACTCTATTAAGAATAATTATTCTTTAGAAATATCTGTCTAAAATAGTCTCTCCAGATTGGCATAACTTAAGTTTCCAAGGGTTGTGCTAAGTGTTGGAAGTCTATTGAATAGTTAGATCATTTCCAAATAAAATAAGATTTTGAAACATTTACTAATAAACACTAATTTCCTTTTACAGAGAAACTAAAGAGATTGAGACTATAAATGAATAATGTTTGGTGCCATCCTAAAATGTTCTAAGAAAGCAAGGGTTTTAGAAATTATCACTGGTATTTATGCTCACCAATCTATAAAAGGTTAATATAAAAGTTAGTTACTGGTCGCTAAAGAAAAGTAGAAAGTATGTTTTCAGTAAGAAAAAAAAGGTATGAAAAAATACTAAAAAGAGTTATACATGATCAAGATTTTCTAAAATTAGATCACAGTTAGTTAGATAAATGGATTTTGTTAGAAATGACACAGCCATAAGAAAACTGGTTAAAGTCAACTAGGTCCAAGATGGCGGAGCTGACTTTCACTAGACCTTGAGCCTTGGTATTTATGCCTATTGTGACATATCAACAAGCTAAATGATCACCCACAGGTGATACTATGGGTATAATTTCAGATTGGATGTTGTATTGCTAAACACGAGTTTTCTGAGTCATTTCAGGCTTAGATGCCACCATTCTCAAAACAATGTCTGCTGGAAGCTAGTAACTGCAACCTTACTTTTTATCAGATCAGATAAGTCACTCAGTCGTGTCCGACTCTTTGCGACCCCATGAATCGCAGCACGCCAGGCCTCCCTGTCCATCACCAACTCCCGGAGTTCACTCAGACTCACGCCCATCAAGTCAGTGATGCCATCCAGCCATCTCATCCTCTGTCTTCCCCTTCTCCTCCTGCCCCCAATCCCTCCCAGCATCAGAGTCTTTTCCAGTGAGTCAACTCTTCTCATGAGGTGGCCAAAGTACTGGAGTTTCAGCTTCAGCATCATTCCTTCCAAAGAAATCCCAGGGCTGATCTCCTTCAGAATGGACTGGTTGGATCTCCTTGCAGTCCAAGGGACTCTCAAGAGTCTTCTCCAACACCACAGTTCAAAAGCATCAAATCTTCAGCGCTCAGCCTTCTTCACAGTCCAACTCTCATATCCATACATGACCACAGGAAAAACCATAGCCTTGACTAGACGGACCTTTGTTGGCAAAGTAATGTCTCTGCTTTTGAATATGCTATCTAGGTTGGTCATAACCTTCCTTCCAAGGAGTAAGCGTCTTTTAATTTCATGGCTGCAGTCACCATCTGCAGTGATTTTGGAGTCCAGAAAAATAAAGTCTGACACTGTTCCCACTGTTTCCCCATCGATTTCCCATTAAGTGATGGGACCGGATGCCATGATCTTCGTTTTCTGAATGTTGAACTTTAAGCCAACTTTTTCACTCTCCACTTTCACTTTCATCAAGAGGCTTTTGAGTTCCTCTTCACTTTCTGCCATAAGAGTGGTGTCATCTGCATAAAACTAGGCAACTGGCTACCTGGCTACAAGTCTCCCCAAAGTGCCAGGTCCAGACTGGGTTTCAGGCCTATTCTTCTAAAGAAAATGAGATTTATTTTGTCTATTAAAATTCCAGTTATCCCTCCTCCAGCTACTTCTTATTGGGTCTGTTACAACAAAATGGCAGACCAAGAGATTGAGATTTTAATCACACAAGGCTCAGATCTAGGACTTGAAACTCAGAAATACTTCCAATTCAGTGTCTATTCTCCAAGCTGAGGTAGTCCTATGCCCCATTTTGACAGAAAGTTATCACAGTCATAGTTACCCTGTTCCCTAAATTAAAACTGAGCAGGGCTCTGTGGGGCTCTGGGGTACAGATCTGTTGTGTGTTCTCCATTTCTTATCTGTAAGATATAGGCTTCATTCAGCCTCCTTGACCTTCCCTGAGTTCCAAAGGGTGGATTCAAACAATTGCTAATCAGGGAAGGGAGGGGATACAGAAACAGAGGAGAAACAATCAAATGGTGGTACAGCCTTGAGACAGGTCCTGGTTCCTACTCAAAGAAATATGCATAACAATGTCTTTTAGTTCTACAGAACTTGAACCCCCACCCAGGTGGAAGATGGTACCTTCAGACTAAACACAAGGTTCCTGGAGCACAGCTCTGTTTCTTCACCACCAACCAATCAAAAAAAAAAAAAAAAGTCACAAACCCTACAGCCCTCACCCCAAATGTTGCCTCCTGTTTCTGGGGATGAGTGAGGACCATCCTGTTAGGTCTCCTATTTCATCTCTGAGAGGAGCCAACAGTTCCAAACTAAATTGCTGTTATTACAAGGGTGAATGCTGGTTTCAGGCAAAAAATACCTTGGCTTAGATCAGGTAGAGAGAGACTTATGCTCTGCTAGGCAGGCCAGC
The DNA here is from genome assembly GCF_032452875.1 of Bos javanicus. Lineage (NCBI taxonomy): Eukaryota > Metazoa > Chordata > Mammalia > Artiodactyla > Bovidae > Bos > Bos javanicus. The sequence goes on from NC_083897.1 coordinate 22,597,355, forward strand.
GCCCATGCACAGCAAAAAGAAGATACAAAAAAAAGAGACCTCCACCCCAATTTCCAAGAAGTATCGTGAGTATGAAGTCTCTTGGGGGGAGTTGTTAGGGGAAGCATACTGATCGAAACCGCCATAGTTGCATGAGTTGTTTTATGACAGGAAGTCCTGCTAAGGAACCTGGAACTAATAAGCCACCACCAACGGGAAGAATTTGGGAAAGATCAAAAGGAGACAGCACATGTCCGACCACCTCCCAGAATCCTTCTCTCTGACATCCATCTTGGCTGAACAAGGCGTGCACCACCAGAAAGGACTCTGAGTCAAAATAATTGGCTAAGGACAACCCGGAAACTAATCCCATCACCATAAAACCCCTGTGGCAGAGCTGTTCTCCTGGGTTCCCTTACCCTACTGCTCTCCACCCGGGTGCCCTTTCCCAATAAAATCTCTTGTTTTGTCAGCAGATGTGTCTCCTCAGACAATTCATTTCTGAGTGTTAGACAAGAGCCCAGTTTCAGGCCCCAAAAGTGGTCCCCTTTCCTACAACACTACCATGTGAATAAACCTTGAAAGCATTATGTTAAGTGAAGGCAGGCACAAAAAATCATATTATTTCATTCATAAGAATGAAATGTCTAGAAAATGCAAATCAGTAAGAGATACAAAGTAGAACAGGGGTTATCTAAATCTGGCGGGGGGTGCGGGCTGGGAAGACTAATTGCTAAGGGGTATGGGGTTTCTTGTTAAACTTGACTGTGATGTAGTAGCACAACTCTATATAGACTTATTAACAAAACCACAAAACTATATACTTTAAATTGGTGAATTATATGGTATGTAAACTTTATCTCCCTAAATTACAAAATAATTAGACTTTTTAAATAAAAAATAAAAACAAAAAGCCAGTCTTTCCTTTTGACTTCAGTAAGTCCTTTAGCATTAGCAGGCTCCCATATATAACTTGTGGTAAAGAACCCACCTGCCAATGCACGAGACTTAGGAGAAGTAGGTTTGATCTCTGGGTCAGGAAGATCCCCTGGAGAAGAAAATGGCAACTCACTCCAGTATTCTTGTCTGGAGAATCCCATGGACAGAGGAACCTGGCAGGTTACAGTCCATGGGGTCGCAAAGAGTTAGGAAATGACTGAAGCAACCTGTCACATGCACACACATATTTACTTGTATCTATAACTTCCACCTGATCTTGAGAGGGTAACAGGCAGGAAGGCCTGGGGTCTCCAAAAGGAGGAAATAGGCTGCAAGTGTCAGACATTTTTCTCTCTTAAGCGGCAGGAGGAAACAAACTAGTGATATTTTTTTCCTTCTCTATACAAATTTAAAAGGAGGTTTCTCTTAAAATACTGTGTTGCCATAATGATACCTGGTTTCACCTGAAGTTAACAAACCTTGAGTTAACCAATGCCTTTTTCTTATGGAAATGTTTGTCTTAAGCTATGTTAAGGTACTATGCATTTACCCCAAACTCTGTCTTCAAGTCAGTTCCACCTAATGGCTCAGAACCTACTTGACAAACTAGTATGTTATACTCAGATATTGTTCCCCTAATCTATGTAAACTAAACTATTTGTATGGTAATTTGCCCTTCTATAAGATTCAAGTAAATCATTTTATGGCCCCAGATGAATCATCTGGTGCCAAGATTATCCCAAAATGCATCTTATGGATGAGGGGCCTGGTGCCATTCTGAGTTTTAAGACATTCCTTTCTTTCATTAACTACTGCTAGTAACTATATAACATCCAGCTGAAGACTAGCAGTGGGGTACTCTTCTGCCCCCTTCTGATGCCTATGTCAGAAGCTTTCTCTATCTCCTTTATACTTTAATAAACCTTTATTACACAAAAGCTCTGAGCGATCAAGCCTTGTCTCTGGCCCCGGATTGAATTCTTCTCCTCTGGAGGCCAAGAATCCTGGCATCTTTTTGTTCAGCAACAACCTTTCAATCTGTTCGTTTCTTTGTCAAATTTGGGTCAATATCATACTGATTTGTTCTTTTCTGACAAGAGAACTTACCCCTCACACTTTTTTTCCCCTCCAAGATTTCCTTATCAATGCTAGTATATTTATTCTTCCACATGAATTCCAGAATCATCACCTCAAGTTAAAAAAAATCCCAAGTATTTAAGATAATAATTCTTTCCATACAGGGGCATGGTATATCTCTCATTTGAATAAATATTGCATTCTGCCATTACATAAAATGTTATAGCTTTTTACATAGATTGAATCTTTCTAATTAATTTTGTTCCTAGATGATTTAGTTACATCTTACTGTAAATAGGATTTTGTCTTATTTCTACCTAGTTGGTGCTATTATAGGTAAAAATCAATTGATTTTTATAGTTATTTTGCATCAAGTCACCATATTAAATTCTTGTTCATTCTAGAGATTTTATCATCTAATCTTCTGGTTTTCATAGATATATACTGATATTGTATTCAAATAATTGTCACTTTTCCTGTCTATAAAGCTAATTTCTTTTCCTTGATATATAATACTACGATTATCTCTAAAACAATGTTGAATAGTAGCAATGATGTGGGAATCCCTGTCTTGTTCCTGTTTTTTATGGAAATGCCATTTGTATTTCTCCATTTATCATGATGTTTATTATTGGTTTATAATAAATATATAACATCATGTTAAATAAGTAGCTTTCTATTCTTATTTTACTTAAAATTGAGCATTCATTCATGATTTTTAAAACTCAAAAATACTTTCTTTTTTCTGTATCTATCAATGACATGGTTTTTCTGCTTCAAATCTGTCATACTGGTAGATTTCCAATTGTTGAACCAGTCTTGCATTCTTGGAATAAACTCAATTTTTTAAAGTGTCACTCATACTTCTCTCTCACTTCTCTACTCATCTGTCGACCTGAGTCCAAGAGATGAATGAATTAATAGGAATCTATTTGTTTAAGAGTGTCAAAAAAGTGGCTTAGGTGCAACCCCTGCCTTTTCTAGTCTCTGTCTTGGGTAGAGTGCCTCTGCTCTGCAATTCTAGGATTTGGGGGACTGGGAGCTTGCCATCAGTCAAAATGGCAGCTGGATCTCAGAGGAAAGATGTCTGAGTTTGTTGTCTGCCTAGGCAGATGCTATTTCTATCTTGCTGACTAAACGACTTCTCATAATTCGGCCATTTGTGGCACAGATGGCAGTAAGTTTTGGAATTCCATGGCATTTCTTTTGATTTCTGGGATAAGTGCATTTGTGTATTGGATAGTCAAGAGAACAATCTGGGTACCTTTGGAGTAAGACTGGAATGAATATTTGGGAGAGAGTCAAATCTTTACCTCTTGCAGTTCAAAGCTCAATCATTAAAATTTTCCTCATCCTTGAGATCAATGAAAATATCAAATAATACACAGTACTATATCTTCACCACATTTTGCTTTTCTAGGACAGTCCCTCCCAATTTATGGCTCTAATCTCCTTTTCTCATGCACTGACTATAATGCACATAGCCAATTCTATAGGCAGTGTGCTAAACCCCAGAAATCCCAGAAGAGTCCAAAACCTGCTCTCACAGCAATCATTTTAATAAAGAAGAGATATATGTGAACAAATCAACACGATATAGGAAGATTAGACGTGCCAAAGAAGGACTTAAGAGGATCCATGTCCTTCAAGTCTTCTCCCCAACCTCCATCTTGGATTCAATCGTTGATTCTTTCACTAGTCTTAAACAAGTGCCTCACCTAGAGTGAAAATCCCTCAAAGCATAACCCTACAAAATGCAGTAACATACTAACAAGAGCAGCTCATCATCCCTGTATTACAGCAGTGTCTCCCACAGAACCTGGCTCTGTAGCAACAGGCACCCTGCCACTTATTTCAGATTCCAAGAATCCATGGATGCAGTCAAGTTTCAAAAGCACTGGAGCCTAGAGAGGAAGAAGGTGAAGCAAAAATGAAGCAGTTAAGAGGTAAATGGATAAACACACTGAAAATAAACAGAGAAATGCACATAAAAGCATCAATAGTGCCACAAAGTAAAAGGACATTAATAGCACCACTGTCACTCAGAGGGAGGCCACATTTTAAACTGGAATGTGCAACACACTTCCAGTTTATTTTCTTGGAGATGCTGGGTGTATCCTGACAGAATCTAGATTTCTGCTTTCATGGCTGTGTTTTTTAGTCACTTGGAAATAGAATTGCTTCAAAGAACCATTTTCAGTCACAGTGAATGCAGACTGCCTGAAATAACTCGATGCCTCAAATACATCAGCCTTTACTATACGTCTATAAAAACAATTGGCCAACACTCACACACACATCTTGTTGCTGGCTCTTCCTTATGACATCGTCTATGTAAGTGTGAGAAACACTGCCCCAAATTCAAATTGTTCACTGTCTGCTTCAATAAATTTACTGATGGTCAGCATAGCTGACGAAAGGCACTGATGGATCAACTGAACTTTCTAGTTGTCAGAGACCCATGAAGTATACTTAAACCCCATGAAATATACCACATAGAGATAAAAATGAGTGAGAGTAAGATGACACTGTCTAATTCAACCTTCCTGTGATGATTCTGAATCATCACAAAATCAAACAATCTAGGTCTGGGATGTACCTGGGTAGTACAGTAGGTAAATCGATTGTCACCCTCATTGTAGGCTAAGGGCTGGCTAACGTATCAGTAATTTTAAAATCAGATGTCCACTTTGGTTACTCAGAACCACGTTGGTTACTTAGAACCAAAGAACTCTGAGGATCACTTAGCCTAGTGGCCAGCAGCTTTACTCAGGACTTGGAATGGAACCCTTTATTCAAATGCAACCCTGAACTTGGCTTGGGGGTGAGGACTAAGATCTCAGAATGCCTCCTTCAGTGATCCCTGAAGCACCTCTGTGGAACCCTATAAATCTACAGGATGTACTTTATAATTAAGAGTTTTGCCTGGATAGAGAATTTCCACAACATCAAGGTGAGCTTGTGAATCTCACAACATCAAGGTGACAAGTGCAGGGTCCCAGTCTAAAGCAGTGACTGATCTGGAGTGAGAGACAAGGTCTCTTGACTCCGGGTCAAAGGGCATATTCCAGCCCTTGCAGCCTTCCTGGCAGCTTCTCTTGCTCTGCATTTGCTTCAGAAAACAGAAGTTAGCACTGTTTTCTGAGAGTTCCAGATTAAGCACATGACTGATTTCAGACCCATTCTGAAAGTGTTCCTGGCTTAAAAACAAAACCAAAAACAAAACAAAACAAAAAAGCCTATATTTTTTTGCCTGTTTTAGACCATTAATCGAGCAATGAGGTCTTCCAGATCCAGGAGCTAGTATAAATCATAAGTCCCTGAAGCTTATTTCTAACATTTACTTAGACAGGAGGAGGTACTTTAGCTCACCCATCAGTTCTTATCTTTTTATGATGTGTGATATACTGGTTTTTTGATTGAAATATTATTTCCAACATTGTTAGCCTTTAGTATGTTAGAGCTTAGCACTGGTAATAATTGTTATTTACAGAAATCAATGAGCTAAAAACAATACATAATGTGACATGCTTAAATGTGGGAAATTCATTTGCATGCCCCTCACCCCCACTACAGGAATAGAAAGCTGTCAATCTATTCTCAAAAAATTAATAAGTGAATGAATGAGTTTGGGATATTTGGGGTTAGGGAATCCATAAAGCCCTCTTTTCCTACTCCATAGCCTTCTCCAGCAGGGATCTAACAGTAGCTACCATACGAAGAAGATCTACCAAGAACAAGGTGCTTGCCATGCATTATTTCTCTGAAATGGGTACAAGATCATCACATTTTACAGTCCAGGAACTGCGGGTCAGATAATTACTGAAGAACCAAGGTTCTTACATTTGAAGTAAATTTGCAGTGAACCACGGAGTCAAATCTTGAAACCTGGACACCCAGGCAGAGTGTTAAACTCTCCATCTGAGGAGCAGCTGTTAAAAAGATTGGCCCAGGGCAGTCACTGCATGACGGAGATTAGGAAGTTCATGTTTACAGCATCTTCCCCTAACCTCCTTTGAAAAACTACAAACTCCATGAAATTACAGAGCATTGTTGTTATTACAAGGGATTTTGAAAACTGCTGAATGTATTTTAAACTCAAAAGATTGTGCTGGGAATCATTTTAATTCAGATTCTCATTTGGTATGAAAGCAATAAACATCTTTTAAAAAGATTTCTTTCTTTGCTCTAAATGGTTATGAGTAATAATATGGGTGTAAATCTTCTTAATTCTTCCTGAGCTATTTGAAATTCTTAATCATGATCAGAGTACAAAACAAAACAAGATATTATATGTGTATCATTAAAAACTGTATTTGCTGAAAAGTCACTTTAAGTTTCCTTTCTCTGGTTTAACTGACGGTAGTTTTCAATGCTGGATAATGCAGTTTCCATGATCATAAGAGGTTTGTTTCTTTGACTTTCAATTTAAGCCCTGGAAATGTACAGGGTTTTTTCCTGCCAAAGATTAATTTCTATCTCTGAGAATTAATGGCAGAAGGGAATCAAAGATGCAGGAAGGAGCTTGTCTGGGTAGGTAGAAAGAACCCTGGAATAGGAGTCCGGAGGCATTCCCACTAGGCTCTGATTGTCTGGCTATGCCCATTCATCATTCTGAGTTTCAAGTTTCTTACCAATAAAGTGATAAGATTGGGCAGATGACATTTAAGTCCCTTCTAGAACTCTGTCACAAAGATTCTTTGAGATAATTGGGTGTGTTGGGTTGGCCAAGAAGTTCATTTGGCCAAGTTCAAAATTACTTCTTGGCCAACCCAGTAGAATAGAGTCTACTAGTACAATACAGTCACTCAACAAAGGTGTATTTAGGTACCTACTTTGTGTTGGGGCTCTGCTGAAAGACACAAAAAGGAAATGAGCCTTCAGGGGGAAGTCAGCACATGTAGATTGGGTGAAGAGGACTCAGGAAAGGCTTTCTGGTAGAAGAAGAAACTGAGCCAAAACTTGAAGGCTTTTTTCACATATTTCAGAAAAGAGAGGAAAAGGTTAGTTGTTTCAATTAATGCCTTTGCTTGGAAATGACCTAAAGATTAGGTAATCTATAGAAGTCAGCTTTCGAATTATGTTCCGAGTATAACAAGACATCAAAACCTATGGAGAAGAAAATATAGATTTCCCATCAGAATGGTTAAAAATTAAGATTGACTATACCAAGGGTTGGGAAGGATCTGGAGCAGATAGAATTCTTACAAGCTACTAACAGGAACATAAAATGGAATAGTCACTTTGAAAAGTTTGGCAGTTGATAAAAAAGTTAAGCCTGCAGTTACTACAGGGCCCAGCAATGCAAGTACTAGACATTTGCCCAAGAGAACTGAAAATATACGTCCACACTAAAGCTTGTACCCAAATGTTCATAGCAACTTTGTTACAATAGCCAAGAAGTAAAAACATACATCTGAATTAGTGTATACATACTGGGTTGGCCAAAAAGTTCGTTCAGGTTTTTCTGTAATCTTACAGAAATACAACACAGTGGAATGTTACCCAGCAATATGAATAAATGAGAATTGATATATGTGACAACATGAATAAACCTTGAAAACATAACAGTCAGTGAAATAAGCCATTCACACATATATCTGGAATAGGAAAATCCAAGCTATGGTGTTTGAAATTATAGTGGTTACCCATGTAGTGAGGAGTAAACTCTGGAACAGGGCAGAAGAATGACCTCTAGAGTGCTTGTAATGTTGCCTTTCTTGATCTGGGTGCTAGTTACAACAGTTTGTTCAATTTGTAAACATTTACTGAGCTGTTCATTTTGGATTTGTGCACTTTTTTGTATGAAGCCATTCTCCTAAATTAGTTTACTAAAAAAATTCAAAGAAGCTATTTATACTTAAGCTGTTTCTACCTTCTGGGGGATTATTAACTCTACACAATCAAATACCTGTATCATCTTGAATGCTACGTTTGAACTCAAAGCCAAAAAAGGAGCAGGGCAGCTTTGATGTGCTCTTCTTTCCTTACTGCCTGGAATGGGCTTCAAACATTTAAAAAATCATAAATAGCAAGTATCCTGTGGCTGCCACTCTGGGTATCTGAAGTAAGAGGTCAGACATTTTAAATATAAAAGTCAATGTTCCGACAAAGTGAACACCTTCCACATGGAAGTCCTCAAAGCAGATTTCTGCCACCCTCTGTCCTTCCTCTCTTCCTTCTTTTCAACCATCCATTAATCTATCCACCCATCTATCCATCCACCCATTCATTTAAAAAATACTGAAGTCCTACCATGTGCCTAGCATTGCACTGGGCCCTACCACAGTGAACAAGACAGACAAAGCCCATGCCTTCGTGGAATTTCCCCAAGAACATCACTAAGGTGATTGAGAATTCTAGAATTGCATCTAAGATCAAAGATCTTTTTGATGCTTATAGAGTTTTAAAACTCCAACCATGGATCTGTTCATATAAATGACGAAAGTGACTTTTCTCAAGTAGTGGACTGGGTCCAATCTCCTTTATTACTTGCTGATTTGAGCATTCGTCTAGTGATATTAAAAAGAGAGGAGGGTGGTCCTAAGATGGCAGAGGAATAGGGTGGGGCGATCCCTTTCTCCCCCACAAATTCATCAAAAGAACATTTGAACTCTGAGTAAATTCCACAAAACAACTTCTGAATGCTGGCAGAGAACATCAGGCACCCAGAAAAGCAGACCATTGTCTTCTAAAGGAGGTAGGAAAAAATATAGAAGACAAAAAGAGAGGCAAAAGAGGTAGGGATTGAGTTCCGTCCCGGGAAGGGAGTCTTAAAAAGAGAGAAGTTTCCAAACACCAGGAAACACTCTTACTGCTGAGTCTGTGGCGTGCCTTGGAACCACAGAGGGCAACATAATCGGGAGGGAAAATAAATAAATAATTAAAACCCACAGATTACATGTCCAACGGTAACTCCCCCAGCGGAGAATCAGTGCAGACGCCTGCACCTGCTGCTAGTATGCGGGGACTGGGCAGGGAGGCGTGGGCTGCATTGCTTAGAGTAAGGGCCGGGCATGAATGCCCCGAGGGCAATCTGAGGGACCTAACTTGGGCTAGCAAACCAGACTGTGGGATAGCTACCACGCAAAAAGCCCTAACCTGAGACACCGCCAGGCCCGCTCACAGAACAAAGGACTGACTAGAGCTACGCGAAAAGCCCTAACCTAAGACACCATCAGGCCTGCTCACAGAACAAAGGACTGAGCAGAGCTAGCCTGGCCCATCCCCCTGCCTGGTGACAGGCAGGCGATGGCAGGCAGAGCTGGAAGGGGGCGATTGCGGCCCCAGAGAGGCATTATCTACCAAGCTGCAAGCAGGCTTCATTGCTAACTAAGACTTCTTGGGATTCTGGATGGTCAAAGGTGTGCCGGTTGTACACCCAGAAAACCAAGTGGCAGGGATGGGGGAGGCGATAAGTTGCAGCGACCGTGCTTGGCGAACACCTGGTCACCTGAGCTGCTCGGATCTGGGAAGGGCACAAAACGCAGGCCCAACCGAGTCTGCACCCATGAGGACTACCTGAGTACCTGAACCTGAGCAGCTCAGACCTGAGAAGTGCAAACAACCCAGGGCCGGCCTCAGACAGTTCCTGGCAGAACAACCTAGAGCTTAAGCAGTGTAGACAGGGAAAGCACACATGCCGTGAGACGGGACAAACCCAGTGTGGCCGAGACACGGCGAGCACACGCTAGTGTTATTTGTTTGCAGCGTCCCTCCCTTCCCACAGCACGACTGAACAAGTGAGCCTAAAAAAGTGTTCGCCACAGCCCCCTTGTGTCAGGGCGGAAATTAGACACTGAAGAGACCAGCAACCAGAAGAAGCTAAACCAGAGGGAACCTCCTTGGAAGTGACAGGTGCAATAGATTAAAACCCTGTAGTTAGTACCAACTACAAAGGAAGGGGCCTATAGATCTTGAAAAATATAAGCCAGATCAAGGAACTATCCCAGAGAAGGCAATGGCACAATACTCCAGTACTCTTGCCTGGAAAATCCCATGGATGGAGGAGCCTGGTAGCCTGCAGTCCATGGGAACGCTGAGGGTCAGACAAGACTGAGCGATTTCACTTTCACTTTTCACTTTGATGCATTGGAGAAGGAGATGGCAACCCACTCCAGTGTTCTTGCCTGGAGAATCCCAGGGATGGGGGAGCCTGGTGGGCTGCCGTCTATGGGGTCACACAGAGTCGGACATGACTGAAGTGACTTAGCAGCAGTATCAGTAAGGAACTATCCGAAAATGAACTGACCCCAGACTGCCACAACAGCACCAGAGAAACTCCTACATATATTTTTACTATTTTTACTATCATTCTTTATTTTTTTTAATTTTTTAAAATATGTAAGCCCTCTATTACTACTTTACTTTTCATTTTTATAACTTTCTATTACTTTTCAAAAAAAAAAAAAGAGAGAGAGACCCTGTTTTTTAAAGCAAACTTCACATATATATATTTTGTAATTTTTGTGACTTTTTTTTTTCTTTTAATATTGTATTTTTGAAAATCCAACCTCTACTTTAGATTTTTAATCATTGCTTTTTGGTATTTGTTATCAATTTTGTACCTTTAAGAACCCAATCTTCGTACCCATTTTTACTTAAGAGTGAGATTACTGGCTTGACTGTTCTCTCCCACTTTGGACGCTGCTTTTTCTCCACCAGGTCACCTCTATCTCCTCCTTCCCCCTTCTCTTCACTACCCAACTCTGTGAATCTCTTTGTGTATTCCAGACAGTGGAGAACACTTAGAGAACGGATTACTGGCTGGATCTCTCTCTCTCCCTTTGATTCACCCCTTTATCCTCCTGGCCACCTCGCTCTCCTTCCTCCCTCTTCTCTTCTCTGTATAACTCCGTGAACATCTCTGAGCAGTCCAGACTGTGGAGTGCACATAAGGAAGTGATTACTGGCTAGCTTGCTCTCTCCTGTTTTGATTTCAACTCATCTCATTCGGGTCACTTCTATCTCCCTCCTCCCTCTTCTCTTCTCTGTGTAACTCTGTGAACTTCTCTGGGTGTCCCTCACTGTGGAGAAACTTTTCATCTTTAACCTAGATGTTTTATCAACGGTGCTGTATAGATGGAGAAGTCTTGAGGCTATTGTAAAAATAAGACTGAAAACCAGAAGCAAGAGGCTTAAGACCAAATCCTGAGAACACCAGAATGCCTGACTCCAGGGAACATTAATCAATAGGAGCTCATCAAACACCTCCATACCTACACTGAAACCAAGCACCACCCAAGGGCCAACAAGTTCCTGAGAAAGACATACCATGCAAATTCTCCAGCAACACAGGAACACAACCCTGAGCTTCAATATATAATAGGCCTCCCAAAGTCACTCCAAACCCACTGACATCTCATAACTCATTACTAGACACTTCATTGCATGCTAGAGAGAAGAAATCCAGCTCCACCCACTAGAACATCGACACAAGCTTCCCTAACCAGGAAACCTTGACAAGCCACCCATAAAACCCCACCCACAGTGAGGAAACTTCACAATAAAGAGAACTCCACAAACTACCAGAATACAGAAAGGTCACCCCAAACACAGCAATATAAACAAGATGAAGAGACAGAGGAATATCCAGTAGGTAAAGCAGAGTTCCAAAGAACAGCAAGAAGAGATAAGAAAGCCTTCCTCAGCGATCAATGCAAAAAAATAGAGGAAAACAATAGAAAGGGAAAGACTAGAGATCTCTTCAAGAAAACTGGAGATACCAAGGGAACATTTCATGGAAAGATGGGCTCGATAAATGACAGAAATGGTATGGACCTAACAGAAGCAGAAGATATTAAAAAGAGGTGGCAGAAATACACAGAAGAACTGTACAAAAAAGATTTTCATGACCAAGATAATCACGATGGTGTGATCACTCACCTAGAGCCAGACATCCTGGAATGTGAAGTCAAGTGGGCCTTAGAAAGCATCACTACGAACAAAGCTAGTGGAGGTGATGGAATTCCAGTTGAGCTCTTTCAAATCCTGAAAGATGATGCTGTGAAAGTGCTGCACTCAATATGCCAGCAAATTTGGAAAACTCAGCAGTGGCCACAGGACTGGAAAAAGTCAGTTTTTCATTCCAATCCCATAGAAAGTCAATGCCAAAGAATGCTCAAACTACCGCACAATTGCACTCATCTCATATGCAAGTAAAGTAATGTTCAAAATTCTCCAAGCCAGGCTTCAGCAATACATGAACCGTGAACTTCCTGATGTTCAAGCTGGTTTTAGAAAAGACAGAGGAACCAGAGTTCAAATTTCCAACATCCGCTGGATCATGGAAAAAGCAAGAGAGTTCAAGAAAAATATCTATTTCTGATTTATTGACTATGCCAAAGCCTTTGACAGTGTGGATCACAATAAACTGTGGAAAATTCTGAAAGAGATGGGAATACCAGACCACCTGACCTGCCTCTTGAAAAACCTGTATGCAGGTCAGGAAGCAACAGTTAGAACTGGATATGGAACAACAGACTGGTTCCAAATAGGAAAAGAAGTATGTCAAGGCTGTATATTGTCAGCCTGCTTATTTAACTTATATGCAGAGTACATCATGAGAAATGCTGGGCTGGAAGAAGTACAAGCTGGAATCAAGATTGCCAGGAGAAATATCAACAACCTCCGATAGGCAGATGACACCACCCTTATGGCAGAAAGTGAAGAGGAACTCAAAAGCCTCTTGATGAAAGTGAAAGACGAGAGTGAAAAAGTTGGCTTAAAGCTCAACATTCAGAAAACGAACATCATGGCCTCTGGTTCCATCACTTCATGGGAAATAGATGGGGAAACAGTGGAAACAGTGTCAGACTTTATTGTTTTGGGCTCCAAAATCACTGCAGATGGTGACTGCAGCCATGAAATTAAAAGACGCTTACTCCTTGGAAGGAAAGTTATGACCAACCTAGATAGCATATTCAAAAGCAGAGACATTACTTTGCCAACAAAGTCTGTCTAGTCAAGGCTATGGTTTTTCCAGGGGCCATTTATGGATGTTAGAGTTGGACTGTGAAGAAAGCTGAGCACTGAAGAATTGATGCTTTTGAACTGTGGTGTTGGAGAAGACTCTTGAGAGTCCCTTGGACTGCAAGGAGATCCAACCAGTCCATTCTGAAGGAGATCAGCCCTGGGATTTCTTTGGAAGGAATGATGCTAAAGGTGAAACTCCAGTAGTGTGGCCACCTCATGCGAAGAGTTGACTCACTGGAAAAGACTCTGATGCTGGGAGGGATTGGGGGCAGGAGGACAAGGGGACGACAGAGGATGTGATGGCTGGATGGTATCACTGACTCTGTGAATGTGAGTCTGAGTGAACTCCAGGCTTTGGTGATGGATAGAGAGGCCTGGTGTGCTGCGATTCATGGGTACGCAAAGAGTTGGATAGGACTGAGCGACTCAACTGAATTAAAAGGAGCAGGATAAATGGCCAACAAACCAAACAAAAGAGGAGGAGACAGGGAATCTACCTGATAAAGAATTTCGAATAATGATAGTGAAAATAATCCAAAATCTTGAAAACCAAATGGAATCACAGATAAATAACCTGGAGACAAGGATTGAGAAAATGCAAGAAAGGTTTAACAAGGACCTAGAAGAAATAAAAAAAAGAGTCAATATACAATGAATAATGCAATAAATGAGATAAAAAACACTCTTGAGGGAACAAATAGTAGAATAAGGGAGTCAGAAAATAGGATTAGTGAGGTAAAAGATAGAGTGGTAAAAATAAATGAATCAGAGAGGGAAAAAAATGAATTTTCAAAAATGAGGACAATCTCAGAGACCTCTGGGACAATATTAAACACCCCAACATTCAAATCATAGGACTCCCAGAAAACGAAGAAAAAAAGAAAGACCATGAGAAAATATTTGAGGAGATAATAGTTGAAAACTTCCCTAAAATGGGGAAGGAAATAGTCACCCAATTCCAACAACCCAGAGAGTCCCAAACAGGATAAACACAAGGTGAAACACCTCAAGACACATATTAATCAAATTAACAAAGATCAAACACAAAGAACAAATATTAAAAGCAGCAAGCTAAAAACAACAAATAACACACAAGGGGATTCCCATAAGGATACCAGCTGATCTTTCAATAGAAACTCTTCAGGCCAGGAGGGAATGGCAGGACATACTTAAAGTGATGAAAGAAAATAACCTACAGCCCAGATTACTGGACCCAGCAAGGATCTCATTCAAATATGAAGGAGAAATCAAAAGCTTTACAGACAAGAAAAAGCTGAGAGAATTCAGCACCACCAAACCAACTCTCCAACGAATGCTAAAGGATCTTCTCTAGACAGGAAACACAAAAAGGGTGTATAAACTCAAACCCAAAGTAATAAAGCAAATGGCAACGGGATCATACTTATCAATAATTACCTTAAATGTAAATGGGTTGAATGCCCCAACCAAAAGACAAAGACTGGCTGAATGGATACAAAAACAAGACCCCTATATATGTTGTCTACAAGAGACCCACTTCAAAACAAGGGACACATACTGACTGAAAGTGAAGGGCTAGAAAAAGATATTCCACATAAATAGAGACCAAAAGAAAGCAGGAGTAGCAATACTCATATCGGATAAAAAAGACTTTAAAACAAAATCTGTGAAAAGAGACAAAGAAGGACACTACATAATGATCAAAGGATCAATCCAAGAAGATATAACAATCATAAATATATGTGCACCCAACATAGGAGCACCGCAATATGTAAGACAAATGCTAACAAGTATGAAAGGGGAACTTAACAATAACACAATAGTAGTGGGAGACTTTAATACCCCACTCACACCTATGGATAGATCAACTAAACAGAAAATTAACAAGGAAACACAAACTTAAAATGATACAATAGACCAGTTAGACCTAATTGATATCTATAGCACATTTCACCCCAAAACAATGAATTTCACCTTTTTCTAAAGTGCACACGGAACCTTCTCCAGGATAGATCACATCCTGGGCCATAAATCTAGCCTTGGTGAATTCAAAAAAACTGAAATCATTTCAAGCATCTTTTCTGACCACAATGCAGTAAGATTAGATCTCAATTACAGGAGAAAAACCATTAAAAATTCCAACATATGGACGCTGAACAACTTGCCAGTGAATAACCAACAAATCACAGAAGAAATAAAAAAAGAAATCAACATATGCATAGAAACAAATGAAAATGAAAACACAACAATCCAAAACCTGTGGGACGCTGTAAAGCAGTGCTAAGGGGAAGGTTCATAGCAATACAGGCATACCTCAAGAAACAAGAAAAAGTCAAGTAAATAACCTAACTCTACACCTAAAGTAACTAGAAAAGAAAGAAACGAAGAACTCCAGGGTTAGTAGAAGGAAAGAAATCTTAAAAATTAGGGCAGAAACAAATGCAAAAGAAAAAAAGAGACCATAGCAAATATCAACAAAGCCAAAAGCTGGTTCTTTGAAAGGATAAATAAAATTGACAAACCATTAGCCAGACTCATCAAGAAACAAAGGGAGAAAAGTCATATAAATAAAATTAGAAATGAAAATGGAGAGATCACAACAGACAACACAGAAATACAAAGGATCGTAAGAGACTACTATCAGCAATTATATGCCAATAACATGGACAACTTGGAAGAAATGGACAAATTCTTAGAAAAGTACAACTTTCCAAACTGAACCAGGAAGAAACAGAAAATCTTAACAGACCCATCACAAGCATGGAAATTGAAACTGCAATCAGAAATCTTCCAGCAAACAAAAGCCCAGGTCCAGACGGCTTCACAGCTGAATTCTACCAAAAATTCAGAGAAGAGCCAACACCTATCCTACTCAAACTCTTTCAGAAAATTGCAGAGGAAGGTAAACTTCCAAACTCATTCTATGAGGCCACCATCATCCTAATACCAAAACCTGACAAAGATTCCACAAAAAAAGAAAACTACAGGCCAATAATACTGATGAACATAGATGCAAATATCCTTAACAAAAGTCTAGCAATCAGAATCCAAAAACACATTAAAAAGATCATACATCATGACCACGTGGGCTTGATCCCAGGGATGCAAGGATTCTTCAATATCCGCAAATCAATCAATGTAGTACACCACATTAACAAATTGAAAAATAAAAGCCATATGATTATCTCAATAGATGCAGAGAAAGCCTTTGACAAAATTCAACTTCCATTTATGATAAAAACCCTCCAGAAAGCAGGAATAGAAGGAACATATGTCAACATAATAAAAGCTATATATGACAAACCCACAGAAAACATTATCCTCAGCAGTAAAAAATTGAAAGCATTTCCCCTAAAGTCAGGAACAAGACAAGGGTGCCCACTCTCACCACTACTATTCAACAGAGTTTTGGAAGTTTTGGCCACAGCAATCACAGCAGAAAAATAAAAGGAATCCAGATTGGAAAAGAAGAAGTAAAACTCTCACTGTTTGCAGATGACATGATCCTCTACATAGAAAACCCTAAAGATTCCACCAGAAAATTACTAGGGCTAATCAATGAATATAGTAAAGTTGAAGGATATAAAATCAACACACAGAAATCCCTTGCATTCCTATACACTAACAATGACAAAACAGAAAGAAAAATTAAGGAAACAATTCCATTCACCACTGCAACGAAAAGAATAAAATACTTAGAAATATATCTACCTAAAGAAACAAAAGACCTATATATAGAAAACTATAAAACACTGGTGAAAGAAATCAAAGCGGACACTAATAGATGGAAAAATATACCCTGTTCATGGATCGGAAGAATCAATATAGTGAAAATGAGTATACTACCCAAAGCAATCTATAGATTCAATGCAATCCCTATCAAGCTACCAACGGTATTCTTCACAGAGCTAGAACAAATGATTTCACAATTTGTATGGAAATACAAAAAACCTCGAATACCCAAAGCAATCTTGAGAAAGAAGAATGGAACTGAAGGAATCAACCTGCCTGACTTCAGGCTCTACTACAGAGCCACAGTCATCAAGACAGTATGGTACTGGCACAAAGACAGAAATATAGATCAATGGGACAAAATAGAAAGCCCAGAGATAAATCCACACTCCTATGGACACCTTATCTTTGACAAAGGAGGCAAGAATGTACAATGGAGAAAAGACAATCTCTTTAACAAGTGATGCTGGGAAAACTGGTCAACCACTTGTAAAAGAATGAAACTACAACACTTTCTAACACCATACACAAAAATAAACTCTAAATGGATTAAAGATCTAAACCTAAGACCAGAAACTATAAAACTCCTAGAGGAGAACATAGGCAAAACACTCTCCAACATAAATCACAGTAGGATCCTCTATGACCCACCTCCCAGAATATTCGGGGAAAAAAGCAAAAATAAACAAATGGATCTAATTAAAATTAGAAGCTTCTGCACAACAAAGGAAACTATAAGCAAGGTGAAAAGATAGCCTTCAGAATGGGAGAAAATAATAGCAAATGAAGCAACTGACAAAGAATTAATCTCAAAAATATACAAGCAACTCCTGCAGCTCAGTTTCAGAAAAATAAATGACCCAACCAAAAAATGGGCCAAAGAACTAAACACTTCTCCAAAGAAGACATACAGATGACTAACAAACACATGAAAGGACGCTCAACATCACTCATTATCAGAGAAATGCAAATCAAAACCACAATGAGGTACCATTTCACGCCAGTCACAATGGCTGCTATCCAAAAGTCTACAAGCAATAAATGCTGGAGAGGGTGTAGAGAAAAGGGAACCCTCTTACACTGTTGGTGGGAATGCAAACTAGTTCAGCCACTATGGAGAACAGTGTGGAGATTCCTTAAAAAACTGGAAATAGAACTGCCATATGACCCAGCAATCCCATTGCTGGGCATACACACCAAGGAAACCAGAACTGAAAGAGACACGTGTACCCCAATGTTCACTGCAGCACTGTTTATAATAGCCAGGACATGGAAGCCACCTAGATGTCCATCAGCAGACGAATGGATAAGAAAGCTGTGGTACATATACACAATGGAGTATTACTCAGCCATTAAAAGGAATAAATTTGAATCAGCTTTAATGAGGTGAATGAAACTGGAGCCTACTATACAGAGTGAAGTAAGCCAGAAAGAAAAACACCAATACAGTATACTAACACATATATATGGAATTTAGAAAGATGGTAATGATAACCCTGTATGTGAGATAGCAAAAGAGACACAGATGTATAGAACAGTCTTTTGGACACTGTGGGAGAGGGTGAGGGTGGGATGATTTGGGAGAATGGCATTGAAACATGTATAATATCATATGTGAAACTAATCGCCAGTCCAGGTTCGATGCATGATATAGGATGCTCAGGGCTGGTGCACTGGGATGACCCAGAGGGATGGTATGGGGAGGGAGGTGGGAGGGGGTTTCACGATGGGGAACACATGTACACGTGTGGCGGATTCATGTTGATGTATGGCAAAACCAATACAATATTGTAAAGTAATTAGCTTCCGATTAAAGTAAGTAAATTTATATTAAAAAAAGAGTGTGCATACACACTCATATAATGTGCAAAGTATACCAAAATAAGATGAAAAAAGTCTATTCATCAATAATGATATCACAATAGTTTCTGTAATTAGCACAATGCTGTATCTCAACAAATGTAATTGCAGGTTCCCAGAATGGACAGGAAGATTCAAATAAACACACAATTCAGTCACATCCTATCGTACCTGCAGAGAGGATTTTAGATCAAACACCTGGACCCATGAATCCTACCACCTAAAATATGGCAACGGGAGCCTGGGTAGACACATGAGATGAGGTCCTGATTTGATCTATGCTGGTGGCCCTTTCTCCCTTTGAAAGCTATACTGAGTTCAAGAGGATTAATCAACTGAAAAGTTACTCCTCAGAACTGCCTTCATCTTTTATGTTCTAAGATAGGGAAAAGAAAGGGAAATGAGGAGGGGAGAAAGTATTTTAAGCATCTAAGCATCACTTTCATTATTAATACAGCCAAGGTCTGAAAATTCTACTGAATATTTAAGGAAAGACTTTTTAATCTTGCACAAAAAACAACCCAAAGTTAGATGATTAAAAAAATAATCACTGAACCCTTTCAGTTTTCAGTGATGCATAAAGAGAGGGAAGAAAATACACAATTTGTTTCAGCGATAAACTCAGCCTCTTCATCTACAATCCTGAGTCACCTGACCCTTCTACTCTCCCCAGCAGAGAACCACCACACTGCATACCTGAGTCACTGCCACAATAATGGATGGTATGACACCAGGCTTTTCTATAAGACAAAGAAAGATTTCTTCAAGGTAAGAACAATAACTTAGAATATTTTAAGTGAAACTGTCCAGGAGGGTCTGCCTGGTCCACTTCAGATTGATCAGACTCCAGGAGATAGGACTTAACTTTTCCAACCATCTCCTCAGGGGAATCTTCTGAACTATGTGTGGCCCACTACCCAAAGGCCCCAGGAAACCCCTTGGCATGGCAATGTCCATTTCCCTATTCTTTTGCACAAATGTAGCACACGTCCTTTTCCAGATCACTTTGTACATGCATCACTATTTTCCAGATTCATCTTTATTGATGAATGGGTGAATACCATTCAATCATTCAAAGTGCCATTGATAATACTAATTCATTCTCATATCTGGCCATTCACTTTTGATAGAGCAATACACATTCTGGTTTATGTCTTCTCACACATGCAAGGATTTCTCCCTGGTAAACATCTAGAAGAGGGACTTTGGGACCATAATAAGGCATGCACATCTTTGCTAGATATTGCTAGTTCTCTCCAAAGGAGCTGTATACAATTATATTCCCACCAGAACTTCAAGTTCCCTGCATCTTTCTGTGGAATGACCACTTGGCATGATCATGCTTTTTAATTTTTGCTAATTTGACCCTCCCTTGTGAAAGACAAGGGTCAATGTCTTTTATGTTTGCTAATTTGACCCTTGTGAAAGTTATGTTGAGTTTAACTTACCTTTTCCTCATTACTTGGGAGGTTGAGAACCTTTTCTCATTTGTGGATCAGCCGGTAAGGAATCCACCTGCAATGTAGGAGATCCAGGTTCGATACCTGGGTCAAGAAGATTCTTGGAGAAGAAAATGACAACCCACTCCAGTATTCCTTTTGGTAATATTATTACTAATGACCATCCACATCTATTTATTGGCCAATGGCAGGATCCTTTTCAAAAGTGGATCCTGTTGCTTTATTCAGGAATTCTTACATTCTAAGCAGTTAGGGAAGCCAGGAAAGGGATGCTCAGTGAGAGGCAGATGTCTTGGGGGAAATGTGCTATCAACCGTTTTAGCTTTTTTGGTTAAAGAAAAAAAACTACAGTCAAGATTCTACTCATAAGGGGAAGTGGGACGGGAAAAACGTTTGTTTTGTGATCTGGCATTTCCGTATCTTCTCACTGCATACAGTACCGTTTACTAGGTATTGCTAACGTCCACCAGCAGAATACCTAAAGGTAAAAACAAGTATCAGGAAGGAAAAAGTACTACCAAAAGGAAACTCAAGAAAATGGCTTCAAGTGGGCAGTGGGCCGGACATCAGGCTGGGCTCAGTAGAAGCAGACAGTGTGCAGGAAGCTCCTGCCGCTCTTTTCCTCGAATGCCTGCAGCAGCTCGCCGATTCCGTCCTCCATGTCCCCCATGAGCTGGACGCACTGGCACAGGTCGCAGATGAGGAACGCTCCCAGCGTAGCCTCCTTGTTGGTGTCCAGGATGTTCACGTTGATCACATGCACAGGCTGGCAGGTCTCCTGCTCCCGGAATTCATATCTTCCACCACCTGGTCATACACTCGCTCTTCACAGGTGAGGATGAGGTCAAACAGATCTTTGCATTCCTGGAACCTCTCTGGCCTGGGCTTGATTTGCGACCCATGGACTGTAGCCCACCAAGCTCCTCCATCCATGGGATTCTCCAGGCAAGAATACTGGAATGGGTTGCCATTTCCTTCTCCATATTTCTTTCCAGCATCCGTAAAACGCCATTCTGCATATAGAGTTCTTTGTCTTTCCTAAGGAGGTCTTTGTACACATCGTCATACATGGCTCTGAAATCATAAACGTTTGGCCTGTCGCGTGCTGGTCCTGGAAGCTTCATGTTTGTTCCTATTCCAAAGGACCGGATGCTGAATCCTCGTTTGCCGAGGATGTTGTGCGCCTCCATGCTCCGGTTCTGGTTGCTCGAGCATACCACAGCGAGGCGCAGTGGCAAAAACGGCATGACTGCGGCTGCACTCACCGAGACTCCCAGCTCACAAATTTCGCTTCTGGACTCCTGCCGCTTCCACAAAAGCAAGGTGGTGGCCTCAATGCCTGGAAGCAGAAGCTGCGGCACCGGCAACGTAGTGTGTCAGGACTTATGGTGTGGGCACTTATAACGTGTCCTGGCAGGCTCCTAGCGCAGGCCAAGATTGCTGGGCGGCAAGATGAGTGCCACTGCGGTATTCTTGGTTCGGAAATCACATAGACAGAGGAGCCAGGGGTGCTACGGCCTGCGGGGTCGCAAAAGGCAGACACGACTAAGCAACTAAACCACCAGCACTACCACAGTTGAATCAGGTTATCCCTCTGTAAAATGCCTGGTCATATCCTTTGTACGTTTTTCTAATGAATATCTGTCTTTCTCATAATGATTTTTAGAGTACAGCTTCTAGATATTCCGTTCCATTGCTCAGTCGTGTCCGACTCATTGTGACCCCATGGACTGTAGCACGCCAGGCTTTCCTGCCCATCATCAACTCCGGAGCTCACTCAAACTCATGTCCATCGAGTTGGTGATGCCATCCAACCATATCATCATGTGGCGTCCCCTTCTCCTCTAGATATTAATGTCCCCTCTCCTTCTAGATGTTAATCCTTCCTTATTTGTAAGAGCTAAAAATAGCTCCCACCAACCTGTGGCTCATTATTTAAAATTTTATTTGTGGTGCATACTTCATCAACTAGTCTTTACATTTAATGAAGGCAAATGTATCTATCTTGTATAGTTTCCATTTTGTGTTTTTAAGAAACCTTTCCCTACTTTGAGATCATTAAGGTAGTCTTTGTCGTTTTCAGGATCAAATAATTCTTGCTTTTAACTTTTATATCTTAAATCCATCTTGAGTTTACATTTCTGTATAGTATAGGGTAGGAATTTTTTTTTACCATCTACATAGCCAATTTTCCCAGGACTATTCTATTGGTTTGTAATGTCTCCTCTGTCATAAACCAAGTCCTCATATATGTACGAGTTTGCTTCTGGAATTTCAATTTTGTTCTATTGGTACACTTGTCTGTCCTTGTACTAATATCACATTTTTGTTAATATAAGTGAATAACAATTCTTAATATCTTATAGAGCTAGTCTCATATTGTTTTTCTGCTGTAGAGACTCTTGACTAATCTTTACCCTCTTTCCACATAGATTTTAGGGCAAGTTTGCCAAGTTCTAGGGAAAAAAAAAAAAAAAAACTGTTGGAGAGTTTGATTGCAATTGCACTGAACTGCAAGTTAATTTGTGGAGAATTGATTTATGTATGATATTGAATCTTCTAAACAATTTAAAAGGTATATATCTTCTATTATTTAAATTTTGTTAATTGTTTATGGAACTCAATAAAAGTTCATAATATTTCCTTTAAAGACATACATTTTGTTAGGTACAGCTCCAAATTTATTATGGGTTTTGCTACTATGTGAATGGAATTTTTTTCCATTCCAATTTTGCAATTTACCTTGCAAATAAACTCTAATTCTAGTATTTATTCATACATTACATAAATAACTAAGGAAACAGAGCTTGTGTGCTTGAAAGTAGCTGACACCCTGAGCTCACTAAAATAGAGTCAATTTTGTCCTTTCATTAAACAAAGTGGGATAATTCCTATTATGTTCAGAGACTGTGTTTTAGTTAGTGTGACATGTTTCCATGTTTCAGAAATGATATTTTTTCCTATGAAAGCTTCCGCTTTTTCTTCTTATTCTTTACAATATGTTTTGATCCTTTATTTTCATTTAAGGTATATACTTGTTCAAAGTCATGGTTTTTTTGTCCTTAGAGGATTATTAGTTTAGAGAGCATAGACACACATACACCTGCAAACATACTTTATCTGGGTTCTTTTATATATATGAAGTGTTTCTTCTTTTTTAAAAATTGAAGTAGAATTGATTTACAATGTTGAGCCAATCTCTGCTGTACAGCAAAGTAACTCAGTTTTACATATATATATATATATATTTAAAATATTCTTTTCCATTATGATTTATCTCAGGAGAATGGATGAAGTTCTCTGTACTATACAGCAGAACCTTCTTATTTACCAGTTCTACATGTAATAGTGTATACTTACCAACCACAAATGCCGAGTCCATCCTTCTCCCCTCCTCCTCCTTGGCAACCTCAAGTCTGATCTCTATGTCCTTGAGTCTGTTCCTGTTTTATAGATAGGTTCACCTGTGTCATACTCTACATTCCACATATAAGTGACATCACATGGTATGTCTTTCTCTTTCTGACTCAGTTCACTTCGTATGATAATCTCTAGTTGCATCCATGTTATTGCAAATGGCATTAATTTGGTTTATATGGTGAGTAGTAGTCCACTGTAGTAATAAAAAGAAAGCAACTTGATAGATTTCTTGCTTGAATACACTCAAGTTGAGGGAGTACATTCTCTAATGAGCTGTCAAGTCCTTTACTTAGAGATAGGAACAAACTGAATTTTGAATAAGCTGGTGCAGAAGCAGTAGCTATAGCAGAGTCACTATGGACCTGTAAGAGAAACCACTGGATAGGAATATTCTCTAAATTCTTCCCAATGATCCTGTCTCCTCTTCACTTGTTCTTTGGTCTAAATTAGTTAATTTCTTTTTAGAGGGCCTAGAAGAAAGGAAGAACAAACTTCTTGATCCAAACATACTGAGGGCAGAGGGGCAAACCTTACAAAAACAACACAGGACCTGAAACAAGTGAAACATGGGAAAAGAGATACCAATATTGGGTGCCATGTTAGTTGTCAGAATTTGTCTTTAGAACGTTTTCTCCTTGATTCTTCCTGTTGAAGAGGATCACTATTAATTTTTATATATTGAGCCTATACCCAGAAAGCTTGTGAAACCTTATATTAGTTATACTCATTTGTCTACATATTTTAGTACATTATCTGTGTAGACAATCATCCAATCTGTGAAAATAAAAATGTTTTCAACCCTTATATTTTTCTTTTCTCAATGAGATGGTTAAGATCTTATTTATAAAGCTGAATAAAAACAGTGACTACAGATATCCTTGTCAGTCTTGCTCCTGACTTGAAAACCATATGGACATCTTGAAGAAATCTCTAGTCTTTCCCCTTCTGTTGTTCTCTATTTCTTTGCACTGACCACTGGAGATGGCTTTCTTATCTTTGCTTGCTATTCTTTGGAACTCTGCATTCGCATGGGTACATCTTTCCTTTTCTCCTTTGCCTTTAGATTCTCTTCTTTTCTCAGCTATTTCTAAGGCCTCCTCAGACAGTCATTTTGCCTTTTTGCATTTCTTTTTTTGGGGGATAGTCTTGATCACTGCCTCCTGTACAGGGTTTCCTGTACAATGGCACGCTATCAGATCTAATCCCTTGAATCTATTTGTCACTTCCACTGTATAATCGTAAGGGATTTGATTTAGGTCATACCCGAATGGTCTAGTGGTTTTCCCTACTTTCTTCAACTTAAGTCTGAAGTTTACAATAAGAAGTTCATGTTCTGAGCCATAGTCAGCTCCTGGTCTTGTTTTTGCTGATTGTATAGAGCTTCTCCATCTTTGGCTACAAAGAATATAATCAATCTAATTTCGGTATTGACCACCTGGTGATGTCCATGTGTAGAGTCCTCTCTTGTGTTGATGGAAGACAGTGTTTGCTATGACCAGTGCATTCTCTCGGCAAAACTCTGTTAGCCTTGGCCTGCTTCATTTTGTACTCCGAGGCCAAATTTGCCTTTTACTCCAGGTATCTCTTGACTTCCTACTTTTGCATGCCAGTCCTCTATGATGAAAAGGACATCTTTGGGGGGGTGTTAGTTCTAGAAGGTCTTATAGGTCTTCATAGAACCCTTAAACTTCAGCTTCTTCGGCATTAGTGGCTGGGGCATAGACTTGGATTACTGTGATATTGAATGGTTTGCCTTGGAAACAAACAGAGCTCATTCTGTTGTTTTGAGATTGCACCCAAGTACTGCATTTTGGACTCTTGTTGACTATGAGGGCTACTCTATTTCTTCTAAGGGATTCTTGCCCACAGTAGTAGATACAATGGTCATCTGAAATAAACTCGACTATTCCAGTCTATTTTAGTTTACTGATTCCTAAAATGTCAATGTTCACTCTTGCCATCTCCTGTTCACTTGCTAGCTCCCCATCATTGCCATCACCAAAGATGTCTAGGACAAAGTACTGTCCAGAGAACCTTAGCTACAACAAAGGTCAATCACATGGAACCAAGCCATTTGAAAGGTTTAGGCATCTAGTTTCGATGTTTCCCTACTCTTACCAGAAATGTTGCTGGAACACCTAGAATCAAAAACTTTACTCACAGAGCCATTTGTTCCCTACTGAATGAAGCTTGTGTAAGTTTTGTGTAAGTTTACATCAGAGCTTAGTGTGATGAGCTGGCAAGAAATGTTTGCCAAGTTTCAAAGGCTTGGAGGAAAGATATCATAACCCTGAAAGGCATTTTCTTTTCAGTTTTGTTTGGAAGTGTTTTTAACTCTAAGAACAAAAGGTAGTCCTTGGACTGTCTCTTTTCCAGATAGCTGACACTACATTTCTCTACTGTTATCAGTTTCCTAAATAAGTGTAGCTGTATTTAATTACTGCTGAATACAGGGGAGACATGTGTTAGTCCTTTTGTTCAGTACTTTAGGATCAGAGGAATAACAGGTGTGGCAGTGTGGCAGTGTTTCTTCACTCATTTCAAAGTCACCTGTATCACCAAAATGTACATCTCATCCAGCCCACCAACCTTAAGGAATTGCAATAAATACAATTCTAAAGAATTGAAAGCTAGCTCTGTCTTTCCCTCAGATATCAAATGTGGACAAATGTTTTGTTGAATAGTTGCCATCTCAAAAGAGGTTATAGCAGGCAGATGATGTGAGAGAGCAAAGCGTGCTCTTAAATCACTAGATATGACAGGCCCAACCTGAAGGAAAATAAGCCTGTTTAGGTTCAGAGAGGTGAAGACCTGCCCAAGGTCACACAGTACATCCATTTTTCTCTTCCACTGCTTCCATCCCAGTCTAAGTCACAGCTGTGCCTGGTCTAGTCCACTGCAGCAGCCTCCGAAAGACTCCCACTACCTTCAGTGGGGCTCCTGCTTTGATCCATTCTTCACCTCCTTATAGCTGGAGTCAGCTAATTAAAACATTATCTTACTGAAAACCTGCTATTGGCTTAACATTGTTATTACAAAAATGTTTCAACACTTTCTTTTTTTTCACCATGAACAGGTAGGCCTGGAAGGGGCTGCCCCCTTCCTATCTCTTCAGTCTCAGCTTTACTCACTCCTTCCATCATGTGCTCTGCTTCAGACATGCTGGCCTTCAGGTAATGTACTAGAACCTACTGGATTATCTCCTTATACCTGCTCATCCATCTTTGGGGAAGGTTCCTTTTATACACCCTTGCCTAAATAGCTCTTCATTCTTCATATTCATTTCTGATATCTCACCTCAAGTCTCACTTCTTTGGGTTGTGAAATTCCATCAGTGGATTTCACCAACACTCCAGGTGAGGTCAGGTCTCTCAAAACATGTACTTTTTCTTCATAGCACCCACCATGTTTGTTACATGGTAAGTTCAATACCTCTTTGGTGAATGCGTGAAGCATCTGATTGAGGTCTGTCTTCTTGACTAGATGGGAAGCTCCAAGAGCATCACTACTGCCATCTGTTAGATGGAGGAAGTAGATACAGGACTTGGATTCAATCTCTCCTAAATCCCTCCTGTTCCCCAGACGTTACCTTCCCACTCTGCCTTACTCCTCTGCTCCTCTGCCCCCACCTGTCAGAACAGTGGCCCTCTTCCAACAGACACTGCCTAATTCCACTGGTAGCTCAAGGGGCGCTATTCCCAGTTTCACCTAGTCACTCACTGGCAATTACTCCTTGTCTAGGGACAGCCTTCATCAGGGGCAGAAGCAGCAGTTACCCGTTAGTACCTCAAAAACCATCATCAGGACATTGTTACTTCCCATTAAGGATAGCTCTCTCCATGCAGTCCTCTTTTTAAATGCCCACAGGTCCATTACAGGGAAGGTAACATTTGCCCAGTCCAACCCTCAGTCAACATGTTTGACTGCACACTCTTCACCTGGCTCAGAGTTGACTGAGGTGCTCATACGATTAAATGGAAGAAAGAACTGAAATCAGAGAGAATGGATGAGAAAGAAAAGGCTCTCAGTTTGGCCACAGGCTGAATCTGACTTTCTCTTCTGGCAAATGTCCCCATGAATTTGTAATGGATAACTTCATGTTAAACAGGTACATACCTGAATATTAAATTACCTATCCCAAAACAACGGCAAATGGTATGTATGTATCTCCCCAGTTATAAGGTTGGCCAAAAAACTCATTCACATTTTTCCATAAGATGTTATGGAAAAAACAGTTTGGCCAACCCAATACCTTCATTTACATAGCTTGAATCTATTATGACAAGCAAACATTCCTCGTAAGAAAAAGTGCTCTCTGATGATTATTTTGTCATTCTTGTTGTTCAGTCACTAAGTCATGTCCAGCTCTTTGTGACCCTATGGACTGCAGCCCACTATCCTTCATTATCACCTCCCCAGTAGAAAGAACATTACACTTTTCTGGTCACCTAATACCAAAGCACTCTATAGGCCATTAGTGCATTCTGGATTAGAAAACCCAAAGTGTGTAGAATGGGGATTTGTGATCTGAAAGGGAAAGTGAAAGTTGCTCAGTCGTGTCCGACTCTCTGCGACTCCGTGGACTATATAGTCCATGGAATTCCCCAGGCCAGAATACTGGAGTGGGTAGCCTTTCCCTTCTCCAGGGCATCTTCCCAACCCAAGGATGGAACCCAGGTCTCCCACATTGCAGGTGGATTCTTTACGAACTGTGCTGTCAAGGAAGCCCTTTTGTGATTTGAATGTGGCCTAATTATCACATGGTCAAACACAATCAGTGCAATCACTGGAATAAATGTAATGGTATGGAAGCGTAATTTGCACTCATGTGGATACTGAAGTATTTACCTGAAGCAGCATCTGTTTTTCAAGTTCACCAGAACCAAAAAAGGAAAGGGAACGGAACCCACCATGGTGGGAAAGAAAGAACCCACCATCTTCGGCAAGTACAGAGATTGATGAGTTTGATTCCACACCAATCTGACTACTTCAGAGGTGAAAAAGAATCTGGACTCTGATTCTCACCTGGGAACCTGGGAGGAGAAAAATTTCCACTTTTTCCTCAGGGCCCTGACCTGATCTTTTGACAACTCTGAAAACTCAAAGCCTGGAAGGTGGTGAGGTCATTTGGCCCAGGTAACAAATTGTGCTTGTGAGGTCTGCCCAGAAGTATCAGAGGATGACCTCAGCCCATGAAGAAAACAGTGTCTGGCACAGGGGTGTTGATTTGATGACATGGAAGAGGAGAAAGAATGGTCTTTCTGAAATGTGCAGATTTGAAGAGGTGGGGTTGTGTGGAATGGCAGGATTGTTTTTCCTGTACTGCTGCACCTGAGCTGTTCTGGGGAATCGATTTCTTATGCTACAAAAGGATAGGACAGTGTGATGCTGACTGGCCCTGGGGACACAGCTTCAATTCAAGTGCATTGATTCAACAAGGATGGCATTGTTTTCTAGTAGGATCCAGCTGCCCACTTGCCAGACCCCTTGGTGATCCTTATTTAAAAAGCAGGAGGCATCTCTGAAACTTTAATATGCACTTTTACAGAACAATACAGGACTAAAATGTAAAGCACATCATTTTGCCTGTGTTGTTTTTAGTATTTGATTCAAGTGCATGTAAACTGTGAACTATCTCAAATGTATGGTTCAAGCAGAGGTCACCAGGAGATGACTTAGTTGAGCTGAAGGATGTTTAAATAAATTAATGGTGTTGAGGACCACACAGTTGATAACCACAAATGATTCATTCAATTCATCATTTCAATAATTAAGATCAACTGTGAAAAACATTGGATCCATTCAGTGGAAAAAGAACCTGAGAGAACACACAGCCCATTCCTGACATTATAAGTGATCTCTAAGCCCAACAACCACTAATGTTCCTTGAGAACTTACATGAATTGATCACAATTAGCTATTTTGCCTTCTTTACAAAGATTAGCCAAGATGGCCCTTCAACTGTGCTCAGTAATTAGCTCCCATCTTTAACTCCTACGTGCATCAAGGAAGGATGGACAGAAAATGTGACTTAGAGTCAGACAGGTCTGGATTCAAATCCTGATTTCACCGCTTATGGCTACATGACTGTGAGCAAAACGTCATGAGGACGGTTTCATAGACTGTCACAAGGATGGAAAGAAAGCATCAGTAAAAATGCCTGGCATATGGTATTAATAAATGCCAATGGTACCTCCACTTAAAAAGCCACTGGAACAGAATTAAAATAAAGATTATCAATGGAACATTTCTTACTGATTAGTTTAAAAAATTAATGTTTGCAGAAGTGTAGGTTCCTTTAGAAATCAAACCCACCTTTGAATGCCACAGGGAATTTTTACTCCTGTATCTAGACATACTGGGCCACCTCATTGCAGAACAGAAAGCAGTATTAGGCAACTCAACTCTTAAGAGTAGGGACCATGTTTCATGGTCTTTGGGTCTCCAGTACCTAGGCACCGTGCCAGGAACAGCATCAATACTCAATATATACACACATGCCTACATATATACATACATAGCTTTATGAAGTGGCATCATAGCATGGAATCTTAACCAGCCTTTAAAACAGATTTGAAGCAGATGCTTCACTTTTCATTTTAAAAGCTATATTTTAAGAACGTTTTAGGAGACAGATTCTCAGTGGGGATAGAACTCCAGATAACCTGTGAACTTCTTAAAATGGAGATGCCTAATCACTACCTGTGAGTCAATAATAGTAAGCACTCAAATAGGAGATGTATTTTTTACCTACGTACTGTCCCCTGTACATAAACTCATTCACCCCTTTCAACAACCATATGAAGGCAGTGCTAACATTTTACCCATTTGACAACAAAGTGACGGGACTCGGAGAGGGTAAGTGATTTGCCAAAGAGCACGTGACTAGCACCAAAGTCCATGTGACCGCCTCCATCTACCTGATCTACCTGAACAACACCCATAAGGCTGCAGCTTGTGCATTTCTCTTTCTTTTTCTTAAAGTTTCCACAATGGCTCTGATTGATATGCCTAGTTAATAGGTAATCAAGGAATGACTAGATAAAAAACATGCAAAGGAGGGACTTCCCTGGTAGTGCAGTGATTAAGACTTAACCTTCCAATGCCAGGGGTGCAGATCTGATTCCTGGTCAGGGAGCTAAGATCCTACATGCCTGTCAGCACGGAAATCAAAGCATAAAACAAGCAATACTGTAACAAATTCAATAAAGACTTTAAAAGTGAAGTGAAGTCACTTAGTCGTGTCCGACTCTTTGAGACCCCACGGACTGTAGCCTATCAAGCTCCTCGGTCCATGTGATTTTCCAGGCAAGAATACTGGAGTGGGTTGCCATTTCCTTGTCCAGACTTTAAAAGTGGTCCACATTAAAAAATAAATAAATAAATAAATAAAAACATGCAAGAGAAAGAAAAGGAAACCAAATGGCCCAGACCATTAGGACAGTTCTCCAAATCCAAATAGCAGTATGTGAAATAACCTATCCCTGAGACTCAAGCAGAGATTAGACCTTCACAAGGCTACAAATCACCTTTACAAGCTTTTGAACTCTTCCGCCACTATTGGCTCACCCTAAACAATCTGTCACCACATAGCAAGGATGGCCCGGCTGTTTCCAGAAGGGCACATTGTATGAGTCAGACATGACTTAGTGAATAAACAAACAAAAAAATAAAGTCATCAGTCCACCAGGCCTGATAGATGGGATTGTTAAGGACAATGGCATATTCTATGAGGTATCCTAACTTACTATCAAAGAGTAGATGTTATTAGCAGTTAATATTGTCTATTCTTTTCCCAGCTGAATTTTTAAAGACTGTGGAAAGTGATCTAAACCTCAATGCTACTGCAGAATCAAGAAGCAACTACCTCCCTAGTTCCATAACGAATGCTGATCAAATACATGTGAATTGGAAAGGTATATTTAATTTGCAGGTTTCTGTCTACATGGTCTGCTTCTATTTTCTTTGATAAGATTAGTGAACAAAGTTTAGAGGACTTTTTTTAGTTCAAACATTTTCCCATAATGGCAAATCAGTCTGCTTGGGCAAACAGAACATCAAAACATTAACCATCAGGAGCTAACATGGGAAGTTGATCCGATTTACACATAAAAACACCTGCTAAAACTTAAATGAAACTTTATAGAGGAACAAAACTGGATAAAGGATTGTTTGCATCTTTTCAAGCAGTGACTACAATAACTGCAAGAGTATGGACAAATGGTACCAAGTCTAATCAATCTTGTATATTTCTTCTGCACTGTTGCAAAATACATTTCATACCAGGGTAGAGTAAGTACACAGCAGGCAAAATGTGGTAGCTGAAGTCAAGCATAGCTAATATGCTGCTTAGAACAGGTGAGATCTACAGAATTCCCTGATCCATCCTGATTGGCTCTGGTATAGAGGACCGATTCCTAGCATGCTTTTCTTCTATGACTTTTATGTCCATGATATATATAGGCTGCTTGGATCTAAACAGATACAGGAGATGGTAGCAGTATGTGAGCAGAAAGCCTACTCTATTTTACATGGCAGTATTATGTATGATAGTAAGGCAATTTGTCATGCCAAGACTGGTAGGTGGGAGCCAGCAGCAGGTCTCAGACTCTCCCACCAGAGTTAACAACAGCTTAGAGAAATGGGCCAGGGCAGGGGCAGGATGATAGCATGGAGAAGAACAAAATGGTAACCTGACACCCACTGAGCCAGCAACACCACAAGATGTAACAAAGTCTCAGAGATAAAGGAGGCCAGTCATCAGAATGGGCTTCTCAGATGGCTCCATGGTAAAGAATCCACCTGCAAATACAGGAGATGTGTGTTTGATCCCTTGGTCGGGAAGGTCCCTGGAGAAGGAAATGGCAACCCACTCCAGGATTCTTGCCTGGGACATCCCATGGACAGAAGAGCTTGGAAAGCTACAGTCCATGGGATAGTAAAGAGTCAGACATGACTTAGTGAATAAACAAACAAAAAATAAAGTCATCAGAATATATACTAGGAGTCCAGAACACAAGACTCTAGAACAGCTTTCCTGGACAAAGGCCATTCCTCCTCTAGCTCCTTTTAAAATCCATTGTTCAAGAGGAGTTGGGAGCTGAAGCCCTCCCCACCCAAACACATGGTCTCCTTACCCAGCAACTATTACATGCCTGGAGTGAGCTATGGAAGAGTTCTACTGAATGGAGACGTATAAGTAATCCAACAAGCAAATGCACTGAAGCACAGTGCAGAAGGGATTAAGAGTGTAGACAGGGACTTCCCTGACAGTCCAATGGATAGGACTCCGTGCTTCCACTGCAGGAAGCACAGGTTTGATCCTTTGTCAGGGAACTAAGATCCTGCAAGTCATGGACCAAAAAAAATTGTGGACAGTTTAATCACAAAGTTCTGGGTTCAGAAGCCAGGTCTGAAGCTGCTAGCTGTGTCCTAGTGAATAAATCAACTAATGTCACCTACTTCACCCTATGACTGTTGAGAGGATTAAATGACTCAGTGCATCTAAAGCACTTAGTGAAGTGTCTTCAGCATGGCAAGAACTCAATAAAAGTCAGTAATTGCTATTATCATTATTAACAAATGACCAGAAGGCTTTTATGTAGCCCAAAATGAATAGACTGCTAACTCAAAAGATCATAAAAAGGAGAATCATAACGAGTTTTTTCCTAACATACCTGTTATGAAGTTTTTTAAAATTAAATATTCAACAAGCCCAGTGCCAGTCTCTCTTGCTTGCATACCTGTGCTTCTTCTGGAGCTCTGCCATTCTCTGTCTCTCTCTGTCCCATATCTATTTGTAGCTAGGGAGGACATATTTCATACCTGTGCACAAGTGTTATCTGCCAAGTTATGAAATGAGGGAGGATGTGAAAAGGTAACGAAAAACATTAAGGAAGCAGAGGGAGACAAATCCAGGAGGAAGTTGGTATCCAGCCTCAATTCCATCTCCCCCTACCCAGGCTCCTCTCTGTCCTGCACCCTTGACAACACCCAACTCAGATTAAATCCAGCTCTTTAATGACTCCACACCTGCTCACAGGTGGATCACCATCTGCCTTGCTGTCCATTCCCCTTTAAACTGATACCCTCAAAGCTCAAGTGTGAGTCTTCAGTGCTGCCTGCCACCCCACTCCACTCCTGTTACCGAAAGAGTGTGTAGGGTCCGGCTGCTGGCTGCTCAAAAGCCAAAAACAGCCCAGGTTGGTGGAAAGGAAAGGTTGCTGTATTTCAGATGCCAGCAACTGAGGGGGGAGGGTGGCAGACATCTGTCCAAAGGCTGACTGCCCACCCACTGCCCTGCCAGCCCCAACTTTGCACCAGCAACAAGTGGAGCAAGAGTTTTTGTAGCCACAAGGAGAGGGCTACATATAGAAACAGCACCATCAGCTCTGACAGTCATCTTCAAACTGGTCATTGGTGGTCTGATCAGCATCACCTTAGTTGTTTTAGGTACAGTTAATCATTAGTTCCAGAGTCTGTCTGTTCCCATTTCTTGAGGCCAGTTTTCAGAATTTTAGCAACTTACGTCATGGGTACAGTCTGTTTTCTGTACATGTCTGAAGTTATCATGTAGTTAACTTCTCCACCTGGGGTTTTAGTATCTATAAGATAGCTCACAGGATGTGGCTCAGAATATTATCTATAGCCCTTGAGAAAAAAACTAAAGGTCCTTGACTATGCTTAATAACTACATTATTATTACTTGGTTTCTTTTGACTATTTTCCTTTTTTTCCTGCATTTCTCATTTCTCTGATTAAACTTATTCTTTGACTAAAGTTTTCCACAGACAAAAGGCAGGTAGAGGACATGGAGGTGGGCAAGGACCATAGGGTCCTGCTCCATTGCACCCCCTACCCTGTTCATTTGTCTGCTTTCCCTAATTCTTTCATATGCCTCCTCTCTGCTCACACTGCTAACTCTTTATTCCTCCTCACTCTCAGCTGATGACCTAGCTTCTGATTTCAGCTTCTTCAGAAGAAGCAATTAGGAGAAATTCCATATCCTCCCACCACCCTATCTACCCACCTACTGGCATCTGTACCCACCAGTTCTGGCTGTTTGCTGCTAACTGTGGACGAAGGGTCTGCTCTGAAGGACAACCTTACAACAATAGTAGGAAGCTAATGCATCTGCTTTATTCTTCCCCATATTATGATATCAGAGTCATTACTTGATAATATACTATTGGTCTTTTTGTTTACTATCTGACCACCCCCATTAGAATATAAGCTCCTTAAGGAAAACATTGTATCCTGTGGCCAAAAGGAGTGCCAGGCACATATTAAGCACTCAATGAATATATCTGTGTGGAATGAATGGGGAAAAAGAATGAATGAAAGAAAAACATGAATTTTTCACTGTGTTTGAAATTCTCTATTGAATGCTTAGGGTTCTCTCCTTCTCTCTCCCCCATGAACACTTCCCCCACCAAAATCCCTAGGATAGGAATCTATTGTCCCAGGGGGATGTGTTATTAAAAGTTGATGCTCTTCGAGGAGGCATGTCATGGACATCCATGTGAATAAGGATGCCTGCATTGAACCTGGTCATGGCTAAAGAGTGCCAGTGAGTGAGGCCCTACCCACAGAGCAGAGCCATCCAGGCAATATGGGAAGTAGGCTTGCCAAGCAAAGGTCTATTTAGGATCCAGATCCAATGACAGGAAACCTTCTTAACTTCCTTCCTTCCTTGCCATTGAGCCTGAGACTATGCCAAGGAAGTCCAACCCTCAAACATCTACAGAAAGTATCCCAGAGAGGAAGTCTATTACTTGTCTATGCCATCTGCACAATGCTCAGGAAGCCAGCCAGCCTGGACATAGAGGGCGCCTCTGCTTTGTACCTTCTATGCAGAAGATGCTCAGTTTCTGGGCACCGTGGCCAACGTGGATGAAGGATCATAGACGATAAGGGGTGTAAGGGGCTGGTTACTTACAGTACATGCATGATATGCATCAGGGAGGTTATTAAGAAGATGGAGGAGATGGAGATGAATGAGGAGGTGGAAGAAGCAAAAGGGACACTGGAGGCAGGGAAGAGGAGTGGAGAAGCTAGAAGAGGTGGAGAAGGAAAGAAAGAGAAGGTAGAGAAATAATTTAGTTTAACATGTCAGTGATAAATATTAACTTAACTTGAAGACTGCAAAGGTGCTACTAGACTCTGGCAGTCACCAGCTTAGGCAAGTTGGACAAGTCCCTTTGCTCATGGGAATTTTGGTTTTTCTCACCATTCAATGCTGGAAGCTGGCATCTCCAAGGACCCTCACAGTTCTGACCTCTGTAAAATCATAATCTTTCCAGTCACCAGCTCGGCTCCATAACATGGGTCTGTGGAGCCACCAAGCACCAAGGCCAACTAGTACAGAGTTTGGAACTTCAGCAGATGTCCCTGAAAACAGGCAGAAACTCCCTCAATGGAGCCTTAGCTGCCTTCCCACAGATCCCAAGGGCTTCTCTGGTAGCTCAGTTGGTAAAGAATCCACCTGCAATACAGGAAACCCCAGTTTGATTCCTGGGTCAGAAATATCCCCTGGAGAAGGGACAGGCTACCCACTCTAGTATTCTTGGGCTTCCCTGATGGCTCAGCTAGTAAAGAATCCTCCCGCAATGTGGGAGACCTGGGTTCAATCCCTGGGTTGGGAAGATAACCCTGGAGAAGGGAAAGGCTACCCACTCCAGTATTCTGGCCTGGAGAATTCCATGGACTGTATAGTCCATGGGGTCACAAAGAGTCGGACACGATGGAGTGACTTTCACCTTCACAGATTCCAGCTTTCTTCCCAGGAAAACATTCTCCTAGAGGATTGGGATGCTACGTCTCATTTCACAGCTCCATTTTCCTGAGAAATAAACAGCACAAACTAGCATTTGTTCCTCAGCACAGAATGAGCCAGTCCAATGAAGATCAGCCAATTTGTCCTTTCTTTAATACTGTTTATTGTCTCTTTAATGATGAATTCATTTGAGCAAGTGACCCCAGATCCTAATTCACGGTGACTGTTTACATTCATGAGACCTCTCCCAATCTCGGCTCCTGGTCCCTTTTGACCTTTCAGAAACCACACCTAGCTGCCTCCGGAACAGGCCACTCTAGTCTTACTTTGGGAAAGGATCCAGCATGGCAGGCAG
This sequence comes from Bos javanicus, assembly GCF_032452875.1. Classification (NCBI taxonomy): domain Eukaryota; kingdom Metazoa; phylum Chordata; class Mammalia; order Artiodactyla; family Bovidae; genus Bos; species Bos javanicus. The sequence continues at coordinate 22,633,905 of NC_083897.1, forward strand.
CACACTTACAGTTCTTACGGACCACATGGAAAAATCAACTGGAGACTGGCAGCCCCAGAGGCAGGCAGCCCAGACTAGGAAGAGAGGAGACACAGTCTGTGAATACCATGTTGTTTCCTTACTGTTCAATCTTTCCAAGTTAACTGGTGTGGAATTTCAATCACTTGCCCATATATAGCTTTGGAATATCTTATAATTCAAAGAGACATCATGGTGTACTGGAGCTGGAATCCAAAAGACCAAAATAAAATTTTGGCTCCAACCACTTATCACACGTTGGGCAATCTACATAATTTCTCTGGGCCTCCTGACTCTCCCCGTCTCTAAAGTGGAGACAATAATAGTACATAAGAAATAAGATCAACTAAGATATCTCTGACTCAAGCACACAGTATAGTGTCCCATACAAACAGAAAGAATAAATACGAGCTACTAGCCACGGATAGTATTATGAAACCATGGATATAGGCATGCTGTGGGAAATAAAAAGAGCCCATAAAGTGTGTTTGCCAAAGTGCTGACTACAAAGTGAGCAACTAAACATTAGCCTTTGCTTCTGGATATGACATCCCCATCATCATCAAACAGCACGGACTCAAATTTGTCCAAAGGAACCAGTCATTGATGGGGGTGCAAATTCAGGTAGAGGTCACAGCATCCTTACAGTAGCTGATATCTGGAAATGGCCCTAATGCCCAAAATGACAAATGTCCAAAACAGGAGCCTAGTTGAGACTGGAATATACACATATAATCAACTACCAGGTCACAATGAAATTGATGCTCCAAAAGTATATGTATGGACAGAAAAATACGTCCAAAATATGCTGTCAAATGGGGAAAAAAGGGGAGCTAAGAAACAGATGCTCAAAGTTATACATTATAAACCTATCTTGTGTGAATTTCAACAAATAGATTTTAACTTGGGAATGAAAGAATAATAAGTATCCCACCTGATCTCACTTTGCAAGTATGTGGTACATATGTTACAATGCCTAGAAAAATTCTCAGAGACTTTACACATCAAAAGGGTTCTTTCTGCATAATAGGAATTTAGGTGACTTTCACTTTCTCTTTGGACTTTTACTGGAACTTTCAGGGGTGGAGGATTGTTAAATTTTTCTTTTTAAACAAGAAACGTGTTTATTCAACACCATGAAAAATAGGGTCCTTAATCATAAGGCTCCCAAACTATCCATCATTTGGTTTCAGAGGCTGATATGCCTGTTTGTGGAAGGCCCGGGCCTCCAGGGAATCAGACACGCACCTACTTGTGGCCCCCATACTTCCTCTGTGAGAGAGATGAAGGCAGAAATATGTCTTGCTTTCTCTAGTGCATCTGCCCCAACATCAAGCCATCTTTGAAATTGCTTTGAAGGTACATTTTAATTAAAATTAAAATGCTACTCTGGGAAGAGAGGGGAAGAGAATGTGCTTCCTTTTGGTGTGATGAACATGGTTTGGAACTAGATAAGAGTTAATGGTTGCACAGCATTGCGGGTATACTAAATGCTACTGGATTGTACATTTAAAAATGGCTACTTGTATGTTGGTGCTTCTCTGGTAGCTCAGTGGTAAAGAATCCACCTGTCAATGCAGGAGACTCGGGTTTGATCCCTGGGTCGGGTAGACACCCTGGAGAAGAAAACTGCATCCCACTCCAGTATTCTTGCCTGCGAAATCCCATGGAGAGAGGAGCCTGGTGGGCTATAGTCCATGGGGTGTCAACAGTCAGACACGACTTAGCGATTAAACAACAACAATTGTTATGTTTGTGAATTTCACTTCAATAAAATAAAAACAGAACTTAATCCATGAATACTGAGTGTTGGTAATTTCAATACGGATGTGGAAAATTCACCTCTTAGAATTTTTGTGTGTTCAATACATAAACGGTTTGCACACCGAGATCAAAATTTTAATAGAAATGTTTTTCCTTTGTTTCTAGGAGATGCATATTATGAACCAATATGCCATTTTCATCATGTCATTACCATAATCATAAACTATTAGAACTGAAGGACAGTTCAGCCACTTTGTTTTACAGAATAGGTAACTGAGGCTAGAAAAGAGAGAACTGGAACACATAAGTAATTTACAAAATCAGAAGTGTCCTAGTCCAGGGTTCCGTCCAGAATAATCCACTTCTAGTCTTTTCTTCATTCAATTACCTGGTCCTCTTTATATTTTTTTAAAAATACATATTTACTCTTTTTTTTTTTTTAGTCTTATGTTGATATTTTATTCGTTATAATTAAATTCTATTTTTATTTGGAATTTGTGGAAGTCAACTGAAAGAAGCAGACATTTTCTTGAGGATTAAAATAAGGTTTGCATTTACAGAGCAATGAAATTCAGGGTCAGAGAGGGTGTCCATCGTTCTGATGTTCCTCTAATTGAGGGGTTCCCCAGAATGCAGGACTTTCATGCCACAGCTGGGGAAGTCTGGGGTGAACTGGGATGGTCAGTCACCCTGGTACAGTTTACCAAAAGGTACACTGAAGAAGCTGTTTGGAAGTGATGGTTTACAACAGAATAAGGCCAAGTTGGTGGAGGATATTTACAACTAGTTTTTACTCTTTCTTTTCACTCAATTTGCGTTTATTCTCAGCAAATTTACATATTTACTCTTTAATCAAATTATCAGCCTCATGTCATTTCCCAGAATTTGTTTTCTGCACCCCAATTCCTTCAGTGTTCAGTATATTGGTCATACGTTTTGATAACTATATTGAGCAAACTCATTCTATTTCAGTTGTGAGAAGCAGGTGATAGGGTGTGGATTAACTCAGTAATGTGCCACACCCTCTTGGCCCTACGACTTTATCCCTGGGAATGCTGGAGATCTAGGTTTCATCTGGGTCTCAAAAACACGATCATTAACACAGCGGTTTCTGCGTCCGCACCTCTCACACTGCCCTGACTCCAAATCACAGCGAGATTGTTTACTTGAAGGATAAAGAAATCTTTCCATCCAGAGCCAAGAAAATTACACCTTCCTTGTATTTCGCACAGATTAATATCTGAGAAGGCTTATGATCAAATGCTTCTTGAATGTGTCTCTCTGTAGCTGGATTGCATGGTTGCCAGTGACCCGCTACTTGGAATCAAAGAACCACTGGCATGATGGTGACAGCAAAGATCTGGGCATTTTGTTAAGTTACATGTCACCAATTTGCAGTTTTGCAACACCTGCATTCAACACTGGAGTCTGAGCTGAAGAGTGCCCTTTGCTGCAAAATGTTAGGTTCCAAAAACTTGCTGTACACTTCAGGCATTCTGAGCAGTTGGAAACAGTGTTGTGAATTGAATCTGGATCCCACTTTCCAGCAGTCTATCCACTGCACACCCAACCTGTGAAGCCCTGTGTGTTTATTCAGTATCACTCCTTAGACTTCCAAACAAAAAAGACAAAAGATCTCAACTCCTTTCCTGTTTCTCAGAGAGCCAATGATGATGTGTTAAGAAGTAACTGGAGCAGGAAGGAAGGGGAAGGAAATCCTATTTGGTTAACATCCCCATCAGTGCACATAATCAACTTAGAATGAAAGCCAATTTTATGATGGGTTTTCCCTACCTTGGCTGCACCCCAAGGCTTAGAGGATTTTAGTTCCTGGACCAAGGATCAAACCCAGGACCTTGGCAGTGAGAGCACAGAGTCCTAACCACTGGACTGGCAGAGAATTCTTCGTGGTAGGGTTTCTGAGGCAAGAGAATAACCTACAGAGTTTTCCTAAATGGATTCAACAATGCCAGCCACAGTGGGATTCATTCAGTATTACTTGAAAAACTCCCAAAACAAACAACCCCCAACATTAAATTTGACCACTAAGTAGATGTAAAGCAAACTTCAAAGGGAATGTAAATGATATGTCACCTCTCAGAGCCTCCAAGCCAGGAATAAAATGAGAAGATTGTGATTTTTTTTCCCCACAGTATAACATACATGCGAGGAACACACTCCAGTGGGGAGTACCCAGATTAAAATACAACCCTGAGAATAAACTCTGTTTGTGTATGTGTGTGTTGTAGGGGAAGTCAGGCAGTGGAGCAGATGAGGACGGGTGGCTGAAGCACTCATGAAAGGGCTGGCATCCAGGGCAGCTGGTAGCCCATGGACCCTGCTAGTGCACTCTAAAATTTACTGCAAAGAATAATTCAAAGCTGAGAACTCCTGGACTACAAAAATAGTAAGCTTCCTTCAAGCTTTGTAAAATAAATATATTGAATCAAAAACAGTGTCATCATTACCAAATTTTTTATATATCTGAACTTCTTTGTGGCCACAACTATATGGTACCTAACTACACTCTTATGAAAGGACAAAAGCAACGCTTTAGATGCCCTGTTCATATCCATGTAGACCCCCATGTAATTACTGCTATTCAAGGGTTATGATCTGATGGAAATGATAGTGTTTGGAGACAAAACATGTGGACACAAATTTGAATTTTGCCACTAACTAATCTTATATGCCACAGTTTCTTCATCTGGATTCAAATCCTAGGATGATATTCTGTAAATTCCCCAAATTCTATATGGCTTACGCTCCTCATCTGTAAAATAAGGATAATGGTAGTGCTTATCTCCTAAGCTTGTAGTTACGGATTTAATGAAATGATACCTGTGGAGTCCTTCAAGTTGCCCACAGCAGAGACAGTGCTCAATGAATATCAGTAACATCATCTTTGTCCCCATATCAATAAGGTGTTTTCACAGCTCTCTGAATATAGTTAAAGTCACTCGTCATGTCTGACTCTTTGCAACCCCATGGACTATACAGTCCATGGAATTCTCCCAGCCAGAATACTGGAGTGGGTAGCCTTTCCCTTCTCCAGGGGATCTTCCCAACCCAAGTATTGAACCCAGGTCTCTCGCATTGCGGGCATATTCTTAACCAGCTGAGCCACAAGGGAAGCCCAAGAATATTGGAGTGGGTAGCCTATCCCTTCTCCAGGGAATCTTCCCGACTCAAGAATCAAACCAGGGTCTCTTGCACTGCAGGTGGATTCTTACCAACTGAGCTATCAGGGAAAATCGGCTTTTGGATGAATTTATTAACCTTCTATACTATAATGCACAGCATCATCTTCATCATCAACATCATAATAAATACACTTTTGAGCTATGATGTGTCAAGTACCATGACTATGCTGGGCAGTTTACCATGAGGTAACTTAGTTGATACTACCAATGTATCTGCAGAAGTCCCCAGTAGAGGTTCCTATAGATCAAGAAAGTGACATTGCTAGTCACATCATCAGTAAGTGACAAAACCAGGATGTGAACTCAAGTCTCTTTTATTGGAAAGTGACTATGAATCACAATAATGAGGACAGCAAGGCCTCACTGCATTCTTACAATGCACCAAGCATCACACGCAATGTTAAACCTGCACTAGGCAGATTCTGCACAACCCTAAAACACTGACTTGGTATCCAGGGTCACAAAAGAGATAGGAATCAGAAATATTGGGAGAATTGGGGTCCCAGAAGGCAGAAGAAACAGAGGCTATCCTTGGTCTCTGTCCTTATCCATGACAGCAAAATCTAACGCAAGTCTGTGCTCCAGAGGCAACCATCTGAAACCATAAGAAAACCCACTTATACAAACCGTTCTTGGAAAGTTGGGTCATAGAGTTTCTACTTAAGAAGAAAACCCAGTTTTACAAACTCTTCCTGGAAAGCAGGGTGATAGAATAGTGTGCTGTGCTTAGTTGCTCAGCCGTGTCTGACTCTTTGCAACCCCATGGACTATAGCCCGCCAGGCTCCTCTGTCCATGGGATTTCCCAGGCAAGAATACTGGAGTGGGTAGCCTATCCCTTCTCCAGGGGAACTTCCTGACCCAGGAATCAAACTGGGGTCTCCTGCATTGCAGGTGGATTCTTTACCAGCTAAGCTATCCGGGAAGCCCATGATAGAATACTAGAGCCAGTCAAAACCTTAAAAAAAAAAAAAAATCAAATCTTACAACCTCCCTGATCGGTGGACCAGAAAGCTGAAGACGTGACTAAGTGGAAAAATCCATTTTCACTGCCTCCCACAGAATAATTAGGGGCTTTGCAAGCTTTTCAGAGTATGTGGCGGTGGGGGCGGTGGGGGGTAAGTCCAATAGTTACCAAGGGCTCTGTAAGGAACCCAGGGCAGAATGTGACAATAAATCCAGCACAGGGCCTTGCCCTCAAGGCGCTGCCTGTACACAGAGGGAGACAGACAAGTCACAAGCAACATGAACTCAAGCCAAGACGAAGTTCAATCACCAGGCTATGAGAGTTCAAAACTGCTTTCCACTTGGGGGAAGGGTGTCAAGGAAAGCTTAGTAAAGTAGAAGACGTTGACAAATGACAGGTAAAATGACGAGATGGAGAAATATATTTAAGTAAACAGCTGTAGCAGAGGCAGAAAATGTCACAGTGGTCAGGAAGCACTGAGGGCTCCAATTTGGCTGAAAATGAGTACACATGAAGGAGAACAGAGGAGCACATGGCTGCTCAGTAGCTTGGGAAGCTTGGAGCTGAGGAGAGGAGACAGTTCCTTAGCAGCTGGAGTCTGCATGACAGGTGAAGGTGATTCAAAGAGGGCCTTAGAAGGACGTACCTGGCACTGCTTTAGGGTACAGGATGGAGGGAGAAGAGGCCAGAGGGAAGAGACATGGGATGCTGGAGAACAATTAGAAGGATGTTTGTCACCGCAGCACAAAGGGTACTGCCTGCAATAGATGTGCAGAGAGGTGGTTCCAAGTGATACTTTTCCTTTCCTTCCTCTAGGTCTGCACTAAATGGTTGAGGGGCACTGAAGGGATCTGAAGTAGGAAGCAGTCCCCACACCTTATTCCTTAGAGGCTCTCGTCCCCTGAAGGGACAGGGCTAACTAAAGAGTTTCTGAATACCCAGTCACTCTCCTCTGGGATGTGTCTGGCCAAACTCTGGCACAAGTGAGCACTTTTCTCCATCCTCAGAATCTAAACTTTTGCCTCTTTTCAGGGAGGCTTTTGGGGGTGGGATATATAGACAGAATCCAGCCAGTTCCAGACAACAGCCCTTACTGTGATCACATCAACTACTGCACCCCATAGTCTATGACCACAGTTTTTCTGGGTCCTGGCTCCTCGCTAGGGCTTTTCACAGCACCAATCCTCAAACTACACAGGCATCAACTCCCATCGACCCCACTCACACTGAGATCAGAGGTAACACAAAAAAAGCTACTTGGCAGTTAGATACATCCATTCAGAAGTCAATATTTACCAACTAAAACTCTGCCAAAGTAGCTGAGAGGCACTGGGCAAGAATTCCCAAAGCTCCACCAGAGAAACCAGTCCTCAGCACTGCATGTTTATGTTTGATCTACATGAAGCTATTTGCATCATCTTCCCATGATTTCTGCTGAAAATTAACTAGGTGGATTCAGTCTTCTTCCCTAAGATGAGTTACTGATCTTAGGATCAAGGCGACATAATACTCGATAAAGCCTTGTTCTACCAGTAGAACACATCTCAAATCTTCCTCTAACTAAATCTGTTTCACAGCTCTCCCCAAGACTAAAAATGGGATAACGTTAAGCAAGCAAGAACTTGGAGTCATCAGCAGGGCCAAGGACAATCAGGTCTTTCGAGGATGAGCACTGGGGTAGGCTACAAACACTGTGCAGTACTAGTCACCAGAACCTACTACAAGCAAAGTCTCTCCTATGAAATGAGATGTAAAATTAATGAGCTGGTCAGCCTTTTGCAACACACTAGGTAGAACGCATGGTTCCAGTGGACTGGGAAGAGTTGTTGTCCCAATCATACCCCAGCTGACACATCCACGTGCTTTCTTGCCTTCAAAGTTCTCCCGTGCTAATTCCACATGTGTTACAAGTGTCAGACAGCTCCTCCTTTACAGAAAGATGAGATAACTTGACCAAGATCATTCTGCACAGGTTGGTAGAGGGAGTACATCAGCCTAACGTAAGGATATGAATGAAGGAAAAAGTAGCACCAACTGCTATCTTGTCTCTTCACCAAGGGATCTTAAAACTTGTACAATAAGAAAGTGCACATCAGCTCTTTCCAAATACAAGAAATAGAGAATTCTGATCACCCTGGAGATGTGCTGATGGGACAAATCCTTCTGTGAGTGAACAAATAATTAAAATGTGAATATTCCACTTTGAGGTTTTGGTGATCTGATGCCTATTGGTAATGTAACATTCTTAGACTTTAAAGATAAACTGGTGGAGTCACAAAAAGAAAGAAGAACAAAAAGAAAAAAGTAGCAAACCCGATACACTCTTCAGAAATAAGGTTGTCCCACCTCAATGTCCATTGACAGATGCATGAATAAAGAAGATGTGGAACATATATATATAATGGAATATCACTTGGTCACAAAATGGATGAAATAATGTCATTTACACCAACATGGATGGACCTAGAGATTATCATACTGTGTGAAGTAAGTCAGACAAAGACAAACACCATATGATATTATTTATATGTGCAATCTAAAAAGAGAGAGATACAAATGAACTTATTTCCAAAACAGAAAGAGACTCACAGACAAAGAAAACAAATTTAGGATTACCAAAGGGAAATGGGGTTGGGGAGGGATAAATTAGGAGTTTGGGGTTAACAGATACATACTACTATATACAAAATAAACAATAAGGACCTACTGAATAGCACAGAGAACTACACTCAATATTTTGTAAACACCTATAAGGGAAGAGAATCTGAAGAATATGTATATATAACTGAATCACTGTGATGTACACCTGAAACTAACACAATATTGAAATAGAGTATATCCCAAATAAAGGACAGTAAATATCAGTTTATCGAGCCATCCCTTTCATCATCTTTGTTCCCCCAAGAGATGTTTCTTATTTACATTTCATCAATATATCTGCTCTGAGGAAATGTCCGTTGTTTAGTTGTGTCTGACTCTTTGTGACCCCATGGACTATAGCCCACCAGGCTCCTCTGTCCATGGGATTTTCCAGGACAAATCCACTCCCTTGGTAGGGACCAGGGAAAATTCTGAGGGGTCAGATGTCAATACCTAATAAGGTCTCCTATGCTTCCCCAGATAGGGTAGCATTTTATTTATTTATTTATTTATTTGGCTGCATAGCATGTGGGATCTTAGTTCCCTGACCAGGGATAGAACCCATGCTCCCTCCATTGGAAGCACAGAGTCTTAACCACTAGACCACAAGGGAAGTCTCATAGGGTAGTTTTTTTTAGCAAAGAGAGAACGCATTAAGACAAATAAATGAAATGCAAATGATGGACTTTCAGACTTCAGCCAGTTCATGAAAGAGGTAAGGACATCTTCATATTACCCCAGGTTCAGAACATCTTCACATTACCCCAAATTACAATGTGTGGCCTACATTTTTGTAATTCTACATTTTGCTAGAGGAAGAGTGAATGCCTGTTCAATTCCACTCAGTTTTCATTCAGTTCAACTGAATTGAACAGTCTCAATGGTCCCCTACTGGTGCTTAGCATGCAGACAAGCATAAGACACAGTCTTGCCTTCAGGAGGCTTGATAGCTACAGAACTTTGCAGACATGGAAGCAACTCTTTAAATATGATCAGACCATGATACTTGCTATGGAGAATTTGGTGGGGGTGGGGAATAGGATCGCAGGAGAAGAAGACATTTATTCTGTTTGGAGGAAAATAGGGGAAAGCTGCATGGAACAGGTAGAATTTGAGATAAGCCTTAAGAAACAATGAACATTTCTAAGGATGAAGATGGAGGTCAAAACTGTGTGAAGGTACTGGTTAATGGAAGTTGTTGTAAGAACACAAACATCCTACATTAATACATATATGTGGAATCTAGAAAAATGGTACTGATGAACCTATTTACAGGGCAGGAATAGAGATGTAGATATAGAGAACAGACTTGGAGACACAGTGGGGGAAGGAGATGGTGGGATGAATTAAGAGAGTAACACTGACATATATACACTACTCTGTGTAAAATAGATAGTTAGTGGGAAGCTGCTATATTGTACAGGGAGCTCACCCTGGCATTCTGTGATGACCTAGAGGGGTGGGATGGGAAGGGGGAGGGAGGCTCAAGAGGGAGGGGCCATATATATAATTATGGCTAACACAACATTGTAATGCCATTACATTCCAATTAAAAATAAAGGAAAAATCTTAAAAAATAATTAATGTAAAAGCCAAAACTAAAAAAAAAAAAAAAAAAGAACGTACCAGAGGAAAGACAGTAGTCCAGTGTGGCTGGAAATCAGAGTAATGAGTAAGAACATTGTTTTTGTTAAAACTGGAAAGCTAGGCTGGGAATAGATCATAAAAGGCTTTGAAAGTCCTTCTGCAGTTGGTAAGTACAGAATAAAACTATATTACTAGTACTATTTTGGTGATCATGTGAACTTCGAAATAAAATGGAGTCATAATGGAAGAAGAGGCATAAATAAACAATATTAAGACTTAAAATGGGCATAACTGCAGATGCAGCAAAGAAAAAAATTTTTAGATAATGTTATGAGCAACTTTACAGCCATAAATTTGAAAATTTCAATGAAATACCCAAATTAATAGAAAAATAAATTTTAAAATTGACTCCAGAATGGTCTTATAACCATTAAATTTTTTTAAAGCATCCCATTAAATCAATGCCAGACCCGTGCAGGGGGGCTGTTTATAGGTAGTTCTACTAAATTTGCAAGAAACACATAATTCCAATCTTATACAAATACTTCAGAGAGAAGATGGGAATATTTCCCAACTCATTTTATAAGGCAACTCTCATCTTGGCACCAAAAATAGACAAGAATAAAAGAAAGGAAAAATGCATGCTAGCCTAACTTATGAACATAAAAGTAAAAATGCTAAACAAAATATTACCAAGTGAAATCTAGCAATGTACAAAAACAAAAATTAGGATCAAATTGGGTTAATTCCAATAATTTGAGTTTGTTTTAACATTAAAAATTTTATGAGGGTAAAGCCATGCATTGCTTTAAAGGATTAAAGGAGAAAGGAAAAGAACTATGCTATATGATCACCTCAAAAGATACAGAAAATGTATTTGATAAAAGTCAAAATCCATTTGCCATAAATGGATGGCACCTATATTAGCTAACTATAGGTGGTGATTTCTCCAACCTGATAAAATTTCTCCCACCTGATAGATTTTGGTGCCAAGATGAGAGTTGCTTTATAAAATGAGTTGGGAAATATTCCCATCTTCTCTCTGAAGTGTTTGTATAAGATTGTAATTATGTGTTTCTTGCAAATTTAGTAGAACTATCCATAAAATATATTTTCCAAAATATTTTGGAAGTATCATAACTCAATGGCGAAATATTATAAGCATTCTATTTAAGGTCAGAAACAAAAGAAAAATGTCCACTGCATCACTTTGATTCAACACTGCACTACAGGTCCTAACCAGTGAGGTAAGACAAAGCAATAGAAAAGACAGCCAAAGGATTAGGAAGGAAGAAGTAATACCATCAATATTTGCAGATATGATTGACTACACAGAATACAAGAATCTTAGGAATTATTAGAATACGATTAAGGGAATTCAGCGAGGCTGTTAGATGCAGACTTCTAAAGTACAAGTGTGTGCTAAGTCACTTCAGTCATGTCCGACGACCCCATGGACTGTAGCCCGCCAGACTCCTCTGCCCATGGGATTCTCCAGACAAGAATGCTAGAGTGGGTTGCTGTGCTCTCCTCCAGGGAAAGTACAGGTAGCAGTATTCTATTTCCCAGGCTACAGGATGGACATATGGGGGTTTGTCTGATTTTTCCATTATAATCCTTTTTATCTTCAGCCATCTATTATATGTACTCTTCAGCATGTGTATTTCACTGTAAACTTTTAAAAAAGAAACAGAGTTTTGGAGGTAAAAAGATCAGTGCTGTGCTCTCATGACAGTCCAGATGAGAGAGAGGAGAGCTTAAAAGAAGGCAGTGACTGTGAGAACCGAGCATGAGAGCTTAGAGGAAGCTTCGACATTGACCCAGAGCTCAGGGGAGGATGGTGAGAGTAAGAAGGCTCTGAAAAAGGCACAGAGGCCCCCTCCCACCTCCCTGTCAAAGAGACCTCCCTTTTGTGAACAACCTTTGTCCCAGAGCCCCTTTCCTGACAGCCCAACTCTGTGCCCCTAACAGCAGACAGTGGAGCTGTCCCCAGGGCTACAACAGGCAGGGTGTCCTCACCTCAGCTCTTTGCCATCTCCCTGCCTGGGAGCACAGCCCATCTTAACCCTGCCCTTCCAATGACATGGCCACATGGATGGAGTCAATCTGCATTTACTGGGTGGGTCTGAGTGATCCAGCCTCTCTTAGAATAAAAGTTGGGAACAACAACCTGATAATAAGATAAGAACAAATCTTACTTAACTGATTTCTGTCAAAGGCATGGTAACCTGCCAAATTGCTGTCTGTGTCTGGTTTTGTTTGGGGCTTTTGGCTGTGGGGAGCAGTGGTGGAGAGGATCCTTTCTGTCTCAAAGAGAACCACGATTTCACATCCTAAGCCCCAAGACCCACAGGACAGAGGTGAGAACACTTTAGGACCAAGAACTGGGCTCTAATCACCCAACTGTTCAACTTCCTGTCCTTGAGCCTTTCTAGGCCATGCCCTCTCCCCTGTCCCTATCTCTGGATCTCACCTATGAACTGAAAGGGAAGGGGACCAACCCAGGAGTAAGTACATCAAACTCTGTTCCAAGGACCCACAGCCCTCTTCTGCACAATCCCTTGGCTGTTCCTGAGGCCAGGGAGGAGGAAGGCAAGCACTGATCTCCCCACCACATTCAGTCACAGGAGCTCCTATTTGACCTGTTGGAAATATTAGACTTTGCATTAAGATTTCAGAGAAGATTTTTTATACCTGTTAAAAGAATACAAAGGCTTGCCCAGGTGGCGCAGTGGTAAAGAATCCACCTGCTAATGCAGGAGATGCAAGAGATGGGGGTTAGATCCCTGGGTCGGGAAGATCTCCTGGAGAAGGAAATGGCAACCCACTCCAGGATTCTTGCCTGGAGAATCCCATGGACAGAGAAGCCTGGTGGGCTACAGTCCAAAGGGTCACAAAAAATCAGACACAACTGAGCACTCACGCACACAAGAGAATATAAAGCAAAAAAAAAAAAAAAAAGAAAGTGTGAAAACTACTATATTAGAAGATGTCTGGATCATACAGATGACAAAATCCTAGACCAGTAAGTCCATGAAATCCAGAACCATAACCAGAAGTACTGGTGGCAACTGAGTGGCAGGTGTGAGTGTGAAAAGGGCCTCTCTGTACTCCCAAAATAATCTGTGGGTCCTCCTGCCCCTTAATTGCCAAACACACACACACACTCAGCAGCCACCAGGGAGACAAAACAACCTCTTTGGGGCATCACGAGGCAGTAGAAGACTGCATTTGAGCCGAGTTTGGAGAGCAAATGGCCTCAGCTCAGAACACGGCTTCATCAGGTTCAATAGACCATGTACAAAGGAAAAACAAGTGAAAGATTAAGGATGTGATGGAAAGCTCCCTGATAGGTACCTCAGTGAGGACACACTTGCACCTAAAAGTGAAAGGAATGGAGAGATGGAAGAAGGGAGTGAGAGGGAGCAACAGAAGAAAGGAATGAAGAGAGGAAGGAAAGGAAAGAGGCAGGGAGGGCAAAGGATGTGAAGAAGCAGAGAAGAACAAGAGTGGGGGGCCCTGAACAACACTAACAGTGAACAACACCAGGAATTAGATCAGAAGATCAAACACCAAAAGGCAGGGAAGGCAGACACTACCCCAAGACCCAGCGCTCCAGGACCAAGATGCCTTCAGGGGAGCTGTAACACAAAGAAGAGGAAGGGAAGACTTTTTTTTTCCCCTTTGAAAAGTACAGGTACTTCTCTGGTAGCCTAGTAGTTAAGACTTCACCTTCCAGTGCAGGGGTGTGGGTTCGATCCCTGCTCAGGGAGTTAAAGATCTCACAGGCCTCATGGCCAAAAACCCAAAACATAAAACAGAAGCAATACTGTAACACATTAAATAAAGATTTTTAAAATGGTCCACACCAAAAAACAAAAAGAAAAAAGAAAGAAAGAAAAGTACCAACACCTGCAAACAATAGGATTCCTCCACTAGCCAAGAAAGGTGAGAATCTTCATAATAATTTCCACTTCCTTGAAAAGTAGAAGCTCAGAAGCCAAGTCCTGGGGCAAGACAGAGGCATGGCTAACTTCATGTGTGTGCCATCTTCTTTGGTCCAAGTGGAAGAAATGGATGCACTGCCACCCATCCTGTGCTCTTTCCCCACAATACCACAAGCCAAGAAAGGTAGTTGCCATGGTGAAGCATCTCAGGAAGACACAAACAAAAAGATGGAGCAAGAGGAGAAATCTTCTGTAAGGTTGAGATATTTTGTGTCTGTCCTGTTTCCAGAACATGACTCATGCCCCCTCAAACTGAACAAGTCCCTCAAGATTGGGGAAACTTTGCTGCCAAACCATAAATGCACTGAACTCAGACACCCAACTCTGATCTCTGCTGAGAAGCTGGCATTAGAACCCAAGGCCATCTTCTCCTCAAAGCCATTCTGACAAGAAGCCAATAGTCCACTATGCCTCCAAAGATTATTAATATTGTGGTTTGGTTAGAAATCAATAAATGTACTTTTTAATCATCGTTGAAGCCAAAAGCTATTGAATACTCTGCTGCAAATACCTAAAAACTAGTTCGATTTATTTTACTGCTATTCCAACGACAACATTTATTTGGAACATGTTCTGGTGTTTGTGGATTTTAATCAGACATGATAACATATTTTTAAGTGAGAAACAGGTTTTCAATTTTGAAAAAAAAAAAAAAGAATATTCAGTGGATTGGGTAAGCTATTCTACTTGAGGAATTAAAAAAAAAAAAAAAACAGAATTTGAGGAAGGATAAAATCTTCAGAATAAAGATAAAATACCCCTGCAATGAAAAAGAAATACAGTATGGCCTCCATCTATTCCCTTTAAAACTGCAGTAAATGAAAGTAGATGCAAATTTTAAAAATTTAATATATAAGTAGACCACCAGACAGAAACAACTCAGCAACACTGTAAGCACAGAACAGTTTCAGAAGATGATGAAGCAAAAGTGCTATGGAAACAGAAGTGAAGAATAAGAAAGGGATTGATTCTTCAGGCTTTACAACTCAAGTTTACAACTGAATTGCTCTGAGGTCAGAGAAAAGCTTTTGCGAAAAATGCAAGACAGAGTCCAAAGTAACTGCAGACTCACACCCCAGTCCAGGCTGCCCTTGTTAGAGACTCAGGCATCTAACACAGTCTGTCTGTCTGCCTCCCTTGCTGTCTCCTGGGGGACCACCTGGAAGAAAGCAGCCAAGGCATTCCATAGCATGATGCTTTCTTATCACACTGGACTATTCAGAACTTGGATTGATTCAATAGTTCAGGCTTGGGGGATTCCCTGGCAGTCCAGTAATTAGGGCTCCATGGTTCTACTGCAGGGGGCTTGAGTTCGATCCCTGGTCAGGGAACAGAGTCCCCGTGGTATGGCTATCAAATAAATAAATAAAACAGGGTATCCATTTAAAAAATAGTTCAGGCCTATGCTGTCGGTTTCCATGTTTCACAAGATGGAACTAAACCAAGGAAACTGGAGAACTTTGGCTTAGGGTGATGCCCTAGAAGGAGGGCTGACTTGTAAGTCACAAGCATGCTGAATGCCATCTGTGTGTGCATGTCATGCTTTGACATACAGACAGGTGCTTCTGTGACCCCTTCTACAAATCAGTCCTTGAAAATGGAATTGTATGATCAGCACAACAAATTTATTTTAAACATAGATCTTCAAGTAATTTTGACAGACATCATCCAAATGTATAATGTCCTTTCCTGTCCATTTGAGACATATAGTGTTAGTTGCTCAATTGTATCCAACTCTTTGCAATCCCATGGACTAGAGCCCACCAGGCTCCTCTGCCCATGAAATTCTCCAGGCAAGAATACTGGAGTGGGTTGCCATGCTCTTCTCCAGAGGATTTTCCCAACCCAGGGATGGCACCCAGGTCTCCTGCATTGCAGGCATACTCTTTATGTTGAGGTCCTTTAATGGGCAGGAACCTGGTGGTCCAGAGTCCATGAAAAGAAAGTAAAGGAGAGAAAGAGGCTGATATTCCTCAGTTTACACAGAAAGCCAATAAAGCTCCTGGCATGGGGCTTGCTCTGTTCACAGAAGTCTCAGGCGCCTTCTCGATGGGGGGAAGGTGCAGAGCGCTTTCTTGAGAGGGTCTTAGAAGCCCAGGCAGGAAAGTGAACTCAGAGGGCCTCTGTGCTCCAAAGAAATAGCCTGAGAGAGAGAGAGAGAGAAAGAGAAAGAAAGACACGGGGACCAGAGCTCTGATGGAGCAAAGGTGTTTTAATCAACATGGTGTGGGCATATATACTGTAGTTATTTTCAGCAAAGATAAAGATTAAAATTCCAGACTTACAAAACATAGGCGATCCATATTAAAGAGAGACAGAGTTGTAAACAATCACTTTTACTGTATGGTTCACAAGAAGGAAGAGGGTACTTATCACTGTATAGAAAAACTAACAAAGGAAATGCCTGGATTCCTCAGTCCAGGGAGAAACTTGCCTCTCCTCTTAATTCCTGAATATTCAGGAATTAATAAGGAACAGAGAATTCCTGACAGATCCAAAACAGCACACAGGAAGCCTCCTGTTAAATGCTTCCTGACATCTTTACTGTCTGACCCACCAGGGAAGCCCTTGAGACATATAAGCATAAGACAAAGCCACATGCCCATTTCCATATTATGAAGCTATTTATTCCTTTCTCACAGCTGTCCCAGTGGTGTAAGACCAGTGCCCAGAGTGTGGGAGAATTTGGGTCAGTGTGGAGAATGGCCCCATAGGAAGATTTTCATCTCTTGCCCTCTCCTCTTCTCTTCTCTCTGCCTCACTAAACTCACCCCTCCTTCAAGGTCTAGTATCAGTATCCCTCATCTAGGATGCTGTTGTAATTTTTCTCTTCTCAAATTTCTATGGCATTTATAATATTCACCATGATATAGTATATTTCAGCTCCTCTAGTTGTTTATGTAAGTCCATCTTCCCCTCCTAACTGTTTTACAGCATCATAATTATCACCATCAAATAGCTTGCTGAGGCCCCAACATACACTAAAAATACAATGGTACAGCGGGGGAAAATACCAATGGGCTTAGACAAAAGTTCTAATTTTAAAGTTCTTGCTTCATCATTTCCTAAGAATTGACACAGGAGAAGTCACTTATCTGTCTGAGCCTTAATGTCCTCATCTACAAAATGAGAGTGATGATTTATGACGATAAAGGAGGAGGAGGAGAAGTGGCAGGAAGAGAAATAGAAGCCCTTGTCAGCAGGGCATTGTAAGATTTCAAACTCTAGAGTCCAATGGACCTGAGCTCTATCATTTACTTACTGAGTCGCCAAATTCAAGTTCCTGAAATTCTCACAGTCTGTTTCCTCATCTATGAAATTGGAATAATAGCACCTCCCTGATAATTCACCTGGTTAGTTAACAAAAGAAAGGACCCAGTAAAGGACCTGCCACATACAATGCATCGAACAAAATGACAGCTCTGATGAGTCCACTCATGATCCTAATTATGTGTCAGCCTTGCTCCCTGACCTCAAGGGGTTCCCAGTCCAGCAAAGGAAATGAGAAACATACAGAAGCATCTCCCTCCCAATGGTGCAACAGCACATGCTGAGGACCAAATGAGGAGAAGAGACATGAGAGCTCTGGCTGGTGGAAAGGGAGAGCTGGCAGAAGGCTCCATCCATGTGGGAGGGCTCCATGCTCCATAAAGCACAGTTCCCCACCATTCCTTCCCAGCATAAGTGCCCACTCCACACCAGGCACTTTCCCACAGGAAAACCCAAATGATGTCTTAGAGGCAGTGTGAAATCCATGATGACTTTCCATCAGAGGGGTGACATGACTGAGAGCTGCTCTTTAGGAAAATTAAACTGAGAGTGCTGTGAAGAATAAGCCATTCAAGAGGCCAAATAGTTCATAACATCCAAAAGATGGAAACAACACAAATGTCCATCTAATCAACTGATGAAGAGATAAACAAACATGGTCTCTCCATGCAATGGAATATAATCTGTCCATTAAAAAAGGAATGGAGATATGATATATGCAACAACTTGAATGTACCTTGAAAACATGGGGCTAAGTGAAAGGACTCAATCACCAAAGTCCACATACTATTAATACATGATTCCATTTATATGAAAGTCCAGAATAAGAAAATCTATAGACAGAAAGGAGATCAATGGATGCTTAGAGCTGAAGGTTGTGAGGGGAGTAGACAGGAGGATAGTGGCGGTGACAGCTAAAGGGTTGGGGGCTTCCTTGTCCGTCGAGTCAAGGCTATGGTTTTTCCAGTGGTCATGTATGGATGTGAGAGTTGGACTGTGAAGAAGGCTGAGTGCCGAAGAATTGATGCTTTTGAACTGTGGTGTTGGAGAAGACTCTTGAGAGTCCCTTGGACTGCAAGGAGATCCAACCAGTCCATCCTAAAGACGATCAGTCCTGGGTGTTCATTGGAAGGAATGATGCTAAAGCTGAAACTCCAGTACTTTGGCCACCTCATGAGAAGAGTTGACTCATTGGAAAAGACTCTGATGCTGGGAGGGATTGGGGGGAGGAGAAGAGGGGGTTAACAGAGGATGAGATGGCTGGATGGCACCACCAACTCGATGGACGTGAGTCTGAGTGAACTCCGGGAGTCGGTGATGGACAGGGAGGCCTGGTGTGCTGCGATTCATGCCGTCGCGAAGAGTCGGACATGACTGAGCAACTGAACTGAACTGAAATGTGAGGTGACAAACATGTTCTAACATTGACTGTAAGTAACTTGTCTGGCATGTGAATTACATCTCAATAGAGCTGTTTTCAAGAGAGGCCAGTCAGAAGCCACTGCAGCAGTCCAAGTGCAGGCCCGAGAATGAGGCTGAAAGACAGGCAAGAGCAACATGGGAGATGAAGGAATTAGAGAACATTCTCTGATTCAGAGGCAGAGGGAGACTGTGGCTAAAGGCAGACTTCATTACTGCACTTTGCTTTATTGTGCTTCCCTGATGGTGCACTATTTCACAAACTGAAGGATTCTGGCAACCCCAGAAACCCTACTTCAATCAAGTTTATCAGCACCATTTTTTCAACACCATTTCTGTCTCTATTTCACTTTTGGTAATACTTGCAATAGTTCAAGCCTTTTCATTATTATTATATTTGTTTTGGTGACCTGCAGTCAGCAATCTTTGATGTTACCATTTTAAAAAGAGGATTCACTGAAGGCTCAGAGGATGGTTAGCATTTTTTTTTTAGCAATTAAGTATTTTTAATTAAGTTATGTCCATAGACTATGTTCTTGTGCTAAGTTGCTTCAGTCATGTCCGACTCTTTGTGACCCTATGACTATAGCTTGCCATGCTCCTCTGTCCATGGGATTCTTCAGGGAAGAATCTGGAGTGGGTTGCTATTTAACAGACTATAGTATAGTGTAAACATAACCTTCATATATAACAGGGAACCCAGAAACTCATGTGACTTGCTTTACTGCAGTATTCGATTTATTGCGGAGGTCTGGAACTGAACCTGTGATATCTCTGAGGTCTGCCTGTACTTTGAAAAGCAGGCTGGGGAATTCCCTGGAGGTCCAGGGTATAAGAGTACACACATCCAATGCAGGGGGCGCAGGTTCAGTCCCTCATCGGGGAACTAACATCCCTCATGCCAGGTGGCATGGCCAAAAAAAAAAAAAAAAGGAAAGAAAGGTAGGCTCCCTGTGCCCTTGAGAATCTGGGAAGGAGACAGAAGAAAGAACAGACTTTATCATCACGTGGCCTGAGTTTGCAATCTGCTTCTGCCACTTGCTTGCTACTTGACCTTGACCAAATCAATGAACCTGTCTGAGCCTCAATTTTCTCATCAGCAAAATGGGGGAAATGAAAGTATCTGCCTCATCAAGTCGTTGTGAGAACTCAATGATGAAAATGTACTAATGTCAAGTAAATTGCCTGACAAGTACAAGGTCCTCAATAAATATCAATCACCATGGTCATCATCTTTCAAACATATTTGTAACTAAACAGGGATAACAATATCGGATCAGGGAGGGTGGTTAAAGTTCAGAGGAGTTTGAAGTGTCTAGGGTGAGGCTGAGCTTAGGGCTTCTTGTCCTTACCACTGAGATACACATTAGCTGATGAAACTTCATTTCTCAAAATACCTCTTAAGCTGGGTTTCCAAAAAGAAAAGTGAAACTTAATAGCCATCAGACAGTAAGGAATACCCTTTGAGAAATGTGGCCTTTGGCAAACCCAAGGGTAACCAGGGTCACTGGGCAACACTGGATTGCTTTACCCTAACTTCAGTTCACTTCAATCACTCAATCGATCCGACTCTTTGCAACCCCATGTACTGCAGCATGCCAGGCTTCCCTGTCCATCACCAACTCCTAGAGCCTACTCAAACTTGTGTCCATTGAGTCGGTGATGGCATCCAACCATCTCATCCTCTGTCGTCCCCTTCTCCTCCTGCCTTCAATCTTTCCCAGCATCAGGGTCTTTTCCAATGAGTCAGTTCTTCTATCCTAACTTGGGTTTGGCTCTTTTCTGCCTGCCTGACAGAAGAATACATTTCCCAAAGCACTCATAAGCACACCAATGCACACTCCTTGCTATAGGGTCAGGATTGTTAATGTCAGAGGTCAGCCAACTATAGCTTAAAAACCAAATCCAGCTGGCTGCCTGTTTTGTAACTACCACGGTAACTATAAAACGGTGTTTCTATATAGTCTATGGCCTTTTTTGTACTAAACTCGAGTTGGGTAGTTGCAATGGAGACAATTCAGTTCAGTTCACTTCAGTGGCTCAGTTGTGTCCAACTCTTTGCAACCCCATGTACTGCAGCATGACAGGCTTTCCTATCCAACACCAACTCCCCGAGCTTGCACAGACTCATGCCCATCAAGACAGTGATGCCATCCAGCCAGCTCATCCTCTGTCATGCCCTTATCTTCCTGCCTTCAATCTTTCCTGACATCAGGGTCTTTGCCAGTGAGGCAGCTCTTCACATCAGGTAGCCAAAGTATTGGAGCTTCAGCTTTAGCATCAGTTCTTCCAATGAATATTCAGGACTGATTTCCTTTACAATTGACTGGATTGATCTCCTTGCTGCCCAAGAGACTCTCAAAAGTCTTCTCTAACACCACAGTTCAAAAGCATCAATTCTTCAGCACTCAGTTTTCTTTATGGTCCAAATCTCACATCCATACATGACCACTGGAAAAACCATGGCTTTGACTAGACAGACCTTTGTTGACAAAGTAATGTCTCTGCTTTTAAATATGCTGTCTAGGTTGGTCATAACTTTTCTTCCAAGGAGTAAGCATCTTTTAATTTCATGGCTATGGTCACCATCTGCAGTGATTTTTGGAGCCCCCCCCCCCAAAAATAATTAAAGTCTGTCACTGTTTCCATTGTTTCCCCATGAAGTGATAGGACCAGATGCCATGATCTTAGTTTTCTGAATGTTGAGTTTTAAACCAACTTTTTCACTCTCCTCTTTCACTTTCATCAAGAGGCTCTTCAGCTCTTCTTCGCTTTCTGTCATAAGGGTTGTGTCATCTGCATATCTATGGTTATTGATATTTCTCCCGGCAATCTTGATTCCAGCTTATGCTTCATCCAGCCCAGCGTTTCTCATGATGTACTCTGCATATAAGTTAAATAAGCAGGGTGACACTATACAGCCTTGACGTACTCCTTTCCCGATTTGGAACCAGTCCCTTGTTCCATGTCCAGTTCTAACTGTTGTTTACTGACCTGCATACAGATTTCTCAAGAGTCAGATCAGGTGGTCTGGTATTCCCATCTCTTGAAGAATTTTCCACAGTTTGTTGTGATCCGCACAGTCAAAGGCTTTTGCGTAATCAATAAAGCAGAAGTATATGTTTTTCTGGAACTCTTGCTTTTTCAGTGATCCAACAGATGCTGGCAACTTGATCTCTGGTTCCTCTGCCTTTTCTAAATCCAGCATAAACATCTGGAAGTTCATGGTTCATGTACTGTTGAAGCCTGGCTTGGGGAATTTTGAGCATTAGTTTACTAGCATGTGAGCCACTAGGAAAACCCACAGTGTTTCTAGGAGCTGACTTAAACATTTAAATGAATGATTTTATTGGGCTCTGATAAATAAATGAAGGACTGATGCTGAAGCTGAAACTCCAGTACTTTGGACACCTGGTGCAAAGAACTGACTCATTGGAAAAGACCCTGATGCCAGGAAAGATTGAAGGTGGGAGCAGAAAGGGAGGACAGAGGATGAGATGGTTGGATGGCATCACTGGCTCAGTGGACATGAGTTTGAGTAAGATCCAGAAGTTGGTGATGGACAGGGAAGACTGGTGTGCTACAGTCCACTGGGTCACAAAGAGTTGGACAGGACTGAGCGACTGAACTAAACTGACTGGGCTCAGGCTCAAAGAATATATTAATATGAGCAAAGAGGACTAACTTCTAAGATGGAGTTAGCACTCCAAATTTACTAAGGAAAATATGTGAAAGCTGCTACATACAATTAAAAGAGGACTTTGACATTCTTAATAAAAAAGATTGTAAACTCTTTGCTGCCACGTGGGAAGGAACCTGGATTTGCTGATGCCAGCACTGCCCTGGGAGGAGACCAAGGAGACTGTGAAGAAGCTTAGGGCAGGTCGACTAGTGTCCCAGAGCAGTAACTCTGTCATATCACTATCACACCCGCTGAAGAGAGGAGGGACTCAGGCCTCAGGATATTTCCAGAAGGCTTCAGAAGCTTGTAAATTATCCTGTGTGCAGAGGCCATGTTACATTTTCATTATTATTCTACTTTTAATAAGAATCAGACCCTGGGGATATAAAAGTGATTAAGCCACAGTCCTACCCTTAAGGGATAGGCAGGAGAGTGAGGGGACAGGTGTGGACAAGGGAATTGACAAGTATAACAAAGGATGAAAAACGGGGGCCCATGCCAGCCACTGTCATAAGGAGCACCTGGTCCCTTATAATAATGCTACTAGATGTTATTTTATAACATGTAAAATTAGGGTTGCAGGAGAAAAGCAAATCATAACTTGCTCCTCTAAGATGACTTTCCTTCAAACAAAAGCAACTGGTTATCTGTCAGGAATATATTACATACCAGAAACCTCTTAAAAAGCCAAGGCAACAAAATAAACTAGGTCCCACAGATGGAAAGTCATCAGAAAGCCTTAGGTCATCGATAAAATATGCTGATCGTGAAATATTTATCCTTCACTGCTAAAAGAAAAAGGATCAGGTTATGAAAGCTGGCCTCTCAGGCCATCTGCTAGGGCTAAGGCTGAATCTCCAGTGACTCTTGGGAAAAAGAGTTTAAAATAAATATTTATAGAATGAACTAAAGAATCAGAGAAAGATGGAGGGAGAAAAGGATGAAGGGAGAAAGATAGTTTCCTAGATGCAATAGGGATAATTTTGTGCCTCTTCTGGGGGTTTCAGTACATGAAAACCATGAAGAGTTCATTCATGAACAGATATTCATTATCTCAAATTATAAACTATCAACTGCTATAAGGATACAGAGTCAAAGAAGAGGAGATGAGGGAGGGGAGTTGGTGGAGGAGTGGACAAGAAAGAGGAGAGGAAGGAGAGGAGAAGGAGGAGAAAGGAGGAAGAGAAAGGGCCATCATTTTACTGAATACATAATATTATCACAATTAATGAAAATGCTATAGAGAAATGGCAATAGGCAAGGAAATGTAGATTCTGGTCTTAGCTCTGCCACCTCCAAGCTGGTCACTCTGGGCCTCAGTTTTCTCATCTTAAAATGAAACAACAATCCCTGTCGTAACCATCTAGACAACTGTGGAAAGTAAATGACAGTATGAAAGTGGAAAGGCCATGAAAACTCTAAAGTCCTATACACCTGATAATTATTCTTAATAATTTTTTTTCCCATTATGGAATACTGGTGCACAGTTAGAGAACTATAATGGCAGCTCTTTGTGCAGCCACCCTGGCAAATCAACTTAAAAAGCTCTCTCCCAAGCTGCAAGGAGCCTAGAGGTCCTGGGGTTTGATCCTGGGGTTGGGAAGATTTCCTAGAGAAGGGCATGGCAACCCACTCCAGTATTCTTGCCTGGAGAATCCCATGGACAGAGGAGCCTGGTGGGCTACAGTCCATGGGGTCACAAAGTCAGACGTGACTGAAGTGACTTAGTACACACACACACATACAAATATACATTAATTTATGTATTTATTTTTATATACTCCTGTATTTCAAAAATTCAATGCAGTTCAGTCACTCAGTCATGTCCGAATCTTTGCAACCCCACGGACTGCAGTACATCAGGCCTCCCTGTCCATCACCAACTCCCGGAATTTACTCAAACTCATGTCCATCATGTCAGTGATGCCATTCAACCATCTCATCCTCTGTCGTCCCTTTCTCCTCCTGCCTTTAATCTTTCCCAGCATCAGGGTCGTTTCCAATGAGGCAGTACTTCATATCAGGGGGCCAAAGTATTGGAGCTTCAGCTTCAGTATCAGTCCTTCCAATGAATATTCAGGACTGATTCCCTTTAGGATGGACTGGTTGGATCTTCATCCAGTCCAAGGGACTCTCAAGAGTCTTCTCCAACATCACAGTTCAAAAGCATCAATTCTTCGGTGCTCTGCTTTTTTTATGGACCAACTCTCACATCCATACATGACTACTGGAAAAAATATAGCTTTGACTAGATGGAGCATTCTCAGCAAAGTGATGTTCCTGCTTTTAAATATGCTGCCTAGGTTGGTCATAACCTTTCTTCCAAGGAGCAAGTGTCTTTTAATTTCATGGCTGCAGTCACCATCTGCAGTGATTTTGGAGCCCAAGAAAATAAAGTCTGTCACCGTTTCCATTGTTTCCCCATCAATTTGCCATGAAGTGATGGGACCAGATGCCATGATCTTCATTTTTTTGAATGTTTTAAGCCAGTTATTTTCACTCTCTTTCACTTTCATCAAGAGGTTCTTCAGTTCCTCTTTGCTTTTTGCCATAAGGTTGGTGTCATCTGCATATCTGAAGTTATTGATATTTCTCCCAGAAATCTTGATTTCAGCTTGTGATTCATCTAGCCCAGCATTTTGCATGATGTACTCTGCATATAAGTTAAATAAGCAGGGTGACAATATACAGCTTTGACGTACTCCTTTCCCAATTTGGAACCAGTCCCTTGTTCCATGTCTGGTTCTAACTGTTGCTTCTTGACCTGCATACAGATTTCTCAGGAGGCAGGTCAGGAGGTCTGGTATTTCCATCTCTTGAAGAATTTTCCACAGCTTGTTGTGATCCACAGTCAAAGGCTTTGGCATAGTCAATAAAGCAGAAGTAGATGTTTTTCTGGAGCTCTCTTGCTTTTTCTATAATCCAACGGATGTTGGCAATTTGATCTCTGGTTCCTCTGCCTTTTCTAAATCCAGCTTGAACATCTGGAAGTTCTTGGTTCATGTACCATTGAAGCCTCGCTTGGAGAATTTCAAAGACTTAGAGGCAAATGCCATTTTCCTACATTTATGGCTGGGTTTTGGTTTCTGTTTTGTGGTTTATTTATACTTCTGGCAAGCAAAGTCATGGAGATGTGGATCGTGTCACAGCAACGGTCCAGCAGCCCTCATTTGCTGGCTGGGTGAACAGATGTAGTGGCTGTGTGAGGGCCTCCTTGCCCTGGGCCACCCATTAACCATGTACATGTCCTGAAGTCCAGTTCTCCAGCCTCCCGCGTCCCTATGTCCCTGGGGTGGACTAGTTCTATGATGATGCTCTTGGTGTTACTCCTGGAGACCCAGTCTAGAGACCTTAGGACCATGCATCCCAGCGATTTTGTCAGTGCCTGATTGACAGCATGAAAATCCTTATCTTCCTAAGACAGCAAGAGTAGCTTTGGTGGCTTTCAGAAGAAGGCTGGCTGGTACAGACAAGGATGATCTCAAAAGGCACAGCTGGAGAGAAGAGAGAGAGGGAGCATGTCCCAGCTAGTAGGAAGAGCCTGGGCGCACGTGCAGAGCAGGTATGTGTACAATGCAGTCCGGGGAGCTGGGGGACCAGGTGCCTCCCACAAGGGCGGACAACCTCAGCTAGGCTGGCAAGGGCTGGCTCTAGTGACTGAAGCCACGGGATGAGCCCCATCCGTGATCATGGTGTCAGACATCAGACAGGCCTGGGAATAACTGTGCACCACCCTAGGGAGGCAAGGCTGGTGGATGCTCAGTGCTATTATGACCCAAGAGAGCCCTCTTTAAAAAAAAAAAAAAAAAAAGGCCAATTTCAGAGAAACAGAGAAGAGAATGCTGATTGCCAGGAACTGGGAGAAGCAGGAAAGAAGGTGAAGAACGTGAAGAATACACATTTCCAGGTATAAGAAGAGTAAGCTCTGAGGATCTAATGCAGAACATGGTGGCTATGATTATAATATGGAATTGTATACTCAAGTTGCTGAGAGTAGGTCTTAAGAGTTCTCAACATACACATACGCACATGCAGGAGTTACCTCGGTAGGGTGATAAATGCATTAATTATCTTAACCTTGGTAATCATTCTACAATATATATAAACTCATTACATTGGACCCTTTCAATGTACATCAATTATTCATTAATAAAATTTACTTTTTAAAAAAGAGTTCTCTTTTAGTAGCCGAGAAAAAAATCTTGATGTATAGTTATGGAGTCATCCTCCAAAGATGAAGATGTTTTTAGCAGAAAGGCTAAGGATAGAACCAAGGCTGCCTAACAATGAGTGGCTTTATTGCTTGTAAACAGAAATTTTTGATTAAAGTATATCAATATTAACTCTATTTTATAGGATTCCAGTATTTCTGCCAAGACCGTTCTGTCGCAGTACCACAGAAAATTTCCCCAATGAAACTGTTTCAGTTTATGAATGCTATCTATTTCTAGAAAAAAACACACACACTGCTACTTGTCATAAATGAGGGAAGTTTACATAAGAGAAACAAAACAGAACACCCCAAATGAAGAGTACATTTAAAATAAAAAACTCAGGACTGCCAAGAGTGAGCACAGAGAACAGCTAATATTAAACAATGGCCAACATGTAGATAGCAATCAATTAACATTAATTGCTAAGTTACCCTGCCTTTTTTAAATAACTGCTTTGAGACATAATATACACATCACACAAATCACCCATTTAAAGTGTGCAATTCAATTATTATTTTTTTAATTAATTCACAGAATTGGGCAACTCTCACCACAGCCTAATTTTAAAATATTGTTGTCACCCCAACGAGTTTTTAGCCATTAGTAGTCACTATTCTGCCATTTTAATCCCCACAAAAGACCACCAAGAACTTGGGTCCTGGAGCCAGGCACAACCGAGTTCAAGTTTCACTACTTGCTAGTAAATTCAACTTCCTGGGCCTCAGTTTCTTCACTGTAAGAGGTAGATGACAATACTACCTACTCTGTAGACCAGCTGTGAGCATCTGTTGAGACAAGGCATTTGTATCAGGTTGGCCAAAAGGTTCCCTACGATTTTTCTGAAACATCATATGGAAAAACCCAAACGAACTTCTTTGGCCAACCCAATATTTCTTGCCAATGGCTGGTCCACCATGAGCACCAGATATATGGCAACCATCGTCACCACAATCCTTCTTTTCATTTATTCTGCTTATTTTCCACTTTCCATTCTTCATCTATCTTTCATTGTCATTCTATTAAAATGCACCCCTAGGGCTGACATTAGTACCTTGCACATAGTAAGCACAATATGCATGTCATGAATTAATTACTTAATCATGTAGTGGTAGTGTGTGTGCCTGTGTATAGATTTCATTTAGTCCAGATCTTCTTCCAGGAAAAAAAAATTAAAGTGGCTTCTTGAATAGCAGTAAAACATCATGAAAGCAAAAGGAAATGTTCACATTTAATGCCAACTAGAGACAAGTTTATCTGAGGGCTGTGTCTTAAAACATTGCTCCAAATTATCATAATCATTGTCTACATTCAGCCATAGAGACCTGGTGGCATCCAGTCATATTCTAGAGCTCCAGAGCATGCCATCACCTCCCTCCCGAGTAGCCCTTGTCACATCCTTTGAGGGTATGAACCTACAACTGCCAGATTCACCATCAGCTCCAAGAAAGTTCTTACCAAAGGCTCATAAAGTTAGTAGGTTGTGAAGCCATGATTCAAAGTCAGGCCACTGGATGCCAATTTTACATTTTGTTGCTTGCATCACACTGCTATTTTATTAGAATCATCCATGTTTTTTCAGGAATCAAAAAAGAAAAGTATATTTGCCTCTCTGTGCATTCTGTAATGGTAGCAGGAACATGGAAGTAGAAAAATACGACTAAAAAGTACAATGACTCAATAGCAGCAGATGTTGCTACTTCAAACCAAGTTAGAGGTTGACTATATTGGGCTTATTATTTGAAATACATGGTTCAGTTCAGTTTGAACAAATCATCTCTTCACTTTTGAGTCCATTCACAATTCCTTGTTCTTGGTGAGAAATGCTTTTGAGCTGCTGCCTAAGTGGCAGGATGAGAGAATAGAAAGAGCACGGAGCAGGAGTCAGATGGCAGGGCCACTAATCACTTGCTTTGGCCAAGAGCCTCTGCTCCTCTGAATCTCCATTTCCCCTTCCTGGAAAATGAGGGGGACTGAACCAGGGCTGCCTAAGGGCCCCTCTGGCTCTAATATTCTGGATTCTCTGATGTCTCTGGGCAAAGCAAAACTGACTTTGGATTCTCTTAACACCCACTTAATTTAAATAATTAAAGTCTTACAGCCTTGTATAGCAAGTCACCAAGTGACTTAATCATGAACTTGTCAGAGAACAGCAGAGAGCTCAGAGCTGCATCCAAGGCCTCAGGGCCCAGATGACTGGAAGCTGACATGCTGAAGGAAGGAGAGGAAATTCACCACCACAGAAAGAATGCCCTCTGTGTAGAATTATTTGCTTTGGAGAGTCTGAATTGTTTTAGTTTGAAGTAAACCAACAGAGAACCCACTCCAGTGTTCTTGCCTGGAGAACCCCAGGGACGGCGGGGCCTGGTGGGCTGCCGTCTATGGGGTCGCACAGAGTCGGACACGACTGAAGCGACTTAGCAGCAGCGGCAGCAGCAAACCAACAGAGAAGGCAATGGCACCCCACTCCAGTACTCTTGCCTGGAGAGTCCCATGGATGGAGGAGCCTAGTGGGCTGCAGTCCATGGGATCGCTAAGAGTTGGACATGACTGAGCGACTTCACTTTCACTTTCCACTTTCATGCATTGGAGAAGGAAATGGCAACCCACTCCAGTGTTCTTGCCTGGAGAATCCCAGGGACAGGGGAGCCTGATGGGCTGCCATCTACGGGGTCGCACAGAGTCGGACATGACTGAAGCGACTTAGCAGCAGCGGCGGCAGCAAACCAACTCCATGAAGCAAGAAAGGGAACTTGGTCTGTTTTAGAAAACACAATTATCTAAAATGTGGATGTACAGTGATATTTTATTAACACTCCAAGGCAGTGTGGAGGAATAAACAAAATAAAATCTAGATGTACAAAATAGATGTATCAGAGGCAACTGTTCATAGTACAAAAGAACATGGGCTTGGAGTCCAACAGGCCTAGATGGATTCAAATCCTGGCTCTGACAATTAAATGTTAGGTATATGAGCTCCAGTCAGTTCTGTTCAACAACTTGGACATTTACTGGATGCTGATTAAATGCTAGATCATGGGCCAGGGGATGCGGCTACTAACTCAGACCAATTGGCCCCTGCCCATGAAGGTAGCATCATCTCCCAGAAGAGTGTGCTGTGTTCAGTGGCTCAGTAGTGTATGACTCTTTGCAACCCCCATGGACTGTAGTCCACCAGGCTCTGCTGTCCATGGGATTTCCCAAGCAAGAATACTGGAGTGTGTTGCCATGTCCTCCTCCAGACAGACACTTAAACAGGAAGCATGTCTAGACAAGGTGACAGGTAAGCAAGTGTTTGAACTTGCTTGCCCAAACTCTGATCCTCTGTCTCCTCATCTGTTCATGGGGGAAAATGAAGTCTATCTCACAAAACTGATGCAAGAGTTCAAGGAGGCAGCAGTAGAGAAACTGAGCACAGTAAAAATCCATAACAATAGTGGATCCATAATGTCATAGCCCATGATGTTTTCTCAGTCTCCAGTAAAGCATGACTTATATAATCTACTTATATTTATGTTATTTGTTGTCTGTCTCACTAGAATGCCCTATATGAGGACAAGGATGTTCATTTTGTTTTTAACATATACCACCAGTACCTAGAGTGGTGCTTTTACTCACAGCATAATGTGTTCATTAGATAGTTCTGGAAGGAAGGAAGGGAGGGACAATCTTTAGAAAACATTGCCATTTTTAGCAAATTCCATAAAATACAACTTAAGTTAAAAGTGTGTATATTATATAAATAGGTCTTAGAGTTAAGTCTCTGTACACCCGCTTTCAACCATAAGTCCTTCCTCTATGAATTCCTGGGGACTTCCACAAGAAGTAAAGTAGTTGCATATGGCAGCATGGAACTTAGTGCTGTGTCCACGTGACAACTCCATGGCAAACCTCATGCCATCTCAAACTTAATGTGGCCCAAACTGAATTCTTGCCTTTCTCCCAAACCTGTTCCTCTCAGCCTCTCCCATCTCAGTGAATGTTCCAACTTTTCATGTGGCAACCTTCTTCTCACCTTTCCAGTCTGTTGCATATCTTGCCAGTTGACTACCTAACATGCATTCTCTCTTGCTTCTTACTAACAAAACCCTCATTTTATTCAGTGTGGCCACATGTCCAGCTAAGAGACAGCACATGGGTCCCATTCTCAATTGACATTAAAAAAAAGAGAGAGAGAGAGAGTTGCTGGGTAGGGCTTCCAAGGACTGCTCTTCCAAAGGACTGATTCAGCAGGGAGGCAGGCCCTTTGGCCTTCTCTGCCTCCTTCCTGCATCTTGAATCAAGAAGTAACCTTAAGAATGAGTTACTAAATCCAGAGGGTTACTAAATTAATTCTAAATCCAGAGGAGCTGGAGAAGCAGAAAGCTGGAAGGTGTTGGTGTTCTGATGGCAGCATGGAACCATTATATCTTCCCTGGAATGCTCACCTCCATATTTATTTCAAGTGAAAGAAACAAGTTTAAGCTGCTGTTCTGACAAGTTACCGTTATCTGGTGTTGAATGACTTTCCTAAGTTCTCAGCTCAAATATTTGTTTCTTTCATAGCATTTCCTGACATTTTATTAATTATTATACATTATTTCTATATATTTATATCTAATTTATATATTTATTATAGCATATGTTATGAAAGTGAAAGTGTTAGTCACTCAGTCATGTCTGACTCTTTCCAACTCCATGGACTATAGTGCACCAGGCTCAGTCCATGGGAGTTTCCAGGCAAGAATACTGGAGTGGGTTGCCATGCCCTCCTCTAGGGGATATTCCTGACCCAGGGATCAAATCCAAGTCTTCACATTGCAGGCAGATTCTTTACTATCTGAGCCACTAGGGAAGCCCATATGTTATACATTTATTATATATTATGAAATATATATTTATATATTTTATTATTTCTTTGTGATTTTGTTATTGTTGCTTGTCTGTCTTCCCAACTAGAATGTCAACTGTATGACTATGTCTGTTTTGTTAACCAACTCTGGCATGTGCCTGGCATATAGCAGGAGCCTGATAAATATTTTTCAAGTACATGATTCAAAGAGCTTGAATATAATATGATATGTAGTGGGCACACCAGGTCAGTCCCATTTTTAAAAATCACAAAGGGTCCTCTAACTCAATGAGGAAATGCAGAGATCCCCAAGATCACTTCTGTTAATACAATTCAACAAATGTTTATGGAACACCTACTGGGTGCCAGGTTCTATGCAAAGGACAAAAGAGAGGTGTTCCCACCTCCTGTGTTGTTAGTGGGTGTGTAAGTTGGTACAGCCACTATGGAGAACAGTATGGAGGGCCATATGACCCTACAATCCCACTCCTGGGCATATATCCAGAGAAAAACACGATCTAAAAAGACATAATATATGCACCCCATGTTCACTCCAACACTGTTTACAACAGCCAAGACACGGAAGCAACCTAAATGTTCATCCACAGAGGAATGGATGAAGAAGATGTGGTACATATATACAAAGGAATATTACTCAGCCATTAAAAAGAATGAAATAATGCCATTTGCAGCAACATGGATGTACCTAGAGAGTGTCATACTGAGTGAAGGAAGTCAGACAGAGGAGAAATACCATATGACATCCCTTATATGTGGAAACTAGAAAGAAATGATACAAATGAATGTACTTACAAAACAGAAGGAGACTCACAGACTTAGAAATCGAACTTATGGTTGTTGGGAGGGAAGGGATAGAGAATTTGGGACTGTCGTGTACACGCTGCTATATTTAAAATGGATAACCAACAGGTATCTATTGTATAGCACGTGGAACTTTGCTCAGTGTTATGTGGCAACCTTGGTGGGAGGGGTGTTTGAGGGAGAAGGGATACATGTATGTGCATGACTGAGTCCCTTCATTGTTCACCTGAAACTATCACAACAACATTGCTAATTGGCTATGCTGCTGCTGCTAAGTCACTTCAGTCATGTCCGACTCTGTGCGACCCCATAGACTCCAATACAAAATAAAAAGTTTTAAAAAATGAAGACAATGTTCATCCTGTAGTACTTCATTCAAAACTCTCAATTTCAACAGCAAACTAACAAAAGCAGAAATATTCTGGTTGTGGGCTACTCTGAAATCTTGACAAGGAATATATGATAAGTGATAACTGCTAATTTTCATTAAAAATGTACAAGCTCCAAAATAGTGGGATGCTCATATTGTGGCATTAAGATTAATAACCTTAATTTATTTTGCTCATTTATAACATACTCTTTTTTTCCATACTGGTATTTTTCCTCCTGGATCAAGAAAATATAGAAACAAATACTTCTCATTTATCCAAAAACACCAACTTGTTTGGAGTAATTAATATATGACAGACTATAATAATTCTACTGCAGATTTGTCTATTCTGGTAGTTAAATTCTTCCCATGAATATTATCCTGGCATTCTCTTGAATCTTAAAAAGAATATGAACACTAACATAAAAATGGCAAACGCCCCTTTCCATTGCAAAGCTAAAAGCTGATTTTAATGTCCTTACAGTGAAAGTGGCCTAAAGCGACCTAAAGAAAAAGAAGTCATTCTGGAGGTTGGATCGTGTTATTTCTAATGGGTAAAGAAAGAAAAAAGGGTAGTGGAAAAAGTTCCACTTTACACTGTGTCTAGTTAACCGAGAAGAAAAAAGAACACCAGGGGGAATGTTAGTGAGGACAGGAAAAGCCAAATTGAAGAACATCCAGCAGGAGGGAGAATGGTACAGAGTGACCATGTTCCTTCCTCCGCCATGGCAACCACCTGATTACTGATGGCTGGACTTCCCCAGGTACTGCTAATGAGAAAGCAAAGCCAACAATTTTGCTATGAGATATGCTACCAAACTGGACAATAAAAATATCAGCCACAGTATTAGACAAAGAATAACCAAACTATGCTGCTGCTGCTGCTGCTAAGTCACTACAGTCGTGTCCGACTCTGTGTGACCCCATAGACGGAAGCCCACCAGGCTCCCCCATCCCTGAGATTCTCCAGGCAAGAACACTGGAGTGGGTTGCCATTTCCTTCTCCAATGCGTGAAAGTGAAAAGTAAAAGGGAAGTCAACCAAACTATAAGGACTACTAAAGGGAAGCGAAGAATGATTGTAACAGGCACCATTAAAAGAGAATTTAAAAGATGCACTAAAGACCTAGTAGGAGTAACCATTAAAAATGTTTGGAAAAAAAAAAAAAAGAACAAGAGCACCAGAGACCACAGAGCCCAGTGGTTGTTAATTGATGATGGTTTTGGCCCCTGGGGACATTTGGTAGCGTCTAAAGACATTTGTGTTTGTTGTAGCAGGCTGAGGGGGAGGGGTTGCTACTGGTATCCAGGGAGTAGAGGCCAGTGATGCTGCTGAACATTCTACAATGCACAGGCCAGTCCCACACAGCAAAGAATCATCCAGTCCAAAATGTCAGTGGTCGAGAAATCTGGACTAAACTCCATCCCTCACAGTCCAGAGGAGACCAAGGTCCAGAGGAGTGTGTCTTGTCTAAAGGTCATTCTTATCTATCATCTATACATCTATCTTTCTATCCAACTATCTATCTGTCATCATTTAAAATGTCATTTGGAATGACGAGTCCTGCTACTGTGAAGTGTGAAAACCACTGCTTCAATCCCCCAGGTAGTCTCAGATAAACTGAAGTACATGCTTATTCCCTTTTCCAAGAAGCCCATAACTATCCAGAAAGGTATACAACTGTGAATTAAGTCCTCTTACTCTCATTTTTCAGATGGAGAAGCACAGTCATAAGCTGTGCTTATGGGGACTCCATCCCATCCCTCTCCCACCCCCACTCCATCCCTCCCCCACCCCCACATATATGACATCCCACGGATGTCTGAGGTGATGCCTCCCTGCTGCTCAGGATGCAAACCAAGTGCTCCCTGCACTCTTCCCTCAATTACTGCCCACTCATTTGCTCAATGAAGCATCCTCCTTCCTGTTTCCTCATGCATCCCATCCTCTTCATATCATCTCCTTTGTACAAACCATTAAGCTGGGGTTGGGAGGAGGGGACCAAGGCAGTCGAGAGAAAAACAAAGCACAGTCCAGTCTAGGTCCCCTGGAGGCTCTCCAGGCTGGTAGGGGGGTGGGGAAGGCAACAATTTCCACCAGATAAGCTGGGGTAAGAATCTCTGGAGGCTACAAGTGCTGTGGGAGGCTACAGCAGGAGAGGAATATGTACGGCTGCTGGGAGAATCAGTGAAGGCGTCTTGGAGGAGGTAGCAGGCATTCTGCTTGGCCCAGGGTAAGCAGCTGTTGCCCATTTACAGAAGTGTATATACTGGGAAACAGGGAAAATCCACAAAGGACGAGACAGACAGGAAAGGAGCCTCAGACTCACTCTAGTTCTAGAACTTTTGATATTTAGGCAAAACAAGAGAATATTCCTGAACCCCTCCCTGGATGCCCCCTTTCTCAATGATCTTCACAGTCTCTCTTGTCAGTGAAATAAAAACCAGATTCCATACCTAGGCATCCAATGCCTTTCACTCCCTAGTTTAAACCACATCTCCCACTAGAGGAAGCTGCTAAGGCATCCGAATTGGTCTGCTCACCACCAGCAGCCCTCCCAGGAAGCTTTTCACCACGTGGATTTCAAGAACCCAAGTCCTTGCTCATCTCTCACACTGGCAGCTTATACTCCGTCTGACAATAAGAGGAGTCACTCCTTGAATTCATTGCAAATATGAGGAATAATTAGTAAACAGCATCTTCGTTTATTGAGTACTAACCACATGCCCGGCACTTTACATGTAATCCTCATTATTAGCATCCCCATTTTGCAGTCAGAGAAAATGAGGCAAAGAGAGGTGATGTAAACTGCCCAAGGTCACTCGATTAACCAGTGGCTGAGCAGGGATCCGCACCTATTTCTGGCAGCCCGCATGGCCCAGTCACACCCTCAGTCTCTGTGATGCTTCTGGAGCCCCCAGCTCTCTGAGCTCCCTTGTTCATCTGAACTCTGAAGCACATGGGGTCTGCCCTCTTGGACACCACAGTGCCTGTGGCTACTGATAGAAATGATCGATGGTAATAACCGCAGACATTTAAGCAGTCCTTCCAAGTGGCAGGAACTCTTTAACTACCCTGACACAGGTTAGCACAAGTAATCCTATCAACTACCGTATGATCATTGTCATTTCTGATTTATAGCGGTAAGTGAAGCACAAAGAGGTTAAGACACTTGCCAAATGCCCCCAAAACTAGTCTGGCTCCCACTTCGGCTTCCTGAACTCTGTATTACAAAGACCACCTCTTGGGCACTAACTCATTTAATCTGCAGAGCAGTCCTTGGAGGCAGGTACCATCATCTCTCATTGTAATGTCTTTTTTTGGGGGGGTGGGGGCTGTGCTGTGAGGCTTGCAGGATCTTAGTTCAACCAGGGATTGAACCCTTGCCCCCTGTAATAGAAGTTCGGAGTCCTAACCACTGGACTACCAGGGGATTCCTCCAATTAGATAAGGAAATTGAGGTTCAGAGATGTTAATTAACTTGCCTGAAGTTACACAGCCAGTAAGAAGAGGATCTGGATTGAGAAGCAAAATCTATGTTCATAACCACCACAGGTCTGCCCATCTGAACTTCCCATGGGTCCCCCTGAGCTATATAGCCTCTACTGAACACCATGAACTGAAAAACCAAAAACAACAGGTTCTAGCTAAAGAAAAAGCATTTCTGGTCTTCAAGCTACATTGCTACAGGTCCCCAGGAGGTCTGAAAGTGAAAGTCGCTCAGTCTTGTCCGACTTTTTAGGACCCCATGGACTATACAGTCCATGGAATTCCCCCGGCCAGAATACTGGAGTGGGTAGCCGTTCCCTTCTCCAGGGTATCTTCCCAACCCAGGGATCGAACCCAGGTCTCCCCCATTGCAGGTGGATTCTTTACCAGCTGAGCCACCAGAGAAACCCAAGAACACTGGAGTGGGTAGCCTATCCCTTCTCCAGGGGATCTTCCCGACCCAGGAATCCAACCGGGGTCTCCTGAATTGTAGGCAGATTCTTTATCAACTGAGCTATGAGGAAAGCCAGGAGGTCTACTTGCATCCTGACCTGAGTTGCTGCAGAACATGCCTTAAGGGTGGCTGCAGAGCCTGGGTCTCCCAGTCCTTCAGGCCCTGTGGGCTGAAGACCAGTAGGAGGACCTAAACCCCCTGACTCCCTGGCCCCAGAGTGAAGTCAGGCCCAAACTGACAACCAAGCTCACTATTGAAATACAGATGACTAATGAAGGCAGAGGAGGCAGGGAAAAATGACAAGCGTATTACTCATTTTTAAACGACAAACGTGCAATTATAACCTACTTACTAGTAATTTCAGGTGGCACTCTCCTGACAAGTAAGGATGACTCTCTGCATGCAGTAGTACCATTTTATAGTAGTGAGTGGTACGGGGAGAAGCATATAATCATTTATTGTTGTTTCTATATCCCCTAAGGGGCTCCAATGTTACAATTCTGACATCACTATAATTTATTACATTTCCTTCTATGCCGCATCCATAGAGCCTGTCACAGAATGAGTTACCAATTTTCATCCTTCACAAAAAAAAAAAAAAAATCAGACAGGATTTTAGATGTTTAGGGTGTTTTCTTGAGACCAACATCTCTGCATCATTTGTAAAGTAAGCAACTATATGAGATCAAAGCAAGAGCATAAGCCTATATTTTGGAAAATCTGGACTCCAGAAGTGGCTCCATCAAAATCTGTGTAATTACCAGCAAGCCAGTCACCACTCTATGACTGTTTAATGGTTCCCAGGATTTGTTTTAATCAAGTGTAGTCAGACATGCAAGCACAAGTTCTGGTGTTCAATCAGAGCTCTGCCGCTTCCTCTCTGAGTCACCCTGGCCAGTTCCCCCTCACCTCCTGGGTCTCAGTTTCCTCATCTGGAAAAGGGGAATAACAGCAAGATCTTCACAAGGTTTCCATTAGGATTAACTGAGAGCATAGCATATCTGCATGGAGCCGAGTCCATAGCTGGTGTTCATGAAGAACTTGCTGTTATTACCACAATCAAGTCAGAAAAGACAAGTGGTACCTGCGGAGTGAACTGGAGCTGGGGGGTGGCCGGCAGGCTGACAGTGAGCTGGCAGTCAGCACAGTCAGCCTGAATTCCAAATGGAACTTCTTTCACGGATCCTCTGGAGGGTGGAGGAGTACTACTGAGGTAGGAGAGAGATAGGTCCCAGCTGCATGCTGACCCTTTGGTATCTTCGAGATAAAGGACCAATGGGAATGACATGCCCTAACTGGATGAAAAACCAGCCAGTCCATCACAGCCTCCACTTTTGTGTTGGAGAACTTTCCCAAGTCCCGTACATGTGCAGGAGGAGTCTCAAGTCATCCTGTAGTAACATAATCACATTGTAATATCATTAGCATTGCGGTTTTTGACCTCTCGTGGGTTTCACTTATGACGTCTGGTGGAAACCCAAATAAGCAATTACAGATGACATGAACATAGGAGAGGGAAAAGGGAAGTCACCCTCATCCAAATCCCAGAAGATTAACCCCATATTAAAAACCTCAGCTACCCCAATAGGGCCCAACTCACTCTGCAAATTTGCCCATATGCTCACCCACATGTACTGTACTTCTAATAAGCTCTGTGCCTGCTTTGCAGTCATGGTCCCTTTGTTAAATTCTTTCTTCAAAGAAGACAAGGACCAAGATCCTTTCCCCCTATCAAAATCACTATTACCAAGACCCAACCCTGCTGCATGGACAGGGAACACGTTCTCAGGTTCCAAAACCTGAGAACCAAAGTACCAAAATCACATAATATGTTTTATGCTACTGTCTGTGAGAAAGAGGGAAAGAAAACACCTTTTTTTCAAAATTATGAGGCCAAAATGGTCATAACATGGAACAAGGACTCAACCAATTGAAATCCATTATGGAAGTGAGGGGAGAAGTCACGGAAATAGAAATTGTCACACATCTGATTTCAGGGGTATTTTTAAGTCTCCTTAGAAACAGCCTTCCTATGGGAATATTCATAGTTAGGACTGATTATTTCACAAATGTCTTCAATCTAATTCAGAAAAAAAAAAAAAAACTGCTGTCACTAACACTAGTAAAGAAAAAAAATCTTTAGGCAAGTAAAAGATGTTCAGTTCTTTTTTCAGCTTCCAAAATTACGGATTTTGTAGTGTTCCACCTGCCATTCATTTAAAAAATAATTAGTTAAGAATGAAAACTATTTTTTCCCTTCGAAGAAGCTCCAACATAATCTGGAAGACTTCCTATGTTTATGATGTGGTTCCACAGAGTTGAATGTCTTCATTTTTAAGAGCAGGAAGTTGTATCAATTAAAATTATGGAACGAGCAAAAGAATTTGATGCTAGCTCTATTAGACACATAACTTGGAACAACCCATAGCCCTTAACTGAATCCTGCTGCTGCTGCTAAGTTGCTTCAGTCGTGTCCAACTCTGTGCAACCCTATGGACAGCAGCCCTCCAGGCTCCTCTGTCCACAGGATTCTCCAGGCAAGAATACAGGAGTGGGTTTTCATGTCCTTCTCCCTAACTGAATCCTAGGTAGATCAATTATGCAAACATGTACAGGCACCAGCTCACTGCCCAGTCCTGTGTTAGGGGAGATGGTTTCAATGAAGATGTATAGCCGAAGGGCCCACAGCTGCCACAGAGCCAAGGCCTTGCAAAGGGGTGGTTCAGTAGATAAAAGGTCAAGGGCAGAGAGTTAACAATAGGTCCGAGTGCTAGGACCAGCCTCTTATGCCCCCGTGGCCTTTAACAAGTCACTTCTCCCCTATGAGCCTCCAAACATCAAACACAGTAAGTGTACCTACACACTGGCAGTTAGCCTTGGTTGGAATAGCCAAGTTCAGGCCTGTTTGCAGACCCCTGCCTTAGAATGTCCTCCCCTTTCTCTTCTACATGGATAAATCCTACTCATCTTTTAACATTGAACTCTCGTCCTCTGAGTCAGGAAGCCTTCCCAGACCTTTTTACCCTGCCAGTGGTTCAAGGGAATTGGAACCTCCCTCTTGTATGTACCTGACCCCAACTATGCCCTCGATTTATTTTCCCTGTGAAGCACTCATCACACGGGGATGGAATTATCTGCCTGAAAACCAAGACATCGACCTCCCCAGGAGCAGGAACCATGGCGCCTGAACACCCAACACCCAGGGCGTGACCTGGAAATGGTACTAAATAAATCCTGCTAGAGTGAATGGACTGGGCACTTAATATAGTATAAGGTGAAAGTGTTAGTCACTCAATTGTGTCCTACTGAGCAAAAGTGCAGGGCAGGGAGAAGCATTTTTGTTAGGGCCATTTGAGAAAGATTTCACACCAGAGATGGGGCTCAAAAAATGGAGAAAATGTCTGGCATCTGAAAAGTAGGGTGGCCAGACCCCAGAGCTGTAGTGGAAAGCAATGAGATCCAGACTGGTGCTCTTGTTCAAACTTCCCAGGTTTCCTTATGAAGATGGTGCCTGATGAATAAGGGCTCCCAAATGTCATACTGACAAAGGGCCTGGGCAGAGAGCTAGCAGGCAGGCCCTTCTTCTGCTACGAAAATGGCAGCATGGTTACAAGATCCTGGAATTCTGACCACAACCACTCCTGCCTTGCTTGCTTTAAGATGAGGCCACATCCCCAGTGTTGCCATCTCTTCAGCTCTCTAACACCTTGGAGAAAGCAATCAGTCCCTAGTTTATATTCAAAGCCCTACAATAAGGATCTCACCCTTTCTTCTTTCTCCTAGTATTACTAAAGAACCTTTTATGAGACTGGTTCCAAATAGGAAAAGGAGAAAAATAAGTCACCCTACTTATTTAACTTATATGCAGAGTGCATCATGAGAAACACTGGGCTGGAGGAAGCACAAGCTGGAATCAAGATTGCCGGGAGAAATATCAATCATCTTAGATATGCAGATGACACCACCCTTATGGCAGAAAGTGAAGAGGAACTAAAAAGCTTCTTGATGAAGGTGAAAGAGGAGAGTGAAAACGTTGGCTTAAAGCTCAACATTCAGAAAACTAAGATCATAGCATCTGGTCCCATCACTTCATGGCAAATAGATGGGGAAACAGTGGAAACAGTGGCTGACTTCATTTTTCTGGGCTCCAAAATCACTGCAGATGGTGATTGCAGCCATGACATTAAAAGACGCTTACTCCTTGGAAGGAAAGTTATGACCAACCTAGAGAGTATATTCACAAGCAGAGACATCACTTTGCCAACAAAGGTCTGTCTAGTCAAGGCTATGGTTTTTCCAGTGGTCATGTATGGATGTGAGAGTTGGACTATAAAGAAAGCTGAGCCAATAGACATTTCTCCAAAGAAGACATACAGATGGCTAACAAACACATGAAAAGATGCTCAACATCACTCATTATCAGAGAAATGCAAATCAAAACCACTATGAGGTACCATTTCACGCCAGTCAGAATGGATGCAATCCAAAAGTCTACAAGCAATAAATGCTGGAGAGGGTGTGGAGAAAAGGGAACTCTCTTACACTGTTGGTGGGAATGCAAACTAGTACAGCCACTATGGAGAACAGTGTGGAGATTCCTTAAAAAACTGGAAATAGAACTGCCTTATGATCCAGCAATCCCACTGCTGGGCATACACAATGAGGAAACCAGAAGGGAAAGAGACACGTGTACCCCAATGTTCATCGCAGCACTGTTTATAATAGCCAGGACATGGAAGCAATCTAGATGTCCATCAGCAGATGAATGGATAAGAAAGCTGTGGTACATATACACAATGGAGTATTACTCAGCCATTAAAAAGAATACATTTGAATCAGTTCTAATGAGATGGATGAAACTGGAACCTATTATACACAGTGAAGTAAGCCAGAAAGAAAAACACCAATACAGTATACTAACACATATATATGGAATTTAGAAAGATGGTAACAATAACCCTGTGTACGAGACAGCAAAAGAGACACTGATGTATAGATCAGTCTTATGGACTCTGTGGGAGAGGGAGAGGGTGGGGAGATTTGGGAGAATGGCATTGAAACATGTATAATATCATGTATGAAATGAGTCGCCAGTCCAGGTTCGATGCATGATACTGGATGCTTGGGGCTGGTGCACTGGGACGACCCAGAGGGAGGGTATGGGGAGGGAGGAGGGAGGAGGGTTCAGGATGGGGAACACAGGTATACCTGTGGTGGATTCATTTCAATATTTGGCAAAACTAATACAATATTGTAAAGTTTAAAAATAAAATTTAAAAAAAAATAAAGAAAGCTGAGCTCTGAAGAATTGATGCTTTTGAACTCTGGTGTTGGAGAAGACTCTTGAGAGTCCCTTGGACTGCAAGAAGATCCAACCGGTCCATCCTAAAGGAGATCAGTCCTGGGTGTTCATTGGAAGGACTGATGTTGAAGCTGAAATTCCAATACCTTGGCCACCTGATGCGAAGAGCTGACTCATTGGAAAAGACCCTGATGCTGGGAAAGATTGAGGGCAGGAGGAGAAGGGGACAACAGAGGACGAGATGGTTGGATGGCATCACTGACT
The DNA here is from genome assembly GCF_032452875.1 of Bos javanicus. Taxonomy (NCBI): domain Eukaryota; kingdom Metazoa; phylum Chordata; class Mammalia; order Artiodactyla; family Bovidae; genus Bos; species Bos javanicus. Next base: position 22,676,203 of record NC_083897.1, read on the forward strand.
CAATGGACATGGGTTTGGGTGGACTCTGGGAGTTGGTGATGGACAGGGAGGCCTGGCATACTGCAGTTCACGGGGTCGCAAAGAGTCAGACACAACTGAGCAACTGAACTGAACTGAACTGATGAGTTAGGTGCAGGGCTGGAACTGGATGGATATGGAAAAAGAGATGCACAAATATTGAATATATGACACAAAGTATAACTTCAAATGATTAATTTTAAAACTCTTTAGTATTTCTGCCTGCTTATTTTTCTAGATGAATTTTGCTAGCAATCTGTCGCATCTCATAAAGTATCCCACCAGGTCTTTAATTGGCATGCACTGACACTCTATATTAACTCAGGGGATACTGTAATCTTTCCCATATGTTGTCTTTTCAACTGGAGCGAGGTATCTCTCCTTCATTGATTTAATGCCTTTTATTCCTCCCTTTAGGATTGTATAATTTTATTTAAATAAATCTCATATCCCCAGTTAAATTAATGCCCCAGTATTTAATGTATTTTGTCTCCAATGCAAATGATTCTCTCCCTCATTATATTCTTCAGTTGTTTGCAACTAGAAACATGACTATTTGTGTTTATCTGCCTTGAATTTCAAGATGTTCTTGACCTCATTTATACCACCTAGGTGTAATGACCATATATGTTAAAGATATACACAGTCTTTCCAGGGTATATCCCCAGTAACTGTCACAATGCCTTGTATGCAGTGAGTGCTAGCCCATTCAAGAAAGGTGTATCTTCCTTTGCTGGTGGTACTCATCTAATTTCTTTTTCCTTACCAATGACTATGGCTCACATTTCTAGTACAATGTTAAAATATGGTAGAACTTTAGTCCTACATTCATCACCTATAATTTTTTCTATTTTTATGGGAACTCTGTTCTTTATGAAAAGAACTGTTATGTCTTTTTTTGAAATATGTAGAAATCATATAATTTTCCAGTCACCAAATAGATTGTTCAAGAATAGTTGATGCCATTTCACCATCTATTGAGATATTATTTTAACAATGTTTTTATGTTAATAAGTTGAATTGTCACAGTAATTTTCATTTTATCATCTTATCCTGTGCTCCTGGATTAAATCTCATTTGGTCAGAGATCAATTTCTAAGAATTACTTCTGTTTATGGGCTTCCCAGGTGGCACAGTGGTAAAGAATGCACCTGCCAATGTAGGAGACTCAGAGATGCAGGTTCAGTCCCTATGTTGGGAAGATCCCTGGAGTAGGAAATGGTAACCCACTTCAGTATTTTTGCCTGGAAAATTCCATGAGCAGAGAAGCCTGGGGGGTTACAACCCATAGGGTCTCAAAGAGTTGGACGTGACTGAGCACAAACACACACACATACACATTTGTTTATAATTATTGAATAAATAATAAATATCCATAAGTGTAATTTTCCTTCTTGTTACTTTTTCCTAGTTTGAAGACTGAAGTCATTTTTTCTCAAAAAGTAAATTGGTAATTGAGTTAAGGCAGCATCAACTCAACATTTTAAAACAATTTAGGGGACAGAAATTTTTTATAGCTGTAGAAAGTATAATATAGAGAAAGATTATAAACTTTCCCTATATTAGGGAGCCAAATGAATCTGAGTTCAAATCTGAGCTTTACCACTTACTTGCTGGGTGACTCAGACCCATTACTATTATAAGATCTGTAAACTAGTATTACTAGCTCCCATGTATAATCATTGTACATTGTATAGACTGGAACTTACAGATACTTGTGTGTCTGTATACAAATGATCTAGTCCATAGAAGGCATTCAAAAACTATCATGGCTTTCAAAGTTTGGGTCCTTCTATCAATGTATTGGATCCAAATATCCCACAGTGTGTGTAAGTGATGGTAAGACTTGAATGACTTGTTTCTTCTTCTGCAACAGGTGCAGTCATGCTTTCTGTTTGCAAGGAGTAATTCATTCCCTCTCATCTATCTGTTTTATCAGCATACAGTGAAGTGTGCTGTTTCTCTGCAAAATTCTAAATCTTTTACATTTGTTGTCAGATCTCCTGTCTCATTTCTAATTTAATGAATCTATATTTTCTCTTTTTTAGATAGGCAAACCATCGTTCTTTTTTTTCCCCAAAAAAATCAGCTTAGGGTATATCAGCTTTTTCTCCAGTTTATTTATTTCTGCTTTATGTTGATTACTTCCTTCTGCCTACTCTTTGTGGCTTCTGACATTGCTCCTGTTCAAAAACATCAAGGTGCAAGCTTAGTTCATTATGTTTTGTGTTTCCTTTCTTAGTAATATAAACACCTAGGATAATGCATCTTCCTCTAAGCACCATGTTGGCAACATCCCACATTATTTTGATATGTTCATATTTATGTTTGTTTTGCTCATTAAAAAGTCTGGGTTATTGGGTTCTGCACTTCTCTCAGAATCACGCTATTATTTAAGAGTATGTTGTTAATTTCCCTTGTTTGTTTTTCACTTCATTACAGCTTCATGAAGTGTTTTTTGTAGTACTTTTGTCTTTTTATAAAGTATATATCTAAGTCCAGGCATATCATTGCTTTTTATGAATGATCCGCATGCATTTGCAAAGAAATTTTATCACTACTTTAAGAGTAAATAATGTGATTAGTTTGAAATTTATGCTGTCATTTTTAATTAAAATAAGAGCAAGAGGACTCTGAAAAGTGTGCATTTTCTTTTTTAGATTCTAATCTTAGTTATGGGCATTCTTCCAAAGGAAAATGAAATGCTGTTAGTTAATTCCCTAATGCTGCCACTTAACATAAGAATGACAGCTAGTCTAAACAAAATACCATAATGTGTTAGTTCTAACCAAATGTAGTAATTCATGATATTTAAACTTGGGAACACAGTGAAATCTCATTTAAGTAGGATCAAAATACACCACCGTTGCAATATTCACTTCTTCAAGATAGATGGCTATTGGTCAGGAGGGAAAAATCTACATACTTATTTTCTGATAATTGGCCAGCACTTTCCAATGTGTATTCATTGCCTATTGATGGGGATTAAATGGGAAAAGGGCTTCGGGGATTATATATACTGGGAAATGCTAGCTCACACAGAGATTTCCTTTCTGAAAAATTTCTTAGGGTCTTCCCAGAGCAGTAGAGCTTATGAATCTCCAAAAAAGGGATTTAGGTTCCCCAGTATCTGACCATGGAATGCACCATTGCTAAGCATCTTGAAGCACTAGTATTTTCATGGAATATACGTTGGGAAACACTGTTGATAAATAACAATAGCAGCTATACAAAGACAGGATTGCCTGGCCTTTGGAAACCAGTTCCCCAGGCAAGCACACAAATATATCCCAACAGGAGGTTCAGTGAAGTCAAGCTGGGATAGTTCTTCCAGGACCATGAGAAAAATCTTCTCCCCAGGAGGCTGGGGCAAAGCAAATGTTTGAGCAGGTAGGTAGAAGAATGCACTGTTAAATATTCAACAAATTTCAAAGGATGTCTATCCCTTAGGATCAAAGCAGAAACTGCCCCCCAGTTAAATTGAGCTTTTCGAGGCAAAGGAAGAAGAGCAAGTTCATATTATAAGAAACATGTCCCTTCTCCCTTGAGGTTCACAACCAAACAATGATAGTGTACTCTCCCCATCACTGTCACCTCAGGCCCCCTGAGCACCTTCTCACATTTACTGGGGGCTTTGGCACCTGGCTCCCAGGCTTCCTCTCCACTGCACATTCCACCTTCATCCTATATGACCTCAATGTTCATGAGGATGACATATACAACCACTGGCCTTCAGTTTCTTCTCTCCCATCTCCAAAGATCACCTCCATGTATCCATGGTGACCCCTAGAATTTACAATTGCCTGAAACAGCTCAACTCTGATATCTTAAGTTCAAACTGCTTGTTTTCTGCTCACTGGTTTTCTCTGCCTGTGACACTCACTCTTTCAGGACTTACATAGAAAGTGGAGGTCACATGATTATTAAGGTTCCAGGATGTCTACTAAGCCACTCCTGCATCCATCATAGATACCATAATTCCCTGACTTCAGTTACCCTTTTGCCAGTATCCTTAACTTCTGTGCCTCCTTTTCCATACATCTCTCCCATCTGATAATCCCACAATCCCAGAACAACATGATGGAACATCCATCATGGATCCACACGGATCAACAATTCTTCATGACCTACTCCAATTTCTCTGCCATTCCTCACTTTTTTCCTTCTGTTTCCCCGAGTTTATTTAACTTTACTGTCTGTCAAAATATAGCTCCTGCCTACCTCCCCTTCATCTGCTACTCTCCAGACACACTAAACTACTATTATTTTCAGAAGATATCATGGTCTCTCTTGCCACAGGATGTTGTTTCTTCTTCTTGGAGTGCCTTTCTCCTGTTCCAGGTGAAACAACCTGTCCTTCCACCTAGACACTGCCTCTCGGGGCATGTTTACTTGAGTCCCCACACCCAGGATAGCTTAGGTGGTTTCATGATTGTTCCCATCACCTTCTGAAAACCCAACCTCTCAACCCAGACACTGCCAGACCCTCCTTGAAAGCAGGGACCATTCCTGTTCATTCTTGGAGCTCCAATATACATCCCAGAGTAATTTAGGCCAGTCAGCCTTCAAACCGTGTTTTCATGAATGAGCAGAGTAAAAAGCCAATAAACTTTTTAGAAAAGGAGTGATTCAATTCTAAAACGATTTAGAAAAGCATGTTAGACTTCAACAGGGGCCTTTTCCTCTTGCTTCACATAGCTAATTTCTAATTACCCTTCAAAATTCAACTCAAAAAAGTTCTCCCAGCCCCCCAGGGCTAGGGTGAAGTGTCCCTTCTTAGGGCTGCCCCAGCCACCCTGCACTAACCTCACTCACTATTTGTAATTACTTACATGTTAGGCTTTCAAGCTAAAGTGTGAGCTTTCTGAGGGCAAAGAATGCGTCTTACATTTATACTTATATCTATGTGCTGCAGTCCTCAAGACCACGCCCAGGTTGAACAATTTGCCCAAAGACTCAATTGACTCGACATATTACTGCTCTTGTAGCTGTGATTTATTATGATGAAAGGATACAAAACAAAATCATAAACGGGAAGGAGCACGTGGGGCTACGCTGACAGAAACCCACCAAAGGATGCCATCTGGAACCTGGCCCAGGGATGGGGAGTTGGAAATAGCCATCTTTCCTCCCCAAAATGTTCTGATGTGCCAACCCTAGCAGTACCCACTGATGGAGCTACTGGGAGCTGGCAACAGCAGGTCAGCTCTCTCATCTCATCTCATGAGCTAGTATGGTGTATGTGTGTTTAGGAAACATCTTTCAAATCACTGTAGAACAAGTTTAACAGACCTAGTTCAAGTTCTTTGCCTTGTATTCAGTGCCTGCTCTGGCCAATCACTAGCATGGGCCCTGAAAATAGAGAGACCAACAGGTCCAGTCACCATTCTTAAAGCCTGTGTCACAGAGGAAGGCTTCAAAGTCAGTGGTCCCTTGTTCCCCTCTCCTCAGATTGACTAGGGACTGTCCTCTATCAATGCAGTTGAAAGGACCTACTAGAATCAGTATCAACAATAATAACAATAACAGCCAACATTTATGAAGCACTTACTGGGTGCACCAGACACTGGGCTAAGCAACATGCATTATTTTTAGTCATTCCTCTTCTTGGCCCCACATTGCTTAAAAGTCATTTCAGGTGGCCTGGATATGCAGTAAGCGATCTTTCCAAAAGTATGGAATACCACTCAGCCACATAAAAGAATGAAATAACACCATTTACAGCAACATGGATGGACTTAGAGATTATCATACTAAGTGAAGTAAGTGTAAGTCAGACAGAAAAACCAATATCATAGGATATCACTTATATGTGGAATCTAAAATATGATACAAATGAACTTATCTACAAAACAGAAAAAGACTCAAAAGACATAAAGAACAGAGTTTGTGGGCTTCCCTGGTACCTCAGCTGGTAAAGAATCCACCTGCAAGACAGGAGATCCTGGTTCGATTTCTGGGTTGGGAAGATCTGCTAAAGAAGGGAACGGCTATACACTCCAAAATTCTGGCCTGGAGAATCCCATGGACAGTATAATCCATGGGGCTGCAAAGAGTAAGACACAACTGAGCGACTTTCACTTCTGGTTGCCAAGAGGAAAAAGGGGGTGGGAGAGGGTTGGATTGGAAGTTTGGGATTAGCAGATGTAAACTATTATATATAGAATGGATAAACAACAAGGTCCTATTGTAGAAACCAGGGAACTATATTCGGTGCCCAATGATAAACCATAATGGAAAAGAATTATTTTGTAAAAGAATACATATACATGTATAACTGAATCACTTTGCTGCACAGCAGAAATACAACATTGTAAATCAACTATACTTCAATAAAAGTAATAAAAGGTGTGCTAACATTTTGTTGTATTTTGGGTGATCTGACCATTTCAAGCAAGTGGTTTTGTATGTAAACGAGGACACATAGCTCATGCCTATTTTTGTGGACTCCTGGGTGTTCTGTAACATTCTTTGTAGACAGTCAGATGCTCAGTAAATCTCTGCCTAACTAGCTTGGTAGTATGCTGATGGGTTGATACCAGTTAGTGACAAATGTGGCTTGGAATGGTCAAGCTCAGGCTTTAGAATCAGATGCCATGGGTCAGAGCCCACACTGTCACACACACTACAGGGTGATACTGGCAAGTTACTTGACATCCTTGAACTTTCAGTTCAGTTCAGTTCAGTTGAGTCGCTCAGTCGTATCCGACTCTTTGCGACCCCATGAATCACGGCACGCCAGGCCTCCCTGTCCATCACCAACTCCCGGAGTTCACTCAGACTCACGTCCATCGAGTTCATGATGCCATCCAGCCATCTCATCCTCTGTCGTCCCCTCCTCCTGCCCCCAATCTCTCCCAGCATCAGAGTCTTTTCCAATGAGTCAACTCTTTGCATGAGGTGGCCAAAGTACTGGAGTTTCAGCTTTAGCATCATTCCTTCCAAAGAAATCCCAGGGCTGATCTCCTTCAGAATGGACTGGTTGGATCTCCTTGCAGTCCAAGGGACTCTCAAGAGTCTTCTCCAACACCACAGTTCAAAAGCATCAATTCTTTAGCACTCAGCCTTCTTCACAGTCCAACTCTCACATCCATACATGACCACAGGAAAAACCATAGCCTTAACTAGACGGACCTTTGTTGGCAAAGTAATGTCTCTGCTTTTGAATATGTTATCTAGGTTGGTCATAACTTTCCTTCCAAGGAGTAAGCATCTTTTAATGTCATGGCTACAGTCACCATCTGCAGTGATTTTGGAGCCCAAAAAAATAAAGTCAGCCACTGTTTCCACTGTTTCCCCATCTATTTGCCATGAAGTGATGGGACCAGATGCCATGATCTTTGTTTTCTGAATGTTGAGCTTTAAGTCAACTTTTTCACTCTCCTCTTTCACTTTCATCAAGAGGCTTTTGAGTTCCTCTTCACTTTCTGCCATAAGGGTGGTGTCATCTGCATATCTGAGGTTATTGATATTTCTCCTGGCAATCTTGATTCCAGCTTGTGCTTCTTCCAGTCCAGCATTTCTCATGATGTACTCTGCATATAAGTTAAATAAGCAGGGTGACAATATACAGCCTTGACATACTCCTTTTCCTATTTGGAACCAGTCTGTTGTTTTATGTCCACTTCCAACTGTTGCTTCCTGACCTGCACACAGGTTTCTCAAGAGGCAGGTCAGGTGGTCTGGTATTCCCATCTCTTTCAGAATTTTCCACAGTTTATTGTGATCCACACAGTCAAAGGCTTTGGCATAGTCAATAGAGCAGAAATAGATGTTTTTCTGGAACTCTCTTGCTTTTTCCACGATCCAACGGATGTTGGCAAAACCTTAGTTCCCTCTAACCAGAATGCTAGTTATTGAAATCCCAGGCAGAACATTCTGAGGCCTGGGGAGACATCATCCCTCTCCACTATGGACTGTAGTTTCCCTGCAGTGTTAGTCACTCAATCGTGTCTGACTCTCTGCAACCCCATGGACTGTAGCCCACCAAGGCTCCTCTGTCCATGGGATTCTCCAGGTAAAAATACTAGAGTGGGTTTCCATTTCCTTCTTAAGGGGACCTTTCCAACCTGGAGATCAAACCTGGGTCTCCTGCATTGCAAGCAGATTCTTTACCATCTGAGCCACCAGGGAAACCTGCAGTGTTTATCTCCAAGATGTGAGTGTAGTGAATTTGGGTAGCCATGCACTTGGGTCTATGTGGAGGGAGCTGTCCTTCTGAAGATGCCTGGGGGACTGTGATCAGCCAACTCTCTTGGAACCCCTGTGGCTTTGCTGTGGCCAGACTATTCTGTCCTTAGTGCAGAAAGAGCTGCTGGGGTGGGAGGTTGGGGCAGACTGGCTGAATCCTGCTGCCATGCTTCTTCAGGGGGCCTTCTCTACATTCATACCTGCTTCTCAAAGGCAGTGAGTGCTATGGTTAAGAACTTTGGTTTTGTAGTCAAGTAGAAGTGAATCTGAATCCCAGCTTTACCACTGACTTAGTGTTTGGCCTTGAGAAAGTTACTGACCCTACTAAGGCTCAGTTTGCCCATCACCATTCCGATCTTCCTCATGGTCAACCGCCCAAACTACATCTCCAGCCTGGGCCACACTTTTTTTTGCCAGTGGGGGGGGCGGGGTGGGTGGGCTAAACTCACAACTTTGGGATCCTAAGTTCCTGACCAGGAATCGAACTCTTGGTCGCTGGCAGTGAGAGCGTCAAGTCCAAACCACTGGACCACTAGGAACTCTGCAGGTCAGACTTCTGAAAGCCAAACTTATATTTCCAGTGGTCTATTCTTCTGCTTTCTTTGCAGGCTCCAGAGGTATCTGCAACTCAACCTCAGTTCAATCAAACTGGAATCATTGACCCACCTCACTCAGTGCCCTGTGTCTAGTGTTCCCAGAAATGATGTCACTCAGTGACTCCAATCAGAAGCCCAGGAGTCATCCTGGACTTGTCTGTCATCCTTACATCCCACATCACCCATCAGCATGTCCTGTGGGCAGGCTCTCTGCTCGTTCTAGCTATAGTTCAGATCTGCCCACCCCTCTCCCTCCCTAAGGCCCCCATTCAGCTTCCTCTCAGTCTCCCAACAAGTCTAGTGCACAGCTTGCTAATGGGTCTCCCTGCTTCTCCTCTCATCCTTCTTCAGATCTGGACTTAGTCATTCTGAGCTTCCCTCCTGTGTACACACCCCGTGTCCCAGTCATCATCTCTTTGTTTCCACCTTAGTCCCTTACAGTCTATTTCAACAGGGCACCTGGGGAATGTAGGGGTGGGCAGTCGTCAGACTAAACCTGTCAAAACATATGCTCATGGTGTCATCCATCCAGTGGCACCCCATTTCATTCAGCATGAAAGCAGGGCATCCTTACATTGGCCAAGATTGTCCACTGTCTTGCAAATTCTGGCACCTACCACTCTCCCTTGTCCACTGCAGACCAGCCATATCAGTCTTGTCACTGAACCTTAAACATACCAATTCTCCTCCCTCCTTAGGCCTGTGCACCTTGCTCTTCACTACCTGGAACACTCTTCTCTCTCACACAAACATCTCTCACCTCCTTCAGGCCATTACTGAAATGCCTCTGTCAATGTCTTCCCTTCCCATGCCATATAGATTGACATCCTTCCCCCCAGACCACAGCTGCTTCCCCCATGGCACTCATCACCATCTGATATGCTTCATGTTTATCTGTTGGTTTCTTTACTAGTTCCCTCCACCCAACTAGAATGTAAGTTACACAAGGGTAGGGATTTTTTTTTTTTTTGGTCTGTCTTATTCCTTGTTGTTTAGTCAATCAGTTGTGTCCGATACTTGGCAACTCCATGGACTGTAGCCCGCCAAGCTCCTCTGTCCATGGGATTTTCCAGGCAGGAATATTGGGGTGGGTTGCCATTTCCTGTTCCAGTGGATCTTCCTGACCCAGGGATCAAATCCATGTTTCCTGTATCGGCAGGCGGATTCTTTACTGCTGAGCCACCAGGGAAGCCTTTGAACCCAGAACAATGGCTGGAATGTAGTAAATGCTCAATAATTATTTGTGGGGACTTCCTGGTGGTCCAGTGGTTAAATTCTGTGCTTCCAATGCAAGGGGTGCAGGTTTGATCCCTGGTCAGAGGACTAAGATCCTGCATGCCAAACAGCACAGCCAGAAAAAAAAACAAAAATAGTAATACTTATTTGTGGAATAAAGAACAACTGGACTGACCTTTTCAAAATGGAATACAAACTGGATCATGTTAGCCCAAGCTTTGAATCTTTTAATGACTTCCCATTGGGGTAGAAAAGGTTCAAATCCAACATCGTCTCCCACCACTCTCCACTTACTCTCTCAGCTCCAGCCCTGCTTTTCTACCATGCTCTCTGTTTCTCCCACTCATGGGCCTTCACCTCTACTGGTCCCTCCCCCTGCAATGCTTTCTTCATTTCTCATCCTCTATTAACTTTTCCACACTCTTCCCTTTCCAGCTGAAATGTCACTTAACTTGGGGAAGCCTCCTTAGAATCCCTAGACAAGGACAAGTCTCTCAATTTTCTGAGTCTCCTTCACAGCCCTCTCCCACTTCTCTTATTAACTCAATGGACAGGAGTTTGAGCAAGCTCTGGGAGACAGTGAAGGACAGGGAAGCCTGGTGTGCTGCAGTCCATGGGGTCACAAAGGGTCAGACACGACTGAGCAACTGAACAACAACATATTTAGCTCTTCAATGTTCTATTTCCCTAAATAAACCATGAAGATGGAGACCATCTCTAGTGCATTCGTACTCTGGTGCCTAATAAACACACAGTAGGTGCAAGGTAACTATTTAACAAACTACTAAAAGCTGATAACACAGCTCAAATCATGTTAGCTTCTGAGATGTAAGGCCATGGGTTTAGCGCCCCTGGGACTGATACACTGATAAGTCTGCAAATGGGAAGAAGAGGTCCCTGGAGCTCAAGGCCAAATTAAGACTTTGCAGGGCTCAAGCACTTATGTACAGGCTCTGTCTGAGAAGCCCACAGGCTGAGCGAGACCACCTCTTTCCTTCTATAAGATCTAAATTGCTGCCAGAAACAACAGCTCTTTGCAAGTGCAGCTGTCACCTGCATATGAAGACAGGTTCCACAACTGAGTTTCGATAAATGTGTTTCATCACGTGTTTTTTCTTCTAAGCTGCAAGCAATGACTGAGATGTTTATTGTCAATATTTTTGTTGTCAAGTGAGAAAATAGCACAGATAATCAGCTATAGGTCCTGTAGATAAAATGACAGCCAACAGAAAGATAAAAATACCAACACATAAAAACATCATAAATGGCACCACAGACAATAAAAATAGACAAGGTGTAAACTACCGGAGAACAACAAAGTACTCTCTCCAAGAAAACTTTAATTAAATACGTGATTCTTCAAAAATCTGCCACTAAACAGTCAATCCCTCTAGTTCTTAACAGTCTGGGAGACGAAGTGGCTTTTGGTTTTTAGGTATAGTATAAGGGTTAAGAAAGGAGACTTGGGGGAATTCCCTGGTGGTCCAGCGGTTAAGACTCCATGCTTTCACTGCCATGGGCTCAGGTTCAAACCCATCAAGGAACTAAGATCCCACAAGCTGCACAGTACAGCCAACAAAAAAAAAAAAAAAAAAAAAACAAGAGAGAGAGAGACAGGAGAGAGGTAGGAGGGAGGTTCAAGAGAGAGGGGACATATGTGTAGATCTATGGTTGATTCATGTTGATGGTTGGAAGAAACCAACATAATTCTGTAAAGCAATTATCCTTCAATTAAAAAATAAATATATATTTTTTTTTAAAAAGAGAGAGAGGACTTTGGCACCAGTCTGCCTGGGTTCAACTCCTTACTCGGTCACTTTCAAGCTATGTGAAGCTATTGGGCAAGTGGTATAACCTCTCTGAACCTTGGTTTCTCCCATCTGTAGAATAGAATAAAAACAGTACTTCCCTGATAGGTTTTATGAGGATGAAATGCACTAATATATGAAAAGAAGAGAACAGGCACTCATCAAATGTTATTTTCTTTGTGGTGATAGCTGTTGTCATCATCCACAAACAACATGTGCTAAAGGCTAAAGAGATATTGGCAATGAGAGGTCCTGATAGACATTCTTTAATGAAAAGAAGGATGTCTGGGCATTTGGACAATCATCTAATGCCATTCAAAATAAAAATATTGTAATAACACACTGTCAAAAACAGAGCAAAGCGATGCAAACATTTGCATTCCCTCTAAATTCGACAAGCAGGATAAACAATACAAGGAACCCATGAGATTAACAGGCCAATGGAAACATTTTTGCCTCTGAGAACCATGCTATGAAGATTTTGAAAAGAAAGCCAAGGGTCTCTAAGGACATTTATGTTTGGACACTTATTGGCAATCTGGGTTACTGACTCTGTTACTCATGTCCAAATAATAGGCCCAGTAGTTTGGAACAGCTACATTCCAGGTGGCTCAGTGGTAAAGAATCCAACTATCAGTGCAAGACCAGGGTTCAATCCCTGGGTCGGAAGATGCCTTGGAGAAGGGAATGGCAACCCACTCCAGTATTCTTGCCTGGAGAATTCTAGGACAGAGAAGCCCAGTGGACTACAGTTCATGGGGTCACGAAGAGTTGGATATGACTGAGCAAATAACACTATACACTATAAATATCATATTTTCATTAAAATAACCACTTCATAGAACATAACCATATTTTCCAAAACAACTAAAAATGCAGGTGAAAACAACACTGTTTCTATTTTTTTATTTTCATGTCTTCTTCTGCATTTGATTTGTTGCAATAGGATGTTTTAGCTCAGATACAGGAAAAAACTCCAGTCTTACACAGATATGTAATTAGAAAAGGTAAGACTTTGCAGGCTCCCTCAAAGGGAGTTAGGGACTCCCAGGGATCCTTGGACCACACTTTAAGAAATTCTCATCCGTGGCTTCCAAGGGACAGATGTATGAGCATCAGTGTCAGAGAAGGATTATAAAAAGGCACAGGAAAACTGTGGGGAGTGATGTATAAGTTCGTTATCTTGATGGTAGTGATGCTTCCACAGTGTATACATACATCAAAACTTATCAAACTGTGCATTTGAAAGCTTTGCTGTTAGTTGTATGTCAATTATACTGCAATAAAGCATTTAGAAATAGGGGAAAGGTGGAAGAAAAAGAAATACTGTCCATAATGGCCTCGACCTTCCTCTCTTCTTCTCTCCCTCCACTCTCCACAAAGCCACACAAGTAACACACACTCCTGCTGTGTGTTACTAATGTGGTCCCCAGCCCTTGCTAGATGCACCCCGGGTCCCACGCTCACACCTTTCTACCTTTGCTCTCACCTCTTCCTCACCCTGAAATGTCCTCCTCACTGATGCCTTTACTTTCTGCCTCCATCCCTCCACCCACTAGAGAGCTTACTCAAAATCCTCATCAGCTGTCACTAGCCCAAGAAGCATGCCTAGATCCTGACAATTTCTTACAGGAAAATTAAGCTACTGACTCCACTTGTCTGGGTCCAGAAAGAATCAGTTGAGAGTAGCTGGGAGCACATATAGATCTGGATTTCCTCACATTGACTTGTCACCTCTTAACCTTCTTTGAATCAATAAGAGACACTTAAGGGGGATCAAAAAGGCTATAAGCAGATGAAGGCTGCCCAGCACAAGCAGCCTTGTGTTACAGAGCCTGGGAGGAAGATCCATCTCCATTTCTAGGGGTCCCCCCACAATACAGAAGTGGTCACCATTCCATGCCCATAACTCAGCAAGCTCCCGGGAGGCGAGGGCCACAGTTGGCCACCTATAATTTTCCAAGTGCCCAGCCTGACTCACAAAAGATCTGTGCTACAAGTGACAAAGGACTACCTCAGTAAGATTCGGCTTCTCAGTCTACAAAAGGAATCTAAGAGCACCCACCCTTCCGGGTTATCTTAACTCCTTATGTACAGTGTCTCAGTTTCCTGGGTTTCAGTTCAGTTCAGTCGCTCAGTCATGTCCAACTTTTTGCAACCCCACAGACAGCATCACGCCAGGCTTCCCTGTCCATCACCAACTCCCAGAGTTTGCTCAGACTCAGGTCCATCGAGTTGGTGATACCATCCAACCCTCTCATCCTCTGTCGTCCCCTTCATCTCTTGCCTTCGGTCTTTCTCAGCATCAGGGTCTTTTCCAATGAGTCAGTTCTTCATATCAGGTAGCCAAAGTATTGGAGCTTCAACTTCAGCATCAATCCTTCCAATGAATATTCAGGACTGATTTCCTTTAGGATAGACTTGCTGGATCTCCTTGCAGTCCAAGGGACTCTCAAGAGTTTTCTCCAACACCACAGTTCAAAAGCATCAATTATTCCATGCTTAGCTTTCCTTATGGTCCAACTCTCACATCCATACATGACTACTGGAAAAAACATAGCTTTGACTAGATGGACCTTTGCTGGCAAAGTAATACCTCTGCTTTTTAATATGCTGTCTATGTTGATCATAGCTTTTCTTCCAAGGAACAAGCATCTTTTAATTTTGTGGTTGCAGTTACAGTGCAGTGATTTTGGAACCCAAAAGATAAAGTCTGTCACTGTTTCCATTGTTTCCCCATCTATTTGTTATGAAGTGATGGGACTGGAATCCATGATCTTCATTTTTTGAATGTTGAGTTTTAAGCCAACTTTTTTACTCTCTTTCACATTCATCAAGAGGCTCTTTAGTTCCCCTTCACTTTCTGCCATAAGGGGGTGTCATCTGCATATCTGAGGTTATTGATATTTCTCTTGATTCCAGCTTGTGCTTCATCCAGCCCAGCATTTTGCATGATGTACTCTGCATACAAGTTAAATAAGCAGGGTGACAATATACAGCCTTGATGTATTCCTTTTCCAATTTGAAACCAGTCCATTGTTCCATGTCCAGTTCTAACTGTTGTTTCTTGACCTGCATACAGATTTCTCAGGAGGCAGGTAAGGTGGTCTGGAATTCCCATCTCTTGAAGAATTTTCCACAGTTTGTTGTGCTCTACAGTCAAAGGCTTTAGCATATTCAGTGAAACAGAAGTAGATGTTTTTTCTGGAATTCTCTTGCTTCTTCTATGATCCAACAGATGTTGCCAATTTGATTTCTGGTTCCTCTGCCTTTTCTAAATCCAGCTGGAAATTCTCGATTCACGTACTGTTGAAGCCTTGCTTGGAGAATTTTGAGCATTACTTTGCTAGTGTGTGAGATGAGTGCAATTGTACAATAGTTTGAACATTCTTTGGCACTGCCTTTCTTTGGGATTGGAATGAAAACTGACTTTCTCCAGTCCTGTGGCTGCTGCTGAGCTTTCCAAATTTGCTGTCATATTGAATGCAGTACGTTCACAGCATCATCTTTTAGGATTTGAAATAGCTCAACTGGAATTCCATCACCTCCACTAGTTTTGTTCGTAGTGATGCTTCCTAAGCCCCACTTGACTTCACATTCCAGGATGTCTGGCTCTAGGTGAGTGATCACACCATTGTAGTTATCTGGGTCATGAAGATCTTTTTTGTATAGTTCTTCCGTGTATTCTTGCCACCTCTTCTTAATATCATCTACTTCTGTTACATCCATGCCATTTCTGTCCTTTATTGTGCCTATCTTAGCATGAAATGTTCCCTTGATATCTCTAATTTTCTTGAAGAGATCTCTAGTCTTTCCCATTCTATTGTTTTCCTTTATTTCTTTGCATTGATCATTTAGGAAGGCTTTCTTAGCTCTCCTTGCTATTCTTGGGAACTCTGCATTCAGATGGATATATCTTTCCTTTTCTCCTTTGCCTTTTGCTTCTCTTAGCTATTTCTAAGGCCTCCTCAGACGACCATTTTGCCTTTTTGCATTTCCTTTTCTTCAGGGTGGTTTTGATCACAGCCTCCTGTACAATGTTAGGAACCTCCATCTATAGTTCTTCAGGCACTCTGTCTATCAGATCTAATCCCTTGGATCTATTTGTCACTTTCACTGTATAATCATAAGGGATTTGATTTAGGCCATAATGGCAACCCACTCCAGTACTCTTGCCTGGAAAATTCCATGGATGAGGGAGCCTGGTAGGCTGCAGTCCATGGGGTCGATAGGAGTCAGACATGACTGAGTGACTTCACTTTCACTTTTCACTTTCATGCATTGGAGAAGGAAATGGCAACTCACTCTAGTGTTCTTGCCTGGAGAATCCCAGGGACGGGGAGCCTGGTGAGCTGCCCTCTATGGGGTCGCACAGAGTCCAACATGACTGAAGCACCTTAGCAGCAGCAGCAGCAGCAAATGTTCTAGTGGTTTTCCCTACTTTTTTCAATTTAAGTCTGAATTTGGCAATAAGGAGTTCATGATCTGAGCCACAGTCAGCTCCCAGTCTTGTTTTTGCTGACTGTATAGAGCTTCTCCATCTTCAGCTGCAAATAATACAATCAATCTGATTTCGGGACTGACCTTCTGATGGTGTTCATGTGTAGAATTGGGTACCTAGCGTTACGGTAACAAAATACAACTAATTGGGTTCCTTAAAACAATAGAAATCTATTCTCTCACAGTTCTGGAGACTAGAAGTCCAAAATCAAGGCAGCAGGAAGGCCATGCTTCCTCCAAAGGTTCTTCTGGCTGCTGGTGGTTGCTAGCAATCCTCAGCATTCCTTGGCTTGTAGCTGCATCACTCCAATCTCTGCCTTCATCTTCACTTGGCCCTCTATGTCTCTGTCTCCAAATCTTTCTTCTTATAAGGATATCCATCCCTGATGAAAGGGCTCACCCAAATTCTGTAGAAGCTCATCTAAACTTGATTACAACTGCAAAGATTCTATTTCCAATTAAGGTCACATTCTGGGGTTCAGTGTAGACATAAATTTTAGGGGGACTCAATTCCACTCAGTACAGAGAGTGTGTGAGTGCCATGGCTTGTGGGAAGGTTTTTCCTTCCACACTTATCAGATGTGAGAGGCCTACAGGGAAATGACAGTCACGGGTAATGACTGTTTTCCTCCTCAGCTCCAGCTTTCCTCCCACAACTCCTGCGCCTCCCTGTTTCCTTGTTCCCTGCACCCCCCACCCACATGGTCAGCACCACACAGTACACACACCTGCCGATTCAGAGGGAAACTTCAGATGCTATCCAGGAATCGCCTCCTTACATTTAGGGACTATAATTTCATGCTAAAATTTCTCAGTGAGGGGGATAGAATTTCCCAGGGAGAGAATATGTTTGCTGCATGCAGCCTACACAATAAATCCAAAGGCCAGCTTTTTTCGAAGGAATAGAAGGGAAAGAATGACTCTGAATCTAATTACCCTAAAAATGCCTTCCCAAATCAGCTCTGCTCCAGAATGTTGCAATGTAACTGGGCTTTCTAACGTCAGTGGCCACTGCTCAAATACAATTGGAAAAGGTCACAAACTGTTGAAAAACCGAAATCAAAATAATATGGTAGGTATGTCCATCTTTAACACCAAGAGGACAGGAATGTTCGACAAAACGCACAGGAGCTGGGAGCTGGGAGGAGTGAGCCCCAATGGTAGTTTTCCATGTCAGCGCATAGCAGGCCCCCAAATACTTGGATATCTAGGGAATGTCTGGGACATTCATGGGGATGTGTTCATTAAAGCGCTGAACACAAGTAAAGTCCTTGCCAGAACACAGGGATCTGCCCAACAAAAAGGTGGCGGGCCTCTAGTCCTGCTGTGATTCCCTTTTGTCCCAAATTTCAAACCTTAAGTACAATTTAGAGTTACTCAAAACATCATTACTTCTCAAAGGCAACTGGACTTCGTCTCCTGCCAAGTTAAAATGGCTTTGACCTTTTCTGCTGTCAGTCTCAGTGATTTGGTGATGTATTTACAAAACTCTATGATTTCCCTTGAGGATTCTTTTTCTCTCTCTGCCTTTCTTCTATTCTTTGTTCTTCCTCTATTCTTTCAGGATGTTTGCTTCTTCAAATGGTGGTACCTAATGCATCATTACTTTGCAATATTTCAAAGATTTTTGGTTTCTAGACCTGCCTACATAATGCACACTCTTGTAATCCATAAAATTAAACACTTAAAATTAAATTAGAAACATGGAATTGACATCAAAAAGGGGACCACATGGTGTGTTACATTGAGAATACTTTTTAAATGGACACAGGGTCAATAAACAAGAACTCTACAAACGCTGGAAACTTTATGTGCTCATACTTAACAAGAGCTACTAATATTATATCTGGTTAGTATGTTTGGTGAAAGCAAAGTATGTTTAAGTTTAAAATATCCTAAGAATAGCAGCTAAGTATCTGGGTCAAAATTCCTATTCAAATAATTACATTTTCCAAACCAATGTTAATTACACATCTTAGAAACACTGTTAGATAGTGCTACTTGATAAGATTATTTGAGCAGGTACAGGTCATCATGTACAAAACAACTTGGATCTCCCATGGGTTATTTTCTCTATGAATTGGAGATCTGCAGTCCCTGATTCAAGTGTGAGTCCCCACAAAAGGAATCTGAGACAATCCACTGAGACACAGAGAAACTTCTTCATATGAACACTTTCCCCAAACTCTTCTGAGAGCACAACACCAACTCCTTGTTTATCCAGCGCAAAAATGATCTGTGCATTTTTCATATCCAGAACTCAGATGATAACAGGAAGAGGGGCAAAAGAGTTTTCTTAGAGCACCAAGGGTACGTTCACACACACATAGATACAAAGTTCTAGAAATTTATTCACAGAATAGCTCCTCAACTCCACATGGAGAACTTCCTTTTTCCTACTTTTCAGAAAGTTATTAAAGGGTGCACAACCAACTCCCATCTGAACGTCCAAGAACCATCAAGAGGGAGGTAGGTGACCAAGTACCAAGAGCGTACCACTAACAACTCAAAGTGACAGGGAACAACTTCCCTACCAGGAAAGGGGACTAAAAAAAAATACAAAACTCAGAAACATCAGCCCAAGAACTCAAAGAGTAGTCTCAGATCAGTCACTTGGTGCAGGATAAAATGCTCCTCAGTTGCTCAGTCGTGTCTGACTCTTTGCGACCCCATGGACTGTAGCCCGCAAGGCTCCTCTGTCCATGGGATTCTCCAGGCAAGAATACTGGAATGGGTTGCCATTTCCTTCTCCAGGGGATCTTCCCGACTAAGGGATTGAACCCACATCTCCTGCATTGGCAGGCAGATTTTTTACCGTCTGAGTCACCAGGGAAGCCCAATAATACTAAAGTGGGTAGCCATTTCCTCTTCCAGAGGATCTTCCTGACCCAGGGATGGAACCTGGGTCTCCTGTATCTTCTGCATTACATCTTTACCACTAAGCCACTGGTGAAATCCAAAATGTTCCCCACACCTTAAGATTTGATTCTCATTAGTAAGGTTTTGAGTCTTCCAAAAAACGTAGTTTACATTCAGGAGTATTTCCTTCAAAAAACCAAAGCAGCAAGTAGGACACTTCAGAAAGATATCTACTCAAACATTTCACATTAAAATTATTTTGCTACCACACTATTTATAATAGCCAAGACAGGGAAACAACCTAAATATTCATCAACAGATGAATGGGTAAAGAAGATGAAGCACATATATACAAATGGAATATTACTCAGTCATAAAGACATGAAATAATGCCATTTGTACCAACATGGCTGGACCCAGACATGATCATACTAAGTGAAGTAAGTCAGACAGAGACAAATATATGATATCCCTTATACATGGACTCTAAAATATGATGCAAATGAACTTATTTATTTGAACTAGAAACAGAATCACGGACAGAGAGAACAGACTGGTGGTTGCCAGGGGGGAGGGGGTTGAGGGAGGGATGGAATGGAAGGTTCGGCTTACCAGATGCAAACTATTACATATAGAATGGAACAACAACAAGGATATACTGTATAGCACAGGGAACTATATTCAACATCCTGTGATAAGCCATAATGGGAAAGAATATTTTAAAATAATAATGTTTATATATATATAACTAAATCACTTTGCTGTTCAGCAGTACATAATACAACATTGTAAATCAACTATACTTCAATTAAAATTTTTTTAAAAAACCTCTTTTGCTATCTAAATGGCAAACACTCAAACTCAGCCATCCACACTAACGTCCTCCCTGGGGTTCCCATAGAGAAGAAGACTTATTTCGGAGGTGGTGGCTTGGGATTCTTATTAAATAGCTCATGTTCTTTCTTACTTTTGGATTTAGCCCTCATCTAGGCCACAATGTAGGCCAAATCCATTTGCAGTTGTTGTTTTTCAGTCACGAAGCCATGGCTGACTCCTCGAGACCCCATGGAACGTATCCTTCCAGGTTCCTCTGTCCATGGAGATTTTCCAAGCAAGAATACTGGAGTGGATTGCCATTTCCTCCTTCAGGGGATCTTCCCAACCCAGGGATTGAACCAGGGTCTCCTGTATTGCAGGCAGATTCTTTACCATCTGGGCCACCTAGGAAGCCTTTTTTACTTGTTATGCACTTTCTTTCTACTATTATTACATAAACTCCACCTCAGATCATCAGGCATTAGATCCCAGAGTTTGGGGACCCTTGCTATAAAGGATTTTTAGGCGAGTAATAATATAAAAGCAAAGGCTTGAAAAACACTGAGATAAACTAATCTACATTGCCTTAACAGGAATTAATTGCAACACCATCTACAAAGTTGGGAAACAAGAGAATGCTCTGTGTACCAGAATTTGACCAATTCCCTGAAGATGGAAAGCATGTGGGATCAGATCCACAAGAAAAGAGGAAACCAGAGCTCAAATCATATGTAGAAGGTAAAAGCAGATCCACAAAAACTCTAAGCCCAAGTGAACTATTACAAAAAAATGGAAGAGGCCCTGGAGCAATTACTGGGTCAATTCAGTTTAAAAAACAATGCCCGGTTGTAAGTACTCCTGCAGGGGCCAGTGCACAGGTACCTGTACACACACTCACAAGACAAAGGCCTTACACCACAAGCTAAAACCTGCAAACTATAAGAGGAACGCTCTAGCTCCTAGGTCTGAGACAGAGGCTGGAGCTAATTTCAAACTAATACAGACGGAAAGGAAAGAACTGGAAAGGTAGCTGAACTCAGATGGAAACACCCTGAAGCCTTCTTTATCCAGAATAAAGCTCTGCTCATTCTCATTAATGCGTTGGAGTCCCTACCCTAAGCACTTACTCCATGCCCAGACCACCGTGGAAATGACTTCTCGCTGGTCAGAGGGGAAAAATATTTAAGTCCCTGAAAGAAAGCCCCCAAAGCTATTCACGATGCCCCCTTCCCATTACCCTGCTCTTCCACCAAACTGGGTTTCTCTCCATTCTTGCCACATAGTGCTGCCTTGCTCATGAAAGCTTCCCTTTGTCGGGCACACTCCAGTGCTCCCATCGCCTGTCCTCTCTTCCTTTTCTGGATCACTCTACTCATCTTGTGGGTCTCAGCTCCTCGGCCTTTGCCCATTGTTGTGTCCTTTTCTCACAGCCCTCAGGTAAATTGACAGACAACTGTGACTAGCATTTGTTATTCTTTTTTTTGTTGTTATTGTTTACACCACGTGGCTTAAGTGATTTAGTTCCCTGACCAGGGATCAAACCCATGCCCTCTGCAGTGAAAGTGCCAAGTTTTAACCACTGGACCACCACAGAAGTCCATGTCTAACATTGTTTAGCCCTCAAGTAACCATGAGCTCTATAGGGATGGTACCTACTCTTCTGGTCAATGACTCTACACGGCCTAGTTCAAGTTAATAGCTCAGAAAAATATTAGCTTGACCTAGAATGGGTGGACGAGACATTGGGAGCCTATCAGTGCTCCTGGCAGTCAATTAGCAATCTCCCTCCCTTCCCTATTCAGGCAAGAACTCCAATTATTGGCAGGACTAAATTTGGCTTCCACTTTCCCAGCTCCCTCTGATTTTATAAGAATTTGCCTCCATGTACTGTTGCACTCATCTCACATGCTAGTAAAGTAATGTTCAAAATTCTCCAAGCCAGACTTCAGCAATATGTGAACTGTGAACTTCCAGATGTTGAAGCTGGTTTTAGAAAAGGCAGAGGAACCAGAGATCAAATTGCCAACATCTGCTGGATCATGGAAAAAGAAAGAGAGTTCCAGAAAAACATCTATTTCTGCTTTATCAACTATGCCAAAGCCTTTGACCGTGTGGATAACAATAAACTGTGGAAAATTCTTCAAGAGATGGGAATCCAGACCACCTGACCTGCCTCTTGAGAAACCTATATGCAGGTCAGGAAGCAACAGTTAGAACTGGACATAGAACAACAGACTGGTTCCAAATAGGAAAAGGAGTACGTCAAGGCTGTATATTGTCACCCTGTTTATTTAACTTATATGCAGAGTGCATCATGAGAAATGCTGGGCTGGAGGAAGCACAAGCTGGAATCAAGATCACCGGGAGAAATATCAATAACCTCAGATATGCAGATGACACCACCCTTATGGCAGAAAGTGAAGAGGAACTCAAAAGTCTCTTGATGAAAGTGAAAGAGGAGAGTGAAAAAGTTGGCTTAAAACTCAACATTCAGAAAACTAAGATCATGTCATCCGGTCCCATCACTTCATGGCAAATAGATGGGGAAACAGTGGAAACAGTGGCTGACTTTATTTTTTTGGGCTCCAAAGTCACTGCAGATGGTGATTGCAGCCATGAAATTAAAAGACGCTTACTCCGTGGAAGGAAAGTTATAACCAACCTAGATAGCATATTGAAAAGCAGAGACATTACTTTGCCAACAAAGGTCCGTCTAGTCAAGGCTATGGTTTTTCCAGTGGTCACGTATGGATGTGAGAGTTGGACTGTGAAGAAAGCTGAGTGCCAAAGAACTGATGCTTTTGAACTGTGGTGTTGGAGAAGACTCTTGAGAGTCCCTTGGACTGCAAGGAGATCCAACCAGTCCATCCTAAAGGAGATCAGTCCTGGGTGTTCTTTGGAAGGACTGATGCTAAAGCTGAAACTCCAATACCTTGGCCACCTCATGCGAAGAGTTGACTCATTGGAAAAGACTCTGATGCTGGGAGGGATTGGGGGCAGGAGGAGAAGGGGACGACAGAGGATGTGATGGCTGGATGGCATCACCGACTTGATGGACATGAGTTTGGGTGAACTCCGGGAGTTGGTGATAGACAGGGAGGCCTGGTGTGCTGCGATTCATGGGGTCGCAAAGAGTTGGACACGACTAAGCGACTGAACTGAACTAAACTGAACTGTTGCCACATGAACATTTTCAACCACAACTGCCAACATCTTTATCAAGTATTATGGCCGCCTATAAAGCACAAGGAAGGCCCTTATCAAGAACCTGACCATGATGACACCCTGATCTCAGACTGCCAACCTGAAACATGAGAAATAAATGCTTGTTGTTAAGCCACCAGTCTATGTTATTCTGTTAGGGCAGCCTGAGCACACTAAGACACCTCAAGACCAGTGAACATGACCTTATTTGCAAAGAGTCTTTGCAGGTGTAATCAGGTAAGAAGAGCTCACAGTGCATTAAGGGGGGCCCTAACCCAATAACTGGTATCCTTAAAACAAGAGAAAAATTTGGACACAAAGAAAGAGGGGACACTGAGGAGGAAGTCTTGGGAAGACAGGAGCCTAGCTTGGAATGCCAAGGATTGCCAGCCACAATAGAGGCTAAACGATGCAAGCAAGGATTCTTCCTAGAGTCTTCAAATGGAGCACAGCCTTACCAACATCTTGATTTTAGACTTTTGGCTTCCAGAACCATGCAACAATAGATTTCTGTTGTTTCAAGCCACCGGATTTTTTATACTTATTTGTTGTGGTAAGTTGCTAAGTCATGTCTGGATTTGTGACCCCATGGACTGCAGCCCTCCAGGCTCCTCTGTCCATGGGATTTCACAGGCAAGAATACTGGAGTGGGTTGCCATAGTCCTAAAAAGTGTGCACAGGAACCACCTTAAGGTAAGACTAACACAGAAAAGGTCTTCTCATTTTACCTAAGATCTGCTGCCCCTTGACTATCTTTGGTTGGTATGACCTTGGTTCCTGGTAATAAGAGGACTTCTTAGGACAACTGCTATTGAAATGGGCTTCTGGCTATGCAGAAAAGAGCCCATGTGCAGGAGTAGACAAGGGGGCCAAAAATAGTCCTGCTTAGAGTCACCATGAGATTTTTCTATTCAGAACATTTTGTGCTGCTCACAAAGGTTGCAATAACTCAACCACTCCAAAACCATCAATGAAGAAATGAATTTACTAACCCCAAATCAGCAACAGAGAGGTATCCAAGACAACATATCCATTGTCTCAGGAAAGGGCTGGATGAATCTACAACATGACCATGGAAACAAGAGATCATGAACAACAGCTCTTCTGGAAGAATGAGCTCTGGGAGAATGCCCAGACAATCACTACTTGTTAATTAGACAGTGCCTCAATATCACAGGATGGCTACTAAATGACAATAGGCCCTGAACAGAACAGCACAATTTCCAATTTACTGTCATTAACCAAGGCTTTAAGAGACAAAGAAAAAGGATCCACAATAGCAAAAGTGATGAGGCAACTGTAGTTAGGAGCCCTAGGCTCCATCCATTCCCAGCTCAGTACTCATTTAAGGAGCATGACAGCAATTGGACTTTCAATATCTTTTGACTGAGAAAACACTGAACCAGAAACAGCTAGACTGCATTCAGTAATTCTTTTAATTTGTATGTTATTAATAATAAAAGTTAATACATATGTCACTTACTTCATACCAGGCAGTGTTCTAAGCCCTTTGGGGGATTATCTAACATAAGCTTGACAACAACCTTCAGCAGTATACACCATTATATGTCCACTTTCCAGATAACGAAGCTGAGGTTGGGAGAAATTAACCAATATGTCCAGCATCATCACACATCACATAGCTTGTGTGTTTTAGATGGAGGATCTCAAACCAAGCAGATTTTAGAGCCTATGTTCTTAACTTGCCATCACAATAGTAAGCACAGTCATTGATAAGCACAAGCACAGATACAGACCATGTTAATCATTTAGTCAATAGCTAATACTAGGTGTGCATAAAGAATGAATGCTACCCCCACATCCTCAGGGCCCAGGGATCATAGGTTGGGACCCAGTGCTGCAAATACTTTAGAGTCTAGTTCAGCTCTGAGTCTCTACGGAGGATCCTGGCAGACCAGTAATGGCCAAGAAGAACCTACTAGATGGAAAGCTCCTCAACTCCCCACCTGAGGCAAAGAATCTCCCAACTCTCCAGCATTTGGATGGCAGGAAAGTGTAGGGAAACAACTTGTGTGACTTGTCAGGCTATCCTCCACTGAGTTATCTTCAGGAGATGACAGCTAATGGGGCACTCCCTGACTCCCTATTCTAGGGCAGGGACTTGGAAAGTCCTGGAAACAGAAAGAAAAGCAGAAACTTTCAATGGCTCTTACTGGCCATCACATAGGAGCCTGGACCCAGGCGTCTTCAGAGGCGCGTTTGCCCTGCCAATGGACACCAAGTGGATTACAGGTGGAGAGCAGAGGGCATGATGAATGCCTGTCTGAGAGTTCTATTTTCTCCTCCTTGCTTAGCATGAGCTCCCAAAGAATGCTGAACCCGATACAAAAGCAGTCTTATGGAACTGGTCACCTCCACTCTTCAGAAAGTGCTTCAGATAATCATTCAGGGATTACCCGTGTTAATGACCATCTCCTGGTGACAGCTGCTAGGCCAAAGCTATGCAAGCCCCAGCTAGGGGTTGTCCTTCAGGGTGAGCTCTGGGCAGCAGAGTCTTCTCCAATGAGAGCAAAAATATCACCTGCAACAGGGCTCCAGGGACCTGCTGTGTTGGGTGGCAATGGAGAGCTTCATCCTAGGTTACTCATGCTCAGGGCGCTGACTGAACTTTCTGTTGAGCTCCAGACCCAAGCAGCCAACTGCCGAGCTGACCTGTCCTACCAGCAGGGGCAGATTTGTGAGGCCTGAAGTTTATACAATTCAAGAAACTCTTTCTAGAAACAGAACATGAAATAGTGGGTACAAAATGAGCCATATGGCCTTGCAAGGGGCCATGGAAGTACAAGGCCCCAAAGCTAAAACTTCTTTACATTCATGATAAATCCATCTCTGATCTTAAAGGTCACACATGGGAAACTGAAGTCACCATTTTTCTGCTCCTATCACAGGCTGCAAGGGGCAGACGCTAAGATGGCTCCCATCAGCCCAGGCTCCAGGGTCACGTCCTCATACCATTCACACCCCTTTGAGGATAGATTGCATTCCAGTACAATGTAATCATGGACACAAATCACATCCATCCCATTACCTGTGCAAAGACACTCTCCCCCTTTCTGGCTTTGAGGAAACAGCCATGTTGGGAAGGCCCATGTGGCAAGGAACTGACAGTGGCCTCTGGCCAGTAAGAAATGAAGGCCCTCAAACCCTACATCCCACAGACCTCGGTTCTCAAACTTTAGGGCACACAAGAATAATCAGGAGAGCCTCTTGGAAATCAGAGCCCACCCCCAGAAGGTTTTAGTCAGCAACCCAGAGGAGGGGGACTCTGAATCATTTTTCACAAAATGGTGATGCTGATGCTATACTTTGCTAAACAATAAATCCTACTTCCTGTTCATTTGCCTGCCTAGAGTCTTTCTCATATGTCACTTCCTCTCCATTCTCATTGCCACCTGCTTAGTGTATCTCTCATCTTGTTTTACCTGCACTAATGGAATATTCTCCCACTTCCCCTTTCTCCCTGCTTCAAATTTCTCACATGCCTTTAATCTATTTTTCATAGTACCCTCAGAATGATCATCCTAACACTTAAATGGGATCATATCACTCCCTTTCCTCCAAACCTTAAGTGACAATACAAAGATTAACAAGGCCATTCATCACAGCCCACATACAGAGAATTATAAACTTCTTCAACAGTGAACAAGAGAAGAATGATTAGATAAAATATAATACTGATACATCCTTATGATTGAACAGTATGCAGTCATGACAAATGATGTGTTAAGGACGTTTCAATCACATCAAAAAATGTTCACAATATGATAGGTGAAAAAATGTAAGAAATATAGCTAGCTCTAAATGGGCTTCCCTAGTAACTCAGCTGGTAAAGAATTCACGTGCACTGCAGGAGACCCTGGTTTGATTCCCGGTTCAGGAAGTTCCCCTGGAGAAGGGATAGGCTACCCATGCCAGTATTCTTGGGCTTCCCTGGTGGCTCAGATGGTAAAAAATCTGCCTGCAATGCGGGAGACCAGACTTCGATCCCTGGGTCCGGAAGATCCCCTGGAGGACAGCATGGCAACCCACTCCAGTACTCTTGCTTGGAGAATCTCCATGGACAGAGGAGCCTGCTGGGCTATAGTCCATGGGGTTGCAAAGAGTCACACATGACTGAGTGACTAAGCACAGCACACACAGCTCTAAACAGTGTGATCCCCATTGAATAAAGACTGAAGAGAAATTCACCAAAATAAATGAGTACTTTTTTTCCTTGTGTGAGTTATGCGGTCTTCTTTGCATGTTTCTGCATTTGTTTCTATATTTTTCAGGTTTCCTACAACCAGCACATGATTTTAAAAAACAACAAAACAATCCGTAAATAATGACTAGGACTCCTCAATGTCAGGTATATGCTGCCAAACCTGGCAGTCAAGGCCATCAAGGACCTTTTCCACTTTATTCAGCCTCATCTCCAAATACATCTACCCTCCAGCCACAATCAACAACATGTTCGTCTTCAGCTATACACCATGTCTTTGCTCACATGGTTGCTTCCACCTGGAATCAGACCCTTTCCCTTGCCATCTCCACCTACAGATCCCTTACTTGACTTCCTTGGTTCTGGCCAAAAGCTACCTCCTCCAGGAAGCACTTCTCTGATGCCTTCCTGATGAATGTTCCCCTCCTTTGCTTTCCAACAGCAATCATTTCTAGCTCATTGGCTCCTTCATTTATCTCTCAATCAATTCCACTTTCCATCACATAGTTGGATGAATGGCCTCTCTACTCCACAGAAGGCAAGTGCTGGAAAGGCATTGGCTAGACAGATGACAATCAACTCCTAACTCCTCACTTGGCCCAAAGGCTTGGACATCAAAGACTCTCAGCAAGAGGAATGTTGAAATGAAATTATACATACAGACAATTTATAGCATGTAAACCACTGCATCTTTAGGACAGTGGCTAAGTATGGTTTGGATCCAATGGGACAGCATTTCCTGGTTAAATTCAGCATTTTACATGATAGATAGAGCCATCAAACAATGTCTTGGTGGCAGACAGTACTGTACATCTTCATGATGAACAAACTTTAAAATCTAAGGCCAGATAAGGTATACCACTGCCAACACCTCTGAGTTTTGTGGGTCACAGTCAGTGAAGGTAAGGATAAAGAACCAAGTCCTTAAGCTGTTGCTTAATGTCAAATTGAAGTGAGGAGTCAAAAGCTAGGTGAACTAAGTAAACCCCACAAAGCCATGGGAGGAAAACACATCCCTATTGGGAAAATCTCAGAGCAAAGTAGACTATTTCAGGCATTGTTTGAAGGACAGGAATGCAAATATAAGAAGAGAATAGGGAGGGAAGTAGCATTTCCTGAGCATCTGTCACAAGAGCAGCATGTGATATAGGTGGTGTATGTCTGGTGCTGAGTTCTCACAACAGCCCTGAAAGGTAGGAACTGTCAATCCTGTCTCACTGCTGAGCAGCTGAAGCCTAGAGAAGCTACATCCTTTGACTAATGTCACACAGCTACTAAGTAACAGAACAAGGACTGAAACCCAGGTCTTTCTGATGTAGCCCCAAGCTCTCTGCATTAGATCAGATCATAATGAGGCTCCCCCTTCCACCACACACTCAGCTTGAGTTCCTCTAAAGAGCCACAGGAGAGCTCATCCTAAAAGCCAATCTGAACGTTCCACTTCCCTGGAGAAAATGCTACCAATTCTCTGGTACCTAAGAGAAAATGGCCAAGCACCCTGGGTGGCACATGCAATCCTTTATAATCTGACTCAGGCCTACATTTCCATCCTCCCTCTTACCACTTCCCACACACGCTTCCCAAACTCCATCCTCTTTTCTGATTCTGCATCTTGGCAAGTCATACACCCGCCCTTGCATTTCAATTTGAAAACGTACTCATCCACCAAGACTCCTATCTCCAATATCACCTCCTCGGAGACGGCTCCTTTGAGCCATTATCCTTCATACATTAACACTTTCTTCGTCTCGTGTTGGAGAAGACTCTTGAGAGTCCCTTGGGCAGCAAAGAGATCAAACCAGTAAAGCCTAAAGGAAATCAACCCTGAATATTCATTGAAAAGACTAATGCTAAAGCTGAAACTCCAATACTTTAGCCACCTGATGTGAAAAGCCGACTCATTGGAAAAGATCCTGATGCAGGGAAAGACTGAAGACACGAGGAGAAGGGGATGACAGAGGATGAGATGGTTGGATGGCATCACCAACTCAATGGACATGAGTTTGAGCAAGCTCCAGGAAATGGTGAAGGACAGGGAAGCCTGGTGTGCTGCAGTCCATGGGGCCAGAAAGAGTCAGACACAACTGAGCGACTGAACAACAACCACCTCTAGTGTTCCTCTAATGCTGCTGCTGCTGCTAAGTCGCTTCAGTCGTGTCCGACTCTGTGCAACCCCATAGACCTAATACACTGGACATAACTCAATTAAAGAACTTGCAAAGGGTACAGTCTATCTGCCTTACTGGACTGTGAGCTCTTTGAGGGTAAAATCATCTCTAAACATTCTGTACCTGGCAGAGTAACTGGCAGATGATAAAATGCTTATGGGAAAATGGCAGGTTTAATCTAAACATTAAGAGAAAATATATTCTAATTCCAGAGATGAAGAGAAGCAAAAGTCAAGTCAGCGATTACACTCACACATGCACTCGCGTGCACACACGTCAAGCCAGTATGTCAACAGTGTATTAATTACAGCAGAGTAGCAGTTCAGTCAACGTCAATCATCTCATCTCTCTCTGGGCAACTTTCTATTATCAGTATCTGAGATATGAATGTTGGCAGCACCTGAAGGAGGACATCTCACTCAGGAATGAGGTAATATCAGTGTCCCAGATAAGCCACATCCAACAAAGGGATTACACCAAATACATGATGAGATGTCAAAACCTCAACTGGCCGTGACCTCTCATGCATCATACATAATGATAAACATTCTGACCACCTATGTTTCTGGCGTCTGACCACATATGTCTACGACATCTCAGCTGGCCATTTCAGAGCCCGTTAAGTGATATCTGCTTTGATCAGCCACATGTTTGATCCAGAAGATGAACAGGGCATCATTCATCAGACAAAATCACAAAATCAGACAAATTCCACTTAGCAAGAATGAGGGACAAAGTTAGTATGTGCAAGTCATAAACTGCTTTAAAAAAAAAACATAGGTGTTATCTCAAAGAATAAAGTGTAAAAGCTGTGGAGTAATCATTTGCAAGTAATAACAATTCCGCTTTACCAGAATATAAACTACAAATACCTATCCTTTCAAAAACCATGCAATTACACTTAAGGAGAAGACTTCACACACATAAGACTCTAGAGTTCAAAATGAAAACCAAAATACTATTTCACGCTCTAATGAATAAATGTGAGAACACAGTTTACAGATGTGGTGTTCCATTTCAGACTACATGTAAACAACAATTCTTCATGAAAGTTGCATACTTAATAGTCAAAATGACAAGTCTCTAAGTCCAGGTGAGTGTTGGGTAAACAAAATTCTGGAAGTTTCATCTATCTCACCATCAAATCAAGGTTTAGTAAGATGCATAAATTGGCACCCTATACTTATGATTTGTCTGGAGGTCTATCAGCTCAAATTTCCCAAACTCAGTCACTTGCTGCCTAGAGCCTATAGAAATTCAATTTCAAATACCCTTAGTATTTTAAAAATATTAACTCTTTTTATTTTACAATGAAAAGGTAACACTCTTCTCCATAATAAATAACAGTTTTACTTCCCTACCTCATGTACCACAACAAGCATATATTAATATAAATGTTAGGAGGAAAAACTGAGCTGCAGAAGAGTGATGTAGAGGATGTCCACATAAAGTAGAAATAATGGAAAAGAAATATCTTCTTTCTGCTGCTGCTGCTAAGTCGCTTCAGTCGTGTCCAACTCTGTGCGACCCCATGGACTGCAGCCCACCAGGCTTCTCCGTCCATAGGATTCTCCAGGCAAGAACGCTGGAGTGGGTTGCCATTTCCTTCTCCAATGCATGAAAGTGGAAAGTGAAAGTGAAGTTGCTCAGTCATGTCCGACTCTTAGCAACCCCATGGACTGCAGACAGTTCCAAATGTAATAGCAACATAAAAACATGAGTGCAAGTCTTTATGCCAAATTCAGCATCCTGATGACTTCAGGCAGGGGAGAGGGGAATATGACCAATGAAGTATATACAAGGGGCTTTGACTGTATCATCAGTCATATTTGTTACCTTGACTGGTGGATCCATCAGTGTTCACCTGAATATTCTTTTTTTTAAAGTTTTTATTTATTTATTTTGGCTGTGCTGAGTCTTCACTGTTGCATTGGCTTTTCTCTAGTTGCGGTGCTCAGGCTTTTCTTGTTGTGAAGCATGGGCTCTAGAGCACACAGGCTTCAGTAGTTAATCCAGGGAATTAGTTGCCCCTCAGTATGTAGGATCTTCCTGGACCAGGGATCGAATCCGAATTCCCTGCACTGCCAGGTGGATTCTTATCCACGGCACAACCATGGAAGTCCCTCCCTCGATCATTCTTCATACCATTTTTATATCTGAAATATTTCCTCCTAATTTTTTTTAAAACCAGGGCTGGTGTTAATTCTTTGAATTCCCCTAGTGAGACACAATTAAAAATAAATGATGTTCATGTCATTGAACTGAGAGGAGCTCTTTCTTAGTAAAGAGAAATTTATCTGTATCTGAAGTCTAAAGCCACTGTTGTCATTGAGTAGATGTTCTTCTGATTTCAAATAAGGACATTAATAGCCAAAATCCTTCTGTCACTTAATACGTGGTTGGCACTTGACACAAATTATCTGCTTCCATCTTCATAAAATCCCTCTGAAGGAGATAGTAGTATTATTTTGTGTTTGGCTGATAATGAACTTGACACTCCAAGAGATTAGGGAAGTTATGCAAGATCACACATCTGGTAAGGGTGGGGCAGGGACTTGAATCCAATTCCAACTCTTAAATTCTCTCTGGCTTCTCACCCTCTCCTCACACTGTCTTTCCAAATATGCAGCTTCCTGGTGTGAATTAGAAAAAGGCTCCCATGTGAAAGAGCACTGTCTGGACTTCAGTCCCACTCACCCCCAGACCCAGGCCCTACCCCCTGTTTGCCTTGTTCCTCTCTGGCCTAGAGGCGTCTTTTACCCCTGCTTTCTTCCTAGATCTCCAAGACACTTTTCACAAATTCAGCCTGATGGGAGTGGGAAAATTGTTGGGAATGCTTTGGGATTTATGGTGATCCTGGGTGTTCAAAAACACCCCAAACACCTGGCCAGAGAGCCAGCAGGAGCGGTAAGAGCCCCTGAAAGCGACCTGGCTGCCTGTCCCCAGACCCACCTGCAAAAGGCCAGTTTCCCTTACCGGGCGGCAGGGAGGAGTTCCTATAAGATTTCCTTTGAAACCAGACTCCTATTGCTACAACTACAGTGCTAATTAAGTATAAAAGCCATTCCCCTAAATCCTTTCAGTCCACTTCTTCTATCCTGGACTCTAAGCCCCAAAACACTGTTTATGTGTTTGGAGCCCATAGCCATTCCCTGCCAGAAAGCCAAGCTTTTGTCATCTGAGCCAAAGTGACCTCTATCATGGCGAGGGTGCTATCTCTAAACCACAAGTCTGATCACACCTCCTTTCTGAACTTGGCCTTTCAGTGCAAGCAGCTCACCAAGGCCTACCCAGTCTGTTGCCATCTGCTCTCTGCCCTCTTCCCATATGGCTACCCACAAGTCGTCTCCAGTCCCCAGCATGGCATGCTCTCACAGACTTTGCAGGTGCTGTTCCTTCTGCCTGGCATCCCATTCCCCAACTCCTTACCCGGGAAACTCATATCCATCCCTCAAGGCTCAAGTTAAATGTCACCACCTGGATAATGCCTGGAGGACCATGCCTCTGCTTCCACTCCTCAGCAGCTTAGTGGTTCCCTCCTCTGTGCTCCCAACCATCTCACACTCATTCCTATGCTGTTTCTTGCCATAAGATGCTGTAAACAGCTGTCTGTGCGGCTGCCTAGCTAATCCTCTGGACATGTCTTAGCACTGCCTATAAATACAGTCCCAAAGACTCTGGCCTGACATTCAAGGCTGTCCTGACCAATCTGACTTCAGGTGACATCACTAACCACACCTCCCATCATTTCCCTTTCTATACCTTTGCCTTTCCACACCCTCCAAGACAAATCGACCTCTCACTGTCAGCCACCACGTCACATGCTTTCTCAACCCTTTGACAGCCCCCTCTGCCTTCCCCCAGCTCCCACCAAGCTGTCAGGACCAGCTCCCAGTGCCCCTCTGCCAGGAGCCCCCAGCAGGAACCAGTTTCCTTCTGCCCTGAATCCCCACGGGCCCCCATGGTGTCTTTATTATGTGTGTCTCATCCCATGGGGCCTACTAGATTGGGAGCTATCCAAAACGCAGGGTGCGTCCCATTCATCTTTGTGTCCCTGGAGCTGACAGTGGGTGCCCAGTGCAAGCTTGATGAAAGAATAAGGATCCACTCTCGGGGCTGTTTTTAAAAAAAGAATCCGTATTAGAAATGTGTGAAAATGCAAATTCTAGACTGTGCTCCTTTCTCCTCCTTAAGAAAACTATTATTAGATGCCTAATTTCTCCTAGCTCGTACAACAGAGTCCCCAAAGGATGTGGAAAAAGCTTGTGAAAGAAATAAGTGCAAGAAACTGTGAGGAGAAGGCCTAGGAAGGTTCTATCTGAGGTTCTAACCTAGCCCCCAGATAGATGATAACGTGCCTGCAGCAGGAACGGGGTATCTACAGATCCCATGTCCCAATCCAAGCTCTGCCTTGCTGTCTTGTCTACCTGCTGGTCTCCTTATGCTCTTTCATAATGACTGTTACTTCGTAAACAGAAAAAATTCAACTTTATATCTAAATCCAAGCTATTTTTTTTTTCTTCTTCTTCAGTTTGTTTGTTTGTTTTTTGGCCATAGAGCACGGCTTCTGGGAAGATTTTAGTTCCCTAATCAGGGATCAAACTTGGGCCCCGGACAATGACAGTGCAGAGTCCTAACCACTGGACCACCAGGGACTTTCCTCAAAGCTTTGTTCTAAAATATAAAGCCCATTATTCAACAGCTTCCCAGGGAGGCCTAAGGCCCTGTCCCAGTCCTGTGAAATATCACGCTAAGTATTTCCTTGTCAATATGTGATTTCCAAATGAATGAATAAGTTAGAATGCTAATGACTTTATTCAAGAAAGCAATGCATTATCTTCCCTACATTGGGATTATGATATTGTTTTGACATGCCGCTGATTCATAAACTTTTCAAAGAGTGACGAATATGCATTGTTCTATTATTTTCCTTTGTAAATGTTCAATTTGACTGGTACTCTCTTTCCTGTCCAAAAAAAAGCTGAAACTTTAGGTATATCTAAGATGTGTTTTGCCCCCAGTGGGTCTTAATTTATTTAGAGTTGTTTAAAACTAGCTTCAATCAAGATATGATCCCAACATAAAAACTCAGATATGACTCTGCACTTGTATTTTACTGGTATTAAATTCCCTACTGGTCCATAAATATCCTATACACTTTCATAAACAGTGGAAATGGTTTTGAAGTGGTTATTTTACTTTGCTCTTCAGTCGCTAAGTTGTGTCTGACTGTTCGCGACCCCACGGACTCTAGTGTCAGGCTCCTCTCTGTCCCTGGGATTTCCCAGGCAAAAATACTGGAGTCGGTTGCCATTCTCTTCTCCAGGGGGGGGAATCTTCCCGACCCAGGGATCAAACCTATGTCTACTGCTTGGCAGGCAGATTCTAAACCACTGAGCTACCTGGGAAGGCCTTTAATATCAGGACCCAAATTTAATTTGAGCAGAAAGTTCTCTGATTAATCTGATGGTTCTTGGGCTAGTTGTGCAGCAGGCTGAGGGGCAGTTTCAGCATAGGAACTACTTTCTGTCCAGCAGGTCATGTGGGGGAAGGACAGTCTGCCAGGCCCACAGCAGCCTTGTCCTGATTCCACATGGAGCCTGTGCCAGACTCCTGCTCACATAGCTTACACTTGCCATGTCTTCCTTCCTCCTGCCCTCTCTCCATTTTTCACCCTTGCTTAATCTGGCTTCCGCTTTCTTGGCTCTTAGCACAAACCAGGTATTTGATCCATTCTTGGTTTTCAAGGTTCTGGTTTATGGAGTAGATTGTTACTCAGTGAGACTTCTGCACAAAGCCCATAAGACAGAAATCTTTTAAGGAGAAACAGGATCAACATGTTCACTATTGGCAGACACCAGAAAGCTCTGTGAATAATGTACATGGTGTTCCACCAGTCCTATTGCCAGAATGGCACAACCAAAAATTAACCTGTATATTCATGTTCCAGCAGTCAGAATCTGCTGGTAGACAGATTTTCTCAAATCATGATACATATTTTACATAACACCTGATTAGGCTAGGAGACTTGCAAATTTTATTACCCATGATTTTTTTTTTTTATCCTGCGCCAAGAATCAAAAGACATGTTAATTTCCAGATTTATGTTAGACATACACCAGTCCCCCGTTGAATTCTACTATCAGTCTATCAACAAATATTCATCAAGTGTGCACAGGTATAAGGGGGATTCAAAAAAGGTATAAAATCTATCTATCCCTAGTCCTCAGATAATGATATAATTACTGCTATGGTCTGAAGACCCTGATGCTGGGAAAGACTGAGGGCAGGAGGAGAGGGGGACAACAGAGGACGAGACGGTTGGATGGCATCACTGACTCAATGGATGTGAATTTGAGCAAGCTCCGGGAGATGGTGAAGGACAGGGAAGCCTGGTGTGCTGCAGTCCACGGGGTCACAAAGAGTTGGATACGGCTGAGTGCTTAAATGACAACAATGGTCTGAATATTTGTGTCCCCCCCAAAACTCATATGTTCACAACTTAATGCTGGGGCCAAAAAACATTGCCTGCCTTTCCAGTTAACAAAGAATGCTGCCAGTAACCAACCCACCAGCCA
Organism: Bos javanicus; assembly: GCF_032452875.1. Classification (NCBI taxonomy): domain Eukaryota; kingdom Metazoa; phylum Chordata; class Mammalia; order Artiodactyla; family Bovidae; genus Bos; species Bos javanicus. The sequence continues at coordinate 22,712,398 of NC_083897.1, forward strand.
CTGACTGAAACCACCTCCCCCCGTCCACCCATGGTGAGCCCTGAGGGGAATTGCAGATGCAGAAAAAGCCAGGATACTGGCCCTAGAAGGTTAAGATGCATATTCTAAAGAATAATTTCAATGAGCCCACACTTGCAACTTCTCCTACATAGAAAAGCACTAAAGTCATTCACTTGAGATATCTGTTTTTTGTGATTAGCCTAATGTTTTGAGTTCCAACTGAAAGATTTCTTGTTCCCCCAACAAAAACTCCTATATATCCTGGCTCCTCCCTTACCTCCTCAGAGCATTCCTCAAGGTCTCTGAGAGACGGTCTCCCTGGGTTTCATCCTCAATAAGGTCCCCACATAAAACACACTTACAAGTTGCGTGTTTTTCTGCTGTCATCAAATACCCCTAAGGTGACAGTCATAGGTGAAGCACTTGTAAAGTGATTAGGTCATGAGGGCAGCCCTCATGAATGATGTCAGTGCCTTTACTTATAAAAGAGACACCAGAAAGCTCCCTCGCCCCTTCTGCCCTGTGAGTACAATGCAACGCATCTGCAACCGGAAGAAGGCGCTCACCCAACTGTGCAGGCACCCTGATCTTTGGCTTCCAGTCTCCAAGACTGTGAGATATAAATGTCTATTGTTTATAAGCCACCAGTCTGTGGCACTGTGTTCACAGCAGCCCGAATAGACTAAAGCAGAGAAACAAAACACTTACCAATTTAAATAGATAACAACCAGTCTAAGGCAATTTGCAAGAGCCAGTGAATACTAGTGTCAAAAAACAATGTAGGAAGTACCTTTGCCAAACTCAACACAATGGAAATGTCTGCTCTGAAAGAAAAGGATTCAGAGGCATGATGGTGTCCTACTAGAAATCAGAAGATTTAGGCTTTAGTCCCAGCAATGCTCCTGACTATCTCTTGGACCATTAACAAGCAGTGTAACTTCCCTGGCTCTCCAATATCTCCTGTGTACAATGGAACAAAACAACCTGCCCCACCTACCTCATCCAACTGTTTTAAAGAGCAAGTGATATGAGTGTTGGAAAGCAATTCCAGAAGCTCTATTCTGCTACACCACAAAACCGTGGGCGAGTCCTTCATCTTCTCCCAGCCTCAGTCCCTTCAACTGTAGAGAGCTGGGCTGATCTCTGTGGTCACCAAGCTTAGGATGATGACAAGGAAAAGAGAAAGAAAGGATGGGGTACACCACTGACACCAGACTGCCAGGGGAGACTTCCACACCCATCCACATTTCTAATTCTTTGGCTCTAACAGGCCCAGAGAGAATGTGGCCGAGTTCTATACAGGTATTTTCAAGACAACATGCCAACCATCCCATCAAAAATGGAGAGCCATAGGCCCACACTCCACACCATCTTGTCACAACAGGAATTTGCACACTATTGCAAAGTTTGACATTCTTCATGAAAACCTCAAGGTGGCCAGGTCCAGAATGTCATTACCAGATATACAATTTTTCCAGTCAGCTTCAGATCTAAGTGCTTTAGAGAAAGATCAAGTGAACCATGCCACAGAAACAGTATACCATGTGTTTCATGTGGTCTCAATCTGCGTAATTTGGTCATCAGGTCTATAATCATGCCTTTCATTCTTGGCCACAAACCCATTCCAGTTATCTCCCTACTTTGTCCTCTGATTGCAGCAAAGAATGAGGAATTAAATTGCACACTGATGATCTAAATCCTATATGTGCTAAGTCACTTCAGTCATGTCCGACTCTTTGTGACCCCATGGACTGTAGCTCACCAGGCTCCTCTGTCCATGGAATTCTCCAGGCAAGAATATTGGAGTGGGTTGCCATTTCCTTCTCCTAAATCCTATATATATTTCCTTACATTAAAATTATTGACTTAGTGGAAGGAAGGAAGGAAGGAAAAAAGAATAGAAAGAAGGGAGGTAATGGAAGTAAAGGAGGAAAGAGAAAGAGAAATCTATCACACAAACCACCTAACAGAGTCTTTCTTTTAAAAATACATTTATAAATTGCAAGCCAACAAGATCTAGAATTGACACATGCAAGCGAAAGATACCACAAGCAACTTTTTCACAATAGTTTTACTTTCAGAACATTTAACTCTATGGTCAGTATTCCATGATGCTAACTGGTTTGCCTGTTGGCAGCCTACCATTGGTCATTTGGGAAAGAAATGGATCATAGTGACTCTAAGAGCAGTGTGAATGGGAAGAGTTTTGAATGGAAGGATGAGGGTTAGGGCCTGGTCAGATCAGATCAGATCAGTCCCTCAGTCATGTCCGACTCTTTGCGACCCCATGAATCGCAGCACGCCAGGCCTCCCTGTCCATCACCAACTCCCGGAGTTCACCCAGACTCACGTCCATCGAGTCAGTGATGCCATCCAGCCATCTCATCCTCTGTCGTCCCCTTCTCCTCCTGCCCCCAATCCCTCCCAGCATCAGAGTCTTTTCCAATGAGTCAACTCTTCGCATGAGGTGGCCAAAGTACTGGAGTTTCAGCTTTAGCATCATTCCTTCCAAAGAAATCCCAGGGCTGATCTCCTTCAGAATGGACTGGTTGGATCTCCTTGCAGTCCAAGGGACTCTCAAGAGTGTTCTCCAACACCACACTTCAAAAGCATCAATTCTTCGGCACTCAGCCTTCTTCACAGTCCAACTCTCACATCCATACATGACCACAGGAAAAACCATAGCCTTGACTAGACGAACCTTTGTTGGCAAAGTAATGTCTCTGCTTTTGAATATGCTATCTAGGTTGGTCATAACTTTCCTTCCAAGGAGTAAGTGTCTTTTAATTTCATGGCTGCAGTCACCATCTGCAGTGATTTTGGAGTCCAGAAAAATAAAGTCTGACACTGTTTCCACTGTTTCCCCATCGATTTCCCATGAAGTGATGGGACTGGATGCCATGATCTTCGTTTTCTGAATGTTGAGCTTTAAGCCAACTTTGTCACTCTCCACTTTCACTTTCATCAAGAGGCTTTTGAGTTCCTCTTCACTTTCTGCCATAAGGGTGGTGTCATCTGCATATCTGAGGTTATTGATATTTCTCCCAGCAATCTTGATTCCAGCTTGTGTTTCTTCCAGCCCAGCATTTCTCATGATGTACTCTGCATATAAGTTAAATAAATAGGGTGACAATATACAGCCTTGACGTACTCCTTTTCCTATTTGGAACCAGTCTGTTGTTCCATGTCCAGTTCTAACTGTTGCTTCCTGACCTGCATACAAATTTCTCAAGGGCCTGGTAAGTTCTCATTTTTATTCAAAGTCCTCTCCAAATATTAAGACTACCTTGGTCCTCAGGAGTCAGTCCTCTGCATCTGAGCTCCTAGGCAAGAAAGAACAGCAGGAAATGACAGCAGACCCAGGTGGAGCATCTCATAGTGGACTAGTGAAGTGATGCACCCAGACGTGGTCCCCTCCCATTACATGTCTTCAAACTTTTCATAACTTTATCTAAGTTGGCAGCAATTTTCCCATTCAGAGAAATCATTCTTTCATTTCTTTAGGAAAAGATGCACCTCTTTCCACAGACCATCAGATTTCAAACTCTATTTCTGCTCATACAGTTCTGAGTCAGGCAGTCCTGCAATTCCAGGACATAAAGAAAAACATCCAGAAGTGGGTTTGTGTTCTAGCTCAGCTGCTTCCTAATAGCATGAACACAGCCAAATCGATTAATGTCTCTGCACTTTAGTTTTCTAATCCAGGAGACGGGATAATGGGAACAACCTCACAGGATTGCTCTGAGGTGTGCAACCTGCCTCTTCTGTGAAAAAGCACTTGGCAAATGGTAAATGGCTGATTGTATGCTTTAATATGTGTCCAGCTAGAAGACAGAAGGGTCCTGGACTTCTTTGGTTGGATTTATTTTTGTATGCCCAGCATCCAGCACTGGAGTGAGACGCAAATGAGACCTTTATGAGATGCCTGATGAAAGCATGAATGGCTGATGAGTAAAGGGACACACTCCTTGGGCATCCCCATAGGTACCTGCAGTGACAACATCCCACATGTCTCTGTTCTCTTGCATGCAGCACAGAGCCGAGCTCAAAGCACCTGATCAAGTGAATTATACCTGAGAAATGAATGAAGCTCCCTTCAGGCTGGACCCATCAGCAATTCACAATCATTTTTACTTCCATCCCTGTCTCCCCCTTGCCCCTACCTGGACTGCACTTTCTTCTCCCCTGATTGCTCTCCTCCCAGTCTCTCTCCTTCACAGAGGCTTCCCACCTTCCCACCTCCGGGTACAAAATGGACAGCTGGGCTTTATGGTTTCTAGTCTTCCAAGCTGCTCACTGTTTTCATTTCAGACATAACCTCCCAAGGTCAATGAGAATGCAACCTCTTTGGGGACAAAGACCAGGTCTTATCAACAGTGGAAATTCCTTACAAAGACTGGCACCAGTGCTGGGCACTTAGCTAAAAGATGATCTAGAACTCACATTCCCTAAGGGCATTCCATGCACAAATTGCTCCAAGCCTGGATGGTCACTGTGAAAATTCTACTATCCAGAAATTGAGTTTTCTGAACTACTAGGGTTTAAATTTGTTTCTTAGTTCTGTTTCTCTTGGATGAGGAATCTCATTCTAGCAGATACCATATGCTTCCTTAATTTCTCAAGTAGAGGATCTCAAACAAGATATGGCCACCATATGTGCATCAGCCTTACAATGGGCTGGACATGCAACTCAGATGTACTCAAAGATGGTGTACAATGAGGCCGCCTGATTTAGCTGATGACTGTGTGACCCAGTGTGGTCACCGCCCTGACCCCTTCTAAACTGCACAGCCTGGCACACTGACCCCTCCCCAAGAGACTACTATGTAAAAGACTGCTGCTGTGTATTCCTGCCCCCAGGGTCACCTAGAAAATAGAACTCTTTGGCTGTGCTGCTTTCAAGTACCATTCAATTCACCAAGCATTCACTGAAGCCCTCCTATCACCAGGTGCCCAACGAGAGAGAGAATGGTTCCACAGTTTTCTGCAAGTTAAAACAGCAAAGATGGCTGATAAATAATGGGATATGCTTTTCCACAGTATTCAGGCAGACTGCTCAAGTAGCAGCAGAAAGATAAAGCGATTCTGTTTTTGACTTGCCCAACAACCACTGACCCCAGGCTGCTCCTCGGAACCAACAGAGTCCCTGCCGTCTTGTGGCTCACAGTCTAGGGAGGAATAGACAGGCAAACACACCATGGCTGATGTACTATTATTAGTTATTTATTACGCAATAGTGAAAGTTGTTCAGTCCTGTCCGACTCTTTGTGACTCCATGGACTATATATACAGTCCATGGGATTCTCCAGGCCAGAATACTGGAGTGGGTAGCCTTTCCCTTTTCCAGGGGATCTTCCCAACCCAGGGATCAAACCCAGGTCTCCCATATTGCAGGCAGATTCGTTACCAGCTGAGCCACAAGAGAAGCCCTATTATGCAATAAAACCCCTTATGAACACATTGGAGGAGCAGCAGCTAGTCTGTCTGGGGGCTACTGAGAAGGCCATAGGGAGACCAGCCCTGCCCTAGATGAACTCAGTCAAGCTAGGGGGCTCAGAGAAAGCACCCCTACCCCCACCCCAGGAAGGCAGAGATGGACTGTCATTCCAGCTGCCTCTTCTTTGCCCTTCTGCCCCAGCAATGGCCCCGCCGCCCACCTTGGTCACGCCAATGGCCTTCTTTAGGTCCGGCCTTCTTTAGACACTGGGCTCTGGCCCCACAGCAGATCGCAGGCACTTGGCACTTGCTCTTGTCTAATCTTGAAGGCAGCAACCATAAAGAAGGGCAGCCCTGAAAGAGAAATGGCCTGCCCAGCTCCCATCTGCCAATCCACAAGCTCAAACTGAGCATCTGCTGTGCACCAGGGTACTATGCTCTGATTATACCAGTCCCCCCTCTCCCAGAACCCACGGCCTGTGAGGGAGACAGACCATTAACAGGTAATAGAACACAGTGTGATAAACGACATCATCTGTTGGATAAAGTGCTGCAATTGCAGTGGGAATCATCTGCTTGGTTTAGGGAGAAGGTAGGGAGGGTGGATGTTTGAAGTGGGCCTTGAAGGGACCTGAAGGGCTTTGCCCAGTGGGTGAGATGGGGAAGAACTTTTGTGGCAGATGTTGTTGGTTACTTACTGAATGCAATTTCATTATCATCTCCTCTTCCCTCTCTAACACAATCCAGACTTTATTGAGACTTTTCCTTTAGACAGAAACCCTCTAAGCCAATCTAATCTCAGTGATGAGAGTTTATCATGACAATAACAATAGTAGCAAACATTTATATAGTGCTCACTATATGTGTGTCACTATTCTTAGTGTTATATAAATTAAATGATTTAATCCACACAACAACCCAATGAAGTAGGTATTATTGTTATTCCCATTTTATAGATGAGAAAACTAAGGCACAAGCTCTGGACACTTCACCACTGTAACCTATTATCTCTTTATTATGAGATGTTAAAGGTCCACATGGCAAAAGTAACTCTGGTGAGCAGTCTTAGGGGGAACCTTTGCCTAAGTATCAAAGGGTCAGGCCTGAAAGGCCACACTGGAAGGCAAATGCTAAATATGCTAAATTATCCTCAGTGAAAAACATCCCAACTCTGGACATCAACAGGACCATCAATCTTTTCTGTAAAATAAATTGAAATGTCATAAGGTTGCTTCTTCAAAATTGCATATTGTTCTAGTACATATAGTATTAAACGTTCTATAATATTTCCATCACTGAATGACAGTTCTCCTGCTGATCTGTACCTGTCATTTTCACAGTACATTATCTTTTATTTGTCAACAGTAAATTGTCCACTGGTTCCCTTGGGGTGCAGTGGAGAAGGTGTTAAAATGAAATTATCTGGGAGATGAACACTTAGGAAGCCAACAGATGACTTCAAATGTGAATAACGCTAATTTGGGGGCATTTCCCAACAAAAGGCCACGTGTCATTTGTATGGCTGAACAATATTCCACCAATAAAGGCCTTGTAGGGAAAAACCAGTTCTAAAGGCACACTTAACAGCTACAGTGCTACACCTGCATTCACGTGCCACATCTCATTCACCTGCATGCATGCACATCTCGTTTTATTCTCCAATGAAGTTTGGTAGGTGCATCTTATTATTATTCTCATTGTACAGGCTCAGGAAACTAAGACCCAGGGAGGCAAAGAGGCTCACCCAATGGCACTCATTTCCTGTCTTCTTTCCACAAACACACTGCATTCCCTCCTCCCTACCCCCATCCCATTCGAATCTTTATATAACTAATGAACACTTGGTTGATCTGCAGCCTGAACCTGTACACCCATTCCCTGCTCCGTCTCATCACACACATCAGCAGGCGGGTCATGCTCAACAAATATCATACGCCCAGATCTTGTTCAAGAGAGGCTGGAGCAACCACTTCTCACTTTGGGTTGGTGGTCTTCCCACGGTAGGATCAACTCCCCTCTCTAGACCTACTGGGTCCTCCCTCCTAATCTACTTGCCAGCAGCAAGGGTTAAGCACAGCACTGTGGAGAGAGGAAGAAAAAATCTGCACTGACTAGTCCCAACATTAACCCACAGTGAATACTGACCAAGAACCTCTGTTCCAGTCACTACTCCAGGCAAGTGGCCCAACACTGCTCCCCCCGCCCCTTTCAGGTCCTCGGGAGCAGCTGCTCTCACGGCTGCCACTCCCTCCGAACTTGAGAAGTCAAAGAGTCCAGCTGATCCCCAGACCAGGAGATGCTCTTCTTCCAAGATATCAGAATGGTTCAGGCATTCTTCTGCAGAAACGAAAACTTGGCATGCTTGCATCTGCAAATCAGCAAGTGGTTTTCAACACCAAAGCAGATGTGGAAACCGGTACGGACCAATTTAATCCTTGTGGCTATTATATGTATGCACATACACACACTTTAGAGACTGCAATTTAAAAAGCTCTTTGTGTACTTTAAAGACTCAAATTAACTGTAGACTACATTTGAAATTCTGCCTCCCAGAATGTATCCAGGAATGCAGAAAGGACCTCGGTAAAAAAAAAAAAAAAAAACTCTGACTGCCACCATTCTGTGTGTTGTATGTCCCCCCAACACACACATACACATATACATACACGCACATGCACACAGCAATGTAAGCCCAGGAGGGTGGGGATCTCAGTTCTAGTTGGTGCTCCATCACTTCCGCCTGAACACTGCCTAGCACACAGCACATACTCAATATGCATTTGGTGGATGAATGTCATACAGAAAATCCTTGCTTTCCAAGTTAAACAAAATTTTTCCATACCAACTTGAACCCTTACTTCAGAAAGAACACACTTCTTTATTTCTTCAACTAAGCATTTCTGACTTAGCAGGACCGTCTTCTTCAAAGGAAGCACTCAAGACACATGTTCCAGGACACTTTATTGGGACAACTCTCACCATTAGAGCCTTAATGTAAACCATTTAGCTCTAGTTCATGCACAGGTGAAACTGGTCCTGGGCAGTACCTGTACTAACTTTGTTTGGTACTGGAGGAAAACTCATTAAATGAGACTCAGTGATACAGAATTCATATCTCACAGGGGCCAAGCCTGGACCAGCCACAGGGCCAGGGTATGCTGAGCACATTGTGACACTTGTTCAACCACTCTGGCAATACCTCTGCGTGTGTGTGTGTGTGTGTGTGTGTGTGTGTGTGTGTGCTTGCTTAGTTGCTCAGTCATGTCCAACTCTGTGCGAGCCCATGGCCTGTAGCCTGCCAGGCTCTTCTGTCCATGGGATTCTCCAGGTAAGGATACTGGAGTGGGTTGCCATGCCCTCCTCCAGGGGCTGACAATACCTATTTTCTTTCTTAAATAAAATTCCTTTTTTAATGGATAGATTGTATTTATTTATTTTTAATATGTATTTTATCTTATTTTTTGGCTGAACTATGCAGCATGTGTAATCTTAATTCCAAGACCAGGGATCAAACCCACACCCCCTGCACTGGGAGCTCAGAGTCTTAACCACTGGACCACCAGGGAAGTCCCAATAGCTATTTTCTAAAAACAATAAGAAAATAGTAAAAGATTGTATTTATTCATTATGGAAAAAATCACAAAATCCATGAACTCTATAAAATTTTGTTTCGCTAGAAGTTCATCTCACTTTATATACTTGGACACTTATCCATAAGCAAGTATTTCTTTCAATCTACTATCTGATATGAGACTTTCTTTCTTCTCTTCAGAAGACACCAATCCCCTTATTCCACAGCAGAGTGACTTCACAGTATTGACCTTAAAATTTAGCCTTTGTCAATAGTATTACCAATGCCCATATATTTCCCTTGACCTGGGATGAGCTTCTTACCAGTTGTAGCTTTGGTTTTACATCTGGCATTTCTGAAACAAGACCATGTTGTGTGAGACTGCAGAGCGAAGTCTCTCCTCTGGAATAAGCAGGGGGATTCCTAGCACAGTTATAGCCCACTGGCCCGGTCCAGCCCACACCATCACTACAGTAAGTATATATACCACAGCCAGGACACAGATTCTCTGAAACAGCTCTTCAGAGGCTTCTCTGTCTTAGCCCACCCACAATAACAACCACCCTTAAGTTCTTAGGGGAATGGTCTATTATAAACACTAGATGCTCAAAAGCTATTTTCTTGTTAATTACAGCATCCTTAAATCTTAAGTCAGGATCTAGCATTATCCTCTACATATTACAGACATGAATGTTGATATGAAGTTCTGAAGTGATTTTCTCTTTCATTAAATAAAGAAAGGCAAGATAATTGCAAAGCAAGGAATTCCCTGGTGGTCCAGTGGTTAAGACTCCATGCTTCCACTGTAGGGAGTGCAGGTTCAATCCCTGGTCAGGGAAGTTTGGCATGCCATGCAGTGAGGCCAAAAAAAGCTAACAGTAAAACAGGTAATAAATAATGCCAGCAAAGCAGTTCTCAGGTCTCAGTGCAATATGAGGAACATTATGACACATATCCTCTAAGGTTTGAGTTCCACTTTTGACTGGTCTAGTCCTCATCTTAAAATAATATTTACATCAGTACGCTGTAGATAAGAGAGACCAAACATGCTAACATGCACCTAAGCAGAAACTGAGCCTGCATAAGAAATGAGGGATGGCTGACCAATTCAGTTCATTTATTTGCCCAACGTTGATGAGGGTCTACTATATACCTTAGAAGTAAATGATATGATATTACGGTCATTATCAATCACAGTTGAAAACAGTTCTGCAGTCACATTGGGGAAGCTTAAAGAGATGAAGAGAAGTAGATCCAGAGAGAAGTGATGCTGTCCAATCACATACTTCCTAAGTGCTAGAGATGGAAGTGGATTCCAGAAATATGAGGGTTATCATTCTGGACTCCTCTCGCCCCCTTAATTAAGTGAGATGTAAACAGACCACTCATTACTGTTAACATTAAACCCAATCTCCTCCCCACCTTGAAGAGTGCCCTCAGACCTTTAGACATTGTCCATTTTCATTCCTACCTTACTGAGTCTAAGCTGGGACCACTGCATCAGCTTCCCGCTGCTTTCCCAGGCAGCCAGAGCTTTTCAAAATACATATCAGGTCACAAGGCTCTCCACCATGCAACCCTCCTAAGGTTTCCCAGTGCATTGAAAAATGACATTCAAACTCCTCATCCTGATAAAGCCCTCAATGCCTTCTGCACTGGCCCTGCCTACATTTCCAGGTACACCCCATGCCTCTCTAGTCATAATGAATGTTATTCAGTTATTCACACTTATATTTGCAATCCCTCTTCTTTTCCTTCCCCCTCTCCCTTCCCTCCATCCCCTCCCTTTTTTGTCTTCAGATGTGCTGTTCTTGTTGCTTGAAATTCTCTTTCCCATCTTCTCTGCCCAGCCAACTCATCACACATTTTTCTGATCCCAGTTAAAGGTCTCCTTCCTCAGAAAGCCATCCCTGCCCTTTCCAAGCTGAGTTAGCTGCCCTGCTCTGGGCTTGCACTGCTCCCTGGGCTTCTCCTATTACAGCACTGCTCATGCTGTGTTTATCTTGATCGACTTTGGCCTTGTGTATCTTCCCCACTAGACTGTTAGCCCTATGAGTGCAAGAGATTATCTGTAGCTTGTTCACCTTTGTATCACCAGCACCTAGAATCAAGCCTGACACAGAGATGGCACCCAACACACATTCAATGAATGGATAAGTGAAATACATGGAACTCTCCTGAAATTTCTATGTGGCAGCTTCTGTAAGATTTGTGAAAGTATATTTACTTTTCTGCAACTGCTGAAGTCAAAGTTAAGAGTCACCATGGATGTAAGTTGGAGTCAGAAATGAGTTGCCTCCTGCCTGGCCATACTCCAAACTCTCAAGAATGATGTTATTTGTTAAATACCAAAGGTCTTTTTTGACTTAATAAAAAATCATAACCTATTGATACTAGCCATATTAGTTTGTACTAATAAAGTTTGTATGAATAAAGTCAATTAAGCTGCTTTCTGGGCTGGTAGTATCTGACTGCTAAACAATCCATATTCTGGATAGCTTGGAGGTTCTCACTCCTGTTATCAATTTTTTAAATAACTGCAAACACATATATGAATCTCTAATCACTGAGACAAGGATTCAAAAAACTCCAAGGCCTCTGATCTTAGCAGCACAGAATAAATTAAATCACAATGAGATATCACCTCACACTTCACAGAATGGCCACTATAAAAAAGACAAAAAATAACAAGAGTTGGAGAAGATGTGGAGAAAAGGGAACCCTTGTGCACTGCTGGTGGGAATGTAAATTGGTACAGCCACTATGGAAGACAATATGGAGATTCCTCAAAAATTAAAAATAAAATTACTATAGGATCCAGCAATTCCACTTCTGGGTATCCAAAGAATACAAAACACTAATCCAAAAAGGTATATGCACAGAGTCCCTTGGACTGCAAGGAGATCCATCCAGTCCATTCTAAAGGAGATCAGCCCTGGGATTTCTTTGGAAGGAATGATGCTAAAGCTGAAACTCCAGTACTTTGGCCATCTCATGCGAAGAGTTGACTCATTGGAAAAGACTCTGATGCTGGGAGGGATTGGGGGCAAGAGGAGAAGGGGACGACAGAGGATGAGATGGCTGGATGGCATCACTGACTCGATGGACGTGAGTCTGAGTGAACTCCGGGAGTTGGTGATGGATAGGGAGGCCTGGCGTGCTGTGATTCATGGGGTCGCAAAGAGTCAGATACGACTGAGCGACTGATCTGATCTGACCTGATCTGATGTTCATAGCAGCATTATGTACAATTGCCAAGATATGGAAGCAACCTAAGTGACTATCAACAGATAAATGAAGAAAAATGTGATACATATACAATGGAATACTATCCAGACATAAAAATGATAAAATCTTTCTGTGTGACAACATGGAAAGACTTTGAGGGCATTATGATAAGTGAAATAAGTCAGAGACATACCACATGATATCCATCATCTGTGGAATCTAAAAAAATAATCAACAACAAAAAATAAAATAATGAACAAACTAAACAGTAACACATAGATATAAAGAACAGAAGAGCAGTTATCAGAGAGGAGAGTGGCAGGCAAAAGTATGCAAAAGGATCAACCATATGGTGACCCATGGAAACAAAATTTTGGTGGTGGAAAAAAAAACCCAACATTACCAACAACCAACAAGCTTCTACTTTGAAATCTAGCAAGTTTTATTCATTTAAAAAGATTGTATCCCTTAAGTTTGTTCACAATAGGCATTTAAACACATATGTTGTTATCATGAGCCTGCTTGACTTCTATGTGATTTGTCTTTTCATATATTTCTTCCAATCAGGGAACCTGCTTGTGAATGCAGAGAGAAATGATATTTTTGAAATTGCTTCTTAAGAGGTGGACATCAATAAGAATGTCCACGGCCACGTGAGCAACGTAACTCGGCACATGCAAGGCCTGGCTTGACACTAGGTTGACTTGCTGATCCAGGAACCCTGAACTTCCATCACTTCTCAGTTCTCAAGGTAAGCCCTGTTCTCACTGTCTGCCAGCATCTGCATGTAGTACTCCCGCTTTCCAGGACATTCTTCTTCTCATCAACTCAGGAACCCTTGCTCACCTGCAGGTATCAGGGTATTGTCCCCACCATTAATTACCACTCAACAAGGTCAGTACCCTTTCTTCAAGCTTTTTCCCCAGCTCTCCATCCTTCCCATTGTCAGCTCCAAGGGAGCGACAACAGCGACTCTCTGCCTTCTCAGTGTCTCCGCAGTGCCTGGCACTGAGCCTGCCATATGGCTGGTGCTCTCTGAATGAATGGTGGCCAGATTCTCAGGCATGTGTTTCTAAAGCATTGTCTATCACCTGACTATAAGTGTATCTGCACGCTCTCTGCTCATCAATGGGCAACAGAATATATTAAAAAAAATGTAGGGCCTTCACAACAGAATATATTAAACAGAGCTAGGGCTTCCCTGGTAGCTCAGCTGGTAAAGAATCTACCTGCCATGCAGGAGACCTCGGTTTGATTCCTGGATCGGGAAGATCTGCTGGTGAAGGGATAGGCTACCCACTCCAGTATTCCTGGGCTTCCCTGGTGGCTCAGCTGGTAAAGACTCTGCCTGCAGTGTGGGAGACCTGGGTTTGATCCCTGGGTAGAGAAGATCCCCTGCAGAAGGGAAAGGCTACCCACTCTGGTATTCTGGCCTGGGGAGAAAGATTCAGACTTGACTGAGTGACTTGCACTTTCACTTTCAGGGCCTTTATTAGAAACTGGAGTCCACTTGGGGACATTTCTATTTCAGGAAACATATAAAGATGCTTGGGAGAGTTTTGAAGATGGCAGGAGGCATGAAAAACAAGGCTTAGGAGCCAATATATAGAGTGGGAAATCTGTGCCCTGGTTATAAACACAGCACGGACGACACTGGCTGCCCAATCCAAGCCACATGCAAGACCTATACAAACCATCTTTGGAGGGGCTAGGAGGAGAGAGGATGCACAGTGAAGATGCTCAAAGGGGCTGCCGATGATGTGTTAGTCACTCAGTCGTGTCTGACTCTTTGCGACCCCATGGACTGTAGCCCGCCAGGCTCCTCTGTCCATGGAATTCTCCAGTCCAGAATACTGGAGTGAGTAGCCATTCCCTTCGCCAGGGGATCTTCCTTACCCTGGGATCGAACCCAGGTCTCCTGCATTGCAAGCAGATTCTTTACCGTCTGAGCCATGAGGGCCCTTAAAAGCCAGGGAAGAGCCCCAGAGGGGTGGTGTGGTGGTCAACACTTAAGTCCTTGCCTGGATATTTCCTCTACTTCATGCCAAATATTTAGCAACTGTCTCTCACACTCCCCACAAAGGATCGAGAAGAAAAGAAAAAAACTTAATTGCCACATAGTTAAACCTGATTTGGGCTCCTGAACAGAAGACATGTCTCACACATCAAAGAAACAGAGAAAAACAAATAAAAATGTCAAATTGTTCCAAGACTAACTAGGAAGTTAAAGTTTTTCCAAATGACAGAAAGAGTCAAATTTCTATTCAAATAAGCATTCACTGTTTTTTCTTTGTGGGCCAGGCTCTGTCCTAGGTACTGGGCATCCAGAGATGAATGACAGGGTCTCTGAGTTCAAGAAGTTTACAGTATAGTGGGAGAGACATACAACAAAGCAAAAAGGAAATGGAGATAAACTGCAAAAGGTCACTGGAAGGCATAGTCCACTCCCAATGCAGAGATGAGGGGTCATGGAGGCCATCACAGAGAAACCCCATTATTTCTACCAAAACATCACTGCACAAAAAATCCACACCATAAACAATAAATAGACAGAAGAGGCCAAGAAAAGCCCCAATCTCTCCTCTCATAGTTCTCAAACTTGCAAGCCATTTGGATTAACACCTCCATCCTCAGGACCCCTGATGGTTTGGGCTCTTTCTTCACTTTATTCAACATGTTACTTTGATGACCTAGGACTAAGATTGAAGAAACAAATCGAGTATGTCAAAACAACATTTCCTGGGAATTCCCTGGCAGTGCAGTGGTTAGGACTCGGTGCTTTCAGGTTAATCCTCGGTTGGGGAAAGATCACCTGGGTAAGATCACCCAGGCCATGTGGTGGAGAACCCCTCCCCACCACAAAAAAAAAAAAAAAAGACTTCTCCCGTCAGGTAAACAACAACAACAAAAGATGAACACCCATGTTCACAGCAGCATTAGCCAAAAGGTAGAAGCAACCCAAATGTCCTTCAGCAGACAACATGGAAAAAGAAGATGTGGTACATAAATATGTGATGGTTGATTTTATGTGTTAACTTGGCTGGGTTATGAGATGCCCAGTTAGCTGGTAAAGCATTATTTTGGGGTGTGTCTATGAGGGTGCCTCTGAATGAGATTAGCATTTGAATCAGATTGAGTTCATAAGATTCCCCTCACTAATGTGGGCAGGCATCATCGGATCCCTTGAGTGCCCCCAATATGACAAAAGGGTGAGGGAAAGGCAAATTCTCTCTCTTCTGGAGCTGGGAGGTCCTCCCTTTCCTGTCCTTGGACATCTGAGCTCCTGGTTCTCAGACCTTCAAAGTTCAGGACTTAGACCACCACCACACCAGCGTCCATCTTGGACTAGGAGTTACATCATCAGCTCCCTTGGTTCTCAAACCTTTGTACTCAGACTGAATTATACCATTGGCTTTCTTGGTTCTCCATCTTACAGATGGTAGATTGTGGGACTTCTTGGCCACCATAACCACATGAACCTATTTCTATAATAAATATCCTCCATCACTGTCTAATGTACAGATATCCTGTTGGTTCTGTTTCTCTGGAGAATCCTAATAAAATGCACAATGGAGTATTATTCAGCCTTTTAAGAGGACATTCTGACACACCCCACAACATGGATGCTCCTTGAGGACATTATCTTAAGTGAAATAAGCCAGTCACAAAAAGATACATACTATCTAAAATAGTCAAACTCATATAAATAGAAAGCAGAAAGATGGTTTCCAGGGGCTGGGGGGAGTAAGGATGGGGAGTTTTTGTTTAATCAGTATTATTTCAGTTTTTCAGGATAAAAACATCTTAGAGATTGTTTGCACAATAATGTGAATATACTTAGCACTACTGAACTGTACACTTAAAAATGGCTAAGATGGTTTTTTTTCTATTATGTGTATTGTACCACAATTTGAAATAAAATTTTTACAAAGATCATGCTATAATGCTACAGGGTACACTGTCTTGACACTCCACTCCAAGAAAAAGTGGTTATGGTATACAAAGGCCCCAAACAGTTTAACTTGTGTAGAAACACTCTATTCCATCTGACCCATCCACTCCATCTAATGTAGTGGATGGAGTTTCATCATCTAATGTAATAAACAGGAAAAAAAAAACATAATGCTTTGGTTCTGTTAGTCACAGGTAAATACAATGGTATGAGAGATTAACACACTTTTAAAAACTGTTCTTGGCTTTGTTGGGGGAAAACAATACAAGCAATCTTATTTAGGTCACAGCAGTTACTGTAAACATCCCAAAGAAAGCTTATTAATAACAGCCACCCACAAAGGACCTGGTTTCAACCATGGAATGTCTTGGAGTCAGTGGAAGGAAGGCTGGGGGAGAATTTGTCTGAATTTTGGAAATTAGAATGTTAGCACCTTTTTGTATTAAATAGTTGAATGTGGATCTAGAAATAGCAAATAGAGCCAATATTTTAAATTAGCAATTGGGACTAGATGGCCTTTTGATTTATGGCTCTAAATCATAGTGATTGATTGCTTACTTGATTTTAAAAAAAAATCAGGGAAACATCCTAAATATTTATGCCGATCCTTGATTCAGTAGAGTCTGAGACCACCTTTACCTTCAGTGTGGTCACACACGAATGCACTGGGCTAGGCCCCTGTCCATAACTTGCTTTATGGCTTTAGGCAGATCACTGTCTCTCCGTGGCCCCGATTCCCTCTTCTTTGTAATGGGAAGGTTGAACCAAATGGCTATTATGGTCCCTTCCAACCATTATAGGGGCTTCCCAGGTGGCGCGCTAGTGGTAAAGAACCTGCTTGCCAATGCAGGAGACGTAAAGAATGCGAGGTTGATCCCTGGGCTGGGAAGATCCCCTGGAGACGGAAATGACAACCCACTCCAGTATTCTTGCCTGGAGAATCCCATGGACAGAGGAGCCTGGCGGGCTACAGTCCATAGGGTCGCACAGAGTCGGACACAACTGAAGTGACCTAGCACGCACGCGTGCACCAACCATTATAATCTCTCATTAAAAACCTTGGAAGTACGGTGGTGATGGTCACAGAGCAATTTGAATGCACATGATGCCACACAGAACTGTACACTTACAAAAAAAATCACTATTTTCTCACAGTAAAAAAGTAAAAATCAATCAACATTTTCAAAAAGAACCTGGGAAGCTGAAACAGTCACTGTGAGCAGTAACTTATAATGAGAATTGCAGGAAACTCAAATTCTTCAACAAAAGACCTCTAGCCTTGGCTTATTATTTCTTTATTTTTAATCAAGTAATACTTGATCCCTAAAGAAACATTCAGATACACCAGAGATGATGCTATGAAAAGAAAACCTTTTCATAAAACAATAATTCCTTCAATATTGCAATGACCTGCCCACTCACCATTTGAGTCCCATCTGTATATATCAGGCTTTCAGAAACTGAGCTTCATCTCTATTAATATGCTGCCCTGGTCAAAATTTCACTCTCAGTAGAGCAAGTGCTCTCATCTCCTCCAGCCATGTAAATGAAGCAAATCAACTTCTGGCCCAAAGACAGGAGAACAAGTTTATTGTCTTTTACCTGGATTTTCCAGATCCTAGGAAGATGCCTCCGTACTAAAAATCAACACAAGATTTTTCAAGGTATTCAGTGTTGTCACTTGTCTGGAGACAATGGCCTCAGAAAAGAGGGTGAACTGTCTTACTTCCCTTTCCTCCCTCTCTGTGCCCGCTGCCCTTTAAAGACATGTTCTTTGTTCCATAAATTCAAAGATTGCTTTTATGTCCAGTGGGGTGGAGGCAAAAAGCTGTGTTTTTTAAAATGGTGAAATCTGTCAAAGTCCCAATGGCTCTTGTGATACAAATCGGGTCATTCTATACAGCCTGAACCCCCAATTCCACAGGGGGAATAAAAACTATTTATAACTCAAAGTAAGCAGCAGTAATAGGTCAATGCACTTGATTGGTCATGAACCAGTGACAGCGACACTGCTTGGTACCTGGGGGAGGAGAAGTGGGGTGCATCTAGATCTAGCTTAACTCTCACCCTCCTACTCTACTCCACCTTCTGCCTGATACAGGCAGGAAAATGGCACCAAGAAGGGCAAATTCCTTTGCCCACCTACTCCAGACTGGCAAAGGGTTATCTTAGAAGTCCCACTTCAGGCCCTTATCCCACTATATTAAGACCCACTGAGGTGCAGCCATTAAAAGGGTCAAAGTATTTCAGCATTGATCTCCACCGTTCTCATGTCCCCAAAGCTCCCTCCAGGCTTTTCCCTCCCTCCCTCTCTGAAAGGGCCCAGTCTAAAATTCTAGAGGAGCAAGAGAAAGACTGGAGGCCAGCCTGACAAAAAGAGAAAAGAGAAGCAAGAATGGAGAAAGGAAACTTCCAAACAGAACATTAGACTATGAAGAGTGAATAGGATAGAGAAAACCAAGGACTCAAGGCACACAGTTCATGGAGGGGACAGAGCTGAGGACAGAGCTCAGGGCTGTTTTTGGAGATACTGACCCCTCTGAGAATCTGCTGAAAACTATGGATGCTACCACCTGAAACATGCACATTTACACACTATTTCCAGGGGTCCTTTGATGTCTCTAGGACAATGCCCCACCAACTTGCCCAATGACAGGAATCACTTAGATGCTTATTTACAATTCACGTTACCAAACCCTCTTCCTAAAGTTGTGGTTCAGCAGGCCAGGGGGGAACAAACCCTACAGGTGACTGTTAACTTCCAGCAACCTTGAGAAACATTGCTCAGGTGCAGTAACCCCTTAATTGGCTGTGCATTAGAATCACTTAATTTTTATTAACCATATGGGTTCACAAGCCCCATACTTAGATCTACTAAGTCAAATTCTCATGGTGGGGATGTATGCAGTGGGAGGTGTTGCTGACATTCAAGCAGTTTCAAGAACCTCAGCTCTAGTGGTCCCTGGATGAAAGATGAATGAATGACCTATGTCCAACTCCATCCAAGCTTCCTCCTTGGTAGTGTGGATTGGCCAGGGCCCAGATGGCTATGATGGGCACCAGGTCATTTTACACACCGCCAACATCGGACAGTGTTTTGTGCATGAAAAATCCAGTTCCTTTAAAACATCAGCTCCATGAAGGCATGCGTCCATGCTGTCTTAGTCAATGCTTTGCGACCCCATGGACTGTAGCCTGCCAGGCTCCTCTGTCCGTGGGATTTCCCAGGCAAGAATACTGGAGTGCATTGCCATTTCCCTCTCCAAGGGATCTTCCCCACCCAGGAATCAAACCTGCATCTCCTGAATTGCAGGCAGATTCTTTACCACTGTGCCACCTGGGAAGCCCTCCATGAAGGCAGGGGTAATTATCTGTTCTGCTCACTGCTGTCATAGGAGTTTCAACAAGTATCTATTGAGTAAAGTAATGAATTAATTAATACATGAATTAGCACAGTAGGCACTCTGTATACACAGATTCTGCATCTATGAATTCAACCAAATGTGGATCCAAAAAAATTTTTTTTAATTCCAGAAAGTTTCAAAAAGCGAAACTTGAATTTGCCATAGGCCAGCAACTATTTACATAACATTCACACTGTATTTACAACTGTTTACAGGGCATTTACATTTGCATTAGGTATTAGAAGTAATCTAGAGATGAGCTAAAGTATGGGGGATATGCATAGGTTATATTCAAATAAGCTATTATGTAAGAGACTTGATCATCCACAGATTTTGATATCTGGGAGGGTCCAGGAACCCATGGTTCAGGAGCCTAGTAACTATATAACTAAAATCCATTAAATCAGAATATGACTGTCAGACAGATGTGTGACTCTGCAGATTTGTTTCTATGGCCAACAAGCTCTTTAACAAAAACCCTCTAACTTGAATAATCAATATGAAGATCACTACTATTTTAACAATACTATCAATATCACCACTGACCAAATTCCATGTATGTTTTTCATACATTATCTCATTCTATCTTTAAAATAAGCATATGAGATAAATATAATTATCTCCATTGTAGAGAGGCTTAGAAAGCCTCTTTGCCAAATGTCACATAGCAACTAAGCAGAGGAACATACATGTGAACACAAGTCTCTATAATCCATGCTTTTAACCATGCAGCCACTTTTACATAGAAGATGGCCCACTGGAAATTGGAAGTTATACCCCTAATTAAATTAGCAGTATTAAATCCAGATAGATTGTTGCCGTCATCCTAAGGGCTTCTAATATGGTTTGGAGTTTCAAAGGTACAAAAGCATTTAAAGAAGTCTAGGAAGGATGCTGAGCTTGATGGTTAAGTAACACATTCATTCAGTATCTCTTTTGTGACAAAGGCCCTTGAGGAGGTTAAAATCTAGCTGGGGAGATAAAACACCTAAGCAGATGAAAAGTTAATCATGAGATTTATCCACGGACACTGCCAAATGGGTAACTGAGAAGTCCAGTGCAGTTCTTTGTAACAAGGGTGGAAGAGACGCTTCCTGGATGATGTGGGTTAAGCTTGGACATAAAGGATCACAAAATGTTGAAATAATAGAGCATTCCAGGTCAGGAAACGGTAAGCAAAAAAAAAAAAAAAAGGAATGGTAAGAGCTGAAGCAGAAAAGTCAGTTTGAAGACAATCTATAAGTAATATACAATGTCCATTTTCATTATTTCATTATGATCATTATATACATCCATTGTAGAGAAAATAGAAAACACAAATATACATACACATCCTCTATACATCTTCTATAAGCCAATCACCCCAAGATTCCTTTTGATATATATTCTTTCAGGATGTATTCTAAGCATAATTGTGTGTGCGTTTATTTAGACATATACGTATTTGTCTACATGCATTTAATTTTATATTTATAGATTTATACATGCATATGTGTGCATGCTAGATTACTTCAGTCGTGACCATCTCTTTGTGACCTTATGGACTGTAGCCCGCCAGGCTTCCTCTGTCCGTGGGATTCTCCAGGCAAGAATACTGGAGTGGGTTACCATGCCCTCCTCCAGGGGATCTCCAAGACCCAGGGATTGAACCTGGGTCTCCTGCATTGCAGGCCAATTGCTTACCATCCGAGCCACCAGGGAAGCCCTATACATGCATATATGTATCTTTAAAAGTGCACCCAAACACGAATGATGTTTGTAGAGGAGCCCAGTGAGAAAGATCTTAAGGCAGTAGAGAAAAACTTTTCACAACCACAGGGACAAAATCACCATCTTTCCTTTGTCACCCCCAAATCCACAACCACTGCACACACCAAAAATGATACTATGGAAGATTATTTAATGACATCGGAAAATATTCTAACAGGGTGTTGAAGTTAAGAAAAAAAAAAAAAGCATGTGATAGTATTTACTATGTGATCCCACACATATACTTAAAGATGAAATCAGAGAAATAAAACTGGAAGGAAAAATCTCAAAAAGAACCTAGGAGTGCAACCTTTGGGGGGATGTTTTCTTCTCTATGCTTTTATGATTTTCCGAATCACATGCATTATTCTGTAATCTGAAAAGAACCAACGCAACGGAAACATAAACCATATAAAAGCAAACTCGACATGGTCCAGGGCGTTCTGTTCAAGACGCAGCCTAGGTTTTTCTGAACAGCTGAAACCGAATTAGCAATCACCAGAAGACAGAGGAAGCAAAGCCCTTGTGTTGGGCCAAGTCCAGACTTCCAGGCTTGGACGGGTATCCGCCTTTGAGGGGCACAGCCGGTAGGTCAGGTACAGGCAGAGCAAGGAACCCCCTCGATGGTTGGGGGCGGGACCTTCTTCCTCCGGCCCCTCCCGCCCGCCTCCCATCAGCTGCACAGAACCCGCGGTTTAGACCTCCAGGCCCAGGGCCGCCCGCCCCCTTCGCCCGGCGCTCAGCCGCCCGCCCCGCCGGCCCTGGCGCCCAGCCCCGGCGGCGCTCGCGGGGTGGTGTCCCCACGCGAGCACCCGGGGCCGGTGGGCGCAGCCCTCCGCTGCCCGCCGCCGCTGTCGGCCGCAGAGCAGTTTTGTCATGCCGGGCGCCGAGCACTTTTTCTTCGCCAAGTTTTCACTTTCGGTGACACAACTTTTCCGTGTTTCTTTTTTCGGCAGCTGCCGCATCACGAGGTTCATGAGCACACAGGTTGGTAATAAACCCGCCGGTCGGATCCGGGGCGACCGAGGGTCGCCGGTTCACCGGGCGGTTCGGCGCTCGCCTCTAAGTCGGGTCCCAGCCAGTAGGAAAACCAACGCTCCCGGGAGCGAGAGCCGCGAGGAGCGCCGGCCCCGTTTCCAGGAGAACGGTTCACATTGTTTCCCAGGCTCCAAAAACCACGCGCAAATCCGAGAGCTCTTGTATAAGTCTTAACTTTCAATAACCACCCCCCCACACACCCCGCCCCGCAACAGGGGGAGAGGCGAGCTCACGCACGGAGAATCAAAGGCAAAAGAAGCAGGTCAATTCACAATACTTTCAAAGTCGTGGTTGAAAGAAGACTCTGAAAATATCCATAGGCATATTCAAGAACTGCGCTCAGCCTGCCTTCTTTAGGTTGTTTACTTCTACTTTTAACAGCAGGATAAATATTTTAAGAACTCGATCTGTTTACTAACCCCCAGCGCAAGAGCAGAAGAAATGCTACCTCCGTAATTTTGAGGGATTTTTTAAAAAAAAAACTGGGTGTCACGTTTGTTATTAAACTTACCTATAACCTTGCAATAGACTCATCACTGTTAATTACGGCTGTTAAAACATAGGTTCTGCAGCACAAGAGAAACATTACATGAGTCCTAACTTGGAGAACTATAATTAATATGCTCGTTCAAGGCGTGCATCTCTGTTAACAAGATATATTTTTGGAAATATTCTCTAACTAAAGGCAACATAAACAGATAAGAAATAAAGCTCACACTTTATTTTTCCATTTAAAATGAGTTACATAATAAGTAATGAAAAGCTTCTTCCATGAAGCAACTCTTTGAGGGGGGTAAGGATTTCTTTAATTGAGGTTAATATAGCTATTACAGGAGAAAATCCAGACAGTTAATGAAAACCACTGACGTCTGTTCACAAGAAAAGGAGTGGGGGTGTGCAGAAAAGGGAGGGGGAGGAGGCAGAGAGAGAAAGGGAGGAGGGGGTGGGGTTGAGAGAGAAAGAGAAGGGAAATGAGACAGATGATTCTGATGGGAAAAATAAATAAATAATTAGGACTTTTACCCAGTCCTGAATTATGAGTAAGAGTAGCCTTAGAACACAGGTGAAATAAGCTCTCAGACACAGTTCTAAGGGGGAAAAAAAAACACCATTATTTTCAAACTGACAGATGCTTAGATCTTGAAAAATAAGAGTCATGGCCAACTGAGGGGAGCTGCACTTCAGAAATTACAAGTCAGAATGCCCAATGCCAAGGAGGAAGGAAAAGGGCACAAGGGTACCCCTAAGGCTTAAGGTAGGACTAGGTTTCTCTCAGTACAGTGCCTGGGATGGATAAGTCACTCAAGAAATCTGTTCAGAAATTTCTTTGGGTGCACAAAGACCACAGCCCTGTAGCAATCGTGCCAGTATAGGCAAACTCTTCCTAGTCATGTCTATGTTGATAGTTGGCAAGTAATTTTGTCCCTGTGCAAACCTGGATTAGAAAAGAATCAACTGTGTTGCCTAGAAAGGCAGTGTTATGTATATCAATCCTGGATAGCTTGAACGATTTCATGTCAATCCCTGGCATATGGTCAGTGCTCAAAAAAACTATTGTTACCGAATGCCAAGTTCGTGTGCCCAACGTTGGAGTCTGGAGCAGAGAATCCCAAACTCCCCAAAGGGTTTCAGCTAAGCATCCTTAAAGCCCAGGTGAGGGTGGGGTGGGGGAGGTGATCAGCTCCAGCATAATTCTCTTGGTGGTGAGGTAACAGGGCGATTAACTTTATCAGTCCTTAGGTGCCAAAGGTCTGGGGGGTACTTGCACCTGATCATCAAGTAGTTAACTTCTTCCATTTGGTGGTGGGTTTTAGCATCTGAAAAATTCAGGAAATATGCATGAGATACTATTATCTGGGTACTTCAGAGAGGAACTACCACAGAGGCTATGGGGGAGGGGTCTGTCAGGGGCAGACCCCACAGGGTCCTGCTCCTGTTACATTGTATTTTAAGACCCCAACCAAAATAACTTCTCCATCCTGTGTAGATGTCAAAAACTCACCCATTGACATTAATTCCTTGGTGTTAAGAGGCACTGCCTCTGGCAATCCTTTGTTCAGTGCCAGGTACTGTGCCAGTAATTTGGGTCCCACTAGCTGTGTGAGCTCACACAAGCTACATGATCTCCCTAAACTTCAATTTTCTCATCTCTAACATCTATAAATACTATTTGCCACTTCATTTGACTGCCATGAGAATTAAATTATATATATATATATATATATATATTTATATATATATAATATAAATCATGCAAGCCTAGTAAATAGTAAGTGGTCCATAATTCAGAAGCTACTGTAATGGTAATGATAATAACTACGATCATTATTATTAAATGATGAATAGACACTCAGGCTTAAATGAATTTCCTACCTTGCCTAGATCACTCAACAAATACTCCTTTTGGGCCAGGTAAGGACAAGACCCTGTTCTAGGGTGGGGGTCTTCCAAGAAACCATAGGACAAGACAAGGAGAAGGGGTGTCAACCGGGACAGGAAGCCCACTGCCTGGAGAGGTTTCTAGGTCTCAGGAACCACCAGTGGCATTCTGTGAGATCAATAAAGGGAAAACTAAAAGGTGATGACAGAAATCAAAATAGTAGTTGCCTTCTAAGGGGGAATGATTAGAAAGGAACACAAGAAAACTTTCTGGGGTGATGAAAATATTCTATTATGGGGGTGTAATCATTTGTCAAAATCTATTGAGATGTACACTTAAGATCTGTACATGTTATTGTATATAATCTTTAATTACACAAAAGGAAATTGGGTTCATACCATTTTTTAAAAATAACTCTTTTATACTTTGGCCTCTGACCAGGCCTGCCTTTTACCAGAAGATTTTTTTTTCTTTCTTCTCAGACCCCACTGACAGGGTCCAGAAAGGACAGACATATATACCTGAGAATGCCTCTGGGCAATAGTGATTGTCCAGAACAAATCTTAAGTCTCTGCAGAAGGCTGTGAGCAGGCAGGTCAAGCAAACGCCTCAGCTCAGTCCAGCCCTGATGTACCCCCTAGACTGTCCACCTAAACCTTACACCCACAGAAGCCAAGGGTGCTGCCAGGCTTTTAAAGACTCAGCATGGACACCTACTACCCTCTGCCCACTGCCTGTGGGGACCGTCATTAGCCAGTGACACTAATACTATTTCCATTTGAAAAGCAATGCGAAAAGTAATTTACAAGGGCAGAGGCATGAGTAGGGCCTGAGAACTGTCTGACAGTAAACTCAACCTACAGTAATTGTAATTTAGGCTTAATGTTTATTACAAACTCAGATCCCTAATAAAACAGCCCTTCACATTTCCGTCGTGCCCCAAGAATCAAGAACATCTCTATTTTCTAATATAAAAGCCTCATCTTTAGGATTAATATCCTGGAAAACAGGGCTTTAGAGAAAAACAAATGGCCATCCAATTAGAAATTAGAACTGCAGGCTGGAGTGGGGGTCAGAATGATTACTATATAGTATTTCACTTTCTTTAGGAAATTAGTGCCATTTACCCAGAAATCCACACCCCTAAGAAATGTTTCATCAGGATATGGCATTCAACAAAGTGACGAAGTGCCATGTTTAAAAATGTCAGAATTCTGATTCAAATAAGTTCGTAGAACTGGTCTATCACAGATAAGCTACCTGTTGAGCTGGTGAGGACCAACTAGATTAAACCACACTGCATAGGATGATGAGCCTGAAGTCCGCTCCTCAGCCTGGGCAACAAATCTACTGTGAATGTGTTTTCTGGATGCTTCTGGATAGGGAAACATAAACCGGTGACTAGACACAGTGATTTCTGCAGACGTTTGTCTTCTCTACTAATGGCTAAGAGTATACTTATGTGCCTAATCTTCACCTTCCAAAGATCATGTTAAGCTTAGCAAGGTAATAAACATGGAGGATCCCCTTCACTTGCCACACTTTAATTCATGGGAGGTTTTTTCCCCCTCCTTGAATTGTTTAATCTTGGCAATTATCTTCTATTCCTTTCAAATTCTCAACTCCAAAAATACAAGCCATAATGAAGCAGACACTAGAAAGCCCTTTTATTGGATATATTCGAGGAGCTGCAACACATTCTGGTTGTTCTATGTTGATTGTAATTCCCAGAATGAGTAGTTGATTTGAACATAAAATAGCACAGCTGCAAAAAGACCTGGAATGTTAACAGTTTTGTCTCCCTAGTGACTGCCTCACACACAGATCAGCTCTCCAGCTTACCACCCAGACCCTGATTCCAGTTCTCTCACCAGCTCTGGTCCAGTGCTCAGGGCCACTCTACACGGCCCAGCACTAGGCGTGGATCTCAACCCTACAGCTCACTTTCTGCTTCTCATTACTCAGGCAACATCCTTTCCCACTCTAACCTCCCTCACATTGCCAGCCCGAGGATGCATCTGAACCCTCTGAAAGGACTTGAACTGTACTGGAAAGAGACTTAGAGGAAGCAGAACTAAGAGAGAAGATACAGCACCCCCAACCCATATCCCCCTCCTGCTCTAGCCTGTGGGTTAAGAAGAGGCACAGCACTGGAAATAAGAATGAAGAGGATCTGGGGGTATTGTTCACTTATCTCTTGCACCTATCCCCAGGAACATACTAACAATTCTGATCAGAGATCTCCCTGGTCACAACCCCTCACTGAAGCTGTTATTACCATCTTAGACACAGGAAACAACCTGGGGCTGATGACCCTCAAACCACACTGGTCCACAGTGACTGATTCACCAGGTGAAAAAAGAAGTCCCTTCATGAGTAATAGGGAGGTTATGATTGCTAGTTTTTAATAAGAGGTCACCAGCGTCATGATTTCTTATGGGTAAAATACCTCTCAACAGCTGGTTGGCCTGGCCCAAGCCCAAGAAAGACACTTGACAGAAGAAATCGCAGTAATCCACCAAGACCAAGATGAGCTTTAGGAATGGCCTTCAGGGTTCAAGATGTGAGATGCTGGCTGCCTGACTGCAATGGCCTTTCTTAGGTAAGGTTGGAAGGGCTACTGGAAAAGGCCAGGAAGTGAGCTGAAAATGAGCTGTCCCTGTGAATGCATGTGGGCACCATAATCTGAGAGCAACAGCTGTGCAAGTGGCTGGCCTCTCGGACTATGCTTGGAATTGTCCTGCACTGCCCAGCAGCCAGTAGGAACCCAGCCTGATGTGAGTGCTGGCCGTCTCAGACAACCCACAACCCACAGCCCACATGGCCTTGAAACCTGTCTAGAAATGATGGCTCTCTGGCTAAGCACAAGGGAAGGGGTTGCTGACAAAACACAGACAAAGCCAATTAAACCCAAACTCCAAGTACAAACCAAATGACAGTTTCAGTGGTTTTGGCCACATCTTACAGCACGCGGGATCTTAGCTCCCAGACTGGGGATTGAACTCATGCTTCCACTCTCATGCCCCCTACGGTGGAAGGGTGAAGTCTTAACCACTGGACCACCAGGGATGGCCCAAACCAAATAACAGTTTTGAAATCCACAACTGGCTAGCACTTTCACTCAATCCACAAATGATCTGCATTTATCTGTTACAGGCCACACATTTTCCAAAAGCCACAGGAACACGGTTGCCATAAACCAGACACAGCCTTCCCTGAGTACTTTTCCAACAGAGAACTGCTGAAAAGATCTTATGTGACAAGGTAGAGAAGAGTGAATCAAAGCTAAGCAAGTATGTACTTAAACAAATGTTATGCTTTCTTTTTCCCTGAAACAGAACTAGGTCCTCCTGTTCAGGAGCTGAATGCCCCAGACTATATATTCATCTGCCAATTTAAAAGTTTGTGCAAAGCCTAAATAAATACACAAAAGATGATTTGCTGCGCAAGAGGCCATTTTAATACTTTCAAATGCAATCAAGATTCCCCTCCTACCTCCAAGAGTCTATCTTGTCTGCCTACCTTACTGAAAAAGGTTACAGAAAAGATCACTGTCCATCACTGGTGTTAACCTCAGTGAGTTGAAAAACATCATTTAAAAAGACAAAGAGCAATTTAGATGCTCTGAAAGCCACATTTCATTAAGGAGCACAAAATAACTTACTAATTATCTACTACCTATGTTTTAAAAAGTCTAGAAACTCTGTTCACAGTCATAAGAGTCCCATCTCCTTGGGGAAGTAAACTCTCTTCTTAAAAGTTGTCTTGTAAAATTACACTAATTTATTCTAATTACAGCCATAATTCCAAATGCTAATTACACAGTTCCTACAGAGAGGTATTCCGTTTCAAGTGAATCAACATAAGAAAATGTTATGACATATGCCTAGTAAAAATTTTCATTATTGGGTTACAGAAACTTGGGCCAATAATGTTTCCAGACTTGTTACTCCCCTTCTGGACAGTTACAAATTATATTCCTAGAGCAGCATCTCATTTTCTGTGAATGAATTTGGTTTCAGGATGCCCAAAGGTAGCCTGAAATAAGCCTTAGGTAATCACCTGATGGAAATCAAGGACCAAAGTTCAGAAACAAACTTGAAATACACCCAGATGCAGAAGAGGAATCCCTTGCCTAAGTCATTTTGGTGGTACCATCTTCAATTGCATTTACTTTTCCGGGCCCCTCGAGGGCAAACAAAACAGTCTAACGACCCTGAAGTCACTTTCTCTTATCACATGAATACCTGTTTAAAACGCACAACAATGAGTAAAGCTCTGGAGAAGTGTAGCAGGAGTTCTACTTTCTGGGTGACCGGTTCAATTAATCTGTGCGCTTCAAACAGCCAGCGGGCATCAGTAGGTCCGAAGGGGGTGACCTCGAGCCTTGAGGCAGGCCGATGGCAACACTGACCCTTAGCACCACGGATCTAAACCTCCCCACCTCAAACTTCTAGAGCCTTTCGTCGACGCTTCGCCTAGTTGGGAGAAGCGGCTCCATTTAGAAACAAGGGATAAAGGCCCTGAGCTGAAGACTTTGACAACTTTCCGCGGGGGAGGGCTGACGCTGCCCTAGAATCTCCCCGGAAAGAAAGCTCCGGAGAGATGGGGAGAGGCGAGAAGGAGGAGAAGAGAAAAAGGAAGAAGGGAAGGAGTGGGAGGGAAGGGAGCCCCAGGGCTCCAGGAGGAATCGGGGCCCGTGAACAAAGGCTGGGGCTCCCCCCGCGGCAGCCCCAACTTCTGCAGGCGCGTGGACCCGGCGTGGGTCGCTGCGGCTCGGCGAGCCTGGGGCCCTCGGGCCGGTCCAGCCCACTCCGGCGTCCGCTCCGGGGCCCTTCCGGACACTTGCACCTCAGGCACCTGCGGTTCCCCACGGCTCTACCACACCCCACCCCCCTCTCTCTCTCTGTGCCCCTCTCCGCACCCGGGGCTTCCAGGATGCTGTCTCGGGTTTACAATCGGGAGCTAAGCTGGGCCCTTAGCAAGGCCACGGCTAGGACGGGTGGGAGTTCGGGCGGACGCCCCTTCCTGCTCCTGAGTTCTCCCCGGCCTGCGCCCTGTTCTGCTGCGCCTCCCCAGCCCGCCGGTGGGAGGCCCCAGGCCGAGAAGCGCTCTCGTGGCGGGGGGGGGACCGGCGGCCGGGCGCCGCGGGCCAGGTGGTTGAACACCCCCCAGAGTGGAGGGACGGAGCTCTCCCCTCCCGCGGAGGCCCGCTCCCGCCGGGCACTAGTGGCCGAGGGACCAGAGCCTTTGTTCTCTCGGGGCTCGGCGAGGCGGCGCTGCCGAGGCGCAGCGCGGGCGGCGCCGGGGCACCGGGATTGCTCACTTTTGCACGCGGCGTAGGGAAGGTGACAAGCTCCTGCCTTCTGGGGAGGGGACGGGGAGAGTTGGGGAGCAGGGGGCGTGAGGGGAAAAGGAGCGTGGGGGAAGGGGGTGCGTGTCGCGGCCAGGCTCTTTGTTTGCATTGGGGGCGGGGAGGGGGGGCGGAAAGGTGGATCGGAGCACGGGTTCTAAGAGTGGGGCAGATTCCTTCCTGAGTATGTCACCGTGTGGCACCCGCGCAGCACACAGATGCACACTCGCGCACACGCAACACACAGGCACTCGCACCGAGAGGCGGCCGGCCGGTGGCAGGCAGCGCTGTTCCCGGCGCTCCGGGCTGCAGCAGCTCCGTCTGCCCGCAGCGCCACCCCGGTGCGTCCGGAGGGGGGAGTGAAGAGGCTGCTGGCACTCGCGGGGCGACAATCCCACGAAGAAGGAGGGAAAGTGGTGCAAATTCAGAGCCCCCCACCCCCACCCCAGCGGCCCGGGCCCCCTCCCGCCCCTTTCTCGCCCGGGGTCGCAGAGGTCACCAGCAGCTTAGGCTCTGGGAGGGAGGCCGGGAGCCGCCGGAGGGCGGCGCGCACGCGAGCGGGCGAGGGAAACCAAGGGAAGGGAAGCAGGCGGACTCGGCGGGCGGGCTTACCCTTAGAAGCATCTTTCTCCTCTTTGGGCTTGGTCACCTTTCCACTCATAGATCCCAGCTTGCTTGACAGGGTTCGGCCAGGAGACGGAAGTCCTCGCCGAGCGGGCCGGACTTGGGACAGTGCTTAGGGCGGCAAGTCGCGACCGCAAGCTCCCCTCGGTGTGGCTCCGGGCGGAATCCGCTGTTCCCCAGCTCTGCCACCGCCGCCTCTGCCTACGAGAGAGCGGGGAGGAAAGGAGAGGGGTGAAGGAGGAGCCGCCGCCGCCGCCGCCGCCACCGCGAGCCCGAGCGGCCGGCCGCGGGAGGAGCCGCGCGCCTGGCTCCAGAAGTGCAGAGACAAAGCGGCGCGGCGCTCCCCCCGCGCCCCGCGCCTGCCACTCCTGCCCACCCGCCCGCCCGCGGAGAGCCGCGCTCGCCACCCCCGGGGCCGTCGAGACGTGCGGCCGGGACTCCCCGGCTCGGCCGCCGCGGGCCTCCCTGGGCTCCGCGCCGGCCGCTCGCCGGGCCAGCGCGGGCCTCCCGGGGAGTTGCCTGGGGGTGGGCTACCCGCGCGCCAGCGGGCCGCTTCCCCTACTCTCCCCATATGCTGCGGGCCGCCAACTCCATCAAAATAAAACCCCGAGGAAGGTTAAAAAAAAAAAAAAAACACATCAAAACAAAGACGAAAATATTCACTTAAAAATAACGAGGCTCCCCGAAAGGGAAATGTTTGAACATGTGATGAGCAACGTGTGAGCCTGTTACACCGCAGAGCCGCGCAGCTCTTCGCCCGCGGACAATCGAGAAAGGGAGGGTCGTCGCCTGTCTCTTTTTGTTGAACCAACGTTCCAGGTTCCTATGATTTTGCCAAAAGGGGGTCCCGAGTTGCTGGCGGGCAGAGGAGCGGGATGCGACGGCCCTTACCTGCTCTCTCTCTCCCTACACCCACACCCCCTAGGAGCTCGCCCGCTCCCTCGCTCGCGCTCTGCTTCCAAAGAACTCTCGGTCCCGGAGAGCCGAGAATCGGCGCGGCAGCGCCTTCTATATAGACCACAAGGTACGGGCTCGCGGGGGGCGGGGGCCGGTGAGGGCGGGGCCGGCACAAAGCCGCCGGCGGGCTGTAGTAAAAGGATAGCTCGGCAGGGGCGCGCCGACGTCAGCCGCGGGGTGGCCAAAGCCCCGCGAGGCCAGCGGAGCGCCGGCGAGCGTGTCGGCCGGGCGTCCTCCGGCCCCTTCGGAGCGGGCAGGACCCGCGGGCGCCGCCAGGGCGGACTCGCACTGTCGGCCGCCGAGATCGAAGCCCGGGGCCCCCCGTCCCCCACCTACCCCGTCCCCCGTTACCCTCCACCCTCTGATCTGGGCGCCCGCCTTCCCCGCAGCGCTGCCGGGGCCCGCGCTGGTCACCACCTACACTTTGGGGACTCCGCTGTTGGCAAGTGCCTGCACCGAGCGATGGAATCTCAGTTCGGGAGTCGGCGACTCCTCGCCTCCGGCCAGTTGCCCAAGTTGAGCCAGCTGGACTCTCCGTGAAGAGGGCGCGCTAGGATCTGGGTGTCAGTAGGGCAGAGAGTGAAACTGACAGCGGCCGCGGCCGCCTCCCACCCCCACCCCCCGCACACAGGCCCCTCCTCCTAGGGCTGGGCGCTCTGGTTGGCAACCTAAGCGCAGAGTGCCCACCACGCGGAATGGCCAACCCCGGATAAACCGAGTGAGGTGGGACTGGGGGCGGGTGCTGGAGAGGGATTAGCAGATCGGCCTGTCGCCTGGAGCACGCTAGTGACCGAAGAGGGACGGTCCATGAAGATCTGAACTCAAGGGAAACAGCAAAAATTGTACAAGAGAGGGGTGATGGGCAAGATGAGAGAGCCAGGAATAGGGAAGGGGGACAGGGTAGCCCTGGGACATCCTGGGAAACCCTTTGCGCACGATGGCCCTGTTCTCGGCACGTGGATACCCGGAAGGGCATGGGACCGGGGTGGCCGCTGGCAGGACTTGGTCCTCAGAGCGGTCCATTAATCAGACCATAGGCTCCAGCCTGGCGGCAGAGACGCGGCAGCGACTACCATACAGAAAATCCGTTTCCCCTCGTCCCATCCAACTCCACCCGCTCCTTAATTCGGTTTCGTTAATGTCATTAAACCAGGCGAAGAAATTATATAGATGGATTAGTCTTACTGAATCCCAGGCGGTAACTCAATTACGAGAGCCTGCTGTGTCTTTCAAGACCAGGAGAGTGGGTTGCCCCTGCCTCCAGCCCCGGGTCTAAAGGTCGGCAAGCCTCTAAATTCAATTTGCAGCTTCTGTCCTTGGTCTGGAAGGAACTCCAGGCCTATTTTTCTTGTAAATAATATCTAATAATCTGGAAGTTGATGACACAATGTGATTATCCAACCCAAGTTTAGATCATTAATATCAGTACTCTGGGAAAGAAGGAATTTCTGTTCAACTGACCGGAATTCAAAAGGGATGGAAACCTGGGTGAATTTAGAAGAAAGATGAAGGAGAGAGGGGTTGAGTCTTCAGTTTACACCCAATAATAGTCAGTTACTATGGATTTAGTAACTACCCTGTGCCAGGCAGCGGGCTAAATGCTTTACATCATTATCTTATTTCATCTTCACAACAAGCCTAGGAAGTGTTATTTCCATTTTACAAATGAGGAAACTGAGGTTCAGAGAGGTTAAGTAACTTTCTCAGAGGTCACACCTCCTAGTGGTGGAGCCTGGATAAAAAACTAGGAGAGCAAATAGGAAACCAGGTGGGTCTCTGTCTTTTCTGTGCTCTTCTATTAGACAACACCGTATCTCAACACTCCTATCAGCATCTTAAAAGGAGGGGAGGAAGCAGATTTTCACTGAAATCTGCCAAGCATGAAACCCCTCAGTCTTTTCAAACTCCCTTAACTCAGCATGTTCAACACACACACACACACATACACACACACATACACACACACACACACACACACACACACACACTCTTCTCTTGTGTGCATGTAACATTTACTTTGTCTACATAACTCCAGTAAGCAACAAGACCCTCTTTGGGGAAAAGGGTCAGTCTCTGTCCCGGGGGTTATTAAGCATGGTGTGCATCCTGAGTATCTAAGCTTTCCTGACACACTAAAATTTCCAGAAAGTTCTCTGCACAGAGAAGACTCCCCCACCCCCAAGCCCTATTACCAATGACACCTCTGGCACAGGTAACTTCAAGCTGGAAGCCAGATATCACCCTGTTCCTTGAAGGACAATAATAGTTAACATATGACTAAACCTAGGTGTGGAGAAGGAAACGGCAACCCACTCCAGTATTCTTGCCTAGAGAATCCTGTGGACAGAGAAGCCTGGTGGGCTGCTGTCCATAGGGTCGTACAGAGTTAAACACGACTGAAGCGACTTAGCATGCATGCATGCATTGGGGAAGGAAATGGCAACCCACTCCAGTGTTCTTGCATGGAGAATCCCAGGGACAGAGGAGCCTGGTGGGCTCCCGTCTGTGGGGTTGCACAGAGTTGGACACGACTGAAGCGACTTAGTAGCAGTAGTAAACCTAGGTGAGTTTATATGATTGTGGTGAATTGAAGAGACATCTGCTTGGGAGCATGAGTGGAGTCTGCCTGTCCATGCAAACAGACCAAAAAAAAAAGTGTGTTTCTTCACCCCAAACCACTCTGCAAAAGAAATAATCAGAAGATAAAGAAACTAGACATTTCATGAAAGAACAATACAGTGATGTGTGTTCATTTGGGGGCAAATCAATGACATCATAAAGATATTCATGCACGAGACCAAGGATCATGAATATTTAAGGACCAGGGCAAGTTATCTCCTCTAAATAAAGCTTCTGGAGATTCTGCTAGGGAGGTCACAGAAGCCTCTTCTGTGAAAGGCATGGAGGCTTTCCCTTTTTCCAAGCCCCGTGAGATGTTTCATATGAACAAAATGGTAGTGGCTCAGAAAAATCCATACTGCTGTGTCCAGCCCCCAAGCTCCTTGGTAATTTGGGATGATCTGCTGCAGGAAGATCTGACATCCACATGAGGGGATTCAGTTGTTGTTCAGTCGCTCAGTCATGTTCAACTCTTTGTGACCCAATGGACTGCAACACACCAGGCTTTCCTGTCCTTCACCATCTCCTGGAGATTGCTCAAATTCATGTCCATTGAGTAGGTGATGCTATCAGAGGGCATTCAGAGGGTGGTCTTTTCCCCACCACCAAATAGACACTAGTGTTAAAGCATCTCAATGAAACCTGGGCTTAGTTTGTAGCACTTCTTTGCCCCTCCCAGATCCTTCTGCCCTATTCTCCTGGGGTGAAAGTTCTTTCACTTTCAGTCTAGCAGTTGGCGCTATCTGATCCCTTCATTTCTCCTGACTTGTCACCACAGTAAAATGGTCCCTTCTGTCCTCTGCCCCTCCTATGAGAGAGAATTCTATACATTTACTACAACATGGGGCACAGGGGTTACCCTGTAGAGTCAAGTAATTCAGCCCTGGAAATAAAGCAATATTCCAAAACAAAAGCCTACATGGCCACACCCCTAAAGAGGGCCAGGTTGTCTTCTGGAGGGTGGGACCAAGTGTGAATCTTTGATAGGAAAGTGGAAAAGTTACTGAGCATCTCATCCTTTTGGCCCTATCACCTCCCTGGTGTCTGTTTCATGCCAGTTCCCAAATGCCTCAAGACACCAGCCTCTGGATTCCAGGTTTGCTCGTCCTCCAGCAGCTCTGAGCAATGCTTCTGGGCAAGATGCCACACGGTTCCATTGTCTGCGCAGAAGGGTAAGCTTAGGGTGAGTGGGGCCATGGAGGACAGACGCACTTAGGGCTTCTTCCTGACAGGTTTGGACTAGCTGAGTATAGAGCCATTGTCATCAGAAACCACCAAATTAGATGCTTCAGTGACAAGACTGCATCTCACTGGACCAAATGTGTTTTTCGTTTGTGAAAACACTTCACAGCAGAAAGCCAGTTCAGAAGGAGGCAGCCTGGCAAAAGCTATACTTCCAGCCAGAATACTTGAGATAAAGAAAGGCCCACTGGGCCAAAATCTGAGAGGTGGAAGTCCCTTTAATTTTTAAGTTCACATCTCAGGAATTTTGTTTGAGAAACAAATGATAGAGCTCTAAAAGGATTCATTTCTGATGCAAACCCTACAGTGTTTGTCCATGTCATAACTTAAGGTTGCTTTCTAGCAAGATCATAGGTAAGTTGGTGGATTTCTGTAACATTAGAGTTGGGTAAAATATAGTAAGAATCTATTGTATAGCACAGAGAACTCTAACCAATACTCTGTAATAGCTTATATGGGAAAAGAATCTAAAAAGAGTGGATATAGGTATATGTATAACTGATTCACTTTGCTGCACACGTGAAACTAACACAACATTTAAATCAACTATGCTAAGTGCTAAGTCACTTCAGTTGTGTTTGACTCTTTGCAACCCCATGGACTGTAGCCCACCAGGCTCCTCTGTCCATGGGATTCTCCTGGCAAGAATATTGGAGTGGGTCGCAATTTCCTCCTCCAGGGGATCTTCCTGACCCAGAGATCAAAGCTATATCTCCTGCAGTGGCAGGCGGATTCTTTACCACTGAACCACCACAGAAGCCTCCAATAATTTTTTTTTTTTAAAGAGCTGGGTAAATAACCTCCAAGGGTTTCCCATGTGGTGCTAGTGGTAAAGAATCTTCCTGCCAATGCAGGAAACAAGAGACACGGGTTCGACCCCTAGGTTGGGAAGATCCCCTGGAGGAAGGCATGGCAATCCATTCCAGTATTCTCGCCTAGAGAAACCCATGGACAGAGGAGCCTGGTGGGCTACAGTCCATAGGGTTGCAAAGAATCAGACATGACTGAAGCACCTTAGCACAGCACAAAATAGCCTCCAAAGATGGTGACTGTGGCATGGCCATTGTGAAGTGGACACCATGAGTACTCTCCTTGATTCTAGGGGCCTTGTAACCGCTTCAATGGTGGAAGCGATGCTGTATTCATTTTAGGCTAGGTTAGAAAAGGCCATGCAGAGAAGGCAATGGCACCCCAGTACTCTTGCCTGGAAAATCCCATGGATGGAGGAGCCTGGTAGGCTGCAGTCCATGGGGTCACTAAGAGTTGGACATGACTGAGCGACTTCACTTTCACTTCTCACTTTCATGCATTGGAGAAGGAAATGGCAACCCACTCCAGTGTTCTTGCCTGGAGAATCCCAGGGACGGGGGAACCTTGTGGGCTACCGTCTATGGGGTTGCACAGAGTCGGACACGACTGAAGCAACTTAGCAGCAGCAGCAGCAGCAGCAGCAGAAAAGGCCATGCAGCTCCTGCCTGGCCCTCTTAGGACATTTGCTCTCAGAAAAGCCAACCACCCAGCATGATGTCAGCTTACCCTCAGACTACCACAGGGGAGAGGTGACATCTAGGCTTTTCAGCTTACAGTGCTACCTGAGCTCCCAGATGACAACTAGTGCTGGCTGCCCATCGAGCAACGAGCCATCTTGGATGTCCAGCCCAGTCAAACCACCAAATTACTGCAGGTCCTGGTGACCTCTGATGACAACCTTGTGAAAGACCCCTAAGGGCTGAACTATTCAATGGCACCCTTCTCAGACTCTTGACCCATAATTTTATGAGCAAAATTAAATGGATTTTTTAGCTGCTACATTTGAGGGTACTAAGCTGTGCAGAAATAGTAACTGAAATATTAGCGACAAACAGTTTCTCCTAATCCTATACATATATACTATGCCACCGTCTAGAGATAATGTCTTGTTAAATCCAGGCTGGACCTGTGACTTGTTTTTACCAACAGAATGTGGCCAAAGTGATGCCGTGTCAGTTCCTGGCCAAACTTTAGGAGACTTGATAGCTCTACTTTCTTTCTGGGGGAAGCCAACCACCACATAAGAAGGCAGATGCTTTGACACCCACATGGCGAGGAAGCCCAAACAGGCTATGCAAAGAGACCCCGTGAAGAAGAACTGAGGAATCCAGCTGATGGCGGGCACGGGGCTCCAGACACATGACCCCAGTCAAGCCATCCAGCCAGCGCTCAGCCATTCAGCTGCAAGGCTCCAGAATTCATGCAGCAGAAAAGAGCTATCTTTGCAGCGCCTGGTCCAAATTTCTGACCTACAGAACTGTGAGTAGAATTGAAAGTAGGGAAAGGTTACAAGACAGAGAGATGTCAATGATTTATCCAAAAACAGTTTAACACTAAGACCTTTCCAATCTATACCGAGTATGCACGATCTTCTGTCTCCCTTGAACTTGAACATTTAGAACATTGTACTGCAATGTTCGGAGAAGGCAACAGCAACCCACTCCAGTACTCTTGCCTGGAAAATCCCATGGATGGAGGAGCCTGGTAGGCTGCAGTCCATGGGGTCTCTAAGAGTCAGACATGACTGAGTGACTTCACTTTCACTTTTCACTTTCATGCATTGGAGAAAGAAATGGCAACCCACTCCAGTGTTCTTGCCTGGAGAATCCCAGGGACAGGGGAGCCTGATGGGCTGCCGTCTATGGGGTCGCACAGAGTTGGACACGACTGAAGTGACTTAGCAGCAGCAGCAGCAACTGCAATGTTGGGATGCCTGTCAGGAATGAACATCTTAAAATGTTCTGTCACTTTCTTCTCCAGTGAAGGAGGAAACAATGAGGGAGAACTTGTTCAAGGATTTCACTCTTGCTCTCATACGAGGAACATCACTGGGCAGCATCGGGTCCCCAGCCGGAATCCCTATCAGTCCACAGCCTTCAGAATCTCCCAAGTCAAGAGGAATGGGTCATCAAAGGTGGCCTTTTCCCCACAGCATGCTCCTGGCATTTTCTCCATCCGAATCAGAAGACCTAGCCATCATCTCTCTCGGTAAATAACATACAAGAGACTTTGACCAAGGTCAGCTTCCAGAAGATTGTCAAATCTTGTTCTTGCCTCCATTCTACTGGTTACATGGCAATACTAACAGAAAACATGTCAGGCAGAAAAAAGATATTTCTTACAAAATTCTTGGATATGGTAGTAAGTTGTTAGCACAATACTACTACTTACTCCCATTTGCCCATATCTTGAATCTTCAAGGAAACTGTAAACTCCTAGATGACAAGGACTGGGTTAAACTCTCCTAACTGCCCCCATGCCCATTCCATGGTTTACATAGTACCTGGCACATCCAAGGCACAGGAAATAACTTCATCATTGTATCACCAGTGATTTAACTGACTGGGTTTCCAGCTCTATACTAAATATTTATCCAAATTTTATACTTACAGCAACCCTCTGAATTAGTGACTATGATTATCTCCATTTTTGAGAGAAAACAAGCTTGGAGAGGTGAAACAACTGACCCAAGATTGAAGTAAAAAGGTACACCCAGAATTGAGACTCAAGTAGGACCTTCTGTCTCCAAAGGCCCAACTCTTTCTACTCTGTGACACTCCATATTTTATAAATGTTACAACATCATTGGTGGCTCTAAAATGTCTCTTTATTCAAAAATAAAGCCAAGGGACTTCCCTGGTGGTCCATTGGAACTTCTCATTCCTAATTCAGATGGTCTGGGTTCAGTCCCCGCTCAGGCAACTAGACCCCATGTCCCCAGCTAAGAGTTCACATGCCACATCTAAAGATCTTTTGTGCTGCAGCTAAGACCTAGCACAGCCAAATACATAAATAAATAAAAATAATTTACAAATGTTACAAATTTTAAAATAATTTTAAAACGTTACAATTTTTAAATAAATACAAGTATTAGAATGAGAATAGAGATCTCAGGGCAGATTGGGCTTTCATGCATTTCCTGTCAATACCTGACTGCCATGTGGTTGACAGGGAAGTGTGTCCACGGGAGGGATTCCCTTTCCCGGAAGGGCTTCCTAGCCAGCTGTGAGGGGGTGAGTCAGGGGGCAGCCTCAGAGGTCACTTCCTTCAGGGTCTGCCTCTGCTGCACAGCCCTGACCCTCACTGGAAATCCTGTCCTTCCGGGGATGGCCCACATCTGAATGGCAAGGCCTGGCCATCTGGGCTCAATGTAGGTTCTCTGGCAGATGGCCTCTCATGCCACAGCTCCCCACCTGGTGGCTGAGGCTTTGAGGCACTTGCATCAAGATCAACTTCTCCCTCTGCCTGATCCCACCTCCTCCCTCTTCCTTTAAAACTTGTTGAACCCGAGTGAGCATTTTCTGGCACAAACCCTATCTGCCTTCAGAGATCACAGCCTGTGACTCCTCTTTCCTTTTCTCTCCAACGCTGTCTGACTGCCCAGGCTTTTGTTAAAGAGAGATCCTGAGAATCTTTCTCTTCTTCTGGTGGTTTAAGTGACCATCACTGTGTGGCTAGTGCTGTTTGCCTCCAACTTCCATTTTCCTGGAAAGTTGCTTAGAACCCTCTTTGGAGCACCGGAGTTTGGGCTTGGATTTATACCTGCCCACAGAGTTCTGATACACTGCTGGTACAGTCTAGAACAGTTACATTTTAGGGATAGAGGGATAACTTGCAGATGGTTCAGAAATACCAAGCTGAGTTTCTAATGATGAGACAGTTGTACCTGCACTCTCCTTCCGTGAAACTGTACCCAGTTGGTGTGATTTTTACCTGCCACAGGATGGACTTGCACCTAGCACATAGCTGGG
This sequence comes from Bos javanicus, assembly GCF_032452875.1. Classification (NCBI taxonomy): domain Eukaryota; kingdom Metazoa; phylum Chordata; class Mammalia; order Artiodactyla; family Bovidae; genus Bos; species Bos javanicus. The sequence goes on from NC_083897.1 coordinate 22,752,732, forward strand.
GTGTGCTGGTACCCATCACCCTGTGGGTATAACTACCTGCCAGTCTGTGGCTATGTTCTCTAAGGGATGCACTGGACTCAGTTTCCCAGTCCTGCAATTCTTTTTTTTTAATGAATGTGTACATTCAGTGTCTTTGGGCTTCCCAGGTGGCACTAGTGGTAAAGAGCCCACCAAGGCAGGAGACTTAGAAGATGCGGGTTCTATCCCTGGGTCAGGAAGATCCTTTGGAGGAGGGCATGGCAACCCACTCCAGTAGTCTTGCCTGGAGAATCTCAGGGACAGAAGAGCCTGGCAGGCTATGGTCCATAGAGTCGCAAAGAGTCAGACACGACTGAAACGACTTAGCATACACGCATGTACATATCTTTATATGTAGGGGATTTTATTTGTTTTTTATTACTTATTTATCATTGGCCACACCACGTGGCATGTGGGATCTTAGCTCCCCGACCAGACCAAGGATCAATCCCACATTCCCTGCATTGGAAACTTGCTGTCTTAACCATTGGACCACCAGGGAAGTCCTACCCCTGAAATACTTTATTCTACTGCATTCTACTTCTGCCAATGCAGCCTCCAGTGCTATTTTCCTTTCCATGTTCTCACCCTCCTCTCCTACTCCCAGGGTCTAGCCTGACTGCTCCCTATTACTTTCTTCTCCGTATTCATTCCACTCTATTACATAAAGCCTACCTTCTGTGTACCTTACCCAGACTAAAATGTCAAGATTTACTGTGTCTTCTTCTCGAGAGAGCCTCTCAGATCAACGAAAGGAGATCTGCCTCCCTGCCACTCAGCCAGCAAAAGAGGAGCCCCTTTGTGGTCCCCACTTACTACAGAAGGAAAGAAGTAACAGCATCATTTTTCTTCTCTGTAGGCAAGCACTAGAAGCATTGTCAAGGCAGTGACCAAATGAGGAGCGGTAATTAATAGATGGTGCTTTACATAAGTTGTCATTTCATACTTGTAACTGTCTTAAAAGTTAGAGATTGTTACCCTTCATTTAGAGATAATGAAAAGGGCTGAGAAAGAGTAATTTACCTGCCCAGGTAGTAGATAGCAGTAGAGGGATTTGAACACAGGTCTTTCTGTTGCAAAAGCCTGGGCACTTTGCACTGACAGATGCTGATATAGTTGAAAGGCTCACATACCAGCCTTGCCCCGGTTAGCATGGGCCACAGGATTCTGGAAGAATTCACGACCAGTAAGTGTGTGATGCTGTGGCTTTGGTGTTAATAGAGAGGACGTCTCTGAGAGACAGATCAAAGCATGCAGTCAAGAGGGCTACGGCACTGGGGCCAAAGGCAAGGAGTCTGCAGAGGCCACTTCTCTACAGCCACAGTCCTACCCTGCTCCTCTTTGCTCTTCCTGCTGGAATACTGAGCTCAACTGTCTGTTGTCAGCTCAGCGACCACTGTCACTCCTGACCAAGGCCAGTAACTAGGTTACCCAGAAGCCCCTTCACTGTGTGGTTCCAGGGTAGAGTTTGCCACTGAGAGAAACAGACTTAGAAGGTGGGAATGAAGCAAAGTCACCATTCTCGGGACGCTGTGACATTCAGTGTGACTTCACACATCTTTCTCTCTGAGCTTCCACTTCCAGGTCACCTTTTGCATTGAGACCTGGTAACTTCTCAGAATTCCAGTGAGTTCTGGCTTCCTCACCCCCTCCAATACTTTGTGAAAGTGAAAGTCGCTTAGTCGTGTCTGACTCTTTGCAACTCCATGGATCCAGGCCAGAATACTGGAGTGGGTAGCCTTTCCCTTCTCCAGGGGATCTTTCCAACCCGGGGATCGAACTCAGGTCTCCCGCATTGAGGGCAGATTCTTTACCAGCTGAGCCACCACAGAAGCCCAAGAAAACTGGAGTGGGTAGCCTATCCCTTCTCCAGCGGATCTTCCCAACCCAGGAATCCAACCAGGGTCTCCTGTATTGCAGGCAAGCTGCAGTTACTAGAGACATTTGATCCTCTGGCATGAACCTTCTGGACCTTCACTCTCCTAGCTACTCCCACTTTTTATAAATATGTATACATAAATAGATAGATAGATCCCTTCTTACTGTGACATTTCAGTTCTATTTTCACGATTGCCCCCAAACTGATATAGGTTCCACTCCGAGCCTCATTGTCAGCCCTGTGTTATTAAAGAGCAACTCTCTGGGACTCAGTGTAACTAAGGTCCAATCATATAAAAGGCTTTCTTCTTTTTCTTTAGAAACCACAGAAGATCCTGAGAAGATAGCGACCTAAGCATGAGTTGTTTCCATCCTTAACTCCAGGCTGCCTGGCTCTCCTTAACCAAAAAGCTACCAAATATGAGCAAAGCCCTAGGCATTGTGGGAGTCTCAGCAAAATCCTTTGATTGCTAAGCAAAGCTGGATGCAGCCCCAGGAAAGCCTGGTGCAAGGAGATCAGGAAACAGTATCAGACCTATATTCCTGGTCTCCTAGGCCTCCTAGGGCTTCCCTAGTAGCTCAGCTGGTAAAGAATCCTACTGTAATGCAGGAGACCCTGGTTTGATTCCTGGGTTGGGAAGATCTAATGGAGAAGGGATAGGTTACCCACTTCAGTATTCTTGGGCTTCCCTGGTGGCTCAGATGGTAAAGAATCCGCCTGCAATGCGGGAGACCTGGGTTCGATCCCTCGGTTGGGAAGATCCCCTGGAAAAGGGAAAGGCTACCCACTCCAGTATTCTGGCCTGGAGAATTCCATGGACTGTATAGTCCATGAGGTTGCAAAGAGTCAGACAGGACTGAGCGACTTTCACTTTCACACCTAGGCCTCCTAGAGACCAAAAAGGAATGAAGGAGCAGAGGGGGACTCTGCAAGGAGACCTGGGAAGAGGGCAGCTTTCTTCAGGTACTTAGTTTCTCACCACTTAAGGACCTCCTAGCCTCTGTGGGACTCTCAGAGACCCCCTTCCACCATGAGCTGACTGCTATGAGTGAACAAATAAATCCTTTATACCCAACCTGCACCCAGTGGCAGGTTGATGAAGCAATGCATGTCTAAAGAAATTAACCGATTGGGAGATAGACAGATGCCAACTTGAACAACCACAACAGCTATAACAACAAAAGAAGAACTCATACAGAGATTCAAGTGTAACTAAAAAGAGACTTTCTGGAACTACAAAATGCAATTCCCCAACTACAGTTCAGGGATGAATTGAAGGAGAGGATGATCACTGCTGAGACCCAATAGTCACCTGTAAGAGAAAGTGAAAGAAGAATCACAGAGCACGAAGTCAAAAATACCAAGACATGGAATCATGAAGGAAAATATGAGAGTTGTAGATCTTGATGAATAGTCTTCTAGAAGAAGAGGGAAGACACAGAGGAAAGGCAGTAATATTTTTAAAATACAATAGATTTTTCTGAGCATAACAGCTATAAAATTTACATAATGTAAAAGATGCAAAGAATAACTGTTTGGGAAATTAAGAAATACACTCCTAGAACACCACTGGATAAAAAGTGAAATTACAAACTATCTAGAAAGCAATTTAAAAGAACACTTTATTCTAAAATCTACTTGGCACAGTAAATACCTTATTCAGAAAAATAATTATCTTCTTCAATCTCAGTATTAACAAACAAAGATGCAAACATAAAGGAACTTAGTATTCATCTCAAGATATGTGGGAAAGAACCAGAAATTAAACAAATATGCAAAAACTAGGAAAAGTCTTTTTAGCAGCAAAAAAAAAAAAAAAGTGGAATTAATGAGATAACCAAAACTTGTTCTTTGAAAAGACATGCAAAACAGGTAACCTTCTTGTAAGCCTCATTAAGGAAAAAGGGAGAATAAATATTGACAACATTGGAATTGGAAAAGTATACATAAAAGATTTAAATAATTATAAATGACACTACATTAAACTCTATAGCAGCAAATTTGAAAATTTAGGAAAAAAGCATGATTCTTCAGGAGCCAAAATTAACTGAACAAGAAGTGTTGAATAAGTTAATTATCAAAAAGGAGATGGAAAAAGTGAACAAATATCTACCACTGAAAAATTCATCATAAAAGAGTGGTTCATTTGTTTCAATTCAACTTTTTTTTTTTTTTAAGCAAGTAATGTTAATATGATTGGAATTATTCCAGGCCATAAAATAGAAGGAAAGCTCTTCAATTCTTTTTCCCTCAGGTTTATTGAGATATAATTGACAAATAACATTGTGTAAGTTCTCTGTGTGTGCATATGTGTGTGTGAGAGAGTGAGAGATCACATAGTGTTTGTCTTTCTCTATTGTTGTTTGTTGTTGTACAGTTGCTAAGTTGTGTCTTACTCTTTGCAACCCCATGGACTGCAGCACACCAGACTTCCCTGTCCTACACTATCTCCTGGAGTTTGCTCAAACTCATGTCCATTGAATCAGTGATGCCATCCAACCATCTCATGCTCGGTTTCCCCCTTCTCTTGCCCTCAATCTTTCCCAGCATCAGAGTCTCTTCCAATTTTGGCCACCTGATGGGAAGAGCTAACTCTCTTCCAATGAGTTAGCTCTTCCCATCAGGTGGCCAAAATATTGGAGCTTCAGCTTCCTCATCAGTCCTTCCAATGAATATTCAGGGTTGATTTCTTTTAGTATTGACTTGTTTGATCTCTTTGCTCAAGGGACTCTCAAGAATCTTCCAAGCACCACAATTCAAAAGTATCAGTTCTTCAGTGCTCAGCCTTCTTTAAGGTCCAACTCTCATATCTGTACATGACTACTGGAAAAACCAGAGCTTTAACTATACAGACTTTTGTCGGTGAAATGATGTCTCTGCTTTTTAATACTCTAAGTTTGTCATAGCTTTTCTTCCAAAGAGCAATTGTTCTTTTTTTTTAATTTAATTTAATTTTATTTTTTAACTTTACAATATTGTATTGGTTTTGCCATATATCAAAATGAATCCGCCACAGGTATACATGTGTTCCCCATCCTGAACCCTCCTCCCTCCCCATACCATCCCTCTGGGTCATCCCAGTGCACCAGCCCCAAGCATCCAGTATTGTGCATCGAACCTGGACTGGTGACTCGTTTCATATATGATATTATACATGTTTCAATGTAATTCTCCCAAATCATCCCACCCTCTCCCTCTCCCACAGAGTCCACAAGGCTGGAGCAATTGTTTTTTAATTTCCTGGCCACAGTCACCATCCACAGTGATTTTGGAGCCCAAGAAAATAAATTCTGCCACCGTTTCCACTTTATCCCCATATATTTGCCATGAAGTAATGGGACCAGATGCCATATCTTTCTCTACCTGACTTATTTCACTTAGCATAATGCCATCAAGGTTCTTCCATCTTGTCACAAATGGCAGGGTTTCCTTCTTTTTATGGCCAAATTATATTCCATTGTGTGTGTGTATATATATATACCACATCTTCTTTATCCATTCATCCATTAGTGAACACGTGAGTTATTTCCATGTCCTTCCTATTGTGAATAATACTGGAATGAACATGGAAATGCAGATATCGCTTCAAGATAGTAATTTCATCTCCTTCAGATATAGACCCAGAAGTCAAATTGCTAGATCATATGGCAGTTTCTTTTTAATTGTTTTGAGGAACTTCCATACTGTTTTCTATAGTGGCTGTACCAATTTATATTCCTATAACAATGCACCAGAGTTCCCTTTTCTCTATATCCTTACCAGCATTAGTTATCTATTGTTTATTTGATGGTAGTCAATCACACAGATGTGAGGTGACATCTCATTTTGGTTTTGATTTGGATTTCCCTGATGTTTAGTGACTTCACGCACCTCCTCCTATACCTGTTGCCCACTTGTATGTCTTCTGTGAAAAAAATGTCCATTCAGGTGTTTTGCTTATTTTTCAATTGGATTGTTTGGGTGTTTTCACTATTGAGTTGTATGAGTTCTTTATAGATTTTGTATATTAATCCTTATCAGATACATGATTTGGAAATACTTCCTCCCATTCCATAGGTTGTCTTTTCATTTTGTTGATTATTTCTTTTGCTATGCAGAAGCTTTTTGGTTTAATATGATTCTACTGGTTAATTTTTGCATGTGTTGCCTATGCTTTTGGTGCCATACCCAGAAAATCATTGCCATAACCAAGGTCTCGGAGAAGGCAATGGCACCCCACTCCAGTACTCTTGCCTGGAAAATCCTATGGATGGAGGAGCCTGGTAGGCTGCAGTCCATGGGGTCGCGAAGAGTCGGACAGGACTGAGCAACTTCACTTTCACTTTTCATTTTCGTGCATTGGAGAAGGAAATGGAAACCCACTCCAGTGTTCTTGCCTGGAGACTCCCAGGGACAGCAGAGCCTGGTGGGCTGCCGTCTACGGGATCACACAGAGTCAGACACGACTGAAGTGACTTAATAGCAGCAGTAGCAGCAACCAAGGTCTAGGAGATTTCTTGAATTTTACAGTTTCAGGTCTTACAATTAAGTTCTTAAACCATTGTGAGTTAACATTTTGTAAGTGGTGTAAGATAGAGGTCCAATTTCATTCTTTTGCATATGGGTATCTAGTTTTCCCAATACTGTTTATTGAAGAGACTATCCATTCTCCACTGAATATTCTAGTTTCCTTAGTGGCCTCTCAAGTCTGTTTCCTTGATCATGCCAATGCCATACTGTTTTGATCATTATAGTTTTGTAATATAGTTTGAAATCAATAAGAGTGAGGACTCCAGCTCTTTTCTAGCTCAAGATTTCTCTGATATTCATGGTCTTTTGTGGTGCCATATGAATTTCAGGATTTTTTTACATTTCTTTTATAAGTGCTATTGGAATTTTGATAGAGGGTGCAATGAATGGCTTTGTGTAATAGGGACATTTTAGTAATATTAACTCCTCTGATTCATGAATGTAGAGTATCATTCTATTTATTTTTATCATTTTGAGTTTCTTTCATCAATGTCTTTTAGCTTTGTAAATAGATTTTTGGTTAAATTTATTACTAAGTATTTTATTATTTTTGATGCACAGCAGTGGAAACCAAATTGGAGGTGTACAGGTGCATAAATGCTGGGCCTAGCTGCAGGTGAGCTTAGTGGTACAGGTTAGTGATAGGAGAAAGGGCCAGATCCAGGCCCACAAGCAGCTGCAGGGGCCTTGGCTATCAGCATACACTTCCATGGCTGTAGGATGTCAACACAGATGCACACATGGCAGTGAAGGCTGGTGATGGGTTTCAGGCCAGCAGTGTGCAAGAGCACAGCTGGAGGGTCTAGCCCTGAGAGCACACACAGTGGCATGGGTCAGCTGTGGGGGGAGGGTGGTCTAGGTTTGTGCCTTGCACTCCTGTAGCCACTGGTTTCTTCAGTGGAGAAAGCTGCTGGGACCATCTACAGGGTAGGTTAATGGGAACCCCCTTAATTCTTTTCTAGGAAGCCAATTTAATTAAATAACCAAATCTACAAAGGAGGCTACCAAGAAGAAATCCATAAACACTTTTAAAATGTAGATGCTGACATTTTGAATACAACACTTGCAAATATAATCCAACAATCTTTCAGTAAAGTTATGGCTAGCGAGGGCCATAATTCTTCGCCCCCTCCTTGTGTCCAAGAATTTTTCATTTGATTTTGGAGTTTCTGCCATCAACATGGTATATATTTCCCTGCACCTTAACTTTGTTGTTGTTCAGTCACTCAGTCATGTTTGACTCTTTGCAACCCCATGGACTGTAGCCCACCAGGCTCCTCTATCCATGGTATTTCCCAGGCAAGAACACTGGAGTGAGTTGCCATTTCCTTCTCCAGGGGATCTTCCCAACCCAGGGATCAATCCTGCCTTTCCTGCATTAGCAGGTGGATTCTTTACCACTGAGCCACCAGGGAAGCCAAATGGTTTTGAGGGAATAAAATGAGGTCCAAGGGTACCAGTCCCCAGCCTACACTTCAAGAGGCCTTATGCACTTCTGTCTCCCTTCTTGTGCATCTGCAGTCACTTTGAAATAGCCTGGGCTGCCTGCTTTCCCCAGGAGGAGGATAAGAGTCACCTGGGGCAAAGCTGCTCCAGCCACCACTCCCTGAAGCAAAGCAGCCCCATTAGACCAACAGACCTGCAAGCGACAAGCAGAGCCACTTGGTTGAGCCCAGACTAGACTAATCAGACCCCAACTAGCCTGAAGAAACCATGAACAGGAAGAAATGATTGTTGTTTTTGAAGCCACTGAGATTTTGGCTGGTTTGTTTCACAGAAATTACTGATATACAGTATTACATTTGGAAATGCAAAGGAGGTTCAGTATCAACAAATCTATCAACACAATTCATTACATTAGTAAATTAAAAAAGAAAACTGGTTTAATAATGGTATCAAGAAAGGCTTCAAAGTCAACTGATAAAACTCAGCTGCACTCTTAATACATTTCTAAGTGAAACAGGATTAGAAGGAAATTTCTTAAAATAATACAGATTGTTTACCAAAAATGGATGCCAAATATTATCTCAAATGGCAAAACACTGACCTCTTCAAATAAAATTCAGAAGTCGACAAGAATGCTTCTTATCCTCATTACTATTCAACATTGCCTTGGGGATTCTAGCTTATAAAAAAGACCAAAAAAAGAGGGAAAGAACTAACAAATATCAGAAAAGACATCTATTTCTTTGTCTGCTAGGGGTATATTTGTACAGCTACCCAAACAGAACACTCTAATAAAATCTGTGAGACTTATTTAGAGAATTTGGTATGGTAAAGAATACAAGGTTACTATACAAAACAGATAGCATTTCTCTATTCAAGTAATCAACACAAAGATATGAAAATGAGAAAAATTATATTTGTAGTAATGAAAAAAACCTATATAACAAGAAAAACATCAGGCCAGTAGGAAGAAAATTACAATAGCTGACTGAAGGACATAAAACAAAATCTTGAAAAAGGGAATGAATTAAAGAATTATAAGATTTTATATCATAAAATGTCAATTTTCACAAAACCAATGTTCATTTTAAAATTCCAGTTTAGATTTCCAACATGATTTTTCAAGTAAAAGAGAGGGAATTTATTTTTGCAGATGGTCCCCCATTTATGATGCTTCGACTTATGAGTTATTGATCATACAATGGTGCAAAAGTAATATATATTCACTGGAAATTGTAATTCAAATTTTGATCTTTTCACGGGCTAGAACTATGTGGTCCCATACTCTCTAGTGATGCTGGGCACCAGCCCCCACTGCAGCTCCCAGTCAGTCAGATGACCACAAGCATGAATAATCCATGTTTACAGCCATTCTGTACTCATACAACCACTCTGTTGTTCACTTTCCCTACAGTATTCAATAAATTACATGAGATATCAAACTTGTGTATGTGCTCAGTCACCCAGTATACTCTTTGCAGCCCCCTGGACTGTAGCCCACCAGGTTCCTCTATTTCCCAAGCAAGGATACTGGAGTGGGTTGCCATTTCCTACTCCAGGGGATCTTCTGGACCCGGGGATCAAATCCCTGTCTCTTGCAGCTCCTGTATTGGCAGGCAGATTATTTACCATTGAGCCACCTGGGAAGCCCTGAGATATTCCACAATTTATTATAAAATAGGTTTTGTGTTAGAGGATTTTGTCCAACTATAAGCTAATGTAAGTATTCTGAACATGTTTAAAGTAGACTGGGTTATGATACTATGAAGGGTTAGGTGTATTAAATGCATTTTTAACAGGATATTTTCAACTTAGAATGGATTTATCAGGATATAACCCCATAATGCAGCTCCTCGCCCATGGACAATCAAGAGAGGAGGGTCGCCTCTCTCTTTTTGTTGAATCAATGTTCCAGGTTCCTTCTTTTTTTTGAAAGTCACTCAGTCGCGTCTGACTCTTTGTGACTCCATGGACTATACAGTCCATGGAATTCTACAGGCCAGAACATTGGAGTGGGTAGCCTTTTCCTTCTCAGGGGATCTTCCCAACCCAGGGATTGAACCCAGGTCTCCTGCATTGCAGGTGGATTCTTTACTAGCTGAGCCACAAGGGAATTTTGCTGACAAAGGTCCATCTAGTCAAAGCTATGGTTTTTCCAGTAGTCATGTACGGGTGTGAGAGTGGGACCGTAAAGAAAGCTGAGCACCGAAGAACTGATGCTTTTGAACTGTGGTTTTAGAGAAGACTGTTGAGAGTCTCTCAGACTGCAAGGAGATCAAACCAGTCCATCCTAAAGGAGATCAGTCCTGAATATTCACTGGAAGGACTGATGCTGAAGCTGAAGCTACAAAACTTTGGCCACCTGATGTGAAGAACTGACTCATTGGAAAAGACCCTGATGCTGGGAAAGATTGAAGGCAGGAAGAGAAGGGGACGACAGAGCATGAGATGGTTGGATGGCATCACTGACTCAACGGACATGAGTTTGAGCAAGTTCCGGGAGTTGGTGATGGACAGAGAAGCCTGGAGTGCTACAGTCCATGGGTTCACAAAGAGTCTGACACGACTGAGCAACTGAATTGAACTGAATCCCATCATAGAGTTTCCCAGGTGGTGCTAGTGGTAAATAACCCAACTGCAAATGCAGGTAGATGTAGAAGACATAAGTTCAATCCTTGGGTCGGGAAGATCCGCTGGTAGGAAATGGCAACCCATTCCAGTACTCTTGCCTGGAGAATCCCATGGACAGAAGAGCCTGGCAGGTTGCAGTCCATAGGCTTGCACAGTCGGGCATGACTGAAGCAACTTAGCAACCCCATCATAAGTTGAGGAAGATGTGTATACATAACCTTAATATTTGTATGGAAAAATATAAACCTTAGAATAGCCATGAAAAATAAGAATAATTAGAGAAAAATATTTTAACCAGATATCAGATATACCTTAATGTCAACATAATGAAGTCAAAACATGGTAGTGGCATGGGAATAATAGGCAATTAGAACAGAGGAATCAAGTAGAGAATAAAGAATTAAGTCCCGTACATAATCATTTAATACATGGCAAAAGTATTTCATTTTAGTGGAAAAAAGATGGATTGTTAGTGAACAATAGAGATGGAACTAGTTATTAATTTGGAAGAATAAACCATTAGACTTCGGGACTTCCCTGGTGGTCCGGTGGCTATGACTCCATGCTCCCAATGCAGGGGACCTGTGTTCGATTCCTGGTTGGGGAACTAGATCTCACATGCCACAATTAAAAAAAAAAAAAAGATTCTGCATGCTGCAACTAAGACCTGGCACAGCCAAATAAATAAAACTAAATATTTGGAAAAAAAACTGGACTTATATTTTATACCAAAAATTAATAGTTTCCAGGTAAGGACATATTTAAATATAAAAACAGTAAAAGTCTTGCAAGAAAATCTAGGAAACTATATGTGCAACCTAGGAGTAGGAAAACTCTCTTAGTTCAGTTCAGTTCAGTCACTCAGTCATGTCCCACTCTTTGCAACACCATGAATCATAGCACGCCAGGCCTCCCTGTCCATCACCAACTCCCGGAGTTCACTCAAACTCATGTCCATCAAGTCGGTGATGCCATCCAGCCATCTCATCCTCTGTCGTCCCCTTCTCCTCCTGCCCCAAATCCCTCCCAGCATCAGGGTCTTTTCCAATGAGTCAACTCTCCGCATGAGGTGGCCAAAGTATTGGAGTTTCAGCTTTAGCATCAGTCCTTCCAAAGAACACCCAGGACTGATCTCCTTTAGGATGGACTGGTTGGATCTCCTTACAGTCCAAGGGACTCTCAAGAGTCTTCTCCAACACCACAGTTCAAAAGCATCAATTCTTCAGCACTCAGCTTTCTTCACAGTCCAACTTTCACATCCACACATGACCACTGGAATAACCATAGCCTTGACTAGACAGACCTTTGTTGGCGAAGTAATATCTCTGCTTTTTAATATGCTATCTAGGTTGGTCATAACTTTCCTTCCAAGGAATAAGTGTCTTTTAATTTCATGGCTGCAATCACCATCTGCAGTGATTTTGGAGCCCCCAAAAATAAAGTCTGACACTGTTTCCACTCTTTCCCCATCAATTTCCCATGAAGTGATGGGACCAGATGCCATGATCTTTGTTTTCTGAATGTTGAGCTTTAAGCCAACTTTTTCACTTTCCTCTTTCACTTTCATCAAGAGGCTCTTGAGTCCTCTTCACTTTCTGCCATAAGGGCGGTGTCATCTGCATATCTGAGGTTATTGATATTTCTCCTGGCAATCTTTTTTTTTTTTTCTCCCGGTAATCTTGATTCCAGCTTGTGCTTCTTCCAGCCCAGCATTTCTCATGATGTACTCTGCATATAAGTTAAATAAGCAGGGTGACCATATACAGCCTTGACATACTCCTTTTCCTATTTGGAACCAGTCTGTTGTTCCATGTCCAGTTCTAACTGTTGCTTCCTGACCTGCATATAGGTTTTTCAAGAGGCAGGTCAGGTGGTCTGGTATTCCCATCTCATTCAGAATTTTCCCAGTTTATTGTGATCCACACAGTCAAAGGCTTTGGCATAGTCAGTAAAGCAGAAATAGATGTTTTTCTGGAACTTTCTTGCTTTTGAGATGATCCAGCGGATGTTGGCAATTTGATCTCTGGTTCTTCTGCCTTTTCTAAAACCAGCTTGAACAACTGGAAGTTCACAGTTCATGTATTGCTGAAGCCTGGCTTGGAGAATTTTAAGCATCACTTTACTAGCATGTGAGATGAGTGCAATTGTGCGGTAGTTTGAGCATTCTTTGGCATTGCCTTTCTTTGGGATTGAAGTGAAAACTGACCTTTTCCCGTCCTGTGGCCACTGCTGAGTTTTCCAAATTTGCTAGGAGTGGGAAAACTCTTTTAACCAATCCTTAAAACTCAGAAGTTATAAAAGAAATTTAACTATATATATATGTATATATTTTCAAAATTTTGGCACAAGGCCCAATAAGTAAAATCAATAAAACAAGAAACTGGACACAAAGCTGCACACAGGTAATAGATGAGGGGCTTATAGCAATAACATAGGAGGAGTTTTTAGAAGCTGACAAGGAGAATCAACCCATTCAAAAAATAAGCAAATGATATGAAGAGCCACTAAGAAGTGAATCCAAATGGCCAACAATTTTTTCAAAAGATACTCAGACTCATGAGTAGCCATAGAAACTCAAGTTAAAATAACAATGAGATGATCTTTTTCATACAACTGTTAAAACTTAAAAACAGCAGAAAGATCAACAATTGATGGGATTGCCTGAAATGGTGTACACCCATACTTTACTGATGTAATTGTGTACTTGTTACATGCTTTTTAGAAAGCAACATGGTGACCTTTAATGAAATTTAAAACAATATACATGCACTTTTTAACCTAGCTATTCCATTCCTGGGAATCTGTCCCAGAGTAAGAAAAAAAAGTGCAGGTTAAGGGTCTGATTTGAGATCAAATCAGTCAATCCTAAATGAAATCAGTGCTAAATGTTCATTGGAAGGACTGATGCTAAAGCTGAAGCTTCAATACTTTGGCCACCTCATGTGAAGAGTCGACTAATTAGAAAAGACCCTGATGCTGGGAAAGATTGAAAGCAGGAGGAGAAGGGGATGACAGAGGATGAGATGTTTGGATGGCATCACTGACTCAATGGACATGAGTTTGAGTAAGCTCTGGGAGATGGTGAAGGACAGGGAAGCCTGGTGTGCTGCAGTCCATGGGATCGCAAAGAGTCAGACACAACTGAGTGACTGAACAACAAAGCAAAAGGTTATATATAGGAAGGTTGCAATGTTGCTTTCTTGTGACCAAAAAAAAAAAAAGGAATCAAAGTGAATGTCCACTAAAAGTCAAATGGATAGAGAAATTGTTCTCCATCACAAAATTCTGTGCAACCATTGAAAAGAATGAAGTCCAGCAACTGCAGATGACTTGTATGTTTTGTTGAATGAGAATAATAGCAATAATGCTAATAATAAGCACTCCTATATAGCTCTATTTTAAGTGCTTTATGTATTTTAACTCCATGAATACTCATAATAACCCTAAGCGGTAAGTACTATTATTATCTTCATTTTACAGATGAGGAAACTGAAGACCAGAGAACCTAAAGTCACACAGCTAGTACATGGCAAGAAGAATAAGATGCAAGAATGTTTAAGTAACATGACATAACTTTTGTAAAATAATCTATAACAAAAATGTATTTATGTGTACATATGCATGTTTTATATAATTATATGAGAATAGAAATATAGAAGGATACCTACAAGGCTAGTAATGTGGGTTATGTATTTTTACATAATTATATATTATTTTTACACAATTACATATTAATATGTGTTTAGGTAAACTCCAAATAATTAAAGAGCCACAGAATTTCAATAATGGATGATTCTAGAGGAGCTGCAGTTGTTACACCAGGTGAAGGACAGAAGGGAAGTGTACCCCCAGTGAAGTCCCTGCAGATCTCCATCACCCACTGTCTCCTGCCCCTCCTCTGCTCGTCCCTCCCTTATGGCAGAACTACTGTATTTAGAAATGCCAGGTGCTTTTCCATGCTACCTAAGCCAAGAGACTTCCTGGAACCCAGTCATCATTTTGCTCTGAGATTTTCCAACCCCAGAAGTCTTCTCAGATCCCCTTCTGGTGCATACATCTCAGATTTTGGGCATAGAGACAGAAAGGGTCTGCCTTACACTCACATTTCTGAGGGAAAATAAAGGTTTATCCTTGGGATGGTTTCTTGCCTTGCTTCATCTACTGCAGAGTGATTTAAACTTAATGATGTCCACTGACTCTGCACACTCAGGCTCAAGGTGTTCACATGGACAAACGGACACAGATCCTTTCTCCCAAGGAGCGTGGGTTCTCGAGGAAAGATATACCTTTTTTTTTTTTTTTTAAGATATACCTTTATATTAGGCACTCAGTGAATGTCTGTTGAGTGAGAGAAATTATGATGTACAGGAATGATTCAAATAAAAGGTAAAGAGTGAAGTATTAAATTATGATCTATAAACAAAATGCTTTAGGATTTGGAGTGGAGAAGCATGAAAGCTTTGAGCAATGGTTTTATAAAGAGATGACATTTGAGCTAGATGTAATGTCTCTGAAAGCGTGCCAGCATCAGACCCTCTGAGGCTCCTGAGCACTCCAGGCCTGCTGAATCAGAATCTCCAGAAGTGAGATTTAGGACTTGGTATTTTAAAGATGCCCTCGGAGTCCTTCTTACATACAGTGAAGCCTAGACCATGAGAAATAGGGCAGATTTGGGTGTGCAGAGATGTAAGGAAGGATGCAGCAGTCAAAGGCATTAGTTAAGTGCCCAGGCATGGAAGTAAAATGAAGAGTGGCCAATTCAATTTGACTGGGAGTGGATGTGAAGAGGAAAAACAAGGAATCAGATTGGAAAGGTGGGTTAGGGCTAGAACATGGAGGGCCTGGGGAATGCCAAATGAAGTATGAACTTTTTCCTGAAGGCAACAGAAAACCATTAAGAGATGTGGGACAAAGAAACAAAAGCAGGGCAACCTTGACTTTCACAGAGCCTCCAAAATCTGGCCATGTATCAGAATGATCAGGATGGCTTGCTAAAAAGTCCAGGTTCTGGGACTCTACTCCCAGACCTTTTGAATCTGAATTTCCAAGGATGCAGCCCAGAAACCATATTTTTAAACAATCTTTCCAGGTGATTCCTGGGCAGCCAACCTGGCATTGGTTCATAAAGTAGAATATGAGAAGCATCGCTTTACTGACAAATGCATTCCTGAAAAGTTGTTTGTTCATGGCGATTTTCTTAGAGGAGTCATTTGTTCAAAGTACTAGACAAGTGCGCTATTTAGAGGCAACATCCAGCAAATCACCTTCTCTAGAGTGTTTCAATAAAATGAATACCCAATTTGAATGCAAAACCCCTGACGACTTTCGATGAAATGTGACAACACATTTGGGTGGTAAGACCAGCATCTGGCATTAATGATGCCATATGGTTACACAAATTCAACATGGGGAAAATACTTCAAAACATTCTAGTTTCATCTGGCTTTGAAGCAACATGAATAAACCTTAAAGTATTATTGGAAAGGAGAAAGTACTAGTAAGATGTGATGTCAATAGAACCGTGGCTTCAAAATGGAAATATCCACCATGTATCCATGTGGAGGTCACAGGGAAAGCTGAGGCAACAATCTAGGTACAGACTAGGTGGTCACTCAACCTAATTCATGCCCCTCTAAGGATCAGACAAGATGACTTCCAAGATGTTTCCTCTAGGTTTAAGGGGGTTTTTTTTGGCCGTGCCATGTGACTTGTGGGATCCTAGTTCCCTGACCAAGGATTGAACCTAGGCCCTTGGCAGTAAGAGCACAGAGTCCTAACCACTGGACTGCTAGGGCATTCCCTAGGTTTAAGATTTCAAGTTTATGATATTTAGACACTCATCTACCCCAAAGATGGGTAAAAGGAAAAAAAAGGTAGGGATATAATGTTCAAGTGTCCGTCCGTAATCCATTCTTCTACAAAATGTACACAAATGATGATTCTGAGTCAAAAGATTCGTCTCCGCCAGCCATGTAATATTTTAAGATTGTAGTTTTCATTTAAAGTAAGCATATCTGTTACTAAAGTGTCTCTTCGTTTTCATAAAAACACCTTGGTTTGGCAAGCTGGAATGTTGGCATAGTACTTTGCATAGCAAATGCTCAAAAGTTAACCTTAAGCAAGAAATTGTTAGTGCTTAACCTTCCAACCGCCAAGGCAACTTCTTTTTCTCTCAGAGGTCTCCTAACCTCACCCTCAGAATTTTCCAGCTCCCCTCAATTCCAACTCCTTCCCCAAGGCCTGTAGCTATAAACAAGCTGGAAATCAGAGATGTGTCCTGACCGGGGTTTTGCAGGGAGGAAAGGGAATCCAAGCAAGTCTTTTGTGCACCTGGGGTGGATTCCCTCTGTCACAGGGCCTGCCTGAGCCACAGGAATCCCTGCTGTAGGCAGCTCTGTGTCACTCTCTGTCACTGTACCAGCAGAAAAGACAAACAGAGATAACCAGTGCCCTGGGCCAAGTTCAAATTCTCAGTGTTAGTAACAGGGCAGAAAGCACAAGGCAACTTTAAAAAAAGGCAACTCTAAGTTGAGAAGTCAAGAAAGGGTTAAATCTAACATTTGAGCTGCTTTCCTGCTGGCTAATATCTTGGCTTTGGGGCAGGAGGGGACAAAGAAAGGAAAGAATTGCCAAACAGTACCATGATTGGGAGCATGGACTCAGACTTTTTTTCCTAAGGTACGTCCTGCCCTGACATTTGCTTCCCTGGCCCAGGCGGAGGAAAACTGGGTCGAGGTTACCCAAGAGTATCACAATTCCAGTGGCTTTTCCCCCAAAGACTTTGGTTTCACTTACCTTAGAAGTGGAGATGCAATGGGCCCAGTGGTGAGGAAGAAGCTGGATCCCACCATGGACCAAACTCTTAAAGGGACCTGTTGTTATGAGTGCCAACGGTCACGCGCTCCCATGGGGGAGGAAGCTTCTTGATCGTATCATCACCATGCAGGTCTGAGATTTCCAAGAGTCTGCATCTGAGCCAAAGCACTCCCAGCTCCCTAAGCCCCTCGTGGGTTCAAGGGCTCCGGGCAGAACAGGCAAATCATCCAAAGTGATGGCAGGGGTTAGAGGACCCCATGCGGTGCATAGCAGACTGTTGTGAGGAGTGGTAAGTCACAGGGTCTATACAGCAGCTATTTTTAGTGAAACCAAATTCCTTCCCCAAGTTCTCTTGCTTCCAACTTGTTCTAAGTGTAGGAGACCAGCTGTGGTCAGATCATCTTACTGGACCAAGGCTCTGTCAAGGCGAAGGAAACAAACCTGGGAGGTGGAGCCAAGAGCTGGCGACTGTGGGCGCTGTGGCTCCTTCTCGCCGTCTCAGGCATCTCCGGAGGGAGTGGGCATTCCCCTCCAACCTGGCAGAAACCTGAGAGGTAGATGACATCAGCAGGAAAAATTGAGAAGTTGGCAGTCCTTCCTCTCTTCCCCGATTCCTACAAACACTCTCTCTCACATACACACACATAAACATGCACATACACACACACTCGCATTCTCAAATGCATGGCAGGTCCTGCAGGCCAAACCCGATCTTGGTCCGGACTTGTTGTTAGAAGGGTCTAGAAAACAATGCCATGATCCAGGAGTCAGGCCAGAGGTGAAAGTATGAGGGCTGGTGTCTAGTCACTTTCAGCTGTCATTGTTCTCAGAGGGAGTTCTAATGGGGAAGATTTATTTTGGATCCAAACCTTGGCCGAGGTGTTAATTCAGAAGAAGACAGATCCTGAGTGTGCTAACTGCATTTCCCAGATCCATCTAGGTGAGCGTTTTACAAACTGTGGGCCATGACCCATTATACAGTAGTAAAAGCTATTTACCAGGCTGTAATCAGTATTTAAGAATGAAAAGAAATAAAACAAACAGAGTAGAATAGGTATTTAGACTAGAATATCATAGAACACATTCCACGTAGTAAAGGGGAATATTGTTCTGTGAAACTTGCTTCTTCTATGGATATGTGTATCAATCACTCCATAAAATGTATTTCTTACTGCTGGTCATCATAAAATTTGTTTGAAGAACAGTGAGCTACATGATTTGGTAGAAAAGAGCATGAAGAAAAGCCCTTGGGCAACCCCCAATTTCATAAATATTACTATTAATACTACTATAACCACTGTTTGGGAGGAGTCATTATGTGTCAGGCACCATTCCACTTCATGTTCATCATCTTGTCTACCCTACCACAATCTTCTGAGGTAAATTTATCCGATTCTCCAGAAAGAGCAGTAAAGCTCAGTAGCAAGCTCAAACAGCAAGTAAATGGAAGAGTCAGGGTATAAACCTAGGTCTATCTATCTCCGAAATTTGTGTTTTTAACCACTTTAGACCACTCCCTTCTTTAACTGGTCAATACATGGTTAAATTCATTGTGTGTGTGCTAATTCGCTTCAGTTGTGTCCAACTCTTTGCGACGCTATGGACCATAGCCCGTCAGGCTCTTCTGTCCATGGGATTCTCCAGGCAAGAATACTGGAGTGGGTTGCCATTCCCTTCTCCAGGGGATCATCCCCACCCAGGGATCAAACTCGGGTCTCTTATGTCTCCTGCATTGTCAAGTGGGTTCTTTACCACTAGCAGCACCTGGGCTAAACACATATGAAAAGCTTAAATGTGCTGGTGGCTTAAATAAAATAAGATGAAAATATTTAGAAAAATAATTTCACATTTCCAAAAGCTTCTGGTAAACTCTTATCAGAAAAGAGGGCTTCATTTCAAATTAGAATTCGTTGCCTATTAGACTCAGAACCCCTCACCTCACACAGCTTCCAGACATCTGAAAAATCAGCTGGAACCATATGACTTCCAGGCACTAGATTTTCACGGTCTTACCCCTCTAGTTGCTTCCACTCTATTCCACACAGAAATCTTGTAGCAGGCCGCATTTGGTGTTCATCTTTTTATAGTTTGAGCTAAATCAGTTCAACCACTTCTGAGTTGATGAGGAAAAAAAAAAAAAAACATACTTCTTCCACTTCCAAAATAAGCTCCTCTTTTGGGCACACAGAAAGCTCAGAAAAGGCTGAAACTTAAAACTTCCCACTTCACATATGGGTACTTTTAGGCCCTCATTACTTTTAAATTTACTTTTAAAATTCCTAGTGATTTGCTCATTTTGCAGGCTCCGATGTTCTGTTGTCATTTTTGTAATTCCCACAGCCCACACCGTATGCGCTGAGTCCTCGTGTTGTAGACCAGAGGTATTGGCCTCCACAAGTGCCAGTAAAAGGGGTGGGGCTGAATAGGGGCGGAAGTACCAAATATAGCCTAGTGCAGGTTCAGTGAAAAATGCCCCAAAGGGCAAGCCTTCCTTTTGTTTCCTGGCTGCTTGCATGGGCCCAAACAATACCACCTGGCTGCTGGCTTCAGAAGACAATTCTCTCCCAAGCAGGGGAGCCTAAAACTTGACCTCACTGGCTATTCACTTCTCTGTAGTAGTTTCTGGCCACTCATCAGAGCTTCTCTGATCTTTTTGTTTGAAATGAAAACTAACTGACTAATAAACACGTATACAATTTCCAGGCAAGAAGCTCTCCATTGTCACCAGTGACCTGATCAGACCCTGTGGCCACAGGCACTGGCAGGCGTCCAGCCCAAACCTCAGCTGGGCACCTTGGGGGCCTGGCCCCTTCCTGGTGGGACTTCACTCTCAGGGGCCGACATGTACCCCCACCTGTAGCAACATCCTTCTGACACTCTTCCAAATAGGAACAGTTGTCTCAGTGCTGTCATTCTCCTGGCTATTCTATTTTTGCCAGTATGGAATAGGATATTGCAGGCCTGCCCCAGCCAGAGCAGGGCTGCCTTGTTGTAAGGGAGCCCTGGGGCTCCCCACCCCAGGATGTGCCCCAGCCCTGCCTTCTCTAGTGGCCACACTCACCGAAGCAGGGCAGGAAGGACAAAGTCAAGGGGTTCCACTTCTCAACCTTACCTCTCTGCCTGGAGCTTCTATGAACAAAGGACATTTAATAATAGAATTCCTCGTCTGGTATTTATAGCACCAATTGCTCAAAGCTGTTTTAGGCTTTATTTTTAAAATCCCAGCCTTTGTCACAACCTCCCCAGGAAATGGAGCAGAAGGCAGGTATTAGCAGCTCCACTTCGCAGACCAGGAGATTGAGGGATTGATCAAGAGGATACTATTTTAAGGATGAACAATGAGCAAAGGCAGACAAGAAGTGGAAGCCCACCCAAACCAGGTACCAGGCTGAGGAATTTGGTCCTTCACTCCTTCATCCATTCATTCTTGTGACATCGATTAAGTTTTGATACTTTTCTAGCTACTACACTAGACATCACAGAAACAGAGAAGAACAAGTTTCTGGTCTCTTGTTTCTTCAACAAATAAATTTCTAGGAAACAAGGAAGGAAGGGGGAACTTGTGATGAAAAGAGATTCGAGAGACACATAAACCAAATTCTTGTTTGGATCCCAAATCAAATATACCAACCAGAGGGACACATTTATGAAATGCCAGGGGGACTTTTGATATGGATTCAATGTTGGATAGTTAAGAAATTGTCAATATTTTTAATGAGATAGAATTACGTTAATAAAATTACCTTACCATTTAAAGACACACTTTGAAACATTTACAAGTGGAAAGATATAATATCTGAGATTGGCTTCAAACAATACACGACTGATAGGAAATGAGCAAGAATACAGTTGAAACAAGAGTGCCCTTGAGTTGATGATTGTTGGAGCTGGGTAATGAGTACAAGGTAGTTCGCTGGACTTTTCAGTTTTGTGTATGCTTGAAAATTTCTGTAACAGAGTCAGAATCACCTGGAAACCTCAACTTATAGCCATTTATGATACGCCCAACTCAGATGTTAAAGCATCTGCCTGCAATGCGGGAGACCTGGGTTCGATCCCTGGGTTGGGAAGATCCCCTGGAGAAGGAAATGGCAACCCACTCCAGTATTCTTGCCTGGAGAATCCCGTGGAGAGAGAAGCCTGGTGGGCTACAGTCCACGGGGTCCCAAAGAGTTGGACATGACTGAGTGACTTCACTTTCACTTTCAACCTCTTCTGAGCTACATCAGCTGAGATCAAGAAACACAAGGTCAACCGGATATGAAGTAAGAGAGGAGGAGGGGAAGCAGATTTAGACACAAGGCCTCATGGGCCATGGTAAGGAGTGGGGACTTTTCCCTGAAAGCAGTGGGAAGCCAGTAAAGTGCTCCAAACAAGCAGCTAATATGCTTTTATTTGCATTTTTAAAATATCCTACTGGCAACATGGTGGGAAATGTAATGGTGGAGATAGGAGTAGAAGCAGTGGGCCCACTGGCCGACTATTAGAGAGGACCATGAGAGACAATGGTGGCCTCTTCTGGAATAGGGTTAGGATGGGAGAGAAGTGAACAGATTTTATAAGAATTTAGGCAAAAGGACTTCCCTGGTGGTGCAGTGAGTGGTTAAGAATTCGCCTGCCAATGCAGGAGACACAAGTTCAATCCCTCATCAGGGAAGATACCACATGCCATGAAGCAGCTAAGCCCATGGACCACAACTACTAAGCCTGTGCTCTAAAACCTGGGAACCACAACTACTGAAGCCCGCGCATCCGAGAGCTCATGCTCTGCAACAAGAGAAGCCACCACAATGAGAAGCCCGCACACTGCAACTCAAGAATAGCCTCTTCTCACCACAATTATAGAAAAGCCTGCTCAGCAATGAAGATCCAGAGCAGCCTAAAATAAATAAATTTTAAAAAAGAATTTAGGAAACATGATCAACAGAATGAGGTGCCGATGTGGAAGTGGGGGTGAAGAAGTAGGAAGAGTCAGGGATGACTCCTAAGTTTTTGTCCTGAGCAGCTAGATGCTAGGAGCAGGGATGAGGGTGGGGTGAGCATCCTTAGGAGAAAAGGAAGATCAAGAGACTAGTTTTGGATCTGGTGTCCAATGCTTTCTTGGCAGTTCAACGAGGGTGGAGTGGCTTCACCAGGCAGAGGGCTGAGTTGTGTTAACATCCTCAGTCCATGAGCTAATTGAGCTACCTGGGGTGTCATGGTGCCCCATTCATTACTGCTCCTGGGACCATTTCCAAGATGACCATGCCGGGTCTGTGTTCTCTGTGATCTCTGCTTTCCAGGAGCTTCTTTCCAGGTACCTTGCAGGGATGGGTCCAATGGCTTGATAGGATGGACCAGGCAGAGTAAAAGACAAGGATACTCCAGATCAGCCTGGAAATGCTAAGACAGACCACAGGACCACTGCCATCCCCACCTCCCATGTGGAGAGACTCCTGAAGTACCTGCCCTGCCATAAGCCCATCTGTTCTTCACAACAACACTGTGCCAAAAGCAGGAAATGAAGTCTTTGACAGATGTGGACAATGTGTGTGCTCTGATGACAGGGACCGTGATGTCTTTGTCTACCTCTCCCTCTTTCTCACCCTCGGTACCCCAGCACTGAGCACACAGCTTGCCACAGAGAAGGGACCCAGCAAGCATGTGGTGAAAGATAGAAAATGCTATCATTCATTTTAATTAAACATAGGAAACTGCAGCACCTTCCCCAAGCTGTCCAGATACTATCTAAAGTTCCTATCTAAGGCTGTCTGGACATTCTATCCAGAAACACACAACTTACCCTACAAAACAGGTAATTGTGTGTGTGTGGGGGGGGTGGGTACTGCTTTTATTCATTGTCATTTGTTTTATATATACGTGTGTGCATGTGTGTGCTTAGTTGCTCAGTCGTGTCTGATTCTGAGACCCCAGGCTTCTCAGTCCATGGAATTCTCCAGACAAGAATACCGGATTGGCTAGCCATTTCCATCTCCAGGAGATCTTCCTGACCCAGGGACTGAACCCACATCTCCTGCATCTCCTGTATTGCAGGTGGATTCTTTACCCACTGAGCCGTTGGGGAAGCCTATTTTATATATATATATATATATATATATATATATATATATATGAAATTTCAAAAAGCCAAATGTAGTAAACACTTGGGCCTAGCCTTCCAGAAGCCACATGATCCACAGTTAAAAAGAATTTAATCAAGGAAATTGCTTCAGTAGGCACAGAGATTGTCATCTGGGAAAAATGAGATTTGCAAGGAAAGCAGCAAGCCTTCATCCTGGGAGCCTGGGGTCATAAACAACCTATGAGGATGGAAATAGAACAGTCAGGGATGGAGACAGGGAGGCCAGGTTAGAAGGATATGGTAAAGGAGGAAAACGGGTCCCTGTGCGGGGGTCCAGAGAAGCAGAGACCCAGATCCAAGGAGCAGGCCTATTCTGGAGCTGTTCAGGTCCCTCAGGCTGGAGTCTGCATGAGGACAAGGCAACCTTACCAAGGGGCCAATGGATTTCTGGTTTGAAAGGTAAGGGGGAAAGACAGAGGGGGTTTCCCTGAATGTATTAGAAAAGACTTTACATTGAAAGTAATAGAAACCCAACTTGAACAGGCTTCTCCCATCAGGTGGGTCCCTCTCTGATAACCTCAGAGACACAAGTCTAGAAACAGACCTACCTCTTTTACAATAAAACCAAATTCCAGATTGAGTCTCATTGGACTGGATTAGCATTGTGCCCAAAAGCTTGGAATTCAGCAGTAGGCCAGGCCCAGGTCACATGAGTAGGCATGTGAGGTATAGATAGGGGTCAATCCCACTCAAACCAACTGGACTGAGAATAGAGGCCTAATGTTTCTCAATGAAAAATTAGTGTCATCAGAAGATGGAGAGGGACTTCCATGGTAGTCCAGCGGTTAAGACTCCACACTTCCACTGCAGGGGACTTGGGTTCAATACCTGGTTAGCGAACTAAGACCCCACATGAGGTAAGGCCAAAAGATAAGATAAAAAAAAAAAAGAGTACTGCTCTTTGCTCAGTGCTCTGTGATGACCTAAATGGGAAGTAAATCCAAAAAAAAGAGGGCAGATATGTATACATATAGCTGATTCACTTTGCTGTACGGTAGAAACTAGCACAACATTGAAAAGCAACTATGCTCCAACAAAAATATTTTTTAAAAAATGGGGAAATGAAAGCTGAGGAGGCAAAAACAGCAGAAATTCAGTGCATGGAGGACAAGACTGTAGAAAAATAATCCATTCGAAACCCTTGAGGGGAGAGGGAGGAGACATACGTATACCTATGGCTAATTCATGTTGATATTTGGCAGAAAACAACAAAATTTGGTAAAGCAATTACTTTTCAATTAAAATTTAAAAAATTAAATGACATTCCCCCTTGAGGGGAATGAGCCCAGGCAGGAGATGTTACCAGGAGGTGAGGAAACATCATTGGATGGGGAGGATGAAGGAGACCTGTCAGTGGAGAGACAGAAGTGTGATGGTCTTCAGAGACTTTTGCCCTATGCTTAGGGCAGCAACAGAATTCTTCTTAGGATTGAAGAAAAATGTTCTGCTGGGCTAGTCCTAAAAGGAGGGCCTCAGCCTGGTCACATGTTAGGGAACGGCAAAACACCTATACTTTGGGCCAAGCAAGTGCTGGTTGTTGTTTGTATCCTTAGTTCTCCTGTCCAATCACTCTAGTCCAGCCTCCTTCAAGAATCTCAGCTATTGTAAAGGCTAAAATGATTAGTGCTGTACAATAGAGATCCTGGAGCCATCATACCAGGAAAGGGCTTCTGCACCACCAGCCACAATCTGACTTCTCTGATTCCAAGGTGAGTAAGACAGTAGGAATGAGAAACTGAAAAGCTGTCTATCAGCCTGTTGAAGTCACTCCATCTCTTTGAGCTTTAGTTTTATGATCTGTAAAGTAGAGATAATACTGTAATACTGTATTTGGAAATGCCTAGCATCCTATCTGGCTCACAGTAAATTCTCAAAAATGACCATTTCTTCTCCTGTTCTACCCCGAATCCTCCAAGGTGACATGGAAGCACTTCCTACAAAGTACTTTCAAAGTACTTCCTGAAAGCATCTGTTAACTCATCAGCTGAACCACAGCCTAAAATCCTGAAACCAGAGGTAAACCACCTTATCCCGCTGGCTCTTCTGACCTCTTGGTGTCACTGGAAACTGCCTAAGGCCCATTCCCTCTTATTTTGTAGAACAGTGGAAAGAGTCATACCCTATCCTAGCCAGGAACCTAGGGATGTTACTTGTCTGCTCACTCTGATCATCCTACTATACCAGGACTGACAGATTCACAGTTGTAGAGAAGTGCCAATTAGCCAAGATGGTGATGGTCAGGCTCTCTTGCCCCACGTTCTCTCACTCTCACCCCACATTCTATAAACAATAACTTTGCATGGTTACATAACAGTGGAGATCATTTGTAGCAATGCACATGTACATCATGATATACTCGCTTGGCCACGTGCCACCTTTGTTCTGAATACCTATATAAGCACCACCTGAACAGCCTTTGCGTCTGTGTCAGTCACAAAAGGATAAAGCATGGCTGCCTCAGTGCTGCATCAGCCATTAGCAAATAAAGCATGTCTGTAGTTCCTATGGCTCCTCACATTTTCTTCCAGCTTTCCTGCTTGTGCCTTGTCTACCCTGGATTCAGCGATCAGCAAGACAACAGTATTCCCCAAACTCAAGTGAGCCTGAGAGGTCACCTGGCCTAATTATCTCTCCCATATTACTAAATTGGAGACAGATGCCCAGAGGGGGAAATTAGTTGACTTGAGGTCACACAGCATCTTAGGGACAGAGTCAGGAGTAGACATTAGGGCTGAAAGACCGGTGCTCTTTCTGTTGCTACACAGCTGTTTATAAACCTTTTTTATTTTCACAAAATGTAGTATACTTTACTAGCTAAATTAACTTATTTTCAACATGCATCTACAATAAATGTTTTCAGAGATAAGGCAAAAAGATGAAATGATAACTGTTCCTCAAAGAAAAAAATTATCCTGCTAGTACTTATCCAACCAGGGCTGATTATGTGGAGTAGGGGGCTGTGAGGGAAGGAAGCCACTAGGCCTAAGCCATATATTCACAGAGAGTCTCAGTTCAACTTTTTATATCATCTAACAACAACAACAAACATACTGTATTTGGTATGTATCAGACTCTACTCCAAGATCTTTATTGACAAAAACTCATATAATCCAAAGTTATACTATAATGATATTCTAAGTGCATGCTAAAGTGTTAATATATGAATGATTTTTTAAAAATAACACAAGTGTTGCTACCCTATTTTGGCATTTCTTCTTTTCTTAATATATCACAAGCTTCAAACAGTGAAAGAGGCCTGGATATTGACCTTGGAGAGGTCCTACTACCATCCAGTCATCTATCCATTCATCCATCCATCTATCCATCTACCCATGTACTCATCCATCCATCCACCCACCCACCCATTCACTCATCAATTCAACCATCCATCTACCCACCC
Source organism: Bos javanicus (assembly GCF_032452875.1). NCBI lineage: Eukaryota > Metazoa > Chordata > Mammalia > Artiodactyla > Bovidae > Bos > Bos javanicus. The sequence goes on from NC_083897.1 coordinate 22,779,552, forward strand.
ATCCATCTGTCCATTCAGCCACCCACCCACCCACCCATCTATCCATCTGACATTTGCCACATTCCTCCCATATGCCAAGCATTGTTTTTGGTGCTAGTGATACAGAGATGAAGAGAATACACTACTGTGCTTTAGTTGCTCACAATGTGGGGAGAGGAGGGATAAGTAGGAACTTAAATGGAAACCACTGTGGAACAGTTGCATAAAAGCATGGAGGAGGGGTACCTTGTCAAGTCTGTTGGCTTAATTATTTTCAGTGGGGAGTATTAAGGAAGACTTGCTTAAGAAGGTGACACCTCAGAAGAGACCAGGAAAATAACAGTAGGAGACCTCAGTAAGAGTTCTTCTGGGGTAATAATACCCTTGTAAAATCTGATGAAAAGTATATCTCTCTAGATAAGGGCATGTGTCTACTTATATGCACATTTTACCCTTTCACAGGTGAGTTTAAAATGCAACTGCATCACTCACTAGCTGTGAGACTTAGAACCTCTGCTCTCTAATTGGTAAAATGAGAATAACAATGGTACTATTCTTCCTCTCAGGGTAGTTGCGATGATCAAACGCAAAATTGCCTGTGAAGCACCTACAGGGACTTGGCAATCAATAAATGGTCATTCTCCTTCCTTCTCCTAAGTGGAATTTAATTTTCGAAAGCAATGAGATGACAGTGTAGCCAAGAGATAAATTGATCTTTTTTTTGTTTGTTTGTTTCCTACAGAGTCTATTGGTTTTTTTTTTTTTTTTCCTCTTCCATCACGCAGATTAGTCTGTCTGGCTTCATTTTCCCAAGTGGCTTCTTATGGCCAGCCTCTTAGATTATCTGGAGTCCCTCAGGGGACCTTAGAGATGTGATCCCTGCTTAGGCCAGGAGGCCATTCTTTCCCTTTGGGAATCCTCTTCTCTACGTGAAAGGACTTTATTTTATTATTATTTTTTAATCTCAGTTTTATTCATTTATTTATTTACTTTACAATATTGTATTGGTTTGACATGACATGAATCCGCCATGAGTGTACATGTGTTCCCCATCCTGAACCCCCCTCCCACCTCCTTCCCCATCCCATCCCTCTTGGTCATCCCAGTGCACCAGCCCCGAGCTCCCTGTATCATGCATCAAACCTGAACTGGCGATTCGTTTCACATGAGATAATTTACATGTTTCAGTGCCATTCTCCCATATCATCCCACCCTGGCCCTCTCCCACACAGTCCAAAAGACTGTTCTATACATCTGTGTCTCTTTTGCTGTCTCATATACAGGGGTGAAAGGACTTTAATGTTTCTTTTAGGGCTTCTAGAAATCTCCAGCTATATATAGAGTAGCAGTTCTAACAGGGACATGGGCTAGAGGTGCTGTGTCAGGCCTGCAGGAAAATACACAACCCCAACTAATCTCTTAACTTATAGAGTCTGCATTTGTTTCCTAGGGCTGCTATAACAAAGTACCACCAGCTGGGTGGCACTAAACAACAGAAATGTATTCTGTCATAGTTCTGGAGGCTGGGGGTCTGAAATCAAAGCGTTGGCAGGGGCGATTCCTTCTGGAGGTGCTGAGGGAGAATCCACTCACTGCCTCTCTCCTCACTTCTGGGGGTTGCCGGCGTTCCTTGGCATTCAGTGGCTCCTGTGGATATCACTCCAATCTCTGCCGCCATCTTCCCATTCCCTTGTCAAACTCTTTGTTTGCTTGTTTTTGGTTTTTTGGCCACATCATGCAGCATGTGGGATCTTAGTTCCCCTACCAAGGATTGAACCTGCGCCCCCTGCAGTGAAGGTGAGGAGTCTTAACCACTGGACCACCAGGGAAATCCCACGTTTCCTTCTCTGTGTTGCTCTGTGTCAAATCTCTCTCCTTTCTCTTAGGAGGACATTTGTTGCATTTAGGGACCATCCAGGCAACCCAGAATGATCTCATCTGGAGATCCTTAACTTCATTACATCCGCAAAGACCATTTTCCCAAATCAGGTCACATTCCCGGGTTTTAGGAATTAGGACATGGATGTTCTCTTGTGCATCACCATTCAATCCACTACAGGTCTTCATTCCATGACCAAAGTCTACCTTTTTCAAGCCTGGCGATTTTGGTTTTTCATGATGTCACTACCTTTGAGTAAAGGAGAAAAATATATCCGATACTAACTGGTGCCAGACCCAGGGCTGGTGGCTGTATCTGCATTCCGTCGCTTAATCCTCACAGCGTCTATAGAAGGCAGATGCTCAGGTCAACTTTATTTTGCAGATGAGGCTGAGAGTACTTCAGTCATTAGCCCCAGGTCATACAGTTAGTACATAGTGAAGGTGCATTCCAACTCATCTCCGCCAGATTCTGAAATTTCATTTATTGAGGACTGAGCCTGGGCATGGCATTCTCCTATGTGCTTGACAAATCAAACACATCTAACATCCATAACTGGGACTTCCCTGGTGGTCCAGTGGTTAAGAATCTGCCTTAAAATGCAGGGGACACAGGTTCGATCCCTGGATGGGGAATTAAGATCTCACGTGTTGCAGAGGAACAAAGCACATGTGCCACAACTAGAGAGTTTGTGCACCACAAGGAAAGATCCAGCCTGGTGCAACTAAGACCCAAAGCAGCCAAATAAATAAATAAGTAACATTCATAATGATCATACCAGTTAAATACATTATTAACAGTCCCTTCTTTTCCTAGAGATGAGGAACCTGAGACATGGAGGGATTTAGTAACTTGTCCAAGGGCTTCCCTGGTGGTTCAGTGGCAAAGAATCTGCCTGCCAAGCAGGAGACATGGGATTGATCCCTGGGTTGGGAAGATCCCCTGGAGAAGGAAATGGCAACACATTCCAGTATTCTTGCCTGGCAAATCCCATGGACAGAGGAGCCTGGTGGGCTACAGTCCATGGGGTGGAAAAAGAGTTGGACATGACTGAGTGACTGAACAACAACAACTCCTTGCCTCCCAGAGTCGTGGGAAGGATCTCGGGACATGATGTATGTGACTGGAACTCACTTTGAAAAGAAGACAAGTCCCATGGAAAATAAAGTAATTATCCATATTCTTATAGACTTCCTCTTCTTCCTCCTCATCATAATAACCAGTGCTGTCAGCACCATCCAAGTACCTCTGCAGTTACCCAACCTGAGAAGTCCAAGGACAGGGTCAGCAATGACCAGGGGCTGCCACTGGCTTGCACCGCTCTGACCTGATCCTGACACTCCTGAGGAAAATATTATACAACCTGAGGGAAGAAGGATGAGCTGGCATAAGGCACACAGCTTGGTCACATTGTCGTCATGCTTGGAGTGTCTCCTGACAATGGAGAGGTTCAGGACAGAACTAACACACCCCAACGTACACGAGGAGCTGAGCAAGTAGACTATGCAGGCTTCACAGAGTCACGTGTCACCAAGGGCTTCTCAGGTCAGGCCCAGCTGTTAACAACACTGGGGTAGGGCTGGAGATGGAGGGGAAGCTGGAGTTGATGTCACCAGAAATGCTATAGGTCAAGGGTGGCAGGGACCCCCTTGCCTGGGGCACATGCCTCAACACCCCAGCTCCAGCTCCAGCTCCTGCCTTTCCAGTGCTTCATTTTGAAGGATACTATCAAGCCTGAACCTTTAGCCTGTCTCATTCTTTCCTCACCCTTAATTCCGGTGGAGCCTGCATTGTGGTCACTGCCCAGGTTCTAGAAGTCTCCTCACCTGCTGTGCTTATGGCTCCATCTCTCTTGTGAGAAACAGTTCCTCTTGTGCTGTGACATGTGATCCAGGAAACACCCCACCTCCCATCCTATTGTGCCCATGGAGGTCAGTCCAAATAGTGCTCATGTGTGTGTTCAGTCGTGTCCAACTCTTTGTGACCCCATGGACTGCAGCCCGCCAGCCTCCTCTGTCCACTAGATTCTCCAGGCAAGAATACTGGAGTTGGTTGCCATTTCCTCTTCCAGGGGACCTTCCCAACCCATGGATCGAACCCACATCTCCTGTGTCTCCTGCACTGGTAGGCAGATTCTTTACCACTAGCACCACCTGGGAAGCCCCTAATAATGCCCATAAGTCTGGCCAATCAAGGCCTTCTGCTGGGCTTTTTCAAATTGGAGCTCGAGGGGAGGACCATCTTTGTTTTCTTGGGTCCCCGCAGTCCGGTTTCTCACCTCATGGAGGATGCTGCCTCCAGCAGGAAAGAATGAAGCTGCCCCATGAAGAAAAGAGAGTGGAAAGGCAGAACTAGCTTATCCAAGCATTCTTCTTCCTGCTTTCCAGCTGTCCCCAGGGCTAGCTCCATTCTTGTCCTTCCCCAGCTTAATCGCAGGAACCAACACATTCCTCCCTTTTTTGTTTTAAGCTGAATTGAATGGTGTTTCTGTCACTTTCAATTCAACAGTCCTTATCCACACCCCCATATGCCAAGAAGAGTCATAACTATCCTATTTAATCCATGGCACTAGGGGCCTCATAACATTTCTCTGAGGCAGCTAGCCCCATTTTACAGACGAGGAAGCTGAGTCACGGAGAATTGAATTGTCTGAAGGCCCCCAGCAAGTGAGAAGCAAAGCCTAGAATCTGTGTTCTTTCCCCACCCTTGCTCCTCAAAGTTACTCACCTAACCTCTGCAGCATGCATCACAGTCCTGCTTTCCTTTCTGTCCACTGTACCATCTGCCTAGGGCCTCTTTGCCCTCTCCTAATAGAGTGCGCTAACATCCTAACCAGCTCCTCTGCCTCTCCCCGTCTCCAATCCACTAATTCAGGTCAGGATTCCTAAACCATACTCACTGGTTGTGTAATTTACTCAGTTAAAAAGTGGTCCAGTCCTTCCCACTGCCTACTCAACTAATTTCTGAGCCTAATCAACCCTTGCATGTTTCTCTTTCTTTCTCCTGATACCCACTGTCAAGGTTCCAGCTGTACCAGACATGCCCTTACACTCCTATCCCTAGCCCTTCACTCAAGAAAATTCTCCACTTGAACTGCCCCTGTGCCCACTGTGGAAACCCACCCAGTTCATTAAAGCCCATCTCAGACACTAGTACATAGAAAAAGCCTTCCCAAGGCCACTAATTTTATGTTACAGTACCCTCTCAGAATCCTGATGGACCCTTCATTCTCCCCTTTTAAGGCACTTTTCATACTCTTCTGAATATTATGGGCTTCCCAGGTGGTGCTAGCAGTAAAGAACCCACCTGCCAATGCAGGAGATGTAAGAGACGTGGGTTTGATCCCTAGGTTGGGAAGATCCCCTGGAGGAGGGCATGGCAACCCACTCCAGTATTCTTGCCTGGAGAATTCCATGGACAGAGGAGCCTGGCGGGCTACAGTCCATAGGGTCACAAAGAGTCAGACACAAGTGAAACAACAACACGCACATGCACTGGATATTATAGTGATCTTGAGATTTTCCTCAAAATCTTTACCAAGTCAAGAGTGTCAGGAAGATGAGGTCTGTGCCTTTCTTGAGCACCTTCTCCACAACTGGCCCTCTGTTTTGTGCTAGAGGTAGTAAGTTGTATTAGACAATGTGCCAGGCAGTATTCTAAGAATTTTATGCAAGATAGCTCATATCATTCTCACAATAATTCTACAAAGTACGTATTGTCATGCTTATTGTAGAGTTGAAGAAACAGAGGCCCAGAGAACTTAAGCAACTTGCCTGAGATCACACAGCTAGTAAATGGCAGAGCTGGGATGCAAACCCAGGCAGTCTAACCCTGGGCTAGGTGCTCGTAAGCACTCTGCCAGACTGCCTTTAAGTTCTCTTCTCTTTCAGCATTCTCTTCTGAGGTCATCCCACCTGCATCTTCATATCTTTTATTTTTTTGCATCTACTCATATCACACTGGAGAAGGCAATGGCATCCCACTCCAATACTTTTGCCTAGAAAATCCCATGGACGGAGGAGCCTGGTGGGCTGCAGTCCATGGGGTCGCGAAGAGTCGGACAGGACTGAGCGACTTCACTTTCACTTTTCACTTTCATGCATTGGAGAAGGAAATGGCAACCCACTCCAGTGTTCTTGCCTGGAGAATCCCAGGGACAGCGGAGCCTGGTGGGCTGCCGTCGGTGGGATCACACAGAGTAGGACACGACTGAAGTGACTTAGCAGCAGTAGCAGCAGCAGCATATCACACAGTTTTATTGATGCCTGCTGTAATCCAGGCACTGATGGTGATTCAGCATTGCAGTGGGTTGAATGACTGCCCCAAAGATATGTCCAATGAGCATGACAATACTTACTTTGTACAATTATTGTGAGAATGATATGAGCTATCTGTTATGGTGGCATGGCACACATGGGTGCCAACAACACTTATGGAATGTCACACACAGTTTAGAACAAACTACTTTCTCCAAAAGTTACCTTGGAACATTCATTGTTTTCTCTATTTAAAAAGCCTATCTTTTACTTGCATATTGGTATATTATGAAAGATGTGGGAATTCCTTGGCTGTCCAGTGGTTAAGACTCTGCATTCTCAATGCCGAGGGCCCAGGTTCAATCCCTGGTCAGGGAACTAAAGTCTCACAAACTGGGAAGCTCAGCCAAAAAAAAAAAGCCATGATTCTTGTGGATGAGAATGGTTGGATAAACCAGGGAAAAGCCTGGGATCACTTATGGGGAGTGCAAAGCCCACACATCCTCTAAAGATAATTGACAAGCCCTGATCATATTTGTATGTTTCAGGAATTCCAGGCTTGGGTTTTTTCCCACAAATTCATCAGCAAAGGGAGAGTGCAGAATTAGGATCCTTCTTTGGGGATTTTTAGCTCTTTTTTGGGCTGCAGGGAAGAAAATATAAAACTAAACTCACACCAAACAGTCATACTTAGAATCCTGAAGCTTTAAAAACCCAGAGTAATGGGGAGGGAGGAGGGGGGAGGGAGGAAGGTTCAGGATGGGGAACACAGGTATACCTGTGGCAGATTCATTTCGATATTTGGCAAAACTAATACAATATTTTAAAGTTTAAAAATAAAATAAAATTAAAAAAAAAACCAGAGTAACATCATGATCTGCAACTTGCAGAGAAACAGTAGAAAAACCTTTGGTCAGCTTTTAGATGGATGGCAGTGTGTGTCAAGAGAACAGAAAATTCTCAGTTATGTGTTGTAGACATGAATTTCGGAAACAATGACGTGTATAAATACAAAACTTCACATTTCTAAAGCTTAACTGACCCCTTAGGCCTCCTATTTATGCTGAAGACAAAAATTTAACCTTACCAGTTCAAAGTAAACTTATTATTTCTTGATTTTTGGTCATTTTTTAATGCCTATTTCAAGTAAATATTTAAACAATCCAGGATACTCTCTCCCCCATTTTTTATCTCCTTCCTCATGTCAGGTGGGCAGCGGATGGTTTCATAGGGTCCAGACATCTGTGATCTGCTTCTTGTCTCTGATCAGTTTCAGTCCCAAATTGGCATTTACTGGCCATGTAACTCATCCTGTGTGTTCTTTGCAGTCCTTTGGCAAAGGACATCCTACTTCTTTCCCCTAAGCTGAATTACAAGGATAACACAAAGGGTGAGGAAAGAGACAGTCAGCTCCATAAATGGAAGGGCAGGAGGAAACACAGTAGGGTGACATTTGCCCAGACGTGAGTGGACGTTGCTGCCACCCACACTGAAATGCCCAAGCCTCCTCTAATCTTTATTGCCATGGACCCTGCAGATTGTTCTGAATCATCCATTCTCTGTCTAACTGGGCAGCCTCCTCAGGTCTGTTTGCCTACAGTAGAGTCCTATCCCAAAGTAACAGGAGCTAGAAGAGTATGTAAGCCAGTGTCTTCCTAATCATTCCATACAACCCCTGGTGTTGGCAAGGTGGGGTGGGGTACAGGTATATTTCTCTACTGGCCCCAGAATATCTCCTGATCAGAAGATGCCTCTATCCTCAGATGGCAAGGAAAGAAGAAGAGTGGCTCCAAAGGAAAAGAGGAAAAGGAGTAAGTCATTTACCCTGCATCTGGTCTGGGTAAAAAGAGTCTGTGTCATTCAGACCATCTCACCAGGGGAGGACTGATCATATAGGGATCTGGGGCCAGTGTTTTTGGAAATGATTTCAACTTCAAGGACTTATAGCACTAAGAACCTGTTGAAAGTTAGTAGCCTTGGGGCTCTGGACAAACCCTTTGTTACATCTAGGGACCAATTGAGCTTTCTTCTTCACTTGCTATCAATTAGTTATTTCCATTATTTCTCCCTCTCTTTCTGTACTGTTTTGGCTTTAGCTCATCTCAGTTATGTTGGCATTTCAAGGAAGCACTTTTTCCCACAAGCCAGAAGTTGATGTAAGTTGATCTTTACACATTCTGAGGAGACTTGATTATCAAAGACCTCAAAGAATCTCATTATCAAATGTTTTAATGATGACAATCCTAGCATGTGGTCCTTCCCAGAAGTTTAGAACTATAAAATTGTTTTTTTTAAGACATCTTTTCTTAGTTCCACAGACGAAACTTTTAAATCGAACATATACACACCTTAGTAAATGGATAGCTTTTTTGTGATATGGGAATTATAATGTGGAACTACTATAGCAACAGCTGAAGGAAGCACATGTTCAAAATTCTCCCAACAGCAATTTAGCCATATGTAGAAAGAAATCTTAAAAATGTGTTTATTCATATCCTTTGTTTCAACTGCACTTCTAGGAATTTATAGTAAGAAATAAAGATGTGTGCACAGAGACTGAACTTCCACTTAGGATGTAGAAAGGCACATGAGAATGTGATTTCCACCCTAACAATGAGAAAGATTGAGTAATTTATAAAAACATAACATTTCTTGATCCCAATAGAACTCTGAAGTCAGAGGGAAAGCAAGTAAAATGAGTTCTTGGATCACCAAACCTTCTGAGAAGAGATGAGACAGCTGATCTATTTCATCTTTGGCAGAGCAGAGGGAAAAAGGAGTTGGCAACACAAGTGGTATCAGCTAACATTTTTTTTTCTTTGCTGTGCAACATGTTAGATCTAGTCCCCTGACCAGCGATCAAACCCACACCCCCTGCGTTGGAAGCATGGAGTCTTAACCACTGGACCAGCAGGGAAGTCCCCTCAGCTAACAATTTAACGAATTCTTAAAGGCCAAGTCTGGGTTAGCACATCAGTTTAAAATAGCTAAGGAGCGCAGACATAAACAGATCTCACACTCACTTCCACAAACCTTCACTGGGGATTGACTTGAAAGACTGAAGGGAAGGCAGGAGACTGTAAAGAACTCCTCTTGGTGAAAGAGGCCTGCAGGAAGTGATGACTGATGCTGTGGGACCAGTACAAAGTCTCATCTATTTCCCTGAACCTTTTTTTTTTATGAAGCAAAAGCTTTAAGTGACTGGGAGAATGGTGACGTATCTTTTTGCTCCCAGGTTCCAAGTCGAAATCTCTTGCCTCAGGAGGAAGATAGAAGCAAAAACCTCCTGACCCTGAAGGAGGGGCAGGAATCCATCTCGAGCTCAGGAGCTTTCAAGGATACCAAGCAAAGATCCACATCATCTGGGAGAGGGGAAGGGAACTCCTATACCAAATCAACGCTGAAAACAAGGCAGAATCTGGTGCCATAGGGAAGAAGGGCAAGAACACTGAGAAAACACTACCCTTGAAGACCAAGTACACATAGCTTGCCTAAGAAAGGGGCTGGACCAAGACAACAGAAAACGTGTCCACCCCCTACCACAAGCCGACTATCGAGTAACAAGCAATAGCAGTTTAACAAGAGTGGACAGTCAGTCAACCTCTGTAGGGCAAGTGTATAAAACCTAGTAATTCCCTTATGGGTGGATAATGGAGGCATTGAGAAAAACCCATGAGCATCAAGTTCCATTCTAAGAACAGGGTAACAACAGCCAAGATCTGGAGAAATTTGAAGCCTGTAGCACACTTAGGTAAAGATAGCTACAACAAAACAACACAAACCCTGCTAAACTCCCAACTAAGTTGACTCAAGCCCCAGTGGCCTAGCAGAAGAAGAGGTGTACTCATTGGCAGGCTAATGTTCTAACCATGATGCCCAGGATTCAATAAAAAAATTTTTAAGAAACACAAAAAAGCAAGTTAAAAAAAACATTTTCAGGCGATTACATAGTTAACAGAACTAGATTCAGAGATAACCCACTTGTAGGAATTTTTAAACAGAGACTTTAAAATAAATATTAATAATACGTTAAAAGCAGAAACATTACTTTGCCAACAAAGGTCCATCTAGTCAAGGCTATGGTTTTTCCAGTAGTCATGTATGGATGTGACAGTTGGACTATAAAGAAAGCTGAGCGCCGAAGAATTGATGCTTTTGAACTGTGGTGTTGGAGAAGATTTTTGAGAGTCCCTTGGACTGCAAGGAGATCCAACCAGTCCATCCTAAAGGAGATCAGTCCTGAGTGTTCATTGGAAGGACTGATGTTGAAGCTGAAACTGCAATATTTTGGCCACCTGATGCGAAGAACTGACTCATTTGAAAAGGCCCTGATGCTGGGAAAGATTGAAGGCGAGAGGAGAAGGGGACGACAGAGGATGAGATGGCTGGATGGCATCACTAACTCAGTGGACATGAATTTGGGTAAACTCTGGGAGTTGGTGATTGACAGGGAGGCCTGGCATGCTGCGACTCATGGGGTTGCAGAGTCGGACACGACTGAGCAACTGAACTGAACTGAAAGGCGGAGGAGGGCTTCCCAGATGGTGCTAGTGGTGCCAATGTAAGAGACATGGGTTTGATCTCTGGGTTGGGAGGATCCCCTGGAGGAGGACATGGCAACCCACTCCAGTATTCTTGCCTGGAAAATCCCATGGACAGAGAAGCCTGGCAGGCTATGGTCCATAGGGTCTCAAAGAGTCAGACATGACTGAAGCAACTTAGCACACACAGAGACTCAGAGGAATATGATATTAGATGGAAATTTGGATATATGAAGATAAATTAAGTGGAAAATGGCAAAAATTAAGGTAAACAAAATATATTATTTTCACATTTAATTGCTTTATTTTTAAAATTTTTTATTATAATAGTTGATTTACAATGTTGTACATGTTTCAGATGTACAGCAAAGTGTATTTTAAAAAGTTTCCTTGAGATGTCCTTTTTGACCTATGGTTTATTTAGAAGTGTATTGTTTAGCTTTCAAATGTTGGGAGAATTTTCTGTTATTTTTCTATTATCAATTTCTAATTTGATTCCATTGTAATAGGAGAACACATTCTGCATTATTTTAGTTCTTTCAAATTTGTTGAGGTTCATTTTATGGCCCAAGATATGAACTATCTTGATAAATGTTTTGTGGACCTTTGAAAATAACAGGTATTATTCTGTTTTGAGGGGAAGTGTTCTATCAGTTCAGTTGTTTGGTCCGACTCTTTGTGACCCCATGGACTGCAGCACGACAGGCTTCTCTGTTCATCACCAACTCCCAGAGCTTGCTCAAACTCTTGTCCATTGAGTCAGTGATACCATCCAACCATCTCATGCTCTGTCAGTTCTATAAATGTCAATTAAATTCTGTTGGTTGACAATATTCTTGATTTCTTCTATACTCTTCCTGATTTTCTCTCTAGTTGTTGAGAGAGGGATGTTGAAGTCACCAAATATATCTGTGGATTTGGCTATTTCTCCTTTTTTTCATCACAAATTTTATAGCTCTGGTTTTTTTCCTGCATTTCTGTTTTGGGTTTCTATGTCTTCTCTTTTATTCATTTATTTACTTTTGACTGTGCTGGGTCTTTGCCACTACATGCAGGCCTTCTCTAGTTGCAGTGAGCAGTGGCTGCTCTTCTTTCACTGAGGTGCACATGCTTCCCACTGTGGTAGTTTCTCTTGATGTGGAGCACAGGCTCAGGAGTTGTGCCACGTGGACTCAGTAGTTTCGGCCCTTGGGCTCCAGAGGACATGCTCAACAGTTGTGGTGCATGGGCTTAGTTGCTCCAAGACGCATGGAATCTTCTCAGACTAGGAATTGAACCCATGTCCCCTGCACTGGCAAGCAGCTTCTTATCTACTGCACCACCAGGGAAGTCCTCCCTAGATCTTCCTGGTGGATTGATCTTTTTGTCATTATATAATGTCTCTGTCATTCTCTGGCAACTTTATTTGCTCTGAAGTCTGCTTTCTCTGATATTAATATAGCTACTCCTGATTTCTTTTTGTCTTCCTTTTACTTTCAACTTATTTCTAATTATAGAGTGAGTTTTTATCGACACTATATAACTGAGTCATATTTTTTAAATCTACAGTGAAAATCTATGTTTTTAATTGGTGGATTTAGACCATTTACATTTAACTTAATTATTGCTATGCTAGCACTTAAGTCTGCCATTTTATTTTTCATTTTCTGTTTATCCTCTGTATTTTTTTTTCTCTGTTTTATTTTTCTTGCATTCCTGTGGGAATTCTACTTTGATTTATCTATAATATTTTTGACTGGATCTCTTTGTATAGGCATTTTTTAGTATTTTCTCTAGATACATCGTGTCCAACTCTTTGTGACCCCATGGACTGTAGCCTACAAGGCTCCACCATACATGGGATTTTCCAGGCAAGAGTACTGGAATGGATTGCCATTTCCTTCTCCAGGGGATCTTCCCGAACCAAGGATCAAACCCGAGTCTCCTGCATTGTAGGCAAACACTTTACTGTCTGAGCCACCAGGAATGTCTTTACAGTCTACTGGTGTCATCATTAAACTAGTTTGAATGAAGTATAGCAACTGTACCTCCATTGACATCCCTTTACTCTTTCCATTTATGATAGAGTTGCCTTAAATAGTTCTTCTACATACAGTTAGAAATACAAGAGACACTGTTTAAATTTTTGCTCCAACTGTCAAACATAATTTGGAAAGCTCAAGAACAGGAAAAAAGTCTATTTACTTGCATTTTTACTAAGTGTATTCCTTCTTCCTTCCTGATGCTCCAAGATTTATTTATTACTTAATTAAAAAAAATCATTTCCTTTTAGTTGAAGGAACTTCCTTTAGCCTTTCCTTTAGGGTAGGTCTGCTGTTGAAAAATTCTTATATTCCTTTATCTGAGAATATTTTGATTTCTCTTTTATTTCTGAAGTATATTTTCATTGGGTAGAGGATTCTGAGTTGACAGTTTTTTGTTTCAGCACTTGAGAAAGATTGTGCCAGTTCCTTTCTAGCTCTGTGGATTCTGATGAGAAATCCCTTATTCCAATTGTTTTCTCCCTACAAACAAAGTGTCATTTTTCTCTTACTGTTTTCAAGATTTTTAATTGTCTTTATTTTGCAGAAGTTTAACTGTAATGTGTCTTGGCATAGATTTTCTTTGAGTGTACCCCTTTGTAGTTTGTTTAGCTTCTTGAATCTGTGTGTCTTTGCCAACTCTGAGGAGTTTTCAGCCATTATTCTTCAAGTATTTTTCAGCTTTTATTCCTATCCTCCAAGACTCTTATTACATTAATGTTAGATATTCTGTTATAGTTTCATGGGGTTCTGAGGATCCATTCATTTTTGTACTAGATTTTTTGTTGTACAAATTGTATGCATGTGTGCTCAGTTGCTTCATCATGTTCAACTCTTTGCGACCCTATGGACTGTAGCCCACCAGGCTCCTCACTCCATGAGACTCTCCAGGCAAGAATACTGGAGTGGTTAAAATCTGGAGGGACAGTGTGGGGAGGGAGGTGTGAGGGGGTTTCAGGATGGAGTGGACATATGTATACGTATGGCCAATTCATACTGATGTATGGCAAAAGCCATGACAGTGTTGTAAAGTAATTATCCTCCAATTAAAATATATAAAGAAAAACACAATACTGGAGTGGGTTGTCATTCCCTCCTCCAGGGGATCTTCCCAACCCAGGGATCAGGCCCACGTCACTTAAGTCTACTGCATTGGCAGGCAGGTTCTTTTCTGCTAGAGCCACCTGGGAAGCGCTGTACAGATTGAGATAGAATAAATATTATTCTGTCTTCCAGTTCACTGATCCGTCCCGCGATCTCCTCCTTTTGTTATTCAACCCATCCACTAAACTTTCTATTTCAGTTATTGTATTTTTCAGTTGCAAAGTTTATGTTTTGCTCTTCTGTGCATCTTCTATACCTTTGTTGAAACTGTCTGTTTCTTTGCTGAGAGTTTTATTTTATTTTCTTTTTCATTCTTTTCAAGTGAAACTGCTCCTTGAAATATTTTTATTATGGCTGCCTTTAAATTTCCATCAGATACTTCTCACACCTATGTCATCTTGGAATTGGCACCTCTTTTCATTTTTATTTTGTGGCTTTACTTCTCAGCATGTGGGATCCTATGACCAGAGGTTGAACCGATGCCCCCTGAATTGTAAACATGGAGTCTTAACCACTGGACCACGAGGGAAGTTCTGGAATTGGAACCTCTTGAATACATTTTTTATTCAGTTTCAAATCTTCTTTTTGTACATGTAAAAGGAAGATTTACATGTACAAAACAGAAAATTAGATCTGATAAACAGAGTGCTTGAAGAACTATGGATGGAGGTTCGTGACATTGTACAGGAGACAGGAATCAAGATCATCCTTAAGAAAAAGAAATGCAAAAAAGCAAAATGGTTGTCTGAGGAGGCATTACAGATAGCTGAGAAAAGAAGAGAAGTTAAAGGCAAGGGAGAAAAGGAAAGATTTACCCATTTGAATGCAGAGTTCCAAAGAATAGCAAGAAGAGATAAGAAAGCCTTCCTCAGTGACCAGTGCAAAGAAATAGAGGAAAACAATAGAATGGGAAAGACTAGAGATCTCTTCAAGAAAATTAGAGATACAAGGGAACATTTCATGCAAATATGGGCTTAACAAAGGACAGAAATGGTGGGAACCTAAAAGAAGCAGAAGATATTAAGAAGAGGTGGAAAGAATACATAAAGGAACTGTATAAAAAAGTCTTCATGACCCAGATAATCACAATGGTGTGATCACTCACCTAGAGCCAGACATCCTGGAATGTGAAGTCAAGTGGGCTTTAGAAAGCATCACTATGAACAAAGCTAGTGGAGGTGATGGAATTCCAGTTGAGCTATTTCAAATCCTGAAAGATGATGCTGTGAAAGTGCTGCACTCAATATGCCAGCACATTTGGAAAACTCAGCAGTGGTCACAGGACTGGAAAAGGTCAGTTTTCATTCCAATCCCAAAGAAAGGCAATGCCAAAGAATGCTCAAACTACTGCATAATGGCACTCATCTCACACGCTAGTAAAGTAATGCTCAAAATTCTTGAAGCCAGGCTTCAGCAATACGTGAACCGTGAACTTCCTGATGTTCAAACTGGTTCTAGAAAAGGCAGAGGAGCCAGAGATCAAATTGCCAACATCTGCTGGATCATGGAAAAAGCAAGAGAGTTCCAGAAAAACATCTATTTCTGCTTTATTGACTATGCCAAAGCCTTTGACTATGTGGATCACAATAAACTGTGGAAAATTCTTCAAGCAATGGGAATACCAAACCACCTTATCTGTATGAGGGTCAAAGAAATCTGTATGTGGGTCAAGAAGCAACAGTGAGAACTGGACATGTAAAAACAGACTGGTTCCAAATCGGGAAAGGAGTACGTCAAGGCTGTATTTTATCACCCTGCTTATTTAACTTATATGTAGAATACATCTTGCAAAATGCTGGACTGAATGAAGCACAATCTGGAATCAAGATTGCTGGGAGAAATATCAATAACCTCAGATATGCAGAAGACACCACTCTTATGGCAGAAAGTGAACTAAGGAGCCTCTTGATGAAAGTGAAAGAGGAGAGTGACAAAGTTAGCTTAACATTCTAGATCATGGCATCTGGTCCCATCACTTCATGGCGAGTAGATGGGGAAACAATGGCAACAGTGGCTAACTTTATTTATTTATTTATTTATTTTTGGCTCCAAAATCACTGCAGATGGTGACCACAGCCATGAAATTAAAAGATGCTTGCTCTTTGGAAGAGAAGCTATGACCAACCTAGACAGCAGATTAAAAAGCAGAAACATTACTTTGCTGACAAAGGTCCATGTAGTCAAAGCTGTTTTTTCCAGTAGTCATGTATGGATGTGAGAGGTGGACTGTGAAGAAAGCTGAGCACCAAAGAATTGATGCTTTTGAACTGTGGTGTTGGAGAAGACTCTTGAGAGTCCCTTGGACTGCAAGGAGATCCAACCAGTCCATCCTGAAGATCAGTCCTGGGTGTTCATTGGGAGGACTGCTGCTGAAGCTGAAACTCCAATACTTTGGCCACCTGATGCGAAGAACTGACTCATTGGAAAAGACCTTGATGCTTGGAAAGATTGAAGGCAGGAGGAGATGGGGATGACAGAGGATGTGGTGGTTGGATGGCATCACTGACTTAATGGACATGAGTTTGAGTAAATTCAGGGAGTTGGTGATGGACAGGGAGGCCTGGAGTGTTGCAGTCCATGGGATCGCAAAGAGTCGGACACGACTGACTGAACTGAATTTTCTATTGAAACCTGAAGAATTTCATAGTGTGTTATAATGCTTTGGATCTAATTTATTTAAACTTTAGCAGGCTTTCTCTGACACCACACTGGCAGAGGGAGGATGACTCAGCCTCATTGCTGATAACAGGGGTTAGAAATCCAACTTTCCTACTTGACCTCTGCTGTCAGTCAAGAGGAGTTATCTCATTAATGTTGAGTGGTGAGTAGGATTTCTGGCTCCTCATGAGGCCTCCATTGATACCTTCTTGCCTTGGAAGGGTAGGAGTTCTTTGTTACTGCTCCCCAAATAAACTTGACTGACACCAGGAGGTGTGGAGCTCACTATTAGCCATCAGGAATGAACACTGCTCCCTATATGGCCTTCTCTAATATCATCTTGATGTGAGTTTTGGGTCACCTTCTAGCAGTCTGCAAGGACGGAGGTCTACGCTCCCCATTCTGCCAACTCATTGATATGAGTTGGAGGTGGGTTCATAGTTTTATCTGTGATGTTGTGCTGGAGGAGAGCAGTATTCTCTAAAAGTTTCTGTCTTCCTAGGCTACTCCTTTCCTAGTCCTTTGGCTAGAGAAGGCATGCTTCTACTGGGTCTTTTTTTCTCTTGGTATGTGCCCATTATTATTTCTCTGTTACTGACTTCTCCAGCTTCAAGTCTGGGATGTATGAGGAAAAACAAAACCCAGAGAACTCAGTACCATGTTGTACCTCAGGTCCTGAAGTCCATACATGTTTTGCATGTCTCTCCACATTTCAGCGTCTTCTTACATTTCTTTTATATATAATTTCTAGGGCTTTTAGTTGCACTTAGTAGGGCAAAGAGGATAAAGTATGTCCATCTTCTCAAAAGTGGAAGTCCTCCAAAAATATTTAAAGAATTAAAATTATACAAACCATGTTCTCTGGTTATAAAAGAATTAAACTAGAAACCAATAGCAGAAAGATATCTAGCATATCTCCAAATATTTGGAAATTAAGAAATATACTTTTAAATAACTTATGAAACAATAGGTAAGTCACAAGGAGAGTCAGAAAAAAATTTGAGTTGAATAAAAATAAAACATAATATAGTCAGAATGTGTGGGTAGAGCTAAAGTAGTGCTAAAAGGGAAATTTATAGCACTAATTGTATAAACTAGAAAAGAGGAAAAGTCTAAAATCAATCAACTAAGTTCTACTTTGAAAAACTAGAAAGAGTAGAAGAAATTAAACATAAAAGAAGCAAAATGAAGGAAATGATAAATATAAGAACAGAAATAAATCAAATAGAAAACAAATAATAGAGAAAATCAATTAAATTGTTTCCTTGAAAAGAATAAAACTGATAAATCTCCAGCAAGACTTCAAAAAAGAAGAGATAAAACACAAACTTTTCAACATCAAAATAGATTGTGTAATAGCTATAGCTTCTAAAGATATTTAAAAGATATTAAGGCTATATTATGAATAACTTCATACCAGTACATTTAGTAAATTAGATGAAGTTTAGTAACTTAGATATTCTTTGAAGATCACAAGCCTCCAGTTATTCAAGAAGAAACAGATCACCTGAATGTTCTTATGGCTATTAAAGAAATAAAATTTATAGTCAAAACCTTACCACAAACAAAACTCTAGCCCTAGTTTGAAAACCTCCCCAAAGAAAACTATTGACTCAAGAGGAAGGAATAATTAATTCAGTTTGTAAGTCCAGCTTTATCCCAATACCAAATCAAAGGCATTAAAATAAAATTACAAAATAATATCCCTCTTGAATACAGATGTAAAAATCCTTAACTGTATATTAACATATTTAATCTGACAATATATAAAAGATAAACTATCATACCTAAGTAGAATTTGGTCCAAGATAGTAAGTTTAGTTCAAAATTCAAAGACCAATAGATAAAGAAATGGTACAAAAATACAATGGAATATTACTCAGTAATTAAAAAGAATGAAACGCCATTTGCAGCAACATGAATGCAAGTAGAGATTATCTTACTAAATGAAGTAAGTCAGAAAGAGAAAGATAGATACCATATGATATCACTTATATGTGGAATCTAAAATACGACACAAATGGACCCATCTACAAACCAGAAACGGACTGATGGACATTAGAAAAAGACTGGTGGTTATCAAGGGGGAAAGGGTTGATGAAGGGATGCAGTAGGGGGTTGGGGGTAGCAGATGTAAGCTTTTATACATAGAATGGATAAACAACAAGGTCTTAGCCTATAGTACAGAGAATTATATTCAATATACTATGATAAATAATAATAGAAAAGAATATTTTTAAAGAAGAATGTATATATGTATAACTGAATCACTTTGCTGTACAGTGGAAATTAACACAACATTGTAAATCAACTATATGTCAATAAAAAATTCAAAGACGAGTAAGGCAATTCACTATAACAAGTGAATTGTTTTTTATTATCTCACTCCATGCAGCAAAAATATTTGACAAGATTCACCATTTATTCAGTTAAAAACCCTCAAGAAATAAGAATAAAAGAGAAATTTCTAAAACTGATAGAGTATTTATTTTTTAAAAACCCTCAGCCAGTAGATGTTCTCTAAAAAATTGCTCTATCACAGTCAAATGATGAGTTTATGTGTTTTTCCCCCTATGATTAGGAATAAGACAGGAATGTCCAGTCTCATCTCTCTTTCTCAACATTTCACTGGAGGTCCTAACTACAAATACAAAAGAAGAAGATACTCATTTACTAGAGATTTGAAAGGGAGAAATAAATTTTCATTCATGCTGGAAACTGTAAAAAATTTCAAAGCTTCTGGAACTAATAAGTGAGTTTGTATCAAAGTCATAAGATGTAAGATTCACTCACAAAAATATATTTCTATATGTTGGCAATGAACAATTGGAATTGAAATTTTAAAACAAGTATTAACTTTTACAATACCACCAAAATACATACAGATCTGTACCCTGAAAATAAATCTTTATTGTAGAATTATTTTTAATAGATATGAACCTCAAACTACATAAATGCCAATATAGAGGTATGGGTAAATTATACATGGTTCTTTCAAATAAAGGGATGCTATCCAATCACTTCCCTTCATGGGTCATAGCCTTGTTGTGGCAAAGGGGCTTGCATAATTCAATGAAGCCATGAGCCATGCCATGCAGGGCCACCCAAGACAGATGGGGCACAGTGAAGAGTTCTGACAAAGGGTGGTCCACTGGAGGAGGGAATAACAAACCACTTCAGTATTCTTGCCCTGACAAGTGACAGACTTCATTTTCTTGGGCTCCAAAATCACTGCAGATGGTGACTGCCACCAGGAAATTAAAAGACACTTGCTCCTTGGAAGAAAAGCTATGACCAACCTAGACATCATATTAATAAGCAGAGATGTTACTTTGCTGACAAAGGTCCATCTAGTCAAAGCTATAATTTTTCCAGTAGTCATGTATGGATGTGAGAGCTGGATCATAAAGAAGGCTGAGCACCAAAGAATTGATGCTTTTGAACTATGGTGTTGAAGAAGACTCTTGAGAATTTGTTGGACTGCAAGGAGATCAAGCCAGTCAATCCTAAAGGAAATCAGTCCTGAATATTCATTGGAAGGACTGATGCTGAAGCTGAAGCTCCAATACTTTGGCCACCTGATGCGAAGAGCCACCTCATTAGAAACAACCCTGATGCTGGGAAAGACTGAAGGCAGGAGGAGAAAGAGACGACAGAAGATGAGATGGTTGGATGGCATCACCAACTCAATAGACATGAGTTTGAGTAAGCTCTGGGAGTTGGTGATGGACAGGGAAGCCTGGTGTGCTGCAGTCCATGGGGTCACAAAGAGTTGGACATGACTGAGTGACTAAACAACAACAACAATTCTTGCCCTGAGAACCCCATGAATAGTATGAAAAAGCAAAAAGATACAACACTGAAACACGAGCCCCCCATGTTGGAAGGTGTCCAACAGGCTATTGGGAAAGAGCGGAAGGCAGTTATGAACAGCTCCAGAAAAAATGAAGCAGCTGGGCCAAAGCATAAACAACACTTGGTTGTGGATGTGTCTGGTGGTGAAAGTAAAGACAGATGCTGTAAAGAACAATATTGTATAGGAACCTGGAATGTTAGGTACATAAATAAAGGTGAATTGGATGTGATCAAGCAGGAGATGGCAAGAGGGAACATCCACATCTTAGGAATCAGTCAACTAAAATGGACAGGGATGGGCAAATTTAATTCAGATGACCATTATACCTACTGCTGTGGGGAAGAATCCCTTAGAAGAAATGAAGTATCACTTACAGTCAGCAAAAGAGTCTGAAATGCAGTATTTGGGTGCATTCTCAAAAACAACAGAATGATCTGGGTTCCTTTCCAAAGCAAACCATTCAACATAACAGTTGTTGTCATTCAGTTGCTAAGTCGTGTTCAACCCCATGGACTGCAGCACACCAGGCTTCCCTGTCCTTCACTATCTCCCAGAGTTTACTCAAACTCATGTCCATTGAGTCAGTGATGCCATCCAACCATCTCATCCTCTGTCACCCCCTTCTCCTCTTGCTCTCAATCTTTCCCAGCATCAGGGTCTTTTCCAATGAGTTTCAGCTCTTCACATCAGGTGTCCAAAGTATTGGAGCTTCAGCTTCAGCATCAGTCCTTCCAATGAATATTCAGGGTTGACTTTCTTTAGGATTGACGGGTTTGATCTCCTTGCTGTCTGAGGGACTCTTAAGAATCTTCTCCAACAGAACAGTTCAAAAGAATCAATTCATCAGTGCTCAGCCTTCTTTATGGTCGAACTCTCACATCCATACATGACTACTGGAAAACCATAGCTTTGACTATTTGGACCTTTGTTGGCAAAGTGATGGTTCTCCTTTTTAATATGCCTCGTAGGTTTGTCAGAGCTTTCCTTCCAAGGAGCAAGCCTCTTTTAACTTCATGGCTGTAGTCACCATCCACAGTGATTCTGGAGCTCAAGAAAACAAAATCTGCTACTTTTTCTACTTTTTTTTCAACGAGCTTCTTGATGAGGGTGAAAGAGGAGAGTGAAAAAGCTGGCTTAAAACTCAACGTTCAAAAAACTAACATCATGGCATCTAGTCTCACCACTTCATCACAAATAGGGGAAAAGTGGAACCAAGTATATGTCCCAACCACTGATGCCAAAGAATCTGAAGTTGACTGGTTCTATGAAGATGTGCAACACCTTATAGAATTAACATCAACCCCCCCCCCCAAATTTCCTTTTCCTCATTGGAATTGGAGGATTGGAATACAAAAGTAGGAAGTCAAGAGATATCTGAAATAACAGGCAAGTTTGGCCTTGGAGTTCAAAATGAAGCAGGACAGAGGCTAACAGAGTTTTGCAAAAAGAACACGTTGGTCATAGCAAACAGCCTTTTCCAACAGCCCAAGAGATGACTCTAGACATGGACATCACCAGATGGTCAATACCGAAATCAGACTGATTATATTCTCTGCAGCCTAAGATGGAGAAACTCTAGACAGTGTGCCTGAAAAATTATGGACGGAGATTCATACATAACATTGTACAGGAGGCAGTGACCAAAACCATCCCAAAGAAAAAGAAATGTAAAAAGGCAAAGTGGTTGTCTGAGGAGGCCTTACAAATAGCTGAGGAAAGAGAGAAGCAAAACACAAAGGAGAAAGGGAAAGATATACCCAGTTGAATGCAGAGTTCCAGAGAATAGGAAGTAGAGATAAGAAGACCTTCTTTAATAAACAATGGGAAGAAATAGGGGGAAACAATAGAATGGCAAAGACAGAGATCTCTTCAAGAAAATTAGATATACCAAGGGAACATTTCATGCAAGGATGGGCATGATAAAGGGCAGAAATGATAAGGACCTAATAGAAGCAAAAGAGGTTAAAAAGAGGTGGCAAGAATACACAGAAGAACTATACAAAAGTCTTAATGACCCAGATAACTGCAGTGTATAATTACTCACCTAGAGCTGGACATCCTGGATTGTGAAGTCAAGTGGGCCTTAGGAAGCATTACTAAAAGCAAAGCTAGTGGTGGTAATGGAATTCCAGCTGAGCTATTTCAAATCCTAAAAGATGATGCTGTTAAAGTGCTGCATCAATATGTCAGCTAATTTAGAAAAGTCAGCAGTAGCAAAAGGACTGGACAAGGTCAGTTTTCATTCCAATCTCCAAAAAGGGCAATGTCAGAGAGTGTTGAAAGTACCATACAATTACACTCATTTCACATGCTAGCAAGGAAATGTTCAAAATTCTTCAAGCTAGAATTCAACATTATGTGAACCGAGAACTTCCAGATGTACAAGATGGGTTTAGAAAAGGCAGAGGAACCATAAATCAAATTGCCAACATCTGTTGGATCATGGAGAAAGCAAGGAAATTCCAGAAAAACATCTACTTCCGCTTCATTGACTATGCTAAAGCCTTTGACTGGATCACAACATACTGTGGAAAATTCTTCAAGAGATGGGAATTCTTTAAATTCTTACCATCTCTTGAGAAACCTGTATAGGGGTCAAGAACCAACAGTTAGAACTGTACATGGAACAACAGACTGATTCAGAATAGGGAAAGGAATACATCAAGGCCGCATATTGTCACCTTGCTTATTTAACTTTTATATAGAGTACATCATGTGAAACATTGCAAGGCTAGATGAATTACAACCTGGAATCAAGATTGCTGGGAGAAATATTAAAAACTAAGAAATGCAGATGATACCACTCTAATGGCAGAAAGTGAAGAGGAACTAAAGAACCTCTTGATGAGGGTAAAAGAGGAGAATAAAAAAGCTGGCTTGAACTCAACATTCAAAAAACTAAGATCATGGCATCCAGTCCCATCACTTCATGATAAATAGAAGGGGAAAAAGTGGAAGCAGTGACAGATTTCACTTTCTTGTGCTCAAAAATCACTGAGGATGGTGATTGCAGCCATGAAATTAAAAGAGGCTTGCTGCTTGGAAGGAAAGCTATAACAAACCTAGACATCATTTAAAAAAGTAGAGACATTAATTTGCTGACAAAGGTACGTATGGTCAAAGCTATGGTTTTTCCAGCAGTCAAGTACCAATGTGAGACTTAGAACATAAAGAAGGCTGAGCACTGATGAATTGTTGCTTTCTAATTGTGGTGCTGAAGAAAACTCTTGAGAGTCCCTTGGACGGCAAGGAGATCAAATCAGTCAACCCTAAAGGAAATCAACCATGAATATTCATTGGAAGGACTGATGCTGAAGCTGAAGCTCCAATACTTTTGCCATCTGATGCAAAAAGCCTACTCATTGGAAAAGACTCTGATGCAGGGAAAGATTGAAGGCAAAAGAAAAAGGGGGCAGCAGAGGATGAGTTGGTTAGATAGCATCACTGACTCAGTGGATATGAATTTGAGTAAACTCTGTGAGATAGTGGAGGCCAGAGGAGTGGTATGCTTCAGTTCATGGGGTCACAAAGAGTAGGACACAATTTAGCCACTGAACTGCAACAATAATTCAATCTCTAAAAAAGACAATGTAGATTATTATTTATCAAATGTATTTTAAATATCTTATGCTTTTTAAAAGTTAAAAATAATATATGCAGTAAACTTTATTTAAAACTATCTTATACACAGTGCATAATAACGAGCTGCAGTAGATAAACATCAAGGTTTACATGACAACTTGCTGTGAATTATAGGATTGTGAGTATTTTAAACTTTTTCATCTATTTACTTATCTGCTTTTCTTCATTTTTATACATGAGCTGTATAGCTAACATCATAAAAATAAATAATACTTTAATATATGAAATTTGGTCTCTATCAGATCTCTTGTATAGTTTAGAAGTAATATTACAGAATAATATAAATGTATCATCTTTTTAAATTTCTCTTCATCTTTTTCATCTTCATCTAAGTAAACCCTCTAAAATTTATTTAGGTCCTGACCTTTTCATGTAAGTATAGTGAGATTTGGTTCGATTTGATCTTTGTAATTTCAACATTTTAGAATCTCAATTACATTTCCTATTTCCCCCAATACTTTGAGATACACTAGTATTTTAACATTCATATACAATTCTGCCTTTTGAAATTTCTTTTATTTTATTCCTAGTGCAGTTGGTATGACAATCTAAAACATCATTAATTCCAAGATTAGTTTTAATCAAACAATATTTTAAGTGATCAAATTTCTACTTGCATTTTAAAATATCCTTTAAGCATTCACATCATGTATATATTTAATTCAGATACTGCTGAGAAACATAATTTCTGTTTTACTTGTACTGTCTGCATTGGAAAAAATCACTAATTTACATCTCAGAATTATTATGTTAAAACGTTCTGAGCAGAAATCAGATCCTGAACTGTCAACAAAGTCTTTTGCCTGATATTATTTCTAAAAGTCACTTATTATACCCTCTCTGTTAAAGGATTATGGAAATCAATACACACTGGTCAGTCACTAGATTTGAAAGAGAAAACCGGCCCAGGACTCTAGCATATAATTATGGAATTGAGTGAAAAATATTGATAACTGAGTTAATTATGACACATCTTCTGCTTATAGCATGGCATTTAGGAGAACAGGCCATGGAGTGAGATTGCTTGGGTTCCAAATCCTGACTTACTAGCCAGAGAATGTGGGAAACTTACCCTCTCTTGGCCTCTATTTCCTTCCTTTAAAATAAGAGTAGTGTAAATGAAAAGATGTCCCAGAATGGAAAAATAAAATAAGGGTAATGCCAGTCTCTTCCTCAGAGGAATGATATATTGATTAAAGCACTACATTCAAAGCACTTAGAGTAGTGCCTGGCAGGTTGTAAGGATTCAGTAAATATTATCTATTATTTGATAAACTGATGGTTTGAGGTGAAGTCAGTTAAGAAACAGATGGAATGAACAGTGAATTAAGTTGTTGTTGTTGTTCAGCCACTAAGTTGTGTCCTGTCCTGTACAGAGAAGATTGTTCCTTGGAGCTCTGCTAAAGACTGTTTGTATCCCCCTAAAATTCATACGTTGAAATAAAATCTCCACTGTGATGGTATTTGGAAGTATGGCCTTTAGAAGGTAATTATGTCATAAATACTCATAAATGAGATTAGTGCCCTTGTAAGGGGTTGAAGAGACCAGAGCTCTCTCTGTCCACCATGTGAGGATACATGGAGATAATGGCCTTCTATGAACCAAGAAGTGAGCACTCACCAAACATTGATCTGTCAGTGCCTTGATCTTAGACTTCCCACACTCCATAACTGTGAGAAATAAATGTTTGTTGTTAAGTCATCCAGTCCATGGTATTTCTGTTAGAACAGATCTAATGGATGTATACAAGCTCCTCAATCATCTTCATAGAAAGATTTCCTCATGAGAGTGGATTTTGATGCTTTTGTTTCTCTCTTTAGACATGACTCTTCCCATCCTTATACAGAGGAAGGCCAAGAACCAAATTTATCTTGCCTTTGGCTTGGACAGAAGAGCATTCCCAGTGCTTCTCAGTAATAAGCTTTGTGAGTGTATCAGATCATATATGCTGTATACTCTTATAACAACTAGAAAAACTCAAAATAATTCACAAATCATGCAATACTTGTACTTTAGGTCACAGTGCCATATTTACTGGTATCCCCCTTTCAGCCTTGTATCTGTGCTGTCATGCTAAGTGCTTCCAGGAAAAGAATGCTCTTTGCTCAACTTTTGGCTTAGACTATATAAATCTCTCCAGAAATCATTGTTTTTGTTTTTAGAACAGAAAGACGAATTTATAGTATAGCAAGAGATCACAATGTTTACTTTAAAAATGACGCTCTTGGGACTTCCCTCAGTGGCCAAGACTCTGGGCTCCCCATACAGGGGGACTAGGTTCAATTCCTGGTCAAGGAACTATTAATAGACCCCATATACCACAATTAAGAGCTTGCATGTCGTGACTAAAGAGCCTGCATGCCACAACTAAGACCTGGAGCAGCCAAATATATATATATATATATATATATATATATATATATATATATATATATTTTAATGAGGACCTTCACTTAAACCAAAAAAGGAGAAGTGACTTGCCATCACAAGCAGCACAGAACCAGGCAAAGAATAGGAAATAGAGAATTAGAGAGCTTTGTGACCTGGGACTAGATATTTATGATTATCTGTTCTAGTAGCAATAATAACATCTCAGGAGTCTTGATCACCTATGTGCCACACATTGTGCTAAGACCTTAATATGTAGTAACTCATTTAAACCTCACAGGTACGCTATGATTCTGGCCTTTTGCTTGAAGTGTTTCACACTTTAGATATGGGGACATTGAAACTTTGAATGTTCAGGTGATCTGTCCCAGATCATGTAGCTAGTGAATACTAGACCATGATTAAAACCCTGGAAATCTGATTCTTGATCTGAACTCTTACCACTGTGTTATGAAATGACATGGAGATGCTAATACTTGTCTGATAAGATTACATTAAACCACATAGTGCTATGAGATAGCAATTAGCACAGTTCAGCTCAGTTCAGTTGCTCAGTTGTGTCCGACTCTTTGCAACCCCATAAATCACAGCACGCCAGGCCTCCCTGTCCATCACCAATTCCCAGAGTTCACTCAGACTCACATCCATCAATTCAGTGATGCCATCCAGCCATCTCATCCTCTGTCGTCCCCTTCTCCTCCTGCCCTCAATCCCTCCTAACATCAGAGTCTTCTCCAATGAGTCAACTCTTCGCAAGAGGTGGCCAAAGTACTGGAGTTTCAGCTTTAGCATCATTCCTTCCAAAGAAATCCCAGGACTGATCTCCTTTAGGATGGACTGGTTGGATCTCCTTGCAGTCCAAGGGACTCTCAAGAGTCTTCTCCAACACCACAGTTCAAAAGCATCAATTCTTCAGTGCTTAGCCTTCTTCACAGTCCAACTCTCACATCCATACATGACCACAGGAAAAACCATAGCCTTGACTAGACAGACCTTTGTTGTCAAAGTAATGTCTCTGCTTTTGAATATGCTATCTAGGTTGGTCATAACTTTCCTTCCAAGGAGTAAGCGTCTTTTAATTTCATGGCTGCAGTCACCATCTGCAGTGATTTTGGAGCCCAAAAATACAAAGTCTGACACTGTTTCCACTGTTTCCCCACCTATTTCCCATGAAGTGATGGGACCAGATGGCATGATCTTCGTTTTCTGAATGTTGAGCTTTAAGACAACTTTTTCACTCTCCACTTTCACTTTCATCAAGAGGCTTTTGAGTTCCTCTTCACCTTCTGCCATAAGGGTGGTGTCATCTGCATATCTGAGGTTATTGATATTTCTCCCAGCAATCTTGATTCCAGCTTGTGCTTCTTCCAGCCCAGTGTTTCTCATGATGTACTCTGCATATAAGTTAAATAAACAGGGTGACAATATACAGCCTTGACATACTCCTTTTCCTATTTGGAACCAGTCTGTTGTTCCATGTCCAGTTCTAACTGTTGCTTCCTGACCTGCATACAAATTTCTCAAGAGGCAGGTCAGGTGGTCTGGTATTCCCATCTCTTTCAGAATTTTCTACAGTTTATTGTGATCCACACAGTCAAAGGCTTTGGCACAGTCAATAAAGCAGAAATAGATGTTTTTCTGGAACTCTCTTGCTTTTTGGATGATCCAGCGGATGTTGGCAATTTGGTCTCTGGTTCCTCTGCCTTTTCTAAAACCAGCTTGAACATCAGAGGTTCATGGTTCACATATTGCTGAAGCCTGGCTTGGAGAATTTTGAACATTACTTTACTAGCGTGTGAGATGAGTGCAATTGTGCGGTAGTTTGAGCATTCTTTGGCATTGCCTTTCTTTGGGATTTGTTGACTCTATATACAGTCAATAAAAACAAGACCGGGAGCTGACTATGGCTCAGATCATGAACTCTTTATTACCAAATTCAGACTTAAATTGAAGAAAGTAGGGAAAACCACTAGACCATTCAGGTATGACCTAAATCAAATCCCTTATGATTATACAGTGGAAGTGAGAAATAGATTTAAGGGCCTAGATCTGATAGACAGAGTGCCTGATGAACTATGGAATGAGGTTCGTGACATTGTACAGGAGACAGGGATCAAGACCATTCCCATAGAAAAGAAATGCAAAAAAGAAAAATGGCTGTCTGGGTAGGCCTTACAAATAGCTGTGAAAAGAAGAGAAGCAAAAAGCAAAGGAGGAAAGGAAAGATATAAGCATCTGAATGCAGAGTTCCAAAGAATAGCAAGAAGAGATAAGAAAGCCTTCCTCAGTGATCAATGCAAAGAAATAGAGGAAAACAACAGAATGGGAAAGACTAGAGATCTCTTCAAGAAAATTAGAGATACCAATGGAACATTTCATGCAAAGATGGGCTCAATAAAGGACAGAAATGGTATGGACCTAACAGAAGCAGAAGATATCAAGAAGAAGCGGCAAGAATACACAGAAGAACTGTACAAAAAGATCTTCACTACCCAGATAATCACGATGATGTGGTCACTCACCTAGAGCCAGACATCCTGGAATGTGAAGTCAAGCAGGCCTTAGAAAGCATCACTACAAACAAAGCTAGTGGAGGTGATGGAATTCCAGTTGAGCTCTTTCAAATCCTGAAAGATGATGCTGTGGAAGGGCTGCACTCAATATGCCAGCAAATATGGAAAACTCAGCAGTGGTCACAGGACTGGAAAAGGTCAGTTTTCATTCCAATCCCAAAGAAAGGCAATGCCAAAGCAATTAGCACAGGTATATGGAATTCAGTACTCAGTAGGTAAATGTTGGTACATTTTGCCTGTTACATAGTCATCAGATTAAATAGGGCCCCTTCATGGATCACACCCTTCTCATGGTGAAGAGGCTTACATAATTCAATAAAGCTATGAGACATGCTGTGCAGGGCCACCCAAGATGGATGGGTCATAGTGGAGAGTTCTGACAAAACACGGACCACTGGCGGAGGAAATGGCAACCATTCCAGTAGTCTCACTTCAAGAAGCCCATGAACAGTATAAAAAGGCAAAAAGATATGATACCGGAAGAAGAGCCACCCAGGTAAGAAAGTGTCAAATATGCTACTGGGGAAGAGCAGAGGGTGATTACTAATAGCTTCAGAAAGAATGAAGTGTCTAGGCTAAAGCAGAAATGACACTCACTTGGGGATGTGTCTGGTGGTGAAAGTGAACTCCAGTGCTATAAAGGACAGTATTGCATAGGAATCTGGAATCTTGGGTCCATGAATCAAGGTAAATTGGACATGATCAAGCAGCAGATGGCAAGAGTGAACATCAACATCTTAGCAATCAGTGAACTAAAATGCATGGGAATGAGTGAATTTAATTCAGATGACAATTATATCTACTGCTGTGGGCAAGAATCCCCTAGAAGAAAGAGTAGCTTTCCTAGTCAACAAGAGTCTGAAATGCAGTACTTGGGTGCAATCCCCAAAATGACAAAATGATCCTGGTTTGTTTCCAATGCAAATCATTCAATATTGCAGTAATCCAAGTCTATGCCATGATCACTGATGTTGAAGTTGAATGGCTCTATAAAGATCTACAACACCTTCCAGAGCTAACACAAAAAGGATGTCCTTTTCATCCTAGCAGACTGAAATGCAAAAGTAGGAAGTCAAGAGATACCTGGAATAACAGGCAAGTTTGGCCTTGGAGTACAAAATGAAGCAAAGCAAAAGCTAACAGAGTTTTGTCAAGAGAACATGCTGGTCATTGCAAACACTCTTTCCCAACAACCCAAGAGACAATTCTACACATGGACATCACCAGATGGTCAACACTGAAATCAGATTGGTTATGTTCTTTGCAATCTTTGATATATTTGAACAATGTGATTAATTCTTTTTGAAAACTTTGAAAAGCAAAATTCAGAAGTCAAAAACGTCATGAGAGACATTTTAGCAAGAATACCAAATGTGGTGAGACAACCCAGGAAAACAATGAGAGGAGGTGGCTAAGTCTAATGCTTCTTTACTTCATTTTCTTCCAGTTTTAATGAGAAATAATTGATATTTTTTACTGTATAAGTTTAAGGTATACAGGATGATGCTTTAATTTACATATATTGTGAAATGATTACATTATGTTTAGTTAATATCTGTCATCTCATATAAATACCAAAAAAACACACCCTTCTTGTAATGAGAATTCTTAAGATCTACCATCTTAACAACTTCCTGTACATCATACAGCAGTGTTAACTATAGTCATCATGTTGTACACTACATCCCTAGTACTTATTTTATAACCGAAAGTTTGTACCTTTTGACTACCTTCCTTTTAATCACTCCCCTTCTTGCCTCAGGTAACTACAAACTGATCTCTTTTTCTGTGAGTTTGGTGATTTTGGTTTTCTTTTTAAATTAGATTCCTCCTTTTAATCACTCCCCTTCTTGCCTCAGGTAACTACAAACTGATCTCTTTTTCTGTGAGTTTGGTGATTTTGGTTTTCTTTTTAAATTAGATTTCACAAATAAGCGAGATCATATCCGATTTGCCTTTCTCTGTCTGACTTATTTCACCTAGCATGTCTGCAAGGTCCATCCATGTTGTCACAAATGGTCGGACTTCCTTGATTTTTTTACGGCTGAATAATATTCCGCTGTACCTAAGTGTGTGTGTGTGCACGCATGCATGTGTATCACAAATTCTTTATCCATTCATCTATCTATGGGTACTAAGGTTGTTTCCATATTTTGACTATTATAAAAAATGCGTCTATGAATGTGGCGGTGCAGACATATTTTTGAGTTACTGTTTTCATTTCCTTTTGACATATTCCCAGAAGTGGAATTGTTGATTATTTGGTAGATCTATTTTTAATTTCTTGGGAGACCTCCATACTGTTTTTCCAAAGTGGCTGGACCAACTTACAATCTCATGAATAGTATACAAGAGTGCCCTTTTCTACACATTCATGCCAGCATTTGTTATCTCTGACTTTTTGATGATAGCCATTCTAACAGGTGTGGGTTGAGAGCTCACTGTTGTTTTAATTTGCATTTCTTTATTAACTAGTGACTTTTCAGATACCTGTTGGCCATTCATATATAAAAGACATTCTGAGAACAGAAGAACAAAGCAGGAGGCATCACACTTTTTAATTTCAAGGTATACCATAGTTCAGTTCAGTTCAGTTGCTCAGTCGTGTCTGACTCTTTGCGACTCTATGATTCACAGCACTCCAGTCCTCCCTGTCCATCACCAACTCCCAGAATTCACTCAGACTCATGTCCATCGAATCAGTGATGCCATCCAGCCATCTCATCCTCTGTCGTCCCCTTCTCCTCCTGCCCCCAATCCCTCCCAGCATCAGAGTCTTTTCCAATGAGTCAACTCTTTGCATGAGGTGGCCAAAGTACTGGAGTTTCAGCTTTAGCATCATTCCTTCCAAAGAAATCCCAGGACTGATCTTCTTCAGAATGGACTGGTTGGATCTCCTTACAGTCCAAGGGACTCTCAAGAGTCTTTTCCAACACCACAGTTCAAAAGCATCAATTCTTCGGCACTCAGCTTTCTTCACAGTCCAACTCTCACATCCATACATGACCACAGGAGAAACCATAGCCTTGACTAGATGGACCTTTGTTGGCAAAGTAATGTCTCTGCTTTTCAATATGCTATGTAGGTTAGTCATAACTTTTCTTCCAAGGAGTAAGCGTCTTTTAATTTCATGGCTGCAGTACCATCTGCTGTGATTTTGGAGCCCCCCAAAATAAAGTCTGACACTGTTTCCCCATCTATTTGCCATGAAGTGATGGGACCAGATGCTATGATCTTTGTTTTCTGAATGTTGAGTTTTAAGCCAACTTTTTCACTCTCCTTTTTCACCTTCATCAAGAGGCTTTTTAGTTCCTCTTCACTTTCTGCCATAAAGGTGGTGTCATCTGCATATCTGAGGTTATTGATATTTCTCCCGGCAATCTTGATTCCAGCTTGTGCTTCTTCCAGCCCAGTGTTTCTCATGATGTACTCTGCATATAAGTTAAATAAGCAGGGTGACAATATACAGCCTTGACATACTCCTTTTCCTATTTGGAACCAGTCTGTTGTTCCATATCCAGTTCTAACTGTTGCTTCCTGACCTGCATACAGATTTCTCAAGAGGCAGGTCAGGTGGTCTGGTATTCCCATCTCTTTCAGAATTTTCTACAGTTTATTGTGATCCACAGTCAAAGGCTTTGGCATAGTCAATAAAGCAGAAATAGATGTTTTTCTGGAACTCTCTTGCTTTTTCGATGATCCAGCGGATGTTGGCAATTTGATCTCTTGTTCCTCTGCCTTTTCTAAAACCAGCTTGAACATCAGAAGTTCATGGTTTACATATTGCTGAAGCCTGGCTTGGAGAATTTTGAGCATTACTTTACTAGCGTGTGAGATGAGTGCAATTGTGCGGTAGTTTGAGCATTCTTTGGCATTGCCTTTCTTTGGGATTGGAATGAAAACTGACCTTTTCCAGTCCTGTGACCACTGCTGAGTTTTCCAAATTTGCTGGCATATTGAGTGCAGCCCTTCCACAGCATCATCTTTCAGGATTTGAAATAGCTCAACTGGAATGCCATCACCTCCACTAGCTTTGTTCGTAGTGATGCTTTCTAAGGCCTGCTTGACTTCACATTCCAGGATGTCTGGCTCTAGGTCAGTGATCACACCATCGTGATTATCTGGGTAGTGAAGATCTTTTTGTACAGTTCTTCTGTGTATTCTTGCCACTTCTTCTTGATATCTTCTGCTTCTGTTAGGTCCATACCATTTCTGTCCTTTATTGAGCCCATCTTTGCATGAAATGTTCCCTTGGTATCTCTAATTTTCTTGAAGAGATCTCTAGTCTTTCCCATTCTGTTGTTTTCCTCTATTTCTTTGCATTGATGGCTGAGGTATACCATAAAGTTATAGTAATTAAAATAGTATGGTATTGGCAAACAAAAGACTAATAGACCAATGGAAAAGAACTGAGATCCCAGAAATAAACCCAAGCATACACAGTCAAGCAATATTTGATGAGTAAGCCAAGGATATTTAATGGAAAGAGAGATTCTCTTCAATAAATGATACTGGAGAAATTTGATATGTACATGAATAAGAATCAAAGTTAATCTCTACCTTACACTACTCAAAAAATTGACTCCAAATGGATTAAAGACTGAACTATAAGACATGAAAGCATGAAACTCCTAAAAGAAAACAGAAGAAAACTCTTTGGCATGGGACATAGTAATGATTTTTTGAAAATCACACCTAAAGCACAAGCAAAAACAAACAGAAAAAAACAAGTGGACTATATTTAACTAAAAAGGTTCTATATGGCAAAAGAAACCATCAACAAAGTGAAAAGACAACCTACAGAATGGGGTAAAGTATTTGCAATATATTTATCATATATCTGATAAGGGGTTAATATACAAAGTATATAAAGAATACATACAACTCAACAAAAAATAAAACCTCAAATAATCTTTACTACATTCTGAACCTTGCACATTCATACTTCATTTGAATTGTCCTCTGAGGAAGCTATATTAAATGTTCAAATCTAAGTAATAATGCAATATAATTAGTCTATATTTATGTTTGGGGAAAATTCTTTGAAGCAAATTATACAATAAGAGTTTAGCTTTAAATAAGTAGGACTAAGTACTATAAAGCAAAAAGTAGGTTAACAGGACTTTTATCTTTTAAGCTTTGATCTGGGATCAAGTGAACCATTAAGTCCCCTTATCAGCTTGCTGGTACCTGTACATATCAAACGAAAGGTACTCCTTGTCAAGATGGTGTACTGAGACAATAGTAAAAATGAAAACAAAAGCAACCTTCTGCCTCAAACACAAAATAGATGTTACATAAAATATGACAAAATCACTTAAAAATGCCTGGTCAAGATTAAAAATAGGAAGAGAAAATATCTTTATAAAAACCAAGAAGGAACTCAAAAGTTAGAATGGCAGGCAGATATTGACATAGAACAGCTCTTATAGGTGACAAGGACAGGTCTTGGAGTATTTGTATTTTAACATCTATTCAAGGATAGCAAATAAAGGTTCAGGACCGTGTAGAAAGCTAGAATTGAGCTTCCTCCCTAAAGCTACATGCCCCTCCCCACCCCCACAAAAAAAAAAACATGTCCTTTATGTGAAACAGAGAACCACAAAACTCTACCTAGGAGCCAATGGAAGAAGCAGAATAGGTTGTCATACTCTTGTCAGTATGGGTAAAGAAAAGAGCCAGTTGCAAGAATGGGTTCCCAAATCTGCATTATCCATGGAAGTGAGACTCAAATTCATGGTACTTGCATGGTTCAGGAAACTGAAGCAAGAAATAAAAAAATATGTTTGAAGCAAGAAGATTCTATAGGGATCTGAAAAAAAGGGCCAAATTGACCTACAGGATTTCATCTGCTACCAAAGGGTCTAGGATACCTACTAAAATAACTTCCTCTGAAGACTAGTTCACATTCAAGACTTACAAGAAAACAAAACACTGTGAATGAGATTTTGGACTCAAGACTAGAAATAATTCAGCATTTAAAATGTATTTAATTTAAGCTCTTTTTGAAATTATTTTGTTAAAAGAGAGAAAATGAGTAAGAATAAGCGGATTTACAAATGATCCAAATAAAAACTTCCAAATTTGGAAAATATAACCATTGAAATTTAAAAAACTCAACATATGAAACAATATATTAGAAATCATTGAAAAGAGTTAAATGAATTGGAAGATAAAGCTGAGGACATCACTGAAAATGCAGCACAAAGAGATAAAAAGAACATATGAAAGTGAAGTGAAGAGACATGAAAGATAGCATGAGAATAGCCAACACTTAGCCACCGGGAGTTCTAGAACCGACAGTGTAGATGCAATCTTCAAGATAATACTTGCCCAAAATTTCAGAACTGAGAAAAGTGAGTGTCCCCAGATTCAAGTAGCATATATAATGTAACTGAATCCCTAGAAGGTTATGTTACAACAAAATCACAACTAGATAGACTGTAGTGAAATTGCAGCCACAGACAAAAGACAGATTAATTGCAAAGGAAGGAAAGCCACAGTGCAGTGTATTTCAACTGTATCTCAATAAAAATGGAAGGGAAAAAGCAAAGAATGCCACAGTTGCTGTAGATATTGAATCACCAATAAGAGATGTCAGAAAAAATAATATATTCATAGTGCTGAAGGAAAATAACAATCTAATAAGCTCTACACAGCTAAGCTCTCATCTTGGAGGAGCATAAAATACTTTTACAGGCATATAAATTCTGAATTTATTACTCACAGACCATCACTAACAGAACTACTAAATGACACATTATCACAAAAAGGAAATAAAACTAGAGGGGAAGTTTTAGTTACAAAAATCACTGTAAACATATAAAGTGCTAAACAATATACTTAAATAATATTACATCTACTACTATTATATGGTCTTCCCTGGTGGCTCAGAGGTTAAAGCGTCTGCCTGCAATGCAGGAGACCTGGGTTTGATCCCTGGGTCGGGAAGTTCCCCTGGAGAAGGAAATGGCAACCCACTCCAGTACTCTTGCCTGGAGAATCCCATGGACAGATGAGCCTGGTGGGCTACAGTCCATGGGGTCACAAAGAGTCGGGCATGACTGAGCAACCTTATTTACTTACTTACTACTATTATATAATACTTATACAGCACTTGCTATGAGCCAAATATTATATTTAGCACTTCACAAGAATCTTTAGAGATAGGTACTGATATAATCCTATTTTATAAAGGAGAAAACTGAGACTCAGGGAGGATAAGTGACATGTTCACTGTCTCATAGCTAATAAGTGACAAAGTCTGGCTACAGAATCTGTGCCCATAAACCTGTTTGCTGTATTGCCTCTCTAATAAATTACTAATAAAAATGGTAAACATAAAATGAAACTAAAAATCTAAACAATGGTAACATAGAAGATGGAACATGTGAGCTCAGAATTAAAACATTCTAGGGGCTTCTCTCGGAGAAAGCAATGGCACCCTACTCCAGTACTCTTGCCTGGAAAATCCCATGGAAGGAGGTGCCTGGTGGGCTGCAGTTCATGGGGTCACTACGAGTCAGACACGACTGAGGGACTTCACTTTCACTTTTCACTTTCATGCATTGGAGAAGGAAATGGCAACCCACTCCAGTGTTCTTGCCTGGAGAATCCCAGGGACGCGGGAGCCTGGTAGGCTGCCGTCTATGGGGTTGCACAGAGTCAGACACGACTGAAGTGACTTAGCAGCAGCAGCAGCAGCAGCAGGGGCTTCTCTGGTGGTCTCCTGGTTAAGAATCTGCCTTGCAATGCAGCAGACAGGTTTAATCCTT
This sequence comes from Bos javanicus, assembly GCF_032452875.1. NCBI lineage: Eukaryota > Metazoa > Chordata > Mammalia > Artiodactyla > Bovidae > Bos > Bos javanicus. The sequence continues at coordinate 22,816,225 of NC_083897.1, forward strand.
GGTCCAGGAGGATCCCACATGCCATGGAGCATCTAAGCCTGTGGGCCACAACTATTGAAGCCTGCATGCCTTAGAGCCCATGCTCCTCAAGAAGAGAAGTCACCACAATGAGAAGCCCATGCACTACAACTAGACATTAGCCCTGGCTCGCCACAACTAGAGAAAGCCTGCATGCAGCAACCAAGACCCAGCACAGCCAAAATTAAATAAAGAAAGAAATCTTAAAAAAAAAAAAAAAAAAGGAATTAAAGTACCCTAAAAGCATTTTATTTTTTAGGAGGAGAGAAATACAGATTAAATTTAATCTGTATTAAGTATAAAGATAAAACCATCAAAAGAATAGAAACAAAATGTGTATCAAACCAAGAGAGGGGAGAAAAGGAATAAGGAATCCTTAATTACTCCAATGAGTAAGTAAATGAGAAAAAAATACAAGTAATTCACCACAAAGGCCAATTCAATCAGTTCCAAGAATACAGTGCCATATAGACTTCTTTCTTTAACCACAACTAATGCAATTAGAAGTCAATAATTATAGCAAAAATGTGGACTCTAAAGAACTTAAAAATGAAATATGGATTAAAGAAGAGATCATGATGGATACAGTATTTGCAATAAACAGCACTGAAAGGAATACTTATAGAAATTGTGGGATTTGGTTTAAGGGGAGTATTTGGGGGAAATTTTATAGTTTTAAATACATATTTAGAAAATAGAAAAAAATTGAAATTAATGAGGTAAAAGTTCAAATAAAGAGTAAAGAAAAATAACAGTAAGCAGTACTAAAGCAGAAAGAAAAGAAAGATAATAATAAAAATCAAAAAGAAACATTAATAAAAACAACAGAAATGATCAACAACATGAGAAGTTGGTTCTCTACAGACAAATAAATATTGGAGGACATTACTATAGATTTTATAGAAATTTAAAGATAATAAAATAATACTGTGAACAGTGAGTGTAGGCCAATTCATTTGGAAATGTAGATAGAATGAATAATTTCCTTTAAAAATGTACTTAAATCAATCAAGAAGAATATCACAGTAAAAGTACTAGAGAAATTCAATAGTAGCAAAAAAAGAAAAAACTAACCACTAAGCCAAGGAATTTTTGGGACTATTTTCCAAAACAAACTTTAAAGGAAAAAATAAAATAATATGTATGTATTTATTATATTTTTAAACAACTTTACTAAGGCATAATTGAAATTCAAAAAACTGCATATATTTAATGTTTACAATTTGATGAGTTTGGACATAAACATATACTTGTGAAACCATCACCACAAATGAGGTAATAAACATACATAACCTTCAAAAGTTTTCTCTTACCCCATTTTGTTTGCCTGTTTGTTTGGTAAGAGTACTTAACATGAGATCTACCCCCTTAACAAATTTTTTAAGTGCACAGAACTATTAACTGTAGGCACAGTGTTATAGAAAGCTTTCTAGAACTTACTCATCATACAAAACTAAAACTTTAAGCCATTGAACAGTAACTCCCTACTTCTTCTTTCCAACCCTTTGCAACCACCATTCCACTATCTGCTTCTATGAGCTTGACTATTTTAGATATCTTATATAAATGGGATCACACAGTGTTTGTTTTTATGTGTCGGTTTATTTTACTTAGTATAATATCCTGAAGGTTGGTCCATGTTGTTGTATGAGATGGATTTCTTTTTTCCTTTTTAAAGGCCAAATAATAATATTCCATTGTGTGTAATACCACACTTTCTTTATCCATTCACATGTCAATAGACATTTTTGTTGTTTCCATATATTGGCTATTTTAAATAATGCTGTGATGAACATGGGAGTGCAGCTATCTCTTCAAGATTCAGCTTTCATTTCCTTTGGATATGTATCCAGAAGTTGGATTACTGGATCATTCATTCCCACCAACACTTTTCTTGACATCCTCGCTGACATTTAACTTTCATCTTTTTTTAAACATCTGTCTTCCCTCCCTACCACATCACTCATTGTAAGCTCCACAATATCTTTTGTCTTTTTGAAAATAGCTATTCTAACAGGTGTGATGTGATAGCTCACTGTGGTTTTTATTTTGATTTTTCTCATGACTAGTGATGTTGAGCATCTTTTTATATAAGTGTTGGCCATCTGTATGCCTTTTTTGGAAAAATGTCCATTCAGGACCTTTACCCATTTTTAAATCAGGTTATTTGGGTTTTTTTATGTAGTCCCACTTGTCAATTTTTGCTTTGGTTGCCTGTGCATCATACCCAAGAAGTCATTGCCAAAATCAATGTCAGGGGGGTTTTCCCCAATGTTTTCTTCTAGGAGTTTTGTAGTTTCAGGTCTCATGCTTAAGTCTTTAATACATTTTTAGTTGATTTTTGTATATGAAGTAAGGAAAGGGTCCAATTTCATCCTTTTGTATGAAATGCAGATATACAGCTTTCCAAACTTTCCTGTTTGTTGAAGAGACTTTTATTTATTGTAGATTCTTGGCACTCTTGTTGAAGATCGGTTGACCATGACTTTATTGGGTCAATTCAGGGCCCTCTATTCTGTTCCTGGAGAAGGAAATGGCAACCCACTCCAGTGTTCTTGCCTGGAGAATCCCAGGGACAGAGGAGCCTGGTGGGCTGCCGTGTCTGGGGTTGCACAGAGTCAGACACGACTGAAGTGACTTAGCAGCAGCAGCAGCAGCAGCTATTCTGTTCCATTAGTCTATATGCCTGTCTTTATCCCATTACTATACTGTTTTAATTACTGTAGCTTTGTAATGTATTTTGAAACCAGGAAGGTATAATGTCTCCAGCTTTGTTCCTTTTCAAGATTGCTTTGTTATTTGGGGTCTTTTGTGGGTTCCATATGAATTTTTCAATTGTTTTCCTCATTTTGTAAAAAAAAAAATGCCATTGGGATTTTGATGAGGATAACATTTAATTTGTAGGTCAATTTGAATATTATGGACATTTTAACAATATTGAGTCTTCCAGTTCATGAACATGGGATGTCTTTCCATTTATTTGTGTCTTCTTTAATTTCTTTCATCAATATTTTATAGCTTTTAGTATATGGCTTTTACCTTCTTGCTGAAGGCTATTCCTAAGTATTTTATTCTTTTTGCTATTGTAAGTTATTTTATTTTCAAATAACTTTTTGCTAGATTATAGAAATGCAACTGATTTTTTTATGTTGAATCTGTATTTTTCAGATTTACTGAATACGTTTATTTGTTCTAACAGCTTCTTTGTGAATCTTTTCTACATATAAATAGTTTTCTATACATAAAATCATGCCATCTGCAAACAACTATTTAGCTTCTTTTTTTTCTGATTAGGATGACTTTTATATCTTTTTCTTGCCTAATTTCTCTGGCTAGGACCCCAGTACTTGAATAAAGTGGTAAGAGTGGGCATGCTTGTCTTGTTTCTGGTCTTAGAGGAAAGACTTTCAGTTTTTCACCATTGAGTATGGCATTTGCTGTGGACTTTTCCTATATGGCCTTTATTATGTTCAGGTAAATTCCTCCTATCTTCTAAAAACTATTTGAGATAATAGAAAAAGAAGCAATGTCCTCAATTCCTTTATGATCCTATCACAACCTAATTTTCAAAATAAACCAATAAAAAAGTTAAGAACCAAAAAACATAGTAAAATTATAGGCAAATTCAACATAATCTTATAAATGAAAAAGTCTTAAAATGTCTGCCAGATGAATCCAACCAATGAGGTAGTTTTTCTAAAAACTGCATCAGAGGGATTTCCTTGGCAGTCCAGTGGTTAAGATTCTGTGCCCTCAATGCAGAGGCTGGGGGTTCAGTCCCTGGCTGGGGAACTAAAATGTCGTGTGGTGTGGCCAAACTTTTTTTAAAAAATTGCATCATGACTAAGTCAAGTTGAATTTGTTCCAGGAATTATAGAAAAAGCAAAGAAAAGATCAAATCATCCCACTGAATTCAGAGAAGTTATTTCAATAAATTGTCCACAAATTCGTGATTTAAAAATTCTTAGCAAAATGGGAATAAAAGAAATTTTCTTAGCCTTATAACAGATGTCTACAAAAAACTGTAGTGAGCCTCATGCTATGTAGCAAAATGTTAGAAACACTGATATTGAATCAGGAACAAGGAAAAGAAGTTGATTATCTCAATGCATTCACCACTCACTAGAGATCATGACTGATGAAGTAAGATAAGAAACAATTAAAATGATTACAAAGGGAAAAATAAAATTTTCATTATTTACAGGTGATGTGGTTATATTAGAAAATCCATGAAAATCTAAAGACAAATGACCAAAAATAATATGAGCAAGATTCAAGAATCAAGACAAACAAAAAAAAAATAAGTAAATGTATCTATAAATAAGGAAAAATAGACAAAATAAACTATAAAATATAAGGGATAAATTACATCAAAAGAGGTACATCACAGTTATATGCAATCTATTATTATATAAACTTTTACAGAATCACTTAAAAGAAGATTTAAATAAAGAAGTAGGCATGGATGGGAAGACACAAAATAATTAAGATGTCAGTTTCCTTCAAAGTAATCTATGAATACATTGCAACCGCAATCAAAACTCCAATAGAAGTTTCCATAGAATTTGACTTACTGATTTTTTTTAAAAAAAAAATCTTCTTTCAGTTTATTCAAAATAAAAATTGAAGATGAGGTGTATGAAAGTGAGATGTATGGAAAAAGTAACACGGATATTTACATTACCATATGTAAAACAGATGATCAATGGGAATTTGCTATATGGCTCAGGAAACTCAAACAGGGGCTCTGTGTCAACCTAGAGGGGTGGAATGGGGAAGGAGATGGGAGGGAAGTTCAAGAGGGAGGGGATATGTGTATACCTATGGCTGATTCATGTTGAGGTTTGACAGAAAACAACAAAATTCTGTAAAGCAATTTTCCTTCAATTAAAAAATAAGTTAACTAAAAAACCCCAAATCTTTCAATTTATTCAAAATAAAAACAAACATAGAATTATGAAAATATGATTTTCATAATTGAAAGGCTTGCAAGTTGTTTTTTTAAGTTTTTAAAGCTCATCTCCATCCCTCAATAAAGTATACTTATATTCACTGGGTGCTTTGGAAGGAGCTCTCAGGTGGACTGCTTACTACATCTTGGACTTCCTATCCTGAGGCTGTATCAGTTGGGTCAGGACCATGATGGAATTTTCTGTGTAGTTTTCTAGAATGTAAGTCAAATATGAACTGCTTGAGTTTTTCAGGAATTACTACATTACTGAAGTCTGCAAACACATGCATATGCCTAAAGTTGTCAATAGCTTTCACAGGGCAATCTGTATGTGCGGAAGACAATGTTTAAATGTGTCACCATCAGCGTGTAAAAATTTATTGTACCGTTTTCACTTATTAATTGTTGGCCTACTTCATTCTGGAACATTTCTAAACTTTCTGTATCTTCTTTCATACAGTGGAACCATATCAGAAAAGGCAGTCTTTCCTCTGTCGATCCCTCTCCATTTTCAAATGCTATTTCTCAGACAAGAGGAACACATTTATCTTGAATCCAATTATATATCTCATCAGAATTTGTCATAGATTCCAAGTACAACATATTTGGAGCAGAAAGCCCTGATGGTTTGTAGATTATGTTGTCTCCATTGTATCTTTCTGGTTCTGAAACAACCCCAAATGCAGCTAGCTAGGAAGGCACAATCATCATGCAAAATATTTGCTACTCTTTCAAAAACTCTCTATAGTTTTCTGAATCTTTTTGCTCAAAATATCTAATGATACTTCTTTTCCTGCGGACAAGAGTGGTGATTTCTGCTAAGTCATGAAGTTCTTGAAGGGGTCACTTTTTTGTTGCCTGATGTAATCTGCAAGTTCTTTCTCTTATCACTACCCCTGTATCTTCTCTTCATCATCTTCCCATTATGCAACAATTTGAAGGTTGTGTATTTGCTTATCCTGTATCTCTGTGTTATATCAGCATGCTGATCGCAATCAACTTTGGCAAACACTACTTGATTTGCATTTGTATATTCTTCCTTAATGACATTGGAAGCTTCCTCAAAAATTGTGTGCAACAATCTGCTTTTTTTTTTTTTTTTTTTTTTTACCACTTTTGTTCCATAGAACCATGGAAGCATGCAAGTATTACCTCGTTTGTCTTTGTTTTTGAGACAGACAAGAGCGAAGCTCTAGACTAGCAATATTCCATGGCACTTTCTGACAATTTTCTTTGGCTCCAATACTTGCATATTTTTCTAAGATGATTTTTTTCCTTCTTTTACATTGTTTTCTTCTTTTTTGTATTACTTTAGTAATGTTCATGTCTACAAACTCAGGTGAATAAAAATTAGGTACATTAAAGTATAATGTTCAAGGTTTCACATAATGAGAAAATCCCAGAATTAGAGGAATCAGAGATCTTGATCACAATATCATCATGGGAATCAAAGCAGTTAGAATTGCATTGTAATATTTACGAGAACTGAACCAAGACCTGAGATCCATGGCATTACATAAGAAACTTCTCCAAAGTCCCATTTTTGTCCCTCTCCTCTTGAGTGGAGTAATTGGAAGGCTACTGAGAATCCACTAAAGACCATGATTTTATTTTGGCTAAGATAATAAAGAGCCATCCTAATGGAAACTGGCCAAGGGCTTTGCCAGTTTCTTTAGGGCCAGTTCTGACATCTGGCCATGTCAGCATGTCACACAATAAGACTCCTTAAAAATATAAAACCAAAAAAGAAGGTAACCAATTCATAATAAAGATTTATTAAGTTATTGAAGGGAACAAGCTACCTTATTCATTCCACTTAACACTGAAAATTTAACATCAGTTTAACATTTCAAGGCTCTATTCTCCTCTTCCTTCAAGAAGACTTCTCTGATTCTGCCAATGAGAAGAAATTTTCCTCTTTTCAGAAATCTACAGCTGTACTTCTCATATTTAATGGGCATATATGAATCAGCCAGGTACACTGCTAAAGTGCCAGTTCTCAATCAGTAGGCCTAAGGTGAGGACACTGGAAGAAGCAAGATCTACAACCCACTTCTACAAATACCTTAAGGGCACCTATCACTCTCACTTTGGAATTCTAATTATTTACACATATACCTTCTCCCCCCTCCACTGAATTATAAATTCCTTGGAAGTATGACTATTGTTGTTGTTTAGTTTCTAAGTCATGTCGGATTCTTTCACAATCTCATGGACTGTAGCCCGCCAAGCTCCTCTGTCCATGGAATTTCCCAGGCAAGAATACTAGAGTATGTTGCCATTTCCTTCTCCATGACCTACTGATCTTAAAATTCATATTTTTCAAGTGATAGTGTTTTCTTGTTACTGTATCTAAATTTTCTACATATAGTTCATTTTGATCAGAGAATGTTCAATGTATCATTTCTGCCAGCTTCAACTGAATTTTATTGTCCCACCTAACCTCACTGGTATCTTTCACACCTGCCTACATAGCTGCGTGTGTTACACTTGGCACCCCTTCTTCATACATTTTTGTTGTAGGTTACAGAGTGTATACTGATTTCTTTTCATACTGGTTAATTTGAGATGATTTCTGAAAGAAGGAGGCAATAAAATTTTTACTTCATTTGTCTTCAAATCTTTGCATGTTTTAATGTTGACTCTTTTTGTTACATGTGTGAAGTACAAGGAATATAATTTTCCACAGATTGTGAATAAAATAAAAACCATTGAAGTATTATCTCCTTTAAATATACACAGTTCCTATTTTTCTTTGACCTCACATATCCATTCCATATCCCCAGTATTTCTATCCTAATATATTTTTATACTTGAATGTCTATAATTAAGTCACATTAAAATACATATGTAAATTGAAATTAAAAATTTTCTATTGGCACAAAGTTCTATATGCCTTTCTTCTGAACTGCATTGTAATTATAATTATCACTATTACACAATTTTAAAAAGAATATAAAATGTTTGATTATTTCATTAAATATTCTTAAATATTTTATTAAATAATGAGTAATTATTCATCATTTTATTTATAATATTAAATAAAACATTTACTATTTATTAAGCCACTAAATTTATTAAAAATAAAATTTTATTGCAAATCCATTTCTGAATGCATTGGATGAGGATAGGTTCTCTGTTAACTTAGGTATCTCTTAAGTGATACTACTTTCTGACAGAATTAGATAAGGTTCAGCATCAATTCTATCCCTCTTTTACACACACAACCACACACACTGAAAATTTGCTGTGTAGTAGGATCCTTGAGAACAGGATTATAGCCAAAGTTCGATAACTAGGATATCTGGCCTTGGGAACTGATGAGGTTGGGATAGTGTAAAGAACCATTCTGAGCCTGGACTGGGAGTGGGGAGGTGTTGGGAGAGAATGGATACATGTATATATGTGGCTCAGTCCCTTTGCTCTTCAACTGAAATGATCACATCATTAATTGGCTACAGCTTAATATAAAATTATTAATAGCAGAAGTTACATTCCTTCTCCTTCACCCTATTTATTAAAATTTGAAGTCATATAAAGTAAGATGAAAACTAAACAAAACAAAACAAAAAAGAACCACTCTGAAACTACCTGGCCTGAAAGAGGCCATAAATGATATATACTAACCTTGACTACACAGCTTAGATGGCCCAAAGCCAAGAAGTGTTCATTCAGTAGTACAACACCAAGGTCTATGAAAATCATTGCAAAAACAGTCTGTTAGATGAAAAGAAGTACAGACTGATAGGCTTGGTGACCTGGGTTTCCACCCTGGTTCTCCTACCGTGTGCTAGCTTAGTGATCTTGAACACGTTCCTTAAGCTATGCAAAGCCTAGTGTGATCGCATATAAACAGGGGGTTATAATAACTATCTGAAAAGACTGTTGTGAGAATTAAGTTAAATGAGATGATTTTATGTTATAGGTCCTGGTCAGACCTGCACAGAATAAGCATTCACCGAAAGCATGTTCTTCTATCATTTTCTAAAAGACATTTTTATATGATTTTAAGTATAGGAGGCAGAGAAGAATAAACAGATAAACACATAAATGATAGCTTGCCATTGGGAAGTGTATGAGTTCTAGGTAGACACTGATATGCAAGTTTAGGGTACTGCCCTGGTTAAAGGGCTCTGGTGTTCAACTGTCTGTGTACAATTCCTGGCTCTGCCATGTTCTACATACATAAACATAGACAAATCACTTCACCTCTCTGTGCTCAGTTCCTCAGCTATAATAGCACTGCTATAGGCTGAATGTGTCCACCTAAAATTCATATGTTGAAACTTAATTCCCAGTGTGATGATGTTAGGTGGTGGGGCCTTTGGGAGGTGATTAGGTCTTAAGAATGAAGCCTTCTTGATCGGGACTGGTGCTCTTACAAAAGAGACCCCAGAGAGCTCCCTAGTTCCTTCCACCATGTGAAGACACCACAAGAAGCTGGCCATTTATGAACCAGAAAGTATGCCCTCATCAGACACTGAATCTGCCAGCAACTTGATCTTTGATTTCCCAGACTTGAGAACTGTGAGAAACAAATTTCTCTTGTTTATAAGCCACCCAGTCTAAAAGACAAGTGACTTCCTCATGGAATTGTTCAAAGGACTGAAAAGGGATAATCAATGAGATGCTTTAGCACTGTGATTGACACGTACTAAATAGTGTTTGCTATTTTACACAAAAACACACTCAACTTTATCCAAAGCCTTATTCCCAACAAACCATGCCTCTGTGACTTTCTAGTACAGTTGTTTCTTCAAAAAATTGCTAAATGAAGGCTTTAACTGACAACCTAGGTGAACAGTCATTCCTTTACAGCCTTCTTTCTCAAAGCATATTCTTCAGAGATCAGCAACATCAGTGTTACCTAGGAGCTTATTAAAAATGCACAATCTCAGGACTTACCTGGTGGTCCAGTTGTTAAGATTTTGCCCCCTAGAACTGTGTCCCCCTAAAATGCAGGGGATGCGGGTTCAATCTCTGGTCTGGGAACTAAGATCTCACATGCTGTGTGACATGGCTAATTTTTTTTTTTAATGCAGAATCTCAAACCTCACCCCAAATCTACTACATCAGAATCTGCATTTTAACAGGATGCCCAGGTGTTTCCAAAGCATGTCATAGACTGAGAAGTGCTAATTTACATCTCCACCTAGTCACTTGGCTTCCCAGGTGGCACTAGTGGTAAAAAATCTGCCTGCCAATGCAGGAGATGTAATGGTCGTGGGTTCGATCGCTGGGTCAGGAAGATCCCCTGGAGGAGGGCATGGCAACCCACTCCAGTATTCTTGCCTGGAGAATCCCATGGACAGAAAAGCCTGGAGGGCTACAGTCCATAGCGTTGCAAACAGTCGGATACGACTGAACAGCTAACGCACACACACACACAACCTAATTGGTGTGAAGTAGTATCTCATTATGGTTTTGATTTGCATTTCCCTAATATAGCCCACCAGGCTCCTCTGTCCATGGAATGTTCCAGGCAAGAATACTGGAGTGGGTAGCCATTCCTTTCTCCAGAATAATAGTGACAGTGAAGTGTTAGTTGCTCAGTCATGTCTGACTCTTTGCGACCCCATGAACTGTAGCCTGCCTAGCTGCTCTTTCCATGGAATTCTCCAGGCAAGAATACTGGAGTGGGTAGCCAGTCCCTTCTCCAGGGGATCTTCCTGACCCAGGGATTGAACCTGGGTAATGAGTATCTGTTATATATTTGTCACCCACTTTTATATCTTCTTTGGAGAAATGTACATTCAAGTCCTTACCAATTTTTTAGTTCTTTTGTTGTTGTTATTGCTCTGTGAGTTTTTTTAATTTATTAGGATATTGTTGTTGTTCAGTCGCTAAGTCGTGTCTGACTCTTCGTGATCCCATGGCCTGCAGCACGCCAGGCTTCCCTGTCCCTCACCATCTCCCAGAGTTAGCTCCAGTTCATGTCCATTGAATTGGTGATGCCATCCAACCATTTCATCCTCTGTCACCTCTTCTGCCTTTGATCTTTCCCAGCATCAAGGTCTTTTCCAATGAGTCAGCTGTTTGCATCAGGTAGCCAAAGTATTGGAGCTTCAGGATATTAGGATATTAATCCTTTATTAAATGTTTGATTTGCAAATATTTTCTCTGACATTGTGAGTTGCCTTTTTACTCTGTTCATAGTATTTCTTTGATGCACAGAAGACTTTAATTTTGATGTTCAGTTTATCTATTTTTTCTTTTGTTGCCTGTGTTTTTGGTGTAATATATAAGAAGTCACTCCCAAATCTACTTTTATGAAGGCTTCCCCTATGCTTCATTCTAAGGGTCTCCTAATTTTAGTTCTTATATTTAGGTCTTTGATCCTCCTTGTGTTAATCTTTGCATATGATATGAGGTATGAATCCAACTTCATTCTTTTATTAATACATAAACATATCCAGCTTCCCCAGGATGACTTGTTAAAAGATTGTCATTTTCCCATTGAATGATCTTGGCATCCTTGTGAAAAATCAATTGACCTTAGACATATGGATTTATTTCTAGACTCTCAGTTCTATTCCATTAATCTATGTATCTATCCCTATTCCTTTATCGACATTTTTTTTATTTTAATAGTTTTGGCTGCGCTGGGTCTTTATTGCTGTGCCCTGGCTTTCTTTAGTTGTGGCGAGGGGGTGGGGCTACTCTTCATTGTGGCGCACAGGTTTCTCATTGCAGTGATCTCGCTTGTGGAGCACAGCTCTAGGTATGCAGGCTTCAGTAGTTGCAGTATGTGGGCTCAGTAGTGGTAGCACATGGACTCAGTAGTTGCAGCTTGCAGGCTCTAGAGTGTGGGTTCAGTAGTTGTGGCACATCGGCCTAGCCTCTCTGTGGTATGTGGAATCTTCCTGGACCAGGGATTGAACCCATGCCTCCTACATTGGCAGGTAGACTCTCAACCACTAGATCACCAGGGAAGCTCCTACCAACACTTTTAAAAATTACTGTATCTTTTCAGTCAAGTTTCGAAACAGGGAAGTGTGACTCCTTGCTATTGACTGAATACTTGTATCCTTCTAAAATCACATGATGACATCCTAACCTCTAGGGTGATGGTGCTTGGATGTGAAGTCTTTAGAAAGTGATCAGCTCATGAGAGCAGAGGTCTCATAAATGAGATTAGTGCCCATATAAAAGAAACCCTGAAAAGCTCCCTTGTCTCTTCTGCTATATGAGGACACACTGAGAAGATAGCTATATATGAACCAGAAAGCAGGTCCTCACCAGATGACAAATCTGTTGTGCTACATTCTTGGACTTCCTAGCCTTCAAAACTGTGAGAAATAAATTTCTGATGTTTATAAGCCATTCAGTCTATGGTATTTTGTTATAGCAGCCTGAACGGATGGAGACACTCCTTCAGGTTTGTTTTGTGTCTTTAAAACTGTTTTTGGCTACTCAGAGTCCCTTGAAATTTTATATGAATTTTAGGATCAACTTTTCCATTTATGTAAAAATAAGGCGGGTATTTCACATCTGACTCTATGGATATGAGTTTGAGCAAGCTTCAGGAGTTGGTGATGGACAGGAAGTCTGGCATGCAGCAGTCCATAGGGTCGCAAAGAGTCGGACACGACTGTGTGACTGAACTTAAGGGGGCTATTATGATATTGACAGGAATTGTACTGAATCTTTAGATCAATTTAGGAAGTATTAGATAGTGATAATACTAAATCTTCAAGTTCATGTACACAAGATATTTTTCCATTTATTTAACTCTAATTTCTTTCAGCAATGTTTGTAATTTCCAATGTATAAGTCTTGTACCACCTTGGTTAAATTTCTTGCTATTGTGAATGAAACTGTTTACTTTAAATTCCTTTATGAATAATTTATTACTAGCATATAAAGTTACAATTGATCATTTTATGTTGAACTTATATTCTGAAAATTTTCTGAATTTGTTTATTAGCACTAATAGTTTTTACGGATGCTCTAGGAATTCTATATATAATATCATGGAATTTCTATATATACGATCATGTCATCTGAAAATAGAGATAGTTCTACTTCATTTCAATTTGGATATCTTTTCTTTATTTTTCTTGCTTAATTGCTCTGGCTAGAACTTCCTATACAATGTTGAATAGAATTGGGGAAAGCAAGTTGCATGTCTTGTTCCTGATCTTACAGAGAGAGTTTTCAGTCTTTCACCATTAAATATGTTGTTCACTGTGAGTTTTTCATAAATGCACTATATCATGTTGAGGAAGTGCCCATCTATTTCTAATTTGTTGAATATTCTTATCATAAATATCAAAATCTAATTTTATCAAATGCTTTTTTCTGCCTCAGTTGAGATAATCATATGAGTTTTCTCCTCCTTCATTCTGTTAGTATGGTATATTAAATTCTGAACTGAATCATGTCCCCCTCAAAAAAAAAAGCGTATGTTGAAGCCCAAACCCTCAATGTGACTGTATTTGAAGATAGGGTCTTTAAGGAGGTAATCAGATTAAATGAAGTAATAAGGACAGGGTGTTAATCCAATAGGACTGGTATGCCTACAAGAAGAGGAAGAGACCCTAGGAGTGCATGAGCATAGAGGAAATGCCATGTGAAAACACAGCAAGAAGGAAGCAAGGGAGAAGGCTCACTGGAAACCAACCAGCACCTTGATCTTGGACTTTCAGCCTCTATATCTGAGAAAATAAATTTCTGTTATTTAAGCCACCCAGGCTGTAGCGTTCTTTTAAGGCAGTCCTAGTAGACTAATATATACGGACTGTTCTTTTTCCTTAATGTCGAACTCCTTGCATTCTTTAGACAAATCGCAACTCCTCATGGTTTAGAGTCCCATTAATATACTGCTGGATTTGGTTGCTAGTAATTTGCTGATGATTTTTACATCCATATTTGTAATGGATATCAATTTGTAGTTTTCTTTGCTTGTGAGGTCTTTGTCTGGCCTTGATAGGAGAATGCTGGTTTCAAAGAATAAATTAGGGAACAATCCCTTCAAAATTACATATTTTGGAAGAGTTTCCGAAGAATTTGTGTTAGTGCTTTTTAAAATATTTTGTAGAATTCATCTGGTCCTAGGTTTTTCTTTGTGGAGAGGTTTTTGATTACTGATTCAATCTCAGTTTGTTATGAGTCTACTTAGATTTTCTATTTCTTCTTGAGTCAGGTTTGGTAGTTTGTTTATAGGACTTTATCCATTTCATCTAGAATATCTAATTTTTTTGGCATGCAATTGTTCACAGTACTATCTTACAAAATTTTTTATTTCTGTAGGTCTGTAGTAATGTCAACTTCATTTTTTATTTTAATAATTTGAATCTTCTTTTTGTGTTTCTTGGCCAGTCTAGCTAGAGGTTTGCCAATTTTATTGATCTTCCTGAAGAACCAACTTTGGGTTTTATTGATTCTATTGCTTTTCTCTTGTGTACTTTGAAAATTTTCTACTTTAAACTCAACCCTTCCTTCTGCTACAGTAGGGTTTAGTTTTCTCTTTTTTTGCCTTTATGGTGCAAAGATATAGATTATTGATTTGAGATCTTTCTTCTTTTGTAATGTAGGTGTTTATAGTCATAAATTTCCCTCTGAGCACTGCTTTCATTGCATCCCTTAAGTTTTGGTATAATATCGTTTCACTTTCATTTACCTCCAATTGTTTTACATTTTCCCTTGTGGTTTCATTAGATCCATTGGTTGTTTGAGAGTGTGCTGTTTAATTTCCACATATTTGTGAACTTTTCAGATTTACTATTTTAGTGATTTCTAGTTTCTGTTGAGTTAGAGAAATTACTTTACAGAATTTCAATATTTTAAAATTTACTGAGACTTGTTTTGTAGCCTAATTTATGGCCTATGTCTCCCAGATAGTGTTCCAAGTGCACATCAGAAAAACGTATAGTCTGTTGCTATTGCATACAGTGTTGTTAGGTCTAGTTGGTGTGTAACATTTCTTTATTGATCTTCTCATTATTCTATTCATTTTTGAAAGTGAGGTATTTAAATCTTCAAATATTATGGAGAACTATCTATTCTATTTCATTTCTGTCAGTTTTTGGCTCCTATATTTTGGGGTTCTATTATTAGCTATGTATATATTTATATTATTGGATCTTCTTAATGGACTACTTCTTTTATCAATGAATAGTGTCATACTTTGTCCCTTATAATGATTCTTTAATTAAAGTGACCCTCTTGTAAAGTGAATATAGCTGGATCATTTTCATTAAAAGTTTTTAATGAAATTTCAGAAAAAGTGAGGGAAAAGTACAGAGATTTCTCATGTATCCCCTGCCCCACACATGCATATCTACCCTCATTATCAACATTCCCACCAGAGTGGTTTATATGTTACAATTAATGAACCTACATTCACATATCATAATCACTCAAAGTTCATAGTTTATATTAGGGTTCATTCTTGGTGCTGTATATTCTATGGGCTTGGACAATTGTATAATGACTTTCACTCAACTTTATCAAGTTGAAGAAGTTCCACTCCAGCTTATTAAGAGTTCAGTGTGGATGTGTCAAATGCTTTTTCTGCATTTATTGATATGATCATGTGATACTTTTTCTTTTTTGTCTGTTGATAAGATATATTACATTGATTTTCAAGTGTTGAATCAGCCTTGCACACCTGGGATAAATCCCATTAGTCATGGTATAAAATCTTTTTTATACATTGTTGGATTCAATTTGCTAATATTTTGATGAGGATTTTTCCATGTTCATGAGAGATATTGGTCTGCAGTTTTCTTGTAATGTCTTGTCTGGTTTTGATATTAGGGCAATGCTGCCCTCAAATGAGTTACGATGTATTCCCTCTGCTTCTATTCTCTGAGATTGTAAAGAATTGCTATAATTTCTCTTTTAAATGATTGATAGAATTCAGCAGTGAACCCAGTCTGGGACCAATGCTTTCTATTTTGGAAGGATATTATTGATTCAGTTTCTTTACATACAGGCATATCTGTTGTCTGTTTCTTCTTGTGTGAGCTTTGGCAAATTGTGTCTTTCAAGGAATTGGTCTAGTTCATCTAGGTTATCAAATCTGTGGGCTTAGAGTTGTTCATAGTCTTCCTTCATTATCATTTTCCTTTGTTGTCTGAAAGCAGACATTGTATGACTTAGTCTTTTAAATTTGTTAAGTTGTGTTTTATGACCCAAATTGTAGCCTATCTTGGTGACTATTCCATGTTAGCTTGATAAGAAGGTGTATTCTGCTGTTGTTAGATGTAGTCAAGAGATATCAGTTATATTCAGTTGACTGATGGGTATTGTTCAGTTCAACTCTGTTCTTACTGATTTTCTGTCTGTTGGATCTATCCTTTTCTGAGAGAGGGATGTTGAAATTTTCAGCTATAATAGTAGATTTATCTATTTCTCTTGGAAGTTCTATTAGTTTTTGCCTCCCATAGTGTGATGCTCTGTTGTTTTCCTTCTAACACTGGCTCTCTTCCTAGGCTACTGGTTTTCAAGGCTGCCACTGAGTTGGGGAGAGGAGGATGTAAGTAGGGAAAGATAAAACACAACAAAGTCTTCTATTCTTATCAAAGCCCAGCTATTTTTCTTGAATAAAATTCTCCATGGACTTTTGAAGCCTTTGGTTAATTTCTAGAAAAAGTTGTGAACAAGTTGACTTTGATAAATTTGCCAGTGTTTTCCCTGCTTTCACGAAGGAATGATTTTTGGACATCCTTACTCCTCTATTCTGCAAGTGCTTCTCTCTATTGCTTTTTGGTTCTAGTCCCACACTGTCTCTGTGGCTTTGGGCTACTCATGTTACTTCTCCAGGCTTTCTTCCTCTGTACAACATAAAGGGGTCTGTGAGTGTGAAGGCCAGATAATCTTAAGATTTGAGATTAGGATGTAAGTTATCATTGAAACATAAAACAGTATTGTTTCGTAGTTTAATGGTAAGCATTAAAAAACATTTTTTAGTGGTATATAAGAGAGCATCTTACTAGTATGGCATTTTAGATTCCGTGAGATACATTAAGTTAGTCACATTCAGGCTTTGAAAGTGAAGTGAAAGTGAAAAAAGGGGCTTTAAGGCTCATTAAATTCATGGCCAGTTGATTTAAGCTTTAAGCCCTGGGTCCTGGATCTATTATTAGACTTCTCAAACACCCCCTTCTTTATAAACCTGGGAAAAGGGGTAAACTTCAAACCTGTTGATTTTTAATCCTAGATCACTAAAACTGGCAGGAAGCCTAGAGATCAGTGTCCACCCTCCTCTACAAAAGGATTTCTCAATGACCCAGAGACTTAGTGGCAGAATGAAACTTAGAACCATGGTTCCTTGCTCTTCTCTACTAGGCTACGTCTCTTGCATCCCTTTCCTCTCAGCTTCACATTTATCTGCATATCATTTTTCCCTATCATTCCATAGTCGTGTTCCTTGCCTTAATGGGCAATTAGAATGGAGACAGCTACACATTTTAAAAACCATTAAATCATGTTTGCATTTTAAGTAATGTGATTTCCATTTGGACATGAGTAAAAATGCGAAGATAAGCCAGAGGCCCATTGCAAGCCAGATTCTCCTTCCAGGCAGCAAGCAGCCAGATCACTGTTGGCAAGAAAGAGTGGGCTAGTGGTGGCCATTGTTAGCCCTTTGTCATTGTTTACTCGCTCAGTTGTGTCCAACTCTTTAGCAACCCTATGGACTGTAGCCCACCAGACTCCTCTGACCATGAGATTTCCCAGGCAAGAATACAGGAGTGGGTTGCTATTTCCTTCTCCAGGGGATTGTCCCAACCAAGGGATTGAACCCACATCTCCTGCATTCACAGGCAGATTCTTTAACACTGAGCCACCAGGGAAGTCCCTTAGTGGTAACCCAAATGTTTATAAGTCAACTGGGTCAGAAAATTAAGGTTTTAGCTTCTGCTCTGACAATATCTGGCTGGCTGTATGACCTAAGATCTTGGTTGGTGGGGCAATACTTGGTCTGAGGTTTCTGAAGTGCAAATGGAATAATCTGGGAGGCAATATTTTTAGGAGAAGATGGATCAAAAGCTAAAGACACAAGATCGGGCAGGTTCAGGGTGTTATGGACATAGACTCAAAGGCTAAACAGATAAGGATTAAAAACCTCAAAAAAGTATACACCGCTTGATGTAGAAATTCAGTTTCTAGGAATTTATTCTTTGGAAATAATAAGATAAACATACAAATGTGTGTATATAGGACTTCCCTAGTGGCTCAGTGGTAAAGTATCCACCTGCCAATGTAGGAGACATGGGTTTGATCCTTGGGTAAGGAAGATCCCCTGGAGGAAATGGCAACCCACTCCAGGATTCTTGCCTGGGAAATCCCATGGACAAAGGACCTTGATGGGCTACAGTCCATGGGGTCACAAAAGAGTTGGACACAACTTAGTGACCAAACAACAACGTGTGTGTATACAAGGATAAATACAGAAACAATTCATTACAGAGAAAAATTGGAAATAATTTAATATTCACCAACATGTGGTTAAGTACATGATAGTTCCTCTTTACAGTAAAATGTTCTGCAGACACCAAAAGTAAAAATGCAGTATTTGTGGTCACGGAAATCTTTGCACAGTTGATCAAAAGGCAAGCTATAGTGTCTGAAGTATAATTTCATGTGTATAAATTTAAAACACATGTGACTCTCTATGCATAGGAAAAAAGACTGAAAACATGTTCACTAAATGTTGAGTGGTTTCTTATGGTTGGTGGAGTTAATCAATTTTTTCTCAATTTTCTTGTCTATATTTTATATACCTTCTACAAAGAATATGGCATTTTTGAATAATTAAAAAGTTCAGTGCTTAATAAAAAGCAAGAGAGACCATTTAAAATAGAAGAGGCTAGAGAATTCCCTGGCGGTCCAGTGGTTAGGACTTGGTGCTTTCACTGCCAGGGATCTGGGTTTAGTCCCTCGTCTGGGCACTAAGATCCTATAAGCTGCACAGCATGGTCAAAAAATAATAACAATAAATTAAAATCACTTTAAAAAATAAAGCAAAAGAGGCTAAGAAGCAGGGGAGACTATGAGAATGAAGCTGAAAGGATGGATCTTGGATGAAGCAGTGCTGACAGGGGAAAGGCAGAACTTTTCTTTGTGATCAGAGCTGCTCTGACTTTCTGGAAGGCTTCTGTGGGGGTAATATAGGGGAGGGGTCCTGAGAATTGAAGGGCTTGTGTCCCAGAGCAAGGCATGTCTTTGGCCCACATATCCACACAACCCTCCAAACAACACCTAATCCAACTCTCCAACAAGTGCTCTGTAAATGTTTAATGACTGAATAATGATAAACAGATACACAGCTATTAGTCACTCATCAAGGAACATTTTTTTTTTTTACATAACACAGCAGAGGAAAAACTGCATGATTTCCGGCAAATCTCCAAGTTAATATTTCAGAAAAACACTTCATTTATAGTATTCTGATACTTTCAAATAAACATATACACACAAAGAGATGACTCACCCTGTTATATTTCCATAACTTACTCTGGGCTGGGGAGAAGATATGCCTCTAAGCCTACCATACTATAAAAGATTTATTACATTAAAATTACTTCTCATTTTTATAAAATGATTAAACCCAAGCTTGCTTTGAAAGGATCTGGAGCAGTCAGCCTTAATCTAGTTCTCCTGCTGGTACTGACCAGCCAGGAGGTGTTCAACAGGTCATGTCCACCCCACCCCCTGAGGCCTCCATGTCTCCATCTATACAATCTACTAAAGACCTCCTCCATATCTAACAGAAAGGTCTCCACAGTAGATAAAAGTTACAACAAGCCCCTGTGTCACCTGTTAAAAATATAGAAGATTCTTTGCATTCCCACCCAAAGCCCTGGCTCCATGAGGGTTTCTGGTATTAAACATGCATAACTCCCTTCCTTCAATGGGATGATTCTGCTTGTGCTGACTCTCATGGGTCAAAGTCACCACTGAAAGGATTGGGAAGACAAGCTGATCTCCAGAGACCCATGACGACTGGTGGTGGGAAAGGAAGACCTCTCTCTGCTCAGCAGTGACCTCCACACATTAGACTCCTCCTCAAAAAATCTCCATCTAGTATATTCCACCAATTGGTGAGATGCTGAGGTTGATCAATGGGTTTGCACATACATAGAAGCCATTCATCCATTGGTGTCTACTGTTTTCAATCAGCCCTTCACTTTTCACTTTCATGCTTTGGAGAAGGAAATGGCAACCCACTCCAGTGTTCTTGCCTGGAGAATCCCAGGGACGGGGAGCCTGGTGGGCTGCCGTCTATGGGGTCACACAGAGTCAGAAACGACTGAAGTGACTTAGCAGCAGCATAGGGGAGGAAATGATCTTGATCAAAGTTGTGCTGATTCCTTTGCAGGAGGGAGATGAGAGAAATAAAAGGATATATGGACATGGAGAAAGGAGGTAATTCATTCACTGTTTATCAGATTCCTCCTCATCAGTGATTCTGCTTTTCTTGGCTTATTATACATCCTTCCTTTCCATCTGTATTTTGGATATCCAGAAATTATTGCTTTCCTCTATATTTGTTAAGGTCAGTAAAGCTAGCCTCTGTAACTAAAAATTCAGTAGCAAAACAAAAAAAGGGTTGTTTGCCATTCGTGTCATAACCCAGTGCAAGCATTCCTGGTCAGGCAGCTCTCTCATTGTTATCCTGTATCCAGGCTCCTCTCATACTCAGAGCTGTTGTTTGTTGTTTTAGCCATGAAGTCATGTCCGACTCTTTGTGACCTCACGGACTGTAGCCGGCCAGGCTCCTCTGTCCATGGGATTTTCCAGGCAAGAATAGTGGAGTAGGTTGCCACTTCCTTCTCCAGGGGATCTTCCCAACTGAGGGATCGAACTTGTGTCTCCCATATTGCAGGTGGATTCTTTACCACTGAGCCACCTGGGAAGCCCAGTGCTTAGAGTTCTCTCCATCAATCTGATTGAGATATGGGAAAAGGATTGAGGATTACCTGGAGCTGTTCTGGGCCAACTCTGGACAAAGTTCACATCATTTACATTTGTTTTATGTGGAATAGTCACATGGCCACACCTTATTGCAGGGGAGCCTAGGAACATCAGTTGAACTACATGCCTAAGAAGAGTAGAACATGAATATTGGTGAGTGCTAGGGATCTCTGCAACATCCTCCAAGGTCAAGTCCTCCATTCTTTGATTTTCAATTAGGAATGCAAATCCCTAAGTCATTACAATAAACCTGGAGATAAGAAAAGACAAAAGGAAAATAAGTGGGTTTCCTGAAACTGACCACAACATGACTTATACCTTCTCTAAATAATCCAAAGGGAAGAGCCGGCTCACAAATTAGAGGTTACTTGAATGAAGACAGAACTCTACTGACAGAAAGGATCTGCTTTCTGACAATGAAGCACTCAACGGCTGAGTCACATAATTAGAGGTGAATGACAGGTGACACAAGCCACGCACACTGCCTCTCAGCCTATAAATTATGCTGCTATTAGGGGAAGTTACAAATGTGACCAATGGGAGATATGCAATGGGAAAAGGTGCAGAACTCCATATATGTTTGCAGGCAGATTTCTAGACTTTGGGAGGCAGTGAGTTGAATGGAAATAGAGCAGCTTCTGGAGGTAGACAGTTTGGTTTGAAGGCCAGGACATGCCATTTACCAAGTCTATGGTCTTGGGAGAATTCAGCTTCTGTTAAGTCTTGGTTTTCTCATCACTAAGATGAGTATAATAATGATACCTTCCTCACAGAGCTCCTGGGAAAGGTAAATAGTTAATGTAAAATTGATTGGCATGAAATTTGGCACAGAGAAGATGCCCAAGAGAGGGTCTCTTTTAAAAAAAACTAATGGCAAGCAATTTGTCAATGTGGGGCCTACTGCTCTAGCCTGTCCTCGACTCTCAGATATCCCACCAGACAAAGGAGAAAAGGGAGGGAATGAGAACAGAGAGCTAGAAGGACCTGCAGCGGGGACTGGCAGGCCACAGCAAGGCTGTTAGTGAGTGAAGTGGAGGAACCTTTGCGGATAATATTAGTACCTATGTCCCAGGATTGTTTTGAGTGTTACATGAAATAATACGTTCATGCTTAGCCCAGTGCCTAGCACATAACATCAGCCTGAGTACTCATATTATTTATTTTTCTTCTGAACAAAGGAGAGTGGTACCTACCAGCTGGGTAAGGAGAAAGGGAGAAGAAATCGTCGTGTTCCTTTGGGTGGTCTCCTTCTTCTCTGTAATGTACAGGGTGGGGGGGGTGCAGTAGGGGTCCTGGGGGAGTCAGAAAGGCCTGGCAATGCTGCCATCATGAACACTGTCTTCCTCAGTCCAGCCTCAGAGGGGAATGTCTGAAGACAGGATGAGATCATGGCTGGAAAGTTCTTTGTGCTCCAGAGGAGAAACATGTCCTGTACATTTAAGTCGCTATTATTTGCAGAGCCAAATGCCAGGCTTTGAAATGCAGCCAGCCTCTCTTCAATATCTAGTTATGTTTCCACAGCACAGGATGAAAAAAACCAACTGTTTATATGCAGTAGTATTTCTGGTAACTGAACTTACTAGTTTAAAAGGCAATATTTACCGAGCTCACAAAATAGCATGCTTTCTGTCCACAAAGACCTGTTTTAATTAAAGCCCTACCTTTAAAATTCATTAAAGTAATCAGTTCTAAGAGATTAGGAGCCCATGTATTAGATTTCCACCTGGGAGTGCCACATATTCCCTTCTGCAGGTGCAGGAGGCCATGATTTCAACAACTGTGAAGATCTCTCCTTTCACTGGATTTCAGTTTTATTTAAAGGCACTGGCTGCCTAGCCTCGGGAATTTGTCTTTTTTATTAGGCATGAGCGGCTCGGTCGCCTACTAGGTGGATCACCTCATTATTCTCGTTACCTGGGCAGAGTCATGACTCAAAAGCCAGCTCTCCCAGGGCAGACGGAATGGGTTGGGGAAGGGGACTGTGGAGAGACGAAAAGCCACCATGTTCCCTGGTCACAAAGTGGCTCGGCTCTTATGCCCTAGCCTCCTGGCTGTTCAGAGGAAGAGGGCTGGCTGGAAGAGCTCAGTGGGCGCAGCTTAGAGGCGTAAGGTTACATCACTAACTACAACCACCACACGTGTAATTGCTAAAACACACGGAGCACTTCCTCTGGGCTAGGTCTACACAGCTTGTGTTTTGAGCCTCTTGGCAACTCTATGAAATGGGCACTCACATCATCTTCCTTTCACACATGAGGACACTGAGGCTTGGGGAGGACAGGTCCCTGGCCAAAGCCCACATGGAGAGGAAGTGACAGGAAAGCAGCACAGGCAGAAAATGATTGGCCTTGGACCTCCACTGGGGCCACTTTCTATTTTTAACTCATTTATTTTTAATTGAAGGGTAATTGCTTTACAATATTGCTTTTGTTTCTGCCATACATCAACATGAGTAGCCACATGAGTCCCCTCCCTCTTGAACCTCCCTCCCACCTCCCACGCTTGGGGCCCCTTTTTAGAGGTGAGCTCTGTGATGTCATTTCCCTGAGGTTTGGTTTGCTTATGTATAAAGGATGGCCTCTCTCTGACAGTGTGATGGCAAGGATTCCACGTGGTGACACGAGGATGGCATTCAGCACATGTCCTGGCACGGAGGACACACACAACACAGGGTAGCAATTCCTACCAGGAGACTGTAAAATGTGACGCTGGCCACTGTTGGAGGGAGTCAGCTCCCCTGTCAAGGTTGTCCCTTGACAACCTCCCAGCAACCCCGAGTGGGAGAATGGAGGCAGGACAAGTGGCTTGCCAAGGGAAGAGGGGACCTCCATCAGCTTGTGTGTGTGTGGGCGGGAAGGAGGCGGGCGAGTGAGGCAGAACCATGAGTGCAGGGCCAGGGCGGCAGATGACCATCAACCCACTCCTCGCAGTGGGAGTGGAGCTGAGGTTCATACAAGGTACCGTGGCAGGGATCTCGGGGACAGGCTGACCGCACAGAACAATGAGACCCGGGAGGTGACAACTGGCCCTGAAAGGGACTCAGTTCAGCAATTTCTCCCTGGAAAACAAGCTGTTGCTGCCAGATGGAAACACTAAGAAAGACCCTTGATGGCACTCTTGTCCAACCTCTTCACTGTCCACCTAGGGACACCAAGGCCCCATGAGCAGGAGTCTATTTTATGTCCAGAGAACAAGTGTCTACACTGGAGTTCAAAATGACACTGCTATATGAGCCTGACAAAATTATCTAATCTCATTATGCCTCAATTTTCTCACCTATAAAAGATTGTGTATTGCACAGAGTTTTTCAAGGATTAAATTAGAGAATGCCTGTAAAACTCTCAGCACAGTGCTTGGCACGCCCTGTAAACTGGCTCAGGAATTTCCGGGCAGTCCAGTGGTTAAGACTGTGTGCTTCCAATGCAGGAAGCACAGGTTTGATCCTTGGTCAGGGAACTAAAACCCCACAAGCTGTGCAGCATGGTCAATAAATAAATAAATAAAAATAAGCTGGCTTGCACCAGGTCCTGTGACAGTGGGTCCTCCCTACTAGTGCTCACTCAATCATGTCAGACTCTTTGTGACCCCATGGACCATGGCCCCCCAGGATCCTCTGTCCCTGGGATTTCCCAGGCAAGAATACTGGAGTGGGTAGCCATTCTCTTTACCAGAAGATCTTCCTAACTCAGGGATTGAACCTGCATCTCCTGCATTGCAGGTAATTCTTTACCTGCTGAGCCATCGGGGCCTGGTGGTACTAATTCTGGAGGACTCTGGAAAATGGCAGTCTTGTTTCACTTTTCCTGCTCCAAAAGCCTCCAGGAGCCCTCTCCAGGGGGATCTTCCTCACCAGCTGTGGCTTCTCCTGCAGAGATGACTGAGCCAGGCCTGCCACAGGCTTGGCATTTGGCAGCAGGTCCAGGTGTCCCTGAGGTGAGGCCATGCCCATCCCTAAACCAGACTTGCTCCTTGGCCAGGCATGGAACAGGGAGCAGAGACTACAGTGGTATGCAAGCTGGATGCTGGCTTGGCCCTCAGTGATCACAAACAATACTCAATTGGGCGAGAAATAACAATATTCACATATTTATTTAACCACTATGAATTGAGTAAAATTTTGTGCCAAGTCCTATGCTTAGTGTTAGAGAGGTGCTGGTGATATAAAAGCAGACAGCATCCCTGACGATCAGGTGCTTACAACATAGTGAAAGGGATTGCCTAATTTAAACCATATACTTCCTGTTTTAATTACTTGCTAGGTGTGTAGGTGATGGGAAGGAAAGAACCAGGTTGCTAGGAGAGTAGATAATGAAGGCTTGGCTGGGCTTGGAGGATCATGAAGGCAGTAACATTTGGTCTGAGCTCTAAAGGATATGGCAACTCACTCCAGTATTCTTGCCTGGGAAATCCCATGGACAGAGGAGCCTGGTGGTCTACAGTCCATGGGGGTCTGAGAAAGAGACACACATGACTTAGTGACTAAACAACAACTAAAGGATGTGAAGTTTTCTAGGCAGAGACTGCAGAAGGCAGGGTGGTAGGTGGGAGAAAGGCTTACAGGCAGAGGAAACTTTAAGGGAGACCCCAAGAAAGGAAAGCTTGTGACAAGTTGAAGGAGTTGATAGATTGTTAGTTAGGCTGGGGGTAATCAGGAAAAGGAAGAATGGTACAGGATGAGGTGATGAGGTCAGTGGGCCCATGTCACTCAAGGTCTTTGGTCCAGGATTAGACTTGCTTTTAAAAAGGCCAGTGGGGAACAGTTGATGGATTTTAAGCCAGAGAGCGACATGACCTGACTTAGGTTTTGAAAGATCTGGCTGCCATGCAGAGAATGGATTGTGGGGAGGCAGACCAGAGTGAGGGCACAGAGACCTGCATGGATGCTATTGTCCAGGAAGAGGTGATAGCCACTCAGAGGAGGAGAGCAGGAAGAGGGGATGCAATGAATTGAATGTGGAGTGTGAGGGAGCAGGAGGGGTCAGGAGTGACTCCTTCTCAGGCTGGCACCCTTGGTGGATGGGTGGGAGCTATTCACGGGGATGGGAAACCCCAGAGGAAGTGATGGTGTGGAGTGGGCTGGAAGGACGGGGAGTTCCTTTTGAGATGAGTTGAACTGAGATGCCTGGGAAGCAGGGCAGTGGACAGCTGCATATATAGATCAGGAGCTTAGGGGAAAGAAGCTGGAAATATAAATTCTGTCAGCTCAGTATAGAGGCAGGAATTGAAGGTGAAGCATGAATGAGCTCCCCAGCGGGGCACTGAATGTGAGCACGGAGGACAGAAGACATAACACTGATCACCTCCATCAGATTAACGTCAGGGAGAGGACAGACTGAGAAGACTAAGAAGAACAAAGCAGGCTGGGAACTAGGAAAGCGAGGGTGTCAAGGAGGGAGTCATCATGGAACAAGATAGAAAGCCCAGAAATAAAACCGTGCACCTATGGGTACCTTATTTTTGACAAAGGAGGCAAGAATATACCATGGGGCAAAGACAGCTTCTTCAATAAGTGGTGTTGGGAAAACTAACACTACATGTAAAAGGATGAAATTAGAACACTTCCTAACACCATACACAAAGATAAACTCAAATGGATTAAAGACCTAAATGTAAGACCAGAAACTATAAAACTCTTAGAGGAAAACATAGGCAGAACACTTGATGACATAAATCAAAGGAAGATCCTCTATGACCCACCTCCTAGAGTAATGGAAATAAAAACAAAAGTAAACAAGTGGGACCTAATTAAACTTAAAAGCTTTTGCACAGCAAAGGAAACTACAAACAAGGTGAAAAGACAACCCTCAGAATGGGAGAAAATAATAGCAAATGAGACAACTGACAAAGGATTAATTTCCAAAATATACAAGCAGCTCAAACAACTTAATACCAGAAAAACAAACAACCCAATTAAAAAGTAGGAAAAAGACCTAAACAGACATTTCTCCAAAGAAGACATGCAGGTGGCTAACAAACACATGAAAAGATGCTCAACATCGCTCATTATTAGAGAAATACACGTCAAAACTACAATGAGATATCACCTCACACCAGTCAGAATGGCCATCATCAAAATGTCTACCAACAATAAATGCTGGAGAGGGTGTGGAGAAAAGGGAATCCTCTTGCACTGTTGATGAGAATGTTAATTGATACAGCCACTATGGAAGATGATGTGGAGATTCCTTAAAAAACTAAGAATAAAACCATCATATGACCCAGCAACCCTACTCCTAGGCATATACCCTGAGGAAACCAAAATTGAAAAAGACACATGTATCCCAATGTTCATTGCAGCACTATTTACAATAGCTAGAACATGGAAGCAACCTAGATGTCCATCAACAGATGAATGGATAAAGAAGCTGTGGTACATACACACAATGGAATATTACTCAGCCGTAAAAAGGAATGCATTTGAGTCAGTTCTAATGAGGTGGATGAACCTGGAGCCTATTATACAGAGTGAAGTAAGTCAGAAAGAGAAAGATAAATATTGTATACTAATACATATATATGAAATCTAGAAAGATGGTACCAATGAATTTATTTGCAAGGGAGCAATGGAGGAATAGACATAAAGAATACACTTATGGACACAGGGAGAGGGGATGAGAGGGAGAGCTGTATGGAGAGAGCAACATGGAAACTTACATTATCATATGTGAAACAGATAGCCAATGGCAATTTGCATTATGTCTCAGGGAACTCAAACGCAGGCTCTGTATCAACCTAGAGGGGTGGGATGGGGAGGGAGATGGGAGGGAGGTTCAAGAGGGAGGGGACATATGTATACCTATGACTGATTCGTGTTGATGTTTGACAGAAAATAACAAAATTCTGTAAAGCAATTATCCTTCAATTAAAATATAAATAAATTTTTAAAAAGGGGGAGTCATCAACAGTAGCTCTGGGGCAGATGCCCTGTAAGATGAGGATGGGAAAATGTCCATTAGATTTAGGAAACTAGAGGTGATTTGGGACAACGAAGAATCAGCTCTGCTCCCCCTTGGGCTGACTGTATGATATGACCATAGTTAAGTTGCAGAATCCAACCTCAAATTCTTCACACGTCCCCTTGCCCCTTTCCCAGACCCACCCACGTGTTGAGAACTTCAGTGGCTGAGCGGAACCTTCCTGAGTACAGTTCATCTGGTCCTTCAGATCTCAGGGTAACTCCCAACTGCTTGCTGTTCCAGGCATCATTTTTCTAACTACCACTTATCGCTAATGTGATCCTCATGCTGACTTCATGTTGTTTGCCTTTTATTGAAGGCTAATAGTTAGGCATTAGCTACAATTTATTCCTACAATTACTTTTCAAGGGCTCAGAAATGATAGCTGTTTTCAATCCTACACTATCAAATGTGTTTCTGATGCCATTATAATCATAGAATTATATAAATAAATGAACAAGCAAATTATCCAAAGCAAAATGTGATTAGACTCCAGGCAGCCCATCTTATTCTTTAGTATTCCAGATACCCTCCTTTTTAGGTACCTCCCAATCACCTCCCTCACCCCCATATGGATACACAAAAATGAAGCATCAGGCTGGATTACTAAAGTGGCAGACACAAATTGTCAGGTCCATCCTAGGTAGGAAATTTGATGATGCAGATGTCATTGAGAAATGAGCAGTTATTTCAAACCACAGAGACTCATAATTAAGCCAAATTCAGGATCACAATTCAATTTGTTTCCAAATTAGTTGTTATTTTCTTATACAGGAAAGCAGAGCATAAGTGAGGGTGGATTTATATTTTATAGTACACAAATTCATCCATTAATGTCTCCTTTGAGGATTCTCATCAAGTTTAGTTTCAAAGATGCCATTAGTGACTACTTAACATCTGGACAAAATGGCTTCCTCTTACTTTCTAGTTGTGTTTGAATTTATTAGGAATGTAACTGAAAATTACCTACCCAGTTTGGCATCTCAAAAATGCCATATAGTTTACAGGTAAGGAAGATAAGACCAAACGTGATGAGTCTAGAGACTTCTTCAGGGAATTGTGCCTGATGTTCTGGGCTCCACGACCTACTCAGGAACTTGGGGAAAATACCCTCTCAGTCAGCAAGGCACTTCCTCTGAAGAACTCATTAGCTCAATTCACAAATAACTTTAAAAGCCAATTATAATTTGATGCCACACCCTTAGAACAATCCACTTGGTCTCCATTACCGTTTCTGGGGCCTGATATGCCAGCAAATTTGGAAAACTCAGCAGTGACCACAGGACTGGAAAAGGTCAGTTTTCATTCCAATCCCAAAGAACGGCAATGCCAAAGAATGTTCAAACTACCACACAGTTGCACTCATTTCACATGCTAGCAAGGTCACGCTCGAAATCCTTTAAGCTAGGCTTCAATAGTACGTGAACTGAAAACTTCCAGATGTGCAAAAGATTTAGAAAAGGCAGAGGAACCAGAGATCAAATTGCCAACGTCTGTTGAATCACAGAGAAAGCAAGGGAATTCCAGAAAAAAATCTACTTCAGCTACATTGACTATACTAAAGCCTTTGACTGTGTGGATCACAACAAACTGGAAAATTCTTAAAGAGATGGGAATACCAGACCACCTTACCTGCCTCCTGAGAAACTTGTATGAAGGTCAAGAAGCAACAGTTAGAACTGGACATGGAACAACAGACTAGTTCAAAATTGGGAAAGGAGTACGTTGAGGCTGTATATTGTCACCCTGCTTATTTAACTTCTATGCAGGGTGCTGTGCTGTGCTTAGTTGCTCAGTGGTGTCTGACTCTTTGCTACCCCATGCCAGGTTCCTCTGTCCATGGGATTTCCCAGGCAAGAATACCAGAATGGGTTGCCATGCCGCCCTCCAAGGGATCTTCCCAACCCAGGGATCAAGCCCAGGTCATGCAAAATGCCAGGCTGGATGAAGCTCAACCTGGGATCAAGATTATCCAGAGAAATATCAGTAATCTCAGATATGCAGATGATACCACCCTAAGGGCAGAAATTGAAGAGGAACTAAAGAGCCTCTTGATGAAGGTGAAAAAATAGAGTGAAAAAGCTGGCTTAAAACTCAACATTCAGAAAACTAAGATCATGGCATCTGGTCCCATCACTTCATGGCAAATAGACAGGGAAACAATGGAAACAGTGACAGACTTTATATTCTTGGGCTCCAAAATCACTGTGGATGGTGACTGCAGCCATGAAATTAAAAGACACTTGCTCCTTGGAAGAAAAGCTGTGACAAACCTATTGCTGTTCTGTGCTGTACTTAGTTGCTCCATCATGTCTGATTCTTTGTGATCCCATGTACTGTAGCCCGCCAGGCTCCTCTTTCTATGGGGATTCTCCAGGCAAGAATACTGGAGTGGTTGGCCATGCTCTTCTCCAAGGGATCTTCCCAACCCAGGGATTGAACCCAGGTCTCCCACATTGCAGGTGGATTCTTTACCCACTGAGCTACCAGGCAAGCCCTGACCAGCCTAGACAGCATATTAAAAAGCAGAGACATCACTTTGCTGACAAAGGTCTGTATTGTCAAAGCTATGGTTTTTCCAGTAGTCATGTATGGATGTCAGAGTTGGACCATAAAGAAGGCTGAGTGCCAAAGAATTGATGCTTTTGAACTGTGGTGCTGTAGAAGACACTTGAGAGTTTCTTGAACAGCAAGGAAATCAAACCAGTCAATCCCAAAGGAAATCAATCCTGAATATTCATTGGAAGGAGTGATGCTGAAGCTGAAGCTCTAATATTTTGGCCATGATGCAAAGAACTGACTCATTGGAAAAGACTCTGATGCTGGGAAAGATTGAAGGCAGGAGAAGAGGGCAACAGAGAACGAGATGGTTGAATGGCATCATCGACTCAACAGACATGAGTTTGAGCAAGCTCCAGGAAACAGTGAAGGACAGGGAAGCCTGGTGTACTGCAGTCCATGGGGTCACAAAGAGTCAGACACAACTGAGTGACTGAACAATAACTACCCAGCTAGAGTGATCAATGCTATAGCCCAAACTTACTGTCCTTACAATCTCATTTCAAAATTGCTCCTTTATTTTTCAGAGGGCTTTACCCTCAATATCAGGCATCTGGTCCAGATGCCTGGTTTCTGCCTCAGCTATCCTGAGGGAACCACAGGATAAATTAGTTGGCAAGTGAGCCAGCTAAGAAACAAAGAGGCGTCAACACCCATCAGACATTTGAAGTTGAAAAAACAAAAAGCAAAGCTTTCGGATTTTGAAAGATTCCTTTTTACAAGATTTTGGAGCCCTAACTCCAGCCTGAGAACTGAGGAAGAGAAAAGTCATTGTGCCACTACTTGTAATGCACCAACCACTTACTTCCTTTTTCAAAGGAAAAACAAAAACGAAAAGCAAAACCAAAGATCTCAGTGTCATTGTCCTGATCCTTGACATCTGCCTTCCCTTTTATTTCATGATCCGCTTGATTTTGTCCTTGTTAGTTTTGAAAATCTCCTGCAAAGTCTCCAAAGTTTGATGTGACAAGGTGAAGCGGCTCTAAAATACAGTCAGTATTTGGCAAGATTCATTAACGATAAAGAGAAACAATGGGATAGGAATGTCTAGGTGGGCTGTGTGCTCAAATGAATAGCTGATAAATAAACACAATATTTGTGATTTGGGGCATTACTAATACATCCTCTTTAAGAAAATCCTAAACACAAAACTCAGAAACAATGAGGATAGATTGGAGGGAGCTTATTTGCATGACAAAAGATCTCTTTAGCTGACGAAAGGATTCACCATTCTCTTTTTAAATGAGAGCATATTTGTACAAGATTCTTGTTTACAAAAATAAAAACATCAACTTGTACCAGAGTTACAGGAACTCTCCAGTGGGTAATATGAGAGCCACTCTATAATAGATGATTTATCTCAGGTCAGCTAGACTGGAAGGCCACACTTGGGACTATGACGGCTGACTCTGCCAGGACTCTGGAATCCACTGGGTAACTCTGGGCTCATTTTCCCCAGATGCTCCACTCTTCTGTTTTGTTAATGCATATGTATGGAAGAGTGTCCTCAGAAAGCAATCTTTGGGGACATTTTAACCCACATATCAAGGAATCACAACCCTTCTGCTCTCCTATTTCCCTGACATCTGACCCCCTAAAATCAGGATGGGTGAGTTGGGTGGTCAGGACTCCTAGAGCCACTGGACTTGACCTGAACTCTGATCTGTGGATATCCCTCTGGATCTGAGGCCTGGATGAAGCTGCTTAAAGTCTCCATTTATAACAAAAAACAACTTTGTTGATGATTAGATTAAAATGGCTCCAAAGTTCTGTCATGGTACAAGCCTCAGTTCGTGTCTGGAAGCTCTGCCAAACAAGGCCGTTTGTTAGTTTCTGCAGTTATGGAAGGAAGCTTTAAAGTGTAGTTTAATGATGTTCCATCTCTTCACACTTGGTAGTTTCCAGACAAAGAAGCAGATAACAAAAAGAGGATCCTGCTGTTCTTACCCGAAGAGGAAATCAGTGAGCATATTTTACCATTAAGGGGCCCAATCCTACTGTGATGGGCAGCTTCTTCTATTTTAACTGGGAGAAGAAACAAAGTAAACATCACATAAAGCAGGACTCAGTCCCCCTAATCTGGAGATGAGCCCACAGGTAGCTGGAAGCAGATGAACATATGATTAGAAAGAGCTTATGAGGCTTGGCAGCTCAGAAGACTTGGGTGTGAATCGTACCATCTATTCTCTGTGGAACCTGCCCAAGTGATTCCATCTCTTTAATGAGATGATTCTTCATCTCGGAAATTGGGAGGATACCATCAACCTTACAGGGGTGTTGTAAGTGTTAAATGAGATAGTGTATGTAAAGGGCTTAAAGAGTATGGAGCCTGATACAAAGTAGGCCCTCCATAAATGTGGAATTAATGCCCATTTATGAATATCAAAACTAAGGCTGTCCCTTTGCTGCTGCTGCTGCTGCTAAGTCACTTCAGTCGTGTCCAACTCTGTGCGACCCCATAGACGGCAGCCCACCAGGCTCCGTAGGCCCTGGGATTCTCCAGGCAAGAATACTGGAGCGGGTTGCCATTTCCTTCTCCAATGCATGAAAGTGAAAAGTGAAAGTGAAGTCACTCAGTGGTGTCCGACTGTTAGCGACTCCATGGACTGCAGCCTACCAGGCTCCTCCGTCCATGGGATTTTCCAGGCAAGAGTACTGGAGTGGGGTGCCATTGCCTTCTCTGAGGCTGTCCCTTTAATTCACTCTAAAGCTTAAGCAGGATCAAGAGGATACTGAGAGTCATTAAGTAAAGAAAAAAAACTGAATCTATTGCTATCTAGCATGGAGTAAGAGAACCATCTCATGAGAAGATATGTGGAGAGATGAAGACTAAATAATGCCCTGGAATTCAAGGTGTGAACTGGATAATGGCAGCCCCCAAATTAAAATTGACTGTACTCTTTATCTACAGTCCAAAAGAAAGATCAGAAAATATAATCAGAACTTTTCATAGTACTTTGGTGGAAATTAAAGAAATGTCAGAGGAAAAAAAAAGAATACTGATGGTTGTGACAGAAAACTGCATACATCATTAGGCTTTTGATGCAAATCCTGAGAGAGTCATTTCCTAGGCAGGTTGATAGGAAATCTAGGGGTCCCCAAGGAGAGAGGGGTCTGGAATTCTCAAGGAGGAAGAAAGGACAAACTTTTTTTCTTTCTCCACATTCCTTAGGATTATATAACAATAATGTATCCTGCCTGAGGACAGTCTCTGGATTAAGGACAGTCTTTGGATTAAACCTTCTGGCTAATTCTGTTATCTTAAAATGTAAATTATGGGAGTAGGTCTGATGAGGTCTTTACAACCTCCAAACATTCTTTGGATTCACTGGAGAGTATATAACTTCATTGTTAACACTAGCAAGCGGGTACTCTTTCTGCCCCCTTCTGATGCCTATGTCAGAAGCTTTCTCTATCTCCTTTATACTTTAATAAAACTTTATTACACAAAAGCTCTGAGCGATCAAGCCTCGTCTCTGGCCCCGGATTGAATTCATCTCCTCCGGGGGCCAAGAATCCCGGTGTATTAGTGTGATTCAACAACAACCTTTCAATCCTAGGCCCAGGAAGATTTGATTCTCAGATTTCATTTAGAGTTAACAAGGGTGGTCTCATCTAAGTCTGTGAGCAAAAACAGAACTTGATTAAATGTGAGAGATGACCATGAAGGAATGTTAAGATTGTCAACTCTGCTTTGCTATGACCTAGAACTCTGGGTCATATACCAGGGCACAGGGTGACGGTGTGACCTCTTTGCACACAACTTACCTGAAAGGAAAAATAGTGCCAGTGCAGAACCTGCTGGGCTTCTGACCTCAAAAACGTGGACACACAATGATAATCCCTTCTAATCACTTTAAAAACTATTTATTTTTATTTAAATATTTCAAAAAATACTTATATATTTATTATATACTTGGCTGCATCGGGTCTTAGTTGCAGCATGTGGGATCTAGTTCCCTGACCAGGGAGTGAACTTGGCCCCCTACATTGGAAGCATGGATTCTTAACCACTGGACCACCAAGGAAGTCCTCTGAATCATTTCCAGTGAATGAACTCAGTACTTTAGAAAAATGGAGAAGATTCAAATGTTTTTCCTTTCAAGCCTGTGGCTCCCAATCATAGAGGTCTTTAGGGACAAAGTAGCCTCCTTCTGAGGATCTCCTTCTAGTAGCATGAGGCCTCTTGGCTCTTCTTTTTGTTGCCTTGGATTAGTTCAGTGAGAAACATGGCTAAATAGAGAGTGACATCAACAGGTGTCTTACCAATAACCCAAAGCAAAACAAAGCTTGAAACTTGCTTTGGCTTAATGAATCTCTTTCTCTTCATCCACTTTGTTATGGGAAGAAAGAATTAGCTGATCCCTCTTATTTAAGCTGTATCAGTAACCCTTTGCCCTGACTGTCAGTTGAGTTTTCCCTGTCTCAGGGTAAAAGATGTTTTCCTATGACATCCTCTTGAGAAATCAAAGCAGCCTTTATCTGCACTTATTTGCATGTGAGAGGATCTCAAGCCTGGTACTCCAGAAAATTACTGTGAGCTCTAAAGCGGTCTTTACACCAATACCCCACTCTGGCTACCCCAGGGCTCTTCAGGCCAAAATGAAGAGCAGTCTTTGGGCTATACCAATTATCATAGGGAGCTTCCCTGGTGGTACAATGGTAAAGAATCAACCTGCCAGTGTAGGAGACAAAAGAGACTCAGGTTCGATCCTGGGTCGGGAAGTCCCCCTAGAGGAGGAAATGGCAACCCACTCCAGTATTCTTGCCTGGAGAATCCCATGGACAGAGAAGCCTGGAGGGCTACAGTCCATGGGGTCACAAAAGTCAGACACAACTGAGCGACTAAACAACAATAGCAAATTATCACAGGGGGTGCTTCTGACCTTTCGCAGTTCAAGTTCACATTCCACCTTCCACAGGTACCATACATGTATGCCTTCACAGAGTATTTCTTGAGCATCACAAGTGATGAATACTTATTTAATGGGTACATTTGGGTAGATTACTAGACAAGCTCAACTCAACACAGTCCTCCTTTCTCTTGGGAACAATCATACTCCTGGGAGTAGCTGTTCTCTGCTCCTCTGTGTGGGCAGCCTGCCCTGGTTCTGTGCTGCTTATATTGAAGTGGGCAAGCCTGTCTAATTTTTACAATTCATTTAACAGACATATTTCACTTACTCATTAAACTCAGTCTTCTAGGATGGCCTCCATCAGCAAGGAAGTGATCTTTTAAAGCCCGTATTTACTGTTTTGTGTATTTCTCAATTTGCTCAGAATCTAGATGATGAAATTGAAATTGGGACCCTCTTTGCTCCACTGCATAAGCACCAACCATGTGCCACGCATACTGTCTAAGTCACAGGGTAGAACAGAATCATAAACATAGTTCTTTCTCCATGGAGCTTATATGTCTAAGCCTCCCAGGGGACATTTCTGGTGTAAACTGCCTTTCTGCCACTATCACTTATGTAGCATGCTATCTTTGTGGAACAGGGGATTGGGACAGTCCCCCAATAGAGGACATCAGGAGCATAGCCAGGACGATGTTCTGTCCTGCTTCCCTGCTCATGCCTTGTCCTGATATATCTTTGCTCAGAGTTGTATTTGTTGCTGAAACAGAGAAGGAATCCTACCTATTATAATGTAAAAACTTGGCACTTTTTTTTCCTTTTTCAAATACAGTTCTCTTCTTGTTTATAGATCACATTAATGCCCTGTAACAGTCAAAGCTTTTGAAGGCACACTGTTTAGGATTCAACATTACTTCAAAGCCCAGGAAACTTTAAACCTGACCAAACAGCAGATATAATTTTCCAAATAACACCAGAGAGTTTCCAAGAATATTCTGTGTGGTACACCGTGCTGAAAGTTTTTAAGTTGTTTCAATGTTTTTAGGTGTGCAAGTCCAGAACCACAACTTGAAACCAGATTCTATTTCTACTGGGTAGATTGGAATTACTTCCAATAAATCCTTTCAATCAATATGCTTTGACTGGGTACCAGCGATGTGCCCAGAAGGGTGATAATGGTCATCTCCTATTTGCCAAGCTCTGCCAGCTTTATGTATGAAAAACCTATAAAATCTATGCCAAGTAGGATACCAGAAGCCCACCACAGGTAGGCTTAGTCTCAGTCCTGCTAGCTGGCACTTGCTCTCTGGTGTACTGGAGAAGAGACTATGGCTCTCTATGCCAACTAAAATATGGCCTCCATGCCAAATCTCATTGTCTGTGCCCAACAACAGTTCCTAATGACCATTCCAGCTCCCCATTGGTACTGGAACACTGCTCTTCCTCCACTAGGAACAGTTATCTCATGCTCAAGAGTTCATGTGATAACAGGCTTTCTAATTATCTCTTTCACACGCTATAAGGCTAGCCTGCCAAAGTCACAGTCACATGTCAGCCAAAGCTAATCTCAACAAGAGTCAGACCTAAAGATTCCAAAGGGGTGGGTGGAGAGAGAGCCAGGTGGGGAGGTAGGGATGACTGGTTTGGAGGAAGGGAAGGAGACACGCTCTGCTTTAGCATCTTTCCCTTCTCATGTGTTGACTGATTTACAGGTTAACTGTGGTGATTATTTTCTAAATCATCAGTCTTCAAGACACATGGTCTGTCAGACTTTTGTATCACTTATGGTATTAAAAACACTTAGAAATTCTGACTCCAAAGATGAACAGGTCTTGTACATTTTGATTGTTTATGTCAGGGGTTAAAAACTCAAATGTCAGTATATAAATAAATTTGTAGATCCACATTTGCAGATTGGAAAAGAAACTTACATGTCTGCAAAGGTCACATATAAAACATAAATGAGTGAAATGGACTCAGTGTAAGATAACAGGAGTGCTGGGGACATTTGGGAAATTGGAGTGTGACTACTCTATTTAAACACATACCAATTCAATGAAAACAAAACTATGGACAAATTAAGCAGGTCTGAGGGTTAGATTTGTCTTGGGATCGACCAGTTTGCCAAACTTAGCTTTACAGAGATCAAAGATAATTGTATCACCCTTGAAACCTCAGGTTTTATAATCTCTATAGGAGAGAAGAAGAAGTTAGCTATAAAGATTATAAAACCTGAGGTTTCAAGGGCGATACAATTATCTTTGATCTCTGTAAAGCTGAGTTTGGCAAACTGGTGGATCCCAAGACAAATCTTGGGAACCAGAGATCAAATTGCCAACATCCTCTGTGTCATG
Organism: Bos javanicus; assembly: GCF_032452875.1. Classification (NCBI taxonomy): domain Eukaryota; kingdom Metazoa; phylum Chordata; class Mammalia; order Artiodactyla; family Bovidae; genus Bos; species Bos javanicus. Next base: position 22,853,843 of record NC_083897.1, read on the forward strand.
GAAAAAGCAAGAGAGTTCCAGAAAAACATCTATTTCTGCTTTATTGACTACACCAAAGCCTTTGACTGTGTGGATCACAATAAACTGTGGAAAATTCTGAAAGAGATGGGAATACCAGACCACCTGACCTGCCTCTTGAGAAACCTATATGCAGGTCAGGAAGCAACAGTTAGAACTGGACATGGAACAACAGACTGGTTCCAAATAGGAAAAGGAGTATGTCAAGGCTGTATATTGTCACCCTGTTTATTTAACTTATATGCAGAGTACATCATGAGAAATGCTGGGCTGGAAGAAGCACAAGCTGGAATCAAGATTGCCAGGAGAAATATCAATAACCTCAGATATGCAGATGACACCACCCTTATGGCAGAAAGTGAAGAGGAACTAAAAAGCTTCTTGTTGAAAGTGAAAGAGGAGAGTGAAAAAGTTGGCTTAAAGCTCAACATTCAGAAAACAAAGATCATGCCATCTGGTCCCATCACTTCATGGGAAATAGATGGGGAAACAGTGGAAACAGTGTCAGACTTTATTTTTTGAGGCTCCAAAATCACTGCAGATGGTGACTGCAGCTATGAAGTTAAAAGACACCTACTCTTTGGAAGGAAAGTTATGACCAACCTAGATAGCATATTCACATGCAGAGACATTACTTTGCCAACAAAGGTCCATCTAGTCAAGACTATGGTTTTTCCAGTGGTCATGTATGGATGTGAGAGTTGGACTGTGAAGAAAGTTGAGCACAGAAGAATTGATGCTTTTGAACTGTGGTGTTGGAGAAGACTCTTGAGAGTCCCTTGAACTGCAAGGAGATCCAACCAGTCCATCCTAAAGGAGATCAGTCCTGGGTGTTCATTGGAAGGACTGATGGTGAGGCTGAAACTCCAATACTTTGGCCACCTGATGTGAAAAGTTGACTCACTGGAAAAGACTCTCATGCTGGGAGGGATTGGGGGCAGGAGGAGAAGGGGACGACAGAGGATGAGATGGCTGGATGGCACCACCGACTCGATGCACACGAGTTTGGGTGAACTCCGGGAGTTGGTGATAGACAGGGAGGCCTGGCGTGCTGTGATTCATGGGGTCACAAAGAGTTGGACATGACTGAGCGACTGAACTGAACTGAACTGAACTGAACTTCTTCTAGATAGAACTGTTCAGTATTGCACAACTGTGGAACCATGGAAGGAACACTGCTTTCACTAACAGAAGACTTGGTTCTAGTTTTGATCCTACAAAATGTGCTTGTAAATAAAGTGATATTGGATAAATCCCTTGTCTTCTTTAGTTATCTGTAAAGTTGCCTGCCTTAAACAGCCTTTAAGGTACCAGAACACCTTCATCTCTAAGCTGCTTCTTCCATTTCTAATCTTGCCCTCAGGGAATGAGGCTCTAGGAGACAGGAAGAGGAATATATTAGACTACCACTGTTTACTTCTATGATGTGCAGCTAAGATGTCCATGGTCAAGATTTGAAATAATACATTTTTTTAAGGCTCATGACAAGCACTTAAATTCAGTGTGTATCCATGTGCACAAGTGGTTTGGGACAGGATATAGTGAGGGACGGCAAGGTGGCACCATTCCATTTTGATCTCTTTCCAAAAATGCTGAGGTACAGGTCTGACTCATGAATAATTGTTAGCAGGGAAACAGGAAACGGATGCTGCCTAAGCATTTTTCATTCACCATGAGTTGATTATGCACTCGTTCACTCAACAAACATCTAACACCTCAGATTCTGGTGATGCTGAGCTAAATGAACAAGATCTCTTGTCAAGTTCACAGACAAATATTAAGAGGCATCTGGTCTCACTGAAAAATATACTGAACACAAGGATATTGGGGCTGAAGTATTTCCAAATAGTGTCTTCCTTTCAGGTATAAATCAGTTGTATTTAAACCAGTCCTAGAGCCATAAGGTTCCCCTTGGGTGCTTCTGGGACCATCATGGTTAGGAAATACTAGAGGTTAAATGAGTAAGACTTAAAGCATAGCTGTTCTGCTTTGATGTAATTTATGTATTGGGGTTCCTTACATGATTTCACTTGAAAAAATGATTTTATTAATTGTAAAAAGTTAAATAAAGCCCACCCCCACCCTATGATGTCCACATCTCAGTCCCTGGAAGCTGTGAATTTACCTGAATGGTTAAAGGGATTGGCAAATGTGTTTTTTAAAAAAATATATTTATTTATTTATTTGGCTGAGTTGAGTCTTAGTCACAGCATGCACGCATATGGGATCTTTTGTTGCAGCAAGCCAGCTTCTCTCTCAGAGGCTTAGTTGCCCCTTGGCACGTGGGATCCTAGTTCCCTGAGCAGGGATTGAACTTGCATCCCACACATTGGAAAATGGATTCTTAACCTGGATGTGTTTTATTAATAAATCAGGGATCTTGAGATGAGTACTTAAGTAATCCTGGACTATCCTGGTAGGACTAATGTAATCACAAGGTCCTCAAAAGAAGGACTCAGGACTTCCCTGGTTGCCCAGTGGCTAAGACTTTGTGGTCCCAATGCAGGAGGCCCAGGTTCAATCCCTGGTCAGGGAACTAGATCCCACATGCCACAACTAAGATCTGGTATAGCCAAATAAATAAATAAATAAATCCTTCTTTCTTACTTAAAAAAGGAAGCAGGAGGGTCAAAGTGAGAAAGAGAGACAGTAATGTGACAATGGAAGTGGAAGTTCAAGTGATGCCACCACGGGACAAGGAATGTGGGCAGTCTCTGAAAGCTGGAACAAGCAAGAATGGATTCTGCCCTAGAGCCTGCAGAAGCCCTGCTGACACCTGGATTTGATTCCACTGAGACTCATTTTACTCTCGACATCCAGAATTGTAAGATAATGGGTTTGCATTGTTTTAAACCCCTAAGTTTGTGGTGATTTGTTACAGCAAATATAAATAATGAATATGCTAGTATAAAACATCATGAAGCTTTTAAAGCCATGCTTCCTTTAACCCAGAGGCAGAGAGACATTTTTCCAGGGCAGTGACTCATCATGACTCTTTCTAGGGTCCCTCAAATCCTGGCACAGCAGTTAGAATTCTTGGTGTGAGCTACGCAAGTGCCCTAATTTTGAACTGGTTCCCCCCCTACTCCCCCACCCCCCATCAGCTTCCTCAGGCCAGACTCTGACTTGTTTGTCTCTTGCTTTAAGGAGAGCGGAAGCCTCCAGTTTCCCCTCTGTAATAGCACTGACCCAGTTCTGCAAGCCGTTGCTAGTTAACAATATGAAAAGGATACAGGAAGCCTTATTGTTCACCATCTTATTTTCCAACCTGGTCGGATTAATAGCTAATCAGAAATTAATGCTCTGGGTAGGCATTTCTTCCAACTTAACAGTGAGCAAGTCAGCAAAATCCTTAATTGAGCACTTCATTGCCCGCCTCCACATTGACAGGGTTAACGATTATGAAGTAGGGAACTCAGTCATCATCATTTCCCATTGGGAATTTGGCTGTTCTTTTGGTTCCTGAATTTAAGATGAAACGGGAAATAAACACTGCACAGTAAAAACTTGTTACATAGTTAGGTCAACAGAGTTTTTTTCTTCAATGCCTCTTCCCATTTGGAGCAGCAGGGCAGGGGACAGGAAGGCTTTGTGTGCTGGATACCAAGGGATGTGATCCTAATTTTGGTTCTGCTCCCAACTTGCTCTGAGTTCAAGTCCCTCAGTTGACTTATCTGCAAAATGGGGATAGGGACCTTAACATCAAAGAATCTTTTCATCTTTGGCAGTCTGAATCAATGGTTCCCAGATTTTTGAATTGCATGGACCAATGACACTTTCCATGAACATTTTGGAGACATACATAGAATTTACAAAGTTTGACTGCCGAGTGAAGGCATTTTTAAAAGGTACCACAATACTTTCAAACAAGAAAAGACATTTTATCACCAAAAAAACTTGGAAGGGCATCATCTCAAAATAGAGAACAGGTCATTACGTTGAATCCTTTTAGCTTTATAAAAAACTCACTATCTTGTCTATTTTTTTTTTCTCTCTCTCGTTTAGATACAGATATAAGAACATTGGGCTTCCCAGGTGGCTCAGTGGTAAAGAACCTGCCTGCCTATGCAGGAGAGGCAGGTTCAATCCCTGAGTCAGGAAGATCCCCTAGAAAAGGAAATGGCAACTCATCCCAGTATTCTTGCCTGGGAAATCCCATGGACAGAGGAGTCTGGCAGGCTACAGTTCATGGGGTTGCAGGGAGTTGGACAGGACTCAGCAACATGTACACATAAGAATCATTGTCCAGATTTCCCAGGCAGTCCAGTGGTTAGGACTCCGCACTTCTACTGCAGGGGGCACAGGTTTGATCCCTGGTTGGGGAACTAAGGTCTCACATGTCATGTGGCCCAAGAAAGAAAAGAAAGACTGTTAAAGATTGGCAAAGCTCATCAGATCCACTTTTGGGATTCCATGCTCTATGGCACCAAAACTTTCTTATTTGTCCCCTAAATTCACCCTGGGTGGGTGATTTCTTTAGCCAGGCCTGCTTACTGCTGCACCAGTCAGAAACTCATCAAGGGGAATGCTACTGGCCTCTTCCTCCCCAGAAGGAAAAGAACATCTATGTCTAAAAGCTTCAGCAGAGAACAAGACAGAGACTAAAGTGGCAAAGGAAGCTAGGTTTGATGAGTTGGAAAAAAATCAAGCAAATCAAAAGGACACGTGTGGCGCATTGTGCCTGTGCGTGCCCATGCATGCATTCTGAAAGAAGCATCTAGGAAATTTGAAGTTTGGCCTCAGGCATCTGAAGCTGGGTCTCATTCATGTGACTCTGGTTCACAGAGAAAAATGCCAGACTCCAGATCTCTCTGCCCCTTAGGGAGGGTAGGCCTCTCTAAGCATCTCCGAAAATGCTACAGATAGTCCCAACTCAGTAATGTTGGGGCTGCTTGCTGATTCAAAGCCTGGATCGATGACCAGTGTTGCCACACTGTGTTGACTTTTTCCCTCATGGACTCAAAGAAGTTGGGTGACCCAAAGTCACAAGTTGGTCAGTGGGAAAGCTGAGGTCCCATTAAGGACTGTCAAAATACAATGGGTACACACTTTATTAAAAAAATTAAGATACTATCACTTTATAATACTATCTAAGTTTCATGTGTACAACATTCTATTTCTACTTTTGTGTACACTACAGTATGCTCACCACCAAAAATTTAGTTTCCATCCGTCACCAGACAATGGATTCCTCTAATTCATTTATTCTTTTTGTCTGTCTTTCACTATCCCTTCCCCTCTGGTTACCACTACTCTGTTCTCTGTATCTACATGTTTGGTTTTGTTTGGTTTGTTAATGTATTTTTGTTTGTTTGTTTCTATATTCCACAAATGAGTGAAATCATATGATATTTCTTTTTCTCTGTCTGACTTATTTTACTTAGCATAATGCCATCAAGGTCCATCCATATTGTCACATGTAATGCCTACATTCCTAACCACGGTTATATACTGCCTTCCAAATAGTCCTGTTTTACCATAGAATAGGCTATATGATAGTTTGGTTTCCTATTCATCAAGGCTTTTTTGATCCTAATAATAGAATGATTGTGGTAAAATTAAGGTGGAAGGGTAAATGGGAGTTCTTAGTAACTATTTCTGTAAGTGTGAAATTATTTCAAAATGAAAAATTACCCCCAAAAACTGCCCAAACTGTCACTATTTATAGATGACATGATATTATATATGGAAAACCCTAAAGACTCCACCAAAAAACTGTTAGAATAAATAAATTCAGCAAACCTGCAGGATATAAAAATCTACATACAACATCTGTTGTGTGTGTATACACTGATAACAAATTATCAGAAAGGGAAATTAAGAAAACAATCCCATTTATAATTGCATCAAAAAGAATAAAATATCTAGGAATAAATTTAACCAAGGAGGTGAAAGAACCTATACACTGAGGTTGACTATAGTACATTGACTATAAGACATTAATGAAAGAAATTGAAGAAAATACAAATAAATGTGAAGATAATCCATGCTCATGAACTGATAAAATTAATACTGTCAAAATATTCATACAACCCATAATACAGATGCAATGCAATTCCTATCAAAATTCCAATGGCATTTTTCACAGAAATAGAGCAACAACTCTAAAGTTTGTATGGAACCACAGAATACCCTGAAAAGCCATGGCAAAGAAACAAAACCCATTTCAGATAGGGTTGAGAACCCCATTGTACTCTTCCCAATCTAGTCCCTACTTTTCTCTTCTTGTAGTTAGGAACACAGTATTAAAGTTCCCATGCACATTTTTAATCATCACCAGACATGTACATCCATAAACAATGTATGTATTTTTCAACATTTAACAAATGAGGTTATACTGTATAATAAGGCAATTTGGGTTTTCCACTCAACATTATGTTTTCAAGATACTAAATGGATAGATAGCTAGTGGAAAGTTGCTATGTAACATAGGGAGCTCAACTCGGTGCTCTGTGACAACCTAGAGCGGTAGGATAGGGTGAAGAATGGCAAGAAGGTTCAAGAGTGAGGGGACATATGTATACTTATGGCTGATTCATGTTGATGTATAGGGGCTTTCCTGGTGGCTCAGGGGTGAAGAATCTGTCTGCAATGCAGGAGAGATGGCAGGAGCCACTGGTTACAGATCCCTAGGTTGGGAAGATCTCCTGTAGAAGGGAATGGCAACTCACTCCAGTATTCTTGCTTGGAGAATCCCATGGATTGTAGCTTGGCAGGCACAGTCCATGGGGTCACAAAGAATCAAACACGACTTAGTCACAAAACAGCAGCAGAAGCATGTGGTTGTACAGCAGAAACCAACACAACATTGAAAAGCAATTATCCTGCAATGAAAGTAAGTAATAAAACATATATAAATTAAAGATACTAGATGGTGTCTCTGTGCAAGTTTCTTTTTTTTATTACAAAATCAAATGTATCAGTTGTTTCCTTTATCATTTGTGCTTTTTTGTTTTGTCTGGTTTTGTTTAAGAATACTCCCTGTTCTATGGTCATGAAGATTTTCTCCTGGGTTTGGTTTCACATTATATATTACGGACGTTTACTTTTATTTCCCCCAAATTATCCCCAATTCTACCAGAAGCATATACTGAGGGATGCTTCCATCCCCCTGCTGATTGGACACCCCATCTCTGACATATATCCAGGGTCCATGCTCATCTGAATATACCTCTGGGCTCTCTATTCTGTTCCAATGTTTTTGTCCCTCCCTGCACCAAGCATAGTGTCTTAACAACTGTAGCTTTAAAGGAAGTTTTGTTTTATTTGTTTGTTTTTTGGCTGTGCCAAATGGATTGTGAGATTTTAGTTCCCTGACCAGGGGTTGAACTCAGTCCTGGCAGCGAGGGGGCTTCCCTGGTAGCTCAGACAGTAAAGATTCTGCCTGCAATGCAGGAGACTGGGGTTTAATCCCTGGGTTGGGAAGATCCCCTGGAGAAGGGAATGGCTACTCACTCCAGTATTCTTGCCTAGAGAATCCCATGGACAGAGGAGCCCTGGCACACCACAGTCCATGGGGTCACAATGAGTCAGACACAACTGAACGACTAAGCCTGTATGCACACCGGCAGTGAGAGCATGGAGGCCCAACTACTGGACCACCAGAGAATATCCATGCAGCTTTATAAGAAGTTTTTATATGAGGTAGAGCAAGATACTGTACTTAGTTCTTCCAAAATCTTGTAGATATTTCTCTTATATTTTCCTATTCTCTGCAGCAGTTTGTAAAAGAGGGTTTGGAAGGTTTGGTAATTTTTTTTTCTATAAAACTGCTTGAGCCTAGTGTTTTTTAAGGTACAGAAAATTCACTTCCATTAATTTTTATTGCATTACAGAGGTATGTTTTCTTCGAGTCACTTTTGATACATTTTCTAGGAAAATATTCATTTCTTTCAAGCTTTCAAGTTTATAGGCATAAAGTTGATTGTAGTTTTATCTTATTGCTGAAGTCTCTAATTCACTAGTACAACTGTCATAGTCCCTTTTTTGTTCCTAAAATTATTTGTCTTTTCTTGACTACTGTTGTTATTTTCTCACTATATTCATCCCTATTTTCCTCAAAGAACCAATTCTTAAAATTTGTTGATCCTCTCTCTGATTTGTTTTCTACTGAATTCATTAATTTCTGCTCCTTACAGTTTTCTTCTTTTTAAAATACTTTGTTTTTCTTTTTTTCCTGGTTTCTTGAGTTAAACATTTAATTCAATTATTTTCAATTTGCTTTAATTTTTAGATTAAATATAGTTAAGACTGTAAAATTACCTTTATCACTTCAGCAAGATAACATTAGATCTTTTATTTTTTTCCTTCTTCTTTTCTTTTTTTTTTAAATTTTATTTTATTTTTAAACTTTACAATATTGTATTAGTTTTGCCAAAACTAAAGGGTTCAGGATGGGGAGCGCGGGTATACCTGTGGCGGATTCATTTCAATGTTTGGCAGATCTTTTATTTTTTAATAATTTAAAACTGACAGAAAAGTTGCAAAAATAATAAAATAATTCTAATGTACCACAACGCAAATTCCACAAAGGTTATCATGTATATATAAATGAGTGCACACACGCTAAGTTATTTCAATCGTGTCTGACTCTGTGCAACCCTATAGAGTATAGCTCACCAGGCTCCTCTGTCCATGGGATTCTCCAGGCAAGAATACTGGAGTGGGTTGCCAGGCCCTCCTCCAAGGGATCTTCCCAACCCAGGGATCATGTTGCCCTAAAGGTCCGGGAGCCAGCGATGAGAATGAAAACAGAACACGAAATCTGGTGCAATGGGTCAGGGGATCTGCAGCCTCTATTGGACTGAGGTGTAGAGTTCATTCTGAGTCCAGCCTTTATTTCTAATTGCAGACTACAAAACTGTCTTTGATCTATCTTTTCCAAGACACTACACTGACATAGTCCAGATCTCCTTGTTTTTACCCCAGGCCATTCCCTTCTGGGATAGTCTTGGGAACAATGAGCAAGTGCGTAGGCAGTGTTCATACTTCACACTGACCCGGTGTTCCAAGGTCCATGTTTTCATGATCCCAGTCATACTCCCTCTGGGTCTGGCCTTGGGGTCTGTAACAAGGCTATTATTCTAAGAAGAACATGAAAAATAATCATCAACACAGTTTCTTGATATATGCTGTTTTTCCAGGTACTATTTCTATGAAATTTCTCAAGGCTGTGAAAGTACAGTATTAGAAATTCCCACTACAGGATTGAACCCAGGTCTCCTGCATTTCTTGCATTGCAGGGGGGCTCTTTACCACTAATGCCAGGTGGGAAGTCCATCATACATACACACACACACACATACACACACACAATTGTATGTAATGTGTTGGCCAAAAAGTTTGGAAAACCCAAACGAACTTTTGGCCAACTCAATATTATATATTTTTCTAAACAGGTTTGTTTGAAAGAACGTTGCTGACATAAACTCTCTTTTCCCCTAATATTTTAGTGTGTATTTTCTAGAAACAAGGTCATTCTTTTACACAGTTACAATTGTCAAGTATCAGGAAATTTGCATTGATACAGTATTATAATCTACAGATCTTATTTATGTGTTGCTGCTGCTGCTGCTGAGTCACTTCAGTCGTGTCCGACTCTGTGTGACCCCATAGACAGCAGCCCACCAGGCTCCCCCATCCCTGGGATTCTTACCAGTTGTCTAACTAATGTTCCTTATAGCAGAAGGATCTAATTTGGGATTAGGTATTGCATTTAGTTGTCACATTTCTTTGGTATCTAATCTAGAAGAATAGCTGAGCATTTCTTTGTCTTTCATGAGTACAGGCCATTTAATCTGGAGAATGTCTATCAATTTGGATTTGTTTGATCTTTCCTCATTAAAAAAAATTCAGGTTATTTCTATAACTATGGCAGCGATGTCACACAAATGATGTGTCCTTCTCAGTGCAACTTAGGAGACACATGTTATCTATGTCCCATTACTGGTGATATAAAGTCTGTTCACTTGGTTACAGTGGTATCTTCCAGGCTTCTCCTTACTATGTTTTTCTTTGTTATTAAGTATCTTATAAAAGAAACTCTTTGGCAAAACTAATACAATTATGTAAAGTTTAAAAATAAAATAAAATAAAAGGAAACTCTTTGAAAATATGTAAATATGCCATTTCTCACCAAAATTTTAACCTATTACCGTTAGCATCTATTAACGATATTACCAAATGGTGATTTTCTGATTCCACCTATATTTATTAAAATTTCCTGTAAAGAAGAACTTTCACAAGTTCTCCATTTATTTATTTATATTGATATTTGTATGAACTTGTGGATTCACAGCAGGGCCTAGGTGAGGAGAATAAGGCAGCTGGGGCACAAAATTTAAGGAGGCACTTATCCTCAGTGCTGTGCAAACATCATCTTAAAAGCAACAGCCTAGAGCCTTTCCCCCCTCCAACTCTGTGTCTATTCTCATCCCTTCCCATCTAGCAGTTTTACAGTTGTCTCCACCCAGCCCCACATCCCTATTCTAGAACTCGGTCTTACAGTCAGTCTGAAGTTTCTGTCCAGTGGTAATATTAGGGACTTGGCAGATGCTTTCACTGAACAAATGGGCCACTTGGCTTATACCTAGGTCCTGAGGCTGTATCTGTGTCCTCCTAGTTCCCAAGGCCTGCATCTTGCAAGGGATGTGGTCTCAGGTAACATTTCACAGCTTCCTTTTATGAGACAAGGTGTTCTGTCCTCCGTTTCCAGTTCTTGCTTTTAAACACCCAGTTAGTCCTGATCCCCCTTTATATATGAAGCACTTTAGATGCCTCACCAAGCACCTAACCACTTGGCCATCACTGCCCATTACTAGAGCAGGACCCCAGCAACACTCAGCCATGCTCACACCTGTACTTTGCTTTTCTGCATCTGATTCATGGAGATACCTGTCTTCTATCCAAGGCCATGTGTCTTTTTCTTTATCTTTTCTGTATATTATCCATCAATTCTACTGTCTACAGCAGAGGAGTTACCAAAGTATGTGCCATTTCAAAGTATGTGTCATCTCTCCTATTTTTCATTGAGAGATATTTAACCTATGACTGTATAGACACTTTATAAATGATCTATTATATTAATTATGTTTTTCAAACCTCCTGATGAAATTTGTATGCTCTCTATTTTATCTATGTATTTGAAATCTAACTAATAATATATTCTGGTGTTAAACACAAGCTTTAGATTTCAAATAAGGGAAGCTGGAGAATTAAATGCAAACAAGATAGGATGGCTTTATAAGAAGATTTGATTATCACTGTAAGATAAAGAATGAAATGAAGGAATTATTCCTGTTAAATATTACAGATTGAGCTTTTTGCTTCTGTGTCATATCAGAGAGAAGGGTTATTTTTGTCTTATGTATGCATGTGAATTTTGTTTCATTAGCAATTATGATAATGGATCTGCTCACAGAGGAGAGGGTAATTGTCCATTTACTCAGGCTTTAACCAACTTTACTATATAATTAATTGTGTGGCATATACCATATGTTTAGTGATCTACCAATAAACCTATTTTAAGAAAGAGCTGGAGGTTGGCATTCTAGGACTTTTTATTGTGGGCTGAATATTAAAACCAAAGGCAGGTCCCACGTTTTGAATTCCTAAGTTCATTGTCTCCAGGGCCTTATTTATGTATCAAATAACTGACAAATAAATAACTGAGTTTGTGGTGGTCACATTCCGTTCTAGCTATCTAAGGCAAATGACTAATTACCCTAGACAGCAATTACATGAATAGACAACCTCCCTTTAATTGAATACCAGACTTAATATCTATAACATTCATGCCATTTCAGGAAACAGAATGGAAATGATGAAATTGCAAGCCTTTTGGAAACAGAATAAAAGGTTATAAATATGAAACTCAATCTTCCATTTTAGGATTCATTTTCATATATACTCAAATCCCTTGCTTTATCTCAAAACCTTTCATTTCAGTAGTTACAAAATGGAAAGGCTTTGAGAGATATGAACTCAACATGCTGAATGCTTAAAGAATGATAGATATAGATATTACAAAATTGGAGTCAATGTGCTGCAGTCTAACAAAAGCCCAACAAATACTACACTGCACATGATAGATAATTTTCATTTTCAAATCTGTTTTGCATTTGACAACAGAATATTCTGGCTTAGGAAAGATTTGTTTTCCCCTCAACAATCTAGTCACTGTCTTACACTTAACATAATTATTTTCCCCTTCTGAATCTCTCTTGTCATCGTCTCAGGCTGGTCCCTGTCATCCCATGCATGGATTAAAACAGCCTCCAAGCTGGTCTTGCTCTCTTTTCATGAAAAAAAAAAAAAAAAAAGAGCTTCCATTTACAGCATGATGCTACGGGTCAGGCACTGAGCAGAGTATTTCACATATTTTGTCCTGTTGACTCCTTACAGCCTCCCTATGAGATACATACATTTCCATTATCATCTTCATCCACAGCTGAGACAGTTGAGGGTCAGGGGAGATGGAACACCTTGCCTAAGATCACACAGCTAATCAATGGCTGCGCTCAGCTTCAGACTCAGGCCTCTGGGGCCTGTGCTGATTGCCCTGAGCTTGGAGTAGAGAAAGTGTCTTTACTCACTGATTTCCTGTCACTCAATTCATCCTTGCATACCAATGCCTGAGAATCTTCCTAACACACTGCTTTCATTATCTCCTTTCTGCCTTCTCAGGAAATGACAGACTCTTTATTGTCAATTCAATGGAGTCCCAGAACTCCCATAATCTGAGTCTGGTGGACCTCTCCAGTATTACTGTGCATTTTCTGTAAAAACAGCATCTTTCTTCATGTTCCCTGGACCAGGCCCTTGTTCATGCCATTCACCACATCTGGCTATATCATCTCTTGCCAGCCTCTGTTTCTTCGTCTACAAGTTGGGACTCATGACATTGTTCTTGTGAGACCAAGTCTTAATGGAGGAAAAGTCCCGAGTGCAAGGTCTGGCATACATACAGCAGGCTCTAAAGACAAGGAGGAGCTGTCTAGTCCAGTTTCATCCATCCCTGAAGGATGTACTTCCTGCCTCCTCTTCCACAGAGCCATTCATGAAGAGAAATGGTATCCTGCTTTTCCCCAGGATCCCCTCTTTCTTCCCTTCCTCCTTCCTTTTGTTCCTTTCTCCTGTTCCCCTCCCTTTCATTCTCCTTCTGCTTTTGCATTACCCATATGAAATTTTTTACATTGGACTTGGTATTACAGTGATCCATGTCCAGGGTCCGTTTCCCACTTATGAGAACACACATTCATAATAAGGAAAAGCCTTGTTTGATTAATCTGTAGAGTCACTTTATAGGTTGGTATTTTAAAATAAAAAAACCTGGAGTTTGCATCTCAGCTCTGTACCCTAAAGTTATTGTGTTCCCAGTTTCCCTATCTGTATGATGGACATGATAATAGTACTTAATTTTTAAGGCTGCTGTGATGGTTTTATCCTTAATGGAGTGTTCCACACAGAACTCAACACAGGTATTCTAATGAATACACTGTAAAACTTCTGTATTGATCTGATGTTCACAGTAATACACCTATTTTTTTGGTAACCGGGCTTAGTGATTAAGAACACAGGCTCTAAAATTAAACTACTCGGGTTCCATCTCAGCTTTGTTCCTTACCATCTGTTCTTGGAAAGTTATTCCTCTGAGCCTCAGTTTACTTATCTTAAAAATGGGTGCAATAATAATACTGCCTAGTCCATATGATTATTTTCAGGTTTGATGATATGGTTACTAAAGCATCCACTATAATATTCAAGCACATCTGAGGTGCTTGATTCTTTCTTTCACATAACTGATGCCCAACAAAAATCAAGTCTTCCATTAATTATTCTATCTTATGTTTTATTTTGGAAGTGGGAATGGATTTATTGTATCTGCCATACTCTGCCTGCTCTCATGGCAATGACTGGCCCTGGCCTAGCAGTACACTGCCTTCAGTGGTCTGAGGCTGATGACACAAATCTTTTTTTCTTTTTTAAAAACCTTAAATTGCATACAGCACATTTTATTTATTTTTAAAAACTTTTTATTTTTATGTTTTTGGCCACATTTCACAGCATGTGGGATCTTAGTTCCCTGACCAGAGATCGAACCCATACCTCCTGCACTGGAAGCACAAAGTCTTAACCACTGGACTGCCAGGGAAGTCCCAAACCTACTTTCTTCACTAGGCCTCTTGGAGGGGGTATGGCTTGCTCTGTTTTCCCATTTCTTGATGAGCAGACTAATGCACACTGCAGTGATGTGTTCCCCAGTACAATTATAGCCAGGACTTCAACAGAGAGCCATGTCTGGGTCTAGCCTTGCTAGAACATATGGCTTTGATAACGCAGGACTAAAGAGTCTCACTCTTTGGCATTCATTGTTCCTAGGAAAATTCCAGCTGGAATCTCCACACTATGTACTTTAATAGCAAAGGGAATACCACATCAGGAAACTAATAATTTCTCCCCGCCGAAATGACCTCTTCTTTCTAAACAGGGGCCCAGTAATTCTCCTTGGAAAATTATAGTTCTGTTACTAGAGTGTCTCTTCATCTGGAAGGAAAACTGCCCATTCATACGGCCAGGCAAGGATGAATAAAACATGCTGGTGGAGAAATACACTAGGCGTGAGGTCCCATTCATTCCATTCTACTGTGTCAGCACATTCTGCAGAGGTAAGTTTCCTAGACTGCCACAACATTTTGCTATTTCTTACTTAAAATAGAGGCGGAGGGTAGCATGTGGCTTCCTATCATGTTAAAGCAGACTTGTATCCAAGAATAGTGTGCAAAAGTAGAAGTGTCCCTGTTTATCAAAGATATGTGAGAGGTTGACACTTCGAAAATAATGCCTCTGCTTAGAAGCCTCTGGAGCATCAGTACAAATCTGAAGATCTCAAAGTTATCCAGCTTCTTCTAACTAATCAGTGACATCCCGCAGAGACAGTCTTCATACAAAGTGGAATTAGTATTTGCAAATCTTGAAGGTAGTGTTCGGTCCAGTAAGACAATGAATGACTACAATGGTCCTTAATTGAGGACATAAGGATTAAGAAAGCAGAAGAACTCATTACCCTATCATGGTAACTGGATAATTATCATCAACAGTGCTATGCATATTTACTATTATTTATTGAATGCCTACCTTATGATAGGCACTTTTGAACATGCATATAATGTTCTCAACAATTTTGGGAGATAAAGTATTATGATTTCTACTTTTATTACCAGCTATGTGACTTTGACTACATCATTTTATCTCTAAGTTCCTGTACCTACTCATTGGGAAAATGGCACTTACAAGAACTGTCAGGTCTTCACAGGTACAAACATACGCAGGGGAATACACTAATAGCACGGGGAAAAAAGCAATGCTTGTCACCATGTATCTGTGAGCAAACTGGTCTGCATTTTAGAGACTCTTAACAGTGTTGGGTATTTCAAATGAGGGCTGACATTGTCAACGGAATCCAAATAGCTACAGTGAAGTCTTCATGTAGAGGAAAGATCGCTGAATACTGAGGCCTGGATGTGGGCTCCAGTTCCACTGCTTAAGTCTCTCAGAGGCTTTATTTTTTCAGGACTTTATTTTTTTCACAGCTTTTTCCCTTTCAAAAAAATTTATCTATAGCCAATTTACAATATTGTGTTAGTTTCAGGTGTATGGCTTCAGATTGTTTACATTATAGTTTATTACAAGATACTGGGTATAGTTCCCTGTGCTATACAGTAAATCCTTATTGTCTATCTATTTTATATATGGGAGTGTGTGTATATTCATCTCAAATTCCTAATTTATCCCTCCTCCTCCTTTCCCCTTTGGTAACACAAGTTTGTTTTCTTTGTCTGTGATTCTATTTCTGTCTTGTAAATAAGTTGATTTGTATTATATTTTTAGATTTCACATGTAAGTGATATCATATAAAATTTGTTTTTCTCTGTCTGAATTACTTCACTTAGTATAATAATCTCTGGATCCATCCAAGTTGCTGCAAGTGGCATCTTTTTATGGCTGAGTAGTATTTCATTGCATACACCACATCTTCTGTATCTAGTCCTCTGTCAATGGACATTTAGGTTGCTTCCATGCCTTGGCATAGAGTGCTGCTATGAATAACTGGGCTGCATGTATCTTTTAAAATTAGAGTTTTTGTCTTTTCTGAATATATGCCCAGGAATGGGATGGCTGGATCACATGGTAACTCTATTTTTAGTTTTTTAAGGAACCTTCATACTGTATCCAGAGTGGCTGCTAAGTCGCTTCAGTCGGTCCAACTCTGTGTGACCCCATAGATGGCAGCCCACCAGGCTCCCCCGTGCTTGGGATTCTCCAGGCAAGAACACTGGAGTGGGTTGCCATTTCCTTCTCCAATGCATGAAAGGGAAAAGTGAAAGTGAAGTCGCTCAGTCGTGTCCGACTCCTCGCGACCCCATGGACTGCAGCCCACCAGGCTCCTCCATCCATGGGATTTTCCAGGCAAGAGTACTGGAGTGGGGTGCCATTGCCTTCTCCATCCATAGTGGCTACACCAATTTATATTCCCACCAACAGTGTAAGAGGGTTCCCTTTTCTCCACACCTTTTCCAGCATTTATTATTTGTAGACTTTTTGATGATGGCCAATTCTGATCGGTGTGAGGTACTACTCTGGGAAACTTTAAACAAGGCACTTAATCTCTCTGAGATTTCTCTGGAGACAAATTAAGTGGGTTTGAATCTCAGTTCTGCCACTTGATAAATTTGTGACTTTAAATAAATTATTTCAAATTACTGAGTCTCAATGTCCCTATCCATTAAAGATAGTACCTATCTCACAGGGTTCTTCTGTACATTAAGGGGAATAATACATGTGAAGTATTAGCACAATGCCTGCCCCTAGTACATACTTGATAAATTTCCATTGTTACTGTTCTTATCTTCTGTAAAGTGAGGATGATAGTAGTTAATCTGTGTGCCATAAAGGGCTGTCACAAGGGTATTACACAGGGAAGCTCATGACATATTCAAATGTGTAGTACTTTAAATTCAGTTTTTAAGCTGGAAGAAGCTGTAAGTGCTCAAAGTTATTTTTACCTCTCTTCCTTACTCAACAATGCCAATCTCACACATGGATTGTAGCTGTAAAAGTTGTATCCATGTAAAACCATTATAGTAAACAGAATTTCCTCTGTCTCTGTCCTGCAGGTCTTCCCTCATGATGGCCATGTACTACTGGAGATACCATACACCCTATCTCTGGTCTCCTGAGATCATCATGTCTTTTCTGAACTGGTAGTGTTGAAGTCCAATCTTTGCTTTATTCCCTAAACATAGAAATTTAGATAAGAAAGAAGACAGGACACTTAAAAATAATCTACATCTATTTTATATTCAATTACTGTATAAAAAAGATGCCTCTAGAAATGGTTAAAATAAATTTTGAAGTATATTAAAGTCAATTATGGCTGAGGATATAGATACTATCAATAATCCATTATATTCGACACTGTGTGTCAAGGTCCTTAAATATATGCACTTATTTATCTATTTATATACATATATTTAAAATGGTAATTCTACTAGGAATTTATAACAAGAAAATAATCAGTCAAAATATAATCAAATTGATTCATGGTAGAACTATTTATCTGGTTTTGTAATAGTAAAAACTGAAAGCAGAAAAATGTCCAGTAATAAAAGATTGAATAATGAATTATGGTAGAATTGTGTGGAAAGCAACCACGAAAATGCTTTCAACCAAATTTAATGACTTGGAAATACAATCACAATAAGAGGTTAATTGTTGAGAATAGCATACAAAACCATGAATACAACCATGAGAATAGCATACAAACCATGAATACAAAACCATGAATATAGAAAAAATTTTTATCTATATTCTCATCCAGGGTAAAGACTTGGAGAAAATGTGCCAAATATAATATGTATCTCCAAGTTAAAGTACTATAGATACTTTTTATTCTTATTGCTGTTTTCTTCATTTTATTTTATCTTTTTAAAATTTGCCATAATAGTTATGTATACAGGTAGGATTTGGTGGCAGTAAAGTGTGAAGTTTCCAGTGTCAGAAGACCCAGGTTCTAATTGTAGCATTACCACTTCCCAGCTCTGTGAACCTGAACAAGATGCTGGATTACTTGGGACTTCAGTTTCCTTCTAAGTTCAATGGAAATCACAATATTTACCACAGAAATTTGTTGTGTAAATCAGTCAATGCATGCAAAGCACAGAACCCAGTACTGAGCTCTTAGCATGTACTCAAAAGCATAAGTCATTGTTATGTATTACTTTTAGAATCAGAAAGAAAATGTTATTTTAAAAATAGCTCTGAATTTCAATACCTAAGGCTGGTCATAGGCCCCAGGCATTTTGTTTTCCTAGCAGCTTGTTGGATGAGCAGAGCACAGAAACTACACAAATAAAAGAGTTAAGTTAGTCACTCAGTTGTGTCCAGCTCTATGTGACCCCATGGATTGTAGCTCATTGGACTCCTCTGTCCATGGAATTTTCCTAGCAAGAATACTGGAGTGGGTAGCCATTCCCTTCTCCAGGGAATCTTCCCCACCCAGGGATTGAATTCAGATCTCCTGCATTGCAAATAGAAACACAACATGGAAAACTGATCCTGGGTGAAAAAGGAATTATACTCCAAAGGCCCTATGAGAAAGAAACAAAGAGTTTCTTTCAGGGTGAGTACAGAGCTAGCAAATTCAGACCTTGGCTTCCCAGGATATTTATTTAAGGATTGTCCTTTGTGACCACACTGAATGTTTTCACCATATCCTGCATTTTTTATATTCTGTGGGAAAGTGATGGTGCTAGGTGTAATCCTTTCCAGATAAGCCATGTCAGGCTGTACTGCATACATCCATCAGCTTCTTTACATGAACTCAGGGTACCAAAGGACACTGGACAAGGAGCAACATGCACTGAACAGTAAGTAGTTCATCAATCACTCTCCACAAACCAGAGCAGGGAAAATGATTCCCTTCTTCTCTAGGAAGTAATCAGCCATAGATAGGTAAGATGATGCAGAGTCCTTTAGAGATGTCAATCTCACAACTCAGTGTCAGGTCAGGAAGCAGGAAATGAAGTGAGTTCAGATACAGAAAGAAATGTGTCTGACAGCTCACCAAACCACTGTACATAGAGATAGCAGCAACCAGTATAGATGATGGTCAGATACTGAGTTAAATGACTGAAGATACCACACCAGAGCAGATGTAAGGTGGGTAATCAGAGTCTGAGGATTCAACTTCAGATTGGAGGTGGCTTAGTGCACATAAAGGTTGAACATGGGTAATAAGATACCAAGAGGTTTGCATGGGAGGGAGGCACACCTCTGCTTGTTCAGTATTCAAGTACAATCTGGGTACTCTCAATAACTTTAAGAAAGCTCCCTGATAAAAACACTCCCAAACCCAAATAATTACCCTGGAAAATGATGCAAAAACACTAGTGCAACTGTAAATGGTCAATAGCTCACTACAGTCTGAGAGTGCTCACCAGACTGCACGCTCTCTCCTTCCTAGGTGCACAGCTAGGTGACATTGCCCAGCCATGCTTGCAGTTGGATATAGTCATACGACTGAGTGTAGGCCAATGGAATGTGAGAGGAAGTGACCCTAAAACCAACTATATGCAATAGTTCACCTCTCCCTGCCCCAGTTTCTGTGGACCTGCGTTAGATCCTAAGAAAGAAATTTTACTGTTTCTAGCCACTGAGTCTTTGAGGGTAGTTTACTACAGCAGTTAATCTACCCTAAGCAGTTAGTTAATTATGTTGTTCCCTTTCTCCCTATCAAGTATACTCCAAATTTATATCTCTTAATTATGCCATCAACTTAAAATTTTTTTCTTCTCGATATAATAATAATACATGCTTACTGTAAGAAATATGGGAAACACTGAAAAACACAAAGAAGACAACAAAAGACATTCAGAGTTATTATCCATTCTGAGATAATCAAGATTGAGATTTTGGCTCATGTCTTGTCAATATGTTTCCTAGGAGTCTCTATATTTGTCTACATTTCAAAACTGGAATCAGAGTATTCATCATGTAGACTCAGTACACATGGTTTCCCACCACAATTTTTATAGCTGCATAGGAGATTCTTTAATAAAGCTAACACCCACTTTCCTTTATATATGGGACTTCCCTGGTGGCTCAGATGGTAAAGCATCTGCCTACAATGCGGGAGACCTGGGTTCAATCTCTGGGTTGGGAAGATCTCCTGGAGAAGTAAATGGCAACCCACTCCAGTATTCTTGTCTGGAAAATCCCATAGACGGAGGAGCCTCGTAGGCTACAGTCCATGGGTCGCAAAGAGTCAGACACAACTGAGCGACTTTACTTTCACTTTACTTACCTTCCTTTATATATAGATAATCAGTTAGAAAATAAAATCATAGAAAACAATCCATTTAAAGTAACAACAGAAATGCTTCTTACTGAAACTATTCTTTCAAGAATATTTATAAATTTCAACAATTCAAAATAACATTCAAATACAATTATATTTTGAAGCAGCCCAACTTCTTGTCAAAGTTCAAATAGAAACATGACTTGTAAGAAACTCAAGGAAATTTTGGAAAAAGAAGAGTTGTGTGAGGATGGCAGCAATAACACCTATTAAGATATCATAAGACTTGTGTAATTAACACAGTTTGATGCCATTAAATGAATGGACAAATCAATAGAACAGAACAGAGGATCTAGAAATAGACCAAAATACAGCTTTTTAAAACCTGCTTTATTATTAAGGAGGCATTTAAAATCAACAGGGGGAAATGAATTATTCAATAAATGGTATTGGACCAACTGGCTACACATTTGAAAAAAGAATTAGATTGGATATCTGCCCCATTTCTTATAGTAAAATACATACCAGATGGATAAAAATGCTAAATGTTTTCTTAAAAAGTGCTACCACTAAAGTAACAAAAGAAAACAGGAAAAATTTATTACATTCTTAGACATGTTTTGTGAGTATGACACATACACCAAGAACCATTAAACAAGAGACAAACACATTAAAACATAAAACATTCTATGTATCAAAATACCATGGATACTATGAATAAAATTGAAACATAAGTGGCAGATAAAATACTTTCAATGTCTATGGTAAAGAATCTAAAACTTTAAAGAGGTTTTATATATACAGAGTACATCGTGAGAAGTGCTGGGCTGGATGAAGCACAAGCTGGAATCAAGATTGCCGGGAGAAATATCAGTAACCTCAGATATGCAGATGACACCACCCTGATGGCAGAAAGTGAAGAGGAACCAAAAAGCCTCTCGATGAAAGTGAAAGAGTAGAGTGAAAAAGTTGGCTTAAAGCTCAACATTCAGAAAACGAAGATCATGCCATCTGGTCCCATCACTTCATGGGAAATAGATGGGGAAACAGTGGAAACAGTGTCAGACTTTATTTTGGGGGCTCCAAAATCACTGCAGATGGTGATTGTAGCCATGAAATTAAAAGACGCTTACTTCTTGGAAGGAAAGTTATGACCAACCTAGATAGCATATTCAAAAGTAGAGACATAACTTTGCCAACAAAGGTCCGTCTAGTCAAGGCTATGGTTTTTCCAGTGGTCATGTATGGATGTGAAAGTTGGACTGTGAAGAAAGCTGAGCACAGAAGAATTGATGCTTTTGAACTGTGGTGCTGGAGAAGACTCTTGAGAGTCCCTTGGACTGCAAGGAGATCCAACCAGTCCATCCTAAAGGAGATCAGTCCTGGGTGTTCATTGGAAGGACTGATGGTGAGGCTGAAACTCCAATACTTTGGCCACCTCATGCAAAGAGTTGACTCATTGGAAAAGACTCTGATGATGGGAGGGATTGGGGGCAGGAGAACGGGACGACAGAGGATGAGATGGCTGGATGGCATCACCGACTTGATGCACATGAGTTTGGGTGAACTCCGGGAGTTAGTGATGGACAGAGAGGCCTGGCGTGCTGCGATTCATGGGGTCGCAAAGAGTCGGACTCGACTGAGCGACTGAACTGAACTGAAAGTAAATTTAATAATCCATAAGAAAATGGGTAAGGAACATGTATATAGAAAAAAATGACTCAAATATATGAAAAGATGATCAATCAACTCATAGCAACAGAAAAACAAAATTAAATTAAAACAAATGATCCTCTTCCAACTAGAGCTGAAAAGGATAAGCTGTAGTGTATTCTTGGATGCAAAGAAACACCCTCGTTCATTGTTAGTGGTAATTAAACTGGGACACCCTCTTTGAAGGACAATTTGACAATATTTATCAACATTGTAAATGTATATACACTTTGATTCAGTGATTCTAGTAAGAGCCATTTATCTTAGGATTCTACATGCACGTGCACAATGATGTGTGAGTGAAGATAATGCCTTCCAAATTATTTGTAACAGCAAAAGACCATAAACAACTCTGGGGCTGTTTATATAAATTATAGGGTATCCATATGTTTGAATACCACACAGCCATTAAAAATAATGAGGGAGATCTATTCATACTGAAATGGAAAGATTGCCAAGACACATTGTTAAATAACAAAAATATGGTTCAAACAGTGTATAGACTATGCTATCCTGTTTGTGAAAAAAAATCAGGGAGATTAAAGTATACAGATTCATGTTGATGTATGGCAAAACCAATACAATATTGTAAAGTAATTAGCCTCCAATTAAAATAAATAAATTTAAATTTAAAAAAAGTATACAGATATGCCTATACGCAAACAGAATACCTCTCTTGAAAGGAACACAAAATAAGTACAGTGGTTACTTCCAAGATGAGTGACTAGGAGATTGAGGGTGGTGAGAAAGAACAATTTATTCAATGTATAACCATTTTACTCTTCCCCCAAGTGCATGTATTATGAAAAATATAAAGTAAGAAAAAAGGTAAAATTTTGGAATCCTCTGTCATGTACATTCTTTGGGAAGCTAGCATTTCCATGTAAGCACCCAGAGAACAGAATTCTTGAATGTTGGGGGGTGGGGAAAAATCAGACACAAAATTCTTCTAGCTTAATTTCCCCAGTGTATGCAAATTCTAATGTAGAAAGATCACACATTCCTAATGTGAAAAGCGGTTGAGCTAAATTTCAGCCATGACTACTGCAAAGGTGAAACTGATACTTGTGAACCGTCCACAGAAAGACAAGATCAATAATTGTTGGAAACAGAAGGGTCATGTACAGAGAGATGCTGGGCTAGATAGTCTACAAGCACCTTCTCATTTAGTCTTGCTGGCAAACTTGTGATGTAGGAGTTATCTCCACTGTACAGATGAAGAAACCAACTCGTAGGGAGGAACGAAATTGCCCAGGGTGACAAGGCTATGACTCTGAGGAAGCAAAGAAGTAGCACTCTGTGTTATTTCTCAGAGGTCTGCTGATTAAAAGAACAGGGGATTTTGCCTTTCTTACCAGCTCAGGAGGTGTGTAATGAAATCCAGCAGTGCATATCCTTCATGCTACCCAAAGGCATTCTTACACTTACCATCCCTCCCCATCATAAAGGACATGAAATATTCCTCATCCATAAAATGAGAAGTATCTATTTAGCAGGGTGGTTACAAGGATTCAAAATTAATTATATGCAGCGCCTGGCACATCAGGGATGCTCAGTACATGGTGGTCCCTAGCTCTGTTCTCACAACCCACTGAAACTGACAGGCACATGGACAACAGTGAAATTTTGATTCCAGGTTATAGAAATATCTGGAAGTAGGATCACAGCCTTGTGTAACTTAAAGAAGCTATAAGCCATACCACACAGCGCCACCCAAGATGGTTGGGTCATAGTGAAGAGTTGTGACAAAACGTGGTCCACTGGAGAAGGAATTGCAAACCACTCCAATATTCTTGTCTTGAGAACCCCATGAACAGTATGGAAGTAGGATAGTAAAGGTTTTAAGAATGTGAGCTCTGTCTGACTTATCTCATTTAGCACAATGCCATCAAGTTCCATCCCTGCTGTCCCCAATGGCAGAATTTCATTCTTTCTCATGGCCAAGTAATACCCACAGATAGAATATATACATATATATAAAGATATATAGCGACACATATACACACAAATACAAACACACAAACACACCACATCTTCTTTATCCATTCATCTGTTCATGAATACATAGGTTGTTTTCATATCTTGGCTACTGTGAATAATTCTGCAATAAATTCTGCAATATATGACATCATTTGTATGTGGAATCTAAAAAAGCCAAAATCACAGGAATAGAGGGTAGAGTATTAGTTACCAGGGGCTGGACGATAAGGGAATTAAGGAGATGCTGGCCAAAGGGTACAAACTTGCAATTAGAAGATGAGTGAGTTCTGGAGATCTAATGCACAGCATTGTGATTGCAGTCAACATTATATGCTTCCAAGCTGCTAAGACACTAGATCATAAGTGTTGTCACCACAAAAAAAAAAAAATGATGAAAATGTGATATTGAGAGAGGTGTGGGCTAATGCCATGGTGGTAATCATACTGCAATACATGAATGTATCAAATCAACACATTCTACACCATAAACTTATACAATGTTAAATGTCAATTATATTTCAATTAAAAAAATAGTAATGGGAACTCTGAAGTTAGAAATACCTGTGTCTGAATCTTGATTCCACAACTTCCTAGTGGTGTGATCCTGAATAAGTCATTTAGCCCCTCTTAACCTTCATTTCGGAGAAGGCAATGGCACCCCACTCCAGTACTCTTGCCTGGAAAATCCCATGGACGGAGAAGCCTGGTAGGCTGCAGTCCATGGGGTCGATAAGAGTCGGACACAACTGAGCAACTTCACTTTCACTTTTCACTTTCATGCATTGGAGAAGGAAATGACAACCCACTCCAGTGTTCTTGCCTGGAGAATCCCAGGGACGGGGGAGCCTGGTTGGCTGCCATCTATGGGGTCGCACAGAGTTGGACATGACTGAAGCGACTTAGCAGCAGCAGCAGAAACCTTCATTTCCTTTCCTTAGAAAGGGGATTAGCATTCACAGGCACCATCTCACAGATTTGTGAAGTGAAGTGAAGTGAAAGTCGCTCAGTCGTGCCTGACACTTTGTGACCCCATGGACTATACAGCCCATGGAATTCTCCAGGCCAGAATACTAGAGTGGGTAGCCTTTCCCTTCTCCAGGGGATCTTCCCAACCCAGAGATCGAACCCAGGTCTCCCGCATTGCAGGAGGGTTCTCTACCTACAGAGCCACCACGGAAGTTCCCACAGGTTTGTCGGGATTCAATGAGACGGTGAACATGACTGACTTAGCACAATATCTGGTGCCTAATAAGTGATCGATAAACATTATGTCCTATTTTTTCACTCATATGCTTAGATGGAAATCCCTATGTTTTGTACCCGAACTCATTGATCTTGTCTTTGAACATCCAAGTACATAGACACTTATATAAAGAAAAGGAAAAACACGTCAAAAGATGTCACCTCTACTTAAGTCTTCCTCAAATTCCATCCTTTCCAATGACCCTCTTCCCACATCAGTCCTGAGGAGATGTAACTGTTTCTTCTTCAGGAGTCCCACAGTACTCTGATTAGACTTCTGAGTCAGCATATGTGAGGGACCATGTGGCTTAGTTCGAATGACCATATAATTTATTGTTCAAATCAAGACACTTTTGAGAGTGAAGAGGGTGCCATTAATCATTTCACTGGAATAACAAGAATAAACCAGGACTGTCCCAACAAAACCAAGATGAAAGTAACTCTAGGTTTAATGGAATGAGAAAGAGTTTTGGTTCAGATGCAGCCCTTGCACATAGTAGGTATTTAGTACATGATAACTGTAATTTTTGTGTACCTGTATCCCTAAGAAATCATGAGCCTCTTAGGATGGAGAGCTAGGCATGCATACTCAATTGCTAAGTTGTGTCCAACTCTGTGACCCCACGGACTCTAGCCCTCCAGGCTCCTCTGTCCATGGGATTTTCCAGGCAAGAATATTGGAGTGGGTTGTCATTTCCTTCTCCAGGGGATCTTCCCCAATCCAGGGACCAAACCCAAATCTTCTGGGTCTTCTGCATTGGCAGGCAGATTGTTTACCACTGTGCCACCTGGGAAGCCCCTGGGGGTGGAAAGACTAGGTTTTAATTACTTTTCCACCTACCCAGAACCTCTGTTACATGAGACCTGGAAAACATGAAAGGCTTGTTGAATTGGCCAGAAAGTGACACCTGTTACCACTTCCAGGGCTGTTATCCCACTATATGGAGGACAGCAAAGATTGAAATGACACCTGCCACCAGGAACCACAGTCCCAGGAGGTCAACCATGGCTTGAGGCTGCCAAGATGACTCACACAGGCACAGGATGGAGCCAAGCTTCACTGGCATGGAGAAGAGACACATCAGCTTCCATGGTGGGCATCAGTCCCTCCTGGCCAGCAGGTTCTGGCCCATAGGGAGATGATCTGCACCCACCACTCTCTTACTGCAAGCTAAGGACCCCATTCCTGCCCATTAGGAACAGACAGTGCAGTGGAGTTGACAAGGCACTGTATGACACCCATGCTAAACAGAACAAAGGAATGCACGTGAAGTCTGAAACAGGAAGATTTCTCCTATGAGGTGTGGGGAGGAAGTGTTCCAGGCCAAAGCCCATTCTTATGTGGCCAAATTGGGAGGGGGAGTCAAAAGACTTGCAAGCACAGACAAGACTGCTTTTCTCAACGATTCTTAATGAACACATATTGACTGAGTATGGATGTGAGAGCTGGACAATAAAAAAGGCTGAGTGTCGAAGAATTAATGCCTTTGAACTGTGGTGCTGGAGAAGACTCTTGAAAGTCTCTTGGACTGCAAGGACATCAAACTAGTCAATCCTAAAGGAAATCAGTCCTGAATATTCACTAATGCTGAAGCTCAAATACTTTGGCCACGTAATGAGAAGAATTGACTCATTAGAAAAGACCTGCCTGATGCTGGGAAAGATTGAAGGCAGGAGAGAAGGGGATGACAGAGGATGAGATGGTTGGATGGCATCACTGACTCAATGGATATGAGTTTGAGTGAACTCTGGGAGATAGTGAAGGACAGGGGAGCCTGGCATGCTGCAGTCCATGGGGTCGCAAAGTCAGACATGACTGAGTAACTAAACAAAAACAAAAATTGACCAAGTGAACTAGAGTCAACATCACATTCTCTTGTCTGAAGCCTATATCCTTAACTAGGACTTCCAGGGCTGTCTGAGATGGAGGAGCAGGTGTCAGCAAGTAGGTACTGGGGATGGGAATGTCAGGTAGCCCTAGGGGCTCATGGTCATCTACTGATTGATATTTCAGTTTAAGTATTCAAACATTCAGTGGGTGCTAACTACATTATGGGCACCAGACACATGGTAACTTAGATTCAGTTCTATTCCTCACAGAGCTCATGCACATGGAGGGTACAGGCAAGGTTACTGGTGATCATGGCAGTGCTCTGATACCCTCTGCACTGACTCTTCAGGAGAAGCCTCAACTGACCCCTGAGGATGGGTTCTGCTTTCACTGGGCTTCCTTCCTGCAGCACAAAAAGCCAGAGTCATAGATAGTCCGGATGCCCTGAAGGCCAGAAGCAGACAGAGTCCACTCAGAGAAGCACGGGCTGACCATCCTTTCATTTCTGAAGCTTTTCCTTCCCAGGCTGGGAGTCAGAGGCTTGGAAATTCTTGGGCAAGCTGGAGTGCATGTAAGGAGAACTCAAGGATCACCCTGTATGGCTCCCTGAGAAATCAGTAGGCTGGGGCAATTCTCAGAGAAAGTCCTTATCTTCAGTGTGTGTGTCTGCTAAGTCACCTCAGTCATGTCTGACTCTTTGCAACCCTATGGACTGTAGCCTGCTAAGCTCCTCTGTCCACGGGATTCTCCAGGCAAGAATACGGGAGGGGGTTGCCATTCCCTTCTCCAGGGGATCTTCCTGATCCAGGGATTGAACCTGCATTTCTTGTGTCTTCTGCATTGACAGGCGGGTTCTTTACCATGAGCGCCACCTGGGAATCACCTACCTTCAATAATGGTTCCTGAAATGTACCTTGCTACTTTCGTCTCTAACCATTCACCTCATTCTGTCACATCTTTAGTTAATGTTACTGTATCCGTATCAGGAAGAAAAAACAAGGCAAGCTTCTGGACTGACACACAGAAGAATTAGACTCTGATTCTTCCACGCATTGACAATGTGGAATCATTGGCTCCCCTCTCTGGACCTCCATTTCCTCATCTGTTGCCAATTAGCTTCAGTCGTGTCCAACTCTTTGCGACTCCATGGGCTGTACACCACCAGGCCCCTCTGTCCATGGGATTCTCCAGGCATGAATACTGGGGTGGGTTGCCATTTCCTTCTCCATTCCTCATCTGTTAAATAAGGGCTAATGACACTTGCTTTGATGGGCATCTATGGGCACCGCATGAGGAAATGTACTTAAAATAGTTTGGGAAATGTATAAAATGTAATAGGTAGCCTAGTACCTGATGTATAGAAAGCATTCCAAAAATGTATAGTTGTGATGAAATGTGAGTTAGGAAGCTCTCCAGTGATTGGGTAACTGGGCTGTTGAACAGTCAAATAAGAGCCCAGATGAATCCTCTCTTCAAAGGCAGCCAGTGGCTTTCTCTCGACACCCCACAGTATGCTATTTATTATCCTTTCTAACTTTTTGAAACCATGGTTGAGGTTGGCTAATCTCTAACAACCCTCTGTAATGGTAATCTTCAGTTTGTTTAATCCAGTATTTTATTATTAAGTATATAATAGGCTGAAATAGAATTTCTCAAATTTATTCAAAGTAAACACAGCTTTGAAAATTACCCACTTTGCCCCTTCCAGATGGTGGTTAGAAAGGCTGGCCAAATGCAAGCATTTATCAGGGGCATTTATTTAGGTGCCAATTTGACTTCAAAATCCTGTTCCCTTTACTTGTGTGCAAATAAATGGAAATAGACTTTGACAATTTGAAAGCAAAATTTTAACACTGGCTGGCATATAAACAACCAATAGCCAAAGTATTTTCAGTGTTAGCCATCTTCACTAGCATTTAGGATGTAAAATGAGGTTGATAAATCCTACCTGTGTTGAGCACCAAAGTCAATTCTTTCTACACCATGATGATGTGCAATTCACTTAAGTGCTTCATCTGGAGCTTGAAATACTTTGATACCCTCATCAACATGTGAAAGCAACTTTAAACCCATGATGAAGTGCTGGGCTCTGCCATACTCCAATCCAAAAGACTTACCAAGAAATTTAGGACTATTCCAAGGGGGACCATTCTAACTAGCTTAACATAGTTGAATTACTCAAAGAATAATACAAGCCTAAAAGATTGGATCCATTTCCTGATGACTAACAAGTATCAAAGTTCACTTTCTAAGGCAGAGGTATGGAAGAGAGATATCTCAAGTTAACAATAACTGGAAATATCAAAGCAGATCTAGCCTGAGGTGTGCAAGATACACATTTAGAGTGTCCCCCACACAGCTAAGTTGTCTCTTTGAATGATGCCAATCTCCATCTAGTGAATGAATGGACAACCCCAGCCCCTCTGAGATCAAAGGATAAATAGTCTTTATTTATTCAATAAATGTTCTTAAGCACTTACTGTATACACTGAGACAGAAACTAGTAGAAGATCCTTTTCTCAGAGGGATTACATTTTTGTGCACAAGACACCAAACAAGCAAATGGATGTCTACATATTGTGATAAATGGCAAAACAGAAAAACTGGGGAACTATCATAAAGAATAATGGATTGGGGGAAAAACATAGTCTTTTCCACCTTTTTAATGCTTAATATGGTTTGTGAATATTTCATCCAGGCATTTGACTTGACTATACATTTTCTATATGGTATCTTTTAATAAACATAAGTTTTTTATTCTTAATAAGTCTAGTTGACCAAGTATGTGCTTATATATTTATTTCTCTCTGTGTCATATCTATCAAAAACATTGGGTATCCCTAGATTGCAAAGATATTCATTTGTGCTTCGTTTTAGAAGCTTTGTAATTTAAGCATTATATTTGTATCTAGGAGCCCTCTTGAATTACATTTTCTGCATGGTGTGAGGGAGAGGTAAAGTATGTTTTTTATATGGTTATTCAGTTGTTTTAGTACCATTTATTGAAAAGACTTCATTTTTGCCAGTGAACTACTTTGGCACATTGTCAAAATTCAATTGAATTTAGAAATTTAGGTTTAAATTCTAGAATTCTTATTCTCTTGCACTGATTTATTTTTCTATGTAGGCTAGTATCACCCTTAAAGAATTTTTTTTTCTTATTTTTGGTCATATTGAGTGGTGTGTGGGATCTTAGCTCCCAGACTAGGGATTGAACCTGCTCCTCCTGCAGTAGAAACTCAGAATCTTAACTACTGGGCAATCAGGGAAATCCCACTATTTAGTCTCTATCCAGCAATTTGTACACTTTTCAAAGTAGAAATTACATATGTCTGTTTTTTAAAAATTATATTGTGGTTTTGATGCTATTGTAAACAAAATTATTCTCTTAAATTTTTCCCAAATGTTTCAGGCCACTGTAAATATGTACTACCCTTGCTGTAGATTGAGTCATGTCAGTTTGGTCAATTCACTTGTTAGTCTGAAGCATGATTTTGTAGATCCCTTGGAATTTTCTAGGTAAACAATCATATGGTATGCAAATACAGATGCTTTAAAATTTTCCTTTTTAACATTTATTTTCCTTTATTGCACTGGTTAAGATGTCCAGAACAATGCTCAATGGAAACAGTGAGACTGGGCATCCTTGCCTAATTCTAAATTTGTGGGAAAGTGTTTGTATCTCATCAATAAATATCATGAGACTGTAGCTTTTTCATGTGGAGGAAGCTTTCTTCTGTACCCAGTCTGCTGAGGTTTTGTTGTTGTTTATCATGAACAGGTATTGGATTTTGTCAAAATCTCATTACTCTAGTGATATGATCATATCCCACCCCCCTTTTCCTTTATTCTTTTAATATATTGTTGGTTTCAGCTGAATATTTATTTAAGGATGTTTCCAACTATGTACCCAAAATATATTGGTTTGTAGTTCTCTTCAAATCAATCATTTTGCAAGATTCTGGCAACAAGGTTTTGCTGCTTCATAGGAAAAAATGTATGAAGTGTACCTCTTCTTCCATTTCCTAAACAGGTTTGTGTATAATTAGTGAAATTCCTTCTTTTAAGCATTCACCAGTGAAAATTCACCACCGTCATCATCCAACTCATTGCTCAAATGCAAAAGTTATTTGAGATCCTTCACTGTCCGTGCAAAGTGATGCCTTCCAGCCCTTGAGGTATGTGAAAAGGGAGCCAAAGGCCCAGGATATTTGTTTTAAAAGTTGTCCCAGCTGTTTGAAACAGCTGCTTGTCAACACCTTCCTAAGATATAGAGCAGGACGTAAAAGTAAAACTAAGGGGCTAAACCAGATCAGTTTTATGATGAAAATGTTGCTGTGGAATAGTGATTTTTCATTAGTGTCAAAAAACAAATATTTTTAAAATCACATTGGCCCAAGGTAACCTAAGTGTGATCACCACCCCCCAACAACTCCTTTGCTATTTACACAGATTAAATAGTTTGTGCCGTCTTGCCTCTGTTTATGGCTGAGGATTACATTTAGCTCAAAAGGTGTCAGAGACTTTACACATCAATTAATTGTACAGCAGACTTGTTTCCTGGTTGTTCCTCATTTAGTCAGAATAGAACAGCCTTTTCAGGAGTTCTGATGCGCCCAGAATTAGGCCCAGCTGATTTATTATATTTTGCCTGTAAGTTTCTCTCTTCCCTGCTGGTGGGCTGTAGGAAATCTCAGACACCAACTACTACCAACTTCATTGATATTTACAAGGAAGCATTAGGAGGATATAAACTTTTAAATTATACATGCTAGTTTTCATGAACAGATTTAAAATGTGGTCAGTGATCAGAGTGATCAGGATAAATGGCAAAACACTAGCACAAAGGATTCAATGCTTCCGTACAGTTTGACACCAAACTAACAGTGCCTTCAGGAACCTTTTTTTTTTTTTTAAACTACCATCAACCTCATATCAAAACTCACCTCACTCCCATGTGATAGCTCCCTCTGCAACTGGCTCTGGCCTGGAGTCTAGGGCTTCAGGAGTATCAGAGCAATGGCAATCATTTCTTCATGACAGCTTCCTCCTCCAGCAAAACTAGCAAATTTGTTTACCCCCTGTGAGATTTTTCCCCACAGAGTCTCTGTGATAATTATGACAGCACTGAGTATAAAAATTCATATCCTAAAACACTGAAGTTCACATTCTATGTAAGATATTCTAGTTTCTATGCATTTTTTAGTATAAATTATCACAAGCAATACAGGCACATAGTTAAAAGAAAAATAAAGTACCACAAAAGGGCCTATTTTGAAAAATAATAGTTCTCCTCCCATGCTAGACTTTCCAGTGGCCACTATTTCAATAATTTCCTATATCTCCTTACAGTAATTTTCAATGTTCATATACAAATGTATAGATGCATCTTTTTAACAAAACTATTTATTTGTTTGACTGCACCATGGCTTAGTTGCAGCATGAAGGCTCTTCAGTTGCAGTATGTGAATTCTTACTTGTGGCATGTGGGATCCTAGTTCCTCAACCAGGGATCAAACCCAGGTCCCCTGCACAGAGTCTTAGCCACTGAAGCACCAGGGAAGTCCCAGATGCATCCTTTTAAGTCATAAGCGGGAACATGCTGCACAGTCTACCCTGGACCTTGTTTCTTTTCACTGAATAACACCCTGGTAAGATCTCCATTATCACCTAAGTCCAATTTCCTCCTCTGTTCTCTCAACTTCTGCAGTAGTATGTTTCTTATTGAGATGTCTGAAGATTCCAGGCAGTTGTAAGAAATACAGAGAGACTGCTTGTTCACTTTGCTCAGTTTATACAAATGACATTTTACAAAATTATAAACCAGGATATTGACATTAATAGAATCCACCAAGCTTATTCTGATTTCTCTGGTTATAATGGTTCCCATGTGTCTATGTGTGTGTGTGTTGTATTTAATGCTATACTTTTTTTTTCTCCTGTGTAGGTTTGCTGTCACAAAAGTTAAAATACTGAATAGTCCCAATGACAGAAAGATCCCTCCTGTTGCTATTTTATAATCACACCCACTTTCCTCCTACTGCCTCCTCTCCTGTCCCTAACTCCTGACAACCATTACTCTGTCCTTAATTTCTAAAATTTTGTCATTTCAAAAGGGCTATAGAAATGGAATCAAGCTTCCTTAAAAATCTGGAAATAGAACTGCCTTATGACCCAGCAATCCCACTGCTGGGCATACACACTGAGGAAAGCAGAATTGAAAGAGACACATGTACCCCAATGTTCATCACAGCACTGTTTAAAATAGCCAGGACATGGAAGCAACCTAGATGTCCATCAGCAGATGAATGGATAAGAAAGCTGTGGTACATATACAGAATGGAGTATTACTCAGCCATTAAAAAGAATACATTTGAATCAGTTCTAATGAGGTGGATGAAACGGGAGCCTATTATACAGAGTGAAGTAAGCCAGAAAGAAAAACACCAATACAGTATACTAACGCATATATATGGAATTTAGAAAGATGGTAACAATAACCCTGTATCAGATCAGATCAGATCAGTCACTCAGTCATGTCCGACTCTTTGTGACCCCATGAATCGCAGCATGCCAGGCCTCCCTGTCCCTCACCAACTCCCGGAGTTGACTCAGACTCACGTCCATCGAGTCAGTGATGCCATCCAGCCATCTCATCCTCTGTTGTCCCCTTCTCCTCCTGCCCCCAATCCTTCCCAGCATCAGAGTCTTTTCCAATGAGTCAGCTCTTTGCATGAGGTGGCCAAAGTACTGGAGTTTCAGCTTTAGCATCAGTCCTTCCAATGAACACCCAGGACTGGTCTCCTTTAGGATGGACTGGTTGGATCTCCTTGCAGTCCAAGGGATTCTCAAGAGTCTTCTCCAACACCACAGTTCAAAAGCATCAATTCTTTGGCGCTCAGCCTTCTTCACAGTTCAACTCTCACATCCATACATGACCACAGGAAAAACCATAGCCTTGACTAGACGAACCTTTGTTGGCAAAGTAATGTCTCTACTTTTCAATATGCTATCTAGGTTGGTCATAACTTTCCTTCCAAGGAGTAAGCGTCTTTTAATTTCATGGCTGCAGTCACCATCTGTAGTGATTTTGGAGCCCAGAAAAATAAAGTCTGACACTGTTTCCACTATTTCCCCATATATTTCCCATGAAGTGGTGGGATCAGATGCCAGCAAAAGAGACAATGATGTATAGAACAGTCTTTTGGACTCTGTGGGAGAGGGAGAGGGTGGGATGATTTGGGAGAATGGCATTGAAACATGTATAATATCATATATGAAACGAGTCACCAGTCCAGGTTCGATGCACATACTGGATGCTTGGGGCTGGTGCACTGGGATGACCCAGGGGGATGGTACGGGGAGGGAGGAGGGAGGAGGGTTCAGGATGGGGAACACGTGTATACATGTGGCGGATTCATGTTGATATATGCCAAACCAATACAATATTGTAAAGTTTAAAAATAAAATAAAATAAAAGGAAGAAAAAAATGGAATCATGCATTTTTAACTTTTTTGGAATTGGCTTCTTTTTTCCCACTCAGCATAATTTCCTAGGGGTTCATTCAAGTTGTGTGTTTCAATAGTTTAGTCCTTTTTGCTGCTGAGTAGTAGTCTGTGGTATGGATGTGCCACAGTTTCTTTAACCAGCACTTGTTCAAGGACACCTGAACTGTTTCCAGTTTTTGCCTATTAAGAATAAAGATGCTATGGACATGTGTGTACACGTTTTATGAACATATGTGTACAGGTTTTTGTGTGAACATAAATTTCCATTTCTCTAGGGTAAATGACCAAGGGTGCCTTTGGTGGGTTGTATGATAACTGCGTGTATAGTCTTTTTTGGGGGGAGAGGACACACCACATAACATGTTGGATCTTAGTTCCCTGACCAGGGATTGAACCCGTGCATCCTGCAGTGGAAGCTCAGAGTCTTAACCACTGGACTTCCAGCGAAATCCCATATTTTTAGTTTTGAAAGAACTAGTTTCCAAAGTAGCTGCCATTTATTTGCATTTACACAGCAATACAAGAGTGATCTTCACCATCATTTGGTGTTGTCACTGGTTTTTATTTTAGCCATTTTGATACATGTGTTGTGATGTTTCATTTTGATTTTAATTTGTATTTCCTTGATGGCTAATGATGTGGGACATCTTTTCATATGCTTCTGTGCTATTTGTATATTCACTTTTGTGAAATGTTTCTTGGTCATTTTACAACAGGATTTTTTAACTGCTGAGTCTTGAGAGCTCTTTATATATTCTTGATACTAGTCCTTTGTCAGATATGTTGTTTACACATATTTTCTCCCAATCTATAGTTTATCTTTCATTGTCTTCACACAGACTTTCACAGAACAAGTTTTTAATTTTTTTTCTATTTTTCTTTTTATGGATCATGCTTTTTATTTCAAGTCTACAAAGTCTTTGTCTAGCCCAAGTTCCTAAATACTGTCACCTATGTACTTTCTCCCCTTAAAGGATCACAGCAAAAGGCAAGGGAGAAAGAGAAAGATGTACCCAACTGAAAGTAGAGTTCCAGAGAATAGCAAGGAGACATAAGAACAATGAACAATGTGAAGAAATAGAGGAAAACAATAGAATGGGAAAGACTGGAGATCTCTTCAAGAAAATTGGAGATATCAATGGAATATTTCATGCAAGGATGGGCCCAATAAAGGACAGGAATGGTAAATACCTAACAGAAGCAGATTAAGAAGAGGTGGCAAGAATATACAGAAGAACTATACAAAAAAGGTCTTAATGACCCAGATAACCACTGTAGTGTGGTCACTCACCTAGAACCAGACAACCTGGAGTGTGAAGTCAAGTGGGCCTTAGGGAGTATTACTATAAACAAAGCTAGTGGAGGTGATCAAATTCCAACTGAGCCATTTAAAATCCTAAAAGATGATACTGTTAAAGTGCTTCACTCAACATGTCAGAAAATTGGGAAAACTCAGAAGTGGCCACAGGACTGGAAAAGGTCAGTTTTCATTCCAATCCCAAAGAAAGACAATGCCAAAGAATGTTCACCCTACTGTACAATTGTGCTCATTTCACATGCTAGCAAGGCAATGCTCAAAATTCTCCAAGTGAGGCTTCAACAGTATGTGAACCAAGAAATTCCAGATGTACAAGCTGGGTTTAGAAAAGGCAGAGGAATCAAATTGCCAACATCAGTTGGATCATGGAGAAAGCAAGAGAAGTCCAGAAAAACATCTACTTCTGCTTTGTTGACTACACGAAAGCCTTTGACTGTGTGGATCACAACAAACTGTGGAAAATTCTTCAAGAGATGGGGATAAGAGACCACCTTACCTGTCTCCTGAGAAACCAGTATGTAAAACAAGAAGCAACAGTTAGAACCAGACATGGAACAATAGACTGGTTCAAACTGGAAAAGGTGTACATCAAGGCTGTATATTGTCACCCTGCCTATTTCCAGAAATTGAGAATCCCTTGGATAGCAAGAAGATCAAACTAGTCAATGCTAAAAGAAATCAGCCCTGACTATTCATTGGAAGGACTGATGCTGAAGCTGAAGCTCCAGTAATTTGGCTGACTCATTGGAAAAGTACTCTGATGCTGGGAAAAGACTGAAGGCAAAAGGAGAAGCAGGCAGCAGAGGATGAGATGATTAGATAGCATCACCAGCTCAATGGACATGAATCTGACCAAACTTCAGGAAATAGTGAAGGACAGGTGAGACTGGCGTGCCAGCCCATGGGGTCGCAAAGAGTCAGACAGGACTTAGTGACTGAACAACAACAATAATGTACTTTCTCAAGCTCTTATAGTTCTGTTTTACATTTAGATCTGTGACCCATTTTGTGGTATTTTTATATAAAGTATGAGATTTAGGTGAAAGTTTTTGCTGTTGGCTTTTGCCTGAAGATGTCCAATTGTTCCAGCACTGTGTGCTGAGAAGGATATGCCTCCACTGAATTACTCTTGAACATTTGTTAAAAGCAACTGAGGAGATTTGTGTTGATCTCTTTCTGGATTGTTTATTCTATCTCATTGACCAGCGTGTTTGTCTATCCACTCACCAATACTACACTATCTTGATTATTGTAGCTATGTTTGTTAAGTTGCTCAGTCATGTCCAACTCTTTGTGACCCTATAGACTGTAGCCCACCAGGCTCTTCTGTCCATGGAATTCTCCAGGCAAGAATACTGGAGTGGGTTGCCATTCCCTTCTCCAGGGGATCTTCCAGAACCAGGGATCAAACCCAAGTCTCTTGCACTGCAGGTGGATTCTTTACTATCTGAGCGACCAGGAAAGCAGGGACTGTAGAGTAAGCCTTATTATCAGGTACAGCTATTCCTCCCACTTTATTCTTTATCAGTATTATTTTATCTATCCTAGGGCCTTTCCCTTTCCATATGCTTGAAAAAAAATGTACATTCTGTTGTTATTGGATGGAATTTCCTGTATATGTCAACTGGATTCTGATTGATTGATAGTATTGTTTAAAATTTTAATATCTTTGTTGATTTTCTGTGGGAAGTTCTATCCATTGCTGAGAGGGGAGGTTTTAAAGTTCCCAACTGTAGTGGGTGGTCCTAAGATGGTGGAGGAATAGGATGGGGAGACCACTTTCTCCCCCACAAATTCATCGAAAGATCATTTGAATGCTGAGCAAATGCCACAAAACAACTTCTGAACTCTGGCAAAGGACACCAGGCACCCAGAAAGGCAGCCCATTGTCTTTGAAAGGAGGTAGGACAAAATATAAAAGATAAAAAGAGAGACAAAAGAGTTAGGGATGGATATCTGTCCTGGGGAGAGAGTCTTAAAAGAAGAGAAGTTTCCAAACACCAGGAAACCCTCTCACCGGTGGGTCTGTGGGGGGTTTTGGAATCTCAGAGGGGAACATAACTGAGAGGAAAAAAATAAATAAATAAAACCCACAGATTACACAGATTACAGTTGCCTAATGGCAACTCCCAGTGGAGAAGTAGCCCAGATGCTCGCATCTGCCACCAGCAAGCGGGGGCTGAAGAGGGTGGCATGGGCTGCATTGCTTAGAGTAAGGACTGGGCCTGAATGCCCCAAGGGCAACCTGAGGGAGCTAACATGAGATAGTAACCCAAACCATGGGATATCCAGAGAGGGGGAAAAAAAAAAGGAAAGAGAGAGAGAGAACTTTCCCTCAAAAAGCTCTAACCTAAGGCTCTGCCGGGCCACTCACAGAACAAAGGACTGAACGAATACCAGAGGAGAGTTAGCTGGCAGTGGACCAGCCCATCCCCTGCTGGAGGCAGGGAGGCAGACAGATGGCAACCAGAGCCAGAAAGGGGCTAACTGAGCCCCAGAGACGGCATCCCCTACCAAACTGCCAGCAGGCTTCCAGTTGCTAACCAATTCTTCCTGGGATCCTGGACAGTTTTCATCTTCCTGGATGGTTGCAGCCAGAGATCAGCTCTCCAGAGGAGACACACGGCACACCTGAGACAGCACTCCTGCTGCTCACCCAGGAAACTGAGAGGCTGGGACTGGAGAGGTGATAAGATGCACTGTACCTGGGGAGAGTGCGCTTGCCAAGCACCTGTTCACCTGAGCTGCTAGGACCTAGGAAGGGCACAAAACGCAGGCCCAACTGAGTCTGTGCCTTGGTGGAGTACCTGGGAACCTGAACCTGAGTGGCGTAGATCTGGGAAGTTCATGCAATCCAGGGCCTGCCTTAGACAGTTCCCCAGCAGAGCAACTTGGAGCCTGAGCAGTATAGACCGAGAAAGCACAGTTGCCGTGAGCGGAGGCAAACCCAGTGTGGCCCAGACACTGCGAGCACTCCCCACACACGCCAGTGATATTTGTTTGCAGTGTTTATCAATCCCTGAAGCACAATTGAACAAGTGAGACTAAATACATGACCAGGGGCGGAAATGTGTCAGGGCGGAAGTTAGATACTGAAGAGACTTGCAAACAAAGGAAGCCAAAATAAATGAAGAGGGAACAGCTTTGGAACTGACAGGTGCAACAGATTGAAACCCTGTAGTTAGCACTGGCTACATTGGAAGGGACCTATAGACCTTAAGAAGAAGTATAAGGTGGAACAAGGAACTCTCTGAAACTGAACTGACCACACACTGCCCTCAACAGCTCCAGAGAAATTCCTAGATATATCTTACTATTATCATTTTTTAATTTTAATTTTTTTATTTTTAAGTTCTTTATTACTCCTTTAATTTTCATTGTTAAAACCTACTATTTCCTAGACAAAAAGACCCTATTTTTAAAGCAAATTTCATATTTTTTTTATCTAACTTTTGTGGTTTTGGTTTTTTTTTTTTAAATATTGTATTTTTGAGAGTCTAACCTCTACTCTAGATTTTTAATCTTTGCTTTTTGGTATTTGTTATCAATTCTGTACTTTTAAGAGTCCAATTTTCAATACCCATTTTTACTTAGGAGTGTGATTACTGGCTTGACTGTTCTCTCCCTTTTTGACTCTCCTTTTTCTTCCCCAGATCACCTCTATCTCCTCCCTCCCCCTTCTCTTCCCTACTTAACTCTATGAATCTCTTTGGATGCTCTGGGCTGTGGAGAAAACAGGGAACTGATCACAGGCTAGACTGGTTTCTCTCCTTTTGACTCCCCCTCCTCTCCTCCTGGTCACCTTTATCTCTTTCCTCCCTCTTCTCTTCTCTATGCAACTCCGTGAACCTCTCTGAGTATTCCAGACTGTGGAGAGCAAATAAGGAATTGATTACTGGCTAGGCTGATCTCTCCCCTTTTGATTCCCCCTCTTCTCTTCCTGGTCACCTCTATCTCCTTCCTCCCTCTTCTCTTCCTCATGTAACTCTGTGAACATCTCTGGGTGTCCCTCACTGTGGAGAATCTTTTCACCATTAACCTAGATATTTTATCATCAATGCTGTATGGATGGAAAAGTCTTTAGGCTACTATAAGAATAAGACTGAAAGCCAGGGGCAGGAGGCCTAAATCCAAAACTTGAGAACACCAGAAAACTCCTGACTCCAGGGACCATTAATCAATAAAAGCTCATCCCAAAGTCTCCATAACTACACTGAAACCAAGCTCCACCCAAGAGCCAAGTTTAAGAGCAACACATACCAAGCTAATTCTCCAACAAAGCAGGAGCATAAACCTGAGCACAAAAATACAGGTGGCCAAAAGTCACACCAAGCCTATAGACACCTCAGAACTCACTACTGGACATTTTGTTGCACTCCAGAGAGAAAAGATCCAGCTCCACCCACTAGAACACCAATGCAAGCTTCCCTCACCAGAAAACCTTGACAAGCCACAAGTCCAACCCCACTCACAAGGAGGAACCTCCACGATGAAGAGGAACCACAAACTTCCAGCATACAGAAAGGCCACCACAAGCACAGCAACCTAAACAAGATGAAAAGGCAGAGAAATATACAGCAGGTAAAGGATCATGATAAAAGCCCACCAAACGAAAAAGGAAGAGATAGGGAGTCTAACTGAAAAAGAATTCAGAATAATGATAGTAAAAATGATCCAAAAGTTTGAAAACAAAATGGAGTTACAGATAAATAGTCTGGAGACAAGGATTGAGAAGATGCAAGAAATGTTTAACAAGGACCTAGAAGAAATAAAAGAGTCAATATATAATGAATAATGCAAAAAATGAGGTCAAAAACACTCTGGATGGAACCAACAGTAGAATAATGGAGGCAGAAGATAGAATTAGTGAGGTTGAAGATAGATTGGTGGAAATAAATGAAGCAGAGAGGAAAAAAGAAAAAAAGAATTAAAAGAAATGAGGACAACCTCAGAGACCTCTGGGACAATGTTAAATGCCCCAACGTTTGAATCATAGGAGTCCCAGAAGACAAAAAGAAAGGCCATGAGAAAATACCGGAGGAGATAATAGTTGAAAACTTCCCTAAAATGGGGAAGGAAATAGCCACCCAAATCCAAGAAACCCGGAGAGTCCCAAACAGGATATACCCAAGGCAAAACACCCCAAGACACATATTAATCAAATTAATGAAGATAAAACACAAAGAACAAATATTAAAAGAAGCAAGAGAAAAACAACAAATAACCCACAAGGGAATCCCCATAAATATAACAGCTGATCTTTCAATAGAAACTCTTCAAGACAGAAGGGAATGGCAGGACATACTTAAAGTGATGAAAGAGAAAAACCTACAACCCAGATTACTGTACCCAGCAAGGATCTTATTCAAATATGAAGGAAAAATCAAAAGCTTTATAGACAAGCAAAAGCTGAGAGAATTCAGCACCACCAAACCAGCCCTCCAACAAATGCTAAAGGATCTTCTCTAGACAGGAAACACAGAAAAGGTTTATAAACTCGAACCCAAAACAATAAAGTAAATGGCAAGGAGATCATACTTGTCAATAATTACCTTAAATGTAAATGGGTTGAATGCCTCAACCAAAAGACAAAGACTGGCTGAATGAATACAAAAACAAGACCCCTATACATGCTGTCTACAAGAGACCCACCTCAAACCTAGGGAAATACAGACTGAAAGTGAAAGGCTGGAAAAAGATATTTCACACAAATGGAGACCAAAAGAAAGCAGGAGTAGCAATACTCATATCAATAAAATAGACTTTGAAATAAAGGCCATGAAAAGAGACAAAGAAGGACATTACATAATGATCAAAGGATAAATCCAAGAAGATATAACAATTATAAATATATATGCACCCAACATAGGAGCACCACAAAATGTAAGACAAATGCTAACAAATATGAAAGGGGAAATTAACAGTAACACAATAATAGTGGGAGACTTTAATACCCCACTCACACCTATGGATAGATCAACTAAACAGAAAATTAGCAAGGAGACACAAACTTTAAATGATACAATGGCCAAGTTAGCCCTAACTGATATCTATAGGACATTTCACCCTAAAACAATGAATTTCACCTTTTTCTCAAGTGCACACAGAAGCTTCTCCAGGATACATCACATCCTGGGCCATAAATCTAGCTTCAGTAAATTCAAAAAAATTGAAATCATCTCAAGCATCTTTTCTGATCACAATGAGGTAAGATTAGATGTCAACTACAGGAAAAAAACTATGAAAAATACAAACCTAAGGAGGCTAAACAACACACTTCTGAATAACAAACAAATCACAGAAGAAATCAAAAGAGAAATCACAATATGCATAGAAATGAATGAAAATGAAAACACAACAACCCAAAACCTATGGGACACTGTAAAAGCAGTGCTAAGGGTAAGATTCATAGCAATACAAGCTTACCTCAGGAAACAGGAGAGAAATCAAATAAATAACCTAACACTACACCTAAAACAACTAGAAAAGGAAGAAATTAAGAACCCCTGGGTTTGTAGAAGGAAAGAAATCACAAAAAATTAGGGCAGAAATAAATGCAAAAGAAACAAAAGAGACCATAGCAAAAATCAACAAAGCTAAAAGCTGTTTCTTTGAGAAGACAAATAAAATAGACAAACCATTAGCCAGACTCATCAAGAAACAAAGGAAGAAGAATCAAATCAACAAAATTAGAAATGAAAATGGAGAGATCACAACAGACAACACAGAAATACAAAGGATCATAAGAGACTACTATCAGCAACTATATGCCAATAAAATGGACAACTGGGAAGAAATGTATAACTTCTAACTTGGTTAGAAAACTATAACTTTCCAAAATTGAACCAGGAAGAAATAGAAAATCTTAACAGACCCATCACAAGCACAGAAATCGAAACTGTAATCAGAAATCTTCCAAGAAACAAAAGCCCAGAACCAGATGGATTCACAGCTGAATTCTACCAAAAATTTAGACAAGAGCTAACACCTATC
The DNA here is from genome assembly GCF_032452875.1 of Bos javanicus. NCBI lineage: Eukaryota > Metazoa > Chordata > Mammalia > Artiodactyla > Bovidae > Bos > Bos javanicus. The sequence continues at coordinate 22,896,803 of NC_083897.1, forward strand.
CTACTCAAACTCTTCCAGAAAATTGCAGAGGAAGGTCAAATTCCAAACTCATTCTATGAAGCCACCATCACCCAATACCAAAACCTGACAAAGATGCCACAAAAAAAGAAAACTACAGGCCAATATCACTGATCAATATAGATGCAAAAATCCTCAACAAAATTCTAGCAAACAGAATCCAGCAACATATTAAAAAGATCATACATCATTACCAAGTGGGCTTTATCCCAGGAATGCAAGGATTCTTCAATATCTGCAAATCAATCAAAGTAATACACCACATTAACAAATTAAAAGATAAAAACCACATGATTATCTCAATAGATGCAGAGAAAGCCTTTGACAAAATTCAACATCCATTTATGATAAAAAAAAAAAAAACCCTCCAGAAAGCAAGCATAGAAGGAACATACCTCAACATAATAAAAGCCATATATGATAAACCCACAGGAAACATTATCCTCAATAGTGAAAAATTGAAAACATTTTCCCTAAAGTCAGGAACATGACAAGGATGCCCACTCTCACCATTGCTATTCAACAGAGTTTTGGAAGTTTTGGCCACAGCAATCAGAGCAGAAAAAGAAATAAACGGAATCCAGATTGGAAAAGAAAAAGTAAAACCCTCACTGTTTGCAGATGACATGATCCTCTACATAGAAAACCCTAAAGACTCCACCAGAAAATTACTAAAGCTAATCAATGAATACAGTAAGTTTGCAGGATATAAAATTAACACACAGAAATCCCTTGCATTCCTATACACTAATAATGAGAAAACAGAAAGAGAAATTAAGAAAACAATTCCGTTCACCATTGCAATGAAAAGAATAAAATACATAGGAATAAATCTACCTAAAGAAACAAACGACCTATATATAGAAAACTATAAAACACTGATGAAAGAAATCAAAGAGGACACAAATAGATGGAGAAATATACCATGTTCATGGATCAAAAGAGTCAATATAGTGAAAATGAGTATACTACCCAAAGCAATCTATAGATTCAATGCAATCCCTATCAAGCTACCAACGGAATTTTTCAGAGAATTAGAACTAATAATTTCACAATTTGTATGAAAATACAAAAAAACTCGAAAAGCCAAAGCAGTCTTGAGAAAGAAGAATGGAACTGGAGGAATCAACCTGCCTGACTTCAGGCTATACTAGAAAGCAACAGTCATCAAGACTGCATGGTACTGGCGCAAAGACAGAAACATAGATCAATGGAACAAAATAGAAAGCCCAGAGATAAATCCACACACCTATGGACATCTTATCATTGAGAAAGGAGGCAAGAATATACAATGGAGAAAAGATAATCTCTTTAACAAGTGGTGCTGGTAAAACTGGTCAAGCACTTGTAATAGAATGAAACTAGAACACTTTCTATCATCATACACAACAATAAACACAAAATGGATTAAAGATCTCAACGTAAGACCAGAAACTATAAAACTCCTAGAGGAGAATATAGGCAAAACACCCTCTGACATAAATCATAGCAGGATTCTCTATGACCCACCTCCCTGAGTAATGGAAACATAAGAAAAAATAAACAAGTGGGACCTAATTAAACTTAAAAGCTTTTGCACAATGAAGGAAACTGCTGGGGTCCAGCCCCGGTGGATCCAGGGAATTCGAAGGAGATGGCTTCGGAGATCAGGAAACAATAGATCAATTAAGCGTTAATTAAAGATATAAAGAGTGGTTAAATAGGGATAGCTCAGTGGGAAAATTCAGTGGAGAAAAGAGGCTGAATAACTTGGTTTACGTGGAAAACCAATAAAACATTAGGACAAGAAGTCTGCACCACCCACGTAGGCCAAGGCATCTTCCCGTTCTCCCGAGGGAGAGGAGACACTAAGACACTAAGGCCTCCCCAGTCAGATCTTAGAAGCCCAGGCAAAATTAGTAGGCTTGGCGGGCCTCTGCGTTCCAGATGGGAATTCAGCCAGAAGGTGAAAGAAAGAATGACATGAGGAGACCAGTTTTTCGAGAAACTGATCCCATTTTTTATTTTATTTTCCAGGGTCTGTTTTTATACACTGAGATATTATACAAAAGTCATGCGGGGTCAGCAGTCCTGACTTTTATTAAAGTCAGGTGCTTCATACAAATGTATACAAGGGTCTCAGAGGTGTTACATCATCTTCTGGCCAGGGGGCCTGTTAACAATTTATGACCCTCTCCTTGTGACAGCAGTCAGTCAACCAGAACACTTATTTCTCCAGGGGTGATTATTCTTAAAACAGATGCCACCTTCTGAAGGTACCAGATAAAGTTGCATTCCTATAGGGTGAGGGTGTAGTGGGTTTTAATTAAGAAAAGAATTTACTTAGCCTAAGATCCAACGTGATTAATATCAAAGGTTAATACTTATTTCTTCTATATATTCATCAATGTGTATAAGGGCAGGGGATGTGGAGACTTAGCAGCAAACATTGACTCAACAAATGAAAAAAACTTTCACCAGTACAATTTCTAATCAGCCCACTATACTATACTAATAGTTTTCTAACTTCTCTAAAGAACCTGCTTTTAGGTTTAAAGCATCTTGTGCCTCTCACAGTTGGGAGGCTGTGAACAATCACATGTGGCTGGACAAACCTGTCAGGCAGGCTAGAGAACCTTCAGAGGAGTTTGTAGGTTGAAACACTCCTGTCACGCCCAGGAATTATTATTAACTGGAGCTCTAAGTTAACTCTTTTTCAAAGAGAGGTGGTGGGGGACAGCCCCCCATAAAGTCAGAGGTGTAGGTGAGAGCACAAAGCAGTAAAGTAGGCAGACTCTGGTTTTTGGGGTAGATGCTTGAGAATTTCCAGGGGGACTCCTGAGGCTCGATCCCACCTTTGCAAATTCCGAGCCTCCTTCCTCATGACCTTTGCCACGGGCAGAGTTCCTCACACTGGCTCCCGGCAGGAAACTCTAACCAAGGTGAAAAGACAGCCTTCAGAATGGGAGAAAATAATAGCAAATGAAGCAACTGACAAAAAATTAATCTCAAAAATATACAAGCAACTCCTGCAGCTCAATTTCATAAAAATAAACGACCCAATCAAAATATGGGCCAAAGAACTAAACAGATATTTCTCCAAAGAAGACATACAAATGGCTAACAAACACATGAAAAAATGCTCAACATCACTCATTATCAGAGAAATGCAAATCAAAACCATAATGAGGTACCATCTCATGCCAGTCAGAATGGCTGCTATCCTAGAGTCTATAAACAATAAATGCTGGAGAGGGTGTAGAGAAAAGGGAACCCTCTTACAGTGTTGGTGGGAATGCAAACTAGTACAGCCACTATGGAGAACAGTGTGAGGATTCCTTAAAAAACTGGAAATAGAACTGCCATATGACCCAGCAATCCCACTGCTGAGCATACACACCGAGGAAAACAGAATTGAAAGAGACATGTGTACCCCAATGTTCATCACAGCACTGTTTACAATAGCCAGGACATAGAAGCAACCTAGATGTCCATCAGCAGATGAATGGATAAGAAAGCTGTTCTACATATAAGCAATGGAATATTACTCAGCCATTAAAAAGAATGCATTTGAATCAGTTCTAATGAGATGGATGAAACTGGAGCCTATTATACAGAGCAAAGTAAGCCAGAAATAAAAACACCAATACACTATATTAACGCATATATATGGAATTTAGAAAGATGGTAACGATGACCTTATGTGTGAGACAGCAAAAGAGATACAGATGTAGAGAACAGACTGTTAGACTCTGTGTGAGAAGGTGAGGGTGGGATGATTTGAGAGAATAGCACTGAATAATGCATATTATCATATGTGAAATAGATCGCCAGTCCAGGTTCGATGCATGAGGCAGGGTGCTCAGAGCTGGTGCACTGGGATGACTCAGAGGGATGGGATGGGGAGGGAGGTTGGAGGGAGGGTCAAGATGGGGAACACATGTACACTCATGGCTGATTCATGTGAATGTATGGCAAAAACCACCACAATAATGTAAAGTAATTAACCTCCAATTAAAATTTAAAAAAATATAAATAAATAAAGTTCCCAACTGTAGTACTGGACTTGCTTATTTCTATTTTCAACTTCATCAATTTTGCTGTATGTATTTTGAGACTCTGATTTTGGGTATGCACACTTTTAGGACTGTAATATCTTCCTGACTGATTGACCCTATTAAACAATGTCCTTATTTGTAGTAACTTTTTAATTTAGAAGTCTATGTTATCAAATATTACTATAGCCACCGGTTTTTCAATATTTGCATTTGCATATTTCCCCATTCTTTTACTTTCAACTTATATTATGCCAATGAATTTCCTTATGACATTGAAAAATAGTGCTGAGAAGGAAATTTAAGCCATTAAATGCTTACATTAGAAATAAGCACAGGTCTCAAATCAATAACCTAAGTTCCAAACTCAAGAAACTATAAAAAGCATTAAAGTTTTTCTAAGGAGTTTATATTTGTGTCATGGTTTTTTAACTTGTTTAATTTTTTTTCTTTTAATTGTTTTATTTACACCTTTTATATTTCATGTAATTATGGATATATTAGCACTTGAATTTATTATTTGTTTTCTTTATTTAATTCCTCTGATTCTCATTCCTCTGTTCTTTTCTCCTCTTCCTGTGGACAGCTTAGACATTTTTTTTACTATCTATCTTGATGCATTCACAGTGTTTTTAAGTCTCTCTTTGTGTAGTTTTCATTACACAAGTGTAGTGGTTGCTTGGTGTATCACAATATAAATATGTGCCTTAGGGACTTCTCTGGTGGTTCAGTGGCTAAGATTTCACACTCCCAATTCAGGGGGCCCACATTCAATTCCTAGTCAGGGAACTAGATCTCACACACTGCAACTAAAGATCCTGCATGCCACAACTAAGACCCAATGCAGCCAAATAAATTTAAAAGAATAAATAAATATATGCCTTATAACAGTTTCCTGGTATCAACTTTTTACTATTTAAGATTTGGAAACCTTACTTCTATTTAGGTCTTTCTACCCTCCTCATTTTTAAATATTACTGTTTTGAGTATTAGATAATGTTATATTTGACTTCACCACTACTAATAATTATAAAACTCCTGAGGAAATAGATAGTATATGTGCCCACACTTCTGTTCTTTCCATTGTTCTTTCTTCATTCCTGATGCATCAAATTTCATTCTTTTATCATTATCTTTCTTTTTGAAGAATTTCCTTTAACCAATATTTAATGGTATGTCTGATAGTGATAAATTCTTTTTTTGTTTTCCTTTGCCTGAAAACATTTTTATTTTCTCTTCATTCTTGAAAGATACCTGAAACAGTATTTACTGTTGATAATTCTTTTCTTTCAGCATTTGAAAAATGTTGTGTCACTTCTGGCCTCTGTGTTTTCAGATGAGAAATACATTTTTGAATTGGTGTGCCCCTATAGGTAATATGCCATGGCTCTCAGGCTGCTTTTGAGAGTTTTTTTTCTTAATTTTTCAAAAGTTTAATTATGACATATCTTATTATCTTTCTTTGGTTTTCCTATTTATGGTGCACTTAACTTCTTGGGTCTGTAGCTTTGTGTTTTTTGCCAAATTGGAACTTTTCAGCCATTGTTTCTTGAAATACTCTTTTAGCCTCCTTATCTCCTATCCTTCTGAGGCATTGATTATACAAACATTGGAATATTTTATAATCCCACAAGTCCCTCGGGGTCTGTTTCCTTTTAGTCTATTTTACCTCTGTTGTTCAAAATGCGTGACTTGTATAGTTTGTCCTCAAGTTTATGTCCTCTGTCATCTTCAGTCTACTATTAAACCCATTCAGCAAGTTATTTATTTCAGTTATTGTAATTTTTAGTTCTGCAATTTCCACTTGGTTCTTTCTTATGACTTTACTTTTTGCTGAGATTTTCTATTTTTCCATTTGTTTCAAGAGAATTTGTAATTGATTGCAGAAGCATTTTTATGAGAGCTGCTTTGAATTCCTTGTCAGATAATTCCAACATCTGATTCATCTCAGTGTTGGCATCAGTTGATTGTTATTCCTCACTCAAGTTGTGATTTTCTAGTTCTTGTGATGATGGGTGGTTTTCAAGCGTTTCCTGGACATTTTGTTCATTACGTTAGGACTCTGAGAACTATTACTTCTTTGATTTCAGCAGGCATTCACCCTGTTTTAGTTTAGTATGCAGGTCTTGACCTAATTTTGTGGGCTGTGGTTCCAATGGCAGTTTGATTTCAGAGACTCTGTCCTGTTATTTTGGTCTGTTTCATTCATCTTGTGCCCCTAGGGCTTTCTGAGTTTCCTGCTAGTGATGACTGGCGGTTTCATAAGGTCAGGCTGCAAGGTGTTCCCAGTGGGGGAAGGGAAGGGTGTGTTGAGATCCACTTATTGATGTCCCCAACCTCTCTGGTGTCTCTGGGTAGGGGTAAAGACTTTTTTAACTATGAAGATAAAGAGGTTTCCAAGATCTGACCGTTTGCGATTGTCTGGATTGTTTTCCAGTGCCTCCTGCCTGCTCTGGTGTCTCTCAGCAGGGGAGAGAAGTCTCCGGTGCATTAGGGCAAAGATGTTTCCCAGACGGGGCCTCTGTCAGCCTTTAAAAAAATGTTAATTTTAGTTTTAACACTACTATTGTGGTATAATTTACAAATATAAAATTCATCTATTGTAAGCATTAAAAGTGACTTTTTGTAAAGTTGCAAAGTTTTGCAATCAGAACCACAATTCAGTTTTAGAACACTTCCATCACCCCAAACAGTTTGCTCCTATATGTTTACAACTGATCCATACTCCCACCCATAGCCCTAGACAACCACTGATTTGCTTCAGGTCTCTGTAAATATGCCTTTTAATAGCATTTTAATAAAGGGAATCATACAATATGTCGAGTTTTTTGATACCTGGCTTCTTCTACTTATCACAATGTTTTTCAGGTTCGGCTATGTTGTTGCATATACCAGTTATTCATTCCTTTTATTAATAATTGCAAATAATATTCCATTGACTAGTTAAGCCACATTTTATGTACTATGTACATATTCGTGGTCATTTGGATTATATTCAGTTTGGGACATTATGAATAACTAAGGTATGAGCATTTGAACTTATATGTTTGTGTGGGCACATGTTTTTCATTTATCTTTGGCAGATTTCTAGGAGTGAAATCGCTGCATCATATGTTAGGAAATTGATGAGTTGATTCTAAAATGACTGAAACACTTTTACATCTTCACCACAACTGTTTGAGGATTCTCGTTTCTCTGTTTGATGAGTTATTTTTGTTATACCATATTTTAATCATTTAGACATCATTCCTTTTAGTTCTTTGAACATATTTATAACAGTGGCTTTGAAGTCTTTGGTGCTAAATCTAACATCTTAAGCTAACTCAGAGTCAGCCTCTTTGACTGTTTTTTTTTTTTTTTCCCTAAATATGGGTCACACTTTGCTGTTTCTTTGAAAGTCTCACCATTTTTATTCAAAACTGAGTATTTTTTTCACTTTTAAAAATTAAAATTTTATTGGAGTATAGTTGATTTACAATGTTGTATTAGTTTACAGTGTACAGCAAAGTGATTCAGTTATACATATGCATATATTCATTCTTTTTCACAGTATTTTCTCATATAGGCTATCATAGAATATTGAATGGAGTGCAATACAGGAGATCTTTGTTGGTTACCTAAAAACTGGATATTTTTCAACAAAAGTGTAAGACCTCTAGATTGATTCCCCAGAGGCTGTTGTTGGCCATGTTTTGTTAGTTACTTAGTTAATGGATTTTCTAGGCTCATTGTGTAAAGTCTGTTGTCTCTAAAGCATGTAGCTACTAATGTCTTTGCTCAGGTTTTAGAAAATTCTGTTTTTAATTTTTAAGCCTGTCTCTTAGGGGTCAGCCCTGTGTCACCATATCTTTGTGAGCAGGCAAGGACTGGTTAGACATATGCTTAAAAGTCCTGAGAAGGTTAAGTATTCCACCTTTTCGGATGGATTTCTGTGTGGGTTGGATGTTACATTCAAAGTTCAGGCAGTTTAAAAGTATGTCTCAGCTTCTATTTTCTATCAGGCCCTCTCATGTCTCCTCTGTTGCATTTCACCAGGTACTTAAGGGGAGCAAGGACTCTCTCTGCTGTCTTAGCATTCAGGCAGCTTTGAGCATGAGCACGGCCTTCTAGACTGCCAGGGACATGTGGGAGTTGGGCAAAGCCCACCACAGTTTTTCATTTCCTGGATTTTCCAGTTGAGTTTAAGGCTAGTCTGTCAGTCTAGCTAGGCAGGCTGTCCTGTCGTCCCCCCATTCATTTGTCACCAAGATCAGCTCTGTTTCCTATGAGTCCTAGGAGTACAGGGTTTTTTCCTGCTGCACTCCAAACCAATTCAGCCACCTTTGACCACAAAGTTGTTGCTTGTATGGCTGGTCCTACCCTAATAGAATTGCTGTGCTAATAGATGGAAGGGAGAGAAGCAGCCCCACACTAAAAACGTTGAATTCCTACAGTTCTGACCTGAGATTCAGTCGTTTTCATAAATAAATAATAAACAATTCTAAGTTTATTATACACTCTTTGTCGATTTCCATGGTCCAGAGATGGGTGTCTTATCAGTTTGGGCCTGAGCTATAATTGCTTCTGTGCATGCATGCTCAGTTGCTCAGTCATGCTCAACTCTTTTGCAGCCCTGTGGACTGCAGCCCACCAGGCTCCTATGTCCATGGGATTCTCCAGGCAAGAATACTGGAGTGGGTTGCCATTTCCTTCTCCAGGGGATCTTCCTGACCCAGGAATCAAATCCAGGTCTCCTTGACTGCAAGCAGATTCTTTACTGTCTGAGCCACCAGGGAAGCCCATAATTGCTTTTAGGAAAGAGTATTTGCTGACCTCCTTTGACCATCACTCACCATAGCCTTTAATGCTGCATTCTTGCACTATCATATTTCAGTCCTTACAAAGCAACCAGATCATATTCCTTCCCTACTTACAACACAGCACTGGTTTTCCATAACACTAAAAACACAATAAAAGCATCAAAAAAGCAAGAGAGATCCAGAAAAGCATCTATTTCTGCATTATTGACTATGCCAAAACCTTTGACTGTGTGGATCACAATAAAATGTGGAAAATTCTGAAAGAGATGGGAATACCAGACCACCTGACCTGACTCTTGAGAAATTTGTATTCAGGTCAGGAAGCAACAGTTAGAACTGGACATGGAACAACAGACTGGTTCCAAATAGGAAAAGGAGTACGTCAAGGCTGTATATTGTCACCCTGCTAATAAGCTTATATGCAGAGTACATCATGAGAAATGCTGGGCTGGAAGAAGCACAAGCTGGAATCAAGATTGCCAGGAGAAATATCAATAACCTCAGATATGCAGATGACACCACCCTTATGGCAGAAAGTGAAGAGGAACTAAAAAGCCTCTTGATGAAAGTGAAAGAGGAGAGTGAAAAAGTTGGCTTAAAGCTCAACATTCAGAAAACAAAGATCATGGCATCTGGTCCCATCACTTCATGGGAAATAGATGGGGAAACAGTGGAAACAGTGTCAGACTTTATTTTTTTTTTTTTTTTTGCTCCAAAATCACTGCAGATGGTGACTGCAGCCATGAAATTAAAAGACGCTTACTCCTTGGAAGAAAAGTTATGACCAACCTAGATAGCATATTCAAAAGCAGAGACATTACTTTGCCAACAAAGGTCCTTCTAGTCAAGGCTATGGTTTTTCCAGTGGTCATGTATGGATGTGAGAGTTGGACTGTGAAGAAGGCTGAGCACTGAAGAATTGATGCTTTTGAAGTGTGGTGTTGGAGAAGACTCTTGAGAGTCCCTTGGACTGCAAGGAGATCCAACCAGTCCATTCTGAAGGAGATCAGCCCTGGGATTTCTTTGGAAGGAATGATGCTAAAGCTGAAACTCCAGTACTTTGGCCACCTCATGCGAAGAGTTGACTCATTGGAAAAGACTCTGATGCTGGGAGGGATTGGGGACAGGAGGAGAAGGGGACGACAGAGGATGAGATGGCTGGATGGCATCACCGACTCGATGGATGTGAGTCTGAGTGAACTCCAGGAGTTGGTGATGGACAGGGAGGCCTGGCATGCTGCAATTCTTTGGGTCGCAAAGAGTTGGACATGACTGAGTGACTGAACTGAACTGAACTGGACTGAAAAATAAAATCTAAACTCCTTAATGTGGTCTACAGGGTCCTGTATGATCTGGCCCCTGCTAGCCCCTCAAATCTCCTACCACTCCCCCCACTGATGTTCCCAGTATCCCCCCCACCATTACGCCTGAGCCCCCATTCCCTTATTTCCATCCCAGCTGACATACATGTTTTCCACTTCTCTGTGTACTTGTACTTGCTGTCCTCCCCAACTGTGAAATGCACAATGACTGCCTTCTTCTCATCACTTAGATCTCACCTCCTTAGAGATGTCCTTCTACTCCACTCAAGCTGAAACATCCCCTCCAGTCACAGAGCTCTAATTTATTGTGTTCCCTGCACTTACTATGGGCAGGAATAACAGTGTTGATGATAGGTTATTGCTTGAGCCAAATCTTGCTGCAACAGGCCTTGGGAGGACAAGGTATTTGTATTTTCTAGCACCTAAAACTGTGGCTGCCACATAGTAGGTGAATGTTGGTCATTTTTAATATACAAATAGACAAAAATATATACTGGATATCTTTCCATATTTTTATCATTTTTCTGCATATTTTCCCATTGTAAAATGCACCATTGTTCACTCCCTTGAACATCTTATTACTATAACAAATCAGTGTTGTGTGAGTTGTGCGAATGGACCTTGGAATCAGATAGACTTGGGTTTGAACCCTGGCTTAACTACTTACAACCTATGGAATTTCATACCAGTTCTTACTCTGTGTCTAACCCAGTTTTTTATCTAAAATAATAGTATCTGCCTCACAGAGTTGTAGGGAGGAATAAATGACAGGAACTAAGGGGCTTGGGATTTTGCCATGCTCCTAGGAAATGGAAGTGAAATTGCTTTATTTTGCTTTTGTGCGAAGTGGCAAAGTCACTCTCTAAAGCTTTCCCTCCCTGGCAATACTTCATAAGAAGCACATATGCCAACCCAAACAGACTTAACTGAACCTCTCCCTTCTTTTTCATGTGACTTTCCCATTGCACAGACTCTGATGGAATCTGGGACCCCGGCACTCTGTCAGCAGCCGCACGTGCCTGGTGAAGAGGAATAAAGATGCGCCCAAGCACATTAGCTGAATAAATGACAAGATGGAAGCTTAAAAATACCTTCTGCTCCTCCTGCCAGGACTAGCAGACTGCGGAATTTCTAGAACCTCAGGAAATTGCGAAATAAAGTGATAGGCTGTGGTTTGATTGAAAATTATCCATGTAAAAAGTCAACTACACTCCAGCCACCACTGTGGCTTGTATCTCTTTTGTCTGGAACCTTGGTCTTAAATCAAGAAAATGGTGAAGCAGCAGTAGACTAGCTCACTTACCAAGAAGAAAAGAAGCATGTTCTCTGGACTCTGAAAATCAATGTTCTTGGCTTTTGCCCATAATCAACACTTTATTGAAAAGTTGATACCAAAACAGGAGGTCACTGCTGTATCCCTTACAAAATTAAACGTAATTACCTTATCTTGATAGATTAAGTAGAATTATGGAACTGATAAGGAACTGATACGGAACTGATTTCTGTGATATCACTCAAATTCAGGAAATTGTGTGGGTCATTAGTGTTGCTTTCTTCTATATGAACACCCTCTGTGAGCCTGGCCTTCCCTCCCGTAGGTTGGTACAACTCTGTTGAACAAGCTGCACAGAGGACCACTATCTGAGAATGGCTGTAGACCATGGAAATCCTGTAGCAACATGGACATTTTACATCCATAAAATAAGAATTTGGACATTGAACAAGTCATTTCTTTTTATCCTTTTTCCCTTCTTTTCCAAGGATGAACGTAGTAACTCTCTAGCCAAAGGCATGTTGATTCTTTCACAGCCCTGCCTACCCATCTCTTATGTTTATATTCTAAATACATGTTTTACGTCCAGATGGGAGAAGGATGAAAGGGAGGGGACAAAGAAATATTTATTTGATTTATGTCTTATCTTGCAGAAAATTGATGCTGCTGGAAAATGAAATTTTATAGCTCAGATTTTTCTTAAGCAGAATCTTATAAAAACAGAAAAAAGAGGTCAATTTTATATGTGGTAATACTACTGACAGAAGGTTAACTCCAGATAACAAAATCTGGATAAATTTGGCTTCCTGTCATGTAACTCAGATGGGGTAGGCTCTCCCCTTTCTGACATACAAGGCATCCTGACCCAATCTAGTGTAGCACCTGGGAATTTGGTTTGATTTTATCTTGCACCTGAGCACTCGTTTGTGATGTCTTGTCCTGCAGGTAACCAGGCGAGGCTCCTTCTAACAGTTCAAGTGTCAGGGACCTTTCTGGTGTCATCTTTTTCTGCACAATATCAACCAAACTAGACCATTAGACCTACGACATCACTTCCCTCCAACCTCAGCACAGCACACACTAGATTACAAGGGGAAAATACGAAATTCTTTACTGAAGAAGGAGAGAAAGCGAGGGTAAATGGAACTCATGGTCTTTGGTAACCTAATCACAGAAGGGACTCTAGTCACTTTTGCCATATCTGTTCATTAGAGGTGAGTCACAGGAATTCCTTGGTGTTCCAGTGGTTAGGATTCTGTGATTTCACTGCCCAGGGCACAGGTTCAGTCTCTGGTAGGGGAACTAAGATCCCATAAGCTTTTTTTTTTTTAAATTTTATTTTATTTTTAAACTTAACAATATTGTATGTGCAGCCAAAAAAAGAAAAAAAGAAAGAAAAGAACGTGGGGATCCATGAAGCCGTTTTAGAGACTATCTGCTATATCTGATACTCAATGAAGGGGCTACTGAAACCCAGTGAGAGAGGGATGATCTTTTCAATATGTGATGCTGGGTTCATTGCATATCCATATGGAAAATTAACCATGATCCTCAAATTTTATACAAAAATTAACTTGATATACATATTAGTTAGACCAAAATGTAAAAGGCAAAACAATAAAATTTCTAAAATAGAGTATCAGAAAATGCCTCCATGACCTTGAGTTAGACAAAAATTTAAAACAGAGCATAAAGAATACTAACTACAGATGAAAAGACTGATAAGGTGGACTTCATTATAATTATGAACTTATTGATGATTTTAACTAAAATATTAAAAAATAAAGTATTAGCTTAATTAGCACTACTAAAACAATGTAACAACAGTTTATTTCTCACTCACATTATAGTCTAATGTGGATTGATTCTCTTCTAAGCAATGACTCAAGGACTCAGAGCGCTTCCATATGGTGGCTTTAAGGTCACCTAGTATTATCCAAACAGCAAACAGGGAAAAAAGTTTGGAAAAGACAAACTGGATACTCACCCATCTCAGTGCAGAAGTAACACATATCATTTCTGCTCAAACTCCATAGAGTAGAACTAGTCCATGGCCAATCCAGCTGCAAAAGAGATGCTGGGAAGTGCAGAGTAGCTCAAGACTGTGGGCACTAACAGACTCTCCCAAGATGAGGAAACAGAAAGCAAACTATGAATCACTTTGGACAGTTATTGTGTTTGTGTGTGGGGGGGAGCTCACTTGTGCCCAACTCTTTGTGACCCCATGGACTATAGCCCACCAGGCTCCTCTGTCCATGGAATTCTTCAGGCAAGAAAACTAGAGTGGATAGCCATTCCCTTCTCCAGGGGATCTTCCAGACCCAGGGATCAAACCCACATCTCCTGTGTCTCCTGCATTGCAGGCAGATTCTTTAACACTTGAGAGTTGAAAGAATTTTGAAGTGGATACAGAAAAAAATAAGTGTAAAGGAAAAAAATGAACTACTATCCACTTTAAACCATTTGGACATTCAGGTCATCTCCTGCTCCTCCTGATTTGTAAAGATCCTTTTTCTGCCACCCTGATCACTGACACCACACCAGGATTAACATTGGACAGAGGAGAAAGGTACCGGTAAGAAAGAGATGAATAAATCCTGAAGATGAGAGTTAAGAGTAAGAAAGACCAGCGTCAGCAACACAGACTAGGTTTGGGGAAAGTTTTGGAAAGATTGGGAATGAAAAATGAGAGAGTTTGGGACATCTGCGCTGCAGGTAAGTAATTGAGAGAAAGACATGGAGGAAGAAGTTTTAGAAAGAATTTCATGAAGGTGCGACACACTGAGATTGGAATGGGGACCTTTGGCTCCATCTGAGACAACATCTATAATGCTAATTACATTGTTTTACACATTTTTTTCTTGATGTTCAGAATACTCTTTCTTTGAATGTGTCCTTGCAAGCAAGTCAATGTATGAGAAAGAGCAGAATCTTTGGAGTCAGGCAAACCTGAATTTTCATCTGGGCTTATTAGTTAAGCTATCTGACACTGGACCAATGACTCAGGATTTCTGAGAGCCAATTTCTCCCATGGTAAGATGGTAGAAAGGGCACTAGCTCACAGTGTTAGGATAAGGGTGTTAAAGATTATACGTATAAAGGACTCAGCTTGGTGAATGGCAAGTGTTGAATATACATGAGAGACCTTTGCCTTCACCCCCACTTTCTGGATGCCAAAGTTCAGAAAACAAGATGAGTAAGGCTTTGTTTAAGAGATAGATGACCAGGAGAATTTTCCCAGAACAAGGAAAGAACTGAAGGTGAGGAATGCTCATGGCATTTGCTGAAAAGAGTAGAGATGACCTCTCCATTCTTATATCATAAGACCTCTTCACCTTATATCATATCCTCATCTCTGAATTTCACCAACAGCAGCCCTCTCTTAGTTCCTTGAATATTCTGTTTCTTCTTATACCTCTCTTCCATGGGGCCTCTGCCTGCAATGCTTCCCCCATCTCTGTATCCTTTACTATTCATTCCTATTCACCCCTTATATATTAACTCAAATGTCAGGCAAGGCTTCTTCAAAATTCTCAAGTAAGTGAGACCTGTTATATGTTCTAAGGGCTTCTCTGGTGGCTCAGAGGGTAAAGAGTCTGCCTGCAATATAGGAGAGCCATGTTCGATCCCTGGATTGGGAAGATCCCCTGGAGAAGGATAAATGTTCTGAGTATAATCTGTCACTTTCCTTTATATCACTAATCATGGTCTGTAATGATCTATTACTTTGAGTGATTCCTTATTTGACATATATACCCCCCAGCTGACCATTATCATATCCCTAACATCTAGGGCTTAGAAAATCCTAAATAAGTGCTTTTTGAAAGGATGA
Organism: Bos javanicus; assembly: GCF_032452875.1. Classification (NCBI taxonomy): domain Eukaryota; kingdom Metazoa; phylum Chordata; class Mammalia; order Artiodactyla; family Bovidae; genus Bos; species Bos javanicus. The sequence continues at coordinate 22,912,081 of NC_083897.1, forward strand.
ATGAGTGAGTACATGTCTTCTGATGGGAGTAAAAGTCAATCGTGTCATTCAAAGGTCTTTCCAATAGGCCCTCAATGACAGATTGGTCTAAACTACTCATAAATATCAAAATCTTCAGCTTGGAGGCAGTGCCCCATTGCAAGTTTTTTTGACGGCTGAGGGCTGATGGATAGCTCTCTAGTGATCTTTTCAATATCACCCATCTGTGTGTGCTACATATGAAACTGGCCTCAAAAATGGAAAGGGAATTTAAACTCATTTCCTAAATGCTATATCAAGTCCCTTATATAAAAGAATCGAAACTTCTGCTTAAATGCTTGCTTCTCTGACCAAGGACTCTCTCTGCTGACAAAAGCCAATAAGAATGGCCATGTGGAGGGACAACCATAAGCCCTAAGTTCAATTCTTTTGCTATTTTCCAACTTGTAAAGGATTGGTTTGGAGTCTTATTCCTTTGATCTCACAGGGAGGGCCTCAGACCAGTTTACAGAATGACAGAAGGTTGTAATTCACATAAGAAAGAATTCATCAGAACTGCTTCAAGATTAAATGGTTGGCTACTGTATAGCACAGGGAATGATAGTCAATATACTGTGATAAATCATAATGGAAAAGAATATATATCTATATAACTGAAACACTTCGCTGTATAGCAGAAATTAACACATTGTAAATAGATTATACTTCAATGAAATAAAATTTTTAAAAAAAGATTGAATGGTTGGCAATGGAAGGCAATGAGTTCTCTGTCACTGGAGGTACTCAAGAGAGGACTGACTAATCCTTTTACAAAATTGCTGCACGTCAGATGGGGAGGTAAGAAGAGGCCTGAGATTCTTTCCAACACGGACATTGGAAGATCCTGAAATGGGTGTTCTTTGAGCTGTCTCTCTGGTCATGGGGGATGGGTTTACACTGAGTCATCTCTTTCCTGGATTCCCTTGACCCCAAGAGTCCTCTGGCTAAGATTGGGGTACAGTCCGTGGCCAGGAAACATAACGAAGTTAATACTCTTACAGAGACTGACTCCATGACCTTGGTTCTCATTAGCTCTATCCTCTAATGGCCCCCAACTTCACAGGCGCATTTCTGATAGGCAGTGAAATTAACGAGAGAGACAGAGAGAGAGAGTTTCACACCAGGCCAAGTGATGTAATCCAATGACATCTATTTTAGCATGATAACTTGGTTCTCTGGTTAAGAATGAAATTTTCAGGGGTGATAAAAATTAAAATGCTGGTTTTGAAGTATTTTGAGTGAGAAATTTTCTATCAAAGCAAGAGGAAATGTTATGCAAAAGGATTTGCAGCTTCAACCATGCAGAGACATAAATATCACATATTAATAGATTTGACCTAGTTGCAATTATAGTCAGCTTCATTCTCATCTCGTCTCCCTCACATGTTTATTCTGTATTTGGGTAGCTTACTCTGAAAGTCCACAGGATATCCATGGAAATGCAAAAAGAATGAGAAGTAGGCAGTTAGCATGATAATAAACAGCACTGAAAATAAAATGGACTTGAAGATCTTTCAGTGTTTCAAACGACTGAAAATTATTTGGGCATGCAAATTATTAGTCTTTACTACTTTTGCTGTCTCCAATTTAAGATCACACAGTAGATTATCTCATTACATAGTCAGACCTTCAATTATGCTCGACGATGGCAAATATGATATGACCTTCACCAGGCTACCTGTTGAATTTCCTATTACCCTCCACTCAGCTAAGGACAAGCTGTAATGAATCTGCTTAGCAAATCTGTTTGAACTTTAGAGTCACACAGGAACTCAGAAAGGATCTAACTCAGAAATTCTCAATTTTCTGGGGTTACGTGAGTATCAGAGATTCTGAGGAAAGCCATAGACACTTTCCTCAGAACACTGCACATGTGTATTTACACACACACACAATCTTACATACAGTTGCCTGGGGTTTAGAGACAGCCAGGAAGCCCATCCATGGAGCCCAGACTAAGAAGTGTACCCATGCAGACTTTTCCTTTGAAAGATAAGGACACTAAAGGGAAAGATCTATCTAGATTGATCTTCCCAAAGATGCTGCTCCAGTTGCAATCTGATTAAAAAATAAGACAATTTTAAGAAGAAACAGAAGACAGGAAGTTAAATATTGTCACCTTATTAAAAAAAAACACTATAAAAAACTTTGAGAGTTGGGAATGATTTTAAACTATGGTACTTGCATATGTATTTTCTAAATGGAATATTATTTTTACATGATATGCCCAAAGAAGGACTAAGGCCATTCCATCTGCTAACCTTGCTACACATTCTTTCATTTCCCACTGTCATGTATATTGTAACATAGAAGTCTACACTTTCCTTCTTGCTAGTTTCTTTGGAAATTTGCACTTATCAGTTTAATCATATTTTCTTCCCATTCTAAGGAAGGCCTACCAGAGGTACTGTTTGTATGGTTACCTGTTTGTATGTCTATTTTTTTGAGGAAATAAATTTAGTGTGGACCCTCTGACATATGAAAAGATTTTTCCCTTGCAGTTAAGTTTCTTGTAGGGCAAAATGAAGATTTACACATTGTCCAAATCCTAGTTGCTTCCATACTCTCTGCATTGAAATTATTTCCCTGAGGTATCTGCTTATTAGGGTCAGCCTGGGAATATGACCTGCAGAAGCTGCTATAGATCAATGTAGCTGGAGGCCAAGAACTTGCTGAAAATTCATCATCTATGATTCTATCAAGTCCCGGCTACCCACAGAGTCATGTGAAGACTAGGACCAAACACTGATGCCAGGAATCAAATACAGCACCACCAACGAGTTTTCACAAATCCTCTGTTTCCAAGAATGTAATGGAATCCACTGAGTGATGCTAGTCCTATAAACCTAAAAGCAAACACTGCCATCCCAAAGGCTAAGCAGAGATCCAGGTGAGAATACTGATTCTAACAGATCAGATGCCATGGAAACTGAGACAGACCTAATTTAAGCAGAAGCTATTGTTTTTTTTTTTTTTTTTAGATCAGCCTTCTAAACCTAGTGTGAGTAAGAGTTTGGGAGCCTCTAAAAATAACAGCTTGTAATATTTGAAACCACTAGTTTTTCTGAATATAAGGACTGCTGCTGCTAAGTCACTTCAGTCGTGTCTGACTCTGTGCAACCCCATAGATGGCAGCCCACCAGGCTCCCCCATCCCTGGGATTCTCCAGGCAAGAACACTAGAGTGGGTTGCCATTTCCTTCTCCAATGTATGAAAGCAAAAAGTGAAAGTGAAGTCGCTCAGCCGTGTCCGACTCTTAGCAACCCTATGGACTGCAGCCTACCAGGCTCCTCCATCCATGGGATTTTCCAGGCAAGAGTACTGGAATGGGGTGCCATTGCCTTCTCTGGAATGTAAGGACAACAAATACCAAAGTCTACTTTCCCCTGGCTTCTCCTTCATGGTTAAACATTGGGGTTCTGGACTCTGAACTTGTTGAGGCTGAGCTTCAAATATTTTTTGGTAATTGGTGGTAACTGCAAAAATGCCTAGGGGTCCTGATCTTCACCCGCATAATCATATACTTTTGCTAGCTGAAGGTTCTTGGGACCACTCCAATTTGGAGATGATTTGACTACTACACAACTGATGAATGGGTCCGCTCACTTTTCTCCAGAGACAAGACATAATAAGGTGAGTGTCAGTTTTACCTGCATTTCATGTGAATTGATTGACTTGGTCTACAAAAGAATCAGCCAGAGTAGAACCCACTGACTATGGAAAAGGGATCAATTTCCAGTTTTGCAGGAAAAGGAGGATAAGCCCAGAGTGTTAATTTCCTGGATGTTGACCATTCTTGCTCTTGGTAGCCCTGAATGAGTCGTAGGACAGAGAGGGCAGATGAACAAACAACCATACATACATCAGGGTCAGTGCACCACACTCCAGTCTCTGTCAATGACCTGCCAAGACCAAGTCAGAGTCAGAGCACAGGTGGCCTGTCCTCAAAAGCTGTGCAGGCTCACAATTAGGCCACATTTTCTGTCCCTGAGGTACGCCAGTGTGATGATCATGGGTACGTACTCCAGAGTCACACTGCTTAGGTTTACAAGGCTGACTTCACCACTCCCTAGCTGTGTGAACTTACCTCTCTGTGCCTCAGTTTCTAAAAGTGGAGTGGGTAGCCTTTCCCTTCTCCAGGGGATCTTCCCAACCCAGGGATCGAACCCAGGTCTCCTGCTTTGCAGGCGGGATTCTTTACCAGCCGAGCCACAAGGGAAGCCCAACAACACTGGAGTGAGTAGCCTATTCCTTCTCCAGCAGATCTTCCCAATCCAGGAATTGAACTGGGGTCTCCTGCATTGCAGGCAAATTTTTTACTAACTGAGCTACTAGGGAAACCCTCTAAATCTGTAAAATGGTAATGGTGATAATAATAAAAGTATATTGACCTCTTAAAGGTCGTCCAGTCAAGGCTATGGTTTTTCCAGTGGTCATGTATGGATGTAAGAGTTGGACTATAAAGAAAGCTGAGTGCCGAAGAATTGATGCTTTTGAACTGTGGTGTTGGAGAAGACTCTTGAGAGTCCCTTGGACTGCAAAGAGATCCAACCAGTCCATCCTAAAGGAGATCAATCCTGGGTGTTCATTGGAAGGACTGATGTTGAAGCTGAAACTCCAATACTTTGGCCACCTGATGCGAAGAGCTGACTCATTTTAAAAGACATTGATGCTGGGAAAGATTGAGGGCAGGAGGAGAAGGGGATGACAGAGGACGAGATGGTTGGATTGCATCACCAACTTGATGGACATGGATTTGGGTAAACTCCGGGAGTTGGTGATGGACAGGGAGGCCTGGCATGCTGTGGTTCATGGGGTTGCGAAGAGTCGGACACGACTGAGCGACTGAGCTGAACTGAACTGCCCTCTTAAGGTCCTTGTGAGGATTAAGTGAATTAATGGCTATATAATGCACTAAAGTTAGCAACTGAATATACTACGTGTTGTATAAATATTAGCTATTATCACCAGACTTTGCCCAGTTCTCAAGTATCAGGAAACATAGCTTCATTCAAGAACATATTCAGAAGAGACAAACTTAATTCTCATTTTTCTTCTTCATTATGTGGTTGAAGGAGTGAAGAGGATGAGACCTAGCTGGTAGGGACAAGCATTGCAGCCTCACACACTCCTTAGTGTGAAGGGGTTTATGGTGCACATCATTTGTCGAGTAACTGCAGAAGGCCATATGACAGTGAGTCACCTGGGGAAATGATCAGTTACTTGGGGACAATGGGCTATGAAAACCACTCTCCTCCTGTCACTTCCTAGGGTCCATAGTAAGGCCTGGTTGCCAGCCAAGGCATGGTTCTAAGATGCTACTACTGATTCTCCCAAATAAAATGGGCAAAGTGCTATCAGATTAGTGAAGGGGGACATCGAGGTACACTTCCAGGTGCATCTGAGAGTCTCACACTGTGGCCAAGCAGTCACGTGGCTCAGTGTTTAACACACAGACTGTGACATCAACTCAGTATGAATCCTGAGTCTGCAACTACTTGCTCTGTGACCCTTGGAAAGATATTTAATATCTCTCTGCTTCTGTTTATCATCTATAAAATAAAGATAAAAAAACCAACCTTGGGAGATTACAGTGGAGCTCAAGATGAGGTAATACAGCTGAGATAGTTAACCCTTTACTGCTTCACAAATTGAGCACATAAGCACACAGCACAACTGCTGACCTAGAGGAGGGGGCTTGATGTTTAGTATATATTACTATTTCTTCTCTTTAGCATGGGTTACAGCTTTTTCTTACCTGCTCAGAACCCTCACTAAATCATGTGGTCCTTTGAACAGTAGTCTGGACTCTGCTGCCAAGCGTACCGTTTAGGAGGCCAACACCAAAGTACACCAATATCTTGTCCACGTAAATGTGGCTCATTAGTGTCACAGCCTTGACTTAGGGTCATAGGTCAACTCTCAACAGCCATTGTATTCACTTCCACTTCTGGGAACACACCCTCCCCTAGGCCGCAGGTTCCTTGTTTATAGAATGAAGGAGTTTGGGGAGAAGATCAACTCTAAGGGCGCTCCCAGCTCTGATATTCTAAGTCCTCATGGTTTTATACCTAGAGACATAAACATGTAGAAACATTATGTTCTTGAAATGTTTAAATAAGTGATACAGACACAGACAGGGATGAAGTTAGTAGAGGCAGTGATGAGTTCAACCCTTAAGAATAAAAAGTGATAGAGAAAAGAGTTAAAAACTCCCATAGGAACATCTAAGTAGGGAGTAAGGAAAGGGGTATATATGAATTAATAACCCAACTTTGATCAGTTTCAGTGAAGACAAGAGATGCCTGCTACTTCTGGGGTATTGACCTGTCTCCACTCATCTCACCCAAAGACACAGCAGACCCCAGACATCTCAGAGCCATGGGCCACATCTGCCCTGAATGCTCCCTGACTGGGATCTTGAACTAGGGAGATATGACCAAGGCCAAGGGTTTGTTATAGAAGAAACAACATTCCATGCATCAAGGCCAATTTGAATGCAAGTTTACCCACTGTAGTTCTTGGCATGAAGCAAGAAACAGATTTGTTTGAACAGAGCGGTATTTCTATTTGCAATCATACCACTGTGTGCTGTGATCCTATTAATTCTCACAAGCAAAGCAGCTCAGTGGGGCTGGCTGCCTCCCTCTGTGTGCATGCGTGCACAACCTCCAAGGAATGCTCAAAATGGGATCGCGGAGGCAGTAGGTGGCAGTCAGCTACTTTCTAATTCAGGAAGTGTCCAGGGCCAGAAGGCCATCTTCTGCCCAAAGCAAAAACACAGTCTCTAACACTCCTTGAAAAACTACTACCTATTTTATGGTTGAGGGAAGGAAACCAGATCTGCTTCCCACCAAGAGGAGGGTGGAAGAAAATCATTCATCCATGAATGGGAGGCAATCTGTTATGGTGGATAAAAGTAAGAGCTCTGGAGCCAAATTGCCTGGGTTTTCCTCTCTAGTCTGCTGCTTATTAGCATGTGACCTTGGGCACATTATTGAACCTCACTGTGCCTCAGTTTCTTCATATGTAAAGTGGAGGAAATAATTGAGCCTAGCTCATAGAATGTTGGAGAAAATTTAATGTTAATAATTATAAAGTATTTATAACAGTGCCTAGTGTTTCTTAATTGTTTACTAAACAAAATAATCTTTATATGCTTGGCACCAACTAAAGTATCTAAAGACCAATAATAATTTAAGTGCTTTTCTCCTTTATTAAAATCTTCCCCTCCTTGCAGATGGTGACTGCAGCCATGAAATTAAAAGATGCTTGCTTCTTGGAAGAAAAGCTATGACAAACCTAGACAGCATATTAAAAAGCAGAGACATCACTTTGCCAACAAAGTCCATCTAGTCAAAGCTATGGTTTTTCCAGTAGTCATGTAAGGATGTGAGGTTGGACCATAAAGAAAGCTGAGTGCTGAAGAATTGATGCTTTTGAACTGTGGTGTTGGAGAAGACACTTCAGAGTCCCTTGGACAGCAAAGAGATCAAACCAGTTAATTCTAAAGGAAATCAATCCTGAATATTCATTGGAAAGACGAATGCTGAAGGTGAAGCTCCAATACTTTGTCCACCTGATGCAAAGACCTGACATTAGAAAAGACCCTGATGCTGGGAAAGATCAAAGGCAGGAGGAGAAGGGGATGAAAGAGGATGAGATGGTTGGATGGCATCATCGACTCAATGGATATGAATTTGAGCAAGCTCTGGGATATGGTGATGAACAGGGAAGCCTGGTGTGCTACAGTCCATGGGGTTGCAAAGAGTCAGACACAACTGAGCAACTGAACAACGACATGCAGAGCACAAGTACTAATGGCCAAATTCAGTAGAGAGGGTTGTAGATAACCTCACATTACTGTGAATTCATGAGTGCCAGATAGAATATTTTTGTCTTCAAAATTCATATGTTGAAATCTCCCTCAAGGTGATGGAATTAGAATGTGGGGGTCTTTGGGAAGCAATTAAGTTGTGAGGATGGAGGCTCCCTGAATGGGATTAGTTCACTCTCTCCCCTTCCAACACGTGAGGACACACTGAGAAGGCCATCTATGAACCAGAGAGGTGGCCCTCATCAGACATGACATCTCCCAGCACATTGATCTTGGACTTGCCAGCTTCCAGAGCTGTGAGAAATAAATTTCTGTTTCCCATAAGCCTCAGATATGCAGATGACACCACCCTTATGGCAGAAAGTCAAGAGGAACTAAAAAGCCTCTCGATGAAAGTGAAAGAGGAGAGTGAAAAAGTTGGCTTAAAGCTCAACATTCAGAAAACAAAGATCATGGCATTCGGTCCCATCACTTCATGGGAAATAGATGGGGAAACAGTGGAAACAGTGTCAGACTTTATTTTTTGGGGGCTCCAAAATCACTGCAGATGGTGACTGCAGCCATGAAATTAAAAGACGCTTACTCCTTGGAAGGAAAGTAATGACCAACCTAGATAGCATGTTCAAAAGCAGAGACATTACTTTGTCAACAAAGGTCCGTCTAGTCAAGGCTATGGTTTTTCCAGTGGTCATGTATGGATGTGAGAGTTGGACTGTGAAGAAGGCTGAGCACCAAAGAATTGATGCTTTTGAACTGTGGTGTTGGAGAAGACTCTTGAGAGTCCCTTGGACTGCAAGGAGATCCAACCAATCCATTCTCAAGGAGATCAGCCCTGGGATTTCTTTGGAAGGAATGATGCTAAAGCTGAAACTCCAGTACTTTGGCCACCTCATGTTAAGAGTTGACTCATTGGAAAAGACTCTGATGCTGGGAAGGATTGGGGGCAGGAGGAGAAGGGGATGACAGAGGATGAGATGGCTGGATGGCATCACTGACTCGATGGACGTGAGTCTGAGTTAACTCCGGGAGTTGGTGATGGACAGGGAGGCCTGGCATGCTGCAATTCATTGGGTCGCAAAGAGTCGGACACGACTGAGTGACTGAACTGAACTGAACTGATAAGCTTCTATTCCATGGTAACTCTGCTACAGCAGCCTGGATTGACTAATAGAACCACCAGACTTAGGGAGTGTCTAATCTAAATAATAGATCAAGAAAGATGCATCTCACCTAAGGTAATTGTATTAGAGTAAGGTGTGCGTGTGTGCTCAGTCATGTCCAGCTCTGTGCAACCCCATGGACTATAGCCCACCCGGCTCCTCTGCTCATGGGATTCTCCAGACAAGAATACTGGAGTGGGTTGCCACTTCCTTCTCCAGGGGATCTTCCTGACCCAGGGATCAAACCTGCATCTCTTGTGTCTCCTGCACTGGCAGGCAGATTCTTTACCACTGGTGCCACCTGGGAAGCCCCAGAATAAGGTAACTGATAAAGCAAGCAGACTCAGATATGTGATTGGCTCAAACACAATAAAACTGTACTTCTCATGCATTTAAAAATCCAAACAGGTGTTCATGTTAGACAGGCAGCTTTCTTCTAAGCAGTGACTCAGGGACTCAGACTCCTTATACACTGTGGCTCCTTTATCTTCAATATGCAGCTTCCTCGATCACTATACTCCTTTGTATCAGGACAGTGAAAAGAGAAAGTTGGGTGGAGAAAATGCACGATTGCCTAGAGATGATACACACTCTTTACTCACATGCTATTTGTGAGATCTAGCCAGATGACTCCATCAAACTCTAATGAAGACTAGGAATGTAGTTCCCAACAGGACACCACTCCACACAATGGAAGAGGAACATGAATTTGGTTGGATGGTTAGCCATCTCTACCATTGGCTCTAGGGTAACAAGTTCAAAATTGGCAGAGTAAGGGTGGGGTAAGATTCTGAGCTTCTAGAGGTCAGAGGCTGTCTTTTACTCTTCTCTATGTCCTCAGAACTTAACACAGGGATGATATCTTTGTAGAGGACAAAAGAATCGAGTTGGCTATAAGCCAACAGAGTGCCCAATTTTTCTTTTTTAAAAAATTATTTTATTCTTGGCTGCTCTGGGTCTTCATTGCTTTGTGCACGCTTTCTCCCGTTGCAGCAAGTGGGGGCTACTCTTCATTGTAGTCCATGGGCTTCTTATTGCAGTGGCTTCTCTTGTTGCAGAGCATGGGCTCTAGGGCATGCAAGCTTCAGTAGTTGCCGCACACAGACTCAGTAATTGTGGCTCGCAGCCTTAGTTGCTTTGCAGCATGTGGAATCTTCCCAACCCAGGGATCAAAACCATGTCCCTTGCATTGGCAGGTGAATTCTTGCCCACTGCGCCATCAGGGAAATCCCCATTCTTCTTTCTTATCAGCTATCTCTACTGGGTCTACCTGGTACTCTCAATCCTCAATGTTCACATGTGGGCTGAACTCTGAAGTTTTAATGAAGACAGTAGGCTGCTCATTTGCACATTTTTTTTGAAAGAAGTTGAAAGTACAATTTATCTTTTCTAGTCACACATTTAAAAACTCCTTTATGTTGCCTAAATCTTAAAGGTCTCGTCTCTAATTTGGGGCTTTTGTTATTGGTTTTATTCACACAAATTTCCCTTCTCTTTGAATTCTAGTAAGGGATAAACTGTTCCAAAATTAGACAGTGGAAACAATTCCCAGAAACACTGGTCTGTCCCATGGAATCAGGCTTTGGTGATATAACCCAAGTCCAAATACCTCCCAGAAGTTAAGGAACTGAACATGAATGATGTCACAAGTCTTTTCTGAGTAGGTAATATGGATAAATGGTTTCAAAGCAGTATTGAAATCTGCCAATAATGATGATAAAATGCTTCTAGTGTGATCAGATGTTTTTCTCCAATGGCATCAAGTGTGCTAGGGTCTGAGGACTGATCTAGTCTAAACATGGTCTGCAAAGGCAGACCTGAAATCTAGAATCTGATTTTCATGCCAACAGAAGAGTACTGTATGTATTATATAGGTATATGTGGGTGTGTGTTTGTATTTGAGCAGGTGGTATATATATATGTGTGTGTGAATGTATATCTATACATATATGTGTGTATCATCACATGAGTGAACAAGTATCTATGTGTGTATGTTTGTGCATGTCTAGATATGTGTGTATTCATTTGCATTTTTGTGTGTATATATACATCAATGTGTGTATATATGGCTTCATATGTGTTATTAGAGTGTTTACATTTATTAGGACATTATGTGTTTGTATATGTATGTGTATATACATGAATATGTATCTGTATATATGTAGGTGTGCATGTGTGTGCATGTCTGCACATGCATGCTTTTGTATCTGTGAATGGATATGCCAGTGTTTATGTGAATCTGTGTATGCATGTAAGTGTTTTTATGGGTTTGTACAAGTACATGTATATACTTACACATATAAGTATATACATATTTTAACATATGCCCATACATGTGTATAAGTATTTATGTGTATACAGTTATGTTGTACATGCACATAAACCCCTTAAAAAAGTTTCATGAAACATTTACAACACTCAAGGCACTCATTTTTCATGCAATGCTATTTTATTAAAGAAATACCCAAGTCATGACTACTTAAATGATTTTTCTCATCTATTAATGGGTTGAAACCACAGTGTAAAAAATATGGCAAGAGATAACAATCATAGCAAACATTTGCTAAGCACTAGCTCAATGTCAAAGACTTTACATACACTATTTCATGTAACAATCACGACAATCCAGTGAGGTAGGCACTGTTAACAGTTCTATTTTATGGACAAAAGAACAGAGGCATATAGGAGTTAATCAACATGCCACATGCCGGTGCCAGAATGAATAAGCTACTTGTAGTCACTAAGCAGAGCCGGAATCTGGAGCCAGACAGTATGGCTCCCAGGCCCTCGCTCATAAACAACAGTCTGCACAAATCTGCTCCCTATTTGTAAAGAGGCCTCTCTAATCCCTTTGCCCAATGCTCTGGTTGAAAGTTCATCCCTCTCCACCTCTTCACTCCATTTTCTCAGATCCAGTGCCTGCTGCCAGGCCCATCGCTGGCAGCCTCCCTAACTTGGGCTCAATTACTCAAATGACTCTGAGTCGATGGGAACAAATACAGTGGAATCAGATGCAGCTATAAGACATAGTCACGATTCTCCATGGTTTTTCCTGCAATAATGATCCCATATCTTTGAGCCCCAGTCACTCATAAGGACTGGGAGATGGGCCCCAGCAAATCAAAGTGACTGAATCTTTCTGGCGTGTCCGATTGCACAATGGGCATAAATTCATGCCCTTCGTCATCTTTCTGTATCTTGTTTTGACATCTGCTAAATGAAGGTAGTAATAACTGCAACCTTTATGAAGCCCCTCCTTCCAGATGGCCTTCAGTTTTCATACTTGGCAACTGGAATTTTCTCTTTGTCTTCTTGTGCTGGTCTCTCTTTTTTTCTTCTTCTTTTCCCAGTTGCTCTCTGCTATCCATTTCCCTGTCTAGATCATAAGAAGGTCAAAGCCCAAACCTTTCATCTCCTTTCTGGGTATTCCTCAGCCAGTGGAAGCATACAAAGAAAGGTTCCCGCACAGCTAGGAGTCCCTCACTGGTGCACAGAACTCTCATCCTGTGGCTAGCACAGTTTTAGGAACTGCAGATCCAGAGACCCCCAAAGACACAGCCCCTGCCAATAAAGAGCTCAGTTCAACTGCTCCTATAGGACATATCAGCAGTCCTATCTCATTTAGCTTGAAGGAGTCCTTTGATCCCCATGAGGAGGGAAGGAAAAGGTCCTCAAGTTGGCCTGATGACTCTCGACTAATGCAAATTCCCTCTTCCAAGGCAACCCTACCTTCAAAAAGCCCCCATCTGCTGCTTTTTTATGTTGGATGGAGTGGGGATAAGGGTCTAAAGGGGCAGCTTAGCTGCCTTTGAGAAGTATTAGAAAGGTGTCTTTGGTAGCTCCTTGACTGATCCCTTGAAAGTGTGTGGTTGGCCCCAGCATTCACCATTGTGTTGTGACTTGGGCTTCCCTGGTGCCTCAGACAGTAAAGAATCTGCCTGTAAAGCAGGAGACCCAGGTTTGATCCCTGAGTTGGGAAGATCCCCTGGAGAAGGGAACAGCAACCCACTCCAGTATTCTCGTCTAGAGAATCCCATGGACAGAGAAGCCTGGCTGGCTAGAGCCCATAGGGTCTTAAAGAGTCAGACACAACTGAAAGACTAACACAATACAACCTGTCATCTCTGTACTTAGGTCTCCTCTTCTGTACAATAAGAATGATAATAGTACCTGCTTCGAGGGGGTGTGTTTAAATGAGTCCATCCATGCCAAAGTGCTTAGATGCATGCCTGGCACATAGTCAGTGACGAAGGATTGTAAGCCTCCATTATTATCAAATTACTTAATACCCATAGCCCCCAGTTTTGCACTTCAGCCAAATATCCAGGACTCTAGGAAAAGTCCCCTCATGTACCTCATTCACTTTACCTGATTTCATTTGTGTGGATGGAGCAGAGTGAGAAAGGAGGAGAGAGGAGATAAGGTTTAAGAGGTCAGTAGAGCCCAGACCATGCAGGGCCTCAGCGGGTGTGGCAGGAGGTATGGATGTAATCAGAAGTGGTTACAAGCTTCTGAACCAGAGAGGGACACAATCTGATTTAGATTAATAAGGGATTATTCAGACTGCTATTAGAGAAGGAACGGATTGCACAGGACAAGAGTGATCACTTAGCGTGACCAGAGACTAGTTAGGAGGCTATGGCTGTGGTGCAGGCTAGAGATTATACACACACACACATATATACTGAATAAATGTAATCACATTCTGGAATTTTTTTGAAGGTGAAGGCAACTGGAATTGCTGGTGAATGTTTTACATATATATATGTATATGTATATATGTGTATGTATATATGTATGTATATATGTACATATATACATATATATATTTGCTTGGTGGACTTTCCAGGTGGTGCTAGTGGTAAAGAACCAGTCTGCAATGCAGGAGACATAAGAGACTTGGGTTTAATCCCTAGGTCGGGAAGATCCCCTGGAGGAGGGCATGGTAGCCCACTCCAGTATTCTTGTCTGGAGAATCCCATGGACAGAGGAGAATGGTGGGCTACCGTCCACAAGATCACAAAAAGTCAAACACAATTAAGTGACTTAACGCGCACACACACGTTTATTTGTACGTTTATTATATATACATATATTTCTTCTCTCTTTCATGAGAGTCAAAATAGAAGAAAAGAGGCATACACTAGTTCAAAAGAACATACTATCACTCAATTTTGAATGAATGATGGCAAAAAACTGTCAGAGTGAAGAATTCTGAAGTGTTTTAGTTAAAGGTCCTGAAGAAAGCAGGCTTAGGGGAGAATATATTCAGTTGGGGGTATGAGCGTTTTCTATGATGATAATGATGATGATGATGACAATATAGCCTGCAGACAGGGAGCTAATGATGCAACAGTGGCTGGCTGACTGGAAAAAGTTAGCACTTCTGTGCAGAAATGAAGAATATGGTGCACATCCACACCCCTGCCCAAGCTTCAACTGCCAGGAGTAAGAGCAGAGCTGTTCTCATTATCTCTGAAGAATGGAGCCACAGAGCTGGTGAGTCTTCTTACAGCACAGGAAAGCTAAAATTAGCAGAAAATGCTTGTTTTTAAAGCTCCTTACACTTTCCTAGCATGTGCGCTATCATACTGCTGCCAGTTCAAGGTTTTTAATACTCAGCTATCGTCTTTAGCTATTTCATTCATCAATCAAGGTTTAATCTCAGCTGTGAGTCCAGATGAAAATGAGCATTATATAACATGACATTATGATATCAAAAGTACATCACATCGTGGTCCTGAGATTAAAGATGAAGATCCAGGGCCGGCTGTGCATTTGAGAGCCCTGGGCCAGGCTAATCATGACCTAGTTCCACCTGGCAAGAGGGAGCGCCATTTTGCCAGATTCAGGATTCGATGGCCATAGGAGAGGAAGGAAAATGAAGAGATCCAAACTGACTTTTTGAGTGTCTTGAAATCAGTGTTTCACAGGAAGGTGTTTAGTGGACTTGAGCTTGGTGAATGGAGCATGCTGGTAGGGTTGGGGTCATGGTCTTTGGAGGGGCCATTTTGCCTAGACTTCCCCCAGCCCACTCCATTCCCCAAGCTACCAGCAAGCATCAGGAGAAAGCTAAGGATGAGTGCAAGCAAAACTTGGGGCAGTAGCAAGATGTGCATTTTAAAGTGTGTAAAGCCTCTTATATAATACGCACTCATTTTAGTGTTGGCTCACAGCTACGATTAAACCTTGACTGATGAACGAACCTTCTCCCTACACCTTTGACTGATTTCTTGCTCTATTATCAAAAGTCTATATTTTGAGAGACTGCTCTTTGAAAAGACAGAGGAGTGGATTGATCCTTCAGGGTAAGGCGTGTATTTTCACAAGAGCCTGAAGAACTATCAAATTTCCAGCAACCTCAGCCTTTGAAAATGAGAGCGCTCTGCTCTGAAAAGGTCAACCATGGCTTTTCTTCTGACAGAAAATTACTCCCTGATCAGTACCTCAGTGTGCTGACACACATGGCTGAAAACCACAAGTTGCACATGGGAAAGAGCACAGGTTTCTGATGCACAAAGATCTGGGCTCCCATTTTGGTTCACCAACTTACTGGCAACATGACCTTCCCCTTTCCAAGCCTCAGTTACCTCATCTGTAAAATGGAAGATACTCATAGGATTGTTGCAAAGAGTACATGAGTTAGCGCATGTAAAGTGTTTAGTCCATAATAATCACAAAAGCCAGCATTCATTCTATACCAAAGGTTTTGATTCATTCATCAACACTCATGCACACATCTGAAGGCTACCTCAGAACCAGATGTTCTTGGTGCTGGGGACATAGCAGTGAACAACTGTTCATAATTATCTTATTTTCTTTAAATCTCAGAACAAGCACGTGGTAGGTGTTTATGACTCCCATTTTCTAGAGAACAAAAGAGGCTTAGAGAACTTATGTTACTTCAAAGCTTCTCTCACCGATGTTTCTGCACAAGCAAATACATGCTGGCCAGTCAGTGAGTAGCAGGGCAGAGATTTTCACTCATCTCCTTCCGATCCGACAGCACACTCTTCCTGCTGTGCTCTACTTTCATACCTATGGCTTGAACTCCTCTGCTCCAAAGCAGCTTTGTATATTTGGATAATGTGAGATGACTTTAAAAAAAAAAAAAGGAAAGAACATGCCACCTTGGGGGGCATGGACCAGTGTGTTGGATCTTGCTGAAAATGAGGTACTGGTCTCAGAATCATTGGGGTAATAAGACTGCTTTTTGCTCGGGAGCTTTTGATTCATGAGACAGTTCACAACCTGTAAGCAGTGCTGACGCAGATAATCAAAATGGTGGAGGAGGTGGAGATAGGGACACACACTGGTCAGACTCTGCTTCCAGGAAGGCCCTGCTGCCCCTGCAGGGTGCATGGTTACATGCAGCCACCAGCGCTGAGAGCTGCCTCTGCCAAGGTCAGGTCTGCAGAGCAGAGGGACCCAAAATACTGCCTTTCCTGAGTCTGCCCTCAGCAGGTGGCTGGGCCAAGTGGGCAAAGGGTGATGGGTAAAAAGGCATGGACACTTTCACCTACCCCAGGGCAACTGTGAAGGGCAGCACTGGCTCCAGAGCTCCTGGCGAGGTGGGCCGAGGTGCAGTCAAGTCTGCCTTGCACTGGGACTCCTTCTTCTCCTCAGTCATGCTTCCTTTCACAGGTGTTAGTCCCTAAAAAATGTCATGTCCTCTAAATTCCATCTCAGTGTCTGCTTCCAGAAAACCCAGAATGAGGAAGTTGGTGTGAGGAGTAATCAGGTCTCCAGAGTGGAATCACCGGCTGCCAGGCTGGCATTGAGAATCCACTCACTAGTGACAGGTGGAGCGCACAAAGTGGTGGTCCAGTCATTAGAATAGTCACCAGAATCTGAAGACTGGGTTCTGTGGAGAGGAAGTTGCTAGCAGGCAGGAGGCCTCAGGCTGTTACAGACACTTCTGAGCCTACAGAAGTGCTTTGCATCAGGTTCAGGCTTTAGTGTAAGCAATGCTGCTTCTTGGTTCAGCAGATGCTATGATGCTGGAGGGTCCACGGTGAGAACAATGGCCACCAACAGATTTTGGCAAGCCCCAGGGGAAGAGCCACAAGACGGTCTGCTGGAGTTCTAGTACAAGACCATGGTGAGAGACCTGAAAAACTTAAAAACTCCTTATGGTTGCTAGTGGTACAGACAGAGTGCCCAACCCTTAGACACCAGAAGTCCATGGGTCCAGAATCTCCCTGATAGTCTGTATGCTGTCAGGGGCCCCAAGTCACAAGATGAGGTGAGCCAATCAATAATCCATAAGAAGCTGGAAGGAGTACATTTTGGATTAAGTATGAACAAGGCCACGGGGTAGAAGAATGATGCATGAATAAGTAGCCCAGATCCTTGTGGCATCCACCAGTGTTGCCCCCAAGCCCTCCATGAGCTGACATTTGAGGCCATATGCGGGATCCCACACCACCAGCTGGAAGAGGAGGAAAAAGCCTGCGCTTGATTTATGGAAGCATAGGCATCTACGTGTGGGTGGGTGTGATGCCAGGGAAACATGGACAGTACCTTAGTGTGGCCTCTCTCAATGAAGGCCTTGACAGACAGTGGGCAGGGAAGAGATTGCAATGGGCTAGTTTTGGACAGTGTACCTAGGCAACCGCTGTCTCTGGAAAAAGAAGAGGTGAATGGTCTGGCCAGCTGGATAGGGTCCATAAAGGAGAAAGACAGGAGTACGGAGAGCAAGGAGCTCAGCAGTAGAGGCACATGGATGGGCACCTGGGAGTGGGACCCAAATATGAAGACCTTTGTAGCCCATTTTAATCTCCACCAGCAAGCATCTGTTATGATAGAGGCACTGAAAAAGCAAGTTGACAGAATGACCCAGCCAGGTAACCTCAGTCAACCTTCCGGGGTCTCCAAAGTGGCCTGATGGGGACATGAGCGGAGTGGCTCTGGTGGCAGATATGAAGCCTGCACGTGGCCCAACAGCACGAACTCCCACTTCAGAAAGCATGGATCTAATTACTGTGGCCTCTCAGTATTCAACTTGGCAACAGTGGAGGCCAACACTGAGCCCCGGCCATGGCACTAGGCCTTAAGGAGTCTTCCTGGCCACCTGGAAGGCACGTTGACCACACTGAGCTTTCCTTACTTGGAAAGACCAGTAATTTCTCATGGAGAGAGGCCTGGAACAGATCCTTCCCTCATGGCCTTCAGAAGGAACCAGCCCTGCCAACACTTTGATCTCATATTTTTAGGCCCCACAACCATGAAAAAATACATTTCTGCTAAGCCCCTCAGTCTGTGGTGCTTTCTTTAAAAAGAAAAAAAAATATTTATTTGGCTGCACTGGGTATTAGTTGTGGGGATCTTTGGTTGTGCCATGTGGGGTGTAGTTTCCTGACCTGGGATGGAACATGGGCCCCTGCACTAGGAGTACAAAGCCTCCGCCACTGGACCACCAGGGAAGTCCCTGTGGTGCTTTCTTATAGCAGCCCTATCCAACTAACACACCACTTACTTATTATCACTCACAAAACCCATTGGGAGAATCTATGCTTTCCATCCATGAACCTCAGGGCTTTGTTAGCTTCAAGGCTGTGATTCCCAAAGGGGAACACCTCTTCCAGAGGATACAACAAGAATCACATTGAATTATATAAGGCACAGCTGCAACCTGGGCACTTCAGACTTCTTACTAGGGACATCTGGACAAGAATGAACCATGTCTTGACAGGACAACTGACATGGTCACCAGGAAGCAGTCAGGATGCTGTCACACAAAGGGTATAGAACCAAGTACCAGTCACGGTCCTGAGACCAACTGTAGTAGCAGGGACTGTAGTTCATCCAATTCATCCAGTTAACCTTCCTCACCTCCTCTGTTTTCCCTCAGGAAGAGAGGCCCACTGACTCCCCTGGTTCCCAGAAGACCTGTCCCTTGAATTTGTGTGAAGAAGTGAATCCAGATGGCACAATGGATAGACTCTGATAGACATGCTGCTGCTGCTGCTGCTAAGTCACTTCAGTCGTGTCCAACTCTGTGTGACCCCATAGATGGCAGCCCACGAGGCTCCCCTGTCCCTGGGATTCTCCAGGCAAGAACACTGGAGTGGGTTGCCATTTCCTTCTCCAATGCATGAAAGTGAAAAGTGAAAGTGAAGTCGCTGAGTCCTGTCTTACTCTTCGAGACCCCATGAACTGCGGCCCACCAGGCTCCTCCGTCCATGGGATTTTCCAGGCAAGAGTGCTGGAATGAGGTGCCATTGCCTTCTCTGCTGATAGACGTGGGAATGTGCTAATTCAGATCCCTCTCCAAGGAAGGACTTGTTGCCCAGTTGTGAGGAGTGCAGTCAGCAGACAGACTCGACTGCAGAGAGCTGTCACCCGAGGTGACATGTCCCACAATGAGGACTGAGGGAGGCAGGGCATATCGTCCACTGCTGGGCAACTCTGACAGACAACTCCCTCTCTAGAGCTCCTGTGCCTGGTTAGCTGACACTTTGCTGAGCCTGAATTGGAGTTCAACTTCTTCCTCTCCCCTGTCTGATTTTTCCCCAATCCCTTTGTAAGCACTGACCCATAATAAACACCTTGCACCCTCCAGTCTGTTCGATGTCTCCTTCCACAGAACTCAATCTGTGACTGTGTGGGGAAATGACGTCCTCTGAGGAACAGCTGAAATATTTGGGGATTTTTCTGAAAAGAGCAAATTTCAAACTGACAGGAGAACTCTTTT
The DNA here is from genome assembly GCF_032452875.1 of Bos javanicus. Classification (NCBI taxonomy): domain Eukaryota; kingdom Metazoa; phylum Chordata; class Mammalia; order Artiodactyla; family Bovidae; genus Bos; species Bos javanicus. The sequence goes on from NC_083897.1 coordinate 22,931,792, forward strand.
TAAATATATCAAGGCTTGTCATGAAGTATTAGGTACAGGAGATTCTATTTAGCTTACTCTGAGTGGCTCCATGAGGTGAAACTAGGCAGGCCTAATGGAAGGACATCCCAGGCAGACAGATTTGGGCTCAATATAGAAGGAGATAATTCTCCAGCATTTTGAGCTATATGAAAAATGAAATGGCATGGACATGAAATCCTGCCCTGGAGAATGTGCGGTGGAAATTGAACAAGCCCTCAGAGGGTGATGGTAGCAGAGATTCTTGCACTCATTAGGGCCACAGTCTGGATGACCTCTGAGCCTCTTTGGAGACTCTCTGGGGTCATGATAGGGGGTCAGCTTCTTTTGTCTTTTCTTGGCACTTTCAAAATGTAAAGTTTAAAAATAAAATAAAATTAAAAAAAAAAAAACGTACAAAGGTAAATTACTCCATCTATAAACTTAATACAGAAGGGTAAAAAGTAAAATGTGAAAGTCTTCCATTTCCTCCACCCTCCCAAACCCTGAGGTGACCACTGAAGGTACCTGATGTGACACCTCGTCTCCAGAGATTTAGGTGATCTAGGCACTGAGCTATACTTTACAGATATTTGCTGATTTCACCCTCACCGTCAACAATAACCCTGTCTGTAGAGATGAGGATGGACCTAGAGACTGCTGTACAGAGTGAAGTCAGTGATCTATGATGGTGATCTATGATGGTCACAAGTGCTTACCTTCAGCTCTTGAGGATTCAGATTATTCAACAGCAAGAGGCTCTCAACTCTGGCTATACATTAGAATCATCTGGGGAATTTCTCCAAGTACCTAGTGAAGTAAGTGAAAGAAAGTTCTCTTTCCAAGTTAGAAAGAGAACAACAAATATTGTGTATTAACACACATGTGGAATCTAGAAAAATGGTATAAATGTCCAGAACAAAGGTACTGACACCAAGGGGGGTGAAAGGGGCGTGGGATGAATCAGGAGATTGGGATTGACATATATACACTACTATGTATAAAGTAGATAACTGATGAGAACCTACTGTATAGCACAGGGGACCCTACTCAGTGCTCTGTGGTGACCTAAATGGGAAGGAAATCCCCCAAAAGAGGGAATATATGTATACATACAGCTGATTCACTTTTCTGTACAGCAGAATCTAAGACAACATTGTGAAGCTGCTATACTCCAATAAATTTTTTTTAATCCCATGAGGTAGGTACTCACACCCCTGTTTTATAGGTAAGGAAACTGAGGTTCAGAGAATGTCACAAAGTTAGGACACATGACAGTGACAGAGCCAGGGGTCAAAACCAGCTCTTCTCTAACCATAGACTCTTAATCATGACATTGTACTCCAGAGACAAAATGTGGAGAGGGGACCAGTGATGAGCAAATATAACCAACACAATTAGATTTTAGTGAAGGACCAATAGTTTCCAAACTTTTCAAGTTGTCAATGGCTATGCACAACACACTGCAAATCAAAAGATTTATTATATTCCAGTGGCTCATCAGATTCTAGGAAGTCACCTGGAATTTCTGCCACCCTGACCCTTGAGGTTCCATCTCTAGCAACAGAAGTCTCTGGTGATCTATGATGGTCACAAGTGCTTACGTTCAGCTCTTGAGGATTCAGATTATTCAACAGCAAGAGGCTCTCAACTCTGGCTATACATTAGAATCATCTGGGGAATTTCTCCAAGTACCTAGGCTGCATCCTGCCCTATAAATTCTGAATTAATTGACTGAGGAGACAGCTTAGACACTGAGATTTTTACAAAGGCTCCTCCAACACCCTCAAACATGGAAGCCACACTGAGGAGAAACCAATAACATTTGCATCTGGACAAGCTTATGAAAACAGGATTCATATAAAAAGTAGTAAAGGGCTGCCTTCCTCTGCTAGAGTTCCAAAATAGTCTGTGATGGTGGTTGCTTAGCTGCTCAGTCATGTCCAACTCTTCACAACCCATGGACTGTAGCCCTCAAGGCTCCTCTGTCCATGAATCTGGATTTCCCAGACAAGAATACTGGAGTGAGTTGCCATTTCCTTCTCCAGGGGATCTTTCCAACCCGTGGATTGAATCTGCCTCTCCTGCATTGGCAGGAGGGTTCTTTACCACTGAGCCACCAGGGGGCCACCATAGTCTGTGGTACTTCTCCCCTAAAATGGTACTAGGACTCCTTGCTGTCTCTCACAAGAGTTGAATGTCTTGTGACTGCGACCAGGAGAATCAGAATCTGAGACTAATCTTGACCTGAGGGAGGCAAAATTTTAGAATACCAAGGTCTGCCCCTTTGATGACTCAGGGATAAAGTGAATTTGCATAGAAACTCATCCTGAATCCTATCTTAACAATCCTTTGTTTATTATTGTGTCTCCAACACTAAAACAATGCCAAGTACATGTGCTTAGGTTGCTCAGTTGTGTCCATCTCTTTGCGACCCCGTGGACAGTAGTCCACCAGGCTCACATACATAATTGGTGTTTATTAAATACTTACTGTGAGGAGGAGCCAAGATGGCGGAGGAGTAGGACGGGGAGAACACTTTCTCCCCAACAAATTCATTAAAAGAGCATTTAAACGTCGAGTAAATTCCACAAAACAACTTCTGAATGCCGGCAGAGGACATCAGGCACCCAGAAAAGCAATCCAACTCTTCGAAAGGAGGTAGGAAAAAATATAAAAGACAAAAAAAGAGACAAAAGAGGGAGGGACGGAGTTCCGTCCTGGGAAGGGAGTCTTAAACAGAGAGAAGTTTCCAAACACCAGGAAACCTTCTCACTGCCGAATCTGTGCCGAGCTTTGGAAGCACAGAGGGCAACATAACAGGAAGAAAAAATAAATAAACAATTAAAACTCGAAGATTGCGAGTCCTACGGTAACTCCCCCAGCGGAGAAGCAGCGCAGACGCCTGCACGCGCCATTAGCAAGCGGGGGCTGGGCAGGGAGGCGCAGCGCGGGCTGCATCGCTTAGAGTAAGAATCTGGCCTGAATACCCTGAGCACTATCTGAGCGAAATAATTTGGGCTAGCAAACCAGACTGTGGGATATCTACCACGCAAAAAGCCAGCCCCAACCTAAGACACCGCCAGGCCAGCGCACGGAACAAAGAATTGATCAGAGATAGCCGGCTGCAGACCTTCCCCCTCCGGTGACAGGCAGCCAGAGCCGGAAGGGGGCAATCACAGCCCCAGAGAGACATTATCTATAAAACTGTAAGCAGGCTTCTTTGCTAACTAAAACTTTTTGGGGGTCTGGACGGTTAACATCTGCCTGAGAAGGTGCGCCGGTTTTACGCCCAGATAACCGAGTGGCGGGGAGGCGATAAGTCGCAGCATTGGCGCTCGCCAAACACCTCATCACCTGAGCTGCTCGGACCTGGGAAGAGCACAAAACTCAGGCCCAACTGAGTCTGCGCCTCTGAGGACTACCCGAGTGCCTGAACCTGAGCGGCTTGGACCTGGGAGGTACATGCAACCCAGGGCCAGCCTCGGATTGTTCCTGGCGGAACAACCTAGAGCCCAAGCAGTGTGGGCAGGGAGGCTACACGCGCCGTGAGCGGGGGCAGACCCAGTGTGGCTGAGGCACTGCGAGCGCACGCCAGTGTTATTTGTTTGCAGCATCCCTCCCTCCCTCCCCACAGGGCGACTGAACAAAGAGAAGAAATACAGCTCCACCCATCAGAACACCGACACAAGCTTCCCTAACCAGGAAACCTTGACAAGCCACCTGTACAAACCCACACACAGCGAGGAAAAGCCACAATAAAGAGAACTCCACAAACTGCCAGAATACAGAAAGGACACCCCAAACTCAGCAATTTAAACAAGATGAAGAGACAGAGGAATAGCCAGCAGATAAAGGAACAGGATAAATGCCCACCAAACCAAACAAAAGAGGAAGAGATAGGGAATCTACCTGATAAAGAATTCCGAATAATGATAGTGAAATTGATCCAAAATCTTGAAATTAAAATGGAATCACAGATAAATAGCTTGGAGACAAGGATTGAGAAGATGCAAGAAAGGTTTAACAAGGACCTAGAAGAAATAAAAAAGAGTCAATATATAATGAATAATGCAATAAATGAAATTAAAAACACTCTGGAGGCAACAAATAGTAGAATAACAGAGGCAGAAGATAGGATTAGTGAATTAGAAGATAGAATGGTAGAAATAAATGAATCAGAGAGGATAAAAGAAAAACGAATTAAAAGAAATGAGGACAATCTCAGAGACCTCCAGGACAATATTAAATGCTACAACACTCGAATCATAGGGGTTCCAGAAGAAGAAGACAAAAAGAAAGACCATGAGAAAATACTTGAGGAGATAATAGTTGAAAACTTCCCTAAACTGGGGAAGGAAATAATCACCCAAGTCCAAGAAACCCAGAGAATCCCAAACAGGATAAACCCAAGGCAAAACACCCCAAGACACATATTAATCAAATTAACAAAGATCCAACACAAAGAACAAATATTAAAAGCAGCAAGGGAAAAAAACCAAATATCACACAAGGGAATTCCCATAAGGATAACAGCTGATCTTTCAATAGAAACTCTTCAAGCCAGGAGGGAATGGCAAGACATACTTAAAATGATGAAAGAAAATAACCTACAGCCCAGATTATTATACCCAGCAAGGATTTCATTCAAGTATGAAGGAGAAATCAAAAGCTTCTCAGACAAGCAAAAGCTGAGAGAATTCTGCACCACCAAACCAGCTCTCCAACAAATACTGAAGGATATTCTCTAGACAGGAAACACAAAAATGGTGTATAAATTTGAACCCCAAACAATAAAGTAAATGGCAACGGGATCATACTTATCAGTAATTACCTTAAACGTAAATGGGTTGAATGCCCCAACCAAAAGACAAAGACTGGCTGAATGGATACAAAAACAAGACCCCTACATATGTTGTCTACAGGAGACCCACCTCAAAACAGGGGACACATACAGACTGAAAGTGAAGGGCTGGAAAAAGATTTTCCATGCAAATAGGGACCAAAAGAAAGCAGGAGTAGCAATACTCATATCAGATAAAATAGACTTTAAAACAAAGGCTGTGAAAAGAGACAAAGAAGGTCACTACATAATGATCAAAGGATCAATCCAAGAAGAAGATATAACAATTATAAATATATATGCACCCAACATGGGAGCACCGCAGTATGTAAGACAAATGCTAACAAGTATGAAAGGAGAAATTAACAATAACACAATAATAGTGGGAGACTTTAATACCCCACTCACACCTATGGATAGATCAACTAAACAGAAAATTAACAAGGAAACACAAACTTTAAACGATACAATAGACCAGTTAGACCTAATTGATATCTATAGGACATTTCATCCCAAAACAATGAATTTCACCTTTTTCTCAAGCGCACATGGAACCTTCTCCAGGATAGATCACATCCTGGGCCATAAAGCTAGCCTTGGTAAATTCAAAAAAATAGAAATCATTCCAAGCATCTTTTCTGACCACAATGCAGTAAGATTAGATCTCAATTACAGGAGAAAAACTATTAAAAATTCCAACATATGGAGGATGAACAACACCCTGCTGAATAACCAACAAATCACAGAAGAAATCAAAAAGAAATCAAAATTTGCATAGAAACGAATGAAAATGAAAACACAACAACCCAAAACCTGTGGGACACAGTAAAAGCAGTCCTAAGGGGAAAGTTCATAGCAATACAGGCACACCTCAAGAAACAAGAAAAAAGTCAAATAAATAACCTAACTCTACACCTAAAGCAACTAGAAAAGGAAGAAATGAAGAACCCCAGGGTTAGTAGAAGGAAAGAAATCTTAAAAATTAGAGCAGAAATAAATGCAAAAGAAACAAAAGAGACCATAGCAAAAATCAACAAAGCCAAAAGCTGGTTATTTGAAAAGATAAATAAAATTGATAAACCATTAGCCAGACTCATCAAGAAACAAAGGGAGAAAAATCAAATCAATAAAATTAGAAACGAAAATGGAGAGATCACAACAGACAACACAGAAATACAAAGGATCATAAGAGACTACTATCAACAATTATATGCCAATAAAATGGACAATGAGGAAGAAATGGACAAATTCTTAGAAAAGTACAACTTTCCAAAACTCGACCAGGAAGAAATAGAAAACCTTAACAGACCCATCACAAGCACGGAAATTGAAACTGTAATCAAAAATCTTCCAGCAAACAAAAGCCCAGGTCCAGACAGCTTCACAGCTGAATTCTACCAAAAATTTAGAGAAGAGCTAACACCTATCCTGCTCAAACTCTTCCAGAAAATTGCAGAGGAAGGTAAACTTCCAAACTCATTCTATGAGGCCACCATCACCCTAATAGCAAAACCTGACAAAGATCCCACAAAAAAAGAAAACTACAGGCCAATATCACTGATGAACATAGATGCAAAAATCCTAAACAAAATTCTAGCAATCAGAATCCAACAACATATTAAAAAGATCATACACCATGACCAAGTGGGCTTTATCCCAGGCATGCAAGGATTCTTCAATATCCGCAAATCAATCAATGTAATACACCACATTAACAAATTGAAAAATAAAAACCATATGATTATCTCAATAGATGCAGAGGAAGCCTTTGACAAAATTCAACACCCATTTATGATAAAAACTCTCCAGAAAGCAGGAATAGAAGGAACATACCTCAACATAATAAAAGCTATATATGACAAACCCACAGCAAACATTATCCTCAATGGTGAAAAATTGAAAGCATTTCCTCTAAAGTCAGGAACAAGACAAGGGTGCCCACTTTCACCATTACTATTCAACATAGTTTTGGAAGTTTTGGCCACAGCAATCAGAGCAGAAAAAGAAATAAAAGGAATCCAAATTGGAAAAGAAGAAGTAAAACTCTCACTATTTGCAGATGACATGATCCTCTATACAGAAAACCCTAAAGACTCCACCAGAAAATTACTAGAATTAATCAATGACTATAGTAAAGTTGCAGGATATAAAATCAACACACAGAAATCCCTTGCATTCCTATACACTAATAATGAGAAAACAGAAAGAGAAATTAAGGAAACAATTCCATTCACCATTGCAACGAAAAGAATAAAATACTTAGCAATATATCTACCTAAAGAAACTAAAGTCCTATATATAGAAAACTATAAAACACTGGTGAAAGAAATCAAAGAGGACACTAATAGATGGAGAAATATACCATGTTCATGGATTGGAAGAATCAATATAGTGAAAATGAGTATACTACCCAAAGCAATTTATAGATTCAATGCAATCCCTATCAAGCTACCAACAGTATTCTTCACAGAGCTAGAACAAATAATTTCACAATTTGTATGGAAATACAAAAAACCTCGAATAGCCAAAGCGATCTTGAGAAAGAAAAATGGAACTGGAGGAATCAACCTACCTGACTTCAGGCTCTACTACAAAGCCACAGTTATCAAGACAGTATGGTACTGGCACAAAGACAGAAATATAGATCAATGGAACAAAATAGAAAGCCCAGAGATAAATCCACGCACATATGGACACCTTATCTTTGACAAAGGAGGCAAGAATATACAATGGATTAAAGACAATCTCTTTAACAAGTGGTGCTGGGAAAACTGCTCAACCACTTGTAAAAGAATGAAACTAGAACACTTTCTAACACCATACACAAAAATAAACTCAAAATGGATTAAAGATCTCAACGTAAGACCAGAAACTATAAAACTCCTAGAGGAGAACATAGGCAAAACACTCTCTGACATACATCACAGCAGGATCCTCTATGACCCACCTCCCAGAATATTGGAAATAAAAGCAAAAATAAACAAATGGGACCTAATTAAACTTAAAAGCTTCTGCACATCAAAGGAAACTATTAGCAAGGTGAAAAGACAGCCTTCAGAATGGGAGAAAATAATAGCAAATGAAGCAACCGACAAACAACTAATCTCAAAAATATACAAGCAACTCCTCCAGCTCAACTCCAGAAAAATAAATGACCCAATCAAAAAATGGGCCAAAGATCTAAATAGACATTTCTCCAAAGAAGACATACAGATGGCTAACAAACACATGAAAAGATGCTCAACATCACTCATTATCAGAGAAATGCAAATCAAAACCACTATGAGATACCATTTCACACCAGTCAGAATGGCTGCGATCCAAAAGTCTACAAATAATAAATGCTGGAGAGGGTGTGGAGAAAAGGGAACCCTCTTACACTGTTGGTGGGAATGCAAACTAGTACGGCCACTATGGAGAACAGTGTGGAGATTCCTTAAAAAACTGGAAATAGAACTGCCTTATGATCCAGCAATCCCACTGCTGGGCATACACACTGAGGAAACCAGAAGGGCAAGAGACACGTGTACCCCAATGTTCATTGCAGCACTGTTTATAATAGCCAGGACATGGAAGCAACCTAGATGTCCATCAGCAGATGAATGGATAAGAAAGCTGTGGTACATATACACAATGGAGTATTACTCAGCCATTAAAAAGAATACATTTGAATCAGTTCTAATGAGGTGGATGAAACTGGAGCCTATTATACAGAGTGAAGTAAGCCAGAAGGACAAACACCAATACAGTATACTAACGCATATATATGGAATTTAGAAAGATGGTAACGATAACCCTGTATACGAGACAGCAAAAGAGACACTGATGTATAGAACAGGCTTATGGACTCTGTGGGAGAGGGAGAGGGTAGAGACATTGAAATGGCATGTGACAATGAGATGCAGGTTGCATGTATGCACGACGGCAGTGGGTCAATGAACAGTTTTCCAGGTCTGAGCTTCTTCTGATCAGTCTCCTTACAGCCCCAAGCCCACAGCTTAGAGCAGGGTTTTGATCCCAGGCCAACAGTATCAACATCACTTGAGAACCTGCTAGAAAAGAAAATTTGCGAGCTCCAACCTAGACTAGAAAGTCAAGGAATGGGGCCCACTCATCTGTGTTTTATCAAGCCCTCCAGATGATTACTGTGCACCTTGAAGTTTGAGAACCACTGCTAGAGATAAGATTCCAACTCTTTAGGAGGTGGCACAGGTTCTTCACTCTCTGATCCCAACTTCCCCTTTAGTCTCCACTACCCTGACTTTCCTGCATGCATTCAGGGAACCAGATACACTAAACATCTCCCTCTCTCCAAAATGTGGCATGTTATTCCTATCAAACACTGACTCACCCATATCTAGAACCCACCCATATCTCTTCCTTGGCATTTTCTTCCCTGTTTCTTCATTCTTCTGTTCATTTGATCACTGATTCAGTTAGCCAACAAGCATGCATTAAACCTATAGTTGCTGGGTGCTAGAGATCTAAACATAAAGAAGCTTGCTGTCTAGTGGATGTCAACTGAAAGAAAAACTCACAGAATAAGAGCTGTGAGTTTAAGTTTTATTCAGCATCTTGCTGAGGACTATAGCTAGGAAGACTACAGCTCTGAGGGAACTGCTCCAAAGAGGTAGTGGAGAAGCCAGTTTAAATATGATTTTTGGCTAAGGAATAGGTGCAGTCAAGCATACATTCTTGGTAAAAGATGATTGCTCTTCACGGAGAACAGATATCTCAAATTAATCATTTTATTCCTTTTCTATGCATGGGAAGATATAAATAGAATCTGGGATCATTATATTTTTTTTTCTTAAGACATATACATCTACCTATGAGGCCTCGTCATCCAAAGCTCAGAGTACCCTGTTTTTCATCCTGAATTTGTCTCTCTCAGGGTGCAACATCAGTCGGTGACTACAGGGGCTGGAACTAATCCTTATAGAACTGGATGATGAGCAACACTTTGTTTTTCTTTGTTTATATGGAAGAGGCTGAAATACAAATGAAAGGTCAAAACATAATATTGTAAGTGATATAATAGAGATAATCACAGGGTTTTATGCCCGTTGAAGTTTAGAAAATCCCAAACTCTGCCTGGATGCAAGAGGAGTGGTGGTCTGGAAGTCTAACAAAAGAGGTGACACCAACAGAGTCCTGAAGTACCAAAATAACTATTCCAGGATCCAGTTCATAGTATGGTGACTATGGTTAACAATACTGTACTAACTACTTGAAAGCTGCTAGGAGAGTAGATCTTAAGTTCGCAACATCCCCCTCCCCAATCCTGAAAAAATGGCGACTTATCTGAGCGATGGATGTGTTAACTGACTCAACTGTGGTAATCATTTTTCAGTACATATATATACACCAAAAAAATCCCATTATATGATGTTATAGAATTCTAACAATAGCAAATCTCAATAAAATTGGGAAATAAAGGATAAAGAAACATTCCAAAGCCACAGCAAGTTTTTCCAGACTTTCCTTATATAACCTTGGTGATTCCCTCACATAAGCTCACTATTCCTTGACCTGCTGCTCTCTAGGTACCATACCTACTTCAGACCCTGGCTCTGCCCCTCCGAACTGCACTTGGGTTCATCTCTGGTCTCTAACTCCACCATCTTCTTACTGTCGTATTCTACTGTGGCCTAGAGTTCTAAATATTCATGCCCTGTTTTCCTACTGGAAAAAGCTCTGACAGATCCTCTAACAGGTCAGATATCAAGCTACAGTCTTATTCATTAGCACACTGCATTGCAACTAGGAAGGCAATGAGAGAGCTGCAATTTGGAAACACACACACAAAGATTAACTTTCATCTTTTGTTTAAAGCTAAGTGGCCCATTTGAGATTGAATCTATGACCATGGCCTCTTAGGTTCTGGGTTCTAGCCAACTGAGAGCTGACTGGCCCAGTGTGGATTTGCTATAAATAATATCCTCAAGGCACTTCTATATTAGAGCTAAGACAGCCTTTTGTAAAATGGATGATGTCAAGAACTTATTGGTAGCCATGTTGTATATAATAAACAAGGAATATGTGCATTAGCTTTTCTCAAGCCACTTGAAATCTGCCAGAAGGAAATATTTTAGAAACTGCTCCATGGGCACTCATTCAAATGCAGTATGATCAAGCTGAGTAGAGGCACTGAACATCTCAGGACTCCAGAGGGCCTATTTCCTGCTCACTTAATCTCTGGCTGTTTAATAAAAAGAATGTCTTATAATCATCAATGCAATGATTTGCAACTTGAAAGCATCTTATTTTTCCAATTTCAGAGAACTAAACCTATTTGAGGAAGGAGTGATCTTTAAGTATTTCTAGACTTGAACCAACTAAAAATAACCAGTGAAAATAAACACAAAATCAGAAGTCGAAATGTGGTTTCTGTTGCTACACAACAAGGACCAGAATACAGTAGCTCACCTCCTCTCTGCCTCACTGAAGAAGACATTAGTCCCTAGAAACTCAGTCAGCAACCAAGTGGAATGCAAAATATTTGCTTGGGTGTGGGCGGAAAGCCCTGGAAAGATTCCATTTGCCCCCCTCCCCCTGAGTACTTCCCACTTACAGTACCATTTCCTTTTCTAGTTTTATTCCTCTGAATCCCATAGAGCTTTTCAGCATTCTAGAGCCCTCTATGAAATAAACCTGAGAAATCCTGGAGGGCATCATAGTATGAACCCTTACATTTATCATGTACCAGGAAGAGGGTAGGCTCACAAGAGATTTGCTGGCATGGTTTTCTGGGGAGGAGCTGCTGAGAAGAGAGTCAGGATACTGCCATAGGTGTGACCATTGAGCTGGCTTGAATGTGGCTAAGTCAGAAATAAGACTGCATAAAGACACTTCACTGATCCTACTGGTGCCTGCCATTTCCAGAGGGGACCCCTTTCCTTAAGCAGCTTTGGAGTCCAAATTTTCAGGCTGCTGCTGCTACTGCTGCTAAGTCACTTCAGTCGTGTCTGACTCTGTGCAACCCCATAGATGGCAGCCCACCAGGCTCCCCGTCCCTGGGATTCTCCAGGCAAGAACTCTGGAGTGGGTTGCCATTTCAGGCTACGTCATGACAACTCTATTAAACTGAAAGTTCTGACCCCAGGCTAACCCTGTGAGCAGCCCAGATCTGTTGCCTTTTTTCAGACCCTCTGGGTGGCTCCGCTGTGCTGACCTCAAACAGCCCCTCTTCTGGTCTGGGTTGTAAGGTCACAACTTGGAGTCCACATGCATGCGTGCTAAATCACTTCAGTCATGTCTGACTCTTTGTGACCTTGTGGACTGTAGCCTGCTAGGCTCCTCTGTCCAAATGGATTCTGCTAAATTCTGCCCAGATTCCATGAAGGATATGCATATCCAGAACAGGCTAAAAGAGAACAGCAAGATTTTGCTCACAAAATCAGGATCTATTTCTTCATGCTTGAAATCCCAAGCTTTTCTCTCCTTATTCAACAAAAATAGTAACTGGGTCAAATATAGAAAATTCACCACCTCTCCCTTTTATTTACTTCTCCATCTGCGTACAGGCTTCATCAATGATGACAGCAGGAATTGGCTTGGTTTTGGAGCTCTGGTTGGTTAGCTATTTGATGTGAGGAAGCAGCTGGGAGAACACACACACACACACAGTTCCCGGGCCCTACTCCAGCACACAAACCCCCACCCACATCTATCAGCCTCTTCCCCATTCACCAAACGAGAGGCTGCTCTGGGAGTTGGTTACAGAACCCTTAGAAGAGATGCCTCCTCTAACTTGCTTTTCAAAAATCATACAGAAGAGATATTTTAATAATGTTATATATTTTTTCTAAATAACAAAACGTAATAAACACCCACTCTGCATCACTTGGGAAACACAAAGTAAAAAGAAAAACTAAAAAGAAGTCATCAATTAGCTAATTACTAGAAATTAACCTAAACATTAATTTCATTTACGTATTTCTAGGTTTTTCTGTACATACCTATGAAAATAAAGAAAATATTAGTTATTTTCCATCTCCCCACCCTTTCCAGTTTTTCCCAAGCAAGGCAGATGCTGAGGAAGTCACTGAATCATGCCTAACATCTCCTGTATTCAACAAAGCAAAGTTAAAGACCCAGACGTGCCCTACCTTTTTCTGCATAAGAAAGAACTAGAGCTTTGCTGCCCAATATGATGGCCCATGGCCACATATGGATAATTGAGTTTAAATACCAATGGCACCCCACTCCAGTACTCTTGCCTGGAAAATCCCATGGATGGAGGAGCCTGGTAGGCCGCAGTCCATGGGGTCACTAGGAGTCGGACACGACTGAGCGACTTCACTTCACTTTTCACTTTTCACTTTCATGCATTGGAGAAGGAAATGGCAACCCACTCCAGTGTTCTTGCCTGGAGAATCCCAGGGACAGCGGAGCCTGGTGGGCTGCCATCGGTGGGATCACACAGAGTCGGACACAACTGGGGTGACTTGGCAGCAACCTTAGAATAAAAATTAAAATATATTTCCTCAGTTACACCAGCCATATTTCAGAAGCTTCTTAGCCACATGTGGTTAACTTAAATCAATTACAATTAAAGAAACATATAAACTTATTTTCTCAATCATAACAGTTCCACTTCAAGTGCTCACGAGCCATGTGTGGCTAGTGACCACTATCTTGGACAGAGAAGTTTATGGAACCTTTTGATCATTACAGAACATTCTGTTGGTTAATGCTTAACTAAAGCATCACAGAAGGGGCACGGTGGTGGCAATGGTCATGGTGGTGGTAGAGGAGTAAGAAGAGGAGGAGGAGACATTGGCAATAGGAAAGGGGAGAGTCTCTGAAGGGGTTTGAGAGGAAAGGGAAGGGAGAACAGTGGCTGGAGAAGGACATTAAACTTTGACAAGGGAGAAATGTTTGAAGGGAAAGTAAATGAGAAGGTTTTACTATTTCATATGTGAAATAACTCTTCCCCTACCCCATCTTGTCATGAAATTGTGGATAAAACTCACAGCATTTGTCTATTTTTAGACTTGGATTTGTGGGCGTTTGTATTTTAATGTGATATATGTCACTGACCTCAAAGTGGACACCTGGTGGAAACAAGCCAGGCTGAAATTTGGGTTATGTATGATATATGTGAGTCTATAAAATACACAAAAGAAGATTTTGATAGAAGATATATTGTCTTGCCCCTTGACATTTTTTCCCTTGCACTATAACAAGCATTTCTTGTGTTCATTCTTTACACAGACACAAATTATATACATAATTAAATGCACACAAACACTCATGCATTCCTTCAGGATGTTATTTCTATAAGTCAAATATACTGGATTAGAAAATATGCACATTTTAAAGCTCCCAACACATACTTATATATTTATCATAATTGTCAGTAGTAATGTATGACCATTCCCATTTCCTCTTGCCCTCCTCAAACCTACATATTTTCATTCTTTTTATTTTTGATGTTTTTGAAGCAAAAACATAGTATTTATTTTAATTGGAAACACTTCTGAAGTTTCTCTAAACAAGGGCAGAAAGAGCAATGTGAATGCTGATAGTTTAATATAATCTTTAGCCTCTCAAATCACAGTGAAAACCCTCTCCATGGAACTCAGAAAGGGCACCTGGAACCAATAATTCAATTTGAACAAATCTCTTCTGACTCTCATCTCCAAATTACTTGATGCCTCTATGAGAAGACTTAGCAATCTGCTTGCCCTTGACGTATTTACATGCATCTCCATTGGCCCTCACTGGACCAGGATAATAGCTCATTCCCCTATAAAAACACATCTGGAACTCAGCACAATGTTTCATATACAAAGAGAGTGAATGGCAGATATACAGAGTTGAATCAAGGTGCTTTTGCACTTCCTTGAAACCCTGAGCTCCTGGTGGGAAACACGGGGCTGATGGTGTTAGAACTGGATCTGAGTCCTGGCTCTGCTGTGTACCACCTGTCTTTGAACCTCAGCTTCTCCATTTTTATAAAATGAGAAAGCGGGCCTAGATGATATTTCCGGTCCATTCCAGATTGAACACAATTCTATTCCTGAGTGATCCTGAGTGTCTGCAGGGATTGGAGTTGGAGGGGATGAAAGGTGTTGTGTGTGGGTCTTCATGTGCGCATGTGCACGTGAGACTGTGTGCAGGGAGAGAGAAGGTGTGATTAATGGATATGTTCTCCTCTCTTCTGGGAGTCCTTAGAGATAAGGGAAAAGGAGAAGAGGCAGCAACAGGTTTGAACACCAATTAGATAAGGCTTCAAGATACACAAGCCCGTTCTAATTATTTGGGGATGCATGCTCTGGGTCATTGGGGAAAAAGTTCCCATGATGCCTTGTAAAGCTGAAAGTCATCTTAAAGTGCCAAAGTCTGCACTGTTCTTTCCCTAGTGAAGTAGCAACTGGGGAAAAAGTCTGGGTAGCTTAGTTCTTGATTAAAAGCAGGAACAGAATTTTCAACATGAATTAGGAGTCCCCTGCAGCTAACACTGAATGGGTCTATTATTAAGAGCCTCTATTCTAATTAACAGTTCGGAAAATAGCTTTATGCCACTGACAAAATACTACTACGTCAGTGGAATCTCTTGAAGCCATGGCCTCAAGAATAAATGACTGCTTAGCTTGCAGTTGGAGATTTTGTTTGGTAGTAAGGCTTTGCAGAAGGCCATGCCTCTATCCTGATAAGGAGACAGTCCTTTAATATGGTACCACAACCATCCAACATTCTGGTCACAGAGAAGCTGGCATTTTTAGGCACAGACATGAAGCCAGAATGGTACTATGTAGCTTTCAGCCTGAGGGAGCCTGCTCCTCTGTCTTGTTTTGTCACATTTGAGGTCATTTGAATCAGGGAGCTTTTTTGTAGATTTATTGTGAAGAATCACCAGCTGCAGAATTTGAGAACACAAAGAACACTGGAAATCAAGTTCACATTGATGGGTTAGCTGATGTCCCCAGAGCAAAAGAGATTTTTCCCAAGGTCACAGAGCTGTCTTCCTGGAAGCTTCCTAGGATGGCTGCTTCCTGACTGTAAACCACTTGCCATAGCTACAAACCATATTTGAGGTTCATTTGCACTAGCACCAAAACCATCAGTATTCTAGTACTGTCAAGAGTCCAAAGGACCTCATTTCGGTCACTGAGCACTTACAGATTTCCCTTTATTTGTAGATCATCCAATGTATAAAGGACTAGGAGTCATTTTACTCCTCTCTGTTGAGAAATTTTTTTTAAAATGCTCCCTCTTCTCTATCAGCTGTATTGTGGAAACACAAAAGCAGAAGTAGCACTCTGTCAAGGGCATTGGTGCCAATCATGGGTTTTACCAATTCACAGTGTCTTTTAGGCCATGTTTTCATTAGTTTAGAAATATTTAATATTCATATCAAGAAAAAAAGATCAATCAAAACCATATTCTATCAAGTCAGGCAGCTGTAGGTGACTGAGCCAGGACCAGAAACATAGGCCTATTTGACTCCACAGAGACCAGATGAGAAATAGTTTTCATTATTTCTTTAACTTGGACAATGGCTGTAGGAAGAAGAGGAACAGACAGCTCTAAGATAGAATCATCAGGACTAATGGATCTATATTAATTCCATAATCATGCATCCCACAGATATTTATTGAGCCCTTGTTATGTACCAAGCTTGTGCTAGAGGATGCAAATGTAATGATGAACCAGATAGACACAGTTTGGACTCTCAGATTGAAAAACAGCAATAGGTAATCTTAGGCACTTAAGAAGGCTGATGTTCAATACCTCTGCCTTCCTGGTTTATAGTATCTACTTCACTATTTGTCTTAAGTGGGATGATTGCAGTTAATCATGGTCCACGGGAGGCCTGGCATGTTGCAGTCCATGGGGTTGCAAAGAGTCAGACATGACTGAGAGACTAAACTGAGTGTATGTTCCAATAGAGATTTTCTTACTGTTATGTATGACAATAAAACTGTTTTCTGAATGAAGATTAAAAAAAATAAATAAATAAATCACTATTTCATTTTTGTCCTTTGAGCTGATTCTTAAAGTAGCCCACATGCCCTCAATTACAGATTTTCTTATTTCTGCCTACATTATTGAATGTTCCAAGAAAGTGAAGAAAAAAATATCATGCATAATCATGCATCCATAATCAGGCTTCCTGACTCCTAGTTCTAAATTTCCAGGTTTCTGCTGGCCACCTTCACCTATCTCTGATGTGCTTCTCAGTTCTGTGAATGACAAATTGTCATTCTCAGAACGTGCGTGCTTTGTGTGTGCATTATCAGTTTTCTTTGACTCTTTGCCATCCCATGGACTATACTGGCCAGGCTCCTCTGTCCCTGGGATTTTCCAGGCAAGAATACTGAAGTGGGTCACCATTTCTTCCTCCAGTGGATCTTCCCAACCCAGGGATCGAACCCACCTCTCCTGCATTGGCAGACAGATTCTTTACAATGGAACCATCAGGGAAGCCCTATTCTCCCAGTCATCCAGGCCCAAAGACTCATCGTTGATTCTTCCCTTCTCCATGCTTTGTTGTTGTTGTTTAGTCGCTAAGTCATGTCTGACCCTTTGTGACACCATGGACTGTAGCACACCAGGCTTTCCTGTCCTTTACTATTTCCTGGAGTTTCCTCAAACTCAAGTTCATTGAGTTGGTGATGCCATCCAACCACCTCATCCTCTTCCTGCCCTCAATCTTTCCCAGTGTCAGGGTCTTTTCCAATGAGTTGGCTTTTCATGTCAGGTGGTCAAAGTATTGGAGCTTCAGCTTCAGCATCTGTCCCTCCAACGAATATTCAGGGGGTGATTTCCTTTAGAGTTGACTGGTTTGATCTCCTTGCTATCCAAGAGACTCTCAAGAGTCTTCTCTAGCACCACAGTTTGAAAGCATCAATACTTTGGCATTCAGCCTTCTTTGTGGTCCAAACCTCACATCCATACATGACTACCAGAAGAACCCTATCTTTGACTATACAGACATTTTTGGCAAAACAATGTCTCTGCTTTTTTAATATGCTATCTAAGTTTGTCAAAGCTTTCCTTCCAAAGAGCAAGCCTCTTTTAATTTCAGGGTTGCTATCACCATCCAGTCATTTTGGAGCACAAGATAATAAAATCTGTCACCGTTTCTACTTTTCCCCTTCTATTTGCCCTGAAGTGATGGGACCAGTTGCCATGATCTTAGTTTTCTTGAATAATGAATTTCAAGCAAGCCTTCTCACTCTCCTCTTTCACCCTCAAGAGGCTCTTTAGTTCCTCTTCACTTTCTGCCATTAGAGTGGTATCATCTGCATATATGAGGTTATTGATATTTCTCCCTGCAATCTTGATTCCAGCTTGTGATTCATCTAGCCTGGCATTTCACGTGATGTACTCTGCATATAAGTTAAATAAACAGGGGGACAATATATAGTCTTGCATTATTCCATTCCCAATTTTGAAAGTCAGTCAGTTGTTCCATGTAAGGTTCAAACTGTTGCTTCTTGACATACAGGATTCTCAGGAGACAAGTGAAGTGGTCTGGTAGTCTCATCTCTTTAAGAATTTTCCAGTTTATTGGAATCCACAGAGTCAAAAGCTTTCATGAAGTCAATGAAGTAGATGTTTTTTAGAATTCACTTGCATTCTATATGATCCAAAGGATGTTGGCAATTTGATCTCTAGTTCCTCTGCCTTTTCTAAACCCAGCTTGTACATCTGGAAGTTCTCAGTTAACATTCTGCTGAAGTCTAGCTTGAAGGATTTTGAGCATTACTTTACTAGCATGTAAAATGAGTGCAATTGTATGGTATCTTTGACTGTAGCCATGAAATTAAAAGACACTCCTTGGAAGGAAAGTTATGATCAACCTAGATGGCATATTAAAAAGCAGAGACATTACTTTGTCAACAGTGGTCCATCTAGTCAAAGCTATGGTTTTTCCAGTAGTCATGTATGGATGTGAGAGTTGGACTATAAAGAAAGCTGAGTGCCGAAGAATTGATGCTTTTGAACTGTGGTGTTGGAGAAGACTCTTGAGAGTCCCTTGGACTGCAAGGAGAACCAACCAGTCCATCCTAAAGGAAATCAGTCCTGAATGTTCATTGGAAGGACTGATGTTGAAGCTGAAACTCCAATACTTTGGCCACCTGATGCAAAGAACTGACTCATTGAAAAGACCCTGATGATGGGAAAGATTGAAGGCAGGAGGAGAAGGGGACGACAGAGGATGAGATGGTTGGATGGCATCACCAACTCAATGGACATGAGCTTGAATAAACTCCAGGAGTTGGTGATGAACGGAGAGGCCTGGCATGCTGCAGTCCATGGGGTCACAAAGAGTCGGACATAACCGAGTGAATGAACTGAACTGAACTTTAACATTCTTTGGTGTTGCCTTTCTTTGGGATTGGAATGAAAACTCACCCTTTCCAGTCCTGTGGCCACTGCTGATGTTTCCAAATTTGCTGGCATATTGAATGCAGCACTTTCACAAAATTATCTTTTAGGATTTGAAATAGCTCAGCTGGAATTCCATTACCTCCACTAGCTTTGTTCATAGTAATGTTTCCTAAGGCACACTTGACTTCGCATCCCAGGATGTCTGGCTTTAGGTGAGTGACCACTCCAACGTGGTTATCTGGGTCATTAAGACTATTTTTGTATAGTTCTTCTGTGTATTCTTGCCACCTCTTCCTAATCTCTTAAGCCTCTGTTTGGTCCTTACTGTTTCTGTCCTTTATCATGCCCATTCTTGAATGAAAATTTCCCTTGATATCTCCAATTTTCTTGAAGAGATCTCTTGTCTTTCCCATTCTATTGCTTTCCTCTACTTCTCTGCATTATTCATTGAAGAAGGGCTTGTTATCTCGCCTTGCTCTTCTCTGGACCTCTGCATTCAATTGGACATATCTTTCCCTTTCTCCCTTGCCTTTTGCTTCTCTTCTTTCCTCAGCTATTTTTAAGGCCTTCTCAGACAACCACTTTGTCATCTTGCTTTTATTTTTCTTTGGGATGATTTTGGTCACCACCTCCTGTACAATGGTACAAACCTTTGTCCATAGTTCTTCAGGCACTTTGTCAACCAGATCTAATGCCTTGAATCTATTTGTTGCCTCCACTGTATAATCATAAGGTATTTGATTTAGGTCATACCTGAATGGCCTAGTGGTTTTCCCTAATTTCTTCAATTTAAGTCTGAATTTGGCAATAAGAAGCTGATGATCTGAGCCACAGTCAGCTCCCACTCTTGTTTTTGCTGACTATATAGAGCTTTCCATCTTAGGCTACAAAGAACATAATCAATCTGATTTCAGTATTGACCATCTGGTGATGTTCATGCATAAGGTCATCTCTCGTGTTGTTGGAAAAGGGTGTTTGCTATGACCGATGTGTTCTCTCGACAAAACTCTGTTAGCATTTACCCTGCTTCATATTGTACTCCGAGGCCAAACTTGCCTGTTATTCCAGGTATCTCTTGACTTCCTACTTTTGCATCCTGACCCCCTGTGATGAAAAGGACATCTTTTTTGGTGTTAGCTATAGAAAGTATTGTAGGTCTTCATAGACCCAGTCAACTACAGCTGCTTTGGCATTGGTGGTAGGGGCATAGATTTGGATTATTGTGATGTTGAATGGTTTGCCTCGTAAACAAATCAAGATCATCCTGTCATTTTTGAGATTGCACCCAAGTGCTGCATCTTGGACTCTTTTGTTGACTATGAGTGGCTACTCCATTTCTTCTAAGTGATTCTTGCCCACAGTAGTAGATATAATGGTCATCTGAATTAAATTTGTCCATTCCTGTCCATTTTAGTTCACTGATTCCTAAAATGTCAATGTTCACTCTTGCCACCTCCTGCTTGATCATGTCCAGTTTACCTTGATTCATGGACTTAACATTCCAGGTTCCTATGCAATATTGTTCTTTATAGCATCAAACTTTACTTTCACCACCAGACACATCCACTACTGAGCATCATTTCTGCTTTGTCACAAGCCACTTCATTCTTTCTGGAGCTATTTCTCTGCTCTTTCCCAGTAGCATATTGGACACCCACTGACCTAGGGGCCTCAGTGTCATATCTTTTTGCCTTTTCATACTGCTCATGTGGTTCTCATGGCAATAATACTGGAGTGGTTTGGCATTCCCTTCTCCAGTGGACCACATTTTGTCAGAACTCTACACCATGACCTGTCTGTCCTGGATGGCCCTGCATGGCATGGCTCACAGCTTCACTGAGTTACTCAAGTTCTTTTGCCATGACATGGCTGTGATCCATGAAGGGGCTTCTCCTTGCTCCCCACCTCTATTTAACTGCCATGTCTTCACTAGTAAACCTTCAGAGTATCTGGCCCATTTGTTCCATCTTCTCCATCTATAATATCTGAGTGGACTTTTGTGGCTAATGTCTGTCAGTTGACTGGGTTAAGAGATGCTCAGAGAGCTGGTAAACATGATTTCTGGGCACATCTGTGTTTCTGGAAGAGATTAGCATTTTAACCAGTAGACTAAAGAAGATTGCTCTCCTTAATATAAGTGGGCATCATCCAATCTATTGAGGGTTTGAATAGAACAAAAAGGTAGAGGAAGGATGAATTGGTTCTCTCTAATCTGGGACATCTACCTTCTATTGCCTTTGAACATTTGATTCTTGAACTCCTGACTCTTGGACCTTCAGACTTGGACTTCAAATTCCATCATCAGCTCTCCTGGTTCTCAGGCCTTCAGATCAGAGCTGAATCACACCACTGACTTTCCTGGTTCTCCAACTTGCAGACAGAAGACTGTGGGACATCTGGATCTCTAAAATCACATGGGCCAATTCCTATAATCAATCTATTTATCTATCTATCAAATCCTGAATAATACTAGGACTGAGATTCAAGACAAGGCTAGTGACCTGCCCAGGATCACACTGTTCATGGACAGCAGAGCTAGTGTTATACACAGTCCACATATATCTGACATCAAAGCACATATTCAGGCACTATGGCAGCTAAAGACCCTTCTTAACTCTCACTTGTCCAACTTCAATGCCTTACTGAAGTTTCTCTTCAGCCTTTACTATAAACAGTTTTCAGATTAATCTTGCTAAAGATTGGCTTTTACTAAAAGCTTATTCATTGCTCTCTAAATCTTAGCAGTTTTTCATTGCTTGGCATGTCCCAGGAATAAAAGCCAGATCAAAATGGCTTAACCATAGTAAGTGTAAGAATATGTTTTCATCATCCTGGTATCTCCTTGTGCATGGAATAGTGTTCAACTCATAAAAGGTATGGAGAAGGCAATGGCAACCCACTCCAGTACTCTTGCCTGGAAAATCCCATGGACGGAGGAGCCTGGTAGGCTGCAGTTCATGGGGTCGTTAAGAGTCAGACACGGCTGAGCGACTTCACTTTCACTTTTCACTTTCATTCATTGGAGAAGGAAATGGCAACCCACTCCAGTGTTCTTGCCTGGAGAATCACAGGGACAGGGAGCCTGGTGGGCTGCCGTCTATGGAGTCACAGAGTCGGACACAACTGAAGTGACTTAGCAGCAGCAGCAGCATAAAAGGTATGCCAATAGTTTTATTTATGTAGCACCCCTGCAGTCAGGATGTCTCTAGTTCCACAGGTGTGCCTCATCTTCCCAGCTGGCATGTAAGCTTTTTGAGGTCAGGTGCCATGGTTTCTATGTCTTTGTAGCTACTTCTCAGTGTCTGTGGAGAAAAAGAAATATTTAATACTGAGGAGAGAGGGGTTAAATAATGCACAGAAGAGCTGCTTCTTTCTTCCAGCTGTCCTGAAGTATTCTTGTGTATAGAATAGACCAATGCTGCCCCAAACATTAAAGTTGGAAAATTTGCGAGTGCTTGCTTGCCCACATTCAGCATTCTGTTTGCTCCCATCGATCCCCAACATTTACCCCACGCTTACTTTTATCAATTGCCTTGTACATTACTTAAAATAAGTTCAATGTTACTTTCTTGAAGGCAAGCACTACATCTCACTTATCTTGGTGCTTGCCATCCCTCAAAGTACCCAGTGTATTATTACTTTTGGCACATACTAAGAGAGCAATAAACACTGTTAAAAATAATTAAAAAAAAAAAACTGATGAGTTAACAGCAGATATACCACAAGCTGTGGACGTTTGTGCTGGTTTGCCATTCTTCCAAATGGATCATATCCCAAATGGTATTCTTCATATCATATCCCAAATGGAACTCTCCTACAACTGTTGGTGGGAAAGTAAGTTGGTGCAGCCACTATAGAGAACAGTATGAAGGTTCCTTAAAAAACTAAAAATAGAACTACTATACGACCCAAAAATCCCACTCCTAGCATATATCTGGGGGAAACCATAATTCAAAAAGATGCATGCACCCCAATGCTCATTGCAGCACTATTTACAACATCCAGGACATGGAAGCAACCTAAATGTCCATCAATAGAGGAACTGATAAAGAAGATGTGGTACATATATACAATGTAATATTACTCAGCCATAAAGAAGAACAATATTTTGCCATTTGCAGAGACGTGGATGGAGACTGTCGTACAGGGTGAAGAAAGTCAGAAAGAGAAAAACAAATATTGTATAATATTGCTTATATGTGGAATCTAGAAAAATGATACAGATGAACTTATTTGGAAAGCAGAAATAGAGACATAGATGTAGAGAAAAGACTTATAGATACCAAGGTAGGGAGGGGATGGATGGGATGAATTGGGAGATTGGGATTGACAGCTGCTGCTGCTGCTAAGTCACTTCAGTCATGTCCAACTCTGTGCTAAAATAGATAACTAACAAGAACCTACTGTATAGCACAGGGAACTCTATTCAGTGCTCTGTGGTGACCAAAATGGGAAGGAAATCCAAAAAAGAATGGACATATGTATATGTAGAGCTGATTCATTTTGTTGTACAGCAGAAACTAAGACAATACTGTAAAGCAACTATACTCAAAAATTAAAAATATGTTTAATTTTTAAACAGAAGCAGATGATATTAAGAAGAGGTAGTAAGAATACACAGAAGAACTATTAAAAAAAGGTCTTAATGACCCAGATAACTGTGACAGTGTGATCGCTCACCTAGAGCCAGACATCCTGGAGTGTGAAGTCAAGTGGACCTTAGGAAGCATTACTACAAACAAAGCTAGTGGAGGTGATAGAATTCCAGCTGAGCTATTTTTAATCCTAAAAGATGATGCTATGAAAGTGCTGCACTCAATATGCCAACAAATTTGGAAAATTCAGCACTGGCCACAGGACTGGAAAAATTCAGTTTTCATTCCAATCCCAAAGAAATACAATGCAAAGAATGTTGAAACTACTACACATTGCACTCATCTAGCACACAAGCAAGTAATGCTCAAAATTCTCCAAGCTAGGCTTCAACAGTATATGAATTGAGAAATTTCAGATGTTCAAGCTGGATTTAGAAAAGGCAGAGGACCCAGAGATCAAATTGCCAACATCTGTTGGATCATAGGAAACGCAAGAGAGTTCCAGAAAAAACATTTGCTTCATTGACTATGCTAAAGCCTTTGACTGTGTGTATCACAACAAACTGTGGAAAATTCTTCAAGAGATGGGAATACCAGACCACCTTACCTGCCTCCTGAGAAATCTGTATGCAGGTCAAAAAGCAACAGTTACAACCAGACATGGAACAATGGACTGGTTCCAAATTGGAAAAGAAGTATGTCAAGGCTGTATCTTGTTACCCTGCTTATTTAACTTATGTGCAGAGTACATCAAGAGAAATGCCGGGCTGGATGAAGCACAAGCTGGAATCAAGGTTACCAGGAGAAATATCAATAATCTCAGATATGCAAATGACACAACCCTTAAGGCAGAAAGCAAAGAGGAACTAAAGAGCCTCTTGACGAGGGTGAAAGAAGACAGTGAAAAAGCTGGCTTAAAACTCACCATTCAAAAAAAGAAGATACGGCATCCAGTCCCATCACATCATGGCAAATAGATGGGAAAACAATGGAAACAGTGAGAAAATTTATTTTCTTGGGCTCCAAAATCACTGCGGATGATGACTGCAGCCATGAAAGCCAGACTCTTGCTCCTTGGAAGAAAAGCTATGACAAACCTAAACAGCATATTAAAAAGCAGAGACATCACTTTGCCTATAAAGGTCCATCTAGTCAAAGTTATGGTTTTTCCAGTAGTCATGTATGGATGGAGAGTCAGACTGTCAAGAAAGCTGAGAGCACCAAAGAACTGATGCTTTTGAACTGTAGTGTTAGAGAAGACTCTTGAGAGAGTCCTTTGGACTGTAAGGAGATGCAATCAGTCAATCCTAAAGTAAATCAGTCCTGAATATTCGATGGAGATAATGATGCTGAAGCTGAAGCTCCAATACTTTGGCCACCTGCTGCGAAGAACTGACTCATTGGAAAAGACCCTAATGCTGGGAAAGATTGAAAGCAGGAGGAGAAGGGGACAACAGAGGATGTGATGGCTGAATGGCATTGCTGACTTTATGGACATGAGCTTGAGTAAGCTCCAGGAGTTGGTGATGGACAGGGAAGCCTGGTGTGCTGCAGTCCATGGAGTTACAAAGAGTCGGACAGGACTGAGTGAACTGAACTGATAGAGGCAGCAATGAATTGAGGTGGAGAAAAGCGGATATTCAAGGGACTTAGTCTTAGCAAAGTAGGAGAGGTCATTTGCTAAGGATGTATTGGGTGGCTGGACTTTGAGGAGAGGACATCTCCAATAACTGGTGTCAGGAACTCCCTTGGGTGTTGACAAGATTAAACTCTGCATCAAGGATCCTGAATCAACATGACATCCTTAAATAAAAGTCCCATTGTTTGTAGTTTTTCAAAAATGACTATAGAGGCTGACTAAATTAAAAATTCATCCTGCATGATTCATGGCTATAAAGATGGATGTTCTTTGAGTAGAGTGGCCCACTTATACAGATGCCACTTATAGCAGAGTTAGAACACATTTCCTCTTTAAAAAAAATCATAATTCTAGATATAGTATGAGGTGATTCTCCTTTGCAGTTCTTCTATTACAATATCCTGTAGGATGGGATAGAAAGTTAATTTGTAATCTTTAGTCTTTATCATTATTATTAACTTTTCTTGAAGAAATAGGCCCACAACCCATATTTTTGTTCTTCTAATCTCTTTCAACCTATAGGTTTGCATAGGTCATTTTTTAACCTTATTTTAAAATGAAGACATATAAAACCACAGAAAAAAATGTAGAGCTCAGGGAATTATAATACAAATAATACCTTCATAAGCACCATCCAGGCTAGAAAACTAGCCATGCCAGAAGCTCCTCCAAATTACCAATCCTTATACAGCCCCCCCAAATATAACCTCTATCCTCAATTTTATAGTAATCATTTCCTTGGATTCATATGGTTTACCACCCACCTTCTCTCCCTCCTCCAGTCAGTAACTCTTTTTGTCTGTTCACTTAATGTCAGCCTCTGTATGCCAGATGTTATACTGTACTACTATACTTTTCAAGGTACTGTGCAGTAAGATTAAAATATTTTGTTTTTGTGTTTGTTTTTAATGTGTTATATAAGTGAAAAGCATTATAAACCCATTACAGTACAGTACTATATAGCTGATTCTATTAGTTGGGTACCTAGGTTAACTTTGTTGGACTTACAAAATTGGACTTGTGAATCCACAGAACTTGTTTGGATGTGGGGACTTACTGTATCTGTTTCCCTCTCCAACTTTTATTTGGACCTTATCTTTCCCTCATCTCTGTTATTCCTACATGTTTAAATTTTATTCAACTACCAGGAGTTTCTCTTCAATACCACATTCCATCATGGAAGGAGATTCCTAGTGCATCAACTTAATGAAGCATAGAGAATATAGAGCTCCAGCCCTTTCAGACCTTCTTAATACAGGCTCTTATAACTTAATTTATTTCATTCTTAAAATTTTACATATACTTTTCCATGTATCTCAATAATCTTCATATCCATCATTTTCATTGGTTTCAAGCAATTCCATTAAGTTGAAATACTATGATTCTATAACCATCCCTCTATTAATGGTTGTTTGGGCTGTATGCAGTTTTCCATGATAATAAATAACACATAATGCATTTCTTATTTTGAGTTATACCCTTAAAATAAATACCCTGGAGTGAGATTATTCAGTAAAAACATAGGAACATTTTATGACTCTTGATAAAAACTGCCAGATTATTCATCATATTGACTAAGATCATTTACAGTGTTGCTAGAAATGTAAAAATGTTTCAATTTCCCCAGTAGTTCTATCACTAGTTTTACTAATGTTCCTTTATTGCTGCTGATTTTAGAGTTATAAAGTGACATTGCATCATTTTAATTTGTACCTCTTCTATAGCTGGCAAGACTTAATACTGTTTCCTATATTAATTTACTAATGGTGTTTCATCTTATGTAAGGATTCTTAGACCACTGTCCATAGTGAAAAGTGAAAGTGACAGTGAACTAGCTCAGTCTTTGCAACCCCGTTGACTGTAGCCTACCAGGCTCCTGCCTCCATGGGATTCTCCAGGCAAGAGTACTGGAGTGGGTTGCCATTTCTTTCTCCAGGGGATCTTCCCCACCCAGGGATCGAACCAGGTCTCCCGAATTGCAGGCAGACGCTTTAACCTCTGATCCACCAGGGAAGCCCGTCCATAGTGAACTTAACATAAATTTGTAAAACTCAACATATTTTGGAAATGTCATCATATGTATTAAAAGTAATTTTCTCGTACACAGGGTTATTGTTACCATCTTTCTAAATTCCATATATATGTGTTAGTATACTGTATTGATGTTTTTCCTGCTGGCTTACTTCACTCTGTATAATAAGCTCCAGATACTGGATGCTTGGGGCTAGTGCACTGGGACGACCCAGAGGGATGGTATGGGGAGGGAGGAGGGAGGAGGGTTCAGGATGGGGAACACATGTATACCTGTGGCAGATTCATTTTGATATTTGGCAAAACTAATACAATTATGTAAAGTTTAAAAATAAAATAAAATTTAAAAAAATTAAAAAAATGATTTAGTATACCTCTGCTGATATCTGTCCTCACAAAAAATAAAAATAAAAAAAAATAAAAGTAATTTTCTATCTTGTCACTTGACTTCTATCTTGGTTTTGTTGTGGTTTAGTTTTATTAATTTTTGTTGTATAATCACACTGCTTATCTTTTCCTTTGTAATTCATTTTTCTCCTTTAATCAAGCATTATCTCCCTCTCACAACTGAATAAGTGCTCCATTTTCTCTGTTTCCACCATAATTAAAATTTTCTAAATAGTTGACATGAATTTTTATTGTGTTGACTGTGAAATATTGCATGAGGCATAGGTTTAAGTTAATGTTTCTCCATGGTAATGTCACATTATTTTAACAGCATTTATGCAAATGAACCCTTCCCTGTTGTTTGGTTAAATTTATCTGGACATGTATTGAACTTTTATGTATGTTGATTTAAGTCTATATTCTTGCTTGCCAGAGGGTACCTAACTGGATTTAAACAGGCTATACTAATGTTACTGCTGTTTTAGAAACAAGGGCCATGCTGCAGTGTCATATGATCAAACCTTACAGTGGCAAGTGCTCAAAAGTAGTTCTTTCTCTAAACTTTATTTCACTCCCTTCTTTTCCTATTTTCTATAGTCTGTCTTGGAGAAGGAAATGGCAATCCACTCCAGTATTCTTGCCTGGAAAATTCCATGGACAGAGGGGCCTGGTGGCTTCAGTCCATGGGGTCGAAAAGAGTCGGACATGACTGAGCACACAGTACATAGTCGGTCTGTCTCTCTTTAGAGAGAGAGTTTATAGGTGTGTAGATATCTATAGCTATATAGATATACATCTTCTAGTGGTTCTGTTTCTCTGGAGAACAGCTGACAAGGTGGTAATGTGCTCCTGATGGAGCTACCAGTCCCACTCTGCTGGTTGTCATTTGTCCCCAACATGCTTTTCCTTTGAGCCTTAACTTAAATGTTACAGCTTCAGTGAAGTATCACCTTTTTCTATGCTTGATGGATGGAAACTAAGTGGAGTATGGGTAGAATCAGTATATTCACCCAAAAGCCCTTTCCAGAAATCTCCTTTTGCTGTGCCTACCTTGTTCTCTAGCATCCAACCCCTCTCTGACAGGAGTAAGGAAATGGCGCTGACTGAAAGAACGCTTTGGAGAGCTTGGCCTGACAGCACACTTCCACATGTCCCTTGCACTAGGCAGTAGATCTGTTTCTAAAGTGTGAATTGAGTCATCATAAATTTAGCTGTGTTTTCCCAATGAGTGCAGTCATAATATATACCTTCCCTGTGGCATTGTTGACAAGTAATTTTGTAAACCAAAATGTTGGTAAGGTAAATACGTTACACGTGTTTCAGAGTCATCCCTGAGCATCTAGATGCCTTATTGCGAGGATATTTAAAGAAACTGTAACAGCAGAAAGGAGGAATGTAGGAATGTGTGTAGTTTCACAAAGCCCCACAGGATAATCTTAAACCTGCCCCTTACACACACATATACATCACACATCTATATACATACTCACTCACTGAAAACCCCTGAAGCAACCAAGGTACAATGTTACATTCTGTAAGTTCACGTTTTTTTTCCTTTATTAGGTTTTCTTAAAGCAGAGCCCATCTGTGAAGAATACAGCCAGCCAGCCAGCCAGCCCCTCTGATATGCCAAAGAATGTAGACAAATATATAGAGGGTCATCAATAATTTTTAAATTAAATTGAGTCTTCAAAAAATATATTTCCAAATGGAAGACTTTGTCTATTTGGCAGTCTTTGCAGTTGAACTAAACTGGCACACTTTTGAGTTTAGGTGGCAATAAAATAAATGATAGAAAAACTGCTTCAGAGGCTACTTAAGCTTCAGATATTCAGGCTAAGACTCATGAGACATAATTTCCTACCAGGCAATGGGCCTGCAATTAAGATAAATAGCAGCTATGTGAACACAGTGCCATCTCTTAAGGACCAAGTATCCAGAGATACATCAGACAGGGAAATCTATATTTACTGAGCTCCTACTATGACTCAGATACTATTCTAGATGTTTTTTTTTTTTTTTTCCAACAGTAACAGAGTGAATTTATTCAATGGTCCCATACACTGAGCATCCAATGTCCATGCCTTTAATCTTCATTTGTTCCTGTTGTTCCGTCACTCAGTTGTGTCTGACTCTGTTACCCCATGCACCACAGCATGCCAGGCTTCCCTGTCCTTCACTATCTCCCAGAGTCTGCTCAAACTCATGTCCGCTGAGTCGGTGATGCCATCCAATCATCTCATCCTCTGTCACTCCCTTCTCCTCCTGCCCTCAATCTTTCCCAGTATCAGGGTCTTTTCCAATGAGTCAGTTCTTCCCATCAGTTGGCCAAAATCCTTGTTGTCCAAAGGACTCTAATGAGTCTTCTCCAGCACCTCAAGTGATCTAGAAAAATAATTAGTATGAAAATATTGCCATTTTAACCATCTCCTGAACATGCCTTGCTTTATTTTAGAAAACTCATTTCCAGATTTCCTGCTTTTGCTTAGAAGAAGGTAAGAGAGCAGGCTGACCAAGAAATGCTTCCTGACCTAGGTCTCTAGCTAGGAACTGGGGTTTGTGCCGTGGGGTGAGAGGGTGGAGCTCTGCAGAGCCTTTGTGTAATTCTGGCTTTATAGGGTAGTCACGGGTCTAGAACAAGCTTGATTTTCGGCCAAAGCACCTCATGTTATTTTCAACTATTATAAAAGGAAATGAAAGGGAAAAAGATGTAGTGTTCCGGTGCTATACTCTGTTTTTTTTTTTTAAAGCAGGATGGTGATGCAGAGTCTTTGAGCACAGCAAAAAGGTTTATTTATTTATTTTTTTAATTTTATTTTATTTTTAAACTTTACAATATTGTATTAGTTTTGTCCAACCTCGAAATGAATCCGCCACAGGTATACCCATGCTCCCCATCCTGAACCCTCCTCCCTCCTCCCTCCCCATACCCTCCCTCTGGGCCGTCCCAGTGCACCAGCCCCAAGCATCCAGCATCGTGCATCGAACCTGGACTGGCGACTCGTCTCATACATGATATTACACATGTTTCAATGCCATTCTCCCAAATCTCCCCACCCTCTCCCTCTCCCACAGAGTCCACAAGACTGATCTATACATCAGTGTCTCTTTTGCTATCTCGTACACAGGGTTATTGTTACCATCTTTCTAAATTCCATATATATGCGTTAGTATACTGTATTGGTGTTTTTCTTTCTGGCTTACTTCACTCTAGATGTTTTTAAACATTCTAGTTTTCACACAAACCTTGGCAAGTAGGGCATATGTTGGCAGATTAGGAAACTGAGGCATGGAGTTTAGAAACTGTCCAGTTCAGTTCAGTTCAGTAGCTTAGTCATGTCCAACTCTTTGCGACCCCATGGACTGCAGCTCGCCAGGCCTCCCTATCCATCACCAACTCCCGGAGTTTACTCAAACTCATGTCCATTGAGTCGGTGATGCCATCCAACCATCTCATCCTCTGTCATCCCCTTCTTCTCCTGCCTTCAATCTTTCCCAGTGTCAGGGTCTTTTCAAATGAGTCAGTTCTTCGCATCAGGTGGCCAAGGTATTGGAGTTTCAGCTTGAGCATCAGTCATTCCAATGAATATTCAGGACTGATTTCCTTTAAGTTCATATAAATAGTAGGCAGTAAAGACCCGGGGTCCAGGTCTTTCTGATTCAAGGCCCCTGCTTTTAACCATTAAATTGCTAGGTAACCAAAGCCATTTAGCCCCATTGTCAGATAGAGTGAGAGAGAGAGCAGACGGCTGGCAGCAAATGACACCAGGGTTGGTTGTGGGAGTGGGATGATCAAGTTTCTTATTGCCTTCTTATCAGTGGCAGAAGCATGGCAGTGGTGGTGGTGGTGGGCCAAGAATGCAGGCAGTAGAGCAGAGAACAATTACAGCCCATGCTCTGGTTGTTCTCAAGTCTATGATGATATTAAGAAACAAGGAGTATTCAAGCATTGTTGTTGAATTTGTTCAAGCAGCATTGAATATGTTGATGGCCATTTCTCTTGAGAGAAAGGAGAGGAGTAACATACAAAAGTAAGTAAATCAGCCTTCTGAGAACAATCTTTTATCATCTGCCATTTGTCTTAAGAATTAAATCCAGGGAATTCCGTGGGGGTCCAGTGGTTGGGACTCCACGATCCCTGGTAGGTTAAGTAATAAGTAAGATAAGCCATGTGGTGTGGCCAAAGAAAAAAGGAAATTAAATCCATCTCTTACATTCTCCCTTTCAGCACTTCAGACATCCTCTTTTTTTTTTTTCTTTTGGCATTCTCAACTAAATCAGAGCTTTAATCTTCCTGATTTCTGATTTTATCTTCCTTTCTAGAGTTGTGGGCCATGCATTCATACTTGACTTTATATTGAACTTTTTGGAATTATACTCTATAATAGGCTTTTGTGCACAGCCTCCCCTTTCTTTGCTTTTATCAACACTATGGTAGTCTCTCTCTTTTATGCTTATCATTGCTTCTCTTAATTCTAGTATGGTATATCCAAGCTGAGGCTCCGTCAATCACTGATTTTGTTCCATTGTCTGTTGCTACCATAAAAGGACAGAACATTAACAGTAAATGCCCAATGTCATACACAGTTGGAACACTGGTCTCCCATCTGCATGTGGCCTCTCTTACAGTTGAAATGTGCCATCACTGCTCTATCTTGCTTTTCTTAGTTTTTATTGGTCTTATGAAGCATCATCCAAAGCAGTCATGTATCAATTCAAGAATTTCATAGTATTCTGCCAAAAACATCATCTCCCAGTTGTATTTCGTTACATTTCTCCTTTGGTCTACAGATTCAGATTGTAAGGAACTTGTGACATTTAACCCTTACAAAGATGAGTTTTTTATATAAAGCATCTATTACAGCATTCTAATCATGAATTCAACTCTATATACCTCACCAGAACCTACGAGATAATATTAACTTCGTATATGACATCTTTAAGATCACTTTGCTCATGATTCCAGACATTGTAAATTAACATCTGAAGTAATGAGAAACTGCCTTCATGCTTTTACTTTTAGGATTACTGGGAAACTTCTTTCATTTTTTCCTTCTACAGTGCATAAGCTCAAATGACAAATGGACAAAAATCACATTTGGTCCAGTTAAGTAAGGAGAGAGGATCTAAAGCTTCACCTATACTATTCCCTTCCCACTCCTTCTCCGCCATCTGTGTTAGTCCCAAAGCTATTTCCTCAGACTCAGAAAGCACATTTGACACATAGCACAAATGTGTCACATGGCACAATTTGACATTATCTTATTCTTCCTCCAGAGAATCTAATTCATGACATTTGTCTCCCTTGTCATCAACTTCAGTCCAAAATCTTCCCAGTCTAATCAACGTGACTGTCTCCAACATCTTGGTGACTTAAGTATCCAGAAGAATTGGCAAATGTAAATATTCCTACAGTGTAAAAGAGTAATTTACCAGGTCACAACCGCTGGTGGAATATGCACTTTAGGATTATTCAAATCCATTTGCCATGACTGTTTTAATCATGCATGCTTCTGCTCTTACAAAATTTCCTAAGTGAAGTACAATCTCCCTTAAAACAATCTCCATTTCAATTACTTGGAAAATCAATCAAGTACTTCAATCCATCTGTAAAATGTTCTGTCCAATGGCCATGGTACACTGAATCCCCAGGGATAATAAACTGTACTCTAGCACATCCACTCGCTCTGCTTTCACCATTAGGCTGTGTGCATACTAAGTATAAGTTCCATTTATTCCCAAACTTGTTTATTCAAATTTTACTGGTTAATTATAACTAACAGGTTTAATTAAAATATTAATTGAATCAAATGGAAGTGTGAGTTGTTCTTTGTATAAAAGTTAAGCTGAATAGTTCTGGGAAAGACAATGTCAAGAAAATGAGAAGCCAAGTCATAGATTGGGAGAAAATATTTCTAAAGCACACATCTGATAAAGGATTGTTATCCAAAAAATACAAGAAATCTTAAAACTCAACAATTAGAAAATAAACAACCCGATTAAAAAATGGGCCAAAGACCTTAACAGACACTTCACCAAAGAAGATATACAGATGGCAAATAAGCATATGAAAAGATGCTCCACACCACATGTCATCAGGAAAATTCAAATTAAAACAGCAATGAGATACCACTACACACATATTAGAATGGCCAAAATCTAGAACACTGGCAACACTGAATACTGGCCAGGACAGGCAGCAAGAGGAACTCTTATTCACTGTTTGTAGGAATGCAAAATACTTTGCAAGACTGTTGGGCAGTTTCTTACAAAACTAAACATACTCTCATCATATGATCCAGGAATCATGCTTCATGGTATTTACCCAAAAGAGTAAAGACTTATACCACACAAAAACCTGTGCATGGATGTTTACAGCATCGTTATTCATGATTGCCAAAATCTGGAAGCAACCAAGATGTCCTTCAACAGGCAAACCAATTGGTACATCTAGACAATGGAATATTATTCATCACTAAAAAGAAATG
The DNA here is from genome assembly GCF_032452875.1 of Bos javanicus. Classification (NCBI taxonomy): domain Eukaryota; kingdom Metazoa; phylum Chordata; class Mammalia; order Artiodactyla; family Bovidae; genus Bos; species Bos javanicus. The sequence continues at coordinate 22,966,121 of NC_083897.1, forward strand.
AGCCATCAAGCCATGAAAAGATGAGAGACATAGAGGAAATTTAAAAGCATATTGCTAAGTGAAAGATGATCTGAAAAGTCTATATATTATATCATTCCAACTATATAACATTTTGGAAAAGACAAAACTATGGAGACTGTAAAAAATCTCAGTGGTTTCCAGGGGTTGGGGAGGGAGGGATAGATAATAGGCAGCACACAAAGAATTTTTAGGGCAGAGAAAACTCTATAAGATACAATACATATGGACAAAGACCATTATCAGATTAGATCAGATCAGTTGCTCAGTCGTGTCCGACTCTTTGCGACCCCATGAATCAGAGCACGCCAGGCCTCCCTGTCCATCACCAACTCCCGGAGTTCACTCAGACGCACGTCCATCGAGTCAGTGATGCCATCCAGCCATCTCATCCTCTGTCGTCCCCTTCTCCTCCTGCCCTGAATCCCTCCCAGGATCAGAGTCTTTTCCAGTGAGTCAACTCTGCGCATGAGGTGGCCAAAGTACTGGAGTTTCAGCTTTAGCATCATTCCTTCCAAAGAAATTCCAGGGCTGATCTCCTTCAGAAGGGACTGGTTGGATCTCCTTGCAATCCAAGGGACTCTCAAGAGTCTTCTCTAACACCACAGTTCAAAAGCATCAATTCTTCGGTGCTCAGCCTTCTTCACTGTCCAACTCTCACATCCATACATGACCACAGGAAAAACCATAGCCTTGACTAGATGAACCTTTGTTGGCAAAGTAATGTCTCTGCTTTTTAATATGCTATCCAGGTTGGTCATAACTTTCCTTCCAAGGAGTAAGCGCCTTTTAATTTCATGGCTGCAGTCACCGTCTGCAGTGATTTTGGAGCCTAAAAATATAAAGTCTGACACTGTTTCCACTGTTTCCTCATCTATTTCCCATGAAGTGATGGGACCGGATGCCATGATCTTTGTTTTCTGAATGTTGAGCTTTAAGCCAACTTTTTCACTCTCCACTTTCACTTTAATCAAGAGGCTTTTGAGTTCCTCTTCCCTTTCTGCCATAAGGGTGGTGTCATCTGCATATCTGAGGTTACTGATATTTCTCCCGGCAATCTTGATTCCAGTTTGTGTTTCTTCCAGTTCAGCGTTTTTCATGATGTACTCTGCATATAAGTTAAATAAACAGGGTGACAATATACAGCCTTGATGAACTCCTTTTCCTATTTGGAACCAGTCTGTTGTTCCATGTCCGATTCTAACTGTTGCTTCCTGACCTGCATACAAATTTCTCAAGAGGCAGATCAGGTGGTCGGGTATTCCCATCTCTAAATGGATAGAACGTACAACACCAAGAGTGAACGATAATGTAAACTATGGCCTTTGGGTGATTATGATTTTCCAATGGAGGTTAATTTATTAAACAACAAATGTACCACTCTGGTGCGGGATGTTGATAATGCGGAAGCATGCATGTGCGGGGGCAGGAGTATATGGGAAATTTCTGTACATTTCCCTTAACTGTGCTCTGAATCTAAAATGGCTCTAAAAATAAAGTCTTAATTTTTTAAAAAGTTAACCGTAATACTTCAGAGAAACCTTATAAATGCTGTAAAATTATACATGGGCAAGCAGAAAGTGAAGAAGAACTAAAGAACGTCTTGATGAAAGTGAACGAAGAGAGTGAAAAAGTTGGCTTAGAGCTCAACATTCAGAAAATGAAGATCATGGCATCCCATCACTTCATGGCAAATAGATGGGGAAATAGTGGAAACAGTGGCTGACTTTATTTTTTGGTGTGGGGGGGGGGGCTCCAAAATCACTAGATGGTGACTGCAGCCGTGAAATTAAAAGACGCTTGCTTCTTGGAAGAAAAGTTATGAACAACCTAGACAGCATATTAAAAAGCAGAGACATTACTGTGCCAACAAAGGTCCATCTAGTCAAGGCTATAGTTTTTCCAGTAGTCATGTATGGATGTGAGAGTTGGACTGTGAAGAAGGCTAAGTGCTGAAGAACTGATGCTTTTGAACTGTGGTGTTGGAGAAGACTCTTGAGAGTCTCTTGGATTGTGAGGAGATCCAACCAGTCCATTCTAAAGGAGATCAGTCCTGGGTGTTCTTTGGAAGGAATGATGCTGAAACTACAATACTTTGGCCACCTCATGCACAGAGTTGACTCATTGGAAAAGACTCTGATGCTGGGAGGGATTGGGGGCAGGAGGAGAAGGGGACGACAGAGGATGAGATGGCTGGATGGCATCACCAACTCGATGGACATGAGTCTGAGTGAACTCCGGGAGTTGGTGATGGACAGGGAGGCCTGGCATGCTGCAATTCATGGGGTCACAAAGAGTCGGACACGTTTGAGTGAGTGAACTAACTAACAAGAGACAAACTATTAAAAATTCCAACAAATGGAGCCTGAACAACACACTGCTGAATAACGAACAAATCACAGAAGAAATCAAAAAAGAAATTAAAACATGCATAGAAACGAATGAAAATGAAAACACAACACCCCAAAACCTATGGGAAACTGTAAAAGCAGTACTAAGGGGAAGGTTCATACCAATACAGGCTTACCTCAAGAAACAAGAAAAAAGTCAAATAAATAACCTAACTCTACACCTAAAGCAACTAGAAAAGGAACAAATGAAGAACCCCTGGGTTTGTAGAAGGAAAGAAATCACAAAAACTAGGGCAGAAATAAATGCAAAAGAAACAAAAGAGACCATAGCAAAAATCAACAAAGCCAAAAGCTGGTTCTTTGAGAAGTTAAATAAAATTGACAAACCATTAGCCAGACTCATCAAGAAATAAAGGGAGAAGAATCAAATCAACAAAATTAGAAATGAAAATGGAGAGATCACAAATCAACAAAATTAGAAATGAAAATGGAGAGATCACAACAGACAACACAGAAATACAAAGGATCATAAGAGACTATTATCAACAATTATATGCCAATAAAATGGACAACCTGGAAGAAATGGACAAATTCCTAAAAAAAGTACAACTTTCCAAAACTGAACCAGGAAGAAATAGAAAATCTTAACAGACCCATCACAAGCATGGAAATTGAAACTGTAATCAGAAATCTTCCAACAAACAAAAGCCCAGGATAAGACAGCTTCACAGCTGAATTCTACCAAAATTCTAGAGAAGAGCTAACACCTATCTTACTCAAAATCTTCCAGAAAATTGCAGAGGAAGGTAAACTTCCAAACTCATTCTATTAGGCCACCATCACCCTAATACCAAAACCTGACAAAGATGCCACAAAAAAAGAAAACTACAGGCCAGTATCACTGATGAACATACATGCAAAAATCCTTAACAAAGTTCTAGCAGTCAGTATCCAACAACACATTAAAAAGCTCATACATCATGACCAAGTGGGCTTTATCCCAGGGATGTAAGGATTCTTCAATATCCATAAATCAATCAACGTAATACATCATATTAACAAATTGAAAAATAAAACCCATATGATTATTTCAATAGATGCAGAGAAAGCCTTTGACAAAATTCAACATCCTTTTATGATAAAAACCCTCCACAAAGCAGGAATAGAAGGAACATAACTCAACATAATAAAAGCTATATATGACAAACCCACAGAAAACATTATCCTCAATGGTGAAAAACTGAAAGCATTTCCCCTAAAGTCAGGAACAAGACAAGGGTGCCCACTCTCACCACTACTATTCAACATAGTTTTGGAAGTTTTGGCCACAGCAATCAGAGCAGAAAAAGAAATAAAAGGAATCCAGATTGGAAAAGAAGAAGTAAAACTCTCACTGTTTGCAGATGACATGATCCTCTATATAGAAAACCCTGAAGACTCCACCAGAAAATTACTAGAGCTAATCAATGAGTACAGTAAAGTTACAGGATATAAAATCAACACATAGAAATCCCTTGCATTCCTATACACTAACAATGACAAAACAGAAAGAGAAATTAAGGAAACAATTCCATTCACCATTGCAATGAAAAGAATAAAATACTTAGGAATAAATCTACCTAAAGAAATAAAAGACCTATATATAGAAAACTATAAAACATTGGTGAAAGAAATCAAAGAGGACACTAATAGATGGAGAAATATACCATGTTCATGGGCTGGAAGAATAAATATTGTGAAAATGAGTATACTACCCAAAGCAATCTATAGATTCAGTGCAATCCCTATCAAGCTACCAACGGTATTTTTCAGAGAACTAGAACAAATAATTTCACAATTTGTATGGAAATGCAAAAAAACTCAAATAGCCAAAGCAATCTTGAGTTAGAAGAATGGAACTGGATTAATCAGCCTGCCTGACTTCAGGCTCTACTACAAAGCCACAGTCATCAAGATAGTATGGTACTGGAACAAAGACAAAAATATAGATTGATGGACAAAATAGAAAGCCTGGAGATAAATCCACACACCTATGAACACCTTATCTTTGACAAAGGAGGCAAGAATATACAATGGAGAAAAGACAATCTCTTTAACAAGTGGTGCTGGGAAAACTGTTCAAACACTTGAAAAGAATGAAACTAAAACATCTATTTCTGCTTTATTGACTATGCCAAAGCCTTTGAATGTGTGGATCACAATAAACTGTGGAAAATTCTGAAAGAGATGGGAATACCAGACCACCTGATCTGCCTCTTGAGAAATTTGTATGCAGGTCAGGAAGCAACAGTTAGAATCGGACATGGAACAACAGACTGGTTCCAAATAGGAAAAGGAGGACGTCAAGGCTGTATATGGTCACCCTGCTTATTTAACTTCTATGCAGAGTACATCATGAAAAACACTGGACTGGAAGAAACACAAGCTGGAATCAAGATTGCCGGGAGAAATATCAATAATCTCAGATATGCAGATGACACCACGCTTATGGCAGAAAGGGAAGAGGAACTCAAAAGCCTCTTGATGAAAGTGAAAGTGGAGAGTGAAAAAGTTGGCTTAAAGCTCAACATTCAGAAAACGAAGATCATGGCATCTGGTCCCATCACTTCATGGGAAATAAATGGGGGAAACAGTGGAAACAGTGTCAGACTTTATATTTTTGGGCTCCAAAATCACTGCGGATGGTGACTGCAGCCATGAAACTAAAAGACGCTTACTCCTTCGAAGGAAAGGTTCATCTAGTCAAGGCTATGGTTTTTCCTGCAGTCATGTATGGATGTGAGAGTTGGACGGTGAAGAAGGCTGAGCACCGAAGAATTGATGCTTTTGAACTGTGGTGTTGGAGAAGACTCTTGAGAGTCCCTTGGACTGCAAGGAGATCCATCCAGCCCATTCTGAAGGAGATCAACCCTGCGATTTCTTTGGAAGGAATGATGCTAAAGCTGAAACTCCAGTACTTTGGCCACCTCATGCGAAGAGTTGACTCATTGGAAAAGACTCTGCTGCTGGGAGGGATTGGGAGCAGGAGGAGAAGGGGACGACAGAGGATGAGATGGCTGGATGGCATCACTGACTCGATGGACGTGAGTCTGAGTGAACTCCGGGAGTTGGTGATGGACAGGGAGGCCTGGCGTGCTGCGATTCATGGGGTCGCAAAGAGTCGGACATGACTGAGCGACTGAACTGAACTGAGAACACTTTCTAACATCATACACAAAAATAAACTCAAAATCGATTAAAGATCTAAACGTAAGGCCAGAAACTATAAAACTCCTGGAAGAAAACATAGGCAAAACACTCTCTGACATGAACCACAGCAGGATCCTCTATGACCCACCTCCCAGAATATTGGAAATAAAAGCAAAAATAATCAAGTGGGACCTAATTAAAATTAAGAGCTTCTGCACAACAAAGGAAACCATAAGCAAGGTGAAAAGACAACCTTCAGAATGAGAGAAAATAATAGCAAATTAAGCAACAAAGAATTAATTTCAAAAATATACAAGCAACTCCTGCAGCTCAATTCCAGAAAAAAAGACCCAATTAAAAAGTGGGCCAAAGACCTAAACAGACATTTCTCCAAAGAAGACATACAGATGGCTAACAAACACATGAAAAGTTGCTCAACATCACTCATTATGAGAGAAATGCAAATCAAAACCACAATGAGGTACCATTTCACGCCAGTCAGAATGGCTGCTATCCAAAAGTCTACAAGCCATAAATGCTGGAGAGGGTGTGGTAAAAAGGGAACCCTCTTACACTGTTGGTGGGAATGTAAACTAGTACAGCCACTATGGAGAACAGTGTGGAGATTCCTTAAAAAACTAGAAATAGAACTGCCATACGACCCAGCAATCCCACTGCTGGACATACACACCAAGGAAACCAGAATTGAAAGAGACACGTGTACCCCAATGTTCATCACAGCACTGTTTATAATAGCCAGGACATGGAAGCAACCTAGATGTCCATCAGCAGACGAATGGATAAGAAAGCTGTGCTACATATACACAATGGAATCTTACTCAGCCATTAAAAAGAATGCGCATTTGAATCAGTTTAATGAGGTGGATGAAACTGGAGCCTATTATACAGAGTGAAATAAGCCAGAAAGAAAAACACCAATACAGTATGCTGCTGCTGCTAAGTCGCTTCAGTTGTGTCCGACTCTGTGCGACCCCATAGACGGCAGCCCACCAGGCTCCCCCGTTCCTGGGATTCTCCAGGCAAGAACACTGGAGTGGGTTGCCATTTCCTTCTCCAATGCATGAAAGTGAAAAGTGGAAGTGAAGTCGTTCAGTCGTGTCCGACTCTTCACAACCCCATGGACTGCAGCCTACCAAGCTCCTCCCATCCATGGGATTTTCCAGGCAAGAGTACTGGAGTGGGGTGCCACTGCCTTCTCTGCCAATACAATATGCTAACGCATATATATGGAATTTAGAAAGATGATAATGATAACCCTGTATATAAGACAGCAAAAGAGACACAGATGTATAGAACAGTGTTTTGGACTCTGTGGGAGAGGGCGAGGGTGGGATGATTTGGGAGAATAGCACTGAAACATGTAAATTATCACATGTGAAACAAATCGCCAGTCCAGGTTCGATGCATGATACAGGGTGCTCAGGGCTGGTGCACTGGGATGACCCAGAGGGATGGGATGGGGAGGGAGGTGGGAGGGGGGTTCAGGATGGGGAACACATGTACACTCATGGCAAATTCATGTCAATGTATGGCAAAACCAATACAATATTGTAAAGTAAAATAAATAAATGAAACTGAAAAAAAATAAAGAAAAAATGCTGAGACTATGCTCCCACTAGACCTATGAAAGTTATTCAGACTGAAGAGAAAGGACACTGCATGATAACTGACATCTCCAGAATGTAATTAAGAGCTCTTGAATTAGTAAATATTGATATGTTAGTAAATATAAAGACCATATAACTTTCTCTTAAATTTTATAGCATACATAAATGTAATATACATTAAAACTATAGGACAAAGGACATGAAGTAAAATGGAATTGTGCAGTTAAAAGTGTATAATATTTTATGTGAAATAACATAGTATTAATTCTATGCAGACCATGATAAATTAAAGATACATGTTGTAATCTATAGAGAACTCATTGAAAAATAATGAAACACATTAAATGCAAATAGTCTAAAACTACCAAATAATAATCAAAGGTGGACATATTGTATAAAAAAGCAAGATTCAATTATATGCTCTCTGTAAGAAACCCATTTTGAATGTAAAGACACAGTTGGGTAAAAGTAAAATGATAGAACATGATATATCATGCAAACAGCAATCAAAAGAAAGATGGACTATCCATACTAATATTGGACAAAGTAGGCCTCAGAATGAGAAATATTATCAAGAGTGAAAAAAAAGGGGCTAAATCATTGAAAATAAAGAACAATTCTAAATATGTATGGGGCTTCCCTCATAGCTCAGTTGGAAAGAATCCACCTTCAATGCAGGAGATCCCGGTTCAATTCCTGGGTCGGGAAGGTCCTCTGGAGAAGGGATAGGCTACCCACTCCAGTATTCTTGGGCTTCCCTTGTGGCTGAGCTGGTAAAGAAGCTGCCTGCAATGCAGGAGACCTGGGTTCAATCCCTGGGTTGGCAAGATCCCCTGGAGAAGGGAACAGCAACCCACTCCAATATTCTTGCCTGGAGAATTCCTTGGACAGAGGAGCCTGGCAGGCTACTGTCCATGGGGTCACCAAGAGTCAGACATGACTGAACAACTTTCACTTTTCTAAATATGTATGCCAACAGAGTTTCAAAATACATGAGAAAAATCTAATAAAACTGAAAGAAATAACAGATCAGACTACAATTATGTTGGATGCTTTAACACTAAATTCTCAATCATTATAGAACTAATTAGACAGAAAATATGAAATACTTGAATAGTACCATCAATAAACTTGACCTAATTAACACTTGTAGAATATTCCATCCAAAAATAACAAAATAAAAATTATTTTCAATAGCATATGGAATATTTACCAATATATACTATGTTATGGGCCATAAAATAAGTCTAAATAATTTTCAATAATTGAACTGATATGATGAATCTCTGACTACAATAAATTTTAATTAGAAATAAGTACTAAAAGGATATCTGAAAAGTCTTCAAATATTTGCAAATTAAACAAATACTTCTAAATATGGCTCTATATGATTCTTATTGAGCAAGGGAAATTTTAAAATATTTTGTATTAAATTAAAACGAACATACAAAAGATTACATTTTGTGGGATGCAGCTAAAGCAGTGCTTAGAGGGAAATTTGGTGCATTGAAAGCTTATAGTAAAAAAAGAATGATTTCATTTCAATGATCTAAACTTCCACCTTAAGAAACAAACAAAACAAGAGCAAATTTTAACCCAAAGTAAGAAGTAAAAATATAGCACAGATAAAGCAGAAATCAGTCAGTTGCATAGAAAAAAGAAAAATAATAGAGAAAAATCAATAAAACTACAAACATGTTTTCAGAAAATACCAATATGGGAAAAAGTAAAAAAAAAAAAGACACTAAATACCAATATCAGGAATAAGAAAGGGGACATCAATATAGATCCTAAAGTCATTAAAATGATAAAAAGAAATTTTCATGAATAGTTTTACACATCAAAATTCAACATCTCAGAATTAACAAATTTCTTGAAATATAAAGCTCATCTAAGAAGAAATATAGCATCTGAATATCACAGTATCTATTAACACATTGAACTTTCTCACAAAGAAAACTCTAGGCCCTGATAGCTTCACTGGTGAATTCTAAAAATTAAGGAAGGAAAAAGTACCATTTCTTTTAAAAAAAAAATTTATTTAGTCATTTATTTATTTGGCTGCACTGGGTCTTAGTTGTAGCATGTGGGACCTTTTCAGTTGAGGCATGTGGGATGTAGCTCCCTGACCAAGGATCAAACCTGGGCCCCCTGCATTAGAAGCTCAGAGTCTTACAGGACTACCAGGGAAGTCTCAAAAAACACCACTTCTAGTCAAACACTTCTCAAAAATAGGAGGGACAGTAACTTTTTCAATTTTTTCTGTGAAGTCAGCATTATCCTGATATGAAAGCCAGGTAAAACATTATAAAAAGAGAAAGCTATTCTTTTGTGACCCCATGGACTATAGCCAGCCAGGTTCCTCTGTCCATGGGGATTCTCCAGACAAGAATACTGGGTTGCCATTTCCTTCTCCAGATGCTCTTCCCAACCCAGGGATAGAACCCAGGTCTCCCGCGTTGCAGGCAGATTCTTTACCATCTGAGCCACCAGGGAAGCCAACAAAATGTTGCTAAAGATAATTCAGTCAAGACATAAAAGGGATAATACATCAAGGCCATGAGGGGCTTATCCCATGAATGCAGAGTTGGAGTAACACTTCAAAATCAACCAACATTAACCAACATATTAATTGACTAAAGTAAGAAACACGTTTATCTCAATAGATGCAGAAAGCATCTTGACAAAATTAAATACCCTTTCATAATATCAACTCCCAGAAAGCCAGGAATAGAAGGATGCTTCCTTGATCTTATAAAGTACAGTTGATTTTTGAACAGTTGAGCTTGAACTGCACAAGTCCTGGATTTTTTTCAACAGTAAATACTACAGTACTATACCCACCACAGTTGGTTGAATACAACCACAGATATGGAGGAACTGTGTTTCAGGAAATACAAAACCACAGATATGGAGGAACTGTGTTTCAGGAAATACAAAACCACAGATATGGAGGAACTGTGTTTCAGGAAATACAAAACCACAGATATGGAGGAACTGTGTTTAAAGAGGGCTGGCTGCCTATTATAAGCAGATTTTCAGCTGTGCAGAGGGCTGGTCTCTCTAACCCTAACATTGTTCAATGGTCAATTATGTATCTTTAAAAAAACCCTCCAGCTAATATTGCACCATGTTTTCAGTAATAAGGCAAAATTTTCAATTCTTGCCATTTTTATTCAACATTGTATTAGAAGATCTAATATAGTAAGAAAAAAATTAAAGATTGGAATAGAAGAAATTAATCTCTATTTGCAGTTGCCATCATTGTTTACACAGATAATTAAAAAGAATTTCCAAATCAATTACTAGAACTCATAAGTGAATTCAGTAAAGTGTCAGGATATGACATCAATACACAAAGATCAATTGTATCTTTATATACTAAAAGGAAAAAGTTGTAAAATGAAATTTTAAAAGAAACAATTCCATTTACATTAGCATCAAAATTATATGATGCACTGAGAAAGCCATAATATCACTCTTGTGGTATTTCTGCCAAAAATACATAACCTTGCATCTAATCAGGAAGAAACATCGGACAAACTTATATTGAGGGACAATCTACAAAATAACTGGCATATATTCTTCAATAATCTCAAGATCAAGGTAGCAAAGAAAGTCTGAAGAACTATTCCAGATTAAAGAAGATAAAATTCCATTGGGGAAATGTAAGTCAAACCACATGAAATGTCACCTATTAGAATCAAAAAGAACAGATAACAAGTAAGTGCTGATAAGGACATGGACAAAAAGGAACCCTCCTACACTGTTGGTGAGAATGTAAACTGGTGCAACCACTGTGGAAAACAGTACAGAGGTTTCTCAAAAAATTAAAAATAGAGTTAAAAGAGAGTTACCATAGGATAAGCATTTTCACTCCTGGGTATATATCCAAAGAAATTAAAAACACTAATTTAAAAAGAAGACATGGAAACAACCTAAGTGTCCACCAAAAGATGAATGAATAAAGAAGCTGTTGTATATTGTTGTAAAGAAGCATTGTATGTATACATGGAATATTATTTAGCCATTAAAAAGGAATGAAACCTTGCCATTTGTGATGCCCTGGAGGGACCTAGAGGGCATTATGCTAAGTGAAATAAGTCAGTGAAAAACAAATACCTCATGATCTCACTTATGTGTGGAATCTTTAAAAAAAAAACAAAACCTAATTTGTAGATACAGAGAACAGATTAGTGACTGCCAGAGTCAAGTGGTGGAGGGTAGGCAAAATGGGTGAAAGGAGTAAAAAGGTACAAACTCATGTTATAAAATAAGTCATAAGGGTGCACAGGATGTACACCATAATGACTATGGTTAATAATACTGTATTGTATATTTGAAGTTTGCTAAGGGATTAGATCTCAAGTTCCCATCACAAGAAAAAAAATTCTGTAACTATGTGTGGTGATAGCTGTTAACTGGACTTGTTGATCATTTCACAATATATACAAATACCAAATATCAAATCGTTATGTTGTATGCCTGAAACTAATACAATGTCATCTGCCCACTGTACCTCAGTTAAAAATAATAAAGGAGATTAAATTCACATGACTGCAAGTGCAATGCATGACACTGAATTATAATCTAGATCAGGCAAAACATAGCTACACAGGACATTATTAGGATAACTGGATAAATGTGAAAACAGACTATGAATTAAAAAACAGAATTGGTTTGTATCAATGTTAAATTTTCAGAAGATTTTGATAATGGTACTGTGTTTATCCTTGTTTTCAGGAAATATACCCTGAAGCATTTTCAGGGCACCATATCTCTTAATTATTGCCATATGATTCAGGAAAATACATGTGCATGTGTCTGTGTACAGGCAGAGAGAGAAAGAGAAAGAAAGACAAGAGATAAGTACATACAAATGGGGCAAAATGTAAATGGTTGATGGATCGGGGTAGAGGGAATAAAGGATACATGGTGCAGGGTAGTTCCTTACACTATTCTTGCAATATCTTTCTATTTTTTAAATTATGTCAAAGTAAAAATGAAATAACTGACCAAGTGCACACCCCCAATGCATTGGAGAAGGCTGCCCTTCCTGGAGAGAGGGTGCTAATATGAACATGAGTCATCATTTGACTTATATTTTCCCTGTTAATTAATAGGTTGATTTTCTAACTCACAGTATGAGCTTTACTGGCATAAGCCAGCTTTCCCAGAGCTAAATCATTAAAGAATGAGCTGCTTGAGGAGATTCTGGACCTCACTTCTTCCTCAGACATGTTCTGAGGGCATCCTCTATGCCAGGCTCCATACTACTTGGGCTCTGAAGCCAAGTAATCCTCCCAGGAGGCTGGGCCTATGTGGTCTGGTTTGTATAATACATCCCACCAGTCTCAACCATCTTCACTAAAGGGAATCCACCACCTCGCTCCATTTGTTTGGCAAAAGACAAAGTGATATCTTGTCATTTGGGTTTCTCACTTCTTCAACTAGTTGCAAAAACAGGCTCTCCCAATTGGCAATTCTACAGTATCAATTGCCAAAATGTTTTTTGCCACATGCTCTGTTTTGTAATATGCTGCTACAACTTTGTTTACTCACTAAGTGATTTCTCCCATCACCACTTAGAAGCCCCAGCATTCTTCTTGAGATCACAAACCCTCAAAGGAATATCACTCTATAAACTCTGAATTTCCTCCTTGTGTTCTTATTAACTCTGAAACCAGTCCTTGTGTTTGGGAAGACAGGAAGCAAACCACCAAATAAACTAACTCTTTTTTGTTTGTTTTTACATGAAACTCGTTTTATGTGTGTGTGAACATGCAATGACCTTTTCTCACCTAGTATGAAAATATGATTGTGCTGTGGGAGGCAATTTGTGAGGGACTATGCTATTCCTTTGTCTTTGATCTTCCCTATGCTTTCCTCATTTTCCCTTTAATTTCTCAGTTGGTATTATGTAGGCCCCTGAATAGGAGAAGGCAATGGCACCCCACTCCAGTACTCTTGCCTGGAAAATCCCATGGACAGGAGGAGCCTGGTAGGCTGCAGTCCATGGGGTCGCTAAGAGTCAGACACAACTGAGTGACGTCATTTTCACTTTTCACTTTCATGCATTGGAGAAGGAAATGGCAACCCACTCCAGTGTTCTTGCCTGGAGAATCCCAGGAACAGGGAAGCCTGGTGGGCTGCTGTCTATGGAGTCGCACAGAGTCAGACACGACTGAAGCAACTTAGCAGCAGCAGCAGCAGCAGCAGGCCCCTTAATCCACACATACTCTATCTAAAATAGTGCTATGGCTTATCATCCATTTTTATCTATCTTCCTCACCTGCTTTATTTTTCTTCCTATCACTACCTGATGATATCATAAATACGGTTTATTCTCTTTCTCCTACCCAGTGGAATAAAAGTCCCATTACAGAAAGTATATTGTTTTCAGTGCTTTATCTCAGGACCTAGAAGAGTGTCATTATATAGTCAGTCCTCAATAAACATTTGTTAAATGAATGCATGATTAGGCAGTGGTGGGGCAATGCCTTACGTTATCAATGCATATTACAGGTCAAAAGCACATCCCTGTCTAACACTTTATTTGATCCTTATGATAGCCCTGGGAGGTAGACACAAAAAGTGATATTATCCTCATTTTATGAATTAGGAAGCTGAATTCATAAACCACAAGATACCAGAAAGACTAAGTGATATACCCAAGTTCATACATCAAGTCATAAGCAGAGCTGAAAAACATATATCATGGTTTTCCCAAGCTTTGAGGGCAAATACTTTCCTCTCACCTACTGTGCCTTGACAGATCTCTGTGGTTTCCGGGTAAACCTGGAGACTGGGTGGGGATGAAGCACCCTAGCAGCCCTAGGGTAATTCTTCCTTTAAGTTACTAGTTTATGGCATCCTCTTCTACCTAGGACCAAATTTCCCCCTCCAACCAAAATGAAATGATGAAGTGACAGATGAGAGGGCCATGGCTTTTGCCTCAAATCTAAGCCATGGTGGTTTATCTGATTGTGGCCTCATGCTGACTCTTTCACTTCTTGAGCTACAAGATGTCATGGTCACTGCCATGACCTGACCTCATGGAAAACCCTAAAACAGTGCACACTGTACCTCTGGCTCCTCCCTTCCTCTCTGCCCCTGCCCCAAGTTCCCTCAGTGCTAGCTCTCAGTCATTCACTGAATATCCAAGAAGCCCTCTAGCTGAGCTCATCCAAGTTCAAGCTCTAAGCATCTTAGGAACACATTTGAGCACAGATTGGAGTCACAAAGGGCTTCCCTGGTGGTTCAGCTGGTAAAGAATCCATCTGCAATGTGGGAGTCCTGAGTTTGATCCCTGGGTTGGGAAGATCCCCTGGAGAAGGGAAAGGCTACCCACTCCAGTATTCTGGCCTGGAGAATTCCCTGGACAGGGAAGCCTGATGGGCTATGGTTCATGGGGTTGCAGTCGGACAAGACTGAGCGACTTTCACTTTCACTTTGGAGTCACAAAAGGGCAACACTGTGAAAGGAGTGTTTGTTCAGGCACAAGATCACTAACTGAAGAAGCAATGGAAGCTAAGTACTGCAAGGTTTCTTAAACTTTTTGGCAAGTTACTACTTATATTAGTCAGGGTCCTTCCAAGAAACAGAACTAATATAAATTGGATAAAAATATTTATATGAGTGATTAACTCACATGATTATGGAGGCTGAAAAGTCCCAAGAGCTATAGTTGGCAAGCTGGAGACCCAGGAGAGCCAATAGTGGGAGTTCCAGTTGGAGTCTGAAGACCCAGGAACCAGTAGACTCGATGGTATAAATTCCAGTCCAAGTACAAATACATAGGCAGGAGAAGATCAGTGTCCAAGCTGGAAGACAGTTGAGAAGAGAGAATGATTCCCCCTTACTCAGCCTTTCAGTTCTATTCAGACCTTCAAAGGATTGGATGATGGATAAGGCCCATCTATATTGGAGAGGGCCATCTGCTTTACTCAGTCTACCAACTCGAATGTTAATTTCATCCAGGTACCCCCTCACAGACATACTTGAAATAGAATTTAACCAAATATTTGGATAAATTGCGGCCTAGTCAGGTTGACACATAATATTAACCATCACAAGCCTACAAATTCCACAATGTGGCACCATAGGCAGCTTCTTAAACCACATTTAATCTCCAGTAAAGACAATAACAAGGTCATAACTCCATCTAACTGATGCAACTATTTGCATATAGATGGGGAAACAGTGGAAACAGTGTCAGACTTTATTTTGGGGGGCTCCAAAATCACTGCAGATGGTGACTGCAGCCATGAAATTAAAAGACGCTTACTCCTTGGAAGGAAAGTTATGACCAACCTAGGTAGCATATTCAAAAGCAGAGACATTACTTTGCCAATAAAGGTCCGTCTAGTCGAGGCTATGGTTTTTCCTGTGGTCATGTATGGATGTGAGAGTTGGACTGTGAAGAAGGCTGAGCGCCGAAGAATTGATGCTTTTGAACTGTGGTGTTGGAGAAGACTCTTGAGAGTCCCTTGGACTGCAAAGAGATCCAACCAGTCCATCCTAAAGGAGATTAGCCCTGGGATTTCTTTGGAAGGAATGATGCTAAAGCTGAAACTCCAGTACTTTGGCCAACTCAAGCAAAGAGTTGACTCATTGGAAAATACTCTGATGCTGGGAGGGATTGGGGGCAGGAGGAGAAGGGGACAACAGATGATGAGATGGCTGGATGGCATCACTGACTCGATGGACGTGAGTCTGGGTGAACTCCGGGAGTTGGTGATGGACAGGGAGGCCTGGCGTGCTGCAGTTCATGGGGTCGCAAAGAGTAGGACACAACTGAGCGACTGAACTGAACTGAACTGAACTGAAAATATACTAATCTCTTTCCCAGAAGAAGAGCTAAAGTCCTTGAGGGATGCTTACTTTTATCTTTCATATCCTGACACTTAAATACTATGCTATAAAACTGACAATAAGAAATACTATGACTAATTCAATATATATTACATGATAAAGGAATAAGAAAAGGAAGAAAGAAAAGATTATTTGCTTAGTATATATATGTATAGTATATAAATACATATACATATGTATATATAACACATATTTATGCACAACAAAATAAGGAAATACTCATATAATTATAGTTCTCATTTCTGAAACTGGTCACATGGTCATAACTGGTATCCATAACTACCTTCTCCCACTACTCAATAACAGTATTCATTATTGTCAGTGCAGGCAGCTCTTTTCTCAAGGGGAACTGGCCCCTCCTTCACTGAAGATGTTTTGCATCTATAAAGTGACTCAAGTCTAGGAATTGATTAAGGGACCATGACTCTCTGTTTTTATGATTCAGGTTAAGATTTTTCCTCATTTGACCTAAAACTTTTCTGCTTATGCAGACCAAGTAAGAACTTAGTAGGCATTCACAAAATCTCAATAGCATGTAACAAAAAGTCTTTATTTCTTACTCATAAGTGTTTTCAGTCAGATGGGGTGATTCTGTTTCAAACCACAGGCAAAGAACCAGCTTGCTGCATGTTTCATGAAGGGAGCCCAGGTCAGAGAGGCAGCAACTACCTGGTTCATGTTCTTCTCATAGCAGAAGCTAAAACTTATCAAAAGGGCAAGAAGACACAGGCCCTGCCTCTAAGATCTAGACTTGGAGCTTCCACACTGTCCATTTCACCCATATTCCATTGCCCAAAGCACCAGATATGGAGGATATTTTCAAATGTTAGTCCAACTACTTCACACTACTTGGGTTTCCACATCCATCTAAGATGGAGTAACAGGAATGGGATTTGCCACCCTACTTGAAACAACTAAAAAGTTGGCCAAAATATATTAAAAAAAAAAAAAAAACTATTTCCAAGACATTGAAAGTGATCCAATAAAAGACAGTGATCCTTGAAATATGGAAAACAAATGAGATGAGACCTACAATTTCCCATGCTTATTGCCTGAAGGGAGTTTCCAGGCTGCTGAGCAGAGAAGATGCGAAGAACTGACTCATTTGAAAAGACTGATGCTGGGAAAGATTGACGGTGGAAGGAGAAGAGGACGACAGAGGATGAGATGGTTGAATGACATTACCGACTCAATGGGCATGAGTTTAAGCAACTATGGGAAATAGTGAAGGACAGGGAATCCTGGCGTGATGCAGTCCATGGCGTCGCAAAGAATCGGACACAACTGAGCAACTGAACTGAACTGAACACAGAAGGGAAACCCAATAAGAGCCCTATGGTGCCCCTGAGTGGAAGAGACAGGGATAAAAGCCTGGAAAAGCCAAGGGGGCAAGAGTTCATAGGACAGAGTAACAGAGAGAAACAAGGTGCACAGAGAGAACTCTGGAGATCTGCTGAATCTGCGGTTTGAGTACTGAGCAGCACATGTGTGTGAGGAAACTACCAGAGAAAGAACCACACAAAACGTTTAGGCAAACAGTCCTCAGTTCTTGCACAGAGATGGGAAAAGCTCGTGTTCCCACAAGGCAGAGTGGACAACTCATAATTCATGAGGCACTGAGTACTCAGAGAGGTTCTTCTCAGTAGTAAGGCAAAAATAAATAGTAAATCTTCCCTCGTGGCTCAGCTGGTAAACAATCCATCTGCAATGTGGGAGACCTGGGTTCGATCTCTGGGTTGGGAAGGTCCCCTGGAGAAGGGAATGGCAACCCACCCCAGTATTCTGGCCTAGAGCATTCCATGGACTGTATAGTCCATGGGATCGCAAAAAGTCAGACAGGACTGAGCGACTTTCACTTTCACTTTTCACGGCAAAATAAGCCTTTGAACTAAATGCTATTCTGATGCTGCCTACCAAAGCAAGGCCAAAAGGATCAAACTGTTTCTGATTAACATAACTGTGGTCCAGTATAAAGCTCAAAAATATTTCTTAAAATCCAGCACTCTAAAGATAAAATTCAAAATATCAGTCTTGCTATCAAAAATGATCAGGCATGCAAGAAAGCAGGAAAATTAAAAATCAACTTAAAACCAGTGGCACAGATGACAGAATTAGTAGACAAGTACATCAAAACAGGTGTTGGTTATACATGTGTTTCATATATTTTAAGAAGCTGGAGAAAATATTGAACATGATAGTGGAGACACACAAGATATTTTAAAATACCTAAGTGAAACCCCTAGAAATGAAAACAATGAAAAATAGACTAGAGTTGATTAACACCAGGCTAGTCATCACAAAAAGAAAGATCAGATAATTTGGAGAAATAGAAATAAAAACTATCAAAAATGAAACATGTTGATATATGGCAGAAGCCAACACAATATTGTAAAGCAATTATCCTCCAATTTAAAATAAATGGCAAAAACCAATACAATATTGTAAAGTTAAAAAATAAAATTAAAAAATAAAATAATTTTTTTAAAAAAAGATCAAAAAAATTGAAAAAAAAAATGAACAGAGTATCATTGGGCTTTGGGACAATTCCAGGCAACTGAATATTTATGTAACTGTAATCTCTGAAGCAGAGAAAAGGGAGCAGAAGAAATATATGAAGAAACAGTGACTGAAAATTTTTCATATTGGATGGAAAGTATAAACCAACAGATTGAAGAAGGTCAACAAATCCCAAATTTCAGAAGCACAGCAAAAGCAACAGTAAAGCACATCACAGTCAAATTCTTTAAAAGCAAAAGTAAACCGCTTAAAAGCAGCCAGAGGAAAAAATACACATTAAATACACAAGAGAAAAGATAAAGATTACTACAAAGTTATTATTAGAACAATGTCCACCTGCAATGCAGGAGACCTCAGTTCGATCCCTGGGTTGGGAAGACCCCTGGAGGAGGGCATGGCAACCCACTCCAATATTCTTGCCTGGAGAATCCCAAGGATAGAGGAGTCTGGTGGGCTACAGTCCATGGGGTTGCAAAGAATTGGACATGACTTAGTGACTAAACCACCACCACATGAAGTGACATCAGTTCAGTTCAGTTCAGTCGCTCAGTCGTGTCTGACACTTTGTGACCCCATGAATCACAGCACGCCAGGCCTCCCTGTCCATCACCACTCCCGGAGTTCACTCAGACTCACATTCATCGAGTCAGTGATGCCATCCAGCCATCTCATTCTCTGTCGTCCCCTTCTCCTCCTGCCCCCAATCCCTCCCAGCATCAGAGTCTTTTTCAATGAGTCAACTCTTCGCATGAGGTGGCCAAAGCACTGGAGTCTCAGCCTTAGCATCGTTCCTTCCAAAGAAATCCCAGGGCTGATCTCCTTCAGAAGGGACTGGTTGGATCTCTCTGCAGTCCAAGGGACTCTCAGGAGTCTTCTCCAACACCACAGTTCAAAAGCATCAATTCTTCGGCGCTCAGCCTTCTTCACAGTCCAACTCTCACATCCATACATGACCACAGGAAAAACCATAGCCTCGACTAGACGGACCTTTGTTGGCAAAGTAATGTCTCTGCTTTTGAATATGCTACCTAGGTTGGTCATAACTTTCCTTCCAAGGAGTAAGCGTCTTTTAATTTCATGGCTGCAGTCACCATCTGCAGTGATTTTGGAGCCTCAAAAAATAAAGTCTGACACTGTTTCCACTGTTTCCCCATCTATTTCCCATGAAGTGATGGGACCAGATGCCATGATCTTCGTTTTTTGAATGTTGAGCTTTAAGCCAACTTTTTCACTCTCCACTTTCACTTTCATCAAGAGGCTTTTGAGTTCCTCTTCCCTTTCTGCCATAAGGGTGGTGTCATCTGCATATCTGAGGTTATTGATATTTCTCCCAGCAATCTTGATTCCAGCTTGTGTTTCTTCCAGTCCAGCGTTTCTCATGATGTACTCTGCATATAAGTTAAATAAGCAGGGTGACAATATACAGCCTTGACGTACTCTTTTTCCTATCTGGAACCAGTCTGTTGTTCCATGTCCAGTTCTAACTGTTGCTTCCTGACCTGCATACAGATTTCTCAAGAGGCAGGTCAGGTGGTCTGTATTCCTATCTCTTTCAGAATTTTCCACAGTTTATTGTGATCCACACAGTCAAAGGCTTTGGCATAGTCAATAAAGCAGAAGTAGATGTTTTTCTGGAACTCTCTTGCTTTTTCCATGATCCAGCGGATGTTGGCAATTTGATCTCTTGTTCCTCTGCCTTTTCTAAAACCAGCTTGAACATCAGGAAGTTCACGGTTCACATATTGCTGAAGCCTGGCTTGGAGAATTTTGAACATTACTTTACTAGCATGTGAGATGAGTGCAATTGTGCAGTAGTTTGAGCATTCTTTGGCATTGTCTTTCTTTGGGATTGGAATGAAAACTGACCTTTTCCAGTCCTGTGGCCCCAGCTGAGTTTTCCAAGTTTGCTGGCATATTGAGTGCAGCACTTTCACAGCATCGTCTTTCAGGATTTGAAATAGCTCAACTGGAATTCCATCACCTCCACTAGCTTTGTTCGTAGTGATGCTTTCTAAGGCCCACTTGACTTCACATTCCAGGATGTCTGGCTCTAGGTGAATGATGACACCATCATGATTATCTGGGACCTAAAGATCTTTTTTGTACAGTTCTGTGTATTCTTGCCACCTCTTCTTGATATCTTCTGCTTCTGTTCAGTCCATATCATTTCTGTCCTTTATTGAGCCCATCTTTGCATGAAATGTTCCCTTGGTATCTCTAATTTTCTTGAAGAGATCTCTAGTCTTTCCCATTCTGTTGTTTTCCTCTATTTATTTTCATTGATTGCTGAGGAAGGCTTTCTTATCTCTTCTTGCTATTCTCTGGAACTCTGCATTCAGTTGCTTATATCTTTTCTTTTCTCCTTTGCTTTTTGCTTCTCTTCTTTTCACAGCTATTTGTAAAGCCTCCGCAGAAAGCCATTTTGCTTTTTTGCATTGCTTTTCCATGGGGATGGTCTTCATCCCTGTCTCCTGTACAATGTCACGAACCTCATTCCATAGTTCACCAGGTACTCTCTCTATCAGATCTAGGCCCTTAAATCTATTTCTCACTTCCACTGTATAATCATAAGGAATTTGATTTAGGTCATACCTGAATGGTCTAGTGGCTTTCCCTACTTTCTTCAATTTAAGTCTGAATTTGGCAATAAGGAGTTCATGATCTGAGCCACAGTCAGCTCCTGGTCTTGTTTTTGCTGACTGTATAGAGCTTCTCCATCTTTGGCTGCAAAGAATATAATCAATCTGATTTTGGTATTGACCATCTGGTGATGTCCATGTGTAGAGTCTCCTCTTGTGTTGTTGGAAGAGGGTGTTTGCTATGACCAGTGCATTTTCTTGGCAAAACTCTATTAGTCTTTGCCCTGCTTCATTCCATATTCCAAGGCCAAATTTGCCTATTACTCCAGGTGTTTCTTGACTTCCTACTTTTGCATTCCAGTCCCCTATAATGAAAAGGACATCTTTTTTGGGTGTTAGTTCTAAAAGGTCTTGTAGGTCTTCATAGAACTGTTCAACTTCAGCTTCTTCAGCGTTACTGGTTGAGGCATAGACTTGGATTACTGTGATATTGAATGGTTTGCCTTGGAAACGAACAGAGATCATGCTGTCGTTTTTGATATTGCATATGCTCCTGGAGATCAGTGGAGAAATAACTCCAGAAAGAATGAAGGGAGGGAGCCAAAGCAAAAACAATACCCAGTTGTGGATGTGATTGGTGATAGAAGCAAGGCCCGATGCTGGAAAGAGCAATATTGCATAGGAATCTGGAATGTCAGGTCCATGAATCAAGGCAAATTGGAAGTGGTCAAACAAGAGATGGCAAGAGTGAATGTCGACATTCTAGGAATCAGCGAACTAAAATGGACTGGAATGGGTGAATTTAACTCAGATGACCATTATACCTACTATTGCAGGCAGGAATCCCTCAGAAGAAATGGAGTAGCCATCATGAAGTGATATACCATCACTTAAAAGTAGAATGAAAAATCAAAGATAGACACTACAAGCCAACTTAGCCACTCAAATAACAAAACCAAAAATCATAGCTAATAAATTGATTAAGGTAAGAAAATGGAATCATAAAAAGTATTCAGTTAATCAAAAAGAATGCAGACAAAAGAATTGAAGGAACAAAGAACAGGTAAGAAAAGAGAAATCAAATAGCAAGATAGTAGATTTAAATCCTATCATATTGCTAATCACATTAAATGCAAATGGTTGAAATCCCTCCCCTCAATAAGGAAAGAGAGTGTGTGTAATTAGATAATAAAGCAAGACTCAATCATACCCTTCCTAAAATAAGTCATAGTAAATATAAAAACACACATCAATTAAAATTAAAATAATGAAAACTAATATCTCATCCTAATAGTCATCAAAAGAAATGTGAGGTGACTATATTATTATCTGACAAAGTAGCCTTCACAGCAAATAATATTACCTAAGACAAAGGTTAAGACTGGAAAAGGTCAGTTTTCATTCCGATCCCAAAGAAAGGCAATGCCAAAGAATGCTCAAACTACCACACAATTGCACTCATCTCACATGCTAGTAAAGTAATGCCCAAAATTCTCCAAGCCAGGCTTCAGCAATACATGAACCGTGAACTTCCTGATGTTCAAGCTGGCTTTAGAAAAGGCAGAGGAACCAGAGATCAAATTGCCAACATCCACTGGATCATGGAAAAAGCAAGAGAGTTCCAGAAAAACATCTACTTCTGCTTTATTGATTATGCCAAAGCCTTTGACTGTGTGGATCACAATAAACTGTGGAAAATTCTGAAAGAGATGGGAATACCAGATCACCTTACCTGCCTCTTGAGAAATCTGTATGCAGGTCAGGAAGCAACAGTTAGAACTGGACATGGAACAACAGACTGGTTCCAGATAGGAAAAGGAGTACGTCAAGGCTGTATATTGTCACCCTGCTTATTTAACTTATATGCAGAGTACATCATGAGAAACGCTGGACTGGAAGAAACACAAGCTGGAATCAAGATTGCCGGGAGAAATATCAATAACCTCATATATGCAGATGACACCACCCTTATGGCAGAAAGTGAAGAGGAACTCAAAAGCCTCTTGATGAAAGTGAAAGTGGAGAGTGAAAAAGTTGGCTTAAAGCTCAACATTCAGAAAATGAAGATCATGGCATCTGGTCCCATCACTTCATGGGAAATAGATGGGGAAACAGTGGAAACGGTGTCAGACTTTATTCTTGGGGGCTCCAAAATCACTGCAGATGGTGACTGCAGCCATGAAATTAAAAGACGCTTACTCCTTGGAAGGAAAGTTATGACCAACCTAGGTAGCATATTCAAAAGCAGAGACATTACTTTGCCAACAAAGGTCCGTCTAGTCGAGGCTATGGTTTTTCCTGTGGTCATGTATGGATGTGAGAGTTGGACTGTGAAGAAGGCTGAGCACTGAAGAATTGATGCTTTTGAACTGTGGTGTTGGAGAAGACTCTTGAGAGTCCCTTGGACTGCAAGGAGATCCAACCAGTCCATTCTGAAGGAGATCAGCCCTGCAATTTCTTTGGAAGGAATGATGCTAAGGCTAAGACTCCAGTACTTTGGCCACCTCATGCGAAGAGTTGACTCATTGGAAAAGACTCTGATGCTGGGAGGGATAGGCTGAGCACTGAAGAATTGATGCTTTTGAACTGTGGTGTTGGAGAAGACTCTTGAGAGTCCCTTGGACTGCAAGGAGATCCAACCAGTCCATTCTGAAGGAGATCAGCCCTGCGATTTCTTTGGAAGGAATGATGCTAAGGCTAAGACTCCAGTACTTTGGCCACCTCATGCGAAGAGTTGACTCATTGGAAAAGACTCTGATGCTGGGAGGGATTGGGGGCAGGAGGAGAAGGGGACGACAGAGGATGAGATGGCTGGATGGCATCACTGACTCGATGGACGTGAGTCTGAGTGAACTCCAGGAGTTGGTGATGGACAGGGAGGCCTGGCGTGCTGTGATTCATGGGGTCGCAAAGAGTCAGACATGACTGAGCGACTGAAATGAACTGAAGACAATGATACCAAGAGAACCTAAGACAAATATACTAAAGACAACCTAAGACATAGATACCAAGATATCAAGAAAATTAGAGATACCATGGGAAATTTTATGCAAAGATGGGGACAATAAAGGACAGAAATGGTATGGACCTAACAGAAGCAGAAGATATTAAAAAGAGGTGGCAAGAATACACAGAAGAACTATACAAAAAAATTCTTCACGACCCAGATAATCACGATGGTGTGATCACTCACCTAGAGCCAGACATCCTGGAATGGGAAGTCAAGTGGGCCTTAGGAAGCATCACTACGAACAAAGCTAGTGGAGGTGATGGAATTCCAGTTGAGCTACTTCAAATCCTAAAAGGATGCTGTGAAAGTGCTTCACTCAATATGCCAGCAAATTTGGAAAACTCAGCAGTGGCCACAGGACTGGAAAAGGTCAGTTTTCACTCCAATCCCTAAGAAAGGCAATATCAAAGAATGCTCAAACTACCACTCAATTGCACTCATCTCACACGCTAGCAAAGTAATGCTCAAAATCTTCCAGGCCAGGCTTCAACAGTACATGAACTGAGAACTTTATTGACTGTGCCAAAGACTTTGACTGTGTGGATCCCAATAAACTGTGGAAAATGCTGCAAGAGATGGGAATACCAGACTACCTGACCTGCTTCTTGAGAAATCTGTATGCAGGTCAAGAAGCAACAGTTAGAACTGGACATGGAGCAACAGACGAGTTCCAAATCAGGAAAGGAGAATGTCAAGGCTTCATATTTTCACCCTGCTTATTTAACTTATATGCGGAGTACATCATGAGAAACGCTGGACTGGATGAAGCACAGGCTGGAATCGAGATTGCCAAGAGAAATATCAATAACCTCAGATATGCAGATAATACCACTTTATGGCATAAAGTGAAGAAGAACTAAAGAGCCTCTTGATGAAAGTGAAAGTGGAGAGTGAAAAAGTTGGCTTAAAGCTCAACATTCAGAAAACTAAGATCATGGCATCTGGTCCCATCACTTCATAGCAAATAGATGGGGAAGCAATGGAAACAGTGACAGACTTTCTTTTCTTGGGCTCTAAAATCACTGCAGATGGTGACTGCGGCCATGAAATTAAAAGATGCTTGCTCCTTGGAAGAAAAGATATGACCAACCTAGACAGCTTATTAAAAATCAGAGACACTACTTTGCCAACAAAGGTCCATCTAGTCAAAGCAGTGGTTTTTCCGGTAGTCTAGTATGGATGTGAGATTTGGACCATAAAGAAATCTGAGAGCACCAAAGAATTGATGCTTTGGAACTTTGGTGTTAGAGAAGACTCTTAAGAGTCCCTTGGACAGCAAGGAGATACAACCAGTCCATCCTAAAGGAAATCAGTCCTGAATATTCATTGGAAGAACTGATGCTGAGGCTGAAATTCCAATACTTTCGCCACCTGATGGGAAGAACTGACTCATTTGAAAAGACCCCAATGCTGGGAAAGATTGAAGGCAGGAGGAGAAGGGGACAACAGAGAATGAGATTGTTGAATGGCATCACTGTCTCAATGGACATGAGTTTGAGTAAACTCCGGGAGTTGGTGATAGACAGGGAAGCCTGGCGTACTGCAGTCCATGGCGTTGCAAAGAGTCGGACATGATTGAGCAACTGAACTGAACTGAAGACAAATAAGATCATTTCCTAATGAAAAAAGGGATCATTCATCAAATACATAACAATCCCATCTGTTTATGTACCTAATAATAGAGTTTCAAAATCCAGGAGAAATGCACAAACCCACAATTTTAGTCAGAGATTTCAACACATTTTCCCCCAAAACTTATAGAAAAAGTAGAGAGAAAAATGTACCATAGTCTACATTTTCAAAGTGTCATGTAACTTTTCTACTTCTTACCATTCAGCACATCTCTGAAAATACTGCTTTGCAAATATCGTTTCCATGTTTTTTAGTTTCCTACAGTAAGGTCCAAAGACCCAAGTCAGGCATTCAAGATCTTTCATAATCCAGCCTCCATTGGCTCCCCTTGAGGAACTTTTCAGTCTAATCAAATGAATCTAGTCATGGTCTCCTAAACATGCTGCTTGCATTCTCTGATCCAGTTTTTTGTTCACTACTTTCCCCAGGTGGAAGGAGATGGACTCTCCTATCATCTCCCCTTAAAAACACTCTACTTACAATTCACCCCAAGTCCCACCTCCACAGGAAGTCTTTGCTACCTCTACAACTCAGTGCAAAGCTCTGTCCCATGAACTCCTCATATACTTATTGAATGTTTCATCTGCTCAAATATTAATATGCCAAACTATAATGCATTGGCTACCTCATTTCTATATGTTCTACTTTTCCAACCAGACTCTCAGTTGTTGAGAGCCAGGATAACATGTCTTACACTTCCTCGTATTCCCAAGAAGTTTACCTATTGCCTTTTACACAGAAGACCCTAAATAAATGATTATTGATGATGACTGGGAACATGATGATGCTGATGCTTACAACACTTTCTTCCTTATGCCTGCCGATCTTG
Source organism: Bos javanicus (assembly GCF_032452875.1). NCBI lineage: Eukaryota > Metazoa > Chordata > Mammalia > Artiodactyla > Bovidae > Bos > Bos javanicus. The sequence continues at coordinate 22,992,748 of NC_083897.1, forward strand.
ACAACAAAACAGCTAGATTTTAACTTTTATGTAATTTAGGAAAACCATTCATATAATTCCTCTTGCAAAGAAGACCTAATGTTAAACAGAAAGGGAACATCAATACCAAAAAGATTAACTACATTCTTTAGAATGAACAGAGGCTGTGGATGAATGTTACATACAGGCTTATGAAACATGGACTTAGAAACATGGCTTTATTTCTTCTTGTACTTTGGCCACCTGATTTGAACAGCCAACTCACTGGAAAAGACCCTGATGCTGGGAAAGATAGAAAGCAGAAGGAGAAGAGGGTGGCAGAGGAAAAGATGGTTGGATGGCATCACCAATTCAATGCACATGAACCTGGGCAAACTCCAAGAGACGGTGAGGGACATGGAGACCTGGCGTATTGCAGTCCATGGGGTTGCAAAAAGTCGGACACAACTTGCCAACTGAATGACAACAATCTTATTTAGACAGGGAGTTAGACAAGGGCCCTAATGTCTGCTTTATTGCAAAGTTGTCATTGGTTAGTTGCTCAGTTGTGTCCAACTCTTTGTGACCCCATGGACTGCAGCCCTCCAGGCTCCTCTGTCCATGGGATTTTCCAGGCAAGAGGAGAAAATGCCCCTTTGAAGCTGCAGAGAGATTGTTTACTAACTTTAAATGATTTCCAAAAATTATTAGGGGACATTAATTGGATACGCCCTCATTTAAAACTGACTACTGCAGATTTAAAGCCTTTATTTGATTGCTTAAAAATTGATCCTAATTCCAGTTCTAAGAGAAAGTTGACTAATGAGACAGAGTTAGCTCTTGTTGAAGTGTATGAGACTTTAAATGATCAGTTAATTAGGATTAATATTACCAAAAGATGAGATTAAATTATTCTTGCCATAAAACATACACCTACAGGGTGCTTGTGACAAAAAGGCCCATTGGTTCCATCTACCAGTGACCCCAAGAAATATAGTTTTATCTTATCCCCGCTTGGTGGCACAATTAATTATAAAAGGAGGAAAAAAGAAGTGTGGAACTTTTTAGAAAAGAAGTAGCAAATATAATAATTTCACTCAATAAGGATCAACTGCAAGTCTTTTATGAAATAGTGATAATTGGCAAGTTGCCCTGATAGATTTCAGGGGTCAAATTTTGTTTCATTTGCCCTCAAGCCCCCACAGTCGTTAAAAGTTCAAAAATGTTAGATTGGCAGTTTGAGGATACCTGTGGAACTTTCCAACCATATGTAGTTCCTACGCTCCCCTTTACCCTATGGGGGAGGGACGTGCTGTCTCAAATAGGAGATACTCAGAGAAGGGTTTTCTCAATTTCTTAGTTATCAACAGGTGGTACAATTAACAATACTTTATATATTGTTATAAATACATAATATATTTGCCTAATTACAGTTTGCCTAATTAGGTATGGGTATAAATAAAACATAATAAAGGTATACCTAATTCTATTTATAGATCTATACTTACTTAATTTGTATATAAATCAATATATGTATTATATATATACTGTATAATTAAATGTATATTGCAGTAATATAATGTGTGTGGCTGATATTAATTGGTATGGATTGATGTGCTGTGATGATATATGTTCTGTATGCTGTATAATTATATATGTGTGACATGTATTATTACAGTACATTGGTTTGTGTTGGTTGGTATTGGCTGTGTACGTGTTGTATTGCTGTAATATATATTAATTAACATTAATTATAAAGATTAATTCAAGTATATTATGTCAGTAAGTTTATACTTGTTGCCATATATACATATAAATACATTTTGCATTTAGGTATATCTGTATATCAAAATGAGATTAGGAGGTTATACATTTATTATTTAAATTTATACAGGGACCTAAACTAAACATTAGACCTAAATTAACATATCTCTAAATTTATGTTGTTAAAATGTAAATTTTAAAAAAATTTTTAAAAATTAAATTGACAACTGTTTGACAATTCCTTTGCCATAAAACCCCCATAGGTGTAATTGGGGTAACCAGACAAAAAATTGGTTTTATACCAAAACGGTCCCCTAGAGTGGGTCCATCTTCCCGCTCAAACTAAAAAAGTAGCGGCTTCTTATCCGGGATTGATAGCTACTTTGATATTAAAGGAAAAAAGCGGAACATTGAATTATTTGGTAAAGAGCCATCAGAAATTGTAATTCCATATAATAAGGAACAACTTGGTGCTCTTCTAATGTTTGATGAAAATTGGCAGATTGCTATAGGAAACTATTTTGGTCAAAATTTTGCATCATTTACCCTCACATGTTTTGCTGAATTTTATATCCAGACATCCAGTTATTTTTCCTGTCAGATGTAAACAATCTCCTATTCTAAATGCTCAGATAAACTTTACTGATGGGCAGCAAACAGTAAAGCCTCCATAGTTACTAAAAATCACCAAAAGGTTTTAGAAACACGGGAAACTTCATCTCAAAGAGCTGAAATAACAGCAGTCATAGAGGCTTTTGCTATGTTTGCAGATGAGGAATTTAACCTTTATTCTGATTCTCAGTATATTGTCAGGTTGTTTCCACACATTGAAACTGCAGTTTTGCCTGAAAATAAAACTACCATATTTCATTTGTTAACTAAATTACAACAACAAATTTGGAAAAGAAATAAAATATTTTTCATTGGGCACATTCGGGCTCATTCCGGATTGCCCGGCCCTTTAAATGCCTTTAATGATTTGGCTGACTTGTTAACCAGAAATACAGTGGCTACTGTGATTGAGGAGGCCAGAGCCTCTCACTTACTTTGTCGTCAATATGCTACTGCCTTAAGATATCAATTCCGAATTCCCAGAGAGACTGCTCGAGAAATTGTGCGTTCTTGCTTATATTGCCCCACTGTTTATAATAGTCTACCTATGGGAGTTAATCCTCGCGGTCTCAAACCTAACGTACTCTGGCAAATGGATGTAACTCATATCTCTTCAGTTGGAAAACTGTCCTTTGTTCATGTAACTGTAGATACCTTTCCTCATTTTATTATTGCAACTGCTCGTACTGGAGAGGCAGTTAAAGATGTAATACAACATCTCTTTACTTGTTTTTCATATTTGAGTCTGCCAAAAGCTTTGAAAACTGACAATGCTCCTGCTTACACTTCTAAGTCTTTTCAGGAATTTTGTATAAAGTTTCAAATTAAACATAATACAGGCATCTCTTATAATCCCCAGGGACAGGCCATTGTTGAAAGAGCGCATCAAACATTAAAAATCCAAATTCAAAAACTAAAAGAAGGGGAGTTTAAGTATAGTTCTCCCCATCAAATTTTGCAACATGCTCTTTTCGTAATAAATATTCTAAATACTGATCTGGCTGGAACTACTGCAATGCTTCGTCATTGGTGCCTGGAGCAATTAAATGCAAAACCGTTAGTCAAATGGAAGGACCTTCTCTCAGGACAATGGAAGGGTCCTGACCCCTTATTAACTAGCGGTGGAAGATGTGCTTGTATTTTTCCACAGGATGCAGATTCTCCAATTTAGATCCAAGACAGGTTGATTTGCCATGTTGCAGACCCCCAGACATCCAGTTCCCCCATTGCTTCTATCACAAAAGAGGAGCCCGCTGGAAGGGGAGGCAAGATAAACATCGAGATCCCTGCGAGACTGACGGGGCTGCTGCAGCACGAACTCCAACCAGAAAATAATTCTACTTATTCTGTTTTGGCTTGTCTACCCTCTCCTTATGTTTTTTCTCTTTACCAACGATTCTGGAAAACTTAATGTACATGTGACTTTCACTGGTGGACCCAATGTAGTGACTTGTGAACAATGCATGCTCTCATTTTGTTTAAATCCTCAATATAATGTTTGCTCTTTGGTAGTGTTACAATGTCCACCTTATCTTATGATGTAACCACTTATTTATATAACTATAGTCTTGCTGTGTTACAACAACTACAAGATTTAATGTGATCATGACAATTTGTGGGTACTTATTTTAGGAATATCAGCTTTAATAGCAGCAATTACTTCTGTTACTGTGGCAGCAATATCATTGACTCAACAAGTGCATACTGCCCAATATGTTGATGCTATGTCTAAAAATGTCTCTTTAAGTCTAGCAACACAGGAAGTTATAGATAGAAAATTGGAGATGAGAGTAGACACCTTAGAAGAGGCAATAATGCATATTGGGACTGAGTTACAGGTTTTAAAAGTGAAAATGGCTCTGTCATGCCACGCTGATTACTGGTGGATATGCGTGACATCTTTAAAGGTAAACGAGACAGATTATGAATGGGAAAAAATCAAAAAACATATCTCAGGTGTTTGCAACAGCTCTGACATTGGCCTGGACTTAGGGAAATTTCATAATCAAATACAGACCCTGGAACACTGTCGACTGGATTTTACCACAGCTGGAGCAGCTAATGACTTATTTCACACCTTCTCTAACTTTACTTCTGGAAAAAACATTCTGTCTAATATCTTTAGTTCTAATTTTGCTTCTCATAATCATTCTTCCTTGTATTGTCAGGATTCTTCGGCAGAACATTCAGAAGCTCATGACTGAGCTGCATATGGCTGTTTTAAGAAATAAAAAAGGGGGAGATGCGGGGAGCGAGCTCCGCCCGTGGCAAAGGTCATGAGGAAGGAGGCTTGGCATACGCAAAGGCGGGATCAAGCCTCAGGAGTCTCCCTGGAAATTCTCGAGCAATCTACCCCCAAAACCAGAGTCTGCCTACTTTCTGCTTTGTGCTTTCACCTACACCTCTGACTTTATGGGGGGCTGTCCCCCACTACCTCTCTCTGAAAAAGAGTTAGCTTACAGCTCCAGTTAATAATTCCTGGGTGTGACAGTGTTTCAACCTACAAACTCCCTTGGAAGTCCTCTAGCCTACCTGAATAGGTTTTTCCGGCCACATGTGATTGCTCAGAGCCTCCAAACTGTGAGAGGCATGAGATGTTCTAAACTGTCTAAATACAGATTCCTTTGAGCAGTTAAAAGATTGATTAGAAATTGTATTGGTGAAGGGATTTTCACTTGTTGGGCCAATGTTTGCTGCTAAGTCTCCATATCCCCTACCTGCTGTGTCCCTGGCAGTGTATTGATTAATATAATTGGTGTAAATAGTAGCTTTAATGTTTGTAACCTGGGACCCTTGAGTTAATTCTTTTTCTTGTTATAGCCCACCACACCTTTGCTCTGTAGGAATGCAACTTTATCTAATGCTTTTGGAGGGTGGCTCCTGACCAACCACCTTTAGAGAAAAATAAGTTTTCTGAAGAAAAGGTCTTAAAATGTTAACAGGCCTCCGGGCCAGAAGATGATGCAAATCACCTAAGCTTTTGCATATGATAAGTTTGCAGGAAGAAAGCCTGGCTTGCTGCAAGACTCTACCCCTTCCCCCATTATCCTCTATGCATAACTTAAGGTATAAAAACTACTTTGGAAAATAAAGTGCGGGCCTTGTTCACCAAAACTTGGTCTCCCCATGTCGTTCTTTCTCTTACCTTCTGGCTGAATTATTCAGCCTCTTTTCTCCACTGAATTTCCTCACTGAGCTATCCTTATTTCAGCCTCTTTTCTTCACTGAATTTTACTGAGCTATCCTCATTCTATTACTCTTTATATCCTTAATTAACATTTAATTAAGCAATTGTTTCCTGATCCTCGCCGACGCCGTCCCCACTTCGAATTCCCTGGATCCACCGGGGCTGGACCCCGGCACAAGAGTACTGGAGAGGGTTGCCATTTCCTCCTCCAGGGAATCTTCCCAACCCAGGTATCAAACCCAAGTCTCCTGCTTGGCAGTTAGATTCTTCATTACTGAAGGAAATCACTCCTGAACTTTCATTGGAAGGACTGATGCTGAAGCTGAAACTCCAATACTTTGGCCACCTGATGGGAAGAACTGACTCATTTGAAAAGACCCTGATGCTGGGAAAGATTGAAGGCGGGAGGAGAAGGGGAAGACAGAGGATGAGATGGTTGGATGGCATCACTGACTCAATGGACATGAGCTTAAGTAAGCTCTGGGAGTTGGTGATGGACAGGTAAGCCTGGCGTGCTGCAGTCCATGGGTCACAAAGAGTTGGACATGACTGAGCTGAACTGAACTGAGCCACCTGGGAAGTCCCTATCAGGCACAACAGTGTAAAACCAGTCAGTCTACAAAAGAGGCTGGATTAAAATTGGGTTTCTGGCTGACAGAGTAAATCAAGCTCACTTGTCTAGATGGCTAAACCCTTTTCTGCTAATGTTTATGGAAAACAAGTCAAGTTCTAAATTATGTTACCCTCTTTTCCAAAATTTGGATTTTAAAAAGATGGTGGAGACAAGGGTTCCTGAGAAGGCCAGGTAGGACATTTGCATCTCAAAGAGCTCTCATAAAATCGGCACAACCTTTCTGCCTGCTCCACTTTAGCAAGCAACCCTGCAGTACAAGAGAGACCAAGAGCTGACTAAACTGTCTGATTTTTCTGTTCCTGTAAGTAAAGGTTATATTTTCCATGATAGGAAATCCTGGAACTTTGGTACTTCAACTTTAATTATGTTGCCTTTTCTGCAACACAGTGATTTGAGTCAATTGTGCTGCATTGTCTCATTCAGACAGATGCTGTCATCATTGCTATGGTACCAATGTGGTTAGGGGACTTGGGGACTAAAAGCAAGATGCCCAGTATTATAAGATGGCATTGCTATGGGAAACCAGGTCCTATCTTTGAACATCAAATTCACTGACGTCCCTTTCATATTTGCACAACAATTTTTTGCTTGTTGTCTAAGCAAGGTGGGAAGCATCAAAACAGAAACAGTTGTCTTCTATTTCTGGAACATATGCAGAGTTCCAAAATCCAGAGATTTATCCAGCAATACACATTGTTGCTCAATGAATTATGCCTCGAGGTAGGCAGTTTTAGAAGAGCTAGGCCCTGTTTCTCATTAAATGTATCCATTACCTAGGACTCTTGTAACCAAGTACCATAAATTGGGTGGCTTAAGTTTATTAGATATGTTATGGAGGCCAAAAGTCAAAAATCAAGATGTTGGCAGGGCCATGCTCCCTTCAACCTTTCCAACGAATGATGCTTCCTTGACTCTCCCAGATATCCCTTGTTCATGGCAGCATACCTCCAATCCCTGCCTCTGTCTTCACATAGCCATCTTCTCTCTATATGCACCAACATCCCTTCTCTTTTTATAACAAAGCCAGTCATACTGAACTTTAAGAGCCCTACATTCTCCAGCATGACTTCCTCTTAACTTGGTTACATCTGAAAACATCCTATTTCCAAATAAGGTCACATTCACATATACTGGGGGTTAGGATTCAAACACATCCATTTGTGGGGACACAATTAACCCATAACAGTAACTAAGATATATAGATAGATAGATAGATATACCCACCATATATCTTTGCTGATATACACTACAATTCTTTACCCTGACTGCTATTTGATATGACCACAGCATTCCCTTGAAACCTCCAAGATGAATATTTTTTGTGTACGTGAAATGCTTTGGAGTCTCTAACAGTGCTTTACAACTATAATGAAATGCCATATAACCATGTAAAAATAGGGTCCCAGAACCTTTTCAGCTTACTAAGGAAATGTTTCTGAGATAGAGGTTAAGACATAGCAAGAGAGAAAACAAATTAACTGAGAAAGTAACAACATTTCATCAGTTTTTCAGTTTTAAAAGTCCCAGTGCTTGTTGCCAAATAAACTCTCTAAGTACTTTCTTCAGAATAAATGGATTTCTCCGTAGCTGAACACTTTTACAGGTTAGTCAAATAAGACAAAAAATCAAAAGGCAAAAAAATGTGATGATTGCACCAATAAAAGTGTTTGCAGAATGAATTTTTTATATGTCCTAATGGCCACAGCTATATCTTTGGTTCCCAAGTAATATCAATAGCTATTTGACATAAAGTTACTTTCTCCTAGACCTAATGAATATGAGCAGTGTTCTTAAAAACCCATTTTTATAAGCTCAAAGGACAAGAAATCCTAGCAAATTTACCCTCCTCATTTATCACTTGTCTCTCCACTTACACCCACAATATATACCTGACAAAGATTCTAAAGAGTGGAAGTACACTGCAATCAGACCCACTGCCATTCCAAATCTTCCTTGCCAATGAACACAACTTCTCCATCAAGGTAATGCCATTTTAGGCTTAAAACTAAATACCCATTGTACTTCATTGCAGTGTTAAAATGGCAACCAACAGTCAGAAAGGTATGTAGTCTTCAGATTTGGCATTGGCAATTTAAGGCGATTTTTTTAGCAGAGTAAACCTGCAGGCACAAACATGTTAAATGAGGAAAAGTCAACTGAGAAAAAATGTTAAGAATGAGTTTAATTAGTTGGAAGCAATGCTGTTAATTGTTAACACCCAAGTGTGCCTCCCCAGGAATTAAGTCAGGGTTTGTTCAATGAAACATAGTGGAAATACATGTGTGCTAGACCAAAGGCAATGGCTTAACCCAGCAGGATGAGGGAGACTGCAATCTGAACATTGCTTCTCCAAATTAAAGCAGTGTTTTGGTTGAGTAATGTTCACAATGGCTGATTATGAGTTCCACAAAGGATATCCAGATAGAACATTGATTGAATATGCCCTCTGAGCAATAATTTGTTGCTCTAACTGGAAAGCAAGAAGACAATCATATTTTCCAGATGCCCAAGAATGCTCAAGTCAGCCAGAGAAACCTTTGGCTTTTGTGCCGAACATGCAGAGAGGGTCAGATCTCATACAGGAGGAAAGGAGTTATGGTCTCAATCTCAAAGAGCTACTTTCTGACTTCCTCTCCTTGCTGAACACATGAAAGAAGGGTTGTAGGAAAGAATGAAGCCAAAATAAAGTACAATGAATTAAGAGATCCTTTGGATCCATTGAGTGCTCTTATAACTTCTACATTCAGAAAATCTATTGCTTAATTTGAGACCTCAGCAAATTCAATTCAACACATTTGAGTGCTTACTAATACCAGGTACTGCTAACCTGTATCAGCATCGTCTAGAAAAAGTGAAGGTGAAAGTGTTAGTTGCTCAGTTGCGCCTGAATCTTGTGACCCTTTGGATTGCAGCCCACCAGGATCCTCTGTCCATGGGATTTTCCAGGCAAGGATATTGGAGTAGGTTGCTATTTCCTTCTCAGGGGATCTTCCCGACCCAGGGATAAACCCAGGTCTTCTGCATTGCAGGCAGATTCTTTATTGACTGAACTAGGAGGGAAGCCCTGGCATAGTCCAAGTGGACGGCAACTCCAACTACAAAGGCCATGGGGAAGAGTGTATCTGGCATGTTTGAGAAATAGTGAGGAGACTAAAGAGGCTAACATGGAGTGATGGAAGGAAAGAAAAGCCAATGATGAGTTAAGAGAGGCAACAAGGGACCAGTTCATGTAGGGCCATTGCAGTTTTGAGTAAAGGAGTGTACCACTAAAGCAACTGCTCAGAAAATAGACTGTTGGGGCAGGGCAGAAGGGAGAACAGTAAGGAACTGAATGCAATAATATAGGTAAAAGATTATGGTGGCTTGAACTAGGATGATAGCAATGGAAGTGATAAAAAGTTGTCAGATTCTAGAATGAAAGAAAAAAGAAAGGAAGGGAGGGAGAAAAGAGTCAATCAGGCTAGAATGAACAGCATTTTCTGATGGATTGGATATAGAGTATAAGAAAATATGAAGTAGAGGATAACCAAGATGAACTCCAAGGTTTGTGGCCTGATCTAACTTAAAACTCAACATTGAAAAAACTAAGATCATGGCATCTGGTCCTATCACTTCATGGCAAATAGATGGGGAAACAATGAAAACAGTGACAGACTTTCTTTTCTTAGGCTCTAAAATCACTGCAGATGGTGACTGCAGCCATGAAATTAAGAGACGCTTGCTCCTTGGAAGAAAAGTTATGACCAACCTAGACAGCTTATCAAAAAGCAGAGATGTTACTTTGCCAACAAAGGTCCTTGTAGTCAAAGCTATGGTTTTTCCAGTAGTCATGTATGGATATGAGAATTGGACCATAAAGAAAGCTGAGTGCCAAAGAATTGATGCTTTTGAACTGTGGTGTTGGAGAAGACTCTTTAAAGCCCCTTGGACTTCAAGGAGATCAAACCAGTCAATCCTAAAGGAAATCAGTTCTGATTATTCATTGGAAGGACGGATGCTGAAGCTGAAGCTCCAATAGTCTGGCCACCTGATGTGAAGAACTGACTCATTGGAAAAGACCCAAATGCTGGGAAAGATTGAAGGCAGGAGGAGAAGGTGATAACAGAGGATGAGATGGTTGGATGGCATCACTGACTTGATAGACATGAGTCTGAGGGAGCTCCAGGAGATGGTGATGGACAGGGAAGCCTGGCATGCTTCAGTCCATGGGGTCGTAAAGAGTCAGACAAGACTAAGCAACTGAACTGAACTGATTAATAATAAAAAGGAAGGATGGAATTGGTGTTGAATGATTTATGGAAGACTGTTAGTAGAGAAGGTGTGAAGGTGGGTGAAGATTAGAAGTCCTGTTTACAACATGTTAGTTTTGAGATGGCTATTAACCAAATAGGTATGCCAAGTAGGAAGTTGGATATACAAGGATGATGTTTAATGGACAGATTCAGGCAAGAGATATACATGTCTTGAAAGCCTATGTAAGCTATTTAAATTCATGAGGCTGGATAAATTACCAAGGGAATGAGTATAAATAAAGAAAAAAGGTCCAAGGCCTAAGCCTGAGTCAAGCCAAAGTCAAGAAGTCAGAAGATGATGTGGAACAAGCAAAGGAGACTGAGAAAGAGAGACCAGTAAAGCAGGAGAAAAAGACTATGTTGTTCTAGAAGCTAAGTGAAGAAAGGTTTTCCAAAAGGAGGAGGTGATCAACTGTGGCAAAGCCAGCTAACAGATCAAGTGAAATGAAGACAGAATTGATCACTGAATTTGAAACAAGGCTGTCACAATGACCTTGAAACGGGCAGTTTAGTAGAGCAGTGGGAGTGAAAGCTCATCTAGAGTGGGTTCAAGACAGAATGGGAAGAGATGAAGTGAAGACAGCTAGTGTAGACAACTCTATGAATTCTCATGTAAACTGAAGGAAGGAAATGGGGCAGTGAGTGGGGTGAACAGAAGACTATCATAAACTGAGATGAGTAATAACATGTCTTTATGGTGATGAAAGTGATCAAAGAGAAAAGGAAAAATACATGAAGGAGAGGGTAGAATTGCTGGAGAATGTAATGGGGAGATAGGATCTAATGCAGAGCTGGAAGGGGTGTCTTTTGAAGCAATGGAAGTTCATCTGTAGTCACTGTACAGAGGCTGAAAATATAAGTAGACATGAATGTGTGTGGGTAGATGTTTTGGTAGGAGTCTGCAGTTTTCTTCAGACTGCTTCAATTTTCTCAATAGAGAAGGAAACAAGCACACTATTTGAGAGAGTAGTTGAAGGAGGAGGTGTTAGGTGTTGGAGAGAGGAGAATGTGTGAAACAGTCATCTGGAAGAGTGGGTGCAATCACGGACCAGGAAAGAGCAGACGGACCTAGATAAGATCATCATCAGTTAGGACTGAAGGTTTGGACAAAGCCATCAAAAATAAGCAGGGGTGACAAAGCAACTATGCAAACATACTACTGCAGACAAAGAAGAAGGGAGGGGAAAGAGAGAGAGGTGAATGAAGGGAAGACCCAGCAAGTCTGAAGGAAAACAAAACAAGAAAACAAAGTCATGTTTAAATGTCTTATGGAAGGACTTCATGCTGAAAAAAAAAACAAAAAAGAGGAAATAAAACAGGAGTTAAAATATAAGATAAAATCAGAGGACAGAGATGGGGGGGGGCTAAAAAAAGTAAAAAATAAAATGTTAATACACATTGTAATATATAAATTAAAAATAACAAGAAAACAGAATGGACTAATGCAGGAAAAACTGGAGAGGACAAAGGTAGGTATTCTGGTTAAGTTATTAAACCTGAAGTATCCCTGGTGGTTCAGACGGTAAAGAATCTGCCTGCAATGCAGGAGACCCAGATTAGATCTCTGTGTTAGGAAGATCCCCTGGAGAATGAAATGGCTACCCACTCCAGTATTCCTGTCTGGAGGATTCCATGGATAGAGGAGCCTGGTGGGCTACAGTCCATGAAAAACATGAAACCCAGACAAGCAACGGAAACCAAGAGGTAGATGGGAAGGAAGTGAGAAAAGTGGTAAGAGAACTAAGTAGCTGGTCTTTTAAGGTCATTTATATGTTAAGGTCACAAAGAGTTGGACATGACTAAGCAACTAACACTTTAACTTTTCATGAGGAAAATCTATTTAGGTATCCAAGCAGAAAAAGCAAGTCATCCACAAAGGGGGGACATTCTGGCCTCAGATTCTTCCCTGGAAAACTTTCCGTGCTGGAAGAAAGACCAAATCGTGACTCCAAAATGCTTTACCAAGACAAGTTGTTCAAGTATGAAAATAATAGGCGGATATTCTCAAACATGAATAAATTAAACACTCAGGAAATGTAGCCCTAATGAGCTCCTTGAAAAAGAAATACTACTTGATAATGAAACTCAGCCAACCAAGAGGAGAGTCTAATGAAGAACTCAGGATAGGATAACATAAGGTAATGGGACAGTAAGCATCAAATGCAATTAAACTAGAATTTAACTGAGAGAATTGTGATTGCAGAATAGTAATGTAAATATTATAAGCTCTAATAACATGAAACCCAGACAAGCAACGGAAACCAAGAGGTAGAGGGGAAGGAAGTGAGAAAAGTGGTAAGAGAACTAAGTAGCTGGTCTTTTAAGGTCACTTATATGTTAAAAATTAGATTATGGAGTCCTACAACAAATATTAATTCAGTCTCATAATGACCTTTAGAATCTGTTCATCTGAAAGAAATCTTTCAGGAACCAACATCTCTTAGGGCAAAGAAACTTTTACCTAACGTTCAGTGAATTATTCAGTTCTATTTTATTTTTCTTTTATTAAATTTAAGAAAAAAATGTATATCTAATATTTTACTATTAAAATAATAACATGCTTCCATACGATTCAATTCTTTTACATTTTTTATACTTTATTTATTTTTTAATGTAAATTTATTTATTTTATTGGAGGCTAACTATTTTACAATATTTTATTGGTTTTGCCATACATAAACATGAATCCACCATTGGTGAACACGTGTTCCCTATCCTGAACCCCCCTCCCACCTCCCTCCCCATCCCAACACTCTGGGTCATCCCAGTGCACCAGCCCCGAGCATCCTGTATCATGCATCAAACCTGGACTGGCGATTCAATTCACATATGATATTATACATGTTTCAATGCCATTCTCCCAAATCATCCTGCCCTTGTCCTCTCCCACAGAGTCCAAAAGACTGTTCTATACATCTGTGTCTCATTGGCTGACACTCATACAGGGTTATTGTTACCATCTTTCTAAATTTCATGTATATGCGTTAGTATACTATATTGGTGTTTTTCTTTCTGGCTTACTTCACTCTGTATAATAGGTTCCAGTTTCCTCTACCTCATTAGAATTGATTCAAATGTATTCTTTTTAATGGCTGAGTAATATTCCATTGTGTATATATAGCACAGCTTTCTTTTTATTTATTTATTTGTTTTAATTACAGGCTAATTACTTTACAATATTGTGTTGGTTTTGCCATACATCTACATGAATCCACCATGGGTGTACACGTGTTCCCAGTCCTGAACCCCCCTCCCACCTCCCTCCCCATACCATCCCTCTGGGTCATCCCAGTGCACCAGCCCCAAGCATCCTGTATCCTGCATCAAATCTGGACTGGCGACTCGTTTCATATATGACATTATACATATTTCAATGCCATTCTCCCAAATCATCCCCCCCTCCTACAGAGTCCAAAAGACTGTTCTATACATCTGTGTCTCTTTTGCTGTCTCGCATACAGGATTATCATTACCATCTTTCTAAATTCCATATATATGCATTAGTATACTGTATTGGTGTTTTTCTTTCTGGCTTACTTCACTCTGTATAATCAGCTCCAGATTCAACCACCTCATTAGAACTGATTCAAATGTATTCTTTTTAATGGCTGAGTAATATTCCATTGGGTATATGTACCACAGCATTCTTATCCATTCATCTGCTGATGGACATCTAGGTTGCTTCCATGTCCTGGCTATTATAAACAGTGCTGCGATGAACACTGGGGTACACGTGTCTCTTTCAATTCTGGTTTCCTCGGTATTTATGCCCAGCAGTGGGATTGCTGGGTCGTATGGCTGTTCTATTTCCAGTTTTTTAAGGAATCTCCACACTGTTCTCCATAGTGGCTGTACTAGTTTGCATTCCCACCAACAGTGTAAGAGGGTTCCCTTTTCTCCACATAAGGATTCTTCAATATCTGCAAATCAATCAATGTAATACACCACATCAACCAATTGAAAAATAAAAGACATATGATTATCTCAATAGATGCAGAGAAAGCCTTTGACAAAATTTAGCATCCATTTATGATAAAAACTCTCCAGGAAGCAGGAATAGAAGGAACATACCTCAACATAATAAAAGCTATATATGACAAACCCACAGCAAACATTATCCTCAATGGTGAAAAACTGAAAGCATTTCCCCTAAAATCAGGAACAAGACAAGGGTGCCCACTTTCACCACTACTATTCAATATAGTTTTGGATGTTTTGGCCACAGCAATCAGAGCAGAAAAGGTAATAAAAGGAATCCAAATTGGAAAAGAAGAAGTGAAACTCTCACTGTTTGCAGATGACATGATCCTCTACATAGAAAACCCTAAAGATTCCACCAGAAAATTACTAGAGCTAATCAATGAATACAGTAAAGTTGCAGGATATAAAATCAACACACAGAAATCCCTTGCATTCCTATACACTAATAATGAGAATATAGAAAGAGAAATTAAGGAAACAGCCCATTCACCATTGCAACAAAAAGAATAAAATATTTAGGAATATATCTACCTAAAGAAACTAAAGACCTATATATAGAAAACTATAAAATAATGGTGAAAGAAATCAAAGAGGACAGTAATAGATGGAGAAATATACCATGTTCATGGATCAGCAGAATAAATATAGTGAAAATTAGTATACTACCCAAAGCAATCTATAGATTCAATGCAATCCCTATCAAGCTACCAACGGTATTCTTCACAGAGCTAGAACAAATAATTTCACAATTTGTATGGAAATACAAAAACCTCAAATAGCCAAAGCAACCTTGAGAAAGAAGAATGGAACTGGAGGCATCAACCTGCCTGACTTCAGGCTCTATTACAAAGCCACAGTCATCAAGACAGTTTGGTACTGGCACAAAGACAGAAATATAGATCAATGGAACAAAATAGAAAGCCCAAGAGACACTGATGTATAGAACAGTCTTATGGACTCTGTGGCAGAGGGAGAGGGTGGGAAGATTTGGGAGAATGGCATTGAAACATGTAAAATATCATGTAAGAAACGAGTTGCCAGTCCAGGTTCGATGCACGATACTAGATGCTTGGGGCTAGTGCACTGGGACGACCCAGAGGGATGGTATGGGGAGGGAGGAGGGAGGAAGGTTCAGGATGGGGAACACATGTATACCTGTGGCGGATTCATTTTGATATTTGGCAAAACTAATACAATTATGTAAAGTTTAAAAATAAAATAAAATTAGAAAAAAAAAATAGAAAGCCCAAAGATAAACCCACACACCTATGGACACCTTATCTTTTATAAAGGAGGCATGAATATACAATGGAGAAAAGACAATCTCTTTAACAAGCCGTGCTGGGAAAACTGGTCAACCACTTGTAAAAGAATGAAACTAGAACACTTTCTAACACCATACACAAAAATAAACTCAAAAGGGATTAAAGATCTAAACATAAGACCAGAAACTATAAAACTCTTAGAGGAGAACATAGGCAAAACACTCTCCGACATAAATCACAGCAGGATCCTCTATGACCCACCTCCCAGAATATTGGAAATAAAAGCAAAAATACACAAATGGGATCTAATTAAAATTGTAAGCTTCTGTACAACAAAAGAGACTATAAGCAAGGTGAAAAGACAGCCTTCGGAATGGGAGAAAATACTAGCAAATGAAGCAACAGACAAACAACTAATCTCAAAAATATAGAAGCAACTCCTGCAGCTCAATTCCAGAAAAGTAAACGACCCAATCAAAAAATGGGCCAAAGAACTAAATAGACATTTCTCCAAAGAAGACATACAGATGGCTAACAAAAACACATGAAAGGATGCTCAACATCACTCATTATCAGAGAATTGCAAATCAAAACCACAATGAGGTAGCATAGCTTTCTTATCCATTCATCTGCTGATGGACATCTAGGTTGCTTCCATGTCCTGGCTATTATAAACAGTGCTGCAATGAACATTGGGGTACACGTGTTTCTTTCAATTCTGGTTTCCTCTGTGTGTATGCCCAGCAGTGGGATTGCTGGGTCGTATGGCTGTTCTATTTCCAGTTTTTTAAGGAATCTCCACACTGTTCTCCAGAGTGGCTGTACTAGTTTGCATTCCTGCCAACAGTGTAAGAGGGTTCCCTTTTCGCCACACCCTCTCCAGCATTTATTGCTTGTAGACTTTTGGATAGCAGCCATTCTGACTGGTGTGCAATGGTACCTCATAGTGGTTTTGATTTGCATTTCTCTGATAATGAGTGATGTTGAGCGTCTTTTCATGTGTTTGTTAGCCATCTGTATGTCTTCTTTGGAGAAATGTCTGTTTAGGTCTTTGGCCCATTTTTTGATTGGATCATTTATTTATCTGGAATTGAGCTGCAGGAGTTGCTTGTATATTTTTGAGATTAGTTGTTTGTTGCTTTATTTGCTATGATTTTCTCCCATTATGAAGGCTGTCTTTTCACCTTGCTTATAGTTTCCTTTGTTGTGAAGAAGGTTTTAATTCTGTGATTAAATTGTCCACATTTTTTTTCTGGTCCACGACTTGCAGGATCTTAGTTCCCTGACAAAGGATCAAACCTGTGCTTCCTACAGTGGAAGCACGGAGTCTTATCCATTGGACTATCAGGGAAGTCCCTGTCCACACTCTTAATCCCTTCTGCACTGTACTTCAATGCATTTGCATGTTGGATTGCTTATACGTCTCCATTCAGTAGAACTCTTCCATAGCTCACTCCAGGCATGTAATAGTTGCTGGGTAGGGAGAGCATGTATGTGGGTGAGGAGGGCTTTATCTCCCAACTCCTCTTGAACAATGAATTTTAAAAGGACCTAGAGGGCTTCACAGCTGAATTCTACCAAAAATTTAGAGAAGAGCTAACACCTATCCTACTCAAAACCTTCCAGAAAATTGCAGAGGAAGGTAAACTTCCAAACTCATTCTATGAGGCCACCATCACCCTAATACCAAAACCTGACAAAGATGCCACAAAAAAAGAAAACTACAGGCCAATATCACTGATGAACATAGATGTAAAAATCCTTAACAAAATTATAGCAATCAGAATCCAACAACACATTAAAAAGATCATACACCATGACCAAGTGGGCTTTATCCCAGGGATGCAAGGATTCTTCAATATCCACAAATCAATCAATGTAATACACCACATTAACAAATTGAAAAATAAAAACCATATGATTATCTCAATAGATGCAGAGGAAGCCTTTGACAAAATTCAAC
Source organism: Bos javanicus (assembly GCF_032452875.1). Lineage (NCBI taxonomy): Eukaryota > Metazoa > Chordata > Mammalia > Artiodactyla > Bovidae > Bos > Bos javanicus. The sequence goes on from NC_083897.1 coordinate 23,010,404, forward strand.
ATCCATTTATGATAAAAAAAAAAAAAAAAAAGAAAACCTCCAGAAAGCAGGAATAGAAGGAACATACCTCAACATAATAAAAACTACATATGACTAACCCACAGCAAACATTATCCTCAATGGTGAAAAATTGAAAGCATTTCCTCTAAAGTCAGGAACAAGACAAGGGTGCCCACTTTCACCATTACTATTCAACATAGTTTTGGAAGTCTTGGCCACAGCAATCAGAGCAGAAAAAGAAATAAAAGGAATCCAAATTGGAAAAGAAGAAGTAAAACTCTCACTGTTTGCAGATGACATGATCCTCTACATAGAAAACCCTAAAGACTCCACCAGAAAATTACTAGAACTAATCAATGAATATAGTAAAGTTGCAGGATATAAAATCAACACACAGAAATCCCTTGCATTCCTATACACTAATAATGAGAAAATAGAAAGAGAAATTAAGGAAACAACTCCATTCACCATTGCAACGAAAAGAATAAAACACCTAGGAATATATCTACCTAAATAAACCAAAGACCTATATATAGAAAACTATAAAACACTGGTGAAAGAAATCAAAGAGGACACTAATAGATGGAGAAATATACCATGTTCATGGATTGGAAGAATCAGTATAGTGAAAATTAGTATACTACCCAAAGCAACTTATAGATTCAATGCAATCCCTATCAAGCTACCAACGGTATTCTTCACAGAGCTAGAACAAATAATTTCACAATTTGTATGGAAATACAAAAAACCTCAAATAGCCAAAGCAATCTTGAGAAAGAAGAATGGAACTGGAGGAATCAACCTGCCTGACTTCAGGCTCTACTACAAAGCCAGAGTCATCAACACAGTATGGTACTGGCACAAAGACAGAAATATAGATCAATGGAACAAAATAGAAAGCCCAGAGATAAACCCACGCACCTATGGACACCTTATCTTTGACAAAGGAGGCAAGAATATACAATGGATTAAAGACAATCTCTTTAACAAGTGGTGCTGGGAAAACTGGTCAACCACTTGTAAAAGAATGAAACTAGAACACTTTCTAACACCATACACAAAAATAAACTCAAAATGGATTAACTATCTAAACGTAAGACCAGAAACTATAAAACTCCTAGAGGAGAACATAGGCAAAACACTCTCCGACATACATCACAGCAGGATCCTCTATGACCCACCTCCCAGAATATTGGAAATAAAAGCAAAAATAAACAAATGGGACCTAATTAAACTTAAAAGCTTCTGCACAACAAAGGAAACTATAATCAAGGTCAAAAGACAGCCTCCAGAATGGGAGAAAATCATAGCAAATGAAGCAACAAACAACTAATCTCAAAAATATACAAGCAACCCCTACAGCTCAATTTCAGAAAAATAAATGACCCAATCAAAAAATGGGCCAAAGAACTAAATAGACCTTTCTCCAAAGAAGACATACAGATGGCTAACAAACACATGAAAAGATGCTCAACATCACTCATTATCAGAGAAATGCAAATCAAAACCACTATGAGGTACCATTTCACGCCAGTCAGAATGGCTGCGATCCAAAAGTCTACAAGCAATAAATGCTGGAGAGGGTGTGGCGAAAAGGGAACCCTCTTACACTGTTGGTGGGAATGCAAACTAGTACGGCCACTATGGAGAACAGTGTGGAGATTCCTTAAAAAACTGAAAATAGAACTGCCTTATGATCCAGCAATCCCACTGCTGGGCATACACACTGAGGAGACCAGAAGGGAAAGAGACATGTGTATCCCAATGTTCATTGCAGCACTGTTTATAATAGCCAGGACATGGAAGCAACCTAGATGTCCATCAGCAGATGAATGGATAAGAAAGCTGTGGTACATATACACAATGGAGTATTACTCAGCCATTAAAAAGAATACATTTGAATCAGTTCTAAAGAGGTGGATGAAACTGGAGCGTATTATACAGAGTGAAATAAGCCAGAAAGAAAAACACCAATACAGTATACTAATGCATATACATGGAATTTAGAAAGATGGTAACAATAACCCTGTATATAAGACAGCAAAAGAGACACTGATGTATAGAACAGTCTTTTGGACTCTGTGGGAGAGGGAGAGGGTGGGATGATTTGGGAGAATGGCATTGAAATATGTATAATATCATATATGAAACGAGTTGCCAGTCCAGGTTCGATGCACGATACTGGATGCTTGGGGCTGGTGTACTGGGACGACCCAGAGGGATGGTATGGGGAGGGAGGAGGGAGGAGGGTTCAGGATGGGGAACACATGTATACCTGTGGCAGATTCATGTTGATGTATGGCAAAACCAATACAATATTGTAAAGTTAAATCAAATAAAATTTAAAAAAAAGAAAAATAATAATAAATGGAGCTAGAGGAGGAATGGTCTTTTTCCAGGGAAGCTGTTCTAGAATCTTTTGTTCTGGGCTCCTAGTATATGTTCTGATGACTTTATTTTTTGTTTGTTTATTCATTAAGTCATGTCTGACTCTTTACTATCCCATGGACTGTAGCTTTCCAGGCTGCTCTATCCATGGGCTTTCCCAGGCAAGAATCCTGGAGTGGGTTGCCATTTCCTTCTCCAGGGGACCTTCCTGACAAAGGGATCAAACACACATCTCCTGTATTTGGAGGTGGATTCTTTACCATGGAGCCACCTGAGGAGCCCATTCTGATGACTGGCCTCCTTTATCTCTGAGACTTTGTTACATCTTGTGGTGTTGCTGGCTCAGTGGGTATCAGGTTTCCATTTTGTTATTCTCCATGCTATCATCCTGCCCCTGCCCTGGCCCATTTCTCTAAGCTGTTATTAACTCTGGTGGGAGAGTCTGAGACCTGCTGCTGGCTCCCACCTACCAGTCTTGGCATGACAAATTGCCTTACTATCATACATAATACTGCCATGTAAAATAGAGTAGGCTTTCTGCTCACATACTGCTACCATCTCCTGTATCTGTTTAGATCCAAGCAGCCTATATATATCATGGACATAAAAGTCATAGAAGAAAAGCATGCTAGGAATCGGTCCTCTATACCAGAGCCAATCAGGATGGATCAGGGAATTCTGTAGATCTCACCTGTTCTAAGCAGCATATTAGCTATGCTTGACTTCAGCTACCACATTTTGCCTGCTGTGTACTTACTCTACCCTGGTATGAAATGTATTTTGCAACAGTGCAGAAGAAATATACAAGATTGATTAGACTTCGTACCATTTGTCCATACTCTTGCGATTATTGTAGTCACTGCTTGAAAAGATGCAAAAAATCCTTTATCCAGTTTTGTTCCTCTATAAAGTTTCATTTAAGTTTTAGCAGGTGTTTTTATGTGTAAATCAGATCAACTTCCCATGTTAGCTCCTGATGGTTAATGTTTTGATGTTCTGTTTGCCCAAGCAGACTGATTTGCCATTATGGGAAAATGTTTGAACTAAAAAAAGTCCTCTAAACTTTATTCACTAATCTTATCAAAGAAAATAGAAGCAGACCATGTAGACAGAAACCTTCAAATTAAATATACCTTTCCAATTCACATGTATTTGATCAGCATTCATTATGGAACTAGGGAGGTATTTGCTTCTTGATTCTGCAATAGCATTGAGGTTTAGATCACTTTCCACAGTCTTTAAAAATTCAGCTGGGAAAAGAATAGACAATATTAACTGCTAATAACATCTACTCTTTGGTAGTAAGTTAGGATACCTCATAGAACATGTCATTGTCCTTAACAATCCCATCTATCAGGCCTGGTGGACACCATACAATTGTGCCCTTCTGGAAACAGCCGGGCCAGCCTCGCTGTGTGGTGACAGATTGTTTAGAGTGAGCCAATAGTGGCAGAAGAGTTCAAAAGCTTGTAAAGGTGATTTGTAGCCTTGTGAAGGTCTAATTTCTGCTTGAGTCGCAGGGATAGGTTATTTCACATACTGTTATTTGGATTTGGAGAACTGCCCTAATGGCCTGGGCCATTTGGTTTCCTTCTCTTTCTCTTGCATGTTTTTAAACTTTTTTTATGTGGACCACTTTTAAAGTCTTTATTGAATTTGTTACAGTATTGCTTGTTTTATGCTTTGCTTTCTTGGCTGACAGGCATGTAGGATCTTAGCTCCCTGACCAGGAATCAAATCTGCACCCCTTGCATTAGAAGGTGAAGTCTTAATCACTGCACTACCAGGGAAGTCCCTTCTTTGCATGTTTTTTATCTAGTCATTCCTTGATTACCTGACTCTTAACTAGGCATATTAATCAGAGCCATTGTGGAAACTTTAAGAAAAAGAAAGAGAAATGCACAAGCTGCAGCCTTATGGGTGTTGTTCAGGTAGATCAGGTCAATGGAGGGGGTCACATGGACTTTGGTATGAATACTGATTCTGTTTCCTGCTAGTCACGTGCTCTTTGGCAAATCACTTACCCTCTCCAAGTCCCGTCACTTTATTGTCAAATGGGTAAAATGTTAGTACTGCCTTCATATGGTTGTTGAAAGGGGTGAATGAGTTGACATACAGGGGACAGTACGTAGGTAAAAAATACATCTCTTATTTGAGTGCTTACTATTATTGACTCATAGGTAGCGATTAGCCGTCTCCATTTTAAGAAGTTCACAGGTTATCTGGAGTTCTATCCCCACTGAGAATCTCTGCTCCTAAAACGTTCTTGAAAGATAGCTTTTAATATGAAAAGTGAAGCATCTGCTTCAAATCTGTTTTAGAAGCTGGTTAAGATTCTGTGCTATGATGCCACTTCATAAAGCTATGTATGTATATAGGTAGACATGTGTGTATATATTGAGTATTGATGTTGTTCCTGGCACTGTGCCTAGGTACTGGGGACACAAAGACCATGAAACATGGTCCCTACTCTTAAGAATCGAGTTGCCTAATTCTGCTTTCTGTTCTGCAATGAGGTGGCCCAGTATGTCTAAATACAGGAGTAAAAATTCCCCTTGGCATTCAAAGGTGGGTTTGATTTCTAAAGGAACCTACACTTCTCCAAACATTATTGTTTTAAACTAATCAGTAAGAAATGTTCCATTGATAATCTTTATTTTAATTCTGTTCCAGTGGCTTTTTAAGTGGAGGTACCATTGGCATTTATTAATACCATATGCCAGGCATTTTTACTGATGCTTTCTTTCCATCCTTGTGACAGTATATGAAATCGTCCTCATGACGTTTTGCTCACAGTCATGTAGCCATAAGCGATGAAATCAGGATTTGAATCCAGACCTGTCTGGATTTGAATCCAGACCTGTCTGACTCTAAGTCCATTTTCTGTCCATCCTTCCTTGATGCACGTAGGAGTTAAAGATGGGAGCTAATTACTGAGCACAGTTGAAGGGCCATCTTGGCTAATCTTTGTAAAGAAGGCAAAATAGCTAATTGTGATCAATTCATGTAAGTTCTCAAGGAACATTAGTGGTGTTGGGCTTAGAGATCACTTATAATGTCAAGAATGGGCTGTGTGTTCTCTCAGGTTCTTTTTCCACTGAATGGATCCAATTTTTTTTCACAGTTGATCTTAATTATTGAAATGATGAATTGAATGAATCATTGGTGGTTATCAACTGTGTGGTCCTCAACACCATTAATTTATTTAAACATCCTTCAGCTCAACTAAGTCATCTCCTGGTGACCTCTGCTTGAACCATACATTTGAGATAGTTCACAGTTTACATGCACTTGAATCAAATACTAAAAACAACACAAGCACAATGATGTGCTTTACATTTTAGTCCTGTATTGTTCTGTAAAAGTGCATATTAAAGTTTCAGAGATGCCTCCTGCTTTTTAAATAAGGATCACCAAGGGGTCTGGCAAGTGGGCAGCTGGATCCTACTAGAAAACAATGTCATCCTTGTTGAATCAATGCACTTGAATTGAAGCTGTGTCCCCAGGGCCAGTCAGCATCACACTGTCCTATCCTTTTGTAGCATAAGAAATCGATTCCCCAGAACAGCTCAGGTGCAGCGGTACAGGAAAAACAATCCTGCCATTCCACAGAACCCCACCTCTTCAAATCTGCACATTTCAGAAAGATCATTCTTTCTCCTCTTCCATGTCATCAAATCAACACCCCTGTGCCAGACACTGTTTTCTTCATGGGCTGAAGTCCTCCTCTGATACTTCTGGGCAGACCTCACAGGCACAATTTGTTACCTGGGCCAAGTGACCTCACAACCTTCCAGGCTTTGAGTTCTCAGAGTTGTCAAAAGATCAGGTCAGGGTCCTGAGGAAAAAATGGGAATTTTTCTCCTCCCGGGTTCCCAGGTGAGAATCAGAGTCCAGATTCTTTTTCACCTCTGAAGTAGTCAGATTGGTGTGGAATCAAATTCATTAATCTTTGTACTTGCCAAAAATGGTGGGTTCTTCCCTTCCCACCATGGTGGGTTCCATTCCCTTTTCTTTTTTGGTTCTGGTGAACTTGAAAAACAGATGCTGCTTCAGGTAAATAGTTCAGTATTCACATGAGTGCAAATTACACTTCCATACCATTGCATTTATTCCAGTGATTGCACTGATTGTGTTTGACCATGTGATAATTAGGCCACATTCAGATCACAAAAGGGCTTCCTTGATAGCACAGTTGGTAAAGAATCCACCTGCAATGTGGGAGACCTGGGTTCGATCCCTGGGTTTGGAAGATCTCCTGGAGAAGGGAAAGGCTACCTACTCCAGTATTCTGGCCTGGGGAATTCCATGGACTATATAGTTCATGGAGTTGCAGAGAGTTGGATATGACTGAGCGACTTTCACTTTCCCTTTCAGATCACAAATCCCCATTCTACACACTTTGGGTTTTCTAATCCAGAATGCACTAATGGCCTATAGAGTGCTTTGGTATTAGGTGACCAGAAAAGTGTAATGTTCTTTCTACTAGGGAGGTGATAATGAAGGATAGTGGGCTGCAGTCCATAGGGTCACAAAGAGCTGGACATGACTTAGTGACTGAACAACAAGAATAACAAAATAATCATCAGAGAGCACTTTTTCTTACGAGGAATGTTTGCTTGTCATTATAGATTCAAGCTATGTAAATGAAGGTATTGGGTTGGCCAAACTGTTTTTTCCATAACATCTTATGGAAAAATGTGAATGAGTTTTTTGGCCAACCTTATAACTGGAGAGATACATACATACCATTTGCCGTTGTTTTGGGATAGGTAATTTAATATTCAGTTATGTACCGGTTTAACATGAAGTTATCCATTACAAATTCATGGGGACATTTGCCAGAAGAGAAAGTCAGATTCAGCCTGTGGCCAAATTGAGAGCCTTTTCTTTCTCATCCATTCTCTCTGATTTCAGTTCTTTCTTCCATTTAACCGTATGAGCACCTCAGTCAACTCTGAGCCAGGTGAAGAGTGTGCAGTCAAACATGTTGACTGAGGGATGGACTGGGCAAATGTTACCTTCCCTGTAATGGACCTGTGGGCATTTAAAAAGAGGACTGCATGGAGAGAGCTATCCTTAATGGGAAGTAACAATGTCCTGATGATGGCTTTTGAGGTACTAGCAGGTAACTGCTGCTTCTGCCCCTGATGAAGGCTGTCCCTAGACAAGGAGTAATTGCCAGTGAGTGACTAGGTGAAACTGGGAATAGCACCCCTTGAGCTACCAGTGGAATTAGGCAGTGTCTGTTGGAAGAGGGCCACTGTTCTGACAGGTGGGGGCAGAGGAGCAGAGGAGTAAGGTAGAGTGGGAAGGTAAAGTCTGGGGAACAGGAGGGATTTAGGAGAGATTGAATCCAAGTCCTGTATCTACTTCCTCCATCTAACAGATGGCAGTAGTGATGCTCTTGGAGCTTCCCATCTAGTCAAGAAGACAGACCTCAATCAGATGCTTCACGCATTCACCAAAGAGGTATTGAACTTACCATGTAACAAACATGGTGGGTGCTATGAAGAAAAAGTACATGTTTTGAGAGACCTGACCTCACCTGGAGTGTTGGTGAAATCCACTGATGGAATTTCACAACCCAAAGAAGTGAGACTTGAGGTGAGATATCAGAAATGAATATGAAGAATGAAGAGCTATTTAGGCAAGGGTGTATAAAAGGAACCTTCCCCAAAGATGGATGAGCAGGTATAAGGAGATAATCCAGTAGGTTCTAGTACATTACCTGAAGGCCAGCATGTCTGAAGCAGAGCACATGATGGAGGGAGTGAGTAAAGCTGAGACTGAAGAGATAGGAAGGGGGCAGCCCCTTCCAGGCCTACCTGTTCATGGTAAAAAAAAAAAAAAAAAGAAAGTGTTGAAACATTTTTGTAATAACAATGCTAAGCCATTAGCAGGTTTTCAGTAAGATAATGTTTTAATTAGCTGACTCCAGCTATAAGGAGGTGAAGAATGGATCAAAGCAGGAGCCCCACTGGAGGTAGTGGGAGTCTTTAGGAGGCTGCTGTAGTGGACTACACCAGGCACAGCTGACTTAGACTGGGATGGAAGCAGTGGAAGAGAAAAATGGATGTACTGTGTGACCTTGGGCAGGTCTTCACCTCTCTGAACCTAAACAGGCTTATTTTCCTTCAGGTTGGGCCTGTCATATCTAGTGATTTAAGAGCATGCTTTGCTCGCTCACATCATCTGCCTGCTATAATCTCTCTTGAGATGGCAACTATTCAACAAAACATTCGTCCACATTTGATATCTGAGGGAAAGACAGAGCTAGCTTTGAATTCTTTAGAATTGTATTTATTGCAATTCCTTAACGTTGGTGGGCTGGATGAGTTGTACATTTTGGTGATACAGGTGACTTTTAAATGAACGAAGAAACACTGCCACACCTGTTATTCCTCTGATCCTAAAGTACTAAACAAAAGGACTAACACATGTCTTCCCTGTATTCAGCAGTAATTAAATACAGCTACACTTATTTAGGAAACTGATAACAGTAGAGAAATGTAGTGTCAGCTATCTGGAAAAGAGACAGTCCAAGGACTACCTTTTGTTCTTAGAGTTAAAAACACTTCCAAACAAAACTGAAAAGAAAATGCCTTTCAGGGTTATGATATCTTTCCTCCAAGCCTTTGAAACTTGGCAAACATTTCTTGCCAGCTCATCACACTAAGCTCTGTTGTAAACTTACATAAAACTTACACAAGCTTCATTCAGTAGGGAACAAATCAGTCTGTGAGTAAAGTTTTGATTCTAGGTGTTCCAGCAACATTCCTGGTGAGAGTAGGAAAACATCAAAACTAGATGCCTAAACCTTTTTTATTTTTTATTTATTTATTTTTTAACTTTACAATATTGTATTGGTTTTGCCATACATCAACATGCATCTGCCATGGGTATACATGTGTTCCCCATCCTGGGCATACACACTGAGGAAACCAGAATTGAAAGAGACACATGCCTAAACCTTTCAAATGGCTTGGTTCCATGTGATTGACCTTTGTTGTAGCTAAGGTTCTCTGGACAGTACTTTGTCCTAGACATCTTTGGTGATGGCAATGATGGGGAGCTAGCAAGTGAACAGGAGATGGCAAGAGTTAACACTGACATTTTAGGAATTAGTAAACTAAAATTGACTGGAATCGTCGAATTTATTTCAGATGACCATTGTATCTACTACTGTGGCCAAAAACTTAGAAGAAATGGAGTAGCCCTTATAGTCAACAAGAGTCCAAAATGCAGTACTTGGGTGCAATCTCAAAACAGCAGAATGAGCTCTTTTTGTTTCCAAGGCAAACCATTCAATATCACAGTAATCCAAGTCTATGCCCCAACCACTAATGCCCAAGAAGCTGAAGTTGAACAGTTCTATGAAGACCTATAAGTCCTTCTAGAACTAACACCTGCCAAAGATGTCCTTTTCATCATAGAGGACTAGAATGCAAAAGTAGGAAGTCAAGAGATACCTGGAGTAAAAGGCAAATTTGGCCTTGGAGTACAAAATGAAGCAGGGCAAAGGCTAACAGAGTTTTGCCAAGAGAATGCACTGGTCATAGCAAACACCCTCTTCCAACAACACAAGAGATGACTCTACACATGGACATCACCAGATGGTCAATACCAAAATTAGATTGATTATATTCTTTGCAGCCAAAGATGGAGAAGCTCTATACAGTCAGCAAAAACAAGACCAGGAGCTGACTGTGGCTCAGAACATGAACTTCTTAATGTAAAATTCAGACTTAAATTGAAGAAAGTAGGGAAAACCACCAGACCATTCAGGTATGATCTAAATCAAATCCCTTATGATTATACAGTGGAAGTGACAAATAGATTCAAGGGATTAGATCTGATAGAGTGCCATTGTACAAGAAACACTGTACAGGAGGCAGTGATCAAGACCATCCCCCAAAAAAATAAAGGCAAAAAGGCAAAATGGCTGTCTGAGGAGGCCTTAGAAATAGCTGAGAAAAGAAGAGAATCTAAAGGCAAAGGAGCAAAGGAAAGATTACCCATGTGAATGCAGAGTTCCAAAGAATAGCAAGGAGAAATAAGAAAGCCATCTCCAGTGATCAGTGCAAAGAAATAGAGAACAACAGAAGGGGAAAGACTAGACATTTCTTCAAGATGTCCATATGTTTTTCAAGTCAGGAGCAAGACTGACAAGGATATCTGTAGTCACTGTTCTTATTCAGCTTTATAAATAAGATCTTAACCATCTCATTGGGAAAAGAAAAATATAAGGGTTGAAAACATTTTTATTTTCACAGATGGGATGATTGTCTACACAGATAATGTACTAAAATATGTAGACAAATGAGTATAACTAAATGGTTTTTCCTGTGGTCATGTATGGATGTAAGAGTTGGACTGTGAAGAAAGCTGAGCGCCAAACAATTGATGCCTTTGAACTGTGCTGTTGGAGAAGACTCTTGAGAGTCCCTTGGACTGCAAGGAGATCCAACCAGTCCATTCTGAAGGAGATCAGCCCTGGGATTTCTTTGGAAGGAATGATGCTAAGGCTGAAACTCCAGTACTTTGGCTACCTCATGCAAAGAGCTGACTCATTGGAAAAGACTCTGCTGCTGGGAGGGATTGGGGGCAGGAGGAGAAAGGGACGACAGAGGATGAGATGGCTGGATGGCATCACTGACTCAATGGACGTAAGTCTAAGTGAACTCTGGGAGTTGGTGATGGACAGGGAGGCCTGGCGTGCTGCGATTCATGGGGTCAGAAAGAGTCGGACACGACTGAGCGACTGAACTGAACTGAAATGAATATATGGTTCCACGAGGTTTCTGGGTATAGGCTCAATATATAAAAATCAATAGTGATCCTCTTCAACAGGAAGAATCAAGGAGAAAATGTTATAAAGACAAATTCTGACAACCAACATGGCACCCAATATTGGTATCTCTTTTCCCATGTTTCACTTGTTTCAGGTCCTATGTTGTTTTTGTAAGGTTTGCCCCTCTGCCCCCAGTATGTTTGGATCAAGAAGTTTGTTCTTCCTTTCTTCTAGGCCCTTTAAAAAGAAATCAACTAATTTAGACCAAAGAACAAGTGAAGAGGAGACAGGATCATTGGGAAGAATTTAGAGAATACTCCTATCCAGTGGTTTCTCTTACAGGTCCATAGTGACTCTGCTATAGCTACTGCTTCTGTACCAGCTTATTCAAAATTCAGTTTGTTCCTATCTCTAAGTAAAGGACTTGACAGCTCATTATAGAATGTACTCCCTCAACTTGAGTGTATTCAAGCAAGAAATCTATCAAGTTACTTTCTTTTTATTACTACAATGGACTACTACTCACCATATAAACCAAAATAATGTCATTTGCAACAACATGGATGCAACTAGAGATTATCATACGAAGTGAACTGAGTCAGAAAGAGAAAGACATACCATGTGATGTCACTTATATGTGGAATGTAGAGTATGACACAGGTGAACGTATCTATAAAACAGGAACAGACTCAAGGACATAGAGATCAGACTTGAGGTTGCCAAGGAGGAGGAGGGGAGAAGGATGGACTCGGCATTTGTGGTTGGTAAGTATACACTATTACATGTAGAACTGGTAAATAAGAAGGTTCTGCTGTATAATACAGAGAACTTCATCCATTCTCCTGAGATAAATCATAATGGAAAAGAATATTTTAAATATATATATTTATTTATGTAAAACTGAGTTACTTTGCTATACAGCAGAGATTGGCTCAACATTGTAAATCAATTCTATTTCAATTTTTAACAAAGAAGAAACACTTCATATATATAAAAGAACCCAGATAAAGTATGTTTGCCTGTGTATGTTTGTGTATGCTCTCTAAACTAATAATCCTCTAAGGACAAAAAAACCATGACTTTGAACAAGTATATACCTTAAATGAAAACAAAGGATCAAAACATATTGTAAAGAATAAGAAGAAAAAGCTTTGTATTTATAACTACTATAATGGAGTGAGTCCCTGGTAGGAAAAGTGGAAGCTTTCATAGGAAAAAATATCATTTCTGAAACATGGAAACACTGTCACACTAACTAAAACACAGTCTCTGAACATAATAGGAATTATCCCACTTTGTTTAATGAAAGGACAAACTTGACTCTATTTTAGTGAGCTCAGACTGTCAGCTACTTTCAGGCACATAAGCTATATTTCCTTAGTTATTTATGTAATTTATGAATAAATACTAGAATTAGAGTTTATTTGCAAGATAAATTGCAAAATTGGAATGGATAAAAAATTCCATTTACATAGTAGAAAAACCCATAATAAATTTGGAGCTGTACCTAATAAAATGTATGTCTTTTAAGGAAATATTATGAGCTTTTATTGAATTCCATAAACAATGAACAAAATTTAAATAATAGAAGATATATACCTTTTAAATTGTTTGGAAGATTCAATATCATACATAAATCAATTCTCCACAAATTAACTTGCAGTTCAGTGCAATTCCAATCAAACTCTCCAACAGTTTTTTTTTTCCCCTAGAACTTGGCAAACTTGCCCTAAAATCTATGTGGAAAGAGGGTAAAGATTAGTCAAGATTCTCTACAGAAGAAAAACAATATGAGATTAGCTCTATAAGATATTAATAATTGTTATTCACTTATATTACAAAAGTGTGATATTAGTACAAGGACAGACAAGTGTACCAATAGAACAAAATTGAAATTCCAGAAACAAACTCATACATAAATGAGGACTTGGTTTATGACAGAGGAGACATTACAAACCAATAGAATAGTCCTGGGAAAATTGGCTATGTAGATGGTAAAAAAAATTCCTACCCTATACTATACAGACAGAGAAGGCAATGACACCCTACTCCAGTACTCTTGCCTGGAAAATCCCATGGACAGAGGAGCCTGGTAGGCTGCAGTCCATGGGGTCGCTAAGAGTTGGACACGACTGAGCGACTTCACTTTCACTTTTCACTTTCATGCATTGGAAAAGGAAATGGCAACCCACTCCAGTGTTCTTGCCTGGAGAATCCCAGAGACTGGGGAGCCTGGTGAGCTGCCGTCTCTGGGGTCACACAGAGTCGGACACGACTGAAGCGACTTAGCAGTAGCAGCAGCAGCAGCAGCATACTATACAGAAATGTAAACTCAAGATGGATTAAAGATATAAATGTTAAAAGCAAGAATTATTTGATCTTGAAAAAGACAAAGAATACCTTAATGGTCTCAAAGTAGGGAAAGGTTTCTTAAAAACACAAAATGGAAACTATACAAGATAGATACATTTGCCTTCATTAAAAGTAAAGACTAGTTGATGAGGTATATATCACAAAGAAAATTTTAAATAATGAGCCACAGGTTGGTGGGAGCTATTTTTAGCTCTTATAAATAAGGAAGGATTAACATCTAGAAGGAGAGGGGGCATTAATATCTAGAGGAGAAGGGGACGCCAGATGATGAGATGGTTGGATGGCATCACCAACTCGATGGACATGAGTTTGAGTAAGCTCCTGATGGACAGGATGATGGACAGGAAACCCTGGCGTGCTGCAGTCCATGGGGTCGCAATGAGTTCGACACGACTGAGCAACTGAATAGAATATCTAGAATCTGTACTCTAAAAATCATTATAAGACAGATATTCATTAGAAAAACATACAAAGGATATGACCAGGCATTTTACAGAGGGATAACCTGATTCAACTGTGGTAGTGGTGGTCGTTTAGTTGCTCAGTCGTGTCTGACTTTTGCAACCCCATGGACTGTAGCACCTCTGGCTCCTCTGTCCATGTGATTTCCAAGCCAAGAATACCGCAGTGGCGCTCACCTTGCCACCCAGCAATCTGGGCCTGTGCGAGGAGCCTGCCAGGACAAGTTATACGTGCCCAGGCCATAAGTCCTGACACTACTTTGCCGCTGGCGCAGCTTCCACAGCTTCCACTTCCAGGCGTCAAGGCCACCATCTTGCTTTTATGGAAGCAACAGGAGTCCAGACGGAAAGTTCTGAGCTGGGAGTCTTGGTGAGTGAAGCTGCAGTCATGCCGTCTTTGTCACTGCGCCTCACTGTGGTATGCTCGAACAACCAGAACCGGAGCATGGAGGTGCACGACATCCTTAGCAAATGAGGATTCAGTGTCCGGTCCTGAAGAACAGGAACAAACGTGAAGCTTCCAGGACCAGCACGCGACAGGCCAAACGTTTATGATTTCAGAACCACGTGTGACGAGATGTACAAAGACCTTCTTAGGAAAGACAAAGAACTCTATATGCAGAATGGCGTTTTATGGATGCTGGAAAGAAATAAGAGTATCAAGCCCAGGCCAGAGAGGTTCCAGGACTGCAAAGATCCTTTTGACCTCATCCTCTCCTGTGAAGAGCGAGTGTATGACCAGGTAGTGGAAGATATGAATTCCGGGGAGCAGGAGACCTGCCAGCCTGTGCATGTGATCAACGTGGACACCCACAAAGAGGCTACGCTGGGAGCATTCCTCATCTGCGACCTGTGCCAGTGCGTCCAGTTCATGGGGGACATGGAGGATGGGATCAGCAAGCTGCTGCAGGTGTTCCAGGAAAAGAGCGGCAGGAGCTTCCTGCACACCGTCTGCTTCTACTGAGCCCAGCCTGATGCCCGGCCCACCGCCCACATGAAGCCATTTTCTTCAGTTTCATTTTGGTAGTACTTTTTCCTTCCTGATACTTGTTTTTACCTTTAGGTATTCTGCTGGTGGACATTAGCAATACCCAGTAAATGGTGCTGTATGCAGTGAGAAGATACAGAAATGCCATATCACAAAACAAACGTTTTTCCCATCCCACTTTCCCTTATGAGTAGAATCTTGACTGTGGTTTTTTTTTTTTTTTTCTTTAACCAAAAAAGATAAAATGGTTGATAGCACATTTCCCCCAAGACATCTGCCTCTCACTGAACGTCCCTTTTCCAGCTTCCCTAACTGCTTATAATGTAAGAATTCCTGAATAAAGCAACAGGATCCACTTTTGTAAAGGATCCTGCCATTGGCCAATAAATAGATGTGGATGGTCATTAGTAATAATATTACCAAAAGGAATACTGGCGTGGGTTGTCATTTTCTTCTCCAAGGGATCTTCTTGACCCAGGTATCAAACCTGGATCTCCTACATTGCAGGTGGATTCCTTACCGGCTGATCCACAAATGAGAAAAGGTTCTCAACCTCTCAAGTAATGAGGAAAAGGTAAGTTAAACTCAACATAACTTTCACAAGGGTCAAATTAGCAAACATAAAAGACATTGACCCTTGTCTTTCACAAGGGAGGGTCAAATTAGCAAAAATTAAAAAGCATGATCATGCCAAGTGGTCATTCCACAGAAAGATGCAGGGAACTTGAAGTTCTGGTGGGAATATAATTGTATACAGCTCCTTTGGAGAGCACTAGCAATATCTAGCAAAGGCGTGCATGCCTTATTATGGTCCCAAAGTCCCTCTTCTAGATGTTTACCAGGGAGAAATCCTTGCATGTGTGAGAAGACATAAACCAGAATGTGTATTGCTCTATCAAAAGTGAATGGCCAGATATGAGAATTAATTAGTATTATCAATGGCACTTTGAATGATTGAATGGTATTCACCCATTCATCAATAAAGATGAATCTGGAAAGTAGTGTTGCATGTACAAAGTGATCTGGAAAAGGACGTGTGCTACATTTGTGCAAAAGAATAGGGAAATAGACATTGCCATGCCAAGGGGTTTCCTGGGGCCTTTGGGTAGTGGGCCACACATAGTTCAGAAGATTCCCCTGAGGAGATGGTTGGAAAAGTTAAGTCCTATCTCCTGGAGTCTGATCAATCTGAAGTGGACCAGGCAGACCCTCCTGGACAGTTTCACTTAAAATATTCTAAGTTATTGTTCTTACCTTGAAGAAATCTTTCTTTGTCTTATAGAAAAGCCTGGTGTCATACCATCCATTATGGTGGCAGTGACTCAGGTATGCAGTGTGGTGGCTCTCTGCTGGGGAGAGTAGAAGGGTCAGGTGACTCAGGATTGTAGATGAAGAGGCTGAGTTTATCGCTGAAACAAATTGTGTATTTTTCTTCCCTCTCTTTATATATCACTGAAAACTGAAAGGGTTCAGTGTTTATTTTTTTAATCACCTAACTTTGGGTTGGTTCTTGTGCAAGAATAAAAAGTCTTTCCTTAAATATTCAGTAGAATTTTCAGACCTTGGCTCTATTAATAATGAAAGTGATGCTTAGATGCTTAAAATACTTTCTCCCCTCCTCATTTCCCTTTCTTTCCCCTATCTTAGAACATAAAAGATGAAGGCAGTTCTGAGGAGTAACTTTTCAGTTGATTAATCCTCTTGAACTCAGTATAGCTTTCAAAGGGAGAAAGGGCCACCAGCATAGATCAAATCAGGATCTCATCTCATGTGTCTACCCAGGCTCCCGTTGCCATATTTTAGGTGGTAGGATTCATGGGTCCTGGTGTTTGATCTAAAATCCTCTCTGCATGTATGATAGGATGTGACTGAATTGTGTGTTTATTTGAATCTTTTCTGTCCATTCTGGGAACCTACAATTACATACATTTGTTAAGATACAGCATTGTGCTAATTATAGAAACTATTGTGATATCATTATTGATGAATAGACTTTTTTCATCTTATTTTGGTATACTTTGCACATTATATGAATGTGTATGTACACTCTTTATTTTTTAATATAAATTTATTTATTTTAATTGGAGGCTAATTACTTTACAATATTGTATTGGTTTTGCCATACATCAACATGAATCTGCCACAGGTGTACACATGTTCCTCATCCTGAATCCCCCTCCCACCTCCCTCCTCATACCATCCCTCTGGGTTATCCAAGTGCACCAGCCCTGAGCATCCTGTATCATGCCTTGAACCTGGACTGGTGATTCATTTCACATATGATATTATACATGTTTCAATGCCATTCTCCCAAATCATCCCACCCTCGCCCTCTCCCACAGAGTCCAAAAGACTGTTCTATACATCTGTGTCTCTTTTGCTGTCTCGCATATAGGGTTATCGTTACCATCTTTCTAAATTCCATATATATGTGTTAGTATACTGTATTGATGTTTTTCTTTCTGGCTTACTTCACTCTGTATAATAGCTTCCAGTTTCATCCATCTCATTAGAACTGATTCAAATGTATTCTTTTTAATGGCTGAGTAATACTCCATTATGTATATGTACCATGGCTATCTTATCCATTCGTCTCCTGATGGACATCTAGGTTGCTTCCATGTCCTGGCTATTGTAAACAGTGCTGCGATGAACACTGGGGTACATTTGTTTCTTTCAATTCTGGTTTCCTTGGTGGAAGGAGTTCTATTGGCAGTTCTATTTCCAGTTTTTTAAGGAATCTCCACACTGTTCTTCATAGTGGCTGTACTGGTTTGCATTCCAACCAACAGTGTAAGAGAGTTCCCTTTTCTCCACACCCTCTCCAGCATTTGTTGCTTGTAGACTTTTGGATCGCAGCCATTCTGACTGGCGTGAAATGGTACCTCATTGTGGTTTTGATTTGCATTTCTCTGATAATGAGTGATGTTGAGCATCTTTTCATGTGTTTGTTAGCCATCTGTATGTCATCTTTGGAGAAATGTCTGTTTAGATCTTTGGCCCATTTTTTGATTGGGTCATTTATTTTTCTGCAGTTGAGCTGCAGGAATTGCTTATATATTTTTGAGATTAATTCTTTTTCAGTTGCTTCATTTACTATTATTTTCTCCCATTCTGAAGGCTGTCTTTTCACCTTGCTCATAGTTTCCTTTGTTGTGCAGAAGCTTTTAAGTTTAATTAGGTCCCATTTGTTTATTTTTGCTTTTATTTCCAATATTCTGGGAGGTGGGTCATAGAGGATCCTGCTGTGATTTATGTCAGAGAGTGTTTTGCCTGTGTTCTCCTCTAGAAGTTTTATAGTTTAGATCTTTAATCAATTTTGAGTTTATTTTGTGTATGGTGTTAGAAAGTGTCCTAGTTTCATTCTTTTACAAGTAGTTGACCAGTTTTCCCAACACGACTTGTTAAAGAGATTGTCTTTTCTCCATTGTATATATTTGCCTCCTTTGTCAAAGATAAGGTGTCCATAGGTGGGTGGATTTATCTCTGGGCTTTCTGTTTCTTCCATTGATCTATATTTCTGTCTTTGTGCCAGTACCATACTGTGTTGATAAGACTGTGGCTTTGTAGTAGAGCCTGAAGTCAGGAAGGTTGATGCCTCCAGTTCCATTCTTCTTTCTCAAGATTGCTTTGGCTATTCGAGGTTTTTTGTATTTCCATACAAATTGTAAAATTATTTGTTCTAGCTCTGTGAATAATACCGTTGGTAGCTTGATAGGGATTGCACTGAATCTGTACATTGCTTTGGGTAGTATACTAATTTTCACTATATTGATTCTTCTGGTCCATGAACATGGTATATTTCTCCATCTATTAGTGTCCTCTTTCATTTCTTTCACCAGTGTTTTATAGTTTTCTATATATAGGTCTTTTGTTTCTTTAGGTAGATATATTCCTAAGTATTTTATTTTTTCCGTTACAATGCTGAATGGAATTGTTTCCTTAATTTCTCTTTCTGTTTTGTCATTGTTAGTGTATAGGAATGCAAGGGATTTCTGTTTGTTGATTTTATATCCTGCAACTTTATTCATTGATTAGCTCTAGTAATTTTATAGGGGAGTCTTTAGGGTTTTCTGTATAGAGGATCATGTCATCTGCAAACAGTGAGAGTTTTACTTCTTATTTTCCAATTTGGATTCTTTTTATTTCTTTTTCTGCTCTGATTGCTGTGGCCAAAACTTTCAAAACCATGTTAAATAGTAGTGGTGAAAGTGGGCACCCTTGCCTTGTTCCTGACTTTAGGGGAAATGCTTTCAGTTTTTCACCATTGAGGATAATGTTTGCTGTGGGTTTGTCATATATAGCTTTTATTATGTTGAGGTATGTTCCTTCTATTCCTGCTTTTTGGAGGGTTTTTATCATAAATGGATGTTGAATTTTGTCAAAGGCTTTCTCTGCATCTATTGAGATATTCACATGGCTTTTATTTTTCAATTTGTTACTGTGGTGTATTACATTGATTGATTTGTGGATATTGAAGAATCCTTGCATCCCTGGGATAAAGCCCACTTGATCATGATGTATGATCTTTTTAATGTGTTGTTGGATTCTGATTGATAGAAAGTTGTTAAGGATTTTTGCATCTATGTTCATCAGTGATATTGGCCTGTAGTTTTCTTTTTTTGCGGCGTCTTTGTCAGGTTTTGGTATTAGGGTGATGGTGGCCTCATAGAATGAGTTTGGAAGTTTACCTTCCTCTGCAATTTTCTGGAAGATTTTGAGTACGATAGGTGTTAGCTCTTCTCTAAAATTTTGGTAGAATTTAGCTGTGAAGCTGTCTTGTCCTGGGCTTTTGTTTGCTGGAAGATTTCTTGATTACTGTTTCAGTTTCCGTGCTTGTGATGGGTCTGTTAAGATTTTCTATTTCTTCCTGGTTCAATTTTGGAAAGTTGTACTTTTCTAAGAATTTGTCCATTTCTTCCAAGTTGTCCATTTTATTTGCATTAATAAGTAATAAATAATTTGCTTAATATGTGTTTTGGGGTGTTTTGACTTGGGTTTATCCTGTTTGGGACTCTCTGGGTTTCTTGGACTTGGATGATTATTTCCTTCCCCATTTTGGGGAAGTTTTCAACTATTATCTCCTCAAGTATTTTCTCATGGTCTTTTTTTTTGTCTTTTTCTTCTGGGACTCCTATGATTCGAATGTTGGGGTGTTAAACATTGTCCCAGAGGTCTCTGAAATTGTCCTCATTTCTTTTAGTTCGTTTTTCTTTTTTTCTGTCTGATTGGGTTTATTTCTACCATTCTATCTTCTACCTCACTAATCCTATCTTCTGCCTCCGTTATTCTACTATTTGTTCCCTCCAGAGTGTTTCTGATCTCATTTATTGCATTATTCATTATATATTGACTCTTTATTGTTTCTTCTAGGTCCTTGTTAAACCTTTCTTGCATCTTCTCAATCCTCGTCTCCAGGCTATTTATCTGTGATTCCATTTTGATTTCAAGATTTTGGATCATTTTCACTATCATTATTTGGAATTCTTTATCAGGTAGATTCCCTATCTCTTCCTCTTTTGTTTGGTTTGGTGGGCATTTATCCTATTCCTTTACCTGCTGGGTATTCATCTGTCTCTTCATCTTGTTTATATTGCTGAATTTGGGGTGGCCTTTCTGTATTCTGGCAGTTTGTGGAGTTCTCTTTATTGTGGCATTTCCTCGCTGTGGGTGGGTTTGTATGGGTGGCTTGTCAAGGTTTCCTGGTTCGGGAAGCTTGTGTCGCTGCTCTGGTGGGTGGAGCTGTATTTCTTCTATCTGGAGTTCAATGAAGTGTCCAGTAATGAGTTATGAGATGTCAGTGGGTTTTGAGTGCCTTTGGGCAGCTTGTATATTGAAGCTCAGGGCTGTGTTCCTGTGTTGCTGGAGAATTTGCATGGTATATCTTGCTCTGAAACTTGTTAGCCCTTGGGTGGTGCTTGGTTTCAGTGTAGGTATGGAGGTGTTTGATGAGCTTCTGTTGATTAATGTTCCCTGGAGTCAGGAGTTCTCTGGTGTTCTCAGGATTTGGACTTAAGCCTCCTGCTTCTGGTTTTCAGTCTTATTTTTACAGTAGCCTCAAGACTTCTCCATCTATACAGCACTGTTGATAAAACATCCAGGTTAAAGATGAAAAGTTTCTCCACAGTGAGGGACACTGAGAGGTTCACAGAGTTACATGGAGAAGAGGGAGGAGGGAGAGAGAGGTGACCAGGATGAAATGAGGTGGAATCAAAAGAGGAGAGAGCAAGCTAGCCAGTAATCACTTCCTTATGTGCCCTCCACAGTCGGGATCACTCAGAGATGTTCACAGAGTTACACAGAGAAGAGAAGACAAAGGAAGGAGACAGAGGTGGCCAGGAGGATAAAGGAGGGAATCAAAAGGAGAGAGACAAATCCATCCAGTAATCAGTTCCCTAAGTGTTCTCCACCATCCAGAACACACAAAGAAATTCACAGAGTTGGGTAGAGAAGAGAAGGGGGAAGGAGGAGATAGAGGCGACCTGGTGGAGAAAAAGGGAGAGTCCAAAGTGGGAGAGAGCAGTCAAGCCAGTAATCTCGCTCCCAGGTAAAAATGGGTACCGAAAATTGGGTTCTTAAAGGTACAAAATTGATAACAAATACCAAAAAGCAAAGATTGAAAATCTAGAGTAGAAGTTGGATTTTCAAAAATACAATATTAATGAAAAAAAAAAAAACTCACAAAAATTATACAATATATATATATATGTAGTTTGCTTTAAAAAATAGGGTCTCTCTTTTTTTCTTTGCAAAGTAATAGTAGGTTATAAAATGAAAATTAAAGGAGTAATAGAGGACTTAAAAATAAAAAAAAAATTTTAAATTAAAGAATGATAGTAAAAATAGTAAAAATATATCTAGGACTTTCCCTGGTGTTGTGGGCAGTGTGGGGTCAGTTCATTTTCAGATAGTTCCTTGATCCAGCTTATATTTCTCAAGACCTATAGGACCCTTCCTATGTAGTGGGTACTAACTACAGGGCTTTAATCTATTGCGCCTGTCACTTCCAAGAAGGTTCCCTCCGTTTTAGCTTCTTCTGTTTGCTGGTCTCTTCAGTGTCTAATTTCCACCCTGCCACAAGGGGGCGGTGGTGGACACATTTTTAGGCTCACTTGTTCAGTCCCGCTGTGGGGAGGGAGGGACGCTGCAAACAAATAACACTGGTGTGTGCTCGCAGTGTCTCGGCCACACTGGGTTTGCTCCTGCTCACGGTGTGTGTGCTTTCCCTGTCTACACTGCTTAGGCTCTAGGTTGCTCTGCCAGGAACTGTCTGAGGCTGGCCCTGGGTTGTATGCACTTCCCAGGTCTAAGCGGCTCAGGTTCAGGTACTCAGGCAGTCTTCAGAAGCGCAGACTCGGTTGGGCCTGCGTTTTGTGCCCTTCCCAGATCCGAGCAGCTCAGGTGACCAAGTGTTTGCCAAGCGCGGTCGCTGCGACTTATCGCCTCCCCCATCCCTGCCGCTAAGTTTTCTAGGTGTACAAGTGGCGCATCTTCTCAGGCAGATGTTGACCGTCCAGAATCCCAAGAAGTCTTGGTTAGCAACAAAGCCTGCTTGCAGTTTGGTAGATAATGCTTCTCTGGGGCCATGATTGCCCCCTTCCAGTTCTGGCTGCTCTCACCTGCCTGTCACTGGAGGGGGATGGGCTGGCCTGCATCCAGCTAGCTCTGCTCATCCTTTGTTCTGTGAGCAGGCCTGACGGTGTCTTATGTTAGGGCTTTTCGTGTAGCTCTAGTCAGTCCTTTGTTCTGTGAGTGGGCTGGGCCTGGCGGTGTCTTAGGTTAGGGCTTTTCGCGTGGTATCTATCCCACAGTCTGCTTTGCTAGCCCAAGTTAGTTTCCTCAGACTGCCCTTGGGGCATTCAGGCCTGATCCTTACTCTAAGCAATGCAGCCCGCGCCTCCCTGCCGAGCCCCCACTTGCTAGTGGCGGATGCAGGTGTCTGCGCTGCTTCTCTCCTGAGAGTTACAGTTGGGCACATAATCTGTGGATTTTAATTATTTATTTATTTTTCCTCCCGATTATGTTGCTCTCTGTGGTTCCAAGGCTCACCACAGACTGGGCAGTGAGAGTGTTTCCTGGTGTTTGGAAACTCTCTCTTTTTTAAGACTCCCTTCCTGGGACGGAGCTCTGTTCCTACCTCTTTTGTCTTTCTTTTTGCCTTTTATATTTTTTCCTACCTCCTTTCGAAGACAGTGGGCTGCTTTTCTGGGTGCTTGATGTCCTCTGCTGGCATTCAGAAGTTGTTTTGTGGAATTTACTCAGCGTTCAAATGTTCTTTTGATGAATTTGTGGGGGAGAAAGTGGTCTCCCCATCCTATTCCTCTGCCATCTTAGGACCGCCCCTCTCTTTTACATTTTTTTATCTGCACATTCACACATCCATTCATCCTTCTGTTTTTATCCGAGAAGGCAATGGCACCCCACTCCAGTACTCTTGCCTGGAAAAATCCCATGGACAGAGGAGCCTGGTAGGCTGCAGTCCATGAGGTCGCTAAGAATCGGACACAACTGAGCGACTTCCCTTTCATGCATTGGAGAAGGAAACGGCAACCCACTCCAGTGTTCTTGCCTTGAGAATCCCAGGGACAGGGGAGCCTGGTGGGCTGCTGTCTATGGGGTCGCACAGAGTTGGACATGACTGAAGCAACTTAGCAGTAGCAGTAGCAGTATCCATAATCATGGCCACAAAGTATGATAACATCAGTCATTTCTGAGCACTGAGATTTGAGATTTTTTTAAACATGTTTTTGTCCTTTGTTATATTGCTTGAATTTTTATAGCTTGCCTGATTCATTTTTATAAAAAATATTCATTCCTATTAAAGGATCACTGTGTGATAAACAGGAAAGGGAGAAAGAGTTGGCCAAATATTTAGTTTTGACCCTAAAATGAGGCTTTCACTGTAAGTCTTCCATGTCAGAACTACTTTACAGGGTCATCACTTAGGGTAATTTCAAATTGATTTAGGTTATTGAACATGCATGTGCTGCCTGTACTCTTCCAACATGTGATTCTTTCTCCTCTTGCTTGTGATGAAACAAACCCTAGCCAAAAGAACACTGACAGAAGACATCAATTATCCTGTAAGTTAAAAAGGGCAACTAAGGCTTTTACCGTCTGCAAGTTTAGGAACTGTGCAGAGAAAAGGATCGTGGTAGCAAAAGCTCTGTGATACACTACTGGAGGCTGCTGGAGAACATGGTAACTGTCTAGGGCTTCTATCAATATAAAACGACCTCACATGTCATACATAATCCAAAGCAGAGCCTGAGAGAGACAACACCGATTTAGAAGCATGCAGAAAGAGCATAATTCTGAGGTTATAAGTCAAGTGATACAGATTCGATTTTATGTATAGACTTACATATCTGTAGATTAACTCCCAACCCACTGAACATATAACTAATAAAGGTATGTGTCCTATAGAAACATTCATTAGACTGGGAATCCAGTCCCTCTCCTTGAAAACCAGGCAAGTTTTGCCCTCCAGGGACAGGAACAGAGATCTTCAAAAAGGAATTTTCCTAGCACAAAAGTGGCAAAAATAATAGAGTTCACGGACCCTTTATCCAGCTTCCCCTAATTAACATCTTAAACAACCACAATATAATGATCAAAACCAGGAAATTAACATTAATGAAATACTATTAACTACATGTCTCATTCAAGTTTCATCAGCTTTTCCACTAATGTTCTTAATCTGTTTCACAATCCCACCTTGCATTCAATTGTTAGTTCTCTGTATTCCTCTCCGATCTGCAACAGTTCCTCAGAATTCATTTGTCTGTCATAACCTGGACACTTGAAGCATACCGAGCAGTTAATTTGCAGAATGGATCTCAATTTGAGTTTGGCTGGTATTTCCTTATGGCAAGACTGAGGTTATATAGTGTTGGTATGAATGCCACAGAAGTCACATTGTGCCCCACCTACCTGAGTGCATTGTATCAGGAGGTCCATCAGGCCCATGTGTCTTATTACCCTTGATGTTAATTCTGATTAGATAGTTTAGGTGGTATTTGATTGGTTTCTCCACAGAAATATTAATATTCTTTTCTCTTTGCAATTGGTAAACATCTTTGAGATATTTTGAGACTATGCCAATATCTTGTTTCTCCTCAAATTCCCACCTACTGTTTTCCTTTTATCCATTGGTGGCTCTTTCTGTAAATAATTATCCCTGTGCTGTTTGCCTAATGGTGATTCTGCATTTTGCTCATTCCTTCTATACATATTAATTGGAACTCTTCTGTAAGAAAGAGCTGCCCATTATCTTCTCTTATGGACTGAATGTTTGAGTCCCTCTAAAATTCATATGTTGTAAACCTACCCTCCAATGTAATGATATTAGAAGGTAGGGCCTTTGGGAGGTAATTAGGGCTAGATGAGGTCATGAGGTCCTTACAAGAGTCAGGAGGTAGCTTATTGCTCTCTTTCTTCGACAGGAGGAAACAAGAAGTCAGTAGTGTGCAACCCAGAAGTGGGTCCTAACCAGAACTTGACCATGCTGGCAACCTGACCTTGGATTTCCAGCCTCCAGAAAAGTGAGAAATAAATTTCTGTTGTTTATAAGTCACCCAATTTACAGTACTTTGTTATAGCACTCCAAATGAAGTAAGATATCTTTCAGGTACTTATTCATTCATTCATTTACATATGGACAAATAGATATTTATTGCATTCTACAGGTTATAATATTACTATACTATCATCATTTATTTTGTTGCTCAACTTGTCCCAAATTTGGCCATTGGGAGCCTCATCAGATTGGATCCTATCTCCTTTTGACATGCTTATTTTGTGTGAACATTTTCTAATTGTCTTACCACAAGATGCTCCAGGTTAATGTGATATTTTTTTATGTTTCAACTCTGAAATCAGTCACTTCTCTGAGAAGCCTTGGTTCCTTTTATTGGAAAACTATTATTTCAAAATCAAGTCTGGGCACTAAGTGCACTTACTGCTAATGGATTGTCCCGAGCCCTAGGTCTTTTCAGAGAAAAAAAGCTAGAGATATAGGTGTGTATATTAACTCACATATAAAAAAATCAATATACTTCTATATCTATCTCTTCGATCAGTTCAGTTCAGTCACTCAGTTGTGTCCGACTCTTTGTGACCCCATGAATCACAGCACACCAGGTCTCCCTGTCCATCACCAACTCCCAGAGTTCACTCAGACTCACGTCCATCGAGTCAGTGATGCCATCCAGCCATCTCATCCTCTGTCATCCCCTTCTCCTCCTGCCCCCAATCCCTCCCAGCAGCAGAGTCTTTTCCAATGAGTCAACTCTTCGCATGAGGTGGCCAAAGTACTGGAGTTTCAGCTTTTGCATCATTCCTTCCAAAGAAATCCCAGGGCTGATCTCCTTCAGAATGGACTGGTTGGATCTCCTTGCAGTCAAAGGGACTCTCAAGAGTCTTCTCCAACACCACAGTTCAAAAGCATCAATTCTTCGGTGCTCAGCTTTCTTCACAGTCCAACTCTCACATCCATACATGACCACAGGAAAAATCATAGCCTTGACTAGATGGAACTTTGTTGGCAAAGTAATGTCTCTGCTTTTGAATATGCTATCTAGGTTGGTCATAACTTTCCTTCCAAGGAGTAAGCGTCTTTTAATTTCATGGCTGCAGTCACCATCTGCAGTGATTTTGGAGCCAAAAAAAAATAAAGTCCGACACCGTTTCCACTGTTTCCCCATCTATTTCCCATGAAGCGATGGGACCGGATGCCATGATCTTCGTTTTTTGAATGTTGAGCTTTAAGCCAACTTTTTCACTCTCCACTTTCAGAGGCTTTTTAGTTCCTCTTCACTTTCTGCCATAAAGGTGGTGTCATCTGCATATCTGAGGTTATTGATATTTCTCCTGGCAATCTTGATTCAAGCTTGTGTTTCTTCCAGTCCAGCGTTTCTCATGATGTACTCTGCATATAAGTTAAATAAGCAGGGTGACCATATACAGCCTTGACGTACTCCTTTTCCTATTTGGAACCAGTCTGTTGTTCCATGTCCAGTTCTAACTGTTGCTTCCTGACCTGCATACAGATTTCTCAAGAGGCAGGTCAGGTGGTGTGGTATTCCCATCTCTTTCAGAATTTCCCACAGTTTATTGTGATCCACACAGTCAAAGGCTTTGGCATAGTCAATAAAGCAGAAATAGATGTTTTTCTGGAATGCTCTTGCGTTTTCCATGATCCAGCAGATGTTGGCAATTTGATCTCTGGTTCCTCTGCCTTTTCTAAAACCAGCTTGAACATCAGGAAGTTCACGGTTCACGTATTGCTGAAGCCTGGCTTGGAGAATTTTGAGTATTATTTTACTAGTGTGTGAGATGAGTGCAACTGTGTGGTAGTTTGAGCATTCTTTGGCATTGCCTTTCTTTGGGATTGGAATGAAAACTGACCTTTTCCAGTCCTGGGGCCACTGCTGAGCTTTCCAAATTTGCTGGCATATTGGGTGCAGCACTTTCACAGCATCGTCTTTCAGGATTTGAAATAGCTCAACTGGAATTCCATCACCTCCACTAGCTTTGTTTGTAGTGATGCTTTCTAAGGCCCACTTGACTTCACATTCCAGGATGTCTGGCTCTAGGTCAGTGATCACACCATCAGGATTATCTGGGATGTGAAGATCTTTTTTGTACAGTTCTTCTGTGTATTCTTGCCACTTCTTCTTGATATCTTATGCTTCTGTTTGGTCCATACCATTTCTGTCCTTTATTGAGCCCATCTTTGCATGAAATGTTCCCTTGGTATCTCTAATTTTCTTGAAGAGATCTCTAGTCTTTCCCATTCTAATGTTTTCCTCTATTTCTTTGCACTGATTGCTGAAGAAGGCTTTCTTATCTCTTCTTGCTATTCTTTGGAACTCTGCATTCAGATGCTTATATCTTTCCTTTTCTCCTTTGCTTTTCACTTCTCTTCTTTTCACAGCTATTTGTAAGGCCTCCCCAGACAGCCATTTTGCTTTTTTGCATTGCTTTTCCATGGGGATGGTCTTGATCCCTGTCTCCTGTACAATGTCATGAACTTCCATCCATAGTTCATCAGGCACTATATCTATCAGATCTAGGCCCTTAAATCTATATCTCACTTCCAGTGTATAATCATAAGGGATTTTATTTAGGTCATACCTGAATGGTCTAGTGGTTTTACCTATTTTCTTCAATTTAAGTCTGAATTTGGCAATAAGGAGTTCATGATCTGAGCCACAGTCAGCTCCTGGTCTTGTTTTTGTTGACTGTATAGAGCTTCTCCATCTTTGGCTGCAAAGAATATAATCAATCTGATTTTGATGTTGACCATCTGGTGATGTCCATGTGTAGAGTCTTCTCTTGTGTTGTTGGAAGAGGGTGTTTGCTATGACCTGTGCATTTTCTTGGCAAAACTCTATTAGTCTTTGCCCTGCTTCATTCCATATTCCAAGGTCAAATTTGTCTGTTACTCCAGGTGTTTCTTGACTTCTACTTTTGCATTCCAGTCCCCTATAATGAAAAGGACATCTTTTTTGGGTGTTAGTTCTAAAAGGTCTTGTAGGTCTTCATAGAATCTTTCAACTTCAGCTTCTTCAGAGTTACTGGTTGGGGCATAGACTTGGATTACTGTGATATTGAATGATTTGCCTTGGAAACGAACAGAAATCAAATCGTGAGTTCACACTGATAATGCTAAGTCCAATCTAACACGTCAATCATTCTAGCCTTCCCTCTTTCCTTATTTGTAACTTCTTTCTCCACCTGTGAGAAAACAGGCTCTCATTATCTACAATAGATTCATTTGATTTGTTCAATCTTGACCACATAAAGTTGTTAAAGAATTGCTAAGCAATACCTTGCAAATAAGAGTTACCAAAAGGAATGCAGTATTTGGGTACAGTTTTTTTTGTCTTTAATCTTACTGTAACCAGTCAGAATGCTGTTTTCCAAAGTCACTATGTGTGTGTACATGTGTTAGTTGCTCAGTAGTACCCAATTCTTTGTGACCCCATGGACTACAGCCCACCAGGCTCCTCTATCCATGAGATTTTCCAGACAAGTATACTGGAGTGGGTTGCCATTTCCTTCTCCAGGGGATCTTAGTAGTTAACTATTGCTACATAACAAATTTTCCCCAAAATTTGGCAACTGAAAACCACAGACATTTTTCTCACTAGTTCTGTGGGGTTGGGGGTCTGGGTAGCTTAGGTAGATGCCTTTGGCTCCTGGTCTCTCACAAAGCTGCAGTCAAGGTGTCAACCAGCTTGAGTGATCTCAAGCTCACTCGTGTGGCTGCTAGCAGGCCTCAGTTCCTCCACAGCTGTCAACTGGAAACATCAGTTCCTTGCCACAAGAATCTCTCTACAGACAGCTCACAGCCAGCTTCTATCAGGATGAGAAAGGAAGAAGGGTGCCCAAGACAGAAGTTAAGAATACTGTCTTGAAATACAGTTGGAATACTGTTTGTATTCCAATTGAGTTCCTTCTCCCCACATCTTGGTTGATTTAAATTATCAGTTCATTTTTGGCAGGGTATTGGGAACATTACCACAGTTCTAAGAACCCAAGGTGTACCAAAGGAGCAGCCCTGAGAAATGTCACTGCCCCCTCATCCCTACTACCTCATGGCCATCCTTCTCTTCATTCCATCCCAGACCCTGCATGTAATCAGTCTGTTCAGTTTCCACTTTCTCCCTCCCTCCTGCTTATATTGTACACATGAGCAGATATGTCTATATTTTCTTAAATCCCTTTCTTCCTTACATGAAGGGTATAGGCTTTTGCACTTTGCTTTTTCCATTTAAGAGTATATTCTTGAAATGATTCCAAATCAGTTCATTAGACTCTCCCTCACTTTTTTAAACTGCTGCCTAAGACAACATTGTGTGGATGGGTCATGCTTTATCCAACCACTCAGGGACAGGAATTTTTGACTATCCCCTTTTGACCAAGAAACGTTCTTCAAATATTTAAGGATAATTTTAAAGTAATAACTGGGGAAGAAGACTGTGTTTCCTCTAGGCTACTCTGCAGATTAGAAGAGTAGTGTTTCAATTCTCATTGCCTGATAAAACTGAAATGGAACTAGAATCTCCACACTCTGCTAGTAGCCTTCTGACCAGAAACATCATCTTAAAAGTGGCTCTTATGTAAGAGCCACTTCCTTTGACTCACTAATTCAACTCATAGGAATTTAAGAAAGTCATTTAACAGAGAGATAAATCTTGAAGCAGAGGGATGTTCATATTAGAAATAAAATGTATAATCTTCAAAACCAGAAAAATAATCTAAATATCCAATAAGGGATGGCCTGATAAATTATGATTCATCCACAGAACAGAGTACTATATTGCAACTAAAAATAATTGTGCAAACTCTGCAGACAGGAATGGTTTGAATATATTGGGTTGGCCAAAATGTTTGTTCAGGTTTTCCCATAACATCTTATGGAAAAACATGAATGAGATATTTGGTCAACGAAATATGGGAAGTGAAAAAGCAGGATACAAAATGATTACAGTTACAATGCTGCCAAAGTGAAAATCGTGTGTACCTGCTCTAAAGTGGGCTGATGCTGAGAAGTGGCTGCTCTATCTTAGTGCATTTCCTGGTTCCTCCGGCATCCTGGCAGTGCCATGTGCCTGAGTTCTGGCTAATAGAATTGTGTAGAATTTATGTGAGCAACCTCTCTGCCTGGGTCACACCCATCTCCCACGTGATTTCTTTCCTTGTCTGCCAGCTGATGTCAATACAACGAAATCATGTGTTGAAAAGAACAGAATCTCTGTTAGTCTGAGTCCCTGATTGTGGGATACTGTCTCACCCCTACTATTGCCAACTGGACTTTAATAAGCAAGGAACAAGTACCTAACAAGATAAGCCACTGAGGTATCTGGGTCTATATGATTTGAAAACTTCTTTAATGCTAACATTTTACTCTCTGTTACACTCCAATCTGTAGGAAAAAAAAAACAAAAGCGAGTTGAGTCATTAGTATTCCTTCCTACGGTACTTCATCAGAAAGACAGCCAGCAAAAGCCAAACACCTATCCTACCACTGATTATTCTCAGCAGAGTCTCACAACACTCCTGGAGATGGGAGGGGAGTGGATTTATGTGCTTTTGACTCTCAACATGCTGTACTCACAGGGCTGCCACAGCCAGCAGGAACACAATCATCTAGGAAGCCAAGAGTGTCAGAGATTTGGGGCTATAAAAGATGACTAGCCATACATCAAAACATCACCTTAATCCAGTTGTTCAAGCAAAGATGTATTAGACAGAACAGCTGCCTTGGGCCTGTCGGAGATGGGCTGACCCAACCCTCCAGATCCTGACAGAGGCAGCCATGGGGCTGTATATCATCAGCCTTAATATCTGTGACCACATTGAAGTACGGCATTGCTTCTCTTGTTAGAACTCCTGCTACCCGTTGGCCTCCTGCGTTTTCCTGCCCAGAGTGCTAGTGGTTTCAACACATTCCAAGTCAAAACGTGGACAAGCCAAAGGAACAGCTAAAGAAGTCTATTATAAATATTTAAAGTTTCTTGTATATTATGATGTTTTGACATCCTAAAAAAAATCTTTCTGCCTGGAAAAAGCCTGCCCCTCCAGGGACTAGCCAATTCTCAGAGATAAAGTATCCAGGCAGAAGTATGTCTTTGATATGCAAACCATCTAATCCAGAGACTATCTCCTTCTGTCTGGCACCTACACCCCTGGAGACATATTCCTCTGACTTAATCACTTAGCCCCAGGTGTCAAACAAGTAAGGACCGACCCCTCTAGCCCAGAGCCCAAGGAAACTCTTCCAACTAGCCCATCCCAAACTGTTCACCTTGCCTCAACCTTCCCCTCCCTCCTGTTTTCTGCACCTCCCAACCACCCTGTGTCTTTCTTTCATATGTGGAGCCTGAGGAGCAGGGTGGCCCCTCACCCCACCGGCCTCTCCAGCACCTAAGAGTACCATCATCTTTGTTCCCTGAGCCTATTCTCTGTCTCCTCTTGTGGCTGTGCCTGACTAACCATCTCATAAAAGAATACAATCAAGGAGCTTCCACCTTAAAAATGAATCCAGATGAAAGCCCACTCCTCAGATTCATGTTGATGTATGGCAAAACCAATACAATATTGTAAAGTAATTAGCCTCTAATTAAAATAAATACATTTAAATTAAAAAAAAAACTACAAGTCACTCCTTCCAGAATGCCATCCCCACCCCACCTCTCTCTGTCAACTACAGAAGGGGGAAAAAACAAACAAACTCTGACTCCTGTGAGCTTTTCAAATGTAACCAGAGTGTATTATGCTTATTATAATGATTTAAGTATCTATCTCATTGCCCTTCCTGCAAGTTCCTGCAGAGCCAGATTGTGTATTTTTTATTTACCACCTACCCCCTCCACCTTCTCATTTCAGGGTCTAGAAAAGGGCCACATGAATCCTCTATTCTCACTGAATTTGAAATAGACTTCCAAACACCCAAATAGTCAATACATTTCAAGTAGAGTGCTTTCACTTTAGTAAGCCACTAATCTAAAGATGCTGATGTGTTGGTAAATCCAATAAATTGTTTGTTTTAATTTAGGGAAATTTTCCACAAAAACGTCTCTTTTGATTAAACTGACTAGTCAGTTCAGCCTTTCTAGTAAGTCAGATACTTTAAAAAAATTATTTAGTATCAAATAGCTGATTTGCCTGGTTTTCTGTCCTGTGGAGGTAACCAATAGCTGTTCAGCCTCAACTCCTGCCTAAGACAAATATAAGAACTCTCCTTTGAATCTATTATAGCGTAGGTAACTTGTTAAGTGTGGCTCAAATTTCACTCATGTAGTCTTCAGAAAAGTCTGAGATACAGATACCAGGCCCATTTTACAGAGAGAAAAACTCAGGCTCAGGTCAGTTAACTGATTTTTCCTATGCTGTGTGGTAAGTAAATGACAGTACCATGATCTGAACTTAGTTCTGCTGCTGCTGCTGCTAAGTCGCTTCAGTCATGTCCGACTCTGTGCGACCCCATGGACTGCAGCCTACCAGGCTTCTCCGTCCATGGGATTCTCCAGGCAAGAACTTCTATCTGATTCCAAAATCCATTTGACTAAGACTTGTCCGAGGAGTGGGGAGAAAGCAGACCCGTGTCTGAGTGGTTTCTCTGTGTGGAACAGGTCCTCTCCTTCAACTGTAGCAGCTGCAGCATCAGGGAACACAGGCCAGCAGGCTAGAATGAGCATGGGCGGAAATGTGATGGAGGAGTAGTTGAGTGGATGGGGAAGGAGCCGGTCAGTCCCCAGGAGCAGCTGAAAATGTTGTATGCTGGAAGATGTCTGGTTGCAGTGAATCAAATCTCACATTGCTGTATCTATTTCCTTCCCGAACAGCACAAAGTGAGGGTAAAGGAGTAAAAAGAGAACACATGTACAAGAATGCAATGCTATCATAATAAAAGAAGAGTCAAAAAACAAGATACACTCTTGTGATTAAGAATTTAGAGCAAACTTTGTTTTAAAGACCACATAAGTGTTGGAAACTAAAGTTGAGATAATCTGATCTCCTTAATTGCAGACTGGCTGGCTGGCTGGTTAGGCTGAAGAGGCTTGAAATAGTTCACCTTTAAGGCCAGCAGAAGCACTTAAGCAGCTGTTAGGATGAACAGCTATGGATATGGGCCTCTTCTGGCTGCTAGCACTCTAGAGAGTCCACAGTGCCTAATGCTGTTCTATGGCATAGATGCTCAAAAGATGGTGTCTCCACTCTCAGCTCTAGTACCTGCTTTTATCATGACCAGCTTAGACTAACCACGGTCCAAATGCACTGATCTTACTGAAGAACTTCTCAGAGCACAGACCTGCCATGTCTGGCATCACTAACTGTATATATAGCAAGGTAAAATACAAATTCATTCTCCTACAAGAAACGTATCCCTCCAAAATGGACACCTACAACCCTAATGCTAGTCTTGAAGGAGAGTACTGCTATCAACATCCTTATAGAGCTGCTATATCTGAGTGCATACTTTGGCCTGCAATATAACTGAATCCATGTTTCAGAAAGGTTGGGTGTCGTGGAATTTGTCTTCGTGTGCTCAGACTGCTAAAACAGAATAACGTAGACTGGGGGCTTAAACAACAGACATTATTTCTCAGTTCTGGAGGCTTGGAAGTGTAAGAGCAAGGTGCTGCAAGATGTGGTTCTTGATAAGGGCTCCCTTCTTAACTTGCAGACAGTCACCTTCTCGCCATGTACTCATACGGCCGGGAGAGGAAGCTCCAGTGTCTCTTCTTCTTCTAAGAGAACTAATCCTACCGTGGGGGCTCTACCCTCACAACCTCACCTAATCTTAATTACTTCCCAAAGGACTCACCTCCTAATATCATCGCATACGGGGTTAGGACTTAAACATACAAATTTCGAGAAGATGCAAACATTCCATCCATAAGAGAGTTCTACTTCATTCAGTCTTGGCAGAGACAAGGCAATCTCATCCTTTACTGTCCTTCTAGGGTTGAGAACAGAAGACAAATTTATATAACCAAGATATTTTAACTCTAAGGGCTTGAGTTAGGCTAAAATTATTTTTGGCAAATATTCCACCCAGATCAGCTAATTCAAGTAAGATTTATATCTCTCCCTTCTTGATGCAATTATACCAGAGCTCTCAAATTAAAATGCATAGAAATATGGGTGACAGTCCAAGAACTGAATGCTTGAGTTAGACTGTCTTCATTGATCTTGCTTTGCAATGTAACAACAGGGCCAGATCACACACAGAATTGACCACACAGAAAGTTCACGTCAAGTCAGGGTTGATCAGTCTCTGGCTTCTCTCCTAAATTTCCAGCCATAGAAGAGGGAAATAAGAAGGCTATGGAAGTTATGTTTTTGTTTGTTTGCTTTTCAGGGTTTTGGTTTTGTTTGTTTTTGATGAAGTTCATTTTACATCTCTTAGAAAATGAAATTGGAAATGAAAGATTCCCCTGTTGGTGTCAGTCATGTCCTCCTTCTCCATAAAGATGCTTCCCAAGGACCAAGGCAGCTGTACTCACCAATACATTCCTGATCTCAGAGCCATCTGAGCAAGCAATTCACAAAGTGAAAAGAGAAATAATATTTTATCATCAATTTACATGTACTGGAAATCTCCTTTCACTTTCCAGGCCTTCAATATTCAAACACAGTTGGCCATTATGGTATTCTATTCTTCAGAAACAGAGGAAATAAATGACTTCCCTTAGAACCAGTATCAGTTCAGTTGCTCAGTCATGTCTGACTTTTTGTGACCCCATGGACTGTAGCACGCCAAGTTTCCCTGTCCATCACCAACTCCTGGAGCTTGTAGAACCAGTATAATATTCAAAATATTTAACAACCAGAACACCACAGTCAACAAACAATCTAAAAAGATACAGACCTCAGGGCTCAGCTACTTACTGCAAGTTCCCTGATTCACTAGAACCTAACCCCTTAGTTGGTGGATTGGGGGGTGGGGGAGCACAGGTAGGTTGAGAAAGCTTGTCTTGCCTTTGTAGGACTGGAAATTAGGCTACATCAGTCAAACTAACCTGGCCAACAACTTCAACACAGCTACAAGGTACAGTGTTACCACTTCCGCTGGTGGAGGGGAAGGTAATTAGTAGTGGCAAATGCTGCAGTAGCAGCAATTAAGCTAGTTAAGCAATTGAGGGATTAAGTACGTGAGTTAGGCTTATATCATCTCTAATCATCAAAAGTGACTTGCAAGACAGGTATTATCTACAGTCTGTAGATATGGACACATTTCAGAAACTTAAAGTAACTTGCTACAAGTCACACAATTAGTGCATTATGGCTCCTCCTATGAAGGCAGGAAATCAAAGGCTAATGCTCTTCACTCTGAGGTTCACATTTCATGACTTAATTTTATCTGTGAGGACCAGTAACTTTCCCCAGTAAAAATTTTGGAACGGGAAAAAGTGACACAACCATTTTTTTGGATACTAGGTCACTCTACTTTTTTTTTTTTTTTCATTTAAAGATAGAGAATTTGAGAATTTCCTGGCTCTTCAGAAGTTAGGGCTCCACTCTTTCTTACTGTTAAGGCCCCAGGTTTGATCCCTGGTTGGGAACCTAAGATTCCACCAGCTATGCAGTGTGGTCAAAAAAGGTTTTTTTAAAGATAGAGGATTCAACTACTTTAAGGCAGCCAAAGTTCCTCTTTCTGCTAGCCTCCAGTAATTTTCACAAGAATGGTTAATACTGGAATGGATTGACAGGTGTAGTGACTAACATTCTTCTCATGAATAATTCATGCTCATTTTTAAACTTTGGAAAACACAAAGAAATACAAAGATTATGAAAATCATCTATACTCCCATTGCCCAGAGACAATCCTAGTTAAAATCATGACATATTTTCTTCCAATCTTTTTGCTAAACATATATTTACACACAAATTGAGATCACTTATACATGTTTAATGGAAAAGGCGATGGCACCCCACTCCAGTACTCTTGCCTGGAAAATCCCACAGACGGAGGAGCCTGGTAGGCTGCAGTCCATGGGATCGCGAAGAGTCGGACACAACTGAGCGACTTCCCTTTCACTTTTCACTTTCATGCATTGGAGAAGGAAATGGCAGCCTACTCCAGTGTTGTTGCCTGGAGAATCCCAGGGACGGGGGAGCCTGGTGGGCTGCCATCTATGGGGTCACACGAAGTCAGACACGACTTAAGTGACTTAGCAATAGCAATACATGTTTAAAAACTAAGTGGGCCTTAGAAAGAATCACCACAAACAAAGCTAGTGCAGGTGATGGAATTCCAGTTGAGCTATTTCAAATCCTGAAAGATGATGCTGTGAAAGTGCTGCACTCAATATGCCAGCAAATTTGGAAAACTCAGCAGTGGCCACAGGACTGGAAAAGGTCAGTTTTCATTCCAATCCCAAAGAAAGGCAATGCCAAAGAATGCACAAACTACCACACAATTGCACTCATCTCACACGCTAGTAAAGTAATGCCCAAAATTCTCCAAGCCAGGCTTCAGCAATACGTGAACGGTGAACTTCCTGATGTTCAAACTGGTTTTAGAAAAGGCAGAGGAACCAGAGATCAAATTGCCAACATCCGCTGGATCATGGAAAAAGCAAGAGAGTTCCAGAAAAACATCTACTTCTGCTTTATTGACTATGTCAAAGCCTTTGACTATGTGGATCACAATAAACTGTGGAAAATTCTGAAAGAGATGGGAATACCACACCACCTGACCTGCCTCTTGAGAAACCTGTATGCAGGTCAGGAAGCAACAGTTAGAACTGGACATGGAACAACAGATTGGTTCCAAATAGGAAAAGGAGTACGTCAAGGCTGTATATGGTCACCCTGCTTATTTAACTTATATGCAGAGTACATCATGAGAAATGCTGGGCTGGAGGAAGCACAAGCTTGAATCAAGATTGCTGGGAGAAATATCAATAACCTCAGATATGCAGATGCCACCACCCTTATGGCAGAAAATGAAGAGGAACTAAAAAGCCTCTTGATGAAAGTGAAAGAGGAGAGTGAAAAAGTTGAGCTTTAAAACTCAACATTCAGAAAACTAAGATCATGGAATCAGGTCCCATCACTTCATGGGAAATAGATGGGGAAACAGTGGAAACAGTGTCAGACTTTATTTTGGGGGGCTCCAAAATCACTGCAGATGGTGATTGCAGCCATGAAATTAAAAGATTCTTACTCCTTAGAAGGAGGGTTATGACCAACCTAGATAGCATATTAAAAAGCAGAGACATTACTTTGCCAACAAAGTTCCATCTAGTCAAGGCTATGGTTTTTCCAGTAGTCATGTATGGATATGAGTGTTGGACTGTGAAGAAAGCTGAGCGCCAAAGAATTGATGCTTTTGAACTGTGGTGTTGGAGAAGACTCTTGAGAGTCCCTTGGACTGCAAGGAGATCCAACCAATCCGTCCTAAAGGAGATCAGTCCTGGGTCTTCTTTGGAAGGACTGATGCTAAAGCTGAAACTCCAGTACTTTGGCCACCTCATGCGAAGAGTTGACTCACTGGAAAAGACTCTGATGCTGGGAGGGATTCGGGGCAGGAGGAGAAGGAGACAACAGAGGATGAGATGGCTGGATGGCATCACCGACTTGATGGATGTGAGTTTGAGTAAACTCCGGGAGTTGTTGATGGACAGGGAGGCCTGGCATGCTGCAATTCATGGGGTCACAAAGAGTCGGACACAAATGAGCAACTGAACTGAACTGATGAGCATTTACAGTGGTCATTAAAAATTCCAAGAGACAAAATTTAAATCTTTTTTAATTCTCCAACATACAGATGAAACATTATTTATTTAACCATTCCCCTATCTTTGGAGAACAGCAAGCCTTGGTCAGGAAATAAATCGTTATGTAAATAACAGGACTTGAATTAAGTACAGAAGGTTAAGAACCCTAGGTTATTCCTTGGTCTCTGCAACTTAATAGAATCAAGAGAGCCAGGACCAACACAATATTTTTAGCCTTTAGAAGTATTCACCCACATATATCTATACTTAGCTTTTTTGCTGATGTGTTATGCTGAAAGGTGCCCCTAGATCAGAGCACTTAAGACAGGGATTCCTTACCAGACTGGTGAGAGTGGCTCTCATATCTGCACTGGTCAGAAACCAGTACAAGAGAATAGAACTCAGGGAATTCAACTGGACCAATCAAAACCCAGCTTCCAAGAAAATTAAATCAAGGTGTTCATTCCCTATATTCACAATATTTAACAAAAACTTGAGTTGAAATTATTATCAGTTATTGCATCTGTTTTTTTAAATTTTCTAAATGATGATCCAATTTTAATGGGGGGATTCCTGGCTCTAGAAATCATAAATGGTAAGCTGTTGTAGCACCGCCTATGAAGAGGTACCCACTCTTCTCCAGATATATTAATTAAAAAAAAACACTGCATTTCTAACTGGTGACTCAAGACTTGAAGATTTCATGATTATACACAGTTCAGTCGGAATGTGGAACGGAGCAGGTCACTTAGGAGACAGAAGAGAACTCGGACACCCTCGTGGAACAATGTTCTCAAAGCACAGTGAAACAGAAACAGGCAGCAGAACACCAAAGTGTACTGTTGTCACTGGGAAGTGACTGCCCAGCCTCGGGCTACTTTTCTCAGTCCTTCCTTCATCTATGTGGGGCCATGTGAAGTTTTGGCCAATGGAATGAAACAAATAGAGAATGTACCACTTCTGGACCAAGTGTCACTTGGTTCCTTGTACTTTCTTTTCCTCTGCAGTGACCATGGAGGCTCACGTTGAAGATGACAGCATCAGAAGATGGAATGGGGCTGCATGCTTGAGTCACCATTTAGAGGAGAGCTGCCTAGGACAACTAATTAACCAGGAACATCAACATTGGATCTTGTGTGACCAAGAAAGAAATATCTCTTGTGTTAAGCCACTGAAATCTGAGGGTTGATTGTTAAATTCATCAGACTGTCTCAACAGGGACTCACGAAAAAGGCCTCTCTCCTATCTGACAACCTGATTTAGCAGAGACAGAGCATGGGGGAAAAGATGAGTGTGGAGTACTTCTTCAAGATGGAAAACATCATTCAAAACTGGGAAGAAAAAAAATAGAGAACACAAAGACGGCAAAGACAAAGCAAGAAGAAGACAAAGCACTAAAGTTTATATGGTCACAGAGAATCTAAATCAAAGCTCTAGAAAATCAAGGTGGCAGAGTGAAGTCTAAAATCAAATTTCGTTTTGATCTGACTTGGACTTTTGATGTGTTCCATGGCCTACATGACCAATGAAACATTAGTTACAAATGTATATTTCTGTCAACAAGCAGTGTTTCTTTGGTATTCAAATCATTTCTGTTTCCTAAATAATCTCCCCTATTGATTGATGACTCTTCACTCTTGATTTTTAGGTCACATTCTAATTCACTGAGTTCTCTTGAGACTTTGGTTACTGGTTGAAGCGACAATAAAGGCATGAAAAATAGTTCAAGATTTCATCACACAGATTAAAGATGTTAACGAAAGCTTTTTGATCCGAAGCAAGATCCGCCAGGGTTTTTCAGTCAGCTATAGATTTTTCAGAGCTCTGGAAACATTCACAGTGACATGAAGCTGCACCCATCTGTTTACTGATATCTTGAGTGTTAAATGTGCCTTGTGTTATTCCCCAAGGACAGAGCACTGAATTGGTATTGTTGGCCCTCACCTTCTGAAGCCCTGCTCTGCTGGAATTGCTGAGCTTCATTCCCATTTATCTCTCAATCTATATATGTATATATCTTATCTATTAATTTTAAGCTCTAGTAAGGAGCTACACAGGGAATATGTATGTGTTGGTCTCTCAGTCATGTCCGACTGTCTGCAACCACATGGACTGCAGCCCACCAGGCTCCCTGTCCGTGAAATTCTCCAGGCAAGAATACTGGAGTGGGCTGTCATTTCCTTCTTCAGGGGATCTTCCCCACCCAGGGATCGAACCTGGGTCTTGTGCATTGCAGACAGATGCGTTACTGTCTGAGCTACTATACTAAATGCTAAAACCAGTCTTGACTAGGACAGAGAGTCTTACGAGAGCCCCAGCCACAACCAAAAATGGAAGCTAGACTGTGTTGCTGCCCTAGAATGATCCTAGGTCAGTCTATTGGTACTATATCCACTGGCCTCTCAGTTCCTTAGTCTACTGGAATTATATCCTCAATGCCTGGCTCAGACACTGGCACAAAGCAAGTACTTGACAAATGTACAGTGAGTAGAACTAAGTTCTGGAATGCTCCAAGTCATGATTTTCTTGGAATGCTTTCTCAGTTGGTAAAGTCTGTTTGTGTGGGCTTCTGCCTCAGTTTCTTACTGGGGCTATCAGGCTTGGTGGCTCAGGTGGTACAGAATCTGCCTAAAATGTAGAGAGCTGGGTTCAATCCTGACACTGAGCAACTAAGTAATCAGGCTTGCAAACAAGCCACACTCCACCCCAGGATGGTCAACCCTTCCTACAGGATTTTGAACCCTGTTCTCAGTGGATCCTTCTCTTGCTTGAGAACCTTCTCCAAGAGAAACAAAGCATTTTTCAGTTGATTTCAGATCATCACTCACTCCTGACATGCCCCCTCCTACCCTTACACACATATACATTGGAATTTTGAAGATTCTCATGTAAGTCTTGGTC
This sequence comes from Bos javanicus, assembly GCF_032452875.1. Lineage (NCBI taxonomy): Eukaryota > Metazoa > Chordata > Mammalia > Artiodactyla > Bovidae > Bos > Bos javanicus. The sequence goes on from NC_083897.1 coordinate 23,051,549, forward strand.
AAGGAAGAGTTCACTCACTCCACTGGGTGCTGCATTTTTCACTGTTGGATAGCCATGCCTTAGCAACAGAGCCTGTAACCCTGCCTTGTCTCATAACCTGTCCCACTATTTCTCCTGCTTTTCCCTCAGCACCTGCTCATGGCAGAGGCTCTAGTAAGTCCCTCCAAGAGTCCCCTCACTCCTCTAACCCCAAGGTATGAGCTAAAGCCAGTTAGAAGTTCCACTCAAACGTTTTCTGCTACTTCAGACCTGAGGTTTGCTACATGCAATTCACTACACACATAATGAGAAAGTTACAGAATACATCTTCTACCAAGACCTCATTCAATCCAGGATTTATGGATGGTGGAAGAACTCGACCTACTTATAAAAAGAATTGAGGTAATATACACCTGTGAATAATTCTAGATAAAATGAATGGGGGAGGGAGGTAGGCATGGTTATAAAAAAGTAACAAGAGGGATCCCTGTGGGGTTGTAACTCTTCTGTAGGTTGACTCTATCAATGTCAATATCCTGCATGTGACACCATATCATAGTTTTTGAAAGATGTCACCTTTGGAAAAAGTGGGTAGCCTGTATTATTTCTTGCAACTGCATCTGAATCTGCAATTATGTCAAAATAAAAAGCTTAATTAAAATTAACGAACAGGAGTAAAAGAGGTTAGGCTGTTTTGAAATTTGTTCTTAAAAGTCTTACGTACACAGGCAGAAAGGCAAATAAACTTTAGCTAAAACTGACTGAATTGATCTGTTGATAACGAAAATCCAAACAAGACACAGGTTAGGCAAGTCTCAGTCAGGAATATGAAGAGCAAATAGAAACATAATAACAGAACCTTCTAGAACTCAAAGGGTATAAACCATTCAACTTCTGACAATAACACAAATTCCTCAAAGCAAAGTATTTAATTATTTCAGTTTCCATACTGTACATGCCATTGTAATAACTATAGGTACAAAAAACTAATCTCTCTCTACCACATTCCATTTAGAAGTCTAGCATATAAAATAGCCAAATGAATCTCTCATTCACAGTTATAAGTCATATGAGATAAATTGTGATTTAAAAATGAGATGCCTGATGACCAGATAAAGAAGATTACATTGTGACCCAAAAGTCAACTAAATAAATCCATAGCATTAGCTTGGAACTCTTCTCAATAACTGCAGCATAAAGCAAATTACTAATGACATGCCTGTTGATATGCTGCAGCCCTCTGGGCAGCAAAGCTTAGTTATACTCCTCACATGTACCTTCACCAGGAAATAATCATAATTACTTTTAGTACAGCCCTGAGCTACCATTAGTGAAAAATAACAATGAGGGGCACATTCAATGTTATTGACTACATGAATGATAATACTATTAACAAATTAGATTGAAGGTCTTATCTAAAACAAATGCTCTAATGGGGAGAGGTAAAATAGTTTCAATAAGAGGCCCAGAGTGACTTCCAGATAGCCAGTACTACCTCCTATGAATTCTGATGGAATAAGATAGAGGATGTAAAAGGTGGTAAGTCTCAATTCAACAGACACTCAGGTGCATGTTCTGAGTGAATATGAAAGATATTCTTGTACTTTCCACTTGTGTTAATTAGCCAAGACTTCCAGCTTTCTGGAGAGAGACCCAAGGATCTTGGCACTTGAAACAGCCAATAAACAGGGAAAGATCCAGGGCTTCAAGTCAGTGTTACTAGAATAGAGATCTCACTCAGTTCAGTCACTCAGTTGTGTCTGACTCTTTGGGACACCATGAACTGCAGCATGCCAGACCTCCCTGTCCATCACCAACTCCCGGAGTTCACTCAAACTCACGTCCGTCGAGTCAGTGATGCCATCCAGCCATCTCATCCTCTGTCGTCCCCTTCTCCTCCTGCCCCCAATCCCTCCCAGCATCAGAGTCTTTTCCAATGAGTCAACTCTTCGCATGAGGTGGCCAAAGTATTGGAGTTTCACCTTTAGCATCAGTCCTTCCAAAGAACACCCAGGACTGATCTCCTTTAGAGTGGACTGGTTGTTCTAGTAATTTTTTGGTGGAGTCTTTAGGGTTTTCTATGTAGAGGATGATGTCATCTGCAAACAGTGAGACTTTAATGAATATAGTAAACTTGTAGGATATAAAATCAACACACAGAAATCCCTGGCATTCCTATACACTAATAATGAGAAAATAGAAAGAGAAATTAAGGAAACAATTCCACTCACCATGGCAATGAAAAGAATAAAATACTTAGGAATATATCTACCTAAAGAAATAAAAGACCTATATATAGAAAACTATAATAAACACTGGTAAAAGAAATCAAAGAGGACACTAATAGATGGAGAAATATACCATGTTCGTGGATTGGAAGAATCAATATAGTGAAAATTAGTATACTACCCAAAGCAATTTATAGATTCAATGCAATCCGTATCAAACTACCAACGGTATTCTTCACAGAGCTAGAACAAATAATTTCACAATTTGTATGGAAATACAAAAAAACCTCGAATAGCTAAAGCAATCTTGAGAAAGAAGAATGGAACTGGAGGAATCAACCTGCCTGACTTCAGGCTCTACTACAAAGCCACAGTCATCAAGACAGTATGGTACTGGCACAAAGACAGAAATATAGATCAGTGGAACAAAATAGAAACCCCAGAGATAAATCCACACACCTATGGACGCCTTATCTTTGACAAAGGAGGCAAGAATATACAATGGATTAAAGACAATCTCTTTAACAAGTGGTACTGGGAAAACTGGTCAACCACTTGTAAAAGAATGAAACTAGAACACTTTCTAACACCATACACAAAAATAAACTCAAAATGGATTAACTATCTAAATGTAAGACCAGAAACTATAAAACTCCTAGAGAAGAACATAGGCAAAATACTCTCTGACATACATCACAGCAGGATCCTCTATGACCCACCTCCCAGAATATTGGAAATAAAAGCAAATAAAAACAAATGGGACCTATTTAAACTTAAAAGCTTCTGCACAACAAAGGAAACTATAAGCAAGGTGAAAAGACAGCCTTCAGAATGGGAGAAAATAATAGCAAATAAAGCAACTGACAAACAACTAATCTAAAAAATATACAAGCAACTCCTACAGCTCAATTCCAGAAAAATAAATGACCCAAACAAAAAATGGGCCAAAGAACTAAATAGACATTTCTCCAAAGAAGACATACAGATGGCTAACAAACACATGAAAAGATGCTCAACATCACTCATTATCAGAGAAATACAAATCAAAACCACTATGAGGTACATTTCACACCAGTCAGAATGGCTGCTATCCAAAAGTCTACAAGCAATAAATGCTGGAGAGGGTTTGGAGAAAAGGGAACCCTCTTACACTATTGGTGGGAATGCAAACTAGTACAGCCTCTATGGAGAACTGTGTGGAGATTCCTTTAAAAACTGGAACTAAAGCTGCCTTATGACCAGCAATCCCACTGCTGGGCATACACACAGAGGAAACCAGAATTGAAAGAGACACGTGTACCCCATTGTTCATCGCAGCACTGTTTATAATAGCCAGGACATGGAAGCAACCTAGATGTCCATCAAGAGATGCATGGATAAGAAAGCTGTGGTACATATACACAATGGAGCATTACTCAGCCATTAAAAAGAATACATTTGAATCAGTTCTAATGAGGTGGATGAAACTGGAGCCTATTATACCAAGAGAAGTAAGCCAGAAAGAAAAACACCAATACAGTATCAGTTCAGCTCAGTTCAGTCACTCAGTCATGTCCGACTCTTTAACCCCATGAATCACAGCATGCCAGGCCTCCCTGTCCATCAACAACTCCTGGAGTTCTCTCAGACTCTCGTCCATTGAGTCAGTGATGCCATCCAGCCATCTTATCCTCTGTTGTCCCCTTCTCCTCCTGCCCGCAATCCCTCCCAGCATCAGAGTCTTTTCCAATGAGTCAACTCTTCGCATGAGGTGGCCAAAGTACTAGAGTCTCAGCTTTAGCATCATTCCTTCCAAAGAAATCTCAGGGCTGATCTCCTTCAGAATGGATTGGTTGGATCTCCTTGCAGTCCAAGGGACTCTCAAGAGTCTTCTCCAACACCACAGTTCAAAAGCATTAATTCTTCGGCGCTCAGCATTCTTCACAGTCCAACACTCACATCCATACATGACCACTGGAAAAACCATAGCCTTGACTAGATGGAACTTTGTTGGCAAAGTAATGTCTCTGCTTTTGAATATGCTATCTAGGTTGGTCATAACTTTCCTTCCAAGGAGTAAGCGTCTTTTAATTTCATGGCTGCAGTCACCATCTGCAGTGATTTTGGAGCCCCCAAAAATAAAGTCTGACACTGTTTCCACTGTTTCCCCATCTATTTCCCATGAAGTGATGGGACCAGATGCCATGATCTTCGTTTTCTGAATGTTGAGCTTTAAGCCAACTTTTTCACTCTCCACTTTCACTTTCATCAAGAGGCTTTTGTTCCTCTTCCCTTTCTGCCATAAGGGTGGTGTCATCTGCATATCTGAGGTTATTGATATTTTTCCCAGCAATCTTGATCCCAGCTTGTGCTTCTTCCAGCCCAGTGTTTCTCATGATGTACTCTGCATAGAAGTTAAGTAAGCAGGGTGACAATATACAGCCTTGACGTCCTCCTTTTCCTATTTGGAACCAGTCTGTTGTTCCATGTCCAGTTCTAGCTGTTGCTTCCTGACCTGCATACAAATTTCTCAAGGGGCAGATAAGGTGGTGTGGTATTCCCATCTCTTTCAGAATTTTCCACAGTTTATTGTGATCCACACAGTCAAAGGCTTTGGCATAGTCAATAAAGCAGAAATAGATGCTTTTCTGGAACTCTCTTGCTTTTTTGATGATCCAGTGGATGTTGGCAATTTGATCTCTGGTTCCTCTGCCTTTTCTAAAATCAGCTTGAACATCAGGAAGTTCACGGTTCACATATTGCTGAAGCCTGGATTGGAGAATTTTGAGCATTACTTTACTAGCGTATGAGATGTGTGCAATTGTGCAGTAGGTTGAGCATTCTTTGGCATTGCCTTTCTTTGGGATTGGAACAAAAACGGACTTTTTCCAGTCCTGTGGCCACTGCTGAGTTTTCCAAATTTGCTGGCATATTGAGTGCAGCACTTTCACAGCATCATCTTTCAGGATTTGAAATAGCTCCACTGGAATTCCATCACCTCCACTAGCTTTGTTCAGTAGAGCTTGCACTGGAATTCAAATCTTCAGGCTCAGAGCCTCACATTTCTTCCCACTACACCACGCAACTTCCCTGGGATACAAAGTGGCTTTGACTGCACCCCATTCCAAGTTTTCACCTATGAAAATGTCTTTTTTTTGGTCTGTTTTAAATATAATATCTTGCATAAAGTTCTTGATCACTCACTCCAAAACTGAGCTCTCCTTACTCAGATTTCTTTAGCATGTTCTCTATTCAGTCATTCAAGAAACAACTGAGTATCTACTGTGTGCTAGCTTCTATGGTAGGTGCTGCAGAAACAGCAGTGAATGACACAGGAAGGACATTGATTCCATGGATTGTGTACCTTTGCAGTACATACATGTGTGCTCAGTCGTGTCTGACTCTTTGCAACCCCATGGATTGCATGGCTCTGCCATGGAATCCTCTGTCCAGGCTCCTCTGTCCATGGAATTCTCCAGGCAAGAACTACTGGAGTGGGTTGCCATTTCCTCCTTCAGAGGATCTTCCCGACCCAGGGATCCAACCAGCATCTCTTGTGCCTCCTGCATCAGCAGGCGGATTCTTCACCACTTGTGCCACATGGGAACAGTATGTTTGCAGTATGTATCATAAAATCAGAATGATAGTTTTACATTTCATGTTATCAAAAGCCCTTATTTTACAGATGAGTAAACTCACACACATGAAGTTAAGTTTCATGCCTTCATAAGCGTCCATCCACACTGCTCATCAGTTTTAGCTGTGCCCATGGCATCTTTTCCCTCACAGGCTCTCAGCAACTTGAGGGGAGAAACTGTGCCTTAGTCATCTCTGTTCATCCTTCAGCATGAGCACAGGTGTTCCAAAAAAGGGACATGGCAAACAGGAAAGATCTATTACGGACAAAGGAACTAGATCTTTAACATATATAAAGCATGTTAGCATTAGACAAAAGATCTTTAACATTTATAAAGCATGTCACTAAAAGGTTGTTGTTGAATCACAAAAAGACACCGGGATTCTTGGCCCCTGGAGTAGAAGAATTCAATCCGGGGCCAGAAACAAGGCTTAATCGCTCAGAGCTTTTGTGTAATAAAGTTTTATTAAAGTATAAAGGAGATAGATAAAGCTTCTGACATAGGCATCAGAAGGGAGCAGAAGAGTACCCCCCTGTTAGTCTTCAGCTGGATGTTATATAGTCACTAGCAGTCTGTTAATGAAAAAAAGGAATGTCTTAAAATTCAGAATGGCACCAGGCCCCTGACCCGTAAGATGTATTTTTGGGATAATCTTGGCACCAAATGGTTTATCTTGGGCCATAAAATGATTAACTTGAATTTTGAAGAAGGGCAGACCACCATACAAATAGTTTCATTTACATAGATTAGGGGAACAATATCTGAGTATAACATACTGGTTTGTCAAGTAGGTTCTGAGCCAAGAGGTGGAACCGACCTGAAGACAGAGTCTGGGGTAAATGCATAGTACATTAGCATAGCTTAAGACAAACATTTCCATAAGAAAAAGGCATTGGTTATCTCCAGGTTTGAGAATAGTTAACTTCAGGTGAAACCAGGTGTCATTATGGCAAAACAGTATTTTAAGAGAAACCTCTTTTTAAATTTGTATAGAGAAGGAAAAAAATATCATTAGTTTGTTTCCTCATGCCGCTTAAGAGAGATAAAAATGTCTGACACTTTCAGGCTATTTCTTCCGTTTGGAGACCCCTGGCCTTCCTGCCTGTTACCCTCTCATCACCATTCAAAGTATTCTCCCACACCATTCATTCCTTAGCAAAGGAGCTTTCATAAATTATGGATGGACACTGCAGAGCCAAGCTTGTAGGGAAGATCACATATTTTAATAACAGAAAATGTTGTTTTCTATAATAACCTGCAGTATTCCATTGTTATCCCCTCTTAATTCAATCCCCAGAATTACGAATAGCATATTAATACCTAACTTATCTCAAGGCTACCTACCTATCAACTTCAACCCTGAAGAAGGCACTTAAAATTTAAAGAATGCAGAAAATTCCTCTGAGCAGCTAAAATCTATCTTACAAGGTATGGGCACTGAAGAAATACACTGCACTGGTTCTTTGGTTTGTTCATTCCATAGGGCCTGAGGGCTCATGCTTTCTGTATGCAAGTGACTCACTCTGGGGCTCTTAACTCTTAGTTTGGGCACATTTCTAACAGGTGTCAAATTTTCATGTCTCATAGCCACTGAAATGCAGGAAACAGAAGGTGGAAAAGGTTGGCCAGAAGGAGGCTATTCTCCCCCATTTTCAGAGTTCATTGGAATGCCAACAGCCACAGGTGTACCTCATAAATGCCCAAGAAAGATGACAATGCCGTCTAAGGGTTACGGATCTTCATTATATTTGTGACATGTGTTACATAAAAACACACTGTGCAGAACTAGGGTTCCTTCTTAGCTGCAAAGGATCAGACTATGGCTGCTGGAAGAGATATTCATTTATCTTTTTGTATTTAAAAGGCAGAATTACCTTTGTGGGAGGGAAGGCACTGTGTTACAGTGAGACTGAAATTCCCTCCCCTTACATTTTTCAGCTCCTGAACAGACTATACCTGGATTATCTTTCACCAGCAGGGGGAGGTTAATACAAGGAAGCTCTAAAAATGTCCCAAGTCCTCACCCAAGGGGCTGAGTCATTTTGCAGTGTGACTGATTGACTCCTGTAAGCAGCATGGTCTAATTTAGAAAGGTCAGGAAATCGTGTTCAACATTTACTAAGGCAACAAACTTAGGAAAAACAAAAGTGGCCAAAAGGAAACACTCTCAGCAGGACTGGCCCTTGCACAGTGGCTTCAAGAAAAGCTGAGGGGGAGACTTCGCAACATCTGCACCACTGCCAAGAAATCGTTTTTGCCCTGAACTCACACTTGGCATATGTTTTTACAGTGAGAAGACATCTACACATCAACTCAAGAGACAGCTGAGTGCTTTCTCTTCGCTGCAATGAAACCGATGATGCAGAGGCATTTGCTGTTGTTTTTCTGTGGAAATCACCATGGGTAACTCCAACTCCTTGGCAGGACCAAGGGGCTGGGCAGAGGGAAGCCAGCTCCCCTCTGCAGCTGCCATTGGGCTCCAGCAAAGATGGGCTTGGGGGCCTGGGAAGGAGCATAGCACTGGAGATTCTCCAGGGAGGCTGAATAACAAACTGTGAAGTTACCTTCACCTTAGCACAAAACTGAAGAACCACCACAACCACAGGGAGAAAGGTCAGTCTTTGAAAAATGCACATTCTGCCAAATTGTTTGCACTTCCTGAGAGACAAAGGGTAGCAAATCTGGCGGAAGTCCAGGCTTTAACATGAACCTGCTGTGTGAACAAGTCACAGCCCCTCTCGTGGCTTCAGTTCCTCTGCAAAATAGTCTCTAAAACCATCTCAGTCCTAACAGCCTGGGCTCTAGGATTCAATTGCCAGGTTGAAACTATGTGAGTGGGATTATCTTCTGAAGCTAAGGTTGTCCCACTTCTTTGTTTATTCATCATAAGAAAGATGGGCCAATTATCATAACTAATCAGCCCTCCCTCATGAACTGTGCTCATATTTGGGCAATATTTAACTATATAAAGAACAGGAACCTGTGCTGGCTGGCTGCAGAATGCCTCTCTGGGAAAAAAACTGTTTTGATTTAGGACAAAGACTATGTTTGGTTATGAAGATGAGCTCCCAGGGCAGAGTCTGAATGGGTTGAACTGAGACCAGCCTAACAGCTAATCTGCTCTCTATAAGAAAAGGGAAGAAATGCAGGTGGCCAGAAAGAAAGGAACTGAAGAGGGAAAGAAAAGAGGTGGAAGGCAGGAGGCAGGGGCCATGTAGGACAATGGAAGGCTGAGTCACACATATAATGGGGGTCTCAAGAATAGCTCCCAGAAGCTGGGCTTGCAGATCAAATTTAACTGGATACCTTGCATTTTAACTTCAGGTGAACAAGGAATAATTTTTAGTCTAAGTATGTCCCAAATATTGCTTGGGACATAGTTATAGTAAAAAAAAAAAAAAAAAATTCATTGTTTATCTGAAATTCAAATTTAACTGGTAGCCTGTATTTTTTTATTGGCTACATCTGACAATCCTACCAGGGCATTTTGAAATGACAAATACTCTAGGAATTTCAATCTGAGGTTGTTTAGCTGTACTATAGTGTAATCCCCCTCAAAGATGCCACCTAATCCATAACACAGGTTTGGGTTAGTTATAATAGAAAAAACTAACCCTTCCTCCCAGGACCTAGCTAGGGCACAAGGCTTGGTGAGTGGCTCATGGGCTGAATTTCAGCCTGCATTCCCCTCAATCCTGCCCTTTCCCTGTCTTCAAACCTTTAGCAAAGTCTGCTGCACACAGCCCCAAGTCAAAGGTAAGGAGGCACTGAAGTCCTCTGCAACCCTCCCTCCCACCCCCACCCCCACCTCCTGCCCAGTCCAGGATCTGCATGGAGAAATGCAGGAAAAAAAATCTGTCAGGCTTATTTCAAGAGATAAGACACACAGCAAAGATCAAGGATTCAATAGTGGCCCCAGAGAAGAGGCTTCAGAAATGCTGGAGGGATTCTAGGCTGTCCACTTGGCATTGGGTGGGATTAGAGTTGATTATAAAGGACAGGGTACAACCTAAAGATGGGAGAATTTGGGCATATCAATGTGGTTACATAGGAAGAGAAATCCTGACTCAAGACTTTGAGACTGAGGTTAGCTGTTACCTGCTCTGCGAAGCTTTTCCTGATGGCTCCAGGCCCGGGATTCATTCCTTCTTTGTGCTCCCCTGTTCCTGCAACCTACCTCTGTTAAACCACAGGAAAGAAACAGTCAGAATCCAAAGAGAAAGAAAGAGTGTGTGTGTGTCTCCCCCTAACTAGATCAGGAGTCTAAAGAAATGATTCTTAGGCAGAAGAATTATCTAGAACTGATTATTTTTAAGTAAAAGCTCTGAAAACCTAGAAGTTACCTTCTTGTAAGAGACATTTACAAGGTAAATCCCCATTTGTGAGGGTGTCTCCCTCTCCAACCAGGAAGACGAGGAAGACTCTCTCTAGACAACTTTATCAATAGAGAAGGCAGACACTTCAATCTGCCCAACCTTACCCTCCTTTACAGGCTTCCCTGATAGCGCAGTTGGTAAAGAATCCACCTGCACTGCAGGAAACCCCGGTTCGATTCCTGGATCGGGAAGATCCCCTGGAGAAGGGATAGGCTACCCACTCCAGTATTCTTGGGCTTCCTTGTGGCTCAGTTGGTACAGAATGTGCCCGCAATGTGGGAGACCTGGGTTCGATCCCTGGATTGGGAAGATCCCCTGGAGAAGGGAAAGGCTACCCACACCAGTATTCTGGCCTGGAGAATTCCATGAACTGTATAGTCGTGGGGTTGCAAAGAGTCGGACACAACTGAGCAACTTTCACTTTCTCACTCTCTCACCCTGCCTTACAGGGCTTTTCCCAGTCACCTCCCTCAACTGACTCCAATTACCAACATCACCTTCTGTCTTTAGCTGGAGATGGTAGATGATATTTAAGGTGGTGACTTGGGCCTTTGGAGGAGTTACTCAGTTTTCCTCCGTCTCTCCCATGTATATTAAAGGGATACATGTCACTAAATTTGCTTTCTCCTATTACTTGGTGATTTATCACTTGGCTTGGCAGCAGGGGGTGGGGAGGGGGCGGAGGGTGGGTGGGCACTCAGCCAAGGGATATTTTTTCCTGCCTACAAGTTCTTTGAAAGCAAAGACTGATTTATTAACTTATTAATTTTAAAGCCACAGTAACTGGCACATATTAGCCACTGGGATACATTTATGGGAACAAGAAAAGATGTTCTGAGTTTGAAATGAGGGCTATAGGGCAGTACAAGAATGTCTTTGTGTATATAAGGGATTATTCTCCATGTCCATAGAGAGCACAACAAGAGGAGAGGCATCTGAAATGCAAGGCAAGGGAAGTAAGCTAGCCAAAAGCAAGAATGGAAGTCACCAAGTAATCAGTCTCTGATGTGGGCTTCCAAAAATAGAAATAATTTTTTTCACTTTAGTCAGTTTATCTGGAAATCCTGCTTTTCACAACTTTGAATCCTAAGTACAGGGGAAGCCATAGTATGACCATTTCCCTAGCTGGTAGGGGAACACACTATTCACATTGTAATGCTTTGTTGATGGCCATTCCCATTATCTGGGAACCTGCACAAGAAAATGCAGCCCCAAAAGCCCCAAACTGCCCATTCATAGGAGACCCTGAAGTATATGCTTTGATTCAATGCTCAACTTTACCTTTAAGATGAGAGAGACACAATTGACTCTTGAATGCCCTGCTAATTCAGTCCTGTTGACTAATCGTCTTGGGTTAATTTTGGAAATGCTGGAACTGTCTGAACTCTCATATGAAAGAATTGTAAATAGAAATCTGAACAGGAGAAAGGAAGGACAGGTCAAGTCTCAGAATAATATTGGTAATAGCGATGATGAGAATTTCCATGCCCTACAAAATCACACAGACGTGTCATTCTCTGTCTTTAGGGCATGTTTGACTCTAAGGAAGAAACACATCCCTTTGTCCAAGGTGAGGCCCACCCTAACTGGCACTTTTGTGCCCATCCCCCTTCTAGGACTTTACCCTGTTGATTCTTGTTTTTTCTCACCCTCCTCCTTTCCCCTTTACAATTCCTTTCCTCTGGCACCCTTCTCTTGCCCTACACACATGCTCAGTTCTCTCCCAAGTGGAAAACACTTTTCCACTTCTCTGCTTCTTTCCAAGCAAACATGACTTGTCTTCACCTAGTTCTCCTCTCCTCCGAGATATGTAACAGTCCATACTGCCCACTCCTTGTGGTTAGGAAAGCTCATGTGACTCATTCTGACCAATGAATTGTGAAAGGAGCTAACACATCACTTGCTTAGAAGAGCAAACATATCAATAAAATGTCCATGCACTTTTTCCTTGAAGGAGCAGCTAACTTCACATTCTAGAAGATATAGCAGCAAGATGATTAAGGCTTTGTCAGCCTGACTTAAACAGAGACCTCTCCCCTAGCTTATGATGATCAGACAGCAGGAGTAAGAAATCAGCATTCCTCACTGACAGAGAGTTAAAAACATTGAGGTTTGGGGCTGTTAGTTCAATCTTTTCTAATCAATCCTGATCAACAGTCTTTTTTTCTCCCTCGCTTCTACTTTACTACCAGTTCCCTTCAATAAAAGTCGAGCATGTGGTTCTGAAATCTACCTGTGTATAAGAAATACATAGAGAGCTTTTAAGAAAGCAGAGTTCTAAACCTACCCCACACCCGAGGAGTCTGAATACAATTTGGGGGTTGAGGCTTAAAAATCCAGTTTTTTATTGTCTCCCCAGCTGACTCTGAGGCAGCCAACCTGTCCCACTCTTCAGACACATCTGAGTACCACAATCTCCACTCCTCTCTCCTGTTTACACATTACCTGCCTTCATCATCCCCCGCCCCTTACCACAGACCATGTCAGACCTCCACGACCTCCTCATGACAAAACCCCTCAGTCTGTCCTATTCGTGTTCCTGGTAACATCTGGCACTGTTATCTGCCACTCCCTTTTTTGAAATTCTTGCCTCCCAAAGTTTCCGTGACATGACATTACTGTTGCTCTCCTTCTAGCTTTATAATAGCCAATATATTTTTGGGTCTTCCTATTTCCTGTTTTCCTTCATTCTGCATAGATGTGATCTTATGCTTTGAACTTGAGTCCTCTGCTCTTTTCTCCCTTACATATGTTCACCCTCTGTTAGTGTGCCAGAGCCACCATAACAAATCCCCACGAACAAGATGGCAGACAGGACAGAAATCTGCCTAACGGCTCTGGAGGCTAGAAGTCTGAGGTCTATGTGTTGGCAGAGTTGGTTTCTTTTGAGGCTATGTGGGAAGGATTTGTTTCAGGCCTCTCTCCTTAGCTTGTAAATAGCCATCTTTTCCTTATATCTCTTTATACTGAAGGAGAAGAAAACATGTTCCTCTACCCTTTTGGGTTCTTTGCTTGGTTTAATAATTAAACTGGCATAAGATAGATTAACCATACAAAAACAAATTTCATGACTCATGTACAGGAGCCCCAAAGATACGATACCTAAGGGCAAGTTGGGCAGTTGAGGCTTATATGCCATCCTGAGCTAAGAGATGGGATGGGGGTCTGGTGTTTCAGAAAGGAGGAGGGTAATTCACTGGACAATAAGAACAGATGCTTGAAAACAGAAACAGACCCACAGAAACAGAAAACAAACTATGGTGACCAAAGGGAAAGGCATAGGGAAGGGATAAATTAGGAGGTTGGGATTAACATGTACACACTAAAATAACCAACAAGGCCATACTGTATAGCACAGAGAACTATACTCAATATTTCGTAATAACCTAGAAGGGAAAAGAATCTGAAAAAGAATACACACACACACACACACACACACATATATATATGCATAACTGAATCACTGTGTAGTTCAGAGGAGGTAAAAAGCTCCTCCTAAAACTTTTGAAGCCTGATTGTCTTCAGGCTCCAAATAATCCATATGCCAAAGTGGCACATTTTGGGGAGACATGTTCTGAATCCCTGTGATATCATCTTCCTTCTATGCAAAGGGAAGCAAGAAGATATGTCACCCTAAAATATGTCTCTTTGACCTGACGATTATCTTAAACTGGTTATTTTTAAGAAATAACAGATACAGGAGAAGCTCTGAAAGTCAACTAGAAGTTACTGTTTTGTAAGAGAGATTTACAAAAAGAGAAATAAGGGAAACCTCCATTTATAAGTGTGTCTCCCCCTGTATACCAAGAGGAAAATGTCCACATTTCCAGAAAAATCTATGGAGAAGGCATGGACTTAAAGCTGCACGATAATGGTATCTTTGTTCACTGTGCTCTTCCTGGTCACCTCTCATAACTGATTCCCTTGCCCCTAACATTTTCTTCTCTCTTTACCTGGAGATGGTATTTAATGTGATGGCTTGGGCCATCTGGGAGAACTGCTTTGTTTTCCTGGGTATCTCTCATGCATACAGGAGGTATACACATTATTAAACTTGTTTGCTTTTCTCCTGTTATACAGGGTCTTAGCCAAGAACCTAAAAGGATAAAGGGAAAATTCTTTTTCCTCCCCTATGTATGCATGCCTGTATCTGTCCAAATTTCCCCTTTTTATAAGGACACTAGTCATATTGGTTTAGGACCCACCCTCTTTACCTTATTTTAGCTTGAGTACCTCTATAAAGACCCTATCTCCAAATAAGGGCATATATTCCAAAGTACTGGAAGCTAGGACTTCAACACATGAATTTGGGGAGACAGTTCAACCCAAAACACCCCTTCACTGATTTCATCTGATTTCAGTGGTTTGAATGATCACTTTGGTCATTGTTATCCATCAGACTTAGCCTTGACCTCGCTCCTAATCACTAGCTCACTAATTAAAAAAAAAAAAAACACCATATTGTGAACCTATAACTTCTTATTGAACAAAGGACACTGAACAAAGTCCTTCTCCATACAGAGCTAACAGAAACTTATTACAAACATAGCTGTAAGGGAAGGTGGTGTGCAGGTAGGGAGCACACAGGGAACCTATGGCAGAGGGTCTGCGCTAGTCTCATTTCACATTTCCAGTAGTATTTGGGATACCTTTATTCAGATGTTCAACTAGCACAAAGCCAGCATGTTCAAAACCAAACAAATGTCCACTTTCAAATCATGACCCCAGCTGCTTTCTCAACTTCTATGAGTGATCCTATTCATTTACTCCCCTGAGTTTGAAAGCTTGCTGTCATCTTTGTTTCCTCTCTATCTTATTCCCAACAGTCCATCAGTCACCAAATCAGAGCCAATTCACCTCTCCAATGTCCATCAGTCCTGTCTCTATTCTTGTCCCAGTGCCACCAGAGTTAAGTCAGACCCACATCATCCCTACCTAGACCACTGCATTAGCCCAAGTGCCTTCCACGCGTCTACACAGTACTATCCAACTAGTGTTCTAAGTAATACTTGCTGGTGGCTGGCACTGGAATCTACCCTAACATATGTTTCCTGCCTCATTTCCTGTCCCCACCCCACTTTACCTGGCATTGTACTTGGAACATGACCTGTGTTTTCCCATCTCTCTCCATGTCTTTATCATCTAAGATAAGACACTCTATATTTAGGGAGAATGTGGAATTTGATACCCATCTCTATACCATCCTTACATTAATGAGAGTGTCTTACATGCAATAAGTTCAGTAAATATTTGTTGACCTGTAGTGTGTAGTGTTCTGTGTTTCACAAAGCATATCGTATCATTAATCCTCAAATTAACCCTTCAACATGGTACTGTCTTCAGCAGGGGTATACTAATCCCATTCCCGCCCCAAACCTGCCATTTTTCATGGTTGTCAGCCCTGGGTTAATCTGACTGGGCCAGGAAATGGGGAAAACAGCCATTCTAGAGCTTCAAGAGCCTGCCCCTTGCCCCACAAAGCATGCGGGGACATGCAGAGGAAGGCTGTGTTCATGAAACTACTTTAGACACCAGTTCTGACCCCTGCCACCTTGTTCTCTCTGCTTGCTCCCTTATTCTCATCTGGCTTACAGCTGAGAATACAACACTTCCAGAACGGTGACCTGTTTGACTAACTGTTCAGCTCTTGATTTTCTGGCTTTCCTTCCCAGATATAGATTGCTTTTTTCTTCCAGATGCAAAACTTTCTGAAATTCAGTTACAAGACACCATTTTGCTTGGCCCCCAAGACTCATGACTAGGAAGATCATCCTTCTATTCCATCCCAGGAAGGAATCTACCACTCTGGAGCTGCCTTCCAATTGTGTTCTAGAGGCTGATAGCAGCAACTGAAAACCAATTCCTGTCCTGTCTTGTCTTAGCACAAGCAGTATAGCTTGCATCGATTATTCCTGCAATCCTGGGTCCTGTGGTGGAGGAATGTCAGGACCTAAGTTGATTAGTCTCTCAGCACCACCTCCTGTGTCACCACCATGTTTGCTGACCACTGAGGGACTGGGCATTGATCTGCCCCATTGTGAGTGGCATCCCTTATCACCTCCCAGCATAAAGCTCCTTGCTGATACTTTTTCTAGACTGAAAAGAGAAAACGTTATCAGCTTTTCCCCATTCTCACCTGCTGAAAATCTTTTATGCTTCTGAAATGGGTGATAGGAAGGTCTTGTCTAAAGGGCTTCAGGACACTAATCCAGACAAACGGCAGATCTTATATCAGTGTGTTTGCTCTGCTTCTCTCTTGACAGTTCCCGAACTACAAGCACAGGGCTGTGAACAAAATATTTACTCATCCATTCCATGAATATCTAAGGGGCAGCAACTCTGCACTAAGTGCTGGGAATCCAGAAGCTGCTTGCTTCGAGTAGTTCCTAGTGCAGTAGGGAAGAAAGAGCCAAACAGATCAACTCATTTTTTATTACGATCATACGAGGCAAGCATTTTCTCACATTTGGGAGGCCCCTGTTCAACCTTTTCTCATCAGCTTCTTTTTTTTTCCCTTGCAAAATAAAATGAGAGCTTTGCTTAGGGAATTATCACGTGGATCCAGGGGGCAGAAGGGAAAAGATCTTCATGGCAGTGATTTACTACAGCCTTTTCTTCACAGAGATTATTCAGCCACAGACAATAATTTCACTCACTTGAGGGTTTGCTTCATTTCTTCTTTCCTTCATCTTGTGGATATCATATCATCAGGTAACATGAACTTGAAAACATCCCACCTCCACAAAGAGATCATTTCCACACATGGATACTGGAACAGAGGTAGAGGGGAGGCCATGCTGCTAAAGAGAACAAGAGGCTAGGCCTGGAAAATGGAGAGTGGGGCTCAGAGCCAGATCTGAAGGACTGGGGCAGGAGGCAGGGGATGAGTCAGGCTAAGAGGACCATGCTGGATGAGGGCCTCATCCCAGGCAGAGCTGAGAGTGGGAACAATGGCAGGAGGGGAGAACCTGGCACCTAGGGATTACTGGACCATCAGCAAGGAATGGGAGATGAAGCCTCCATGTTAGACACAGTCAAGTCACCAGTGGGCTATCTTCACTTGCTTTGCCAACAGGAACAACAAAGGATCTGCAAACTATCTACCTCTGGTCTCTGGGAAATCTCTTCAGGGACTTTGGGAATGATTTCTCCTCACATTGCTATAAAGAATTTCCCTTTCTCCTCTAACTGGATAATGATGTAGCCGAAGTATCCTGGGTGCCCCTGTCATGTGGGTGCCTCTTGAAGTCATTGCAGATATTTGAAAGGACAGTGAAAGTCAATGGATCTCCTTTGAAAATACAGAGGCCTTCAGCAGCCACCAGGGCCCTTTTGTGAATGTGCAGCAACAACTGTCCAGTTGGCAGAGACACCTGGAGGACAAGCTCGCAGCCTGGACCAGACAACACAGGAGGTATGTCGTGATCAAAGGAAGGTCTCACAAACAAGAGTGAAGAATTAAGGGAGGGAGGAGACATGCCCCATGGATGGACAATGAGCTGACAACAGAGCTCAGCATGATGCCTTGAAGATGGTGAAAACTGTGGTCCAGGGCTGAGGAGAGCCAGAGAGGAGTCTGGTGAGATATCTGTGCAGAAGGAATAGTCAACAAACTATCTGGCCTGCTGTAATGCATACTCATTTCCCATGGCTCCTGTAACAAATTACCACAAACTTAAAACAACAGAAATTTTCTCACATTTCTAGAAGTTCAAAATCAAGGTGTCAGTAGGACCTAGGTGTGAATGCTTCCTTGCCTCTTCTGGTTCCTCGTGACTGGAAGCATGCCTTCATTTATGGCCAAATTCCACTTCAGCTTCGTGGCTTTCTTCTCTGCGTCTGTACCTTCTCCTTTTCTTTCATAAAGAGACTTGTCACTGGATTTATAGCCCACCTGAACAGTCCAAGATGATCTCATCTTGAGACCATTAAGTTAATTACATCTTCACTCTCTTTCCAAATAAGGTCCCGTTCACAGGCTCTAAAGACTAGGAAACTCACATATATTGGGGTGGGGGGGTGGGTGATGTGCCACCATTCAGGCCACTATAACAGCATTTACAAGGGGTAAAGAGGTACCCTCTCTTTTTCTGATTATAAAGTTAATACACATTCATTATCATCATAGAGAACATTTTAAAAGCACAAAGGAGAAGAAAATCCATCTTTAATTCTACAACCCAGAAACAGCCATTGTTAACAATTTGAGAAATTATATTCCAGACTTCTCTGGATATTTGTACACAGTTTATGAAGCTCCTACTGGATTATCATATAATCTGCTTTTTCTCTAATTATTGATATAGTGTAAATATCATCCCATGTCATTCAATTCCTTTTCTAAAACATGGGCATCACTTAGCTGCATCACAGTTTAATTAAACAGTTCTGTTCTGTTTGATGCTTGAAATGTTCCCAAGTTTTCAGTGTTATAAGTAACACTGAGATGAGAACATGCATGTCAGGGTATTTCAAGACAACTTGGGCCTATAAAAGGGATGACACAAAAGGATACTGATTGTGTACACCCTACCTTCTCTGAGTCTTACAGTAGAGTGTAAACTGGACTGCACTGAATCAGGCCAGGTTTAGGCCAAGGATTTGGCCCAGAGTTGAGAATCACTTTACTACTCCTTCTTTTTCTTAGAAAAATGCCTCATTATTCAGCTTCATCTCCTGCCACTCTCTGCCTTGTGTTTTTTATTTGCAAGGGGGTGGGGGCGGTAACACAACTGTTGCCTCTTTTTAAATCTTGTATTTTATTAATGCTTGCCAGCTTTTTTAGCCAAGCCAACCTTCTTACTCAATGAAGTATAAATACAGCTTTTTTAATTTTAAGCTCCCTGAATAGCACTAGAAAAATCTACCATGATTTTTTTTCTCTCTACACCTGCCCTGTGGAGAAGGCAATGGCACCCCCACTCCAGTACTCTTGCCTGGAAAATCCCATGGACAGAGGAGCCTGGTAGGCTGCAGTCCATGGGGTCGCTAAGAGTCGGATACGACTGAGCGACTTCCCTTTCACTTTTCACTTTCATGCATTGGAGAAGGAAATGGCAACCCACTCCAGTGTTCTTGCCTGGAGAATCCCAGGGATGGGGGAGCCTGGTGGGCTGACGTCTATGGGGTTGCACAGAGTCGGACACAACTGAAGTGACTTAGCAGCACATCTGCCCTGAGAAATATTTGTCTCTAGACTAGAATAAATGGAAGGTAGGGGTGGGGACGTGGGTAAACTGAGTAAATATGGAGTTGTTTGAAAAAGCTATTCAGATTCCTGAACAGCTAGAAAAGATAGCCCTCAGATTGATGTCAAACAGAAGCTTATGTTTGAATTACAACAAAATCAATGCAAACCCACCTCAGAGTCTCATATAATAAGGAATGCAAAGAGCTTTTCGATTGTTCATTAAAGAAAATTAGTGTTTGCTGAGGAAGCCCATTCTTCTACACAGCCAGCTGAATGACATTTATGAAATGACACAGGAACCAGCAAGTTCCGATCTACCTACATTTGTGATTTCTAGGATTACTGCCATAGAATTTTGGCCCATGAAGTGAATGTTCTTTCTGGTTTGGCCTTCTGCATTCTTAAAGTGACAAACTGCTTTTCTAAAATGTCAGTCTTGCTGTTATCTCTGCATCTGTGTAGCACAAGTGGACAATTCTGATAATGAAATCACAAAAATGACAGTAATACACAGCCCTCGTGCCTACAGTTTCAAACAATATGTTGAAAGTGCATTTTCATCACTCATTCGGGTTGGCTCCAGTAGTGATTTACAAAAAAGAATTTTTTATGCAGTCCTGGCAGAGGGGGTTGTTGAGAACTTGAGAAAAACACAATTCAGTCCAAACAATCAACTCATTAAGAGCAGCTTCTGTCATCCTGCAGACTCACACAGCTCACTGCTTTCCATGATGAGCCTTGACACAACAGCACAAACACTGAGCCCTTGGATAGGCCAAGAATGCTCTATTAGATTTGCCCCACTCAGTCATTCCTTCATTCTTGAAATAGTTAATATGTCTACCATCAATCATCTTAAAATCTAATGAGACAAACAATGCACCAATGAGAGGGCCCAGCCTGCTAAGTACAGTAGAAAGGTCAGAGTGCAGAGAAGGGACAAACACCTACCCTGCTAAATCACCATCAGGGGCTCACTTCCAGGGTCCTACCATCTGGCTTGGTACCCTGGCTGACCACTCAACCTCTAAGTTCTTCCCAGCTTGACTATAGAGCTAACATTTAGGTTTTATTTATGTTGTGCTTAGTTGTATGACTTCCCTGGTGGCTCAGACCATAAAGCATCTGTCTACAATGTGAGAGACCTGGGTTCAATCCCTGGGTTGGGAAGATTCCCTGGAGAAGGAAATGGCAACCCACTCCAGTACTCTTGCCTTGAAAATTCCATGGACAGAGGAGCTTGGTGCAGGCTACTATCCATGGGGTCGCAAAGAGTTGGGCACGACTGAGCGACTTCACTTCACTTTAGTTGTATGACATATTTTACATGCATCATCTCATGTAATCCTCACAACTACTATATGAGGTAGATACAAATTCTATTTCATGGGTGCAGAGAAGAGGAATAAAATTACCCAAGAATTTGAGCCCAGCTTGGCTTAACTCTTGGAGAAGGAAATGGAAACCCATTCCAGTATTCTTGCCTGGAGAATTCCATGGACAGAGGAGCCTGGCGGGCTACAATCCATGGGGTCACAAACATTCAGACACAGCTGGGCGACTAACACTTGGCCTAACTCTAGAGCTCTGGTTTATTCCACCTCACCATCCTCACTCTCAAATTTTACTCCATCTCACTCAAATTTTAAAAAGGAAAGTGGCTAACAGGGTTAAAAAGTGAAGATGGGTCAATCAGAGTGTGTAAGAAGGGGCCTTTGGCTTTGAGCATCAGGAAATCATATTTGTGGTCATTGCACTGGGGCTTTCAAATAACAAACTGCCACAAACTGGGTGGTTTAAACAACAGACATGTATTGTCTTATAGTTCTGGAACCTGGAAGTCAGAGATCAAAGCATTGGCAGGGTCTGTTCTTTCTGAGGGCTGTGAAGGAAAATTTCTTCTATGTCCCTTTCCAAACTTCTGGTAGCTTCCAGGGTTCCTTGGCTTATAGATGGTATTCCTCTGGATCTTCATGTAGTCTTTCCTCTGTACATGTCTGTCTCTGTGCCCAAATTTCCTCTGTTTATAAGGATACCAGTCATATGGGATTAGGACCCACCTTAATGATGTCATTTTAACTTGATCACCCCTGTACTCTATTTCACATTTTGAAATCTAGAGAAATATTAAGTCACTATGTTGTGTAACAGGAACTAACAGAGTTGTAGGTCAAAAGTGAAAGTGAAAGTGTTAGTCATTTGGTCGTGTTCAACTCTTTGTGACTCCACAGAGTGTAGCCCACCAGGCTCCTCTGTCCATGGGATTCTCCAGGCAAGAATACTGGAGTGGGTTGCAAATTCCCTTCTCCAGGAGATCTTCCTGACCCAGGGATCAAACCCAGGTCTTCTGAATTGCAGGCAGAGTCTTCACTGCTTGAGCCACCAGGGAAGCCCTTATGCCTCAAAAACAGAGAAATCATAGAAAAAGAGATCAGATTTGTGGTGACCAGAGACAGGGAGTAGAGAGAGGGGAACTGGATGAAGGCAGTGAAAAGGTAACTATCAGTTGTAAGATAAAAAAGTATTATACTATGAATATAATGCTCAACATGATAAGGATGATTAACACTGTTGTGTGTTATATACAAAAGTTAACAGTCAATACTAAGGGTTCTCATCACAAGGAAAAATATTTTTTCTATTTACTTAGTTTTGTATCTATATGAGATGATAGATGGTCTCTAAACTTACTGTCATATCATTTCATGACATATGTGAGTCAAATCTTTATGCTGTATACCTTAAACTTATACAGTACTGAATGTCTATTATAGCTCAATAAAACTGGAAGAAAAAAGAAAGCTTTCAAAAACAAGTCATATTCTGAGGTGCTGAGGTTAAGACTTTAACATACCTATTTTGGGGAGGAGACCCTTAAACCCACAGCGCCCATGGAAAGCACAATTTCAGCTCAGCAGTAACTACAGAAGGTGGACAGAAAGGGCATAAGGGCTGGGACTTGATAAGGTCACGAGAATTGGCTGGGAGCTAGAAGAGGCCTGAGAATGTCCTCCATGTGAGAGAGAGACCCCAGGAGAAAAGGAAGTTTTCAAGAACTATGGACAGAAGATAACCAACGGGCAGAGTCAGGCAGGAAATGGGAGGGGACATAAACCATCAGATAGATGGGAGCCAGTCACTTTTGAAACAAAGGAGAAAGGGAGAAAAGATTTAAATAACTGATACTGGTGTGCAGTTTTGGAGACACCTTTAGCATCTCAGCCTAAACCTCAGCCCAAAGTCTCCAGAACCCTGCTTCATATTTCTTCAGTAACTTGCAATTATAGCTTTGTAACTTAGATCAGCTTTATTTGTAGTGCTATAATTCTCCACTACTGCTTCGCACTTGATATAAAGTATCACAGGATCTATCTCACAGTTATTTCTAGAAAATGTTTGAATGATTAAGTAAATAAATAAACACATAGATATGAGAAGACAGTCTGGTGAGGAACAATCGAATCTTGACACTACTTAACCTGCACTCCACCTGGCACTCAGCAGGCTGAGGTAAATAAAGAGGCTGAGGTCTGTGGGCCCCAGACAGAAGCAGGTGTCCAGCCAAGGTGTGGATGAGCCCACAGTGGCACCAAGACATGGGGCCCTCAGAGAACACAATTCCAAAACCTCTTCAGGTCCTGCCAGGGTGAGGAGCAGTGAAGGGTGGCCCCAAGGATCTTATCATGTAACAGGCAGCTTGAACAAAAAGGATGCCTTATCACCTAAACCTTCAGTATTTCAACCCAGTTGTCAGAATCTGAAGCTACCTGAGAAGGCATAAGTCCTAAAACTCAGTGCACAACAGGCATTTTTGAAACTGCTGACCCACCAGCCCCTAGAGCTCCAGGGGTTTCAGCAGTGCTTCATGGACTCAGCCCTGGTGCTGCTGACCTCGCATGTGGCAAAGCATGGCTTTCGTCATCTCACCACATTCCTCTTAGTAAATGAAGAAAGCCCATTAGAGAATGCTGAAATGTGTTCCCCAAAATCTTCCAGCAAATCAGTGCAAGGGTGTAGAGTGTGATGGAGAGCCCCCAGGGTGCCCAGCTAGTCTCCTAACCATGAACTACAATGGCCTTAAGAAGAGACTACAACATAGAAGACAAGTATGGCAGCACTATCAGTATTTCTCCTTCACAATTTTTCTTGGACTCATACACATAGTATATATTTATGGAAAGAGTTTATTAATAGCCTACCTGTCTAAAAGTATGATTCCTTCCGTATAAAATGTGACATCTTATCATTGAGTGCATACTCTATACTCTTTATTCTTTCACTAATTTGACAGTTCTCCTTTGAAATAAAAAGCTCTCATAAACCAGCACACTGTGTGTGTGTGTGTGTGTGTGTGTAATAACCAAGAGAATATTTTAGTATTTAAAGCTACAGGGGCCTAAATTTGATAAGCCTATCCCAAAAAGAAAATGAAGGTTTCAGAAAATCTGACAGGTCCAAAAATTAAGCCTGCTCCCTTTGAGGTATGATTCACAGAAACAGATTTTTGAAACTTTACATCAAAATTTTAAAAAGATGACGTAGTCCAGCTGCTACAGTGCCTGTTTATAATTCTAACGTTTTATTTTCAAAGTAGGGTTCACCTGCAGAAACAGGCTGCAGAAACAATGCCCATGGGCTAATCTGGTCAGGCCATTCACTGCTCTGCTTTCTTTTTTCTCTTTTGTCTTCTCCTCTGGGGAGCTGAGAGGCAATTAGAGCTGTCTCTATGCACTCTGGCTTACTGTGGAAGAGCTCAATTCACAAAGTCCAACTGTTGCTCGCTCACGCCAATTAAAGGGCTCTGTGCTTAAATCTGCTCCAGGCCATCTTTTAGAAATGAGTCTTTCTGACCAAAATTCTCAGATGGGGAAAGGCACTGAAAATTAATTAGTCCTATTCCTAGGTACCAGCAAGGATGCTGCAGCGCCACTGTGCTCTAGGAGGGCTCACCTGGGACTTGAAGGGATGCTCAGAATGCACACCTGCTCACCGATTTTCTAAATTGATTCTTACAAATGACAGATGCTGGCAGGCAAGTTCAGGGAAGGTAAAAGCCAAAGAGCAAAGAACCAAAAGTTGAGCTGAGTATTCAATTCACAATTCATGTGGCCTTAACCTTCTGCCTCAGAAGAAATCTATGTCTCAAGAATGGCTCTTCAAACAAACAGGAATATGGAATCAGCCACCATGTTGTCACTGGTGACATGACATTTAATGGTCACAGAGGGGAAAAACAGCTCCTGGGTCCTCTTTTGTGTGACCTACTGTTGTATGTCAGAATAAACAATGTCAAATGTTCAAATGGTTAGTCTCTCTTGCCTCATGCTGACCTTTCCATTTCTCTCTTACCACACCCTATCCCCCAAATGAAAAAGAAATGGGCAAAGCACTAAATTAATCCGTCATGATGACAGAATACGACAGTGTCTTCACTGTCACACGCTGCATTCACTGGAACAAAGAGTGGTTCCATTACAATATTTGCTTTGACACATCTGTCACTGCCCAATATCTTTGCCGTCTTGTACCAATCCCCTTGCAAGGGAATTATATCTGACTAAACTTTAAAAATAAGTGAGGAGACCCCTTACATACAGTTGACTCTGTGAAGCCCCTCCAGCTGAGGGAGGAAGCAAGGCCTAATAGACGAAGTGACTGCTGCATTTGCATGCACTGTCAGGCACACACTTGGGGTCTCTCAGACCACCTACCTGCATCTCTATTTCAGTCACTTTTACTAGCTCTTTCACATCTATCTCACCTTTAAATGTCAAAAGACTTCAAGGCCCAGTATTTGGACATTTTTCTCTACACTTACTCCCTTCATGATCTCATCATGTCCTCTGTCTTTAAATTCCATCTCTATGCAGACAACTCTCCAATGCACATATATGTATCTTCTGAAGCCCAGATGTGTCCAACTGCCTTCTCAATAACTCCCCCTGAATATCTAACAGGTATCTCAAGTTTAACATGTCCAAAACCAAAGCTCCGACTTCTCCTGAAACCTGCTCCTCCTCAATATTCCCCATTGAAGTTAATAACAACCCCACCCTTCTAGTTGTTCAGGTCAAATCCTTCAAGTCATCCTGACTCCTTTCATTCTTTCATATCTACACACAATCTGTTGTTGTTCAGTCATTCAGTCGTGTCCAACACTTTGCGACCCCATGGGTTGCAGCACACCAGGCCTCCCTGTCCATCACCAACTCCCGGAGCTTGCTCAAACTCATGTCCATCGAGTTAGTGATGCCATCCAACCATCTCGTCCTCTGTCATCTCCTCCTCCTCCTGCCTTCAGTCTTTCCCAGCATCAAGGCCTTTTCCATTGAGGCCTTTTCCAGCTCTTTGCATCAGGTGGCCAAAGCATTGGAGCTTCAGCTTCAGCATTTGTCCTTCCAATGAATATTCAGGGGTGAATTCCTTTAGGATGGACTGGTTTGATCTCCATGCAGACCAAGGGACTCTCAAGAGTCTTCTCCAACACCACAGTTCAAAAGCATCAATTCTTCAGTGCTCAGCCTTCTGTAAGAAAATCCTATCTGCAATAGCTTCTGACTACACTTAGAACCCCATCATCTCTCACCTCTGCCCCTGTTGCCACCTGTTCCAGCCCCTAGCATCTCTGCCTTAGGGTGCTGCAGCAGCCTCCTCACTGGTCCACTTCTGCCCTTGCTGCTTAACATTGGTTTTCAACACAGTGGGCATGGTGATCCATTAAACACATGTCAGATCATATCACTTCCCTACTGGCTCCCAACAGTCCTCCATGACATCTTAAGGCCTCCAGCCAGGTTCTACCTCCCTTACTCAATTCCAGTCACCTGGCATTTCACAGACCTAGCTACGCACAGGTCCATCTGAGGGTCTTTGCACTTGGATGCTCTCCCTTTGCCTAGAATGTTCTTTCCTCAGATGTCTGCATGCATTATTCTCTCAGCTCCTTCAAATCTTCATTCAAATGGCACCTTGTCAGTGAGACCTCTTCTTGCCACCCAATTCCAAATGGCACCCTCTCCCACACACCACAGGTGTGTTCCCTGTCCGCCTGTGCTCCCTGATTCTACTCACAGCATTCATCACTGAGTTACTCTACATTTTCTTTACTGTTTAATTCTGTCTCCTCTGACACTGAATTGCAGAGTCTATGAGATCAGAGATTTTCTTCCTGTCTTGTTCTCTGCTTTATCCATAGGACACAGAACAGTACCTAGCACACAGTGGGTATTCAATAAATATTCTTTGAATAAATGATTTAAAATCCCAAATCAACTAGTCAACTCAGAATAAAAATAAGGTAAATGTATTAAAGTAGCTATACACCTCATGCGAAGAGTTGACTCATTGGAAAAGACTTTGATGCTGGGAGGGATTGGGGGTAGGAGGAGAAGGGGACGACAGAGGATGAAATGGCTGGATGGCATCACTGACTCGATGGACGTGAGTCTGGTGTGAACTCTGGGAGTTGGTGATGGACAGGGAGGCCTGGCGTGCTGTGATTCATGGGGTCGCAAAGAGTTGGACACAACTGAGTGACTGAACTGAACTGAACACTAAATAAAATGTTCACTCCAGGCAATTATTTGGGAACTCTGTGTGTGTGTGTGTGTGTGTGTGTATACACAGAGACAGAGAGACAGAGAACCTACATTAGTTGGCAATAAAGCAATAGGGACAGGAATGGGGGTGGAGTGGCAGAGCAGAGGTACTCCCAGGCCCTGGGGCATCACCAAGGCCAATTCTGTAGGCCTAATGCTTTATAAAAATAACTTGCAAAGCTTATGACGAAGTACTATTGACAATTCAATTAGCCACACAAAAAAGGCAGATTCATCTAACCCCTGGCTGAAAACTTTTCACTGTGCAACATAAAATGGCTATACTCAGTTATAAACAGAATTACCAAGTCTGATTATTTTTTTATCTGAGAGTTCATCATCAATAGAAAAACAGACTAGACTTGATAGAAGGAAAATGACAGATGCTACAGGAGGAAAAGGCAGTTTACTAATGAATTAATAATCATGTTTGTCCTCTCTGCTGTAGACTTTTCCCTGTCTCACCACTCATTTCTGTCATTTGAATGGGAAAGCTATCTTTGCAAGAATTTTTTTTTTTTTTAAGTCAGGCATTTCATCTCAACCTGCATGTTTTTTAACTTTTGATATTTTTCTTCCCAGACATATTTTACTGTGACAGTATTTCTCAGATGAAAGCAGAGTTCAAGGTAGGTTACTATACACAAATCTAATTAAATATTTGAGAAAATAGGTCTTTTGATCCAGCAAGAATTCAAAAATTTATCTGTGTTTCCTTTCTTATATACTACAAGCTGAAATGTAGGGGTTTGAGTGATGGCTCAGATGGTAAAGAATCTGCCTGTAATGTGGTAGACCAGGGTTCAATCCCTGGGTTGGGAAAGTCCCCTGGAGAAGGGAATAGCTACCCATGCCAGTATTCTTGCCTGGAAAATTCCATTCACAGAGGAGCCTGGTGGGCTACAGTCCATGGGGTCGCAAAGAGTCAGACATGACTGAGTGACTAACACTCACTTTCAACTGATGGTTGAACAAATAATAATGAAGTTAGATCCAACATAAACTCAGCTTCTGGGATGGCAGAGTGAATAAAGGCAAGAACACTGGCCAGGACTCAGAGTCTTGGTTTCCATATCTATAAGACAGATATCAACTCTTTCCCCTGCCTAGTTCAAAGGATTACTATGAGACCAAATATGAAAATAAATGGGAGTGGGCTCTGTCAATTGTAAAATGCTATCCACGTATAAGCCAAATGACTCAGAGAACTTGGAAGAACTGGCTTCTACCTTATTCCCAAGATGGGAGAGCAAATGGAATTGTTAAAATGTAGAAACTTTTGGCTTTTAAAGAAAATGAAATGCTTTAAAAAGCAAAAGAACATCGTTGTATTGAATCACTCAAAAATTCCTTTTATGTTTCATCTGCTATGATGTATTATCTTTGGAGGCAATATGATGCTCCTCTTCTAAAAATGTCACAGCTCTGAGGATAATAATTTAAGAATTTCAGACAAGCCAATGAATTTCTCTTAGAACCTCCTTTTTGAAAAATGACCAAGTATAAATCCTCTACTCTCAATTTGTGTCATAACAATTGATAACCAGAGTGGCTGTCTCACTTATAATTGGCTATATCCTACTAATATGGCTCTTGATTCTAGAATGCAGGGGAGCAGCAACACTTTTACA
Organism: Bos javanicus; assembly: GCF_032452875.1. NCBI lineage: Eukaryota > Metazoa > Chordata > Mammalia > Artiodactyla > Bovidae > Bos > Bos javanicus. Next base: position 23,080,168 of record NC_083897.1, read on the forward strand.
AGGCCCTAAGACACATATTGAAAGCCAGATACTTATATAACACTATTTTCGTATATATCAAAAACCTTATTAATCTAACGAGTAGAATAGTAGTCTCCCTGCTTCCTGTATCCATGGGGTCACATTATGCTATACAATTGCACCTCATTTTCCCTGGGTGCCTCTGCTCATTTGCAGATTCTTACACACAGAGGATGCTAAGTAATTATCATGACATTCTCCAGTTGAATTCATAAATAGATTAAGTACAGCTTAAGATGCTTCTGCTGCTGAAGTATGAGAGTGGTTACTTCACAAATCATCCACTGGTGTAACCCAAATCTCAAAACCATAGAATGAAATGAGTCAAATCCTCATACTGTCAGCTACAAGACTTAGCTCCAGTAAACCTATATAAGTAAGTCAGCCAGTTGTATCTCAACATCCCAGCTCTGTAGCCTCCCCTGACACCTTCTCTTACTCCCTCTATTAAAAGGCAGGCAAAAATATCTGATAATAGGTACAGATTTTAGCCTCCACTCTAGTATGATATACAGTTGACAGAAATCAGAGAGTTAAGAAGTAAAAGTACCATTAATTTTATCAAGAACCTACAATGTAACCAGCTATTTGTATAGACATCATCTCCCTTAATCATGCATTCACTTATTCACAAATAACCTATAAATGTCAGACAACCCCAAATCAGCAAAGCAGACAATGTTCCTACCTTCACATAGCTTACAACTGAGTTCAAGAAAGAGACATTAAAAATAATCACACAACTTCAACCTTGAGGTAAAATGTAATAAATCATGGGCAATAAATACTCCTGTTGCAATAACTAATTAAATATGGATACATTATAAAAATCCTAGTTTAACTGCCTGAGAGAGCTTCAGTAACAACTAGGACTAGATGCTCTAATATTCTAGGGAGTATACAAACATTCCAAGCCCTGCACTACAACAAGAATAAGGGGAGTCCATGAGGCAGAAGAAAGGGACCCCAGACAGAATGTGGAAATGCAGGAAAGAATGAAGAACCCAAGAATGAACTAACATGGATGGACTTAGAGGGCTAAGTGAAATAAGCCAGACAGAGAAAGACAAATACTATATCACCTATATGTGAAATCTAAAAAATACAACAAACTAGTGAACATAACAGAAAACAAGCAGATGCATGGATACAGAGAATAAACTAGTGTTTACCAGTGGGGAGCAGTGTAGGAGTGGGGGAGTGGAAGGCACAAACTACTGGGTGTAAGACGCGCTCAAAGATGTATCATACAACATGGGGGATATAGCCAATATATTGTAATAACTGTAAATGGAAAGGAACCTTTAAAAATTGTATTAAAATTTTTTAATGTTAAAAAATAAGTAAGATTTTTTAAATGTTAAAAAGAGGTCAATACCTCCTCAATATCTCTATGATGACAAAGATTTCAATATAATCAATAAGATATCACTATCCTAAAATGGTATATACATAGTAATATAGCTTTTAAGTTTATTACACATAGCAAAAATCCTGAGAAAACTAAAATGAGAAATAGACAACTCCACAATAATAAAGGAATACTACCCATCAATATTTTTAATTGAGGTATAGTTCATATACAATGCTGTGTTAATTTCTGCTGTAAAGCAAGGTAACTCAGTTATATATACATATATATATATATATATATTCTTTTTTATATTTTTTTCCATTATGGCTTATCATAGGATATTGAATATAGTTCCCTGTGCTATACAGTAGGATCTTATTGCCCATCTCCATCAATCTTAATAGTTAGACCAGGCAGACAAAACTATCAGTATACACATAAAAGTTCCGAAGAGAACAATTAACAAAGGCGATGCAATATTCATTTACAGATCCCTGCATCCAAAAGAGCCAGAATTCACATTCTTTTAAGGGCACCTGGAAGTTATTAAAATCTACTATACGCTGAGCCTAGTCATGTATGGATGTGAGAGTTGGACTATAAAGAAAGCTGAGCGCTGAAGAATGATGCTTTTGAACTGTGGTGTTGGAGAAGACTTTTGAGAGTCTCTTGGACTGCAAGGAGATCCAACCAGTCCATCCTAAAGGAAATCAGTCCTGAATGTTCATTGGAAGGACTGATGTTGAAGCTGAAACTCCAATACTTTGGCCACCTGATGCAAAGAGCTGTCTCATTTGAAAAGACTGAAAATGAGAAAGATTGAAGGCAGGAGGAGAAGGGGACGACTGAGGATGAGATGGTTGGATGGCATCACCGACTCAATGGACATGAGTTTGAATGAACTCCAGGAGTTGGTGATGAACAGGGAGGCCTGGCATGCTGCAGTCCATGGGGTTGCAAAGAGTCGGACATGACTGAGTGACTGAACTGAACTGAACTGACATGCTAAGCCATGAAAAAAACCTCTACATATTATAAAATATTAAAACCATTCAGCATGCTTTTTAACTAAAATAGAATAGAAATTAATAACAGAAATATAAACAGAAATTAATAACAGAAATAAATTAATAATAAAAATCAAAAACAGGAAAAAAACCAACTGAGTGGAGATTACATAATACAAACAAAATAACCATGGCCCATGCATGGTGGTGGTTTAACTATTAAGTCTTTAAGTCTTCACTCTGCTTCTTTAAGTCTGCTCTATAACTACTGGTTCAGGAGTCAGCCTGAGACGTCCCTGGTGTTCATACACAGAAATAGGAGATCCCTTTCTCCAACTCTCCCCTCTGGGAATTACACCTCACACTCTAGTCATGACTGTCTGGATTTCTTTCCCTGGTTCTCTTGGGCAGAAATCAGAACCATTTCTATCAGAATGGAAGCTGCCTTTGTTGCCCTGCCTCAGGAAACAACTGAGTGCCTGCTCTTGGGGCAAAGCTATGAAGACAGAAACAAATAGCACAAAACTCATGCCCAGGCATGTTGCTTCTTTGAATTGCAGGTCTCCTCCACAGTTTTTCTACTTATATTTTTACATCAGAATCCTCAGGTAGCTTTTGTATTTTGTCAAGTAAACAGTTACCCCTTTCAGAAGTTACTGGTCCCATACTGTGATTTTAATTTGCATTTATCTGATGACAGTGAAGCAGGATGACCATAGATTTCTCATCAGAAAATATGAAGAATATAAGATGGTGGAGCATGCTTAAAGTGATGGGAGGGAAGAAAGTCACCCAGAATTCTATATCAAGTGAAAATATCCCTTAGGAATGAAGGCAAAATAAATAAATTTGTAGAAAAAGGAGAACTAAGAGGACACATTGCAGTGTTCTTTACACTAAAGGGAAACAGTACTGGGGGAAAACCTGGATCTTCAAGAACAAATGAAAAGCATTAGAAGTGGTCTACTTCTTAAATTCTTTAAATCATACATGATTATTTTAAAAAAGTATAACACTTTCTTTTCTGATTTTCAATGTAGGTAGATGTGGTATATGGCAATTATAACATAAAGGATGAAATGGGGATTAAAGGGATCTATATGGTTAAAAAGTTTCTACATTTTACATTAAATGGCATCGTATTAATTCTAAATAGATTGGTAAAGCTCAGGAATGTATATTTTAATTGCTAAGACAATCACTAAAAACTAATATAAATTATTACAGCTAAAAAGGCAATTGATAAAATAGAATACTAAAATATGTTCAAATAATCAACATGAAAGCGGAAAATAGGATACAAACAACAGCCAAAAAGAAACGAGACAAACAGGAAACAACAAAATGGTAAGCCTAAATCCGATTCTCAGAATGGATAAGAAAGCAAAACTGAACTATACACTGCCAACAAGATACAAACTAAGAATAAAACTGTGACAGGTCAAAAGTAAATGACTGGGGAAAAAAATACCATGCAAACTGTATTAAGCATAAGATGGCTGGAGAGAGAGAGGGGTATAGTGACCATATGTATTCTGTTTGCTTGGGATAGTCGTACCTTAGGCCTGTTATGCCAGTTTAATAATTAATATCACCTCCTTTCACTCTAGGAAGAGTCCTGGCTGTGAGAAGATATCACATGGTCACCATAGGCAGAATAATGACAAAATTCTAAGATTCAAAAGGTCCAGTGAATTCCAAGCAGGCTACAGGAAAAGAAATTCATGCCTAGACACATAGTAATGAAACTATACAGAGATAGATTTGAGGTATGTGTGGTGTGGGAGGATGAATTTAAAAGTAGGATAAAAAAGACAAGTCAACTTCAGAGGAATAACCAAATAGATAGCTGACCTCTCAAAACCAGCAACAAATGACAATAGGCTATTTCAATACGTTGAACAAAATTTTTTTTTTCCTTTCTGTCCATACCACATGGCTTGAAGGTGTTAGTTCTTGGGCCAGGGATCACACCTGGCCCCAGCAGTGAAAGGTCCTAACCACTGAACCACCAGGGAGTATCCCCAAATAACTATCCACCTAGAATTCTACAGGCTACAGAAATATTTTTTTTGAATCAATGCAAAACACAGACAACTATAGGCAATTATAATAATAATATTAATAATAATAAGCATTCAGTTCAGTTCAGTTCAGTTGCTCATTCGAGTCCAACTCTTTGCAACACCATGAACCGCAGCACGCCAGGCCTCCCTGTCCATCACCAACTCCCAGAGTCCACCCAAACCCATGTCCATTGAGTCGGTGATGCCATCCAACCATCTCATCCTCTGTCGTCCCCTTCTCCTCCCACCTTCAATCTTTCCCAGCATCAGGGCCTCTTCAAATGAGTCAGCTCTTCGCATCAGGTGGCCAAAGTATTGAAGTTTCAGCTTCAACATCAGTCCTTCCAAAGAACACCCAGGACTTATCTCCTTTAGGATGGACTGGTTGGATCTCCTTGCAGTCCAAGGAACTCTCAAGAGTCTTCTCCAACACCACAGTTCAAAAGCATCAATACTTAGGTGCTCAGTTTTCTTTATAGTCCAACTCTCACATCCATACATGACTACTGGAAAAACCATAGCCTCGACTAAACGGATCTTTGTTGACAAAATAATGTCTCTGCTTTTCAATATGCTGTCTATGTTGGTCATAACTTTCCTCCCAAGGAGTAAGTGTATTTTAATTTCATGGCTGCAATCACCATCTGCAATGATTTTGGAGCCCAGAAAAATAAAGTCAGCCACTGTTTCCACTGCTTCTCCATCTATTTGCCATGAAGTGATGGGACCAGATGCCATGATCTTAGTTTTCTGAATGTTGAGTTTTAAGCCAACTTTTTCACTCTCCTCTTTCACTTTCATCAAGAGGCTCATTAGTTCTCCTTCACTTTCTGCCATAAGGGTGGTGTTATCTGCATATCTGAGGTTATTGATATTTCTCCCGGAAATCTTGATTCCAGCTTGTGCTTCCTCCCGCCCAGCGTTTCTCATGATGCACTCTGCATATAAGTTAAATAAGCAGGGTGACAATATTGAGCCTTGATGTAGTCCTTTTCCTATTTGGAACCAGTCTGTTGTTCCATGTCCAGTTCTAACTGTTGCTTCCTGACCTGCATACAGGTTTCTCAAGAGGCAGGTCAGGTGGTCTGGTATTCCCATCTCTTTCAGAATTTTCCACAGTTTATTGTGATCCACACAGTCAAAGGATTTGGCATAGTCAATAAAGCAGAAATAGGTGTTTTTCTGGAACTCTTTTGCTTTCTTGATGATCCAGTGGATGTTGGCAATTTGATCTCTGGTTCCTCTGCCTTTTCTAAAACCAGTTTGAACATCTGGAAGTTCACAGTTCACGTATTGCTGCAGCCTGGCTTGGAGAATTTTGAGCATTACTTTACTAGCGTGTGAGATGAGTGCAATTGTGTGGTAGTTTGATCATTCTTTGGCATTGCCTTTTTTGGGACTGGAATGAAACTGACCTTTTCCAGTCCTGTGGCCACTGCTGAGTTTTCCAAATTTGCTGGCATATTGAGTGCAGCACTTTCACGGCATCATCTTTTAGGATTTGAAATAGCTCAACTGGAATTCCATCACCTCCACTAGCTTTGTTCGTAGTGATGCTTCTTAAGCCCCACTTGACTTCACATTCCAGGATGCCTGGCTCTAGGTGAGTGATCACACCATCGTGATTATCTTGGTCGTGAAGATCTTTATTGTACAGTTCTTCTTTGTATTCTTGCCACCTCTTCTTAATATCTTCTGCTTCTGTTAGTTCCCTACCATTTTTGTCCTTTATTGAGCCCATCTTTGCATGAAATGTTCCCTTGGTATCTCTAATTTTCTTTAAGAGATCTCTAGTCTTTCCCATTCTATTGTTTTCCTCTATTTCTTTGCATTGATCACTGAGGAAGGCTTTTTAATCTCTCCTTGCTGTTCTTTGGAACTGTGCATTCAAATGGGTATATCTTTCCTTTTCTCCTTTGCTTTTCACTTCCCTTCTTTACACAGCTATTTATAAGGCCTCCTCAGACAGCCAATTTGCTTTTTTGCATTTCTTTTTCTTGGGGATGGTCTTCATTCCTGTCTCCTGTACAATGTCACGAAACTCTGTCCATAGTTCATCAGGCAGTCTGTCAGATCTAGCATTAGTGTATACTTTTACTAAAAAGTATTTACTAATAAAGATTTATTTAAAGTCAAAAGAAAATATACCAGATGGAATATCTGAGGTGTAAAAAAGACTGAAAAATAAAGTAATAAAAATGTGGGCAAATATAAATGAACATTAACTATAAAAGCAATAATAATAATGTCTAGAGGTATTAAAAACAAAAATGAAATGCAATAGATTTTAATACCAAAAAGTATATAAGCTTGAGGTGAGAAGGAGAGGACAAAATATAAATGAGTTCCAAAATTCTTACAGTATCTGGGAGTAGGATAAAGGCTTAGACTCACTTTAGAATTCGATGTTATTTAGGCATGTTTTAATTTACAGGCTAACATCTAAATAAATAGAGTATATAACTTTCTAAGTGGCAAAGGGAAAATAATAGCATGATTAAAAATAATTAACTGAAAGAAAGGCACAGAAGAAAACAAAGAACAATACTATAAAATAGTAAGTTTAATCCCAAATATATTTGTAAATACATTAAGTATAAGTGAGCTGAATGTTCCAATCAATAGACCAAAATGGTTGGATTGGATCTTTAAAAAAATCAATCATTTGTGGGTGGTATTATTGTGATGAAACTGAGATGTAAAGAGATCGATTAATATGCCCAAGTTCACCCAACCATTAAGCAGCTAAGCTGAAATCTGAATTCAGGTTGTCTCAAGTCCATGTTCTTTTCACTACTACATGCTGCCTCCTCATAAATGGATTTGGCTGTAATCAAATGTGTAATGTTTGATTTTCTATGCACTAAGTCACAGAGCCACAGCTAAATCTAAGATATGAAAGCCCACTGGTTGTCTTATAAGCATCCATCAGTTGGTGGTCAGACTTTTTGGCCACTAGATGTCCTGATACCCACATGCACATCTTCACATGTGAGAAACAAAACATAAAATTCTGGTCATAAAATTTCATAACTTGCAAGGTTCTCCTCTACAGGATAAAGAGTATGTCATGAAACATTTTCACATTCATTCTTTCATCTTCTCATCACTATATATCATGAGATATATAACCATTATCACCCCCACTTTTTATAGATGAGGAAACTAGGATCCAGCAAGGTGGGGCATCATACCCAAGGTCCCACACAATAACAGATCTACAAACTCAAACCCATGTCTTCTGTCCCAACAGTATACCTTGAGTTCACTAATACACCAAAAGTTATGAGAGCTGTCACTACATGGCATGTGAAAGAGAAGCTGTTCCAACTCACACAAAAGGTGTAAAGAAAAAGGCAGTTGCTAGCTGTGGTTAGAAAAATCACTTTTCCAGTTCTCTCCATGATAACACAACACATTCATCACATCACAAAGATGGTTGAGTACTCGTCTATGCATCATGATGTATAAGCAGTACAAGTTCAGACAGGAGCCAAAAGGACCACTGCAGTGAGCTAGTCCAGGGGAGAAGAAAGCTGTGAACAGGCAAAGGTCTAGTCTCTGAACAGAGTGGTGGACAGTCCACTACACTTAGCCCAAAAGCTTATGTGGGGAGCTATGATTCTCAAGTGTGGCCAGCTTCCATAGGCCAAGGCAGCTAGCAGCACACATCAGCACCTGAGAAGTGGAAACTGAGCAGCTGAGATTGTAAGGGCCAGGTCCAGGCTCCAGAGAAAGAGTGGGTCAAGGATTATAGACTGGTAGAAGATGGTTTAGAGGAACATGGAGAACTGGTGGGCCAGGTGGATAAAAACAAGGCAACAACCCAGTCACATGGCCTGGTTGCATGGGTTCCTCTCAAGCAAAGTGGATATAAGCCTGGCAATAAAAGTAGGTCCAGACCCCACCTGATGATAGGGATGGAATGATTAATATCCTTTCTGCCTCATGGTGGATTAGGGCTGAGTCCATGGGCTGGAGACTGAAGAAGGCAGAGGCTGACAATCAGAGCTGTCTTTGGGCAGAAAGAATGCTCAGCAGTCTATTGAATAGAAGAAACTAATATTGTTTCTCTGCAGGGTTTGATATACGGGGTTGGAACAATTCTGTGACCTTCTTGTGTGCCCCTGTAACACAAACTCATCTCTAAAAACCAGTGCGATGACTTTTTAGACATCCCTCCATCGTTTCTTGTGGCTGCTTCTCTTCGAGAAATGCAGGAGAGTGTTCTAGCAGATACAAACTTGGAGAGAATTCTGGAAGCTTTGTCTATGAGTGAGGCAAGACACCAAGAGAAGTAAAAAAGATGAAATTCTGCCAGCAAAGTCTCTGGAGAGCATCCTTGGCATGAGATTCTCTTGCCCAGCTGCACAGACTCACTCTTTGGGCTTTCATCTTCCAAGTATACTGGTTTGTCTGGCTAACCAGGAGGCCATTTGACAGCAATAATTATATCCTTGGTAGTTCAGATGGTAAATAATCCACCTGCAATGCAGGAGACCCGGGTTCAATCCTTGGGTCAGGAAGACACTCTGGAGAAGGAAATGGCAACCCACTCTAGTAATCTTGCCTGGAGAATTCCATGCACAGAGGAGCCTGACCAGTCCATGGGGTCACAAAAGAGTTGGACATGACTTAGTGACACTCTTTCACACACTTGTGTTGTTCAGTTGCCCAGTTGTGTCCAACTCTTTGTGACCTCAAGGACACACTTAGAGGCACCCAAATGTTCATAGCAGCACTATTTACAATAGCCAAAACGTAGAAGCAACCTAAATGTGCGTCAACAGAGGAATGGATAAAAAAGATGTGGTATATGTATATATATACACATATCACACACACACAACGGAATATTCAGTTCAGTTCAGTTCAGTCGCTCAGTCGTGTCCAACTCTTTGCGACCCCATGAATCACAGCACACCAGGCCTCCCTGTCCACCACCAACTCCCGGAGTTCACTCAGACTCACATCCATCAAGTCGGTGATGCCATCCAGCCATCTCATCCTCTGTCGTCCCCTTCTCCTCCTGCCCCCAATCCATTCCAGCATCAGAGTCTTTTCCAATGAGTCAACTCTTCACATGAGGTGGCCAAAGTACTGGAGTTTCAGCTTTAGCATCATTGCTTCCAAAGGAATCCCAGGGTGGAACTCCTTTAGAATGGACTGGTTGGATCTCCCTGCAGTCCAAGGGACTCTCAAGAGTCTTCTCCAACACCACAGTTCAAAAGCATCAACTCTTCGGTGCTCAGCTTTCTTCACAGTCCAACACTCACATCCATACATGACCACTGGAAAAACCATAGCCTTGACTAAACGGACCTTTGTTGGCAAAGTAATGTCTCTGCTTTTCAATATGCTATCTTGGTTGGTCATAACTTTTCTTCCAAGGAGTAAGCGTCTTTTAATTTCATGGCTATTACTCAGCCATAAAAAAAGAAAAAATAATGCCATTTGCAGCAACATGGATGGACTTAGAGATTATCATACTAAGTGAACTAAAACAAAGATCATATGATATCACTTATATGTAGAATCTGAAGAAATGATAGAAATGAACTTATTTACAAAATATAAATATACTCTGAATAGACATAGAAAACAAACTTGTAGTTACCAAAAGGAACAGAAGGGGATGGATAAATTAGGAGATTGGGATTAAAAGATACACATTACTATATATAAAACAGATAAACAAGTATCTACTGTATAGCATAGGAAGCTATTGCAAAAATATAAGAGAATATAAAAAAGAATATATATGTTTATATATGTATAATTGAATCACTTGTATAATTGTACATCTGAAACTGACACAGTATTGTAAATTAACTATATTTTTTTAAAGTTTTTTAAATACCAACTTAACAATGTTGTCAGATGAAAAGATAATAAAGGAGAAAACTTGAAAAAGGCTCTAATATATGGTTCACATTCAGTAAATGAGCATCACTATACAGTTAAAACTGTCTCACTTATGCACATACCCTGCAGGGAGTTGTTCACACACCCTGTATTCCAGGGAACCTCAACTATATGGAAGGCAGAATAGTGGTGGTTGTAATGCTGGTAATAGCTGCCCTTTATTGATCTATTTATGTATACTGCTCTGCTAAGTAGGTACCTTACATGTATTATCTTATTTAATCCTGACCACAACTTTAAGAAGTAGGCATCAACATAGAAGCCAACCAAAAGGGTTTTGAGATCAGAAAGTGCTGGATCTGAATTGTGGCTCCTCCACTTAATACCTGCATAAGCTTGAACAAGCCTATAGAACCTGTCTGTCATGGAGTGTCAATTTCCCCATATGTAAAACATATCATTCCTACTTCATGGATTGCAAGGATTTAGGGGGGATCACATGTATGAAGTTCCTGGCACATGCAGGTGTGTAATGTTAGACTTTCTTCACTTAAATTTAACACACACACAGACACACACAGAAGGAGTTCAGTCGTGTCCGACTCTTTGCGACCCCATGGATTAAGAAAAGGGCAAATGAATGAGTCTGTACATTACCTTATCACTCCTTAAATCTAAAAATGAAGCCAAGATTTGTAGGAAGCAGTTTAGTAGAGGAAAAAAAAATAAAAACCAAACCATCTTGGAAGAAGTGTGGAGTGTGGCGGGGAATGGAAAGAAAGCTAAAAGGAGATTTTTATCTTAGCTTTTTCCAATACTAGTCCTGAAAATAGAGCTATTTTTACTTGAATGATGTGTTATTTCTCAATTTTACTCACTTGACAACTGATTCAATAGTTCTTCATGGAGGTCGTGGTTACTGGAAGAAAGTATATTGTGACATTTGAATAAACCATTTTTAGCTGCTCCTTTTTGGCCAAGTAGAGACAATGTAGGTGTCAGGCAGAGTCAGAAATCAATCCAGTGGCTAACTCCATCTTAATGACAACAAGCCACAACTGCCAGTTCCCAGAAAGTTTCTAACTGGCCTTTTCCAGGAAGATACAAGGTGTAGGCCTGTATAGAACTTTAACAAGTGGCCCCTGCAACAATCTGCAAGGGCCCAGTGGATACAAACTTATTTCTTCAACACGCTACCTGCCCCTCCTCCACTCCATACCTTTTTTCCCACTCTGACTTCTTTTACCCACTAGGCCCCAACCATTTCAAGTCATCCCTTCAACAGGACAGATAATCTAGTCCATTCAAACGTTCAGCCCCAGCTTCCCTCCTGGCCAAATGTTTCTATCATCTCCCCTTCTGGCTCAAGCTGACAACTTACAGGGTAGTGCCCTTTGTGGACCAATCTGTCTCCATAGAAATACTCTGTCCACGCACTGCCCCTGTACACAGCTTCCCAAACCTGTTCTGTCGCAGCTGGTGTAGAGCCCTGGCCTGATAGGGATGATTAAGAGAGGGAACCCAAGAATGATTCCTAGCAACCCAAGAACCATCCCTGCAAAAAGTCTGAACTTGAGGACAAGTAGGATTCTCATGAAATAAATTTTCCTCCTAGGGCCTCTCCATCTCTGCTTCACCCTTCCTCCTGCACTGTACCCATTCTAGTTCCTCTGTAAGAGCAATCCCCACCACCTAAACCTCATGCCTCCTCTTTTAACTCTTGCCAGCACCTAGCCATGTGGATTGGTATTCCCATCAGCCAACACAAGTGGCAGTCACAGAAGAACTATCTCTGAGTCATTACTGAACGCACCAGTGCATTCAAATGCTTCAGCACAACACCTACCCTTCCATTTAAGAAAAATGGCTCTTGGCTTCTATAGGCACAACTACAAGGCTCACTCTGAGACTCCCGTAGCATTCAAACCAATTATTGATATTTATACTCTTCCTTATTACCAACAGGATTTATATGATATGACTGATTTTTATTTATTTTATTTCATGATAAAATTGTAGGTAAAAAGAAGGTAAAAGGTCAGGAAATCAGAGCAAGGTGGGAAAAAAAATGGTAGAAGGTAAAAACAGGGTCAGGAGTCAAGTTAATACACAAAACACCTATTGAAAGTCCAGAACACCTGCCAACAGCATGCCAGTCATAAAATCAGCCAGTGTGAAGGAAGAAAAGCAGCAACAAGATTTACAGTGCCTCCAGGAAATAAGCCAAACAAGAGAAGGACAGGTATTTCTGGTAGTAAGACTAGACATTACATTACACAATCCATGAGCAACATGCTTCCTAGTACTGTTTCCTATAGGATCACTTGCTGTAGGCTGATGACTTCAGGTCAAAGCACTTCTAAGGGAGCCAGAGAAATGGGACCAGCTCTGCAAAGGTCTGGCTTACAGAGGCTTTAGAATTTCTTTAGGAATGGGTAGTTGACGTAACTTATGGGCCATTCTCCATAAATATGATACCAACAACTGAGTTTTGGTTTTTGGCATCAGCAATTCCTAGCAAATGTTCCCTGACAAGTCACGGAAACGGAGCTCCTTTAGACAACCAGCTAAGCACGTGTTTTAGCAGTGAGTCCAGCTATAGTAAGTCAAATACTCATGTTAGTTATTTTAAAAACATAAAATAATCATGAAATGTCTAGTCTAGGACAGCATCAATTTCTGATATACAGTTTAAAATAAATCACAAGTGTGGCTGATAAGTAAATCATAAGGTTTCCCATGATACCCTCCTCCTAGGGGCCACCTTCTTATATAATCCCTTTACCCTGAGTGCAGGCAGGACCAGGGCACAGTACAAGCTTAAAGAACTAAGTAGCCATATTGGGGAAACCCATAAAGCAAAAAACTGTGAGCAACCCCTAGCAGTGAGGGCAGCCAACATAGCGCCAGGGGACCCTCTGTCCTCACACCACCAAGGGAATGAACTCTGACAACCACCCAAGTGAGCCTGAAAGCAGATTCTTCCCCAGTTAAATAATTACACAGTCTGGCTGAGACCTTGACTGTAACCGGCTAAGACCCTAAGCAGAGGATTCGGCTAAGGTATGTTCACACTTTTGACCCACAAAAGCTGTGAGATAATAAATGTGTTATTTTTAAGCCATTAAATTTGTGGTAATTTGTGGTGCAGAAAAAGGTACTCAATATAAAAAGACAAACTTGTTTGAAAATGTGTGCCAAAACAGCAGTTCATTTCTTTTTATTTTATTTTTTAACTTTACAACATTGTATTGGTTTTGCCATATATCAACATGATTATACAGAGTGAAGTAAGCCAGAAAGAAAAACACCAATACAGTATACTAATGCATATATATGGAATTTAGAAAGATGGTAATGATAATCCTGTATACGAGACAGCAAAAGAGACACTGATGTATAGAACAGTCTTTTGGAGTTCATTTCTTAATTATAAAACAGTTTAACGGTAGGAGCCACCTACCAAAGAGAAAAATCTTTGGCTTTAGAATAAAACAGAATATCTTTCCGGCTGCAAATAGATAGCAGAGTTACTTAATGATTAAAGTTTCTCCTGGTTTCTGCAAATACAACCATTTTATCCACACTGGCTATGTCCTTGCTGTGTGCAAGCACTGTTACCAGACTCTGGGAGAGCAAGAACAGGAAGAAAATCCAAGATCCCATGCCCAGGAAAGCTCACAAGCCACTCCAGGACACCAAACATATACAAGGGAAATTACTTTCAAGCAAATGCAAAACAACAGGTCACTTGTACTAATGCAAATTAAAGATGTAGAGAACTCAATCAGACAAATAATAAGCATTGTTAAACGCATTTCCACTCAGCTTAGGGTGTTTGGGCGCTTACCTTTGATTGTGGATATGCCTGCTGTTCTGAGAGTTCACCTAAAATACAAAGCAGGGGTGCCACCACACTGTGCCCATTACCCCCCCCCCACTTCTTCCCCTGCACTCTGGATAAAGAACAGGCTCATTCATTCTGATCAGTGATGCAAGCTCTGCCTTCCTTCCACTTGTCCTGGAACAGAGGAGATATTCAGGGGAAAAACTGAAGTTTAATGGACTTTTCTCCTTCCTCAGTGCCACTGTATCTGAGTCCATAAGTGCTAGCAGTTTTCTTTTTTTTTTTTTCTTATTTAATAAAATTAGGCAGAACGAGAGAAAATAATAGCAGATGAAACAACTGAAAAGGGATTAATTTCCAAAATATACAAATAGCATATGCAACTCAATAACAAAAACAAACAGCCCAATCAAAAAGTGGGAAAAAGACCTAAACAGACATTTCCCCAAAGAAGACATACAGATGGCTAATCAACACATGAAAAGATGCTCAATATCACTCATTATTAGAGAAATGCAAATCAAAACCACAATGAGATATCACCTCACACCAGTCAGAATGGCCATCACCAAAAAATCTGCAAACAATAAATGTTCAAGAGGGTGTGGAGAAAAGGGTACCCTCTTGCACTGTTGGTGGGAAGGTAAGTTAATACAGCCACTATGGAAGACAGCATGGAGATTTCTTTAAAAACTAGAAATAAAACTACCATATGACCCAACAATCCTACTAGTGGGCATATACCGTGAGAAAACCATAACTGAAAAAGACACATGTACCCCAGTGTTCATTGCAGCACTATTTACAATAGCTAGGACATGGAAGGAACCTAGATGTCCATCAACAGATGAATGGATAAAGAAGCTGTGGTACATATACAATGGAATATTACACAGCCATAAAAAGGAACACATTTGAGTCAGTGCTAGTGAGGTGAACGAACCTAGAGCCTATTACACAGAGTGAAGTAAGTCAGAAAGAAAAAAATGAATATTTTATATGAATGCATATATTGGATTCTAAAAAGATAGTACTGATGAACTTCTTTGCAGGGCAGCAATGGAGATGCAGACAAAGAAAAGACTTATGGACGTGGGGGGCAGTAGGAAGAAGAGGGTGGGACAAATGGAGAGAGTAGAATGAAAATATATACACTAATACATGTACAATAGATAGCCAGTAAGAATTTGCTATATGACTCAGGGAACTCAAACAGGGGCTCTGTGACAACCTACAGGGATGGGATGGGGTGGAAGGTGGGAGGGAGGCTCAAGAGGGAGGAGACATATATATCCCTATGGCTGATCCATGTTGATGAATGTCAGAAACCAACACAAAATTGTAATTACCCTTCAATTAAAAATAAAAAATAAATTTAGGAACTTCCCTGAAGGTTCAGTGGTTAAGACTCCAAGGAACTAAGATCTCACATGCTGCATGGTGCAGTCAAAAACTTTTTTAAAAAATGACATGCTCATTCCAAAAAATTATAAACAAGGAAAAAAGGAAAATAAAAACCTGTAATCAAAAACCAGGAAAAAAAAAAAAACACTGAAAATTTTGGAGTAATCCACTGTGACTGTAAGTGTGCATGTGTGTGTTAACATCATTTACACACATAAGAACACACATATGTGAATGCTATCACACTAACATGCTGCTTTCCCCTCAACTGACAACTGAAAGCAACTGTCCATGTCAAACACACTTCCCCATTATTGTTTTTCTGTTTATCTTTGGCTATGCAGCATGTGGTATCTTACTTCCCCTGACCAGGGACTGAACCCATGCCCCCTGCAGTCTTAACCACTGAACCAACAGGGAAGTCTTAATATGTTGCCTTTTATAACTGGCTTCTATCAGTTAGCATAATGTTTCCAAGGTTTACCCATACTGTAGCATGTATGGATTCTTTCCATTTTATGGCTGAATAATATTCAGTTGTATGAACTTACAACATTTCGCTTAAACATTCATCTGCTAATGGCACATTTTAGCTATTATAAATTAATGTTATTAATATTCATCTACAAATTTTTGTGTGGACATAAATTTTCATTTCTCCTGACTAAATGAAATTCTACCTAGGAGTAGAATTCTTGGGTCACATGGTAATTCTGTGTTTAACTTTTTTGGGAACCAAAAAATTGTCTTCCATGGAGGCTGTACCATATTACATTATGTAGAGAGCAATGTATGAGGGTTCCAGCTTCTCCACACCTTCACCAAACTTATTTTGTTTTGCTTATTATAGCCATCTTATTGGGTTTGAAGTTGTCTCTAATTGTGAATTTAATTTGTATTTTCCTAATGACTAATGAAGCTGAGCATCTTTTCAAGTCCTTATTGGTCATTTGTGTATCTTCAGAGAAACATCTACTTGGATCTTCTGCCAATTGGGGGGGGGGGTCTTCTGCCAATTTTTAATTGGGTTATTTGCATTTTTTAATGCTGAGTTGTAAGAGTTCTTTATATGTCCTACTAAAAAGTTTCTTATCAGATATATGATCACAAATTTTTTTCTCCTATTCTGTGGGTTATATAAATACTTTTACTCTTTTAGTAGTGTCTTTTGATGCACAGACATTTTTAATTTTGATGAGATTCAATTTATCCATTTTTTTCCTTTGGTTGTTTGTGCTTTAGGTGTCATAGCTAAGAAACTATTGCCTAAACCAAGATCATGAAGATTTACATATGTTTTCTTCTAAGATTTTATAGTTTTAGTTCTATTGTCAATTTCTGAGTTAATTTTTGCGTATAATATGAGGTAGGGATTAAACTTCATTCTTTTTTTCCAACTTCACTCTTTTTTTTTTCAACTTCATTCTTTTTCACATGGGTACCCAGTTGTCCCAAAACCATTTGTTGAAAAGACTGTTACTTGCACCCATCAAATTGTCTCAATACCCTTGTCAAAATCAATGACCATAAAATTGAGGATTTACCTAAGGACTCTCTAATTCGTTGATATGTATGGTAGGCTTAATATTGGCCCCCAAATAACCCCAGGTCCTAATCCCCAGAAACTATGACAGAACTTTTACTTCTGGTAAAAATAGAGACTGCAGATGTGATTACTAATAAGAATCTCAAGATGGAGAGATTTTCCAGGATTATTCAGTGAGCTCAATGTAATTACAAGAATTCTTATAAGAGAGAGGCAGTAGGATCAGAATCAGTAGGAGAAACAATGATGGAAGCAAGAGGTTGGAACAATATAAGGAAATGATATAAGCCAGAAATTTAGGTGGCATCTGGAAGCTAAAAAAGACAGAGAAAAGGGACTATTCTCTCTGAACTTCCAGAAATAACCAGCCCTGACAACACCTTGACTTCAGCTCACTGAGACCGATTTTGAATTTCTGACCCCCTTCAGAAGCATTAAGCCACCAAATTTGTAGCAACTTGTTACAGCAGTAATAGGAAACTAATCTGTCTATCCATGTGCTACTACTACATTTTCTTAATTACTGTAGCTTTGTAGCAATTTTATTTATTATTTATTATTATAGGCATAATGATCTACAGCAGAATTCTAGAACTTATTTTTCATGTATAACTGAAGCTTTATACCCATTGAACAACAATTGCCCACTGTTTTTGCTTTTCTGGCGAGCTGTGTCATGTCAGAGTTCAATATACCATTATTTAATTATTACAATTCTTATTATTGAATATTTGGCTTATTTTCAGCATTTCACTATTATAATAACTTTAAAAATATAATTTGGAGGTAAATTTTTTGTTCATTTATAATCAGCTGCATTTCTATATCAAAAGAATGAATTTGTAAAGTTTTTGATAAGATCTAAATGACCTCCAAGACTCTGTATACCCCCCAACAGCAAATGCAAATACTTTCTCCACACCCTCATCAACTTTGTTATCAAATTTTAGACTTACAGATTAGACTATAAACCTAGATGTGAAAAATAAAACTATAAAGTTAGTATAAAAATATAAGAGAATATCTTTTTGACCAAGAGACAGAGAAACAATACTCAAAACTTTAAAATCACAGATTATAAAAGCAAAAACTGATGCATTTAATAAATTCAAACTGAGAACATCTATTCAAAAAAGTATAAGAAAATCAGAGTTACTTGACACATGACAGAATGGGAAAAATTAAAATTATATAACATTATATAATTACATGCTGCTAAGTCACTCCAGTTGTGTCCGACTCTGTGCGACACCCTAGATGGCAGCCCACCAGGCTCCCCCATCCCTGGGATTCTCCATGCAAGAACACTGGAGTGGGTTGCCATTTCCTTCTCCAATGCATGAAAATAAAAAGTAAAAGTGAAGTCACTCAGTCGTGTCCGACTCTTAGCGACCCCATGGACTGCAGCCTACCAGCGTCCTCCATCCACGGGATTTTCCAGGCAAGAGTACTGGAGTGGGGTGCCATTGTCTTCTCTGATATAATTATATAAACATTAAAATTATATATAATAATTTTTTATAATAATGTTTTAATAATGTTTTAATGTTTATAATAATGTTTTATAATAAACATTATAAATAATGTCTACCACCGATAATGGATTATCTTAATTTTCTAGAATATTCAAGGAAAGTCTTCAAATTAACCCCAGAAGAAAAATTGGCAACCGTCATTAGCAGGCAATTTACAAAAGGGGAAATTTAGAAGTCTGAAAAGTATACAGAAACATGTTCAACTCATAATAGTAAGGCAAACATCAATTAAAACAAGATGGTTTGAGCATTCTTTGCTATTGCCTTGCTTTGGGATTGGAATGAAAACTGACCTTTCCAGTCCTGTGGCTACTGCTGAGTTTTCCAAATTTGCTGCCATATTGAGTGCAGCACTTTCACAGCATCATCTTTTTTTTTTTCTTTTCTTTTTCTTTTTTTTTTCTAATTTTATTTTATTTTTAAACTTTACATAATTGTATTAGTTTTGCCAAATATCAAAATGAATCCGCCACAGGTATACATGTGTTCCCCATCCTGAACCCTCCTCCCTCCTCCCTCCCCATATCATCCCTCTGGGTCGTCCCAGTGCACTAGCCCCAAGCATCCAGTATCGTGCATCGAACCTGGACTGGCAACTCGTTTCTTACATGATATTTTACATGTTTCAATGCCATTCTCCCAAATCTTCCCACCCTCTCCCTCTCCCACAGACTCCATAAGACTGTTCTATACATCAGTGTCTCTTTTGCTGTCTCGTACACCAGGTTATTGTTACCATATTTCTAAATTCCATATATATGCATTAGTATACTGTATTTATGTTTTTCCTTCTGGCTTACTTCACTCTGTATAATAGGCTCCAGTTTCATCCACCTCATTGGACCTGATTCAAATGTATTCTTTTTAATGGCTGAGTAATACTCCATTGTGTATATGTACCACAGCTTTCTTATCCATTCATCTGCTGATGGACATCTAGGTTGCTTCCATGTCCTGGCTATTATAAACAGTGCTGCAATGAACATTGGGGTACACGTGTCTCTTGCCCTTCTGGTTTCCTCAGTGTGTATGCCCAGCAGTGGGATTGCTGGATCATAAGGCAGTTCTATTTCCAGTTTTTTAAGGAATCTCCACACTGTTCTCCATAGTGGCTGTACTAGTTTGCATTCCCACCAACAGTGTAACAGGGTTCCCTTTTCTCCACACCCTCTCCAGCATTTATTATTTGTAGACTTTTGGATCACAGCCATTCTGACTGGCGTGAAATGGTACCTCATAGTGGTTTTGATTTGCATTTCTCTGATAATGAGTGATGTTGAGCATCTTTTCATGTGTTTGTCAGCCATCTGTATGTCTTCTTTGGAGAAATGTCTATTTAGTTCTTTGGCCCATTTTTTGATTGGGTCGTTTATTTTTCTGGAGTTGAGCTGTAGGAGTTGCTTGTATATTTTTGAGATTAGTTGTTTGTCGGTTGCTTCATTTGCTATTATTTTCTCCCATTCTGAAGGCTGTCTTTTCACCTTGCTAATGGTTTCCTTTGATGTGCAGAAGCTTTTAAGGTTAATTAGGTCCCATTTGTTTATTTTTGCTTTTATTTCCAATATTCTGGGAGGTGGGTCATAGAGGATCCTGCTGTGATGTATGTCGGAGAGTGTTTTGCCTATGTTCTCCTCTAGGAGTTTTATAGTTTCTGGTCTTACGTTTAGATCTTTAATCCATTTTGAGTTTATTTTTGTGTATGGTGTTAGAAAGTGGTCTAGTTTCATTCTTTTACAAGTGGTTGACCAGATTTCCCAGCACCACTTGTTAAAGAGATTGTCTTTAATCCATTGTATATTCTTGCCTCCTTTGTCAAAGATAAGGTGTCCATATGTGCGTGGATTTATCTCTGGGCTTTCTATTTTATTCCATTGATCAATATTTCTGTCTTTGTGCCAGTACCATACTGTCTTGATAACTGTGGCTTTGTAGTAGAGCCTGAAGTCAGGTAGGTTGTTTCCTCCAGTTCCATTCTTCTTTCTCAAGATCGCTTTGGCTATTTGAGGTTTTTTGTATTTCCATACAAATTGTGAAATTATTTGTTCTAGCTCTGTGAAGAATACTGTTGGTAGCTTGATAGGGATTGCGTTGAATCTATAAATTGCTTTGGGTAGTATACTCATTTTCACTATACTGATTCTTCCAATCCATGAACATGGTATATTTCTCCATCTATTAGTGTCCTCTTTGATTTCTTTCACCAGTGTTTTATAGTTTTCTATATATAGGTCTTTAGGTAGATATATTCCTAAGTATTTTATTCTTTCCATTGCAATGGTGAATGGAATTGTTTCCTTAATTTCTCTTTCTGTTTTCTCATTATTAGTGTATAGGAATGCAAGGGATTTCTGTGTGTTGATTTTATATCCTGCAACTTTACTATAGTCATTGATTATTTCTAGTAATTTTCTGGTGGAATCTTTAGGGTTTTCTATGTAGAGGATCATGTCATCTGCAAATAGTGAGAGTTTTACTTCTTCTTTTCCAATTTGGATTCCTTTTATTTCTTTTTCTGCTCTGATTGCTGTGGCCAAGACTTCCAAAACTATGTTGAATAGTAATGGTGAAAGTGGGCACCCTTGTCTTGTTCCTGACTTTAGAGGAAATGCTTTCAGTTTTTCACCATTGAGGATAATGTTTGCTGTGGGTTTGTCATATATAGCTTTTATTATGTTGAGGTATGTTCCTTTTATTCCTGCTTTCTGGAGAGTTTTTATCATAAATGGATGTTGAATTTTGTCAAAGGCTTTCTCTGCATCTACTGAGATAATCATATGGTTTTTATTTTTCAATTTGTTACTGTGGTGTATTACATCGATTGATTTGTGGATATTGAAGAATCCTTGCATCCCTGGGATAAAGCCCACTTGATCATGGTGTATGATCTTTTTAATGTGTTGTTGGATTCTGATTGCTAGAATTTTGTTAAGGATTTTTGCATCTATGTTCAAATGCTCAAACTATTGCATTGCTGCTGCTAAGTTGCTTCAGTCATGTCTGACTCTGTGCAACCCCATAGACGGCAGCCCACCAGGCTCCTCTATCCCTGGGATTCTCCAGGCAAGAACACTGGAGTGGGTTGCTATTTCCTTCTCCAAACTACTGCACAATTGCACTCATTTCACACACTAGTAATGTAATGCTCAAAATTCTCCAAGCCAGGCTTCAGTAATACATGAACCGTGAACTTCCAGATATTCAATCTGGTTTTAGAAAAGGCAGAGGAACCAGAGATCAAATTGCCAACATCTGCTGGATCATGGAAAAAGCAAGAGAGTTCCAGAGAAACATCTATTTCTGCTTTATTGACTATGCCAAAGCCTTTGACTGTGTGGATCACAATAAACTGTGGAAAATTCTTCAAGAGATGGGAATACCAGACCATCTGACCTGCCTCTTGAGAAACCTGTATGCAGGTCAGGAAGCAACAGTTAGAACTGGACATGGAACAACAGACTGGTTCCAAGTAGGAAAAGGAGTACGTCAAGGCTGTATATTGTCACCCTGCTTATTTAACTTATATGCAGAGTACATTATGAGAAATGCTGTGCTGAATGAAGCACAAGCTGGAATCAAGATTGCCGGAAGAAATATCAATAACTCTGATATGCAGATGACACCACCCTTATGGCAGAAAGTGAAGAACTAAAGAGCCTCTTGATGAAAGTGAAAGAGGAGAGTGAAAAAGTTGGCTTAATGCTCAACATTCAGAAAACTAAGATCATGGCATCTGATCCCAACACTTCATGGCATCTGATCCCAACACTTCATGGCAAATAGATGAAGAAACAGTGGAAACAGTGGCTGACTTTATTTTTCTGGGCTCCAAAATCACTGCAGATGGTGACTGCAGCTATGAAATTAAAAGATACCTGCTCCTTGGAAGGAAAGTTATGACCAACCTAGACAACATATTAAAAAGTAGAGACATTACTTTTCCAACAAAGGTCAGTCTAGTCAAGGCTATGGTTTTTCCAGTAGTCGTGTATGGATGTGAGAGTTGGACTATAAAGAAAGCTGAGTGCAGAACAATTAATGCTTTTGAACTGTGATGTTGGAGAAGATTCTTGAGAGTCCCTTGGACTGCAAGGAGATCCAACCAGTCCATCCTAAAGGAGATCAGTCCTGTGTGTTCATTGGAAGGACTGATGTTGAAGCTGAAACTCCAATACATTGGCCACCTGATGTGAAGAGTTGACTCATTTGAAAACACCATGATGCTGGGAAGGATTGAGGGTAGGAAGAGAAGGGGATGACAGAGGATGAGATAGTTGGATGGCATCACTGACTCAATGGATATGGGTTTGGGTAGGCTCCAGGAGTTGGTGATGGACAGGGAGGCCTGCATACTGCAGTTCAGGGGATTGCAAAGAGTCAGACACGACTGAGTGACTGAACTGAACTGAACTGAACTGAACTAAGCTTAGTATGTTAATAAAAAAAGAAAGATTTAGTGGCAAAAAAAAATAAATAAATAAAAATAAAACAAGATGGTACTTTAGCCAATTTCAATTATCCAAAATTTTACAAGGCTAATCCCAAGAATTGGTATGAATGTGCAATATAGAAATCTATAAGCACTCCTTCTGGGGGTGTAGGTTGGTGCAGCCAATCTGGAGAACAATCTGGCAGTTCTTAGACAAATCAGGAACAGGAATATCCCAAGACCCAGACATTCTGCTCCTAAATACATATCCTAAGTAAATGACCACATTTTCCATATGAGTACTCAAAAGAAGGTGTCCAATGTGGCAATATTTGTGGAAACAGGATGCTTTAAGCAATCTAGATGCCAAACTACTGCCTTACTGACTATGCCAAAGACTTTGACTGTGTGGATCACAATAAACTGTGGAAAATTCTGAAAGAGATGGGAACATCAGACCACCTGACCTGCCTCCTGAGACATCTGTATGCAGGTCAAGAAGCAACAGTTAGAACTGGACATGGAACAACAGACTGGTTCCAAATAGGAAAAGGAGTACATCAAGGCTGTATATTGTCACACTGCTCATTTAACGTATATGCAGAGTACATCATGAGAAACACTGGGCTGGATGAAGCACAAGCTGGAATCAAGATTGCCAGCAGAAATATCAATAACCTCAGTTATGCAGAAGACACCACACTTACGGCAGAAAGTGAAGAAGAACTAAAGAGCCTCTTGATCAAAGTGAAAGAGAATGAAAAAGTTGGCTTAAAACTCAACATTCAGAAAACTAAGATCATGGCATCTGGTCCCATCACTTCATGGCAAAGAGATGGGGAAACAGTGGAAACAGTGGCTGACTTTATTTTTCTGGGCTCCAAAATCATTGCTGATGGTGATTGCAGCCATGAAATTAAAAGACACTTACTCCTTGGGAGGAAAGTTATGACCAACATAGACAGCATATTGAAAAGCAGAGACATTATTTTGTCAACAAAGATCCGTTTAGTCGAGGCTATGGTTTTTCCAGTAGTCATGTATGGATGTGAGAGTTGGACTATAAAGAAAACTGAGCACTGAAGAATTGATGCTTTTGAACTGTGGTGTTGGAGAACACTCTTGAGAGTCCCTTGGACTGCAAGGAGATCCAACCAGTCCATCCTAAAGGAAATCAGTCCTGAATATTCATTGGAAGGACTGATGCTGAAGCTGAAGCTCCAATACTTTGGCCACCTGTTGCAAAGAACTGGCTCATTTGAAAAGACCCTGATGCTGGGAAAGATTGAAGGTGGGAGGAGAAGGGGATGACGGAGGATGAGATGTTTGTATGGCATCACTGACTCAGTGGACATGAGTTTGAGTAAACTCTGGGAGTTGGTGATGGACAGAGAAGCCTGGTGTGCTGCAGTCCATGGGGTCACAAAGAGTCAGACATGACTGAGCAACTGAACTGAACTGAACTGAAATGCCAATCACTGGGGGGAAAGCTAGGAAAAAAATGATGTATATACACCAGGCAGCACTTAGAAGCATCAGACTAGATGTGTGCAGAGCAATAAAAATGGGTCTTTTTTTAACTTTTTTTTTTTTTTTGGCTGTGGCATGCAGGATCTTAGCTCCCCAACCAGGGATTGAACCCATGGCCACTGCAATGGAAGCATGGAGTCTTAACCACTGGACCACCAGGGAAGTCCCAAAAATGGATCTTAAAATGATGGATTTGAATTTAAAACTTTTACTATACCCTCATTCATATAAATTTAAATGTATGCAAAATGAACAGAACAGAGAGTTCAGCAATAAACTCACATGAACAGAACTAATTGTTTTCTGACCAAGGCAGCAAGCTAAAATGAGGGGGAAAGAATAGTCTTATCAATCAATAGTGCTGGAGCAATCCATATTCATAAAGAAGAAAAAATTAACCTCAAATATTAACCTCACTTCATATACAAGATTTATTCAAGATATATCACAGAGTAAAATATAAAGCTAAAACTATAAAGCTTTTATAATCTCAAATTAATGTTCTCAAGATGGTATCTGTTTATCCTCCCAGAGGTACCAACAGTTCAAAAAGAACTTCAGGAAGAAAGCAAAGTTTAGCACAAATGAAAATACTAATGATAGAGTGTTAGTTTTCTATTGTCACATAACATATTGCTACAAACATATTGGCTTAAAACAATACCCATTTATTATGTCACAGTTTAGTAAACAAAAGAGCAAGGGATTTCAAGTAAGATCTCAGCTTAGGATCTCCTAAGGCCTAAGTCAAGGTGTCAGACAACTAGGCTCATATCTGGAGGTTCTGGGGAATAACCCATTTTCAGACTTGTTAAGGGTGTTGACAGAACTGAATTCCATTTTGCTACAGGTCTGAGAGAAGGAAATGGCAACCCACTCCAGTATTCTTGCCTGGAGAACTCCATAGACAGGGGAGCCTGGTGGGCTACAGTCCACAGGCTCACAAAGAGTCAGAGATGACTAAGCAACTAACACACTTCACATAGGTCTGAAATCCCTGATTTCTTGCTGGCTCTCAGCTTCTAGAGACCACTCTTTGGTCTTTCCACACGTCCCATCACCTCCCAGGCAACTTCAAAGCCACCAATGCTTCATCAAATCTGTCACATACTTTGAACATCTCTGGCTTCTCCGTTTGCTATCAATTGGAGAAAGCTCTCTGTTTTGAAAGTATATGGCTAACTGGGTCAGGCACATGTGGATAGCCTCCATATCATAATATTAACTGACTCGGAATTTTATTTACCAAAATAATCCCAAAAGGATCTAAAAGTTGAATTGGAATCAAAGCCCAGAAAAATGTCCCACGACCTGGGTCATAGGTCAGAGTGACTGCCTGCTAAATAGGACCCAGTGTCTATTAACGTAATAGGCAAAATGTCCAGAATACTATTGAAAACCACTCATCATGCTAAGAAACAGGAAAATCACAATCTGAATGAGAAAAGATGATGAAGTGACACTAATACTGAAATGAATCAATGTTGGAATTATCTGAAAAGAATATTAAAGCTGGCATCATAAAAATGTTTCAACAATCTACTACAGATTATCTCAGAAAGAATTTTAAAATAGAAAATCTCGGCAAAAGTGGAAAAGCTTATTTAAAAAAAAAGAAAATGGAAAATATAAAGCTGAAAAGAATAACTTAAAAAAAATCTCTCTGGAGAGGCTCAAAATCAGAGTGGATATGACAGATCGACTCAGTAAACTTAAAAGAGGGCTTACCAGAAAGTGAATTCACAGAATGTACTTAATGAGAGAGAAAATACAGACTAGTAGAGCCTGAGAGTCCTGTGGACCAATAAAATACATGCAACACTTGTGTCATTAGAATCCCATATGGAGAGGAAAAAGAAAGTGGAATCAAAGATATAATAGCTGAAATTTTCCAAATTTTGGAAAAAAGACAAATTTATAGATTCAAGAAGCTGAGTGAACCCCAAACAGTATAATGCCAAAAGAATCCATACCAAAGCACATCATAACTAAACCTGTGAAAACTAAAGACAAAGAAAACAAAAGCTTGATTGCTGCTAGAGAACTCTGACACAATACCTGTAGAGGAGGACCAGTTTGAATGACAGTAGATTTCTCATTTGAAAACATGGAAGCCAGAAGGAAATGGTACATTTTCAAGTACTACAGGGAAAAAATCTGTCCACCACAAATCTGATATCCAGTAAAACTATCCTTCAACCATCAAGGGGAAATAGAAGCATTTTCAGACTTATCTTAAAAGAATGGCTAAGGGACATTCTTCAATGAGAAGCAAATGATAAAAGAATTGATAGGAAGATCTAGCAACAGAAAGAGCAGAGATATGAATATATTTGGTAGACTACCCCTCTCCTCATGTGCTGTGCTGTGCTTAGTTGCTCAATCATGTCCAACTCTTTGCAACCCCCATGGACTGTAGCCTGCCAGGCTCTGCTGTCCACAGGGATTCTCCAGGCAAGAATACTGGAATGGGTTGCCATGCCCTCCTCCAGGGGATCTTCCCAACCCAGGGATCGAACCCAGGTCTCTCACACTGCAGGCGGATTCTTTATGATCTGAGCCACCAGGGAAGCTTTCATGAGTTTTATAAATGATATTTGATAATTAAAACAAAAATAGCATTATCTGGTTATCATGACAGTGATATTTAAAAGTAGAGAAGATTAATGGATGAAAGTAGGGCTTCATACTTATGTGTTAAAATACTGATACCAGTAGACTCTGATAAGTCACATGTGTATATTGTAAAACTCAGAGCAAAAGCTACAATAATTATACAATAAGATACACTTTTTAAAAACCTCTATAAATAAATCAAGATGGAATTCTTAATTTTTTTTTTCAAGTAACCCACAAAAAGGCATGTAAAGAGAATAGAGGAAAGAGAACAAGAAGGGGGAAAAAGCAAACAATAAAATGGCAGACTTAAGTACTAACATATTAATAATTATCTTCAATATAAATGGTCTAAATACACACCTATCAGAATGTATAAAATAAAAAGTTATAATACCAAATGCTTGCAAGTATGTAGAGAAAATGGATCACTCATCCATTGCTGGTTGGAATGTAAAGTGGTACTGCCATGTTGGAATACAGCTTGGCAGTTTGTTTAAAAACCAAACATTCAACTCTCACATGACCCAGAAACTGCATTCCTACACTTTTATCCCAGAGAAATTTAAAAGTTATGTCCACATAGAAACCTGTACATGAATGTTGAAAACACATTATTGCCATAGCAAACATTGGAAACAATAAAAATGTCCCTAGTAAGTGAAGAGTCAAGCAAATTGGCATATCCATCAGATCAGATCAGATCAGTCGCTCAGTTGTGTCCGACTCTTTGCGACCCCATGAATTGCAGCATGCCAGGCCTCCCTGTCCATCACAAACTCCTGGAGTTCTCTCAGACTTATGTCCATCGAGTCAGTGATGCCATCCAGCCATCTCATCCTCTGTCATCCCCTTCTCCTCTTGCCCCCAATCCCTCCCAGCATCAGAGTCTTTTCCAATGAGTCAACTCTTTGCATGAGGTGGCCAAAGTACTGGAGTTTCAGCTTTAGCATCATTCCCTCCAAAGAAATCCCAGGGCTGATCTCCTTCAGAATGGACTGGTTGGATCTCCTTGCAGTCCAAGGGACTCTCAAGAGTCTTCTCCAACACCACACTTCAAAAGCATCAATTCTTTGGTGCTCAGCCTTGTTCACAGTCCAACTCTCACATCCATACATGACCACAGGAAAAACCATAGCCTTGACTAGACGAACCTTTGTTGGCAAAGTAATGTCTCTGCTTTTCAATATGCTATCTAGGTTGGTCATAACTTTCCTTCCAAGGAGTAAGCGTCTTTTAATTTCATGGCTGCAGTCACCATCTGCAGTGATTTTGGAGCCCCAAAAAATAAAGTCTGACACTGTTTCCACTGTTTCTCCATCTATTTCCCATGAAGTGATGGGACCAGATGCCATGATCTTCGTTTTCTGAATGTTGAGCTTTAAGCCAACTTTTTCACTCTCCACTTTCACTTTCATCAAGAGGCTTTTGAGTTCCTCTTCACTTTCTGCCATAAGGGTGGTGTCATCTGCATGTCTGAGGTTATTGATATTTCTCCCGGCAATCTTGATTCCAGCTTGTGTTTCTTCCAGTCCAGCGTTTCTCATGATGTACTCTGCATATAAGTTAAATAAAAAGGGTGACAATATACAACCTTAACGTACTCCCTTTCCTATTTGGAACCAGTCTGTTGTTCCATGTCCAGTTCTAACTGTTGCTTCCTGACCTGCATACAAATTTCTCAAGAGGCAGATCAGGTGGTCTGGTATTCCCATCTCTGTCAGAATTTCCCACAGTTTACTGTGATCCACACAGTCAAAGGCTTTGGCATAGTCAATAAAGCAGAAATAGATGTTTTTCTGGAACTCTCTTGCTTTTTCCATGATCCAGTGGATGTTGGCAATTTGATCTCTGGTTCCTCTGCCTTTTCTAAAACCAGCTTGAACATCAGGAAATTCGTGGTTCACATATCCATACTCCTCAGCAATAAAAAACAACTACTAAAACATGCAGCAATCTAGATGGATTTCAAAGACATTGTGCTGGGTGAAAAGGGCGAATCTCAGAAGGTCACATACCCTATGATTCCATTTATACAACATTCTCACTATAGAGACTGAAAACTGATCAGTTGTGCCAGGGGTTAGAAATAATTGGAAGGAGGGGGAGGGGTGTGATCATAAAAAAGGTAGCACAAAGGAGATGTTTGTGATGACAGAATTTTTCTTCTATACCTGTGATAAAATCACTTAGAATTATATACATAAAATAAGCCACTCAATGTCCACTAGCTGGTTTTGATATTATACTACTATATTTATATAAGATATAAACACAGGGAAAGGTATATGGGACCTCTCTGTATTGATTTTGCAATTTCCTATAACTGTTTTTATTTTAAAACAAAATTTTGAAAAAATAAGGTACAAGAATTTTCCTAATTTTAATGCCACAGATTCAAGAACCTCAATGAACCCCAAGAATACCTTGGCTCACTGTAGTCAAATTGCTAAAAATAAATGAGAAGAATATTCACTGCATTATCATCAGAAACAATGCATGCCAGAAGGCAATAGGATAACTTCTTTAATGTGCTGAAAAAAAATTTCAACCTAGAATTGTATATGCAGCCAAATTTGAAACATGAAGGTAAAATGGAGACATTTTCAAATAAAGTTGAGAAAATTTGTCATAAAATAGCCTATATTATCAAAATTATTAATGAAAATTTTTCATAATGATGAAAAATTGTAGCAGATTAAAATTTGGGTCTACCCAAAAAAATTAAGAATATCATAATGGTAAACATGTGACTAAATATATTTTTCCTCATTTTAAAATTTCTTTGAAAGACTGTTGACTGCTTAAAGCAGAATAATAATATAGGGTTTATAACATTTGGAAATAAAATGTATCACAACAGCAGCACAAAGAATGGCAGGTAAATGTTGCCATACTATTATGAATTTTTTATATTACATGTGAAGTGGTATATAAATATGAACTATTATATAATAATATTTATACATTTATTTTCTATACATAAGTATACATGCATACATATATACACTCAAACATATATACATATGTTCTGAGACAGAGCCCATCTGCTTCACCATATGCGTACACAGCACAGTGAAGTTTATAAACTCCTCATTATGAGGAGGAAGATAAAAGATCCACCAGGTGACTCAACAGATATAAGCAGTGGAAACGTTTTAAGGTGGGTGACAAAATGACTTCATTCTTTCAATCTCTTTAGCTTTCAACTATATGACATTAGTGTTCCCTGACAAGGACAAAATGGATCCTAAGATGAGTTCTGCTGCCACAGCAACAGCAGCCATTGTACCTTCCCCTATTCTAACAATGGGTCAGTTCAAGCTTCAGTCCCAGGTCAGCCACAGTGACAGAAGCCCATGGAATCAGAGGTGAAGTTTAACGATGGCCACTGCCTCCTCTTTTCATTTAATCCAAGAGGTCGTTGGAAACAGCCCACTGAGGGAGATAGACGCTGTTTCCCAGAAGTAAATACAGCTCAGCTTGTACTTTGGAACAATTGGTCAACCTTGCTACTTGCACAATCTACTAACAAAGGTTATGTGGTGCCTGAACATGATCATGGCAGAATCACCGGGCCTCGTCACCATCTGCCTTTTAGGATATCTACTCAGTGCTGAATGTACAGGTTTGTTTCCTTTATAAAGTTACATTGAATGTGCTTGTATTTTAGATACAGAAACGTCTGGGGCTGTCTTCTTCATTATATAATGATTACAGGATTTGACCACAATATTTATGATCCTAGTAGTTAGCTTATGGGTTAGTAAGTACTGGTTCTCTGGTAGCTATGTCTTCCTCATTTTAAAAATTAAATAGATTTACAATATTTATAGTATGTTTTTTAAATGGACACTGTTGGGCTTATGATTTGACAATGTAATTCCTTAGACAATAGTTGTCTCCTTGGTTTAAAAAAAAAATTAAAAGGGGGAAAATGCTTTAACAAGGAAACAGCAGAATTTGGAGAAAAATTAATTGTCATTTTGTGGGTTCTTTACTCATTACTTTGAAAGCAAAATGGGAAACAGAGCAAAAACAATGGTTTTACTTACACAAAAAGTTTGATTTTAAGACATATAACATGGTTCAAAATTTTAGAACTGTTTAATGAGTCAGACCTCTAATTTTTAAAGTCTATAAAATCATACACCTTCAACTGATAGTCTTAGAATACAAACAAACTCTCTAGTAATAAGTTGTTATTTATCACTGAAGTTTTCCATGGGTTAGAAAGAAATTATTTTGTCTGATTCCAAACATCTCGGAGTTGACACAGGGGGAAATTCAATGCTCACTTGAGCTCTTAGGACATCAAAGCAAATCCAAGAATTGACATCAAGAGTACAAATTTAGTCAATGCAATTTACATCACTTGGTTTTCTTCCACAACTTCAGTGACTTTATGTATTCCCCAAAGGCAGGCACACAGAGAAGAAACTACCCCATTTAGACAAACAGCATGTTCTCACAGGAAGCATTTATCACACTTACTTGTCAACCTATTATACTCAAATCTACAGTGCCAAGATCAGGGGTGCCAACCCGAAGCATCCCCAGAAAGCAGACTGGCCCTGTGGTTCCCACTCCAGACATGATGTCACACTGAAATGCAGAAATAATGACACATGAATGCAGAGGTTAAATTAAACCAGCAAACTGGGCAGTGTCAAGCGATAAAGAAATTTAGCTGGTAACATTCACAAAGTAGAACATAAAGCTAAGTCTTTATACACATCTCATCAGTGTGAGATCTAGGAGGACAAAGGATCCAAACTTCCTTCGACATAAGTGGTGAGGTGATGGAGGTTTTAAGAAGGCTGCTGCACACTTGAAGATCTCAGATGTAGGAAAAAAGGACAGATTCAGAGGAAAAAAAGGGCTAGGATTTCAGAAACTTGGTAAATAATGAAAAGAATAAATAAGCTTGAAGGGTTAAATATATGACCCTCTGACAATGGTAAGGAGAAAGGCAGTGGAGTCCTCATAGTCAGAGATATTAGGTCCCTGAGCAGAGCACCAGGGGGCTTTCCCTAAGGATGGACAGTGTCGGTGCAGTGCTCTCCTCTGCTGTTAAACTGTCACTGGCTTCTAAAAGCAGGTTCTATGAATGATTTTCACAGAGATGTTGCATTTTCATGGCTGCTGCCCTTAGGTATTACTGCATCAATTTAGAATTTTGCAATCAAAACTACTTCGTGCCACCAATTCAGTTTTGTAAAGTGTATGGACTTTACAAGCTGCCTTTCATTCAGAATGAATGAATGAAATAAAATGAAAGACAGCTTCAATCCATAACACAGTGGCTACTACGGTGCCAGGTACCATCACAAGGTACGAGGGGCTTGGGGATAAATCAGATTCCCTCTCTGATATAAAGTACCCTGAGGCCAGGTGAGAGATTTCAATACGTGATAAGATGCATACCAGGCACTAAAGGGGCATAGAGAAAGGAACATATTAATGGTGGGACACTGACAGAGGGACAATATTTTGAGGCGGGTCTTAAAAAATGAGTAGGTTCATTCTACTAAAATGCCTGATTAAGGGCATTCTATGCAGAGAGGAGCACTCATGTGCAGAGGTCTAGATTCACAACAAATGTGATATCTTTCAGGAACTCAGTATTCTTTCAATATTGAATATGACAGGTGAGGCAGGGTCAGGGCATCAGGTAAGGAAGGCCCTAAACTAAGGAGTTTAGACAAAAGAATGCAATTTGGAGTTATCAGAAGTGTAAACATGAATACCACTGACGGCTGACTTAGGCTGCTTGGCGTGGCAACATTCTCATGAACTGTGTGAGGAACGGACGGCCAGACACAGGGAGACCAGTCTTGAGGCCACTGCAATCATCCAGGGAAGGCACAAGAAGAGGGAAGGGAATTCAAGTGACACTATGGAAGTATTGACTAGAAATGACATGACTTAACCATCTGGGTATGGATAGGGAAAGGGTTTAGAGGAAGTGGAAAGAACACGTCCTTGAGCATCTAGGATATGGCCCAGTGCCTAAGAGCATGGACTGTGGGCAGTCTGACTGCCCACGACTAAATTCTGACAGTGACACTTTAATGAGTTACTTGGGGCAAGTCACTTAATCTCTCTGAACCTCTGTTTTTCTGATTTATAAACCTGAGATGACAGCACCTATCTCATGAAACAGCTGTGAGGAGGGAATGAAATAATGGATGCAAACACTGAGCACATTGTCCATCCAGCATGACAGAAATATTAAGGAAACATCAGGTCTTACCAGCCACATGGTGATGTACAGTTTCAAGTTGTAAAGATGATCTGGAATTCCAAAGATCTATCTGACTTGAGGTAGATATTTGGAACTCACTGTCATATACACGGCAGTTACAACAACGTGTGTGTGTAAGGATCCAGGGAGTGAGCATGAATCTTGTGGCACCTAGTACAGTGCCTGGCAGGAGTAAGTGCACAGAAAATTGTGTTGAATCAAGAAAGGACTCAGATGGGGCCTCAGACGGTAAAGAATCTGCCTGTAATGCAGGAGACCAAGGTTCAATCCCTGAGTCAGGATGATTTCCTGGAAAAGGGAATGGCAACCCACTCCAGTATTCTTGCCTGGAGAATCCCATGGACAGAGGAGTCTGACAGGCTATACAGTCCATAGGGTCACAAAGAGGCGGACACAACTGAGTGACTAACACTTTAGGGCTGGACTAGGGTGAGGCAAGAAGGGCACGAAGGGCATAAAAATACTTGCATACCCTGAGCAAGCATGCCTCCTTGAATTCTGTGTCCTAGGGGCCTTGTTCACCTCACCCAGTCCTGGCCCTGACAAAGATGTATGGATTGAAGAAGAACAAGGCTGAAACTGGTGGCTGGAGCCTGGGAGAACACTGAACCTCATGGGGCAGGCAGAAGAAGGGGAATGAATAGATTCAAGTGGTGGGTGAATAACAAGAGTCAGTGCACAATGAAGGAAACTATAAGCAAGGTGGAAAGACAGTCTTCAGAATGGGAGAAAATAATAGCAAATGAAACAACTGACAAAGAATTAATCTCCAAAATATACAAGCAGCTCATGCAGCTCAATACCAGAAAACCCAATCAAACTCAATACCAGAACAACCCAATCAAAAAGTGGGCAAAAGAACTAAACAGACATTTCTCCAAAAAGATTTACAGATGGCTAACAAACATGAAAAGATGCTCAACATCATTCATTATTAGAGAAATGCAAATCAAAACTACAATGAGGTATCATCTCACACTGGTCATAATGGCCATCATCAAAAAGTCTACAAAGAATAAATGCTGGAGAGCATGTGGAGAAAAGGGAACCCTCTTACACTGTTGGTGGGAATGCAAACTGGTACAGCCATTATGGAGAACAATGTAGAGATTTCATAAAAAACTGGGAATAGAACTGCTATCTGACCCAGCAGTCCTGCTGCTGGGCACACATCCCAAGGAAACCAGAATTGAAAGAGGCACATGTACCACAACGTTTATTACAACACTATTTACAATAGTTAGAACATGGAACCAACCTAGATATCCATCAGCAGATGAATGGATTAGGAAGTTGTGGTTCATATACACAATGGTATATTACTCAGTTATAAAATGGAATGCATTTGAGTGAGTTCTAATGAGGTGAATGAACCTGTAGCCTATTATACAAAGTGAAGAAAGTCAGAAAGAGAAAGACAAATACTGTATATTAATGCATATATATGGGATTTAGAAAGACTGTAATGACTATCCTGTATGCAGGGCAGAAAAGGAGACGCAAACGTGAAGAACAGACTTTTGGACTATGTGGGAAAAGGCAAGGGTGGAATGATATGAGAGAATAGCATTGAAACATGTACATTGCCATATGTAAAATAGATGACCAGTGCAAGTTGGATGCATGAAGCAGGGCAGTCAAAGCTGGTGCTCTGGGACAACCCAGATTGATGGGGTGGGGAGGGATGTGGGGGGGGTGGTTCAGGATGAGGGGACACATGTGCACCTGTGGCTGATTCATGTCAATGTATAGCAAAAACCACCACAGTATTGTAAAATAATTAGCCTCTCATTATAATTAATTAAAAAAAGCAAGAGCCAGTGCAAAGAGGAGAACCAGGAGAGAGTGATTTCATGGAAAGAGCACCCTGAGAAGGGAGAGATCAACAATTAGGAGTGTTTCAGAGCAGGCAGCAAATAGAGAAGTTCAAAATTATCCTTTAGGAAGTCAGTGCTGATCTTGACAGGAGTCATTTCATTATACAGATGGAGTAAAGAAGAGAAAGAGCCACAGAAAAGTGCATTAAGTAAAAAGGAAATTGAGAAAAGGAAGAAGGCAGACCAGACACAGGAGTAGAAAGGAAGAGAGATAACCACCACACACCAGCCTGCACAGGATCTCACTGATCCTGTCAGCAATGCTGGGAGGCAGACAGTCTGATGATACTACTGTTTACACTTGACAAAGTTAAGCTGCAAAGATTATGTGACTTGCCTGAGGTCTCATAGCCAATAACTGGTAAGACATGTGATTCAAATCCAGGTGTGTCTGCTCTGCCTCCAACCCCCTATTTTTCCACTAGATCGCACTGTAAATGGATACAGACACAGATGCTACTGTAGGAGTGCCCAGGGCCAAGCACAGAACTAAGGAGCAGAGAGGAGGGCATGGTGGAGGCTGGGAGGCATCAATATGCCATGGCACCCATTGGCAGCTTGTGGCTTTCTCCCAGGGCACCTGGCTGACTGACGTAGCAGTTGGGACTGTGGGGCGTTAAGTACTGAAGAAGAGGTGAAGGAAATAGAGAAAGTTGACAAAGGAAGAGTTGAAGAGAAAAAGTCTAAGCTAAATTCGGGGGGAAAGTAAAGCCCAAGGGGACTTGAGGAGTGAGAGAAAAGGGAGAGACTATCAAGTGATCAGCAGGCTCCATAAAGCAAACAGCTGCAATGGAAATAAAGGACTTTAGTTGTTTCTTCTCCTTTCTTTTTTTCCCTCTTTGGCACTAACAAGAAAACAGTCCCAAAATGCCCTGGAAAGTTCATGTTATAAACACCTTGTCCTGTTGAGATGCTATCAGATGTTCTCCTAAGGAAAGGAATAACTCTAGGCAGCTTCTTGAGTTCCTGTCATTAATTATAAATATAGATACTATATCTATATCTCTCTATCTAGAAAAAGACACATGCACAGAGACAGAGAGTGAAACAGAAAGAAGAGACTGAGATTGGAGAGGGGTGGTGGGGGAAGGGGTGGAGAATTAGGTTAGAGACCTTAATCCTCCAGTGTTCAGGAGTGTTCCTACAGGCTAGGCAGTCAAAGCTAAAATAAATCACATCCTGAATCCGAGAGAATGACATATGTCACTGGAATTCCTAGAACACATGCAAACTTAAGGGGTTGTGAGTCTGAAGTTTGAAAAAATAAAAAACATGAATGCAGGGGTTTCTCTTTAATATCTAGTGAGACACCGGGATTGTCTTTAGGCCTCCGCTCCTCCAAAAGAAACGTGCTGCCGAGTCATCTGGGCAACTGCGTCCTGTAAACACAGCCCGGCCAGGGTGATGGATCACCTTGCAAGGATCTGCAATTAGCTATTTTCAAATGATGACGAAGTGTGAAGTTAACTGCTTACTTGAGAACTTTCTTTTTCATCCAGAGTAAATTCAAATACGATTGAAAATCTGACCTTTTATTACTGGAGCTCTCTTGACTAAAAGTAAAACTGAATTTTAATTCCTAAATCTCAATATGTATACAGTTTCATGAGAACATCATAGATTTTGGCTCCATGCCCCAAAGATAAACTGGTTTGGGGATTACTTGGATTAAAAAACAAAGCCTTTCTTAAGAGATGTATTTAATTTTCATGATATTTTCTTTCCTCTAAAGCTAAACAGTTCTTTTAAATTTCAGTTTTTCTTGACCGTGAAAATGCCACCAAAATTCTCCATCGGCCAAAGAGGTACAATTCAGGTAAATTGGAAGAGTTTGTTCGAGGGAACCTTGAGAGAGAATGTAAAGAAGAAAAATGTAGTTTTGAAGAAGCACGAGAAGTTTTTGAAAACACTGAGAAAACTGTGAGTATTTCCACATAATACCCTTCAGATGCAGAACAAAGAATAGAAAAACCTTTTTGAAAAATAGGGAAAAAAACCATATTTCCCTTTAGAATTTTAAAAATCTATACATGTATATATATTATAAATACTATAATAGAGAAGGAATCAAAAACACTGTAAATAGTACCATTAATTTGTCCTCTTTTTCTTTATAGACTGAATTTTGGAAGCAATATGTTGGTAAGCAATTCATTTTATCCTCTCCCGGGTATATTAAACATTCGAGATTTACGTATTGCTTTCCTCTGTGTCAAAAGGGCTCAGAAAAATAAGTTAAATTGTTTTTACCCAACATTGAATGGTAACTATCCGAGATAATGGAGATATCTGCTGGCAGAAAACCTTACTCCTCCCTAGGGCTTCAAAAGGAACATGGTTCCACCTCAGGAATCCAGAAGGAAGAAACCAAAGAGAATTGTATCTGGGACTGAATGAGAGTTTACAATCCTCAGTAAAGAATCAGAAAATGCTGATTGACTTAAATGTTTACTGCTTAAAAGCCTTTCTCCTTCTGGTGGCCTACAAGGCCCTCCCGATTGCCCCACGCTGTGACCTCCACTCCTCCTGCTCTCCCCTCACACTCAGGTCACCAACCATCCTGGCCCTGCAGCTATTCCTTGCACGTGCTACAACTGCTTCTACTTTAGAGTCTTAGACTGACTGTTCCTTGCATGTTGAAGATTCTTCTACCAGGTTCCTGTAGGCTCACTCCCTCACCTCCTCTCAGGTCTTTACCCAAATATCACTCTCTCAATGACGCCTGCCTTGATCGTCTATTAATATGTCAACCTGCCTCCCCCCACAACCCCATCACTTTAGACACTGTATCCTGTTCTATTATTTTTCATAGCACTTTTCACCATCTGAGGTATCATATAATAGTCTTACTTATACTATTACTTTTTCCCACCTTGCTAGAATGAAAGCTTCATGTTGGCAGGTGTATTCAACTGTTGTGTTTATTTATACAGTCCTAGTATCTCAAACAGTATCTGGTACAGAAGCACTGAGAAAATACTTGCTGAATGAACTGAAAAAGGAGTAAACGTCACAACTTTAATGACAACTAAGTTTTAACACTAATTTAAAATCTAGCAGCAGGATTTTGAGGCAGTGTTAAGTTTCCCAGCTTGACTTACCTAAGACCATGTGCATGAACAGAAACTACCCTGGACAGCCAATTCACTGAATTCCATCAGTTCTATTTTCCCAGATTCCATTCTGTGAACACTAATGGACTTATTCATATTCTTGTGACTAATTATCTCTCCACTTTGTTTTTAAATCATGAGGGAAGAAGAGGTCCACTCTGTTACATTTGCTTTATCTGCCTTTGTCCTTAATAATGAATGCTACCGTGCCAACTTTCTACTGAGGTATTCCACTACAGTTAGTCCAAACAAGTCTTTTCATTCTCTATTTCTATTTAAAACTCTGAATCTTGTCTTTTTTAAAAGCAAATCAATTTCTACTTTTCCTCCGCATATAGTCCTGGCTGCATTTAAAAAACTCTCTTGTTCCCTTTATTGCCCATACCCTCCTCAGGTGGCCTTTCATCAGTACCTCTTTAACACCATATTATGAAGCTGGGCCCCTGCCTTCTAGGCCACAGGCTGTGTTGTTTACTGTAACTCAGGTAAAGAAACCTGGAAGGGCATGATGCCTGGAAGGGCATCAAGGGCATGATTTTGCTGTTGACCTGAAAGAAAAAGACTACAGCAAAGATGGGTTTATTCAGGATCAGCGGAGAATCATAATTCAGGGTCTTCAACCACTGGGAGCCATGTGCAAGTTCCTGGAGGACAGAGGGCAGAGAACTCTTTTGAAGAGGGGAAAAGGAAGTGGGGAGGAAGTGCGTGTTAAGTCACTTTAGTCGTGTCCTACTCTTTGTGACTCCATGGACTGTAGCCCACAGGCTCCTCTGTCCGTGGGATTCTTCAGGCAAGAATACTGGAGTGGGTTGCCATGCCCTCCTCCAGAGGATCTTCCTAACCCAGGGATCGAACCCACGTCTCCTGCATGTCCTGCATTGGCAAACGGGTTCTTTACCACTAGTGCCACCTGGTACAGTAAACAAAGAGTCCCTGGCTTGTCATTGGCTGACTCCTTGCCAAGAAAGAGATGGAGTCGGTCTTCTTCCTGTTGGGCTCTGCCATCATTGGGCGTGAGAGCTCTCCCTTCTGATCTCTCAATTCTATTTAACTGAGGTTTCTGTTTATTAATTTTTTACACTGTCAGTACTGCTTTGTCTACTAAAAACAAGACAAAAACAAGAAGAAAGAAAAAGAAAACCCAATTCCATGCTCCTTTTCACTTTGCAGTTGAGATTCCCAAGCACCCCAAATAGCCTCTGCTGTTTTCTCCTGTGTGGGCCTTCTCACACAATGGGGATGCAGGTCCCTCATTCCTGCCCTACCCTCTGCCATCATTTTACCATGGGAAGAATTTGGCTGAAGGAGAAAAACTGCCCAACCACATTAGCCAGAGTCTGCCCAGCAGACTGGCTATCACTTTTAATCCTCACACCATCCCTGTGAGCAAAGCATTATGAACTTCATTTTACAGAAGAAACTGAGGTTTAGAGAAGTTAAATGACTTGCCAAAGGTCATGCAGCTGGGGAGTCATGGAGCCCAGAAGAGCAGCCAAATTCTTTACTGCCCAACCCCCACTTTCTCTATGGCCCTTGCCGGCCTTCAGATCGCAACATTCATTAAACCACCACTGAGTAGCCTTAAACAGGAAGCTCTCACTTGGCAAGGTCTTCTCCCTTGCTGTCTTTGACTCCTATTGTCTGTGGCTTTGCCTCAGCCCAAAGTATACACAGACAAGCACCCAAAGGAGGACTAAATGCAGGATAAAATGACACTCATTTTAAAGATATGTCTCAGCAAATGAGTTGCTGTGTAGCTGGCTGCAAGCCCAGAGCTTTTCAGTGAAACATCCTAAATAATTCAGCTCTGTTCATCTGCAATATAAAGTGCAAATGTGGCTCGTTTTTTTTAGACCAGTCCTGAACATCAATAATAATAAACCAGAGATAACGTATTTTGTTTTCACAGAATTGGAACAAATTGAAGTATCTGTGCAAAAGCACATTGGATCAAGGGGCAGAGGGGACAAGGTCTAATTTTTACAACAA
Organism: Bos javanicus; assembly: GCF_032452875.1. NCBI lineage: Eukaryota > Metazoa > Chordata > Mammalia > Artiodactyla > Bovidae > Bos > Bos javanicus. Next base: position 23,120,632 of record NC_083897.1, read on the forward strand.
GCAGATTTTCCAGAGAGGGACTCTTTCTGAGAAAAGGTTATTAGCCCTCAGCCAGTGGGACCTGGATACACGCTCCTGACAGTGAGCATGATAGACACACTACTGCTGTCCTACAGCAGGCAGGGCTCCAGTCAGTAATCTTGGCTCTAAAATATGACTGACCATTAGAAATTCCTCTTGAATTGCCCCCTTTCACTCACTGTTTTATTCTTGTGTCATCTTTACCTCTTACTCTTTGGTTACTCACACATCAAGCCTTACTGATCTCGCTCCTGGCTTTCTTCAGGGCTCTTCCTCTGCTCAGAGGACACACCAGCCTCCCTCCTGGTTCTCTTCACCCCTTTCCCCTGAAGCTGCCTTAGAGTTACGAGTTGAGGCAGAGCTCTGAGAAATCCGACTGAAGGGTTCCCTTCTCATCCTGACCCTTCCCCTCTTACCTATTCCTTGCTCCTGTTTTCTGATGACCAGTGTCTTCAAAGGTTCTCCAGAATGCTACGAATGTAGAAACTTCAGGAAAGATAGGAAGGAAACATAGCCAATCTATATAAAAACATAGCACATTTTCAGAAGCTTTTCTTTCTTAATTCTTTGTACTGAAAGCTGTTTGTCTCTTTACCAAACCATTTGGGACCTAATCATAGACAGTAGAAAATCCTTCAGGAGTCGAGCACCTTTTGGGCTGTTTGGAACCATCACTGGCTACTTAACAGTGAAATGATGAGATGAGGAAGTAGATGCATGTGTGCCATGCCAAGGCTGCCAGTTCCCTGAGTGGAGTTGCTGTTACCTAGCTCAATTTGCTCTACAAGACATGCAATAGAACAAGCTGGGTACAACACGTAGATGATTGCTGAAACAACATGGTTCTATTTAGAAGTAACTCCATCATCATTCTATAAAGAAGGACTGAAAATTCCTCTTACCTTCTGCTGAGTATATCTCTACACTCAGACTTTCTTCTCCCTCATCTTCCTCCCTCCAGTTTCATAAACAATCCACATGCCTTCCTTAGGGCCATTTCCTAGAACAATGTTAGCCTAAAAACCTTTATTAGAATTTTTAGAAACTTAGGAAAACAGGAGCATCCCATAAGCAGTTGATCTCCAGGTCAGAAGTCCTGCTCTGACCCTAAAATTAGGCTCCCCTCTCTATGAGTCTGTGAAGGAAGGATTGGGTATTCTAACCAATGCATCTGCTAATTCATCTTCTTAATCTACCTCGAAGATGGAGATCAGTGTGAATCCAATCCATGTTTAAATGGCGGCATGTGCAAGGATGACATTAATTCCTATGAATGTTGGTGTCAAGCTGGATTTGAAGGAACGAACTGTGAATTAGGTAAGTAACTATCTTTGGATTACTGGTGGTTCCAAATTTCCCTTTGAAACCAGATGCAACTGGAAAATGCAATATGTATGTACCATAATTTTCTCTTAAATTATGGTAAAGAACCCTTTACATGAGATTTACACTCAACAAATTTTGAAGTTTATGATACCATATTGCTAACTCTGTATAGCAGATGTCTAGACTTTATTCCTCTTGCATAACTGAAACCTGGAGAACAGCAACTCCTCACTTGCTCCACCCCCCAGCTCCTAGCAAGCACCATTGTATTCTCTGCTTCTATGTGTTGGACTATTTTTAGATACATCATATAAGTGGAATCATGTGGTATTTGTCCTTCTGTGACTGCCTTGTTTCATTTACCATAATGTCCTCCAGGCTCATCCACATTGTTGTATATGACAGAATTTCCTTATTTTTGAAGGTTGAATAATATTCCATTGTATAAAACATACTTATAAAGCTTGTAAAGATGATCAATTCATTTTATCTGTGGTCATAGTTTCCAGGATGAGTTCAAGAAACCATATGAAGAGCAACAGTAGTATTTGGTAACTAGTAGGAAGTGGTAGGTTCCCAGGTGGCACTAGTAGTAAACAACATGCCTGCCAATGTAGGAGACATAAGAAACCCAGGTTTAGTCCTGTGGTTGGGAAGATCCCCTGGAGAAGGAAATGGCAGTCCAATCCAGTATTCTTACCTGGAGAATCCCATGGGCAGAGGAGCCTGGTGGGCCACAGTCCATAGGGTCGCAAAAAGTTGGTCACAACTGAAGTGACTTAGCACGCATGCATGCACAGAACTGGTAATGGTGTTCCACTATCTTATTCATCCTCAATACAACCATTATTCTCCCCATTCTACACAGATGAGGAAAGTGCAGCTCAAACATTTCAAAATCACAGAAGCAGTAAACGGTTCAGCCAGGACCTGAACTCCCAATTTATCTGACCAAAACCCATGCTTCTAACTGCAATCCACAAAATGCAAAGAAAACTGAGCAATAAAACCATTTGAACTCATAACTAAAATATCAACAAAGCAGTAGAAGTCAACTAAGTACAGAATTGGGGTAGGGAAGGCCAAGTCTCCCTTATAATAGGTTCTTCTCCACCCATAAGAACCACTTCACATGTGAAATTTATTGACAAAATTCAGAACTCATTCCTGAATTTGACTAAATTGATATACTGGAGTTATATAGAAAATCTAGGGTCATTGTGCATCTTTTCTTTGCATAGCCTAGGCTTCCTTTTTTCTGAGATTTTGGCAGTTGGAACAGTAAACCCCAAAGTCCTTTACCTATTTGTTTATTACTTCTGGATGCAGGATTACTGGTACTGTGATTGTGAAAAGCATACAGTGCTAATGACAGATTCTCTTTCTACTCTGAAACTCCAGAAGAATAAAGGTGCAGTCCTAGGGAAAGAATTCAACACTACAGACTACATGACTAAGGGAAAAGAGTAGAAAACTAGCAGGACTCTATTTAGGCGTTATGGCAATCCACCTGACACAGATGAAAAGGGCATTAAAACAAAATGAAATGCAGCAGCTGCACTTGTCCTATAGAGAAGGGGGAAAGTTGTCTCTAATACTGTGCAGAAATCCTTTCAGTGCTAAAGAGAAATCCATTGATCATCTTCCTTTGAGTTCCAAAAGATTAAAAGGAATAGAAGACAGGGAAAAGAAAAGGCAGCAGGGCAAAAACATTTAAAAAGAAAGAAAAAAAGGAGATGCAGGTGGGTGAACTGGTACCCTGAGCTTGGACTCCCACTCCCTCAGACTTTACAGTGTGGGGACACTCCGATGCCTGGGTTCCCTTTCCTATGGGCATGTTCATTGGTTCAACATCTCCGAAGTGCTACTAGCATCTGAAAGGTTACAATTTCAAATTCAGATGGACCTAGATAAATCTGATCCTGCTACTTGGAAGCTTATGGAAACTGATTGAATATCACCTTAAATAATATAATTATTAGAGCTGATGGAATGAAAGACTCAATTGGGTTCCATTAAGAATGAAGGGCATGTCGTGGCAAAGTAAAATTGAAAATAATGTTTAATGTTAAATACTCCTAAATGTGAGAGTTGGACCATAAAGAAGGCTGAGCATCAAAGAACTGATGCTTTCAAACTGTGATGCTGGAGAAGATTCTTGAGAGTTCCTTGGACAGCAAGGAGATCAAACCAGTCAATCCTAAAGGAAATCAATCCTGAATATTCATTGGAAGGACTGATGTTGAAACGCCAATACTTTGACCACCTGATGCAAAGAGCCAACTCACTGGAAAAGATCCTGATGCTGGGAAAGATTGAGGGCAGAAGTAAAAGGGGGTGACAGAGGATGAGATGGTTGGATGGCATCACCAACTCGATGAACATGTGACCAAATTCCAGGACATAGTGAAGGACAGGGAAGCCTGGCATGCTGCTGTCCATGAGGTCGCAAAAAGTCAGACATGACTTAGCAATTGAACAAAAAAATGTCTTTAGTTTTAACATAAAGACACTTTAAAAGAGGCAGAGAGCCCAGAGGAATGTAGTTATAAAAGCAGCAAACTGCTATGATAGGTTTTGCTATGTGCATGAAGCTATGGTCCATACAGCAAAAGTGCTAAGTCTACAATGGGCACCTTTTTAGGCCCCTCAGGCTCACCACATTTTGGTTTGGTCATGGCTCTGTGGAGACACTGCAGCCACCAACAACCCTAGCCTCTAGGGTATCTTGAGCCCAGCTGACCAAGGTTTAGTAAAATCGTCCCAGCTTGCTTAGTTTAGAAACAAAGTGGGAATTCTCTCAAAAAACTCTACCTCAGGCACTAGAGGAAAGCAAAAGCATATACAAACTCCCATTTAAGCTGTTGCTTCAAACTGAACTAGAAGCCACTAGAAAAAAAGCACAGTTCATGGAGTATCTGTGCCCCAAGTCCCTGGCCTCACCCAGTGTCTGAAAGGGAAGGAAATTTCCATTGTTAAGACCTTATTCTTTTTCCTCTTCTCTTGTTCATTGGACTCCTCTCCAGGGAAGAGAGGTGCAAACATTCAGGGAATGCTTTCTAGTTAGAACAATTAACTGGCTACTGTGTCCCTCTGGCTGGAATAAAGATCACTTGAGTGTCCCCAGATACACATCCCATCTGAGTCCTTTTCAGATAAATTGAAGTCCGTAAGAGTTCGGCCATTCCTGTCCCTTCTAAAGAGTACAAGAGGCATTTCCCCACAGTAAGAGAGATGGAAAGAAAAACAAGCACAGAAACACTTTTTTTTTTTTCATTTTGGTAAATCACAGACACTACTAATATACTGTGTATTTCTATGGAGTAGAAAAAAAAAGAAAATACCTTGAGTTTAGTTGATAAACTTGTTAAAGAGAATATCGTTCATCCCAGTTTTGGTTCTCCCGTCTGTGAATATATCATGGCAGATGAAGGCAGAGTAAAATGAAGCAGAACACACTAACTTATAGGCAGGAAGGGAGTTAGAGGTGTTTGTGCTAACATAGAGGGAGAAGAACAGACACTGTGAGATGTCCATCCACAGATATTCTAGGGGCTTCCCTGGTGGCTCAAATGGTAAAGAATCTGCCTGCAATGCAGGAGACCTGGATTCAATCCCTGGGTTGGGAAGATGCCCTGGAGAGGGAAATGGCAACCCACTCCACTTTCTTGCCTGGGAAATCCCATGGACAGAGGAGCCTGGCAGGCTCCAGTCCATGGGGGTCGCAAGAGTCAGACACGACTGAGTGACTAAACCAACCAACCAAAGAACCAGGGAGAATCTACACCCAACACGGGGCCTAATGTCCAAGTGCTCCAGAAACAATTGATGACTGAGTCCCACAGTGACTGTCCCCAAGGTGCAGGACTACAGACGTCTCCACTGGAACTCCTTGTGCTGTTATTTTCTTTCCAGACTCAAGATCTTTACTTGAGGTCAAAAGACTGCTGGTCGGACAGCAATATTTCCCACTGTGTGCACAAACCAAGCCACAGGACAGCAGCAGCAGCAACATACTAGGCCACAAAGAGCAGTGACAAATGGGGAAAAGGATGTAGTGGTCTAGTTACTTAGCCAAGGACGCAGAATCAGGAAAAGCACCTCAACTTTACCCATTCCTGTTGTGCATGGCCAGGTCCAAACTGGTCAGCACCTGCCACCCACCTCTGTGAACTTCGAACATTCTCATATTGACTGAACATTCCCTACAGGGGTATTTGATTTGGCTGCACACTCTAGTATTGCTTTGTAGCAACAAAATGATTGCTAGTAGCATGAGAAGAGCCAGCGATGTAACTACCGTTAGTGAGGAGAAAGGTCTTTAATAAATAAATAAAAAGACGAAGTGCCATCTTTTTGGCTTCTGCACTTAGTGGATTATTGGCAGCAAAGGGTAAAGCTTAGGCTGGTTCCTTTGTCTACCTGGTAACAGTTGATTTGCCTTCCCTCATTTCCTGAAGATCAGTAAGGAACATGAACTAATCATTACTCTAGCCTATGCTACCTACATAAAATGGAATTCATAAATTTAGATCTGTCACTCACAAATCCGTAATATACTCACAGACCATACAGTCGTTCTGTTAGCCTGAAATCTAAAGGGAAAAAAAAAAAGAGTCTATGACACAAGCTTATGCGTTAAGGTGTGATTCTAGGTGGGCAAGAGTAAGGGATGGGGGAGTGAGAAATGAGGAAAGGAGAGCCAAGAGTAGGAGTCATCTCTCCTCACCTGCAACTAACTGCTTGATCTCTGGGGACTGTTTTCCGAGAAGCCACGTGAGCTGGCCTCAGGAGAGTCAGTCTCAGAGAGGAGAAGAAGTAAAAGAATCTGTCCACCAGTATACATCTCTCGATGGTCAACACTTCAGCCTGTGCGGCATTAACTCCCCGGCATCATCACGTTGTACGCACTGGGGCCCTGAGAGGCCACGTGGCATCCCGGGCCTCAGCATCAATCTGGGAGCATCAAGCAAAGAGACCAGAGGCCCACGATACAGATCTGAGCCAGGCCACTCAAGGCAGTACCTAGATGAAGCCAAGGGAAGTCCACGCAGAGCAAATCACCAACGGGGCTGGGACAGACGCGGGTGAAGCTGGGGGCGACTAAGGTGGCCCATAACAGGTGGCTAACACAGCCGTGCATATTCTAACTGCACTGACAAACAAGCACTTCTCTTGAATGCTCTACTGCTGTTAGGCCTGTAGGTAACGGGAAGGTGCCTTCCATTCACTGTATTCCTGCACTGCTTTACAGACAGAAATCGGTCCTGGGACAGAGCCTATTTCTCTTAACTCAGCAGGTCTCAGCTAGCAAGCCCTGAACCCTGGTACTTCCTGTTATTGAGATGGCACTGGAGAAACAAAGGGAAAGCACAGGAATTTGAAAATACAGAATAAGATGGCAGGAACAAGCCAAATATATCAGGAATCACAATTAATGTGAATTGGAGTTAATGACAATTTTCAGTCTGGAGTTAAAAATCTAATTATATGCTGCTGATCAAAGAGATACCTAAAATAAAACTATACCAGGAGGATAAAATAAAGGGATATAAAAAGATTTGCCAGGTAAATGCTAACACAAAGAAACTGGCAAAGCCATCTTACTATCAGATAAAATAGAATTCTGACCAAAAGCATTACAAGAGACAAAGAAAGATATATTATATGAATAAGGGAGATTGTATAGGAGAATAAAGAAAATATGGGCCACTAGACTGCTTACCATTGCCAACACATAGTGTTTTTGGCATTTAGCTCCCTTAAAGGACCTTATTTCATTCTCCTGTGTTGATACATACCCACCAGGGCCAGCTTCAAGTTTGCTTTGAAAAACTGGATTATATTAACAGTGCATGCATGCATGCTAAGTCACTTCAGTCGTGTCTGACCCTGTGCGACCTCACAGATGGCAGCCCACCAGGCTCCTCTGTCCCTGGGATTCTCCAGGCAAGAATACTGGAGTGGGTTGCCATTTCCTTCTCCAATGCATGCATGCATACTAAGTCGCCTCAGTCGTGTCCGACTCTGTGCAACCCTATGGACAGCAGCCCACCAGACTCCTCTGTCCAGAGGATTCTCCAGGCAAGAATACTGGAGTGGGTTGTCATTTCCTTCTCCTATATTAACAGTAGGCACTTGTATTCAGCAAAATATACTATTTAGGGTGAAAAGGTAAGTCACAGAGTGGGAGAAGGTATCAACAATGCATATATCCAGCAACTAGAACTCTCATATGCTGATGGTGAGAATCTAAATTTGTATAATTATCTTAGAAAACTATTTGGCAATATCTACTAAGCCTGAACATATGGTCCAATCATTGCACTTATGAGTACAGATCCAGTAAATATGCACACATATGTTACCAAAAGATATGTATAAGAATGTTCATTACAGCATTAAACATAAGAGCCAAAAACTGGAAACTCAAATATTCATCCACAGTAAAATGGTGAACAGAGGTAGTAATATTCATACAATGGAATGTATTACACAGCATGTAGATGAACTATGACTATACAAAACAACATGGATGAAGCTCACAAACAAAATGTTAACTGAGGAACACAGAAGAGTACATAATGGGAGCATCTCCTTAAAGTTCATGAACAGGTGAAACTAATTCCTTGTTAGAAGTCAGAGTATGGTAACTTTGGGAAGGAGGAAGTAGTGACCAGAAGGGGGAATTAGGAGAGCTTCTGGGCTGTTGATAAGGTCCTCTGTACTGATCTGTTTACTGTTTAAACAAGTGAAGTCACCTTGTGAAAACTCATACCAAAGTTCTGGGTACTTTCTGGGATCTGTTTTACTCTAATAAGCAGCTTTTTTTCACTGCAGTCTATAATTTTGTGAAAATAGCATATCTACACCTTCAGTTTTATACCAAATCACATATATTGCTGCCACCATTTTTATGCCATACTAAGAATTTTATCCTCCCCCCCCCCCCGCCACTCTTAGCTCAAGGCTCACAAACTTCTCTCCACGAATGCTCCCAGCTTATATTTGACCTGTACCAGAGTTAGTGGTTTCATGTACTTTTTAGAATTGTATGTTACTTGATGTTATTGCTGTGGATTTTGCTTTCTTTCAGATGCAACATGCAGCATTAAGAATGGCAGATGCAAGCAGTTTTGTAAAAGGGACACAGATAACAAGGTGGTTTGTTCCTGTACTGACGGATACCGACTTGCAGAAGACCAAAAGTCCTGCGAACCAGCAGGTCAAAATCTAAGTTGTTTTTTTAGTTCAGCAGATATGTTTTCCAAATCCATATTTGAACTTTTAGCACCCTACATAATTTCGTTCCTTGTTTTTACTTCCTTTTGAAATCACAGAAAAGACTAGTAGCATGGGCAAATTAATTTTTCAAATTGCACCATCATTTTTAATAGAAATTCTGTAATTGTCTTCCATCTTCTTTTCTGCACCCAATTTTCTTCTTTGACCTTTATATCATGAAGCAATTGATTTGTGTGATTTCTGCATGTATATCTATAATTCATGAAGTCAAATTAATGTAGTAATCCTGTAATAAAAAAATAGAAGATACATATGTGCTTGACTGATAGGCTTCTAGTACAAGGCTGGTGAATTTTAAGCATGATCTGTCCTAGCATGGCTGGTTTACACTGAGAAAGTTATTTTCTATCCTTCATTCTCAGCCTGAGTTTACACGCTTGGCATCAGAATAGTTCTGACAACTATCTGTTCTGAGTTGTGTCAAGCTGATCAGCACAGTCAATCTATACAGCAGTGGACAAAGCAATGTTTCCCAGTTATGTCAACCATGCCATCATATTGACAGCTGACTGGTGTGTGGAGATCATGTCCACTCTTCACACTGCTCTTCTCTGGAAATGAGGGCAGCAGAAACTTGGATTTTTTTTTTTTTTTTTTGATGTAGGCTCCACAGGATCAATTATATTTGATAAATGAAGGGCTTTTTTGAAGCAAACTAGATATAATTTCTTTTGCATTTCCAAAGCCTGATAGCTTATTAAATTGATACATTAAATCACACACCATTCCTCTGTAACTGGGTTTGATACCTATCTTAGCAATGAACCTGGCAGAGGAGATTAAAGAAAGAACCAGAAGACAAGAGTATATAGATTGCACTAAAATAAAGAGTCTACTGCTTCAAAGACCTGCCTGTCTCCCATCCTTCTACCTGTTCTTGACATACACAGCTTCAAACTAGCCTACCTAGGGAGAAGTATGTGTGTATCTGTTTTTACCTTTGAAACCTAACTTCCAGTGTAGACAGACAGCATAGTAGCTAAATCGTTTTAAGTCCTTTTCTGTTATAAGAAAGAGAAAAAACAGAGAACCACCTCCAACTATTAAGTGTTATTCTGAATATAGCCTTAGTTTTAGCAGAATAAATAAGCCAAACCTAAAATAAACTTTTCTGCCTTTCAATAGTAATGGTCCCTTTTCTTGAGCCAATGTTGATGATTTATATTTATACATAAGTATTTTGAACTAATTTCCTGTTTTCCCAACCACATGCTGTCTTCATGATACTTTGCCACAGCTGGTTGCTATAGAAATGTCTGTTATAAGGAATGTGGATAAAAGGAAAGTGAGAAATGAAATGTGAAGTGATTTTGCTTGACTACAAATTTCCATTCTGCTTGTCCCCAGTGTATCAGTAGATGACTTCTTTTCTTTAGGAAATAAACCAACCCAAGGTAAAAGGTAGCCAGTGCCCAAGTAGATGTGGTGGTTATAATCATATTAATAATTTATTTAGTTAATACTCAACAGCCAGGTAATTAAATCACAATGACCTCTCCCCAGTGGATTTTTTGAAGGCATTTTGGTCTACAAAAGAAGTCCTGGAAATTCCCTGGCAGTCCAGTGCGCAGGACTCTGCATTCTCACTGCCAGAGGCCTGGGTTTGATCCCTGGTTAGGAAACTAAAATCCCAAAAGCCATGCAGTGTGGCCTCAAAAATGAAATCTTGTTAACAATAAGGAGCAGACATCCCATTTACCAAATTCTAAAATCAAGGTTATATGGCACCAATCCCCAGACTTCCATTCAAGGACAGTACCTGGAAACAAAACTTTTTCATAAAGAAACAGGAAGTCATTGGACTTCATATAAGTGAAAGTGAAGTCTCTCAGTCGTGTCTGATTCTTTGTGACCCCATGGACTGTAGCCTACCAGGCTCTTCCATCCATGGGATTTTCCAGGCAAGAATACTGGAGTGGGTTGCCATTTCCTTCTCCAGGACATCTTCCCGACCCAGGGATTGAACCCGGGTCTCCCGCATTGTAGGCAGACACTTTACTGTCTGAGCCACCAGGGAAGATAAAGTCTTAGGAAATTTGATTTGGGAACACCTCTTCTGTTTCTGTAAAGATGACAGATTCCTGAGCCAAATGTCCTTTTCATGAAGCGTTTGAAAACTTTTCCATGGAAATAATGCAATTAACCTCTTAGTTTGAGACTATATTCATTGATTCAATTTTTTAAAAACTATCGATGGGCTTGCTTCTCAGACATGACAAGGATGGGCCAGACTTTTGTCTGCTAGCCAATGAGAAATACTAGAGTACTAATTTTTTTTTTCCATTTGTCTAGTGCCATTTCCCTGTGGACGAGTCTCTGTCTCACATATTTCTAAGAAGCTCACCCGTGCTGAGACTATTTTTTCCAATACGAACTATGAAAATTCTTCTGAAGCTGAAATAATTTGGGATAACATCACTCAAAGCAACCAATCATTCGATGAGTTCAGTCGTGTGGTTGGTGGAGAAGATGCTGAAAGAGGTCAATTCCCTTGGCAGGTACTCAGTGTTGATGGTGTGTCAAAACTGGAGCCCAGTGCAAAAGGGACGGGCCAGGTGGGAGGCTGAGACTAGACATCAGTCAGACCTATTGGGATGAGGGAAGTGTTTAGGCAGGTTTCAGCACAAAGTAGGATGAGGAAATTCCCATAGATGAGGAGCTGCTCAGAGAGAAATCCAGGGACAGCTACCAAACAAGGCCAAGGAGAGTTTGGCATCAAGGACATGGCACAACAGGATTTCTAACAAGCAACGAGGATGTCTGGAAGCGAGGTCACCAGTACTAGGGCTCTGGGTACTACTTCAGCTTCAGCCCCTGGAAGAAATGGACAGAGTCAGAAAGTCTCTAGGTCCAGAGAAACTGGAGTATTTCGAAGGCATTTTTAAAAGAACTCAGGAAGGATTAAAGCAAGAACTGGGGTACTGGACCCAGGCAGGGCATAAGAGGTAGGGGCTTGGTCCAAGGCTGTAGTTCTCAAGGTGTGGTAGCATCAGATTCACCTTGGAACTTGTTGGGACTGTACATTTTCATGCTGTGCCCCAGACCTACAGGAATCAGCAACTCTGGGGGTAGGGCCCAGCAATCTGAGCACAAACAAGCCCTTCAGGTTATTCTGACACACTGTACAATTGGAAACTCACTGGTCCAAAGGAAACAAACTTGTTATAACAGCTAGGGTGTGTGTGTGTTAGTGGCTCAGTTGTGTCCGACTCTTTGCAACCCCGTGGACATTAGCTCACCAGGCTCCTCTGTCCATGGGATTTCCCAGGCAAGAATACTGGAGTGGGTAGCCATTCCCTTCTCCAGGGGATCTTCCTGACCCAGGGATCAAACCCAGGTCTCCTGCATTTCAAGCAGATTCTTTACCATCTGAGCCACCAGGGAAGCCCAGCAGCTAGGGTCCAAAACACCAAACAGTGGACTCATGGTACCTAGTCCCACCTTTCTCCAGGTGTGATCTGCAGACAACACACATGAGAATCACCTGTCCATGTTTTTGAGGTAACCAAGGGCTAGATTTGAGACCCATCATTACAAATCTTTTCATGTCTTCCTTGCTGCACACTTAATAGTGAGTGCACCTGTTGTCTCCTTCCTATCAGCCTAGGTAAGGTCATCTGGAGTGTTCAAGATCACTCATCCCCACACACATTTACTCGCTATTTCATCCTTATGAAGTAAGATTACTGACTGCAGAGGTACCAAGCACCAGGTTTCAGTCTTGTCTTTTCCAAATGTGAAGAGCCATCCTACTGTCTAGGATACTCCAGAAAGACCCTGTCACACTTTCACACTGATTCCTTCCTCACCAGAGAAGCTCTCTCTCCACATCCACTGCACCCAATTTCTCACAAATGGTGACTGAGTTTCAAAAGCAGGAGATAAACTGAATATACAAGTCACTTTTAGGGACATCCCCGGTGGTCCAGTGATTAAGAACTCACAGTCCCAATGCAGGGGGCCCAGGTTCAATCCTTGGTCAGGAAACTAAATTCCACATGACTTAACTAAAGATTCTGCATGCTGCAACTAAGACCCGGCACAGCCAAATGGAAATTAAAAAAAAAAAATTAAAATTCACTTTTAGACACAGACAAAACAGTAAAAAAAAAAAACAAACCAGAATGTCTCCCCATTTATGGATGAGCCAACTACCACCATTTCACAGTTAATCTACAAGGTGGAAATACCTGATTTGATTGCAGACCTGACTGCAACACCCCTGCTGAAGGCCAAGCATCAAGAGAAAGTAAGCAACAGCTGTAGTTGCAACACCACCTAGAAAAGATTCAAAATGCTGCTGTGTCAGTAAAAGGGGATGGGGAATCACATGACCACGTGGGTGAAGTAGTCTGGCAAAGAGGCCCAGATGGAGTTCAGTTTCCTATCAGCAAAGGTTCGTCTAGTCAAGGCTATGGTTTTTCCTGTGGTCATGTATGGATGTGAGAGTTGGACTATGAAGAAGGCTGAGCACCAAAGAATTGATGCTTTTGAACTATGGTGTTGGAGAAGACTCTTGAGAGTCCCTTGGACTGCGGGGAGATCCAACCAGCCCATTCTGAAGGAGATCAGCCCTGGGATTTCTTTGGAAGGACTGATGCTAAAGCTGAAACTCCAGTACTTTGGCCACCTCATGCAAAGAGTTGACTCATTGGAAAAGACTCTGATACTGGGAAGGATTGGGGGCAGGAGGAGAAGGGGACGACAGAGGATGAGATGGCTGGATGGCATCACTGACTCAATGGACGTGAGTCTGAGTGAACTCCGGGAGTTGGTGATGGACAGGGAAGCCTGGCGTGCTGCGATTCATGGGGTCGCAAAGAGTCGGACACGACTGAGCGACTGATCTGATCTGATCTGAACGAATAATTTGAACGAACTGGAAACGTCTAACCTGTTCAAGAAAAGGGTTAGGTGAGCTGTTGGCTGGCGAGAGCTGAAGGGCCACAAGAGCAAGGGGGTGACGACTTTTTCTTGGAGGATTTATGGATGCAAGTTCCAGGCAGGCAGGTGGACCCTGTTCCCGGTGAAGAAAGGCCGTTCCGGCCACTTGGGTCAGTCACGGGAGCCGGGCAGCTTGGGGAGCATATCTGGTGGAGCAGATGCTCGTCGAATTGTTGACTTGAGGCACTGCTCTGTCCCAAGAACCGCAGCAGCGGGACAAGGCCATCCCAGACGGTCGAGGGACCAGGTCCATCTGATGGAAGATGAGACAGGGCAGGCTAGAGACCGTGGCCACCCCCCCACCCCCGCCCCCGCTCTGAGACCCTAAGAAGCGAGCTCACCTTTTGCGCGGCTGTCAGCGGCCACGTGCATGTTTACCTTATTATAGGGCTTCCGGTTCAACTTGCCCACTGGAGGCAAAGCCGCTGCAGATGCAGCGGGTTGGCCACAGGCACTTCCCAGAACCCCCTGCATTTCCGGCTGCTCTGACCTCCGACCCCCAAGGTCAAAGGCGCAGGCAGACTTGACCGATCTCTGACCTCTAATCTCGCATCACAGTGACAGAGGGTCTGAGAGAGAAGCAGAGGGGTGAGACCAGTTACCTGCATTTTCCTTCCAGATGCCCAGCTCTGGGTTCAGGGTCCCTGGAGAACTCGGGTACTCTGCAGAGCCACTCAGGAGCCGAGAGAGGAAGCTAGAGGGTTGACTGCAGTATATGGGAACAGAAAGGCTATTTCCTAGAGTCGGTATATCCTTGGTAGGGTGAGCGACTAAAACAGAACTCGAATTTCATAGAGCTACAAAGGGAAGCTATGAAATATGTGAACATTAGAGAAAACAGGGAAATCGCAACACCTATATTACAAGACTACCTTCATCAACAGCTTAAAAGTCAGAAATTGGAGAAAGCAGCACTGAGTTTCAGCTTTCTAAACATCTCACTTGCTTTTTGTCCTATTCACTTGACCCTGCCAGCCAATAATTCTGAGCATGCGTGAACCTGCCCCCAAGAGCTCCACCCTCCTCTTCTGCTTTGAGTTACGATCTGTCTGTCCTGGATGGGATGTGCCTGGTCTTTCTCTTTCGGTTTATCATGGGCCTCAGGTTCCGTATTAGCCATAAGTATCGGAGAAGGCAATGGCACCCCACTCCAGTACTCTTGCCTGGAAAATCCTTTGGACCGAGGAGCCTGGTGGGCTGCAGTCCATGGGGTCGCTAGGAGTCGGACACGACTGAGCGACTTCACTTTCACTTTTCACTTTCATGCATTGGAGAAGGAAATGGCAACCCACTCCAGTGTTCTTGCCTGGAGAATCCCAGGGATGGGGGAGCCTGGTGGGCTGCCATCTGTGGGGTCACACAGAGTCGGACACGACTGAAGCGACTTAGCAGCAGCAGCAGCATTGTATGTTTAAGCTGATCTACATGGCTCAGATGGTAAAGAATGTGCCTGCAATGCAGGAGACCTGTGTTAGATCTCTGGGTGGGGAAGATTCCCTGGAGAAGGGAATGGCTACCCACTCCAGTATTCTTGTGTGGAGAATCCCATGGACAGAGGAGCCCAACAGGCTACAGTCCATGGGGTCGCAAAGAGTCGGACACAACCGAGAAACTCACACTTTCACTTTTCATTGTACGTTTAATCATTTGAAGATCATTCTGTGAGATTGAGAACACCAGAATACAAATGGAAACCAAATGGTTCAGTTCAGTTCAGTTCAGTCGCTCAGTCGTGTCCAACTCTTTGCGACCCCATGAATGGCAGCACGCCAGGCCTCCCTGTCCATCACCAACTCCCAGAGTTCACTCAAACTCATGTCCATTGAGTTGGTGATGCCATCCAGCCATCTCATCCTCTGTCATCCCTTTCTCCTCCTGCCCCCAATCCCTCACAGCATCAGAGTCTTTTCCAATGAGTCAACTCTTCACATGAGGTGGCCAAAGTATTGGAGTTTCAGCTTTTGCATCAGTCCTTCCAAAGAACATCCAGGACTGATCTCCTTTAGGATGGACTGGTTGGATCTCCTTGCAGTCCAAGGGACTCTCAAGAGTCTTCTCCAACACCACAGTTCAAAAGCATTAATTCTCAGCTTTCTTCACAAGTGGTTAAGCTTTCTTTAATCCTTTATATTGTTGTTATTTAGTTGCTCAGTTGTGTCCAACTCTTGTGACCCCGTGGACTGTAACCCACCAGGTTCCTCTGTCCATGGGATGGATTCTCCAGGCAAGAATACTGGAGTGGGTTGTACCTACCCAGACCCAATTCTTTCCATTTGATTAGAACACACCCCCATGGCAGACAACAAGTAGTTACCATCTGTATACACCGGAACTTTCTCTTTCTCCTGGTGGGTGGGTGGGTGGGGGTGGATATTGGGAGGAAGATAAGATATAACATGAACTGCCTAAGACTATATATATATCTTCACTTGAAAAGATAATCCTCTATTTTTCTTAGCTCAGATTATACAGTTCCAATTAGCAGAAATGAAAACATGACATATGTAATCTCATCTGGCCCCACAAAACTATTTTGGACAGAACATTTAGAGAATTCTTCTTTAGGATGGTTTGATGAAGTCTATTTCAGTGACTGGGTTTCCCTGGTGGCTCAGATGGTAAAGCATCTGCCTGCAATGCAGATGTCAATACTAGTCTAGTTAACCATTAAAAGCCAAAAGTGATCCTCCCCTCTGTGCTCAGAAAAATGAAGTAGGGCCAAGGGCTGGGTGAATCACACCTGTAGGCTTAATAAGCCATACATCATGTAGAAATGGTTTTGCTCTTTATACATAAGAGAACAAGTATACAAAGAAAAATTGTTAAGAGGTGGCTAGGTAGGGAGAGTAAGAGTTTACCGAAATGACAGAGAAAGGTCAAGTTTGGGTTAAAAGGTTAAAAAAGGAACAACAGGGGAGCAGCTATTACTTTAGGCTGGCATTGTCAGTGAAGAACATCACAATAGATATGTGAATGTGTATTTTGCAGATGTATGTGGGTGTGTTTGGTGTGTATCTCTGTGTGTGTGAAAGAGAAAATGTGCTCCTGTTAGGATATGACAAACATTAAAATGTTTGACAAATCAGCACTCGGACACCTTGCTCAGAACATATGCTTTCCCATTTTTCCGATTGTTCTCCAAAGTGATGTCATGTAAGAACTTGTCCTTGGCCATGCAGACAGCTCATCCCCAAACAGCTAACATTTAGATAGCTGTGATCCTGAAGTAGTCAAGTAAACATTCCAAAACAAAGTCACTTGAAATATTTTTAAATGCAAATGTATTTTAGGGCTTTTTCTTGGCAAAGATGTTTACCAAAGTTTCTAATACTAATCAGGAATGGGCAAAAAAAAAAAGCCAAAACACTCTTCAGGCTTGAAAGGACACAACTGTATTTCTCAGCCATCCACCAGAACAGCGTAGGAGCTCCAGGCAGCAAGTCTTTGGCAGGAATCAGACTAGCTACAACATAGTCTCTGTGCTTGAGGCTGTGGCTATCATTCACTCTGGCCTAACTAGCCCATTAAGCTGAGAGATGTCCAATTCGCCTCTAATATAGAGGATAAGCACCATTATATCATTGTATAAGAATGCTTAACTCCTGTCACTTGAGCAGATGTATTCAGTTGTAGTCATGAGGCCCAGTAAAGAACAGTGTTGTGTAAATTCGCCTGGTGAGGATACTCACCTGAGGTCTGGGCCAGTTTCAAGAACTGGTGACCAGTGCAGTTGCAGGGCCCTGTCTTCCAAAGGGTCCCGCATTTGTAGTTCAATGCTTTGCATTTGTGTTTTATAACTCAAGTTTAATGAGACAGTGGAGCACGCATGCTCTGGTAACCTGGAACCTCAAGTCATTGCAGGCTCACCTCTCAGTACCACACAGGGGTGGACTCTTGACCTCCCTCTCCTCTGTCCTCTGGTGCCTTGGCTAGCTCTGTCTTCCCTTTCCCCAGCCGCCCAATGACCATGCCACTGCCAACCTTTGGCACACTGCCATATGCCCCCTCCTCACTGCCAGCAGCTACTGTTGTCATCCTCCTCCAGCATAGGCACACAGAGTTGAAGCTGGGTGCCCAGACTCTATGCCATTTGAGGAAGGGGCATGACTACATGGCATCTCACATGGCCAGAAATGCGTCCTAGCACATTTGGAGGGGGAGTAACGGGGGCAAACCTCTTGCCTCCCTTCATTCCAGGAACTGAACATATCCTGACATGCAAGTTGAAATCCCCTGGGAGTCACCATTGGCTGTTGATGGCTTCAGTGAACCAGTGGGAAGGGAAGATGGCACCAGAGCACCAGCACAGGGCTGGTGGGAGAGGGGACCTGGCAGCTGAGAGCTGCATTTGTGAATGCCTGTTCAGTGCCCCTGGGCACCTGTGAGTGCCTGTGCTCACCCAGTGGCTATACCCCACACATGAGGGAGCCCAACTTTAAATAGTAAATTCACAACACCATGATAGGTTGTGAGAGACCACAGAAAAAAAGCAAAACTGTTTTATTTTAGTATCTTCCATGACAATTTTTCCTAGCTTGAACAAGGGGACCTGCATTTTCATTTTGCAACAAGCCCTGCAAATTATGTAGCCAGCTCCTCCTGGAGTAATCACTTTTAAAATATAAAGGTCACCAAGCCATGGAAATTCTGAAACAGAATTTCTCGAATCTAATTATGCATAAGGATATTCTGGCGATCTGCATTTTCTCCTATCTCACGCAGGAAATATTCTGATGAAATCTGGGTGGGCTCCCAAAGCTGCATTTTATAAGCACCCCAGATGCAATTGGTCCACCAAGCACACTAGGAGAAATACTGGGTGCTTAGAAGCCTCACCACTAACTAATCTTAACTAACTGCATGTCTAAACCTCGGTTTGCTCATCTGTATGGATGTGTCACTCCACAAAGTGTTGTGAGTATTAAATGTACATGAAACACTTAGCACAATGATTTGTCCATAGTGAGCAAGACAGATTCAAAAAAAAATTAAGATCATTGTTGAGTCTGGACAGTGGGTGAACTGGTGTTTATTATGTTGTGTGAGTTTTCCTATATTTTTACTTGTCAACATGAAAAACGACAGCTAGAATGAGAGGGAAACCTGTGTTTAGAAAAGAGGGTCAGAGGCTTGCAATGAGTCAGCCCCATAGGTCTCCATGTGGGAGGCTAGTGCTTTAGTGTCTAGGATTAGCCAGGGTTCAATAAACAGAATTCAGGACAAAAAGCATCTTCACTAGAATATGCCCCCAGGGACCTTCTCAGACTCACACTGGAAAGGAGTGGCCACCCCTTTTTCCTAGTTTATTATGAATGGGCTTATGCCTGAGGCTGTGTGTGCTTCAGTAAAAGGGCAGCAGTACCCACAAAGGGTTTACCAAATGTTGAGTGTGCCCTCTAGTGTTCACACTTCCCAGCTTTCTTCCTGAAGAGGTGGACCAAAGCCCTTGCATACACAGGAAGTGAAAATTCTCCAAGTTGATCTAGACATTGAGGTGGTGAAAATATCCGTAGTCCACTCTGGTTATATGATGAATGTGTAGATGAAAGAATGGATTGGCCTCTTATCTAATCACACCCAGGCTCAAGGTAGTGCTCAAACATCTCTGTCCCCAAATCAAACATAGCTTAGTAGATCTTTTAGGACAGGGCAGCATACAGATCCAGTGAGGGGAGGTGGAGATAGTAGGGGGGAGACCGGAAGGAGTGCACAAGTTTGGCTGTTGCCCCCTGCCTGAATGGGCATAGCACAGCCATTAAGTCTCATTTCATATCATTCTTGTTGAGAAAGGGCTTGAAAAGATCTCCTGGAAAAGTCAGTAGTGTTTCTTTCAAATGCTCTATGGCAAGCAGATTTCCTCGTGCATGGACAGGAGACACAGTAATCACTTGATCTCCAGGAGTCAAGTCAATGCGTTTCTGAATGTACCAGCCATATCCCCAAGAAGCAATTTATGCTATCAGAGAACCTGACTTGCCTGGAAAAGAAATCCAAGGACCCCACATCATCCAAAGAAGCTATTTCCTCCTAGTTGCCTCTTCTAGCACTCCCCCTGGCTATCACTGCTCACTGGCTATCACTACTCATTCTCTTCAAGACAGTTTCAGAAATGGCTTTTTTGATTGTGCTCCAGGAACACTAAGACATCTTCAAAACTGACACTTGCCAGAAACACTCCACTTCAGCCAGCACCTAGAAGCCAACTTTTTGCTCACTCCTCTCAACAGCACACGTGTTTTGTTGTTGTTGTTGTAGATCAAATATATTATGTAGTAAGATTCATCATTTTGTTTCCACAGGTCCTTTTGCATGGTGAAATTGCTGCATTCTGTGGAGGTTCCATCGTTAATGAAAAATGGGTTGTAACTGCAGCCCACTGCATCAAGCCTGGTGTTAAAATTACTGTTGTTGCAGGTAAATAAACAAGGGATGGTAATTGTTTGCAACAGCCCTAGATCTTCTATATGACTGCTAAATCATTTGGGTGTTGGTTTAGTCGGTAAGTCACGTCCAACTCTTGTGACCCATGGACTGTAGCCTGCCAGGCTCCTCTGTCCACAGGATTTCCCAGGCAAGAATACTGGAGTGGGTTGCCATTTCCTTCTCTAGGGAATCTTCCTGACCCAGGGATTGAACCCCCGTCTCTGGCATCTGGGTTACCATTTCCTTCTCTAGGGAATCTTCCTGACCCAGGGATTGAACCCCCGTCTCCGGCATTGCAGGCAGATTCTTTACCGACTGAGCCACCAGGGAAGCCCATATCATATTTTACTAGAGTCTATTAAGATCATTGCCGAATAAGTTGAACTAGTGGTAGAGAGGCCATCTTTTCAAAATCCAACTTATTCCATCCTTACTTTTTATTATTATTTTTTGGCCACACCACACAGCATGTGGGATCTTAGTTCACCAGTTCAGATCAGTTCAGTTCAGCCACTCAGTCATGTCTGACTCTTTGCGACCCCATGAATCATGGCATGCCAGGCCTCCCTGTCCATCACCAACTCCCGGAGTTCACTCAAACTCATGTCCATCGAGTCGGTGATGCCATCCAGCCATCTCATCTCCTGTCGTCCCCTTCTCCTCCTGCCCCCAATCCCTCTCAGCATCAGAGTCTTTTCCAATGAGTCAACTCTTCGCCTGAGGTCGCCAAAGTATTGGAGTTTCAGCTTCAGCACCAGTCCTTCCAGTGAACACCCAGGACTGATCTCCTTTAGGATGGACTGGTTGGATCTCCTTGCAGTCCAAGGGACTCTCAAGAGTCTTCTCCAACACCACATATGCAGATGACACCAGCCTTATGGCAGAAAGTGAAGAGGAACTAAAAAGCCTCTGATGAAAGTGAAAGAGGAGAGTAGAAAAGTTGGCTTAAAGCTCAACATTCAGAAAACGAAGATCATGGCATCTGGTACCATCACTTCATGGGAAATAGATGGGGAAACAGTGGAAACAGCATCAGACTTTATTTTTGGGGGCTCCAAAATCACTGCAGATGGTGATTGCAGCCACGAAATTAAAAGACACTTACTTATTGGAAGGGAAGTTATGACCAACCTAGATAGTTCCCCAACCAGGGATCAAACTCGAGCCCCCTGCATTGGAAGGTGGACTCTTGACCACTGGACCATCAGGGAAATCCCTCTGCATCATTCTTTTGGCAGACCTTTACTAGCACTCATCTCAGTGCAAATATACTTATCTATTGATGTGTCCATTTCCCCACCAGACTGAGCCTTTGCAAAAGCCATGTCATATCACTGGTGCTTGTATCCTTACCCCTGGCACAAGCTGTAACCTGCCCTCAATTGACATTTGAATGAATGACTAAATGAATGTATTATCTGTACTCAAAAAAAGCAGTCCAAATCCTTGAAATTGGGAATGAGTTTGAGCAAGCTCCAGGAGTTGGTGATGGACAGGAAAGCCTGATGTGCTGCAGTCCATGGGGTCGCAAACAGACATGACTGAGTGACTGAACTGAACTGAAGATAATTCATAACAAGTCAATTCATTATCACCTGTGAACAGGATGAGACTTATAAACAGCATGGGTAAACAGATCCATCTATCTGATGGTCCTGAATGGCTTTTTGCTCTGAAAAGTATGCATTGGCCCTCAAATAAGTTTTACCAAAATCGTAACAATACAAGAATAAGGTATTTGACACTTGATTGGCAGATAATTCAATGCTGCCAAGTGGACACTTGAAGAATCTGCTTCTTTATGTGAAAGGTGATATGTGACCGAAGAGAAATTTATTTTCAGTGGGTGAATATAAGCTGCCAGCTAAGGACAGGGGCTTCCCTGGTGGCTCAGTCAGTAAAGAATCCACCTGCAATGCAGAAGACCGCCTGTAGCGCAGGAGACTGGGGTTCGATCCCTGGGTCAGGAAGATGCCCTGGAGAAGGAAATGGCAATCCATTACAGTATTCTTGCCTGGGAAGTCCCAGGTACAGAGGAGCCTGGTGATCTCTAGCCCATGGGGTCCCAAGAGTCAGACACAACTGAGTGACTAAACCACCACAAGGAAGTGATGCTAGATGGACACTTGGAAAATGTGTTTCTTTGTGGGAGAGACTGTGGCTCAAAAAGACATTTATTTTCTATAGGTGAGCATAACACCGAGAAGCCAGAACCTACAGAGCAAAAGCGAAATGTGATCCGTGCTATTCCTTACCACAGCTACAACGCATCTATTAATAAGTACAGCCACGACATTGCCCTCCTGGAGCTGGATGAACCCTTAGAGCTAAATAGCTATGTAACCCCTATTTGCATTGCTGACAGGGACTACACGAACATCTTCCTTAAATTTGGTTATGGTTATGTGAGTGGCTGGGGCAAAGTCTTCAACAGAGGGAGGTCAGCCTCAATTCTTCAGTACCTGAAAGTTCCACTTGTTGACCGAGCCACGTGTCTTCGATCCACAAAGTTCAGCATCTACAGTCACATGTTCTGTGCTGGCTACCATGAGGGAGGTAAAGATTCATGCCAAGGAGACAGTGGGGGACCCCATGTTACCGAAGTGGAAGGTACCAGTTTCTTAACTGGAATTATTAGCTGGGGTGAAGAGTGTGCAATGAAAGGAAAATATGGCATATATACCAAGGTGTCCCGGTATGTCAACTGGATTAAGGAAAAAACAAAGCTCACATAAAGAAAAATGTATTTCCAAGGCTGACATATTTGGAATTGAACATGGACAAGGTCCTTTACTAACTAATCACTTTCCCATCTCTTTAGATTTGAGTGTATACCTTCTATGAATATTCCTTTTTCTCTTTATGGGGAGAAGTCTAGCTAGACTTCATATTTTACTAGAATAAGTAGATAAGAAAATGTAATCACTAGAGAAACATACTGTGGTGGGAAATTGTGGCCATTCCTTCAGGTCCAGCCCTTGACCAAATTGTGAAGTTAAGTTCTTCATCCTGCCCATCAGGCATTGTAGTTCTCCAGCGGAGCAACTCACTGCTTCTCTGTCCTTAGCAGCATTCCATATGCCAGATCTTTCTAACATCCCCCCACCAAGTTAAAATTTATTGGATCTGTATCCAGGATACTTGGTCTAGTCCATCATAAGGCCAGCCCCACATTCATTCAGGAAGAACACAGGAGCAGCTGAGAGATTAAAAGTCATGGGAAACACTACTTCTTTTTCAATATCCTTATTCCTGCATCCTTTATCCTTTCCACCTCCTAATGCCCAAATCACTTTTTCTCTTTCTCTCCCCTTTTCCCTACATAGGCATTAAAGGAGGGAAAGGAAGCGTTGTACTGTTTTATTGCTGTGCACCTATCAAACCCAGACTTGCTCTCAGTTTGGTCTTGGGCAACCTTTTCATCACACAGAGATAAAGTAAGGTGCCTGATCTTGGAGGAAAAGTTCCTCTCAGACAGTCACATTATTAAAATAATACATAATGGAAGGAATGACCCATCAGAGTAGTTTCCTATGGACTTGTAATTGTGTTGTTATGGAGGTTTGACTAAACATGGTTCCATGAAGGCAAACGGGCATGTTATTATAACCAAGAAAACAGACATATAGCCAGGTGAGTTGACAGTCAGTTTGCAAGTAGAGCGAATAGTGTCTTCAAGAAAACTCATTGGTGTGTCTCCAGTGTTGTTCATGGCTAAGGAAGAAATTGCTCAGACCAGAAAACACGAGCATCATGCCTCCTCAACTGGCATATCGCTACAGTGGAGAGGGCTGCACCAGGCTTACAGACATGTATCGTTCCCATGAGCCAGCAAACTCCCTTTTGCTGGTTCCATGCTCACCAGACCACTTTTTTTTTTTATTATAATTAGGCCTTCTATATTATATTCTCTAGAGGGTTATTGACCAACCAATATATCAATCAATCACATCAATATTTTGATCTATTAGACTATTTCCCTTTGTGAATTAAATTGATGTTCTGATTCACACCTTGGCTTTTCATTAATTTGGTTGATGTGAATAATTTACCCTGCATGTGATTACATGCGAAACTACTGACAACACCATGTTTTGGACCACTTTGACCCAACCAATCTGCTGCTGCCCCTGCCCACATGTTACCCCCATCCAGGCCTCACACTTGCTGATTTATTTCAACTTACTCTCATTAATCCTTTTCCTTGAGTTTTTAAAATACAAATATCAATAAATGTAGTTTTCAATTCCTCAAAAAGTGTTTTTTGTTGAATCATTCAAAGAAAGGGCTCCTAAATACTACATTTGGCAGGACACTCAAAAGAATGCATCCAAATGCCATATGACACAGCAGAGATTTGATGCTCTGTTGTCACGCAGCTTTCATGGGAGGCAGTGTGTGCTGTGTCCTGGTGAGAACAGTGGTCTGGATCCACACAGAACAGAATTGAGTCTAAATATTTGTGAATATGGCCTTGGATAAGTCATTCCACATTTTAAAAAGAGATTTTTATTTACTTGGCTGTGCCAGGTCTTAGTTGCAGCATGTGAAGTCTTACTCCCTGACCAGGGATCAAACCCATGTCTCCTGCATCGGGAGCACAGAGTCTTAGCCACTAGACCACCAGGGAAGTCCTAGTCACTCTACATTTTGTGCCTTGACTTCTGCATTATGTAATGATAGAGTTTGACAGGATGCTCTCCAAGGGCCCTTGTTGACCTTGTGATAGTCAGTGAGTTCACGTTCTTCCATTCTTTTAGTCAATAAATATTCAAGGAGTGATTACTATATGCCAACCTCCAATAGTGTTTATTACATTTGAGTTCACATTTATATAGTTTGTGAGTTAACTAAAATAATGTATGTGAATTGCCTTGTTGTCTACTATGCAACTACACAATAGTTCCTCAGTAAATGTTAGCTAAATCTGAATCCATGTTTATCCCACAATAGGAATTACTCTTGTATTGAGTATCAGAAGAGGCCAAACTTAAATAAAAATAATGCCTACCATTAAGGTTTCATGAACAAACAAAAGAAATCAATTTGGCTTATTGTTGGCTAAAGGAGAGAGGAGACACTGTGATTATCCACCTTAGGTTTCAGTAGGACACTGATTCATGTATGGAAACGCGTTACTTCACATTTGAAGGAAGCAAGGTCTGTAGCCCCAGCGCTCTGTGATCAGTGAAAGAGAGCCACTGGCCTTGTTGCCATGGAGACCACCCTTTACAAAGAGAGCAATGGGGACGTGGTCTTACACTTCCTGTGATTGGTCTTCCCTGTGGCAGAGGGAGGAGCTCCTGGGCCCACCAGTCTCGAGCCACAGTCTTTTATCCCCTGAGTTCAAAAATGACTGCATTCTTTAAGAGCCACCTGAGGCATGTTGCTGCCAGTAAACATTTGGGGCCTTTAAGCCCACCTAAGAGCTTTGGAGCCAGGCCCTCGCTAGATTCTACCTAGAGCATTTACAGTCGCCATATAAGAATGATTAATGCTTTCAAAATCGCTGTAGTTACTTAGTCTAAATGGGCTGAAACATGCTGCTGCAATATTGGAAGTGACAGGTTAAAATAGAACTCTTGCTGAGTGGAGAAAAGTGTGTTAATGTAGTGCAGTCATTTCAAGTTGCTGTTTAAGTATGATTGTTTTGGGTTCTTTTGAATATTAGTTGCTAAATGGTGACAGGAACAAAATGTCCAATTTTCTCTGCCAAGGGAGAAAGGTTTTCTCCTTTACTTTACTGAACTGTGACAGACCAGTTCACAAAATTGCTTAATTATAATTCTTAAACCACTTCTGAAAGCTGACAGTCCAATCTAAGAAAGTCGGAGCTGCAAGGGCCCTTAGACACCATCCAAATCACTCTGTCCATTTAACAGATGAGGAAATTGAGGCCAAGATAAGGCCAGACCCAGGTCTTCCACTTCACATGTGGAAGTACTTTCCACATGTGAAAAGCACATGGAAGTGCTTTCAATTAGAGCTTTGTCTGTGTTTTTAGGGCAGCGGGGGGCATTCTGCATTGGTGGAAACCCTTTCAGCAAACCTGGGACTGAACACTGCCTGAAATTCTTATTAGTGATGCTCTAATTGACAAACAAGTGACCAAATCAACAAGACCATCGGGCAGCAGGGAAGGCAAAGTGGCCGTCCAATAACAAACTGGAACCGCAGTCCTGGACTCAGGGTAGCACCTGTGGAGTGAACCTGCAGTGCTGGTGTCTGGCTTTTAGCCAAGCTGAGAGAACTGGGCCTACCAGGTGTGACATTTGACTTCCACAGCAAGTTGATCACTGTCATCTGGCACACAGTCATCCCGGAAACATTTCAGCTCGATTGATTGCAACCGTGTGGGGTAAAACATAGGCAGCACGCCA
Source organism: Bos javanicus (assembly GCF_032452875.1). NCBI lineage: Eukaryota > Metazoa > Chordata > Mammalia > Artiodactyla > Bovidae > Bos > Bos javanicus. Next base: position 23,147,031 of record NC_083897.1, read on the forward strand.
AGACAGCAGGCTACTGCAGAAGTTGTTGTTTGAAAGCTGAAGGAAGGCTTCAAAAGCCAGCCGAAGCTGGGGTGCTAACAATGCCATACAGTCCTGGGTGACAAGGGAAACAGACTTCAGCAGCTGACAGGCCTGTCTGAGCAAAGCACTCAGGGCTCTTTTTGAATCTGAGGCTGATGCCATTTACAAATCTCAGGATTAAAAAAAGAATGTTAGGGTCAGTGGATTAATACAAAATAAAAACTGGGGGTGGGGGGTGGGGGATCTCATGGTTAAAGCCACAAAAATCATGTTCTGGAAACTATGGAGACTGCTGAAGTTACAGCAGGCAAAAAACTTGGCCTGGGACCCCTGTCCTTTCCAACCAAGCCAAGTATCCAGATTACTCATTTTCTCAAAGAGTACTTTCAAGGTAGACTGTTTCCACTGTGTCTGTGGGGTTATGGCTTGCCTAGAGATTTCCAGTTAATTTCAGCCTCTAGTAGGGATAAGGTTATCAGAAGGGAAAAACAGCAGGCAGAAACTTTGTTATAGATAAAGAGGCAATTGCTTCTAGAACAGAGCTGAGGACCTGTCACAGAATGAAAGTAATATTTTGAACTCCTGGCCAGATCATTTCACCCTGGTAGGAGACTGACCTCTTTTTCCCCCCATCCTGATCCCTACCCTGTCCCAGAGAGTTACCTCTTGATTAGAGAAGGATGGAAATAGGCACAGGGATATTCCTGATTCCAAGGACTTCTTTTCAAAACGTTGCTTCTTCGCAATGTTAAATATGAGATCCTAATCTATAAAAACTTGCTGATGCTTCCAGCATGCTGTCGTAGATAGCTTCTGCAAATCAATAATCATGTAGTGGCTCAGGTGTTGACCTCATAAAGCTAAAAGGGTCCCAGGATTTACACATGACATGCTTTAGTGAAGATCTGTATATAAAAATCTGTTTTCCTCTTGGAATATATGACAAAAATAAGCATGCATTTTCACGATATTAAAACTCAGCTCGAAAGTAAGTAGCCAAATTAAGAATACACTAGGTCTCTGAGAAACAGCACATTGTCACTTCAGTCATGTCCAACTCTACAACCCTATGGACTACCCATGGGGATTCTCCAGGCAAGAATACTGAAGTGGGTTGCCATGCCCTCCTCCAGGGGATCTTCCTGACGTAGGGATCGAAGTCCTATCTCTTGTCTCCTGCATTGGCAGGCGGGTTCTTGACCACTAGCGCCACCTGGGAAGCCCCGAGAAACTCAGTGCATGCTTGTTAAATTAATGAACCAATGGATAAATGAAATGGCAGAAAAACAACCTATTACTGACCACATCAAAGCAAAACACAGTCATCTAGGGTAAGAATGAGAAATTCACCCTGAACACAGGGAATATGCCATAGAAAAAGAGACAGATAAATAGAATGCCTACATTCATGTCCTTCCAAGGATTATGAGAGGCGGTATCATTACTTTCTAGGAAATGTAAAACAGATTAGCCTTAGGCCCGTGGTTATAGTCTTGAGCTCCTTGAGCACATGTGTCAGTGTTTCCCAGGGGTAGATACTTCAGAGTGGAATTGCTAAGCTATACAGCATTTACTTCAACTTTATTTGGTATTAGCAAACTGTTCATCAAAGGGTTGTACCAATTTATGTGCCAGTAACATCATGTAGGAGTTCTTGTTTCACATCCTTTCCAACACTTGGTATTTTGAGGAACACAAGCAGATTTTAAAGCTACAAATTCTCATATGTAAAATGGCTATTTTGCATTGAATTCAGGTATTTTGAAACTAGCTCTAAATCTATAAGTGTAGCTTTGTCTTCCCCAAGGTCAGTAAAGAGACCACTTTAGCTTCTAATATTAGATTCCAAAACATCCACTAGGATTTTTCCAAGTCATTTTTGTTATGGTTGAGAAGTTAAAGTTCACTTATTTTATTTGTTCTTGTAGCTTGCCATGTAAAAGAGCACATTCACTATCAAACTGAGATAAAAAAAATATTCACTAAGATAATTCTCAGCACATCACGTTCTTTTCATGCTTCAGATCTTTCTGATTTTCACTCTACCCTGCTCCTCTTTTCTATTATGATGTTTTAATTTATTCTCCAGCCTGAGTTTTGTTTGTTTGGTTATATTGGGAGTAACTGAGTTAGTGAGTCTATCTCATGAATACTTAGACGAAACGTATCTTTGAAACAGTGTACATTTTATTTGCTTTGGGCTTAAGGAAAGTTTCATTTACCTTTTTCACAAAGTCCAGCTTCATGGGCTGTTCTCAATACACATTATTAGTCCTATTTTGTATACATTTACTTCAGAATTTAATGGTGAATTCACATATGTGAAATGAGGTGATCAACGATTAAAAGGTAGCCTCTCATCAAGTACAAGGGAAAACTTTTAAAATTTTTAAATTAATTTTTACTGGAGTATACTTGCCTTACAATGTTGTTAGTAAGCAAAGTGAATCAGTTATACATATGCATATATCCTCTTTTTAAGATTCTATTCCCATATAGCTCATATAGGCCATTAAAGAGTATTGAGTAGAGTTCCCTGTGCTATACAGCAGGTTCTTATTGGTTACTTATTTTACACATAATTAGTGTATATATATGTCAATCTCTATCTCCCAGTTTATCCCATTCCCCCCTTTCACCCTTGGTAACCCTAAGTTTGCTCTCTACATCTGTGACTCTATTAAAGGAAAATTTTAGACTTGAGTTATGTCTTGAGCTTTAACATAGAAAATACATTTTGAACTAAAGAGAATTAAAAAAAAAAATCCAATTGTCACTTCTATTAATTTCCTTTTGAATGATATTAAGGGTTTAGTTTTATCTGTAACATTGGTTGGTTGGTTTGCTTGCTGTCCTTGAGCAGACCCCATAAGACCAACTACAAACTGATCATCCCAAATCAACAAAGGGTAAGTGTACTGAAATGTAATAAAAATGACTTGTTTTGACAATTAATTGCTTGAGACTTGATTCACTGAGCACTCTGGAGTCTACTGCTCCTAAGGGAAGACCATTCCTGTGTTCTAATACCTACTAATAACAAGCATTTTTCTCAGAGAAAGTCTGTTAAGTGAAACTGGATTGATTTCTGACTAAACCTCAAACAAAATCACTGACCTAATTTCTCTTCAAGTGGAGCATTTCTCATACTCTCTTATACTTTCAAAAATATACTCTGAAATTTTCTCTCTTCTTAAGAGAATACCATAGCCTAGAAGTTGGGAAGTCTTTTATAACAACTACATACTGTATATTGTGAGATTCATATGTAACTGTGGAAATGTCAACAATAATATTGGGTTGGCCATAAAGTTCGTTCAAGTTTTTCCTTAAGTTCTTACAGAAAAATTTGAACAAACTTTCTGGTCAGCCCAATACTTATTCCTCAGCCAATGCATAAATAAAAACTTGAACACACATTTTAATTTTCAGGGAGTTCTTGAAGATGAATTACATGTTTGATTAAGCAGTTCACTGCTGGTGCTTCCTCAAAAAAGCTAAAAACAAATTTAAAGGCCAAAAGAAATAGCTGAATATGTGATGGGATAGTCATTAAAACAACTAAAACAACCCAACCAAACCAATGTGATAGGTTTTGATTCTCTTTCTATATTAATGCATAAGTTCTAACTCCCTAATGGGCTGTGGAAAAGATTAAGTCTAGCAAACCCAGCTAAGAGCCCTTTGCAAAATCAACAGTTCATAAAACAACTGTGGGTATCTAGATGCTTTCCAGCTTTCCTTGGTCTTCATCAAATGGAAGCAGATTTTTTTCAGTGTGTGGAAATACCCTCTCACAACTATGGCTATCTAACCCCTGAAACCTCATGTACTGCCATCCTACAGATCTGGGTAAAGAAACTTTTTGAGCAAAATATTTTACCCTAGGTCTGGTTAGATGTCTCTGTTTCTCTCAGAGAAGCAAGGCTACAAGTAAACATGCTTTTACAACTTTCCTAGCACTATGTATTAAACTGTCTCTCATTTCCCCACATGCAATGCTACATCCATCAATACAGCAAATAACATACATATAAGACTCTGTTTCTGGGTTTTCTTTGTTCTATGGTATTTTGTCTATCATTGAGCTCATTTTCTTTATTTATTACAACGTTATGACAAAAGTGAAGGTAAGCAAGTAACTCAAAATAATTATGGTGTCTTTAGTGTATCACCTATAAATGAAAGGAAAGGAGTTTTCTATTCTCTGACAAATCATACCAATGTTTTCTTAGGTCACTCCCTCCAGGCAATAGAAATTAAAAAATAAATAAACAAATGGGACCTATCAAACTTATCAGCTTTTGTGAAGCAAAGAAAACCATAAACAAAATGGTGACAACCTATAGAATGGGAGAAAATATTTGCAAACGATGCAACAGACAAGGGCTTAATTTCCAGCATATACAAACAGCTCACACAACTCAACAATAACAACAACCAGAAAAACTCAATTCAAAAATGGGCAGGAGACCCAAATAGACATTTCCCCAAAGAAGAAATATAGATGGCCAACAGGCACATAAAAAGATGTTCAATATCACTAATTATTAGACAAATGCAAATCAAAACTACAATGAGGTACCACCAGTCAGAAGGGCAATCATAGAAAGTCTACAAATAACAAATGCTGGGGAGGGTGTGGAGAAAAAGAAACCCTCCTATACTGTAGGTGGGAACATAAGTTGGCACAGCCACTGTGAAAAGCAGTATGGAGGTTCCTCAGAAAACTAAAAATAGGTTAGCATATGACCCAGCAATCCCACTCCTGGGCACATATCAGGACAAAACCATAATTCAAAAACATACATGCACCTCTATGTTCATAGCAGCACTATTCACAACAGCCAAGACGTGGAAACAACCTAAATGTCCATTGACAGATGACTGGATAAAGAAGATGTGGTACATATAGGCAATGGAATATTACTTAGCAATTAAAAAGAGTGAAATAATGCTAAGAGTGAAATAATGCTATTTGCAGCAACATGGACGCAACTAGAGATTATCACACTAAGTGAAGTCAGAAAGAGAAAGACAAATACCACGTGACATCACTTGTATGTTGAATCTAAAATATGACACAAATGAACCTATCTATGAAACAGAAACAGAATAATGGATTAGAGAAGAGACTGGGGGTGCCAAGCAGGGAGGGACTTGGGGGAGGGACTGAGTGCAAGGTTGGGGTTAGCAGATGTAAGCTTTTATATATAGAATGGATAAACAAGGTTCTGCTGTAGCACAGAGAACTGTATTCAATATCTTAAGATAAACCATAATGGAAAAAAAAATATATGTGTGTGTGTATATAACTGAATTACTTTGTTGTACAGCAGTAATTAACACAATATTGTAAGTCAACTATACTTCAATTTAAAAAAAAAAGAAAGGAAAAGCTTTTTCAATGATATTAAATGAAAAAAATATACGAGTTTAAGGTTGGATATTTTTAATGTGGAATTAATGCAAGTACATTAACATTTTTAGTATATTTATAATGTAATTAAAATTCAAAGACTTAAAGGGAAATTGCTGCTATGTTTCATAGTAACACACATAAGTCCAATAAAATCAATACAGTGCAGTTACATATACAAATACATGTACAAATATAGCATTCATTGTCCAGTGATTAAAACATTAAAAGGCTATACTGTATGTTTGAATCTATAGAACTCAGTATTTTCTTAAATGATTAAAATCCTTAATTTAATACCACGAAAATTAAATGTTTTGTGCAGAGGGGCACCATTATTCGAAGGTTTTCACTCCTAACTCTATCTTCTAGCCACAGAATCAGCAAACAAAGTAAGTGTATTTTAATATTTTGCTGTTGTTTCAGGAGCATTAATCAAGTGAAATATCAAACATATGGACAGTTTCATGAGTTAGTTATAAATCAGCCATCACAAATTCTAGCAATTGGACATTAGAAGATTTATAATTTACAGGTGCCTTTGAATAAAATACAATTGGTTTGTCATATAAATGGTTACATCAAATGATACCATTGAAACAAACTATGATTTGACATAATACACAAAACTACTTTAAAAGATAAATAATTTGTGTATTATATAGTTGTGTTATTTTTTGTAAAACCAGTCATCAAAAACCATGCACCTAATATGCCAACTTGATAGTAAAACTCACGATCCATGATTCAAAAGGCAGCAGTTTCAAACCACTGACTTCAGTGGCCCATAATACAAAATACTCCAAGCCTAAGTTCAACATTGCATGCAACAACTGAGCCTCTGCTTTAAAACAAGTGATCTTACCGTTTACATATTTAAAAGGACATCCATACATATACATATACTATTAAAGAAAAGGCACACAAAGAAATACAATATAACTTATGAAACCCTGCACTAGAATAGATTTTTCTAAAAAATTCAAAAGCAAGTAAAGACACTGGAAAGCAGAGCTTTGTTACAAGAACACCTCTTGTGCAAATACTAATATTTAACTTAAAGCTGTGATGTATTCTAAATTTCAATGCATAATATGTAAACTTCCACATCCTAACTGCAGGATTTTTAGCTTTGGGCCTTTCAAAGACAGCTCTGACAACCCTAAATACCAGTCTAAGTGCAAAAGAGGTCCTTCAGAACATATCCCTTTGGTATAATAAAGTCACAAAGATAATGAAATTAAATAATAAACTATCAATTACCAAAGGGGTTTAAAATCTCTGATTATCTCTCATCTCTCTTTGGATTTTTATTTTGTTACTGAAAAGTTACCCCCCCAATTTTTGCCTGTAAATGTTCAGAATAATTGATAATGTGGTTTTCAGATGGAAATCTGAATACATGCCATGAAAAACCCTACTTGGAAACAAAATAACACTGCACTTTTCACCTGAGGGGATGGAGGGTGTGAAGATGGCTTCTTGCAAGACGGACACAAACTGTGAACGACAAAGTCCACCTCAGTCCCGAGGAAATTCTGTGAATGTCATTGGCAGCATAGGATCATCTGACTCTTGTACTGTTTATCTGTTAACACTGAACTAGAGCTATAATCTAGTTCACCCTCCAAAGGAAACCTTATTTTTTAAAGTCTATTCATTCTCCTTTAATTCAAGGGGAACTTAGTTTCCTTGTTACTCAGAGCAGCATCTACAAAATAATGAAGAATGATGTTAATACTCCAGTGACTTTTAAGGCCAAAATGTTGCCCGTGCTATGACTTCTAACACTAAATGTGAGGATTCGAAAGGTCCATCCTAATTTCAAAGGTGATGTCTTTTGGATGTTTATTTTAATATGAAAGTTGTTATTCTGTTACATAGTGGTTTATAAAAAGCATCTATTTTACGAACAGCATAACTTCACTGCTGCTGCTACTGCTGCTAAGTCGCTTCAGTCGTGTCCAACTCTGTGCGACCCATAGATGGCAGCCCACCAGGCTTCCCGTTCCTGGGATTCTCCAGGCAAGAACACTGGAGTGGGTTGCCATTTAAGCAAAATAAATACAATTCACATCACATACAACCAGATTTCACAAATATTGTATGAATTATGCTGTGTACATACAGATGAAACATGTTAAGCACATAATTCACAGAAATACTTTTACATTCCATTTGCCAGAATACAAATAAAATAATATATATTTTGAAACCTAAGTGCTGTTGACAGTTGCATATGTGGTTAATTTTCATTTCCTAATCCATTAACTGACACATAATACAATCTATTTTTGTAGGCCACATTATACTATTTTGTCCTATGCAATGTAATATGAGGATAGATCTCAATCAGGACCACATGATATTATAGCATTCAACCAAAATCTACCAATAAGTATTAATTTTTGTTAATTCGATCTGTCATAAATACATGTTACTTGAAAGAAATGTATATTTTTAAAACATCTCAAGTCAGAACTTGCTAGAGAACAGGGACACATGGAACCATGTCACCTTATCTAGTAGCATGTCACACTAAGAGAGTAATGCATGCTTTAAATGCAGATGATGTACCAATCCATTACATGTAACTCTCCCAATGACACTGCAAGAAAGAAAAGGATAGTGAAAAGTGTACTGATGGTAGAAAGTAGAAAATACAAATGGAAAGAATAGTGTGATTTTTTCCCCAAATAAAGTGTACGTACATCAACAAATGTATGGTAAGCCCTTTATTGCCTGAAAAATAAGCACAGGCTTGAAGTAGATTTAAGTTGTTTTGTCATGTACTTTTCAAAGAATGGTAATATGCCCTAAATCTACTGTGATTAGTTACAGTAATGGAATCATTTCAAATTAAAACTAATCAAATATGTAATTGTACATGTCCTGCATTACAGTTAGCTAAAATTGAATGTAATTAACTTTGTCCTGAATTAAGTATGAGGACATCTGGCTCTATATTTAAATGATGATGATAAAAGTTATGGAAAATCTACTGAGTGTTCCTAATGTTGAATAGAAATGCTAATATTATATGGAAGTTAGATGAATGCACTTGGTGTTTTCAATTTTGAATTTTGGAGACCTGAGTACAAGAGAGGCCATTATTTTCTAGTATATACACTGCACTGTTATTTCATAGTTTTATTGGCTTTTAAAATATGCTTCGTTAGAAATGATTTATATATGTTAATTTACACAGTTCTTTGAGCATGTATTTTAAGTAATTCATGTGTTTCTTTTCTCTCTGTCTCTCATTACTGACTTAAATAAGCACAAAGCAGTTGGCAGAAAGATGGTCTTATTTATTTTCGAACTTAAGTCTTTAATGTGTAAGATGGAATCAGTTAATTTGGGGGGAAAATATGATTCATTACAACTATTTGGCTTTTGAAAGTGTTCAAAATGTCACTATCTCGGATTTTACCTTATTTCAATACATACACATTTTTAAAGGGTAAAGTGCTCAATTCAGCATGTGCAATGTTTCTTTGTCTGATACTGTTCCTTTATGGTTAGCACTGTATCTGCCCTGTATAATACAAGAAAGAAATGGTTAACTGCTCACAGGCATGAATGCTTAGAAGCTTTATGTTTCTAGCTTTTATGTTTAGGTCTATGATGCCCACTCAAATTAATTTTTGTGTGTGGAGTGAGGTGTAGGGATGGAGCTTCATTTTTTCATGTGGATACCCTGCACCATTTGCTAAAACAACCTTCCTTTCCCCATTCAGCTGACACTTTGATTAAACACTGCATGTGTGCTCAGTTACTCAGTTGTGTCCGACTCTTTTGTGACCTCATGGACTGGAGCCCGCCAGGCTCCTCTGTCCATGGAATTTTCCAGGCAAGAATACTGGAGTGGGTTGCCATACCCTTCTCCAGGGGATCTTCCCAACCCAGGGATCAAACCTCTGTTTCCTGCATTGGCAGGCAGATTCTTTACCGCTGCATCACGTGGGAAGCCCATTAACCAGTTATATATTAATATATGTGGGTCTATTTCTCAATTCCATTTTTCAATACGTAAGCAAATACCCACTGGAGAAGGCAATGGCAACCCACTCCAGTACTCTTGCCTGGAAAATCCCATGGATGGAGGAGCCTGGTAGGCTGCAATCCATGGGGTCGCTAGGAGTCAGACATGACTGAGTGACTTCACTTTCACTTTTCACTTTCATGCATTGGAGAAGGAAATGGCAACCCACTCCAGTGTTCTTGCCTGGAGAATCCCAGGGACAGGGGAGCCTGGTGGGCTGCCATCCATGGGGTCACACAGAGTTAGACACGACTGAAGTGACAGCAGCAGCAGCAGCAAGCCAATACCCACTGTATTCACTACTGTAGCCTTTTAGTAGGTTTTGAAATCAGATATGTAAATCCTCAAGATTTTTGAGATTCTTCTGTTCTAGGTTTTTTTTTTTTTTTGCCATCCATTTTATAATAAACCTGTCTTATTTTTATTCAAAAGGGCTTGCTAAAATTTTGATTGAATTATCTGTCAATTTGGGGACAATGGATTTCTTAACAATAAAATTTCCAATCTTCCAACATGGTATATCTCTCCTTCCAGTAGGTCATCTTAAATATATCCCAGCAATTATCTGTTCATCTGAATATAGAAGCCTTGGACATTTGTTAGATTTATTCCTGTTTATTTTATGCTTTATATAATCACTAATGGTATTTTTATTTCTTTTTTTCAATTCTTTGTTACTAGGATACAGAATTACAATTTACTTTTGTATAATGGTTTTGTATACCATTGCCTTATAGAATTCACTTATTACTTCTAGTAGAGTCATTTTGTGTATAGATTTCCAATGGTTTTGGACATAACAAGATCTGCTAAACATGAGAACATTGTCTCTTTTCTTTTGTTTCTTATCTCTTTAGCTTGAATTATGGCACCGACTAACACTCCCAGTATACGGTTAAATAGAAATGGTGAGAATGAATATCCTTGGCTTATTCCCAATCTTAAGGGGAAAAGCTTCCAATATTTTAGCATTAAGTATGAGGTTAACTGTGGTTTTTCACAAGCACACATTTTCCCCTTTATCCCTATCATAGTCAGAGTTGTTATCATGAATGTGTATGGAGTTTTGTCAAGTGGTTTTCTGTATCTACTGAAATGATTACATAATTTTCCCCTTTATTATGTTAATATGGCAAATTATACTGACTTTTTAAGTGTGTAATACAAGTACTTAAACCTATACAATTCCCTACATTTCCCTCCCTCTTGAGCTGTATCCCCGAATTTTGATATGTCACATTTCATTTTCATTCATAATTACTGTGGTGATTTCCTCTTTGTCCCATGTGTTGTTTACATGTGTATTATTTAATATCCAAATATTTAGGGATTATCTATTTCTAGCATAATATCTTTTGAGACTGTATGATTCTGATCTTCTAAAATTTATTGAGATTTCTTTCGTGATCTAATGTATGATCTATCTTGGTGAATGTTCCATGTATACTTAAAAATAATAGTATATTCTGCAGTTGTTGGGTATAGATTTTGAATAAATGCCAATTGGGTCAGGTTGCTGGTCTAGCAACTTCTTCTGATTACTAATTATCTATATAATTCAGCAATTCAATAATTATCAAAAAACCTTTGAAAGGTGGCCCAGATTGAGAGAACCAAAAACAAACAAAAAAACAAGAAGAGATTCCATTTTGGGGATTCCCATGTGACCCAATATTTATAGTGAATCCTATCACACTTAGGTTTTGTTTCACGCCATAAATGAAATTTGGAATCAAATTAGTTACTCCTGGCCTGTTAGATTCATTTAAACACAAGATAATATCACCTAGAATTCAAATACAAGTCCAAAACTAGGAATGCAAATAAATATGTACATATAATAATAATCTTGGTCACAAACAAGTCTGGGTTTTTTGTGCTGCCTTTGTATAAATAGCTGAGTATCAGGTGAAAATGTTATAAGAATATTGGTTTGTATACAGAAATTTCAAGTGCTAATGGTTGTTAACCAATGGTTTTTAAACATTAACTAATGGTTAATAGAAAGGAACATTCTCCTTGCTTCATAATATCTTCACACATTAACTCAGGCACAAAACAGAGTGTGTTTGTGTATGTGTGTTCATGAATACACAAATGCAGTAGAAACCTACCATAAGGAAAGAATATGCTCTTAGAACTGAGTAAAAACATACTGGTAAAGCATTTTTGGATAGTAAGGCTGGATCCTTAAAAGTATATCATCAATATTTAGTTCTGAAGGATCTCTTACAAGGCAGCACTATATATGAACTTTCCTTTCAAACCTATCAATTTTGTAGGGAAAAGTTCGACATGTTTAAAACATCTCTATTCATTAATTTAAAACTATTAAAAGAAAAAATTATTAATAAGCCAACTTGCAGCTTATTTCAAAGAGCAGAGAGGTTCTTATCCTATGCCAATTACACTTGGTGGAGCTGTAACATTTTTAGGCTTTAAACAAATAGCATACAATCCAGTTCATATTATACCTGTACCTTTGGCATTCCGAAACCTATAGTCACCGATTAAAATCTGCAAACTGTTCCCTGGAATCAGACCTTCTTTTCTTCTGTTTAGATTTTTCACCAACCTAAATAATAAGTGAATTAGTAGCCAATAATGGTAGTAGAAGGTAATAAAATTGACATATACAATGCATTGAAGCTCAAATTTTCAGAAAACTATTGCATGTATTCAAAGACCTTCATGACACTATGCTTGAGTCCTTTGAGTAATCTACATAGGACTTAGATTACTAACAAAAGAGGCTATTACATTACTGATCCATCATTAATTCACTCTCATGTGTACATTCTTCCACCTTTAGGGTCAGAGTACACAGTCAATGTAGCATTTCAGTTAAAGTTATTGATACAATGAAGGCAAAATTATTTTATATAAAATTTCCAAAAGCTTTATGTAAGTTTCATTCAGTCTTCTCCCAAACAATATTTCCTTCTTGCTTTGGGTTCTCTGTAATTAAACAGTATATTTGGCAGAAGCATCTTTTCAACGAGTGCTATATAAAGTCAGATGAATGAGCACAAAATGATAAGACTAAAAAGTCAGTATTTGAACTAATAAAGCAAAGTGCAGCTATGCTGTAGAATAGGGAACATGGTCCCTGGCACATAGTGGGCATTTAAACATGTGATGAATTAATGAATGACTTGACCTAATGTAATGTGATTTGTAGCTGTTACAAAGCCCAGTATATCAGGTGAAACATCTGAGTCAAAGGTAAACCACAAAAGAGCATGCAGACTCAAAGCATTTCATTCTTTCAAAGCATTCTTCACTCACCAAAGGTTAACATTCCTTTCAGTGAGCTATATAGGCATGGCTGAAGCAATGAAATTGAAACACTGATAAGAAATGTGATATTTCTGCTTCTTGAGACTGTATAACAAAGATACAAGTAAAGCAGAACATCTGATTAGAGATCTGTGTGCCCCAGGGGAAGGTTAACATAGCCATGGAAAATGCACCTACCATCGACCCTCAGCATCCTCATGGAGAAGCTGAATGACATCTCCATTTCTAATCAGGAGGTCTTCTGAGCCTCTCTTCCTGCAATCTGCTAGGGCTTTATATTTGCCTGGAGACTGTAAGGTTGTTTTGAAAAATGACATTACAAATTTGAATGCAAAACTACTTGCATAACTGCATGTTCTGTGACATAAAGACTTTGCTCTTTCCTCGATGGCAAATGTGGTTAGCTGCAGCAGCTTTGTAGGAACAAACATTGAACAGTTTGCGATAGCAAAAAAAAAAAAAAACAGCAGAACATGTGTTTATTTAACCTGAAGAATTCATTTTTATTTGTGAGAAGAGAATTACAGTGTGAACGACACAGAAAATAACAGAGCCCGACTGATTTAAGTTACATGAATAATAAACATAAATCCAGAAAAAAGCATGAAATATTTAAATACTGTTACTTGTAAATTACTCTCATAAAACACAATTATCTTGGCACATAAAAAAGGCAGTGGCCCTGAACAAAGATTTACAAATGTCCCCAAAAGGATTTCTGTGCTTCATATCATTTTGCACAGGTAAAAATCATGGGCGCAAAAGCTTAGTCCAATAAAAGCATATTAAACCATAATGCTGTGCTTTACTTGGCCTTAATCATTTTGCAGCTAGAATGTTAACTTAATTCATTAATAAGCTAAATAATCCAAGGCACACAGATTGCATTTGGTTACAAGGTAGACAGAGAAGAAATAATAATCAAGTCCAAATGTATTGTGAGATGTGAGTTTTTCCAGCACAGTATCTTAGACATTGGATATATGATTTTATAGAAAAAGAGTACCATAATTAAAAATGCTTTTTTAATATAAAAGGAAAGTTGTCTATATATGGCAGAAACCATTCACAATACTGTAATTATCCTCCAATTATATATAAGATACAATTTAAAAGGTTTAAAAAAAGGAAAGAAAGAATTATGCGGTATCGAGCCTTTGCACATCCAAAAGAATTAACCTGAAAATATTATCCACATCACTTGGGCTGAACGTCTTTTGAGCAGTATTTTTATCAAATGGGCTGAGAGGCAGGCAGGAAAGAGCTACTCGCCATTCAAGAGAGTAGCTTCATTAAAACAGGACAGCCATCTCCGACTCGGGCTTCTCCAAGGGAAGCAGCACCCATTATTTCTTGGTTTTGACTTGATAAAGTGAGGCTAAAAGATAGCTCATTCCAACTCGCTTTGCTATTTAGTTTGGGTGTTATTTTATTGAGGGGTGTGGAATGCACTGTATTATCTTTGTATCTATTTTCCTTAGTAGCACAAGTCAGGGAATTCATGGGAGAAAGGAGAAGAGCTATTAGGGTTTTCTCCATTCCCATCCCCTAAGATGAAAGCATTCTTTAATTTTGCATATTTGCTTTATGTTCAGACATGATAGCTGGAAAAATACTTAGTGAAAGCTTTCTCAGTTCTTGACCGTCCCTTCATAGAGCATAATTTACAGCAAACATTGAAACCCCACCCAGCTTCCCCTGGCTTGTTGCTCCCATCTGAACAATGACCCCTCCTGTCCTCAGATAATGTTACTTCAGGAAATGAAAGTTCTTTTCAGTGATTCTCAAGGTTGGGGGGTTCCCAGGGCCTGCAAGAGTCAAAGTACTATTATTTGCCTTTTTCATTCTCATCCTCTCACAAGTCTACTAAGGCATTTTCAAGAGGTCACCAAATGTGTGATAGCACAACAGACTGAATGCAAATGCCAGTACAAGAATCCAGCTGTTTTTTCTGAAGTCAGATGTTAAATAGATTTGCAAAAAAAAATTTTTTTGGTTGTACCATGCAGCTTGAGAGACCTTAGTTCCCTAACCAAGGATCAAACCTGTGCCACTGCAGTGGAAGCACAAAGTCCTAGCCCCTGGATCATCAGGTAAGTCCTTTATGTCTTCATTTTTTTTTTGGTTGCAAAAATATTTCACATGCTACCCTTCTCACTACATTTTTTTTTTTGAAAAATGCAAATTCACTAAAAAGTTTGAGTACTACTGGTCTACACAACGAACTCTGGACAAATCTCTTACCAGCTCTGGGCCTCGGTCTCCTCCTGTCAGTTGGAGGGAATAAACCCTGCCCTTTTTCTCACTAAGACTATGAATATTCAGTGTGAAATCATTTTGTCAACTGTAAATGACCATACAAATATGAATTGTGGTAATTGTATTATTGATGGAAAAAATATTCTGTTGCTTTTTTAAAGAAAGCATTCCAGCATCAATGCTATGGAGCTTTGAGACCAGAACTGCCCAACTGAATGTATTCCTCTGAAAAGCACCAAGGAACAGTGCACTACAAAAGCAATTTTCCTACCCTCTACACTGGTGACTTCAGAAAACTGGAGATTTATCCTAAACAGTCCTAACTCCTTGGGATAACCCACTAGGAGCTTAATAACACCAAAAACTAATTCTTCTAGAAAACATTTACTTTTACCCTAAAGCAGCCTTTATTTTTATGGGGTGTTCCTTGCTCGAATATGCTAAGATTCGTAGCATTAGCATGTTTTTTGACAGTCTACTAAAATATATTCCCCAGATGAAATTAAATAGTTCTTAAATGTGTCATATTTATTTCCTGTATCTAATCTGGAATCTATTCTAAGTATACCTGAACTTCCTGTTGTGCTCTGATTTTATTGCACATGCCCAGATTGAAAATAAAATAAAACTGAAGATAAAATTGGTCATGATATAAGACTTGGAATGATTGACTATCTCATTAACTTCAGTAGGGGCTCAATGTATGGCTCAAACAAGTTCTCACAGAGAGAAGTGCTTACTGAATGTTCACGGTAAGACTTATTTCAAGTCTTTTGGCCTTGGAACACCTCTAATAACCTCAAGGACACTGACAAAAGACTGCCCCTGTGTGCCTAATCTATTTCATCAATAAAACTGCTTGAAGAGTTTTTATTTATTTATCTTAATATGTCATTACTAACCATTAGAGGTCTTTCTTCTTCATGGCCATCATAAGAGGAGTAGAAATAGTTACTGGACCATTTCTCAGGTTCATCAGAGACTTTTGCAGGTGATGACATCTCAGTCCAAACTGTAAGAAAATCATGCAGGATGGCAGTTACCGGTACACCACAAGGAGAGAAGTAAAACCAATTGTAATAACCAAGGCTATACACTTCAATTGTCCAAGAATACTATCTTTTGTAACAAAACCTCCAATTGGGTTATACTAGTTTAGAATTTCTGATATTTCAGAAATATCTACACTTCTTTAACTTTTTAGGATGGTTTCATGTTGGGGTTGGTGCAAGTTATTATACTCCTTATTACAGAAACGTCATCTCTTTCAAAAATTCTTTCTATAGCATTCTTCCTGGTCCCACTTTAATAACACTTCTAACATTCTACCTGGTAATATGGTTACTTTGGACTTATCTCTTTTATTATGCAAGGACCATGTGTTACACACTGTGTGTCTCATAAGAACCTGCCTGTAAGAGATGCTTAATTAATAAAAATAATTAATAGCATGCATTGAACTGATATGAATGAAGCACTTGGATGGGGCGAAGAAGTAACAGAATGTCATCTTGGCCACACTAAACTGTGAATGTAACCTTGAACAAGCCATGTCAACTTTCTCTGACCTGGTTTCCTCATCTGTAGAATGAAAGCAGTGATACTAGTCTCTCTCCTGACGGTTCAGGGGGCCACAGTATAGAGGACCTGAGGGAAGTGACCTGTAAATGGAGCTGAAGCTGAGCAAGGCTGTTGTTCCTGTTTCTCCTCAGCTAGTAGAGAAGTCTTCCAGATTGAGGACCATCATGTTTAAGCACTGAGAATCAGGTACTCCATTAGCCATTTCTTCAGAGAAGTCTATTCTGTTGATCCCGGAGTTGTTAATGTGACCCTCTTGAATGCCTCTGAAGCACCTTTTACTTCCCTGTTATCACACTATCAAGTTGGATTTTCATTGCTTGTTGCATTATCTTTCTACAGTCCTAGCTTTATTGGGATAGCAGCTGAGTGTATCTCAATTAGACTATATGCCCAGAGTACTGTAAGATTCCTGGCAATCAGGCTGTTATGTTCGTTGAAGTAAACAAATTGTTTTAAATCCCTTTAAATGACCAAATTTGTAAAAGAAAATATTCCAGTTGTAAATAACTCTTTTCTATTCATTACACCTATACTGAGTCACAAGTGCCTCCCTTGATGCAGTATATGTGTTCTATTCACCTCTGTATCCTGTGTAGAAGGGGCTTCCAAACTTAAGCAGGTGCCAGAAAGAATCACATGGAGAATTTGTGACATCACAGCTGGCTGGGTCTCACTCCTCGAGTTTCTGATTCAGAAGGTCCAGGATGGAGCCAAAGTACCTGCCTTCCTGACAAGTTCCCACGTGATGCTGATGCTACTAGTCCACGGACCACACCAGTCCACAGACCATACACAGACCACTCGGCAGTGCCCACCAGAGAAACTTGCATATATATACAAGACAGAGGAGCTTTCTAAAAATGGGTTAACTCTATTTTCTTCAGTATAAAGTGAATAGATGGAAAGATTTCTCAAAATAATAATGAGAGAAAACAATTTGCACAACCATGAATCCTCCCTTTAGATAACCATTATACATACCTGTATTTGCTTCTGCTTGAACTGATGTGATGGACTCACCGACCTCCACCATAGTGCTGATATGTCCCAACTCAGGTTCCTCAGCGCCTATAAAACCTCTGTGTTGCCCTCTGAAATAGTAAATATGTAAAAAGTGAGCTTTCTTACAGTCTAAGAGTAATAAGAAATTTAAAATGGTATTTCTTCCATTGATACCATGTGTTAAGAACATAATCTAGGGGCTTCCCTAGTGGCTCGGTGGTAAAGAATCCATCTGCCAATGCCGGAGACTTGGGTTTGATCTCTGGTCTGGGAAGATCCCACATGCCTCAGACCAACTAAGCCTGTGCACCACAACTACTGAACTTGTTGTGCTTTACAGCCTGGGAGCCCCAACTACTGAGCCCATGTGCTGCAACTACTGAAGTCTGCATGCCCTAGAGCGCATACTCCACAAGAGAAGCCACCACAATGAGAAACCTGTGCACCGCAACTAGAGAGTAGCCCTTGATCACTGCAACTAGAGAAAAGCCTGCAGCACAACAAAGACCCAGCAGAGTCAAAAATAAATGAATTGTAAAAAAAAAAAAAAAGAATATAATCTAAGAATCCATAAGCAGAGCTGATTTTCCCCTGTATTTAAGTCTGTGTGATAATAGCTCATAATATACAGAAGCTTATATCCTAGGATCAAAGCCAGCATGGAAAAAAATGATTCCCTTCTGAACCCAAGGCAGGTAATATTATATAAAATTCCTGTTGTATATTATATTGTATACCCAAAATTTGCTAGGAGGTATATCCTAAATGTTCTCACTACAGACACAGGAAAGGATAACTATGTAAGGTGATGGATATGTTAATCAGTTTGACTGTGGTGATTATTTCACTATATATATATATATACACACACATACATATATACATATATATATATATACACACACACACACACATATTAATAAAAAAATCATAGGCTTCCCAGGTGGCACTAGTGGAAAAGAATCCACATGCCAAAGGGGAAGACCCAGGAGACACAGGTTTAATCTGTGGGCTGGGAAGATGCCCTGAAGGAGGAAATGGCAACCCACTCCAGTATTCTTGCCTAGAGAATTCAATGTACAGAGAAGCCTGGTGGGCTATAGTCCAGGGGGTTGCAAAGAGTTGGACACAACTGAGCATGCATGCAATCACACAATATCAAATCATCAAATTGTACTCTTTAAATGTATACAATTTTAATTGTCAACCATAACTCCATAAGTTGGAAAAATATAAAGAACAACAAAAAATCACTATTGTTCTATGAATTTTTAACTTCAATGAATTAGGTGTATATATATATATATATATACACATACATTATATGTATATATACTTATATATATGTACATATATATACTTATACATATATAAGGTGTATATGAATGATGATTAAAACCTTAATCTGATTAATACTGTTGAGGTGAATCAGCTATTATAGAGTCAGTACTGTCTGAAATGTAAAGACTTCTAGAATATATGACAAAATATTGAGTACTGTAAACCCTGGAAAATAAAGACTTCCACTGTGATTTTTAAAATGGTTCTCTTAAATGCAAATCAAAACCACAATGAGGTACCATCTCATGCCAGTCAGAATGGCTGCTATCCAAAAGTCTACAAACAATAAATGCTGGAGAAGGTGTGGAGAAAAGGGAACCCTCTTACACTGTTGGTGGGAATGCAAACCAGTACGGCCACTATGGAGAACAGTGTGGAGATTCCTTAAAAAACTGGAATTAGAACTGCCATATGACCCAGCAATCCCACTGCTGGGCATACACACGAAGAAAACCAGAATGGAAAGAGACACTTGTACCCCAGTGTTCATCGCAGCACTGTTTATAATAGCCAGGACATGGAAGCAACCTAGATGTCCATCAGCAGACGAATGGATAAGAAAGCTGTGCTACATATACACAATGGAATATTACTCAGCCATTAAAAAGAATAATACATTTGAATCAGTTCTAATGAGGTGGATGAAACTGGAGCCTATTATACAGAGTGAAGTAAGCCAGAAAGAAAAACACCAATACAGTATACTAATGCATATATATGGATAGAAAGATGGTAATGATAACTCTATATGTGAGACAGCAAAAGAGACACAGATGTATAGAACAGTCTTCTGGACTCTGTGGGAGAAGGCGAGGGTGGGATGATCTGAGAGAATAGCACTGAAACATGTATATCATCATATGTGAAACAGATCTCTGGTCCAGGTTCGATGCATGAGACAGGGTGCTCAGGGCTGGTACACTGGGACGGCCCAGAGGGATGGGATGGGGAGGGAGGTAGGAGGGGGTTCAGGATGGGGAACACATGTATACCCATGGCTGATTCATGTCAATGTATGGCAAAAACCACTACAATATTGTAGAGTAATTAGCCTCCAATTAAAATAAATAAATTTTAAAAAATGGTTCTCCTAAAGCCTCAGATAAATCAACATACTTGATTTATCACCTGATCTTAGCTACCTGTGAAAGATGATGTGCAACAAAGAGAAAAAGAGCATTTTAAAAAATTTTCTTACTGAAGTATAGTTGATTTACAATGTTGTGTTACTTTCTGCTGTACAGCATAGTGAATCAGACATATATATACAAATGTTCACTCTTTTTTAGACTCTTTTCCCATATAGGTCATTACTTACTACTGACCTGTGCTATACAGTAAGTCCTTGTTAGTTACCTATTTTATATATAGTAATGTGTATATGTCAATTCCAATCTCCCAATTTATCCTTCCTTTCTTTCCCCCCGGTAAACACAAGATTGTTTTCTACATCTCTAACTCTATTTCCACTTTGTAAACAAGTTCATCTGTACCATTGAAAAAGTATTTTTAATAAGTCTTTCAATGATCCCTACATCATGCAGATGCTGCATGGTGAATATCTGTGCCAAGGCTTTGAAATAAGTGTGGGGATTCTTTCGGCATATATGCAAATGTTCTATGGAAACTCCAACTTCTAGGATTCCTAGAGGCAGAATACAAGGCCAAATCTCTAAACCAGCAGCATAGCTATCATTTAGAACTGCTACCTTCCTCAAAGACTTTGTGACTGTGTCCAGGCATAATCCCTCCTCCCCGCCCCTGCCACCCAGGAGCCACACCTCTTCTCTAACTACACAGAGAGGCCAAGTCACCAGCATATGGTCTCTGTCAAGGGACCACAAAGCTATGGGCCAGTATCAGCTGCCAGTACGTCATCATTCTTATATCCCTCTTTCTCCAATCAGATTGAAGGTGTCCAGAAAATTTTTAAAGAGAAAGCCATGAGCGTAACTGCTTTTGCTAGCAGCCTACATGTAACTCCCCCCCAGGAGAACAAAGCATTTATAATTTTATTTAAAAAATTAGCCCAAACTATTATTTTCTTTAACATCAGAGAAACAGTGGGATAACTATTAAGGACTATCAGGCTCCATGCCCAAGGATAGAACCCAGAAAATGATGTGTTTATAGAATTTGATGAGATATTGCTAAAAGGTATCTTTTGTCTGATAGTTTAATTACATTGTTTCATGTTACACACAGAAAACAGAAGATTGGAAGAGTGATATTTCTTAAAGAAGAATCACTTACTCGTCATTCTGCTGAGAAGAAAAATGATTCTGCTCTGTTAACTGATTATGCTGTTCTCGGTTCTTAACTGTGAAATAAAACAAAGCTTATATAAGCATCATTTGGAAGCCATGCTTCTTACTTCCTTGAGGACCAATAACCTTCACATGTGCATACACACAGACCTCAATCCCATTCTAGTTCACCTTCACAGACTTAAAACAGCCAGAGGGAAGGCCAGTCTGAATTCGGAATATAGAAAAGGATCAAACCATGCTGTATTTTATTCAAGACATTCAAGTTTATAACTAGCACCCCTCTTAGGCCAACATTACTAGGCACTGATTACTGAGTCCCCACACAGAGCTGCCTCATGGGAAGGACTTAGAATTAACACATTCAGATTGCTTTATCACTGCAAAACTGCTTCCCAGGCATTAGAGCTCATCTTCTACTGCAAAATTCATTTTCTGAAATAATTCAAACAGCTCCCTGAATCTTGATCTCCTACTAACGAGTTTAATTGTAAATAGTAGAAAGTAAATATCAGCCCCATTCCTTGTAAAAATTATCACAAATCTGAGACACTGAATTGTTCTTATACTTCCTGTTCTAGAGAATGCATGCTTGAATTTACCTGTCAAAAGTTCCTGTTGCTTCAACAAAATAGTTCTGATTTCTTTTAACCACATCATCTTCATATCTATATTTGAAGCCTAAAGATTTAAAAAATGAGGGAGGAGAAGACATGTTTCCTTTTTAAAAGGATGCTTTATAGTAAAACAAAGGTCATTATTATATTAAACATAATCTATATTCTGAACTATCATATTCTTACCCTAACATTTTGATTCTTAAACTTCCAAGAAGCAAATAAACAGCCATCAGATTAGATGAAATAATAGTCAAGACTAATTTGAAACTGCCCTTCAATAGTAATGCTTAGTGAAAAGTGAAAGTTACTCAGCCATGTCTGAATCTTTACAACCCCATGGACTATACAATCCATGGAATTCTCCAGGCAAGAATACTGGAGTGGATAGCCATTCCATTCTCCAGGGGATCTTCCCAACCCAGCGATCGAACCCAGGTTTCCCACATTGCAGGTGGATTCTTTACCAGCTGAGCCATTAGGGAAGCCCAATGCTTAGAGAAATGTGAAATATAAATCTCACTTATTCTTTTCTGTGTAGCAGGGTTTTTAAAATATATTTGGCAAAACTAATACAATTATGTAAAGTTTAAAAATTAAATAAAATTAAAAAAATAAAAATAAATAAAAAAATAAAAAATATAAATGTTTTCATGTTTAATTTTAGTAAAACAAAACAAGCTCTATTGTTTCTGAAAAGACAATCTATTGCACAGAATTCCCTGGTGGACTACTGGGTTAGGACTCGGTGCTTTCACTGCTAAGGGCCTGGGTTTGATCTCTGGTTCAGAAACCAAGATTCAACATACCACACCGTAGTGCAGCCAAAAAAATTTAAAAACAATTGCTTGCATAGTTATCTTCCCTCCTTAAATATCCTCCCATTACTTACAAGATAAGTTTGTTAATACATAAGAAAAATCTTACATCTAAATCAAGCCAAGAGCATATATTTTTATGAATTATCTGTATATTGTCACCCTGCTTATTTGACTTATATGCAGAGTACATCATGAGAAACACTGGGCTGGAAGAAGCACCAGCTGGAATCAAGATTGCCGGGAGAAATATCAATAACCTCAGATATGCAGATAACACCACCCTTATGGCAGAAAGTGAAGAGGAACTAAAAAGCCTCTAGATGACAGTGAAAGAAGAGAGTGAAAAAGTTGGCTTAAAGCTCAACATTCAGAAAACGAAGATCATGGCATTTGGTCCCATCACTTCATGGGAAATAGATGGGGAAACAGTGGAAACAGTGTCAGACTTTATTTTTGGGGGGCTCCAAAATCACTGCAGATGGTGATTGCAGCCATGAAATTAAAAGACACTTACTCTTTGGAAGGAAAGTTATGACCAATCTAGATAGCATATTCAAAAGCAGAGACATTATTTTGCCAACAAAGGTCCGTCTAGTCAAGGCTATGGTTTTTCCAGTGGTCATGTATGGATGTGAGAGTTGGACTGTGAAGAAAGCTGAGCACCAAAGAATTGATGCTTTTGAACTGTGGTGTTGGAGAAGACTCTTGAGAGTTCCTTGGACTGCAAGGAGATCCAACCAGTCCATCCTAAAGGAGATCAGTCCTGGATGTTCTTTGGAAGGACTGATGCTAAAGCTGAAACTCCAATACTTTGGCCACCTCATGCGAAGAGCTGACTCATTGGAAAAGACTCTGATGCTGGGAGGGATTGGGGGCAGGAGGAGAAGGGGACGACAGAGGATGACATGGCTGGATGGCATCACCGACTCGATGGACATGAGTTTGAGTGAACTCTGGGAGTTGGTGATGGACAGGGAGGCCTGGCGTGCTGCAATTCATGGGGTCGCAAAGAGTCAGACACGACTGAGTGACTGAACTGAACTGAATGAAGACAGAGTTAAAACAAATAAAAAACATCAAGCATTGTCAACAGGTAACAAGTCATGATACAAATACTTTTGAAATGGCTCTTAAAATGTTCTAATTTCTCTCCTCTTCCCTGATACAGGTTGAACATTATAGCATGTGTGGCCAGGGCTTTAACCACATTCTTTAGAAACAACGACCTCATCTGAACCATCATATCACCTTGTCTCATAATCAGGTCCTCTCTGAATGCTGAGCACAAGAGGAATTCAGCACTGTTATCAATCTGTAACTCTAGAAATTTGATGGGGACAGAAAAGCACCAGCCAAGCTCTTGGCTTCCAGTTCTTATTCATAAGTCTCCTGATGTAGCAGTGAAAACTTAAAGCCACAGAAAGCATCACAGACACATCTCAAGTTAAAAAAACTTTTGCCAACAGAAGTAACCTAAGTGTGCATCAACAGATCAATGGATTTAAAAGGCAGTATATATATACACACACACACACACACACACACACACACACACACACACAATGGAATACTACTCAGTCATAAAGAGGAATGAAATTTTGCCATTTTCAACAATAGGATGGACTTGGAGGGTATTATATCAAGTGAAATAAGTCAGAGAAAGACAAATATGATATCATGTGTATGATATCACTTGTATGTGGAATCCAAAAAATAAAACAAACTAGTGAATATAACAAAAAAGAAGCAGATTCACAGATACAGAGAACAAACTAGTGGTTACCAGCTGGGAGACGGAAGTGTAGAGGGGCAATGTGGGGGTAGGGGATTAAGAGCTATAAACTATTAAGTATAAAATAAACTACAAGGATTTATTGAATCACTTGGGGACTATATCCAATATTTTATAATAACTATAAATGGAAAATAATCTTTAAAAATTATGAATCACTATATTGTATACCGATAACATATAATATTGTATACCAACTATATTTAAATAAAAGAATCAAAGAAAATTTGCTAACTGATAACATGTTTAACTGTATCACAAAGAATAATTATCAAATAATATTTAGGTGACCTATAGGAAAGGACTGAGAATTTCTGTAATGTAACCAAAATTATTTTTGTTTGCAAATTCAGACTTTTGTATCTTAAGGCAGGTAGAGTTTCTAGAACAATTCTTAAATGACCAACCTGGACAATATAAACTTCTTCCTTTCCAGCATTCCAGATTTCAAACTTGCGGTTATCTCCTTTTACATATTCAGTGATTCCAAGTTCATCCATCTACAATATATGTCATGATTTTTATGAGCATTTTATTCTGAAAATGAAGTTACATTAAATCTATTCCCGTCATACCCATCATATTCTAAATGAAACAGAATTTCTCATTTGTGCAAAATATACTTTTACATTCAAAAAATATGAAATGATGAATTCAATCACAGACCTGAATATTTATATGGTTTCACTGAACTATGCACTTATAGTACAGACTACACGTTCCATTCCAGTGACTGAAACAAATTGTTATAAATTTGAACATCCAAGTAGTCCACGTAAGATTGAATTCTGTTATAAATTAACAGTACACTATAAAAATGAATTGTGTCAAACACAGAAGTAAAAGTAGTTAAATATCAGTGAACAAGGTCATCCAAAACTAATTTAAATGGTTTATTTTTAATAATCATAGGCCAGATAAGTTAATCTCATAAATGATTACTTATGTCTATAGAAATCCTACATGTTATAGACATCCAATTTACAGGTCAGGCAGGAACCAATTAGCTACACAAAAATCCCCTCTATTTCCACCAATCTCTCAGCTTCTCTGGAAAATAAATAATCTGTCACGGGAGAGTGATGTCTTCTTGTAGCCAGGGAAACTTTGACATGCAATAATCCTTCCTTACCATAGTTTTTCTTCTCTTTCACATGATTGTGCAAAGCACAAACTTTTCCATTTTCTTTTATCCTGTGCTGCTAGTAGCTTGGTTAATTCCATTTTGAGCAATTTCACTCCCTTGTACACATTCTCTTTTAGTCTCCTTCTGCTTTCTTTTCTTTCAATTCTTGCCTAATTATCTAAAGGAATATCTCACACTCTGTTCCATTTACATGTGTCCCAAATGATCCTAATTAGAGCTGATAAGCATTAAGAGTAGTACTTAGTGAGATCCCCGTACCAAGAAAAAGAAAAGGGATTATACTTAGAAATGAAAAAGCTTGTGATATCTACCCTGAATGTACTCAGAAGTTACTTTCAGAATGATCAAAAATCATCTTTATATTCCTACTCAACCACTCTAACTAAACTACTTTTGTTCAAACATCAGGTTTTAAGATAAATAATAATCTCATATTCAAGCTCTATTTAAACTGATTTTGTTTCAATACATGGTTTTGTCCTAACAGCATGGTAAGATGGAAAGCCCATGAGCTAGCTAAGTGTCTTGGTGCAAGTTGCTTAATCATTCTGAACTTGTGTTGACTATAAAATAGGAAGAGTACCTATTTCATAGAGTTGATAGAAGGATTATATAGCATGCATTAAAGGCTTAGATAATAAGATGAGTTTTTTTAAAGTATGAGTTTGCTTTCTCAGCTTCTCCTTATTTGAATAGCAACAGTTTTGCTATTTTTTCACTGCCTACATAAAGCACAGCATTATAGATTAAATAAATCTTTTGAGTTACTCTGGAAATCTAACAATTATCTCTATCAAACTATATTGTTCTTGCTCTTGTTGTTTAGTAGATAAGTTGTGCCCAACTCTTTTGCGACCCTATAGACTGTAGCATGCCAGGCTCCTCTGTCCATGGCATTTCCCAGGCAAGAATACTGGAATGGGCTGACATTTCCTTCTCCAATATTGTTCTTGCTGCTGCTGCTGCTAAGTCACTTCAGTCGTGTCCGACTCTGTGTGACCCCATAGGCGGCAGCCCACCAGGCTCCCCCGTCCCTGGGATTCTTCAGGCAAGAATACTGGAGTAGGTTGCCATTTCCTTCTCCAACGCATGAAAGTAAAAAGTGAAAGAGAAGTCACTCAGTCATATCCGACTCTTCGCGACCCCATGGACTGCAGCCTACCAGGCTCCTCCGTCCATGGGATTTTCCAGGCAAGAGTGCTAGAGTGGGGTGCCATTGCCTTCTTAGTTCTAAGCAATTCACTACAAATGATCTACTGTAATACAATCTATTTGCAATTCATGGATTGTACATATTTTCTCAAATAATAAAATATAAAGATTTTATTGAAAGATTTTTAAGAATAGAGGCAGAGTTAAAGTTCTATCAGTCATATGATATACTATGTAATAAATAATATATATATAAAACAAAAGAACAAAGCTGATTCTATAGTTATACCGTAACTGTGATCTCTGCCTCATCCTTCACATTTTCATTGATGATTTCTGACAGCTGTGAATTTATTTTCTTTACTACAAAGCATTTTATCTGAAGACATCTTGCTGCATCAAGTACTCAGGGCCCCGACTTTTAAACTAATTTTCTGTCTTCAGGGCAGTACAATGATGTCAACTACCTTGTTAAAAAGTCTCCCAGTGGGTCAAGAACTCTGGGATTATAACCAAGAACTACAAATTTTAAGACTTATATTTATGTATCTGGGATACATAATAGTTACCTCTTGAGTTAGTATTATTTAAAAATTTATCTTCATATTAACAAAACAAAAAATGCAGCAAGGCTGAACTGCCGTGAGGCAATTACAAGCAAGGTATTGGGTATAAAACAGTAACATAACTGTATCTTGAAAACAGTTTCTGGGATCAAAAAAGAAAGAAAACGAGGATTATATCAGAATACAATTTATAAAAATTGGCAATAAATGCTGGAGAGGGTGTGGAGAAAAGTGAACTCTCTTACACTGTTGGAGGGAATGCAAACTAGTACAGCCACTATGGAGAACAGTGTGGAGATTCCTTAAAAAACTGGAAATAGAACTGCCATACGACCCAGCAATCCCACTGCTGGGCATACACACTGAGGAAACCAGAATTGAAAGAGACAAGTGTACCCCAATGTTCATTGCAGCACTGTTTATAATAGCCAGGACATGGAAGCAACCTAGATGTCCGTCAGCAGACGAATGGATAAGAAAGCTGTGCTACATATACACAATGGAGTATTACTCAGCCATTAAAAAGAATACATTTGAATCAGTTCTAATGAGGTGGATGAAACTGGAACCTACTATACAGAGTGAAGTAAGCCAGAAAGAAAAACACCAATACAGTATACTAATGCATATATATGGAATTTAGAAAGATAGTAACAATAACCCTGTATGCGAGACAGCAAAAGAGACACAGATGTATAGAACAGTCTTTTGGACTCTGTGGGAGAGGGCAAGGGTGGGATGATTTGGGAGAATGGCATTGAAACATGTATAATATCATATGTGAAACGAATCGCCAGTCCAGGTTCGATACATGATACAGGATGCTCGGGGCTGGTGCACTGGGGTGACCCAGAGGGATGATATGGGGAGGGAGGTGGGAGGGGGGTTCAGGATGGGGAACACGTGTACACCTGTTGTGGATTCATGTTGATGTATGGCAAAACCGATACAATATTGTAAAGTAACTAGCCTCCAATTAAAATAAATAAATTTATATTAAAAAAAACTAAATGGGCACAGAACATTAGTATGTATTTAAAAAGAACACACAAACTGAAGGATGTACATCAAATAAATTAGAATGGTTGCTACAGGGGTAGAGAGGAGATGAAGTGCAGAGGATAGAGATAAAAAGGAATGAAGGAATGAAATAAACAAGCAAGAACAAGACCTGCCAGCATGGTGCAGGTGTTATGATCATGGAGTTCGAGGCCATCTGCCTGGGTGTGACTCTATGCCCTTGGATGAAATATTCACCTCTCTGGAACTTGGCTTGCCTATCCTCAAATGGGGTTTATAATAATTCCTACTTCATATAAAGTTGCTATGTAGATTAAATGAATTAACACTGATAACATTTAAACAGCTTCTAGCAAAATAGCATGATGCATATATTTGTTACACTTAAAAACATAGATGAAAATAATAAACGCATGAACTAAGGAATCTGAAGAACTCGAATGTCTCCATTTGACTGACTGTGTGTGTGTACTTTAGGGCCTTTCCTTTGCACAGGAGCTGTCAACTTAAAATATAGCACACAGTCATCATACAGCTGTCAGGCCA
The DNA here is from genome assembly GCF_032452875.1 of Bos javanicus. Taxonomy (NCBI): domain Eukaryota; kingdom Metazoa; phylum Chordata; class Mammalia; order Artiodactyla; family Bovidae; genus Bos; species Bos javanicus. The sequence goes on from NC_083897.1 coordinate 23,175,927, forward strand.
TGAAATTCCAGCTTGATATGATGAAGTCAAGGCAACAGTTCCTTGAAAGTGCTTCCACATTGATCCTCTCTACCAAGGGGAAGATTCTGAAACCAGGAATCCAAACTCTTATGTAACACACCGACTAGTCCTACCAGCAATTATTTAATTCCAGAATTTCATGTAAGCAAGAGGAAGAAAGCATAGTGAGGCTTATAAGAAATAGCTTAATTTCGATCTTTCTCTGTGAGCAACATCACCATTTTCCTAATAATGCTGGTCTCAATCCTTGCAGGCATCAGTGACTAATGTCTTTTATTAAGGACACTAGGTGTTACTGTGGAATCAAAGAAAAAACAGGCTGATTTTTTTCCTTCCAATGTCAGTTATTATTTATTTTCTGCATCTAGTAAGTCAACAAGCCTTCCTGTTTACCTGCCATGGAAATGTTTCTTGCATCTATCCCACCCTCTGTTTCCATGGTAACCACTGTTTGCATTCTCATGAACTGGTTACCACATACCAATCCATCCTCACTCTGATATACTTTAGAAATACTAAACTACTCTGTTAGTGTGTCCAATTTGTGATAAATTAAAAGTAAAAAAGAGAGAGAGAGAAAAGTAAAAAAAGAAAAATCAGTACAAGCCAGAAATAGTCCATTAGTAGTAACTAGGTCACTCTACAAATAAAAAGTGAATCAAATGGATTTGGGTCCAACTAGTCTATGAAGATAAAGTACCTTCCCGGGGAACAGATATACAGAGAGCAGGAAACCTGAACCCTGTTTGATGTCGATTACAAACTCTTGATTTTCAACCAAAGTTTATTAGAGACATAAAAGACCCTTGGAGATTTTAGGGGCTTGGAGATGGGTGGCTAATATCAAAAGAGCAACAGGACATTTGTTATGAAAACAGTGAGAGTTTTGAAGAGCCATAGCTGTGGGTTCAGCAGGGAAAGTAGACCATAGGAAAAGATCAGAGACCTAACTGTGGTTAGGAATTCTGTCAGGAACAGTATACAGTTGTTGGCATCTGGGAAGAATCAAAATCAGGGTCTGCTTCTCAGGGGGCCTCCTGACACAAAGCCCTCATGCCTGCTCAGGACATATGGCCCATCCTCTTTATTACCACTGCTGGATATCTCATCAATTCTCAACTTGCTAACAACCAAGAAACAACAGGCTCATGAGAAATAGCCAAAATGATAGTGGCTGGGAAGTTGAGGGTAATAATTTTCTCCATTTTCCAAATTTTCTTTTCTTTTCTTTTTTTTGGTCACGCTGCACAACATGCAGTATCTTCCTTGACCAGGGATCAAACCTCTGCCCCTCCCGGTGGGAGCTCAGAGTCTTAACCACTGCACCATCATGGAAGTCCCCAAATTTTCTTTAACAAATGCTATATTGCTTTTACAATGTAGAACTTGAAAGATAAAATTAATTAGGTGTGAAAAAAATCAAATTTGCCAATTACAGACTCCTGTGGATTGGAAGTTCCTCTTCTCAAATGTCAAAACCAGCTGGGAATGGCACTGAATTGCCAATAACTTCCTCACACAATACTGCTCTCATTTGAATACCAAACTAACTGTAGGACAGAATGGTGGTTTGGGTTATGGGAGAGAAGAAAGCAATTTCTAAGGATCAGACAGGACAGGTGTGGGCAAGATTCAGCAATAGGTGGCTTTGGAACACCCAGGAAGAGAGGGGATGGAGGAGGAATATGATGGGAATATGCTAGACATAAAAGTGATCTGGTAGTCCAGTGGTTAAGACTCTGTGCTTCCAGTGCAAGGGGGCCACAGAATCAATCCCTAGTTGGGGAACTAAGCTGAGTGGCGAGGCCAAGAAAAACAACAACAAAAAAAGTGATCCATTTTTTAATTACATTGAAAAAAAAAAAAAAGGAAAAAACTCTTTCCTCTTTGACTCTCCTGTATGATAAAAAGTCCTTGCTACCAAGACCAAGAACTCCACCTGGTGTCATTGGTAAGACAGGGCAAATGGGGGAGCCTGGGTCTCTTCCTGCACCAGGCAGGACACTAGGGCGCCCCCTTGAGGAATGCCTGGGACTGAAGTGAGAGAGGAAGAGAAGGTTACATTCTGCCCTTTCTGGTTCTCACTTCAGGCAGACAAGTTCTGCTTCACCTGACATCTCTATATGACTCCTACTTAAGGTTTCATGGGTGAGAGCTTGAGAAATGAGTAGAGAAGGGGGTCAAAGGGTACAAACTTCCAGTTGTAAAATAAATAAACCCCAGGGATGTAATGTATAGCATGGTAACTATGGTGACCATGATTAATAATACTGTACTTCATATTTGAAACTTGCTAAGAGAGTAGATCTTAAAAGTTATCACAAGAAAAAAAATGTTTTTAACTGTGTGGTGATGGATGTTATTTGTGGCGATCATTTCACAATATGTACAAATATTGACTCATTACACTATATACCTGAAACAAATACAATGTTATAGGCCAATTATACTTCAGTTTAAAACAAAAGATTTTGTTTAGAAAAAAATATACAAATGTGTGTGACTAAAGTATAAAACCCAGTCATCTGAACTGAAAAAGTACACAAATTTGAATACAATATATGCATACACGAGAAACTATTACATTATACAATTCAAAAGGTCTTACTTTCAAACAGTGCTTAAAACTGTATGATGGGTATCGATCACCACCTTCTCCACTTTCAACACGCCTTTTACAAAATACGACGGCTTTTTCATACAGGAAAAGGTGCCGCTGCATTGGTTTGAATCGAGCAAAATCCTTCATCTTTGTAGTACCTTTCTTGTGTCCAATCCAAACACTGAACGCACCCTGCATTATCATCTTGCCCAGCTCATTTAAGTTTCCCTGGAACAGAAAACCTCAGCTCATTAGTACAGGGCAGAAGGGCATTCAGATCTGACAGCATCATTACAGTGTTTAGTTTAAGCTACTAAAACCCTGAAGCATAATTTATAGTTTTAAAAGTTTCATTCATCATAACTTTTCACATGAAAACATGCCATGTGTCAGCCGGTTACAAAATGACTGTGGGACTGGGAGATAGAAGAAACCTCCTTTTCCCTGGCTTCATGTCTCCAATGTGGAGGTATTTCAGCTGGGCCAACTCTCCCCATGGCTTCCTCAGTCCTGATTGGCGAGTGAGCTCTTCCAGTCCAAGTTTTCCCACGGGGTGGAGCTAACTCCTAAAGATTTGATCTCTTTCTTCCATCTCTCTATCTTGGACCTGGGCAAAGAGCACTTCTGAGACCATATGTCTCCTTAGAATAGACCCAAATATCCCATCACGTGGGATCTCCCAAGGTCTGCACTTGGGGGTAGGCCTTGTTAGGTACAAGGGGAATGTCGTAAATCCATCTGGCTGCTGATCTGAAGCCAATTTTCCACTTAGCATCATAAGTAATAATGCTGACATTTAGATCCTTCGTTTGTCTGCCTCTCACGTCTTATTTCTCAGTTGTTTCAGGAGAGGAAGAAAGAGATGTTAACATGCTTACCCTGTAAAACTGCAACAATCATGAAGATCTACTTACGATATAGCCATTTATTGCAGTCTGATGCATTAAGTCATTAACTGACTTCAGTAAATCCAGCATTGTGTCAAGTGCCTCCTTTAATTCTACAGATCCGACACAGTCTTTGCTATATTTTAATAGCTCCTGTAATTAGAAGTCAAGAGTTAAACTTAATATTAGGCAGATATTAATAGCTGGAGAAAATGAATATATTTTTCGCTAACATGCTTTCAAGGAGGAATCCAAAGATAATGGCACTTTTTTGAGTAATTTCTTTCACATGCTATTTGTCACATTAATACTATATTTAATAACAATGTCAAAACTGGGGAAGAAATGGAATAGTGACTAAACAGTAGAAAGTAAAGAGCATTCAATACTGGCAAACAATAGCTATTAGGACACACTAGAGATTCGTTTTTAAAACAATTACACATCTTTTTGGTCCTCCATGTAGAGCAATTAATTTTATTCACCATGCGTACACCATAGAACATTGTGAAAAGACATTTTAAAACAATGTTGTATTTATACCTAACATGACATTTTAGGAATCCTTTCACATTACTGAGGGATATGCTATCTTTATTTTTCACTGAGAAGGCTCATAGGAAATACAGTCTCAAAACTGTAAGAAGTATTTGTTTAGTTCCACTTCAACAGTAAACCTTCTGCAGTCAATCTTGTCCATGTATCACTGTAACTTGTATGGACACAAACAGCTAAAAGCATAGATTCTACTGCTATATCTAGCCCTCCCAGTCAGGGAGCCTACCTGTTTCTAGTGCTTCCTTTTTAATGGCTTTGCTACATCTGACCCAAAAAAGTAAGTAAAGAAAGAAATGCTTCATGTAATTACCTTCAACAGTAACTGGTATTTAGTGATACGTTGCACTGGTTTCAGTAAATAGGAATCCAGACCAAGTCTGTGTTTCAATTTTCTTTGACATTCCTGTCATTAAAATAGAATTATTAATAAGTTTAAATTAAGACATTTGCCTATGAAAATGCCAAATGTTCACTGATTAGACCCAACGCATGGATGTTTCTTACATCTCAAGGAAAATTTACCAGAAAGATCGCTGTCCTATATGGTATGGAAATTTTAAGAGGCAGTATATCTGGAAAACTACAGTGAACATTATTTCAAGGATTGGAGAGAGAGAAAATCCCCAAATTTCAAAGACAAAAAAAAATTACGTATAAATTCACAATCATGTGGAATGCTTAAAAAGTCAGAAAGCAATGAATGATCCTAGGTTAACATGACCAGAAAGTTCTTCAGAGTATCCAAGAAAATTAACAAAAGGCTCAGTTCCACATGACAAGACCCAGAAAAGAAATAGGTTGCACTGAATATAAATCAGACTGGGTATGAGAAGAGTTTCCTAAATGTCACAAGAAAAATATAGCCTTTATCAACTAGTGCTATATTTCATTTGATTACTGGCTTGCTGCCACTATAAATATAGGAGTCATGACTCTGGGTCCTGGGAACATTGTAGAGTCCATATTTAGGGCAAAATGAAGCTATTTGGGATGAAATGTGCATATAGGAAGTGCAGAACACAAAGGGAATGGGAGAGGATATACCTATGTAAGATCCAGGACCCTCCTCTATATATGGGTAAAATTCAATACATCTAATTCAATTATCAATTTATGGTTAAAAATGGTGAACTGATACATGTATTTGGCTCTTCTCACTCATGAAATACAACTAACACGATGGAAACATTTTTACAAGGCAAAACCTAAAGTTACAAGCTGAGAGAAGGGAAAACATCTACAAAATTTGGAAACTGGCAAAGGGCAACCCCAAGGAATAACTCAATTTATGTTCAAGAACACCTTTCCCCCTCCTCCAAGAATGCCTTCCTCCTCTGAAAGTTGGAGATGAAGGTGGGGTTTAAAAAAAAGATGATTGTATAAGAAGTAATTTTAAATGCTTGTTTAAGGGGTGGTCCTAAGATGGCAGAGGAATAGGACAGGGAGACCAGTTTCTCGAACACAAATTCATCAACAAAACATTTGAACGCTGAGCAAATTCCACAAAACAACTTCTGAATGCTGGCAGAGGACATTCAGATCAGATCAGATCAGATCAGTCGCTCAGTCATGTCTGACTCTTTGCAACCCATGAATCACAGCACGCCAGGCCTCCCTGTCCATCACCAACTCCCAGAGTTCACTCAGACTCATGTCCATCGAGTCAGTGATGCCATCCAGCCACCTCATCCTCTGTCGTCCCCTTCTCCTCTTGCCCCCAATGCCTCCCAGCATCAGAGTCTTTTCCAATGAGTCAACTCTTCGCATGAGGTGGCCAAAGTACTGGAATTTCAGCTTTAGCATCATTGCTTCCAAAGAAATCCCAGGGCTGATCTCCTTTAGAATGGACTGGTTGGATCTCCTTGCAGTCCAAGGGACTCTCGAGAGTCTTCTCCAACACCACAGTTCAAAAGCATCAATTCTTCGGTGCTCAGCCTTCTTCACAGTCCAACTCTCACATCCAGGAAAAACCATAGCCTTGACTAGACGAACCTTTGTTGGCAAAGGACATTAGGCATCCAGAAAGGTAGCCCATTGTCTTCGAAAGGAGGTAGGACAAAATATAAAAGATAGAAAGAGAGACAAAAGAGTTAGGGACGGAGATCCGTCCCAGGAAGGGAATCTTAAAATAGAAAGAAGTTTCCAAACACCAGGAAACACTCTCACCGGCAGGTCTATTGCGAGTCTTGGGATCTCAGAGGGCAACATAACTGGGAGGAAAAGTAAATAAATAAACAATCAAAACCCACAGATTACGTGGCTAACAGCAACTCCCAACAGAGAAGCAGCCCAGACGCTCGCATCTGCCACTAGCAAGCAGGGCCTGGACAGGGAGGCACGGGCTGCACTGCTTAGGGTAAGGACCAGGCCTAAATGCCCCAAGGGCAATCTGAGGAAACTAATTTGAGATAGCAACCCAGACTGTGGGATAGCTATCCCACAAAAAGCCCTAACCTAAGACACTGCCAGGCCCACTCACAGAACAAAGGACTGAGCACAGCTAGCCAGCTGTGGACCGGCCCATCCCCCACTGGAGACAGGCAGGAGAGGGCAGCCAGCCAGAGCTGGAAGCGTGCAATTGCAGCCTGGGAGAGGCATCCTCTACCAAACTGCAAGCAGGCTTCGTTGCTAACCAAGACTTCTTGGGATTCTGGATGATTGACATCCACCAGGAGGGTCGCAGCCAGAGATCAGCTCTCCAGAAGAGACACACGGCACACCTGAGAAGGCACGCCCATTGTACACCCAGAAAACTGAGTGGAGGGACAGGGGAGGCAATAAGATGCACCTCCAACTGGGGGTGACTGCGCTGGGCAAGCACCTGGTCACCTGAGCTGCTCGGACCTGGGAAGGGCACAAAACGCAGGCCCAACCAAGTCTACACCTTTGTAGAGTATCCAAGAACCTGAACCTGAGTGGCTTAGACGGGGGAAGTGCATGCAACCCAGGGCCCGCATCAGACAGTTTCCAGCAGAGCAACCTAAAGCCTGAGAAGTGTAGACTGGGAAAGCACAAACACTGTGAGTGGGGGCAAACCCAGTGCTGCTGAAACACTGTGAGCACTCCCCACACACTCCAGTAATATTTGTTTGCAGTGTTCCTCCCTCCCCACATCAAGACTGAATAAGTGAGCCTAAAAAAGTGACCACCACTGCCCACTTGTGTCAGGGTGGAAATGAGACACTGAAAAGACCAGCAAACAGAAGAAGCTAAAATCAACAGAGGGAACAGCTTTGGAAATGACAAGTGCAATAGATTAAAACCCTGTAGTTAGCAATGACTACATAGGGAGGGATCTATAGATCTTGAGAGTATAAGCCAGATCAGGGAACTATCAGAAATGAACTGACCCCACACTGTCCACAACAACACCAGAGAAAGTCCTAGATATATTTTTTAATTATCATTTTTAAATTAATTTTTTTTTCTTTTACATCCTCTATTAATCCTTTAATTTTCATTTTTATAACCTACTATTACTTTGTAAAAAAAAAAAAAAGGACCCTATTTTTAAAGCAAAGTGAAGTGAAGTCACTCAGTCGTGTCCGACTTTTTGCGACCCCATGGACTGTAGCCTACCAGGCCCCTCAGTCCATGGAATTTTTCAGACAAGAGTACTGGAGCGGGTTGCCATTTCCTTCTCCAGGGGATCTTCCCCACCCAGGGATCAAACCCAGTCACCTGCACTGCAGGCAGATGCTTTACAGTCTGTGCAACCAGGGAAGCAAACTTCATATATATATTTTATAATGTTTGTGAATTTGTTTTGTTTTTTTTTTTTTAATATTGTATTTTTGAGAATCTAACCTCCACTCTAGATTTTTAATCTTTCCTTTTTGGTATTTGTTATCAATTTTGTACCTTTAAGAACTCAATCTTCATTACTCATTTTTACTTGGGAGTGAGATTACTGGCTTGATTGCTCTTTCCCCCTTTTAACTCTCCTTTTTCTCAACCAGGTCGCCTCTAATTCCTCCCTCCCCTTTCTCTTCTCTATCCAACTCTGTGAATCTCTTTGTGTGTTCTGGGCTGTGGAGAACACTTAGGGAACTGATTACTGGCTAGATCTGTCTCCCTCCTTTTGATTCCCCCTTTTATCCTCCTGGCCACCTCTGTCTCCTTCCTCCCTCTTCTCTTCTCTCTGTAACTCCGTGAACATCTCTGAGTGGTCCAGACTGTGCAGAGCACATAGAGAAGTGATTACTGGCTAGCTTGCTCTCTCCCCTTTTGATTCCCCCTCTTCTACTCCTGCTCACCTCTATCTCCCTCTTTCCTCTTCTCTTTTCCATGTAACTGTGTACCTCTCCGGGTGTCCCTCATTGTGGAGAAACTTTTCATTATTAACCTAGATGTTTTATTATCAGTGTTGTAAAGATGGAGAACTCTTGAGGCTACTGTAAGGAAAAGACTGAAAACCAGAAGCAGGAGGCTTAAGTCCAAATCCTGAGAACACCAGAGAACTCCTGACTCCAGGGAACATTAATTGACAGGAGCTCATCAAACACCTCCATACCTACACTAAAACCAAGCACCACCCAAGGGCCAACAAGTTCCAGAGCAAGACATACCATGCACATTCTCCAGCAACACAGGAACACAGCCCTGAGCTTCAATATACAGGCTGCCCAAAGTTACTCCAAAACCAGACATCTCATAACTCATTACTGGACACTTCATTGCACTCCAGAGAGAAGAAATCCAGCTCCACCCACCAGAACACCGACACAAGCTCCCCTAACCAGGAAACCTTGACAAGCCACCCGTACAACCCCATCCACAGGGAGAAAACTCCACAATAAAGAGAACTCTACAAACTGTCAGAATACAGAAAGGCCACCCCAAACTCAGCAATATAAACAAGAGGAAAAGGCAGAGAAATACACAGCAAAGGAACAGGACAAATGCCCATCAAACCAAATGAAAGAGGAACAGATAGGGAATCTACCTGATAAAGAATTCTGAATAATGATAGTGAAAATGATCCAAAATCTTGAAAACAAAATGGAGTTACAGAGGAATAGCCTGGAGACAAGGATTGAGAAGATGCAAGAAATGTTTAACAAGGACCTAGAAGAAATAAAAAAGAGTCAATATATAACGAATAATGCAATAAATGAGGTCAAAAACACTCTGGATGGAACCAACAGTAGAATAATGGAGGCAGAAGATAGAATTAGTGAGGTAGAAGATAGAATGGTAGAAATAAATGAAGCAGAGAGGGAAAAAGAAAAAAGAATTAAAAGAAATGAGGACAACCTCAGAGACCTCTGGGATAATGTTAAATGCCCCAACATTCGAATCATAGGAGTCCCAGAAGAAGACAAAAAGAAAGACCATGAGAAAATACTTGAGGAGATAATAGTTGAAAACTTCCCTAAAATGGGGAAGGAAATAGTCACCCAAGTCCAAGAAACCCTGAGAGTCCCAAACAATGGGGACGGAAACAGTTACCCAAGTCCAAGAAACCCTGAGAGTCCCAAACAGGATAAATGCAAGGCGAAACACCCCAAGACACATATTAATCAAATTAACAAAGATCAAACACAAAGAACAAATATTAAAAGCAGCAAGGAAAAACAACAAATAACACACAAGGGGATTCCCATAAGGATAACAGCTGATCTTTCAATAGAAACTCTTCAGGTCAGAAGGGAATGGTAGGACATACTTAAAGTGATGAAAGAGAAAAACCTACAACCCAGATTACTGTACCCAGCAAGGATCTTATTCAAATATGAAGGAGAAATCAAAAGTTTTACAGACAAGCAAAAGCTGAGAGAATTCAGCACCACCAAACCAGCTCTCCAACAAATGCTAAAGGATCTTCGCTAGACTGGAAACACAGAAAGGGTGTATAAACTCGAACCCAAAACAACAAAGTAAATGGCAATGGGATCATATTTATCAATAATTACCTTAAATATAAATGGGTTGAATGTCCCAACCAAAAGACAAAGACTGGCTGAATGGATAAAAAAAACAAGACCCCTATATCTGTTGTCTACAAGAGACCCACCTCAAAGCAAAGGACACATACAGACTGAAAGTGAAGGGCTAGAAAAAGATATTCCATGCAAATAGAGACCAAAAGAAAGCAGGAGTAGCAATACTCATATCAGATAAAATAGACTTTAAAAAAAAAGGCTGTGAAAAGAGACAAAGAAAGACGCTACATAGTGATCAAAGGATCAATCTAAGAAGAAGATAGAACAATTATAAAAATATATGCACCCAAAATAGGAACACTACAATATGTAAGGCAAATGCTAACAAGTATGAAAAGGGAAATTAACAATAACACAATAATAGTGGGAGACTTTAATACCCCACTCACACCTATGGATAGATCAACTAAACAGAAAATTAACAAGGAAACACAAACTTTAAATGATACAATAGACCAGTTAGACCTAATTGATATCTATAGGACATTTCACCCCAAAACAATGAATTTCACCTTTTTCTCAACTGCACATGGAAACTTCTCCAGGATAGATCACATCCTAGGCCATAAATCTAGCCTTGGTAAATTAAAAAAAAAAAAGGAAATCATTCCAAGTATCTTTTCTGACCACAATGCAATAAGATTAGATCTCAATTACAGGAGAAAAACTTAAAAATTCCAACCTATGGAGGGTAAACAACATGCGGCTGAATAACCAACAAATCACAGAAGAAATCAAAAAAGAAATCAAAATATGCATAGAAACAAGTGAAAATGAAAACACAACAACCCAAAACCTGTGGGACACTGTAAAAGCAGTGCTAAGGGGAAGATTCATAGCAATACAGGCTTACCTCAAGAAACAAGAGAAAAGTCAAATAAATAACTTAACTCTACACTTAAGCAACTAGAAAAGGAAGAAATGAAGAACCCCAGGGTTAGTAGAAGGAAAGAAATCTTAAAAATTAGGGCAGAAATAAATGCAAAAGAAACAAAAGAGACCATAGCAAAAATCAACAAAGCCAAAAGCTGGTTCTTTGAGAAGATAAATAAAATTGACAAACCATTAGCAAGACTCATAAAGAAACAAAAGAAGAATCAAATCAACAAAATTAGAAATGAAAATGGAGAGATCACAACAGACAACATAGAAATACAAAGGATCATACAAGACTACCATCAGCAACTATATGCCAATAAAATGGACAACCTGGAAGAAATGGACAAATTCTTAGAAAAGTACAACTTTCCAAAACTGAACCAGGAAGAAATAGAAAATCTTAACAGACCCATCACAAGCATGGAAATTGAAACTGTAATCAGAAATCTTCCAGCAAACAAAAGCCTAGGACCAGACGGCTTCACAGCTGAATTCTACCAAAAATTTAGAGAAGGGCTAACACCTATCCTACTCAAACTCTTCCAGAAAATTTCAGAGGAAGGTAAACTTCCAAACTCATTCTATGAGGCCACCATCACCCTAATACCAAAATCTGACAAAGATGCCATAAAATAAGAAAATTATAGGCCAATATCACTGGTGAACATAAATGCAAAAATCCTTAACAAAATTCTAGCAAACAGAATCCAACAACATATTAAAAAGATCATACATCATGACCAAGTGGGCTTGATCCCAGGGATGCAAGGGTTCTTCAATATCCACAAATCAATCAATGTAATACACCACATTAACAAACTGAAAGATAAAAACCATATGATTATCTCAATAGATGCAGAGAAAGCCTTTGACAAAATTCAACATCCATTTATCATAAAAACCCTCCAGAAAGCAGGAATAGAAGGAACATACCTCAGCATAATAAAAGCTATATATGACAAACCCACAGCAAACATCCTCAATGGCGAAAAACTGAAAGCATTTCCCCTAAAGTCAGGAACAAGACAAAGGTGCCCACTCTCACTGCTACTATTCAACATGGTTTTGGAAGTTTTGGCCATAGCAATCAGAGCAGAAAAAGAAATAAAAGGAATCCAGATTGGAAAAGAAGAAGTAAAACTCTCACTGTTTGCAGATGACATGATCCTCTACATAGAAAACCCTAAAGCCTCCACCAGAAAATTACTAGAGCTAATCAATGAATATAGTCAAGTTGCAGAATAAAAAATTGACACACAGAAATCCCTTGCATTCCTATACACTAATAATGAGAAAACAGAAAGAGAAATTAAGGAAACAATTCCATTCACCATTGCAACAAAAAGAATAAAATACTTTGGAATATATACCTAAAGAAACCTAAATACCTATATATAAAAAACTGGTGAAAGAAGTCAAAGAGGACACTAATAGATGGAGAAATATCCCATGTTCATGGATTCGAAGAATCAATATAGTGAAAATAAGTATACAACCCAAAGCAATCCATAGATTCAATGCAATCCCTATCAAGCTACTAACGGTATTTTTCACAGAGCTAGAACAAATAATTTCATAATTTGTATGGAAATGCAAAAAATCTCGAATAGCCAAAGCAATCTTGAGAAAGAAGAATGGACCTGGAGGAATCAACCTGCCTGACTTTAGGCTCTACTACAGAGCCACAGTCATCAAGACAGTATGGTACTGGCACAAAGACAGAAATATACATTGATAGAACAAAGTAGAAAGCCCAGAGATAAATCCACGCACCTATGGACACCTTATCTTTGACAAGTGAGGCAAGAATATACAATGGAGAAAAGACAATCTCTCTAACAACTGGTGTTGGGAAACCTGGAGAGCCACTTATAAAAGGATGAAACTAGAACACGTTCTAACACCATACACAAAAATAAACTCAAAATGGATAAAAGATCTAAACATTAGACCAGAAACTATAAAACTCCTAGAGGAAAACATAGGCAAAACACTCTCCGACATAAACCACAGCACGATCCTCTAGGACCCACTTCCCAGAATATTGGAATTAAAAGTAAAACTAAACAAATGAGGCCTAATTAAAATTAAAAGCTTCTGCACAACAAAGGAACCTATAAGCAAGGTGAAAAGACAGCCTTCAAAATGGGAGAAAATAATAGGAAACAAAGCAATGGACAAGAATTAATTTCAAAAATATACAAGCAACTCCTGCAGCTCAATTCCAGAAAAATAAACGACCCAATCAAAAAATGGGCCAAAGAACTAAACAGACATTTCTCCAAAGAAGACATACAGATGGCTAACAAACACATGAAAAGATGCTCAACATCACTCATTATCAGAGAAATGCAAATCAAAACCACAATGAGGTACCATTTCATGCCAGTCAGAATGGCTGTGATCCTAAAGTCTACAAGCAATAAATGCTGGAGAGGGTGTGGAGAAAAGGGAACCCCCTTACACTGTTGGTGGGAATGCAAACTAGTACAGCCACTATGGAGAACAGTGTGGAGATTCCTTAAAAAACTGGAAATAGAACTGCCATACGACCCAGCAATCCCACTGCTGGGCATACACACTGAGGAAACCAGAATGGAAAGAGATACGTGTACCCCAATGTTCATCGCAGCACTGTTTATAATAGCCAGGACATGGAAGCAACCTAGACGTCCATCAGCAGATAAATGGATAAGAAAGCTGTGCTACATATACACAATGGAGTATTACTCAGCCATTAAAAAGAATGCATTTGAATCAGTTCTAATGAGGTGGATGAAACTAGAGCCTATTAAACAGAGTGAAGTAAGCCAGAAAGAAAAACACCAATACAGTATACTAACGCATATATATGGAATTTAGAAAGATGGTAACGATAACCCTGTATGTGAGATAGCAAAAGAGACACAGATGTATAGAACAGTCTTTTGAACTCTGTGGGAGAGGGCGAGGGTGGGATGATTTGGGAGAATGGCATTGAAACATGTATATTATCATATGTGAAATAGATTGCCAGTCCAGGTTCAGTGCATGATATAGGGTGTTTGGGGCTGGTGCACTGGGATGACCCAGAGAGATGGGATGGGGAAGGAGGTGGGAGGGGGTTTCAGGATAGGGAACACATGTACACCCGTGGCAGATTCATGTCAGTGTATGGCAAAACCACTGCAATATTGTAAAGTAATTAGCCTCCAATTAAAATAAATAAATTTATATTAAAAAAATAAAAAATACAAATATAAGAACATAAAGAAATAAAAATAAATGCTTGTTTAAGAAGTAATTAGATACAAACAAGTGTTGGCGGGGATGTGGGGCAATTAGGTCCCTCATACACTGCTTGTAGGAATATAAAATGGTGCAGCAACTTTGGAAAACGATCTAATGGTTCTTCAAAAAGTTAAACAGAATTGACTTAGCAGTTTCATACCCAGGTTAATGGAAAAGAGAAAAGAAAATAATGTTCACACAAAAGCTTGTACACAAAAGGTGAAGTGAAGTGAAAGTCACTCAGTTGTGTCCGACTCTTTGTGACCCCATGGACTATACAGTCCATGGAATTCTCCAGGCCAGAATACTGGAGTGGGTAGCCTTTCCCTTCTCCAGGGGATCTCCCCAACCCAGGGATTGAACCCAGGTCTCCTGCATTGCACGTGGCTTCTTTACCAGCTTAGCCACAAGGGAAGCCCACACAAAAGGTAGAGACAACTCAAATGTCTATCAGGTGATGAATGGGTAAATAAAATGTGGAATATCCATACTATGGAATATTATTAGGCCATAACCAATGTGAAGACAACAGAAATTCTGTAGGGAGGCAAGAACAATGAAAGAAAGCTAAATTCTCATCTTCTTTCGTGGGAAGCAGCAATATAAGTATGATATTTGGAGATATGGAGGTAAATAATGAAAGAGATAGCTAAAAAAGCAGAAAGTAGTTGCCTCTAGGGAGTGGCAAATATGTTGGTATACATATATGTATATTTTGGGGAAGGTCAAACAGCACCTTTAAATATATATATAAAAGGCTTCCTCAGATGGTAAAGAACCTGCCTGCAATACAGGAGATCCAGGATTGATCCCTTGGTCAGGAAGATCCCCTGGAGAAGGGAATGGCTACCCACTCCAGTATTCTTGCCTGGAGAATCCCATGGACAGAGGAGTCTGCTGGGCTACACTCTATAACGTTGCACAGAGTCAGACATGACTGAGCGACTAACACACACACACACACACACACACACACACACACACATATATAACTTACTGAAAGCAGAAAATGAATTTATGAATAAGAAATATCCCAGTGTCTTCCACAGAGACTTTATCCAATACTTGAACAATTACTATACCTGGAAAAAGGCGCATTCTGAATACTTCTTCCAAATTGCCTCTGACCTGGGCTTATTCTGACAATACTTCGCATACATTTGAAAATCATCTTTCTGTGATAAAAAGAAAATGCAAATGTATTAGCGATTTGTGAATGTGTCCTTTTCTTATCAAGAAAGGCTGAGCAAGAGTGAGTGTGGTCAAGCATCACAGGGAATGTGGCTTAAAGGGCCAGGTTAGAAGCCTTCTTTATATTCCAAGACCAGCATGCCCAGCAAACCGGGGAGAGGGACACATAATTATCCAAGCAATTTCATAACTTCCACTTACCAAGTTTGAGAGTTAGAGGGAAAAAAGCCTTCTCTGAATGAACTATGAAAACAGACTACTTTTTTGATTACTACGAGCTAACCAGGTACCAAGAGATACACTCTTTCTTTGCTCTCAGTTACTCCGTTCCCTAATGAATGAACTTAATAGTAACTCCCAAGGTCCTTGGGTCCTCATTGGACCATCATCATTGTACCAGAACCCTGTGCAGTATCTGCTCACCCTCTTCTCTCTCCCTGTTCATTTGACCCTCATCTAATGGGCTACCTCCTACTCAGTCATTAACACTCATCTCATGAGTCATCTCTTCTATACAGCCATCATTTATACCTCCAGTCAATATCAGATGCACTTCTTCTTGGCTCCTATAAGACCCTTTGTACTACATTAATACAGCACAACTGACACTGGACACAGTGGAATCCCTCTTTTCCTATGTGAATAGTCTTGATATTCCACATTGTCTAGTTCAGTGCTTGGCTCAAACTGGGTACTTAATAGTTGATGACTGCTGAATGAATGAACAGATAAATAGGCATTTATTAAACTACTGGTTTCCAAGAACTCTGCTGACCTTACTAGAAATAGAAAAATATATAGGATACGGACCCTGCCTCAATCAGTTTTCCATCTAGTTGGAGAAAGAATTCATGAAATTCATGTGTAAACATGCGTAGTACATGTAAAATTCCCAATGAGTAGCACAGACATTAAGTACCATATAAGTTCAAAGGTAAGAGGAGCTGCTGTTGCTTAGGGAATTAGGGAAGAATCTGGCCATGGTTTCAGTTCAGTTCAGTTCAGTCGCTCAGTCGTGTCCAACTCTTTGCAGCCCCATTAACTGCAGCACACCAGGCCTCCCTGTCCATCACCAACTCCTGGAGTTTACTCAAACTCATGTCCATTGAGTTGGTGATGCCATCCAACCATCTCATCCTCTGTCGTCCCCTTCTCCTCCTGCCTTCAATCTTTCCCAGCATCACGGTCTTTTCAAATAAGTCAGCTCTTCTCATAAGGTGACCATGATTTAAATGCCTTTAAATGTTAGGATATATTGAGAAAGGTTCTGCCTTATCCTTACTATCTTCTCACTCCATAAACACTTCCTGAGATAAGATATCTCCTTGGACACTTTCAGTGATCACCTCTATCAAACTGACTCTCAAGTCAAAACAAAAGTGATCTTTCAGGAAGTGGAGGAGCTAGATAAGCAGAGAATATTGTGAGAGAAAACTCTAATGGAGGAGAGTGTGATTATAGAGCCTGGGAAGTCAATTATACTAAGCACACCCGTGGGACACAGAGACATGAGCCTCCTTGAAAGATATTGTAGAACAACAAGAACACACAGCTCCCTGTTTTGCAAAGTTCCTGTGATAGATGCCTTGGTGTCTGAAAGCCAAATATTTGATTTGAAGACTTCACATACACTAGAGGGGACTATCAGGGCATCTCTCAGGCTAGAAATTAACCAAGCCAAGAATGATGTGCCAAGATGATTCCAACTCTTGCATCTTCATAGTCAGGATGGTCCCTGGACTCCTGGGATCACCCAGGGGTCAGAGGTCACAAGCTGAGCCACTGTAGCATTTGATGCCACAGAATAGCCATTTGTATGCTCCAATACACCATTCCTGTAACAAAACTTGATTTAGCATTAAATACTTGCTGGAGTGATGTGTCACCTGCAAAAATAAAAGGATATAAAAAATAATGCCTACCTTGTCTCCAAATCTAGAAAATGACATGCTATGTTGGTGGCTTATATATTTATATATTTTGAAATAATCATTGAACTAACCCTTTCCAGGAAACAAGATCCCACTCTTTCTGGAGCATCAACACAATTTTCCAGACTGCTCATGAAAATGCTGTAAAAATTTCAAAGAAAAAAAATATGATTTTATGTGAAATATGCTATATTGGTCAACAACCATTTAAATAATAATCACAAAAAAAGAAAATTCAATTCAGCAATTACATACTTGTTATGGAATTCATATATTTCTGCCATGTTTCCAAAGAGAACATCCCTTTTACTTCTCAGGAGAGGTGGCATAAGAACAAACATCTCTGGATTATCCATCTCCGCTCTATAGCCCTACCCAAAATAAATATATTTATTCATTTAAAAAATAGTCACATCAACATTCGATTGGGCCACCAAAGATACACGTACAGCAGAATGTATATGGAATAGAGGGTAAAGTTGTTTGTAATTTTATTATTCATATCTTCTAGTTCCCCCAAGTTATCCACTATTATTATTATTTTCAATAGCAGGACAAGGAAGTTCAGGTTTTCTACTCAGTGGGTAGAAGAAAGGGACAACTTTTTGGCCTTTAGTGTAGCTAAGATGAAAGAAAATAGAAACCAGGTATGAAAGATGATATTACAGGTCATTAACTTCTCCTTAAACATGGAATAAGTGTTTGAGTTTTGCCAGACCAAATTAATATTACTAATATGACATTTGTAACAAGTGAATGCTTTTCTCCATACTTAGGGCTTTATCTTATGATCTCTAAATAGCACCCTGGGAATAATTATAACAACCCACTGTATTCCTAACAGAACAGCTTATCTCTTCTGTAATGAATTCTGAAGCCACAATCCTCACTACAGAGGGAGAACCTGAATGCACACATTTAACAATCAAGGAAGGAGACAAAAAGCTAAGTTTGCACTTCCTAATGAATTCCAGAAAAAGAATGCATGTGAATCAGTTCTAATGAGGTAGACGAAGTTGGAGCCTATTATACACAGTGAAGTAAGTCAGAAAGAAAAACACCAATACAGTATGTTAACGCATATATATGGAATTTAGAAAGATGGTAACGATGACACTATATGCAAGACAGCAAAAGAGACACAGATGTAAAGAACAGTCTTTTGGACTCTGTGGGAGAAGGTGAGGGTGGGATGATTTGAGGGAATGGCATTGAAGCATGTATATTATCATGTGTGAAACAGATCACCAGTCCAGGTTCAATGCATGAGACAGGGTGCTCAGGGCTGGTGCACTGGGATGACCCAGAGGGATGGGATGGGAAGGGAGGTGGGAGCGGGGTTCAGGATGGGGAATACATGTACACCCATGGCTGATTCATGTCAATGTATGGCAAAAACCACTACAATATTGTGAAGTAATTAGCCTCCAATTAAAATAAATAAATAAATTTTTAAAAAAAAGACAGGAAAATACAATATGAGTCACTTACCAACAAAACAGTAAACAGTTCCCTAACATATGCCCTCTCGGTCTGTATCAGCTCATTTAGGACGTGGCTAAAATGAAAGGACCGTATTTGTCAGTTATTTTATGGCTTTAGAATTGTATTGTAACATTTCATTTATTATCATGATAAATTGTCTAAGATGAAAATTAGCAGTGCAGAGGAACTACCCATGGTTTGGTTTTATCATCAAAATAAAAAATTAATTCTATGGTTTCTAGAATAAGTACTACCCACAAGACTCTTTAAAATGTATTAAAAAAAAAAAAAAAGAGGAGTGGGGCTCAGGAGTCATTTTTAAATGAGGAAAAAAAAAAACTAATTTTATTTCCAACTCACTAAGCTTAAGAATCATTTACTAAAAACTCACAAATCTATTCCTAAAATCCTGGGGAATACTTTCTTGGACAGCACAATTTCTGTGCTATTGTTCTCCCTCTCTCTCTCTCAGAAAAAAATCATATAAGCATTTTAGACACAATTTTCCCTTTTTCCTCAGTAATGTTTTGAAGTTTTCCAAGACACGATATGAATTTATAATACTGGTTTTCCCAAATATAGATCATACTTAACTTTCTGTAGTAACTTTGTTTACTATCTCTTTAAAATAAAATAAAATACATTTTCCTTCCAATGTGATTTCCAATTGACATTGTATTTAAAATTTATTTCCTCACTCCCCAATGTTATCCATTTAATGTAATTTCTTTTTCTTTGTTTTTTGTGTTTTGGCAGCACCACACAGCATGCAGGATCTTCATTCCCTGACTAGGGATTGAAGCCATACCTGCTGCAGTGGAAGCTTAGAATCTTAACTTCTGAACCACCAGGGAAGTCCCTAATTTAACTTTTATCCTTGGCCTCTTTTTAATTTAATTTTTACACTTTTATAAATTTAACTAACATTTAACAATCTTTGCATATAACTCTGTTTCAAATTATTTGTTACTTGCTCCAAACTACTGGTTACTTACTCAAAACTCTGTGATATAAAATTTAAAAGGTGACTTCATATGTGTGGAATGTTAACATAATAATATAAAAGTGAATGAAACGATTTTTATTAGTACCTATAAAATCATATTGTATATCTACATAATCTTCTGTAGTTTTTGAAACATTGACCCATTCACTCTCACCTCTTTCATAAAAGAGGAGACTATGAATCTGAAAAGATCTAGTTAATTTTCAAGTCACATAAACAGAGCATAGTTTGGCCAGGACTTCTGACACCTTCTCTAGTGCACATTTGATCAAACCCAGCAGAACCATATTCTAGGAACTCAAAATTCTAAGTACATTTGCTTTGAACACTGAATCAGAGCCTCCTACTGGTAGATATGTATATGGGTGTATGTTAATAAATAAAAGATACTTCTTTAAAATATCCAAGCTATTGTCATTGTCCAAATTGGAGGACTGAGCAGAACTTCTCTTCTCCTGACAATCATACACTGCTTCAGTCTGAAATGAAAAGAAAAGTGAAATTAGCATCTATGTAGGTACAGTTCTTCTTCATGGAAATGTAGCCCAAATTAAGTTTTCTTCTTTCTACATTCTAACTATATAAACTAAAAAGTAACACTATGATTATGATTTTTCTCAGAAATAACTTTGATATATACTAGTTAAAATTATTTTAGTTGCCTAAGAGGACAGATTTAAGATATTCATTACAATTTACTTTATATATTAAGGAATGTTTCATCTCTGTAGCACTTCAGGGAAATGAGGTTAATTCCTAAAAAGTTGATTGTCCTGGGACTTCCCTGATGGGTCAGCAGTTAAGACTCTGCACTTCCATTGCAGGGGGCATGGGTTCCATTCCTGGTTGGGGAACTAAGATCTGGACCCAAAGGGAAAAAAAAAGTTGACTGTCCAGGAAAGGGAAAACCGAGTTTCAGAGAGCTTTCACAAAGGGCCAAGGTCACCTAGTAAGTGATAAAACTGCCAAACCCATGGTCAGCCACCATTATTACATTCCCTCTTTTTTTGGATTTGTGTGTGTGTGTGTGTGTGGACCATTTTTTAAGGTCTTTTCTGAATTTGTTACAATATTGCTTCTGTCTTAAGCTTTGTTTTTTTTTTTTTTTTTTGAGGGGGGGTGGTACTGCGAGGCATGTGGGATCCTAGATCCCCAACCAGGATCAAACCCACACTCCCTGCACTGGAAGCACAGTCTTAACCACTGGACCACCAGGGAAGTCCCTCATATTCCCTCTTTAAAAGTGTACTTTAATTTCTGTATGCTCCATGTACCAAGTGTTATCATTTTAACTACTATAATTAAGACTGAAAATACTGCATACTGCACTTCTCAGATAGGTATGTGCCATCCACTCCTAAGAGGGTTCTGTAATACAAGGCTGAAAAGTTTTGAACCATCAAATTTTAAATGCCTAAGGATTGTGCAAATTGACTTGACTTGGAAGTATATGTGCATTTGGGAACTGGAATGACTAGCTAGGTATCTCACCAATGAAATGTACAGAATCACAGCCTTCTATTTTTACCCTGGGGATATGCAAATGAATAAATCCACATAGCTATTAAGGCAGGCATGACTTGAAACCAGAACCAAAAGACATGGCAGACTAAGGAATTTGGCATTCAGCCTGTTTCCTTCTTGAAACCAGAAACTGTGGCTGTAGAACATGATAATCAACATGGTGTGTCAGTATGGGTCATTTGCTAGCCTGCTAACAACTACATAAAACACTTAGAGCATTACCATGCACCACACAATACTCAAAGTACTTCATAAAGACTAGATTATTTTATCTTAGTTATACTAACTCCATAATGAGGGTGTTCTCTTATTACCTCCATTTTATAGATAAGGAAACTGACTTCCAGAGAATTTGCCCAAGGTTATGCAGCCAGTAAGTGATGGAGGTGGGCTGAAGTCAGGCATTCTAGCCACACAATCTGTATCACATGCTATCCTGCCTCTGGGAGATACATTCTTGGCCTTATTTACCATCAAGAACATACAAAGAAAACGTAAGATGCTGCAGTTATGAGGCGACTACTCTCTGCAGATACCAGATTGTCATGAATAACTCAGAAGGAAACTTGAATCTACCAAGAAAAGAATAGATGTGTTTTTTTAGCCTAGCAGGTAGTCCATTAGAACCTGTCCTTTGTCCATGCTTTCTACTTGCAGGACTGGAATCACTTATGAAAGGCATTTCGTTTTGTAAAAAGGTGCAGCACTTATTCAGCTGAATTGAGGTGCAGGCAGGAAAGAGAAACTAGAACTTATATGAGATGTTCTACAGCATTTATTCTGAACTGGAGCCAAGACTTGAGAAACTGCTCATACAACTGGGGCTAGGCCAGTACTGTAATTAGACATAACACAGCAGCAGCTTTTTCTTCTAGATATAATAGGCTTTCAAATGCACAATATTGGTTCAGTGAATGAAAAATACGGTTTTAGCCCCATCCTGCTTCTGCAACTACAGCAATAAAGCCAATTTTGAATTAATTAATGATATTTACTTTTGTGTTGCTCTGATTTTGTCTCCAAGTCTTCTTCCCTGATAGAGAAATATAAGAGAAGAATTTCAAACAAAAATTAAAATCAATACTTTCATAAAAATATGTGCATGTGTATTAAAAAGAGAGATTAATGTGCCAACATGTTTATATTAGTATTTTAAAATCACACTATATACAACAGATGATTGGTTAGACTTATTTATATGATTTCAACTTCTCATAGAGCATGATTTTGCCATGTATTCACCCATTCTCTCATTCATTGAACACTCACTGGATTGCTGAGCAAGCATGAAGCTAGGTGTTAGTACCTATGACTATTTGCAGATTTAGTTATCATTCTAATATATAAGCATTTAATCAAATTGTAGCTCACTGATTAACTGAATCAAAAAGAGTTTCAGGATAAAATCTCAATTTAACTAATAATTAGAGCATCTGACATTTATTTGGCACTTACTATATGCTGGACACTATTCTAAGCCCTATATGTGCATTTGCTTTTTTACCTCTCAAATTGACCCTTGAAGATAAGTACTACTTCCCCATTATATAGGTTAAGCATAAGATGTCCAAGAAGCAGAAGTGGTACACAAATCTGTATAATCTACTGTCAGAATTCATGTTTCTAAGCACTCTATATAAAACAACATTACTGAAGCACATTAAAATGCTAAAACAAAACCAAATTAAAAAAAAAACCCAACTTCATCAAAATTCCAAGCTTCCATCTTTCTGTTCTTCCTGTGTAATCTTTCTTTTTGTTCTGTTCAATCTTTCTATTTCATTTACAAAGGGTGAGCCCTTGTATTACCAAGCAAGGAGTCCACATGCTCCTCCAGAGTCCAGGGCATGGTCCAGTCAAAGACTAGGCCATTCAAGTTCCTAAGTCTCAGGGCTGCTGGAAAGAACCCTGCCCAGAAGGGCTGTGTGCATCACTTCTCACCATGAAAGGAACAGATTTCTTGTCCTTTCTGCCTCTACTGGGAGCCACTGCAAGGCCCACTCAGGGAAAGACTCTGCCGTTAATGAGTTCTCTAAACTTTATCCTTCTCTCCATTTACTTAAAATATATTCTATACAGGAATTTTTACCTTTATATAATATATATGTAAATGGATAAATATAAATTAGACTTAGTGGCAATTACCATATAAAATTAGTTTCTCAATAAATATTGATGTCCATCACTTTAAAGAAACTTGATATCCAGAGATCCAAAGTTACTTATAAAGCAAACTTAGGGAGCTTTACAAACTAGCTTTTACTAATTAATTCTTTGCAAATACATTAAGAGATGAAAAAGGAGTGCATACAAAATTTATGAGAAGTATATCTTTTTCGAAAAGCAAGGTATTGGGTTGGTCAAAAAGTTTGTTCAGGTGTTTCTGTAAGACGTTACAGAAAAATCTGACCTGACCTTTTTGGCCAACCCAATAGATGTCTTCATTCTTTTAATAATGTGACTATGCTGCTGCGGCTGCTAAGTCGCTTCAGTCATGTCCAACTCTGTGCGACCCCACAGATGGCAGCCCACCAGGCTCCACCGTCCCTGGGATTCTCCAGGCAAGAACACTGGAGTGGGTTGCCATTTCCTTCTCCAATGCATGAAAGTGAAAAGTGAAAGTGAAGTCGCTCAGTTGTGTCCAACTCTTCATGACCGCATGGACTGCAGCCTACCAGGCTCCTCCGTCCATGGGATTTTCCAGGCAAGAGTACTGGAGTGGGTTGCCATTGCCTTCTCCGGAACTGAGCTTACATTCTAGCAAAAGAAACAGAAAACAGGCAATTATACTAAAGCTAGGAAGATATGAAGAGGGGCTTGATATCCCATAGTATAACACCTGACCAAACTGGGGTGCAGGAGAGGAGGAGAGGCAGGAAGGAAGAACTTACCTTAAGCAAGAGAAGAGAACACTAGGTGTAAAGTCCAAAGGGCAAGACAACTAGGGGCATTTAAGAAGGGAAAGTGGGAAACAGGGAGACTGCTATAGTTGTCAAGGCAATGGATGGGTGTTAGCTTGGATTAGGAAAGTGGCAGTGAGGGCTAGCAGGGCGGATTCGAAGAAGTGGAATTTTGGACTGATTAGAGGTGGGGATGAGTGAGAAAGAGGAGCAGAAAAAATGGCATCCTTTTGGGGTATGCTGAGACTGAGCTGCCAATAGGAAATTCAAGGAGGCAAATTGTAAATACAGACTCTGAAGTTTAGGAGAAAGATCGAGACTAGAGCTACAGGTTTAGGAGCTCAAACCATTTTATCTCTCACACACAATGTTCTTTCATAACTTCCCTCTATATGAAATATTAATTCAGCAAAATATTTATTACATCTTTCTAGGTGCCAGACACGGTGTTAGATAAAAGATTCTACTTGATGCAAATTAATAAAGATAAACAAAAACAACAAAAAAAACAGTTTGACTTTTTTTTTTTGGTTTAGTATGGTTGACTTATTTTATTAAAAAAAAATTAACACTTCCGTGTTGATTTGACCAAATCTCATATTTTTTTTAACCAAATCTTATATATTTGACTTAGCAATTAAAAGTTTTGAAGAATTATTTGGACCTGATTGTTATAATTTCCATTACTCACAGACCAAGTAGGTAAAATGAACCGTGTTTGTAGCATAAATGATGCTCTGATTTAATTTAGGAACCATGATAGATAACTGATATAATCATTTATCCATCCATGTCATTTATTCAGTAAGCTGCCATCTTCCTCATAAATACCTTAGGCAAATTCAAGCTACTCCCAACAAATAGGCTTACTATGGGTGACACAGTCTCTAAAATGAAAGCAAATTTATTTTAACAAATTTAAGTTAAAAGCCAATTGTTTTCTTTGTTTTTGTCTTACGAGTGGTCATCTGATAAAAGAGAATAATCCACTTTTTATATAGTTATTTTCCAATATAAGTGGATTGCTTATTATGAAAGCTAATGGATGCTTATGATGAAAAAAATGAGAAAGTTAACCTTAAGTAGAATGTGAGAAGGAACTGTTGCTGGTTTTAGGTGCCAAACTGATTTTTCACATGTACACAAACTCAGAAAATGTACTGATGAAAAGTAATAAAGATGGGTACCTTTTGAAAAAAGTTTACATGCTTGAAAGAAAGAATATCCAACTCCCACTGCAGAAAGAAAGTGTAATGCCATTAAATAAGAATATCAGAAAGAAAAAAAAATGAAACAACACAAAACAAAATGTACTTTTAGTGACTAAGGCCTTGAACGGATCTTGGGCAGTCTTTTCAGAGCTCTGTTCCTCAACTGTTCAGAGGAGTTGAGCTTTTAGAGAACCATAAAGCAAGAGGCCTTCATAAGAGGGAAGGAATAGTCTAGTTTATTGAGTATTTTTAAGTATTCTACAATTTTTTAACTTTGCCTTCAGTAGGTATTTCACTTTGAAATCAATAGGCATTATTATTCCTAATTTATAGACAAACAAAACAAGGCAAAATCAACAAAACAGGTTAAGTGAACTGTCCCTGGTCACACACCCCAGGAATGGAGCCAGAAATACAACTGAGTTCTGTCTTCTGCTTAGGACTATCAACCTATTCTATTCTTATTCTCATAGCTGTTGGTTTTGATCCCCTATTGGTTTTTGTTCTTCTTATTCTTTTTTTCCTAGTATCTTCTTAGTATTATTCATTTATGGCAATGCTTATAGTTTTATTTGTGAGTATATTTTTATATTTAATAACCATTAACTACATGACTTTTATCATCTTAGCTTAGTTACCTGCTTTCATCACTTGGTTTTAATATGATCTTTGCTGGAGCTGAGCTGGACTTTTATATTCATTATGCATGGCTCAGGCTTTCTCTGATTTTCAAAGCAGTTCCCATATATTAATGAAGTCTCTGATTCTCTCAGATCAAAGAGATGGAATTTAGGCCCACCTTCACAAACTTAACTAACTTAGGGCCCCAAAGACCAAACTACTTTCCCCTAAGGGGCTCCAGAGGCAGCTCAAGGAAAACCTTGGGGCAATAGTCATCTTATTTCCAGAGTAGCTCAATACCACAGAGAGCATCATTATTTTATCCCACAGAACTTAGAAAATAGAAATAAATATTACATGTTTAAAATCGTCTACAAAGATTATAACAAGTAAATGAACTCTCTAACAGTTAATTACTAGCAAAATTATTTGATTTACCTGTACGTCTTTAGAAAAGTCAATCTATTTGATTATCTAAGCCATTCACTTATTAGAAGCCTATAAGAACCAAATAATAGTTTATCCCTATAAGTGGTAAACGCATGTATGTATATACTATTTTCATATGCTTCCTTGCACCTGCTGAAGAAAAGGGTGAATTGTGAGTTTGATGCTAGTATAAAGTTCATATTCACTGCAAAATTGGGAAATTCAGCCCAGATTTTCATCATCCTGTACTGTACTATATTACTACTATGTTTAATTATTGTACAATAATCTCTATCATGACTCCTGCCTTCTGCAATACAATCTGCACATGACCAAGGATGCTTAAAAAAAACAATTCCTATTTCTCAGGATTGAAGAATGAGTTCAGTATTTACATTAAAAGTAACAAAGTAAACAACAGCAAGAAGAAAAGAGAGAGAAAAGGGGAATCTAAGATACTCTACCTTGTGTAGGTGAAAAAAATGGTGCTCCAGATCTGACCAAATTGTCAGAAGCAGATACTACAAATGGAATCGGCCTCACATGTTTATCTGTCAGGTTTCTGAAACCAGCCTGTTGGTTCTCAAATATACTTCGGATGTTTTCAAGCTTGAGTTGGATGGTCTGCATTTGAACCTGCAGGTTGCATAAGAAATCTATGAAATATTTTCTGAAATGGGGGTCATAACAAATTCTATTACATTTCTCAGTCTCAGACAGATACAAAATTAATTTAGACTTTAATATACAACTAGAAGAAATTTAGGAAAGTAATGGGGAACAGATTAAGGCATTATTTCACATGGTTACAAAACCAGAAGGTCTCGACCAAAACAACTTGAAGAAGAAATTTATCAAGCAATCATCAAATAAGTCAGTCACTGAATAGGTGATTTACCCTTCATTGGCTGAAAGGGGATAACAGCTAGAAAAGAGGGCGTGTTGAGCACAAGAAAGCTACCAAGTTAAGCGCTGTCACAGTAGTTTGTTATGTTTTAGCCTGCAGGACATTCTACAGTTCACCATGTTATACTGGGTTGGTCAAAAAGTTCGTTTGGGTTTTTCTGTAAGATGGTATGGAAAAACTGGAATGAACTTTTTGTCTAACTCAGTAAAAGGCTCCTCAGAGGCACTGATGGATAATGTACCCTTCTGGCCCTCCTATATGATTTGAGGCAGCAAGAGTTAGGCTTCGTTGCTTCTAGACTCACTTGGTTATCGCCAAGGCTATGTTTCTGATCTTCTGCGGCATGCCCCTAAGATCTGAAGCTAAACATGGATTTAAATACTATTCTAAACTTTGGAGTCAATGAGACACTTTAGCAGCAAATAACATCACAAGATGCTCTTATCTATACTGTGGAGAGAGAGCTTGATGGCAGCTGCAAGGGGGTGGTGCTGAACTAACCTAAGCTCTCTACCCTGCCAACACGAGCTTCTACTGCTCCCCATTCCCCAGGTAGACCCATATCCTTCCTTTATCACTTTATCCTCAAACTGAGTGGGAAAGCTGGATCTGTGTCTACAGAGCATCTTCTGGTGGTCACTGCAGCAGGAAGGAAAGATGATCGGCGTAGACTGTTCTTGATATGGGCCCAATATCCTATGACAGTTTTGGACATTTCTCGAAGGATGCACAAGAAAATATATGTGAAAGCTGCTAGTAAGTGAAAAGAGTTTAAAAGTAATGCAGTCATGGGACTTCCCTGGTGATCCAGTGGTTAAGATTCTGCACTCCCACTGCAGGCTACATAGGTTCAACCCCCAGTGGAAGAACTAAGATGTCACATGCCATTCAGCCAAAAAAAAAAAATGTTTTTAATTAAAAATCATTCAAAGCTCAAAAAGGAAATTCAGTTGAGTTTGGTTCAGTCGCCCAGTCGTGCCTGCCTCTTTGCAACCTCATGGACTACAGCATGCTAGGCTTCCCTGTCCATCACCAACTCCTGGAGCTTGCTCAAACTCATGTCCATTGAATCGGTGATGCCATCCAACCATCTCATTCTCTGTCATCTCCTTCTCCTTTGTCTTCAATCTTTCCCAGCATCAGGGTCTTTTCCAATGAGTCAGCTCTTCGCATTATGTGGCTGAAGTATTGGAGCCTCAGCTTCAGTATCAATCCTTCCAATGAATATTCAGGACTGATTTCATTTGGGATTGACTGGCTTGATCTCCTTGCAGTCCAAGGGACTCTCAAGAGTCTTCTCCAACACCACAGTTCAAAAGCATCAATTCTGCAGTGCTCAACTTTCTTTATGGTCCAACTCTCATATCCATACATCACTACTGGAAAAACCATAGCTTTGCCAAGACAGTTCTTTGAGGGTAAAGGATTGTCTCTGCTTTTTAATATGCTGTCTAGGTTTGTCATAACTTTTCTCCTAAGGAGCAAGCGTCTTTTAATTTCATGGCTGCAGTCACCATCTGCAGTGATTCTGAAGCGCAAGAAAATAGTCTGTTACTGTTTCCATTGTTTCCCCATACATTTGCCACGAAGTGATGGGACAGGATGCCATGATCTTCATTTTTGGAATGTTGAGTTTGAAGCCAGCTTTTTCACTCTCCTCTTTAACTTTCATCAAGAGGCTCTTTAGTTCTTCTTCGCTTTCTGCCATAAGGGTGGTGTCATCTGCGTATCTGAGGTTATTGATATTTCTGTCTGCAATCTTGATTCCAGCTTATGCTTCATCCAGTCCAGTATTTCGCATGATGTACTCTGCATATAAGTTAAATAAGCAAGATGACAATATATAGCCTTGATGTACTCCTTTCCCAATTTGGAACCAGGCCATTGTTCCATGTCTGGTTCTAACTGTTGCCTCTTGACCTGCATACAGATTTCTCAGGAGTCAGGTAAGATGGCCTGGTATTCCCATCTCTAAGAATTTTCCAGTTTGTTGTGATCCACAGAGTGAAAGGCTTTAGCACAGTCAATGAAGCAGAAGTAGATGTTTTTCTGGAATTCTCTTGCTTTTGCTATGATCCAATGATGTTGGCAATTTGATCTCTGGTTCCTCTGCCTTTTCTAAATCCAGCTTGAACATTTGGAAATTCTCAGTTTATGTACTGTTGAAGCCCAGCTTGGAGAATTTTGAACATTACTTTGCTAGTGTGTGAGATGAGTGAGATTGTGCAATAGTTTGAACATTCTTTGGCATTGTATTTCTTTGGGATTGGAATGAAAACTGACCTTTTCCAGTCCCATGGCCACTGCTGAGTTTTCCAAATTTGCTGGCATATTGAGTGCAGCACTTTCACAGCATCTTAGGATTTGAAATAGCTGAACTGGAATTCCATCACCTCCACTAGCTTTGTTCGTAGTGATGCTTCCTAAGGCCCATTTGACTTCACTTTCCAGGATGTCTGGCTCTAGATGAGTGACCATATCATGGTGGTTATCTGGGTCATGAAGATCTTTTCTGTACAGGTCTTCTGTGTATTCTTGCTACCTCTTCTTAATATATTCTGCTTCTGTTCGGTCCATACCATTTCTGTCCTTTATTGTGCCCATCTTTGCATGAAATGTTCCCTTGGTGTCTCTAATTTTCTTGAAGAGATCTCTAGTCTTTCCCATTCTCTTGTTTTCCTCTCTTTACATTGATCACTTAGGTAGGCTTTCTTATTTCTCCTTCTAATCTCTGTAACTCTGCATTCAGATGGATATATCTTTCCTTTTCTCCCTTGCCTTTCACTTCTCTTCTTTTCTCAGCTATCTGTAAGGCCTCCTCAGACAACCATTTTGCCTTTCTGCATTTCTTCTTCTTGGGGATGGTTTTGAACCCCACCTCCTGTACAATGTCATGAACCTCTGTCCATAGTTCTTCAGGTGCTCTATTTATCAAATCTAATCCCTTGAATCTATTTCTCACTTCTACTGTATAATAGTAAGAGATTTGATTTAGATCATACCTGAATGGTCTAGTGGTTTCCCCTACTTTCTTCAATTGAAGTCTGAATTTTGCAATAAGGAGTTCATGATCTGAGCCACAGTCAGCACCTGGTTTTGTTTTTGCTGACTGTACAGAGCTTCTCCATTTTCGGCTGCAAGGAATGTAATCAATCTGATTTCAGTGTTGACCATATGGTAATGTCCTTGTGTAGAGTCGTCTCTTGTGTTATTGGAAGAGGTTGTTTGCTATGACCAGTGTGTTCTCTTGGTAAACTCTGTTAGCCTTTGCCCTGCTTCATTTTGTATTCCAAGGCCAATCTTGCCTGTTACTCCAGGTATCTCTTGACTTCCTACTTTTGCATTCCAATCCCCTATGATGATAAGGACATCTTTCATATCATGTTAGTTCTGGAAGGTCTTGTAGGTCTTCATAGATCTGATCAATTTCATCTTCTACAGCATCAGTGGTTGGGGCATAGACTTGGATTACTGTGATGTTGAATGGTTTGCCTTGGAAATGAACTGAGATCATTCTGTCATTTTTGAGAGTGCACCCAAGTACTGCACTTTGGACTCTTTCATTGACCACGAAGGCTACTCTATTTCTTCCAAGGGATCCTTGCCCACAGTAGTAGATATAATAGTCATCTGAATTAAATTCGCCCATTCCAGTCCATTTTAGTTAACTGATTACTAAAATGTCAATGTTCACTCTTGCTATCTCCTGTTTGAGCACTTCTGATTTACTTTGATTCATGGACCTAACATTCCAGGTAGGAAATTACTCATTATAAGGCAAATATAAATATTAGGATTCTTTGACACGTAACAGTGGCTCTGATATAACCCCAATCGTTAAGAGAACTCTGTAATTGCAACGTGATGTAAAGTTACCTGTGAAGCAGTAAAACTCTTATCAACACTAACACAATCATAGCTTTTAAAAATTTGTTTCCATGCCCCCCCAAGTCTCTTACCTTGAGTTCAGGAGATAAAATTATACCAAATTCATACTGTAGGGTTTCAGGATCATAATTTATAAAGGGTAGAGCCATTTCAAGAAAATTTTCAATGTCTTGGAGGGCCTTCTGTGCATCTTCTTTAGACTGAAACTTGTCTATTTCTTGATTAGCCAGAAGGCACTCTCCTTCATCACAGCACTGGAGAGCCTGGTAAGCAAATCCCACACACACACAAACCATGAATGAATAAATGAGAAATCTGTTTGTCCCTTAGGAGAGTGTTTATCAGCCCTGGCTGCTATGAATCAGAGTTGTTTTCAGAGCTGTTAAAAAGAAAAAAAAAATCTCTACTCCCAGAAATTCTAATTCAGTAGCTCTGGGCTGTAAGCCAGGCTCCACAGGTATTTCTTTCTTTCTTTCTTTTTGAAATATAGCTGATTTACAATGTTGTACTAATTTCTGCTGCATAGCAAAGTGATTCAAGTGATTCAGTTATATATATACATATATATTCTTTTTCATATCCTTTTCCATTACGGTTTATCACAGGATATTGAATATAGTTCCCTGTGGTATAGAGTAGAACTTTGTTGTTTATCCATCCTGTATGTAATAGTTTGCATCTGCTCACCCCAATCTCCTATTCCATCCCTCCCTGACGAACCTCCCCCTTGGCAACCAGAAATCTCTTCTCTGTATCTCCACAGGTACTTCAGAGGCACGGCCAAGGCTGGGAAGCCCTGCACTCATTTCATAACAAGGAATTCATTCTGACCATTCTCTCAACACCAGCTGCACATTCTTTCCCAAAAATCAATAACTGAAATATGAAATTCTTTGCAAAATCTCAAGTGTAATAAAAATGCATGATGATCGCCTGGCACAAAGAAAAAGTTTCCTTGCCACAGAAGATGTACAGATTAGAATGCTCATGTTCAGATCCAATGCCTATATGTGATACCCCTATTTTACATTCCACTGCCATGATCAAAACTTCTCTTCACTGCCTAATCATCAAAGGGGTCAGACTCTTATTCCATGGAGGAACAGTTTCTAATCACTGTTTGTTGTTAGAACAGTTTCTAATCACTGTTGCTCACAGTTACATTGCTGTAACTATGAAATGTGGAATAAGAGTCAGACTAGAGCAAAATGGCCCCCATGGTTTTTCAAAGTGTTCTAACTGCAAACTATCACCAGAGCAGAGGCTTCAGAGATGAACCTAAAACAGAGAAAGCCATCACTACCACCATGCTCATATTCAGAACAGGGGCCAAAATCCTTATGGTCCTTAATCTTGGACCGGCCGTGAATACTGCAAAGTGGACGAATGAAATAGGCATAATCAAACTCAGTTATTCAGACTTCTTACAAATCTAATTTCAAAGCTATGCCAAACCCTGGCCCTATAGCCTCTGAGAAGGACTCGGGTAGAAAAAAATATATAATTTATCTTTCAGAAATGCACCATGTCCTGTGACGTTACCTGCTGTAGGAGTTTATGCATTTTAAAGGTCCTGTTGAGCTGTATCCGTTTGGTTCTGATTTCATTTACCAAAATATCAGAAAGGTAACGTAGTTCATTGCACCTCTGACAGATCAAATCCAGGGCATAATGATGACTTGCTGCGAGCCTGTGTCCATGTATTATTACGAACCGGGCCTTTGCTAACAGGTCCTGATTTTAAGAAAGAAGGAAAATAATAACTGCGAGATCTCCATCTGAATAGAGGGGGAGAAAACGTAATTAAAAAGGAAATTGGTTGAGCCAGAGGGAGATATTGCCAAGTGTACGGTTTGATGTCATACTTCTGCCAGCTGCAAAAAAGCTTCCAGTTATAGTCATTAGCTATACGTGCATGTGCATGCTAAGTTGCTTCAGTTGTGTCTGACTCTTTGCAAGCCCATGGACTGTAGCCCACCATGCTCCTCTATCCATGGGATTCTCCAGGCAAGAATACTGGAGTGAGTTGCCATGCCCTCCTCCAGGGGATCTTCTCGACCCAGGGATTGAACCTGCATCTCGTATGTCTCCTGCATCAGCAGGCAGGTCATTTACCACTAGTGCCACCTGAAAAGCCTAATGTCATTAGCTATGGCAGCGGTGTTATCGGAAGCTCATGCACTTCTGGTCACAGAAACAGAAAATTAACCAGCCCACCCAGAAGGTGGATGAGATTTGCTCCTCCTGGGAGGTACAGATTTAGAACAGAACAAAATATAATCAATGAGATGCAAACCAGCCAAGTGAAAGCTAAGGGATTTCATATCACCTCAGCCATGGAAATCCTGTTAGATCTAGTTGCCATCTACTTGAGGACTTGACGGCTCAGACAGTAAAGCATCTGCCTGCAATGCGGGAGACCCGGGTTCAATCCCTGGGTCGGGAAGATCCCCTGGAGAAGGAAATGGCAACCCACTCCAGTATTCTTGCCTGGAAAATCCCATGGATGGAGCCTGGTAGGCTACAGTCCACGGGGTCACAAAGAGTCAGACACGACTGAACAACTTCACTTCACTTCACTTTTTTGAGGACTTGACAGATTTGAAGAGACCGCCACAGGGTTTCCCTGTCAAAAAGGAACTCAAAGCTTAGTCTCCATTCTAACTACTGACTGTCTCAACCCTGTGTTGTGACTGAAACATAAAATTTACCATCTTATCCATTTTGAAGTGTATAGTTAAGCAGTGTTGAGTGTATTCACATTGTTTTGCAAGATGAAAAAGATCTGGAGATGTGTTACACAATAATGCAGATATCCTCAATACTGTTGAACCATACACTTCAAAATGGTTAAGATGGTGAATTATATTTTGAGTGTCTTACCACAATTAAAACTAAAAATTATTCAAAACACAACAAAATGCAAACAAACAAAACAAAAACAGACAAAAAATTCGAAGCTCTGAAGCCAGTTTGCCTTCTCTTTTTTTCCAAACCAAAGAGATCTGGAACTTGCCCCATGATCACAAAGATCTACAAGTAAAATTCCAGAACTGAGCACCACAACCACTGCCTCTCAATTTTGTTTTTAGATGCTTATGCTACCGAGAAATCCATTTATTTGTTGAGAATACACCTTAAAAGGGCTTACCTGGTGGCTCAGCTGGTAAAGAATCTGCCTGTCATGCAGGAGACCTGGGTTTGATCCCTGGGTTGGGAAGGTCCCCTGGAGAAGGGAAAGGCTACCCACTCCAGTATTCTGGCCTGGAGAATTTCATGGACTGTATAGTCCATGGGGTCGCAGAGAGTCAGACATGACTGAGCTACTTTCACTTTCTCACCTTAAAAACAACAGCCTCGCTCTCACATACAAGACAGGAGAGCAAAGCTAGAATGTGTTGAGTGTAAAGCCTTGAGTTCAAGCTTTAAGACCAGCAGAATAAATGACAGCTGGCTCTTGTGAGTATTTATGCTTTATGTCCATATATCCCAGGTACTGTGCTAAGTGTTTTATCCACAGCATCCAAATAATTCCTAATAATCACTCTGCAAAGTAGGTCATCACATCCCCAATTTATAGATAAGGACACAGAGGTTTAGAAAACTTAGTTTACCCAAGGCCACACAGCTGGTAAGGCTAAATAGACCTATCTATATGAATCTGTGTCTGATTCAGTTGCATATATCAAATGATGGTTATTTAAGGAATTATATTTTTAAGGTTTCCATCGTTTCCAAATACCAAACAGCATTGTTGATAG
This sequence comes from Bos javanicus, assembly GCF_032452875.1. NCBI lineage: Eukaryota > Metazoa > Chordata > Mammalia > Artiodactyla > Bovidae > Bos > Bos javanicus. The sequence continues at coordinate 23,210,943 of NC_083897.1, forward strand.
ACATTTTTCTAGCTTCTTCAAAATGATGTATGCTCTTGTTCCTATGGATGGGCCTGAAACAGTTACAACTATATGAGATGTCTGCAAGTTCATCTCAGGCCCACACTGAACAGAATAGACAAATATTGTTGAGCCCATCATACAGACTGTTGTTACAAGAGACTAGTCATAAGGGTTTATACTACCAAAAGACATCAAAATGTAACTATTATACTCTTTAGAGACACTGCATATCTAAAATATAATCTTACCTGAGAATTTTCATCCAAGTTTTCCAACTTTTTAATTTTTTGTTTCACTTGAGCTATAGTCCCTGTTACATCTGCCAACTCCGCTTGTTGATTTAGTATAAGTTCAGCTTCACTCACGAGCTAAAAGTAGGGGAGGAGAAAAAGTCTTCAAAGCACGCAAATTATTAAGCCTTTTCACCTAATAATCAAGCTTTGTAGTAAATGCTATTAATTAAGAACCTCAACATGGAAAAATCACACATACGGAAAATGTTTTCAGATATCTTATTCACAGAAATCAATATAATCTGTTAAAATTTAACCTGCTAGACATCAGTGTGCACTGATGATTTATAAAAGATCACAATGTACATGTGAAGGCATTTGTATGTGGACATGAATAGAGGTATACATACGTGCATATACATGCACATATATTCCCTAGCTGTATGGTGAGTGGCTCTAGAAACAAAGACCCTTCAGTAGCAATGAGCACATCTAATACCCAGACCTTGGTTTTGAAAATCATTTTCCAGAAAAAGAAATTGGGGCTTCATAGGAAATTGGCTGATTCCAGGGCTGAGACAGAACAGGAATACGATAAGCTTGGAACATCTCTTTATGCCAGAAAGTAAAGAACTGATAAAAATGTCTGGACATGTCACAAGGACACAACAGCCAGGTGCAAACAACAGAACAGTCAAGAACATAATGAATTAAAAGCTATGAAGTCCTAAGCCCAATAAGTAGATAAATATTGTACTAAAGGGCATTTTTGACAGACATTTTTCTAGCATCTTCAAAATGACTTGTGCTCTTGTTCCTATTGGTGGGCCTAAAACAGCTACAACCTCATGACATATCTACACAAAAAATCAGCATTTCACAACTATCATAGTAAAGATTGGTTGGAGCAAGAATCATCAACTGATGATACACTGATGAATTTTTGATGAGGAGCAAGATAATTGCATGGCCTTACATTTTTTCCCTACATATTGGGTTGGCCGAAAAGTTCATTCGGGTTTTTCCATAACATCTTCCAGGAAAACCTGAATGAACCTTTGGCCAACCCAATATTTCCGACCAGTTGCAAGGGCAGGCAGGGGTGGTGGGGGGAAGTAACTGTAGTATGGAGAAATTCAACAGCACCCTGAAAGGGTGACCAAAACCCTCCAAAGGACACATCACATATGCAGTATTCTTGCTGGTCATATGCAGGTTAATCCAATCATGAGACAATGTCAGACATACTCAAAATGGTGAACATTTTATTTTAAAAACGACTGTATTTTTCCAAAATGTCAGTGTCATAAAAGACAAAGAAAGGCTACAAAAACATTAGAGATTAAAGGAGACTAAAGACACATGACAACTTAATGCAATACCTGACCCTCTAGACTGGATCCTGTGCTGAGGCAGGAAAATGATATAAAGGACATGATTGAGTCAATTGAGAAAATTGGAATGCTGATTGCAGATAATAGAAAAGTATTACATTATTCATAAATGTAAAAAATATGGCCACTGTACTGTGATTATGCAAGAAAATATTCCTATTTTGTGTGCTCAAGAGGATCTCAAGTTTGAGAATATTCAAGTTTTTTCTTACAAGTTTAAATTCCCACATATGCTTTTATTTAGTTAAATGCCTAAATATTCAGAACCTATCTGCTATGAACCTATCAGAGCCTATGTCACTATGAGAGACAGATTGTGTCAGTGAGATTCAGACTCATGACAAACAATAATAGTGATCAGAGGCAACAACGACTTCACAGAACAGACTATAACCACAGGATGACAATGCAACCTGGAGGCAAATTAACATATAAGTAGAGGCACAATGGGTTTGTTCAGGAAAAGTAATGCTGCTACATGTGTTTGGTTGGAGAGGAGGGACAGACATTAATATCTGGAAGGCCCAAGAGTAATCTGACCTATTCTTTCATTTTTTTAATATAAATTTATTTATTTTAATTGGAGGCTAATTCCTTTACAATATTGTATTGGTTTTGCCATACATCAACATGAATCCACCACGGGTGTACGTGTGTTCTCCATCCTGACCCCCACTCCCACCTCCCTCCCCATACCATCCCTCTGGGTCATCCCAGTGCACCAGCCCCGAGCACCCTGTATCATGCATCAAACCTGGACTGATGATTCGTTTCACATATGATATTATACATGTTTCAATGCCATTCTCCCATATCATCCCACCCTCACCCTCTCCCACAGAGTCCAAAAGACTGTTCTATACCTATTCTTTCTTTAAGAAAAGTTTTACCGAGAGCCTGACACTTCAAAATCTGAATCACCAGAGGGAAAAGGCTGGTAATAACTGAGCCCTGGGTCCCCTCCCCCAACTGATTTGGCTAGAACAAATGAAATACTAGGCAAGTCAGCCATTCATGGGCAGAAACAGGCTGACCACATGTAAGAGAGAGAAGTGACTTTTCCTTGGATCCCTGGGAAAATACTATGACAGAGACTGGTAGAAGCATGGAGGCCGACTATAAAGGGAAAGGAAAATGAAGCTATGTCTCTTGACCATATAGGATGGATTTTCCAGAAGGACAGAACTAGAATATACTTATAACCTTTTAAATAATGTATAATTAAACACAATTTAATCTCATCCATCAAGCTTTTTTATAGAAATAAGTCGCTGAATCAGAAAAAAATGTTTTGTTAGATCATATTAAATATCGTCAGCATAGGTAGATGGTAGTTTAAAAATCATGAAGGAAGTTAGTATTATTCCCTTGGTAGATTTCCCATAGTCTGAAAGTATTTTACATCTAAAATACATTTGAATATCAAACATCAACGCAGACAGCAACTTTACCCCTGTCATCTACGTTAGCCCCTTAAGTGCTTTCCCATAAGAAATGAGCCTGAGCCAGAGAAGTATAAGTGTTGGCATTTTCGTAGCTCTTTTCTTCATTCTAAGTCAAAGCACACTCACACTTGCCTCCTTTTCACCTCTCTGGGGGTATACATGGGCATCCTGCATCTTGTGAGACTGTGTTTCTGATGATCAAGGAGTAAGAACCTCCAGCATAACAAAAGAAACTGTACCCAAGAAAAGTTTTAACTGACCTCTTGAAAATCCTGCTCAAACTTCCAGAGTTGCAAATACTGCTCCATTTTTAGCTGGTGTTTTTCCCAAAATCCATCAAAAGCTATTTCCATATCATGTACTTGAGTCAGCAATCTTAACAAAGCAAAATCATCATTAAACCAATGATTTGTATTGCAGGTAGGTAGATAACCCTGCTTTGGATGTTAAGAATTATAGGCAAAGTCACAGCCCATGACATTTGGTCCAGGTAGAGACTATCAGTGTCCACAGAATCTCGCCTATGAGCAAACTAATATCTGTGGGTCAACACGGGGAGGAGTTCTCAGCTTGAATGCCAGAGGTCCAGGAATACTTTTGTAGGTTAACAGGTAGCCACAAAAATATATAATTCCCTATCAAAAGTATAAGATAAGTAACTCTAAACCCCAAAGAATACTACTTACTTATTAATAGTTTGCCAGTCACCACTAGTCGGCTGATGATTTTCAAGTCTTGAACTCACAGCACCCTCAGCAACAGGCACTTCCAGATTTGTTAGCAGAAATTTTCCTTCTTTGGTTACAGCTGTGATATCCTTCTGTACAAAGGCAAAATAGGAAGTGTCAGCCTGCTGGGCACCTATTCTGAATGAGCTGGGTAGAAGGCAGCATACAGCAACAGATGCAGAATAGCATAGTTCTAGCACAGCCTTTGCTTTCATCACTGAAAAGTCAAGAACTACCTCAGTACCATGGAATCCAAAAGCTGCAAGAATCTCCAAGAAGCTTCTGCCTATTGAGACAGATTTACAGTCCCCAATTTTATAGGCACAAGTACCCCAAGGCTCAGTTTGTAGCTTCCTCTCACTGGTAGAAAGTTCTAATTTAATATGGAAGCAACCTAAGCATCCAACAACAGATGACTGGATAAAGAAGATATGGTATACATACATATATATATACAATGGAAAACTACTCGGCCATTAAAGAATAGAATCTTGCCATTTGCAACGACATGGATGGACTGGGAGGGTATTATGCTAAGTGAAATAAGTCAGACAGAGAAAGACAAATACCATATGATGTCACTTATATGTGGAATCTAAAAAGTAAAACAAACTAGTGAAAAAAGAAACAGAGAACTAGTGGTTATGGATGGGGAGAGGGAAGGGGGAGGGGCACCATTTCAAAAAAAGGGCCACTTAAATTCAACATATCCAGGACATCCTCCTCTCGTACTCTTTTTTTAATATTGTGCTTTACACCATATAAACATCTCTTTTTGTCTCCCTACCCAGCAATCTGTGTGAAATAAGACACACTCAACACCTCTCTATCAAAAGAAAGACCATGGAAAATTTTGGTTTGTCTCCCCTATCAGACATACCTTTAACAGGTGGTACCTTTCAGCACGAATTGCAAGAATTTCTTCCATTGCAGGAATGTCACCTGGTAGTTCTGTCTCAGCCAGTTCAGTTCCAAAGGACTGTAACATCTGAGCCGTATCTTTCACTGTGAGGGCAAAATTTTCTATAGCCTGCAAAGAGCCCGTGCATGATTCTCTTAATTCTGTGGTAACTTGGCCAGCATATCAAAACCTAGACCAGCAACTATATTAACTTTCATTTAGATATGACAGCCAAGACATATACTATGACCTCTCCTCTGCAAGGAAAGTTAGCATTGGCCTTGACAATGAACCCTAACTTTGCATCTAAGCCCCTAAGAAACTTAGTGAGGTGAAGAGACTTCTTGAATATCTAAACATCTGTACTTATTTCTCAAACAATGATGAAAACCGTTTCTTAAATATGCCACGTACTGAGTAATTTGTTTTATTATCTGGCAAAACATTGTGTGTTCCTTATTCTATTTAATTTTGGAATTGCACAATTGTTTTAATAATAACTACTTCTGAAGAGATATGAGACCATCAAAGCCACTTTATTATCATTTATGAACAAGTGTTAGCATTTGATGGACTAAGATGACAGAGGAACATTAGTCACAATAATTCATTTCAAGTTCTGGAGAAGATTTGAAGTTATGACCCCAAAGGCTCTGCTGCCCTAAAATGTCAAGTAAGGTTTGGTTGTTCATTTTGTTTCCAAAATCAGTGACTTAGAGAAAGGACAACATTTAGAGACTATATAAACCCTCTGTTTACCATGTAACTCAAGGCATCTGCTCTTTTATTTTTAGCTTTCTAGGTTATTAAAGGCAAGCCACTGCTTATTTTGACGACTCACTTTCATATGAATGAACAGGACTGCTGAATGAAAATAAAGATGAGGAAAATAAAATCCTGATTTAAGTAAATATCATTATTTCCTTCAGAAGGGTTCCCATCCCTCTGGAATTAGAAGACTCTTATATGACAAATTCACTCTAGTGAGGCACAGAGCCCTTGCTTATCCATACATTTCTAGAACAGAAGGCATTTTTGCTATAAATTTAACTGCCCCCAGCAGAATCACTAGACTGATGAGATTAATAAGATGACTCTCATTTTCTGAGGGCAAGCCATAGGCCAGGCACAGTGTCAAACATGGTACATCTGTAATCTTATTTAATCTTCTCAATAACCCAATGAGGTAAAGTCTTATTCTTCCCACTGTATAGTTGGAAAAACTGAGGCTGAGAGAGCTTTTACAACTTGCACAAAGTTATATTGATAAAAATCAGCAGTGCTAGGATTTGAACCCAAACCCTTGGTTTCTTCAAGTTACTACACGGCCACAGGAGAGGGTGGGCAGAGTAAGGTCTCCTTATTCCCTAGGCCTCTCATTTAAATGCCATCCTCAGTGACTCTTCATCATTTCTAGATATTTCCTAAGCAAGAAAATCAAGACGTTGAATTATATGTTTTTGAAAAATAGGAACCCCAGAAATCTGTTTTTCCCAAGGAAGAAAAAAAAAATTCTAGAACTAGATTTCAAAAATGAACTACAGGCTCTACAGTAAGGGCAAAAGAAACATACATTTCTGAAGGTGATCCATTCACTGTGGCTGTACTGCAAGGTGCCGCCTAACTCAGTGGTTAACTGCTTGTCATCAATGTATGTCAGCAAATCACTAACTGAGCTCAGCATAACAACCTATACAAATAAGCGAGAAAGATACCGTTAACTGCCCTCCATGGCACTCCTCCACACAGCCAACTGTACAATGAACTTTAGCATTCGTTTAGCAGAAATTTATCTTTTATAAATGGTTCTAACAACTCTCTCCTGTACATCCCCACACACATGGATACGCTACCTTCCCTCAAGGAATAATAGTTTTCATTTACAAAACATTTCTCTGTAAAATGAAAGTAATCTCCATAGAAACCCAAACACCTGATTCTCTCTGACCTAAAAATTTTGCACTGTCTGTGGTCAACCCTCTGAAAGAATGTTAAGCCCATGACAAAGGAAGGGCTTTCTATAGTAAATTATAATTTATCATGAGGGACTGATCTTTGCAAAAGTAGCAAAATTTATGAGCACTCTTATTTCCTACACTAAAAGTGTATAAAAATATCTTCTGGAAAAAAAAAAAAAAAGCTACTCTGAACTGCTCAGGATGTAAGTTCATGGGAGGTCAAATACATAAAACACACATTCATTTTATTCTCTAAAAATAAAATGTCCTGATTTTATACACACACACAAATACATACACATATATATATACACACACACACATATATAACATATGGGATTTACATCTTTTTTCAAAACGAACTGCTTTGTTACAAATTGACTAATCTTTTCCTTTACTTTAACAGTAGGAGCAGAAGACTTTAAGGCATTTTGAATTTACATTTTTGGAAGACAAAATCTAAATTTTTTTCTTTTACATGCACTTGTGACCACATGTAAAATAACAACAACATGATACAAATTCTTCATGAGAAAGGGTCAAAACACTTAAATAATATATTCTTACCGGTAATTTGAGCATGAAATCTTCCTGACTAAATCGAAATCCAATGTCTGTGAAAGTTCGTTGGAGAAAACTGGTGGGACGAAGGACCAAAACCAAGTGCAAGTTCCCAGGGAATGAAGACTATAGGGAAAAAAACAGCACAGGAAAAAAAGAAAAAATTGTCAAAACATGCACTCGAGTGAGCACACGGCAAAAAATATATAATCAAAGAAAACAAATTCTAAAGTCATAAAAACCACTGAAAAGATAAAACTTAAAAAATGGATGCTGATAACATCTTAAAACACGAAAATAGAAATGAAATGAATGTAAGGTCATCAGGTCAGATCCTTGCAGTGCTTGTGGCCTGGAATTTTCTCACACTGAATTACACTCTTAAGCTTCATTTTAAACATGATTGTTTTTGTACTCAAATTGTTTTTAATCCTTGCAAAACAGAATCAGGAGGCAGATTTCTAGGATAGCCCTAAAAGCCTAAAGGGAGCTGAAATAGTGAATACCTGCAGTAAACAATGGAAGAAAACTATTTTGTGGACTTGTATTTTTATTTCATCCAAGAGACATTCACCAAATATCTTCTACATGTTTCCTCCACATATTTAAGTGAATGATTATCAGGCACTGTTAGCATTCAGTGTACACCAATTAATAACATACAGTCCCTACCCAGCTTGTAAGAAAATGATAGTCTAGAGTCCATTAGCATCATTTACTCTATAGCATGATTAGTTGATAAATGAAACAAGGGAATTAGAATAATATACAACAGGAAGGTGTAGCACAGAGCATCCTAGACCTAGGAATGTCAAAAAGGACTTGCCTAAAGAGGAATAAAGTGGATCAGACTGTTTTTCTGGTGTATCCATGTTTTCCAACTTCTTAGAATACTGGCATATAGTAGGTGGTCAAGAAGTAACTGTTAAATGAAAGAGTGCAAAAGACAAGGAGGACCCTATGCAAAATTCACAAGGGCTGGAATAATATGGCCTGATATAAGTAATAAAGTACCACATTCAAATGCTTACTGTATGCCAAGTATTTTGCTAACATCATCACAGTTCCTCTTCATAACAATCCTGTGAAGTAGTTAGGCAATCCGCTTTTACAAATAAAGAAAGTGAGGCTCAGAGAGTTTAAGTATAACTTGGCTCAACTGGTGAAGTCTGAATTGGTACCCAAGACTGTATTACATCAAGAGGTCCCAGTCAGGAAAGCTAGAGGAAGATGCTGCCGGAGGGTGGAGAGATGTAGTCATGGGAGATGGTGCTAGAAAGATGAGCAGGATCCAGACCAGGAAAGATCTTGGGTCTTTTCCTGGATGCAAGGGGAGACTCTTAAGGGTTTTTAAGTAGCAGAGCAACATAATTAGATTTGCATTTTAGGAGGATCACTTTGGCTTTGGGAATGGACTGGATATGGACAAGAATGGAAGCAAACAGATGAGTTTGCATGCTGGAACAGTCATCTAAGCAAGAGATGATGAGTTTCTGAACTACAGCAACAACAACAGGGATAAGGGTAGAATTTAGGAGGTATAATGTGCAAAGTATGATAACTGGATATGTCTGATGAGAAAAGAATGACTATGACAGTCAATTTCCAGATTTCTGGCTTGAGTAATTAACTGGGTGAATGGTACAACCCTCATTGACATGGGAACACAAGAGAAGCAGGCTTTCAGGAGGGGGATAAGATACTGATTCTTATTCCTGGACCTATTGGGTTGGAAGGGTCAGCAGGACAATCAGATGATGTCCATCAGACAAATGGATGTACAAGGAAGGAGGGAAAGAAGCCTAGACTTGGAATATAGAATTGGGAGTCATCAGCCTCAAAAGAGCAGAGTGAAGCATAATAAAGCAAAATATGCTCAAAATGCTTTAAATACAGTCATCTTTCAGGAATGCTGAAATACTAATAATTGAGAAAAACTATAAAAGAAAAATTAATAAGATACTGTGGGGGCAGGTATATATGGAAAGTCTGTACTTTCTACTGTGAACCTAAATCTGCACTAAACAATACAGTCAATTTTTAAAAAAAGAATAACTTTCATAGAGGGATAAGACCTAGACTCTGAAATGACATTCAAAAGTGGAAATTTTTAAAATTTAATTCGAGATGGTGATAAAACCATAAACAAGTAGCAATGACAACTAAAGTGAGGGAAAGAGAACTGAATGTGACACAAATAGGGAAAAGAAAGGAGCACAAGCTTAAATCAGTAAATTAAACAATGATTACAAACAGACACAAATTGGGATGGCTATCCAACTGATCACTCCCCAAGGGGGCCATGTCTGCACTACCCTCCCCTCCCATGAGATTCTACATCCTCTCCCCACCAAATTCCTATGTTGAAACTTAAGCCACAATGTGAAGGTATTTGGTGGTGGGGTGTTCAGGAGATGACAAGGTCATGAGGATGGAGCCCTCATGAATGGGATTAGTGCCCTTAAGAAAGAGACCCCAGAGAGCTCCTTCACTCCTTCAGCCATGTGAGGACACAGAAAAGATGGCCATCTATGAAGCAGGAAGGAAGCAGGCCATCTATGAGCTCTCACCAGATACAGAATTTGCCAGCAACCTGAGCTTGGACTTCAGACTCTAGAACTGTGAGAAGTAAATTCTGTTGTTTATAAGTCACACAGTCTATGGTATTCTGTTATAGCAGCCCATAAAGACTAAGACAGTCTCTTATTAATCTTAATATTGGTTCCTAATGAGAACTGTTATCTTTCTACATGACCTTGCCCTCCTAACACACAATGATTTGTCATGGGATGAAAATTTGATGTAAGCAGAATCCAAGTCTCACACTAGCATTTTTTGAACTAGCACTAAGGGAAGGAAACTTAGAGGGTGCAGTTCCAGGGCCACTGGTTAGCCATGACCCCTACAGCCAGAGGAAGCTTATTTCAAAGAACAAAGCAAACAAGTATAGAGAACTGGAAACAGAAACAGAGAGTCCCAATGATACTGTATATCCTACTGTCTATTATGTTGTTTTTCAGTTGCTAAGTCATGTCTAACCCTTTGTGACCTCATGGACTGCAGCACACCAGGCTTCCCTGTTCTTCACTGTCTATTATGTACAAATGTATACTTTAGTTTATGCTAAGAATGGTATAATACCTCCCACAGTTGTTATAAAAATTAAAAGAAATAATAAATATAAAGCTACTTTGTCAACCCTAGAAAAAACTAATAGATAGTTTGTTTTTTTTTTAATTTACTTAGGGTTCTTGGACTTATGCACAAGTAGACTTAGACAAAAGGTTTTTCAGGCTATGGATAAAGGCTTGCTTAAGGGAAACTCAGACAGGGACTTGTGAGAACTCTGGACCTATTTCTAGACTGAGAGCACTAATTCTATTACTACCCTGAAATAGAATTCATTTTAGGAGTTAAGTCTTTCCTTCTTCACATGGGCAAATTACCAGTATTAGTATTATACTTAACTGCCTTGACTCAGCTTATTTTTTCACTTTTAAATGGAATCAAGGGGCTATCCTAGTGGCTCAGTGGTGAAGAATCTGTCTGCCAATGCAGGAGACACGGATTCAATCCCTGGTCCAGGAAGATCCCACATGTCGTGTGCCACAACTGTTGAGCCTTTGCTCTAGAACCCGGGAGGCACAACTACTGAACTCATGTGTTGCAACTACTGAAGCCCATGCCTGTGCTCGGCTGTGAAGCACCTAGAACCTGTGCTCTGCAACAAGACACGCCCCTGCAATGAGAAGCCCACACACGTCAGTGAAGAGTAGGCCTCACTCACTGCAACTAAAGAGTAGCCCAAGCAGCAATAAAGACCCAGTGCAATGAAAAATAAATAAGTGAAATGGAAAGCATCCTACTTTTGCCAACACTTAAAGCGCTTAAAGTACTCTTATTTTTATTCTTTCATGGACTCTAGGTTGATATGGCTTCATTGTCTTTTTCTGACTTTCCTTAATGTCATATTTTCTGGTATTGCATTAGAAATCTCTAGATGTGCGACCGACCCCAGGGATGACCAACTTAAAGCCTGGTATACTCGCCCCCATCCAAAACTGGGGGTGGGGGTAGGGGAGGATACTACAGGAATAGAGAAAACCATGTGGTGACTCTCTGCCCGAGGTCAGGCCCTGGTCTCTACCCTGCCACTCCTAGGAGAACAAGGCTGTCCCAGTAGTCAGGCCTCTGATCACACAATAGGGGACAAAGCAGAAAAGAGAGAGATGCAGAATCACTGTCCACAGAATCCATGGGAAAGAGAGTTCAGGCAGGGTTTGGGGGTGTTCAGCTGCTCCTAAGTCAGAGGTTTCGTGTTGGTTGTTTTATTAAATCAGTTATTCTGTCTATTTGATAAAATAGTTATAAACATTCAAAGCTGAATAAAATGCTTCTAAAAATATTTCTACATTCTAATCAGATCATTCTTAAGTAAGACTTCCTGATTATTTTATCATACCTTCTCCTCCCTTAATTCCTTCAAAATGTTCAGTGATTTGCTTATCACAAAAAGCCTACCAAATTTGCATTTCTAAAGAAAAAGCACTATCAAGGATGAACACTTCATTTATTGCCTGTATAATCACATTTGCAATGTTGTTCATTATAGGATAATTTTATTGAGCCACCATGCAAATCTTCCTTGAATACACGGATCCATTAAACTGATAGCTACTCTCAAATCTAAGCCATTTGAAGGAACAAATAACTTGTAGGCAACAGCTATTATTTAGTAGGCAAAACTACTAAACAACTGGGTGGCACTCAAACAATTCATTTGATTTGTCAGAGTTACATTTTTTAGAAAACTAAATTATACAGTTCACACCAAGTATACTGTTTCTATCCCTCATGTCCATTAGATCCCACGTATGAATCAGATACACTTGACTTTTTAATCCCAGTCCCACTCACTTATCCCAGATTTAAATATGTGACTGCCAAACTAATTGCAGTAAATCCACAACTTCATATGAATGACTTTTCATAGCTTCTCTCCAGCAAACATACACACACACACACACACATATATATATATACACACATGTACATACATTTTTATATGTCTTCAGGGCCTCTCAAAACCTTATGGTAGGAACAGGAGATTGGCTTGATGGCCATGGGTTGGAGTGTTGCTTTTTATTGAGTGACTACTATGAGAATTTTCCTCATTGTGAACATTACTCTGACATTATGCTAAGTATTTTATCTGCAGTAGATTCTGTTTTTACCCTCATTTCACAACTGGAGGAATTGAGTGTAGTAGGCAGAATAAAGGTTCCCCAAAGATGTCTACATCCTAATCCCTGGAACCTGTGAATATGTTACAAGGCAAAAGGGACTCTGTAAATGTGATCAAGTTAAGAATCTTCAGAGCTTCCCTGGTGGTTCAAGTGGTAAAGAAACTACCTGCAATGCAGGAGACCCAGTTTTGATCCCTGTGTTGGGAAGATCCCCTGGAGAAGGGCATGGCAACCCACTCCAGTATTCCTGCCTGGAGAACTCCATGGACAGAGGAGCCTGGAGGGCTACAGTCCATGGAGTCGCAAAGAGTTGGACATGACTGAGCGACTAACACCTCACCTCACCTTCTGATGGGGAAATAATCCTGGATTATTGGGTGGGAACAATGCAATCACAAGTAGAGTTATTAAACAGAGGGAGGCACGAGAATCAGAGAAGATATAACAACAGAAGCAGAGGTCAGAGTGATACAGGGCCATGAGCTAAGAAATGTGGGCAGCTTCTAGAAACTAGAATGTCAAGAAAATTGATTATCCTCTAAAGCCTCAGAAGCCCGGTTGATATCTTGGTCTTAGCCCAGTGAGACTCAGTTGGACTTCTGACCTCCAGAACTGTAACAATACATTTGGGTTATTTTGAGCTACTGAGTTTGTAGTTAGTTACAGTAGCAACTGGGAACTAATATGCTAAGTTTTTGTGATGCTAAGTAATTCTTCAAGAAATTCTAGCTTACAGCAAATACAGCTCCAGACCTTTGAGCTTTCCCATTCGGTTTGGGGAAATGATGTTCTACATTCTCTAGCATGCTGCCTTACAGACCTCTAATCTGGTTGGTTATATAAACATGAAAAGGCACAGTTTCTATTTTCGCCCAAATAAACCCTAGATTTTAAAACTATAAATCGTTTCGAGAGCTTGTCAAAAAAGCAAAAGGATGTGAGCAAGGGTCAGCCTTGTTTTCTTTGATTGCTTTTTTCTTTACAGAAAAAAAAGCATGCAGCATGAGAGAGGAAACGACATTGGTTTTAGGCACTGGTTGAAGGAGATTTTTTTTTCTTTTTTGTAGTTCCAACATGTGACTGCTTAAAGGCGCCTTGGTAAAAATGAACATGTTGCCCATCTTCACAGGGCTCAGAGCCATTTCTCCATCTCTGAGCCCAGCCCCACCCCAGCCCTGGGAAGCAGCTCCTACTGGTTCTTCAAATTCAGGGGCAGATAATTCGCTTTCTCTCCTCTTCTCCTCCCAGAGAAGACACTGAATCCCTTCTCCTCGTGCCTGCCTTCAGATCACCCGACTATATGGCCTCACGACAGTTAGCACAGCAATAACAAGGACCGAAGGCATCACTTGATACATTTCACTGCTGAAGCCTGGAAACTAACCTTGTTTAATGTTATTTTATGCAGAATCTAAAACAGGCAATTCACACACTCTCTGCCCCCTTTTCAGTTATCCTAGCTACTTCTTTAAAAACTTTTACAAGTGGCTGATACCACATAAAAGTTTGATTATTTTACTATAAAAACAATTTATACTCCTAGAGCATCTTTAGGGCAAAGAAATGGGGTCACAATAAGAAAGGAACCCTTTACTGAAAGCCTAGGACATATGCTCCAGGCTTGTTATGTATATTATCCTATGTAGCCTTTGTAACATTGCAGTGAAGTAGGTGTTATGGCCTTTCCACAGATGGGCAAACTGAAGCACAGCATGGTACACTAACTACTTGCTACAGCTACCTGCTAAGGAGCAGGAGGACACGGGCCAATCTGAATCCTAAAGCCAAGCTCTTTTCAGGACACTTAACCCTTTTCAGACACGTCCTTCACAACGCACACTCTGACTGCATGCTCAGACTGGCTGCCTTACCTTTAGGAATAACTTGACCTTGACACCTACAAAATGGGACAAAAACTAACAGTCAAAACAAATGTTTGAAACAATTTAGCATCACGGAGCCTACTGAACAAAACCATTACAATTTCATATCATTACAGAGTATTAATACTGAGTTGCTAGCATGTGATTGACCTCAGTAAGGTGGGAACTATCACTTTAGAATATGCTGAGAAAAATCTTATGACCTCAAGCTATAGAGAAGAGTTTCCAATGCTGTGAGCTACTTCTGCACTCATTCTTCCCACACTGAAAGGGTACAGAAAGGAAGAGTTACTCCACGGATCACCAAATCCCTTGCCAAGTGACCTCAGGCGTAGGATACTCCCCAGCAATGCTCTTTCCTTGTGGCTCACCCTTCTTGTCCCATATCCATTCTCAACAACCTCCCTCACTTGTTCACAGTCATTGCAATTTCCATCAAGTAGCCAGCTGAAGCCTATCTGTGGTCTCTAAGGCCACTTTACCATCCTCCCAGGTGCCACCTATCGTAGCCTCCAGAATCAGCCCAACACCAGAGATTCTTCCAAGTCAAACCATGGCGTCACCAGCTGAGTTGCAAATTTTCACTCTGGTCAAGTTGTATCCATGCAAGCAGAACAAATCTGTCTTCCACTATAGTTCTAGGCTTTAGACTTAATCCAATCAATTTCATTTCAAGCTAGCTGTTCCTACGAACAACTTCAAGTAATTAATTTGAGAGAAAAAGAGAGGAAAGACACCAAGAAAGATAACAGACACATATGCTATGCCTTGGAGAAGGCCATGGCACCCCACTCCAGTATTCTTGCCTGGAAAATCCCATGGACGGAGGAGGCTGGTAGGCTGCAGTCCATGGGGTCGCTAAGAGTCGGACACAACTGAGCGACTTCACTTTCACTTTTCACTTTCATGCACTGGAGAAGGAAATGGCAACCCACTCCAGTATTCTTGCCTGGAGAATCCCAGGGACGGGGAGCCTGGTGGGCTGCCGTCTATGGGGTCGCACAGAGTGGGACACAACTGAAGCGACTTAGCAACAGCAGCAGCAGCAGCATGCTATTCCTTAAGGTCGAAACAAATGTCATCTCCTTTGCGAGGCCTTCCCCACCAGCTAGAAGTTCTTTCATAATAGTTATTTAATAGTTATTTATGAACATGTTCCGCCTTCTCTACTAGATTGACAGCTCTTTCAGCTCTGTAGCCATTCCATGTTTACCTGTGTAACCCATATTGTCTGTAGCACAATACTAGATATACCTACTCATTAAGTACTTGTGTGTTGCATTAATTTTTGTGTATATTAAGGTATGTGTATAAACAGAAAGGACTTCCCAGGTGGCACTAGTGGTAAAGAGCCTGTGTGACAATGCAGGAGACATATGAGATGAAGGTTCAATCCCTGGGTCGGGAAGATCCCCTAGAGAGGATATGGTAACTCACTCCAGTATTCCTGCCTAGAGAACCCCATGGACAGAGGAGCCTGGCAGGCTACAATCCATGGGGTCACAAACAGTCGGACAGGACTAAAGTGACTGAGCATGTATGCATGCATATATAGGAAACGAAGTTCAGAACTGAGAAAACATCTATGCATATAAAGGAATTAGGAATCTTAACACTTAAGTCAATTACTTTTCATAACAAAAGTACTAATGTCAGTTGCACCCAATATTGTATTGTGTGAGGTGCACACAGGTATCTCTTGTGCACCGTAAACTGTCTGTTTAAAAATCTTAAGTTATTATTCCCATAATACAAAATCATGTGTAGAGCTGGAGATACAATTTTTTCAAAATAAAAAGATTCATATCCTAAACTGTAATTTTAAAAATACTATCTTGTGCTAAGAGCTTTATTAGAAAATAAACCAGTTACTCACCCATGGATGTTCACTGACATTCAACAAGAATAAAATTCCTACTGGTTTATTTCCCTGATCTTACTTTTGATTCCAAATGTCATTCTGTTCTATGACTGATTGTCACTCTCACATTTTTTTTGTGTGTTGTCTTGATTATTTAAACAAGCTTTTAAATCATAGCATCAATAACATTATCTTAAGTTTTGAAAGAAAAAGAGCAGCACTGAAAACTGGACTGATGACCAGTTAATTATTAAATTAGCTAGTGTTATTTCACATTTCTCCAAACGACATCTAAATAGCCCTTCTGAAATTTGCTGGGAATTTGGTATATAAGTGAACCAATGATGGGAAAAATTGAAAATGTATCTGAAAGAAGAGATTTCTAAATTCTAGCTTATAAATAACAGTGAGTCACTCTTTTTTTCCTTTAAAAAAAGGTAGTCAACGGGCTACAATTCTGCATCTTTAACATTTGAATTTGGGGAAATATTTTTTTTTAATTTGAGGAAAAACTGAAATCAGAAAGAATTCAAATCATCACACTTAACATTTTTTCACTTATCCAGTAACACGTAGCCTTTTTAAACACTGATAAAGTCATCTGCAGATCTGTCCATGATACCATAATCTACTTGTCCATGGTAAAAAGAAGGATGAATCCTTTTGTTCAATATTATTTAATTGATAACTAGTGACTTTAAGCTACTCTGCCAAGTGAGTCAATATTGTTCATACACTCTTAAATACCATGACGAAGGATGCTTCCTCATAAATTTGATCACATTTATGTGATCACTGTTAAGATCACAGTGCCCTATGTCCATATCACAGTAATCACATCAATAAAATCCACGTAAATCCAAGTCTCCATTTTCGCCCTCCGTCCTGAAAAGCCCCATTCAGCAGTTTGTGCTATAGCACCATGCTGCAGCATTCCTGCACTTCAACTTGGGAACAGGCTTTCCAGGACTGCAGGCAGAGCCCTTACCGCATTCCTTCTGAACCTCATCTTGCCTCTCGGGGGAGTTGCTTCTGCCATCTCGCCTATACACAATAACAGGCTTCTTTTCCAATTGTCAATGCAACATTGATGAAATATGAGCTGCGTCTTAGGTAGTATTTAAAAGCGGCAGCCAAAAATCTCTATCAAACAAAGCTACCGTGGCTGCTTCCATTACCACCCTGGCAGCGCTGCAAAAAAAAAAAAAAACCCACTATCTCTGATTAGTCAGCTGACAGATCCCTTCCTACTGCTCATTGTAATTCAGAGTCCACACATTCCCCCAATTACTTAGCCTGATTGAACCTCATGGATTAGCTGGTGCTGGACTTCTCAGGAAGATCAGGCTTTTCCTAAGAGTGGAGGAAGAAAAAAAAAAAAACTCTCCTCCTAGGGGCTAGATGGGGCTGGCTTTCTCTGCGCAATTTGATTTTTAAGGTGGAATGCTAAGAATCTTTGTGAAGGTAGTATTAACTGATATCTTTATTCTTGCCCTACCCCGCTATGTAACTTGAAATTCAATTCTGTTTTTTATTATTATTATTAAATTCTATTCTGGGTTTAAGCCTGGGAAAGGTTAATAGTTTGTGGGATTTTGTCCTGATGATAATCTAAAAAGAACAGAACATGCAAACTTTCTGAGACGGGTAGGATTCTTTCCCGAAGGAACATTTCCCCAAAACGTGTAACTAAAAAAAAAAAATATATATATATATATATATATATATATATATATAGTCTCCTATCATTATGAAGTATAGCCTAACTGCATAGTTTCTTTAAAAATCTAGAAATTAAGGTCTTCAAATCATATAATTACTTCACAGACACTAGTTTAAAATAATATATGAAGACAATTAGATCTATTTATACAATGGCTGTTTTCACCAGAAAGTCTTTCTGAATGTCAACTTTTACTCTTGAAATTAGCTTGTATTCGATATTTACCTCTATTGCAAACACTGTCCAATGGGCTATTAATGGTTGAGATATAATTGATGTGCTTTTGAGTATGGGTATAGAAACTATACCATAAGCAGAAACATTTAAAATATTTAAATAAAACAACGCTGAAACTAATCTATAGCCAGTCAGATGTCTTCATCACCTGCACCCCCACTCCTGCCTGGCAATTATGCAAATAAAGGGACCTTGGATGCAGAGCTCTTTGCTGGGCAGACTTCTCAATTCCCCACTGAGACAGCATCCCTAGGAAACAGAAAGGGGAGCTTCACCTCCCAAGAAACAAGTCATTATTCCTTTATTGACCCCAAATCAGTAGTGCTGTGCTGTACTTAGTCACTCAGTCGTGGCCGACTCTTTGTGACCTTATGCACTGTAGCCCTCTAGGCTCCTCTGTCCATGGGGATTCTCCAGGCAAGAATACTGGAGTGGGTAGCCGTTCCCTTCTCCAGGGGATCCTCCCAACCCAGGGATTGAACCCAGGTCTCCAGCATTGCAGGCAGATTCTTTACCATCTGAGCCACGAGCGAAGCAGTATCAAGACCCAATTCCAAAACTGATGCCATATGCCAACCAGTCACTCAATGAAAATTAATTTCATCAAACTGGTAGTTTTGGCCAAAAAAAAAAAAAAAAAAAGCTGGGCTGGGGGATTTTAAAAATGCCTTATTATAACAAGTGCTATATTTAGTGTTAAATATTTGATTCTTATCATGAACTAAAGTTTGTTCAACAAGCCTAAGGACTGATCCTAAAGGCCAGGGCATGATAAATACCTGGATAAGTATCATTCAGCCCCACTGATAGGAGTCTTCAGTACATAGAGGGCAGATATATTCTCTCCAAAGGAATTTTACCTTTTTCTAAAAAAAATTATTAATGTATTTGTCTATCCACAAGTCCTTTGGAAAATGATAGGAAGCAGCAAGTGGAAAGGTCACCAACTGGAATTCATGAAAATTCAATTCTTGCTCCCACTCTTTTGGTTACGTAGCTATCTGACCTTGGATTCATCACATAACCTTTCCAAAATGCATATCGCATATCAATATAATTCCCTCATCTATAGGACAATTTATAAAGACATCCACCCACAGGACTTAATCAGGAAACAAAGAGAATCAACATTACTTAATAAATGTGAAAGTGTTTGAAAACGCAAAAATATATTATATTAAAGTCGACGTTTTACTATTTTGGTGATTTTCATGAATCTGGTATTAATTCTTCTCTCCATTGCTTATGATTAAACACCTCTGTTTTAAGAAATAAACAGAAAAACTACCATACTGACTTGCCCAAGATGAGGAATAATTCATAATGGGTATGAAAACAATAATGATCTCATTCATGATACCGTGTGAGTGTCAGTGTATTTCTTATACTCGTCAGCAAGTTAGTAGAACAAAAAAGAACACTGGTTCAGAAGTCCAACAACTTAGATTTCTGTCTTGCTTTCACAACTAAACCAACTGCCTCTGGTGGGTGTGGCCTCCGTGTCGGTTGTGAGATGAAGGAAGAATTTCATTGGTTGATGATACTGAACTCTCAAAGAAAAACATGGATTGATTCCCAGCTTCTCTGGTCTGATAGAGCAAGTTGACCACATGGCACTTCCACAGACAGCCCCACTCTTACCAGCTCAGGAACAGCCTATGGGTTCCTCACCTCCCTCTTTTCTATGAAAGAACTATCAGACAATATCCAGATGAGCCTAATAATGTAAAAAGATCATCTCAGCTGTGGGCAAGACCACATCTCTCATACTTCTCCTTTAGAGACTCTCTGGGTCTTGGGGAGCTAGGGACTAGACTCTTACCAGGGAGATATGTCATTTTGCAGGTGACTCCCTACCCTCTCTATCCCAGGGGAAAGAAAAATCTAGAAAGATACGCACCAAAATGTTAAAAAATGCTTATTTCTGGATGGTTAGATTATTAACTATTGTTTTAAACCTCCTTCTTTATACTTTTCAATATACAATGTGTATACAACATGGCTATTGCTGTTTTATAAAAAGTTCCCATAAAAAACTGCCTTCCTTTGAAAGGCATAGGAGACTATGAATCTCTTCTCACTCAACTTGAACCATTAACTACTCATTCTTTCCTATAAGGTTTTCTATTGAGTAGAGTTGTTCAGCTCAATCTCCTTTACCAATTCTTCTCTCTAGTTTCCCACCTCTCTGTTCCATCTATTTTTTTAGCCTCCATCAGAATAAAAATAATCTGTACCCTCACAAACAGAA
Organism: Bos javanicus; assembly: GCF_032452875.1. Taxonomy (NCBI): domain Eukaryota; kingdom Metazoa; phylum Chordata; class Mammalia; order Artiodactyla; family Bovidae; genus Bos; species Bos javanicus. The sequence goes on from NC_083897.1 coordinate 23,231,367, forward strand.
AGTATAATGCAAAACAAAAATAAGAAGTTATTATAGAATAAATTGGTACTTACTGAGATTTTTTGGAGAGACATTTTGAGAGAAGACCAGGTATCCAATCTTCGATCAAGAATAATGGTAAATCGGGAGTCAGATCCATTTTGCCTAGAAGATAAGAGGAAGTAATATGTTTTTCTTAATAGTAATCCAACTTTGCTAAATATGTCCTTACTTCTGATTTACATTTACATGTGATATCTGGCCCGAAGACAGGTTTGGAAAGCTATCACAGTGTGCTACAATGGAAAATCAATTTAATTCCATCAGACCAGTTCAGTTCAATCACTCACCCGTGTCTGATTCTTTGCGACCCCATGAATTGCAGCATGCCAGGCCTCCCTGTCCATCACCAATTCCTGGAGTTCACTCAAACTCATGTCCATCAAGTCAGTGATGCCATCCAGCCATCTCATCCTCGGTCATCCCCTTCTTCTCCTGCCCCCAATCCCTCCCAGCATCAGAATCTTTTCCAATGAGTCAACTCTTCGCATGAGGTGGCCAAAGTATTAGAGTTCCAGCTTTAGCATCAGTCCTTCCAAAGAACACCCAGGATTGATCTCCTTTAGGATGGACTGGTTGGATCTCCTTGCAGTCCAAGGGACTCTCAAGAATCTTCTCCAACACAGTTCAAAAGCATCAATTATATGGCGCTCAGTTTTCTTCACAGTCCAACTCTCACATCTATACATAACCACTGGAAAAACCATAGCCCTGACTAGAAGGACCTTTGTTGGCAAAGTAATATCTCTGCTTTTTAATATGCTATCTAGGTTGGCCATACCTTTCCTTCCAAGGAGTAAGTGTCTTTTAATTTCATGGCTGCAATCACCATCTGCAGTGATTTTGAAGCCCAGAAAAATAAAGTCTGACACTGTTTCCACTGTTTCCCCATCTATTTCCCATGAAGTGATGGGACCAGATGCCATGATCTTCGTTTTCTGAATGTTGAGCTTTAAGCCAACTTTTTCACTCTCCTCTTTCACTTTCATCAAGAGGCTTTTTAGTTCCTCTTCACTTTCTGCCATAAGGGTGGTGTCATCTGCATATCTGAAGTTATTGATATGATTGACATATTGATATTCTACATTTTAAAATTTCTTTTTGCCACTTATGTTAATCTTTTAAACAGGCAAATGCCACTAAAATGGATTTGGAATACTGTGATTTGGGGCATGGGTCAACATTGTAGACAGCTCTTCTTCATGACATCAGATTTAACTTCACGGCAATCCATCATAAGTCAATGATCCATTAATTCATTCAGAAAAACACTGTTACATCTCTTACCTGTTCCTTGAGGGAAGGCAGTGTAATGGATAATAAAACTTTTATTTGCCCTAAAGCGACCACTTTCAAGCTTTAAGAGGTACAGTGTAAATTTTGTTTTCTGAGATTTGATTTTTGTTCATGCATGCTTAGTCACATCAGTCATGTCCAACTCTCTGTGACCGCGTGGACCATGGCCCGCCAGGCTCCTCTGTCCATGGGCTTCTCCAGACAAGAATACTGGAGCGGGTTGCCATTTCCTTCTCCAATGATAAAGTATGAAGTGAGTGAAGTAACGTCATTCAGTCGTGTCCGACTCTTTGCGACCCCATGGACTGTATCCTACCAGGCTCCTCTGTCCATGGGATTTTCCAGGCAAGAGTACTAGAGTGGGTTGCCATTTCCTTCTCCACTTTGTTCATGAGACTCTTCATAATATTACCATTTTAGATTAATGCCTTCTTAGTTTTCAGGATTAATAACAGAAAACATTTCCTTTAAAAAACTTGTTTGCAAACTAAATAAAATCTTTAAGGGAGCTTCGGAAACTTTCCCCTTAAAGCATTCTCATCTCAAATGATTTCTAATATCAAGAAGTTACTCCTAATCCATTTCAATATCACTTTTGAGTCTATTTAACTTTGTCTTCTTATTTTATCCTTGGAAGAAATGAAGAATATCTGTCTAGCTATTAGCTAGTGACAGTTTCTTTTAGACTTTAAAGTATGATCATCATTTTCAACCTATGTTCTTCTGCATGGGGACAAATACTTCTTGGCCCCCAATTTTGTTTTCATAGATCCTCAGTATAATTTTTATAGCAATTTAAGTTGAGTCAGCTTCAGCTTCTAAGTTATTTCTTATCTATTTGAAAGTGAGTCTTACAAATCATTTACAATAATAATAGCCACACTAAAACATCATTTTCTTGTTATTACATTCAAATAGGTATCCAAAAAAGAAACCAAATTGAAGAAAACAATGTAATGAAATGCTGTACCTTGCAACAGATGTCAAGTAAGTCAGTACTTTTGCTATAACTTCTTCTGGTATGCATTTGAAATTACAATTTTCTGGAAACGTAATGATCCAAGCATCATCCTTTCCCCGGCCACCTAAAACAGTATAAAAAACCACATTAACATTTATGTCATAACAATGTAAAAAAGAAGATTTTAGATTTGAGAGAGGTGATAAAGAAGACAGGTTGGGGCCAATGCAACTTTTATAAGGATGATGACCTCCACAGAAACCAAAATGGCACCATGCTCCTGCTTAAGTGCAAAAAGTGGCAGGGTGGGGCACTTACCCGGGGGCCAATGATTAAGACTCCACGTTTCCGACGCAGAGGGTGAGAGTTCAATCTCTGGTCGGGGAACTAATATCCCATGTGCCATGTGGCATGGCCAAAACATCTTTTAAAAATGCAACAGGGTGGTTTTGAAATTGAAAAGAAGAAAGAAAGAAAAAGAGAGGGGGGGGGGGAAGACAAAAGAAAGAAAGGAAGAGGGGAAGGAGGAAGGAATAAGAGACAGCAAAATGAGCAAAAAATGTCACAGAATGTGTGTAATAAACATAGTTGAAAATATCACTGTTCCCTCATATTGGACAACCATGGGTATTGGGAAATAAATGTTTCTATACCAATACTATGAGTTTAAATTCAAAGTGAGTCACTGACAGCTTGATAACAAGTGGAAACCTTGAAAAAATTGACCACTTAGAGTCATGGTGAACATGGAAGAGTATAGTATACAAACTACAGGTAATAAGTAATGTTCTAATAGATTGGTGGAAGAAACAACATAAGGAATAATAGCGACAATGGTATAGGAATCTTACTAATGCAAAGAAAGAAAGACCACAAAGTATAAAATTCAGTGTTCATCCCACTCTACAGCCCTCTACACAGCCTGGAGGATTGAGAATGAAAGCCACCTAAGTGCAGGGGTGAAAATTCCATGTGCCTAAGGTCCCACTCTATAGTCAGCCTAACACCTGGGCACAGAGTAGGTGCTCAATACATATTTAGTGTTAAATGGAAGTTGAAGGATTATTTTAGGAGGCAAGTTGCAGGGTGGCCTTTGAATCTGGCTTGCTAAAAGAAAATTTCTGAGAGATTTTGTTGTAATTCTTATTTGGCTGAATTTAAGTGAATAGAGATATAAGATATAAAAAAATTCAATATGCAATAAAACTATGACAAAGGCAAAGGAGATAAAGTAGAATGATAAAACAACTAATTCCAAAAGAAAGCAAAAATGGAAGGAAAAAACAAAGAACAGGACAAATAGAAAACAAATAGTAAAATGATAGATTTAAACCAAGCCATATGCATAATCACATTATAATGTGATTGTAAATGTGAAGTGTAAATGATTTTGACACTTCAAGTAAAAGTTAGAGATAGTCTAATTGAATAAAACAATCAAGACCCAACTATATACTGTCTACGAGAAACAGACTTTAAATATAAAGGCACAATGCATTAAAAGGAAAAAGATGAAAAAAGATATATCATGCTAATTAGTTCAAAGGAGACTGTTTAATATCAGACCAAATAGATTTGTCAAAATTAGGAGATCATTTGATAATCAAACGGTGGTAAATTCATTAAGAGGACATAACATTCCTAAGTGCTTATGTATCTGATAACAGAGCTTCAAAATACAAGAAAGATGGATGGTATGGGAAGGGAGGTGGGAGGGGGTTCAAGATGGGGAACACATGTACACCCGTGGCGGATTCATGTTGATGTATGGCAAAACAAATACAATATTGTAAAGTAATTAGCCTCCAATTAAAATAAATTTATATTTTAAAAAAAGAAACAAAATGGATAGAGCTCCAAGGAGAAATAAACAAATCCACAATTTTAGTTAGAAATTTCACCACTCCTCTGCATTACTGATAGAAGAAGTAGCTGGGAAATTCACTAGGAAACAGTACACCTGAACAACAATTTCACAACAGTGACTTAAGTAATGTTTCTAGAATACTCTATCCAACAAAAGCAGAACACACACTCTCCACTAGAGCACTTGGGAAAAGGTCAAATTCATTCCTTGCCTTAATCTTTCTCAACAGAAACTTAAGGGAGGGTCCCCATTCCCATAATACTTTTTTAATCAGACTAGGCCAAAGTAATGAATCAAACTAGACCAAAATAATAAATCAAATGATGATAAATCTTTATAACATTCTAGACGTAAAGAGCAAGATGAAGAAAGATAATCATGGAAAATGATGGCATCCACCCAAGAATTTTAAAGGAACTCAAAGTAGAAACTGTACAACTCTGAACCAAGAGATTTAGCCAAGCATGAAACAAGGGGCCTCTATAGATAGGGTATGGTGTAGAATTAGGAATATAAGTAATATATAACATATAATGCAACATATATATAAGTTAGACTTGCCGGGCAGTATTTAGGCAAAGATCCCCTGGAGAAGGAAATGGCAATCCACTCCAGTACTATTGCCTGGAAAATCCCATGGACAGAGGAGCCTGGTAGGCTACAGTCTATGGGGTCGCAAAGAGTCAGACACGACTGAGCCACTTCACTTTCACTTTCACTGTCATACCTATCAAAGGAGAGAATGTTGGTTCTTATAAGGGTAGATTCTCATCAACTAATCAATAAACTGTTATCACCACTGAGTACCCACGAGTGTTGCTGTTGTTGTTTAGTCGCTAAGTCATGTCTGAGTCTTTGCGACCCCATAGACCACAGCCTACCAGGCTCCTCTGTCCGTGGGACTTCCTGGGCAAGAACACTGGAGTGGGTTGCCATTTCCTCCTCCAGGGGGTCTTCCCAGATCAGGGATCGAACCCACATCTCCTTCATTGGCAGGCAGGTTCTTTACCACTGACCCATCAGGGAAGCACAAGTGCTGTATGTACTAGGTAGTAAACATGTGAGAAAAGAAAGGAGATATTGATATTCTAAATAGGAAGGTTTTTGTTATTTTTAACATTGGGAACCCTTTCTTCAAAAGAAATGATAGGCAAGACGTATTTTGAAAACTACAAAGATCAGATAAGAAAGGAAATTATGGAGAGTGATCTAGATCGGGAAACAGGTCCCAAGGGTGTTTCTATTTGAACATAATTTTAAAAACACTGAGGAGCTTCAGTAAAATCCCTTAATCTCAGTAGTAACATCCCTTAATCTCAATAGTGAAAGCCTATCGCACATTTATACCACTTATAAAATAAAAACATAAAACCTCATTAAGTCACCACTAATTCACAATTACTGCTAATTCTAATCATTAAAGCAGAAGTCAGATTGAAGTGTCCAATTAGGATCATCTATAAAGTAAATGCTCATTTGGTAAACCAAGCATGTAGGTATCACTTTAGGAGAAATAACTTAACTACTTAAAAGGAATAAGATTGTCTCTTGTACTCTCAACACCTAAGAAGGATTTTCATACAAATAACACATATACTTGTAAACTGTTCTTATCCATTTAATACAATAACTATAATGTTTAATGGCATAGTTCAAGTTACTCTAACACCTGAAAGGAATTTGCTTGTCTTTAAGCAGTTTCCCCCAGATATCTGGCCAGATTAAAACAAGAGGGATGGTTTCCTATTGCTGTATCTCTAAAAATATGTAATGCTATTGAGCAGCTTTATTCACAAGAGCCAAAAGGTGCAAGCAACCCAAATGTCCACCAATGGATGAATGGGTAAACAAATTAACTCATCATACAATGGCATAATCTTCAGCCTTAAAAAAGGAAGGAAATTCTGATATATGCTACAACATAGAAAGACCTGGAGGACATTATGCGAAATAAAAAAGCTAGTCACAAAAAGACAAATATAGCATGAGTCCACTCATATGAGTCACCAAGAATAGTCAAATATGAAGATACAGAAAGTATCAATATAATGGTAATTGCTAGGTGTTATAGGGAGGAGGGAATGAGGGGTTATTTTTTAACCAGTTCATGGAGAAGGCAATGGCAACCCACTCCAGTACTCTTGCCTGGAAAACCCATGGGCAGAGGAGCCTTGTAGGCTGCAGTCCATGGGGTCGCAAAGAGTCAGACACGACTGAGCGACTTCACTTTCACTTTTCACTTTCACGCATTGGAGAAGGAAATGGCAACCCAATCCAGTGTTCTTGCCTGGAGAACCCCAGGGATGGGGGAGCCTGGTGGGCTGCTGTCTATGGGGTTGCACAGAGTCGGGACTGAAGCTACTTAGCAGCAGCAGCAGCAGCAGAGAGTTTCAGTTTTACAAGACAAGAAGAGTTCTGGAAATGGATGGTGGATGGATGGCTATATAACAATGTGAATGTATTTAACACCAATGAACTATACACTTAAAAATAGTTGAGAAGGTAAATTTTATGTTAGATGTATTTCATAATACATTATTCACAAATTTTAGAAATAATATACAAATGCATATACATTTTTGAAAAGTCAAATTTTTATAGTGTGTACACTGCTTAATTAGGGTGACTCACAGCATTTTTAATGAACATTTAAGTCATCAGAGCTATGGTGGCAGCGAAAACCTCAGAGAAGTCTGTGGCTGCCCTCTCACTCAGCCTGCTCCCACCTAGGAGATGGATCCCACTTTTACTCATCATGGATTGCTAAAGATGTTTCCGAATGTCCAGTGTACAAGGCTGGTAAGCCTGGTTTTAATCACATATCTAAACATATTTAAAACCTCTAGTTATTCTCTAAATGTCCAATTTTTAAGCAACTACATGTAGTTTACTGAAATATAAAAATTATATAGCCACCTATAAGGACCAAAATAACTTTGCTAATGGATTCAAACATTTGTCTGATCTTAATATATGAAAATGTCTGCTTACCAGACAGGAAGGCAATGTCTTGCATTAAGAAGTGGCTGACGTCCTTTACACAGAGAAGCACTTCGTCTTCTATTGAGAATGAGAAAGGGAGAGAAACAATAGTCACATTAAAGAACAGCCAGAAACGCACAGGGTATTTCTTAGCATGCAGAAAAGAACTCTGGGGGTTCCGAAGATCTGCCTCCGCAGATGCAAGGCCGACCTTATCTTTACTCCTCTCAGCCACCTAAGAAGGAAATCACACTCTGGACAGTGTCATTGTATAAATAAGACCAGTTGTCCTCATTCTCAGAATCTAGCCTGGGACATAAACTACTCTCAGTGACCAAAAAGCCAGGGGCAAAAGTCCAAACTCTAGTACATCCGGATTTATCTAAAGGGTAGAGAGTCATGAAGAGACATTGTAGCATAGTGTCTTCCTCTTCTGATAGTACCCTTCTCTCTGCAAAGCTTTATGAGTGATTACAAAGCATTTTTTGGGTCCTTTATCTCATTGGATCCTTGAAAAACCCTGGAGAAAGCTATTATTTTCCCATCTTAAAGGTCAGGAAAAGTGTCAGAGATCGAGTATAAAGCAGTGGTTAAACATACAGCTTTTGAGTCCAAGAGACCTGAATTCCAACCCCAGCTTGCTGCATATACTAGCTATAAAAACATGTAGAAGTTACTTAGCCTCTTAGAGTCTCAAGTTTCCTTACCTGTAAACTGGCCATAATAATATATACCTCACAGGGTGCTGTGCGAACCAAATGCAAAATAACTGGCATAAGAGTCAATGTTTCTTGAACAGCAGCCTATTAACTCATCTTTGACCATTAGAGGTGGGACACATCCATGTGATCTTCAATATATTTTAGTTGTCCCAGATCTTAAGTGCTAATTTGTAATGTTCAATTCTAGTGAACTACACAGGGGCCCCAGATCAAAGTCTACTACCTGCCTCTGGTCCATGAGCCAGGATAACTTTTTCAAAGAAAACGGGCCATCAAACTCAGCTATTCTGGATCGTTGGTTTTAATGCCTGTGGTTCCACATTTCTCAGAGAAACCATGTTTTCCCCCTTGCCCACTGATACAGAGGGCCTTTAAAGACCTGGTCTCTGGTGGTGTCAGGCTGATGACACATTCCCCTTCTTGGTGCTCTTCAGATCATAGCATATGGAGGGCTTGTATCCAGGCCCATCCTGCTCAAGGGCATCGCACACACAAGTTCTCAAATGACCCACACTAGAAAATGGAACAGGGGCTCTGTTACAGAGCCATACACACACATACAAAATTTGAAACATAAAGAAATGCCATTGACCAATTTATTTTCATAAGATCAGTTCAGTTGCTCAGTCATGTCTGAATCTTTGTGACCCCATGGACTGCAACATGCCAGGCTTCCCTGTCCACCACCAACTCCCGGAGCTTGCTCAAACTCATGTCCATCTAGTCGGTGATGCCATCCAACCATCTCATCCTCTGTTGTCCCCTTCTCCTCCTTCCTTCAATCTTTCCCAGCATCAGGGTCTTTTCCAAGAAGTCAGTTCTTCACATCAGGTGGCCAAAGTATTGGAGCTTCAGCTTCAACATCAGTCCTTCCAATGAAGGATGAGATGGGAGATAGTGCAAGAGGACTAGAACTTTCTCTGCTCTCAGAGGCCTGCACAAGTGGCAATGTTCTATCATTTAGATGAGAATTGACTCATTGGAAAAGACTCAGATGCTGGGAGGGATTGGGGACAGGAGGAGAAGGGGACTACAAAGGATGAGGTGGCTGGATGGCACCACCGACTCGACGGACGTGAGTTGGAGTGAACTCCGGGAGTTGGTAATGGACAGGGAGGCCTGGCGTGCAGCAATTCATGGGGTTGCAAAGAGTCGGACACGACCGAGAGACTGAACTGAACTGAACTGATTAGGCATTAAAATATTCCTACATAATAAGACCCAATTTCCTCCCTGTTCTGATCAGTAGAAATAACTATCAAGATAAATGGATAAATTTGATGTCAGGTGGCAGATCTGGAAACACTAATATCTGCAACCTGATTCCTCCCATATCATTCAGGCTGTTGCATAGTTACAGAAACTATGTCTATTTACTCTACATTTTTTAAAAATCCATTCATGTAGTAAGAGAGGCATCAGGGCATAAAATAAAAGGCTGAGGGCTGGGAGTGGGAGGATTGGACCTGATGCTGGCTCGGGCACTGAGCAGCTCTAGAGTCTGGGGCAAGTCACCTCCACCCCTCACTCATTACCCACCACAGGCAATACAACAAGTACTCCAAGGCCCCAGACATCCTGAGATTCAACAACAGGTAAAATCCATAGACAGAAGGAAAACACCCTGATGTTTCTATCATAAAATGTCTTCCACAACTGTGCCGACAAAATCACATTTCAACACTAACACAAAAGGACAAAATAATAGTTAAAAGAAACAGACTCACAGGGATAGAGAACAAACTAGTTGTTACCAGTGGGGAGGAGGAAGAGAGAGGGGCAACAGAGGGGGAGGGGATTAAGAGGTAAAAACCAGTATGTATATAATAAATAATTAGCACAGGAAATGCAGCCAATATTTTATAATAACTTTAAATGCAGTATACCCAGTATACCCTTTAAAATTTGTGAATCACTATATTTTTCACCTGAAACTTGTATTATAAATCAACTACACCTCAATAAAAAAAAATGGTTAAAAGAGAAGATGGTACTATTGGGTTGGTCAAAAAGTTCGTTTGGGTTTTTCCATGGCATCTTACAGAAAAACCCAAAGAGACTTTTTAGCCAACCCCAACATTTTAGAGAATGATCACATTCTCGGTTGAAAACAGGGTGAAGGGAGAGGAGATAGCAGGAAAAGGAAAGAGAAGCCACGAGGTTATCACTGAGCAGCCACAAAAGACACGGTGGGCTTATTGGTAAGAACAAAGAAATAGAGTTCAGAGAAAGCCGACACTGAGTTAAACCCAACTTTGCATCTAACCTCTTGAATTTCCACACAGATTTCCCTCAGAAATGTAAAAATGAGAACAGATGGTTTAGGATGTTCTTCTTGATGACCCTTTAAACTCTTACTCCAGAGCATGAGAAATAAAAAGCCTAGGTCACTAAAGCTGGATCAGATCCACATTACAGCGTGTTCCTTGCTGACCAGATTTATATTTGATATAAAACTTGCAGAGCTGCCCCATGTGGAAAATTCAATTGCTCAAAAATGAAAGGCGTGCATTCTCCTTACTTTGGACTAGTTATGAAACCCCAAAAGGACTGGTTGGGAAAACAAAACAAAAAGGCACTAACGGGATAACCTGGGAGATTGGGATTGACATATATACACTGCTGCTGCTGCTGCTAAGTCGCTTCAGTCGTGTCCGACTCTGTGCAACCCCATAGACGGCAGCCCACCAGGCTCCCCCGTCCCTGGGATTCTCTAGGCAAGAATACTGGAGCGGGTTGCCATTTCCTTCTCCAATGCATGAAAGTGAAAAGTGAAAGTGAAGTCACTCAGTCGTGTCTGACTCTTCTCGACCCCATAGACTATAGCCCACCAGGCTCCTCCATCTGTGGGATTTTCCAGGCAAGAGTACTGGAGTGGGGTGCCATTGCCTTCTCCGATATATACACTACTATGTATAAAATCCTGGAGGAGGGCATGGCAACCCACTCCAGTATTCTTGCCTGGAGAATCCCATGGACAGAGGAGCCTGGAGGGCTACAGTCCATGGGGTCGCAAAGAGTCAGACACAACCGAAGCTACTTAGCATAGCAGCACATGTATAAAAAAGATAACTAATGAGAACCTACTGTATAGCTCAGGGAACTCTACTCAATGCTCTGTAGTGACCTAAGTGGGAAGGAAATCTAAAAAAGAGGGGATGTATATTTACTTATAGCTGATTCACTTTGCTGTATAGTAGAAACCAATACAACACTGCAAAGCAACTACACTCCAATAAAAAACTTTTTTTAGAAGGGCACTAACTCAACAGGCTTCCCTGGTGGCTCAGACAGTAAAGCATCTGCCTGCAATGCAGGAGACCTGGGTTCAATCCCTGGGTCGGGAAGATCCCCTAGAGAAGGAAATGGCAACCCACTCCAGTACTCTTGCCTGGAAAATTCCATGGATGGAGGAGCCTGGTAGGCTATAGTCCATGGGGTCTCAAAGAGTTGGACACGACTGAGCGACTTCACTTAACTTTAACTCAATAGGTAATTTGACAAACACCCTCAAAAACACCCTCGTGGAACAGTCTTCCTTGAAAAGCTCTGCTGAAGAACCATGTAATTGCATAGTCAAACACAATCAAGGACAAATTGAAGATAAGACAAAGAGAGTGCTTGTCATCTCGTTCATTCCACACATTTGATCAGGAAGCAACAGGAGCAAGCTTTTATTGCCTTGGCTATCAAGTGCAAACTCAATCTCTAATATTTCTTTTATAATATAAAAGGTAGTTGTGCAAATGAGAATACAAGCTCAGAATTCAAATATGAAGAATTTTAGAAGTCCTAAAAAGGTGTGGAAATAAATAATATATTTAGGATGGTTTGCAGAGGAGGAAGGTAAACCCATCCAATTAGTTGATTCATTTTGGTGGTGTCACTTGCAGAAAAAAAAAAAAAAAAACTTGTCACCTTAATACAGGGTGCCCTTTATAGTTGTTAAAGATTTATTTTGCATCCATTTATTTTTTAAAAACAAATATTTCTTGAGCACTTACTAAGTGCCAGATTCTATTCTAAACTGTGGACAGATGTTCTGGGTAACAGTAAAGATTTACAATCAAAAAATGTTGTGAACTACTGGGGTTTAAGCATACTGCAACATCCCCCAGGAAACACAAACACACTGCATGCAACTCCTCCTTGGGTATGGGCTATGTGTGCAGTGTTTCCCAAACCTATTCGTTCAGGTACTTCTTTCGTTGGTTGGTTGGATAGTTGGTTGGTTGATTGGTTAGTTGGTTAGTTTTTTCCCTTCAGAGTAAAAGAGAAGACAAACAGAAAGCAACAGAGAGCTACACCGACTCCATGTAAAGCACTTGTTTTAAAAGTCAGAACACTCCATAGACGAAACGACTGCCATGGTAGCTAGAGAAGCCCTTTCCCATCACTAAGAGCATTGAAACAAGGGCCAAGCAACTCTGTAGAAAGGAGACTAGAGAGAACAGTGGAGCATATAGGTGGATTTGAGTAAATGATCTTTCGTGTCATACTTCTCCAAGAGTCTATGCCTCCATGAACTGAATGTGTGCCACCATTCCAAGGCATTTAAATTCTACTGAGTTTATTATTGACTCTTACAGGAAAAATGATGGTTTATTTGATATCTACAAGCATTCTCATTTGATAGAAAGCGTTTTTACTCCAGATTCTGGTGTATAACAGCAATAATTCCAGCCATTGAGCTTTACTTCCTGGTGACATCCTCTCATGTACATTTATCCCTTCCCTGGGGGTTCTGTTCCTATCCCATAGAAGAATATGAGTTCTGAACCATGCTGCATAATATGCCATTCTGTCCAAGCACCAGAGAACCAGGGCAAATATTAACTGCTTAAAACAGCAGATACCTCTGCTTTCATCTTTTCTGAAAAATAAGATCCAAAAGAGAGTGCATATATGTCTAGTAGTCATGTATGGATGTGAGAGTTGGACTATAAAGAAAGCTGAGTGCCAAAGAATTGATGCTTTTGAATTTTGGTGCTGGAGAAGACTCTTGAGAGTACCTTGGACTGCAAGTAGATCAAACCAGTGAATCCTAAAGGAAATCAGTCATGAATATTCATTGGAAGGACTGATACTGAAGCTGAAACTCCAATACTTTGGCCACCTGATGCGAAGAACCAACTCATTTGAAAAGACCCTGATGCTGGGAAAGATTGAAGGCTGGAGGAGAAGGGGACGACAGAAGATGAGATGGTTGGATGGCATCACCAACTCAATGGACATAAGTTTGAGCAACCTCTGGGAGTTGGTGATGGACAGGGAAGCCTGGAGTGCTGCAGTCCATGGGGTCACAAAGAGTTGGACATGACTGAGCAACTGAACTAACTGACTGAGAGCTGATTCACTTTGCTGTATAGCAGAAAGTAACACAACATTGTAAAGCAAATATACTTCAATAAAAAATGTTTTAAAATGGGAAACAAATTAAAATAGAAAAGGAAATAAAGGAAATGTCAACCGGAAAGTTATAATCTCTTTGCCACCACCAATATGAAAATAGAGGGAAAAAGTGCTGTGAATGATTAGAAGTAGCTACTTACTGAGCACCTAGTACTTGCTAGGTTTCATGGGATTTCCCAGGCAAGAATAATGGAATGGCTTGCTATTTCCTTCTCCAGAGGATCTTCCCAATCCAGGGATCAAACCCACATCTCCTGCTTGACAGGCAGATTCTTTATCATCTGAGACACCAGGAACCACATGGACAGAGGAAGCCTGACAGGTTACAGTCAATAGGATCGCAAAGCGCCTAACACGACTGAGGGACTAATACACAGTACTTGCGAAGTATGCATAAAGTACTTTGTATGCATTTTCTCTGATCTTACAACAGTCCTCCAAGATGGATATTAAAACCCTCACCTTACAGATGAAGTAACAGGCTCCGAGAGGCTCCCATTCATCACTTATTTATTTAAGAAATTCACACAGAACAATTGCTAGGCACAGGCACTGTTCAGACCCTAGTAGAAGATTCAGAAGAAGTTTTCACAGTGTCATCCATTTGGTTCCCTAACCTTCAGACAGGCAGAAGAATACAATCAGCTCTAATGCAAATTACTAACTAGATATGGTTTATTAACCTCACATTTTCTTCCAGGAAGACTTTCATCCCAAACCATATCAGGAATGTTTATAACACAATCTTTTGCCAGAAATGCCATTATTCTTACAGACTGAAATTCTTTTTGAAGGTTCACTATTGCTGGTTTCACGACTCAAATAAAACTTGGTTTTGTTTTGAGTCCTAAATCCTGTTGCAAGGCAGATGGGAGTCTATGTGTGTAATTCTTTCCTTTCAATATGAACATCAGATATACTGTACCATCTGTAAATGTAATGACTCTGACATGCAACAAATTCAAGTGCTGTCTTGACAAGTGTTATGCTTTAAAAGGTGGAACAAATAAAAGGGTAATTCTGAAACCATCACAAAATGAATTCCCATTAGACTACAGTAGAACAAACTATGCAGTACTTTGTTCTTCCATAAAGTGAAAGTGAAGTCACTCAGTCGTGTCCGACTCTCTGTGACTCCACAGACTGTAGCCTACCAGGCTTCTCCGTCCATGGGATTCTCCAGGCAAGAGTACTGGAGTGGGTTGCCATTTCCTTCTCCAGGGGATCTTCCCGACCCAGGGATCGAACCTGGGTCTCCAGCATTGTAGGCAGATGCTTTAACCTCTGAGCCAGGGAAGTCCATTTCTGCCATAAAGGTACAGTATAAAAGACTCACATAATCCTGCACTAACGAAGGAAAACCAAGATTCTTGCTAAACCCCTCTGCTCACAACATTCTCCAATCTATTTTATTCAACTCACCAAACATCTACTGGGTTTTTATTTGTTCCTCCTGCTAGGTGCTGTGGCCCACTGGAATATGAAAGAGTGTCTCACCACAAGCTTAAAAATTAACAGAAGATACAACATCTAAACAACTGGCCATAATATGTAGTACAGTATGTGCTATAATAGAAATACACAATATAGAGTAAAGGAAGGGAGAAATTATTGCATTGAAATTGAGAGATTAAGAAAAAGGAAGAAAAAAAAAGAAAAACGAGGATTTCATAGATGAGGTGACATCTGAGCTGAGCTTGGAAAACTGGGTGGGATTCAAATACACAGACAGGGGAATAAAAAATGACATAGAAATGAGGCACCAACACAGGAGTAGGTGAAGGCATCATGGACTGTATATGTCTTGATATGGGTTGAGTTCAGAGAATGGGATAATCTAACTAAAGCCAGACAGCAAGACTGGAAACAAAAAGTGGAGAACTTTTCCAAGCCTCCAGTGGAGAGCAAGCTTCTGGAATGCCTCTGATCCAGGATCTCTGCCGTAGCACAAAGGTATTTTCCAAG
Source organism: Bos javanicus (assembly GCF_032452875.1). NCBI lineage: Eukaryota > Metazoa > Chordata > Mammalia > Artiodactyla > Bovidae > Bos > Bos javanicus. The sequence goes on from NC_083897.1 coordinate 23,246,611, forward strand.
CAGGCAACACCTACAACACAGTGGTGGGGCTGGAGAAACTGGCAGAGTCTCGAGTCAACTACCAAGTCTGGGTATAACCTCAAGATGCCCCAAGACTCAGGTTGTTGATAAGCGTGTGTGCAACAAAACGTGCAGGAAGGAAAAGGGAAAGGGAAGTCCAAGGCCCGCTCTCCTGTAGTATAAACTCCAAAGAAAACTTGGCCTGAGTACTAAGATGCCCATTTTTTTTTCAAAAGTTAACATTTTGAAATCTCACATTTGACTCTTTTTCATTCTTCTACCCCAAACCCAATCTTAAGCACCTTAGAACAAATTAATTAAAGTCGTAAAAGGAAAAACAGGAAATTAAAAAAATTAATTCCCAGACTTCCCTGGTGGCGCAGTGGATAAGAATCCACCTGCTGATGGAAGGGACATGGCTTTGATCTCCGGAAGATTCCACATGCTGTGAGGCAAGTGCACCACAACTATTGAGCCTGCGCTCTAGAGGCCGTGTTCCACAAGAGAAGCCACCACAATGAGAAGCCCGTGCATGGCAACTAAAGAGAATAGACCCCCTCACCCCACCTAGAAAAAGCCCATGCAAAGCAACAAAGACCCAGCACAGCCAAAAATAAATAAATAATAAAATGAAGAAATAAAATTTTAAAAATTAATTCCAAAACTCTTTGTAGCTGGTATAGACATATATACATCATTAGATTTCACAATTGTCATTTTAGATGTCATATAGTCCAAGATGGGCTTCCCAGGTGGCGTTAGAGGTAAAGAACCTGCCTGCAAATCCAGGAGACAAAAGAGATGCAGGTTCAATCCCTGGATTGGGAAGATCCCCTGGAGGAAGGCATGGCAACCCATTCCAGTATTTCTGCCTGGAGAATCCCATGGACAGAGGAGTCTGGTGGGCTACAGTCCATAGGGTCACACAGAGTCAGACATGACTGAAGTGACTTAGCATGCATGCACACAGGGTGTGTAATGTCATATGCAGGCTGTGATGTTGCAGGAGATATAGAGAGATATATATATTTATATATGTGTGTATATATGTAGTGTGTGTATTTATATATGTATTTATATATATATATTATATATATATTTACATATACACACACATATATAAATACACACACAATGGAATATTACTCAGCCACAAAAAAAGAATGAAATCATGCCATTTGCAGCGACATGGATGGACCTAGAGATTATCATACTGAGTGAGGTTTGCCAGACAGAGAAAGACAAGTATCATATGTTGTCACTTATATGTGTAATCTAAAAAAAAAAAAAAGATACAAATGAACTTATTTATAAAACAGGAACAGACTTGTGGTTGCCAAGGGGGGATGGGGGAGGGCTGGATTGGGAGTTTGGACACAAACTACTACATATAAAATAGATTTTAAAAAACAAGAGGAGGCTTCCCTGGTGGTCCAGTGGTTAAGAATCTGCCTGCCAATGCAGGAGATATGACTTGGACTTGGTCCGAGAAGATCACACAGGCTGCAGGGCAACAAGCCTGTTCACCGTGACTGCTGAGCCCATGCACCTAGAGACCGTGCTCTGCGACCAGTGAAGCCACCACAATGAGAAGCCTGCATACGGCCAAGTAGAGAACAGCTCCCACTGGATGAAATTAGAGAAAGCTCACGCACAGTAATGAAAACGAAGTACAGCCAAAAAATAAATCAAAAATTAATCAATTTAAAAAAAGAATCTATAAAAAAATATAAAAACAAGGACCCACTGTATAGTACAGGGAACTACATTTCATATCTTGTGATAACTAAATAGAAAAGAATATGAAAAAAAGTATGTACATATTTGTATATCTGAATCACTTTGCCTTACACCAGAAACCAACAGAACATTGTAAATCAATTATACTGCAATTTTTAACAAAACTGTTTATCCAGTATGATGTCATCTATATAATTAACAAAAAAATAAATAAAAAAACTAACTTCAATGTAACAGGGCTTTTCTTCTGGGCCATAAAATTTTTTTTGGTATATTTTTCACTTTTTTGGGGTAATGATCATGTTCACTTTTTTAAGAGCAGTTTTAAGGTTAACAGCATAATTGAAGGGTAAGTACAGCAATCTCCTATATACGCTCTGCCCCTACATATGCATAGCCCCCTAAATCAACATCACTCATCAGAAAAGTACATTTGTTACAACTCATGAACCTTCACTGACACATCATTGTCACCCAAAGTCCATAGTTTACATTAGGATTCACTTTTGGTGATGTAAATTCTATAAGTTTAGACAAAAGTATAATGACATGTATCCATCATTATGGTGTCATGCAGAGTATTTTCACTGCCCTAAAATTCCTCTGTGTCCACCTATTCATCTCTCCCACACACAACCCGTGGCAATCAGTGGGTTTTTAAATTGTCTACATAGTTTTGCCTTTTCCAGAATGTCTTATTGTTGGAATCATACAGTATGTAGCCCTTTCAGATTGGTTTCTTTCACTTAGCAATATGCATTTTAGGTTCCTCTAAGTCTTTTCATGGCTTGCTAGCTAATTTCTTTTTAGCACTGAATAATATTCCATTCCCTGGCTGTACCACTTTTTATTTATCCATTCTATTTTCCTTTTTTGATAAGTTGTGTTTTCATTTTCATTTAATTCAAAATATTTTTCTAAAATTGCTTTGAGATTTCTTCATTGACCCATGTGTTATTTAGAGGTATTTTCTTAATATCCATGTATTTTAGAATTTTCCAGTTATCTTTCTGACATTGGTTTCTAGTTTAATTCCACTGTGGTCTAAGAACAGCCATCATTTGATTTATACTCTTTTAAATGTGTTAAGGTGGTACATTGTGGTCAATATTCCCTATGAGCCTGAAAAGAATCACTTTTTAATTATATATTTATTTATATTTATTGAACTATAAATCACATACCAAAAATTCATCCTTTTAAAGTGTACAATTCGGTATATTTTAGTATATTTAAAAAATGTTGAAACCGTCACTGCTATTTTTATTTTTTTTAATTGGAGAATAATTGCTTTACAATGCTGTGTTGGTTTCTGCTGTACAACAACATGAATCACTTATAAGTATACATATATCACTTCCCTCTTGAGCCTCCCTCCTAGCACCCCCCATCCCACCCCTCTATGTCATCACAGAGCACCAAGCTGAGCTCCCTGTGCTGTATAGCAGCTTCCCACTAGCTATCTACTTTACAAATGGTAGTGTATATATGTCAGTGCTACTCTCTCAGTTCATCCCACGCTCACTTTCCCCCATTGTGTCATCACCTCTATTTAACTCCAGAACATTTTCATCGTTTCAAAACGGAATCCTGTAAAATGCAAAACAAAACCACAGTGAGATACCACCTACACCTGTCAAAATGGCCATAATCAAAAAGAACACCAGTAACAAATGTTGGTGAGGATGTGGAAAAATGGGAACCCTCAAGCACTATTGGTAAGAAGGTAAATTGGTGCAGCCACTGTGGAAAACTGTATGGAGGTTTCTCAAAAAATGAAAATTTAAAAAAAAGGACTACCATGTGACCCAGCAATTCCACTCCAAGGTGTATATCCAAAAGAAACTAAAACACTAATTAGAAAACATACATGTACCCCAATGTTCATGTGTATGTGTTAAGTCACTTTGGTTGTACCTGATTCTTTGTGACCCTACAGACCATAGTCCACCAGGCTCCTCTGGCCTCGGAATTCTCCAGGAAGAATACTGGAGTGGGTTGCCATTTCCTCCTCCAGGGGATCTTCCCGATCCAGGGATCAAACCCAAGTCTCTTATGTTTCCTGCATTGGCAGGTGGGTTCTTTACCACTAGTGCCACCTTGGAAGCCCCAAAGATCATAGCAGCCTTATTTACAATTGCCAAGGTATGGAAGCAACCTAAATGTCCATCAACAGATGAATGGATAAAGAAGATGTGATTTGTATGTGTGTATATATATCGGAGAAGGCAACGGCAACCCACTCCGGTGTTCTTGCCTGGAAAATCCCATGGATGGAGGAGCCTGGTAGGCTGCAGTCTATGGGGTCGCGAAGAGTGGGACATGACTGAGTGACTTCACTTTCACTTTTCACTTTCAAGCACTGGAGAAGGAAATGGCAACCCACTCCAGTGTTGTTGCCTGGAGAATCCCAGGGATGGGGGAGCCTGGTGGGCTGCCATCTATGGGGTTGCACAGAGTCAGACACAACTGAAGTGACTTAGCAGCATATATATATGATATATATATATATATGAAATAAAATGAAATATTAATCATCCATTAAAAAATGAGATTTTTGCCATTTGCAGCAACATGGATAGACTTGGAGGGTAATGCTAAGTGAAGTAAGTCAGACAAAGACACATGCTATATGATATTACTTATATGTGGAATCTAGAAAATACAAGAAAAAATAAAAAATTTAAAAATACAATGAACTAGTGTCTAAAACAAAAAAAAAGCAGAAATACATACCTTGAGAAGAAACTAGTGGCTATTGGGGAGAGAGGCAATACAGGGGTGGGGAAGTTGGAGGTACAAACTATTGGGTGTAGGATAGGCTCAAGGATGTACTGTACAGCATGGAGAATATATCCAGTATTTTGTAATAGGTGTAAATAGAAAAATTGTATCAAATTTTCAAAATAATTTTTTAAAACTTTCTGGGAAAAAAAAAAAAGAATCCCTGTAGCATTAGAAGCCAGTACAGAAAGAGTTAACACAGCAGGCCTCCACTGCTTATCCTTAGAAAGGCAGAATTGCAAAGTAAGCCTTTGGCTGGCATCTGGGAACTTTGATTCAGGAAGTAAACAATGCGGATTATGCTAAACACCTGCTTTCCTTTAGGGAGCAAGGAAATGTTGGTACCTGCTAGTGATAGAGTGCCTATGTGACTACCCACCACTACCAACCCTGCAAGGAGCCTCTGAAGAGTCCCTGATGGGCAACATTTCATATGTGTCACAACTTGTTGCTGGAGGAACTATTTAAGCACATTCTTTGTGACTCCACTTGGAAGAGAACCCTTGAAAGCTTGTGCCTGGTTTTCTCCAGACTTTATATTGTGTGCCTTTCCTCTTGCTGATTTTGCTTTGTATCTGTTTGTTGTAATAAACACCAGCTATGAGCACAACAATAAGCTTGAGTCCTGTGATTCTGCCTAGAAAGTGATTAAACCTGGAGTGGTCTTGGTGATACCCAACACACAGTCATTTCCCCAAAGGAAGAAGTAAAACTATCTCTATTTGCAAATGACTTGAATGTAGAAAATAATAAGAAATTAACATACACAGACACAAAAACAATAAAGCATTTTAGTATTAATAAGCAAGTTCAACAAGAGTATAGTATATTATTATAGTATATTCTAGCTGAGCTACTTAAAATCCTAAAAGATGATGCTGTTAAAGTGCTGAACTCAATATGCCAGCAAATTTGGAAAACTCAGCAATGGCCACAGGACTGGGAAAAGATCAGTTTTCCTTCCAATCCCAAAGAAGGGGAATGCCAAAGAATGTTCAAATTACTGTACAACTGTACTCATTTCACATGCTAGCTAGGTAATGCTCAAAATCCTTCAAGCTAGGCTTCAACACTATGTGAACTGAGGAGTTTCAGATGTTCAAGCTAGATTTAGAAAAGGCAAAGGAACCAGAGATCAAACTGCCAACATCCGTTGGATCATATAAAAAGCAAGGGAATTCCAGAAAAACATCTGCTTCACTGATTACACTAAAGCCTTTGACTGTGTGGATCACAACAAACTGTGAAAATTCTTAAAGAGATGGGAATACCAGGCCAACTTACCTGCCTCCTGAGAAATCTGTATGCAGGTCAAGAAGCAACAGTTAGAACTGGACAGGGAACAATTGACTGGTTCAAAATTGGGGAAGGAGTACATCAAGGCTGTATATTGTTTAACGTCGATGCAGAGTTATGTGAAATGCCGTGCTGGAAGAATCACAAGCTGGAATCAAAATTGCCAGGAGAAATATCAACAACCTCAGATTTGCATATGAAACCACCCTAATAACAGAAAGCAAAGAGGAACTAAAGAGCCTATTGATGAATGTGAAAGAGGAGAGTGAAAAAGCTGGCTTAAAATTCAACATTCAAAAAACTAAGACCAAGGCATCTGGTCCCATCACTTCACGGCAAATAGAGAAAAAGTGGAAGCAGTGACAGATTTTATTTTCTTGGGCTCCAAAATGACTGCAGCCATGAAATTAAAAGATGCTTGTCCTTGGAAGAAAAGCTATGACAAACCTAGACAGCACATTAAAAAGCAGAGATATCACTTTGCTGACAAAGGTCTGCCTAGTCAAAGCTTTGGTTTTTCCAGTAGCCACGTATGGATGTGAGAGTTGAACCATAAAGAAGGCTGAGTGATGAAGAATTGATGCTTTTGAATTGTGGTGCTGAAGAAGACTCTTCAGAGTCCCTTGGACAGCAAGGAGATCAAACCAGTCAATCGTAAAGGAAATCAACCCTGAATATTCACTGGAAGGACTGATGCTGATGCTGAAGCTAAAGCCCTAATACTTTGGTCACCTTATAAGAAGAGCCAACTCATTGGAAAAGACACTGATGCTGGGAAAGATTGAGGGCAGGAGGAGAGAGGAGTGACAGAGGATGAGATGGTTGGATGGCATCAATGACTCAATGGACATGAATTTGAGCAAACTCCAAGAGATAGTGAAGGACAGGGAAGCCTGGCATTCTACAGTCCATGGGGTCTCAAAGAGTTGGATACAACTTAGTGACTGAAAAACAACAAAGAGCCTATAGACCTCAGGACTGGGTTGCCTCAGGCCAAACAACTAACAGGAGGGAGCACAGCCCCACCCATTAGTAGAAAACTGGGCTGAAGATTTACTGAGCCTGGCCCTGCCCACCAAAGCAAGACCCAGTTTTCCCCACAGCCAGTCCCTCCCATCAGGAAGCTTGCTCTTATCCTTACCCACGAGCGGGCAGACAGAAGAGGCAAGAACTACAATCTCACAGCCTCCAGAACAAAAACCAAAATCTCAGAAAGCTAACCATAAAGAACATTTAGTAATCAATAATAAAAAGGCAAATACAATTAAAAGTGGGCAAAGTGGATTTGAACAGACACATCTCCAAAGAAGGTATAAAACTGACCAATAAGCACATGCAAAGATGCTCAACATCATTTATTCATTATGGAAATACATATCAAGACTACAATCAGATAACACTTCACTCCCACAGGAATGGCAATAATGAAAAAAGATGGACAATAACAAGTATTAGCAAGTAAAAGTCACTCAGTAGTGTCTGACTCTTTGCAACCCCATGGACTATATAGTCCATGGAATTCTCCAGGCCAGAATACTGGAGTGGGTAGCTGTTCCCTTCTCCAGGGGATCTTCCCAACCCAGGGATCGAACCCAGGTCTCCCACATTGCAGGCGGATTCTTTACCAGCTCGGCCACCAGGGAAGCCCAAGAACACTGGAGTGGGTAGCCAATCCCTTCTCCAGTGGATCTTCCTGACCCAGGATCGAACCAGGGTCTCCTGCACTGCAGGAGGATTTTTTACCAGCTGAGCTACCAGGGAAGCCAAGTTAGCAAGTATGTGGACAAATTAGAAACCCTATATAGTGTTCAAGAGAATGTAAAATGGTTGAGCCCCTGTGCAAAACAGTTGAGCAATTTCTCAAAAAGTTAAACCATATGACCTAGCAACTTTACTCCTAAGTATATACCTGAAGGAAATGAAAACATCTACACAAAACATGTACAGAAATCTCAATAGCATTATTCATAAAAACCAAAAGTAGAAACAGAAATGTCTATCAACTGAATGGGTAAACAAATGTGATATATCCATGTGATGGAATATTATTCAACAATAAAAAGTAGTAAAGGACTGATACATGCTACAACATGGATGGATCTTGAAAACATTTTGCTAAGTGAAAGAAGCCACAAATTCTAAGATTTCATTTTATGAAATATCCTGAATAGGCATTGAGAGAGAGATAGTAAGTAGACTAGTGCTTGCTTCAGTTCAGTTCTGTTCAGTGGCTCGGTCGTGTCCGACTCTTTGTGACCCCATGAACTGCAGCACGCCAGGCCTCCCTGTCCATCAGCAACACCCAGAGTTCACCCAAACCCATGTCCATTGAGTTGGTTATGCTATCCAACCATCTCATCCTCTGTCGTCCCCTTCTTCTCCTGCCCTCAACCTTTCCCAGCACCAGGGTCTTCTCAAATGAGTCAGCTCTTCGCATCAGGTGGCCAAAATATTGGAGTTTCAGCTTCAACATCAGTCCCTCCAATGAACACGCAGGACTGATCTCCTTTAGGGTGGACTGGTTGGATCTCCTTGCAGTCCAAGGGACTCTCAAGAGTCTTCTCCAAAAGCATCAATTCCTCAGTGCTCAGCTTTCTTTATAGTCCAACTCTCACATCCATACATGACCACTGGAAAAACCATAGCCTTGACTAGACGGACCTTTGTTGACAAAGTAATGTCTCTGCTTTACAATATGCTGTCTGCTGCTGCTGCTGCTGTTGCTAAGTCACTTCAGTCACATCTGACTCTGTGCAACACCATAGAGGGCAGCCCACCAGGCTCCCCGTCCCTGGGACTCTCCAGGCAAGAACACTGGAGTGGGTTACCATTGCCTTCTCTGAATATGCTGTCTAGGTTGGTCATAACTTTCCTTCCAAGGAGCAAGTGTCTTTAAATTTCATGGCTGCAATCACCATCTACAGTGATTTTGGAGCCCAAAAAGATAAAGTCTGACACTGTTTCCACTGTTTCCCCATCTATTCCCCATCTATGAAATGATGGGACCAGATGCCATGATCTTAGTTTTCTGAATGTTGAGCTTTAAGCCAACTTTTTCACTCTCCTCTTTCTCTTTAGTTCTTCACTTTCTGCCATAAGGGTGGTGTCATCTGCATATCTGAGGTTATTGATATTTCTCTAGGCAATCCTGATTCCAACTTGTGCTTCCTCCAGCCCAGTGTTTCTCATGATGTACTCTGCATTTACGTTAAATAAGCAGGGTGACCATATACAGCCTTGATGAACTCCTTTTCCTATTTGGAACCAGTCTGATGTTCCATGTGCAGTTCTAACTGTTGCTTCCTGACCTGCATACAGATTTCTCAAGAGGCAGGTCAGGTGGTGTGGTATTCCCATCTCTTTCAGAATTTTCCACAGTTTATTGTGATCCACACAGTCAAAGGCTTTGGCCTAGTCAATAAAGCAGAAGTAGATGTTTTTCTGGAACTCTCTTGCTTTTTTGATGATCCAGCAGATGTTGGCAATTTCATCTCTAGTTCCTCTGCCTTTTCTAAAACCAGCTTGAACATCTGGATTCACCGTTCACGTATTGCTGAAGCCTGACTTGGAGAATTTTAAGCATTATTTTACTAGTGTGTGAGATGAGTGCAATTGTGCAGTAGTTTGAGCATTCTTTGGCATTGCCTGTCTTTGGGATTGAAATGAAAACTGACCTTTTCCTGTGGCCACTGCTGAGTTTTCCAAATTTGCTGGCATATTGAGTGCAGCACTTTCACAGCATCATCTTTCAGGATTTGAAATCCTGGTTTCTTAAAGTGGTTGCTTAGGGCTGGGGAATGGAGAAACTGGGAGGATCCTAGCCAAAGGGTATAGGGTTTCTTTTAACAATAATGAAGTGCCCCAGCATTGGTTTCAGTGATGGTGACACAAATCTGAATGTGCTAAAAACATTGAATTTAACACTTTAAATGGGTACATTACATGTATGGTATGTCAGTGAAGTGAAAGTCACTTAGTCGTGTCTCTTTGCAACCCCATGGACTATAAAGTCCATGGAATTCTCCAGGCCAGATTACTGGAGTGGGTAGCCGTTCCCTTCTCCAGGGGATCTTCCCAAATCAGGGATCAAACCCATGTCTCCCACATTGCATGCAGATTCTTTACCAGCTGAGCCACCAGGGAAGCCCATGGTATGTTAAGTGTATTGTAATAAAGTTGTTAAAAAATAATAAATCAAGGAAAGAATCATTGTTTGTAAGAAAAAAGTTCATTTGAATCATCTGAGTAAAGGATGCCTGTTTTCTACCTCTCCTTCCAAAGGAATTTGAACATGGAAAAACAAATAGAAGTGGGTTCAACTTTTGAAAACGTGTGTTAAGGAAAAAAGATGAAGGCTGTGGGGCCTCCCTGGTGGCTCAGATGGTAAAGAATCCGCCTGCAATGCAGGAGACCTGGGTTTGATCCCTGGGTGGGGAAGATCCCCTGGAGAAGCAAGTGGCAATCCACTCTAGTATTCTTGCCTGGAGAATTTCATGGACAGAAGAGACTGGAGGGCTATAGTCCACGGGATCGCAGAGAGTCAGACACCACTAAGCAACTAAGCAAAATAATAATAACAATAAAGGGATTTTTTTTACAAAAGTTAAAGGTTGTGCATAAAGGTAAACCACAATGACATCACACAATCAGTAAGTTCACACAGTGCTTATATTTCATTATTATCTTGGGTGATATAGAAATATAAAATTCTGATACTTTCATACACACAAATATTTCTTATAGAGTTAATATAGCACAGTACTTTTGAGTGCATGCTTCAAAGGCAGACTGTCTATATTCCAATTCCAGCTCTACCACTTACAAGCTGTATCACCAAGGACAAGCTGCTTATACTCTCAGTGTCTCAATTTCCTTTATTGGTAAAATGGAGAAAAATGACAGTAGCTATTTCATTGTGTTATTGTAATAAGTAAAGTTGTTAATATGCAAAGTCTTGGAATAGTGTCTAATATATGGTAATTACTCAATACATGCTGGCCATTGTTACAGAGGAAAAAAAATAAGATTACAATTTAAAAGTTTTACTGTACAAGTGAGCATTCAGGCAGTGGTAGATAATAACTAGGTTAGCATTATGGTTCTGCAAAGAGCTTCATTCCCACCCCTCCCCAAATAGCCACAGCTGTTCCTGGCCAGAATACCACTTCCATCTTTCAGTTCATCTGCAAATAGGGGAGTAGGTCACGGTTCCTTATCCATATCTAGGGTTTTGTATACAAGGAAAACTCTGAGATGGTATCATCTTTGAATATAAAAATGGAACTTTCGAGTTTGAAAAACAGGGAGGAGTTTTCCCTTATTGGTCTCATGGGGGACTAAAAATCCTAAAAAATCTTCTTGCTACAAAACATAAAAACATAGTGGAAAAAACAAAAGTAAATTATTCCTAATTTATTTTTCTGCTCAGTTGGCAGGAAAGACAAGGAAATCTTCAAAGGCCAAAACCATTACGAGGGCAAATATCCTGAGAGAATCTAACAGAGAATAGTAGTTGCCCCAGGGCAGCTGCTAAACCACAGGTGACTTAAAACCTGGTTTTAATGGTCATGCATTGATGGAGAGTCAAAGCCTTCAGCATCGGGAATCAGATCAGAGAAAATGTGTATAATCTATGGGTAGGATAGAGGTTTCTAAACAGGATACAAGAAGCACAGAGCTTAAAGGAAAAGACTGATATTTTAGGCTATACTAAAGGTAAAATTTTCTTTCATCAAAAGACATCACAAAGAAAGTGATGACAAGACAAATTACAAGCAGACACTTCAATACATATGTGACAAATAATATCAAGGATATATAAAAGATTGTAAGTCAATTTTAAAAAGAGACAAACAACATGACAGAAAAATGGAAAACAAAATAACAGGAACAAGCATTTCAAAGAAAACGAAAGAGGAATGGTCAATAAACATTTGAAAAGATCTTCCAAAACATTTGTAAAGTGTGAAATACAAATTTCAAGGACAGTAAGATAATCTTTTATACCCAATGCTTAAACAAAAATTTTATTTTAGCATAAAGTATAGGGGCTTTTTAATTATATGTAACATAGGCAAAATTATTTAAGTCAATAAACTTTTAAGGAATTGCACATGTTCTCATTGCCAATCACCTTAATTCCTCCAATGTCAAAAACAAGATAAGACAGTCCTTTCAAAAAGAAGTCTTGCTCAGTCCACAGCTGTCATGTCAATTAGTCCACAATTCTTTTAGTTGGGCTTCTCTGATCTCCAATGGAAATAGACACACTTCAAAATTCCCCACCTATAATCTTTGGGATCCAATTTCCTCAAGCAATTCACTTTAGGACCACATTTAGGGTCAGGAGATGGGTCTGTCTGGTTCTGAATTTGACACTCTGTAAAAAGGCATTAAGTTCAAATCATATTCACTCCTAAGCTATCACACCCAGAAAAGTACAGATCGTTGAGTTATACCAACCCCTAGTAACACAAAGTGGATTTCTAAGGGAAGCCAGGAAAGGGAAGGAAGAAATGAGAGGCTGGAAGGAGAAAACGGGGATATAAATGAGGAATCCACATTGCAAAACCACTTAAGTGCCTTCTTCATTTAGGCACCAGCCACTCTCATCATCTGTGTATTTCTTCTTTCAACAAACTTTTGTTAGACTCCCATCTGTTGCCAGGCCCTGTGCAGCGATGGGGGACACACAAAATCAGTGACTCACTGGCCCTGCCTCGGGCCCTCGTCATCTGCGAGAATGCAGTGACAGCTCAGAGTACTAAGTGTTACAATAGCGTGGAGCCCAGGACAGCGTGAGCACACAGAGAAATGACATGGAGTACTAAACTGATGAAATAGATCGTGTCTGAAAAATGGGAGAGGAAAAAAAAAAACATTTTGTGGCCTAACCTATGCTGAATACCTCCTGGTGTTCATTTTCAGCATGTTCAGTTTGCAGTCATGACTCAACATTATACCAAGGTCGATGGTCTCTGACCTGCTTCCAAGGAGGAGAGTAAGTGGTGGCAAGCTCCCTCATCCTGTCATGGATAAGATAAATGAAGGGGAGCCATTCATTTCTGTAACTTTTGTCAACACCAATATTTACATGTTTCTGCACATGCGTCTAGTCCACAGAACTGGAAATAATAAGTATGCAATTAAAATGGCTGATTTTGAAAGGTCATTCTAGCATCTTTCAAATAACTTGTCGGGAGGGAGGCTCAAGAGCGAGGGGAATGTGTGTGTGTGTGTGTGTGTGTCTTATTCACTTTGTTGTATAGCAGAAACTAACACAACATTGTAAAGCAATTATACTCCAATTAAAAAAAAAAAACCAAATCACTTGTAAAGTCGATAGGCAATATGAAGAGGCTTACACTGATAAGAAAATGTTAAAAACTGCAGCGTAGAGCCTTGATTTACTCTTCTCCACTGTGAAAGCTCTTTTGTGACTTGATCATGTGCCTTTTAATATTTACACTCCATAAAAATTGACAAGATCTTTGCTAAATGTCAGAACTCTAGTAAAGGGCTCTTTAAATTGGCCATGGGTATATATATTATATACATTTTTCATATATGTTTTATACAATTCTACATCATCTTCAAAAGTATACATTACCTGTCATGAAAATAAATGTCTTTAAGAATTAGCTTCCATGAGTACTTTGGAAAGCACAGGTTTAAAAAAAACCTCTTCTATACATCTGTGTCTTTTTTGCTATCTCGCATACAGGGTTATCGTTACCATCTTTCTAAATTCCATACATATGCGTTAGTATACTGTATTGGTGTTTTTCTTTCTGGCTTACTTCACTCTGTATAATCGGCTCCAGTTTCATCCACCTCATTAGAACTGATTCAAATGTATTCCTTTTAATGGCTAAGTAATACTCCATTGTGTATATGTACCATAGCTTTCTTATCCATTCATCTGCTGATGGACATCTAGGTTGTTTCCATGTCCTGGCTATTATAAACAGTGCTGCGATGAACATTGGGGTACACGTGTCTCTTTCAGTTCTGGTTTCCTTGGTGTGTATGCCCAGCAGTGGGATTGCTGGGTCGTATGGCAGTTCTATTTCCAGTTTTTAAGGAAATCTCCACACTGTTCTCCATAGTTGTCCTAGTTTGCACTCTGTGGGGGGGGGGGGATGATTTGGGAGAATGGCACTGAAACATGTATAATATCATATAAGAAACCAATCGCCAGTCCAGGTTCGATGCAGGATTACAGGATGCTCGGGGCTGGTGCACTGGGATGACCCAGAGGGATGGTATGGGGAGGGAGGTGGGAGGGGGTTCAGGATTGGGAACACATGTACACTCGTGGCGGATTCATGTTGATGTATGGCAAAACCAATATAATATTGTAAAGTAATTATCCTCTAATTAAAATAAATAAATTTAAATTTAAAAAAATTTTAAAAAACCTCTTCATCACACAATTTTGAATGTTCCAGATTATTTCTTAGCAAGAGAAATTTTGGGGGAAAAAAAGCATGTAAATCAAAGGGCCATCACTTTATTCATCTAAATCATACTCATTCAAGTACCCACAGTGCAAATGATCAGGGACAGGTTAGAACATGAGCTTAAAATCAAATCACAGTCCCCAACCACCACAGTCACTGCCACCACTAGATAATTCTAAACACAGTGGCTTAGTAACAGGTAAATATTAAATTAGCCTCTTTTTAAAATTTGTATTATAACATCAGGCCTTTCGAAAGCAGCTATTTAAAGCACAAGCTATAAAATAAGACAAGACAACCCACTAATGTCAGAACTCACAATATCCATGTAGGCATATGACTAAGTGCCAGATCTCCTATTCCATGGCTATTCATCTCTTCTTAGGTTCAGAAAATCTAATTTTGAAATACATAGCATCTGCAATGGTAAATCCAATTACGATTACTTATTTTAGCTTATAAGGCATGCAAAAAAAACACACAACATCTGTCAATGGTCCTTGGAAAGTGTAAAAGGAAGGAAGTAAAATTGACCCTTTTTTGGAAACTGACAAGTACAAAATGGCAAAGAAAACCAGGGCGGCTGCTTTTTGCGCTGTGACTAATCACATGATCAGGCTGGCACGTACAAACACAAAGAAGTCCTGCAAATACACACATTACTTTTCAGTGTCATCAAAGACTAACTTCCTATGGTTTTTCTTGTCTTCAAGCTGCATATTGAGCAGCTAATTCTTCAACTTCACTAACAGTGGCACAGGAGTACAAGTGAAGGTTTGATGAACAGAGAACCCACTGCCTTGAATGTGTAGAAGCCTGTCTTCTATGAAAGGAAAAAAAATAACAACAGGATTTTATATATCTTATATTTCCTGTACTCCTGTGTGTATCACACATTTTATAATGAAATCACTTCTAAGTAAACCCATTCAAACTCAAGTCACAGTTCAACATAAGGGGGAAGATTACAATTTGGTAAAATGCTCAGATATACATGGATTCTATTTTTTTTTAAGTTAGCTCTTCTAAAAAAAACAACTATTTACTTATTTATTTGGCTGAACAAGGTCTTGGTTGCGGCATGTGAGATCTTTTTTTAGTTGCAGCAAGAGGGATCTAGTTCCCTGACTAGGGATCAAACCCACGCCCTTGCATTGAGAGCACAGAGTCTTAGCCACTGGACTACCAGGGAAGACCCATACATGGATTCTTTGTTTTTCTCATCATTTATTTAGAAATAAGCTCTTTGTGGGCAGGGATTTTTGTGTTTTGTTCACTGAAATACCCCAACAGTACCTAGCACACAGGAGGTGATCTACTCATGTTGAATTTATGTATCTACATCCATAAAAAATGTCCACACATCCAAACTGACTGCTTATAAATAACTTAAAAACCAAAGACAATTTCTTTCTCTTATTTCACTTAGCATAATACCCTTCAGGTCCATCCACTTTGCTGCAAATAGCAAAATTTCATTCTTTTTTATGACTGAGTAATACTCCAGTGTGTGTATGTCTGTGTGTGTGTATCACATATTCTTTATCCATTCATCTGTTGACACTTAGGTTGCTTCCATGTCTTGGCTATTGTAAATAATGCTGCTATGAACACTGAGGGTGCATGTATATTTTCTAATTAGTATTTTTGTTTCCTTTGGATATACACCCAGGGGTTGAATTGCTAGGTCATATGGTAATTCTTTTTTTTTTTTTTTAGTTTTTCAAGAAACCTCCATACCGTTTTCCTCAGTACCCCACATCCTCACTAACATTTGTTATTCATGGTCTTTTTGACAATAGCCACTTCGACAGGAGTGACGTGATACCTCATTGTTGTTTTGATTTGCATTTCTCTGATGATTAGCAATGTTGAGCATCTGTTTATGTTCCTGTCGTCCATCTGCACATCCTCTTTTTAAAAATGTCTATTCAAGTCTTCTGCCCACTCTTTAACCAGGTTGTTCACTTTTTTTATTATTTATTTTTAACTGGAGGATAACTGCTTTACAATATTGTGTTGGTTTCTGCTATACATTAACATGAATCAGTCATAGGTATACATATGTCCCCTCCCTCTTGAACCTCCCTCCCATCTCCCTCCCCACCCCACTCCTCCAGGTTGTTACAGAGCCCCAGTTTGAGTTCCCTGAGTCATACAGCAAATTTCCACTGGCTATCTAATTTTGCACATGGTAAAGTATATGTTTCAAAGTTACTCTCTCAATTCGTTCCACCCCCTCCACCCCCACTGTGTCCACAAGTCTGTTCTCTATGTCTGCATCTCCATTGCTGCCCTGCAGACAGGCTCATCAGCACCATCCTTCTAGATTCCATATATATGCATTAATATATGATATTTGTCTTTCTCTTTCTGACTTACTTCACTCTGTATAATAGGCTCTAGGCTCATCCACCTCATTAGAACAGACTCAAATGCATTCCTTTTTATAGCTGAGTAATATTCCCTTGTGCATATATACCACAACTTCTTTATCTATTCATCTCTTGATAGACATCTAAGTTGCTTCCATGTCCTAGCTATTGTAAACAGTGGAACAATGAACATTGGGTACATGCGTCTTTCTCAATTATGGCTTCCTCAGGGTATATGCCCAGTAATGGGATTGTTGGGTTGTTCGTTTTTTTTGATGTTGAGTTGTATGAGCTATTTACATTAGGTTGGCCAAAAGGTTCATTTGGGTTTTCCATAAGATGCTATGGAAAAACTCAAATGAACCTTTTGACCAACTCAATATATTTTGGATATTAACCCCTTATTGGTTATATGATTTGCAAATGTTTTCCCCCATTCTGTAGGTTGCCTTCTTGATTTGCTGTGCAAAAGCTTTTAAGTTTAATTAGGTCCCGTTTGTTTATTTTTACTTTTATTTCCTTTACTTTAGGAGACATCCAAAAAAATATTGCTATGATTTATGTCAAAGAGTGTTCTGCCTACGTTTTCCTCTAGGAGTCTTATGGTTTTTCCTCTTACATTTAGGTCTTTAATCCATTTTGAGTTTATTTTTGTCTATAGTGTTAGAGAATATTCTGATTTCATTCTTTTATAGGTAGCTGTCCAGTTTCTTAGCACCACTTATTGAAGAGACTGTCTTTTCTCCATTGTATATTATTGTCTCCTTTGTTGTAGATTCATTGATCATAGGTGCACGAGCTTATTTCTGGGCTCTGAATTCTGTTCCATTGATCTATGTGTCTTTTTTTGTGTCAGTACCATACTGTATGGTATTGCTTATAGGTAGAATCTAAAAAATAGACAAACTAGTGAATATAATAAAAGAAACAGACCCACAGATACAGAGAACCAACTAATGGTTACCAGTGGGGAGAAAGAAAGGGGGAGGGGCAATATAGGCTTAGGGGATCAAGAGGAACAAACTATTATGGATAAGATAAGCAACAAGGATATATCGTACAACACAGGGAATAGAGTCCGTATTCTATAATAACTTTCATTTTTAAAATATTTTTAAAAATTGTGAATCATGATATTATATAATTATAATTTATAATTCTTATTCTTATAATTTTATTTATTTTTGCTGTGTCTTCATTGCTGGGTAGGCTTTTTGTCTAGCTGTGGTAAGCAGGGGTTACTCTCTAGTTACAGTGCCCGGGCTTCTCATTGCAATGGCTTCTCTTGTTTCAGAGCATGGGCTCCAGGGTGTGCCAACTTCAGTAGTTGTGGCACACGGGCTGAGTAGTTGAGGCTCCCAGGCTCTAGAGCACAGGCTCAATAGTTATGGTACTCAGGCTTCGTTGTTCCATGGTATGTGGGATCTTCCCAGATTGGGGATCGAACCCATGTCTCCTGCATTGGCAGGCAGATTCTTCACCACAGAGCCACCAAGGAAGCCCACTTTGACAACAGAGACTGCACATTTTCCTAGTACAACAGCTGGAGCTGTGATTGTCTGGGGAACCTGCCTAAGGATCAAGGCCTAGTCAATTCATTACTTGGGAACCCAATACATATAGGTAAATTTTGAGAGGGACTGAATCTTACCATAAAGAGAACTATATGTAAAAATCTGGATAAGTAAATGTTTTTCCTGCTTAAAGCATCAGCAAATCCATGGCAGAGTTGGCACAAGCTTAACTGTCCAGCCACTGCAATCTATTTTCCTAAAAGATACCTGCTGCCAAGGGAAGTGGATTATACATTTGATGGACAAATGGTATTGTCCAGCATGAGAAGGTCTTTTGCAGATTCCTGGTCAATATGGTATAAAAACACATGCTTCTCATTTTCCCTATGTTAACCCACTCCAGTCACACACAAACTCACACATCAAATGCTGAATCACAAACACTAAGGCAACTGAGTTTGTGATTATATTTTGTTGTTGCTTTTGTTTTCATTGTGATTTTTTTTTCTTCAGGAGAACTCCTGTGGATATTTATGTTTTTTTTTCTTTTTTTGCTCCTTAAACTGTTAGCAATGTCTCTAGAATTACCATAATAAGAATGAATTAATATATCATATTAATAATCATATTAATATATCATAACTCTAAATTCTTGAAAATCTACACATGAATAACCATCTAATGTGAGCACTGATAGGCCAGAAAAGCATTAGAGTACATAATTATCAAATATCTTAAGTATGAATGCACTACATTGGGGGGAAACCTCAATTTGCACAACACAAAAATGAGATTCAGACATTCCCTAAATTGATCTACAGAGTCAATGCAATCCCTACTAAAATTCTAGCTAGTTTTTTTATGCAGAAAATGACAAGCTAATCTTAAAATTAATATGGAAATGCCAGTGTCCCAAGATAGCCAAAACAATCTTGAAAAAGAACAAAGTGGGAAAACTCACAGTTTCTGATTTCAAAATTGAGTACACAGTTACAATAATCAAGACAGTATGATACAAGTATAATGACAGACTTACAGATAGATCAGTGGAATGGAATTGTCCAGAAACAAACCCTTACGTCTATGGTCAACTCATTTTAAACCAAGGTACCAAGACATTTTAGCGGGGAAATAATGTTTTTTTTCAATAAATGGTGCTAGGAACACCTGTGTATAGGCACATGGTTAAAAGGATGAAATTGAACCCATAGCTCACATCGTATACAAAAATCAACTAAAAAAATCTATCAAAGACCAAAATGTAAGACCTAGAACTATAAAACTCAGATGAAAATATAAGTGGAGTTCTTTGTGATCTAGGATTAGGTGGGGCTTCCCGGGTGGTTCAGACGGTAAAGAATCTGCCTACAATGCAGGAGACCTGGGTTCAATTTCTGGGTTGGGAAGATCCCCTGGCAACCGACCCCAGTATTCTTCCCTGAAGAATCCCATAGACAGAGGAGCCTGGGGTCGCAAAGAGTCAGACACAACTGAGCAAGTAACACAGCACAATGATTAGGTAATACTATATATGACACCCAAAGCACAAAAAACAAGAGAAAAAAACAAGCCAACAGGTACACACAAGAAAAGATGTTTAACATCACTAGGCACAAGGAAAATGTAAATCAAAACCACAGTGAGATATAACCTCACACTTTGTAAGAATAGCTATTATCAAAAAGAGAAGAAATAACAAATGTTGGAGAGGATGAGGAGAAAAAGGAACCCTTGTGTTAATGTAAACTGGTACAGTCACTATGGAAAACAGGATGGATGTTCCTCAAAAAATTAAAAATGAAGATTTCCCTGGTGGTACAGTGGATAGGAATCCATGTGCCAATGTAGGGTATATAGGTTTGATCCCTGGTAGAGGAAGATTCCACATGCTGAGGAGCAACTAAGCCCGTACACCACAACTACGGAGTAACCCCCACTCTCTACAAACAGAGAAAGCCCTCTCGCAGCAATGAAGATCCAGTGCAACCAAAAATTTTTAAAAATTAATTAAAAATGAAATTGCCATATGATCCAGCAATTCTGGATTTTTTATTTCTGGATAAATTCTGGATATTTATCCAAAGAAAATGAAAACAACAACTCAAAAAGATATATGCACCCTCATGTTCATTGCAACATTATTTACAAATAGCCAAGACAGAAAAACCTAAGTGTCCATCAATGGATAAACAGATAAAGAAGCTATGGTATATATGTACAATGGAATATTATTCAGCCATAGAAAAGAAGGAAATCTTGCCATTTGAGACAACATAGATGGATTTGAGGGTATTATGCTAAGTGAAGTAAGTTAGACAGAGAAAGACAAATATCATATAATGATTCCACTTATATGTGGAATCTTAAAAAAAAAAACCAAAGCGAACAGACTGATGGTTGCCAGAGGTGGGAGATGGAATGTGGGTGGGAGACATGGGTGAAGGAAGTAAAAAGGTACAAATTGTAAGTTATGAAATAAATAAGTCATGGGGGTGTAATGTACAGCAGAGTGACTATAGTTAAAAACATTTTACTGCACACTTGAAAGTTGCTAACAGAGCAAATCAAAGTGTGGTGATAGACGTTAATTAGGCTTATTTAGGTAATCATTTCCAAATATACAACTACTGAATCATTATATCATATACCTGAAACTAATATGTCGATTATATCTCAATTTTAAAAGAGAATTGAAAACAGAAACTCAAAAAAAAGAGAGAAATAGGTAAATTTGACTCCAAAGTTAAAAAGGCTTGTGCTTCAAATGAAACCATCAATTAAATGAAAGATAATTCACAGAACAGGAGAAAATATTTGCAAATTAATATTTTATAAGGATCCTTGAATCCAGACTACATAAAGAACTCTTACAACTAAACAGTAAAAAGAGAAATAGCCCAATTTAAAAATGGGCCGAGAATCTGCACATTTATCCAAAAAAGATACAGCATACAAGTGGCCAATAAACACATGAAAATGTCCTCAGTTTCACTAGCCATTCGGGAAATGCAAATCAAAACCACAATGTGAAACCACTTCACACCCACTAGAATGGCTGGAATCAAACAAGTCCTCAGAAGATGTGGAGAAAATGGAACCCTCCTACAATGATGATACGAATGAAATGTTACAGCTGCTTTGGAAGTCAGGGAGTTCCTCAATGATAAAACTCAACAGTGACTCTATGACCTAGCAAATCCACTCCTCCATATATACTCAAGAGAAGTGAAAACATGTCCACACAGAAACTTGTATAAAAATATTCATAGTAACATTATTCATAACAGATAAAGATGGAAATAATTCAAATGTCCATCAACTGAAGAACCGATAATTAAAATATGCAGTCAGACAGAAGAATGAATACTGGCACATGCTACAATATGGATGAAACTTGAGAACATTATGTTAAGTGAAAGAAGCCAGACACAAAAGATCATATATTCTATTTATCTGAAATGTCCAGAATAGGCACATCTTTAAAGATAGAAAGGATATGAGTGGCTGCCAGGGGCTGGTGGGAAGGGCCGAGGGGAGGAAATGAGGGGTCATGGCTAATGGGCATGAAGGTTTCTTTTGGGGGTGATGGGAATGTTCTAAACTTGTGGTAATGAATGCACGACTGTGACTATACTAAAACCTACTGAAATGTATACTTTCAGTGGGTTAATTGTATGGCATGTGGGCTTCTCACATAGTTCAGTTGGTAAAGCATCTGCCTGCAATGAGGGAGACCTGGGTTCAATTCCTGGGTCGGTAAGTTCTCCCGGAGCAGGAAATGGCAACCCACTCAAGTATTCTTGCCTGGAGAATCCCATGGACAGAGGAGCCTGGCAGGCTACAGTTCATGAGTTGGACACAAGAGTTGGATCACAAGAGTTGGACACAGCTTAGCACTATCTTTCTTAACGCTGTTTAAAAAAAAAAAAAAACTAGAAGGGATCCTATTTTTCCCATCTGCCTCTTGCTGACAAAACTTTTTCCACCTTCCCTTTTCAGATTAATGCAAAAATTATCTGAAAACGGAGCAGACAAATCTCCATTAAGTTGCTGGCTCATAATTTTCCAGAGATGAATACACAAATGTAAATTATAAGTGCTGTTAATAAGTCTGGTTTCCCAGTATCTGCGGGGTGAACCAGACAACTTAACTTCTTCCTGGCAAAGGCAGCAATATCACTGGTAAATATTTGAAAGTCAGAAAGGAGATAATTACTTTTCGAAGTACATTTCAGCATATTAAAATGTCACTATATTTGCTAATTCAACTATTTTATAAAGCCCCAAACTTTATTGTAAGTATAAACTGTTCCTTCTTTCTAATATGCCATGAGCTTTTTATTTTTTCATTAACACATGCATGTACATGTGCTTAGTCGCTCAATCGTGTTCGACTCCTTTCAACCCGATAGACTGTAGCCTGCCAGGCTCCTCTGTCCATGGGATTCTCCAGGCAAGAATACTGGAGTGAGTTGCCATGCCCTACTCCACGGGATCTTCCCAAACCAGGGATTGAATCCAGGTCTCCTGCATTGCACGTGGATACTTTACCATCTGAGCTAACAGGGAAGCCCTTCCATTAACATATGATTGTTTTTTAAAAAATTATACCATGAATTGAAAATGATAGGAAGTAACTGATAAAGGTCTTCTCAATTGGAAAGCAATAGTGGCTCCTTGGTATTTCTGCTGAAGAAAGAATAATATGGGAAGGAATTCATCTGCCTCAGGAATTTAAGTCACGAATGACTAAACTGAAGATTTCTTATGCCCATAAATATTAAGGCGATGGCACCCCACTCCAGTACTCTTGCCTGGAAAATCCCATGGACAGAGGAGCCTGGTAGGCTGCAGCCCATGGGGTCACTAAAAGTCAGACACGACTGAGCAACTTCACTTTCACTTTTCACTTTCATGCATTGGAGAAGGAAATGGCAACCCAATCCAGTGTTCTTGCCTGGAGAATCCCAGGGACAGGGGAGCCTGGTGGGCTGCCGTCTATGGGGTCGCACAGAGTCAGACACAACCGAAGTGACTTAGTAGCAGCAGCAGCAGCACTGAAATTGTAGTTTCTCTTTGGAGAGCTCTCCTAGACCTCTTCTTTGTTGTTGTCAAGTCACTAAGTCATGTCTGACTCTTAGAACTGTAAGAGTTGCGATCCCATGGACTGTAGCATGCCAGGCTCCTCTGTCCTCCACTGTCTCCCAAAGTTTGCTCAAATTCATGTCCATTGAGTTGGTAATACTATCTAACCATCTCATCCTCTGTCGCCCCCTTCTCCTTTTGCCTTCAGACTTCTTTACCTCCAGGAATAGATTATTCTGGTTCCAGATTCTGAGCAAAGGAACGTGAGTCAAAGTGACCTGTGAGCAAATCGGACAGTGCAAACATTTGAACAACAAACCACAGAAATGATTTGTCTCTTTGGAGCATGGCTTCCACTTGTGCTCTATTAAATAAGATCTGGGGAAAAGGTTATCCCCAAGTCTTTATTGAGGGAAACAAACAACTGTCCCTTCTCACTGATCTCTAGACTCATTCATCCAGGCTTTAAATACCACCTACGAGGCTGATGACTCCCAAGTTGATATCCCCAAGCCAGATCCCTTCCCTGAAGACCAGATTTCTATATCCATTTGCCAACTCAACAACTCTGCACGGACACTGAATAGACACCTCAAAATTATTAGGTCCTAAACCAAACTCTTTTTTGGGCTGTGCCACATGGCTCATGGGATTGAACCTGGACCTATGGCAGTGAAAGCATTGAGTCCTAACCACTGGACCACCAGGGAATTCCCCCTCAAAGCAAACTTCTAATCCTCATGATTTCGCCACACCCTGCTCCACCTGCAGGCATCTCCATCGATGACAATTCCTTCCATCCGCTTGCTCAGGCCCAAATTTTCAGTCATCCTTGATGCAGCCTTGCTCTCAGGGCCCACATCCAAACCATGAGCAAATAATTTTGGGTCTACTTTCAAAATATACCCAGACGCTCACCACTTCCATCATTACCTCTCTGGTTCAACCCACCATCATCAATCTTTGCAGCCTCCAAATTGGTGAACTTGTTCTGGATGCGAGGTAAGTTTGTCTCTCCTTTGCTCAGAACCTGCCTATGGCTCCTCATGTGACTCAGAGTAAAAGCCAAGGTCCTTACCATGCCCTTTATGATTCAGACCTGTTACTTCTCTGGCTTCATCTCTGTCTCTGTCTCTGTCTCTGTCTCTCTCTCTCACACACACACACACACGTAACTTCTGCCACACTGGTTCTCTTCCCATTCCTTGAATTTGTCAGTATTTTTCCATCTCAAGGCTTTTATACTTATTGTCCCTTCTGCCTAGAACACTCCCTCAGACCCCTCTGGTGACATCCTACCCTCTCTTAGGTCTTTGTTCACTGTCACCTTGCCAGTGCTGAAATGAACAAGAAGCCAGTCAAAACCTTACATTCGCCATACATACACAGTGAGGGGTGGGCTTTGGGTGAAAAAGAAATGAGAGGACGGCCTCTTGCTGGGTTCGGAATAAGACCTGGATCAGAAAGGAGGTATCTCTCTTAGGGGGCTGACCTCTGCTTCTGTGCTGGAGCAGGTGAGGAGCAGGTTTTTTATTGAGCCTTCAGAGAGTGCTTGGTTGAGAAGATACCATAGAGGGACTTTTGCTTTCAATCCTTGGGAGCAACTCCTAAGACTGAAATGCCTCCTAGTGCCAAGCATTTGCAGGCATGCCCAAGAAATGCAATGGATAAAATGAATCTCAATTTTCTGATGGATTTTTAATATGTTTATCTGTTTCCTTTATAAGAAAGTAAACTTACAATTTCACAAATTGTAATAGTTCAAATTGTAAGAGAACACAGGTTTCAGTCATAACTGATTTAACAGCCTCAACCCTCCAGGACACAACTAAGAACTAGGAAAAAAACAAACAGCTTTTAGGAACAGAAATAGACACACAGATACAGATACTAGGTAAACTAGTGGTTACCAGGGGGAGTGGGAAGGAAGGAGGAGCAAGATGGGGAAGGGGATTGAGAGGTGCAAAGTACTAGGTATAAAAGAAGTACAGTACGGGGAACACAACCAATATTTTGTAATAACTTTATTTGCAGAATAATTTATAAAAATACTGAATCACTATGTTGTACTATCAAAACTAACATAATATTGGATAAGTCAAGTATACTTCAATCTTAAAAAAAAAGCTTTTATGCAACCCGAAGAGATCATACTAAAGTTCATATACATTACTATTAATAGAAGCAGAATCCCCACAACCATACTCATAGTCTATTTACTCATATTTTGCAAACAACACTAACAGGTGTGGTTCTCTCGTTTTCTAGCTCATAACACACCAGAATGGGCAACGAAGGAGGGAGATTAGAGGATCAGGCAGTAACTGCTGGCTGGTAGAAACAGTTAAAATAACAGCAGCAAGAAATGGCAGCTATGAGGGGTGGGAGGAAGGCACAAGAGGGAGGGGATATAGGTATACATATAGCTGATTCACTTTGTTGTAGCGCAGAAACTAACACAACATTGTAAGGCAACTACGCCTCAAAAAAAAAAAAAGAAGGAAAAAGAAATGGCAGCTAACAGAGAGGGGATATATGGAAAGATTAGAAAACCAGGCATTGCAAATTAAGAGGCAGAACAATCTGTGCCCAATTTAATATGAGGACAAACAGACCCATCACGGTTTAGGAGCCCTTGAGGCAACACTATATAGAACAAATTAAAATAACTAATGCTATTATAAGGATAATCTTGAAACATCAGGAAAAGATGCAATTATTTCCAGGTTCAGGAGTCAGGAAGGTAAATAATCTTTTTGAAAAGCTTTCCATCTAAAATGGTTAGATTGGGAAGAGGGAAAAAAATCAAGCTCTAAAAGTGCTGAAACTTCAGTTACCCAGAAAATCATTTATGTGGAATCACTGAGAAATTAGTGTTACCCAGTAAGTGACCCTGGAGAAGGCAATGGCTCCCCACTCCAGTACTCTTGCCTGGAAAATCCCATGGGCGGAGGAGCCTGGAAGGCTGCAGTCCATGGGGTCACTAAGAGTCGGATACGACTGAGTGACTTCACTTTCACTTTTCACTTTCATGCACTGGAGAAGGAAATGGCAACCCACTCCAGTGTTCTTGCCTGAAGAATCCCGGGGACAGGGGAGCCTGGTGGGCTGCCGCCTATGGGGTCGCACAGAATAGGACACGACTGAATTGACTTAGCAGTAGCAGTAGCAGTAAGTAACCCATTATCATTTGGAATCCATTTTATACCATATTGCAACGTATATTAAATAATTAACTTTTGTTGTGATTTACAGATCTTTTTTGTTGTTGTGATTTACACAGCTAAACTCTGACAAAATCAAATTTGCAGTGAACAAGTTTTCACAACTACTTCTCTGTTACAGAGACAGTTTGCCTTCTTTTGGACTACAAGGAACGAAAAACATTTCTTTCTTTTTTTTTCTCCGTCATCGGGTAAGGAAAGTGTGAGGGGGTAAGACACCTCTATTCAAGGGCAAGTTCAAAAGGTAATTTTATACTAAGTATGGGCTCCATCTAGGCTAGATTTTCAGAGTAATGAAGATAACCCATAGAAGTCATTTAAGGAAAGAACTTGCATGCCAGGAATTGTTTGATGGGTGCCACGGATGACTATAAGAAATAATTTCACTTCTTCCCAGCTCTAGACCTATGGGTTCACTCTCCCTGAATGAAGAAACGACATATCCAAAACTGAACCCCAAATTTCCTCTCCCTCCTCAATTCCTGGTCTTTTATCTCTCCCTGCCTCATCACTTTAATGAGAAACCTGCAACGACCTAATCTCCTGCACTGTTCCTCAAACCTCACAACTAGCCACCAAGTCAAATCAATTCTACTCTTTCAATTCCCAAAAAGGAGTACGTCAAGGCTGTATATTGTCACCCTGCTTATTTAACTTAAATGCAGAGTACATCATGAGAAATGCTGAGCTCAAGGAAGCACAAGCTGGAATCAAGATTGCTGGGAGAAATATCAATAACCTCAGATATGCAGATGACACCACCCTTCTGGCAGAAAGTGAAGAGGAACTCAAAAGCCTCTTGATGAAAGTGAAAGAGGAGAGTGAAAAAGTTGGCTTAAAGCTCAACATTCAGAAAACGAAGATCATGGCATCTGGTCCCATCACTTCATGGGAAATAGATGGGTAAACAGTGGCAGACTTTATTTTTGGGGCTCCAAAATCACTGCAGATGGTGACTGCAGCCATGAAATTAAAAGATGCTTACTCCTTGGAAGAAAAGTTATGACCAACCTAGACAGCATATTAAAAAGTAGAGACATTACTTTGCCATCAAAGGTCCTTCTAGTCAAGGCTATGGTTTTTCCTGCAGTCATGTATGGATGTGAGAGTTGGACTGTGAAGAAAGCTGAGCGCCGAAGAATTGATACTTTTGAACTGTTGTGTTGGAGAAGACTCTTGAGAGTCCCTTGGACTGCAAGGAGATCCAACCAGTCCATTCTAAAGGAGATCAGCCCTGGGTGTTCTTTGGAAGGAATGATGCTAAAGCTGAAACTCCAGTACTTTGGCCACCTCATGCAAAGAGTTGACTCATTGGAAAAGACTCTGATGCTGGGAGGGATTGGGGGCAGGAGGAGAAGGGGACGACAGAGGATAAGATGGCTGGATGGCATCACCGACTCGATGGACATGAGTTTGAGTGAACTCCGGGAGTTGGTGATGGACAGGGAGGCCTGGTGTGCTGCGATTCACGGGGTCGCAAAGAGTCAGACACGACTGAGCGACTAAACTGAACTGAGCTTCTCTCCTTCTCCCCATTCCCTGAACTGACTCAGTCCATGCCTTCGTCCACTCTCGCCCAGCTTGTTCCAACTGCCCTCTAACTGGCAGCCCTATTTTTGTACTTCCTCCTCTGCTCCATATGCCACACACTGGGTCCTCCCTACAACCTCCAGAGTCATATTTGCAAAAGTAAGAAGCTCTACCACACACTAATACAGCCCACTACTGTGCGCCCTGTGCGCCCGTACAACCCTATGCAGCAGCCTTGCTCTATTCCTCTATTCACAATGCTCTGACGGCTCCCCACTGCCCTACAAAGTAAAGCCCTTTAACATGCCTGATCCAGCCTCTGCCTACTCCTCCAAATTGATCTCCTGTGTTTCCCACAATTTCCACTCCCATCATTACAAAAAAGACTCCCCCAACCTACGATGCTGTCCCCTTTCTACTCTTTTGGCCACATCTTATTTCCTCCTTTGCCTACATCTTATTTCCTCCTTTGCCTAGATGACCTCTCCCTACCTTTCCCCACCACATTCCGTGCTCAGTCTCCAATCCACCTGGACATTTGGCTGCATCCTTAAAGTTGCAGATCCTTCTTCACCCTCTCCCTGAAGTCTTCCCTTAACTTCCTCTGTCGAGTCAGCAGAGCCTTTTCTGGCTACCCCACAACGGATCCTGCACAAACAGGTGTAATTTGTTTATTACACCTTGGCACATCCTGGTAGCGAGCAGGCTCTAAATGATCATCCTTGAAATGATCTCTTGGAAAGTTCTGTCCTGCGATGAAAAGCCTTGTAAATATATGTTTTAAATGGATGAATAATTTTTAAATAGATGAATTCCTTTCCACACATAAAACTATCATCCTAGGGTGTATGTCTTAACAGCCAAGCTAGCTACAGACCACTCCCAGGATGTTCTGTTGGTCCAGCCAGCTACTAAAAATGCTGAAAGGCAAAACAGCACCGTTTGCCCGTGTAAAAACACAGCACAGCAACCGGTGTCATTCAGGTGCTGTGACTTATAATGCTGAGGCGACAGAAGCCTGCCAACACGCTAGAGCCTACAGAGGTAAGGAGGATGAAACACCGCACCCAACTATAGAAACAGAGAAATCACTGGAGTAGAAATGTCAACTTCGAGTTCATAGCACAGCTAATTTGATGTTTGTTAAGAAAGCATACATTTCTTCTATGGAGATTTTTTTTCACTCTCAGGAAGATGCAAGAGGCAAACACAAGACACAAAGGACTCCCCACACTTTCCTGAGCTGCCCAGGTTCCAGTGAGGGTCTGGTGTAAGCATTTCAAGCCATTTCAGACGCTCAACACCTGAAGAAGGAGCACGTGCCCCATTACCACACTCCCCTTACTGCTTGATCACACCTGGAAACCCATAGTACGTATGTATGCTAAGTTGCTTCAATCGCGCCGGACTCTGTGCGACCCCCAAGGGCTGCAGCCCGCCAGGTTCCTCTGTCCATAGGGATTCTCCGGGCAAGAATACTGAAGTGGGTTGCCATGCCCTCCTCCAAGGGATCTTCCAGACCCAGGGATGGAACCTGCGTTTCTCACACCTCTTGCAATGACAGGCAGGTTCGTTACCACTAGTGCCACCTGGAAAGACTCGGAAACCAATAGTGCCCACCCCCAAAAATCAAACGTGGAGGGCTTCTGAAAGAGAATAAGCTGCTGCCTTGGCTTACTGCAGTCTAACTACAGGGGTTGGCCTAGAAGAAGGAGGCAGAGTATTCTGAACATGTGTGGCGGCTATCTGATTTTTCAGAAAATTGTCTCCAAGTCTATTTCTGGGGATGCCAAAACTTCCTGGGCCAGGCTGAGCACCTGCTAAGGCAAAAGCACCACGGGCTGCCGAGGAAGACACATCCGTGAATTGCAGTACCTCAAAAACTTGCCTGAAAAGCCCTGGCTGAACGTAAGATAGCAGAGCTGCACCCTCCCCATCGCAGGGCCCCTCTGGCGGGGTAAACGCGTGTGCATCGGTGTGTGCACCACGGCCGCCAAGTGACCGCGTCCACGGTCCCCCAATCGCCGCTCTCATCCCTCAGCCACACCGCGGAAGTGGCAGACGAAAACTTCTGCCTTTATAGTGAGGACCCCGGGGAGACAGGAAACTCGTGGACCCGGTTGGAAGGACGCACTAGTTCGAGTGAGAAAGCCAAGGCACCGGCGGCACGCTTTCTCTACAACGCCCCCTCCCAGCGCGGTGCCAAAGGTCTCCGAATCCGAGCGCTTTTTTTTTTTTTTTTGGATTTGCTTTCCCCAAACGTGAGATTCAACCCCCAGCCCCCGCTTTTCCAGCATTCATACAAAGGAAATGCACTTTCGGGAGGCGGGGGCGGGGAGCATCTGGTCGGCGGGATGCGGAGTTGGAAGATACCGCGCAGCCCCACCTCCCCCGGCGGGCTGGTTCAGGTCCCTTCTCCGCTCCTCGCCCGCCCCGGAGTCGTCCTCGCACCACCCGGACCTTCTCACGGTCCCGCGGCAGCGCAGCCCCGGGCCGGAGGAAAACGGCGGGCCAGCCAAGGGCGCGGGCGGCAGGGGAGGGCGAGCGATCGGGCGCCAGTGGAGGAAGGACAAAGTGCGCCCGGCAGCCCGGCGGCCGGGGCTGGAGCGCGCGAGGAGAGGGGCGCGCGAGCCGGGCGGGGGGCGGCGGGCGCTAGGGGGGAACTTACTTGCGACGGAAGCTGCTTGCAGCAGGCTGAAGTAGCTCTTGCTGTACTTATCTGAAATCCGCACGCGCCGCAGAGCCATGGACATGTCCACCTGCAGAGGGATGTCCTGGGTAGCATGCACTAACACGCCGCCGTCCCGGTTCCGGGGCAGTTCCCAGGTACTGCCACTCGGCGCCAGGGTCCGGGGCTCCGGTATCCCCAGCGCGTGCCCGGGGGCCGTGCCCAGGTGGTACCGGGAGCCCGCCGCTGCCGCCATCCTCAGCGGGGAGCTCGACTGGGACAGCTGGCCCGGCCCGCCACCGCCGCCGCCGACCTCCACCGTGCGTCCGGCCCCGCTGGTCCCGGCTCCGGCGGGGGCGTTCAGCTGCCCGCCGGCTCGTTGCCGACGCCACCACAGCCCGACGACCCCGAGCCCTCTCGTGGGGACGTGGGCGCCAGAGGCTGAGAGCGCGGCGCGCCCGGAGGCCGGGAACTTGCTCGGACTTTGGGGCTCCAGCGGGGCGCTTCTGGCCGTGGCCGCAGAGGGCGACTCCTCCCGGGAACGCACACACGCCCCCTTTTAGCTTCCCGAAGGATGGGGGGCGGGGATGTGGAGGAGGGACTCCGGTAGCCCAAAGGGAGAACCCCTGCAGAGACGCCCATTGTCGGAGGAGGGGAGGCGGCCGGGGCGAGCACAAGTGGTGGGAGGAGACGGCCCGGCCTTGCACTCCCAGGGTAACTCTTGAAACTCTAGCATCCCATCCGGCTAGCCCTGGCCAAGACAGATTCGCCACGCGCGGGAGTGGCTCAATGAGAAAGCTTGCTCGTGGCCCTGCCAAGATTGCCTACCCTTGCCGGAGCCAAGAGTGTGGTATAGCCCTGGAGGGTCTGAACGGGTCTGTGCCCTGCCCCCCACCCCCAACGCAAACACCCACACCCACACATCCCGCCCCCTTGGGGGTGCTAAGTCCTGAGTCCTGATTCTCAAACGCTGGGGTCTCAGGAAGCGCCCTGTAGAGACACCTGGGCTGCCATCCCTCTCTGGCTTTGGAATCTTGGCGTGTCCTAGAGGGCTCCGGAACCCAGAAGAAAACCGGAAGGCAAGAGGAGGCGACCCCTTAAAGAAGCAAGAAGTGGGAAGGAAAGGAGTCGACCTCTTCCTTGTCCCAAAGCCCCCGGAGATGGGGTCGATGAACTACCGGACTCCGCAGAGCCGTGGTGGGGGTGGGGGTGGGGGGTGGGGGGTGGCGGGGTGGGCGGGGGTGGGGGCGGTTGCTGCTCAGAAAGCTGTGGCCACTGGGGGAGAGGCCTGGGGATGTCAGCATAAAAATTGCAAGTCTGAAACTGAGTTAGTGCCATTGGAATTCACCACGAGTTTGCTTCAGCGCTACAAGTCTTTATGGGAATTGCAACTGCCATTTCTTTCTTGTTGAATCCTTATTCTTCTCAAAATGTTCTGGCAAGAGAGTGGTCTGATATTACATAGGCCAATTATTCCTGGTCCATCTTTTAAAGGCTCTATGGGAAATCACTGATCTACACCTCTTGAGAATGCGTGCAGCCAAATACAAAAGGCAAGAGTTACGAAAGGAAGGCAAATATACACACATTCACACACACACACACACACACACACACACACACACACACCCTCTTCCTCTAGGCAGTTTAAGTTCTATCTAAATGTGTCAAGTTAACAGGCACAATGTTTTCCAGCCCCTCTCTTGAATGTGTGGAGACGTCCCCCCTCTACACTGTGGACAAGATGACATTAAGAATTACACTGACACCACAGTTGTTCTTTTACAACAACTTTATTTTAATAACTAAGTTAAAGATAAATAAAAATAGCAGTTTCTAAAACTACTAAAATGACTATATAGGAGGATATTTTTTATAATCATAGGGTGGAGAAGGCTTTACTTAGCATAACAAAAAAAGTATGAGATTGATCCACATATGGAAAGATGCCTTGCTGTACTGTCAAGTGAAGAAAGATGCAAAAAGATATTTATAGTTTGATCCCACTTCTTAAACACTATACCTATGTTTATGCTTAGAAAGTGGTTAGGAAGGATACAAATTGCTAACAGCAGTTATCTCCGGAGGGTAAAATTAGGAATCAACTAATTACGGGGAGCTATCACTTTTTGCTTCATAGGTAATTATATTAAAATTTTCACAATGGGCAATTTTTTTTTGTAACACATTTTCTAAATAAAGAAGGAAACAAAAAAATAAATTTAGGTTCTGAAGGGTATTAGAAAATTAACAATGAAAAAGAATTTTCTAATTATAAAAGGAATAGATGCCCTGATTTCACATTATGCTACAAAGCAATAGTAATCAAAACACTATGGTACTAGTGCAAAAACAGACACATAGATCAATGGAACAGAATAGAGCCCAGAAGTGAATCCATACTTATATAGGCAATTAATCTATGACACAGGAGGCAAAAATATACAATGGAGAAAAGAGCCTCTTCAGTAAATGGTGGGCTTCCCTTGTGGCTCATCTGGGAAACAATCTGCCTGCAATGCAGGAGACCTGGGTTCGATCCCTGGGTTAGGAAGATCCCCTGGAGAAGGAAAAGGCTACCTGCACCAGTAGTCTAGCCTGGAGAATCCCATGGACTGTATAGTCCATGGGGTTGCAAAGAGTCGGACATGACTGAGCAACTTTCACTTCACTTCACTTCAGTAAATGGTGCTGGGAAACCTGGACCACTTTCTCACACCATATACAAAAATAAACTCAAAATGGACTAAAGACTTAAATGTAAGACCTGACCTCCTACAAGAAAACATAGGTAGTACACTGCTATATGTTGCATAAAAAGTTGTTAAAAGAGTAAATTCTAACAGTTCTCATCACAAGGAAAAATATTTTTCTCTGTTTTTTAAATTTTGTATCTATATGAGATGAATATTCACTAAACTCATTGTGGTCATCATTTCATGATGTATATAAGTCAAATCATTACACTGTATACCTTAAACTTATATAGTGCTGCATGGCAATTATATCTCAATAAAACTGGAAGAAAAAAAGGATCATCATCATTAAAAATAAAAAGATCAATAAACTGACATAAAATTTAAAACTTCTGTGTAATTAAAACTCATTAAAAAAGTCAAACCACAAATGGGAAGTCTTTAGTAAAGACATAGTTTCCAAAACAATAAGATTCTTCAAGAGATATAGAATAGCCAAAACAATCTTGAAAAAAATACTGTTGGAGGACTCACACTTGCCAGTTTCACAACTTACTACAAAGCTTCAATAATAAAGTGGAAACAATATGATACCAACATTAGAACAGACTTATAGGTCAGTGGAATATAACTGAGAGTCCAGAAACAAACCCTTACACCTAGTGCTAAGTGCTAAGTCGCTTCAGTTGGCTCCAACTCTTTGCGACCCCTTGGGGACTGCAGCCCGCAAGGCTCCTCTGTCCATGGGATTCTCCAGGAAAGAATACTGGAGTGGGTTGCCATTTCTTTCTCCAGGGGATCTTCCCAACCCAGAAATCTAACCCAGATCTCCCGCATTGGGGGCAGATTCTTTACCGGCTGAGCCATGAAGGAAGCCCAAGAATACTGGAGTGGATAGCCTGTACCTTCTCCAGGGGATCTTCCTGACCCAGGAATTGAACTGGGGTCTCCTTGCAGGCAGATTCTTTACCAACTGAGCTACCAGGGAAGCCCAGACCTAGAGTCAATTTGTTTTTGACCATGATGCCAAGACAATTCAATGGAGAAAGAAAAAATTTTTTTTAACAAATGGTACTGAGACAACTGGATATCTATGAGCAGAAGAATGAATTTGGACCTGTACTTTACATCATATACAAAAAGTATTCAAAGTATATTAATGATCTAAATGTAAAAGCTAAAACTACAAAACTGTTAGAAAACAACAGAGGCATAATCTTTATCACCTTGAATTTGGCAATTGTTTCTTAGATATCACACCAAAAACACAGCAACAAAAAAGCAGATAAACTAAGTATCATAATTTTTTTTTTAATCATCATTCAAAAACACTATCAGGGAGACTCCCCTGGGAGTCCAGTTTTTAGAACTCCAGGCTTTCACTGCTGTGGGGTGGGTTCAGACTCTGGTTAGATAACTAAGAATTCTACAAGCCATGTGGTACAGCCAAAAAAAAAAAAGGAGAGAGAGATACTATCAGGAAAATAAAAAGACAACTCACAGAATGGGAGAAGATATTTGGAAATCATGTATCTGTCAAGAGTCTACTGTCCAGAATATATAAACAATTCCTAGAACTCTAAGATAAAAAAGACAAGCCAATTTCAAAGTGGACAAAGGATTTAAATAGACATTTCTCCAAAGAAGATATACAAATAGTCAAGAAAGAGGTGGAAAGATGTTCAACATCATTAGCCATCAGGTAAATGCAAGTCAAAACCACAATGAGATACCACTTCAAGTCCACTAGAATGATTATATTACAAAAAAGACAGACAATAACAGGCATTGGTAAAACAGTAGAGGAAATGGAACCCTCATTCATTGTTGATGAGAATGTAAAATGGTGCAGCCACTGTGGAAAACAGTCTAGCAGTTCCTCAAAAAGTTAAATATAGAATTACCATATAACCCCAGCAATCTCACACCCATGAATCTATCCAGGAGGAATGAAGAAGTGTTCACACAGAGAGCTGTACATGAATGTTCAGAGCAGCATTATTCATAATAGCCAAAAGGTTGAAACAACTTAAATGTCCATCAATAGATGAATGGATAAACAAAATGTGATATATCCATACACTGGATTATTATTGAGCTTTAAAAAGGAATGAAATTCTTGTACATACTACAATGAGGATGAACCTTGAAAACAAGATGCTTAAGTGAAAGAAGCTAGTCCCAAAAACCACATGTTTTATAATCCCATTTATGTGACATGTCCAGAATAGGCAAATATATAAAGACAGAAATAGAATAATGATTGCCAATGAATGGGAGGATGGAGGGAGTATGGGTAACAACTAAAGGGATTAGAATTCCTTTTTCGGGAGATGAAATATTTCAAAATTCATTGTGCTGTGCAGATGGATGCTCAAGTATGTGACTATGCTAAAAGCCATTGAACTATTTTTCTTGAGGTATAGTTGATTTACAACATTATATTAGTATTAAGTATACAACATAGTGATTCAAAAATTATATAGATTATATGTCATATATACTTATTATAAATATTGGCTATATTCCCTGTGCTGTGTGTTCCCTATATATACTTGTTGCTTATTTATTTTATACATAATAGCTTGTACCTCTTAATCCCCCACCTATTGTTCCCCTCCCACCTTACCTTTCCCCACACATAACTATAGTTTGTTCTTATATCTGTGAGTTTTATTATATTTTTTGTATATTGTTTTTTTTAATTTTTTTATATATTGTTTTAGTTTTTTAGGTTTCACATACAGTATTTGTCTTTCTCTGTCTGACATCTCACTAAACATAATACCCTCCAGGTCCGTTCATGTTGTTGCAAATGGCAAAATCTCATTCTTTTTTATGTGAGATGTAGTTCATTGCATATATATATACCACATATTCTTTATCCATTCCTCTGTTGATGGACAGGATTTTAGTTTCCTGATCAGGGAACCACCCTGAAGTGGAAGTGTGAAATCTTAACCACAGGACCACCAGGGAAATCCGAAATGTATAGTTTAAGTGAGCAAAATGTATGGTATTTTAATTTTATTTCAATAAAGGTGTTAAAAATAATATCCTTAACATGTAAAGAGTATTTATAAATTAATAAGAAAAATGCAATGGAAATGGTCAAAAGATAGGAGATAACTCTAAAAAATTTTAAAACCTAATATATACATAAGCATATATATATATAAATTTTTTATGTTCATATTTATAAAAATACACCAAAAAAGTCTCAAAATATCATTTTCACTTGCAGAATTGGCAAAGATTTTTACAATACTGAACATCATCAGTTAATGTGGCCTGCCAAGCACTTTCATGTACTACAGGAGTATAAGTTGACACAAACTTTCTGGAAAGCAGTTTGGCAATCAGTATTGAGACCCTAAAAATGTACATATCCTTTGACTCAGCAAATCTCCCAGGAGTTTCCCCTACAGAATTAATCAGAGATTTTGGCAAAGATTTATATACAAAGACATTCTCTATATCATTATTTATTATATTCCCAAATTGGAAGCAACCTACATTTCAAACAATAGCAAGATTAATAAATTATGATACATTCCAAAATCAATTATGCAGTTATCAAAAATGACATTCCCTTGAGATGGAACTGTTCTGTATCTTGATTGAACTAATGTCAATATGCTGGTTGTGATATCATACAATAATGTTACAAGATACTGTCATTAGGGGAAACTGGGTGAAGGGTATATGAGATCTCTCTGCATTATTTCTTATAACTGCTTATAGATCTACAATCATCTTCAAATAAAAATTCTCATTTTTTCAAATTGACATTCTTGAAGAATTTATTTTATTTTTATTTTTGGCTGCACTGGGTTTTTGTTGCTGTGCTCAGGA
Source organism: Bos javanicus (assembly GCF_032452875.1). Taxonomy (NCBI): domain Eukaryota; kingdom Metazoa; phylum Chordata; class Mammalia; order Artiodactyla; family Bovidae; genus Bos; species Bos javanicus. The sequence goes on from NC_083897.1 coordinate 23,283,840, forward strand.
TTTCTCTAGTTGCAGCTTCAATAGCTGTGGTGCATGGGTTTAGTTGCTCCGAGAAATGTGGAATCTTCCTGGACCAGGAAGCGAACCCATGTACCCTGCATGGCTGGCAGATTCTTAAACCCTAGACCACCAGGAAGCGCCTTGAGGAATTTTTCAGACCATGAGAAAACATTCATGATCTGATGGTGATTGGGTTGTCTGTATGCAAAGTGAATATACACTGTAATCTCAACTGCATGCCATCTGTAAGCATTGAGAAAATGTTGGAAGAAACATTGAGGAGGTAGGTAGGTAGGTAGATGGATAGATGATCAGAAGATAAACAGCCAGCCAAGCAAATTGATAAAAGAGAGAGAAGGCTGGGATTACATGAGCTCCTTGTATGTCATCCATACCATGGATTCCACAGTCATTAGAAATGACTACCTCCTTCACATTACCTCCTCTGTAAAGCTTGGCCACAGTTTCTGAGCCACTCCCCTTCTGTCACGATCCTTTGTCCTATCACTGATTCTCATCAGTATGAGGACAGGAAAAAGAGCTTATTAAGCACTGTCTTCCAGGGTCTGGAATATAGGTGACACTTGAAATATCAGTTAATTGAATGGGTGAATAAAGTAATAATGGATGAATAACAGTTTTTTAATTTACTGTGGACCATTACTGGAAAAAACATAATCTCAGGGTTTCTCAAGGCTAAAAGAAGAAAATGTAACAAACTAGTATGTATAAAATAGACAAGCAACAAAAATCTACTGTACAGCACAGAGAATTATGCCCAATATCATATAATAACCTCTAATGGAGTATAATTTGCAAAAATACTGAATCACTATGCTGCACATCTGAAACTAACACAGTATTATAAATCAACTACATTTCAATAAAAAAGAAGAAAATGCATGACTCTATTCTTCAATTTGCAGAACACATTCAGATCCACCTTCGTGCAACTGCTCTTAGGTGCAATTGTTGGGGCCCTTGCTACAGGTCAAACAATAGAATATGATTGGAAATCAGGTCATTTGGTATTTCCTTAATGTCCTTGGATGAAGGCTGAGGATGAACTAGGCTTATAACAAATTCCTCTCTCTAATAACAGTGATGAGATAAGCTTTCATCCCATTTGCCTAAATCCATAAATCTCACCCATCCTAGGTAAAACAGAGGGAATCTGAGTAACACAAATCAGTTCAGTTCAGTCACTCAGTCGTGTCCAACTCTTTGAGACCCCATGGGCTGTAGGACGCCAGGCCTCCCTGTCCATCACCAACTCCTGGAGCTTACTCAAACTCATGTCCATTGAGACAGTGATGCCATCCAACCGTCTCATCCTCTGTTGTCCCCTTCTCCTCCAGCCTTCAATCTTTCCCAGCATCAGGGTCTTTTCAAATGAGTCAGGTCTTCATATCAGGTGGCCAAAGTATTGGAGTTTCAGCTTCAGCATCAGCCCTTCCAATGAATATTCAGGACTGATTTCCTTTAGGATGGACTGGTTGGATCTCCTTGCTGTCCAAGGGACTCTCAAGAGTCTTCTCCAACACCACAGTTCAAAAGCATCAATTCTTCGGCGCTCAGCTTTCTTTATAGTCCAACTCTCACATCCATACATGACTACTGAAAAAACCATAGCTTTGACTACACAGACCTTTGTTAGCAAAATAATGTCTCTGAGTAACAGGAATAGTAAATTAGGCAGAGGCTTTGAGAAACCAGAATCTCTGAAATGCTGAAAGTGGAAGGGGACAAGATATTCAAAGGCGCCCTTAGTTGCTTCTTACTACCTTTGATTTTGAGATGTTCTGTTGACATGTGTGAGGATTACCAAATAAAAACTCATTTGCAGAATAGGAATAATAGCAACCTCACAATCTGTAGAGATTCAGTTCAGTTCAGTTCAGTGGCTCAGTCATGGCTGATTTTTTTTTTTTTAATTTTTTGGTTGTACCACACAGCCTCTTAGTTACCCAGTTCAGTCACTCAGTCGTTTCTGACTCTTTGCAACCCCATGAATCGCAGCATGCCAGGCCTCCCTGTCCATCACCAACTCCCAGAGTTTACCCAAACTTATGTCCTCTCATCCTCTGTTGTCCCCTTCTCCTCCTGCCCCAATCCCTCCCAGCATCAGGGTCTTTTCCAATGAGTCAACTCTTCACATGAGGTAGCCAAAGTATTGGAGTTTCGGCTTCAGCATCAGTCCTTCCAATGAACACCCAGGACTGGTCTCCTTTAGGATGGACTGGTTGGATCTCCTTGCACTCCAAGGGACTCTCAAGAGTCTTCTTCCAACACCACAGTTCAAAAGCATCAATTCTTTGGCACTCAGCTTTCTTCATAGTCCAACTCTCACATCCATACATGACTACAGGAAAAACCAAAGCCTTGACTAGAAGGACCTTTGATGGCAAAGTAATGTCTCTGCTTTTTAATATGCTGTCTAGGTTGGTCATAACTTTTGTTCCAAGGAGCAAACGTCTTTTAATTTCATGGCTGCAGTCACCATCTGCAGTGATTTTGGAGCTCAGAAAAATAAAGTCTGACACTGTTTCCCCATCTATTTGCCACGAAGTAATGGGATCAGATGCCATGATCTTAGTTTTCTGAATGTTGAGCTTTAAGCCAACTTTTTCACTCTCCTCTTTCACTTTCATCAAGAGGCTCTTTAGTTCTTCTTCACTTTCTGCCATAAGGGTGGTGTCATCTGCATATCTGAGGTTATTGATATTTCTCCCAGCAATCTTGATTCCAGCTTGTGCTTCCTTGAGCTCAGCATTTCTCATGATGTACTCTGCATTTAAGTTAAATAAGCAGGGTGACAATATACAGCCTTGACGTACTCCTTTTCCTATTTGGAATCAGTCTGTTGTTCCATGTCCAGTTCTAACTGTTGCTTCCTGACCTGCATACACATTTCTCAAGAGGCAGGTCAGGTGGTCTGCTATTCCCATCTCTTTCAGAATTTTCCACAATTCTTTGTGATCCACACAGTCAAAGGCTTTGGCCTAGTCAATAAAGAAGAAATAGATGTTTTTCTGGAATTCTCTTGCTTTTTCGATGATCCAGTGCATGTTTTCAATTTGATCTCTGGTTCCTCTGCCTTTTCTAAAACCAACTTGAACATCTGGAAGTTCACAGTTCACATATTGTTGAAGCCTGGCTTGGAGAATTTTGAGCATAACTTTACTAACGTGTGAAAGTGAAGTTGCTCAGTTGTGTCCAACTCTTTGCGATCCCTGGTTCCTCCGTCCATGGGATTTTCCAGGCAAGAATACTGGAGTGGGTTGCCATTTCCTTGAGTGCAATTGCGCAGTAGTTTGAGCATTCTTTCACATTGCCTTTCTTTGGGATTGCAATGAAAACTGACCTTTTCCAGTTCCATGGCCACTGCTAAGTTTTCCAAATTTGCTGGCATATTGAGTACAGCACTTTTACAGCATCATCTTTCAGGATTTGAAATAGCTTAACTGGAATTCCATCACCTCCACTAGCTTTGTTCGTAGTGATGCTTTCTAAGGCCCACTTAACTTCACATTCCAGCATGTCTGGCTCTAGGTGAGTGATCACACCATCGTGATTATCTGGGTCATGAAGATCTTTTTTGTACAGTTCTTCTGTGTATTCTTGCCTGTTCTTCTTCATATCTTCTGCTTCTGTTAGGTCTATACCATTTCTGTCCTTTATTGAGCCCATCTTTGCATGAAATGTGCCTTGGTATCACTAATTTTCTTAATGAGATCTCTAGTCTTTCCCATTCTATTGTTTTCCTCTATTTCTTTGCACTGATCACTGAGGAAGGCTTTCTTATCTCTCCTTGCTATTCTTTGGAACTCTGCATTCAAATGGGTATATCTTTCCTTTTCTCCTTTGCTTTTGGCTTCTCTTCTTTTCACAGCTATTTGTAAGGCCTTCTCAGACAGCCATTTTGCCTTTTTGCATTTTTCTTGGGGATGGTCTTGATCCCTGTCTCCTGTACAATGTCATGAACCTCTGTCCATAGTGTAGAGATTAGATGTGATTATATTATACAATGGACTGTATCAAGTTGCACACTGTGATAGGTTCTTTGCTTTGTACAATAAGGTGTATCTGCCATTTTTGTCTGCTTAGCACCTGTGTACTTCAGTATTTCTATGCAGAACCATCCCTGTTCCACTCTAAATCTACGTGGTGCACATAAGACTGCCAGTAACCGCATCCCCACCACCCCATTCCAGGGTGGAAAGGTCACCCAGGCCTAGTAGCTCAGTGTATTGTTTCCTTGGCCACTTTGATAGGTGTAAACCAGTAAGATAGTATCCCAGGACTTTCTGGAGCCAGTGAAAGGGAGAGTAAATCTTCGCTGGAATTGTCAGTTCTAAGAGTGAGGTAAGTCTGAGAGTCAAAGAGAGCCTGCAGTTGCACAGATAAAGCCATTTTCTTCTGTGCTTAAAACTGTTTGCAATTGGATTTCTTTCATTTGCAACCAAACAAACCCAACTAATATGCTAACACATAATCTCATCTAATTCTGGGTTGGCATCAGGGCACCTTCTGTATGTATGCATAAACCCACAAAAGCATGTTGAACATAGAGACATCCCTTTGACACCAGACCTCCAAGATATTATAAACTAACTGATCTGAGCCCAGGCCCTGCTGGACATGACTTAAAATTAATCCCTCCTCAGGAAATTCCACAGAAATCTTTTCATTCATTATCATTTTTAAAGATTTATTTATCTATTTATTTATCTTACTTTTTGGCTATGGTGGGTCTTCATTGTTGACAACAAGTGCTTTCTGTAGTTGCGGCGAGTAGGGGCTATTCTCTACTTGTGCGGCTTGGGCTTCTCACGCAGTGGCTTCTCTTGTTACAGAGCATGGGCTCTAGGGCATGCAGGTTTCAGTGGTTGTGGCACTCAGGCTCATCAGTTTCGGCTCCTGGGCTCTAGAACACAGCCTTAAAAGTTGTGGCTCACAGGCTTAGTTGCTCCGCAGCATGTGGGATCTTCCTATAGCAAGGATTGAACCAGTGTCTCCTGCAATGCTAAGTGGATTCTTTATCACTGAGCCACCAGGGAAGCCCCTCAGAGGGAAATATTTTAATTCCTGTCATTTGTTAAAGGAAGTGAATACTTCAAACTTTGCCCTGGTTAGATGGTCATATGGTTTTGGGTTTTTTTTGGCCATGGTGCCTGTGGGATCTTAGTCTCAAAACCAAGGATCGAATCTGCACCCCCTGCATTGGAAGCAGGGAGTCTTACTCACTGGACCACCAGGGAAGTCCCATTTTTTTCTTTCTTTTTTTTCAGCTTTGAGGTATAATTGAATTAAAAAAAAAACAAACAGTACCTTTAAAATGCTTTCAGAATATTTCCAATGCAGTTATACTTGCAGTGGAGAAAATAGCTGCTCCTATAAAGGTTGGCAGTCCTTTTATGAAACGCTTTGGGTACCTACCCAGAGTATGAGAAAATATTGGAAATGTAAATGTTAACTACTTGGGACTAAATTTGCGTCAGAATTAGAAATTTGGAATCATTATTCCCCAACTCGAATTTTTGGCTAGGACCACCTCTTTCCACATTAGCCATGATGAATGAGTTCAGGCTTAAACAATGAAATGGAAATCGATTCTACTGCTGAATTTCTATACTACCCAAACAAGTAGTTATTACGGTGGACTGGAATTCTGAAGAGTGTTCATGTAAATAGCTTAATTTTAAAAAACCACTTTAACCAGAGTGGTTATATAAGTCACAGGAGGATAAAAGAAGTGCAAGTGTTCAATCTAAAAAATAAAAATTAATAAATTTTCAAAAAAAATTAAAACAGAAACAGACTCATAGAGAATAAACTGGTGGTTGCCAGAGGGAGGGGGTGGGGCATAGGTGAAATAGGTGAAGGGAGTTAAGAAGTACAAACTTCCAGTTATAAAATAATCACTAAAATAAATAAGCCACAGAGGTGTACAGTATGGAATATTGTCAATAATATAATCACCTTGAATGACGACAGGTGGTAACCAGACTTATTGTGGTGACCATTTCAAAATGTATATAAATTACTGGGCTTCCCTGGTGGTTCAGATGGTAAAGAAGCTGCCTGTAATGTGGGAGACCCGGATTCAGTCCCTGAGTTGGGAAGATCCCCTGGAGAAGGAAATGGCAACCCACTCCAGTATTCTTGCCTGGAGAATTCCCTGGACAGAGAAGACTGGCGGGCTACAGTCCATGGGGTCGCAAAGAGTCGGACACTACTGAGCAACTAACACTTTCATTTTTCATAAATTATTGAATCTGTGATGTACACTTGAAGATAGTATCATATTCTATGATACAATTATACTTCAATAATAGGTAATAAACCAATGCTAAATCCATAATTATATTTGTCCCCTCATTATTTCTCAAACATATATTCTTTAGTAACAATGAGCAGTGAAATATATAAAACATGCTATTTACTTTATGTAAGGCCAAATTTAAAGATACAAGTCTTTGTAAGATTAGCAGGTCACAATATAGAGAACAAACTAGTGGTTACCAATGGAGAGAGGAAAGGTGGAGGGGCAAGATAAGGGTAGGGGAGTAAGAGGTACAAACTGTTAGGTATACAGTAAGCTACGATGGGACTTCCCTGGTGCTCCAGTGGCTAAGACTTCGGGCTCCCAGTGCAGGGGGCCGGTTCCATCCCTGGGCAGGGAACTGTATCCCATAAGTCACATCTAAGAGCTTGCATGCCGCCATGGTGAAAGGGAGATTCCATGTGCAACAAATCACACTTGGTGCAGCCAAATAAGTACATTAAATAAATAAATATTTTTTAACAAAATAAAATAGATTTTTAAAAAGATCAGCAGGTCACAATCTTCATTTGCTATAAGCCAGGGTTGCTGTTATTACTACTAATAATAAAATTAATGTGTCCCACCCTCATTTTCACAGTTCATTTTCATTCATACTTTAAGTACTTTTTCATCTCTTATCTCCTTTGATCCTCCTAAGAAACCTATAAGGTAGATGCAGTTTATTTATCCCCACTTTCTAGGTGAGGAAACTGAGGTTTTGAGAGACTGAGTTGCCTGAACTCATGCTATTAGTTTGTAGGAAAACTAGAACTAGTCAGTTAACTAATTTTAGCATTTTTGAGGTGAGGAAAATCACACAAATGAATTGTGATTTTCAAATCTGGACCTTGAGTATATTATTCCAAACCAAAATGTTTTTTTAATTTCTCAGACTTCCTCTTTCCTAAAGCAGTCATAGTCCTTACAAAGTGTAGTCTCCCAATCCATGAAGAAATTCACCTATTAACAATTGTAATATCATCGTTTAAGATTCTACTTTTCTAGTACCCATGCTTTTTTCTTTTGGTAGTAGTTGTATTGAGACAGAATTCATATACCACATAATTCTTCCATTTAAAGTGTATAATTCAGTGCTCACAGTTGTGCAATGAGCATAATAATTTAATTGTAGAACACTTCATCCCTCCAAAAAGAAATCCATACTCTTTAGCCATCACCTCCCAAGCTCCCCCAGCAACACCAGGCCTAGACAGCTACTAACCTACTTTCTGTCTCTGTGGATTTTCCTATTCTGGACAACTTTATAGAAGTGGAATCATATAACATGTGACCTTCTGTGTCTGATTTCTTTCATGTAGCATACCATTTTCAAGGTTCATCTATGTTGTAGCATGTGTCAGCACTTCATTTCTTTTCACAGTTTAATATTCCACTGTGAGACTCCCCTGGTGCTCCAGTGGCTAAGACTCTGTGCTCTCAAGGCAGGGGGCCTGGTTTTGATCCCGGGTCAGGGAGCTAGATCCCACATGCTGCAACTAAGACCCGACACAGCCAAATAAATAAATAATAAATAAATGTTTTAAATAATATAATATTCCATTGTATAGTTAGACCACATTTTGTTTATCCACTCATCAGTTGGTGAGGGACACTATTGAGACCTTGATACTTTTGAACTAACAAAATATTTTTTCTCCTTAAGTACTGTCATTTAAAAAGTCTAATCTTGAATGTGCACAGTTAAAATTTTAAACCAGAGCTACACTCACTTTCAAAGCTTAGAACCACCCTTTCCTGTGTAAAACCCTTCCAAGGTCACTTACTGTTGGCTAGCTGATTGACTCTGGGTTACTTGTGGAGTTGAGCATCTTTTCCTGTTTCCAAGTCCTTTATCAGTTCTCTTGGAATCTGTACCCTTCGTCTGTTTCCACAGGTCCAGAAGGAGTAAACTTAGAATGAGGTGTGAATGTAAAAAAAAAAAAAAAAAGATTGGTTGGGGAGAGGGAAGCTAAGACAGGGTGATGATGAGAGGGGAAGAATGGGGGCATTAGGCTCAATTCCCAGCTCTCTTCCTTGATCTTGAACACCTCCTTTTCCCTAATTTGGATTTCCTCTTTTCCGCCCCCCTTTTTCATCCCAACCAGATTTCTTTTCTTAGGATCTCATCCTTCTTCCTCTATGATAATTTATTCTACCCAAGATCTTTGTCTGTCATCCTATCTGGAGACACTCAAGCCAAGACAGAACAGCCTCATCTGAGCCTCCCCCAGGAGGAACAGTGTGTTACAGAGATAAAGATAAACTTATCTCAGTATTTAATAAAATGCTGATTTTTTTGTGCGACTTGTAACAAATACCCTTGCAGTTGGAGAAGAATTTCACCACCACTACCAGGTCACTGAGCCTGGGCTGTCAATTAAGACCTGGATAGTCTATAGCATTGGACTGGATTTCAGCCACTACTTGTGCTTCTGTTTCTATTGCAGACCCCTCCTGGGCCACTGTGGTTCTTATGGACATGGATGCAAGGGACACTCCTTTCCCCACCTTCTTCCTGCTACATGGAAAAATGAGCCTGAGTGTTTTGAAGCTGCAGATGAAATTCTATTGATTTATTACTATTGATTTATTCTCTAAGACACCACACTATTTTTGTTTTTAAGTGTATAAATCCACAAAGATGAAGAGAATGGGAAAGGGCCTCTGAAAGAGAAGATTTCACCACAATTTGGAAAGTCAAAACTGGATAAAGGCTGATTAGATATGAGACAGCCAAAGCTGAATAGGGGGAGGCTGGGACTCACAGAAACCGGATGTGGATCAAATGGAGCCAGTTTGCCTGGGAGAACCCTGGAAAGTCTGGGGATTTGGAAATATCAGGTACTCTGAAAGGTGACAGTGAGATGTGAGCCTAAACACAGGAAGATTCATGAAAAGACTTTGTGTGGGCAAAGTCCTTACTGTCCCCCCAGCTTCACCCCTTACACCTTAGACCCCAGCCACACACACCACTCTCACTCCAGTGAAAGAGCAGAGATGTTGCAGCAGAAATGAAAGGCCTTCAAAAAAATCCAAATTCTGCTACTCAAGGGTCTCCCATCATAGGGCTCTCTTTCTTTCTTTCTTTCTTTTTTAAGATTTCTTTATTTACTTTTGGCTGTGCTGGGCCTTCATTGCTGCACGGGCTTTTCTCTAGTTGCAGAGCACGGTCTACTCTCCAGTTGCAGTGTGCGCGCTTCTGATTGCGATGGCTTCTCTTGTTGCAGAGCACGGGCTCGATAGAATCGTTCAACTTTAGCTTCTTCAGCATTACTGGTTGGGGCATAGACTTGGATTTCTGTGATATTGAATGGTTTGCCTTGGAAACAAACAGAGATCATTCTGTCATTTTTGAGATTGCACCTAAGTACTGCATTTTGGACTCTTTTGTTGACTATGAGGGCTACTCCATTTCTTTTAAGGGATTCTTGCCCACAGGAGTAGATTTAATGGTCATCTGAATTAAATTTGCCCATTCCAGTCCATTTTAGTTCACTGATTCCTAAAATGTCGATGTTCACTCTTGCCATCTCCTGCTTGACCACTTCCAATTTTCTTCATTCATGGACCTAACATTCCAGGTTCCTATACAATATTGTTCTTTACAGCATCAGACTTTACTTATATCACCAGTCACATCCACAACTTGGCGTTGTTTTTGCTTTGGCTCCATCTCTTCATTCTTTCTGGAGTAATTTCTCTACTCGTTTCCACACTTCTCCTTGACTGACATAAGGCACCAAATGCAATGACAGACCAAGATAAACAGCAAAAATGATCTGGCCCCGCCTCCTTCCCCACACTCCTAGCACTCTGCTTCCTGGTACACTTTGTTCTGCCCACTTTAGCCTTCTTCCTGTTCCTGCAACAAGCCCATTTTTAGGTCTCTACTCAAATGTTACCTCTGCAGAGACAACTTCCCAGGCGCTCTATTTAAAACAACAGCCCCCCACCAGTCCAGCTATTACATTGTTTCATTCATTTGTAGCAAAGATGATTTCCTTCAATTAGATTATATGTTTTCACATTTCTTAGTGGACTGTACAATTACCTTCATGAGCTTGGAAGCTCCAGGAGAGGTACCTTTTGTGTCTTGTTTATTGTATCATCATCACCTGAAACAGTGCCTAGTCCTTTATTTGACAAGATGATACCTGGATGGATGGGTAAGTGAAAAAAATCCATGGCAGTAACAGACATAATTCAGGGAACGGAGACCTTTAAAAACAATGCTAATTGTTTATACACTGGAAGATTTAAGTCACTATTATAAACTATAAACAATAACAGTATACTATGGAAAAGGAATGGGCTTCCCAGGTGGCGTTAGTGGTTAAGAACCTGCCTGCCAATGCAGGAGACATGAGATGCAGGTTCAGTCTCTGGGTAGGGAACACCCCTGGAGGAAGTCATGGCAACCCATCCCAGTATTCCTGCCTGGAGAATTCCATGGACGGACAGAGAAGCCTGGCAGGCTACAGTCCATGGGGTCACAAAGAGTTGAATACAACTAAGTGACTTAGCATGCACGCATGCATGAAAAAGGAATAATCAGAGTCTTAAAAAAAGAGAGAGCTCTTAGAGTGGAAAATGATTGGCAACATTTTTAAAATTCCATTAAAGGGCCAATTTCAGGCTACTATCTCGATGTCACTGAATGTCAAGTTGGGAAAAGAGGCACAGTGTTGGTTGGGACAGGCAGCTCTGAGTCGATTCCTGGGCACCACTGAGGTACAGGGGGGCTGATGCATTAGAAACTGTGATGTGCCATTCAGGTCCCTCTTCTGGAGGTAAGGATTTATTCTTCCATTTGTTGAAAATGCTGCCAGATAAATTGCTTCTGCTGTCAGCACCCCACAGGGATTGCCTAAACTGAAAAGAGCTACCCAAGCCAAGGTCCTGGTCTCTGCCAAGGGCAACCCAATGACTGAAGAGCATGGGGTATCAAGATCTAGCTCCCTTGCTCCAAACAGGAGCCACTCTGACAAATAATCCCATCTCCAGAATTTACTGGAGGGGCTGGATGAGGCTTCTGTTCAGGATGCTTCACCAGTTGACTTCTGCCAAATCCATCTTTCTTCTCTTCCCAACTCCTCCACAGGAATTCATCTCAGTAACACATCTTAACAAGACTCCTGTATCTATTTTCTTTCTGACGTCATGAATTGATGTCAACAGATGATAGTAAGGAGGAAGAGTAGGGGTAGGAATTCCTCTTCCTCCTCCTCACTGTTTTTAGAGTGGAAAACTGGGTTTCTAGGAAAGTATAGTGTGGGTTGCCTGGCAGTGTTGAGTGAGAGAGCAGAGACAGAAAGAATGAATTCAGAAGGCCCAGAATCCCACAGAAGCCCAAGAAAGAAAGAAGAAAGAAAATAGGGAGGAGCATTTCAAAGATATCAGAAAAGAAATAGAAGAACATTTTTTCTAGAACTGAAAAACACAAGTATTTATATTAAAGGGCCCATAGAAAGCAAAATGAGATAATTTTTTAAAAAGAAGTACACTGAAACACACCCTTATGAATTTTTCAGGATACCAGGAATATGAAAAAGAACTCAAATATTTCCAGAGGGGTAAAAATAAATTGGGATTGAACTTCTCAGTAGCAATACTGGACTCTAGAAACTACTGGAAAAAATACATGACAAATGGAGGGAAAATACTCTTCAACTTAGAATTCTTTATTGAGCCAAAATCCCAAAGAAATATGAAGGTAGACTGAAGATATTTTACAGCCATGCAAAGAATATTATTTAAAAAGTTTGTCACCCATAACCTTTCTTAGGATGTTACTAAAGAATGTATTCCCTCAAAATTAAGAAGTAAATCAATAAAGAGGAAGACAAGGAATCTAGGAGAAAGTGATTCAGTCTACAAGCACAAATAAGGGAAATGCTAGAAAAGTTGATGTGTAGGAATCCTGGAAAACAACCAGCTCAGGAGGGATGAGAACAGAGGGCTCTGAGATGGAGCTGCCTCATCCCTTTGTACCTCCATCTAACCAAGTTCAAGTACGCTTTCACCGGGGCCTTTTCGTCCACCCATGGAAGCTTTAAGAACTCTGCACCTCATGGGGGAATTTCCCTGCTGGTCCAGTGGTTAAGACTCAGGCTTTCACTGCCACGGAGCAGGTTCAATCCCTAGTCAGGGAACTAAAATCCCACAAGCTGTGTGGTTTGGCCAAAAAAAAAAAAAAAGAACTCTGCAACTCAGAGAAAGAAGAATTGGAGTCTGCAACACTTCACTCTTAGAAGGCCCCCAGGCTCCTTACACAAAGGGGTCCTTCTCCAGAAATTTCCTCCCCTCCAGAAATCAATATTGTAGAGCAAGAATAAGACATCATTTTGCCTCAATAGATACCACTCCACCAAAATGTGAGGAAGAATATCACATTCTTTCACAAAATTGTTCTTCAGACCTTTGATTTCTCTTCGTTCTCCAAGTCTATGCTTCCCAGCCACCTTTTAGGGACCAAAGTGGTTTCCAGGCATTTTGGTCCTGGGAAAATATGTTTAAAATGAACTGGTCACAGGTATGGAAAGGTCTTGTACTGACTGCAAGGGAATAATTTAATGTTCAAATTTATAAGCCAGTCTTCCCTACATTCAGGTAGCATGAGGCACCCTCTCATGTCCTAATCACCATAGGGCTCAGAGTCTGAGACTCTTGGATTCCATTGAGAACCGCCCCACCACCACCACCAACATACAGCTGTCTCATGAAGGTCAAGGACAAAGAGCCAGCAGACCAATCTGGTGCACCAGGAATCCCAGCTTTACACCTGGTGAAATCCCAAACCAGAACTGGCAAATTCATGCCTGTGTTTCCGTGAAGTCCCTAATTATTTTAGGAGACATCTGAAGAGGAGATAAAGAACTGGGGGAGAACTCTGAAGTAGGTACCTCAGTCTGCATGTATGAATACACCTCAACAAGAGCTGCAGGGACTTCCCGAGCCGTCCAGTGCTTAAGATTCTGTGTTTCCACTGTAGGGAGCTGGGGTTTGATCCCTGGTCAAGGAGCTAGAGGGCTTCCCTGGTGGCTCAGTCAGTGAAGAATCCGCCTGCAATGCAGGAGACCTGGGTTTGATTCCTGAGTTGGGAAGACCCCCTGGAAGAGGGCATGGCAACCCACCCCAGTATTCATGACTGGAGAATCCCCATGGACAGAGGAGCCTGGTGGGCTACAGTTCATGGGGTTGCAAGGAGTTGGACACGACTGAACGACTAAGCACAGCACACAGGGAGCAAGATCTCACATGGTGCAACTAAGACCCAGCATAGCCATATTAACACAAACAAACAAAAAACAAGAGCTAGCTCTAGAACTGTGGGGTTCTAGGGAAAGGAGTGCAAGGGACTGGCTATGGTGGATGCTCTTTTGATAGTATGATTCCAAGATAGACTTACTCATGCCTAAATTCATTTCTTGTATTAGTCTAAGGCAGAGAAATCCTTACCACAGATATTGGTTCTTAAGACTGTTGATGCTTATTTTCTGTTTCCTCAGCCAAAAGGAACCTTTGCATATCATAGCCTCTCCCTGGCCCTGAGAACAAACTCATGCTTGTTCTTAACTTCAAATTAAACATGAATATTTGGAAGAATGTTTCAAAACCAACCTGTTTTAGCAACTAAAAGTATAGAGAAGCCTTGACTTGGAGTAGAACTCAGAAAACAATTTTATAAGCTATACACTGTATCACAGTGAAGGAGGGGGACCTACAACTATTTTAATTACAAGGACAAGGCTGGGAAAATGGAGCTTCCACTAGAAAGAATTAGCCTGCCAGGTTGTAGGTTGTAAGCAAAATAATTGTGTATATGTGTTGATTGGTTGATTTACAATATGTTAGTCTCTGATGTACAGCAAAGTGATTCAGATACAAAACAGATACATATAGATGTATATGCATACATATACATCCTTTCATATTCTTTTGCATTATAGTTTATTACAACATATTGAGTATAGTTCCCTGTGCTATACAGTAAGTCCTTGTTGTTTACCTAATTTGTATATAGTAGTGTATATCTGCCAATCCCAAACTTCTAATTTATCCCCTGCCTCTTTCCACTTTGGTAAACATAAGTTTGTTTTCTATGTCTATGAGTCTATTTCTGTTTATAAATAAGTTCATTTGTATCCTATTTTTTAGATTCCACATATAATATCATATAGTATTTGCCTTGTCTTACTTCATTTAGCTTGATAATCTCTAGGTCTATCTACATTGCTGCAAATGGCAATATTTCATTATTTTTTATTACTGAGTAGTATTCTATTGTGTATAGGAGGGTTCCTTTTTGTTCACACTCTCTCCAGCATTTATTATTTGTAGACTTTTTCATGATGGCCATTCTGAGGAAAGTAAGATGATACCTTTGTAGTTTTTATTTGCATTTCTCTGATAATTAGTGACACTGAGCACCTTTCATGTGCTTATTGGCCATCTATATGTCTTCTTGGAGAAGGAAATGGCAACCTACTCCAGTATTCTTGCCTGGAGAATCCCAGGGACAGAGGAGCCTGGTGGGCTGCTGTCTATGGGGTCGCACAGAGTCGGACATGAGTGAAGCGACTTAGCAGCAGTATATGTCTTCTTTGAGGAAATGTTTATTTAGGTTTTCTGCCCAGTTTTTGAATCGGTTGTTTGTTTTTGTTGTTGTTGAGTTGTCTGTATATTTTGGAAATTAATATCATATCAGTTGTATTATTGGCAAATATTTTCTTCCAGTTGTCTACATCATCTCCTCCCTCCCTACACCTCTAATTTCAACTTCTACCACTCTCCCTCCATTTTGGTCCCACTGATCTCTTGGCAGTACCTCCAATATGCCATGTAAATGGATCTGTGCAGTGGGAACAGCCAGGATAACCCTCATATGTTCATCCATATATCCTTTTCTTGCTTATTTCAACTCTCTGCTCAAGTGTCACCATGTCAGACAGAACTTCTTCCACTACTATATCTAAAACAACATTTTCTGAACACTTGCATTGATTGAATGCTCATTAAACTTCCTTTGTAATGTAAAAAATGCCTGACATAAAGGTAATTGGACACAGAGAAAAAAATACTCGCAAAATATGTGACAAAATATACTTTTCCCTAATATACTGATACAAAGGGTTCTTTCAAAAAAGGAAGGAATAAAAATGAGCAACCGAATAGAAAAGTGAGAAAGGAAATGTG
Organism: Bos javanicus; assembly: GCF_032452875.1. Classification (NCBI taxonomy): domain Eukaryota; kingdom Metazoa; phylum Chordata; class Mammalia; order Artiodactyla; family Bovidae; genus Bos; species Bos javanicus. The sequence goes on from NC_083897.1 coordinate 23,299,363, forward strand.
AACTGTCAAAAGAAGAAATACATGTTTAAAATATTTGAACTCACAAGAAGCAAAAAAAAAAAAAAAAGGCAAATACTACAAAGAATAAAGCACTATTTTTCTTCTAAACTATGGTTGACAAATCTTTTCTGTAAAGATCTTCTTAATAGTAGAAATTTCCATGTTGTGGGTCACATACAGTCTCTGTCGCATAGTCTTCATCATCTTTTTTTTTTTTTTTTGGTTGCACTGCACGGCTTGCAGGATCTTAGTTCCTCCACTGGGGATCGAACCTGTGCCCCCTGAAGTACGGAGCACAGAGTCTTAACCACTGGACCATCAGGGAAGTCCTCACATCAGAATTTTAAATATGCACATTCTTTGCTCCAAGAATTCTCCATCTTTGATTTTATATCAGAAGTTAATCCAGTAAGTGTGCAAATATTTTGGTTGAGAGTGCATTGTCACTCAATTCACAGTAGCAGGCAGGAAGAGGAAAAGGAGAAAGTTACATAGGCATCAAGCAGGCAATAGTAAAATAATCCATGGTTGGCACTAGTGGTAAAGAACCCACCTACCAATGCAGGAGACATAAGAGATGAAGGTCAATCTTGAGTCGGGAAGATCCGCTGGAGGAGGGTGTGGCAACCCAGTCCAGTATTCTTGCCTGGAGAATGCAATGGACAGAGGAGCCTGGGGGGCTAGAGCCCATAGGGTCACACAGAGTCAGACATGACTGTGTGACTAAAACACACATGTGTATAGCCATGTTAAGTATATACGCTTGCATATAGTCTGAAGCATATAGTTAACGGGAGTGGAGTAAGATGTTACATGACTTATATTATTAGGTATTGCTTAATTTTGAGAAGGTATCATCATTATAATCAGAAAAAATAAAGCTCTTATTAAATTAGAAACACATCAGGCAAACCAAAATTGATTTTTTCCTGAAATGCAATAATTTTCTTCCAAAATTATTCTTACAATAGGATCATGGTAGATATTTTTCACCATTTGAACAAATAGTTTTACTGGCTTCTTGTGTTTTTTCTTGTACTAAAAGTACAAAGTTACTCGTTAATTTATCATCTTATGAATATTCTTTTAGGAAATCAATCATGCATTTAAATTTTTGCCACTTCTTTTTCTCACTCTGTGTGAACATTCACTGACATTGTAAGATCACCATATTCTCAAACAAGGGCACGGAGAATGGAACTAGAAGAACATCACACACTGACCACTGCTGTACAGAAGCTGGGGTGTGGAAGAGTACAGAGAAGATGGATGGTCAGAGCACTCCAAGTGCATCACTCTGTAATTTGTAGGCAAGTCGTCCTCAGTTACTGTATCTTGCAAGTTTGCGTATTTGAAAATGAACATGTTAAAGAACATAAATATCACAGCCTTGTGGTCTACATAGTACTTCACTTATACCATGTTTTACACAAATGAGTAGCTTTTATGGATCAACAATGTATAATTCAGTATTCAAATAGGCCTTACTGACAAAATAGGACTTCAGATGAAAGCTCTTACCTCAGAAATGGGATGCCTTTATTTTTGGAGAATAACTGTTATTTTTTTGTGTTTGCATTTTTTTTATTTGATTGTAAGAGTTGTACATGCTCATTGTGGAAGATTTGCAAACTATGAAGTGTCTGACTCTTTGTGACCCCGTGGACTGTAGCCTACCAGGCTCCTCCATCCATGGGATTCTCCAGCCAAGAGTGCTGGAGTGGGTTGCCATTTCCTTCCCCAGGAAACTATGCAAACTATGGAAAAGCATTAAAAAAAAAAAAAAAAAACCTAGCCTTAATTCCATTATCTAGTGGCCACCGTGATTAATATTATGACATTCCCCCCAGTCATTTTGAGATCATACTGTTGATAATTTTGATTTTTTTTTCACTAAGAATTAGAGTGTACTCATTTCCCGTAAGTGTGAAAAAACACATCTTGGATTTCAATATCAAACTAGTCACAAAATAAGGGCAATGGGTTACATTTGTACAACGTGTTCTTCCACAGTTATATCATTAAAAATTTCAAATAGACAAAAACGCATTTTAAATACCACAAGGAAAATCAAAATGGAAAAAAACCCACTAAAATTTAAATACTGGAGTAGACAATGTTTTCAATCAAATGGTCAGAAGATTTTTTATAATCCAAAGGAGGGTCAGTGTTACTCACAGCCTTTGATGACACTTTAGTGATGGACAAAAAAGTTAAAATTGCTATTTAAGTTGTATATACAGGCCCACTTTAAGGCATAAAAAGAAAACAAGATAAAAATCTGTCATTCCTTTCTAGTTCCAAAACTATTCAACAGAACAGATAATTTAAATGTCAGAAAAAGGCTTTTCAAAAGCTTCCAGAAATATTGACAAATTATATAAATAATTTTCGCCTAATATTTTTGTCATTTAAGAGGTATTCTTAATAAAAACCACTTTCTGAAGTCTTCACAATTTTACCTGTTAAACAATCGTGCTATTCCATGAAAATTCAAGGCAAATTTATATTTAGATTTCAATAGTACATGTTCATCCTTAAAGGTTATAATTTGTTTTAAATAGCACAACCATCTGTCCTGTGATGGCTCACATGAGTTTAATTATTGGAGAAGTTTGAGTGGAATTTCTCCCATGAATACGCATCCTGCTGAACTGTACTGAAAACAAGAGATTTGACTCTGACATTTTTATCCTACAATAAAATTACAGTCGAGTTCATGATTTTTCAGTGGTGTAGATCACTATTGTCTGCTACCTTATACATTACATTCAGCTCCCGTCTATCATATCATATCATAAAGCAGTTGCTACTCTTAGAATAATTTTCTTTATTCTTATTTCCTTCTTTTCAAGTTTAAGTTGTCATTTCCACTTTTTTTTTCAATTTTACCTTATTTTCATTGTGGTAACAGTGGTTATGTTTCATGTTTACAACTTTATATTTCCACTTCTGTACACTATAGCATGCTCACCTCCAAAAATTTAACCATCCATCCACCATACAGTTGACTCATTTTACCTATTTCACTGTCACCCCCCAATCTCCATCCCACTGGTAAACCACTACTCTGCTCTCTAAATCTATGTTTATTTTTGTTTGGTTTATTTAGTTTCTTGTTGTTGTTTTTTTAATATTCTACATATGAGGGAAATCAAACAGTATTTGCCTTTCTCCCTACAATTTACTTAACATAGTTCCCTCAACGACCATCCATGTTGTTAAAAATGGCAAGATTTCATCTTTTTAATGGAAGAAGAGTATTCCATTATATATACGTATGTATTCCATATATCGGAGAAGGCAATGGCACCCCACTCCAGTACTCTTGCCTGGAAAATTCATGGACGGAGGAGCCTGGAAGGCTGCAGTCCATGGGGTCGCTAAGAGTCGGACACAACTGAGTGACTTCACTTTCACTTTTTACTTTCAAGCATTGGAGAAGGAAAAGGCAATACACTCCAGTATTCTTGCCTAGGGGCTGCCGTCTATGGGGTCGCACAGAGTTGGACACGACTGAAGCGACTTAGCAGCAGCAGCAGCATTACATATATATATATATGTATATATATATGTATATGGATATGTATATGTATATATATACATACATATATATGTATATGTATATTCCATTATATATAAATACATATATATGCATATATATATACATATATAATATATATAATATTAAAAAGCAGAGACATTACTTTGCCAACAAAGGTCTGTCTAGTCAAGGCTATGGTTTTTCCTGTAGTCATGTATGGATGTGAGAGTTGGACTAGAAAGAAAGCTGAGTGCTTAAGAATTGATGCTTTTGAATTGTGGTGTTGGAGAAGACTCTTGAGAGTCCCTTGGACTGCAAGGAGATCCAACCAGTCCATCCTAAAGGAAATCAGTCCTGAATGTTCATTGGAAGGACTGATGCTGAAGCTGCAACTCCAATACTTTGGCCTGATGTGAAGAACTGGCTCACTGGAAAAGACTCTGATGCTGGGAAAGATTGAAGGCTGGAGGAGAAGAGGATGACAGAGGATGAGATGGCTGGATGGCATCACTGTCTCGATGGGCATGAGTTTGAGTAAACTCTGGGAGTTGGTGATGGACAGGGAGGCCTGGCGTGCTACAGCCCATGGGGTTGCAAAAAGTCAGACACAACTGAGCAACTGAATTGAACTGATAATATACACCACATCTTCTTAATTCATTCATCTGTTGATGGACATTTAGGTTGTTCCATGGCTTGGCTATTGTAAATAGTGCTGCTATGAACATAGAGGTGCATGTATCATTTCAGGTTATAGTTCTTGTCTTTTCTGGATATATGCCCAGGAGTGGGATTGCTGGATCATATGGTAGTTCTATTCTTAATTTTTGCAGGAATCTCTATTCTGTCTTCCACTGTTGCTGTACCAATTTCCATTTCTACCAACAGTGTAGGAGGGTTCCCTTTTCTGTATATCCTATTTAACACTTATTTTTTTATCTTTTAGATAATAGTCATTCTATCTCATTGTGATTTTAAGTGTCCCTGATGATTATTGATGTTGACTATCTTTTTGTGTTTCAATTACTGTTGGCCACCTGAATATATAAGGAAGAATTCTTATAGCATTCTCTGAGTCAATGTGGTCCTGTCAACACCTTGATTTCAGACTTCTAGCCTCCAGAGCTACAACAGAATACAATACTAAGCCATGAAGTCCGTAGTAATTTGTTCTGCCAGTGCCAGGAGAGTAATTCAGGGACACATGGCTTGAAAACAGTATACGTGAAAATATCTGGGCCAAAAGTCAGATGTGACTGATAAAGAACGCAAATGCTGCCCTGGGCCACAGTAACAGAACCAGGTAATAGAACAAGGAAAGAAATTTTCGACCATATAGCCAGAGTATTGCACTCTGTGCTTAGTACCACATTTCAGGGATGAATGGGAGCCTAGTTAGAGGCAAGTGACCAGGACGGTGATCATTTTGGAAAGCTGTTCATACAAAGGATGATTTGACATCATTAGAGAGGGGTATCCTGTAAAAGGGGTGAATGACATGATAGCAATCCTAAAAGATGTGAAAGGCTTTGTCAAAGACAGAGTCACCTGATTTTGTGTTGCTCCAGGAGGCAAAATTGGGTCCAGCAGGTGGAACATAAAAGCAAGAGAAAAGTTATCTAATGACTGTTGATTGTTGTTCATTGTTTTTGTTCAGTCGCTGAGTCATGTCCAACTCTCTGGATCCCACAGACTGCAGCACGCCAGGCCTCCCTGTCCATCACCAACTCCCAGAGTTGACTCAGACTCATGTCCATTGAGTTGGTTATGCCATCCAACCATCTCATCTTCTGTTGTCCCCTTCTCCTCCTGCCTTCAATCTTTCCCAGCATCAGGGTCTTTTCAAATGAGTCAGCTCTTCGCATCAGGCCAAAGTATTGGAGTTGCAGCTTCAGCATCAGTCCTTCCAATGAACATTCAGGACTGATTTCCTTTAGGATGGACTGGTTGGATCTCCTTGCAGTCCAAGGGACTCTCCAGAGTCTTCTCCAACACCACAGTTCAAAAGTATCAATTCTTCAGTGCTCAGCTTTCTTTATAGTCCACTGTCACATCCATACATGACCACTGGAAAAACCATAGCCTTGACTAGACAGACCTTTGTTGGCAAAGTAATGTCTCTGCTTTTTAATATGCTGTCTAGGTTGGTCATAACGTTCCTTCCAAGGAGTAAGCGTCTTTTAACTTCATGGCTGCAGTCACCATCTGCAGTGATTTTGGAGCCCCCCAAAATAAAGTCTGACACTGTTTCCCCATCTATTTCCCATGAAGTGATGGGACCAGATGCCATTATCTTAGATTTCTGAATGTTGAGCTTTAAGCCAACTTTTTCACTCTCCTCTTTCACTTTCATCAAGAGGCTCTTTAGTTCTTCTTCACTTTCTGCCATAAGGGTGGTGTCATATGCATATCTGAGGTTATTGATATTTCTCCCGGCAATCTTGATTCCAGCTTGTGCTTCATCCAACCCAGCGTTTTTCATGATGTACTCTGCATATAAGTTAAATAAGCAGGGTGACAATATACAGCCTTGACGTACTCCTTTTCCTATTTGGAACCAGTCTGTTGTTCCACATCCAGTTCTAACTGTGGCTTCCTGACCTGCATACAGATTTCTCAAGGGGGTCAGGTGGTGTGGTATTCCCATCTTTTTCAGAATTTTCCACAGTTTCTTGTGATTCACACAGTCAAAGGCTCTGGCATAGTCAATAAAGCAGAAATAGATGTTTTTCTGGAACTCTCTTGCTTTTTGATGATCCAGTGGATGTTGGCAATTTGATCTCTGGTTCCTCTGCTTTTTCTAAAACCAGCTTGAACATCTGGAAGTTCACAGTTCACGTACTGTTGAAGCCTGACTTGGAGAATTTTGAGCATTACTTTACTAGCGTGTGAGATGCGTGCAGTTGTGTGGTAGTTTGAGCATTCTTTGGCATTGCCTTTCTTTGGGATTGCAATGAAAACTGACCTTTTCCAGTCCTGTGGCCACTGCTGAGTTTTCCAAATTTGCTGGCATGCTGAGTGCAGCACTTTCACAGCATCAACTTCCAGGATTTAAAATAGCTCAACTAGAATTCCATCACCTCCACTAGCTTTGCTCATAGTGATGCTTCCTCAGGCCCACTTGACTTCACATTCCAGGATGTCTGGCTCTAGGTGAGTGATCACACCATCATTATTATCTGGGTCATGAAGATCTTTTTTGTACAGTTCTTCTGTGTATTCTTGCCACCTCCTCTTAATATCTTCTGTTACGTCCATACCATTTCTGTCCTTTATTGAGCCCATCTTTGCATGAAATGTTCCCTTGGTATCTCTAATTTTCTTGAAGAAAAATTCTTACTGGAGAAGGGAATGGCAGACCACTTCAGTATTCTTGCCTTGAGAACCCCATGAACAGTATGAAAAGGCAGGACACTAAAAGAGGAACTCCCCAGGTCGATAGGTGCCCAATATGCTACTGGAGATCAGTGGAGAAATAACTCCAGAAAGAATGACGGGATGGAGCCAAAGCAAAAACAACACCCAGTTGTAGAAGTGACTGGTGATGGAAGCAAGGTCCAATGCTGTAAAGAGCAATATTGCATATTAACCTGGAATGTTATATCCATGAATCAAGGCAAATTGGAAGTGGTCAAACAGGAGATGGCAAGAGTGAACATCGACATTTTAGGAATCAGTGAACTAAAATGGACTGGAATGGGTGAATTTAACTCAGATGACCATTTTATCTACTACTGTGGGCAAGAATCCCTTAGAAGAAATGAAGTAGCCATCATAGTCAACAAAAGAGTCCAGAATGAAGTACTTGGATGCAGTCTCAAAAACAACATAATGATCTTTGTTCGTTTCCAAGGCAAACCTTTCAATATCACAGTAATCCAAGTCTATGCCCCAACCAGTAATGCTGAAGATGAAGTTGAATGGTTCTATGAAGACCTACAAGACCTTTAAGAACTAATACCCCCAAAAGATGTCCTTTTCATTAAAGGGGACTGGAATGCAAAAGTAGGAAGCCAAGAAACACCTGGAGTAACAGGCAAATTTGGCCTTGGAGTACAGAATGAAGCAGGGCAAAGGCTAATAGAGTTTTGCCAAGAGAACGCACTGGTCATAGCAAACACCCTCTTCCAACAACACAAGAGAAGACTCTACACATGGACATCACCAGATGGTCAACACCGAAATCAGATTGATTATATTCTTTGCAGCCAAAGATGGAGAAGCTCTATACAAGCATCAAAAACAAGACCGGGAGCTGACTGTGGCTCAGATCATGAACTCCTTATTGCCAAATTCAGACTTAAACTGAAGAAAGTTGGGAAAACCACTAGACCATTCAGGTATGACCTAAATCAAATCCCTTACGATTATACAGTGGAAGTGAGAAATAGATTTAAGGGACTATATCTGATAGACAGAATGCTTGATGAACTATGGACGAAGGTTCGTGACATTGTACAGGAGACGGGGATCAAGACCATCCCCATGGAAAATAAATGCAAAAAGCAAACTGGCTGTCTGAGGAGGCCTTACAAGCAGCTGTGAAAAGAAGAGAAACAAAAAGCAAAGGAGAAAAGTAAAGATATACCCATTTGAATCATTTTTCATGCAATATTAATTATCTCAAACACACCAAAAATCAGAATGCTTCTGAGACATGCAAATAGTTATGCCAAAGTCTATGCATTTAAAACATCTATAAACATAATTCAGGAAAAAAAAAACAAACAGGGCTTTTTTCTCATCATTGCATCTGCAATGCCTGGTCTTCCTCTATGAAGAGAAGGGCCAGCGAGAGGGCTGATTGGTGGCCCCCTGGGAACCTGGGACAGTTGGGGTGGCTGGACTTGGAAGCATGGAAGTGAAAGCAGGAAAGAGTAGCAGCCTCCTGTGGAGCTTGTACAAAAAGGGAACACAAATGGGACAGCAAGTTCCAGCTCCTTAGAATTCCACAGAAGAGGGGCACCACTCAGAAACAGGTTGGAGAGGCCTGGAGGAAGGTCTTGAACCAAGGAGATTTTACATGATTCTGGAGGCCTTGGGATGGTGAGTGGGCCCTTGTCTGGAAAGCTCAGTAGAGTTTGAGATCCAGGCATGTCAAGTTCTGACCCACTTATTCATCTGCATTTCTAGTCAGTTACATGTTGTTGTCACTTAAAAAGTAATTGGTGGGAGACTTCTCTGTTGGTTCAGTGATTAAGAATCTGCCCGCCAAATAGGAGAAATGGGTTCCAGCCCAGGAAGATCCCAGGAAGATCCCACCTGCAGGAGGACAACTAAGCCCATGCGCCACAACTACTGAGCCTGTGCTCTAGAGCCTGGGAGCCACAACTGCTGAAGCCTGCATGCCTAGAGCCTGTGCTCTGCAACAAGAGAAGCCACTGCAAAGGAGAAGCCCACGCACTGCAATGAAGATAGCCCCTGCTCACTGCACCTAGAGAAAAGCCCACGCAGCAATGAAGACTCAGCTCAGCCAAAAATAAATAAGTAAATAAAATCTTAAAAATCGGTGGGGAAAGTTAAGAGGAAGAGAGCAGTTTTAGATCTATACACGTCACAAACTCCAATACTTTGGCCACCTGATGGAAAGAACTGACTCACTGGAAAAGACCCTGATGATGGGAAAGATTTAAGGAAAGAGGAGAAGGGGACAACAGAGGATGAGATGGTTGGATGGCATCACCGACTCAATGGACAGGAGCTTGAGCAAGCTCCAGGAGTTGGTGATGGACAGGGGAGCCTGGAGTGTTGCAGTCCATGGGGTAGCAAAGAGTCGGACATGACTGAGTGACTGAACTGACTGACACATTACAAAAATAGCTGTAGCTGACAGCATGGCACAAATACAGGAACCATCGTGCTTCCAGTACGGCACTGTGCTGGATCTCCATAACGATGACCCAGTGCCATCAATGGAAAGTAACGTGGTAGCTGGTGCCTTCTGTATATGGATGCAGAGAACAGTGCAGCACACTGGAAAGACTTCCACTAAAGAAAGTTTTGGTGCTTAAATAAGTAAACTGCAGCTATTTAGAAAATCTAACTATGTAGAAATTTGACAGTGCAGGATGAAGGAGAAAATGCTTAAAAATAATGTGAAAGGTAGTTGTTAAGGAAATATAGCAAACTCAAGGGGAAGTGCTCAATAAATATATTTTAAAAGTCAATTCAATTAAATCTGTAACCCTGCCTAGTTCCCATCTTGCCAGGCTGCATAAATCAATGTGAGTGAATGAATGAAAACTGTCCTTCCGTGGGTCCCCCTCCTCAGGGCTGTTCTATGTTCTTGGAGCTAATGCTAAGGTTTTGGAGACAGACAAGGGTACCTATGTGGTCCTCACTCATCATCCACACTTACACTGCAGAGATCCATCATCTGATCTACATGATGTCTCCTACAGCCAGCAACTCACCTGGCTCTTGCCATGTGGAGGCTTGGAATTGTCTGCCAAGACTGGCTGGCTGGGATCCTGTCTGCCTAGAGGCACTCGGCTGTTGCTGCTTTGCAGGAAAGCATAGGTCTTGCCTGCCCTTTGCACTCCAAGACTCCTTTCTCACGTCTCCTCCTCAAGACACTCTATGGCCAAGACTCCCCTTTGTCCTCTCCTCTGCAAACCTTCTATATTCTTCTTAAAGATCTGCCTTTGGAACACAAAAGCCAAAACCTGTGCAGCTTTTGGTACTATATACTTCTTAAAGTTGTAAACTGGGGTTGGCCATCAGTTTGAATATGGATAAGGCAAAGGGGAAGATGCAAAGAACACTCCTCCCCCATCTTGTCATCTCTCTCCCTTGGGAGTTCCAGCCGGTTGAGCAATAGGCTCAGGCATCAGTCAGTCAGGGATAAAACACACTGGTTCATTTGTTATGTATTTGTTAACCAGGATCTCTGGTCCCAGAATTGCTCTGGGCATTAAGAATACAGAAGTGCCTAAAGCAGACAAAATAGCCATCTATTATTTGCAAAGCTGCATTTTAAAACTTGGTTCAGCTTGCGGTGGAAATGACATCCCTGAATTGAATTGATCCATGTAGTCAAGAGACTTCACTGGCTGGAAAACTGAAGTCACCCTTCCAATATGGCTTCCTGTCCCCAGTGAGCTTATTGCACAGAAGATCCAGGAATGGAGAAAAGAACAGAGCAGACTCCAGGCTGGCAGCTATAAAAGAGAAAGGGCCAGAGCAGACTGAAATACACACACGTGTACACATGTGCACCACAAAATAACCCCTTCTGCAGGCTCACCAGTTAGCACTTAAGTGAGTGGAGAGGGGCAGAAACCTTGTTCTACATGCTTCAGAGAGTGAGTTCATATTTTATTTAGGCAGACACATAGAGGGAAAATTATTCCCTTTGTTGATTGCAGCTTTTTATTGAGACCCCTTGTGAATTTTTCTTGAATTTGGAATGTGATATAGGTGAATTTATCTAGATATGCTTACTCCTTCATTTAGCTTTAGTATTTATGCTACAGTGTCTTTATTATTACTAATTGAGAAGGCTGTATTATACAAAGGCCTTCTACTCCATTAATTATGTATCCATAAAATCATATGACTCACACAAAATGCTTTACAGAAGTGAGTTCAGATTAGAGGCATTTCTCCAACTTTCTGCTCTGCTGTTCTGTGATAATGGGGAGTGACCCCATCAAGCCGCTTCTCAAGGAACCTATGGCAGGCACCAGCTGGAGGCTGTGGGGCAGGCGGGAGAAGCCAAGGCATTTGTACCTCAGGCTGTGTCTCCAACGGTGGTTGATGCTTGTGTGGGCCCAGCTGCTCCAGGTAGGTCTACCATCATTCCTGTTTCTGCCAAGTGGACCAGACCCCAGGATCCAGGATCTCCACCTTCTCCTTGTCCCCTCAGCCTGAGTGCTTCTGGCCTCCTGTTGTTGTTCAGTCACCAAGTTGTGTCCAACTCTTCACGACCCCATGGACTGTAGCACACCAGGCCTACTCTTTCTAATCTCTGGGCGGCTGCTTTACAAAGAGTCCCAATTGAGGACTTCCCTGATGGCCTAGTGGTTAAGACTTTGCCTTCCAAGTCAGGGGGTGCAGGTTTGATCCCTGGTCAGGGAGCTAAGATCCCACATGTCTCACGGTCAAAGCCATAAAAAAATCCAAAGAGCCCCAGTTGGATTTGCCCCTCTGCCATCACTTGTGTAATCAATTCCCTTTTTACGTTCCCTCCATTTTAAATACATGGAATGGTCTGATTTCTACTTTGAAGCTTGACTGAGGATTTTGGCTTGAAAACTATCTTCATTTACATCTTTCTCAGATCCTGAAAATGAACTCCGTCAACTGAGTGGGAACGAAAGAGTGTTCCATGGAAAACTGATGTCTGATGATGAATTCCACATTAGATGGTCTATGCAAAAAGGTTTCCTTGGTCTAGTGTTTGGAGTGGGTTAAGTCAAATGGGTTTAATATTAGAGTTCTTACAGAGTTGTAACTTAGGGCAGTCATACACAGAAACTTCCCAAAGTTATTTAACCAGAGAGTGCTCTCTTTTAAGGATTTTCTAATAACATTACCCAGGACTCTAATGCTTCATACAACCCAGTTTGGGAAATAACAATTATATCAGCCAGACTTTTTGCTAGGAGTGGGGTAGAATCATTTGAGATGGACAGTGCCTTCAATATTCCCACATTCTTTAAGTGATGTACATATTTTAGATACCAGGTGGCTAGCTTGATGTCTCATTATTAAATTGAAAGGGGTTACTTGCATTCTCTAATGGCAGAAAGCGAAGCGGAACTGAAGAGCCTTTTGATGAGGGTGAAAACAGGAAAGTGAAAAAGCTGGCTTAAAACTCAACATCCAAAAAACTAAGATCATGGCATCTGGCCCCTTCACTTCATGGCAAATAGATGAGGAAAAAGCAGAAACAGTGACACTTTATTTTCTTGGGCTCCAAAATCACTGTGGATGGTGACTGCAGCCATGAAATTAAAAAAAGACGCTTGCTCCTTGGAAGAAAAGCTGTGACAAACCTAGACAGCATATTAAAAAGCAGAGGCATCACTTTGCTGACAAAGGTCCCTATAGTCAAAGCTATGGTTTTTTCAGTAATCATGTATAGATGTGAAAGTTGGACTGTAAGGAAGTTTGAGTGCTGAAGAATTGATGCTTTTGAACTGCGGTGCTGAAGCGAAGGCAATGGCACCCCACTCCAGTACTCTCGCCTGGAAAATCTCATGGACGGAGGAGCCTGGCAGGCTGCAGTCCATGGAGTTGTGAAGAGTCAGACACAGCTGAGCGACTTTACTTTCACTTTTCACTTTCATGCACTGGAGAAGGAAATGGCAACCCACTCCAGTGTTCTTGCCTGAAGAATCCCAGGGACGGCAGAGCCTGGTGGGCTGCCGTCTATGGGGTCACAGAGTCAGACACGACTGACGCGACTTAGCAGCAGCAGCTGAAGAAGACTCGAGAGTCCCTTGGATTGTAAGGATATCAAACCAGTCAATCCTAAAGGAAATCAGCCCTGAATATTCATTGGAAGGACTGATGTTGAAGCTCTAATACTCTGGCCACCTGAAGTGAAGAGCTGACTCACTGGAAAAGACCCTGATGCTGGGAAAGATTGAGGTCAGAAAGAGAAGGGGGCAACACAGGATGAGATGGTTGGATGGTATCACCGACTCAATGGACCTGAGTTTGAGCACACTCTGGGAGATAGTGAAGGATACAAAGCCTGGCGTGCTGCTGTCCATGGGGTTGCAGAGAGTCAGACATGACTGAGGGACTTAACAACAATTTGTGTTCTCACTCAGATGAGGCGGGGGAAGCTGGGTTAGAAAGATCAAACTTGCCTCAAGAACCACCTGAAAAAGCAGTACTTGAGGGAAACCCAGTACAAAATCAAATTAGATGAAAGAGAAATCCTAGCCTGGGGTATTCTGAGGGCACTTGCCTCAACATTAAGGGCATTGGCATGACTCTTGTTCATGGTCTGATTTGGGTTAGACCATTGCATGCAGATGGGCCCACAGGAAAACTGACTTCAGGAATTTCCTCTTTAATTTTTGTAGACGCCAGCAGATATGCTTGAGAAGTGCTAGACAGACTGCAGGGTAGAGTAGCAGAAAACACATGGATCAGACCTAGGTTCAGTCCTGAGGGCCCAGGGACAAGATAATTAACTTATCTGAGCCTCAGTTTCTTTATCTGTAAGAATACAGAGTCTCATGATTAATCTCTACACAGAGCTGCTGTGAAGATTAAATGAAGTATGTTAAAAACATTCTGTAAAGTGCGATGCAGATATTTGTTAATAAATTATAGTCTTCTAGAGTCAGCTCAATGCCTTCTCCCATTAATATCTGTATGCTTCGTTATGTTCTAGCTTTATTTTTCAAATTATGATTTCGAAATAATCTGCAAAAACAGTGCAAAGAATTCTCATATACATACTCTCCACTCAGATCCCCCCAAATATATACAATCACAGCAAAATTTTAAAAATCAGGAAATTAACATTGATATAACCTATATATCACAAACTTCACCAATTACCCCACCAATGTCCCAATTTCTGGTCCAGGATCTGAGGATCACATGCTGCACTTGTTATCATCTTCCTTTCCTTTATCTGGGCATCCCTGGGTCTTGGTCTTTAATCATGTTAATAATGTTGATGATTACAAGCCAGTTAAAGTGTAGAATAGCCCTCAGTTTGGATCTGATGCTGTCTCATAGCTGATATCAAAAAAGTGTTAATACCTATTTCATAGGGTTGTGGGGATTACTAAAGGAGTGAATATATGTAAAGTCAGTGGAACAGTGCCTGACACATAGTAAATGCTGCTTAAGTGTTAGCTTATATGATGAGCTAGGAATTTAGTGACTTTACTGGTAGGAAATCTGTCTTAACAAATTGATGAAGAGATCAAAGAAGCAGCAGGCATTTTAACTATGAACATCTGTTGCCTTTCCCTACCCAAAGAGCCAAGGCCAAAGACCCATGGCTAGCAGGAATTCTGCTCCACCAAGAGGGGCACTGATCAGCCAGTGGCCTGCCCATAGGATGAGGACTTTTTTGCTCTACACAGCAGTGCTTTTTCACAGTAGGTCCACATACTAGGAACTGAGGTCACATTTCCTTACCCATCCGTTGCTGGAAAAATGTGTCAAATAAAAAATGCTGTGAAATAATTAAGCCCCTCATTTTCCTGACAACTATTCCCAGAACTCAGGCTTTCAAGCTTCGTTAGTATGCACGCAGCACTTCAGTCGCGGACACATTCACTGAATAACCATAGTGATAACCTCAGCCCCTAACCTTTGCATTGCTTCTTACTGAAGGGGCCAAACTACTCAGTCCGTCACAATACTTACTTCACTGGCCAATCCTGGGCAGACTCCACAGTGAGGCAGTGCCTTACCAGGCTGGATGGGGGAAGGGAAGGAAACCTAAACAGACTAACTCCAAGAAGGTAGAAAGAATCTAAGACACATGTATGAAAATTTGGTAAATAACAACTATTGATTACAAGTGTCAAAGCATCAACAAAACCCCTTAATATAAAAATACCAATGCATTTCTCTGGCTAGTAAATGCCATTTTACAAAGCAATTATGATCTTTTACCTCATATGCTGATCTTTTACCTCATTTGCTCTCCCCTCACCCCCAAGACACCACTTTACAGGTGAGAGAAAAGAGGATCGAGGGAAATGGCTCTTAGTGGCAAAGCTGAAACTTGAACTTGTGTCTCACCTCCTCATAGAGCACATTTCCCACTTAACAACAACAAAAGAGGAAATGCATTTTCTCAACGTAGGTCAAAGACTAACAGGATTAAAAGATGATAAAAATACAGAGACGGAAGTGTACAAATGTAATGAAACCAGCTACCCAGGTGACTAGTTTCTTAGGAGTCAAGGAAAGCAGGGTTTTTCAAGGAAAAGGGACACTCACAAGGCAGTAGAGGCAGGCTGAGCAACAACAGAGGGAAGGAAGGGAGGGGGAGGGGTGCGAGGGAGAGAAAGATGTACACACACACACACTCTATTGTAAAATCCCTGCATCTTTGGCTACTTAAGAATCAAATGATTTCAGGAACTTCTCTGGTGGTCCAGTGCTAAGACTCCACACTCCCAATGCAGGGGTCCAGGTTCCATCCTGGGTCAAGGAGTCAGATCCTGCATGCCACAACTAAAGATCCAATGTGCTGCAACTAAGACCCAGTGCAGCCAAATAAATAAATCAATATTAAAAAAAAGAAATGATTTCAATGGTATGCAGACGTGGACCATATATCGCACAACGTCCAACAAGTGGATACTGCCTAGCACACAGCAACCTAGCAATACATATTTGCTGATTTAGCTGGACTTTTCTGTATACAGCAACCAGATCCAGCCTTATTCAGAACTCCCAAATATCAGAACATCCCAAAATTAGTTCTGCCCTCAAATGCCAGTTTGTATGCAGAAATGGTCAATCTTTTGTGAGCTGTACAGGCAAAGCAGAAATTAGAAACTTATTTCCTATCACCAAATTTCTTCCATATTACTTTTATGTTAAACAGACCTTTACAAAAAAGAGACTGAAAATGTCAATTATATCATACCAAAGTTTATTGATTACATCAAACAAAATTTCTTTAATGAAAAAGGCAAGTTGCATTCATAAAAGATGGCATTCACATTCATTATAGAAAGCAATGATGTAAAAAATTGCTGAAGTGAAAAATGTAATATTGCAGTCCAATTTTGTAAGCTGAAAAATGATTTTGTCAACACTTGCATAAAATCTGCATTTATATATACTGCATGTTATTAAAAAATTCTGTCACTAAATTATTATGAATTTTGCAAATTTAGGCTTACATTTTATACTGTTGCTGGTGTAAATGTGGTAGATATGGAATTTATGTTTTCAGTTTAGTACTAACATCCTCAAACAATGGACAACAGTTATGAAAACTATAAGGACAGTTTGTAGTTCAAAATTATTCAAATGATGGGTATATGATCCTATTATTACATTTTATCAGTTTCTCTGGCACAAAATAAGGTGGTTAGATTGTAGTGATAGGAATACTGGATGGCTTACTTCTGCTAACCTCACGCCAACCCTTTTTTTTAGCTCATTAATAAAATATCTATCTTTAAAAAAGTCAAGTCAGGTCCCTTTCAAGAATCTAGGCCATATCACACATCACTGTCATCGTGAATTTGAGCTGCAGTGTAATGTGTACCTTATAAGACAGACTTTACATCCCCCTTACTTATCTTTCTTCCAGGTTGCAAGGAATTTTACATGCCACCAGTTATATTTCTGCTACCTTAGATATTTTGATTATGTCAAACCTCCAATGGTCTGCATTAAACAAGGCTCTCTAGTTAAGGTGGGCTCTTTGTATTCACAGTCTCTATAATTCTTATGTAAAACAACAATAATAATACAGCAATAATTATAAACACAAGAACAACAACAAAACATCAAAAGCTTTCCTGGCTCTGATTTTTAGCTCTTTGGAATAGGTAGAGAATATACTGACTTGGTTTCCAGCAGACTACTTCAAATACTAGGCTACTAAAACATAGCACACTTAGGAAGGCGTGATGACACTTAACAAATACTCAAAAATAATACTGATAGATGGTAACAAATGAAATAATGAAAAAGGGTCAGTAATGATGGAAGGGCTTCTGATAACTGAAATGTCCTTTCGAGAATTTAAGAAAAATTATACCTAAACATTAACACAAAATGTAAGTGGAAGAATCAAATATGTCATATGGACTTTATAAATACATTGGTATAGACTGAATCTAATACTTTTCCAAATCAGGGTACAATATAAACACTAATAATAGTACAGGCATGCCAGAAAGACAACCAAAAATGGAAACTGGAACAAAAATACCTTTTAAAAGACCATTTCAATCTAGGAGTCAAATGTAGTCATTTATATCCAAAAAAAAGTGTATGTTTAATTTTAACATTTAATAAAGACATATCACATTTATTTTTATGTTTTAAGTGAGCTCCTTAGGAGGCTATAACCTCCCCCTAGTCCAGTAAGTGGAGGATTTAACCAAGGTGAATCTTGTGGTTTAGAGTTAGACCATTACCCTAGCCGTGTTTGCTAAGAGAGACAATATTCATGTTCAGAGTCATGTTATGGACCCTTCCTCCTTCCCAAATTGCCAAGTTAAAAAAAAAAGTGCTGCATATGTGCACAGATGCAACCACTTTCAAACAGAAACTGTTAACAGTTTTAAATAAGCTATTCTTCCTTCTTCTCCACAAAAAAAATTATAAAGACTGATGTTCAGATGCCATTTTAATGTAACTGTAGTTTTGCCCATTTTACCTCTGATCCCAGTAAAGCTAATATTGGAAAAATCTGTTATATCTTTAACTATTTTGAGGGTCACTGAAGTGACTGGAAATGATTTCTTTTCAAATCTAGTATTCTTCCACCCATTAAGTGTAATTCAGAAGAACAAAAATAAATAATTTTTTTTGATTTTTGCAAAAATACCCAGGGTTAACATTCCACCTTTCAATGCACTTTTTGGCAAGGATAATCAGCATGTAGGTGAACCGAAAGGATTACCTACTATCTGATGCATTGATTTAGTTCTTTTATATTTTCAAGTATTCCTTTCATATGTGGAAAAAATTTAAGATCATCATTCAGTAGGAACAAGAAATGTGATCCAAACAGCATATTTCTTTTGCCAGGCAAAAAAGTAAGTTTAGCAAAATCTGTTCATTCCCATTGCATGACTTCTACTTTATTCTATCATATTTAAATCCATTCACAGAGTTCATGGGTTAAAAAAGCACCCATTTGATAGTTATTCTATCTAAAGCCAGAAATTCTATATATTCTTGTTTTCAACTTTCATATAATTCACAACTTAGAGCTTTGGCCATAATGGCTACTTATAATAATTATAAATGCTTAAGAGAGTCATTTGGTATTTTACTGGACATTTATTCTGAACCTCAGACATAAGATAGTGGTTTAGTTAGTTGCATATCAAGTATCCTGAGATGATAACTTTTTGAAGTTGTTTCTTCATGCTTTCTCTTTTATCTGTAACCACTGTCAATATGCTTGTAGGACAATAACATAGGCAGTTCAAGATTCGGATTCTGAAAGATGTAAAATATACGGAGTTAAAACATTAATTTTAATAATAATGTGAAACCATCTGTTTAGCACTTAAAAAAATAAATCATGTAGTAAATTTTGTTATGAGAGTACACCAATTGTCTTTAAAAAGCTGCCAAGTTTTATTCACATGCTTGGGGAAGAAAGTGACACAATAGCCAGTTTTTAATCTTTTCTTCATCTGTCAGCTGAATAGATTCAGACTTGCTTTTTGCTTTTGGATTGCTCCAGGGTTCTCCTAAGAACTGTTACCACTAGGACAGCAGAGGCTTAGCTGACTAGGATCCCTTCTAGCTGTGAGCCCCACCCCCATGAAAACAGGGATGTTTTATTTAACTTTTTGTCTCTAGCACCCAGTCCAGTGTCTGGCACACAGCAAGTGCTCAGGACATGATGAATGAATGAACTGATCACTGGTTTTTGGTTGTTAATTAAGACAAACTCTAATATTCAGTTTTGAAAGATTGTTAAGAAAGCACTTTTACTTAAAGAAACATGTTTCCTCTCTATAATACCTAAGTTAATTTTTTTCGGATAGATCATGTATCTATGAGTCAATTGACTCTTCTGTTTTCCTTATTCATTACCTTTTTAGAAAAGAAACCAC
This sequence comes from Bos javanicus, assembly GCF_032452875.1. Taxonomy (NCBI): domain Eukaryota; kingdom Metazoa; phylum Chordata; class Mammalia; order Artiodactyla; family Bovidae; genus Bos; species Bos javanicus. Next base: position 23,318,659 of record NC_083897.1, read on the forward strand.
AGAAAACACCCTAAGAAATCTAGATTCTTCATCCTCTAAACACTACCACATGCTATCATTAGGATGCAGCATGAGAATTGGTGCCTGTAAATCAGGTATGTGGAGAAGTACAAGTCCTATTGTCAAGGAGGTGAACCTAACCTTGATTCAACACTCAAAAATTCAAATTTTAAAAATTTGAGTAATGGGGGGCCCTTGCCATGCTTGGACTAGAAGTCCTGTAGAATACCTTCCATTTCTTTTGATGTTTCATTTTCTTATACTGGGGGCTTCCCAGGTAGCGCTAGTGGTAAAGAACCTGTTTGCCAATACAGGAGATGTAAGAGACGCAGGTTCGATCCCTGGGCTGGGAAGATCCCCTGGAGAAGCGCATGGCAACCCACTCCAGTATACTTGCTTGGAGAATTCCACGGACAGAGGAGTCTGGTGGGTTATAGTCCATAGGGTCGCAAAGAGTCAGAAATGACTGAAGCAACTTGGCACACACACACATTCTCACATTAGTTCTTCAGGTAGCAGGGGCAAGTTGACGCTAACCAAAATAAGGCTGACATTCACATAAGAACTTATATAAGGAGTCAGGCAGTTTCCTTAACAAACAAGGGACAAACTCGGTGGCTAAACTAATTGCCAGATTTCTTTTCCTTGGAGAATAAATAATGTAATATGAAAATATATTCCTAGAAGAAATAATTACTTTAAAAATAAAACAATCGTTTTTGAAAAAAACAAAACAAAACAAAACCTTACTTAGCTTTAACACTGTAGGAGTTAAGGCCCTGGAGAGACCAAAAGCAGTAGCAATGTCTGCTACCCAGCCTAGTCTCCCAAACCACAGACCAAGCTAAGTAAAGCAATCCAGGGGGATAAAAAATTCACTAAAATACACCACACAACTTAGGACACGGCTATCTGGGACAAGATGGTCAAAGACTTTGAAGGCTACTGGGAAGCAGATTCATTACTGAGGGAAAATATTTTGGATGGCATCATCGACTCAATGGACATGAGTGTGAGTAAACTCCGGGAGTTGGTGATGGACAGGAAGGCCTGGCATGCTGCAGTCCATGGCATTGCAAAGAGTCGGACATGACCGAGCGACTGAACTGAGTCACTCCAACTGGGTAAAAGGAGGTAGACTGAGACAAAATGAGTTGCCTCCCAAAATAACACTGCAGATACAGACTGTGATGAACTGTAGGAGATAGAAGAACCAATGGATTCAATCTTTTAGCTCAATTTTTATCCTTTGCTGAAGGGTAGGGAAGCTGATAGCTGATCAAAAAATGGGCCTATGAAGTGGCCTCACAATTGTTAGCATCAAAGTGAACTGATGTGCAATGTCATTCATGATGATCATTAATTTTTATGTGTGCATGAAAGATGCCCTGCCCTAAGCTGTGTGGAATTGTTTCTAAGCTGACAAATTTGTAAACCTCATTCATGAAGTACTTTAAACGTCCATGGATGGATAAAACACCTTGAAAGGCCTGGGGTGATAGAGGCCTCTGCAGTGGGAAACAGAATACACATAGAGGAATTCCTCCCATGGCATATCAATTCCTTCCAATTTTTTTTTTGGGGAGGGAAGTAAATGAAATAACATGTTATATGATGAATTTACTCACTTTTGGAAAAAATAATTATGATGCATTCTAAATCATTAGGCTAGCATCCCCCTGAATGGCTAGGAAAGCTTTCACCTCCGAAAGTTGAAATACTTAGCTTGAATAAAACTTGACACCACAAAAAGTGATTAGAGTAGATTGGTTCATTACCATACACTTGGGGATCAGACATTTACAAAGACATAAATATATACCTGCAAACACAGACATAGCACATGGAGGTGCAGACACACTGAATTATTTCCACATAATTTCCAAAAGAACATGCAATACTAAAACTGACTTGATATTATACAGATGCAATTTTGGAATATTTATTTTTAATTTTCCAAATGATCTTTTAAAATCCAATTATATTTCCTGATCAGTGGTAACAAGCATTTTCATGTGATGCCATGAAAACATGCCCCTTACAAATTAAATATATTATATTACTCTTCAGCTCTGGAAAATGCATAAAATTTTATTTTGGGGCTTAGCAAATTTAAAATATGTATTTCCCCATATTCCAAGTAATGCATCTTTATATTTTTTCAAAGAATAGTATAAAGTTCACCACACCAACAGCAGAGAAAATTTAGAGAGTGATATTTTCATTTTTTCTTTATAATGCTGTTAATCTGTTTCTTTAAAGCCAGCCCACTTGTTGTAACACTAGGTACCTGTTAAAATATATTAGATTCATCTGAGAATGTTCGTAAAAGAAGAGGTCTGACTGAAGGTCTGGTGGATAATGAGTCAGATGCCTTTTTACAGCTTAGATTGCTCTGTAATAGTCAGGTAAAGATACTTAAAGCATTTAAAGATTGGTAACCTACCTGGTGATAAAAATGTAGGAAGAAAAAAAATCATTTCCTATAAGACTACTCTTCTGGCCCAAAGTACACATGATTATACTATAGCAAATGCATAACATTTAAATGAATACACTTAAAGACCTAAGAAAGTCTCCACCTCACATTGAATTGTTTTCATGGTAGAATACAGACAGTAGTAGTACGTGGCAAACTTGAGTTTTTGAAATGACACTGGTAAGTTATGCGGTAGATGAAGGCAATATGGTTTGATTAGTAAACCTTACCATCCTTTTGGTGAACACCTCTGGAGTTGTTCCGGTACTCTGAGTGTACTGAACAAAGAGAAATTTGTGCAAAACATTCCTATCTTAATGAACAGACTAGCTCTAACACGCTGTGGCTTCTACTGTGTACCAGGAACCAGTGGGACTACAGACCTACAGTCCAGGTTTTTGATTCTCCATTGTGACAATTGAGAAGGTGAACAAATGATTAAAGGAAAATGGCAAAATATTCTTAAGTATCAAATAGAAGATATAAAGATGAGTCATGAGAATTTTTCATAAAGAATCAGAAAATGGTGTCAAGCAAATGAGAATGCAAGCAAGTTGGTACATTAAGAAAGGAAGTCACCTTATTCACTCCAAGAGAAACTGTGATTGCTGGAAGTTTGAGAAAGCATGAAGATAGTAGATGTTCCTGAGGAAGGGAGGCGTTTCGTTACCTTGTTCACAATTGCACAAAAGGTGGAAAATTGCAGTAGAAAAAAGAGAAATGCAGAAACCAAAAAGAAAGAAAAAAGTAAATATTCTCTGAAATGTAAGACATTTAAAAGAAACCTTGAGAATTAGAAGTCGAAATGACGTTAGTTTTAAAGACGTTACTTTCTGAAGTAAAAGCAGAGTTAGAGTTAGGAAGTTTATTGTATGAGCAAACTGCTATTTCTCTGTATATCAATTTAAAAACTTTTGGTTCATGGGAATATTCACTACTTTGAATAAAATAATTTAAAAGTATGTTTCTCACTGAAATAAAGCTCATCTCTTATCATTAATTCACTAATTTACATTGTTTAAAATTCAATGATCAAAGAGCTATGCTCAGGATCCATCACCGACCTATCTTCAAGTAACTATCTCATCTTGTCCAATTGCACACATGTAATACGGACTGACTGTCCTTGGGCATTTCAAGTTAAAAACCTAATCAAAACTAAATAATGGAAAACTGTTGGTGAAACCACACTTTCGTACCATTTACCTGTGAACCAAAGCTTAACTTCCTTTATTCTAACGTAATTTCATTGGTTTCCCCCCTTTTTTTCCTGTAGAGACTCTTTAAAAGCATTGCCTGAAAAGCTATGAATTTTTCCTTTAAAACACTAAGAAAAAGTGAAAATCAATGACTTAAAGTTTAGTTAGAAAACCTAAGAGGTTAGTTTTTCCCCCCTTATTCTGTGCCTGAAGCTGTAGGCTAATTTATAGACTTGGTATGGTATTGCTCTAGCAAAACAGATGAGTGGTAAACTACGGGGATGAGCTTAACAATTCTGCTAATCAAGATTACCCATATTATCTACTTAGCAACTAATAGAAATAGGCTTAACAAAAAGAAACCAGCTAAAGTAACACATATATCTAGCAGAGTCTAATAAACGTTTATACTTCCAAAGGAAAAATTCTGTTTATTCATATATGCTTTAACATAACTACATTTCTCCTGTTCATATTTTACCTTAATAAAGTTGGTGACATGTTGGTAACATGCAAATTACCAATTGATAAAAGCTAGAGAGATTAATATTTAGTTTCAGAGAAAAAATTTTTAATTGTTTGCCTTCTCTTTTGTAGGCAAAAACCTTGCAACAAGATTAACATGATACCAAACCTCCCACCCTGTGTTTAAAATACAAGCCCATCTATTTAAGAGTGTAACTTGAAACACATTTTGGTGTGCTCAGAACCTTGTATCCAACTGTCAGAGATAAAAGTTTTTCTATGAAGTAGAAATTTTAGGGATTTATAGGCTACTTTATAAAGGAAAACAGAAATATGAGAGTACAGAAGGCAGTAGAGAACATGAAAAGAGTAAAGCAATAAAAAATTGATACAGCTAGCAACTGGTTGAGGGCGGGTAGCGGGGGTAGAAGCTTGAGAGATAACAAACAACAGTATGAAATTTCCACATTCCTTTGCAGTCATCTAGGGAGCTTTGACACTGGCTTAATTAGCAGTCAAAGAGGCCAATGCATAAAGGTCCACCTCCACAGCCACAATGTTAGGATTCAACTTCATTTTTGTCTAATCTAGTTCACAGGGCTGTTACCTTTAGAGCTCATGGTTGTATGAGACACTGTAAGGATTTCAATAGTCATCATCAGTCACCATTGTTACTAAAGGAGAAACTGTATTCTCTAAAGTGCTTTCTCTGGGAATTTTGCTCAGATACCTGACATTCTTCCTTCTCCTGGCTGCCGCTCTGAAAGAGCTCCCTATGTAACTGAATGTTTGCTTTTGTTTGTGCAGACGTCACTTGCAAGGTATAGCCATGTTGCTGCATCCATTCTCATTACATTATAGTGTTTCCATGTCTACTAGGCAAAATCAAGCCTCCTTTTGATCATGGTGGTTTCCATGGGAAAACTTAACATAAAGATACATGGAAAATTCTTCCGCCTGAAATGGTAACTGGTATTCATTCACTAGTTGGCTAGAGGGTCCAGGTGTATTTCATTGATTAAGAGCCAGCCCAACAAAAGTGCTGAGAAGGGACATGGCTTTTCGAAGTACCTCAAATCGTAAACTTTACATTTCCTTTGAAGTGTTATCTGCTGTACCCACTGTTCAGTGCTCAATGATAATTTCATCATATACTTGTTGGCAGCTTAGAAGCTAAAGAAAAGCCCTATGATCCTTAATGATGGGATTTTAGCTCAAAAATTAACTATACTGCTGAAAATAAGGGTGTGAAAATGTATTTACTTCCTGAGTTAAATGACTGAGGGAATCTACTTTGGAAGATAGCAGAGTTCTTTTATACTGCTAGTATCAAGACAAAACTCAGCTGTGGTGGGGGCTGCCAGACTGGCCTTTTTACCGGAGGCTTCTGGAGTTAGTGACTTGGACCCTGAGATGGCTCAGCTGTGTTACAAGCCATATTATTGACTCTACTATTCTGTTTATACCTGCTTCCAGAAGTGTTCCAAATAAATCCCTTTATAACTCAACTTGAGTGAGAGCTCCCTGTGAGCTGGAATGATCAACCTAGCACAGCAGCTAGCTTATCCTGGACCCTCGGGCAAAGTGTTCTGAATTGAATGGAATTCAACAGAAGGCTGCTTCTACAACAGGTAAATGTAAATGGCTTAGCTTCCTTCTCAAATGCCATGGAGACATTTTCTCTATCCACTACGGAGTTGGAGTTTGAGTTTCGGAGTTTCGCTTCTTAAAGCAGCTGCCAAGATTCACAGGCAGATAGCACAGGCAGTCTACTTGCCACAGGCATTTCTGGCTCTCCCTGCAAAGGATCTGACCCTTACTAGTTGAAGTCAGGGGGATCTTCTACTTTTAGCTAGGGACACACACTCTACCCCATTAGGGAGCCTCTCAGGAATGAGGTGGACCCAGTGTAAAAGAATCTTTTGCTGCTCCTTAAATGAGGCCAATGTCTTAGCAAGGGATACTGAATAAGTAGGAAGTCACCCAGAATGCCAGATTGTTGCTCACTGAAGTGTGAGTTGCTCAGTCATGTCCAGCTCTTTGCAACCCCATGGACTGTAGCCCACCAGGTTCCTCTGTCCATAGAATTCTCCAGGCAAGAATACTGGCGTGGGTAGCCATTTCCTTCTCCAGGGAATCTTACCGATCCAAGGATTGAACCTGGGTCTTCCACAGAGCAGGCAGATTCTTTACCATCTGAGCCACCAGAGAAGCCTTTAAGATACTCTTTCTTTGAAGAAAGATTTTTGAAGTGGCCTCTGCTTCTTTGATGTGGCCAACTAGAGCCTTGTGTAAATAGATACGACTTATCAGAGTAGTCATGGCTGCCATGTTTCAGTTGCCCTTTATGCATTGATATGCACTACTTTGCTCTTGCATTTTCTCACAAGGGGGAAAAAAAGGCAGTGCTGATGAGTGCCCACAATGTTCTGTCTTATCTGCAAGTTTCAAAATCCCATAGGGTCTGAAAAACCATTTAGCCTTTCAGACTTTGGATGTTAAAGAGAGATGTTCATCAGTAGGTGGTTCAACACATGTTCACTGGTTCAATGATGACAGGAATAAATGAATGAATGAATGAAGGTGATTATGGAAATTCTGGTTGTTCTAGCACATCAGCATGCCAAGCTACAGCACAGACACTAGAATTCCTCCTATCATGGACATAATTCATGGCAAACAAAGTTCATGCTGAACCCTGGAAATACTCTATACTGCTAAGTAAAAAGGGCTGCAGGCCCAGAACTCCATGCTTTCTTGCAACAGAAGTCTGGAATCTGTGCATGGAAAGAAAATGTTCTACGTCTTTATCTGTGACTGCCTTGTATCATCCCTCCATTTAATGGCCATTTATGTAAGTCACATCCAGCCAGTGTCATTTTTTTTAAAGGGCCTATGGAAGAGGATAAAATATTATGTTTGAAGGTTTTGATTTCTGAGATTTTTTGTCTCATCTTTAGAGGATGAAGCTTTGTCAATTTATAAGCTGGCTGTGAGCCATTGTTTAGCATGAGCTCCATTACCCCAAATAAGAAAAACATCAAGGAGCTCCTCAGAGTGTATTTCCAAATAAAGAGATCCTTTGTAGACAAATCTCTATTATGACAAGGCACCAAAATATTTATTACCATGACATTTTTAAAATTTGGTTTCATACAAATTGCCACTTGAGCCATTAGAGAAGTAACCTGTTATACCCCTGTCCAACTGGTATTTACAAATAAATGCCACTTTCCCATTCTAAGACTAAACACCAGGCTGGAGGGAGTCAGTAGCGGGTCTACTGGAAGGATTAGAGAGATTAAGGTGGTTTTAGCTAGGTTAATGTTACTGTGTCCACTTTCATCCATAAGGCATGCAGAAGCATGGAATTAAGGCCAGTTCTGACCACCTAACCATATAGTGATTGGCCAGTTTATACCACGAATCAATGTGGCTTGTGCCACTGATAATCTGATTGTTTTTCACTGGGGTTGATACTGACTTGGCTCATGAAGCTTCTCTTTTATACACCCAATCACTGAAGATTTTTCCCACTATAGACATTTTAGTTCCCTATTCTATATGATGCCAACCACTGGAATCTACCAATAGGAAAAAAAATAAAAATCAAGACGAACCAGGTTTCTGGCTAAACTGGCAAATTTAATCAAATAGATCAGGTAGATATACCTTAGACTACTTCTTGAAAATACTGCCTTGGAGGGGCTATAAGATCTAATTGGTGTCAGTGTGATTGACATAGGGTTTTGTTGGGCAAAATTAGCTAGTGTTGGCAGGAATACGACATATTTACTTAACTTGTAGGTCAAAATTTGCCAGAAGTTTCATTTTTCTAGGCTAATCTACTTTTTTCAGTTTAAAGGCTTTTTAAGAAAGGTTCAACAGATATCAGACAATGCAGGCCCAAGCAATTAGGCTGACAGAGGGTAATAACTTCTCATTGCTGCAAAAAATTTACCATATAAGCAGAAAAAATAAAAACACACTCATAAAACCATCTTAAATTTTCACAAGTGTGTTTGAAAGGGGAAGGATGTAGAAATCACATCCAGGGAATTCTCTTTGGTTTAAATATACTCTTGGACAGACAGGGCTAGAAGCAACACAGAGATTAAGCAGCACTATAATTAAAGGAAGGGGAAAGGTTTGAAAGAGGCAAATTGGGATTACCAACTGAAAAAAAAGTCTGAAACAACCACAGGGAAATTTCTAAGGTTAAAGCCGGAATGCTTTGTTTAAAAAAAAAAAAAAAGAAAAGCTGAAACGTTGGTGTGGAAATTCCCAGCGTGAAAATTCTAGGCCAAATAAAAAAAAAAAATCATTTTTTCTGTTCAAAGTTCCATATGGAGCATATGAGATACTCCATATGGATCACTAAAGGTCACATAGAACACTATTAAGGAATCTACTTACCACCTGCATTGGATAACGAAGTTTTTTATTATACTTTTTATGCAGAAGAGGAAATTAAGTGATGAACCTGTAAGGAGGGGTTTAACATGCTGTAACTAAGCAATTCTCTAAATAAAGTTTTTAGTTCACGGCAGATATTGAAGCCCCTTACAAAAATCAGTTTATAATATAAAGTTAGTTCTTACCCTGGTACTTCTTCTTCTTACACTCCTTAATACAATCCTGAGCATCTCGGGGGAAAGGCTGACAAATATTAGAAGAATTATGGTCAACCATACGGATACAGATGACAGCATTTGAGCAAATACAAAATACATTCTCTGTTGTTTCAAGAATGGCCTAGAGTGGAAAGAGAATACATAATGGAAAAGCAAATCAGTTCCTGTCATATGAAACAGAAATGTTACTGAAACTAACTGTTGCATTTAAAAGGAATCCTCATTATATACATTAATAAAAATAATCTTTATAACGACCAAAAGTAGTAAACAGATTTCATTTACTCAATGTTTGGAAAGAAAAGGGATGATAATCAAAGGGGAAAATGCACTTGACTTGAAAGTAATCAAAGGGATAATAAAATGCACTTGACTTGAAAACAACTAAGTGATCTATTTTAAGGTTGCCAACTGGAAAGTATTTATTTGCATTAGAAAATGCTGGCACTTCTGACATATTCAAGAGAAATGATGATTAACTTTTATGTTAAACATTTTACTTCCTTGGCTGTTTTATTAATGTAAGAAAGGATTTGTGCTCTACATTTGGAAATTTAAAAGACATTTTTATTACCGCCACCCCACCTCCACAAAACCCCTATGTAAGCATAATAAGGACTGTAGTTTTTCTCTCTCAAATGTGAAAAATCTACCATTCTCATCTACAAATATATACGGAGTACCAGAGTGTGCAAAGTAGGTTGCCAGAAGACTATTGCTAATCACACATTAAGCCTTGGGGTCCAGAAATCCAGGAGGATGCGACATTCTGCCGGGTTTAGTCATCCACTGAACCATTAGGTGGCTACTGAGAGGTCCAGCCAGTTGCCCTTCCCTGTCTGAGATGAACCACTGAGAGACTCACTACGTTAGCATGAATGTCGTCTGAAGCTGAGGGGGAGGAAGTGCAAAGCAGCTGCTTGAGCTCAGGGCATGTACCAAATTATCCTTGGATTAGGAGCCTTAGGTATGTAACTGGCTGGTCCCATTTAGTAGATGACAAATAGTGCTCACTGAAGATAATGGAAAAGCAAATGAGTTCCTATTATATGAAACAGAAGTGTTACTGAAGCTGCCTGTTGCATTTAAAAGGAATCCTCATTATGCACATTAATAAAAATAATAAGATACACTGGTTTCTCATTTAAACACTGATGTTTGTGCACTGTCATGCAACATAACATGATCACATCAAGCTCATGGCTCTACACAGATGAGGACTAGACTGTGGAATACATGTGGACCCACTACCCACTAGATTGTGGGGCTTCCTAGTAGCTCAGTTGGTAAAGAATTCACCTATGATGCAGGAGACCCCGGTTTGATTCCTGGGTCAGGGAAGATCTGCTGGAGAAGGGATAGGTTACCCACTCCAGTATTCTTGGGCTTCTCTGGTGGCTCAGTTGGTAAAGAATCCGCCTGCAATATGGGAGACCTGGGATGGATCCCTGGGTTGGGAAGACCCCCTGGAGAAGGGAACGGCTACCCACTCCAGTATTCTGGCCTGGAGAATTCCATGGACTGTATAGTCCATGGGGTCACAAACAGTTGGACATGACTGAGTGACTTTCACAGGGCACTACATTGCGAGAATAGTAAGGTGGAGAAACTTAAGAGTTTTCTAGGGCTCCTACCATAGAGAAAAGATTTCCACAGCGCTCAAGTCCCACTCTAATGCAGAAGAGCACCCTGACAAACGTTCCAGGCAGCTAAGACACAGTAAGGGTCCAGCAGACAATTCTGACTGCTAGTTACTGGGTATTCCTTTGCATAGTACTCATAATACTCTGTTTCTAAAAGCTCCACAGTTTTCTTTCTGATTTTGACAGCATCTATGGAGTCTTGCAAGGGAGCAGTAAAAGACAAAAGATATTATTTTTAGAAGGGTTTTGGAGCTCAGAAATCATTCTCACTGCCTATCCCTGAAGAGAGGTGAGTCATCATGCCTCAGGGTTGAGCATGTCCGGAGACTAGCTGTAATCAGCATTCAGCTGAAGTTTTACAATTTCTAGTCACATTTTGCTGGTTGACTTATGATTAATATAAATTTTATATTCACGGAGTAGCTCAACTCAGACAGGTCTACTTAAGGACAGCACTAGAGGCAAGAAAGTAAAACAAAGATTTATTCACATTTCATTTTTAGTCAGCATCTCTAATCAATAGAAACAAGTATGACAATATTTTAAAACGTGTCAACGATTTGTTTTAATCAATAAGGAACAGTCTGGAGAGAGTGAGAAACTGGTTCAGTTTGCTAGAAACATTTCATTCTTGAGGAAATTTTGCACAATTAGTTCAGATGCTGACTACACAGATTCCTAGACAGAATTATGGTCCTGTGGGCAGATCTTACTATTGTATATCACATTTGATTAATCAACTTTGAGGCATTTGTATATTATTAAAAAAAATAGAGACTTCCTTTAGTGTCACTGCTTCAAATAAATGTGTCAAATAAATGCTGTAAGTATACTTTCTGGAGTTGCTACTTCTGCAAGTGATTCGGTTTTCCATATTTTTATTACTTGAGGCTTTTATTTTAAAAAGCTTTCCAAAACAGTACGAGTTTCTTCTAATTAAGTCTCAAGGGACATAAACATGGTCCTCTGTGATAATGTGGAATGTTTTGTATGTACGATTTTGCTCAAACTAGTGAAAATATGTATGCCTGGAATTTCAACCAATGGCTTGCTTTAGCCCTGTTCTCTGCTGCTGGTTTCCTTTTCAGGGGAAATCACCAATGAATGAAAACAACTGTGATATTTAAAAATAAAATATAGGCCTTTGGCAGTAAGGAAAGGATATGAAACTCTGATTTTAATTTCTAATGACTCTCCCAATCACAGCTTATGTGCACACACTGGACTCTCGTCTTCTTGAGGCAGGGGTATAGTCTATTCATTGCTGTATCCCATAGAGTGCCTCATGCAAAATGGATTCTGAATAAACATCTACTGAACCAAGATGAATGGAATGAACTTTAAATCTAAGCTGCAGAGTCCACCTTTACCTTCCCCAAAACAATGGGATGGTGATTTCAAGATATAACCACCCTCTGAGTATTCAGTGATATATATTCTGTACCTTGAGCACATCTGCAGTAGCAAGAATGAGAGTGATATACCATAAAGAGAGAACAGGGTCCACATGGATAAGGCTGTATCTACTGGCCACTACACTGTGCAGAAATTTCAGAGGATGAGTATTTCCACTGGAAATCATATGGGAGAGGCCCTGCTAGAAATTAGTTTCACTTCACAGAGAGATGTTTACATACCTTCAAGCTGAAAGATTTACACAAGGGCTACCAGAAGGAAGGTCAAAAAGTCTTTTGAGTAATTTGTGCAGTCTATAAACTTACATTTAAAATCTCAACTAAAATTAGCAGCATTACTGGCTAGAAGTAACTTCCAGTCCATTAATATTGAAGACTTGCCATCTTATATAATCAAAACTTTAAAAGTATAATTAATGTTGGCACATATAATATATTCTTAATATTTACATATCACTCCCACATGTTTAGTTGCTTACCATATAATTCCTCCCCAGAAGAATGAGAAAAATACATAAAATGCTAAAGAACCCCAAATCACAAGGTGGTTGATCCATGTCCAGAAACGAGTATCCAAGGCGAGCTGAAAAGATACAACACAGGAAATTTCATGATGTGTACACACTACACCAGGCAGTGTCTAGTGGCATTCAATAACTCATACATGATACCTGTGGGAGGATCCAGCTTGGCCAGGCAACCAAAGCCAAACGGCACTAGAAGAACAGAACCAGACTTCCCAAAGAGCTCTGCCCCAAGATATTTAGATGCCAGAGTACAGGCATGGAGGTATGGACAAGGAAGTACCCACTGTAGATGCCTCACTACTGAAGGAAGGACAAGGAATGAAGTCATGGTAAGATCCTGGACACTGGAGCCCCCATGTCCTTAAGTGGTGGTGGTCAGGAAGCTGATGGCAAAAAGAGAAGCCCTAGCTGGTGGAGGCAGGTATACTGAGGATCAGGAGAAGAGGGAAAGAGTAGCTAGGAAGAAAAGACCAACTACACAAAGGAGTCATGAGACCTCAAACACAACATAAGGGAGGTTACTAAATGAGAAGGCAACTAGCTCTACATATCAGGCATCATGGAACCACAGATTGCGGGTCTATGTAACATGCCTTTCAATTGCAAACCCCACAGCTACTCCATTGAATCAATAACCTTTTCAGCTGCCTGAGATTTTAATCCTTTCATGTTTCCTCCAGGACTGATTGTTTCTTCTGACTGTGGCACCTGGGATTTTCACATGCAATCTAAAAATAAAACGTATGGTCCACTCTGCTTTCTTAAAATTTCTGGGCCACAATGCTTACTATACAGGGCATTTCATTCTTGAAGAGGAGGTGGTGTCCGTTTTGTTACTTGCTGTTCTGACACCCTGCTCCTTAGCTCTCTGTTAATAGTCGCTCATTCATAAATAGGATATTGATAACATTGTGAATGCAGCCCAGTCTTGAATCCCCTCCACCCCACCCCCCACCAAGCTGCTAGGAAACATGTCACAGTAATACTCATGCAAAGAAGATGGACTGGATGGCTTTTCAGAGACAGATGAAAAATGTTGTAGTAAGGCCAACTTTAACTACAAAGGGTGCTTGAAGGCCCTGGGGCCATATACAAGGCCAGGGGTAAAAAAGGGTGGAGAGAATCCCCTTTTAAGTCATGATCCTATGAAATATAACAGTAAATAATAATAATTAGCATCTATTGTACCAATCTCGTTCTATGTGCCAGACACTACTTTAACTGCTTTATACATATTCACTAATTGACTTCTCATAAAAAATCCCAGGGGAGGTAGGTGGTCCTTTTATTTCTATTTCATAGAAGAGGAAATAGAAGTGCTGAGAAACAAGGTCACTTGCCCAAGGACACCCAGCTAGTAAGTGGCTAAACCGAGTTGAATTGTAACATTTTCTAGCAAGCCTAAAATATCACTGAAATAGTACATGAAGAATGCAAACATGTTAGTTCTATTCAGTACGACAAATGGATCACGTATAAAAATGCAGAGGGGAAATGGTTAGAGGCCCTTTGTCAATTATACTTCTGAATCTAGTTCTGATCAATGGGCAGAATGAAATTCATTTAAAGGTACTCATTCTTGGACTCCATGTGAGGTGTTTATTACTGGAATGATCAAAATAATTCGATTACACCTTCAACTGTAACGGTGGCCCAACTCATGAGTCTTAAGGGCAGTATTCAGCATACAGCATTATTACACGGCTGCATGTTAATGACAACGATTTTGCCAAAACTGCTTTCCTTGAATGTTATCTGCCATATATTCTTATGCATTTCATCACTAATATGGGTAAATTTCAGTGATGAACACATTATATGAAATATCATCACTACCAAGCTCTTTGGCACACATATTTTGCTCACGGACACTTATTTTCAACTTAAGTATCCAAATTCCTTTAAGGACTGGCCTTCTTAAACAGATATATAACTTAAAAAATATTCAAGTATTTAACATGGAAACACACTCACAGTCCATTTATATACCACTTCTCATAACATCTCAAAAACAGCAGGAACAAAGGAAGAGATTTCCAATATAAGTATCGTATATTAAAAAAAAAAGAGGATAGACAATATACTGGAAAAAAATGGATCACAAATAGTATACAAATGTCCAAATCTCTAATACCACACATAATTTTAATAAGCATTCAGACTTGAATAACAGCTCACAGTAAAAATTAAGATATATTAGTATAAGACCAGAAAGTATTAAAAAAAATATGGTGTTAAACATATTTGAATAATAAAAATCTAACCTTCAGAGTTACGGTGAATACCAAGATTGTAAAAATAATGGTTCCAAATGTCCAATTTCCATATACCTGAAAAATATTCAACAATTACATGTACCATGAATACACAAGCCTGCTTAAAACAATAAACAGCCAGTTTAATCTTGTGTGTAACTGACAAGGATTTTTGTATAAATTGTTTAGGGAAATACCTGCTCAAAAGATCAGGCCAATATGTTGGCTTTTACTGTAAGCCTAAATTTTCTTGAAGAGGTACACCACGTGTGTGGTTGGTAGGGTTTATTTCATGAATCCATGTAGCATAAAACAAAGAACAGACTAGCATGATACAGACAGGAAAAATTCTGTTCTACCAGTAATGTTCATAAGACAACTCATTTGGATGTCTCCTGTCTCTACAGAGTTTGATATGGGCTTTTCCTGTCATATTGCTCTGAAAGTTAAGTCACTAAGTCATGTCTGACTCTGTGACCCCATGGACTATACAGTCCATGGAATTCTCTAGGCCACAGTACTGGAGTGGGTAGCCTTTCCCTTCTCCAGGGGATCTTCCCAACCCAGGGATCGAACCCTGGTCTCCAGCATTGCAGGTGGATTCTTTTCCAGCTGAGCCACCAGGGAAGACCAAGAATACTGGAGTCGGTAACCTATTGCTTCTCCAGCAGATCTTCCTGACCCAGGAATCGAACCAGGGTCTCCCGCATTGCAGGCGGATTATTTACCAACTGAGCTATCAGGGAAGCCCAATATAGCTCTAAAGATCTCAAACAAGGACTAATTTGCAGACAAATGAACTTACATTATAAAAATAGAGTATATGGTGATATGGTGACAGGGTAACTAGACTTATTATGGTGATCAATCAGTACATACAAATATCAAATCATTATACTATACAACTGAGGCATATGTTACATGTCAGTTATATCTTAATAAAAAAACAAAATAATTTTGTGGCTATAAATATTACAGCTGTTAGCATGTGCACATCAAAGAAAAGCAGATACCATGTATAAATCCGAACGATGGCAATGAATGGCACATATGCTTACCAAATGCTGTCAAGATCTGAATGCATAACATTAAAACAGAAAATGAAATGTAAAAGGTTTTTAAAAAATAAAAACAAAAAATTAAGGTTAACAGCAAAAAAAAAAGGATTTGATCAAATCATACATGGTGTTATGTTTAACTTCTGATAGTAGTTCTTATCACAATTTTAGCAAACATACAATAACATCTAATTCATTTGGACTTAATGAACTCAAAATGAGAGATGAATTAAACATAGGGTGGGTTGAGGCTCCCCATGCACCACCAGTAGAGTTTGCTGAGCAAATGAACCATATCAACAGAATTGTGGAAGAGTATAGTCAGCTGTCTATAATTTATGTACCAAATAAACATAAAATAAAAAGATAAAGTTACAGAATCAAGTCATAAAGCTGAAGGGATCTGAGAAATCATACAATCTAATTTCTTCTGCTTACCACTGGGCAAAGGTGACTTCGAAAACTGAAGTGATTGGCCTGAGGGTGCACATGCTATGTGTACCTGGCAAATGCTATGTGTACCTACACTAAAGTACTAAATCTGTATTTCATCAACACTTACTCAGTGATTAAACTGATTTCTGTTAGTCCAAATTAGAGAGGTTTTAACTGTAGTACCTAATTTCAGTATATCATTCAAATTCACTGAGCCTATCACTTCTGTAGTAGATGGTGATTGCATGGTTCTAGACATAGTCATTGTACTCAGTAAAGTCTTTTTGAAACTTAGCTTTGCTTCACATGATTATAAACTATGAACGACCAGAAAAGAGGAAGCTGAGAAATAGCAAAGAACCTAGTGGAAGCGGCATGCAAGGTGGGTTCGATTTTCCACTGTGTGGCTGCCAAAGACCTCACCCCATCAGCAATTCTCTCCTAGAGCACAGCCAGGGCAAAGTCACCCCAATGCAGGTGCTGACCTACGGAGTCGCTTGCTGGGAAGACACTGGCAGGATCAGTGTAGCCTTTCTGGAAAACACTATGCACCCATGTGGAAAGGAAGGAGGAAGAGAAGGGAATTCCCTAATTATTGGGCAAATACTACAAACATATGGCAGCTACCTCCTTGCACTCTAAGCACAGACTAAGAACTGAGTGGGGACAGACTTTGCTTTTAAAACAGCAAAACCCTGGCTCACATCAAAGTGTACAGGTTCAAAGTCTGAAGTCCCAAGAATTCTGCTCATCTAGTAAAAATTACAGCCAAGTTAACCTTCCCGAGGTTTGCACATAAGCTTTCTAGTTAGGTGTGCAAGCAGGAAGTGATTTTTTACTTTGACATTTCAATTGTTCTAAGGATGCTGTGAGAACTAAATACCATACCTTTAAGAAATAATTTGCAAAATGATTACAGCTATAGTATGTGTATGATAGACCCAATGCCTATGGAAAAAAATTAAGCCATGCTTATAACAGCAAAACACGTAATTTTTTTTTACCTTTCCATTTTCGTCTAAGGATGTAGTCTGAAAAAGAAAGTAAGTCCCAAAGAAAAACACGGTTCCTTCAAATGCAGCCAGAAATGTCCAGTATAGGAATGGGCCCAACTGTAGCATGGCGTTTCCAGATATTTTCCTATTGAGAAATGGGAAAAAACACAAGTTAATGAATCTCTGTAGGCTGTTTATTTAAAGATACAGTGAAACGCTGAAGGTGCGCATGGGGTTTGACCCTGTTTATAGAATGAAAGTTCCTCATGAGGGATTGGTAGGCTTTCATTAAAAGATCAAACAGAGACACAGGTTTGTCTTTGTGTAATCACCTACTGTCTGAGGTGTTGGAGTAAGTTGTTATAGTGCTTCTAAGTTACGATTCTGATCACTGATAATATTAATATCATCAATAATAATAATCAGCTCATTTATTGAGTACTTATTATATGCTTATAAAAATGGGTTAAGAGTTTTATATAGTCCATTTGCGTACACACAAAAACCACGAGATAGGTATTCTTATCACTACCATTTTCAAATAATGAGCCTCAAAAAGGTGTATCATAACGGTTTCCAAACTCTGATCCACACTGGAATCACAAGGGGATCTTTAAAGACATTGATGTTTGGCTCCCACTCTCATTCTGATTTAACTGGCATGAGGTATAACCTGGCTAACCAGGACAATTTTAAAACTTCCCAGGTAGGAGTTCCCTGGTGGTCCAGTGGCTAAAACTCTGTGCTCCCAATGCAGCGGACCCAGGTTCCATTCCTGGGCAGGGAACTAGATCCCACATGCTGCAACTAAACATACTATATACACTGCAACTCAAGAGTTCTCTTGCCGCAACATAGATCTTCAATCCCACGTGCCACAACTAAGATTGAGCACAGTCAAATTTTAAAAAAAGTACAAATCCCCAAGTAATTCTAATGTGCAGTAAAGTTTGGGAACCACTACTATAGCTATATGCCAGAGCTGACTTTAAATCACATGCTCTCAACCAAATAAGCTACCATGACTTTGTAACTATAATTATAAAAATACTTCTTTTAATCAAGATTTCTTCCTGGGAATTTAACCTTTCTTAGGTCTTGTGGTGCCCTTTATATTTTTAAAATGAGTCAAATAACATGTCTGAAGCTGTACAGCCAGGCTTTGATAAATGGCGGGTGGACAGATCCAAAGTTTAACATCCATCAAAAATAAGAGTGTTCTGGGTACAAGTCAGGATGTCGAAAAAGGCTACCGATTCTAATGGGACAGAGCTACAGAAAGAAGATAGGTCTGTGCATGGAATTTTTTAGCTTCTATTTCAAATTCCTCTTAACATGTATCAAAAAAATCACTCAAATAGAGTACCTGTTGCCAATATTATGAAGACTGTCATTGAGCTGTAATGAATAAGAAAGACCTTTGTAATGTAAGTGCAACTGATCCCTGTTCTGTTGGTATGGAGTACTATGGGCTTTTCTGAAAAACAGCAATTAAGCAACTTTTACCTACTAAGATGTCCAAGTGCACACAGAAATCAGCAATGGAGCTGCTGCTGCTAACTCACTTCAGTCGTGTCCGACTCTGTGCGACCCTATAGATGGCAGCCTACCAGGCTCCTCTGTCCCTGGGATTCTCCAGGCAAGAATACTGGAGTGGGTTGCCATTTCCTTCTCCAATACATGCATGCATGCTAAGTTGCTTCAGTCATGTCTGATTCTGTGCAACCCTATGGACAGCAGCCCACCAGGCTCCTCTGTCCATGGGATTCTCCAGGCAAGAATACTGGAGTGGGTTGCCATTTCCTTCTCCACAGCAATGGCGGTGATGCATAAAGCTATACGCTGCTATTTGCCCTAGAAAGCTGCAGGAGGAAACAGGTAACTGCTTTCCAGAAATGAGCTCTACCCACAGGCAGTAAGTCACGTTCGCAAGGCAACTGGGAGCCACTGGGAAGGCAATTCTCTCAAAGAGCCTTGAAAGGAGCACCCAGCAAATGCCAGCCAATGAGGGTTTTGAGAGTCACTGAGTGAGGTTGAGGCAAGAAGTGGTTCCTCTCTTTCCAGCCAGTCACTGGATTTACATCACGCATTGTGGGAAGAAAGGAAGTAGCATCATGGTGTGTTGGGTTATAGCTGAGGTTTCCCAGCTGAACTCAGGTGAATGACGGACCTGCTGTAACTTAGAATGTGGTAGCTAACGTGAAGAGAACAGGAGGGAATGAAGATGAGGGGTGCTGACCAGCAGCACAGGCCTGAACATTTCCATATAATCGGAGGCAGCAGGTGTACCGAGACCTTTCTTTTGCCTTTTAAAGTGGTAGAAGACTATGCCTCTACCCTCGAAACAAGTACTACAGTTTACTTTTCAAATTTCTCTCAAAAAATATGAAAAGATCCAGTTATGTCACATTTCACATCAAAACTTTTGGTAAACGCCTGCATCACTAAGTCCATGAAGGTGACATCTATAATATGTTACATAAGGCTACACGTCACATTAAATGGTATAAATGTGGAGAAAGCCACATATGAAGACTGGAGCTTCCTGTTTACAAAGGAACACTCAGAGCAATGGAGCAATCTCCAACACAGTGACAGGCTGAGAGCAGCGTCTCGTCAGGGCAGGCAGGCAGGAAGCCGCTTTTTGGGCTATGTGATAGGTATGCCCTGGCTTTCATTTCTCCATCAGATGTGGCAACTATACCCTCTATGCAAAATTACTTAAAAATTCATGAGGAGGCTTCCCTGGTGGCTCAGTGGTAAAGAATCCACTGGCCAATGCAGTAGACATGGGTTCGATCCCTGATCCAGGAAGATCCAGGAGCAACTAAGCCCATGAGCCACAACTATTGAGCCTGCGCTCCCTAAGAGAAGCCACCTCAGTGAGAAGCCCATGCATACAATAACTAGAGAGTAGCCCCTGCTTGCCACAACTACTGAAAGTCCCGCATGCATCAACGAACATCTACCACAGCCATAAATAAATAAATAAAAGAATAATTAAAAAATCATGAGCTACACCCATGTGTCGTTACTAAAACTTCATAGAAACCCTTACAAGAATTTGTACTCAATAGGTTGCTTCAAGTTTTCAACATTCTTAATGTGCAAAAGTGCTCAGCATAGCCCTGAAGTTATGTGGAGAAGGGTGTTATTAATAGCACAGTAAGATTATATAGCTCCCATTTACTGAAAATTTTGGCATGGCAACCCACTCCAGTATTCTTGCCTGAAGAATACTCATGGATATAGGAGCCTGGTGGGCTACAGTCCATGGGGTTGCAAAAAGTAGGACAGGACTGAGTGACTAAGCACATCGAAATTTACTATGTGCACTGCTGTGGGCTTCCCCAGTGGCTCAGTGGTAATACATCTGCCTGCAATGCAGTAGACTTGGGTTTGATCCCTGGGCCAGGAAG
This sequence comes from Bos javanicus, assembly GCF_032452875.1. NCBI lineage: Eukaryota > Metazoa > Chordata > Mammalia > Artiodactyla > Bovidae > Bos > Bos javanicus. Next base: position 23,339,183 of record NC_083897.1, read on the forward strand.
ATCCCCTGGAGTAGGGCATGGCAATCCACTCCAGTATTCTTGCCTGGGAAATCCCATGGACACAGGTGCCTGGTGGATTAGAGTCCATGGGATCACAAAGAGTTGGACATGACTGAGAGACTGAGCATTCATGCGGGCACCCCTGTAAGTTTTTCCATGTAGTCACTCATTTAATCCTCCCCTAAACACTGTGACTAGATCTGTTGTTACTGAAGAGGAAACTAAGGCCCATCTCAGTCAAGTGACTTCGGCAAGGGCAGAGCTGAGATTAGGGCATAGGCAAGGCTACAGCTCTTGGTGGCATTGAACAAGAGGCATTCTGCTCCCTGCCACCCAAATCCCTCTTCCACCAGAGTCACTGCACTACTGGTCTTCACTTTAGTTGTTGTCTGAAGATAGAACACTGCTGCTCAAGATTTGAAAACCACCAGCCTGTGGAAAAGAGCCCAGGTCTGGTCATCAGGAGGAGGGAAATCAGATCTTGCCCTGGCCTCTCATTATAACCTCTATCCTTAGGCAAGTCATTTCTGGGCCTTGAGTCTTCATTTATTTAAACAAGAGGGTATGAGAGCTCATGCTCTGGAAGATTTCTACCAAGGGTGCTATGATTCTTCTGTTGATCAAACTATACCCTTTGCAAGAAATACTAGAGCAGAACACATTAATGCCATGAGGAAGCAATCAGCAAATACCAGATTGGGGGAAACTCTACAAGGTAAATGATTAGGTTTTGTTAACAAATAAATTGTCAAAATAACCTACAGATTAAGAGAGTCTCAGAAGCCTATTAACCAACTGCAGTATATGGGCCTTATATACAGTTTCAAATAAGCATGCTATAAGACATGAGTCAACTGGAAAAATCCTGAGCATTGACTGGATATTTGACGATATAATGGACTTGTTAAATTTTTAGGTATGGTAGTGTACTGAAATAACTATTTTATATAACGATTGATATTTGCTTTAAAATAAGTCCTTGATAGAGAAGACAAGGTTATTAATGAAGTAGGATTGGCCATGAATTGATATTCAAGCGGAGTGGTGAGGACAGGGAAGTTCACTATATAAATAATATTGTTGCTACTTCTGTGCATGTTTTAAATTTTTCATAATAAATATCTTTAAAATGAGAACAAATTTTATAACTCTGGTTAAGTCTGCTGCTGCTGCTAAGTCACTTCAGTCGTGTCCGACTCTGTGCGACCCCATGGATGGCAGCCCACCAGGCTCCTCCATCCCTGGGATTCTCCAGGCAAGAATACTGGAGTGGGGTGCCATTGCCTTCTCTGTGGTTAAGTCTAACAATTCCTAATTGTGACTTTTATGAGTCATACACCTTCACTTTGCACAAATTAACCTTACTCAACTCACTCTACTGCAGTTGCTACCCACTATTCAATAATGCTTATAATCTGCAGTAAATTAACATCTTTATCCTTAGCTGTAGGCTTCACTTACAAAAATCCAATTTAATCAAAGGTTAAGCATCTGGGGCTAGTGCCAAATACCCATCCAAGAGAAAAACAACTATTTCCAACTAACACAACATGAATATAAAGGCTTGATGACTTAATTATTTTCTTCAACAATGCCATTTTAGAATGGGGGCTAACAAGGCAGGGAGGCTATGTTTCAGGGGCAGTTTACAAAAGAAAGCCTAACATAACATCGTCAGTTCAATCTATTATATCTTTGGGTGGCCCTTTTTTGGGTGAGGGGGTTGTTCAGTTGCTAAGTCGTGTCTAACTCTGTGACTGCATGGACTGCAGCATGCTTCCCTGTCCTTCACTATCTCCCAGAGTTTGCCCAAACTTATGTCCATTGAGTCGGTGATGCCATCCAAACATCTCCTCCTCTGTCCTCCCCTTCTCCTCCTGCCCTCAATCTTTCCCAGCATCAGGGTCTTTTCCAATGAGTCAGCTCTTCACATCAGGTGGCAGGTGAGGAGATGGCAGGTAGTTAAAACTAGTCTGTCTTCATCTAAGACTCTAGAACTCTATGACAATGTAGGCAAAGTTTCAGGAACTACTGATTCTAAACTAAATAATTTCACCCATCCAAGTATAAGACATATACCCAGGACAAGTCATTTTCCAGCTGGATGGTTTAGTTTAAGTAGCTAAAAATTCAGAACAGAACCATGTAATCAAACCAGGAGGGAAGTTCTGTGTCTTTCTGACCTGCAGATAAAATGAAACCCACAACTTTGAATGTCTGAGGGGATTTTACCTTACATATGTTCAACTTACATGTACAATCGGGGATCTGAGGTCAATGTGTCAATATTGATGTGCTGTTCCAGTAGACTGTAGGCCAGGATGGGCAAGGATGTGAAGCAGATATTGTACATTGTAAGGTAAGCAGCATCATACAGTGGCTATAATGACAAACCACAAAAGAGAAATAAATGTACTGGAACAATCATCTGCCAGAGGATATTAAACTGTCTAGAAAAATCACAAGCTAAAACAAGACAGTTTCCTTTCATACTTCGTGTGACAGCACAAAAAGGTTTTGTAAATAAGGTCACTCTGATGAGTACAGAAAAGAAACTAACATATTGTAATACATCATATTAATATACTCTCCCTTTAAAAATAGGCTCTTATTCAGAATGTTTACATGCTATAAACTCTATTTCTAACAGATACTAAACAAGAACTTTTCAAAAAATTTTCAGTGAATGAAGACCAATTAAGTATAAGAGAGGAACTCCTTAGGAAAACTAAATATAAGCAGTGGACAGCCTGTGTCACAGTTTTTTGGATTAATATTTTACATGCTTTTAAATACCACTATGACCCTCTCCGGACTGTATTTATGATATCGAATGTGGCCATTTACTAAGGATTAAATAAATATATTCACAAAAATCAAAGCTAAATATATTCACATGGTCACGACTCTTTCTTGCCCTGAATTCCGTAGGCTCCAGACCAAACTTCCTGCTGGTTGTCCCATAGGACAACCTGCAATTCACAATGTCTAAAAGCAAACTCATTCCCTTTAAATCCACTTCCACCCATGTTCCCTACTTCAGTAAGTGGCCCCACAATGTTTGCAACCCTAGTATATACCTTGGTGCCTGGTAGTGCTTACTTGCTCAAGACATTTTTTTGAATTGAGTAATTCTCTTTCTACCTCATTAGCCATTCCTTCTCAGGCTCCTCTTCTTCCTGAGCCCTCTGTGTTGGCGTGTTCCAGCACTCCATGTGTGGAACTTTATACTCGCTCTCTAGCTGATCTCATACAGTCCTGTGGTTTTAGTACAACCCATTCACTGAAAATTCCTGTATGTAGCCCAGACCTGTTCCATATGACCAACAGCCCACTCAATACCTCCTAAGTGTCTAGTATCTTTCAAACTTATGTCCAGGACTGAATTCCTGACTTGTCTCACCTGAAATCTGCTTCTCTTGAAGTCTTCCTCATCTCTGGAAAGGGCAACTAAATCTTTTTGATCAACCAGAACTGAAATCTTGTATTTATCCTTGACTCTTCTCTTTTTCACAATTCCTATCCAATCTATGAAGAAGTGTTTACTGGCTTCACTTTTAAATACATTCAGAACCACATTACTTCTTAGCCCCTCCACTCTGACCATCATGCAAGCCTTTAGTTGTTCTCCCTGCTTCTTCTCCCTTTGACCCGTAGCCTATTCTCAACAAAACTACCTGAGCAGCTATACTAGAAAATAAGTGAAATCAAATCACTGTTTTGTTCAAACTCTCCAGTGGATTCCTTTATCTCTAAAAGTAAAGAAGTTTCTACAATGGTGGGGCTGTAAAGTCCCCCTTGATCTGGCTTCTCTTTACCTGTCACCTTCTTAGTCAGACCAATCTTGATTTAACTTGCCACGTCCTCTCTCTTGAACACATTTATTCCACCCTGTTTTTCCCCTCTTATAGTACTAATCACCTTTTAATTTACATGATAAATTATGTTTACTGTATCTCTCTTCACACTAGAATTTAAGCTCTGTGTGGGCAGGGATTTTTACTTGTTTTATTGATAGCTGTAGCTTATGAAAAAACAAAGCAGCCCCTGACACCCAAGAGTTGGCCTGGCACTCACAGCTAGGCACTGGTGCTCTGTAGAACACAAATGATTTCACAAAACAGCAACATCAAACAAGGCCACTATGATTGTGATGGATGGAGACAAAAACACTTGACCACTCCATAATCACTTCTGAACACAGACACAAAACATTGTCCAGATCACAATAATGACCAACATCTATGTTCTGGCTAATCCGGGTGACTACTACTTCTTGACCAATGACATGTTAGCTTCTTGGACAAGATTTACTAACATGGCCAGTCATAAAATTAATCCCATTTGCTAACAGCAGCCAGCAAGGCCCTACTATTTCTTAAACCCTTCCCCAAATCACCTAACTCAAGCCCAAATCGTACAAGACTTTTCTAACACTCTCTTTCTAAGAGGCTCCATTGTTCCTCATGGTGTACATTCTTTCTGTTGCATTGACTAATAAACCTACTTTGATGAACTGCAAGTGTTCGCCTGGCTTTGACAATCTTGAATTCCTAGAACAGAACTTGGCTTGCAGGAAGCATTCAACAAAAACTGGATGAATGAATGACTAGACATTGGAAGCTATAACGTATATGTATAGGACTGATCTGACATTATACATATTCCTTTATTGAAAAAATATTAAGGTGTTTATAATGAACCTTGTTTTGATGAAAATATTTACTGAGTTCAGTAATTTCTACACAGTGCTACATGTTGTAATATAACTATTACCTATGACCTGAATAGACAATATCCCATATTCACATGTATCTTTTACACATACAAAATTTTTCTGATTAATAAAATGCATTTAAATTTAAATGTGACACAAATTAACAGAATTATACATTTCTCAATCAACGTCTACTAAAGATACAATATCTATCATAGTGGATGTTGATTCAAAAAGATTGGTAATGACTTGAATAGAGCATCAGTTCATTCATTAGTTGACTTCAAAAACATTTGCTGGGGAAAAAATATTTACGGAGCGTTTACCAAGTGTGAAATACTGAGAACAGAGAAGATTCATGCCCTGTCTGCAAGGAGTTCGAATTCTAGAGGGGGAGGCAATCACTTCTTGGCCTTTCAGCTAAGATCAAGTGTAGAGGGGGAGGCAGCGTGGTGACTGTATAGCAAGCTGGGAGAGCCTAGAGGAGGGGACCACACTTCTCGCCTGCAGCAGACACAAAGCAAGAGATAATGTATGCAACCTTTTCAATGAGCTTAAGAACATGTTCTACATATAAGATGGAGACAAAATGTGGTCCACTGGAGAAGGGAATGGTGAACCACTTCACTATTCTTGCCTTGAGAACCCCATGAACAGTATGAAAAGGCAAAAAGATAGGACACCAAAAGAGGAACTCCCCAGGTCGGTAGGTGCCCAATATGCTACTGGAGATCAGTGGAGAAGTAACTCCAGAAAGAATGGACGGACCGATTCCATGCTTCCTAAGGCCCACTTGACTTCACATTCCAGGATGTCTGGCTGGAGCCAAAGCAAAACCAGTACCCAGTTGTGGATGTGACTGGTGATAGAAGCAAGGTCTGATGCTGTAAAGAACAATATTGCATAGGGACCCGGAATGTTAGGTCCACGAATCAAGGCAGATTGGAAGTGGTCAAACAGGAGGTGGCAAGAGTGAACGTTGACATTTTAGGAATCAGAAAACGAAAACGGACTGGAATGGGTGAATTTAACTCAGATGACCATTATATCTACTACTGTGGGCAGGAATCCCTTAGAAGAAATGGAGTAGCCATTATAGTCAACAAGAGTCCAAAATGCAGTACTTGGATGCAATCTCAAAAATGACAGAGTGATCTCTGTTCGTTTCCAAGGCAAACCATTCAATATCATGGTAATCCAAGTCTATGCCCCAACCAGTAATGCTGAAGAAGCTGAAGTTGAATGGTTCTATGAAGACTTACAAGACCTGTTAGAACTAACACCCCCAAAAGATGTCCTTTTCATTATAGGGGACTGGAATGCAAAAGTAGGGAGTAAGGAAACACCTGGAGTAACAGGTAAATTTGGCCTTGGAGTACAGAATGAAGCAGGGCAAAGACTAATAAAGTTTTGCCAAGAGAAGGCACTGGTCATAGCAAACACCCTCTTCCAACAACACAAGAGAAGACTCTATACATGGACATCACCAGATGGCCAACACCAAAATCAGACTGATTATATTCTTTGCAGCCAAAGATGGAGAAGCTCTATACAGTCAGCGAAAACAAGGCAGGAGCTGACTGTGGCTCAGATCATAAACTCCTTATTGCCAAATTCAGACTTAAACTGAAGAAAGTTGGGAAAACCACTAGACCATTCAGGTATGACCTAAATCAAATCCCTTATGATTATACAGTGGAAGTGAGAAATAGATTTCAGGGATGAGATCTGATAGACAGAATACCTAATGAACTATAGATGGAGGTTCATGACATTGCACAGGAGATAGGGAGGAAGACCATTTTCAAGAAAAAGAAATGCAGAAAAGCAAAATGGCTGTCTGAAGAGGCCTTACAAACAGCTGTGAAAAGAAGAGAAGCCAAAAGCAAAGGAGAAAAGGAAGGATATACCCATTTGAAAGGAGAGTTCCAAAGACTAGCAAGGAAAGATACGAAAGCCTTCCTCAGTGATCAATGCAAAGAAATAGAGGAAAACAACAGAATGGGAAAGACTAGAGATCTCTTCAAGAAAATTAGAGATACAAGGGAACATTTCATGCAAAGATGGGCTCAATAAAGGACATAAATGATATGGACCTAACAGAAGCAGAAGATATCAAGAAGAGGCAGCAAGAATACACAGAAGAACTGTACAAAGAAGAGCTTCAAGACCCAGATAATCACGATGGTGTGATCACTCACCTAGAGCCAGACATCCTGGAATGTGAAGTCAAGTGGGCCTTAGGAAGCATCACTACAAACAAAGCTAGTGGAGGTGATGGAATTCCAGTTGAGCTTTTTCAAATCCTAAAAGATGATGCTGTGAAAGTACTGTATTCAATATGCCTACAAATTTGGGAAACTCAACAGTAGCCATGGGTCTGGAAAAGGTCAGTTTTCATTCCAATTCCAAAGAAATACAATGTCAAAGAATGCTCAAACTACAGCACAATTGCACTCATCTCACACGCTAGCAAAATAACGCTCAAAATTCTCCAAGCCAGGCTTCAGCAATATGTGAACCATGAAATTCCAGACATTCAAGCTGGTTTTAGAAAAGGCAGAGGAACCAGAGATGAAACTGCCAACATCCGCTGGATCATCGAAAAAGCAAGAAAGTTCCAGAAAAACATCTATTTCTGCTTTATTGACTATGCCAAAGCCTTTGACTATGTGGATCACAATGAACTGTGGAAAATTCTGAAAGAGACAGGAATAGCAGACCACGTGACTTGCCTCTTGAGAAATCTGTATGCAGGTCAGGAAGCAACAGTTAGTACTGGACGTGTCACAACAGACTGGTTCCAAATAGGAAAAGGAGTATGTCAAGGCTGTATATGGTCACCCTGCTTTTTTAACTTATATGCAGAGTACATCATGAGAAATGCTGGGCTGGAGGAAGCACAAGCTGGAATCAAGATGGCCGGGAGAAATATCAATAACCTCAGATATGCAGATGACACCACCCTTATGGCAGAAAGTGAAGAAGAACTAAAGACCCTCTTGAAAGTCAAAGAGGAGAGTGAAAAAGTTGGCTTAAAACTCAACATTCAGAAAACTAAGATCATGGCATCTGGTCCCATCACTTCATGGGAAATAGATGGGGAAACAGTGGCAGACTTTAATTTTTGGGCTTCCAAAATCACTGCAGTTGGTGACTGCAGCCATGAAATTAAAAGACGCTTACTCCTTGGAAGGAACGTTATGACCAACCTAGACAGCATACTGAAAAGCAGAGACATTACTTTGGCAACAAAGGTCCATCTAGTCAAGGCTATGGTTTTCCCAGTAGTCATGTATGGATGTGAGAGCTGGACTGTAAAGAAAGCTGAGCGCCGAAGAATTGATGCTTTTGAACTGTGGTGTTGGAGAAGACTCTTGAGAGTCCCTTGGATTGCAAGGAGATCCAACCAGTCCATCCTAAAGGAGATCAGTCCTGGGTGTTCATTGGAAGGACTGATGTTTAAGCTGCAACTCTAATACTTTGGCTACCTGATGTGACAAACTGACTCATTTGAAAAGACCCTGATGCTGGGACAGATTGAGGGCAGGCAGAGAAGGGGACGACAGAGGATGAGATGGTTGGATGGCATTACCAACTCAGTGCATTACCAACTCAATCGACACGAGTTTGGGTAAACTCCAGGAGTTGGTGATGGACAGGGTGGCCTGGCGTGCTGCAGTCCATGGGGTTGCAAAGAGTCAGACACGACTGAGCGACTAAACTGAACTGAACATAGAAGATGGAGATACTTTGCACACACAAAGATTTAAGTTCAGCAAAATATATTACTGAACTAAAAAATACCCCCCAAAGGTGTTAGATTTCTGTTAATTCTCAAGGGAGACGACTAGTCTGTTGGCACACTGCACTACATTCTCATTGAAAACCATCCATTCCATTTTTTGGCTTATGAGAAATTGAAAGAAAACAAACAAACAAACAAAAAACACAGATTGACTGTTGTGCAATTTAGTCTTGAATTTTATTCAAACAAAAGAATCATCCATCTATTTTTGTTCCACTATGGTACTTTGAGTGTATATGAGAGATAATTATAATTTTTAGATGCATAATCAGAGGAGACAGAAAAGTCCTCAAAACAAACAACAGGTTTAGTTGACAATACGGTTGTTGTGAAACCTGTAATGAATGGTATCTTTTCATGAAGAAAAAAGGCCAGTCTATTCCAGCTTTACTAAACAAAGAGTTGATTTTTGTTTAAATAATCTGCATCCTGGTGCTATTTCTACCTTCTCCATAGCTCATATCTAAGTTCCTGGGTTGCAGAGAACACCTGAAGTAGACCTAAACTGAAAAAGGCTGACTAACCTGTATGTATTCCAGAAGTGAAGTTGCTTAGTCGTGTCTGACTCTTTGCAACCCCATGGGCTGTAGCCTACCAGGCTCCTCCTCCATCCATGGAATTTTCCACGCAAGAGTACTGGTGTGGGTTGCCATTTCCTTCTCCAGGAAGATACTCCCGACCCAGGGATTGAACCCAGGTCTCCCGCATTGCAGGTACACTTTACCGTCTGAGCCAGGTATTTGCAAATAACGGTCTATGCATTCAGCAGCAGCGTAAGGCCACAGTGAAAATGAAAGCTACAAACATCACTACCTCAGATATGTTAGTCACTCGGTCATGTCTGACTCTTTGCGACCCCGTGGACTGTAGCCCACCAGGCTCCTCTGTCCATGGGATTTTCCAGACAAGAATACTGGAATGGGTTGCCATTCCCTTCTCCAGGGGATCTTCCTAACCCAGGGGTTGAACCCGAGTCTCCTGCATTGCAGGTGGATCCTTTACCGTCTGAGCCACCAAGAGACCTTCTTTTTATCTGCTACACTTTTTCTAAGATGTCTGCCTAGGTTCTTCCCTCATTTCCTCCAAATCTCTGCCCAAATGTCACCTCATTAGAGAAAACTTCCCAGATCAGGTTGTCTAAAAAAGCAGCTCTCTTCCACAGTCAATAAATCCCTTATTCACTTATTGTTTTTTTTTTTTCCTTCAGAGGATGTATCAGTACCCAGCGTAATATGTTTGATTGCTGTCTGTCTCTCTGCCTATCACTCACTGTACTGCAAGCCCCATGGGGTAAGAGCTTTGATCACTGTTACATTCCCAATACTTAACAGCACACACAGTAGGCACTCAAGAAGTATTTGTTAAATGAATTCACATACCAGTTGAGCAACTGAGGAAGGCAAACATCAACTGCTATGAGAACCTAAGCAGACCCCTGACAGCCCAGGGTTTCAAAAACCTAGGGTTTCTTTCTTCATACAATTTTTGTTTGGTTAACATGGTTTTAAAAGCAAGCTTCCTTGTATCAGTTTGCTTCAAAATTTCAAAGTGTCTTTAAAACTTGCATTCATCATCCATGAAAGTGAGGAATTAAAAATATTTTGAGCAATACCAATCTGAATGTTCAAGGAAAGTGTAACTATCAGAATTTTAAAAACTGTTACCAATGCTGTTACTTTCTAATACAAGAAGGCTTATGGCACGTCCTACAGCCAGTAGATAACTAATTCATAAAGTGATCAGCTTAGCAGGCATTGTGGGGCTGATGACATGGAACTGATATAAGAGACAGCATACCATATAGCAAAGAGGCAAGTTTAAGAGAAAGACAGCAGTCACTTCCCATTGGAAAGAATACATTCTCTAAAAATACTGCCAAGAAATTAGGAAAAAAATCACTTCCTATCATGAGGAATGTGGCAGGCCTTGAAATATAGAAACTTAGTTTCTAATACCTGTGATGATGTTACCAGAAGCTCAGCTTGGTAAAAATCACTGAATTGATCATAGGTAAACTACAAAATTTCTGAGTCATTGAGCATTATAGCTCCCTTAGTTAGCTATACTTCCACTAGAAGCAATGCAAAATGTATTTCAGCTGTTAAAAGAAACCTACAAACGTGCCTGCTCATCCAACCACTTACATATCAAGTCAACATATAGCACATTCTGTATGCAAAAAATGTTCAGAAAACTACAGAGGGCTACAAGTATAGAATTCTTTAACTAATCCAAGGCTTTATCCAGAAATTACTGCTTCTTGGCTAGCTTAAACATCATTTTTTTTTTTCCTAGAAAATCAACTTGAGAAAATGTAAAGATAAAAAATTTTATTTGATGAAATATAAATATAGTATAACATTTTAAAGTTATTGGAAAACATTATATACACTGACAAAAAGTTTTTTTAAAAGGATCTCAATTCTAATAGGATGTACCAAATAACTTTCAAAAAGAAAATAACAATAAGACCATTACTGAAGCAAAGACATAAAATTTTGCTATTGGTCAAAAACCTGGCCAAGAAGATCAACTGTTGAACCAAGAGGAAAAAAAAATCCTTTTATTTTGGATATACCTCTTTAAGTCTCTACAATCCAGTACACAAAAAGTAATTTATTAACAGCAAGTATAAACTACATTACAACAAATACCTAGGGAAACCAACCTGCTGTGAGAATCCACAGAAGAACTGGTACAAAAACTGTGGCAAAATGAAACAAAGGTTCTGGAAAAAAAAATGAAGAAAAGGTTTAATATGTTTCACTCCATCAACTTTTTGAAACTAAAACAGGAAACTGTACTCAGTAGTATAGGCAGTCCTAAATGCTTCTAATGTCACAGTGCAATAAACTTCTACTCCTGAGTTGTAAGGAAACAATTCAAAACAATAGATTACATTCATATTGGTATCAACGTCTGCTCTTCCCAGGCAGAAGATAACCTCACTTACTTTATGAGATCCTCTTGGTGTTCTAGAAAAGAAATGAGCTCATATAATATGAACACCTAATGGTACTGCACCTTAAATGCCAAGTGGGTTTGTAAAATCATCACAAAGTAGACTGACATAAAGCTCTAAGTGTATATTTTAAAGTCTGTTAATGCCAATAAATAGTCAGGAAATTATTACAGTATATATTGACACAAACAAGTATCAACTAATGGTTTATTGCCTTTGTTACTGCCTCATTAAACAACCAATTATTATTATCGATCATCTACTACAAGTGAAGATGACACTGTGTGATACAAAAAAACAAAACCTCTCATTTCTAAGCAAGTTATCACTTAACTGGGAGAATATGAAAAACAGATTTAAAAAATACAAGCTGAGAATGCATAAGGCAGTAAAAGCCACCAGGTGAGAGGATAAATACTAAAATTAAATTAACGTCTTCAGGCAAAACTACCGGCACTAATGTTTTCAAAAAGTGTGCTGTCCTTCAGTATAGGCTTTGACTGTATTTGAGCACTGCTGTCACTTGCTCACGTGTCTCTGGATTTCTCTTTGGGCAGCCCCTTCAATAGTCCATTTTTGAGCCACGTCAAAAAACCATCTCCTTCCTTCTGTCACACGTTCTCACTTAGCTAATTTCCCATTCTGGGAGACTTGAGGCTGTTTTTAAAAATCCAGTGGCTCCTCTGCCGCAGCTGAGGATATTTAGGTAAATACATTGCAGGGTGTGGAGGACATTTCTAAAGAAAACTGCTACACGTGTTTTGAATAAGTCCTACAGCACCAGAGTGTCAGAGCTCCCAAGGTCATCCTCTGGAAGGGCAACACTCATTTGCATGGATCAATTCTGGCAGAATGCAAAATACTGTCAGTCTACAGTACTTTATGTATATAAAAGAAGTGCTCTGAAGAAGAGACAGTGCTAGGTGTGGATTATGGGGGTGCTTTGTGGGAAGGGGAGGTCTGACTCTCCCATTAGAGTAACAGTTCCATGAAAATAAGGACTTTGCCTGTCTTATTCCATTATGAATTCTGAAGGGCCTGAAATAACGCTTGGCACATGGTAACACATTCAAGCATATTTGTTGATTGAATGAAAAAAGAAGTTAGACTGTGAACTAGGTGTTAAAGATGAATACGATATGGTGATAGCAGGAACCAAGGCAAGACCATATGTATTTTAAACATATCACGTAGCACAGGGTGGGGTGCCTTAAAAGCCAGACTAATTCTTAGACAAAGGAGAGTGAAGTTTCTGGAGGACAAGTTGAAAAGTGGCATTTTCTAAACATTAACCTGGATGAATTATGTAACTGAGTGGAGAAACAGAAAGGAGGAAGACCCGTCACTGCAGGGCAATAACAACTGGAAGATGCAAAGGCAAGATAAGAGGAAGGAAGGCATCTTAGCTCAGCCAGAGTGGGCAAACATATTAGAGATCATCTTGGGGCGAAAGGCAGCATAATAAAGGAATTATGCTAAGTCAGTAACTAAGGTGACAATGGGCACAGAGATTCTAATGAAGACAGAGGGTTTCTGCATAAATAACCCGCTAAATTGAGAACAGGGATATGTAACTTACTGATCACTGGTAAACATTAGCCATCTTAATACTTGTTTTGTTTTTCTTAACAGAGTGTTCCTTCCATCTGGTGGCAGTTGCTTGAATTGCAGACCAAACTCTTACAGAGGCAAACAAGCTTCTGGAACAGGGTCAGAATGCCAGGCAGATATGTATGGCCAAAGCTTCATGGGCTCCCCTTCAAGGGGGAGGTAAGAGAGAATAACCATCCATCCCCACGTGAGGCTGTCAAGTTACTGAGTCCAAGGCCCCGTAGACTCTATATAAATAACATAACCACACCAAAATGGTGGAAAAGGAGGAAAAAAAAAGTAACTTTGGAAACAGTACTTTGACTACATACTCTAAGGCTAAAGAGCTAAAGACAGAAGTGCACACACACGTATTTCTCAAGTTAGTCAGGCTTGTTTCTCACAGGAATATTTGAGTTAGCAATTCTGGAACTACTTTAAGTATAAACTTGAGGATTTAGCAAATAAATAAATAATGCAAATGAGAACCAGGTTTCTCACTGCTGAAGAAAGGAGTTCAGTTCAGTTCAGTTGCTCAGTCGTGTCCGACTCTGTGAAGAAAGGAGTTACTAATATGGAAAAGGGAAAGGTTAGATAGAATGAAACTTGTGGTGTTGGCTTTAATCAAAGGTATCCATACAAACTGAGTTCAAGTATTGAGTTTATATGGATACCAATGACAATGAGCACAATGAGCACCAGATCTACATTTCTAAATACCACTTGTTAAAAAAAAAGGACCAGAGATCCTTGGAGAAAAGTCTGAATCCAGGACTCAGGAAGGAAAAAATACAAGAGGCGCCTAGAACATCATGTAGTACCAGAAAACAGACAAGACTTAAAAAAAGGTGATGGTCAGGCATGGGTATATCCAATGGGTATAACGTTTTAGTAAGTTCTAGAGATCTGCTATACTTAACAGGACTGTATTCTTCCACCTAATAATCTGTTAAGGAGATAGAGCTCTTATTACACGTCATCACAATAAAATAAAAAGTTAATGATGGGGACATGGTGAAAGGACATGGGCGCCAGGTCTGTGACAATCTGAGTAACAATGAATGATGGTAATGAATTTCAACACAAAATAAAGTATCTGGTTTAATGGGAGAATGCTTTTTTCAAACAAAATTACACAAGCAAAACTGAGGTGTCCTGAGACCCTCAAAACACCATCTGAATCAATGTATCAAAGTTGACATTATCATGAATGGGACATCCTGACAACACATCCTCCTGATATGATGCCCTCAGTAGGTTGCAATAATGCTTCTGTGGTAATTGTGCCCAAACTTGAATCTAATAACAGGCAAATATTAGACAAACCCAAATTGAGGGACATTCAACTAACTCAATGGCCAGCATTCTTCAAACATGTTAAGATCATAAAGACAAAAAAGACAGGAACTATCCCAGGTTAAAGAAGACTAAGGAGATCAGGATCCTTAAATGCAGGCATGAACCTGAAATGGACCACAAAACAAGTATCTGTGGGACCATTAGCAAAATTCCAATACAGTATATAGACTAGTTAATAATGTGCTAATTAATATCAATTTATTGATCTTGGTAACTATGCTCTGTGTTATCTAATGTGCTAACAGTTGGCAAAACTGAGCAGACAGTATACGAGATTTCACTAATTTTGCAACTTTTAAAAAGCATGAAATTATCTCAAAATGAAAACTGAAAAAACTTGAAAAAAATAAACAGAACAGAATATAGGATAGGAGATCAAGTTCTGGTACACGGTTAAAACAGGTAAACCTAACGTATATGTTGCATAAATTATATCTAAATTTATATATCATTTATATTACTATATATCATATGGTAATGTCAATAGGATAAGTCATTGTTTGGTGCAAGGGTGGAGAAGATTGGAAAAGCACAAGGGAACTTTCTGGGGTGATAGAGATGGTCAATATTTGATTCTGGTGGTAGTTACATGGATGTAAACATTTGTCAAAATCAAGCTATTAACATTTAATGGGTACACTGTACTGTATTTAAACTATACTTTAAGAAAGTTTACTTAAAATTTTTCATCTCAAATCTCTTTCATTAAAAGGAATTTCTGGCTTCTGATTCATTAAATAGACCGCCTCTGTTTTACTGACCACAAATTTCAGGGCTAAGACACTAAAAGAAATATGAAAAAAGAACAAAAAAACCCTACAACCAAGCTAAGTCAATGCTGTGTTAAACTCTCATAAATTACAAATATTTTATCACATACCTTATAGAAGAAATACTGGACAAGGTGTGCAATTCTCACATAATATAGATGTCCATGAGCCAACAGCAGTTTCTTTAAATGTTTAAATTTTGGGACCGCATAATCGCTATTCCTGGATGCTTGGCGACCTTCTTTGCCTTTAATACCTAAAATAAGACAATTTCTATAGGGTATTTTTATAGAGTAAGTAACCACCTCATCTGTTACTTCCATGTTTTTCTTGCTTACAAGTACAGTTCAATTGAATAGTTTAGCACTGTTTTCTTAAGCAAAAAGTGCTTTTATCGGTGAGATTTATCAATAAAAAGTAAAATTGTTTAATTGGCAATTACCTATTTATAACAAAACATAAAACAATTAATGAAATCATTATTTTAATCATGATAAGGCAAAAATTATACTGAGGAAAAAGTTTAATCTGAAAAATATCTTGAAAGTACTTGGTAAGTGATTAATTATATATGGCACCAGACTAGGTGCTATACTAAAGCAACTCAGAAACCTGGGGTTTATGGTTTAAGAGTAAATTGAAGAGTCGTAATGAGATGGTTAAGTCCTCATACCAAATGATACTCTGAGCAGTGGTTAGTTAACACTTAGTCCTGTCCAAAATGTCCATAAAGCAGCTGCTGCCGCTGCCGCCGCTGCTGCTAAGTCGTTTCAGTCGTGTCCGACTCTGTGCGACCCCATAGACGGCAGCCCACCAGGCTCCCCCGTCCCTGGGATTCTCCAGGCAAGAACACTGGAATGGGTTGCCATTTCCTTCTCCAAAGCAGCTGGTTCACACCAAAGATCTTTGAAATTTGCTCTTGTCCAAAATGCCCATGAGCATACTTAGTCCACACCAAATAGTTCTGGACAGCACCAAATTTCAAGGGGGCTTCTCAGGCGGCTCTGTGGTAAAGAATCCACCTGCCAATACAGGAGATGCGGGTTCAATCCCTGGAGGGAAGGGGAGTTCGCCTGGAGGAGGGCATGGCAACCCACTCCAGTATTCTTGCCTGGAGAATCTCATGGACAAAGTAGCGGGGCAGGCTACGGTCCATAGTGTCACAAAAGAGTCAGACACGACTTAGCGACTAAACAACAGAATTTCAAGGACCTTTTGGCATGGATAAAATGCACTATGGACATCTTAGACAAGATCAAATGTCCTGCAAGGCTGAGTAGCAGCCCATGCTCAAGCTTGAGCCCATGAGCTCAAGTGGCTTCAGGCCATTTCTAGTCAATAGCCCATGAGTCGAACTAGAGTTCCACAGTAAATAGGGTTACTTCCAAATGGAAAGAATTTGGGAATCCAAACTGCTTTACAATAATCTCCAAAATACTAATAATGCTATTATTTCTCCCCCTCCAAAAAAATTCTGGGGTGTTAGGATTGCTGCCTCCCAGAAACTTAACAGGGGGCAAAATGGTGAAGTCATAGAGAAGCTGCTGTTGCATGCCAACATGTAAATTCACCACTACAGCCCACACAACCACGCATAGATATTGGCATGAGGAAAATCAGCCAGCCAGTTATCGTTTCTGAGTTCCAAGCAGTTAAGGACCACAAAAGATACAGTGCAGCAACATAAGCAGGCGATCTGGCCAGTGGTGAAAAATCAATAAAATTTCCTGCATGCTGGCAAAAATGAGAGCTAAATGATCAATCACACAGCCAGGAGGTTTCAGAAATTTGGTTTACTTGGCTAATAAAATAATATCCTCCAGCCTGGTATTGCTACATTCCCACCAGGGGTAGGACTTATGCATGGGCATATTCCATGGTCAGATGAGAACCTTCATTTAATTAACAATGATCATTCCCGAATTCAAATTCAAGATGAACAACCAAAACAATCTCTAGAATAAGACCACTCTACCTAAAAGCAATACTGATACCTTACAGCTGCCATCTCATTAGATGTTTCTTACCTATGCCCACATGGGATTCCAAGATCATGCTAACATCATTGGCACCATCACCTATCGACAGTGTGATTGGGCTGCCTTTTAAATTCTTCACCATTCTTACAATCTAAACGTTAAATACAAGAGAGGTATAGAAAAGGTCAAAGCAGAATGTGAGCTTGTACTCTATGGGGGTATTTGCCTCTTTCACACTTGTAAATGGAAGCTATGCAAACAGAAAGGTGGTCTGTGCATATAATAGTGTCGAATTCTCAGGGAAGAACAACACAGCTTTTCAAAACGTAACACCAAGTGCCCACTTGTTTCTGGTTTTGCTAATGGATGAACTGTCTAATCCATGCCTTCTACCCACATTAGAGAGCAGAATGCATCCCCTCTTGTCACTGCTTCACATATCCTTTCAGATCAGGTAGTGAAGGACAGAGTGGAGACCAGAGAGCTGATTTAGGGTAATATGCATGGGGCAACCAGGACAAAAGTGGGCAGTGAGAGGATAATGGCTTTGGTCACCCCTGCCTCTCTCCTCCCTGCTGACACTCCAACCACCCCTGGGTACACCCCAACCCTTATTTCCATCTAGCTGCCAACTAAACTTTACCAAATCTTTGAGTGCTCAATATGATTTGATCCCTCATACAGGTAGCTGCATTTTAAAAGGGGGCACCCTAAAGGTGATGGATGACCTTTGCAGAAAGATGCCTGAGATGTGTATAATGCATCATCATTCCCTGAGTGTCTTTTAAAGACACTGTGCCACATGTTGATGGCACAGTGCAGCTCAATGCTGTGTTCACGGTAGGTACTGAATAAAGGAAACCTTCTCCTGGCAGAGTTACTGTGGGAAGAATATTGGGTAAGTGGCTGTCCTCCTACCAATGACTGCTTTATGTGTCAACCCTCAAAACCCCTTGGAATCTAGCAGCTTTTAAACAGCTTATGTAAATCAGTAGTTGAATAATGTCTTGCAAAAATTTTGTACTCTCAAAGGCTTTCACCAGGTAACATAAATAAAATCCATTCCCACATAGATTAAAAATAATTTATATGAGGCAAAACCACCCTGCAGTCTTTTCTTTAAACAAAATTCAGTCAGGTTTTAGTTAAATTGCATACCAAAAAAACCTGACGCCCAATCCATTTGACACAAAAATGATGTTACTAGGAAATGCCAGGTTTTCCCCAATCCTTCACTTCAACTTGGCTCATGTATGGCAAAACCAATACAATATTGCAAAGAAATTAGCCTCCAATTAAAATAAATAAATTTAAATTAAAAAAAATAAAAACTTTATGAGTGCCAGAAATAATCAGTGAGTCAAAGACAAAAGTAAATTTGTTTTTAATAGGCTACATTACTGGTTTAACTAATTGCACTTATTATACTGTATGCAGTAATGACCTAAAAGAAGAAAAATGCAGTCAGAAAAGGTCTAGGGAAGGCAATAAAATTATCAAGGGTGACAGCTTCGGCATGCAAATACAGATTAAAAAGATGAAAGCCAGTCGTTGCAGAAAGATAAAAGGATATATTGCTATGGACCATAAGCCCATGAAAGATCTAGATAGATAAACATCAAATTTTTTTTCACAAGTTCCAGGTCACTGAGATTAAGAAGTCTTCAATCTCTAGATAGCCTCACAAAAAAGAAATCAATTTACCAAAAAGTATTTATTGATCTGCTATAACTATATGCAACACAATGTGCAAAAGTGAAATGCAAATACTCAAAAAGGATATGTGGCTGGGTCACACACCTCAGGAAGCATATAATGGGGAATGGATACAATAATATCAGAGAACCAGATTAACAATAAAAGGTAATAATACTCAATATTTATGCAAGAGAATATATGACAACTTCTAAGTTGTCCACATAAGGCCTATGATGTCAGAGAAGGGAGAGGACACTACAGGCCAGAGTGATGAGAAATGATTTTATAGAAGGAAGCATGGGTTGATCTAAACCATAAAGGACTGGTAAGATGTGCATGGATGGGGAAAAGGGTTTGGAGGAGTATTCCACGGAAAGGGAAGAGCATAATCTAAGGCATACTGAGAGTTAAGTCCAATATATGCTCAGAAAATGGGTCTGATTTGACCAGACCAATTGAGTTTCATAAAGGGGACATGGACAGGTAGATAATATAATATGGGGCCATATTATAAAAGTGGTAACAGGGTGCAGGAGAAAGGAGAAATGAGAAGAAAAGGCTAGACTGCAGGCTAAGAGAGAAGTTAGTCGACATGGAGTTCAATGAGCTGTTAAAGTCCTGGACATGGAAGGTAATGGAAAGAGATGGAAAAGACAATGTACTAGGAAATGGGCAGAATTTCATGACTGAGAGCACACGGAAGGGTAAAGCAGAGGAGACGTTAACATACAGATCTAGAAGTAGAGTGAGCTCAGTAACACTTGTAAAAAAAGACAACGAAAATGACAACTGGACTCTAGAGAAGGTTGAATTGAGGTGATAATGACACACCCAAGAAAACATATTCAGTAAGCAACTGGAGAAATCAAGTGGAACTCCAAAGACTGGGACTGGAGAAGTGATTTGAAAAACACCTATGAGTAGGTGATAGTAGATGGTAGGTGATATTCTGGAAGAGGTGATGATAGTGAGAGAAATAAAAGAGACTAAGGACTGAATGATGGAGGAGGGCGGTGCTCCATGTTCTGGGTGGGAGAAGCAGCATGGTGTTAGGAATTCAGGTACTGGCCTGGGCAGTGGAGCAGTCAAAACCCAGGTGACCAATCTGAGCAGCAGACAATGAATGTAGGGGGAAAATAAATGTAGGGGAAAGAGGTATTGCCTTTGATTAGAGGGACAGATTTCTATGGATATTGTTCTGATAGGATCTGCTTCCCCAGCTGGGGCTAACAGAGGCTGTGAAGCTTGAAGAAAAGAAGAGCATATGATTGCAGTAGAAACTGAAAGTGAGAAGGTAGGGAGAGAGGATTCCCTCAATTAGGATGGGCTGGGTGCATGCACATGCCTGTGCATGGTAGGGGATGGAGTCTGTAAAGGAGAAGCCAAAGACACAGCGCCAGCCCCTGGGTCTAGAGCAAGCAGTTGAGGGATGGGAAGAAGCAAGACCAACACATATAAAAGAATACAGTGTACACAGAAGTGAAAAGTTGTGTACCTAACACTCTAAGGTTCCAGAGATGCAGTGAGTACAAGGAGGCAAGGTGAAGCAGATCAATGCAAGCTGGAGGAGCTGGAAAAGACAGCACATGGTGGGTGGCCTCTGCACTGGGTTTTGTTAAGAATACAATTTTTGTTAGGTCAAGAGGAATTCAGAGACAATTCCAGATGAGGAAATGATATGAGGGAAGTCCTGGAAGTTGGCATGAGAATGGCACATGGGAAGGGACACAAAAGGGGAACAGCCAATAGGAGTGGAGGATTCACGCTGGATATGGGAGTGATGGTGGACTCAAAGTGTGTACAGACACATGGAAAGGGTCAACAGGGGTGGCTGCCACACTGAGTCATCTGCCATTCATCCTAAGGGACTAGGAAACTAATGAAAGGTTCTGAGCGAGAATATATGATGGGAGACGGACAGTTTTAACAAGATTAATTTGGGAGTATGGGGAAAGATACGGAAGGGGGAAGGGAGAAAGCAAGGGGATTAGTAAGATTAAATGAAACACTCTGTGTATAAAGTCCTAAGGGCTTGCTTGCACTAGGATGAAGATAAAAGGTTTAAGAAGATGGCACCAAAATGAGAGCTATGACAAAAGGTAGGAACAACAGGACATGGTGATTATATGGAGTGAGTGAGAAGCAAAGGGTCAAAGGCAGTTTGGAGACTTGGGGAGCAAAAGAATAATGTCACTGGTGACAGGAATAATAAAGAAAAAGGATAACCCAAACTGGCTTGAAGGAGAAAATTATAAATATCTGTCTTGGATACTAGAATTTAATGTTACAGAGGGAGTCCACATAGAGCTGTCTAGCAGGCAGCTAGAAATATGTGACTTAACAAAAAGGACAAGTTAGTCAGAGTCATAGAAAAGGATGTGCTTATCCAAAGATAGGATGTAAGTGAAAAGCAAATGAAAGACACAGCCCCAGAAAAACCTGATAATCAGGGAGAAGACCGAGGATGAAACAAAAAACACCATGTTGCCAAGATGCAAAAAAAAGAGGACCGTGGACTATCACAGAAACCAAGCTAGGAGAGTTTAAATGGGGACATAATTGCAGTGTCGACTGCAATGGAGAAAGGATGAGAAAATGGAAGACAGTGCAATGGATTCGGCATGGAGTTTGCTGCTCTCCTCCAAGAGATCCTACAGACTAAGATGGGAAGAAAGTATGCATGGAGCAAAATGGAACAGTGGAGCCAGGAGTAGTGGGATGAAGGCAGCAGGCACCAAGCACTCATTAGAGAAGTTTGGAAGGTGAGCAACTGGACAGCCAGCTTGAGGGGACAACAAGGTGAAGCACAGGTTTAATTCAAATTGGTGGGAAGGCTCCTGAGTTGGACCACACAGAGGAAGAGGCCAGGGAAGATATAATAAGGTACTCAGGGCCCTTTGAAGAGAATTAAAAGTGATCATTTGTATGTATGTGTACAGAAGTACCCAGAATGGAACATCAACTAATATCCAGTTACCTGAGCTTTCTGTAACGGGGCCATCCGACAGCAGAGCACTGCTGTGCACTTCATGCAGATCTGTAGGAAAATGCTTTTGTAATTGTTAGAACCAGAGTCTTGACTAGAGTTTAATATAAGAGACAGAGTGGAGCCATCAATGATTAATCCGTATTCCTGATGTTCTGTCCACGCTCTGAAAAAGAAAAATAATGCAAATATATTTGAATCTACTATACATTGCTTTTTAGGAACTTGAAAAAACCACAAAAAGCAGACTTATCATCAATCTGGTTCCTGGACCTGTGAATTCTGAAGAAGCAACCATTTCTATTAATGGCACAATAGAGACTTTCTATCACATCTTTGAGGCTCAAGTTGCCCAGATAGCTGTCACTAAGTTCTAAATATAAAACTAATGAAAATCTAGTAGCCAGTCCCCATATAAGAAACTCAAGATGAATTTTGGAAATTACAGTTCAATCTGTAAAACTTTGATATGAAGACAAATCATTAGTCAATCTGAAAACTGAACGATGCAGGGAAAAGACAAAATGGCTTTGGGGTATACAAATCACAGAAGATATTCTTAACATTTTTGCCTGACTGACAAAACCTATCAATAAATCTGGCTTCTCAAATATGACAGACTACCAAAAAGACAAAGTGTTCATTAAAGAATTCCATACAATGATTTATGTTCTTTAAGTAAGTATCATATTATACTAGATTAGTGATTTTCGACCATAGCTTTCCCATTAGAGTCACTTAGGCAGCTTTAAAAAAAGCCCATGTTCAAGGTTTATCCACAGACAAATTAAATCTGAGTGTCTTAGACAGAGCTTGGTTAGACTGGGTTGGCCAAAAAGTTCACCTGGGTTTTTCCAGAATAGGTTCATTCATAACATGGAAAAACCCGAATGGACATTTTGGCCAACCCAATATATAGGTGTGTTTTAAAAGGCTCCATAGGTTATTTGCATGCATAGCCAGGACTGAGCAGTATTAGTTGCCAGGAAAGACAAATATAATGGGTGCCAACTATTTAAGAAAACCATATGGAGGGAAATCTTACAACTGAAAAAATGCTACCAATTAACATTTCATATTTTTGCTATTATGAAAAAACCAGCAATTAATCAATTTCTGCTCAGGCAATCTTGGGTGCCATTTGAGAATCGCTGCAGAAGTGTTAAACACAGCAGGGTCTCATCATTACAGATTCATTCGTCTAATGTTATGCTTCTCAAAGTTTACTGTTTAAAGAGCTGCTGTTTTACAGACTATAAGTAGTGAGAGCTTAATATGCCTCATCATTCCTTCCTTCCATATTTTGTTTCACACTATTATGAGCATGTTATATTCACTAATTAAAGAGATATCAATCATGCATTCCTTTGCTCCCCTACTCACAGAGCTGACAATGTACAGAAAACAGTGGCTCAATAATCAATCAAGCAATATCTGTAAACATCAACTCTAACTAAGCCATACAGAAAAACAGAAAGAATTATTAACTAAGCTTTTTCTGGAGACTAGAAAATCTCCTTGGGGTGAAAGAGGCACACATGAGAGAAGATGCCCCACTAAACATGATAAATGGTTAACATCTGAAAAGAATAGATACATACAAAACTGAATCACTTTGCTATACACCTGAAACTAACACAATACTGTTAATCAATTGTACTCCAATATAAAATAAAATAATTTTTAAAAAGGTTAATATAAGCCCCAAGCTTGGGGCTGGTGCACTGGGATGACCCAGAGGGATGGTATGGGGAGGGAGGTGGGAGGGGGTTCAGGATGGGGAACACGTGTACACCCGTGGCAGATGCATGTTGATGTATGGCAAAACCAATACAATATTCTAAAGTAAAAAAAAAATAAATAAATAAATAAAAAGACACATATAATGTGTTATGACTGTAAAAAAAAAAAAAAAAAAAAAAAAAGGTTAATATCCAGTGATTGGGAGAATAAATACACACCAGGAAAGAACAATGGGTTCTTTATGAGGTATGACATCTGAAATGGAACTTGAAAGGACAGAGAGGTGAAGAAAGAGAGAATGTATGTGTGGTGTGTGTGTTAAGTTGCTTTAGTTGTGTCCGACTCTGCGACTCCATGGACCGTAGCCCACCAGGCTCCTCTGTCCATGGGATTTCCCAAGGCAAGAATACTGGAGTGGGTTGCCATTTCTCCAGTATGTGTGGTACACTAGGAAAATAAGTTGAAAAGGTCACCTGGGGTCTTTGATATGACCTAATTCTGTGGGTAATGGAGATCCACTAAAGGTTTCTGAGCAGGGTTATGATATGGGCAGTGCTTTACACCTAAGGACCAGTCATTGGGCAGAGGGGCTTAAGTGCTTTGAGGCACAAATTACTAGGAATCTGATAAAGCCCCAGTGGAGAGAACAAGAACATGGGTAGGGCTTGGGGGCGGATTTACAGTGGAAGAGACAGAAGGAGCAGAAGTTGGTGAAAGGGATTCTGTGTCTCATGATTGTGTAACTTGGGGAAAGACTTTACCCAACTGCAGATGAATGAGGAAGAGGAAATGTTTTGAGATGGCAAGTACAATTTTCCATAAGCCCTGGCTTTTACACAAGTGCCCAAGAGCTGCTGAATGGTGCTGTAGATTTAACTGTGTCTCTCATCAAGTCCCATGTTGAACCCTAACCCTCAGGGTGAGGGTATTTGGAAATGAGGCCTTTGTGAGATAGAGAGGTCTAGATGAAGTCATGAGGGTGGGGCCCTCATTATGGGATCAATATCCTTATAAGAAGGGGAAGAGACATCAGAGCTTCCTCTCTCTCAGCTAAGAAAGGATACAGCCCACTTTCTGCAAGCCAGGCAGGGGGAACCTCACCAGAACTCAGCCATGTTGGCACCGTGATCCCAGACTTCTGGCCTTCAGAAATGCAAGAAGTTTCTATTGTTTAAGCCCCCTGCTCTGTGGTATTTTGTTATGATGGCCTGAGCAGATTAAGATAAATGCACAAGTAAAACACATGTAATCTGGACTGCCTTTGTAAGTACCATTTGGCTAAAGGAAGGAAACATTTATCACAGACAATTAATAAAAACCTGTTTACTCTCATTCATGTCCAAGTTAACAGAAGAACAACAGCTGTTTTAAAATTGGCCATCGCCTCATGATTGTGGGTTGTTCATTTTTAAAGCCTGTGAAAACCCTAGAGATGAGGACAGAGATACAGCAGAGTTGTTAAGAGCATAGGCTCTGGAATTGGATAGACCTGTTCTACATCTTATTAGCTGTGTTATCTCGAATAAGTCACTTCATCTCTCTGAGCCTTAGTTTCCCTATTTTTAACATGAAGAAAATTAGTTGTTACTGGGTTGTTGTGAAGATTAAATGAGAATAATTTAAAGTGCTTAATGCTGTTCCTGGAACAAAGAGTGTGTTTAAGAAATGTGAAATAGTATTACCTAGGGGGTCTTTGGATTTAGAAGAGGAAATTGATTTGCTTATGGCCAAGGTAAATTCCAGTAATTGGTTTAGACAAACCTAAGCCACGGTCAACGTATCTCTGGGTATTGAACTACTGTGGATCAGTGCCTTTCCTTGAGAACCCTAGGTTCTACAAGTTCTTCCTAAGCAGCTTGTTGAAAGCAGTCAAGTGGCTATGCTATCAAGTGTTTGGTCTCCTTTGAAGCATAAAAATTCACATAGAAAATGGCTCCAGGATCTCAACCTGCACAGAAACTGTTACAGAAACTGACTGTATTACATTCAATTTAAGAGACCATGAAAAGGGATATTTTTTTCTTAACATGGACCAGGCCAGGATATCAATACTAAATACTCAGACCCTAAATATTTAGAAAATGAACCACTTTTCTAAAGCTCAAGAAGTGTAGGTTTTTTTAAAAACAGAAACAGGTGAAAAGTGCCAAATAATCTCAAATAGGCCATTAGCCAAGTCCTCAGGGAAGGTTCTAACTCACAGGGATAAACCACCTACAACCAACCAATGTTAAATTAGAGAAAACAGAGTCTTCTGCCTAAGTAGCTCTGGTTTACATCTGTACCAAGGTCTAAATATGACAAATTGATGGACTTTCTTACTTTTTAAGGCTTCTAGTACTTTTAGGAAATTCATGCAGCAGCTTCTTACGATATTCAGTCAACAACTCATGTAATCGATCCTCTTTCCTTTCGCTTTCTTCAATTGTCTTGGTGGTCAGTTCCAAGAGCTCGGTGTTGGTTTGGAAAAGGCGGCAGGCATAGCAGGTGGATTTTGCAGTCTCCATCTTGTCGCCAGTAAGCACCCAGACTTTCAGACCTGCGGCATGCAGGGCTTCAATGGTCTCAGCGGCTTGATCTTGTAGCCTGGGAACACAAAGGAAACCTTGTTGTCTTTGAAAATTCCTGACACAGATTCTGCAAGAAGGCTTGTTAAAGAGAATATTCTTATAATTCATAGCAATTTTGGAATCTTGACATATTTTAATAGTTACTTTTCTTATATATCCTCTACCCTTTCTAAGCATATTCTTGTTGGCATAATTTTACTTATTAAAGTACATTTCAGACAATGAGGTTTTGAAAGTTCATGACCTCACTTAAGGTTACTGGTATCTAATGACAGAAATAAGAATCATCACTCTTAGCTAAAATGTTCAGAATCTCACCAAATGGTCTTACTCATTGTCACTTTAGCATATTTCATTATGTTGTCTACAAATACTTAATGTGGTTCAAAACTGAAAAGGCCAGACACATCCTAATGAGATACTGAGAGAAGTCAGCAAATTCCCATCCCTGAGGACCTTGAAAGCCAAACATTCTAAAAGACAATTTAAGCATAATTTTCAAAGGGAAGGACAGAAGAAGGATACTTTGTATTCCTTCTGGCTAGAGAATAACAATGAAATTGTTGTTTAGTTGGCAAGTTGGTCTGACTCTTTGTGACCCCATGGACTGTAGCCAACCAGGCTCCTCTGTCCATGGGATTTCCCAGGCAAGAATACTTGAGCAGGCTGCCATTTCCTCCTCCAGGGGATCTTCCTGACCCAGGGATTGAACCTGCATCTCGTGCATTGGCAGGCCGATTCTTTACCACTGAGCCACCAGGGAAGCCCAAATTATACTGTATGAATTCTATTAGAACCTTCCAATATAGCTGAATCTATGTTTATAACTTTGTGTTTGGGTTAAGCCTGATAATTCACATTCATTACTTATAGAAAACTCCCAAAATAGAATCTAAAACATATTTTTTCAAGCAGATCAATTTTGGAGCCCTATAATCATGTCTGGTAGAGCCAATTATTTTAAAAATGTGCTCTAGTCTGTGTAACCTGTGTAACCAGGTTACAATGAGTTCTCATGTTGCTTGCTCTACCTTGAATTTCCCTTCTGCTCATATGTCTGTCAAAATCATATCCATTCTACCAAACACCACCTAAATGATACCTCTAGCACAAAACTTCCTACACATAGTAAGACTACTTCATAAATATCTGTATAAATGAAGGGATGGCATAGGAAGTACTCAAAAGACCTTAGAGATGACAGATTCATATTCTTCTAAGTCACAAATACTTAACTCAAAAATTATTTCCACAAACAGTTCAAAATCTGGTGTACAGACAAAGCTAAATCAAAGATTTCAAAGCTTGGAATAAATAACCAATCTGGACAGATACTACTCTAAATGATTGGTCATTAAAATAACAAGAGTATCATTTTCTAGTTACTTGTCTTCCACTGCAGTGGCTCCAATTAAATGCATGTCTGTCTCAATCTCATCGAAAACCTTTTCCATTTTTTCTTCTCTGTCTTGTAAGGCCATTTTTGCCTCTATGAGCTGTCTGTTAACTCTTTCATAATCATCTGGAGCAATTTCTTTGAAGGCTATACAAAGTGTCCGATACCCCTCCTAGAAGCAAAGTAGGAGATCTCTAGTTATCCAAATAACAAAAACAAACAAAATACACTCTTTAAATACTCTTGCTTTATCATACCAAAAAAAAAAAAAAAAAGAAATTCTGACTAATTTTCTTTTCAGTTAAAAAAGGGAGAAAAAACAGATTGCATTAGGTTAACATTCAATTGGGTTCAGAATAACAAAATAATACCTCTTGGGTTTAAAAAAACACAAAAGCAGAACATAAAACAAAGATTCTTGAAAAGTCTTCAAAGGTTGCAAATTCTGAACAGAAACTTGCTCCAGGATGTTTTATATTAAAATAAGGAAAATAATATTACAAAATCCCCCAATACAAAAATAGACCATAAAAATAAGCTAAAATTCATTTAAATTGTCCTTTATATAGCAATCCACAGACATAGTCATCTCTAGCATTTCTCCTTCTCTCTATTGAGGGGCGGGGTGCAGGCTCACCATTGCATTATGTTCCACATGGACTTTAATTAAGTCGATTTCATGATTTTGTACCCTGGGGAAAACTGCTGAGTCGGCTCCTTTACAAAAGAGAAGTATATCTCCTAAAATAAAGAATCAAAGAGTACTTGACTTACTTAGAGTTAGATTGGTATTGGGATTTTCATAACAAGTAACTATTATGGTGGCTTCTCCCTCCCAGCAGCTGTGTATCCTGAGACTGCCTTGGAATGTTCACCCAACCGGAAGCAGACATCTTGACCTTCACTCTGTCAAGACAATATCCATCACCTCTGAGGACCAATAAGGAGACAACTAATATCCCAGAGTTTACAGTATGCACCTCTGTTAAAAGATATACCCTGTAAGTGAATCACTTGTGTCAAGGAGCTGCATCTGACTAAATTCACTATGAGGATGCTGTCAACCATGGTCTAAAAGCCACATGTAGCATTTACAGATGCCAAGGAGCAAACTCAAGCACCAACAAGAAAAAATCATTTTCAAAGCTTATACATGTTAGCTTTTAGCAGTAGCTTGCTGATTTTCACTGGAAACTGGAGAATTGCTCTGTAGAATGCTATTATAAATAGCATTTATACCAGTCTGTGTACCCAGGAACATAGACAGTTGACCTTTAAGAAAGAGATTCCAATCTTATAAGGCAAAGTGCTAAGTTCAAGAAGTTAAAAAATGGTAGCTCTGA
The DNA here is from genome assembly GCF_032452875.1 of Bos javanicus. NCBI lineage: Eukaryota > Metazoa > Chordata > Mammalia > Artiodactyla > Bovidae > Bos > Bos javanicus. The sequence continues at coordinate 23,368,104 of NC_083897.1, forward strand.
GGTCAAGGCCCTTGGGAGACCACTTCCTCAGACATCTCACCATCTGCAATAGAATGCAGACATGCACAGGTACAGGTAAGAACAGAAGAATTCCACACATTAAGTGTATTTTTTTTTAATTTCTCTCACAGGGACCTCCCTGGTGATCAAGTGGTTTAGAATCTGTCTTCCAATGCAGGGGATGCAGGTTCAATCCCTGGTCTTGGAAGTAAGAGCCCACATGCTGTGGAGCAACTAAGCCCATACGCCACAATGAAGAGCCTGCGTGCTGCAACTAAGACCTGATGCAGCCAAATAAATAAATAAATATTAAAAGACACTCCTCTAGCATATCCATGGTGTGTTTAAAAGTCATAGAACAAATTCCACATTCACATATAATGAAACCAACGTTGTAACTTTGCAGTCACACCACAAAGTATGAATAAGGATGGACATATTCCCTCAAGGGTCTGTCTATATCTTCCCATTCTCATATTAAGAAATTTTCAACAGATTTAATCCTAAAAAGTTAATTAATAGGAAATAAATCAAGAATATTTTGAAAAACCACCTAGAGACATACATACAGAGACACACACAGACACACACTTACACAGAGGAATCCGAGCCAACAAATGAAGCAGCAATGCTATCCCATGGGTATTGCTGAATCTGAGCATAAGGCATCACAGCCACCACACCTTCTCCTAAGAACATGGGTGAACCCTGAAAGGATGGCACTGGTTCCCCTGCAAAGGGCAAGCTTCTTTATTGTGTGAAACAAAGAGCCCAGGGTGCTAGAGTAAATCATGTGTCCTTTCCCAGCAGTGGGGCCTTGGTCATCTCTGGCTTACCTGCTCCCAGAAAGTGTAAAGCACTGGGGAGTTAGGATGGTCAGGGAGGGAGAACCAGCAACTCTCTACACTCAAAAACTACTGCTAGTAATCGCAAACCATGCAGTTGTAGTGGGCTGCCACAGGTAGACACTGGTGGTGATTGGTCAGTACCCTGAACTGTAAAAAAAAAAAGTCACCCTTTCTGTTCCTGTTTGGATATCCAAGACTGAGAAGTGGAGCTCACTTTTCAAGAAAATTCATATATTGTCATACTAGGGGTTCTGCCACTGATAATTTGACAAGCTGAACAGGTGCTTATGTAAATACATTCAGGGATATACAAGAGCTTTAAGTAATCAAACACTACTACATGAAATGTTTTTCTCTCTTGAAGTAGTTGATCAACAAATCTACAAATGGAAAGAAAGAAAAAGTCAAGTCTTAAATATGCATACCTGTTTGAGTCTTCACAATTACACTCATACGACGGCGGACAGCATCAAAGTTTAAGGTGTGAAGAAGTTCATACCTTTAATAGAAAAAAAAAAAAGTGAGAAAAGTGAAATACCAAGACCACACTGGGAAAAAAAGAAAAAAAACACAACAGAAACATTTTACATTAACAGAGATTTCCTCTTGGATTAAGGGTCGCTGCTTGTGTGCACAAGGGTTCTTTCCATTGTGTCTTTGGAATTTCTCTGCACTTGGAACATGCTGTCAGAGGATACCAGCGGTGGTTAAGGGGTTCCTATACCTTCTCATTATATGACTTAAAATAGTAAGGGTAGAGTGACTGCATAGGAATGAGGTACAAAGAGCTGTCCCACCAAGCCATATCTAGAGGCTACCTAGAAATAGTCCCATCCTACCACTTATTTTAATCATCTACGGAATGTCTACTATGTGTTGGGCACAGTGACAGATGCTGGAGAAGACACATGAATCTTCTCTTAAGGGGCTCATCATATGATAAGGATGTGTGTGTGAGTTAGTTGCTCAGTTGTGTTCGACTCTTTGCGACCTTATGGACCGCAGCCCACCAGGCTCCTATGTCTGTGAATTCTCCAGGCACGAATACTGGAGTGAGTTGCCATGCCCTCCGCTAAGGGATATTCCTGACCTAAGGATCAGACCCACGTCTCTTGCATTGCAGGCAGACTCTTTACCATCTGAACTACCAGGAAAGCCCATGATAAGGGAGGCAGAGGTTAATGAAGTGACTACCTCCTAGTCTTCCAAATACTGAAGTAAAGGAACACACAGAGGAGATGTAGGAGCACAGAAGGAAGGCCTCCTGGAGGAGGTTTTGCCTGAGCTGTGTCTTGCAGCAGTGACATGATGGAGAAAGGATATCATGGCACTCTGAGTATAGAGAAGAGCATGTGCAAAGGCAGAGCAACATGAGAGCACATGGCCCATGGCGGGACTGACAGTAGTCCACATAAGGCTGAGATCTAGTTGATAGGGGTGCAGCAAGAGAGGTAGGCAGGGGTTAGGACCTGACAACACTGTGGGCCATTGCAGATACTTGGGATTTCATCCTAAGGGCAATAGTAATCCATTGAAGGGTATAAACAGTGGAATGACATGATCAGCTCTGTGTTGCACTGGCTAAGCTATGCAGTAGATGAAGAAGAAAAATAAGAGTTATTTGAGAAAATGTGCGGAAATAGTTTCTTGAAAATAAATAACTTATATACAACTATCTGATTTAAAAGTATTTACTACCAAGCTTGTCTTTGATGGGAGTGAGCAGGTCACTGGTTTGGGGATATAGGATATGTGTGTAAGACATCTACTTGTAGCATAATGTCTCATTTGCTATTGGCCAGATGGGGGTACTGTTGTGAACCAGCTAGAATCTGGACTTTGACAATAATTCGGCTCCTTCCTGGCAGTCAGGCCAAAGAGTCTTCCTCTGGCTCTTGAACATTCCTTTCCAAAGAGGCATATTCCCTAGCAAATTTACATGCGTTACAGGTTTCTGAGATGGGTCTCAGGAGATGCTAGGAGTCCGAATGAAAGTCAGATAATTATATTTCAAGTTCTTATAAAGGATATAAAATTAATCAGAGGGCCTAATTAAAACCTGTTATTAAGGCAAGGTAGATTTGTTTGTTGGGATCTCTGTAGCAAAAAGAGAAAAAAAGGAAATGTGGAGCTTACTACTGCATCAGAGTACTTGCCCTGGGGCTCACACTCAAGTATCTAGAACAAGAGAAAGTTTCTGACACCAAAGCTATTATGACTGGCAGGGCGTGTAATCCCAGAATGATTCGTCAGGTTCTAGACAGCAGAAGGTTTCATACATGTTCACTGATTTTTCTTGCAGCATGTGCTGGAGACCTGAAATGGCATCTAAAATTCAGAAAAGTCCAGACAGATGCTCATTCAGGCTACTGGATCGATGTGTGAACAAAACTGAAATCATTTACACCTCAAACGCTAATTTCTGCCACTCTACGAAAAATGTCTTCTACTCCAGCTACATTTATATAAAACTCTTACCTGGGAGAGCAGAGTCTTATATTTATAGATGCAATCACTTCCCTTTCCTGCCCTTCCTAAATCCATCTAAAGCTGACTGTGGAGTTAAGAAGTAAGAATCATCAAACATACGGCACTACTTACTCTTCTATTTCTTTTCTTTGGTTCTCTACTCTCATATAGCCATTCTGAACACCTACAAATGTGAATCCATACCTGTGAAACAAAATAAAAAAGACCGCTGTGTATTTTTAAAGAATGATGAATTTCCCTTTGCACTGGGATTATTCATACTTGTTTATTGTTTTCTTCTTTTTCATAAAACCCCAATCTATAGCTGTACTTCCTTTTACTTGCTGAGATATAACACAGACCAAGTCAATGCCCAGTCACAAATCATAACCAAAAAAAGAGGCAATTTGTAATTTCAATTCTGTAGCTAACACATGGGGTGACCTTTTATCCACTTAATCATCTTGGGCCTCACGGATAAAGCAGGACTTTCAATAACCAAATGATATCAAAATTGCTGGGAGTACTTCAGAAATAACATGTGTTATATGAAAAGTGACCATTGTTAGAAGATTTCCAAAATATAATGTGAACATTTGGACTTCTGGCTGGAATGCACAAATAGTGATAAAAGTTACAACTATGCATTGTTATTTTCTTTTTGGTCTTAATTGGTTAGGTTTGGGAATTTTTTCCAACTTTCCAATAAAGTAGCTTGGCTTCTTATTAAAGAATAAGGATACCTATAAGACAAGGTTATTGAAACAAATAAGAGAAAAAACAAAATAATACCTGTCCTCCTGTGATTTCACTTTCTTTGGAGAAATAAAAGAAATGTTTGATTTTTTTTTTACTCTTTGAAAATGCTAATGTATTTTTCTACAACTTATTTTGGGGTTTTAAAATAGCATTACTTACTGAGGTATAACTAATGGAGAACTGCAAATATTTAATATGTGCAACTGGATGACTTTGGAAACATGCATATGTCTGTGACATCATCATCACAATCAAGGGAAGAGATATTCTGAAATTTCTCAGTTTCTTTGTATCTTTTTGCTTTTTTGTTGTTTGGGGTAATAAGAACATTTAACATATGAGATCTACTCTTTTAACAAACTTTGAAGTGACAATACCATATTGTTAACTACAGGGAGAACATTATTATTATCCTGAAATTATTCATCCAGCATAACATATATGCTTACTTTTTAGCTCCTTTGACCAAAGCTATTTCATCTGGTGAAGATGACATATAGGTTAATTCAGATGACTCTGTAACTCCATCAACAGTATCATTTGGTTTAACTTCTACAGTGTGACATAAACACAAGGCACGCAGAAAGAGCTCTTCTCGATTCTGTTGAACAGTGACAGAAAAATGACTATATTATTTTTACTGTGATCACTTGGTAAGTAGTCAATGAACAGAGAAAAGTTATTAATGTGAGAGCATGTTATAACCACCAGCAAATTGAATAGCAGATATTTATGAATTCCTAATACTCAAATGAGCTATATATTCTCCTAATCCCTGCCAACATGCCTGGTCCCCAGCTAACATACCTTAGGGGCTCTATCAACTCATTCTTACTGCAGTGCCACCTAATCCCAAAGCAGTGACATCTCCATGGCCTAAAAGAATGCATTCAGTTCTAATTCACAATCTGGCAATAGCTCAGGTGCATGGAGACTCTGGTTCATTTAATGCCTAGACACTCCTGGGGCTTGAATGATTTCAGTAGACATCATTCTTGGAGTAGCTCATATTTTTAAAGACAAAGCACCAAATACGATCACACAGTGAAAGATTTACCCAAATGCCATTTCTCACAATGTTCTCTTTTTATAAATTCTACTTGTTTACAAATTCCAGAAGTGTCCATAAAATAAGAAAGGTGAAGTTGCAACAGCAAACAAATGGCTATTCAAAAGTCTATGTCACGTGCCCAAATCCTTCATTTCTGTTAACATATGACTATCTAAATTGATTTCTCAAGGCAAAATGGTAACGCAAATAATGCCACCTTATCAGCTCTGTCCAAATATGGTAAGGGTCCATCAGTTTGAGAGAGTCCATCAGTCTCCTGAGCTACACCTTTATACTTATGCCCATCTATGCAGCATTCAATGAATTCCATGGTGTTTTCAGTAAGTGTTCCAGTCTTATCAGTAAATACATAATCCACCTAAAAACAAGAATACAAACATATGCATTCTTACTTTCTTCAATGTGATTAACTTTTAGTTAGCATGGCTATTTTCATATGCACAGAAATCACCTTTTCCAAAGACTTGTCAAATGTCAGACAATGACAGAAGCAGTATTATCAAATGAATGAGAAATGAATATGTATCTTTTAAGATTCTGAAATAGTATCACATGTCTAAGGTTCTTGTTGTTCATTCACTAAGTCATGCCTGACTCTTTGGTAGACCTACTCAAATACAGGAGATTAGTAGGAAGGAAAACTGTGGCTATTTTGTCCAAACTAAGACTCCTTCAATTTAACACCTACATGTTTTGATATAAAGAAGTTAACATAACAAAAGTCAATAAAGAAGTTAACATAACAAAAGTCAATTTTCCAAGCAGGAAACATTTTATGGACCACTTATTTCTCTATCTCTCTGACACACACAGAAAATATATTTGATAGGAACTAAATTAATTCGGCCCTGGAGAAGGAAATGGCAACCCTCTCCAGTATTCTTGTCTGGGAAATCCCAAAGACAGAGGAGCCTGGTGGGCTATATATAGTCCATGGAGTCGCAAAGAGTGGGACACGACTTAGCAACTGAGCATGCACGCAAGCAAATGGGATGTAACAAAAGTTTTCCTTGAAAAGTAAAATTTTCTATAAATATACTGGGTTGAAGTGAAATGCATTGTGTCTTATATGTATGTAACAGTTACAGAATATAGACAGACAGGGGAAATAATAATAACAGTTACTTAATTAGGAGACACAATAAGTCAATAAATGATCAAAAACATAAATGAAATTTCTTCCCCAATACTATGTATATTTTAAGATACTCCTCAAAAAAGTCTCCAAATTAAAAAAAAAAAAAAAGGAGCAGAGTTTATAATGATAGGTTAACGTATAAGCATACTTTCATAAATAATGGAAAAAATAGGCTATGAAATAAATTTTCCATGTAAAATAAGCCTTTTTGAGCATTTCCATTTTATCTCAGTTTTTATCTCTTCTATTTATAACATCTGGCTTTTGGAAACCCACAATTTTATCCTCCTTTTTGGCAATTTATGCTTAAATAGTTAAAATTACGGGCTGACAGGAACAAGCATAAGTACAAGATTAAGGTTTTTATTATGTAAGGGAGAAAGAGATGAACTGCGGCAGTAGCTGCTTTCTAATTATTTTTCAAAGCTTTTCACGGTAGCAGCACTGGCACAAATATAGCATTCCAATCTTCTCTTTTTTCTGTTAGCCAGCCAAGTTTGAATTCTCCCTTTAAATTAATCCAAGTGCTATTATTCCTGTATCATCTAGATTTTTCTAGTTAAAGTGAAATTCTTTGGGGCTTTTTGTGTGATCAAAATTATTAACCTTCATTTTCTTCCAAAAGGTTCTCCTGGGTTGGTGCAGCTCCTACAGCTGAGTGAGCATTAACCCATTTTGAAATCTTTTATAGATTACAAAGGTAATAACTTTAACTTTAAAAACATAAAGTGCAATTGTTTGCCTATATATAACAGTTTGTACAGTATGGATCTGTCTACAATGAATCTCAAGGGTATAGGCCAACAAAGTATACCATGATAGAGGGATTATCAAACTGTAGTCTGCAGCACACTCAGTTGGAGGGTGCTTGTTAACTCAGATCACTGGGCTCTATCCCCAGAGTTCCTGACTCAGTAGCTCTTGGGGTGGGACAAGATAATGTGCACTTCTAATCAGTTCCCAGGTGATGCTGATGCTGCTGTTCCTGAGCTCATGCTCTGAGAACCAATGATCTAATATATGCACTATACTAAGGACAAGAGGAGGAGAAGATTGGCTATTATTAAAGAGTATCCTCATAGGAGAGACAGGGCTGACGAGTGAGAGGCTACTGCCTGCCTCTGATTCTCATCAGCCTCTTCCTCTTTAGTGGTAGGTTTGAGCCGGTTGCAGACCTACTCTATCAGCAAGCAAGCTCAAAGTCATCAATTTATGGACAGAAAGCCTAAAGTGAGATAGCTGTTTAAGAATAGAGAGAGCCCTAAGATAAAGGCTGAACACATGAAATCATCTAGTTTACAGGCCAAAATATTTTTTATGGTTTAAACTTAGTGAAGACCTTCTACTGGAGTCATGGTTCCACCACCCAGTAACTTTGTGACCTTGGAAAAACTCCCATCTCTCTGAACATTAAACATTAGCCTTAAATAATCAAAGCTGCTGCACAAAGCTGTAAAGATTACTAAATATGCTTGCAAGCTCTAAGTTGTTACATAGATGTTGACTGTCATTGCTGCTGACCTGATCAAAATCACAGTACTGGACTCTTTCCATCATTTCATAGTTCCTATAATTTTTCTGATTATCATCACATTGCTACAGTTAGGGTACAATAAGTGAATTTCTTCAACTATATGGTGAACAACTCGAGGTTTTCTTGTTTACTTTGTAACAGTAGCTCCCAGTACCAAGAACATATCTTAGATAACACAGAACTTTAGTGCACAACCACTAGATTGAATTACTGGAATCAGAGTATATACTCTGGCATACTGCTGGGCATAGCTGAGAGACTGAGAGGGGATATGAAAGCACAGGCTATCCCCACAATTTTTTAAAGGTTAAAACCATTTGGTTGTCTAAAGGACAGATGTCTAATCATAAAAGACCCCATTCTATTCCAATTGAACTGAGCAGTCTACTTCTTTTTGCTTTTCAAGTCAAAGACAAACAGTGTTCTAAACATATCTTCCTATTTTCTTTTAATACCAATGTGGGTCACTTTGAAAGAGGTTAAGCAAGTGTTTGCAATGGTACTGATGGAAATTGACACTGCTCTTAAGTAAAATAAAAGTCCTATAGATTTTAAACTATGACTCATCAAGGAGGAAACCGGTTACACTTGATTTTGTGTGTACTGGTCCACTAAATGCAAAACGAAATCATTTGAAGACTTCCTTGCATTTTCATTTAGGTTGTTTCTACACATACAAGCTGATGTAAGTTGGTATGATGGTAAGTTGTTTTTATACTGTACAAATATAAGTGGTGGTCTGGTTATTACCTTAGTTGGTTAAATGATGATCATAACCAAAAAAGCAGGTTTTAGTGGGGGAAAGAAGTGGTGGCTAAAATGAAAACTGGTTTGTTTTCACTGATCATATTTATTATTAATAGATCATTATCCAAAGCTCTATTTTACTTTCTGAAGTATGAATAAGTCTAGATGATAGGAACAAAACCACATCCTTGTAGATAAGATGGAATCTGATGAGGTGGAGGTCTGGCCTGGATATCCTGCCTATCTCTCATAAGAATTAGGTGCCACATGTGGAAAGATGGCTGTTCTATTTGCAGCAGCTGGGGACTAGCCATGTTCACCCTTGGGTAGGTTAATCCATGCAGTCAGGCACTGAATCTAGAAGAGGCAGATCAGCTGTCAGGGAAAAGTTCACCAGAGGTGGCTTATAACTCATTTTTTTTTCCCATGCAAAAGAGTTGCAGAGTGATGCCTTTTGCTGGGACTAGAGCAGTTCTACCAGGCTCAGTCCCTGGATGAAAAGTTCTGGTTTACAAAGGCTAAGGTCAGCTGTGGTCACTGAAGTGACCTATAAAAGAAACTTCTGGGAACAATATATAAGGGAAAGGCATTTGCCTGTTCATGGCTTATTCTATCCTCTGTGACTCAGTGTCTCTGTGGGAGGCAGATGCCACCCTCTGGGATCCTGGAGTCCTAGAGTCAGATCTCAACACAACGGTATCTGGAGAATCCTTTCAGCCTTGTGACTAGTTGTCAAGAGGATACTCTAGTTTAGGCAAAGGTTGTGTAAAGAACAGAAATACAGAGTGGGGGTAGTGGGAGACTGAACTCAGGAGCAGAGTTTTGAGGTATACGTGCAAATCAGCACCATTTAAAACAACTGTGAGGCCCTGTTTCAGCCACACAGTTCCATTAACTGATTCTGCATCTCCTAGTCCCAGAAATGACATTTCCACAGCCTTGACATTCTAAATATAAAGAGAAGAAAATGCAAGCCAAAACACTCCCCTCGGCTTGTGAAAATCATTACGTGACATAGTAAATTCAGATAAACGCAAAAACTAGTCAGAAAAGAACCCAAGAAGTCACCACTTGAAGAATTACAGCTAGGCTTCAGCCTAGCATTTGAAAACAACCTGGGTTAGCAAGAAGTTCAAAGCTTGAACTATACTGGTACATGAAGCAAAAGGCATTTAGTGGAGTACATGCCCTCACATCTTCCCTTCATTTAAATTCTTGCACAGAATAAACAACTCTGCTTTCTAGGTCTATATTCCATCTGATCAGAAATGTCCAAGAAAATGTCCATTGGACAACTCTGGTCAATTTGGTTTATGGAACAAAATGTATTTATAAAATAGCTTTATTTACACTATCCCACATTCTATCCCTAAATGATTATAGATGGTGATGAAGACTATTTGTTTCCTGTTTCAAAGCAATAACCCATAATCAACACCACCAACAGGTTGAGCTTTAAAGAGAATTTCTGTAACATTCAAATTTAATACATAAATCGGGTCTTTCTCAAAAATGCCAGCAAAAACTGACACTATAGTTAAGATAACATCACTTGCCTTCATTACATGCCTGCATAAAGAAATTTTTATTGAGTTACATTTCCAAATGTGAAATGGTCGCAAACACTGGTGATCCAGACTACAATAAAAGCAATTTTCACTATGTTACCTTAAGTAAAAATGAGTTCTTACCTGACCAAGTTCTTCATTAAGGTCTGATGTGTTTACCAGGGCTCCTTCATTAATTTCTTCATCATAGAAGTCGTTATCCCATGAAATGAAGAAGGAGCCCAAGAATTTTTGCATTTCTACTGTGACATACATGGAGACAGGAATGATAAAGTTGAACAGAACCATAAATGACAGGAAGTCAGTGAACATTTTTAAAACCTAGAAAAAAAGGGAATAGTTCATGATAATTAAATACACAGTTCCATCAAGCAAGTGTAATATACACTTTCTATCTTTTAATTTCAATGCTGAAAGCACTGCTCTTGCTATAAAAAAGAAACTTCCCAATGACACTATATCATTGGTCAACATTATCATCAGAGCATGTGAAAACATGTAAAACATCCTGAATTTTGTCACTTTTGTTTAGTGAATGTACCTTGACTTAACACTTCTTAAACTTCCTTAAGGTCTCTGTTTCTCCCACCCTCAGATATGAATGTAGGATCAAAGTTTTCATGTAGGCATCCATTATGTTTCTATCATGATATATCACAAGCTCATAACATATTATGCCAGACCTTTTGGCCCAGTTGCCTAAAACTCTTAACCTAAGAGTTAAAAACAAGGATATACGCCTAGGGTTAAGAAAAAAATACTAGAATGTCTTAAAGTTAATGGCTTGGGGCTACCATACAACCAAGAGAAATCCCTAATACCAAGGTATCATTATCTAAGCAGTATTTCAATTAAGGGTGCCCCTGTCACAATGTACTAGGGTTACAATTTTCAGCATAAAACAAATTACCTTCCAAGTTTCCCGTTCTTTCTGGGTCTTTTGGTTATACCAAGGTTCATCATTATGTGGGGTACTTTGCCAAACATACTTTAGAGTAGTGCATATTGCAGCTTTGGTCAGTAAGATAAATAAATACACAATCAGGAAAGCATTAATGGATCTGAAAAATAAGATATTATGAATTTAAAAACCATTGAAATACTGAAGATATCAACTAGGTATAGACTAAATTTTTCAGTTTTCTAAAGCTTCTCCTATGTACAACGTGTAACCATAGTGCAGGCCTGTATGGGTGAACCTCAGTCATCACTGCTAAAGCATTACTCTTGACTGGTAAAATGGAAAAGCCAGTCCTAACCATAATCCAAAGGGAAATGGCTGATTAGCTCAACACACCTTTAGTGAGGATCCTATAAAGTGACAGAACACACACACCATTACCTACTCAACCCTTATAAAAGGAGTAGATTGTTTCCAAACCTGAATCCTAAAGGTTTGGAATAGAGGGTAGAGAAGCAAATGTGAAATAGTCAAGCTTAGTGTGGATTCTTTTAATGCAAAAGTAGAGCTATGAAGAAGGTGTTGCTGATATGCTGCATGTCCATGGCAACAGGAGAGTAAGGTTGTGCAAATGGCTTTGAAGGTGTGTCAAGTACCACACAATTATTTGCAAGGAGACCGTTATCTGTGTTGTGCCATATAGCAACTAGAGGACCCCAAACCATTAACTGTCAGCAAAAGAGAATAAATTTTACCTAAACTCTGCCCGTGAATAGCTAAGTGAGCTTAGGTAAATCACTTATCATCTCTAAGACTATTTCTCTATCTGTAAAGTGTTCAGACTAACAGGAATTACTCCAAGTTGCTTAAAGGATTAAACCAAATCAGCCATACAAAACAATGAGCACAGTTTCTGGAACAAAAGAAGTGCTTAAAATGGTAATGCTATCACAATTTATGTTGTTTTTTCATACTGTTGATACTTGGAAATATTGAGAAGTAACAATTTCAGTTCAATAACAAGTAAAGAAATTGTGAGGCACACTAACTTTTCAACAGCAGAACGTTTCTGAGATTTCCCTTGGTAGTTCAATGCCATTTTGGTTTCCATTCCAGTGTAAACAGCAACTCCTAAGGAATAACAATACGATGAAAATGAGGTTACAAATGAGACTGTCAACCCAACTCCCCACCCAGCTGGATCTACCAACTTTTTCAATCTATAAAAATAGTAATTCTAAACTCTCTTCTATTTACCAGTTAATAATCATTTACAGTATATTTTTATAGTATAATTTTAATCAACATAGTTTGTCATATTTCAAGTTAGTTTACCATCTTATAAATTCCCAACACCTAAAAAGAGACTTAGACTACATGGAATTAAATGCCATGTTCAATTTTTTTACTGCACTATTTATGAACATTTAGGTATTAAAAGGCCTATTTCTAGTAAGTATATCTTAAAAAAACGTTCACCATATATCTTCTTGGTATTTTTTAGTGTAGCTCCTTTCAACAAGAGATTTTCAGGTCCCAAAGACCTAAACAAAAAATGAACACAACTTATTCAAAGAGTCCAACTAATAGCACCATCAACTTTGGGGACATAGTTTGCTCTTGCACACATCTATTTTCAAAAGATTCAGGATGCATCTGTCTACTTATATGCTTACTAACACAAGATGAGTTGAAAAATCCTCCCCTCTGAAGTTACTTAGGGTATAGCAGATAGAAGCACACAGTACAGGAGATGCCAGCAACACAAAAAGGTAAAGACATGCACAGAGGTAAAAGGACTATGAGTCATGAAAAGCCAAGATAACAGCAGACAGCAAGAAACAGAAAGAAAAAGTGACTGTAAAAGACTGGAAAAGCAAAAGTAAAGGAAGGAGACATGGTGCTGTATTTATAGAGCGCAAACCCGCCTTTGAGGGGGGATCACTGAGCTCCTGGTGTTTAACTTCCTTCTGAGCACTGGCTATAAAGGCCAAGTGGAAAAGTTAAAATAACTGACTGGGTGATCGAAGAGGGGAAAAAACATCCCTTTTTATATGAATTGTTTCATTATCAACTATTAAGCCTTTCATTTTACATAAGTCCAGCTAATTCTTCCAGCATTTTGTCTACCATCTAGTCCCTAAATTATTCTCCCTTAAAACACTGCTTTCCAGATATACTTCCAATATGGTCAGGCACTTCACAACCAAGGACAATCAACAGAGTACATAAAACATATTTGGGAATAATGGTCAAAGAAGTCTGGAGTTCTACAATTTTAGAAACCCTCATCATCACTTCCAACACCACCCTCTCCCAGGACATCAGTGGCTAGTTACTCCAGATTTATTCACTTTTCCCCCATCCCTTTCTATAAAAGAAAGTATTTAGCTATTTTAATGGGCTTAAAAGAGAAACATCCCTCCCCTAAAAGGGCAGATTAAAGGAATTATAAACTAACCTGGCAACAGCTTCAATACTATTACTATAGATATTGATTCGGCCAACAAACCTGCAAAAAGAATATAATAGCACATATGTCTTCTATATCTAGATAAAATCTATTTACCCCAAATATGGGAATGAATCAAAATACAAATAATGCAAAAAAAGATAAGACAATAAACTACGAAAGCCTATTGTCTGAATTTTAAAAGAAAAAGCTAAGTTGAACCAATATGGTATATAACATTTTCATCTCATTTTTAAAATATTACAGATTATAAGAATGTAAACAAAGATTCTAAGTTGATTTTCAAGATCTACTTGGCACCACGCATGCACACAATACCCCTCTCATCTATACTTCATATAAATAATTGGCTTCTATTTTACATTTATGTGAAGAAAGGGTTCTGGTGCTAAACCATCTTTCAAAACCATAAGTTCAGTAATTCTTTCACTTGAGCATGCATCAGAATTACTGAAGGGCTTCTTAAACCATAGATTTCTAGGCCCCATCCCCAGGCTTTTGGTTTAGGTAAGAATTTGAATCTGCATTTCCCACAAGTTTCTGGTGATGTGGATGCTGTTGGCCTGAGATCATCCTTTGAGAAACAGCCATTAGGGAACACTTGATTGATTACCATCTTGGAAATTTCCAAGCTGTGTCTTGCAGCTGATCTGAATACTGAGCTTGATCTGATCAAGTGATCAGATATATGGCTATGCACATGGTAATCTACATTTCTGAAAAATATGGTAAAAAGTTATAAATCCTTAGTAAGAATGTTATGAGTATTTTACTATGTACATTATGATTTTTTTTCAGAAAAACTGAATTATTATGAAATATACAAAATATGAACATCTGCATTCATTCAACATGTATTAACTGCACCATACTATGCCTCCTAATAAGCAAGAAAAATGTGTTCCTTGCACCAAATAACATAATCAGGCAATTACAATGTAGGTGATGATTACTAGGGTGGTGGAGGTATTAGGCTGGCCAAAAAATTTGTTTGGGTTTTTCTGTACGATGTTGCAGAAAAACTCCCAATGAACTTTTTGGCCAATCCAATAGAAGGTATTCTGAAGTCACATACCAAGGGTACTCAATCTATTAGAGACATTAGGAATAACCTTCCCTCACTAAAAATCTCCTTCATATTTAAGGTAACTGAAAAATTTAGGAGTTACCCTATAAATATGTAAGGATCTATATTACTCTCTAACTCACAAAATCAGTCACTCCCCTTTCTGTGATTCCATGCTTCCTGAAGGCAGCAAACAGCTATTCTGCTCTGTGATCCTAAGTTCCTACTATCAAGATGGATACAGAAGAAGGGAAAAAATAAGGAATGATACGAAGGAGGGAGGGTATAATTCTTATAGAAGTATGAGAACTTTCTTTTTCCACTACTGGGCATTGTTGTAAGCCACATCCCACTATTTGGTCCCCTTTTACGATCAACAGCATTCATTAACAAGATGAGTACCATGGGAGATGGATGCCATCTGTAATGGCAGAAGAGAATATAATTAATTGGCTCACTTGGCCATAAACCCATTATTCTACCCTCATTAATACCATGCTCTAATCAACCAAACTAATCAGCAGTCTTAAAAATCAAATGCCTTCCTTGGTGATCCAGTGACTAAAACTCTATGCTCCCAATGCAGGGGACCTGGGTTCAATCCTGGGTTGGAGAACTAGATTTCACATGCCGCAACTGAGACTTGGCACAGCCAAATGTGTTGTGCTGTGCTACGCTAGTCACTCGGTCATGTCTGACTCTTTAGCCAAATAAATAAACAGTACAAAAAAAAAATCAAATACCAAATTTTTGACAACCCACAATGACTGTTAATCAGCAACTCTACTCCAGAAAGCCTAGGCGTAGCAAAACAGAGGAAATCACACCATTTCACTGCTCCCTCAACTTAGCCGTTCATTTGGACAAGAAACAGCCTATATACAATACTTAGTTCATCATGATCCTCATAAAAAAGGATAGAGTGCCTACTAATTGCACGGTCCCACATTTCCTTCTCTCTTTACTGTTGGATGACACGTAAAGTGTTTTATTTTTGTTTTAATTAACTCTGTCTAGTGCACAAGTTTGACAGCTCAGGCTTATGGGATTATATAATCTTAAAATGTGATGGACGGCCATGTCTACAAATAAAAATAATAAAAGAAAAACCACAAGTGAGATGCCTGAGCCCACAATAATTTATCTTAGGCTGGTAGTGAACAAGGCTGATTTGATTCATTTGTCTGCCAGAAGGAAGGAACAGCTCATAAAAACACAAATGAAAGGAGGCTGGTAAGTGGTGGGTATTTCAATACTGATGGCAAAGAGAAGCAAAGCCATCAGACAGCAGTAAAATGAAACCAGGTAATTCTTACTTGTAGAGGTCAGGTTGAGGCTGTTCACATTCAATTGCTGCTCTGAGGTTATCAATGGATTCGACTGTACGCAGTTCAATGGTATCACGTACCGCATAATGTGTCTAGATGAAAGCAGAAGAAAAAACAAAAACAGCCCCCCCCAAAAAGAAAAAAATTATAATCATACACCCACCTGATTTCAGGAACACTATGTTTTTAGTAAGAGGCTTTGGCAGAATAATACGAATACATCTCCAACTAGATAAACTTTATGGTATTATTCTTAAAATATATTACAATAATTAAAAAGTGAACTCTGCTGTAAAGGGATTTCAAAGATAATGAGAAAACTAAAAGCTTTTCTTGATACTGACAGCAGAGAAAATTCCATTTGCACCATGCATATAATTAACTGAAAACCCCATGAAAAATTTAAAACACTTTTTTTCCCCTCCTATTTATAGAACTGAGACCTATTATTTTGCTCACCATAGTATATGGTGAAGTTAACATACAAATAAGAATTGAATCACTCTTTTGGTCATAAGAATACTAACATTTTGCTAACAGAAAGAAAAAAAATCATCAATAGTTCCCATTACAGAAACAGCAAAATTAATGATCTTGAAAATGCTTCAAGTAGCTACAGTTCATGTGAGGAGCAGAGACATGATGTATCTTGCTTTAGTCAGACAGTTAGAATATTCTACTAGGGTATATTATGTACTTACTTGATTGACCCAGAACTCAGGGCAGGCTCCAATGAATCCTTTTATAAATCATCAAAGAAGGGCTGACACAGACTCAAAGACTACACTACTTATGCTGAAGGAAAGCTGTTGCATGATCTTTGGAGAATATTATGGAATTGCCTGAGCTATATTTTAAACTATCTCCTGACGTTGAAAACCTATGTACTTTTAGCTAATTTGATTAGATTAACTTAAGTGGAAAATGAAACCACTTGAAAGTTAAGTTTTCTTCTTCTACACAACTTTGTCCCTTATTAGGAAATCTTGAGGTAGATTTCTCAATTTTCACCTTGACATTCCCTTAAATATAACTTTGTTTTCGAATAGTTGAAATGGGACTAGTTCATCACCATGCCCCTGAAGCGGTAACAAAATTAGTTATCTAACAGGCATTTAAGTTCCTTTACCACACACTGAATCCTGGTCCTTGAGTTCAGATAGCATAAACAAGTGGAGGAAAGCCCTCAAGAAGATACACGGAGGTGAGCACATGAGTGCTCTTCCTTAAAGGCAGCAGCACATAGAGGATAAATCTTCATGCCCTGTGGAACTCTGGATGATAGACAAGAACTGATTGTGCCAGAAAGTACCAGGGAAGTCAGTTATCCTCCAGTTTGAACAAATTTACTCTCACACATTTTTAATTCTTCCTAGTTGCAATAAAGCAACTAGTTTGCCAAACTATACCCTAAGGTATTTTTTAAAAGTAATCAAGCCAATAGCTTAGATTTTCAAAATGCCAGGAATAAACACTTTAAAAAAGAGGATATTCATCACTTTAAAAAAAAAAACAGATCAAACTTAGAGTACCTTAGATGAAGGTGAGAGTACCTTCAGATGTAGTTATTTTCATAGCTATGTAGTTTCAGCCTAAAGAGCACTTTCATTTTAAAAGCCTAAATACAATGTGGAATGGGTTAATGTCAATATGAAATGTAAAAAGTGCTATAAAAATGTGGTGGCTTTTATCTAGGGTGTGGACTTCTCACCCAACACCACCCTTTCCCCCAAAGCTGAGTATTTGCTTAGAAGTTTCAAAGACAGTTATATAAACACTGTCTTCAAATACAAAATTTCCACAAATAGGAAAAAATAAGGTAAAAGATTAGGGGCAGTGGGACGGAATATTGCATGATTACCCATCCTTAGCTGAGAATGTTTACCTTGCAATTCGATTCCCCATCAAGACTGGCTGTGGTAACATAACAGGTTCCATCAACTGTGCAGGATGACAGAAGAATAAGATCACAGGGAAAGGTTTCATCTGCCTGTACTTCTACTATATCACCGACCTAGTACAGAGAGAAAAATAAGTATCAATGTTCTTAATTCCAAACAAAGCATTTATTATACCTCCAACTAAAGTCAAAACAGTAGCAAAAGACCTCTCCCCATCTAAGGCTTAGAATGTCTCAGCATCCTATACCATGTGAAAGGTGACGAAACAATAGTACTCAACATTCAGAGTCCTCTTTAAGGTCACAAGGACTTACGATGCTTTCAGATTACCTGAGTATTGAACTTTAATCTCTGATACGTGATTTCATTACCCAGAGACTCTTTTGCTCTCTGATATGTTTGGCATTGGTGTTTGATAAGAGAATGACCATTATCATTTCATGACTGAATCAAGAAAATCTATACATTTTCATTTGAGTACTTCAAGAACACTGGGCAGCTACACTCCCACTCTGCATCAAGATAAATATTTCTAAATGCTTTGCCTTCCATGTGGTAATAGCTATTAGTGTCGGGTGACAGTTCTCTCTTTAGTGCTCAGAAAATCTCACTTAATTAGAGAGGCATTAGGTCATTTTCCAACAATTCATCTGCTATCAGTTAGTGCCCAAAGCTCAAGTAGAAAAAAAACCTGAGAGAAGAAACCATGAATGATTTCTAGTGCATAATTTAATAATGTACGAAATCAATCATAATGATTAAAACACAGATCTTTACAACTTGATTTTATATCCCAGCTCTGCCACTTAACTATATGACCTTGGGTTAAGTGTCTTTGATGATTACAACTACCTCATAGGATTGGTTTTGAGTATGAAATGAGGATACAAGTAAAGTGGTTCGCAAAGTACCCGGCACAAAGTTACCAACTGATAGTTGTTTATTAAATTATTACTAATATTCTGCAACTACTTTACTTCGAACTTATGAATAGTCATAAAATTTTTTAGAAGGATGTAAGAAATTATCCAGCCCAGTCCATTCCAACATTTTCCATGCCATGGCACACATAGGAAATGATAAATTAACACTTTTTTTAACAGCACTCCCAGATAAAGGGAGGAGGCTGCTAGTGAAAGACGACAACCCACTTTAGGGAGTCAATATCTAGCTTACCAGTTTGGACACACTGGTTATAAAACATGGAACTAATAAATGACACACCTGCCTTCCAATTGCTACATAATTTGGCAGATAAAGATGAGGGTTTCAAGATCTATTCAGAAACGATTTTATTTTCTTTGCCAATTTTAATCAGTAGCCACGAACAACAGCATCAATAATGAAACTAATTTGTAAATAATATTTTATTCTCTTGGATCTTTCCTTCTTCACATCCGTAAATACTTATGTTGCTTAAGCACAATCTATGCTTAAATACACAGAAGCAAAAAAACAAACAAAATCCTAAAGCATCTCAGAAGAAGGAAACACTCATCTAAAGGATGGAAGATGATTCCCAGGCACTGATAAATATAAACCACAATTTCTTCTATAACACTGACAATCACCTCAGATAGGAAAAGGTCTCTGCACCTGGAGTGCAAGTTAAGGCTGGTAAGATGGACTGGGGCCAGACCACCAAAGGTCTGACAGGTCAGGTTCAGGTGTTGAGGCCTCACCCTGAAGCCAAGGGGGGACCGAGAAAGGACTTTTAAAGAAAGGGAACAACATGGTTCAGTTAGACAATCAACTCTAGGGTTGTTTCCACTTAACTTGTACAAAGTCAACAAGAGAACCTCACCATCCATTATGACAAACATTAGAAAAAGTCAGATAATCAAGAGAATTGTAAGTTTTTTGGGTTCATCAAAGAGTTGAGGTTGCAGGGCAACCAAGTTAACTGAATTTCAAAGGGCAAAAAGTCCCTCTGAGGAGAGGCGGGAGAAACTGACTCTTTCACAATTAACAAAGCACAGGAGGAAGAGATGGCTGTCATAAAAGTGCACAGGAAGAAAATAACTAGATTTTCAACCAATTGTAAAAGGCTTGGGAGGGGCCAATGTGACAGTTTCAAATCTCTGCAAGCCTCAGAGAAAAGAGGAGACCATAAGCACACATCAGTTCTTCTCTCTGGGCATCCACTGGGTGCTCACGAGAAAGGTACAGGCATACAGGTTTGACTGAGTGCTGTGGAGAAACAGGCAAAATATGCTCTAACTGTGGACCCTTTCCTCATAGGGTGCAAAAGCCATCTGTGCCTAAGAGCAAGGCAAGAAACCCTCCCTGGCAGGGTCTCAGGGACATGTAACTCCTGCTAGTGGAGAGGTAGAACAAAGCCAACTGCTGCTGGGGATAGACAGGAAACACCCTCATATTGAGGACCTGGTACTAATAAAAGGCAAAGTTCAGCTGCCAAGGGACATTGGGATGGAGATCAGGAAAGAGTGCTGAAAGTTCTACCCTGAGGCAAAGGTGCATAAAGGCTGCCTAATAATGAGAGAGTAGGAGAATCAAGAAACCACTTGGATCCCATCAGGAACCCTGCAAAGAATAACAAGAAAGATTAATCTACCATTGGGGGAGGAGAAAGGGCACACAGAGAGGCATCCACTGTGTCTCAGGAATGCAGGACCTGCTGAAAGCAGATAGTGGAACAGGAACACTGAGAAAACCCCTGTGGCAGCCCAGCCGTGCAGGAATTTAGAGTCCACGGAGGTACTGAAAGCATCAACATCTACAGCAAACTCCAAAGCCAGCCAACTCCTGACCAGACTGACTCAATCCCCAACACTGATGGACTGGCTGACAGAAGAGGTATGACCACTGCAGACCAGAAATACAGGTTACCTGCCTCGATCTCTAGCATTCTTTTCCATGCACTGTCCATTAAAAACATGAAATGCACAAAACCCAGAGAAAAATGACCTATCATCAGATTTTAGAATTAAGAAACAGGGATAGAAAATTAGCTATGAGTAAAATACTGATATATTTACTGGAGGGAGTTTCTGGTTGTCCAGTGGTTAAGACTGCATTCCCAGTGCAAGGGGGCATGGGTTCAACCACTGGTTGAGGTACTGAGATCCCTCATGCCTTGACCCCTCCCCAGCAAAAAAGTAAGTATTTACTGGAAAACACAGATAACATATATGTGCAGATGAAGAATTTGGGCCAGCAAGATGGGAACTTAAAAAAAAAAAAAAGCAAATAGAAAAGTGAGAAATGACAAGCATGGCATGAGAGATAAAGATGTCCTTCAATGGGCTTATCAGCAGACTGGATATGACAAAAGAAATCATCAGTAAAACTGAAGAAACTCTTCCAATATTTCTAATGCCAAAACCCATACCCTTTCCCTTACAAATGACTATGCTTTTCCACTGGAATTCCTCAAGGCCTGCTGCTCTTCTCTATGTTTTACATCAGTTCAGTTCAGTTGCTCAGTCGTGTCTCACTCTTTGTGACCCCATGGACTGCAGCATGCCAGGCTTCCTTGTCCATCACCAACTCCTGGAGTTTACTCAAACTCATGTCCATTGAGTCAGTGATGCCATTCAACCATTTCATCCTCTGTCATCCCCTTCTCCTCCTGCCTTCAATCTTTCCCAGCATCAGGGTCTTTTCAAATGAGTCAGTTCTTCACATCAGGTGGCCAAAATATTGGAGTTTCAGCTTCAACATCAGTCCTTCCAATGAACACCCAGGACTGATTTCCTTTAGGATGGACTGGTTGGATTTCCTTGCAGTCCAAGGGACTCTCAAGAGTCTTCTCCAACACCACAGTTCAAAAGCATCAATTCTTTGGTGTTCAGCTTTCTTTATAGTCCAACTCTCACATCCATACATGACTACTGGAAAAACCATAGCTTTGACTAAATGGACCTTTGTTGGCAAAGTAATGTCTCTGCTTTTTAATATGCTATCTAGGTTGGTCATAACTTTCCTTTCAAGGGGCAAGCGTCTTTTAATTTCATGGCTGCAGTCACCATCTGCAGTGATTTTGGAGCCCAGAAACATAAAGTCTGACACTGTTTCCACTGTTTCCCCATCTATTTGCCATGAAGTGATGGGACCAGATGTCATGATCTTAGTTTTCTGAATGTTGAGTTTTAAGCCAACTTTCTCACTCTCCTTTCTTTTATCAAGGGGCTCTTTAGTTCTTGTTTGCTTTCTGCCGTAAGGGTGGTGCCATCTGCCTATCTGAGGTTATTGATATTTCTCCTGGCAATCTTGATTCCAACTTGTGCTTCATCATGTTTTACATGATTCCACCCAAATTTCTATTTCCACCTAAAACATCTCCTCTGAGCTCCAGGCTTGACAATTCCATCTGGCTATCTAATAAGAATCTCAAAATGAACATGGCCCAAACCTATTCTTCTCCCAGTCCTTTCCAACTTATTTAATAGCACCAGCATTTTGTTTAATAGCACTACCTAATACAAGTAGTTGCTCAGGGCAAAATCAAGGAGGCTATCTTTATTCTTTTTTGCTCTTTTTCTCACTCTCTCCATGGAATACATCAGTAAGTCCAGATTTTATCTACAATAAATATCCTGAATAGATCCATTTATCTTGATCACGCAATAGGAGGGACAAAGTTGTGCTTATGAGCATGGACGCCACATCCAGACTTCCTTCAATTCAAATCCCAGCTTTCCCACTTATAAGTTATGGACAAGTTTCTTAACCTCCCTATGCCTCAGTTTCATCATCAGTAAAGAGGGGATAACAAAAGTACCTATTTCATAGGACTGTTGTAAAGTAAGGATTAATGAATTAACAGAATGTAGAAGGGAGTGCCTGGCATATTTATGTTACATACAAATGTTAACAAATATTTCTATTTTTATTGTTATTGTCTTTTCTACTATCACCCTATATAACCTTACATTTTGCTTATACTACAGCAGTAACCACCTAACAGGTTTCCCTCATTCTACTTTTGCTCATGCCTCTACTTTGCTTGGGCTTTCCAGGTGGCACTATGGTAAAGAATCAGCTTACCAATGTAAGAGACATGAGTTTGATCCCTGGGTCAGGAAGATCCCCTGGAAGAGGACATGGCAACCCACTCTAGTATTCATGCCTGGAGAATTCCGTGGATAGAGGAACATGGATGGCTACAGTCCTTAGTGTTGCAAAAGAGTCGGACACGACTTAGCAACTGGGCACACTAACTACTTTTCTTAATCTTCAAAGTTGCCTTTTTTAAGAGTAAGATCAAGTCACTCTCTAGCTTTGAAACCCTTTAAAAAATACCCAGTGCACTGAGGATACAGAACAAGTCACTCTCCTGTTCAACATGAGTATCCACACTCCCCAGCCAAGCAATCACTCGAACACTTTTAGTTTATAGGCATCTCTTTATAACACAAATACTCCAGAAAGGGCTCAATCAAGCAGCATTTCACACAACAGCATCAACTAATGTAACTGAGATTATACCCGGCTGAGGTCAGCCAAAGATAAGTAGCCTAGTGAGAAAAGGTGGAAGATGGGGGTCCTTCTAAGGCAGTGGGGGTGACAGCAAAAACAGAAAGAGGAAATGAGAGAAAAGGAGAGAAAAGTGGGAGACTTTATTTACTTTGCAATTTTATTTCATAACCTGGAAGCAACAGATTTAATAATATGAATCATTTATGCTGCCTTTGGTTCTTATGTGAACAAAAAGCTGAGTTTCTACTAATGGTTTGGAAACTTCAGATCCTAACCACTCCAGTTCATCACAAGGCCCTCCCTTCTGGGATGCGGAAAACAGAAAAAAGAGTGGGAGAAATACAGTCTATGTCAAACTTGGGTAACTCTCCCAGTCTGTGGCCTTCCTCCCATCATTACTATAAGAAGGTGTAAGATGGTTTACTTATTGCTGGGGATATGGAGAACTTAAGCTTGAAATTCTGGGTATTAAGTAAATAATTCAGCGGTGATAATAATTGATAAAACAATAGAGAGGACAGTATCATTTTGTATGAACTCATACCACAGCCCTGAACAATTCTGTTTCACACATCTTCTTCCCTTGCTCTGAAGAATTTGATTTCCATTAACTTTCATATTGTAATTCATATTCATATAGAAACATTCTTTTAACAATAACACAACACTGACAAACAATTTTGGAAGATTAACACAATTGGAAGATTAACATAATTGACAAACCCTTAGCTACAATCAAAAAAAAAAAAGACTCAAACATCTGAAAAAAGAGGAAACCACAACTGATGCCAGAGAAATAAAAATTTTACGATTATACAAGACTACTACAACTACATGCCAATTGATAAGTACCTAGAAACATACAACCTACCAAAGCTGGATCACTGAGAAATAAAGAAATCTGAGCAGATCCAAAACCAGTGAGAAGACTGAAGTAGGAATCAAAAATCTCACCCAAAAGATAAGCCCAGGATTAGATGACTTCACTGAAGAATGCTACCCAGCATTTGAAGAAGAAATAACAATCCTTCCTAATTCTTCTAAAGAATCAAAGAGGTAGGAACACCTTCAAACTTATTCTGAGCCCAGCATTATCCTGATATTATCACCAGAAAAAGACACTGCAAGAAAATGACGTACCAATTTTCTCAACAAATAATGATACATTAAAATACTAACAAATTAAAAATCAGTAACATTAAAATGATCATGCTCCATGACCAAATGAAATTTATTATTGGGATCCAAGAATATATATGAAAATCAATCAATATAATGCAGCATATAAACAATGTGTTGCATGATCATCTCAGTTAATGCAAAAAAGACATTTAGCAAAATTCAACACTCTTTCATGATAAAAATATTTAATAAAATAGGAAGAGAAGTAAATGATCACAACCTAATGAAAGTCTAAAGCTACTATCACACTAAATAGGCAAAGACTAAAACCTTTATCTCTAAGATCAGAAACAAAGCAAGGATGTCCACTCCAGAACTATTATCAATCATTGTACTAGAAGTTCTGGATAGAACAGTTAGACAAGAAACAAAAAAGGTATACAAATTGGGAAAGAAGTAACATTATCCTAATTTGCAGATGACATGATTTTATACGCAAAAAAGCCTCTAAAAATTCCACCAAAAATGTTAGAACAAATTAATTCAGCAAAGTTGCAGGAACTAAAATCAACACTCAAAAATCAGATGCATGCCTATACATTAACAATGACCAGTCCAAAAAGGAAATCAAGAAAACACTATCCTTTACAATAGCATCCAAAATGATAAAACACTTAGGAACAAACTTAAAGAAGTTAAAGAGTTGTACACTGACAGTTACAAAAGCACTGCTAAAAGAAATCAAAGAATACAAAGCAAATGGAAACATATTTCAAGTTCACAGATTGAAACACTTAATACTGTTAAAATGTGTATACCATCCAAAGTGATCTACACACTCAGTGGACTTCCTATCAAAATACCAATGGCATTTGTTTCAGAAATAGGAGAAAAAAAAAAAAAACTCTGACATTCATATGAAATCTCAAGGGACCATGAGATCTTGGAAAGATCTCCAAAAATGATCTTGAAAAGGAGAAACGAACTTGGAGGTCTTGCATTCCCAAATTTCTCCAAACACACTAGAAAGCAACAGTAATTAAGACTGGCATAAAGGCAGATACCTAAGACAATGAATTGAAAGCTAGAAATAAACTCTTGCACATAAGGTCAAATGACTTTCTACAAGTGTACCAAGACTATTCAATAGGGAATGAGAGTTTCTTCAACAAACAGCTTTGGGAAAACTGGGCATCTACTTATAAAAGTATTGATAGAGTTGGATTCTCACCTTAGATCATATACAAAAATTAACAAGAAAAGAATGAAAGATCTAAATGTCAGACTTGATCCTACCAGACTCCTAGAAGAACATGGAGAAAAAGCTTCAGGACATCAGACTTGGCAATGATTTCTTGGATATGACACCAAAAGCACAGGATAAAAACCAAAATTAGAAAATGAGAATACATGATCAAAGAAAACAATCAATAGTGAAAAGGCAACCTACAGAATAAGAGAAAATATTTGCCAATCATATAGCTGACGAGGAGTTAATATCCAGAAAATAATCAATAGTGAAAAGGCAACCTACAGAATAGGAGAAAATATGTGCCAATCATATAGCTGATGAGGAGTTAATATCCAGAATATATAAGGAACTATCATGACTCAATAACAAATACCCCAATTAAAAATTGGGTCAATGACTTGCTTCCCTGGTGGCTCAGACGGTAAAGGATCTGCCCACAATGCAGGAGACCTGGGTTCAATCCCTGGGTAAGGAAGATTCCCTGGAGAAGCAAATGACAAACCACTCCAGTATTCTTGCCTAGAAAATCCCATGGACAGAGGAGTCTGGTGGGCTATAGTCCAGGGGGACACAAAGAGTCAGACACGACTGAGCGATTAACACTTAACACAAGGACTTGAACAGACATTTCTCCAAAGAAAATACACAACAGTCAATAGGCACATGAAATGATGCTCAACATCACCAATCATTAGGAAAATGCAAATGCAAACCACAATGAGATATCACTTTGTATCAGTCAGGATGCCCACTATCAAAAGAACAGAAAGTCCTCAAGAGGACCGGGAGAAGTTGAAAGCCTTGTGTATTCGGCACTAAAGTAAAATGGTACATCCATTATGGAAAACAGTATGGAAGTTTCTCCACAAATTAAAAACAGAATTACAATACAATCTAGAAATTCTACTTCTGGGTATATACCTAACATAATTCAAAGCAATAACTTGAGCTATTTGTACACCTGTGTTCACTGCAGCATTATTCACATAGCCAAAAGGTGGAAGCAAGCCAAACGTCCATCAACTGATGAATTAATAAAGTGTGGTATATACATACAATGGAGTATTATGTAGCTTTAAAAAATGGGAAATCCTGTCATGTGAAGATATTATACTAAGTGAAATAAACCAGTCACAAAAGGACAGATACTATACATTTCCTATCACAGGAAGTATCTCTCTAAGGTAGTCCAAGTAACAGCAACAGAAAATACAAAAGTGTTTACCAAGGGCTACAGGCAGGGTGAATAATTGTTTAGTGGATATAGAGTTCCAGTGTTATAAAATGAAAAGGCTCTAGAGATCTGTTGTACAACAATGTGAATACTTAATACCACTGAACTGTATACTTAAAAAATAGTTAAGATGGTAAATTTAGTGTTAAAGTTCCACCATTCTATAGATAAGCAGATTGCACTCATTTCACATGCTATCAAGGTAATGCTCAAAAACTTTCATATGCTAGGCTTTAATATTACATGAACTGAGAACTTCCAGACGTACAAGCTAGATTTAGAAAAGGCAGGGGAACCAGAGATCACATTGCCAACATCTGTTGGATCACAGAAAAAGCAAGGGAATTCCAGAAAAGTATCTACTTTTGCTTCATTGACTATGCTGAAGGCTTTGATTGTGTGGATCACAACAACCCATGGAAAATTCTTCAAGAGATGGGAATACCAGACCACCTTACCTGTCTCCTGAGAAATCTGTATGCAGGTCAAGAAGGAACAGTTAGAACCAGACATGATGGAACAATGGACTGGTTCAAAATTGGAAAAGGAGTACATCAAGGCTGTATATTGTCACCCTGCTTAGTTAACTTATATGCAGAGTACATCATGTGAAATGCTGAGCTGGATGAAGCACAAGCTGGAATCAACACTGCCTGGAGAAATATCAACAACCTCAGATATGCAGATGATACCACTCTGATGGCAGAAAGTGAAGATAACTGAAGAGCCGCTTGATGAAGGTGAAAGAGGAGAGTGAAAAAGCTGGTCTAAAACTCAACATTCAAAACATGAAGATCATGACATCCAGTCCCATCACTTCATGGCAAACAGATGGGAAAACAATGGAAAAAGAGGAACAATGGAAATATTTTCTTGGGCTCCAAAATCACTGCGGACGGTGATTGCAGCCACAAAATTAAAAGATGCTTGCTCCTTGGAAGAAAAGCTATAACAAACCTAAACAGCATATTAAAAAGCAGAGACGTAACTTCGCTGACAAAAGTCTGTAGAGTCAAAGCTAAGGTTTTTCCAGTAGTCATGTATGGATGTGAGAGCAGGACCATCAAGAAGGCTGAGTGCCAAACAACTGATGCTTTCAAACTGTGGTGCTGGAGAAGACTGTTTAGAGTCCCTTGGACAGCAATAAGATCAAACCAGTCCATCCTAAAGGAAATCAGTGCTGAATATTCATTGGAGGGACTAATGCTAAAGCTGAAGTTCCAATACTTTGGCCACCTGATGTGAAGAGCTGACTCACTAGAAAAGACCCAGATGCTGGGACAGATTGAGGGCAGGAGGAGAAGGGGACGACAGAGGATGAGATGGTTGGATGGCATCACCAACTCAATGGACATGAGTCTGAGCAAACTCGAGGAGACAGTGAAAGACAGGGAAGCCTAGTGTGCTGCAGTTCATGAGGTCACAAAGAGTTGGGCACAACTTAGTGAATGAACAACAACACAGATAAGTATTAATAAAAACACAGGCATTAGAGCCTTAATATTCTTTAATTGTGAAGGACTATCATTTATTTTTCTAATTGTGTTCTTATTTTTTATCCCAATATCACAATAAAGTAAAAATAAGTAATACCTTAAGACTAGGATACAATATTTGTAAAAGACATATCTGATAAAGGACTGTTACCAATTTTCACAATATGAAAATGAGCAATCTGATTAAAAAACTGGGGAAAAGACCTAACAGACACCCCACCAAAGAAGATATTCAAATGCAAGTAAGCATATGGAATTATGCTCATTAGGGAATTGCAAATTAAGACCAAAATGAGATATCACTGTACAGTCTTTAGAATGGGCAAAATCTAGAATACTGACACAAATGCTGGCCAGGATATGGAGCAACAGAACTCTCATTTACTGCTTATGGGAAATGCAAAATGGGTAGCTATGTTGGAGATAGTCTGGAAGTTTCTTATAAAACTAAACACGTTCTTACCATTGATCAGATAACACTCTGGTTTTTACCAAAATGAACTGAAATCTTATATTCACACATAGAGCTGCATATAGATGTTTATAATAGTTTTATTTCTAATGGCCAAAACATGGAAGCAAGCATGATGTCCTTCAGTGAGTGAGTGACTATTAAATAAACTGGTACATCTAGACAATGAAATATTATTTAGTGCTAAAAAGAAATGAGCTATCAAACCATGAAAAGATGGAGAAAACTCAAATGCATGTTACTAAGTGGAAAAAGCGAACTTGAAAAAGCTATATACGGTATGATTTTAACCACATGACACTAAGAAAAATGCAAAACTATGGAGACAGTAAAAGGAAGAGTGGTGACCAGGGGTTGGAGGGAGGGATGAACAGGCTAAGCACAGAGGATATTTAGGGCAGTGAAATGATTCTGTATAATACTGTAATGGTGGAGACATGTCCTTATACATTTGTTCAGACTCACTGAACATACATGATCAAGAGTGAAAACTAACTAACCTAAACTGTGGACTATCACTGTGATAGTGATATGATATGTCATTGGAGGTTCACTGATTGTAACAAATATGCCACTCTGGTGGGGGGTACTGATTGTGAGGAAGGTTGTACCTGTGTAGGGAAAAGGACTGTATGTGAACTCCATAATTTCTGTTCAGTTTTGCTGCTCTAAAGTTTACATTAATTAAAATAAAATTTGCTAGGTATAAAAACTATGATTTGGACAAGTCAAAAATTTTATCAACAGGAATCTTATTGTATAGTAACAGTCAATGGCTAATTTGAATAAAAAATGAAACTGTTTGAGATATTAAAAAAAAACAATACCTTACAACTATCATATATGGTGGTGGAATATAAAATGGCATATGGCTGCTGTGGAAAACAGTTTGCTGCTGCTGCTGCTGCTAAGTCGCTTCAGTCGTGTCCGACTCTGTGCGATCCCAGAGATGGCAGCCCACCAGGCTCCCCCATCGCTGGGATTCTCCAGGCAAGAACACTGGAGTGGGTTGCCATTTCCTTCTCCAGTACATAAAAGTGAAAAGTGAAAGTGAAGTTGCTGAGTCGTGTCCGACTCCTAGCGACCCCATGGACTGCAGCCTACCAGGCTCCTCCATCCATGGGATTTTCCAGGTAAGAGTACTGGAGTGGGTTGCCACTGCCTTCTCCAACAGTTTGGTGATTCATAAAAACTAGAATCACCACATGACCTAGCAATTCCCCTCCTAGGTATGTACCCAAAAGAATGGGAAAGAGGTGTCTGAAACAAAAACTTGTACATGAATATTCATATCACCAACAATCCTAATAGCTCAAGCGAAGTCGCCCAGTCATGTCCAATTCTTCGCGATCCCATGGACTGTAGCCCGCCAGGCTCCTCTGTTCATGGAATTTTCCAGGCAAGAGTCCTGGAGTGGGTTGTCATTTCCTTCTCCAGGGGATCTTCCCTACCTAGGAATCGAAGCTGGGTCTCTTGCATTGCAGGCAGACACATTACCATCTGAGCCACCTGGGAAGCCCCCTAATAGCTCAAAGGTAGAAAGAAAACAAATGTCCATCAACTGATGATTGGATAAACAAAATGTGGTGGCTATATTATGCAGTATTATTTAATCAAAAGGAATGAAGTAATGATACATGCCACAACATGAATGAACCTCAAGAAGATAGCAACAAGCAAGAGAATGCAGACATAAAGGCCACATAGTATGTGATTCCATTTATGTGAAATACTTACAATAGGTAAACCCACTGAGACAGAAAGAAGATGAGTGGTTGCCAGGGCCTGGGTGAGGGAAGAATGGAGGATGACTACTTCATGGCTATGGGGGTTTACCTTTTGGGGCAGTGAGAATGTTCTGGAACTAGACAGTGGTGATGGTTGCACAGCACTGAGAATGTATGAAATGCCACTGAAGTGTACATTTTAAAATGATGTGTTCTCACTATAATTTAAAAAAAAAAAGAATGTACTACAAAACTTAATACCTTGATTTTTTCACTCTCTTTTTTCACTCGCTTTGCATTTTCAATAATGTAAACAGTGCTCTTATTGACTTCATTGTCGGCCCTGTGCCTCAGCCAATCCTCATATCCCTAGAAGAATAAAAATAAGGACATAGTCAAACTCACATAATGAAGTAAAGTTGTTAATAAATTTCTACAACCCCTTCTCTGAGTCACAGCAGATACTTATAATATTACTTTCAATGCAGAATAAAGAGACAACACTGTAAATTTTTGCAGCAAAAATGAAAATATGCTTTCAAAATATTCCTTAGGTAAAAAGCTTTATTGCATTAAAAGGTTCCTCCATTCTAGAGATAAGTATTAATAAAAATACAGGTAAAAGAGACTTAATATTCTTCAGTGGTGAAGGACTATGATTTATTTTTCTAGACTATGATTTATTTTTCTAATTCTGCTCTTAGTCAAGTTAATGTTAATGTTCTCTACTTTTTAATTTGAGAGACATTTTTCCAGGTTTTATTCTCTTATAGACCAAATTACTTAAACACATTCTTCCATATTAGACTGTTGGGAGTGATCATCTCTGAGGAAATGTAATTCCTTCCCAGAGACACAGAATAGAAAGACCAAGTAGGATTATTTTGGAACAGTATCTATGATAAGTTTTAAAGATCAACAGTTAAATTTCTCCACTGACTTGGTGACAAAAGAAAATATAAATTGGTGTTCACTTTTTAGAATTAAAAGTAATGAGTTCATTTTCCTTTGGGCTTTCTTTGGTCTAGAGTAATTTAAGCCAAAAGAAGTAAGAATGGAGGAACTCCATTTGTTTGAGCACCATCTCCTTTTTTTACATCATTTTGCTTTTTTTTCCTTTAATAGGGTCTGTGGAGAAGGCAATGGCAACCCACTCCAGTACTCTTGCCTGGAAAATCCCATGGACGGAGGAGCCTGGTAGGCTGCAGTCCATGGGTTAGCTAGGAGTTGGACACGACTCAGCGACTTCACTTTCACTTTTCACTTTTATGCACTGGAGAAGGAAATGGCAACCCACTCCAGTGTTCTTGCCTGGAGAATCCCAGGGACAGGGGAGCCTGGTGGGCTGCCATCTCTGGGGTCGCACAGAGTCGGACACGACTGAAGCAACTTAGCAGCAGCAGCAGCAGCAGGGTCTGTACCTTTTCAAATATAACTGTTTGAAAAGTCTCTTGATCACCTTCCCCTTTTTCTCTCAGGTGCTATATTGATTCCTATCCTGTCCTTCTTTAGGGCAATGCTTAGACTATCACTTCATATGGGAACTTTCAGTGATGTCAGTGAGGAAACAAAGGCCCCAGCATGAACTAGTATTGGGAGTAAAATGAATCAGTAAGAGCTTTTTGAAAACCAAACAGGCTATTCTTAGAACCAGCAATTCTATGATGTTAAAGAAAGTAATCTTAACATCCTCAGGGAAATAACATCCCCAAAGTCTTTATTTAGCAACCAAACACTTGATACAATATCCTTTCAGTTTTGGGTAGACAAGATAGAAGACCAGATAACCCCAAGAAGAAAGGGAACCATGTTCTCAATATTGTTAAGCAAACCTTTATTTTGGACATTCTTTGGGACACTTTCTAAAGGACTTTGATAAGTACTGTCTAAAAGTCTCCTTGTAACCTGTCAGCTTCTGGTACAGGAAAAACATTGTTAACTACTCCTTAACCACATTTCCTGTTTCCGTTTTTCAATTTCATTGGGATTTGTCAAAACACCTCTTCAGCAGCATCAGGAAAGACAACAGAATTAAAGTATTTATACTCTTGAGTTCAGAGAAGGAAATGGCAACCCATTCCAGTACTCTTGCCTGGAGAATCCCAGGGACAGAGGAGCCTGGCTGGCTACAGTCCATGGGGTCAAAAGAGTTGGACGTGACTGAAGTGACTTAGCGCACGTGCACACACACACGCACACACACACACACACACACACACTCTTGAGTTCTCTGCTATAGGTGGCAATTTAAAAAGTCCACAAGAATGGGAATTTTTCAGACAGATACAACACATTAAAAAATGCAATGCACATTACAAATTTACCTCCCACTCCCTGAGTGAGGTGTACCTTCTACCTACTCTCCTTTTAGGGTTACATTCCTCCCTCCAAAAAATAGTAATAAAGGAGCAAAGAAATTAAAGATGTGTCTTATAACCATTTTAATGGGTTTTCAATAAGAACAAAATATAAACTCTCATGTCAGACAGGACTGAAATGCAAGCATAATTGTAAATTAGAAATTTACCTGCTTGATGGCTGTAACAGTTATAACGAAGAAAAGTGGAAGTCCACTGGTAATTGGGCTAGTTGGTGTGTCTACTGTTACCTAAGTAAAGAAAGTAAATTGAGAGTAAAATGAAAAACCACCATTAATATGCAGTACTTACATGCTACAAACATTTCAGACAAAAATGTAAACAAAACATATCCCAGTAGCAGCATGAATGCTAACTTTCCTTAAAACAAAAGCAATCCACCTAGCCGTTAGTTTAAGAAAATAGTTCTAAATTTAGGCTTAGTTTTCATGCCAGCTTGGACTAACCCCTAGACTGAAATATATCCATTCAATGGTACTCTGTTGAGTACCATTCTGTCAGCCTTTGTGCTATTATCAGCCAGGGTCTAGAGATGCTGCTTTATTTTAAACAAGATGGAGAAAAGTTCCTGCCTTCATAAGAGCTGGCAACTTACAGTGAAAACCAGACATTAAAACAAGTTAGATTTGAAGAGTATATAGAAGTTAACTAGATGGAAGGGAGGGCATCCTAGGCGCAGTGAGGCACATATTGAAAGTCTCTATGGGAGGAGGGCATGTGAGAAAATAAAGGAAGCCAGCAGCAAAAGAGCACGTGGTGTGAGAAGAGGCTGGAGGGGAAACGGGGCCAGACCTAGCAGGGCTCTCCAGATAAAGTTCATTCTTTATCTCACAAACAGTGGGAAATAATTGAAGCTTTTAGGCAAGGAGAGGTCACGTGAACAGAACCACATTCCAAAAGGTCATTCTCATTGCTTTGTGGAAAATGGAATGGAAGGGAACAAAAGTGGAGGGAGGGAGTCCATTTAGGAGGCTAGTACACTTATCCAGGTAAGAGATGATGGCTTGGACAAAGGTGGTAGCAGCAAATAAAAAAAGAAGTTCCAGAGACATTTAGGAAGCAACACTGGTAAGGAATTTCTTGTAAGTGGTGGTTAAAAATGTCTCCCAAGTATCTGATTAACATGGCTAGGTGGATGTTGTCATTCATTGAAATAGGAAATCCTGAAAGAGAACTAAATTTGAGGCAAAGAGGATCATGGGGTCACTCTCCTTTTACATAGCTCTGTGCCTTCTTGCACACACTGAGATATCAGTCTGGATTCCTCACCACATAAGCTCTCTAATCTTTCAAGTCTTAAAGTCACCTATTCTTTGAAGTCTTCTCAAGCTTCTCTTGGGTAGGAAGAAAAATCATAACTTCCACTGTGTCCGCACAGAATTTTGCTCATACTAGTTTTATGACATTTACCACATTAAATTGAGTGAATACATGATTGTCTTTTTTGGCTATAACGTAAAATTCCTTTTGGGTAGAAAAGGCAATCTTGATCTTTACTGTACCTGCTAAAATCTTTGTTATCTGGACCACTGCCTGGCACACAGGTGCTTGCTGAACTGAACTGAAGTGTGCTGCATGCCAAGTGGAATGACTGTGTGCATAATCTTCTACACAGTTTATTTATTCTATGCTGTTCTATAAGACATCTCACCATTGATCTAGAGGAGCTCCGCCTCAAATGTCCCATCATTCATGACTGAAATTGGTTCTTCCCCATATCACAACCCAGACTGGTTTTAACTTGCAGGGCTAAATTGAATTATAGTACTATTTACTCAAAGTGGATAAACAGAAGCACTTAAGATCAGCAAGGCATTTGAGCAATTTTATTGGGATGTTTTTGCTTTGCTTTAAAACAATGAAATGAGAAAAAAAATACCTTTAATGTAGTAAAATTTTCAAAGGGTAATTCTGGCAAGGGAAAGATTTTAATAGCTTATAGACTGAAAGATGGAAAATGAAATTTAAAATGTCTAAAATTTAAAACACAAAACATTAGTAGGAACACTGAGAAGCAAACCAATGTACAAGGATTTCATCCTTAAAGTAAATAAATGAGGAAAATCAAAACTGGTAATCAAGAAGATAAGTGATAAATTTTCAATTAAACTGAAACAGGTGCTTAACAAAGTGAAACTTATTAACTTGAACTATTTTCAATTTTCATACATACCACTATATATAAAAGTACACAATGCATGTTTGTCTAAGATGAACAAAGATATGAAATCCATGAAAGTTTAAAAAAAGTAACAAAGTCTCAAATATAAAATTGAGTACAGCTTAAAATATATTAGTACTTTAAAAAGTGTTATTATAATAAGCCATGAACAACTTTTTAATCACAGGGCATTTCAAGGTTAGAAATGGACTGAAAATCTGCTTGAAGAAATGAAGTTTCTAATGGAGCTCTTACCTGTATAAGAAAAATTATAAGAAAATAAAAATTTGCAATTCTTCTAAACTGTTCAAACAGATTCTTTGGGAGGAAATTCCAAAGTGTATACTATATGGGAGGGAAAAAAAAAGATTATTAGAAAGGAAACTTGAAAAAGATTCCAGATTATCACAATACTTTGAAAGCATGTTAAAACCCAAACCTCACAGACAAATAAGTGTGTGCTTAGACGTATAGCATAAAACACTCTGCAAGAGTCAGGTTTTCACTTGGAGCATTCTAACTGGGCCATCTGTCCTTCAGCTTTGCTTTCCCTGGCCCAATCTAAATTAGGTTCCCTGTTATCTGCTCTCATATCACCCTATACTTCCCTGGGATCACGCGTTTCAGTGAATAATTATATGTGTGCATATTTTAATTAAAGTCTCTCCCTCAAGAGGCACTGAGATCTAAAAGGGAAGACTATTCATCTAGTCTTTTTATTATTTTTCTCCAACTCCTAGCACAGTGCCTAACATAAAGTAGACACTCAATAAATTAGTTGGATGAATGAATGAACTAATTAAATTAATTTTTCTGGCTGTGCTAAGCTTTGGAAAGTTTATCATCATCACAGATAAAATTCTGTCCCTATCACTGTTTCCCACCTCCATGACAGCCTTGGTATACATATAACCTTAGATCATAGACAGCTTACATTTTAATCAACAACATACCAACCTTGTACTTTGATAACAGGTAGTGGGTAAAGGTTTCAATGCTAAATTGTACACGGGCAGGAGGAGAAAACTCTTGGGCCAGCTGTCAAATCACAAAGACTTTCTCACTGGTACGTTAAGCTCAAGGACCAGGGCATTTTAAAATCATCCAAAGTTGGATTTTCTAGATGTCTTAATAAAGACCAGAAACCAGAAAGAAAAAAATGTTTCTTAACCTAAAGATCTAAGTTTATACTTGCACGGTCTCCATTTGTGAGAAAATATTTATTAGGTAAGGTGACCGAAAAAGCCAAAGTTGCAGAGCATGATACAATAGATGGGGCTTTACTACTAACCTCCCTTTAAAAGGTGTATAGGCCCAAGGTTCAGGGAAACCCAAGAATAGAAAGATGAATGGAGGCAAATATATTCAGTGAAGCAACTGCATTACAACCAACAGCCCACCTAGAAGGTTCTTCTCCCAGGGTTCATAGAAGTGCCTCAGGGAAGCCCATTCAACTTGTGTGTGGATGTGTATCACTTAGGAGAAGAGAGTCCACAGTTTTCAGATTCCCAAGGCAGCTTGTGACCAAAAAGAAAAGGGATCAAAACCACAGGTCCAGTCACTCTGAAGCTGCCCTAGTTCAGATGAGCACTTAACTCCCGATGACTGAAGGTCAGTTTTCTAAAACAACAAACTAAACTCCAACAGGCTAACAGCTGAGCTTCTGGCTTGTTGACCTTCTGTTCCTTAAGTAAAGGGTTTTAAATTAAACAAACAAACATTGGGACTGTGAGAGTCCTCTGTGGGGTGTGAACATGTCGAAGGGAACATTTTTGTTGTTGTTTCTAGGCCCCCACTGTGTCCCTCTGTTTTAACTTCCTAAATGAACTGCTTCCTTGAGGAACTCTGGTCAGTCTCTTGATAGGCAACTATTACTACATGCCCTCTTCTTTCCTATATCAGATCATGAACTACTAAGAGGTCAGAGAACATATAAACATAAGCTCCCTTCCCTTCCATGCCTAGAACAGTGTTCAGTATGTAGAAGGTATACAAGAAATGTTGACCTAAACTTGTGTTTTGGCCATTTCCTCCACTGCTCTAACTAAAAAGTAAATTAAGCTTCTTGTCTCTGTTATAATACAAATGCAATATAGCATACATTATTTCAATGCAGACTAAGAGAAGCCTACTTTTAAATAGTGTTCTAATTAAAACTGAAATGAAATGAAAGCTGCATATACCAAGTTATTCAAATTGACTTGTTTACCTAAAATGTGAACTCTCAGACTTAGTTGCCACAAACCAAAAATAATGTTAACTCACAGGAAGAAAATGTTTAGAGCATTTGTTTCATACATGATGTTGAAAATGGACATTTTTTGGGTCAAAAGTCAGTTCTTGCTCAGAGAAGTCAGTAAGTGGATCTTCTATACTATCTTAACATGCAAGCCTAAACTAAAAAAGCCACCCTGACATCTAGAACACGTTTTAAAAGTTTCTTGGTGGCTCAGACGGTAAAGCGTCTGCACGCAATGAGGGAGGCCTGGGTTTAATCCCTGGGTCAGGAAGATCCCCTGGAGAAGGAAATGGCAACCCACTCCAGTGCCCTCGCCTGGAAAATCCCACAGGCAGAGGAGCCTGGTAGGCTACAGTCCATGGGGTCTCAAAGAGTCGGACAAGACTGAGAGACTTCACTTTCATTTTCTTCAAAAGTTTCTTCAGAAAAATGCCAACTTCCCAAGTATGTGCAATGCATTTTCATTTTCCCTAGAGTGAATTAAACAACTGGTACACAACTGTGGCCTTTGACTGAAACAACTGTGGGTCCCCACCCTCACACACCTATCATCTAATTTAATTTGAAATCAAAACCTTGTAACTTTGATAAATAACTTTCCTAATTTAAAGTAGAGAGTATGAAGGGAATCTCAGTTTTGAGAGTCTATTAAACTGAAAATTTTAAACAAAAGGAAACTTTAGAACACTACTTGTTTTTACCCAAAGTCCAAAATTTTCCAATTTAGCCTTTAAAATGCTGATGGGAAAGCTAAAGCTCCAAATAACTTGTTCTAATATTTCTGTGTATCATGAGAAAAGGGATACCAGCTAAAATGAAGTAGTTAATTATGTAAAGTGGCAAAATCAACAACCAGTTGTGAAGGAGCACTGACTTTTCTTACTACCGGCATTTGAATGCGATGTAACAAAAATAACTGTACTTGAAGATTAGTTGTAAATAAGCAAAGCTCTAGGTTGAATAACTGTTCACTTTGCTAAATGACTGTACCATGTGATTATCAACTCTCCTTGATGTAGGCAGTAAATCCAATTTTGAGCATCACAGCAGCCTTCTTTCATTTTCATTACCAATGTTAAGCAGAACTTTCTGCTTTTTCAAAGTATCACTCTTTCTACCATAAATTCAGAATGGCAAAAGGAGTTACCAAGACAGTACTACATTAGGATTTAGTAACTTTAGCTTAAAAGGCACCTTCAGGGAGTTTGATAAAATGCAAAGACATGTCTAAGAAATTCTACTGATGCTTTTGATTTTTAAAATGAGAGAAAATGCTAGTGTAATTTTAGTCTTGAAACTTTAATACATTCTTTCACATAGGAGAAGTTAAGTTTAACCTTGGGCATAGCTTCAAAGAGTTAGGAGGAGCTCCCTGATTCTTATCCCACTGAAGGGCCTTCAAGATGAGGCTCAGAAGTTTTAAATGAAAAAAAAAAAAAGTAGAATAGAGAAAAATGATGGAACCTAAGATCTTAAAGATCTAGTTTCTTTTGCTGCAGAAGGGGATTTCCAAGTTTTGTACCAGTTACAAAATTCTAGTGATTCCCAAAGGTCCCTGCTCAGTGCACTAAAATAGGAAGGCCAAAGAGAACAAGTTTTTCTAAACAAAGTATTTGTGCATCCCAAAAGAAGAAAAGGATGCTAATTTTATGTTAATAAAACTTAAATTTTTATCAAAGTGTTATTTTCAGTGTTCCTGTATTAACAGGACTTATTCCCAGTGATATTACATTACTGATGGCATCTGTAAACAAACAAAAGGCAGCCAACTGAGAAAGTTATTTTTATTATCGAATGGTTTAGAAAGGAAATCAACACTTGCTACAAATGTTGTACATTTCTTCAATTAAAAGTGTTGTACATTTCTTCAATTAAAAGATTCTGGTGCAAATACCATCATCAGCCAAAGGGCAATGTGAGGAAGAGAAAGTCAAATTATGGAACATTTTTCTCTCCAAACTGGACCTGAAGGCTTCTTTTTAGCATATTTGAAACACAGGAGACTGAGGAAATCAGTACTACTGCTCAGGACTGCAGTAATAATAATAATCACAAAAATATAAATAACAATAGCAGTTACCATCTACTGAATTGTTATTGCATGCCAAGCACAGTGCTTCAATGGTTTCTGTGAATTACTTTATCCGCATCACAATCCTGTGAGATAAGTAGTTAATAGCCCCATTTTACTGATAAGAAAATGGGGACATAGGAAGGTTATATAACTTTAACTTCAAACACAGATCTCCTGTTTATAAGGGTGAAGCTCTTTACCAATACACTATATGCTGTTCCCTTATAACTATTTATTGTACTAAAATTTCATTCTTTTTGTGAAGTCAGTATACTGTCCATTCCTTTTTTTCTGCTCTATAGCTATTACGAAAAACAGATCAGTTAATAAGCAGTTAACTAGACAAACTGTAAAAATAAAATATCTACAAAGAAAAAGATGTGTTAGTCTATCAATGTAGACGCATTCACTACTGTGGTTTCTAAAACACATACATACATACTGTATATGCAAATATGTTTAGAACCAGTTTGTATTTGCCCATGAATTCCTTATTATTTAAAAAACATCCTATTGCATTGTTTTGACTACTGGCAAAACTAAAGTTAAAATATGAAAAATATTCTATGAAACACAAAAACAGTTGAGAATTAACTGAGTTTTATATGTCCCTTTAATATGCAAAAATACATGGTATATTACAACAAGTAGATTTTCACTAGCTCAGTGAAAAGTCGCTTGACTATCAGTGTGTCACTTTATCATTTTCCACATTAAGCAGTATGGGAAAAAATAATTCCCTAAAAGTAAAGGAGAGAAAACTGAGGGAGGAGCCTGAATAGCACACTGATATGAAAACAGCTCTTTATTCAGAGCCACTATATCTTATAAAGCAGTTCTGTTCCTGGCTTATCACTAACTTTGCTTCATGACCATGACTAACTTAAGTTCTCTGGGTTTGCTTTCTCCATCTGTAAAGTCGGAGTTGAACAAGAGGATCTCTTAGGATGTTTCAGTTCTATATTAAGTCCATGATTCTGAGCCAAAGGACTACTACTGACTGTTTTCTTGAATACTAAGGGTGAGTCACAATTTTCGGTGAAAGAACTATTCACTATCTTGGGCACAGGTACAGAAACTTCTAGCTGACAATAAATTTCTGCCACAAGGTTAAAGATTAACAGGAAACAGACATTTAAACTCAGAGTGTTCTATAGTCCAATGGATCTGCTCATTAGGTAACACAGTTTTCAATCATTCTGTCCATATTTTACATGCTACTCTCCCAGCTAAGTACAATCTATCTGCATTATATCACTACCCAAACAGAAATCACATGTTTGAAAATTAAAATGTTACATTTGCAAAGGAAGGGTATAACTTTGTGTTTCAGATCCTCAGTGTCTGTCAACATGCAATGAACCAATATTCACCAACATTTGAGGTCTACCTTATCATGCTGCATGAAGAAGCGAGGAAAATTATCAAGATCTGTGCCATACTAGAAGACACAGCAGTCTCTAGATGGTGCCAGCAATCTAGCACCTAGCACCTAACCTCCTCAGTCAAGGGGAAAGATTAGCAAACTAATACTTGTAGATTGATGACTACTGGGTACTGAGTTATAAATAATGCTTTCTTGTATGGAACATAAGCTCCATTTCACTAATGAGGACATTCAGACTGAGAGATTAATTTGCCCAAAGTCACACAGCTAGTAAATGATCAGACCAGGATTTAAACAGGTCTTCAGGCCACTTCTTTTAGCATTACACAATGCTAAATAAAGTAAGATGATTATTCAAATGGTAACACAGTCATGGTGATTGAACCCTTAACTGTTCAAGCAGTGCACAGAACAGAATGTACCCTTTAGGACCCAGGAGTGTACTTGAGAAGCTCTGCAATGGAACAGAAAGAGATACAAATGTCACTCTAAGATAACACCCTCTGGAAGAATGTAAATTATTTACAACCCAGTCCATCCACACAAGGGCAATTCAGGAAGCTTTGGGCAAGTAAATAATTTCCACTTTTAGCACACTTTAAGGCTTAAAGTCATACATATAATCAACAGGCATGGTGAATCATAATGGAGAGCAAGGAAACACTCTTTCAGCTATAATGAGACAAAGTGATGCTTTTAAAGAAACTTTTGGTGGAGTAACTACTACAGTTGGTCTATGATTGGTACAAACGCACATTCAGGAATGCATATATAAATGTCTCAGCTTACAGCATAAATAAAAATAAGTATTATTTGGCTTACTATATGAACATCTATTGAGTTAAACAACTTACCTTAGATGAGATTATTCTATTATCACAAAATTTTTGTGCAATGTATGCTTCAGTTTCTGAAACTGGATGATTGCCAACAAATACTGTGCGCGTACCAACTCGCTTCTCTTCTCCAGCACACTGACCAAGAGAAAGAGGAAAACAGATCAGATTTTCATCACATTTCTCCATGCTTCTACCGAACACAGA
Organism: Bos javanicus; assembly: GCF_032452875.1. NCBI lineage: Eukaryota > Metazoa > Chordata > Mammalia > Artiodactyla > Bovidae > Bos > Bos javanicus. The sequence continues at coordinate 23,409,935 of NC_083897.1, forward strand.
ATTCTTATCTAAGTGTCTAAGCATCTTTGGCTATTGTCTAGAGAGAGAATAGTAGGGAGAGTAGAAACCTTGTTAGGAAATTCAAACTCCACTGTTAGTAAAAGTTTTGTTTAGGCCAACTGCTCTGAGGCCAGCATTGCAATTCTAAATGTTTAAATTGAAGTATCCTACAGAAAGAGTATTTTTCCTGCCAAGCATTTTCTTTCATCTACAGGATCTAACCATCACTGTCACAGCAAACACTAATTTAGAAAAGGTCAGATTGGGAATATTTAATTTATTACACAAGAAGCGTTGAAGACAACCTTGTAAATTTCATTATCAGACAGCAGGAAGCAGAATGCAAAATTCTTATAAACTGAAAATAATTGCTTCACAGGAATATAGAATGGCTACCTCTATTAATGGAGTGATCAACTATTTCTAGAAAGAAAAGTTGCAATTCTTCGGCTTTTCAAGGAAAGATATTCTTTTGTGATCTCTCAGAACTTATTGCCAAAAAGTCCCATTTCACACAATATAACTCTAATGCCCATTCTGTATTTTTAAAAAGTAGATTCACTGAATCTAGAAGCTACAAGATTCAGGTCCATTTTTACCTCACAGTTTTATTTCATTGAGGCTTCACTCTGTTTTCTCATCTTAAATCAGGATAATATACTTCCTTATATAAATCTAGAATAGTTCTCTTTTTTAAGTTTTTTAATTAATCTATTTAATTGGAGGATAACTACTTTACAATATCGTGATGGGTTTTGCCATACATCAACCAACATGAATCAGCCACAGGTGCACATATGTCCCCCCATCCTGAACCCTCCTCCTACCTCCCTCCCCACCCTATCCCTCTGGGTTGTCCCAGAGTACTGGGTTTGGGTGCCCTGCTTCATGTATTGAATTTGTACCGGTCATCTATTTTACATATAGTAACGTACGTGTTTCAATGCTATTCTCTAAAATCATCCCACCCTCGCCTTCTCCCAGAGTCTGCAGGTCTGTACTTTATATCTGTGTCTGTTTTGCTGCCCTGCATATAGGATCGTCATTACCATGTTTCTAAATGGAATAGTCTCTTGTGATGGCACTGTTTTAACATGTTTGAGACAACCATTTATTTAAGTCAAAGGAAGTATGATAGAAACCAATATCCACTTCTTTATTTCCTTATTTTTTTAAAAAAGAAGCATTAATTCCACAACCTAAAATGTTTTAAAGTATATAGCCACAAAGATTTATGTTCAGTAATCTATTTAAAGGTCAAAGATATAACTCTCTACCCCTGAAATAATCATTTTAAGCAAGACTACTTAGAGGTTGCAAAGTTCTCCAAATGTCTATGTTTTGGTGTATTCCAGTCTGAATTTCTGTACCTCAAACAGATAGAGGGAAAATAATTTTTCTGATTGAAAAAAAAATTACCCTAAAATATGGTAAGACCTCTTGCTTCACCATTTTCATTTGAAGTTTATTAAGTAATTATCTAGTGGGGTCTGGCCTCCAAAATCGATAGGGAATCACTGGAAAAGTAACTGAGATAAATTGAAGTAGGAGAGATTTAGGCTGTATATAAATGATAACTACTGGAAGTACACCCTGGTATGGGCAGTATTCTTGCCTGGAGAATCCCAGGGACGGGGGAACCTGGTGGGCTGCCGACTATGGCGTCACACAGAGGCGGACACAACTGAAGCGACTTAGCAGCTTAGCAGCAGCATGGGCTAAAAGGGAGCTTGTGGGAATTCAATCTATGGCAATCTGGAAAAAGTCACAAAGTCATCAATGCTCTACAATTGCTATTCACCCGCCTGCCCCAAGACAGGGCATTAGAACAACTGACTGTACAAGGTCCTTCGCATGCTAAGGGTCAGTGATTAACACGTAAATTTTCAAACAGCTCCTGGAAACCAGTAAACAATATCTTTACCTGAATGGTAACTATATACATTTTGATTTAGGGACTGACTTTATTTGCAACTGTAATATACAGGGTCTGAACACAGAAGAGCACTACATTTCCCATAATATCCATTTTGCAAAAAGTAAATTCACCTTTTTAAAGGTATAGTTTACTCTGTTCCCCTCCCCTAGCTTTCTGTTGCAAGTTACAGTCCCACTGTAGTCTCTACAACAGACCAGAAATTGTCAAGTCCATACACACAATACAATTTAAATTCTTTCATTTAATAGTCACATGGCTATCTAGTTTTTCACACAAGAAGTGGCTATAGAGCAAGAACCACCTTTCATGCCAGTTCTCAGATCATTCAACAAATGAAAAGGGGGAAGAGGAAAGAGGTAGACCAGTGAAGCGGGATGTTTCCTGCACTGCCACTACGGATTGTTTTCCTCAGTTAACAGTAGCCACAGATTAACCTAAAACCAAACTGAAGTAGCACTACCCCAATTCTGAATTGTCTTCCACTTTCTTCTGTGGCAGATAACTTTCCAAAGTACAACAGGAAGGTACAAGCATAAAGCAATTTTTCAGGCATGTGATATTTTTATGAATTTTATGAATGCTATGCAAATAGCATTTATAGTTTTACTAAGAGCTTTCCTCATACTTCACCTCTGATTTCTTTCAAGTGACCTCTATCTCCACTAAATAGGAGAAAATGGATTGAAATTGCTGTGCAGGTTTGGGGAGGGAGAGAGGGGGTGGGAGATCCAGACAATGACCATTGTTAGATGAGGAAATAGGAGCCTGAGAAAAGTTGTAGAATGTATGCTCCTGAGGATTTTTCAAAAAAGGGCAAAGTCTCCTCAGGTCTGGCAGGTTGGAGTTTGGAGCTGCCTGAGGACTGGGTCTGGGGTGGGGTGAAATAGATGACTTTTCCATGTTTGTCAACCTAAAAATCTGATGAACCCGGAATTTCTGGTAGAATTTGTTTCAACTCTGTAATGTTGCTTGGTTCACATAAAAATGGCAAAACTGACTATATGTGTAAATTCATTGTAATTTTCCACTTCTGCCAATGTAGTGTTAAAGCAGTGGTTTTAGCTCCTGTAATTTTGAATAATGTAGGTGCCTTAGCCAAGGGAGAGAAACTCTAAATAGGAATTATAAAAAAAAATCCTGTTTGGATGGCACACAATGTAGTCTAGAGTGGGAGTGTATGATTCCTGCCACTTCGTAACGAATTTTAATTCATTAGGAGTCCATCCTGTGTTGAAGTGCTTCCCATGCAAATGTCCTTAGGAATGGCATTTATTAAAATTGAAATGAGTTGGCACCAATTCTATTTTAATGACATATCATACACACTACAATTAAAAGAGTGGAAAATATTTAAAAGTATATTTATAGTATATGAATTAACACAGAAGTTAATTTAATTTTCTTATTCATGCTAAAAATCACCCTTTTGTACTCCTGAATTATAAACTAAATCCTGTTTTTAAAAAAAACAAAAAACAAAAAAACTCCAATAATTTATTCAAGACATAGTCTCTCAATAAACATCAGAGTAGGGCTTTCCTGATGGTCCAGTGGTTGAGAAATTGCCTGCCAATGCAGGGCACACAGGTTTGATTCCTGGTCCATGAAGATCCCACATTCTGCAGAGCAACTAGGCCCATGAACCATAACTACTGAGCCCACACATCTCAACTACTTAACTCTAACCCTAGAGCCTGTGCTCTGCAACAAGAGAAGCCACTGCAATGAGAAGCCCACGCACTGCAACTAGAGAGGAGCCTCCCCTCACCACAACTAGAGAAAAGTCCATGCAGAGCAAAAAATAAAATAGATAAATAAATCTTAAAAAACAACAACAACAAAAACCGAGAGTAAAAAGGTACTGTTATTCAACTAGTACAATCTTAAAATCCTATGCCTTTGCTAGTCATAAACAAAAAAAAGCTGCTGGAAGTATAATTTGTTTCTTGATTGTCTCTAGACCAGTGACTCAATAAGAACTGAGGGAAAACAGAGAACTCAAGACTGTCATCATGAAAGCCAGCACAGTTTCTAAAACACAGCTCACCTCTCCATCCATTTCACATATTGGCAGACTTGAATTTATCCCTTAATCATAGATCAGTGGTTCTTAAGTCTGGCCACACATTGGCTTTAAACATAATACCAATGGCTGGGTTTTTTTATTTAATTTTTCTAGAAGCTCCCCAAGTGACAGTTCTAATTTGCAGTCAGGACTGAGAATTACTGCTACAGAACCTCACTCTTTGAATTAATGACTGACCTTCATGAACATCCTACAAGTTTTTAGTACACCAGGCATAATGCTATACTTCTAAAGCAATCAAAATAATTTAAATAATTAGCTTTTCAAAAGACAAAAAATGCAAATAACCATCAAGTAGTAACCCTTCCAAACATTTTAAGCTGCTCACAAAATGAGATTCTTCGTCAATACTCATCTACTACCCATCGATCATTCAGATCACTGATAATGAAAATTACAGGCCCTGAAAACATGCAAAGCTACTCGGGTTATCAGCAAATAATCAATAATGTAATCTCCAACAATCACAGCACTACTTTTATTGATCATCAAACTGCTCTCTGTGAGTTACTAAAGCAAGAGGACAGCTTTCCTTATCGGTGGGTTCCACGTCTGTGGATTCCAGCAACATCAGACTGAAAATATTTCACGAGTGGGGGAAGATCCAGAAATTCCAAAAAGCAAAACTTGAATTTGTCACGCACCTAAAAACTATTTACATAGCATTTACATTGTACTAGGTATTGTAAATAATCTAGAGATGATTTAAATTATATGGGAGACATATGTAGCTTACATGCAAATACTATGCCATTTTACAGGACTCAAGCATCTGAGGGTCCTGAAATCAATCCCCTGCAGACATTGAAGGACTACTATATTTACTCTAAACTGAACAAAAAATCCTTATTAATAATCTGAACACTTGGCAATAATTTTAAACTATTCTCCACATTCCACCCCCAAAGCTATTTTTTTTCTCTGAAGCTCTAGTGTTTTTGAACAGTATAATCAGTCTTTAAAAGGCCAAATTCATGAAAGACAGAGCATTTCATAAAAATTTCAGCATTTCTATACTAAAGTTGGAAAAGTGAAAGTGAAAGTCGCTCAGTAGTGTCTGACTCTTTGTGACCCCATGGACTGAATAGTTCATGGAATTCTCCAGGACAGAATACTGGATGTGGGTGGCCTTTCCCTTCTCCAAGGGATCTTCCCAACCCAGGAGTCAAACCCAAGTCTCCCAGACTGCAGACCGATTCTTTACCAGCTGAGCCACAAGGGAAGTCAAGAATACTGGAGTGGGTAGCCTATCCCTTCTCCAGGGGATCTTCCCAACCCGGGAATTGAACAGGGGTCTCCTGCATTGCAGGCGGATTTTTTTTTTACCAGCTGAGCTATGAGGGAAGCCCACTAAGGGCAGAAGTTCTGCATAAGGTTAGAAGCACTCCAGTGCCAGGCAACATTTCCGGCGTATTAAGCTTCCTGGTTAAGATTTCTACAGTGGTCATATTGCTAAGGCTTCTAAGCCCATCCCATTATAACAAGCCAAGAATAGCTTTCATGCCTAATTTACAGTCATAACTCTAAAACGAGTCTTAAAAATTGCACTTTTCTGATTTTGCTTTTCCTGCATCTTAAGTGATGAAGCTGTCTCTCCTTTGTTAGAGGAAGTGAAGCAAGATTGAGCCAGAGCATTTTGTCTTCTTGCCTTTAAAGCTTAATTATGGTTATATTAATCAATACTCTCAAACACCTGAGCAAAACACAAGTGAATATCCAAAGTACATCCCTAGGTGTGCAGGTAATCTCTAGGCAGGCATTACCCAATGGCAGCACATTTAATTGAATAGAAACTCCTATAGGAAAATGATATTAAGCACCACAAAAACACTTCAATCAGCAAGTACAAAGCTTAGGAAAAAGCAGTGACCGTGAGGACTTGGGTTTGGAAGCTCAGGGTAAAGCTTTCATTATCTAAATGTGATCCACTGAGCAGTTTAATTTCACCGGGAACAATTAATTCTAAGTGTTCCCTCTGTGATCCTCTTCCCCACCATGCCTCACCCCAAGGACCTCAGTGCTACAGAAATGGGGCTCTGAAGAAGAAATGCAGCAAGTTTCTCACAGGGTAGCTATTAGAGTCGACAGATTGAAAGTGCTATAAGCCTTTAGTGATTCAGGAGTCTAACAGGAATTTTTTTAAAAATAATTCAGAGATTCTTCCATTTATAGAAGGTAACCTGAGACAAAATTCAAGCTGGGGCTTAGGAACTCCACTTTTTTTGGTAACAGCATCTCTCCTAAGGCAAACTTAACTCGAGATGAACTGGACACATCTACAAGGCCTCAGAAGTGACTTTTCATTTTCACTACACATATCTACACACCACCATGCATTCCCAATACTTAACCAGATGTTACTAATCAACAGGGAGGTACACAACTTCTAAGGATTGGAGAAACAGTAAGGCTGACAGACATGCCAGCCACACATTTACCATCACCCTCAGGAAATGGGTAAAAATACACAGGCAAATAGAAAGCAAGTCTAAAGAAGGCCCCAGGACCTCAAAGCCCAACCAGGCTGAAAGGGAACAGAATAAAATATAGATCACAAACCTCAGAGGCAGGAGAGGAAGGTGGGACCCTCTGCATACCGACACCCAGAAATTTGCTAACACAATGGCAGGTAAGTCACAGAGAGAACACTGCAAATTATCACACTACTTGTACCAACCCCTGTGATTTTTGTAAAGTTTCCCAGAATTTGGGAAGATGGCCAATTGGGGCTGGCAAGTTTGTGTACATCTGAAGGAGGTACTAGAAGACTTGGTTTGTTCCTTTAAGACTTTGAAGGGGTGCTCTGGTGGCCTGGCCTCTATTATCAGGTCATTTGACATCTTTTTTGTTACTTTTATCTGAAGTCTTGATTTGCCTTTGTAACTTTTGATTTTAAAGCATCATTACTTTAAAATATTAGTATTTTACACTACACAGCATTTTCTCCTCATCTTGTAAGTTCTTTTCTAACCCATGCCTGGTTAGACCAATGTAACCAATGGACCAATGTAAGAAGTGAGGCTAAAAATCAAACTTCTAAGGAAAATTCAACTGAACTTTTAGTTCTAAGCAGGTATATAGTATAAAAGGAAGAGATATAACCTAGGTATTCACGGTGATACAAGAAGTCCCCCAACTGTAAGAGATTATTGGTCATAGTGTACACTGAAGTGTCAAAAAATGCATACCAAAATAAATATAATACTCAAGCAGATGGTTTTTGTAGCAAAATCCCTTAGAGCTGGAAGATTTTCTACTTTGCATTTAATTTTTTTCCCTTTGGCCCTGCAGCATACAGGATCTTAGTTCCCCACCCAGGGATGAAACCTGTGTCCTCTGCAGTGGAAGCGTGGAGTCTTAACCACTGGGCCACCAGGGAATTCCTTTCCCCACTTTTTAAACATCTCGTAGGAAAATTTTATCTCAGAAGCAAACAGTAATATGTAACAACGGCAAGGGAAAGACCCACTGGCTATTAGGGTGAAAAATACAAGAGACAAATTCTCAGCCAAAAGTCTTTCTAGGTCACCAGAGAAGAATTCTTATCACAGCATAAGAAGAGATAAACTTTGGCTAGAACAAAAAACATATTGCAAAAGAGGTGTCTGATGTCCTGAACAGAGTTTTATCTCCCATTTTAGTAACAGATTGTTATTATAAAAGTGATAATAAGTTTCCTAGAAAGGTCTAGCAGTTCAAATATATGCTGGAGCATGTCCACTGAAACCAACGAGTACATTCCTCTCCCCAACCCTGGGGCATTGTTAAATATCACACACAAAGCAAACTAGCTAGAAAAAAATGTCCAAGTTATAATTAGTTTAAATATCACATCCAGGCTATAGCTTTAAAAAAAAAAATCTCCAACAAAAGAGGTAGGTAAAAAACAAGTTTCCATTGTGGAGCATCACCGAGTTGAATAACCAAAGAAAACAAAGTGGGAGGGGCCTTATACAAGGTCACCACTTCTTCAGTGACCATTTTCTACCCTTCCATTCAAGGACATCGTGGCCCACTTCTTGGCTCAAATTACAATATCCTAAAGAAAAATCTGTTCTTGAAAAAGGCATCCTCCCTAGAGGTGAAGGCTTTTACAGGAGAAGCAGTAAAGTGTGATACCTGGGAAAAACCGAGCTTTAATTTAACAGTTAAAAAAAAAAGGTAATGAAACTTAAATGACTGCCTATAGTAGCATTAACAAAACACCCAGAGATCACTTTAAAGGACTTGAAAGGCTATCCAGGTGAAAAAAGGATGGTGCTTGCTGATATTATCCAATTATGTGAATATTAAAGCTCTAGGAACTGCTAGCACAGAACCAGGCAATGGTCTCACACAATTCAAGTATATGTATTTGATTTAAAGCAAGGAAAGCAAGGAAGTTTCTGGCTCTACAGAAGAGGCATACCCAATTCTGATGCTACTCTTATTCAAGAAGGCAGGTTGAGTTACGGTCTATTGACCGAGAGCAAGCTCCTGGTGTTGAAAACACCATTCATGAAGAGGACCAGAGTGGGCCAGGGAGGCTGACAAATGTTGTATCTAGAAGCATGGGAGGGCCACTCAAAAAGTCCCCTGAGGCTGCTGTCCACAACACAGACCATTAGTCCTTTGAAACAGATCATCTGACACCATGGGAGTACAATTAAGAATTTATTTTTCTGTTTGTTGGCAAAGCACATGGTCATTTGGGAACTGTACTAGAATTATTTGGCTCCCTAGGTGGCTCAGTGGTAAAGAATCCACTTGCCAATGCAGGAGATGTAGGTTCGACCCTTGGGTTGGGAAGATTCCCCTGAAGCAAATGGCAAAGCCGCTCGAGTACTCTTGCCCGGAAAATTCCATGGACAGAGGAGCCTGGAGGGCTACAGTTCATGGGGCCACCAAGAGTCTGATGCAACTGAGCACGCACCCCACCCATGTACACACATACCCAGACACTGGAACACACACACTGGAATTATTTACATTGTCTCTAAATTTCACTTCTCTTCCAAGGTTTTGGATTAGTAACTGGTGTACAGTATAAACACTGGGTGCTGCTATAAACATAACAGGTGATCTATTTGTAATTATTCTTAAAACATGCTGAAAAGAGACATTAAAAATCAGCAATATGTTTGAAGTATAATGTATAACCTTCAGAGTACTGAAGCACAGAAAGAAGAACATATACAATATCTATTAGTTATTGTGTGTAGTAACATTGATTTGGTTTGCAAAATTTTAATATTTGGCCTTTTGGTACTGCCAAGTAGGAATGCCACACAAGGATGGATTACCAAGAACATTAGAAAACTCCATTCAATGTTTCACAAACTGCATTACATGGAATAAGTTAAGAATGAGGTTCCTTCCAGAAGGTGGAAAGTTACTCCTGTAACCCCTCCTCCTGGCTGTTCACAACAAATATTTACACAATAAACGCTTTAAAAAGTCTTATAGTAAAGAAGCCTCTATCTTTGTGTCAGTCAGCACTTCCCATAGGGGCAGAGTTCCCATCCCCCAAGGAAGATCCAATGACACTGGATTCTGTAAAACATGGTTTGGGCAATGCTACTCTAGTGTATTTGTTACCTCATCACGATCAGCTATACTGGCAAAGTATCCAAAGGTATAAGGCGAGATAATTGCTGAATTTGTGACAATTTCACCCGTGATCCCAGGTGTGTGCTTTTGCTTCTAAGGCTTAATTATGAGAAGCAAGAAACCAGGAGATCTTAGTTTTAATTGCCTTCTACCACAGACTGATGTGTTTGTGTCTCAGGGGAAGTCCTAGAATAGGTTTCTTTAGTGGTAACTTGGGGAGAGCTTGACTAAATAATCTGATCTGAAAGGCTGCAGGGGAATTGGAAGTCAAACCTTTCTAGCAATAAAATTTGAAATGTGGTTTTGGTTGCTGTATTATTCACCACTTGTTTCAGCCTGGACCAAAAATCCAAAAACAAACAAACAAAAAAACCAACTGTTGAAGGGAGTGGGAGAGATGACCTGTTAGAGGATAAAGAATAATATATAAGCCAATATACATGAGAAGATAATGTATATAAGCCAATATACATGAGAAGATAATGTATATAAGCCAATATACATGAGAAGATAATGTATTCAGGATGAAATTTATTTGTAGGCTTCAAAGTAGACAAGAAAGGAGAAATAAAAGAAACATTATGAAAAATTACAAACATCAGGGCAAAGCTTCAGGGTGCTAATTTCAGTACACTAGAAGGTACATTGGCTCTTTGGGGCTCTAAGGATACTCATTTAAAGCACCACAGTGCCAATTTATTTAATGGTAACATTTAGATGTGAAAAAATGAATGCCTTCTCAAATGTACCTGTTACCCAAGAGAATCACTTTCCTCTGATAAAATGGAATGAAATTTATGTCCTGGCACCCAAGGTACAAACCACTTCACGTTAAAACAGGTTAGGATTAACTGCGATAAGTGCAATCTAAAAAAATAATGAACCACTTAGAATTACAAGTTTTACTTGTACAAAAGGATTTTGCTATAAAATGAAACACATGCACACAGATTTAAAACCACTTGAAAGAATTTTTATTAAACCAGACACATTCTAAATGTATGACTTCCTAAAAACAAACACTACTCACACCAAAGGTCACACACACCTCTAAACCAGTTTTTTTTCCTTGATTTTTTACCAGATAGGACAAATAATAGTTTGAAATTCTATTCAAATGTATGATTGAAAATAGCAATGGGATATTTCCAAAACACACATAGGGGGTATCTAGAACAATTATAAGAATTTACAGCCAACATTAAAAGTACCTGGCAAGCTTTGAACAGGAAAAATGCTTTGAGCTAAATCATGAAACAGCACAGCAGTCACAGCATTAAGCGACTGAGTGAGTGGAACACAAGTAGATTAGTCATGACCAGTACTGGATAATTAAATGTTCGCAAAGACTCCATTCTCCTGATTGTGATGAATTTCACTCTAATTCACGTTTTCATTAAAAGCATGTGTGTATGCAAATATGTTAATATATTTGAGCTCATTCTTACTCTGTGAACTCAGATATGATATAAAACTTTCTAAATGTTGACAATCAGAAAATAATTACAGCATTAGTTAAGGGCAGAAAAATGGCAGAACCTGAAAGAATGGAGGCGGCCCTCAAAGGCTGGCAATTAAAGTGTATTTGCAAAAAAATGCAAATATTAACTAAGCATTATTAATGAGAGCCAATTTATGGTGGACTGATGACTATGAATGGGTAGGAATAATCTGAGTATTCCAACATATTATGCTTACAGCCCTATTCTGTTTTGAGCCATGAGCTACAGTTCTGTCCCAGACTAAAAGCAAGCAGGTACATCTACTCTCTGGGAAGAAGAGCTAAGCTTAAAATAAATGAGCAACAAAGGAAAATGAAAAGTAAAAGGGGACAAGTACAAATGTGTCAGGCCAAAAGAAAATTAGCTGTGATGAGAGCATTCTGCTATAAGACAGCATGCGGCTTCCTCATCATTCTCAGTATGCAAAGTCGCTTCAGTTATGTCTGACCTTTTGAGACCCCATGGACTGTAACCCACCAGGCTCCTCTGTCCATGGGATTCTCCAGGCAAGAATACTGGAGTGGGTTGTCATATCCTTCTCCAGGGGATCTTCCGGACCCAGGGATCAAATCTGCATTCCATGCGTTTCCTGCATTGACAGGCAGATTCTTTACCACTGTGCCACCTGGGAAGCTCCCATACTGCTCTTGATCTTAAGACATCTCCAAAGAAGAGCTTTTAAGCAACGCGTATATTTAAAAGGAAGACATTTGTTTAAATGTCAGATTAGTCCTTTAGACTTCATCTTCTATCTTAAAAACAGAGGTAAGAGGAAAAGATGGGATTCTCCTAATACTTGCAAACCTTTCTTAGAAGGCAATGTACCAGAGTAACACTGGACATAGATTTTATGGATTTAGAATCCAATTCAGTCCAGTGTACCTTTGAGCCTCACTACAATTTTTCATAATGTTGAGTAACCAAATGATGAAGTATCAAAGAATGAGATATTCACTGCAAATAAGGGGCAGTTCATTCATGCATTTAAAAGATAAAGTGCTTCTTGAATGGCTAGAGTTTAAAACAGATATGGAAAATAAAGAGTGTTGAGAATGTAAAGAAAATGGAATCTCCATAGTGGTAGGAATGTAAAATACCTCAGCATTGGTGGAAAACATTTTGATGGTTTATCAGAAAACTAAGCAAGTAATTACCATATGAGTCAGCAATTTTATTCCTACTTATACATCCAAAAGAACTGGAAGCTGGGGTTCAAACAAAAACTTGTGTATTAATATTCAGAGCAGCATTATTAACATAGCCAAAAGGAGGAAACAACCCAAATGTCCACAAAATGGAATACTGTGGAACATTATTCAGCCATAAAAAAGTGAAGTACTAATACATGCTACAACATGGGAAAACCTATAACAAAACATTCTGTTAAATGAGAAGCTAGATACAAAAGGTCACATATTATAGAATTTCATTTATATTAAATATTCAGAATAGGTAAATCTATTAAACAGAAAGGGGATGATGGTTCCCAGGAGCTGGGGAGGAAGTGGAGACAGGGAGTAACTACTTAATGGGTATAGAGCTTCCCTTGGAGTGATGAAAGTGTCATGGACCACGACAGAGTTGATAGTTTCACAACATGTGAATGTACTGAATTCCACTGATTGATTCACTTTAACATGGTTAATTTTATGCAATGTAAAGTTCATCTCAAAAAAAAAGTTAACACACTTGCCTTAAAACAGGTCACAAGGCTTGATATGGTTGATGCATGCATTCAACTAGTATTTATTAAGTCCTTACTGTGTGCAAGACACTGGAGATAGGGTGATAAGTAAACAGAAACAGTCCTTGCCTTCGTGGAGCTGAGAGTGTAGTAGGAGACAAGACACTGATCAAATATGAATCAAATCAGCTAAGTGCCAAGAATGACAACTGCAGACTATTCTGAGAGCTGACCCAGCCATGACCACACAACAACCACATACAACACAAACCTGATCATATTGTTTCTCTAATCCTTGCTTTAATAAGTCTCCCACTGACATTAAAACTGAAAACTAAAATCCTTCTTCTGACCTGCAAGGTCTTGCACAGAATCAGGTCTCTCCTCCCTGTTCACTCTGGTCTTCTTTCCAACCCTTGTGAGCTCCACGCACCTTCTTGCCCCAGGGCTTCTACTCTATAGCTTCCCTCCACTAGAATACTCCTCCCTCTCCAGTTTATCTTCTGGTAACCATCTTTCAGATCTCTCAACTGTCACTTCCTCACTAAAGCCTTCCCTGATAGCAACTCAAATAAAGAGAGACCAATGACCTGTTCTCCAAAATCCGTGTCTGCTACATGCTAGGTAGCTTCAGTCATATCTGACTCTGTGTGACCCCACAGACGGCAGCCCACCAGGGTCCTCCAGCCACAGGATTCTCCAGGCAAGAATACTGGAGTGGGTTGCCATTTCCTTCGGGAATTTACAATAAGCAAAGCAAAAAGAAAATCTCAATTCAACTTTTCAAAAAGTTATTAACTCCAAGATTCCCCCAAACTCTACTCAAACATTCTTGTCAACAGTTACCCAAAGAAATCTTTTATGAATTGCTTGACTTTGCATAAAGCGCATTTTTGAACCTTCTGCTTAGTTTCAGTAAAAACAAGACAGTTACTGTGACAATAAGAACTTTGTATAGTCCACTGACACTAACTCGTTAAACATAATTTAATGCAACTGGCTATTGTGATGCCTTAACTGATTTACATATACTTCAGACCATTTTATCCTGAGCAGCATTCAGATTAATCATTTCCAGTTGATTAAATAGTTGATTATAAATGGTGGTTATGGTCATTTCTATTAAATAAAAAAGTCAAGCATCAGTCCAGGAATATAATCCTCAATATACTATTTTGTTTCTGTGAAGAAAATCAAATTAGATTTACATTACTTTGACTTCCATGAACACAACCTGCCACAGTGTACAAGGACAAGTTGACAAGGTTTTCAGGAAAAGCTATCACCCAGCTGGTGTGCAATATGGAAAGAGGCTAGGACCAGGGCAAACACAATTCAAATCATCCAGTCACACACTGTTATCTTTTAAGTCTATCTCATTTAATAATCATAAGCTGGGACAAGGTATTTTTGTAGCATGGATTTCTCTGCAAGCAGAGAGGAGCAATTTCAATGACCTATAGAAAGTTCCACACAAAAAAGACTGTGCTAGGGAATTCCCTGGGGGTCCAGTGGTTAGGACTCAGTGCTTTCACTGCTGTGGCTGGGGTTTCAATCCCTGGTTGGGGAACTAAGATCCTGCAAGCCATGCAGTGCAACCAAAAAACACTCTGCTAAAGCTGTCAAAGGACATTTAAACAATATAACATTATCCCTGTGCTTTTTGGAAGTGAAAATAAGTTGCATTTTTGAAATAACATCTTAATGATTAACAGACATTATTTGTATACACATTTGACATAACAATTAGTAATGATGCTTGCACACAAATGAGTAAAACAACAGCATGCAATCAGCACTACTATTTCTTGGATCATAACTTCCAGTCTTAAAGAGCACTATTGGGAAATCAACACAAAATGGAAATACCCAACTCCATGCAGTTTTCACCCATATTGCTAAATGTTTAAAAGTCCAAAATGCCAGTTCAAGACTTATGACTAATCCCTACTAAGATCATGTAGTTGCTTGGGCACAGTTATTCTAGATAGAGTTTCAGACTAGTGCACGTCCAAGCCTTGGGTGATTCTGGCCTCCTTCTAATCCAGAATATGATCCAAATCATTTAAAAATCTACTGGGTATGTCACATGTGGCATGCTCCAAAGCTAGAATCTGGATATAATGACAAGAAAACTTACTTTCTTTTCAGTTTTATGCTGTGCTTGATTTCAAGGCTTCTCTATCGTAACCTGACCTAGTCTACCCATTCTAACTGCATTTTCCACTAGCAGTCCCCTGCCAGAAGGCTCTGCTCTCAGCAAACTGGTCTCCCTCCTCATTTTCTAAGTATCCCAGTTTATTTCTAACTGCTGTTCTCCTGGACTGGAATTACCTACATAAATCTCCTTGAAAAGTTAACTGAAGGTTCAACTAGTGATCTACAAGATCCTATAACATAAGAAGAGCTGTAGATACATAAAATTTACAGACCTTTACAAATTAATTTACTTTCCCCTCAAGGCGATTCGGAGAAGGCAATGGCACCCCACTCCAGTACTCTTGCCTGGAAAATCCCATGGATGGAGGAGCCTGGTAGGCTGTAGTCCGTGGGGTCGCTAAGAGTCAGACACGACTGAGAGACTTCACTTTCACTTTTCACTTTTATGCACTGGAGAAGGAAATGGCAATCCACTCCAGTGTTCTTGCCTGGAGAATCCCAGGGACGGCAGAGCCTGGCGGGCTGCTGTCTATGGGGTCGCACAGAGTAGGACATGACTGAAGCGACTTAGCAGCAGCAGCAGAGCATGTACACACTCAAGCAAGTGTATGTCATAAGAAGATGAAGAATTCTCTAGATGGATGGATGGAGTGGCAGAAGGTATATGGACAAACAGATATGGCACACTCACTTGATTAAACCAGCATGGCTCCAAAATCAGAGTATTGTCTACAGCCATTTGAGATCACCAAGGATCATTAAGTGATGACCTGAGATGAGAATAATTTGATCAAGGCTAGTAGCTCACAGTTTAACTGTCTTGTAAATATCTTCTAATGGGTATATTTTTAATACTCAATCAAGAGGCATTCTGCCATTTGCTATTCTAATGGCCTTCTTTCAGAGAGCCTGGCAATTACCAGGTTGTTTCAAAGGGGTCACACAAGATATAGTGAGGAAGAGAAGTGTACCAGCTCAGTACGTCAGTTCTGGAGCCAGATGTCTGGGTTTAAATCCTGGTTCTGCCACTTACTACACCTAAGAGATCTTGGCCGATTTCCTTAATGGTACTGTGTCTGTTTCCCTATGTGTATAAATGAGGATGATATCAATGACTTAGAAGGCAGTTGTGAGACATTGCCTTGATACAGTAAGTGCTGAAAAAATGTCAGTTGCTTTTATACAGCACAGTGAAATAGCTAATTTCTTTGCTGCCATTATCTAGTTGCTTCCAACCCAGATTTTTTAAAAATGTGTAAAAAAACGCAACCTTAATGCAAATAATTGAAATACATCTGTAGGGTTATTACCCTGAAACACAGTGCCACAAATAAAGTCTATGTGAACATTTTCTTGACTAGAATAAAAACAGAAAGATACAATCTCGTGAAACTGAAAAGGAGAGAAACGAAGCACGCCTGCAAAACCCTAATGATCATGAGCATTTCTTTAAATGAACTACTGTTCAGATTTCCTACTAACTACTGATCAGGGCTTCCCTGGTGGCTCAGTTGGTAAAGAATCTACCTGCAATACGGGAGACCTGGGTTTGATCCCTGGGTTGGGAAGATCCCTTGGAGGAGGGCATGGCAACCCACTCCAGTTTCTTTCCTGGAGAATCCCCATGGACGAGGAGCCTGGAGGGCTGCAGTCCATGGGGTCGCAAACAGTCAGACATGACTGAGTGACTATGCACACAGCACTGACTAGATACTACCTAATCAGTACATGAGCATAAGACAGAGTAGTTCACTGTGACTTTACTCAGGACTTCAACATATTTCATTCAAAATAACTTGCAAAAAAGAATCTAAAGTCAACTTCAGATGGGTTCTCAAAGGTTACAGCACCCTAACTTGATTAAACGAGCCTGACTCAACTTCAGGGTTGGAATTTGGGGAGTCTCAGCAAGTGGAGGCTCTGGGTTAGGCACTAGGTGGGAGGCAGAAATAGCTACCACGTGAAACCACATGGATGCAACTATGAGAAGGCACTGGCTCAGCTCTGCCACATGTGCAATGCTGAAGAGGCCAGAACCCAGAGGGAGGGGTAAGCATACACAAAGGCAGGCAGAACCCTAACTAAAGGGGACAAGCGGCTCTGGACAGACAGAAGGTAGCAGGTTTAGATCTGGAGATAGAGGGTCTCTACCTTATCAATCATGCTTATGCTTGCCAAATATTGTCCCATTTGTTTTTCATATGATCGAAATGATTTGTTTTAGGAATAATTGAAGTTTAAGAAAGAAACTCCCTCAGGAAAAGTTGACCACTATAGAGTTTGCTAAGACTGTTCTCTGACAATCTCCTCATGTAAATTTCATTATGAATCTTTCGATTTTAATGTGATTCTCCAGAAGAAAGTTTGCCTACACATTTATACTTAAAGGTTTATAGGAAAGGGCCACACATTTGATTGACCTTAAGAAATAGTAACTCTTGCAAAAACACAGATAACCTCTAGCTATTAACTGGTATATAACAAACTGGAGTAAGATTTGCTAAGGGTTTCCATTTTACTAATGTCCATTCATGGCCTCCCAGGTGGCTTAGTGTTACAGAATCTGCCTGCCAGTGCAGGAGGCATGGATCAATCCCTGGGTCGGGAAGATTCCCTGAAGGAGGGCATGGCTACCCACTCCAGTATTCTTGCCTGGGGAACCCCCATGGACAAAGGAGCCTGGCGGCCTACAGTCCATGGGGTCACAAAGAGTCAGACATGACTGAGCAACTGAACAACAACAAATTTGCTTCCAATATACTAAACACTTGATTTCCTTCTTAAATAATCCACTCACCCAACTCCAGACCCCTACAAAAAAAAAAAAAAAATCCTAACAGCTAAATTGTAAGATTTTGTAGTGTCAGTGGCTATAAATCTCAGTAATAATCACCTCTGGACTGGGCTTAGTAGACTGGAGTCTGATTATCAAGATTAAAGAGCTAACCAAAACTGGCTTTGTAAATGTTTAAGTAAGGTTGGGTTGAGCAACTGTCTGTGGTATAACGCAATCCACCATATCACTTCTAAGATTTACTTTTTGCCACCTTTTTTCATTATAAATAAATAGATATATTTATTTAGGTGAATAAACACCTAACCACCCAGTTACTATTGTGAAAGTAGAAATTGGGTTCTGATGGTGACCATAAAATACAATGAAGAAATTCCTTCATTCACGCCTGGGAATAAACATTTAAAAATTTTTAAAGAGTACTATGTGAGCTGACTCACATGTTAAGAAACTTTAATGTGATAATCATTTCTCAATGTATGCATGCATGCATGTGTGTGTACTCAGTCGTGTCTGACTCTTTGCGACCCCATGGACTGTAGCCTGCCAGGCTCTTCTATGCATGGAATGTCCCAGGGAAGAATACTGGAACTGGTTGCCATCTCCTTCTCCATTCTCAATGCATACATATATCAAATCATTATGCTGTACACTTTAAACTTACACAATGTTGTATGTTAATTATACCTTGATATTGTTGAAAAAGCCCCAAAATAGAAAAAAAAAAAAAAACAGATAAGTATATTGTAACTAAGGATTTAGGCTGCACTTCTAAAACAACATGCTCATTGTTATAGCTTCTATTTTGCACAATGTTGAGTCACATTAGTTAAAATAAACTTTGTAGTTTGGCGTGGGAAGCACATAACCTACAACTCTAGTCAGGTTCAGACCCAGACAGCATTTGAAGAGGGAAAGAATTGGTGGGAGCAATTTCCAGGTATATCTGTGACACCCTGAACTACTCTTTTTCAGCAGATTTTAAAAAAGGGGGGGGGGGGAAGGGGGCCCCAAATCTAATCACTTCCACCCATGACTCTCATCCAACTTCCTTACTTTATCCTGATCCTCATACTGCTCTATGCTTCTTTCACCACCCCACATTCACGATACCAGTTCCCCTTCCCTCTCTTGCTCCTAACTCAATGGTTAAACTCTGCCCTGCAAAATCTGCCATCCTCATTAACCAAACTCTCTACATCCTTAACATCAAAAAATGTTCCCTACAAATACTTGCCTTCCCTAAGCCTTGAAAGTGAAAGTCGCTCAGTCATGTCTGACTCTTTGCGACCCCATGGACTATACAGTACATGGAATTCTCCAGGCCAGAATACTGGACTGGGTAGCTGTTCCCTTCTCCAGGGGATCTTCCCAACCCAGGGATTGAACCCAGGTCTCCCTCAATGCAGGCGGATTCTTTACCAGCTGAACCACAAGGGAAGCCCTAAGGCTTAGCTCTTTTCTGATGATTCTTCCCCAGAGAGGTGAGGGGTCGGTCTCCTCTTGCCTCTCCACTGCTTGTGCAGTCCATGAATCCAATCTCCCGAAAAGCGTGTCCTCCTTTTGGGGTCAAACGATCTAGAGATACAAGCTTTTACCCCCTCCTCCTCATGGACAGCATGTCTCCTGGACATTTCCCCTTACTCATTTGTGTCACTGGAGGCCTTTCCATCCCATCTCCTACCATCATTCTGTGAAATTTTAATGTCTGTGTGACAACTAACTCCATAGTCCTGTTTCATAATTTTTGGACATCGTTATCTCAAGTGACCATTACTAACCTTCATCATTTCTACCAAATAGCTCTCTGGTCACTTATTGACATCAACAGCAGACTTTGAAATTTAGCTTTAAGTCCCATGCCCTATGTTTCCTCTTACCATTGCACTTAGAAATACCATCATCCATACAGACAACTCATCCAGAAACCTACCTACACTGTCAAGTCTCAGAACTCTTTTGCTCTAAGGATCTTCACCTTTGCTCTACTTTAGCCAACTGCTCTAGGCTGACAGACTGGGATTTATTAATATCACCTACTGCTTCATCTCTGACATCTCGAAGGAAAAAGCACGCTCTTAGTCTTTTAGCTCTTTCACTTCCACCATAGCTCTTTAAAACCTCTGGTCTCTTGATCCCACCTTCAGTTTCTCAAATTCCTTACCTTCACTTTTTCTATAAAGTGTTCACTCGTAGAACCTATTTCTCACCAGCTCCGTCAACTTCTTCCCAACTAGGCTTTCCACAATAGACCTACATTAAGTCCTAATTCCGGGACCAGTCTCAGAGATCACTGTCTTTATTCCTGCATGAACAAAGCTAAGAACAGTTTTGTTAAAAATCACACTAATGTGAAGTTCATGGCATTACAAAATCTTCAGTGCCACTCCATGAACGTCCTACTTGTTCTCATTGATTGTACTCTCCACTTATCCTAAGTGCCTATTTGAAAGCTTCATGACTCTCAAGTCCCATACCACACTCCTCTATGTGGGTGACCTTGCTCCTACATCTGCTGGGCACTTCTTCATACTTCCCTGTTGTGTGTGAGCATCAGGTCTTACCCTCCAGTTTTAGAAGAGGGGTTTCTTTTCTTGTTCTTGACTGATAAAGAGCTTTCACCTATGCTCCTGATCTCTATCTGCCCATCTTTTTGCACCAATAATTACTCCATCTCCCTTATACTATGAACCATTTTATTTCCACTCTCTATCTCCCCTTGGTTTTTTAGCTTTAATGTTTAAGTCCTTATTTTCTTAAACACACATACTTTTCTTGACAGTGGATCCTCTTCCAGCCTTATCTCTCTCCTTCCCAGTATAAAATAAAGCCCAGTATAAAGTAAAGTTCTTTTAGGGCAAGGACTTGGGTTTTTGTTGTTGTTGTTGTTTTGTTCCCTGGTACACCACTAACCTAGAGCAGGGAATGGCACATAGTAAAAGCTCAATAATTAGTTGCTGAAAAATGAGTCACCACCTCAGAAGAATACAGTCAGTATGTCTCCTTCCTCACCTCCTCTTTACCCTTCCAGCCCTTTCTTTGTAGGCTGGTTCCTGCCCCTACTCCCACAGGTCTAACCTGCCAGATCAAATGGACAGTTTCTAACTTAACCTCTTTCTAGCACTAACACTAAGAACCATCTTCTTTGCTTCCATGACATCACACATCCTCTTATGTCTCTGGATACTCCTTTTGAGCTTCCTTTGCCAAATCTGCTCATCCTATTTCCCTGTATTCAGCCCTCAGCTCTCTGTCCTTCACCACTACTCATGGCATGCTCTCCCTGGGTAACCTAATCCATAGGCATGGCTTTAATTACCATCTATATGATGACACCCGAAAAGTATACATCTCTAGCCCCAGACTTCTCTTCTGAGCTCTACACATGTTAACACTGAGGGCTCGGGTTCCAAAGAACAATATTAAGTTCTTTACATGTATTTATCCATTTTCTGCTCACAACCAGCTCATTAGAAAGGTGCTGTTATTACCGCCTTGCACAGATGAGGAGGCCGAGGCACAGAAAGGAGAGCAACTTACTCAAGGCCACACAGCCAGCTAGTAAGCAGTAGAGCTTCTTAACGGTGATACAAGCACCTTTCTTTTTCTTAAATAACAACTTTATTTCTATATAATCTACATGCCATGGATTTCACTCATTTAACAACAGTTTTTATTATGTTCATGGTGCTGTGCAAACACCACCACAATCTAGTTTTAGAACATTTTTATCACCCAAAAAAGAAATGTGGTACCCACTAGTAGTTATTGATATGAGCAGTTTTAAACTTTAATTTTAGGAACTGAAACCTTCTGAGAAGTAAATTTTTAAAAGAAGCAATTATAATGTGTGAAGTCAGTTAAGACAAACTGGTTTCTTTAAGTGTACATATATTATTTTTTACAACACAAAAGATTCTTTTTTGTGTGTTTAAAAAAGGAGTTTTCTACCAGGACTGGATTTACCCATATGGTACAAGAAATTCAAACAAGAAAGAGCTAAATATTCCTACAACCAGACAAATATTACAGCCTTACTGTGTTATCAGAAGGAAGACACAGTAAATTCTCACAGGAAGAACAGTAAAAAGGAGAATATCTTTAGGAGACTGTATAAGGAATGACCTCTTTTTACCTACACAACTTACATTTAATAACCATGTGTCTAATTACATGAAAAATGAAACCAATTGAATGAAGCCAGAAGAATACATAAATGGAAATTATCAACAGCATCTATGGTACAAATGAAAAGAAATTGCTTAACAGAAAATTTAAAAGGCTTTTTAAAACAGAAAAGTTCATTAGACTTTTAATGACTATAATTAGAGAAGGTATTTCCATGCTGCTCCAGGTGGAGTGACACAGCCAGAGTTAAACTGCACCACTGAAGCCAGCTTTCCTTGTGCAATAACTGCAAAGCACTACTGAGTTATTTTCGATCTAATTTGCCATTTGAAGACTTGGGATAGACCAGGAAAGAAAAATTCCATCAATTTATATGCTATACGTGATACGAGGGAAGAATCACCAGTGAAGAAAAGCATCAGTAGCCAATTTTAAGAAAAGAAGTCTTTCAAATGGCTTGCTACAAGCTCTTCCCTCTCATACATACTGTACCTAAATTGAGGTTTGAAATGTGTTACTTCAAAACATGTCAGAGGCAGATCTCATAGCTCCTAATAACCCTGAAACCATCACTGGTGTGAAAAGCTCTTTATTTCCATCTGGGATAAAGGTATGAACTCATTTCTTGGGGCTGCGAAGACTCTCTGTTCAATTCATACATCATCAATCAAGCGCCTACTATGCCCCAGACTCTATCTTCAGTGCTGGCAAGCAGATGTAATCCTTTGCTTCACAGTTAAGTGTAGGTGGGGGGGGGGGTGTGGGGGAGGCAAAATATGAGACTATGATAGTAGAACAGCCTGGATTAATCAGATTGTTCTGTTTTTAGACCAAGTATTCCAAACTTTTATTCTAAACAACATGGTGAGTTCAGCTGCAAAAACCATGTGGGTCATGGCAGGGAGAAAGAGAACAGTTTCAAAGGAAGTTGAAGGGGGCAAGGGTAGGTCTGAGAAGCATAAAAGTATTCTTTCACTTACTAACTAATTCATTCCACAAATATTTTGCAAGGACTGATGATGAAGCTGAAGTTCCAGTACTTTGGCCACCTGATATGAGGAGCCGCCTCACTGGAAAAGACTGATGTTGGGAAAGATTGAGGGCAGGGGAAGGAGGCGACAGAGGATCAGATGGTTGGATGGCATCATCGACTCAATGGACATGAGTCTGTACAAACTCCAAGAGATAGTGAAGGACAGGGAAGCCTGGTATGCTGCAGTCCACGGGGTTGCAGAGTTGGACACAACTGAGCGACTGAACAACAACAACCTACTATGTCAGGCTCAGAAGCTAAAAAGAATCTGCCCAATCTCCAAAAGAGGTTTTGGTTTAGTGAGCACAGTAAATGAACACTGACATTGCATGCTGACAACTGAGATGAGAATCAATATCATTGTTGCTGTTGTTAATGGTTAATAACTATTTAGAATTTACCACATGCCAGGTACCTTTCACGGAGAAGGCAATGGCACCCCACTCCAGTACTCTTGCCTGGAAAATCCCATGGACGGAGGAGCCTGGTAGGCTGCAGTCCATGGGGTCGGAGTCGGACACGACTGAGTGACTTCACTTTCACTTTTCACTTTCATGCACTGGAGAAGGAATGGCAACCCACTCCAGTGTTCTTGCCTGGAGAATCCCAGGGACGGGGGAGCCTGGTAGGCTGCTGTCTATGGGGTCGCACAGAGTAGGACACGACTGAAGTAACTTAGCAGCAGCAGGTATCTTTCAAAGCATTTCATATGTATTAAGTCATTTACTTCTGAAAACAACCTGATAAAGTAAGCAGTTATTAGTTTTCCCATTTTACAGAAGAGGAAATTGAAGCACAAGATTATATGACTTAGTTTAGGTCAGGTGGACTTCCCTGGGGGCTCAGACGGTAAAGCGTCTGCCTATAATGTGGGAGACCTGGGTCCAATCCCTGGGTCAGGAAGATCTCCTGGAGAAGGAAATGGCAACCCACTCCACTATTCTAGCCTGGAAAATCCCACAGATGGAGGAGCCTGGTAGGCTACAGTCCATGGGGTCGCAAAGAGTCACACGTGATTGAGCGACTTCACTTTCACTCAGGCTTCCCTTGTAGCTCAGTCGGTAAAGAGTCTGCCTGCAATGCAGGAGACTTGGGTTCGATCCCTGGATCAGGAAGATCCTCTGGAGAAGGAAATGGCGACCCACTCCAGTATTATTGCCTGAGAATCCCATGGTCAGAGGAGCAGGCTACAGTCCATGGGGTCGCAAAGAGTTGGACACAACTGAGCAACTAAGAGCACAAACAGATGAGTGACTTTCACTTCACTTCACCACTTCAGGTGGCTAAAAAGGAACAGAGCCAAGATCTGCATACTGACTGACCTTCAAGCTTGAATCCTTAATCCCAATACCATACTATCTTAAATAAAGGTAAAGATCAAGATTATGTAATCCTGGATAATAATCCTCACAACAGAGCTATGAAGTAGGTTTCATCATCCCCACTTTAGAGAGGAGGAAACTGAAGGACAGAGAGGAGAACTAAATCACTTGAAGTCCTCCAGCTAAGCAGCAGAGCCAGAATACAAATACACATCAGCCATAAATCTTTTTATAGATCAGAAACGTGAGCTCTAATCTAACTTTACACTGGGAAAGTAAACCACTATGTATACACTTCTTCCAGAGTAGCAGTATCATACTGAAATATACTCCAGTTCTTAAAATGCCTTAGGCACAGAGTACCTTGGGGAGCAACTTCGGCAGCATCCATGTCTGAATTAAACAGTTACCACAGAAAATAATAATTCTTGAGGACTAGCAATTCGTACTGCACTTTGATTTGTTTTGATAAGAGCAGAACCGCCCAGGAAGAGAAGACAAATAGGACATAGGACTGACATTACAGTTTTGTTGGTAGTAGAGTTGGGTCTGATACAATTACACACTGTGCCACACAGAGAATTGTTCAGGGAGAAATTTTGTTACTTGTGAACTTTAATTCCAAACTGATTTTATCTATTAAGTCTACCACATAGGAAAATGCATTTGTTTGCATCATTCCTGAGAAGCATATAAAATAGCACTCATCAGAGCCACACAGCAGCCTGAGTCACATGCAAATACTAAGATGCTCTATTTAAATGTAAACAACTTACATTACATACAAATACTGCTTCTGAGTTAGAAGAGAAACTAGAAAAATTTTATTAATGGAAAATGCAACATTTCCAAAAAGTCTGAAGCCTTAAGAAAAAAACATTCCTCAAAGTGTTTTTTAAGAAAAAATATTAGCAAAAAAAGTATTTTAGAATAACTGAAGCATATGTAATTGTGTTAAGGATTCTTTACCTATCTAAAATAATTTCCAATTTATAATACATAAAAATGAATCACAGTGTATGTCTAATATAAATATTAAACTATAGTTTTACAACTATTAAATTTACTCTGCTCTTCGAATACAGGACTTCTTACCTACGAATCATACTACAAGTTTATTAACTTTAAGAAATCCAAGGTTGTTTTAACACTATGCCAATTTGTGAAAAGTAGTCAAAACTTCCCTAAAGAACAAATTATCAACATTTGAGATGAACAATAATGGTACGATTTCTTATCCAAGTGTGTGACTGACACAGATAGTGGGGGCGGGGGTCAAGAAGACCTTGGATCAAAACCCCAGCCCTGCTGTTTACTAGCAAGGTATGTCGTATTTGGCAATTAAACTACTATGTGCCTCAGTGGAGACATACTATATTCCTATAAAGATTAAACAAAATAACATATATATAGTGCCTAACATAGTTGGAACTCAGTAAGTGTTAATTTCCATCACCACCACCCACGCCTCTATTTTCTGAAAAGAGTAAGGAACAAATATTAAATACTACTTTTGCCAGATGGAGCTTAGTACACATAGTTTCACTTTCCAAGATACAAAAATGAGTGGTTTTCTGCCTTTCTGCATCAGATTTTGGGAAAGTGACTAAGATGCCAACCCTATGTAGATGTCAGTCTTCATAAGCCTAGACCAATTTCCTTCCTGGCTGCAAAAGATGGAGGGCTCTGAAACTCATAAAAATGAAACAAGGAGGTAAAAAGGATGTCAATAGAGACAGATCTACTAGATCAAGCCCAGCCTTAAATTATATGATAGTAACAATATTCCTCAAAAAGTGAAATCTGCATGGGCTTACTGCTCTAATAAAGGTTGAAGTCCCAAAGTTCCCATTTTTGTCTAAAATGTTTATGGTTTTCCTTTAGATATTCACATATCTAATTTAAACAAGCTGTTGTAATATTTATTAAAAATCGAAAACACTAATATAAAGATAGAATAATACTGTTGAAAAATCTGTTTTAATTCCATTTACACGTTTATTTCACAAAGATTTGATTCTTTCAAGCAATAACACACTAAGTTATGGAAATGCAGACACTGAGCACCTTTTCATGTGCTTATTGGCCAGATGTATATATTCTTTGGAGAAATGCCTATTAATATCCTTTGCCCAAAATATTGAAAAGATACTCAATATTGCTAATTACTGGAGAATGCAAATCAAACTACAATGAGGTATTACCTCCACACCCACCAGGGTTCACTGGTGGCTCAGTGGTAAAGAACCTGCCTGCCAATGCAGGAGACACTGGTTCGATCCCTGGTCCAGGAGGATCTTACATGCCTCAGGGCAACTAAGCCCATGCTCCACAACTATTGGGCCTGTGTTCTACAGCCCAGGAGCCACAACTACTAAAGCCTGTGCACCCAAGAGCCTGTGCTCCACAACAAGAGAAACCACTGCAATGAGAAGCCCTCACACCACAACTAGAAAGTAGCCCCAGCTTACCGCAACTAGAGAAAAAAGGCTGTGCAACCAAAAATAAAATAAATAAATAAAATTATTAAAAAGAAATACTTGTGTGATCTGAGACAGGCTGGGACCTGGGACCTTTTAGTGCACTGCTGCAATGCTTGCACCTGTACATACTGCTCCTCGAGCAAAACACACAGAAACTATATGGGACTAAAAGTAACTGCATGCATGCACACCTGGGGCAAATTCTGCACCTCAAAGATACACAGAGACAAAAAAAAAAAAAAACAACCCACAACCGACTGTCACTTTTGAAGAGCCTGGAGCAAAAACAGGGTACTGAGCGTGCTCCCTGTACACAACACCACCTAAGTCACCCCTCTGGTCTGACCCCTGGACACACCCCTACCCTCACCCCATATAAGGGCACAAGCTAGCCCTCTTTCAGGGACAGGGCAAGCAACAGGGAACCTGTTGTTTGTTGTGGCTCCCCGCTGCTGCAGCAGGGCCCCAATAAAGTTTTGCCTGAATTTCTTGTCTGGCCTCTGATCAATTTCTATTGATTAGGGAAGGCCAAGAACTCTGGTCTGTAACAATTTTACAAACAAGAGTAAATAAAATATAGACAGATGTTTATTAACAGCATTGTTTAAAAGAGTAAAAAAAAATTTTAAATTAAATAATCCAAATATCCATCAGGAAGGGACTGTTTAAACTAACTGTGAAATATCCAAACAATGGACTATTGTGCAACAGTCAAAATATAGGAGTAGCTCAGTATATACCAATATGAAATTATCTCTAACATACATCAAGTAAAAAAACAAATTAAAGAATATGATATATTGTATGATTCCAATTGTATATATAAAGATATATGTGCATGAGCATAAATGTATGAGCATATGTGTGTGTGCACAAGTGTACATATGCTTCAATAGACATAAAAACAATTTGAACACCCAGAGAAAAATTTAACAGTGGTTACCTCTGGGGAATAGGGTTGTAAATGAAGCAGGGATATAAACTTTTTTATATGTTCTGTAGCTTAAAAAAAGTTTTAACCAAATATAAAACTTCTCAATTAAAAAAATCTTGATAACTGTCAAATTTTTTTCAGTCATACCTATCCTAGTTATATATAAAATGTAATTGAGAGAATCTGAATTAAAATAAATCACTCCTATTGATATTAGGACTAGACAGATATGGATTTGAATTTTAAGTTTTTATAAAGCTCACTTCAGTCCCTGTTTGGCTGACACAAATTGAGTATTTTAAGACAACTCAAACAATCAAAATACAGGAGTGTTATCTTAATACAGCAAAAAAAAAAAAAAAAAACTTACTTCAATCACAGTTAATGTTCACAGCATCTGAAAGATTCCACATCAAGCTTGATCATATGATCAAATATATGATTTGTGTCAATTCTGAAGAAAATGTGACACCCTGAAAAAACTTTAAAGATTGACTGTATAGATTCACACTTTCAACAACCATTTATTGAGCACCTACTATGTATTAAGCAATCTGTTAGGAACCAGATACTATGATAAATACTACTAATGGAAACATGTATAAAATACTCCAGGGAATTCCCTGGCAGTCCAGTGGTTAGGACTCCATACTTTCACTGCCCAGGGCATGGGTTTGATCCCTGGTCAGGGAACTAAGATCTCACAAGCCCCCCAAGTCCCCCTACCAAAAAAAATCTCTAATGGGCACAGAGCTGGGAGAGATTCATTCTGTCCAGGTTGTCAGGGAAGAGAGCTCTAGGACAGCTTCACTGAAGAAGCCACACTTGAGCAGGTCTATATCAGCAGGACTTCATCAGAGAACGGGAACAGAGGCAACTCCAGAGAGAGCGGAAAGCAGGAGCAAATGCCTGGAAGTATCTAGCAAACCCTAGAGGCGTCCGAGCCTGTGAATAACCCAGTATGGCCAGAAACCGGGTACTGCGGCGAGGAGGAGTGGTTAGCGAAAGGAGACTAGAAAGGAAGGCCTGAGGACACCTGTGAAGGAATCTCAGCGCCCTTACCTAGGCTGCAGCATAGAGGTAACTGGATAGGCAAGAGTAACGATTTTAAAAAGCACGCTTTTGATTAAGAACTGTAAGAAAATAATTACTTGAAAAGTCATGATAACGGTTATTTTGGAAGGAGGGAAGGCTTATGATCTACCTGGATGGAGATTTTAAACATGCTTGCCCTGTAGTATCATGTGTGTGCTCAGCTGTGTCTGACTCTCTGCAACCCCATGGACTGTAACCCACCACATTCCTCTGTCCATGGGATTCTCCAGGTAAGAAATACTGAGAGTGGGTTGCCATTTCCCTCTCCAGGGCATCTTCCTGACCCAGGATCAAACCCATGTCTCTTGTCTCTTGCACCGGCAGGCAGTTTCTTTACCTCTAGTGCCACCTGGGAGGCCCAGCTTTCTATTTGTTCTATTAATTTTTGAGGATGATACTGAAACTCCAACTAAAAATCTTAATTTAACTACTTAAAAAAATACCTGTAATATATAGTGGAACTATATGTAACTTTGCTCTGTATTTTCCAAGTTTCCTGTAAATGTGTTATCACACTTTCATAATTCAAAAAAAAAAAAAAAGAGATGTGTATAAACATACATAAAGGAGAAGCTCTTTAGTGAAATCAATAACTCAGCAGTCAAAGACAGAAGTAAATGGCTAATATACCAAGTGAACTATTCCACTAAAAGGGAAGAAAAGATCTGTAAGGCAATGGCTGTTGGGTCAAAGAGCTTCCCAACCTGATGAACAAAAGTCAAAGGAGGGGACTGTACCATGCAGCCCTGTTACATTCATGTGTCTGGGGCATATTAGGTATACGTAACCTACAGAAGAATTATAATAGAAATTTGAAGGTGAGAGAGATGGGCCAATGAGAAAGAGAAGAAAGGTATTCCCTATTAGGTCAGAGCACAGTGGAGGAGTAAGCGATTTTACTTATGTAAAAGCCAAAATGAACTGTTCTTACTTGAGAAGAGTTGGATACCAGCAACTGTGTGAGAGAGATTAATTACAGAATGGGCCAGAAAAGCCCATGACCCTAGAGAATAGGCCCTCACCAACTTTTAAAATATGCACCTAGAAATATTAAGATTTTTACCCTTACACCCTAGCTTCTTTAACTATGAAAAAGTGAAAGTGAGTCACTCAGTCATGTCCGACTCTTTGTGACCCCATGGACTGTAGCCCACCAGGCTCCTCTGTCCATTGGGATTCTCCAGGCAAGAATACTGAAGTGGGTTGCCATTTCCTTCTCCAGGGGATCTTCTGGACCCAGGGATCGAACCCAGGTCTCCCACATTGCAGGCAGACTCTTTACCGACTAAGCCACCAGGGAAATTACTCTTCAACTATATTATTATAAATAATAAAACCTAGCTACCATTTATTGAACAAATACTCTATGCCAGGCACAGTCCAAGCCCTCAGCATATCTACTTGGTGGAACCCTCACAGTGAGCTCAGGATGTAGGTGCCAACATTATCCTTTTCTTACAAATAAAGAAACGTGCATCCTTTCAAGTGGCACCTATGGAGAAACAAGACATGAGGGAGAATACAGAGGACAGAACTGGGCCTGGGCAAAAAGGA
The DNA here is from genome assembly GCF_032452875.1 of Bos javanicus. Taxonomy (NCBI): domain Eukaryota; kingdom Metazoa; phylum Chordata; class Mammalia; order Artiodactyla; family Bovidae; genus Bos; species Bos javanicus. The sequence continues at coordinate 23,440,238 of NC_083897.1, forward strand.
GTGCCTGCCTCATACGTAGTCCAACCCAAGTCACCAGGGCAAAACATTACATACGGATTAGGAGCTAAACCTCCCGTTGCTAATAAAGAGTGATTTTTGAAACCTTATCCTTGGCATGTCTACCTCCTCTGGCAACATGTAGCAGAGGCAGGCGGTTGGTAGTGACACTGAGATTTGGGATCCTGGCCAGCTCCCTGTTTCCTTTCATCAGAAATATGGCCAACATCTGGCAGCTTCAGCAAATGTCAAAATGAATGAGTCTCCACTAATTCATATGTTACAAACTGGATTGTCAAAATTGGTCCAATTCCATTATGGAATTACAGTTCAGCTGCACTAAACACTAAATACCTATGAGCCATTAGGTGGGCCTTTTAAATCTCTTTGCTCTATGGAAATTTCTATTCTGGTAGCAGTTGTAAGAGATTTGATCTTTATCATACTCTTCCTGGCAGCAGTAAAATTCCATTTCCATCAACACCGTTTCCTCTCAGGAAAGAAATCTCTCAGGAAATACTCAAAACATTGTTTTTAACAAAGTTCTCAAATATGAATCATTTTCAACTGCCAGGAAAAAAAACCTGCCCCCACTGTTTTGCATCATAATATACTTTCCCTAAAATGACAGTTTTGGGGCAAGACATACTTATTTGACTTGGCTCAAACAGTTCACTCTGCCTTAACTATCTTCTCCCTTATTTCTGCTTGTCCAAGTCCTACCAACTCATTCATTGCTTCAAAAGATTATTCCCTGAACACCTACTAGTTTTTCAGATGGCAGGGGTTCAAGTAAGTGTATCAAAAATTAACAAGGCAGAGATTTGGGAATGATCACTGTAGACAGTGGGCCCATCATCTGACATGCTGAGAATTTCTTTCAAGGAAAAGTTTCCTAGAAGAGAAAACATTTAAAGTTGGTCCTTTAAATACAGGCAGGAGGAATTCAACGCAAGAGGAAAGGCACTTACAGAGGCTAAGAGGAATGCCTCCAATGACAGGGTGCACAATTGAGCTGCTACCTCAGAAATTCATCCTAATGTTTGTGCCAAAGGCCCACTTCCAATGGGTTGCACCTGACCAATGACTGAGCACAGCAGGGGCAGGACTGTACTGACCTTTGGACTTTGGGACTCCCCAAAGGCTTTTCTGAACCTCCCTTCAACTGTACAGCAGTCTAGACAGCTTTCACCCAAGCTACTCGGTCTCCTCTTCACTAGGGGTCAGACTTGCATCATGGACTGGCATCATGGGCACGCCCACCTTTCCCATCCCCTCATCCTGTCACATCTCTCACACAGGCGGTTGGTTATAAAATCCTTGTCTGTTTCATCCTAAATTTCTCCTTCTAAGAGGACTCAGACTAACACAGCATTCTAGACAGAGGGCTCAGCATGAGTAACCAAGAGGCATGAAAAATCAAGGTGTGCTCCGAGCACCTAAAAATATTAAGATTTTACCCTCACACCCTTGCTTCTTCTATTGTATAATAATAATAAAATACGCTATGCCAGGCACAGTCTAAGCCCTCAGAATGCATTCTGGTTGAATCCTCACAGCAAGCCCAGGATGGAGGTGCTGATATTGATCCCCCTATTACAAATGAAGAAACCTGTGTCCCTTCAAGTGACACCTGTGGAGAAACAAGACACGAGTGAGAATGCAGAGGACAGAACTGGGCCTGGGCACAAAGTTCGCCTGCCTCATTCATAGTCCAACCAAGGTCACCAGGGTATTGAGATTTGCAATCCTGGCCAGAGGAGTGGGTATGGAGGAAGAAGCTGGAAAAATAAGAGAAGGCCTTTTCTGTCCTGCTTGGACTTGGGCCTCTGAGAAACAGGGAACCATCAGAAAATTTTATGGGAAGGACATGTGCTTTCAAAAGACTCTCTTGCTGGCAGAACGAAGAATGGACTGGAGGAAACAAAATGGAATCACGTCTATGTTCCCATCTTGTTTTGTTGGCTTGTCAGGTCTAAAGAGTAGAATACTATTCTTTGGTTTGTTTCGCCTTAATCTTTATGTCCCTATAATGATTAGAAAAGTATTTAACACAAAGTCAAACTCAAGAGGCTGCACCAAATCTACCAGCCTGGCCACACCTCACTGTGCTGTGCTTAGTCACTCAGTTGTGTCCAACTCTCTGCGACCCTATGAACTGTACCCCACCAGGCTGCTCTGTCCATGGGATTCTCCAGGCAAGAATACTGAAGTGGGTTGCCATGCCCTCTTCCAGGGGATCTTCCCAACCTAGGGATTGAACCCAGGTTTCCCACATTGCAGGCAAATTCTTTATGGTCTGAGCCACCAGGAAGGCCTCTTACCTCACTACCCAACATTTTAATTAAAACCGTCCCAAAAGTTTAATGACCAGCCTTTGAACATTCCTCCTTGGATGCTGGAAGTCTCTAACCAGTCTAGAAAGGTAAAGTTACACATATGAAATGCAGAAGGTCTTCTCCAAACTATCTCCATGAAGCTACTTGTTTCATGAACTCTCTCTGAAGCTGTCATCAGTCACATTTGTTGATACTAATTGTGGGGGCAAAGGTAGTCATTAAACATTTAGTTTTCAAACAGTTTACTAGGTCAATAAAGTTTAGAGAGCCAGATCAGGCTTAAGGGCCAGAGGTCTTATGCAAAGAACACTGGAAAAAATTCAAAATTGGGTTCTGGGTACTGGCGCAATATCCAAAGGTGATCTTTGGGAAAACATATCCCTTAGGTCAATTTTTTCATCATAAAGTAAAAATAAGACCTACTGTACTTAAGGTGTAAATTAAATTAGAAGTTGTGGTTAAGATGCAGGTGCTTTGACAATATGTAATATGTAAAATACTATGTATCATATAAATATGTAATATGACAATACAGTAATATGTAAAACACTTCATTTTCACTTAAAATGTGTTAAGAGGATAGATCTCAAGAGTTCTTAACACATGCATACAAATAAACATAAGGCAGGAGGAGACTTTCTTGGAGATGATGGATATGTATATTATCCTGATTGCGGTGATAATTTCAAGGGTATATGGATATGTTTAAATCCATCAAATTGTATAAATTAAAAATGGGCAGTAGCACTCTGTATAACAATCACACCTCAATAAAGTTGTTTTTTTAAAAAAGAGGACTACTGACTGCCAATCCTGATTTGCAATAACACCAAGGGATGGTATGATATTATCCCCCAAATTCTCAAAATACAATTGATTTTCCTTTCCTTTTGTCTGTCAAACAGCATTTTCAGTTGGAAGTGTACGGCTAGGAAATCAAAGAATAATGAGAATCAATTCCCAAAAGGCTATGGATTGGTGATACTAGAGCCAAAAACCCTCCTTAGGTGTGGGCAGTAGAAAGCTCACTGGATGACAGCCTGATGTCCTTTCTCAAGTGTCAGCCTTTTTCTCACTGCTACCTCCTGACCTGACTGACGAAATACAGAAGAAGCTGTTGGGCTCTACTTATGATAACCAAAATAACTTTACCAAAAAAAAGGAATCATTACCTCCAAACAGCCTGAAGTGGTTTTTGTCAGAGAAGAGAGTTTTGATGACTCAGAAACTTGTCAGATCTGCATGAGCGAAGGGACTCAAGCTGGCTAACATTGGTTGGCTGCTCATGTAAAATCAAAGTGGTCTCTCCAGTACTCGGGGCCGAGACAACCACTTCCAGATCACATGTACAGACACACATGCACGCAATCATTTCCAAAGCCCAAAGCATTCAGCAGGAGGTTTTAATCAAACTTGCAAACTGATTTAGTAAAGTGAGTATTGTTTTGACTTGGGATGTGGGTAAAAAGTAGAGGAAACCAAGTCCATTCTTTAAAAAAAAAAAAAAAAAAAAGACTTGTTCTAGGCTATTTTGGCAAAAGAATTAAACTACATAAATCACTTTCCAAAACCAAATTATTTCCAGTTATAAGGTGCATTTAATGGTAGGAAATCAGTAATGAGGATAGTAATGGACACCATCATATTGAGCACATTCTATGTGCATGGCACTTTGTTCTTCTTAACAACCCAAGTTAACAGTCTACAATTCAAATAATAATAATTTTAAAAAAGAGTCTCAGAGATATAAATGTGCCACAAATCAAATAAATGACAGAGATATGATGCAAACCAAGATATCTAAAAATGTCCAGGTTTTTAGATGGCAATGAAAGGTGGTGGAACATTTATCCCTTTCCTAATCTCAATCAGTCTCTCCTCCACCACCCTCCCTGCAGTCTTCCACCCAGTACCTGGTTCCCTGCCCTGACTGTCCGCTGCCACATGCAGGCACTCATTTCCAGGGAGAGGTATTAAAATGTGTTGGGCTTATCATGGGTTTTTACAAAACAAACCTGTTCTGAGTGTGCCATCGACCAGCTCCAAGACTTTAGTGGTACGAACTGCTTGTTGGACCTCAATCTCCAATTAAGATTAAATTAACATACACATTGCCTAGTATTAATACATAGACACTCATTATATTTGTTGCCTTTTCCCTCACTCCCTTTTGATAGCAGAAAGATCAAATAAAGATGAAGAACAGCACTCTACATGCATTGTATCATAGGTAAAGTTAGCAAGGATGGAAGTGGTCCTAGTAACCTATGTAACACTCATATGTTCAGGAATTGCCAACAACTATGCAGCATCTAGCCATGATTTTTATCCATGAAGTATAAGAGAATAATATACTATAGTCATTTGGGATTTGGTCTACACATGTGAGGTTCATAATTCTTAACTTAATGCCATTCACAATATCAACAGTTCAAGGAAGAAAATCCATGTTTATTTATATAGATGCAGAAAAAACTGTGATATCTGACAGCCATTCACAATTTAAAGAAAAACACACTTAAGTAGAAATAGAAGGGAACTTTCTCAGTCTGAAAAAGAACACCTATGAAAAAACCTACAGCTTATACTTTATGGTGAAAGACTGAATGATTTCCCCCTAAGATCAGGAACAAGGCAAGGAACCCATTCTTACTATTTCCATTCAACATCCTACTAGATAGAAGTCCTAGTGCAGTAAGGTACAGAAAATAAAGATACACAAAATTGGAGAGGAGAAATAAAACTGTCTTTATTCACAGAAAACACAATTATCTAAGTAGAAAATCCAAAATAATCCATAAAAAAATTAGATCTAAAAAAAAAAAATTAGATCTAGTAAGTGACTTTACCAAGGATGGAAAACATTAAGACCACTACACAAACATGAACTGTATTTTTAGATACATTAATGAACAAATGGGAGGCTAAAATTTGGATAAGCACCATTTGCAACAGAACCAATAAATACACAATACTCAGGAACCAATCTAACAAAGTATTATAAGATTTATATGTTGAAAATTACAAAAAACAATGATGAGAGAAATCAAAGACATAAGTAACTGGAGAGACAGTGTGTTCATGGATTAGAGGACTCAACATCATCAATACTGCAATTCTCTTCCAAATCAATTTATAGATTCCATTCATCCCTAATTCAGCATTGAAGTAAATGCTCAATAAAATCTAAGCCAACTTCTTCTTGAGAAATTTACAAGATAATTCTAAAATTTATATGGGAAAACAATCTAGGATAACCAAGACAAGTCTGAAAAAGAAACAGGTGAAGGATTCAAAACAACTGATTTTGAGACTTACTATAAAGGTACACTATTCAAGACAGTGTGATATTGGTAAAAAGATAAACACATAGATCAATGGAATAGAAACTGATCCATGTATATATATAGGCATACCCTGGAGAATACTGTGGGTTTGGTTCCAGACCAGTGCAAAAAACAAAATATTGTAATTAAGTGAGTCACACAAATTTCTTGGTTTCCCAGTTCATATATGAGTTAAATTTACATTATACTGTAGTCTATTAAGTGTACAATAGCATTATGTCTAAAAAAATTAAAATGTACATTCCTTGAAAATTAAAAAATAAAAATAAAAGATACTTTATTTTTATTGCAAAAATACTAACCATCAACTTGGTCTTCAGCAAATTGTAATCTTTTGCTGGTGGAGGGTTTAAAATATGATGAAAATTAACAAAATGTGGTACAGAGACATGAAGGGAGCAAATGCTGCTGGAAAAAAATGGAGCTGACAGATTTGCCTGATACAGGATTGCCACAAAACTTCAACTTGTAAAAAATGCAGTATCTGCAAAGTGCAATAAAGCAACGTACAAAAAAACGAGGTATCTTATATATGGTCAACTGATTTTTGATGAAGATGTCAATTTAATTCAACAGACAAATGACAGTCTTTTTGTCTTTCAACTAATGATGGTGGAACAATGGGACATATCAAGATTTTTAAAAAAGAACCTCAACCCAAACTTCACGGTATACATACAACTTGAAATGGATCATAGACTGAAACATAAAACCGAACGCTACAAAACGTTTAGAATAAAATAGAAGTAAATCTTCATGATCCTAGGTCTGGTAACTATTTCTTATATAGGACAGAAGTAGCATGAACCATAAAAGAAAAGACTGATCAACTGAAGTTCATAAAAACTTAAATATTTTGCTCTTTAAATAGTAAGAAAATTTAAAAGAAATAAAAATAAAAAGATAAGCCACAGACTGAAATTTTTTAAAAATGGCACAGTCACTTTGAAAAAGAGAGTTTTGAAAAACACAGCATAAGATCCAGCCATCCCACTCTTTGGTATTTACCTAAAAGAAATAAAAATATATATCTACACAAAAGCTAAACTACAAATGTTTACAGCCACTTTATTCATAATCACTGCAAATTTCAAACTATCCAAATGGCCATCAACTGGTGAAAGGATAAACAGATTGTTGTACATTCATAAATAATGTAATAGAAGGCAGAAAACTACTGATAAATTCAATGACATGGATGACTCTCAAAAGCATTATACTAAGCAAAATAAGCCAGACTCGAAAGGCTACATATTTTAATTTCACTTAAATAAGGTTCTGGAAATGACAAAACAACAGTGACAGAAATCAGAGCAGTGGTTGCCAAGGTTGGCAATATAGATAGGAGACTGACTACAAAGAAACATGAGGGAACACTTTGGGTAACAGAAAAGTCTATTATCTTGATTTCAGTGGTGGCCATGAGCTACATAATTTTGTCAAACTTCATAGACTTGTATATGCCTGAAAGTGAAAGTCGCTCAGTTGTGTCCAGCTCTTTGCGACCCCATGGACTATAGCCTGGCAGGCTCTTCTGTCCATGGAACTTTCCAGGCCAGAATATTGGAGTGGGTAGCCGTTCCCTTCTCCAGGGGAGCTTCCCAACCCAGGGATCGAACCCAGTTCTCCTGCATTGCAGGCAGATTTTTTGCCATCTGAGCCACCAGGGAAGCCCTGTACATGCCTAAAAAGGGTGAATCTTACTTTATGTAAGTTATATCACAATAAACCTAAAATAAAAAGGTATACTATCTCAGAAATGGCTGACTATTTCAGGCAGAGATCTACATCTAATAGAACTAAAAGTGCTGGGTTTTGACTAAAAGTTTAAGATCCACAATTAAAGAAGAGGAAGATAAGGAGGACAAAGTTCATGACAGTTTTGTGTGTCTTTCACTGCTCACTGATATAATTATGTACAAAGGGGGTTCTAGTAGGAAGGTGCTAAATGTGTAATTTAGGAACAAAATACTCCATTTGCTACTTATTTGAAACACATCAACTTAAAATGATAAATGGCCATTAACTGTCCTCACCAATTGCTTGAGTTTGTAGATGACTCTTTAAAGGATTGCTTAACAAGACAGGAACTTGTTCAAGTACTAATTCTCCTCAGTTTACAAATGTTCTGATTTATCAAACAGGAATGAAGCCAATTTCATTTTGTACAATTTCTTTCTCTTGATTAGAGTTGTGAAGAGACACAGCTTATCTTGGCAGCAGAGGCTGCCAGGTGGGAGAAGGTGAAGAGTTGTCCATCATTCCCCCCACCCCTGAAGGGTCTTTCTCCCTGTTGGGTAGGCTGTTTGGTGATAGGTCCCTGGGTTGGGAAGACCCCATGGAGGAGGACACAGCAAGCCACTCTGGTATTCGTGACTGCAGAATTCCATGGACAGAGAAGCCTGGCAGGTTACAGTCCATGGGGTTGCAAAGAGTCAGACACAACTGAGTGACTAAGCACTTGGTGATAGCTGCAGGCAGGTGTTTGGTTGTGGCTAAGCCAGTGAGCGTGGTCATAGGTTGGCAGGGAGCTACAGTCAAAACTGTGGTAGGAGTCTTTTTAAGTAGCACCTGCAGTGCTCCAAGGGAGACCTAAAGTAGAATACAGACACCACAGAAAACTTGTACTCATTTCTTTACTTATCCATTCACCAAACAAGTATTTATTGACTGCCCATTCTGGGCCAGTCTTTGCTAAGGCTAAAGACAGAGATAACTTCCTGGTCTAGTTTACAATCTTTGGGCGGCAGGGGTGGAGTACATATGGTGTAATAGCAGCCAAAAGGTCAAAGTACAACTTAATGGAAAAGGGTAGAGTTGAGATTTATTCCTCCCTGTGTACCATTTTCCATCAGGCTTTTACAGTGCCCTGGAGTTTATGGTGAAGGTAGACTGGCAGTCATTCTAAGTAGCAGGAACAACATATACGAGAGAAGTACAAGCATGATGTAGCCAGGAAACTGCTCGAAATTTGGGAGCACTAAGCGCCTGATGAAAAATGGTGCGTATGAGACTGGAGAGGTAGGCATGAACCAGAAGGCTTTACAAGTTGTGCCCAAGAATCAGATGTCTGTTCCTGGGTGAAGACAATGAGGGTGGAGGCCTATTAACAAGGAAGTAACAAACCAAGGTGTGCATTTAGAAAGATGGTCTCAAGGGCAAGTCAAAGATAGACACAGGCAGAAAGGAGATTCCTCTCTTCACTGAGCAACTGAAAAAGTGGTGGACCAGAAAGCTGATGTTAACTGGAGCAACAGAAAGAACCTCTCCAGAACCAACCTTCAGTCTTGCAGAAGAAATGACCCCTCCCCCACACCCACTACAGGTCTCTAGTTAGCAATCATGATTGTTTATTTCTCTATTCCCTCTAGAGTAGCAGCTCCCTGAGGACAGGAATGGTGACAAACAAGACACACACACACCTGCAACGCCTGGCTAAAAGTAAACCTTCAGTAACTGTGTTGACTGAATAAATAAATGAATGAGTTGATAGTTTTGGGCCCAAGAAACCAGTTGAGAGCCGTCAAAAAAATAACTGATGAGTTATTTTACCATCACATGGAAAGCTGAACTAGATGTCTCTGAAAGTCTCTTCCAACAGAAAGATTTTATGATTTGAGGCCTCTTCCTGCGAAGGTAACAAGTGGCTGAAATGGGGATACATGAGATTTGTTCTAAAGAAAGACAAAAGAAGTGATCCAATAAAAATGGCAAAGAGTGGGTTTATGATATCAGGGGAAAAAAACAACTGAGGCAGCTAAAAGCTGATCAATTTTTCAAAGAGAATGGAAAAAGCTGTTGTCACAATTAAGCTTCTAAAGGCAGGCAGTATGGTAGATCAGGCTCCATTGTCCTTCCATACTGGAGGGAAGGTGCTTGGAGATGGACTCAGAAGCAAGCTCTAGGAGGAAATGCAAGCAGGCAAGAGAGTGTGATTGGAAAAGGAGAGTGGGCAGCATCAAGCAGAGGTCCAGATAGGTAGGTGATCAGTTAGTGAGCATCAGGATACTCAGCAAGGAGAAAGCAGACAATATGATAACAGGTAAATCTGGTAAAAAGCAATTGGGACAGTGAGCATCTTCATCAACAATGGGCAGCAGAGCCCCAAACATCAGCATGGACCTAGGCAGAGTTCAAGTCCCTGAGAGGCGTGGCTAAAAGAAAGCATGTTTCTACCCTTAGAGCAACTAAGGTACCAACCACTGTACCCAGACAAGGACTTCACCAAGGGGCCCAGGTTCTGCACGAAAGTACTGAATACAAGGCCAATCTTAATCACAAGGAACTAGGCAAGAGCAGCCTTACAAAAACATAAGCACACACAGTCAGAATGGCACGAGCAGACATGCTGATCTGCTGAGGTTTCCAAATTTTCTCCAACTCAGGACAGCCTGGGGCCCAAAGCCTCATTCGGGGCTGACCTGCCCCAACTCTGTCCTCTGGAGAGAAGTGAAGACGGGGAAGTCAACAGGCCCTCATAGCCCTCCTGACAACAGACAGCCTAAGGCAAGGCCATGAGCAGAGGAGACTGGCATTGAAAGAGAAATAGCAAGTCTGTAACAGAGGAAGGACCAAGGACGAGGACTATGGAATTCAGTGTACAGTGGTCTCTGTTCACCCATCACCATCTTCTCTACCTACCACCACTTCCCTAGTCCAGAATATAGATCTTAAAAAGCTCTACGGCTCATATGTATTACCTAGAAATCTATTTTTCCTAATGCACTGCCTCATATCATACCATGGAATTGGGCGGACAGCCCATATTGCTACTCTTGTTTCCCATTCTGAACAACAAACTTATAAGGGGGTATAAGCAATGCTCTGGCCTATCCACTCCCACTATATGGATGAAAATCTGAGGGCCACCAAGGGGAGACACAGAAAAAAATTACCCCAAAAACTACACAGGTAGTGGCAGAGCCAGCGATAACACCCAGATGTGTCTGCTCCTTTCGTGTTTGCAGTGTCATCAATTCTGGTAGAGATGTCTGTTATTAGGAAGCAAAGTTGAGTTAAATGCATTCATTCCTAATTTTTAACCCTTCCCACTGAGCTCACACACAGCCCAACAGAAAATCTCTTTCCATTTGCACAGATACACATTGGTTGATACATGACAGAATGGAAATCCACTAGAGGTCATACAATTTAGATTATCCAACTCCAAAGCAACACAAAGCCTCAAGCAACACCATCTGATTCTGAGGTCTTGCTGCTGTGGAGAATTAATCAAATTCATCCTAGAGGCTCATCGGCTGCATGCTCATTCCTTGATATCAAAACTCCCTAAAAAAATTCAACACAAGATTCTCTGGTGACTTCTCTTCCTAGTACTTTCTGATCAGAATCCATTACCGTGACTAGCATTTGAGGAATGTAAATAAGTAGGAGGGTGCTTGATCCCTAATATCTATATAATCCTATGTACTTAAACAAAAGCTGGGAAGATAGATAGAAAGGGTCTCATTTCCACTGTTACTTCTGAATATGAAATGAGTGAAAAGAGAAGGTAACAAAGTCTAATTTAAACTGGTAAATCATGAATAATTAAGATGTCATAATATTTGAAGAGTGTGGTTTAAATTATTTAACAATATTCATCAGTGGTCAAACAGAATTTTGTTGAAAAACTCAGTATATTTAGAAAAGCTAAACAAATATACACCATACACCAACAACTTGACCTTAATCAACTTTTGTTACCTACAAAGTACTGGCTATGCCTTAAATAAGGTTCATTTCTCCAATCCACAGAGTGGGACTTGGGGGGAAAAAACCCTAAAATTTACCTAAAACCATGTTTTCTTTAACTCAAAGTAACATCTGTTATGGAGAAGGCAATGGCACCCCACTCCAGTACTCTTGCCTGGAAAATCCCATGGATGGAGGAGCCTGGTGGGCTGCAGTCCATGGGGTCGCTAAGAGTCGGACACGACTGAGCGACTTCACTTTCACTTTTCATTTTCATGCATTGGAGAAGGAAATGGCAACCCACTCTAGTGTTCTTGCCTAGAGAATCCCAGGGACGGGGAACCTGGTGGGCTGCTGTCTATGGGGTTGCAGAGTTGGACACAACTGAAGCAACTTAGCAGCAGCAGCAGCATCTGTTGAATGAATAAATGAAACAAAACATATTCCCCTCCAGAATCACAGAGGTAGAAAAACCAGTAAAAATCTCTTTTAAAAAAAACTTCACAGCAAAGAAACCTGACAAATGCTACCCCAGCCAAGTGATCAATTAACATCATCAGTGAAAAGTCATGTTGACACTACGCATGGCAGATAAGATGTGATGAGGACAGCCCTTCACTTTTCCAGTCTTCTTCCACAAAAGCCATAATCTGCACCTCATCTTGAGAAAAACATCAGACCAATCTTATTTGAGGGATCTTCTACAAAATCCCTGGGTGGTATTCCTCAAGACAGTCAATGTCATCAAAACCAAAAAAGGGGTGAGAAACTGTCACAGCCAAGAGGAGTCCAAGGAGACAGGATGACTAATTATGGTATGGTATCCTAGGTGGGGTCCTAGAACAGAAAAAAGAACATTAGGGAAAAAGCAAAGACACGTGAATATGTGAAGACACGTGAATAAAGTATGGAGTTCAGTTAGTAATAATGTAACAGTATTGGTTCATTAATTGTGACAAATGTATCATTACTAATATAAGATAATAAGGGTGAACTCTCTGTACCATCTTTGCAAATTTCCTATAAATCTGAAACTATGCTAAAATGAAAAGTTTACTTAAAAAAAGTTTAAAACAAATTCTAAAAATAAGTGGGATTCTTCCATACTTATTTGTACAGATACAAATATACATATGAGATATTAGTAACATTAACAAATTAAGAGTCTAAACCTAAATATTCTTTAACTCTCTTGGGGCATGTCTCTCAAGTGGACGGAGTCCCCTTAGACCTTATTAGTCAAAACTTGGGTTAATAAATGTACGCAGGTAAAAATTCCCCAATTTTTCCCATCTGCCTTGCAACAGATGTTTTATCTTCAGTTATTTGAAATATACCTAATTATAATGAGGCATGTGGCTTGCTATTTTGTCTATTGAAGAGTCAATCTAGAAGCCAAAACCACTAATAATATACTCAAGGCTAATTTCAGCAAAAAGTTTATTGTTTAGTTTCTATGTGCCTTTCACTCTGGAACAATCTTTCTGAGAAGTGTTTTAAGTGTATTTTAGGAGCCAAGGACATGAATTAGGGATGTGGTGAGGAAAAGAATAAGTGGGGCTGCTGGAGACAATGTTCCTGTGGAGCTAACCCTGGTCATCAGTCTCTGAGCAAGACTGTCATTTGCTTTAATTCCTTCTCCCTCATCCTTCACTCCCTTCAAATCTGGTGATTTCTAGGAATGAACCTTCTTTATGATATATGCTGTATATTATTTGGTTTGAAGAAGCCTTGAGTTTGTGAAGTAAAGCAGTGCTCTTTTTCAAAGCTCTCAGTTCTTAAAATATCAGAACTTGCAAAAAGCACATGCAGGATTGTCATTGTCCCTTCAGATCAAAAGCTCTGTCACTGCGATGAGATATTAAAAAAGGAGTTAGGAAGATAAGCAAATCTTTTGGGCTGCATCTATTCTGGCAGAAGCACAGTGGAGAGGTACCAACATATTAAAAACCATTTTAGCAAGTGAGTTCTTGCCAAGCAAAAGAAAATCCTGGGCCACTCTATCTATCCAAATGTTTTCATAGAGGTTTTAGCTAGCAGGCAATTAAATTCTAAGAACAGCTACAGGCAAACAGATGCTTGGAGGCTAAGAAATAAGAGTACATGTGGGCAACAGCTGGACACAGGAGTATTTGCAAAACCACCTAACTTCCCCTAACTTCCGCAGAACGAATATTCACTGAAATAGCCACTTTACTTTCAAATCCCTTCATCAGCTGAAACACATTTCACAATTATAAGCATTTGAAACATGTAAATCACATATACCTGTCTACTGATTAAAGTAAAACTTAAGACACCAAAAAAACAATGGTGAAGGCACCACTCAGTGACAAAGATGTTACTTGTTTCAGAAAAACAAGCTCTTGAGACTTCCCTAGTAGTCCAGTGATTAAGACTCTGTGCTCCCAATGCACGGGGCAGAGGTTCGATCCCTGGTCAGAGAAATAAAATCCCACATTCCTTGTGTGGTACGGCCACAATAAATAAAAGTAAAGCACTCCAACACTAGAATCATGAGCATTATCAGTTCTACAATCATTTCCTGGAATTGCAAGGCGAACTCTTTGTGACCCCATGGACTGTAGCCTATCAGGCTCCTCCATCCATGGGATTTTCCAGACAAGAGTGCTGGAGTGGATTGCCATTTCCTTCTCCAGGGGATTTTCCCAACCCAGGAATCGAACCCGGGTCTCCCGGATTGCAGGCAGACGCTTTACCGTCTGAGCCACCAGGGAAGCCCAGATAAAAGTGAGATTCAGGCTGGTGAAGGCTGAAAAATACTATGTAATTTCTAAAGTCCAGGTTTGGGCTGATTGATCAGGCAGACCTTGTTTACATTTCAGTTGATGTCTTGAGACAACAGTTGATAAAATGGGGGCTGGCGTAGGATGACAGCTGAAAAGTGGTTTATTAACACCTGCTATTGATTAGAAACAATGTACCTAATTTCAAAAGTAGGTTTAAGTTGCACTTCATATTTTACATAGCCACAATCAACCTTCAGTCAGTATCTTTATAGAACCCTGGTTCTCAAACATTATTCAGCATCAGCATCACCCGGAGGGCCTGTTAAACCAGACCGTCAGGCCCCACCCTCAGAGTATCTGATACAGTAGGTCTGAATCAGAACCTGAGCCTCGTATTTCTAACAGCTTCCAGGTGCATTGATGCTTATCTTTTGTAAACATTTCAACAACTTTAAAAAGCCTAGGATTCAGACCTTCCTGGTGGTCTGGTGGTTACGAATCTGCCTTGCAATGTAGGGGAAAAAGGTTCCACCCCTGGTCGGGGAACTAAAGATCCCACATGCCATGGGGCAACTAACCCGGCAAAGTCTGGAGCCCATGTGCTACAACTAAAGAGTCCTTTCATCACAACAAAAGATCCTGCATAACCCAAAGAAGATCCTGTGTGTCACAACTAAGACCCAAAGCTTACAAAGAAATATTAACAACAAAACCCAAAAAATACCTAGGATCAATGTAAACACCAAAATAAAACCTAAAACAAAATTTACATGATTTGGGAATATTTTGCCATTTTTCTTCAGCAATAAATAATTCTTAAGCATTTATTCCTATGCCCAGGACTATACCAGACACTGGCTCTGGGTTCCATTCACGTCACTCGCTCAGTCATGTCCGACTCTTTGCGACCCCATGAATCGCAGCACACCAGGCCTCCCTGTCCATCACCAACTCCCGGACTTCACTCAAACTCATGTCCACCGAGTCGGTGATGCCATCCATCCATCTCATCCTCTGTCGTCCCCTTCTCCTCCTGCCCCCAATCCCTCCCAGCATCAGAGTCTTTTCCAAGGAGTCAACTCTTCGCATGAGGTGGTCAAAGTATTGGAGTTTCAGCTTCAGCATCAGTCCTTCCAATGAACACCCAGGACTGATCTCCTTTAGAATGGACTGACTGCATCTCCTTGCAGTCCAAGGGACTCTCAAGAGTCTTCTCCAACACCACAGTTCAAAAGCATCAATTCTTCGGCACTCAGCTTCCTTCAAAGTCCAACTCTCACATCCATACATGCTGCTGCTGCTGCTGCTGCTAAGTCGCTTCAGTCGTGTCCAACTCTGTGCGATCCCATAGACGGCAGCCCACCAGGCTCCCCCATCCCTGGGATTCTCCAGGCAAGAACACTGGAGGGGGTTGCCATTTCCTTTTCCAATGCATGAAAGTGAAACTGAAGTCCCTCAGTCGTGTCCGACTCCTAGCGATCCCATGGACTGCAGCGGACCAGGCTCCTCCATCCATGGGATTTTCCAGGCAAGAGTACTGGAGTGGGGTGCCATTGCCTTCTCCGCATCCATATATGACCAGTGGAAAAACCATAGCCTTGACCAGACGGACCTTTGCTGGCAAAGTAATATCTCTGCTTTTCAAAATGCTATCTAGGTTAGTCATAACTTTCCTTGCAAGGAGTAAGAATCTTTTAATTTCATGGCTGCAATCACCATCTGCAGTGACTTTGGAGTCCCCAAAAATAAAGTCTGACACTGTTTCCCCATCTATTTGCCACGAAGTGATGGGACCAGATGCCATGATCGTCATTTTCTGAATGTTGAGCTTTAAGCCAACTTATCCACTCTCCTATTTCACATTCATCAAGAGGCTTTTTAGTTCCTCTTCATTTTCTGCCATTAGGGTGGTGTCATCTGCATATGTGAGGTTATTGATATTTCTCCCGGCAATCTTGATTCCAGCTTGTGCTTCTTCCAGCCCAGCGTATCTCATGATGTACTCTGCATATAAGTTAAATAAGCAGGGTGACCATATACAGCCTTGACGTACTCCTTTTCCTATTTGGAACCAGTCTGTGGTTCCATGTGCAGTTCAAACTGTTGCTTCCTGACCTGCATATAGGCTTCTCAAGAGGCAGGTCAGGTGGTCTGGTATTCCCATCTCTTTCAGAATTTTTCACAGTTTATTGTGATCCACACAGTCAGAGGTTTTGGCATAGTCAATAAAGCAGAAATAGATGTTTTTCTGGAACTTTCTTGCTTTTTTGATGATCCAGCAGATGTTGGCAATTTGATCTCTGGTTCCTCTGCCTTTTCTAAAACCAGCTTGAACATCTGGAAGTTCATGTCATGCATTGCTAGAGCCTGGCTTGGAGAATTTTGAGCACTACTTTACTAGTGTGTGAGATGAATGCAATTGTGTGGTAGTTTGAGCATTCTTTGGCATTGCCTTTCTTTGGAATTGGAATGAAAACTGACCTTTTCCAGTCCTGTGGCCACTGCTGAGTTTTCCAAATTTGCTGGCATATTGAGTGCAGCACTTTCACAGCATCATCTTTCAGGATTTGAAATAGCTCAACTAGAATTCCATCACCTCCACTAGCTTTGTTCGTAGTGATGCTTTCTAAGGCCCACTTGACTTCACATTCCAGGATGTCTGGCTCTAGGTGAGTGATCACACCATTGTGATTATCTTGGTCATGAAGCTCTTTTTTGTACAGTTCTTCTGTGTATTCTTGCCACTAGTTCTTAATATCTTCTGCTTCTGTTGGGTCCATAACATTTCTGTCCTTTATCGAGCCCATCCTTGCATGAAATGTTCCCTTGGTATCTCTAATTTTCTTGAGATCTCTAGTCTTTCCCATTCTGTTGTTTTCCTCTGTTTCTTTGCATTGATCGCTGAGGAACGCTTTGTTATCTCTTCTTGCTATTCTTTGGAACTCTGCATTCAGATGCTTATATTTTTCCTTTTCTCCTTTGCTTTTCACTTCTCTTCTTTTCACAGCTATTTGTAAGGCCTCCTCAGACAGCCATTTTGCTTTTTTGCATTTCTTTTCCATGGGGGTGGTCTTGATCCCTGTCTCCTGTACAGTGTCATGAACCTCCATCCACAGTTCATCAGGTACTCTATCAGATTGAGTCCCTTAAATCTATTCCTCACTTCCACTGTATAATCATAAGGGATTTGATTTAAGTCATACCTGAATGGTCTAGTGGTTTTCCCACTTTCTTCAATTTAAGTCTGAATTTGGCAATAAGGAGTTCATGATCTGAGCCACAGTTAGCTCCTAGTCTTGTTTTTGCTGACTGTATAGAGCTGCTCCATCTCTGGCTGCAAAGAATATAATCAATCTGATTTCCGTGTTGACCATCTGGTGATGTGCATGTGTAGAGTCTTCTCTTGTGTGGTTGGAAGAGGGTGTTTGCTATGACCAGTGCGTTCTCTTGGCAAAACTCTATTAGCCTCTGCCCTGCTTCATTCCGTATTCCAAGGCCAAATTTGCCTGTTATTCCAGGTGTTTCTTGACTTCCTACTTTTGCATTCCAGTCCCCTATAATGCAAAGGACATCTTTTTTGGGTGTTAGTTCTAAAAGGTCTTGTAGGTCTTCACAGAACCGTTTAACTTCAGCTTCTTCAGCATTACTGGTTGGGACACAGGCTTGGATTACCGTGATATTGAATGGTTTGCCTTGGAAACGAACAGAGATCATTCTGTCATTTTTAAGACTGCATCCAAGTACTGCATTTCAGACCCTTTGTTGACCGTGATGGCTATTCCATTTCTTCTAAGGGATTCCTGCCCACAGTAGTAGATATAATGGTCATCTGAGTTAAATTCACCCATTCCAGTCCATTTTAGTTCACTGATTCCTAGACTGTCGACATTCACTTTTGCCATCTCCTGTTTGACCACTTCCAATTTGCCTTGATTCATGGACCTGACATTCCAGGTTCCTATGCAATATTGCTCTTTACAGCATTGGACCCTGCTTCTATCACCGGTCACATCCACAACTGGGTGTTGCTTTTGCTTTGGCTCCATCCCTTCATTCTTTCTGGAGTTATTTCTCCACCAATCTCCAGTAGCATATTGGGCACCTACCAACCCAGGAGTTCCCCTTTCAGTATCCTATCATTTTGCCTTTTCATACTGTTCATGGGGTTCTCAAAGCAAGAATACTGAAGTGGTTTGCCATTCCCTTCTCCAGTGGACCACATTCTGTCAGACCTCTCCACCAGGACCTGTCCATCTTGGGTGGCCCCACACGGCATGGCTTAGTTTCATTGAGTTAGACAAGGCTGTGGTCCGTGTGATCAGATTGGCTAGTTTTCTGTGATTATGGTCAGTGTGTCTGCCGTCTGATGCCCTCTCACAACACCTACCATCTTACTTGGGTTTCTCTTACCTTGGACGTGGGGTACCTCTTCACAGCTGCTCCAGCAAAGCACAGCCGCTGCTCCTTACCTTGGACGAGGGGTATCTCCTCACAGCCACCCCTCCTGACCTTGAACATGGAGTTGCTCCTCTCGGCCCTCCTGAGCCTACAGGATTTACCTATATCAGAGGGAATTATGGGACTTCCCAGGTGGCTCAGTGGTAAAGAATCTGTCTGCCCAGCAAGCGACACAGGTTCAATTCCTGGGTCAGGAAGATCTCCTAGTGAAGGAAATGGCAACCCACACCAGTATTCTTCTTGCCTGGAGAATCCCATGAACAGAGGAGCCTGGCAGTCTACAGTCCATGTGGTTGCAAAGAGGCTCTGGGTACAGAGCAATAAATAAGTAAAACCATACATGCCCTTTTAAATCTTGTTCTACGAAGGAACAGGATTCAAAATTCTGTGGAAAATTTTTAAAGAGATGGGAATCCCAGACCACCGTACCTGACTCCTGAGAAACCTGTCAAGAGGCAACAGTTAGAACTAGACATGGAACAGAACTAGACATGGAACAATGGACTGGTTCAAAATTGGGAAAGGAGTATGTCAAGGCTGTATATTGTCACCCTGTTTATTTAACTTCTACGTAGAGTACATCATGCAAAATCCCAGGCTGGATTAAGCACAAGCTGGATTGTGCTTGTGCACAATCAAGATTGCTGGGAGAAATATCAATAATCTCAGATATGCAGATGACACCACTCTTACAGCAGAAAGTGAAAAGGAACTAAAGAGTCTCATGATGAAAGTGAAAGTGGACAGTGAAAAGCTGGCTTAAAAATCAACATTCAGAAAAATAAGATCATGGCATCTGGTCCCATCACTTCATGGCAAATAGACAGGGAAACAATGGAAACAGTGACAGACTTTATTTTCTTGGGCTCCAAAATCACTGTAGATGGTGACTGCAGCCATGAAATTTAAAGATGCTTGCTCCTTGGAAGAAAAGCTATGACCAACCTAGACAGCATATTAAAAAGCAGAGACATTACTTTGCCAGCAAAGGTCCATCTAGTCAGTTTTTCCAGTAGTCATGTATGGATGTGAGAGTTGCTCTATAAAGAAAGCTGAGCGCCAAAGAATTGATGCTTTTGAACTGTGGTGTTGGAGAAGACTCTTGAGAGTACCTTGGACTCCAAGGAGATCACACCAGTCCATCCTAAAGGAGATCAGTCCTGAATATTCATTGGAAGGACTGATGTTGAAACTCCAATACTTTGGCCACCTGATGTGAAGAGCCGACTCATTAGAAAAGACCCTGATGCTGGGAAGCATTGAGGGCAGGAGGAGAAGGGGACGATAGAGGATGAGATGGTTGGATGGCATCACCAACTCAGTGGACATGAGTTTGAGCAAGTTGCAGGAGATGGTGATGGACAGGGAAGCCTGGCGTGCCATAGTCCTAGGGGTCGCAAACAGTTGAACACAACTAAGTGACTAAACAACAACCACAAAGCCAGGAGGCAGCTAACAACTAGATCCAAGATTCATAATGAATTACAATTTCAGGAAGACCTAAGTAAGAGAAGTACAAGGTGCTATGAGACCCTGTTGAGATGGGTAGTCTGATTCTGCAGGGGTCAGTGAAGGCTTCCTTAAGGATGCCTTGAGTTTAGTAATGAAGAAACAGAAATGGGGCCGTTAGGGGAGGATTCCACAGTGTGGGAGCAGTGTGCAGGAGGAGGGCAGGGCCCCAAGGGAAGGCCAGTGTGACTGCAATGTACAAGGCGAGGGGCAAAGGTCAGGGATGTTATCAAACAGGTAGGCAGAGCCTGGTGCGCACAAGCAGCAGCTGAAATCTTGCTCTGTGAGGGGAGCCACTAGGGATTCAGGGCATGAAACTGACTTAAACTAACGTTATGTTTTTAAAAAGTCAGCTGAGCTGCTCTGCAGAGATGGATTAAGCATGGCAAGAGGGGATCCTCGAAATATTCAGGGGGCATAATCTTGGGGATTTGGTGAGGAACTAGGTAAGCTGAAGTGAGGGAGAGGAGGAAAGATTCAAGAGTAACTTCCAACACTATAAAAAGCTGTGATTAGTAGTGCTTTTCCAGTCTAACTGGAGTTTTTCTCTGTCGTGTAAGATGACAGGCAAAAAAATGTATTTTATCTGTGCCTAGAAAAGGACTGGACTCACAAAAACACTTAAAACAGTAGGAGAATACATCAAATGCTTCCCTTTTCCAAGAAGAGAAAATTCCTTTTGAGAGCATTACATATTTAGCTCAAAGTTAACCTTACTTTGGAGACCTTTCATGACCGTGGAAGCAAAGACTGTCAGGGTCACCATCTCATTCTGTGGTCTGTGAACTACAAAGGCATTTTATTTTTACCTTTCTTGTGGCATTTATCACTTTCTGCCTTGTATGCTCATTATGCATCTGTTTATCTTATCTCCTTTCCTAAACTGTAAATTCTCTAATGAAAGATAATGATTATTAACACGGAAATAAGCCCAGGACAACCTATGGGAGTATTGGAGATGGAAAGGGCATTAGAGAAACAAACAGGCAGAAAATTCTTTTGTCTCATTAACCCAATGAGTTGTCATTAAAAAAAAAAAAATGATGTAGAAGGAGGAAAAGGTGCCTATTATGTATTTTACATTGACATATAACCTAAAGCAGCACTCAAATATAATTAAAGAAAATAACCAAGTATTGGCAACTATCGATTTCTGTAATTGGAAAGGCAACTAAGGAAGATTTTGGATGAGTAAGTGTGAACACGAAAATACTTCCATTCTTTCTAACCACATCCTTAAAACTGCATTGAGAGGGGTTGACTGAAATTAGCCAGAGTTCTACAGCAGACTCAAATCATCAAAACTTCCTACACTTAGGGGGAAAAAAACAATCACCCTCCCCAACCAATCCCACTCTGAACTGAGCACTACAGAGGGTTTCTTGGTCCCTTCTTTTTCAGGGAGCTAAGCCTACCATCAAAGATCTAAGAAAAAAAATTATCTCAGACAGATGCCTCAGTCCAGGTCCTAGCGTGATAATTCATCAACTCATTGTTTAAGGCTTTCTTCTATTGCTTGTTCTCAGTGAAAGTTTAGTATTTATAATGATGCCTTTTCCACTAACCTAAATACTTTCAGATAAGGTCCAAGATTCAGGCGTGTAAAAGTCTACCCTGCATATGGCAACCTCAGAACAATTCAGAATATTTCTTGCTCACAGACTTCAGAGCTTTAAGCAAATGACACCTTTCCAATGAGGGCTTCCTTTGTTGCTCTATTAAAAAATTGCAACCTCTACCACCTGATTTTTGCCAACTAAGGTTCGTCTAGTCAAGGCTATGGTTTTTCCTTTGGTCATGTATGGATGTGAGAGTTGGACTATGAAGAAGGCTGAGCGCCGAAGAATTGATGCTTTTGAACTGTGGTGTTGGAGAAGACTCTTGAGAGTCCCTTGGACTGCAAGGAGATCCAACCAGTCCATTCTGAAGATCAGCCCTGGTATTTCTTTGGAAGGAATGATGCTAAAGCTGAAACTCCAGTACTTTGGCCACCTCATGCAAAGAGTTGACTCATTGGAAAAGACTCTGATGCTGGGAGGGATTGGGGGCAAGAAGAGAAGGGGACGACAGAAGATGAGATGGCTGGATGGCATCACTGACTCGATAGACGTGAGTCTCAGTGGACTCCGGGAGTTGGTGATGGACAAGGAGGCCTGGCGTGCTGCGATTCATGGATTCTCGAAGAGTCGGACACGACTGAGCAAATGATCTGACCTGACCACCTGATACTTCCTACCTTTTACCACTCATCTCTAGCATACAAGATATTACACTTATCTTGTATATTATGTCTCCCTGTTTACTGGTTTTCCCCCTAAATCTGCTCTTCCTTTCTTCCTGAGCACCTGGCTTTCCAGCTGTAAACTACATTTTCCTATCTCCCAAAGGCATGTGTTTAACAGTGATGTGTGTAATTTCCTAGTCATTTTCCTAAAGAAGCTTGCCCTGGATCCCTCTTTCCCTCTGGCTGGCTAGAACTCAAAAACCAAATGCTGAGGAAGGCAGAACTGCCCCACTACCCTGGGACCCTAGATGTGCATACATGCTCAGTTGTGTCTGACTCTTTTGTGACCCCATGGACTGTAGCCCAACAGGTTCCTCTGTCCATGGGATTCTCCAGGCAAGAATACTGGAGTGGGTAGACATTTCCTTCTCTCATGCAATAGAAGCTGCCTCTGTCCTGGGTTATTATTAATGCATGCCAGAGACACGAAGGGGCTTCCCTGATGGCTCAGATGGTAAGGAATCTGCCTGCAATGCAGGAGACCCAGTTTCAATCCCTGGGTCCCAGAAGATCCCCTGGAGAAGAAATGGCTACCCACTCCAGTATTCTTGCCTGGAGAATTCCGTGGACAGAGAAGCCTGATGGGCCAGAGTCCATGGGATCACAAAAGAATCAGATGTGACTGAGCAACTAACTTAACTTTCACACTTTTCAGAGAGACAAAGATCTAGCTTTTCCTGGCCATTGTATTTTGGAACTCTCAGCTTTCTCTTTACCCTAACAATACCATCCCCCATTAAAATCAAAGATCCACGAGTGCCGAAATTTTTGTCTGTTTGCTCACCACTGCATCCTTAGCAAGTAGAATAGTGCCTGACACATGGTAGGGTATTTAGTATTTGTGAACTGATTAAATAGACAACTTCATTACCATCACTTCCACATCTTCAAACCACCTTCATGGCTTCAAGAAGTTCAGATTACAAGATCCAAATTGCTCCTAAGAAGTTCCTATAGCCCATTAATTGCCTCCGTCCCCCTCCTCCACTGAGTATGCCCTTCAGCCCCATTTAGCCTCCTCTGCAGTTTCCCAATGTGCCTGGCTCTTGCCCAACTCAGGGCCTTTAAACAACTGGTTTCAGTAACTACTCACAATCTCCACTGCAGAAGTAGACCCTCATTCCTTCAGTTATCTGCTTACATGCCATTTCCTCAGACAGAACTTGCCAGCTACCCTATCAAAAACAGATCCTATTTCTGCTATCTCTGTTTCTAATTCATTTCACTCATAACTCATGAAGTGAATAATTAGAATATTTGCTGCCTTGTTTTTTAAATTGAAAATTAGATTCTAAGTTCCATAAGGACACAAAGCACTTTTTATTTACTACTCAATCCTGTTTGCTTAGCATAGTGCCTGGCTGGTCATAACAAGGCAATAAAGGGGTGAATAAATGAACTCCACTAAAGATGCTGAGTGTTCATTTTTAAATATTTTGAAGTAGACAGGAGTTTAAACCATACACAGCTCTCCCATAAATATAGTCTTCAAATGCCCTTAACTACCAGCATGACAATAATGTAAGTTTCAACTTATGGGGATATAAACTAATGTATATTCTGGTGCTTTTAATTGTTTTTTCTGTTTTTATGTAATTTTGTTTTTAATGCTTTTACTTGTTTTCCTAGAAGGATTAGCATTACTCCTTTACACTACTACTTTGTAGTTGGTAACGACCACATGGAATTTGAATGCTCCTATTGGTATGATGGACCAAAAGCAGCTTTTACTAGGATGTCTCAAATGCAGGTTCATACGGGCATATACAATTCAAAATAAAGGATGATTATGTTTTGAGGGCATGCCAACTGGCCTCCCAGGACCTCAGACCCAAAGATCAAAGATTCTTTCATCTCTCAGGTCAAGGTTTCAGTTCATCAACTTGCTTCTGGATTATGTAACCTGGAGGTGGCCCTCTAGAACCGTGTGGGCACCAGCCAAATTGGGTACGGCAGAACACTCTAGAGGTATTCAGTAATTCAGACTTTAAAAAGTGTTGTTTCCTCTCATGTCTTTCTGTGGTGGTGGATATACAAACATACACATGGGATAAAACTGCATAGAACTAAATACACAATACACACAAATGAGTACAAGTATAACTGGAGAAATCTGAATGAGATCAGTGGATGCTATCAACATCAATATCCTGGTTGTGACATTATACTACGGTTTTGCAAGACGTTACCATTAAGATAAACTGGGTCAAGAGTACATGGGATCTCTATTATTTTTTACAATTGCATTATCTCAAATTTCAATTAAAAAGTGGTGCTTCGACACAGAAACTTTAGGATTCTGCAGGATTCAACTGGTTATTTTCTGAAGAAACCAGGAAGGAAGAGGCTGGGGAAATGAGAAAAAGAGAAGTAGGGAGTGAATATGAAACCTCATAATGGAAGAGATTACTGAAAGAACACGGCAATCTCTGAAAATATACACACATATCCTTTCTACTTCAGCTCACAATGTTAAAGAATAAAAGACTGTTACAAAACAGCTAGATCAACTCCTGCATTTTAAAGTTCTGAAAAATGAAGCTCAAAAAATAATTTTCCAAATTTCAAAACTTTTAAAAGGAATAAAAAGGAGACTAGTTTTCCAACTTTGGAATAGGGAAGGAATGCTTAAACAAGACACAAAGCAGTAACCACAAAGTAGCAAAATCCTGACTACATTAAAGCTAAGAATTTCTTTATCAAAAGACATATATATATATATATATATATATATATATATATATGGCTACAAACTAAGATATCTGCAAAAAATGTAATCAACAAAGGATTAATCTGATTATGAAAAGGACTCATAATTATAAATCAGTATATGATCAATAACCTAAAAGAAAACAGTTAAAAGACATGAACATGTATTTCAGAGGGGAAACATAAAGGGCCCAGAAACATATGCAAAGATGCTTAACCTCATTAGTAATCAGAGAACTGACAAATGTAAGACATCAACCAATATCAAAGGCAAAAATATGAAGCAATGGGAACTCATACATTGCTAGTGGTAATTCATATGGTAAAACTACTTCGGAGAACAATTTCACCTCCTCTTGTAAAGTTGCATGTTTCTAGAGTTATTACATGTATTTGTCTTCCTATAGATGTGGCTGAGCATGTGTTTATATATGTGTATCCTACATACATTGGGAGGAACCTCTTTCATAAATATACACTAAAAGACATATTTTTCTGGTCATACAGAAAAAAAAACTGCAAAATAACCTATAAGTTCATCAACAGAAGAATGGATCAATTCTAGTAGATTCCCAAAGTAAAATATTATTATATTATTGAGCAGTGACAATGAACCAACTACAGCTACATGAAAACTTATGAAGAATCTTAGCAATTTAATATTGAGTATAAAAAAAAAAAAACAATAACAGTATACTATCTCTATAAGCTCAAGAAATACTGATGATCCAAGAGCCCTCACAGTTCACAGAGGAGGAAACTGAGGACACAGGTTACAAAGCTGAGGCTGGAATTTCTTTTTGTGAACTCCCAGTCACTGAATAATCCTGGACAAGCCATCTGTCCTCTATTTCTTCACCTGTAAAATGAAGAGGCTGGACAATTAAAAGGTCTCTAAGATCCTTTACCAGTTCTAGGACTTCAGTGAACCTTATAGACCATGTAGCAATCCAAGTCCTTCACTTTACAGATGAGATGGTAAGGCTAGAAGACTATGGGCAGTTATAGTAAAGTCTTCTACTCCTGGGCTGTACACACTTTAGATTTGTTCATTCATCTTCACATGATCCTAGGACGTAACTGTGATGGTTAATTTTATGTGTCAACTTGACTGCACCACATACTGCCAAATATTTGGTCAAACATTATAGGGGGTTTGTCTGTGAAGGTATTCCTGGATGAGATTAATATCTGAATTGGCAAAGAGAGTAAAGCAGATTGTCCTCCATAACATGAGTGGACCTCATTCAACCAGTTGAAGGCCTAAATAAAACAGAAGGACCAACCAACCCTCCTCTGAGTAAGAGGCAGCTCCTCCTGCCTAACGGCCTTTAAGCTGGGACACTGGTTTAACTGGCCTTGGGACCTGAAGTGAAGCACTGATTCTCCAGAGTATCAAGCCTGCTAGCCTTTGGACTGAAACTTATGCCATCAGCTCTCCAGGTTTTCAGGCCTTTGGACTTGGACTAGAACTACACCACTGGCTCTCCTGGGTCCCCAGCTTGCTGACTCCAGCTCTTAAGACTTGTCAGCCTCCAAAATCACGGAAGCCAATTCTTTGTAAGTTTCTTTTTATGTGTACATATGTCTGTATAAATATATACATGAAGAAACTTACATAGTTACACAGAAATAATACTAAAGTAGTAAATATATAAGTATTTACACACACACACCCCTTATTAGTCATTTTTCTGGAGAATCCTTACTAATACAATAAACAAATGTGTATAATGAACTAAAGTTTGCAAAGCACTTAAAACAGTGTCAGGAATTTACTACTCTGGTTTTAGCTGTTATAATGGTAAGAAGGCAAAGACAAAAAAAAAAAGAAGGCAAAGACAATTCAGAACTAAAACAACTCCATAAACCTGCAGAGTTATCAGTGGGATCAGAGATCAGTAATTCAAGGCACTGAATTTGAAATAGTTATTTTTGTACATAGCCTAACAGAACACAAATGCTTACGTTGAAGGCAAAAAGATAAAAAACTCATTTCAAATTCTGATCCATATAAAATAAAAAGATTATTTCCATTCTCATGTATTAACGGCTTAAATGAGACTCTTAACATTATCATTTCTAACTGTCTGGTACTCACAAAACTGCAATAAATTCACTAAAGATAGTAACATTAAAAGTATTTACTCTTCAATATAACTATTTTTGAAATTTAAAAAACAAATATTTGTGAAACAGCTAGATTAAAAAATTATCAAAAAGACTTACAAATGAAAGAAATACTTTAATCAATAAATATGATATTTCTTATTTATAGTGAAGTGGGTACTTTTTTGTATTTATTATTATTATGACTGTAGCATGGGACTTGTTGGATCTCAGTTCCCTGACCAGGGATCAAATCCAGGCCCTGGCAGTGAAAGTGCTGAGTCCTAACCACTGGACCAGAAGGGGATTCTCGAAGTCAGTATGTTTGAAGTATAGTAGCAGACTTCAACTTTAAGTTGGCTTAAAATTCAACATTCAGAAAACTAAGATCATGGCATCTGGTCCCATCACTTCATGGCAAACAGATGGGGAAACAAGGGAAACAGTAGGAGACTTTATTTTGGGGGGCTCCAAAATCACTGCAGATGGTAACTGCAAGCCATGAAATTAAAAGACACTTGTTCCTTGGAAGAAAGCTATGACCAACCTAGACAGCATATTAAACAGCAGAGACATTACTTTGCCAACAAGGTCCGTCTAGTCAAAGCTATGGTTTTTCCAGTAGTCATGTATGGATGTGAGAGTTGGACTATAAAGAAAGCTGAGGACCAAAGAATTGATGCTTTTGAACTGTGGTGTTAGACAAAACCCTTGAGAGTCCCTTGGATTGCAAGGAGATCACACCAGTCCATCCTAAAGGAGATCAGTCCTGAATCTTTATTGGAAAGACTGATGCTGAAGCTGAAACTCCAATAGTTCGGCCACCTGATGCAAAGAACTGACTCCTTGGAAAAGACCCTGATGCTGGAAAAGACTGAAGGCAGGAGAAGAAGGGGACGACAGAGGATGAGATGGTTGGATGGCATCACCAACTCTATGGACATGAGTTTGAGCAAGCTCCAGGAGTTTAGGTAAAGGACAGGGAAGCCTGGCATGCTGTAGTCCATGGAGTCACAAAGAGTAGGATGCAAGTGAGATGAACTGAGCAAACTTCAACAAAGTGAATGTTGAAAATGTGTATACAACAGTGATGCTCATAAAGTTTTTCATTAAGTACATCAGAGAACATTAAATACATTATAGTGAAAAACAGATACTCTTGTATATGTTTAAAACACAGCATTCTAGAGGAAATGAAGTCATTTCTAAAATATGAGTAATGCTTCTTTTTTAACTGAACACAACACTGATGTCTAAAGACTGGACAATTTTACCTCTCAGACAAGCTTTCAAATTCTATGATTATAAATGGGAAATAAGGTTAAAAATACAGACAGTAATCAAATTTCATTTATTCATTCAATTTTTATTGAGCATATTACTACATGTCAGGCACTGAAACATTAGCGATATAGCAATAAGCAAAAATGGTCACTGGAGATGGAAATGGCAACCCACTCCAGTATTCTTGCCTGGAGAATCCCATGGACGGATGAACTGGGTAGGCTACGATTTAGCAACTAAACCACCACCACCACCAAAAATGGTCACAATTCTTACTTTCATGAAACTTACTAGACAGAGGGAAGCTTGATACTATATAGGTTAGCAAACAAATATAATATGCAAATGTAAAGTCAACTGTGATAAAGAGTATAGAAGAAATGTTCATAGTACTATGAGAACCTGGGAACGTGCCATAGCCTGTGGGAAGAATTAGGTACAGCGTCCCTGGGGATGTGAGATTAAGACAAGCCCTGAGACATGAGTAAAAGTTCAGGAACTGACTAAAAGAGAGAGGTTTATCAGACGAGGGAAATAGTATATACTAACGTACTTTGACAGACAGAAGGTAAAAAGTGAGGATGACTTTTTGCAATAATAGAAAAATTTATCCTAAAATCCACATAGCCTTTTCAACAAATGGCACTGGGAAAACTGGATATCCACATGCATAAGAATGAAGTTGGACCTTTAGCTTACACCAAATACAAAAGTCAATTCAAAATGGATTAAAGATCTAAATGTAAGCCCTAAAACAAACAAACAAACAAAAAATCCTAGAAGAAAACATAGGGGAGAAGCTTCATGACTTTGGATTTGGCAATGATTTCTTGGAGATGACACTAAAAAAGCATAGGCAACAAATGCAAAAACAGACAAACGGGACTTCATCAAATTAAAAAACTTCTTTGCATCAAAGGAAACAATCAAAAATATAAAAAGGGAAACAAACTATTGAGTGGAAGAAAATATACAGAAAGCATATATCTGGTAAAGGGTTAAGATCTAAGATATAAAGAACTCCTACAACTGGACAACAAAAAAGTACCTGATAAAAAATATGCAAACCACATGAATAGACATTTCTCCAAAGATGATATACAAATGGCCAAAAGTATGAAAAGATGCTCAATGTCACTAATCATCAGAGAAATGCAAACCTAAACCATATAAACACCCATCGGGATGGCTTCTTCCAAACATCACCCTCTCCAAAGGGGGGGGGGGGAGTGTTGGTGAGGATGTGGAGAAACTGGCAGCCTTCTGCAATGGTGATGGGTATGTAAAATGGTGCAGCTACTATGGAAAACAGTACAGATGTACCTCAAAAATTAAACACAAAACCACCATATGATTCAACAATCCTACTTATGCATATATACCCAAAAGAATGAGATCTTGAAATCAGGATCTCAAAGTGATTATCTGCACACTTTTGTTAATAGCAGCAATATTCACAATTGTCAAGAAATGGAAGCAACCCAAATGTCCATCAATAGATGGTTGGATAAACAAAATGCAATACATAAACAGAGTATCATTCAGCCTTAAAAAGGAAGAAAATCATGTCACATGCTACCGCATGGATGAATCTTGAGGCTATTATGCTAAGTGAAATAAAGAAGAAAACTATGTAGGACTCCATTTATATGAGGTCACAATAAGAAAAATATGGCAAAAAAAAAAAAAAAAGAAAAGAAAAATATGGTAGGACTTCATTTATATGAGATATCTAAAATAGTCAAATTCCTAAAAACAGAAAGTACAGTGGTAGTTACTAGGGGCTGGGGGGAGTAAGGAATGGGAAATGAGGTGTTGCTGTTTAATGGGTAGAGAGTTTCAGCTGTGTAAGATGAAAAAGTTCTGGAGATCTGTTGAACAACAATGTGAATATACTCAACACTACTGAACTATGAAAAAATAAAGTGAAAGTGAAAGTCACTCAGTCGTGTCAGACTCTTTGTGGCCCCATGGAGTCCATGGAATTTTCCAGGCCAAAATACTGGAGTGGGTAGCCTTTCCCTTCTCCAGGAGATCTTCCCAACCCAGGGATTGAACCCAGGTCTCCCACACTGCAGGCAGATTCTTTACCAGCTGAGCCACAAGGGAAGCCCAACTGAACTATATACTTTAAAAAGTTTAGGATAAATTTTATCTATGTCTTTTAACAGAATTTTTTAAAGTAATAAATACAGAAGAGCTGTGGAAACGTTTGGCAGTTCCTCAAAATGTTAAACATAGAATTAAATATTTAATCCAGCAATTCCAAATCTAGGTACACAGCCAACAGAAATGAAAATATGTCCACACAAAAACATATACAAAAATGTCCAAGGCAGAATTATTATTCATAATAGCAAAAAAATATAAACAATCCAAATGCCCATTAGCTGACAAATGGATAAACAAAATGTGGTATATCTATTTAGTGGAATATTATTCAGTCATAAAAAGGAATAAACTACTGATACATGCTACAATACAAATAAACCTTGAGAACATGCTAAGTGAAATAGGTCAGTCACCTGATACTGGTCAGGTCTTTATCTAGAGAGTACTGGAAAGTCACTGAAGGCTTTCAAATACACATCTGTGAAAGATCCCTTTGATGCTGTGTGGAAGGTGGATTGGAAGAGTGCAGTAGTAGATGAGATCATCTACTGCAATGGTCCAGATAAGTGATAGTGGTAGCTTGGACTTGGATGGTGGTAGGGATGGCAAGTAGAGAAGTGGATGGATTTGAGAACTCTTTCTGATTTAGAACCTATTGGATTTGCTGAGAACAGATGTAGGAAATAAAGGGAAAGGCGTTATTAAGGATGACTGCTAGGGTTCTCGGAGAAGGCAATGGCACCCCACTCCAGTACTCTTGCCTGGAAAATCCCATGGATGGAGGAGCCTGGTAGGCTGCAGTCCATGGGGTCGCTAAGAGTCAGACACGACTGAGCAACTTCAATTTCACTTTTCACTTTCATGCATTGGAGAAGGAAATGGCAACCTACTCCAGTGTTCTTGCCTGAAGAATCCCAGGGACGGGGGAGCCTAGTGGGCTTCTGTCTGTGGGGTCGCACAGAGTCAGACATGACTGAAGCGACGTGGCAGCAGCAGCAGCAGCTAGGGTTCTAGCTTGAGCTACGAACGGGTGTTCAAAGGAAGCTTTTGATTCATATGGATGTTTTCAGAAAAGAAGCCAAAAGTAAATTGTGCACTACATTATAGATCCCTTAATCTATATTACTGCAAGCTACATTAATTATGAAGCTTCAAGAACATCCCCACTGCTTACACAACAGGTGTAACTTACATAATCTGCTCTACCCAGCTGTTATTTATTTGTGACAGCTCCCTCCTGGCTTCTGCTCCCCGTTGAGCTGCAGGATTACTGCATCTTCTCGTATGATTTCCTAATTTATTCATTGCCCCAAATCATAACAGAATTATTAATTTTCTTTTTTGATAACAGATTAAAAAAAAAAGATTGAAACTAAGAATAACCAGAGATATCACTGAGGTTTTCCATGATCACAGAACTCAAAAATCCTGAAGTAAAGTACTACTTATAAACATTTCCATAAAATTCATTCATTAGCCCAAGAATTTAGACTTCCTTTTGGCAGCCTTTCCTATATAATTATCCTTGACCAAACACTCTTCACTATGCCTGCTCTTTGGACCTGTGTTACCCAAAAGGATTTTTTAAATTGGCTGCCTATAAGCTAACAGCTAAGCATCATAGAATGGGATGAAGTAATGATGCTAATGAATGTTGGCTGGGACTATGGGTAAATGGATGGAACATGGAGGAGTTGGGGCAGTGACAAAAGTCAGAAAAACTGAAAATCCACGAATTCAGTGACGCTCCAGAGAGGAAACCAGCAAGTGTTGACGCTAAACTGGCAGAAACATCAATACTTCCTGGCTCCCCCACTGGGTGCATCAATTTATCACCGGCAGGCTGCTCTTCTGCTGCAAGCGACAGTGAATACATTCAATGATCTGCAAAGCAATGACCTATCGTCCAGAAGCACGATGTGTACAGCAATGAGAACAAGGTGATGATTGCTGGGAGTTTCAGACAGACTCAGTTCTGCTGCTTGATTAGCTTAATGACCAAGGGTCAGTCATTTCCCTTCTCTGAAAAATACCAGTATTTCCTAATAGTGAAAAAGTTAACCGAGCAGGTCTGACTGCTATTCTTAAAAGTGTCTGCTTACAAGGTTGGTATAGACACAGCTGGTGTCTGGGGATTTGGACGTGGGGAAGGTTCCCACCATCCTAAGTGGTAAGAATAGCTCGCTGTGCCTCAACTGTTGGCACAACGTTATGGTTCATGCTAAATACCTGTTTTCCTTCTGGGAGTCTGAAATTCTGCATGTACCAGGCAGAGGAGGTGTGTCTATGTGACCAGCTCCCAATAAACACCCTGGGCACTGAGTCTCTGAGAAGCTCCCTTTGGAGAAAACACATTGCTGGGAGGAATTAAGCACAACCTGTGTGACTCCACTGGGAGAGGACTGTTGGGAGCTATGCCTGGGTTCCTGCAGACATGGCCTCTTGAGCCTTTTCCCTTTGCTGACTTTGCTTTGGAGCCTTTCTCTATAATAAATCAGAGCTGTGAGGACAACTATATGCTGAGTCTTCTGAGTTTGGCCAGTAAGCCATCGAACCCGGGCATGGTTCTGGGGACCTCTGGCACAATTGGTATGTGCTGAATAGCCTACCAAACTTCAACAATCATGCCAAGTAGGTGTGATGTTCATCCTATAGGTGAAGAAAGGAGACTTCAGAAACAGGAACAGAGTGTACACAGAAAATAAACACTTCAGTGTTTATTGAGTATGTGTGTGAAAGTCACTCAGTCGTGTCTGACTCTTTGCAACCCCATGGACTATACAGTCCATGGAATTCTCCAGGCCAGAATACTGGAGTGGGTAGCCGTTCCCTTCTCCAGGTTATTGAATATGGATGTTCTCCAATTTTTTGTGAACTGAGGAACTACCTGGAGTGCCTGCTAAAAATGCAGTTTCCTGGCACCTATCACCTGAGACTTGGATTCAGTAGGTTTGAGGCTCAAGAATGTCTATTTCTAATAAGCTTCCCAGATGATTCTTCTGCAGGTAGTCTAAGGACCACACTTTGGGGAACAGTTTGATGTACAGGACCTACAGTGCCCAATTCCCAAGCTAGGATGTAAATGGCAAAACCAGGACTTGCACTAACCTTTTAAAACAAGGTTAAGGCTCTTTTCTCAACAAAACTGCTTCCCTCAAACTCCACAATTCCTCTGGTTGCTCTGCCTTCTCACTGCAGGTATCCACCCAGCACCAAATACCAAGTGAAATCCGGAATCCAAATAACACTCTTGAGAGAGTGAATTCTGCAGCTTTGGTTTTCAAAAAGATTTGATGTGCTGGTGGCAACAGAAAATATAAGCTTATGCATGGGATTTAACAAAAAGAACATGAATTTGTTTATAATTTTAGAAGTTGAGAACAGGATATGGGTTATAGTTTTCTGTGACTGGCCAACAAAGGGGAAGGCACTAAACATAATCTTTTTCGCTGATCGAGAAACTAGCATCAAGTAAATGCTAAAGCTTTTCCTTTTCAAGTGGGTAGGAAAGTATAATTTTTTTTCTCATTTAGAATAAATATAGTGTAGTATTTTGTAACTGAAAGGATGTTATTTTTAGTGCCATGCACTCATTGGTAGCCCAGTCTGAAACACATAAGCTTCTCAGTAGCTGGTCATTTTTCAACGTCTATTACTGACTCAGACTATGCTATCAATTCAGAAAGTATTTATTGAGCATCTACTGTTTACTTGATGCTGTGCTAAAGGCATAATCATTATCAAGAAAACTGCTGATTTTTTCAATATCTACATGAAAAAGAGACTAGAAAAATATAGCCACACTACTTTATGACAACATATAATGGAGGAGTCTAAAAAAAAATACACGGTATCTGCTTGAACAAGGTAATCTTCACCAATCCTCCCATATTTTATTAAATAAATACAGGGCAAAAAATTGATGACAATCTGTACTTCACAAATACATATTAACCTCCCAAATCTGGATATCCACAGTCCAATATTATCTATAAACCTCAAATAATCAGTAAGTCAGCCAAACCAGCAATCCCTCCACACGCTGCAGTAAGTGTGGGGCTGCCTGCCAATGTACTGGCACAGGGCACCCCACGCCCATATCTGCAGTGCTGAGTACTCATTCATCACTAAACTGCAGTAGTGTTAACATATGCTGCAGTTGTGCTAATGTTTGTTTTACAGTCACCACTGACCTACCCTTATCCCAGGCCAGGAAAGTTAGCGTTGCTGCTGTTGCTGCTGCTAAGTCGCTTCAGTCGTGTCCGACTCTGTGCGACCCCATAGACGGCAGCCCACCAGGCTCCCCCATCCCTGGGATTCTCCAGGCAAGAACACTGGAGTGGGTTGCCATTTCCTTCTCCAATGCATGAAAGTGAAAAGTGAAAGTGAAGTCGTTCAGTTGTGTCCGACTCTTAGCGACCCCATGAACTGCGGCCTACCAGGCTCCTCCGTCCATGGAATTTTCCAGGCGAGAGTACTGGAGTGGGTTGCCATTGCCTTCTCTGAGGTTAGTGTTAAGTGAATGCAAACAAACTTGAAAATAGCACCTACTTCACTTATGGAAGCCTAGAACCTCACTCTGCCCAACCAGAAAATTCCTTCCAATCTGAAGAATTCCAGATGCAAAAGATTATTCCATATAAAGCACTACAGATGTACAGGGAACTCCACCACCTTGAGGGGGGAAGAAAAGTGTTTTTCATTTGTGTCCCATGCTTCCACCTCTTTGGGAGAACTTATACCAGGTTAAACAAGCAGTCAACCTTAATGATTTTTTCCCATCACTCAACAAACCAGTATTTGAATTCACTCATGAGCTAGTTCTCTGCACATCATCCAGAGGCGGGGATGTTAGTTATGGTTCTCTAGGGGCCACTAGTAGCTCAGATGGTAAAGAATCCACCTGCAATGCAGGAGACCCTGGCTGGATTCCTGGGTTGGGAAGATCCCCTGGAGGAGGGCATGGCAACCCACTCCAGTATTCTTGCCTGGAGAATCCCCATGGAAAGAAGAGCCTGGGCTACAGTCTATGGGGTCACAAAGAGTCGGACATGACTGAGTGACTAAGCACAGCACAGGGGCCACTGGCTACACTTTACCTTTCAGAACCCACTGCACAGTCACTGGTCAACCGGCAGCCTACATGAGGAAACAAGCTCACCTGGATAGTTGTATCAATATGAAATTGGCCAGCTTTACCTGCTCAAATCTCACTTCTGCTAAAAGCTCGTTAAGAGCACTGGAAACTACCTGATTTATAGGCACTCAGTATCACCCACTAAAGGGTTGAATTATGCACAATAATCATAAACAGAAGGAGCAAACAGTAAACCCTTATAGGTGTTCAGAAGACATTCTGAGTTTTATGTTGCTGAATCAGTAAAACCCAGATCAGGATTTTAAAAAAAGACAAAACTTGTTTTCAGGTTATTTAATATTTACTTCAAGTAGTAGTGATTCATTTCTAAATAGGTGTCCCACTTTACAGAGAATCAGACTAACATCTATTTGCAAACGAGCCCTTTGTGATGTCTAGGTCATATTGAAGGTGTCAAATGCGACAAATTCCTTTTTATCTGAAATCCAAACAACCAGAAAATAATCGAAATTGTTCACTCTATTTCTGGTAGAAAGACAAACAAGTAAGTATAAAATAGTAACTTATTCACAAAAAAGCAAGTTGCATGGTTTGTCACAAATGTGTTACAGAGCAGTCACCATGTCCTCTAAATCCACAGCCGTGTACGTAATGACCGTCAACGCTCATGAAGACAGGGAGTTTGTCTTGCTCACCAATGTGTCCCAGGGCCTACTATAGTGCCCAGTACATAACAGATGTTCAGTGAATATTTGTTGAATGAAATAATGCTCTGCAAGATCATAAAATGGTGTAATCATCTAAGAGATTATACTATGGTCAGTATAGATGTATTTATTCTAATAGTTTAAAAATTGGTAATCAGTGCACACCAATGTTTAGGTTCTGATCATAGTTCCAATATGGAGGGGTGTCCCCACACCAACAAGCAATTCTCAGGCATCACCTGAGTGTCCCATAATTCAACTTATAGGCAAGAGTACTGGAGTGGGTTGCCATTGCCTTCTCCAATTTCTGACTAGAGGTAGCATCAGATACCCCAGGTTAGGCACTCAGTCCCACAGGACTCCCCCAACCAGCCACTTCATACACCAGCAGCAGGTCCAGGTTATCAGCTGTGTTTCTGACCAACTGACTACAAACTGGGCTTCCCAACAACCTCCACCTTGGGTTTCAGACACCAGCCTCCATCCAGGTTGTTAGCAGTACTTTTGACTGACTGACTATAAATCAGAAGTTCCACTAGAGTGGCTTACAGAACTCAGAGAATCACTTTACTTCCTAGATCACTGGTTTATTATACAAGGATCAGCCAAATGGAGGAGATGCATAGGGCAAGGAATGGGGAAAGGGCACAGAGCTTCTGTGCTCTCTCTAGGAGCACAGCGTGCTCTTCGCAAATCTCCAACCTGGAAGCTCTCCAAACCCTGTTTTTTTGGGGGGTTTATATAGGCTTCATTAATAGGCATGACTGACTAACCCATTGGTCACTGGTGACTCAATCACCAGGCCCTCTCCAATCCCCAGAAATCAGGGGAGTGGAACTGAACCCTCTAATCAAAGGGTTGGTTTCCCTGGTGACCAGCCGCCAACCAGAGATGCTTTCCCAAGTCACGTTATTAACATTATAAAACATACCTTTATTGTTCTCAAAGTCGGAAATGCCAAGGGTCTTAGGAGCTCTGGGCCAGAAACAGGCAAAGACCAAATACACATATATATTTGTTATTATAAATCACAGTATCACACCCAATTAACTGGAACTCCTCATTTTTAACCATTTTTCATAAGAATTTCATAAATACCACTATGAGCAGAAGCTATTATTTATGTGAAACATAAAAATTTTTCATTCAAATATTTATCAAACACCTACTATGCACCAGGCACTGTGCCAACTGTCCCTGACCCCAGCAGCCTTCAACGTCTAGGGCAGCCTTTTTCAACTGGAATCCCTCATCTACAGATGCATGCACAGGAGATAAGTATAACATAAAACAGATTCTCTAGGGCATTAGGAATGGATTCTCTCCCAGTGGAGAAAGACTAATGTAAAGTGCCACAGAAATTAAAAGGAAATGACAGGGGCTTACCTGGTGTCCAGTGGTTAAGACTGCGGTTCTACCGTAGGAGATGCGGATTTGATCCCTGGTGGGGGAAGTTCTTTATGCCGGGAAAAGGGACCCCCACCCTCAAAGAAATTACAATACGATAATAAAAGTTTGCTTTTAATAGGGGCAAATTCACCTGTTAAACCCAGCCATGGGGACTTCCTGGGTAGTCCTCTGGCTGGGACTTTAAGCTCCCAAAGCAGGGAGCCCGGGTTTGATCCCTAGTCTGGGAACTGGATCCCAGGTGCCACAACTGATGCCCAGTGCAGCCAAAATAAATAATTAATTTTTAAAAAAATCCAGCCATGTATGAACTACCTGGTAGGGGCAAAGATGAACAGGCTATTTGTAATGTTGGAGTAAATGCAAAAATACTGCACTACATACATTCAGATAACTTGCTAAACATAATAAAACTGTTAAATATTTTCCATGCACAGCAATGTCAGGCTGAGGATTTTAGTAAAGTGAAACAAGAAAAAAAAAGTATAATTACTCTGATAATATTAATTCAAAGAGAAAACAAAAAACCTTGCTCCAAAAAGACCCCCAAATTACCTGAATTTTATTCACTGTCTCCATATACTGCTTCACTAAATTGGTCTTGCCTTGGACTTGAGGCAGCAGACAGATGGGCCCCAAGCTGAGCAGCTGGAGTTTGTCCCCTGTGGACAGATACTCCAAGACAAAGATAACAGCCAGAGCAGAGGAGCTGCCCAGATAAGAGATAGACCACACATTCCTCATTCTCGAGGTCAAGGAGGCCTTCCCGACTACACAGGCACAGAAAGCCTCCTCGGATGTCAAAAGGGAGGGGATGCACCCCACAGTAGGCAATGTCAACCTACCCAGAGGCCTCTTCACTAGACTCCATCTTGGCTAAGAGAAGTGGGTGCACACATGGGAAGATACTGAGAAAAACCAAACTGCAGACTCAGAGCCAGGCAGAGCAAGATTATGAGGCAAAGGAAACCTGGAAGAAATACCCCATGTAAGTGATTCAAACTAACACAAGGGCACAGCTCTCTCTCTGAGCCCACCTATGTATGTCTATCCACACGTACACTTTTTCCTCCTAATAAACACTTTACTTATTTCACTACTTTCCGTCTCTTTGTGGCAATTCATTTCTACAAAGCCAAAGGGCCAGGGTCTTGTCACAGGCCACTGGCCCTGGTGGTCTAGTGGCCAGGATTCAGTGCTCTCATTGCTGCCACCTGCCTTCAATCTCTGGCCCCAAACGGAAATCCTTCTTCAAGCCACTGCAGGCAAAGGCCACCAGAGATCAGACTCAAAGAAATACATTAGCTACCTATTTCATTATTTTGAATATTTTTTTATCTTATTTTGAATTTTCCTTAAAATACCTTATGCAGTCAACTTCTTTCAGTCCTGGGTGTCTTCGACAGATACAACATTTTCTATATGATGATATTACTATATGCTGCATTCTTTATGGAGCCAAAACAGTTTGAGAGCTACTAGAATCAAAGAGATAAGTTTTTTCCCAGTATTTCAACTCGAAACTTAAGCTTTTATATGTCAATGATCTAGAAATTCACACCTAGTTAATATCATTCTCTGACAGGCTAGTTAAATAGCATCCACCTGGCCAAGTCCCCTGAACTACTTTATCAAGTAATGTCTTGTTTGTTAGCATGAAATAAGTGAATAAGCCAAATGGGGGGAATTCTTGTTGTTTAGATTCTCATTAAACCTTTCAACTCATGTGAAAATGCTAGTGTAATCACTACGAAACTCACGAAGAGTAAAAGATAGAATAAAAGTCCCTGATGCTTAAGTCTCAATTAGTCCAAACTTCCAATTAAACATTCTTTTAAAGGAAAGTAAATTGTACAGAAAAAACTACCATTGTTTATTTTATTTATGGAGACTGGAGATGTTGACTGGGAATAGGCTATATCGTTTTTATTATACTCTCAGACATCCCAACTCTTAAATCTTTTAAGACATCCCCTACATACCTAAATCCGAAAATCCTACACCAAATCCACCAATTTCTTTCTACCACAAAATTGTCAGAAGAAAAGTCATAATTCATCAAAAAGGAAATACAACTTTTTAATGGCAAAGACATCAAGGCTGTGTCTTTAGAAAATGCAATGAATCACTATTTCTTTTAGCTCAAGCTAAAGAACTTTCCCTTATGGCAGAAAGTGAAGAGGAACTAAAAAGCCTCTTGATGAAAGTGAAAGAGGAGAGTGAAAAAGTTGGCTTAAAGCTCAACATTCAGAAAACGAAGATCATGGCATCTGGTCCCATCACTTCATGGGAAATAGATGGGGAAACAGTGGAAACAGTGTCAGACTTTATTTTGGGGGGCTCCAAAATCACTGCAGATGGTGACTGCACCCATGAAATTAAAAGACACTTACACCTTGGAAGGAAAGTTATGACCAACCTAGATAGCATATTAAAAAGCAGAGACATTACTTTGTCAACAAACGTCCATCTAGTCAAGTGGTCATGTATGGATGTGAGAGTTGGACTGTGAAGAAAGCTGAGCGCCGGAGAATTGATGCTTTTGAATTGTGGTGTTGGAGAAGACTCTTGAGAGTCCCATGGGCTGCAAGGAGATCCAACCAGTCCATTCTAAAGGAGATCAGTCCTGGGTGTTCTTTGGAAGGAATGATGCTAAAGCTGAAACTCCAGTACTTTGGCCACCTCATGTGAAGAGTTGACTCATTGGAAAAGACTCTGATGCTGGGAGGGATTGGGGGCAGGAGGAAAAGGGGACGACAGAGGATGAGATGGCTGGATGGCATCATGGTCTCAATGGACCTGAGTCTGAGTTGGTGATGGACAGGGAGGCCTGGCGTGCTGAAATTCATGGGGTCACAAAGAGTCAGACACGACTGAGCGACTGACCTGAACTGAAAGAACTTTCTCTTTCAAAACTGGAGAACCTGGGCCTGGAGAAATAAATGGCATTTTTAAAATGATTCGGCATATACTGCTGCTGCTGCTGCTGCTAAGTCACTTCAGTCGTGTCCGACTCTGTGCAACCCCATAGACGGCAGCCCACCAGGCTCCCCTGTCCCTGGGATTCTCCAGGCAAGAATACTGGAGTGGGTTGCCATTTCCTTCTCCAATGCATGAAAGTGAAAAGTGAAAGGGAAGTCGCTCAGTCGTGTCTGACTCTTAGCGACTCCATGGACTACAGCCTACCAGGCTCCTCCATCCATGGGATTTTCCAGGCAAGAGTACTGGAGTGGGTTGCCACTGCCTTCTCTACTGAGCTGTAAAAGATGATAGTACTTCCCATGTTAGGTTTAAAATCTAAGTGAAAGTCGCTCAGTCGTGTCTGACTCTTTGCAACCCCACGGACTATACAGTCCATGGAATTCTCCAGGCCAGAATACTGGGTAGCCTTTCCCTTCTCCAGGGAATCTTCCCAACCCAGGGATCGAACCCAGGTCTCCTGCACTGCAGGCCAATTCTTTACCAGCTGACCCACAAGGGAAGCCCCTAAAATGTAAAGCCCTGTCCTAACATGTAGTAGCTAGTTTTCAGTGACCAAGAACTACAATCAACATCACTGGAATTTATATCACATTCAAAGTCAAATTCAGATGTACACAGGTACACAAGAAAAACATTTAATTTTGAAAGGAATTCATAGCCCCATCTCCAAAATATAAAAGCACACAACTTAGACTACATCTATATTGCTGTGCAAGACAAAGACGAACCTAAATCTTTAGTTGTATCCTTCTAGTGATGTAAATGGGAGTGCCACTCAGTCTCTACCAAGAAAAAGATGAGGACAGCATTTTGCTTACTGACTAGGGGAGCTAAAAACCGCCCCCCACCAATTATTTCTGAAGTCATTCTTTAGCAGTATTTGATAGTATATTTCACATTCCGTCCAAGGGTTTGCAAATTAATTCCTTGCCCTAGGCCTAGGGCTCAGATACAACTCCTGAGAAGCTTTCAGTTCACTGCACTGGTAGAAATTCTGGAGAGTTAACCAGAGTCATGGTTGCTCAGGAAAATGTGAGCAGTCGAGTATTCCAGCCGAAACAATGAGGTCAAAGCTCCTTTCAGTGTAAGTATATTCTCTGCAGAGATCTTGGACGGGGATGCAAAGTACTAGCCTCAAAACCTGCAGGCTGGCACCTCAACAACTGCTGCAAATTCTACTGCATGCCCTGCCTTCCCCAGCCAGCACTGCTTCCTTACTAGACTCAAACAACACAGACCACTTTGAGCAAAAGAAAGATGAAGGGGGCTTTTAGATTGATATTTTTAGACTGGTTGTTTGGTTTCAAATGTTCAAATCCTTAAAAAAGGGGGGGGGGGTGTCATCATCTCAATGTTGAGCTACCGAATATATTACAAACCACAGACCAGTTGTTTTCCAGTATAAGAATGCCATGTGAAAAGATTATCCTCTTTCCAAGTATTACAATTAGTCCTCTTTGTCACCTTTCCTTTTCTAACACCCCCAAACAACACTCAGGATCACAAGAATCTACATGAAATAGAACTATGAAGCACAATGCTTTTTTACCTTCTCAGGCTAAATGTGAGAAACCAATTTTAGTCACTTGCTTTAGCAAAGCATACAGTACAAGCCAATTCCTACGGATTTCAAAATCCTGATAGGCACAACCTCTATTGCTGTGCCACAGGTAAACCTGCTCCAATTTCATAAGACATGCCTCTGGTGAGGTAAACCTTTAGAAAAACATTAACAGCACTCTTGTGATAATAATAGCCTAGAAGGGGACATACAATTACTTCGTTTAGCCAGGGTACATTTGTGAAAGTTTCAAATGCAGAAAAAATAACGAGAGCAAATTCATACGATGCGTGAAAAAGGTTAGCAATGCTTCGATTACGAATAATTGCAGGAAAACAGCCAAACCGACAAGTTCTTTAACAGAC
This sequence comes from Bos javanicus, assembly GCF_032452875.1. NCBI lineage: Eukaryota > Metazoa > Chordata > Mammalia > Artiodactyla > Bovidae > Bos > Bos javanicus. Next base: position 23,482,950 of record NC_083897.1, read on the forward strand.
CTTGTAAGGGGGGTTGGTAGGCGCGCACAGCACTCAACCATTTCTCCTAAGGCCAGAAAAAACATTTATTGACGAATCCTTCCTTTCACATTACTGGCAGAAATAAAATCCTATTCCCGCCACCTCATCTTGCAATTAAGGAAGTTGCTACTAATAGCAGCATAGAAGTAGATGGTCCCGGTTTCACTCCATTCTTCACGTACCATCTAGGAGTGAACAGGTTACTCAAGAAAGTCAGTAATCGGTTTTCCGGGTGCCAAACTCCCTCGGCAATAAAATTCCCTTTTCTGGGGATCGGGGAGGCGGGGGTCGACGTGGACTGAGGAGTCCAGCCGCAGCTCGCCTCCTCCCCCGGGTCAGGGTCTGGGGCGTTCGGGGCTCGGCGAGGCTTCAGCCCCGGCGCTCGCCTGGCAGCGACGGTGCAGCCTCCTCGCGTCTCCACCTCGACTCAGCCCACCCCGACGACCGCCCTCGCTTTTATTAAACCCTCAAGGTGAGAGGTTCAGGCTGGGTCTCCAAAGTTTGCCCGGCCTCGGGTGAGCAGCCGGCCAAGCCCCGGGCCAGGCTGAGGCCGGCCCCAGCCGCCCACCCCTCAGCCCCCAGGGCTTTTTTGGACCACGGTGACAGGTCTAGGTTTACCTCCATGTGCTCCTGGCATAGGAAACAAAAGAAAGCAACCTCCCTGATAATAAAACGCCATCTTCGAGTAACTGGCACACCGAGGGACCCCTGGGTCGGAAACCCCCGGGGGTCCCCCACCATCCAGCTCGGAGGGCGCCCCCCACCCCCAGTCCGAGGCAGTTTGTAAGGAACAGCCCAGGAAAGCTCCGGATAAATGGGCCGGGGTCGGGGTGGGGTGGCGGGGTGCTCCGAGAGCCTTATCTGACTCCCCACCCCGACCGCCCCGGGCAGCGTCATTTCAGTGAAAATGTAAGAGCGGGCGCCGCTGGTGTCTCCCAGAGACGCACTCTTCCCCTCAGGAAACTGTTCTGAAGGACCGGGCGAAGGGGCTGGCGAGCAAACGAACCGACACGCGGGGAGCCGCAGCGAGTGTACTTACAAAACGATTAAAGCTCCGGCGGAACATCGCGTCGAAGGCTGCCGGTCGCCGTGCTGGACTCTACTGGGCTGTCTGAGAAGGCGCCGTCCACACACGACACTGCGGCGTGGGCCGGCGGCGCGAAACGGTCGGCGAGGCTCGCGGCCCCGCCAACCGCCGGCCCTCCGAACTCCCCCCGCCCCCCTCGGCCCCCGCCCCACCTCACTCACCCCCCCCGCCCCGCCCCGCGCCGGGGGCGGTGGCCCCGCCTCTCCCGCAGCAGCCCGTGGAGATAGCGAGCCGAACGCGCGGGGGAGGGATGGCGGAGGAGCGCTAGGCTCCTCCCGCGGGAGGGGGACGCCCAGAGCTCTCCACCAGCGCCGGGCTCGGAACCCCGCCGTCTGCACTCTTCCCTGCCGCGGAGCCACCGCCCGCTTTTCCGCGGTCAGCCCGCGTGCGCCCGCCCCGCTCGCGGCCACGGGGGACCCTCCCGAGGCGCCCCGCGCCTCACCTCGCCTCAGCCCGACACTACTCCCCTGGCTCGTGCGGAAGCCGCAGCCTACCCTGCCCCGGCCCTAATTCGTCCGCCGCTCCGCTTCGCTCACAGCCCCTCCTCGGTCCGCGGCAGCCGCGCCGGCCGTCCCGCACTCGGGCCGGGGAGCCACGGTGCAGCCTGCCGGCCCGCCCCGAACCCGCCAGGCAACCGGGCTCCCCGCTCCCGGCGGGGCGGAGCCGGGCTTTGCGTGAGGAGCCGGGACCGGCGGGGCGCTGTGGAGACCCCAGCGCGGGCGGGGCGCGGGCTGGGGGACTAATTATAAGAGCCCCCCTCCTCGTGTGCCGAGGCGCGGATCTCCCCACTACCCTCGCTTCACTCAGCTACCTACGCGCCTTTCCCTCCTCAGGTTTTTTCTTGTCCTGTCTCCCCACCTAAACCATCTCACTTCCACTTTCTCTCTGAGGTTGTAAAGTCAGGCTTTGTGTCGCCGCTGCTGCGCAGCGGGGCGGGATTTCCCTGCCACCCCCAAGCCCCCCCTTCCCGCCTATACCCCAAGCCCCTCCCTCTAGCCCCGCCCATTCGCTTCTCGCAGAGCATCCTGGGAGTTGTAGTCCCGCCATGCCTCCGATTCCGCCTAGTACCGTAGGCTGGGAGCTCCCCCATTCGCCCGCTCTGGGTTTGCCCAGAGGGTTGAAGGAGGAAGTGGCTGAGACCTCAGGGCTGAACCGCGGTTCTCGGCTCGGGTTGGAAGTGAAGGCCACTAGCGCTCTTTAGATTCCCCGCGGTGGGAAATGTGAAAAGGATCGGTGAGGCAAAGCCACGAATGCCCGGAACCTTCCCTGGGACGCGAAAAATTGTGCACCAGGAAACGCTCTACCCCCTCGGCTCCCAGTTTAGAATTGGAGTTTGCGAAACTTTAAACATTACGTAGGAAAGCCGAAGCTAAAATTGCCTTGAGACTGGCCATCCCAACGCCCACGTCGCTCGGTTTGCACCGCCCTTTAACGGCGTGCCCCGAGGCTGCTGGAGCAGAATGTAGATTCCTCCGCAAAAGTAAAGAAGAAATTAGTCGAAGGAGATCAGAGGCATTAATAGGAGCCTCCGCCGCGGCACCGTCTCCTGCCAGCGAAGCGCTGGGGACAGGGCCAGCTGCACCGCGGGCCTCCCCTGGGGGTCGTGAAGGGCCTTTAATGCTGGGCACGGGCACTTCTCCTTTCCCCTCTGGGGTTTAGATCCATTTCAACAGATCTTTCCTGGGCATTTTCTTTGTACTCGGCTGTGTTAGGGGCTGGATACAGCGAATTCTGAAAAGACCTCCCCAGCGTGGGGCGGGGGAGGGGTGCCCCACTGTGGTAAGGGGCTACTCACCTGCAAAAACAGCAGGTTAGAAAGTCCTGACTGCTAGATGAGAGGCTTCAAGTGCTGAGAGCACCGGTGCACCTCAAAAGGGGGTCTGGGAAGCTTTCTCGAAAGCACTGGAGGTTAAACTGGACCTTGCTATGTGAGAAGGCTTTAGAAGGAGCGCCGTGGGCAAAGTCCAGGGTGGAGGGAGGGGTCAGCGGGGACGTGCCAGATGATCTAAGAAAAACAACACACACTCTGGGCAGATGCCCAGGATGTGTGCGCAGGCATGGCCCCGAGAGAACTCGAAAACCCATTCAGTTCAGTTCAGTCACTCAGTCGTGTCTGACTCTTTGGGACCCCATGAATCACAGCTCACCAGGCCTCCCTGTCCATCACCAACTCCCGGAGTTCACTCAAACTCACGTCCATAGAGTTGGTGATGCCATCCAGCCATCTCATCCTCTATTGTCCCCTTCTCCTCCTGCCCCAATCCCTCCCAGCATCAGGGTCTTTTTCAATGAGTCAACTCTTCACATGAGGTGGCCAAAGTATCAGAGTTTCAGCTTTAGCATCAGTCCTTCCAATGAACACCCAGGACTGATCTTCTTGAGAATGGACTGGTTGGATCTCCTTGCAGTCCAAGGGACTCTCCAGAGTCTTCTCCAGCACCACAGTTGAAAAGAATGAATTCTCCAGCACTCAGCTTTCTTCACAGTCCAACTTTCACAATCCATACATGACCACTGGAAAAACCATAGCCTTGACTAGATGGACGTTTGTTGGCAAAGTAATGTCTCTGCTTTTTAATATGCTATCTAGGTTGGTCATAACCTTCCTTCCAAGGAGTAACCCTCTTTTAATTTCATGGGTGCAGTCACCACCTGCAGTGATTTTGGAGCCCAGAAACATAAAGTCTGACACTGTTTCCACTGTTTCCCCATCTATTTCCCATGAAGTGATGGGACCAGATGCCATGATCTTCGTTTTCTGAATGTTGAGCTTTAAGCCAACTTTTTCACCCTCCTCTTTCACTTTCATCAAGAGGCTTTTTAGTTCGTCTTCACTTTCTGCCATAAGGGTGGTGTCATCTGCATATCTGAGGTTATTGATATTTCTCCCGGCAATCTTGATTCCAGCTTGTGCTTCTTCCAGCTCAGAGTTTCTCATGATGTACTCTGAATATAAGTTAAGTAAGCAGGGTGACAATATACAGCCTTGACGTACTCCTTTTCCTATTTGGAACCAGTCTGTTGTTCATGTCCAATTCTAACTGTTGCTTTCTGACCTGCATACAGGTTTCTCAAGAGGCAGGTCAGGTGGTCTGGTATTCCCATCTTTTTCAGAATTTTTCACAGTTTATTGTGATCCACACAGTCAATAAAGCAGAAATAGATGTTTTTTTGCAACTCTCTTGCTTTTTCCATGATCCAGTGGATGTTGGCAATTTGATCTCTGCTTCCTCTGCCTTTTCTAAAACCAGCTTGAACATCAGGAAGTTCATGGTTCACGTATTGCTGAAGCCTGGCTTGGAGAATTTTGAGCATTACTTTACTAGCGTGTGAGATGAGTGCAATTGTGTGGTAGTTTGGGCATTCTTTGGCATTGCCTTTCTTTGGGATTGGAATGAAAACTGACCTTTTCCAGTCCTGTGGCCACTGCTGAGTTTTCCAAGTTTGCTGGCATACCGAGTGCAGCACTTTCACAGCATCATCTTTCAGGATATGAAATAGCTCAACTGGAATTCCATCACCTCCACTAGCTTTGTTCATAGTGATGCTTTCTAAGGCCCACTTGACTTTACATTCCAGGATGTCTGGCTGTAGGTCAGTGATCGCTTTCTAAGGCCCACTTGACTTTACATTCCAGGATGTCTGGCTGTAGGTCAGTGATCACACCATCGTGATTATCTTGGTCATGAAGCTCTTTTTTGTACAGTTCTTCTGTGTATTCTTGGCACCTCTTCTTAATATCTTCTGCTTCTGTTAGGTCCATACCATTTCTGTCCTTTATCGAGCCCATATTTGCATGAAATGTTCCCTTGGTATCTCTAATTTTCTTGAAGAGATCTCTAGTCTTTCCCATTCTGTTGTTTTCCTCTATTTCTTTGCATTGATCACTAAGGAAGGCTTTCTTATCTCTCCTTGCTATTCTTTGGAACTCTGCACTCAGATGCTTATATCTTTCCTTTTCTCCTTTGCTTTTCGCTTCTCTTCTTTTCACAGCTATTTGTAAAGCCTCCCCAGACAGCCATTTTGCTTTTTGCATTTCTTTTCCATGGGGCTGGTCTTGATCCCTGTCTCCTGTACAATGTCATCAACCTCTGTACATAGTTCATCAGGCACTCTATCAGATCTAGTCCCTTAAATCTATTTCTCACTTCCACTGTATAATCATAAGGGATTTGGTTTAGGTCATACCTGAATGGTCTACTGGTTTTGCCTACTTTCTTCAATTTAAGTCTGAATTTGGCACTCAGGAGTTCATGATCTGAGCCACAGTCAGCTCCCGGTCTTGTTTTTGTTGACTGTATAGAGCTTCTCCATCTTTGGCTGCAAAGAATATAATCAATCTGATTTTGATGTTGACCATCTGGTGATGTCCATGTGTAGAATCTTCTCTTGTGTGGTTGGAAGACAGTGTTTGTTATGACCAGTGCATTCTCTTGGTAAAACTCTGTTAGCCTTTGTCCTGCTTCATTCCGTACTCCAAGGCCAAATTTGCCTGTTACTCCAGGTGTTTCTTGACTTCCTACTTTTGCATTCCCCATTAGGATCTTCAGAAACACCTGGGAAGTCTGCACTTGATAGTGTGAGCCACTAGTAGCCCGTCCTCATTGCCTTAAGTGCAGGGCACATAAGGTAGGTTCCCAAACTGTCCTGGTTGCCTAGAAGTAAAACCGTCCATTTCCACTTCTTTCTCTATTGTGGTTCCTTGCATTTACTTACCCTTGAGGCCATGTCTAATGATTTTTAAGATTTATGTTAGATGTCTATTAATCTGCTGTTGTTTAGTCCCTCAGTCCCCGCCAGGCTCCTCTGTCCATGGGATTTTCTGGACAAGAATACCGGAGTAGGTTGTCATTTCCTTCTCCAGGAGATCTTCCCAACCCAGGGATCTAACCTGTGTCTCCTGCATTGGCAGGGTTATTCTTTAACACTAAACCACCTGGGAAGCCCAATCAGATATTAGGATATTTTATTATATTGGCAAAATGGATCTTAGATTTTGGTTTCTAATATTTCAAAGGTGTATTTTCAAATAGAAAAGGTTTTGCTGACTACTTTTGTTGAGGAGAATGACTAACGTAATTTAATACACTTATTGTTTGTTGAATACCTACTATGTGGCAGGCACTGTTCTAGATATTGACTGGAATTTGTGGGTTGAAGAGGTTGTTGTCAATTGTTCTAGGCAAAGTGTAGAATCCTTATCAATAAGAGACATTGTTATCAGTGAAATAGGTAATAGAAAATGAATTTAGACATTTGGATATGCAAGTGCTTACTAGTAAATAATAAGTAATATCTTTCCATATGCAATTTGTGAAATAAATTTTAAAAATGTACTTAGCTTATAGATTCAAACAGACCAACTTAAAAAACTTTAGAGAACTGGATATTGGTTTTCGGTGTTCTCTCACACATCATTGTGTGAGTATTTTCTCATATACCATTGCCATTTTGTCCAGCTTAAAAACAAACCTTTTAGGATCTCCCAAGATATAGAAATATTGTTGGGCAAATTTTCATTTGTTACTGTAATTCCACCGTCTCTCCCTCATCTTCCTAGTTTGTTGCATCACAACACCTATATTCATGGGTCCAGACTAATTTGCTTGACTATAAAAATGCAATCCCACAAAAATCAAATATGCTCAGCAAAACCTGCAGTTTATGCAAGGTAGTTTCTTTCCGTATCCAAGTGCAACCTGAATAAGAGTTACTCTCACACACATTCAGATTACTTTGTGAGTTTTTGGGTTTTTTTTAGACAAGAAGAAATTATTTTTGTTCTTTTCAGTGCCTCTTCACAGCTTCCAAAGAAGACCCAGGTGTTGTAGGAAGCTGTTGTCAATGGCTATGAAAAGCAGACCATCAGCCAGCATTTTCATTCGGCCAGTTCCATAAACAGAACTGCAAAAACTAACTTCCGGCTGTCTGAACTGTCAGACCCCATGGTATATAACACCAACTCTCATGGTGCCTCAGCTGACTGCAGCTGAAGCCCCAGGCTCCTTGTAGGCAGGAGTTCAGAGGAAGCAGTCTCCTGTCCTTTTTACCATCTCAACTTGACTAGAGCTAGTGCATGCCGTCCCAGAAACGGAAGGGAAACTGTTCTTCCTTGACCGTTTCAATTCTGCTGCCCTATTTCTGTGCAAGCCCCTCGGTCACTTCAACCCCTCAGAAATCTCACCATGGCAAGTGGGTAGACCATCCAGTGGGGACCGGAGGCTGTCCAGGCTTGGGAAGGAGGGAGGCAAACTGCTTCTGGGATCAATTGGTTGGTCAGCAATTCGGGGATTCAGCAGGAGGGTGAGGAGGAGCGGGAGGAGGAGTCCCCTCCTCCATCTAATACTAAAAAAAAAAAAAAAAGGGAAAAAAAAATTGAAGCTGTTATATGAGCATGCCTATCACTGCCATCAGCAAGTTAAAGAAATTCCAAGGTTTCTGCTGAGCTTTTGAAAGTACCTCACAAGACTACCTTTTGCCCATCTGAAATTTTGTTCTCCCTTACAAAGCTGCCCTTAATGTTTCCTTGAAACCAGTTTTACCCGTATCTTTCTAACTCTTGGCCCTCCCCAGTCCATTCCCCACCCTGCAATCATAGAAATCTTTAGAAGGCAAATCAGATAAAATCATTCCCCTGCTTATGACTTTTCAGTAGCTTCTCATTGGTTTCAGGATAAGGCTCAGATCTTGCCTGGACCTCAGCTTCAAGGCTCTGAATTCTCTAACCCCTGTTTTCCTTTCTAGCTCCTGGTGAGCCTTCTTTCCCCATGATGCACCAAGCTCCATCCTCTCCACTGGCTGCCTTTTATTCCTTGAGTTCCCAAAGTTCCTTTTCCCCTGAGAGCCTTTGCACTTGCAACCATCTCCGCAGGAATGCTTTCATAGCCTTTGCAATTTGTCTTTCAGATTTCAGCTTAAATGTCACTTTGTCAGATGAGATCAGGGTTCCCTGTTATAGTGCTCCAAATAGCCCATATTAATTACATTGAGGATACTGTACTGACAAATGAGGCTAGTAATCATGGAGAACAGAAGTCCAAGGGGATTGTGGATGATCTAATATTGTGTTGCTTTTAAGAAAGGGGAAGTAGATGTATTCTAGTAATCATGATATCAAAGGCACACACAGTTCTAGAACCGACTGTTAAAAGGATAGGGTATTTTATTTTAGTGGAGGGGAAAAGGCAATCACAAGTAGCTACAGTGAATTCACTGGGATATAGTTTGGCCTTCAAGATTCTGAGAAAACTCTTTTGTAGGATGAAGGGAAAGTAAATTGGAAAGGATGGTGTTGTAAGAGGTCTAAATATTTATCTTCCATAATAAGATGGCAATAAGTATTTATCTAAAAATGGAAAGATCAAGAACCATCAGTATAAGGACATTATTTAGAAATATGAAAGTAAATGTTAGAGAAAACAGTTAAGATTATTGAAAGTGGTTGCTTTCCTAGTACAGATCAGAAGTTAGGCAAGATGGAGTAGGGGTCTGCTCTTTTGCCTAAGAAGTCTTATTAATCTATTCAAGTTTTTAACTATGAATATGTATTACTTTAAAAAATAAAATTAACAAGAAGAGTAAATAGCATTTTGAATGGGCAGAAAGAAAGGAGAGCATTCAAGCCAAGAGAAACAGCAAAGATATGAAGCAGTAAGTAAACCTCTCTAGGGGAGCAGTGAAAGATAATTCAATAACTATCATTTATTGAACCCTTGCTGTGTGCCAGGCGCTGTGCAAAACACGTTGTACACATTACCTCATTTATTCTCATTAACCCCATAATGTACCCTTACTATCCTCATTTTATAGATAAAAAAATTGAGAGGTTAGGGAACATGCCCAAAGTCAGAGCTTGACAATTGCAGAGCAAAGAGTCAAACAGGTCTCCTCATGTGACTCCTCATCCATACCCTCAATCACGACATTTTGAAAGCATAATTGACAAGGTTTCATCACTGATGTAATTTATGGAACAAAGGAGGGAGGTGAATCCAAAATGACTCTAAAGAATTCAGACTCAGTGAGTGGAAGAATGATGTTTATTCATTTGTTCATTTCAACAAATATTTACTGACTGTTGATTACATCCAAGCAGCGTGAAGGACCTATAGTAATGTACCTGAAAAGTGTGATCCCTGCTCTTACAGGGCTCATCATCAGGCTCATCATCAGTCACACATTGGAAAATCATTCAGAGGGAACATCAGTAGAGAAAATTATGAGTCATTTTAACTGTGTTGAAGTAACAATAGAATGCTCTAATACAAATGTCTAGTATGCATTTAAAATGTGGTTTTAGAGGTTGGAATAAGATGCTTTAAACCTCAAAAGTTTACCCCTGGTCAAGGGAAATCAGAACTGAGGAGAGCTATTTCATTTAATGCTTCAGAAATCCTGCATGAGCTTTAAGAATGCAGCTTCAGTCGTGGTTGGGCTGGAAGCCAGATGGCAGGAGTTTATAGATGTAACCCATTCATTTACAAAGCTCAATGGTAGAAGAAGAAAAAAAATATTATATTGAATACAATTGTTAGGAGGACCATCAGGATTAAGCACTACCCCCGCCCCAAACTAAAGGAGACATAAACATGTTTAAAAACAGAGAGGGGAACAGACTTTGTGGACACAAGGTGGAAAGGAGAGGGTGGGACGAATTAAGAGAGTATCGTTGAAACATACACATTACTATATTTAAAATTAGATAGCTGTACGATGCAAAGAGCTCAAATCTGGTGCTCTGTGACAACCTAGAGAGGTAGGATGGGGTGGGTGGTGGGAGGGAGGCTCCAGAGAAAGGGGACTACGTACACCTATAGCTGATTCATGTTGATGTATGGCAGAAACCAAAACAATATTGTAAAGCAATTTAGTTCAGTTGCTCAGTTGTGTCGGACTCTTTGTGACCCCATGGACTACAGCATGCCAGGCATCCCTGTCCATCACCAACTCCTGGAGTTTGCTCAAACTCATGTCCATTGAGTCAGTGATGCCATCCAACCATCTTTGTTGTTCCCTTCTCTTCCCACCTTCAATCTTTCCCAGCATCAGGGTCTTTTCCAGTGAGTCAGCTCTTCACATCAGGTGGCCAAAGTATTGGAGTTTCAGCTTAAGCATCAGTCCTTCCAATGAATATTCAGGACTGATTTCCTTTAGGATGGACTGGTTGGATCTCCTTGCACTCCAAGGGACTCTCAAGAGTCTTCTCCAACACCACAATTCAAAAGCATCAATTCTTTGGTGCTCAGCTTTCTTCACAGTCCAACTCTCACATCCAAACATGACTGGAAAAACCATAGCTTTGACTAAATGGACCTTTGTTGGCAAAGTAATGTCTCTGCTTTTGAATATGCTGTCTAGGTTGGTCATAACTTTTCTCCCGAGGAGCAAGTGTCTTTTAATTTCATGGGTGCAGTCACCATCTGCAGTGATTTTGGAGCCACCCAAAATAAAGTCTGTCAATGTTTCCATTTCTTCCGCATCTATTTGCCATGAAGTGATGGGACCAGATGCCATGATTTTAGTTTTCTGAATGTTGAGTTTTAAGTCAATTTTTTCACCCTCTTCTTTCACTTTTATCAAGAGGCTCTTTAGTTCTTGTTTGCTCTCTGCCATAGGGGTGGTATCATCTGCATATCTGAGGTTATTGATATTTCTCACAGCAATCTTGATTCCAGCTTGTGCTTCATCCAGCCCAGGGTTTGTCATGATGTACTCTTCATATAAGTTAAATAAGCAGTGACAATATACAGCCTTGACGTACTCCTTTCCCAATTTGGAACCAGTCTGTTATTCTATGTCCAGTTCTAACTGTTACTTCTTGATCTGCATACAGATTTCTCAGAAGGCAGTCAGGTGGTCTGGTAGTCCCATCTCTTTGAGAATTTTCAATTTGTTGTGATTCACACAGTCAAGGGCTTTGGCATAGTCAATAAAGCAGAAATATATGTTTTTCTGAAACTCTCTAGCTTTTTCAATGATCCAAAGGATGTTGGCAATTTGATCTCTGCTTCTTCTGCCTTTCCTAAATCCAGCTTGAACATCTGGAAGTTCTTAGTTGAAACCTCACTTGGAGAATTTTGATCATTACTTTGCTAGCATGTGATATGAGTGCAATTGTGCAGTAATTTGAACATTCTTTGGCATTGCCTTTCTTTGGGATTGCAATGAAAACTGACCTTTTCCAGTCCTGCAGCCACTGCTGAGTGTCAGGAGCCATGTTAGGCATTACTGAGAAAATGGAGGCACGGCCCCAACCCCCTCTCCTCATCTCACAGTCATGTGAGGAGGATGAAGGAGTTAGGCCTTGTGACTCTGACTTCTTCTTTCCTTTCTTCAGTTGAGTTGACTGGAAAGAATGTTAAGGTGCTTATTCTTCTTGAGAGAAACATGAGAAAGCACAAAGCCTTTTGCAGTTGTGCCCAGCAAATAATCTGTTCAAGGATCTTTACAAAGAATGTTCCAGGATGAGCAGCTTGAGGCCATGGGAAGGATTATTATCTGAGACCTGTTTGTGAGGGGAATGTTTATGGCAAAAGAAGTTTGCTGAGTTTAGGGTTTAGGATTAATTAAGAATAGCTAGAAGACATTTTGAACTTGAGAACCTTGAGCCTTGAGAACCCAATGAACAGTATGAAAAGGCAAAATGATAGGATACTGAAAGAGGAACTCCCTGGGTCAGTAGGTGCCCAATATGCTACTGGAGATCAGTGGAGAAATAACTCCAGAAAGAATGAAGGGATGGAGCCAAAGCAAAAACAACACCCAGTTGTGGATGTGACTGGTGATAGAAGCAAGGTCTGATGCTGTAAAGAGCAATATTGCATAGGAACCTGGAATGTCAGGTCCATGAATCAAGGCAAATTGAAAGTGGTCAAACAGGAGATGGCAAGAGTGAACGTCAACATTCTAGGAATCAGCGAACTAAAATGGACTGGAATGGGTGAATTTAACTCAGATGAAGGAAATTACAGCTTCTAGGCCTTTGAAAGATCTTTTAATTCAATGAAATAGAATGTCAGGGCTGTTGGATACTGGAGCAGATGTCTCTTGCATTGCTGGAAAAGATTGGCCCTCATCCTGCCTGACACGTCTGACCAATGCCGGCTTGGTAGGAATGGGGTCAGTGCCCTCGGTTGCTAAGTGCTCACAAATTTTGACATGGTCAGATGAGAAGGGGGCACAAGGCACCTTTTGTCCATATGTGATTCCTTCACTACCTTTTTCTTTATGGGGGAGAGATATATTATCTCAGATGGGAATGCTTTTATATAGCCCAGATGAAAAGGTTACTAACCAAATACTGCAAATGAGGTATAATCCTGATAAGGGGCTTGGTAAAGATCAGCAGGGAATTGCTCCTCCATTAGAGGTGGTTCCTAACACGAATAGAGAAGGTCTGGGATATTCAAATTTATCCTAGAGGCTGTTGTTCTTGCTGCTGACCCTATTACCTGGATATCTGATGATCAGGTATGGGTGGAGCAATGGCCCTTAACAGCTGAAAAGCTGCAGGCAGCTGAGGATTTAGTTATGGAACAACTGACAGCCAGCCATAGAGAACCTTCTAATAGCCCCTGGAATACTCCTATTTTTGTTATTAAGAAAAAATCAGGAAAATGGAGATTGTTACAAGATTTGAGAGCTATAAACGCAACTATGGAAGACATGGGGGCCCTTCAGCCAGGTATCTCTTCCCCAGTAGCTGTGCCCTTTCAATATAATGTGATAGTTGTACATCTACAGGATTGTTTCTTTACTATCCCCCTGGCTGTTCAGGATTGTAAAAGGTTTGCTTTCAGTCTCCCTTCTGCTAATTTTAAACAGCCCTATAAAAGATTTCAATGGAAGGTTTTGCCTCAGGGAATGAAAAATAGCCCCACCTTTTGTCAGAAATTGGTAGACCAAGCTGTGCAAAATGTTAGAGGAAAGTATAAAGATCTATATTTGATACATTATATGGATGATATTTTGGCAGCTCATAACGACAGAGCCTTGTTGCAACAAATTTTATCTGAATTGATTGAGGCCTTGGAAAGCTGGGGTTTAAAGATAGCTCCAGATAAGATACAAGTAAATCCTCCTTTTTCTTATTTAGGGAGGGTATTAAACACCCATACTGTGAGTAATGCCCCTTTGCAGCTTCAGAGAGATCATTTACTAACTTTAAATGATTTCCAGAAATTATTAGGGGATATTAACTGGATATGCCCACATTTAAAACTGACTACTGCAGATTTAAAGCCTTTGTTTGATTGCTTAAAAGGCGATCCTAATCCGAGTTCTAAGAGAGAATTGACTAGTGAGGCTCTTGTTAGAGTGGATGAAGCTTTAAATGATCAGTTATTTAAGATTAATATTACCAGAGGATGGGATTTAATTATTCTCGCCACAGAGCATACACCTAGGTGTATGCATATACCTACAGGATGTAGGTGTGAGCATACACCTACAGGATGTAGGTGCATGCATACACCTACAGGATGTATGCTCTTGCTTGAGGCAAGAAGGCCCATTGGAATGGCTCCATCTACCAGTGACCCCAAGAAAAATAGTTTTGTCTTATCCAAGCTTGGTGACACAATTAATTATAAAAGGTAGAAAAAGAAGTGTGGAACTTTTTGGAAAAGAAGTAGCAAATATAGTGATCCCATTCAATAAGGATCAACTGCAATTTCTTTTACAACATAGTGATGAGTGGCAAGTTGCCCTGATAGATTTCAGGGGGCAAATTTTGTTTCATTTGCCCTCAAGCAAGTGTTTTTGAAGGAGAAACTGTTTGTAATGTTGAATATGTGAATTATTTTATATCAAATTGTGTTGATGGGAATGATTATAACTGCCTTGATTGCCATAATTGCTTCAGTTACAGTTTCTGCTGTTGCCCTGTCAAAAGAAGTGCATACTGCCTTGTTTGTCAATCAGCTGTCCAGAACTATCTCCATAGCTCTTACTACACAGGAAATTATAGATAGGAAAATAGAAAATAAGGCCAATGCTTTAGAAGAAGGAGTCCTGCTTATAGGGCAAGAAATTACGAATTTAAAAATTAAGTTGTCTTTAAGGTGCCATGCTGAACTTAAATGGATGCACGTTACCCCTCTACAAGTGAATGATTCCGTACATTCTTGGGAATGCATTAGGAATCATATTTTAGGCGTCTGGAATCATTCGATTTTAGTATTGGTATTTCTAAGTTATATCAGGATATTCAGAGTATGAAACAGGTGGAGTCTGACTTTTCCTCTCAATGGCTTTCTAATTCCCTTTTTAAAAATCTGAAGGAATATCTTTCCTATGGATCCATTTTATAATAATGATTAATGTGGCTATATGCTTATGCCTGGTGATTCTGATTTGTGTATTAGCCCCGTGCCTTTTCAGAATACTCAACCGAAGTGTCTCTGCTTTATCTACTGAGTTTCACACTTATGCTCTAAAAAATAAGAGGGGGAGATGTCGGGAGCCGCGTTAGGCATTACTGAGAAAATGGAGGCACGGCCCCAACCCCCTCTCCTCATCTCACAGTCATGTGAGGAGGATGAAGGAGTTAGGCCTTGTGACTCTGACTTCTTCTTTCCTTTCTTCAGTTGAGTTGACTGGAAAGAATGTTAAGGTGCTTATTCTTCTTGAGAGAAACATGAGAAAGCACAAAGCCTTTTGCAGTTGTGCCCAGCAAATAATCTGTTCAAGGATCTTTACAAAGAATGTTCCAGGATGAGCAGCTTGAGGCCATGGGAAGGATTATTATCTGAGACCTGTTTGTGAGGGGAATGTTTATGGCAAAAGAAGTTTGCTGAGTTTAGGGTTTAGGATTAATTAAGAATAGCTAGAAGCCTTTTTAGGAGATAATGATCTTAAGATGCTAAGGGCAAACAGGATTTAGAAAGATAAGAAATAAACTGAGGAATGTAGCATGAGTTACAATGTAATCACAAGTTAAGTACAGTAAATCTGGGTGGGGGAAACTAAAAACGTCAAACCTGTGACCTAATGCTTTTGTCAAAGTATAAAACACAACCTGAAGCTTGAAATAAACTTATAGCCCCATACTTTGAGTCAAAGGCTACATCAAGATGTAGTCCCGTACTATGAGTCAGAGGCTACATCATCGTCTGCCGACAAACTTGAAATAAAGAGGCAGTCCAAGAAAACTGAGAGGCTGTCATCATCGCCGACACCATCCATCTCTTCAGGTTGAATACCTGGCTGCTGGAGCTGGACTCCGGAAGCTGAGTTTTCCAAATTTGCTGGCATATTGAGTCCAGCACTTTCACAGCATCATATTTTAGGATTTGAAAAACCTCAACTGGAATTGCATCACCTCCACTAGCTTTGTTCATAATGATGTTCCCTTAGGCCCACTTGACTTCACACTTCAGGATGTCTGGCTCTAGATGAGTAATCATACCATCATGATTATCTGGGTCGTGAAGATATTTTCTGTATAGTTCTTCTGTGTATTCTTGCCACCTCTTCTTAATGTCTTCTGCTTCTGTTAGGTCCATACCATTTCTGTCCTTTATTGAGACCATCTTTGCATGAAATGTTCCCCTGGTATCTCTAATTTTCTTGAAGAGATCTCTAGTCTTTTCCATTCTATTGTTTTCTTCGTTCAGGTATGACCTAAATCAAATTACTTATGATTATACAGTGAAAGTGAGGAATAAATTTAAGGGACTAGATCTGATAGATAGAGTGCCTGATGAACTATGGATGGAGGTTCGTGACATTGTACAGAAGACAGGGATCAAGACCAGCCCCATTGAAAAGAAATGCAAAAAAGCAAAATGGCTGTCTGGGGAGGCCTCACAAATAGATGTAAAAAGAAGAGAAGCAAAAAGCAAAGGAGAAAAGAAAAGATATAAGCATCTGAATGCAGAGTTCCAAAGAATAGCAAGGAGAGATAAGAAAGCGTTCCTCAGCGATCAATGCAAAGAAATAGAGGAAAACAACAGAATGGGAAAGACTAGAGATCTCTTCAAGAAAATTAGAGATACCAAGGGAACATTTCATGCAAATATGGGCTCGATAAAGGACAGAAATGGTATGGACCTAACAGAAGCAGAAGATATTAAGAAGAGGTGCCAAGAATACACAGAAGAACTGTACAAAAAAGAGCTTCATGACCAAGATAATCACGATGGTGTGATCACTGACCTACAGCCAGACATCCTGGAATGTAAAGTCAAGTGGGCCTTAGAAAGCATCACTACGAACAAAGCTAGTGGAGGTGATGGAATTCCAGTTGAGCTATTTCATATCCTGAAAGATGATGCTGTGAAAGTGCTGGACTCAATATGCCAGCAAACTTGGAAAACTCAGCAGCAGCCACAGGACTGGAAAAGGTCAGTTTTCATTCCAATCCCAAAGAAAGGCAATGCCAAAGAATGCTCAAACTACCGCACAATTGCACTCATCTCACACACTAGTAAAGTAATGCTGAAAATTCTCCAAGCCAGGCTTCAGCAATATATGAACCATGAACTTCTAGATGTTCAAGCTGGTTTTAGAAAAGGCAGAGGAACCAGAGATCAAATTGTCAACATCTGCTAGATCATTGAAAAAGCAAGAGAGTTCCAGAAAAACATCTATTTCTGCTTTATTGACTATGCCAAAGCCTTTGACTGTGTGGATCACAATAAACTGGAAAATTCTGAAAGAGATGGGAATACCAGACCACCTGACCTGCCTCTTGAGAAACCTATATGCAGGTCAGGAAGCAACAGTTAGAACTGGGCATGAACACCAGACTGGTTCCAAATAGGAAAAGGAGTTCGTCAAGGCTGTATATTATCACCCTGTTTATTTAACTTATATGCAGAGTACCTCATGAGAAACGCTGGGCTGGAAGAAGCACAAGCTGGAATCAAGATTGCCAGGAGAAATACCAATAACCTCAGATATGCAGATGACACCACCCTTATAGCAGAAAGTGAAGAGAAACTAAAAGGCCTCTTGATGAAAGTGAAAGAGGAGAGTGGAAAAATTGGCTTAAAGCTCAACATTCAGAAAATGAAGATCATGGCATCTGGTCCCATCACTTCATGGGAAATAGATGGGGAAACAGGGGAAACAGTGTCAGACTTTATTTTTTGGGGCTCCAAAATCACTGTAGATGGTGATTGCAGCCATGAAATTAAAAGAGGGTTACTCCTTGGAAGGAAGGTTATGACCAACCTAGATAGCATATTGAAAAGCAGAGACATTACTTTGCCAACAAAGATCCGTCTAGTCAAGGCTATGGTTTTTCCAGTGTTCATGTATGGATTGTGAAAGTTGGACTGTGAAGAAAGCTGAGTGCTGAAGAATTGATGCTTTTGAACTGTGGTGTTGGAGAAGACTCTTGACAGTCCCTTGGACTACAAGGAGATCCAACCAGTCCATTCTAAAGGAGATCAGTCCTAGGGGTTCTTTGGAAAGACTGATGCTAAAGCTGAAACCCCAATATTTTGGCTACCTGATGCGAAGAGTTGAGTCATTGGAAAAGACTCTGATGCTAGGAGGGATTGGGGGCAGGAGGAGAAGAGGATGACAGAAGATGAGATGGCTTGATGGCATCACCAACTTGATGGACATGAATCAGATCTAATCCTTTCAGCCTATTTCTCACTTCCACTGTATAATCAAAAGGGATTTAATTTAGGTCATACCTGAATGGCTTAGTGGTTTTCCCTACTTTCTTCAATTTAAGTCTGAATTTGGGAATAAGGAGTTCATGACCTAAGCCACAGTCAACTCCTGGTCTTGTTTGTGCTCGCTGTAAAGAGCTTCTCCATCTTTGCCGTGAAGAATATAATCAATCTGATTTCAGTATTGACCATCTCGTGATGTCCATGTGTAGAGTCTTCTTTTGTGTTGTTGGAAGAGGGTGTTTGCTATGACCAGTGCATTCTCTTGGCAAAACTCTATTAGCCTTTGCCCTACTTCATTCTATACTCCAACGCCAAATTTGCCTGTTACTCCAGGTATTTCTTGACTTCCTACTTTTGCATTCTCTTCCCCTATAATGACATCTTTTTTGGGTGTTAGTTCTAGAAGGTCTTGTAGGTCTTCATAGAACCATTCAACTTCAGCATCTTCAGCACTACTAGTCAGTGCATAGACTTGGATCACCATGATATTGAATGATTTGCCTTGGAAACGAAGAGAAGTCATTCTGTCGTTTTTGAAATTGCATCCAAATACTGCATTTCAGAATGAAGCGACTTAGCAGCAGCAGCAACAGAACGCTCATATATCTCTTTTTGATCTTAAATCATTTGGTCATAGGTAACTTACCATGAGAAGATGATGGTGGCCTACCACAAGGCTGGCCATGCGGTGGTGGGCTGGTTCCTGGAACATGCAGACCCCCTGCTCAAGGTGTCCATCGTCCCCCGGGGCAAGGGGCTCGGCTATGCCCAGTGCCTGCCCAGGGAGCAGTACCTGTACACACAGGAGCAGCTCTTTGACCGCATGTGTGCCATGCTGGGCGGCCGTGTGGCTGAGCAGCTGTTCTTCGGACGGGTCACCACGGGGGCCCAGGACGACCTGAGGAAGGTCACCCAGAGCGCCTATGCCCAGATTGTGCAGTTCAGGATGAGCGAGAAGCTGGGCCAGGTGTCCTTCAATCTCCCGCGGCC
The DNA here is from genome assembly GCF_032452875.1 of Bos javanicus. Classification (NCBI taxonomy): domain Eukaryota; kingdom Metazoa; phylum Chordata; class Mammalia; order Artiodactyla; family Bovidae; genus Bos; species Bos javanicus. The sequence goes on from NC_083897.1 coordinate 23,501,679, forward strand.
AGGCGAGGCGCTGGTGGAGAAACCGTTCAGCGAGGCCACAGCCCAGCTCCTAGACGAGGAGGTGCGGCGGTTCATCGGATCCACGCATGCGCGCACCCTGGACCTGCTCATGCGCTGCCGCGAGCAGGTGGACAAGGTGGGCAGGAGGCTGCTGGAGAAGGAGGTGCTGGAGGGGCCCGACATGGTGGAGTTGCTCGGGCTGCGGCCATTTGCCGAGAAGATCACCTACGAGGAGCTCGTGGAGGGCACGGGCGGCCTGGAGGAGGACACGGTCCTTCCCGAAGGTTTGCAGGGCTGGCATGGGGAGCCCGCTGCAGGAGAGCCCAGCCTGGCACCTCTGCCTGGAGAGCAGCCTCTGGGACCCCCAGGAAGCAAATTAAAGCACATGTAACCCAAAGCAATGGCACCCCACTCCAGTACTCTTGCTTGGAAAATTCCACGGACAGAGGAGCCTGGTGGGCTGCAGTCCATGGGGTTGCTAAGAGTTGGACACGACTGAGCCACTTCACTTTTACTTTTCACTTTTATGCATTGGAGAAGGAAATGGCAACCCACTCCAGTGTTCTTGCCTGGAGAATCCCAGGGACGGGGGAGCCTGGTGGGCTGCCGTCTACGGAGTCGCATAGAGTCAGACACGACTAAAGTGACTTAGCAGCTTAGCAGCAGCAACTTACCATAAGGCCACAGGTATGGATTGAGGAGGGGCCGCAGTGTGGCAGGAAGAGGTGACAAGGGAGTCTAGGCCACCTGCTCGTGAAACTAGCATGTCTTCAGAGCCTGCTCAGGCTCCATCCCACACGGACACCTTCCAGAAGATGAGGGAATACTTCTGGGCACCCCAGACTTTATTGCCAGGGGGATGAGATAACAGTGTTTGTGATGGGCTGCCTGTGTCTTTATTTTCACTTGGCCAGCCATTCTGCTGCTGCTGCTGCTAAGTCATGTCAGTCATGTCGGCATATGTACGACCCCATAGACAGCAGCCCACCAGGCTCCCCCGTCCCTGGGATTCCCCAGACAAGAACACTGGAGTGGGTTGCCAGTTCCTTTTCCAATGCATGAAAGTGAAAAGTGAAAGTGAAGTCACTCAGTCGTGTCTGACTCTATGAGACCCCATGGACTGCAGCCTACCAGGCTCCTCTGTCCATGGAATTTTCCAGGCAAGAGTACTGGAGTGGGGTGCCATTACCTTCTCTGGGCCAGCCATTCAGTCTCCACTAGAACTATCAGCAAGCCAGGAGATTCTTGAAAGCCCTCCCAGCAAAACAGGAGATTAGTTGAGTGAGCAAAGCAGACATCCCACCAGGTGTCTACTAGACACCCCCCCTCCCTCTTTTCAGCACTGCCTTACTGCCTTTTCCTAGCCTCTGTTTCAAGAGCCCAGTGTTCTTCCAAAGTCCCCCTTTATGAGTAGAGGAATGAGATCTGATAAATCTCTTTAATTTGAGAATTTGGGGACTTAAAATATGTTGAGATACTCCAAAAGAACCGCAGGCAATGAGCAACGCTGAGCCAAAGTAATGAGTCTCTGATGGTGGGATTGAAGTGTGAATAAGGAAGCTACCTGGGTGTGTAGGGAAGGTTCACTCACCTTTTGCCCTTCAAATCACACCTTGTGACCACCAACTTCTTTGTTGTGGTACATGGCCTTCCCATTGCCATGGCTTCTCTTGTTGCACAGCACGGGCTCTAGAGCATGGACTCAGTAGTTGGGGCTTGTGGGCTTAGTTTCCCCACAGCACTTGGGACCTTCCTGGACCAGGGATTGAAACCATGTCCTCTGCATTGGCAGGCGAATTCTTTACCACTGAGTCACCAGGGAAGTCCCATACCTTCTCTTTTACAGTTGTGGGGAGGCCAAGTTTCCTTTCTGCCCTAATCTTCCTACCTTTCAATATCTAACACCTCCTCCTTCCTCCACCCTCCCTTCCTCCACCCTCCATTCCTCCACCCTCCCTGAGGCTCTTACCACACCTCTGATTTATGAGACTCTTCCTAATCAATCCTGGGTAACAGAGAACACCCAACAGTGAAGAGAAAACCAAACCCATCACATAAATACTGTACTTACTTGTTTTGTTAGCACTCAGAGTGAAGCTTGCTTCCTTCTCTGTGCTATCTCTGTATCTCTGTGTACAGAATGCCCAGAATCACCCAGGCAACCAGATAGAATGGAACTTTAAAGAAACAATCATCTTTTTTTTTTTTTTCATTTTAAACAAGAAGTTTATTTAAACAACAAGACGCTTGACTTGAAGGGAAAACTATCTAGGATTCATTTCTTTTAGAGTAATTTATCCCTACTTAAAGACAGATTGCCCTACATGTAACAGCTACGTACAAAAAAGTTATAAAATTGTCCTTGGTTTTACAATGATAAATGAAAAACATTAAAATTCTCCAATCGAACAAGGTATGCAAGAATTTTTATGTTGTTCTTTTTTTTGTTAAACAGTGAGAGCAAAATAACTTACTGGAATATAAAGATAGAGAGCTGATGAGCATGCCACTAATGGAGAAAAGGGGGTATTTTCACAGAATCAGTATTTTTCCCCATCCCATCTCCATTTGATGTCGATCAAAACATACCATTGGCCATTTAGTTAAAAAAAATGCAATATGCTTGTGCACATACACCAGTTACTTTATGTACAATAAAGGAATGGGGAAGGGGAAAATGAAAGAATAGAGAAACTATACTGTAGTAGTCAGGATGCGGTGGAACCAAATTGCGGTTTTCTAATTGAGAATGTCTTCCTGGTCTGGAGCAATAGAATTCTGGAGTAAAGTAGCAGGTTCCCTTTTTAGTAGACACCTCCTGTCTGCTGCTGGAATACATCAATTGTATCTTCATCTTCCATCTCCAACTGTGCAGGTGTGTCTGTTTCATTGATTGGCTGCCCGTCAAATCGGAATCTGATGTGCCTCATTGACAAACCCTGTCGTTCACAATAGGCTTTCATTAGTTTACTAAGTGGTGTATGCCTCTTAATCTTAAACTGCACCACAGAACCATCCTGCCCCGCCACCTTCAAATTAATATGATCGTTGTTCTCAGTCTTGACTTCTTCCTTGGGCTTTTCGTCCGCCATGGCGAGCGCCGGAGTCTCCTCAGCTGCCGCTTCACAAAAGAGGTACCAGGTCCGCACGGAACGAGCCAGAAACAATCATCTTTTCATACCTCACTAGAAATTAATTAGCTTGTCTCCTGCAGACCAGTACTAACATTATCAGAGGTGATGTCTCAACTCCTGCTCAGTTCTAGGCTGTAATTAATAATCAGGCTATTTCTCTGTCATTCCGTGACTGCTGGGCAATCTCCTTTCACTAATGGCTTCTTTATGTTACCACAGGGCAGACAAGCTTCCAGTGACCCTCAGGCTTCCACAGGAAGTTTTAGCCAGATCTAATCACTATGGGTCTCCAGCAGACACACTCTCCTCCCCATCCCAACATTGTTATCACCCAAATGAAACTGTTAAAGGAATAGAAACGTCACAAAAGTGTACAGTTTATGAACCAATTGTGTACACTTCAGCAGGGAACAGTTTTTCTTATTGAATACTTACAAGATTGTTACCTGCCTTATCTCCTTTGGGCTGCGTCCCCCAGTTATGTGTCAGTTTACCAGAAAGCTGGTGTTCCCTGAAGCACAGAACTCTCAACCATTGCCTCAATTCACTTCACTTTAGCAATGGTGCTTCCTGGATGGTGTACATATTTGTAATACATATAAAGTTCCTGATATCATCAATTTTGTATTTAATAAAGGGATGTGAGACCACTGCACTTTTTGACAATCGGTATAATATTAGTTGTTAATATTATTTCATGGGAAAAGTCAGTATCTTCTTTGGATTAAATCACAGCTGCCTCAGGAATATATGGGAATATTCCTAATCAGTTTTTGTTCTTGGCCCAGATCATAAACAATATTCACGATCTCAAGTGTACAGAGAACTTATTTATAGCCTTGACATATTTTTCCATGAACTGTTTAAATACCAACAGAGTCTCAATGTACCTGGCCAGGAAAATAATTGATTTATGTTCATGTCTATTGGTGACCTTCCATAGAAAGAAATTAAGAATCATTTGAGTATAAAGAGGGCTCAAAAAAAAACCTTGTGTGCACCAGGACCCAGAGACCCCACAAGAGACTGAGCCAGACCTGCCTTTGAGTGTTTGAGTATCTTCTGCAAAGGCACGGGTCAGCAGTGGCCTGCCATGGGGACAGGAGCTCTGGCTGCAGCAGACCTGGGAGGCAGGGTGTGTGGCATAAAACCTCTTGGAGGTCACCATTAGCCCCAGCATAGAGCCACCGAGCAGACGACCTACACACTGGAGAATAATTTTATCAAAGAAGTTCTCACACTGTTGCAAAAGTTCTAGGGCCACAAAACAGATTCCCCACCCTGGGGATCTGGCAAAGGGACTGAGAACCCCCAAAGAATTTGACTTTGAAGGCCAGTTGGATTTGATTACAGAACTTCCACAGGACGGAAGAAATAGACTCTTGGAGGGCACAAACAAAACCTTATGTTCACCAGGACCCAGGAGAAAGGAGCAGTGACCCCACAAGAGACTGAGCCATACTTGCCTGTGAGTGTCCAGGAATCTCCATCGGGGCCTGCTGTGGGGTCATGGGCACTGAATAAAACAGTCCTGGGAGCTGTGTGAAGGAGGTTGCCATTACTGCCATTACCCTTACCATAGTTTAGCCTCAGGCCAAACCACAGGGAGGGAACACGGCCCCACCCATCAACAGAAAATTGGGTTAAAGATTTACTGAGCATGTCCTCACCCATCAGAACAAGACCCAGATTCCCCATAGCCAGTTCCTCCCACCAAGAAGCTTTCACAAGCCTCTTGTCTTTAACCATCAGAGGGCAGCAGACTGAAAACCATAATCAAAGAAAACTAACCAAATTGATGACATGAACCACAGCCTTGTCTAACTCAATGAAATTATGAGACATGCCATGTAGGGCCACCCAAGGAAGATGGGTCATGGTGGAGAGTTCTGACAAAATGTGGTCTACTGGAGAAGGGAATAGCAAACCATTTCAGTATTCTTACCTTGAGAATCCCATGAACAGCATGAAAAGGGAAAAATATATGACACTGAAAGATGAACTCCCCAGGTCAGTAAGTGTCCAATATGCTACTGGAGAAGAGCAGAGAAATTGCTCCAGAAGGAATGAAGAGATGGGGCCAAAGCGGAAACAATGCCCAGTTGTGGATGTGTCTGGTGGTGAAAGTAAAGTCTGATGCTGTAAAGAACAATATTGCATAGGAACTTGAAATGTTAGGTCCATGAATCAAGGTAAATTGGAAGTGGTCAAACAGGAGATGGCAGAGTGAACATTGACATTTTAGGAATCAGTGAACGAAAATGGACCAGAATCAGTTCAGTTCAGTTCAGTTCAGTCACTCAGCCGTGTCTGACTCTTTGCAACCCCATGAATTATGGAGGCAGCACGCCAGGCCTCCCTGTCCATCACCAACTCCTGGAGTGCACTCAGACTCACATCCATCGAGTCAGTGATGCCATCCACCCATCTCATCCTCTTTCATCCTCTTCTCCTCCTGCCCCCAATCCCTCCCAGTATCAGGGTCTTTTCCAGTGAGTCAACTCTTCGCATGAGGTGGCCAAAGGATTGAAGTTTCAGCTTTAGCATCATTCCTTCCAAAGAAATCCCAGGGCTGATCTCCTTCAGAATGGACTGGTTGGATCTCCTTGCAGTCCAAGGGACTCTCAAGAGTCTTCTCCAACACCACAGTTCAAAAGCATCAATTCTTTGGCGCTCAGCCTTCTTCACAGTCCAAGTCTCACATCCATACATGACCACTGGAAAAACCATAGCCTTGACTAGATCAACCTTTGTTGGCAAAGTAATGTCTCTGATTTTCAATATGCTATCTAGGTTGGCCATAACTTCTCTTCCAAGGAGTAAGCGTCTTTTAATTTCATGGCTGCAGTCACCATCTGCAGTGACTTTGGAGCCCAAAAAACCAAAGTCTGACACTGTTTCCACTGTTTCCCCATCTATTTCCCATGAAGTGATGGGACCAGATGCCATGATTTTAGTTTTCTGAATGTTGAGCTTTAAGTCAACTTTTTCACTCTCCACTTTCACTTTCATCAAGAGGCTTTTTAGTTTCTCTTCACTTTCTGCCATAAGGGTGGGGTCATCTGCATATCTGAGGTTACTGATATTTCCCCTGGCAATCATGATTCCAGCTTGTGTTTCTTCCAGTCCAGCGTTTCTCATGATGTACTCTGCATATAAGTTAAATAAGCAGAGTGACAATATACAGCCTTGACGTATTCCTTTTCCTATTTGGAACCAGTCTGTTGTTCCATGTCCAGTTCTAACTGTTGCTTCCTGACCTGCATACAGATTTCTCAAGAGGCAGGTCAGGTGGTCTGGTATTCCCATCTCTTTCAGAATTTTCCACAGTTTATTGTGATCCACACAGTCAAAAGCTTTGGCATAGTCAATAAAACAGAAATAGATGTTTTTTTCTGGAACTCTCTTGCTTTTTCCATGGTCCATCAGATGTTGGCTGGTTCCTCTGCCTTTTCTAAAACCAGCTTGAACATCAGGAAGTTCACGGTTAACATATTGCTGAAGCCTGGCTTGGAGAATTTTGAGCATTAGATAGCCATTATATCTACTACTGTGGGCAAGAATCCCTTTGAAGAAATGGGTCCCTTTTGAACAAAATCCCTTTGAACAAAAGAGTCTGAAATGCAGTACTTGGGTGTGATCTCAAAAATGACAGAATGATCTCTGTTTGTTTCCAAGGCAAACCATTCAATACCACAGTAATCCAAGTCTATGTCCCAACCAGTAATGCCAAAGAAGCTTAAGTTGAACAGTTCTATGAAGACCTACAACACCTTCTAGAAATAACACCCAAAAAAGATATCCTTTTCATCATAGGGGACTGGAATGCAAAAGTAAGTAAGTCAAGAGATACCTGGAGTAACAGACAAATTTGGCCTTGGAGTACAGAATGAGGCAGGGCAAAGGCTAATAGAGTTTTGCTAAGAGAACACACTGGTCATAGCAAACACACTCTTCCACATCACAAGAGATGTCCATGTCTTTGCATGGACATCCCAGATGGTCAATACCGAAATCAGATTGATTATATTCTTTGTAGCCAAAGATGGAGAAGCTCTATACAGTCAGGACAAACAAGACTGGGAACTGACTGTGGCTCAGATAATGAACTTTTTATTGCCAAATTCAGACTTAAACTGAAGAAAGTGGGGAAAACCACTAGACCATCTTTGCATGAAATGTTCCCTTGGTATCTCTAATTTTCTTGAAGAGATCTCTGGTCTTTCCCATTCTGTTGTTTTCCTCTATTTCTTTGCACTGATCGCTGAGGAAGGCTTTCTTATCTCTTCTTGCTATTCTTTGGAACTCTGCACTCAGATGCTTATATCTTTCCTTTTCTCCTTTTCTTTTTGCTTCTCTTCTTTTCACAGCTATTTGTAAGGCCTCCTCAGACAGCCATTTTGCTTTTTTACATTTCTTTTCCATGGGGATGGTCTTGATTCCTGTCTCCTGTACAATGTCAAGAACCTCAGTCCATAGTTCATCAGACACTCTATCTATCAGATCTAGTCCCTTAAGTCTATTCCTCACTTTCACTGTATAATCATAAGGGATTTGATTTAGGTCATACCTGAATGGTCTAGTGGTTTTCCCTAGTTTCTTCAATTTAAGTCTGAATTTGGCACTCAGGAGTTCATGATCTGAGCCACAGTCAGCTCCTGGTCTTGTTTTTGTTGACTGTATAGAGCTTCCATCTTTCAGGTATGACTTAAATCAAATCCCTTATGATTATACAGTGAAAGTGAGAAATAGATTCAAGGGATTAGATCTGATAGACAGAGTACCTGAAGAACTATGGACGGAGGTTCATAATATTGTACAGGAGGCTGTGATCAAAACCAATCACAAGAAAAAGAAATGCAAAAAGGCAAAATGGTTGTCTGAGGAGGCCTTAGAAATAGCTGTGAAAAGAAGAGAAGCAAACAGCAAAGGAGAAAAGGAAAGATATACCTATTTGAATGCAGATTTCCAAAGAATAGCAAGGAGAGATAAGAAAGCCTTCCTCAGTGGTCAATGCAAAGAAAGAGGAAAATAATAGAATGGGAAAGACTAGAGATCTCTTCAAGAAAATTAGAGATACCAAGGGAACTTTTTATGCAAGGATGGTCAAAATAAAGGACATAAATGGTATGGACCATACAGAAGCAGAGGACATTAAGAGGTGGCAAGAATACACAGAAGAACTGTAGAAAAAAGATCTTCACGTCCCAGATAACCATGATGGTGCGATCACTCACCTAGACCCAGACATCCTGAAGTGCGAAGTCAAGTGGGCCTTAGGAAGCATCACTATGAACAAAGCTAGTGGAGGTGGTGCAATTCCAGTTGAGCTTTTTCAAATCCTGATACTGTGAAAGTGCTGCACTCAATATGCCAGCAAATTTGGAAATCTCAGCAGTGGCCACGGGACTGGAAAAGGTCAGTTTTGATTCTGATTCCAAAGAAAGGCCATGCCAAATAATGTTCACACTACTGCACAATTGCACTCATCTCACATGCTAGCAAAGTAATGATCAACATTCTCCAAAAGAGGTTCCAACAGTACGTGAACTGAGAACTTCCAGATGTTCAAGCTGGATTTGTGAAAGGCAGAGGAACCAGGGACCAAATTGCCAACATCCATTGGATCATTGAAAAAGCAAGAGAGTTCCAGGAAAACATCTACTTCTGCTTCATTGACTATGCCAAAGCCTTGACTGTGTGGATCACAACAATCTATGGAAAATTCTTCAAGAGCTGGGAATACCAGAGCACCTTACCTGCCTCCTGAGAAATCTGTATGCAGGTCAAGAAGTAACAGTTAGAACCAGACATGGAACAATGGACTGGTATGTCAAGGCTGTATATTGTCACCATGCTTATTTAACTGCTATGAAGAGTACATCATGTGAAATGCTGGCCTGGATAAAGCACAAGCCGGAATTAAAATTGCTGAGAGAAATACCAGTAATCTCTGATATGCAAATGACACCACCCTTATGGCAGAAAGCAAAGAACTAAAGAGCCTCTTGATGAAAGTGAAAGAGGAGAGTGTAAAAGCTAGCTTAAGACTCAACATTCAGAAAACTAAGATCATGGAATCAGGTCCCATCACTTCATGGCAAATAGATGGGGAAACAGTAAAAACATTGACAGACTCTATTTTCTTGGACTCAAAAACCACTGCAGATGGGGACTGCAACCATAAAGTTAAAAGATGCTTGCTCATTGGAAGAAAACCTATGACCAACCTAGACAGCATATTGAAAAGCAGAGACATTACTTTACAGTCAAAGGTCTGTCTAGTCAAAGCTATGAGTTTTCCAATCATCATGTATGGATGTCAGAGTTGGACCATAAAGAAGGCTGAGCAATGAAGAATTGATGCTTTTGAACTGTGGTGTTGGAGAAGACTTGAGAGTCCCTTGGAGTGCAAGCAGATCAAACCAGTCTATCACAAAGGAAATCAACCCTGAATATTCAGTGGAAGGACTGATGCTGAAACTGAAGCTCCAATACTTTGGCCATGTGATGTGAAGAACTGACTCATTGGAAAAGACCCTGATGATGGGAAAGATTGAAGGTGGGAGGAGAAGGGGCCAACTGAGGATGAGATGGTTGGATGGCATCACTGACTCGATGGATTGAGTTTGAAGAGACTCCAGGAGTTGGTGATGGACAGGGAGGCCTGGTGTGCTGTAGTCCATGGGTTTGCAAAGAGTTGGACAGGACTGAGCAACTGTACTGACTGAAATATAAAGAAGAGATAGGAAAAGCCAAAAGTTTAGCAGACTGCTGTGATGAGAGGTGATCAAAATGTATATATTTTGTGTACCTCATATTTCCATAATGTAGTTCCACAATGATCTTTGCTATCTTTTAGAAGAAGACCTATGCTTATCTCAATTTCTTCCTCAACTATTGGGATGGCAAACATATGACATATATATTGCCACTCCCCACTCCCACTTTCACAGCAGGCAGTGGTAGTCCATCTTGGCATCTTTGTCACTGAATTTGGAGTAATTGCATAACCTTTTGCAGTCCAGCTCTATACACAGCTGTGTAAATAGATGACATGGGTCACCTGAGATGAAAGCCATTTGTCTTTCTTTTTTTCTCCTTGAGGGGTGATATTGTTTCTTAGTCAAGGATCAGTGGTGTTAATGAGTAGAAACTCTTTCATGCTATCTTTAGAAGGGGAAATTTATTATAAGACTATGACAACCAATATTACAGCTATCTGGTCTATGAAATACAGTGATTGAATTTGGAATCGGCAAGCAGAAACTGAGGTTGCTTTTCTTTTTCTCGGTGATCACATAGTGTCTCTCTTCTATGCTTCTCTCTATTTCCTTTGACTGTCATTTCAACTTTCTACCTAACTGCCTTCCCAGTCTGACTCTTCCTGTTATATTTTTTTAACTTTTGAAAAAACTTATTTATTTGGCTGTGCCAGGTCTTAGTTGCAGCATGTAGGATCTAGCTCCCTGATCAGGAATCGAACCTGGGCCGCCTGCATCACCACTGCGAAGTCTTAGCCACTGGACCACCAGGAAAGTCCTTCTTCCTGTTATTTAATTCAAGCATCTACATAGTTCTCTCACTAGAGTCTCTGTGTCTTCTACTAAAAATTTTCAAGAGACAAACTCTGACAGCCAATTAATTTGTGTTTCTAGGATGTCAGTTGTCTACTTTTGGTTCAATCAGGTTTAAGAGAGAGGACTCTTATTGTGTGAAGTACTGTCCTTCCCAGAGCCATGAACATGCCAAGTGAAAGCTGAAAAAGTTGGGCTTTGGTGGGCAAACTGACTATCTAATAATCTGTTTACTATATTCTCCTTTTTGTCTTCCTTGAGTGCAGTTGCCAGATGAAATACAGGAGTGGCGTGTACTCAGTTGCTCAGTCATGTCCAACTCTTACCACCTTATGGACTGTAGCCGGCTAGGCTCCTCTGTCCATGGAATTTTCCATGCAAGAATACTGGAGTGAGTTGCCACTTCCTTATCCAGGGAATCTTCCTGACCCAGAGATTGAACCTGTCTTGGCAGGTGGATTCTTTACCCCCTGAGTCATCGGCGAAGCAAAATACAGGAGGCTCAATTATAGTTGAATTTCAGATCAACTGTGAATATTCTTTGACATATGTATGCCCCCCAAGTTATTCATTGTTAATGAGAAATTCAAACCCGAATGGACATCCTGTGTTTTAGTTGCTAAATTTAGCAACCTTGTCCCTGAGTCCTCTCTTGGACTCACCTCTTGGGCTGATGCAGCAAAATGTTTTCTAATAAATCATTGGGTGTTATCCATAGAGGGTGAGTAAAAATCCAAAAACTGAAATATACTCTTGACTAGCAGAGATTCAGTATGGCCATAGCAATAGTCCACATTTAGAATATTGCATGGTTTACTATTATTGGCTCTATTTTTGAAGACTTGGTTTTTCCTTCTAGATTGATTTTAGGACAGATTTTTTGGTGGAGTGGGTGGATTGTCTCTTCCAAAGAATAGAAGCTGTTGAGGGGCAGAGTCTGACTCGTGGTAATTTGATGTCACTCAGTGGAATGTTTGGAGCACTATGAGTATATCACGAATGCCCCAACTTCAAAAAATATATTGCCTGGAAGAGTTTCTTTTAAAGAAGTTGAAGAGACTATCATCTCTACTTTCTTGAGTTGGATTTGTTTAGGGTTTGGGGAACTACCCATTCCTCTTCAATAATCAAATCAAAACCAAAGTACTAATTACAAGGGACTGATTTATTCATGAATTGTTGGCCAATACCCAATAACCCAACATACAGTGCTCTTAAGAGGTAGATTGTGGATGCAGCTTAGACTTGTGACTTAAGAAGGAGACTTCTGACTTTCCACTCAAATTATAATCCTGAGACCAACCTACATATTCATGTGCAGAAGGAAAGACAAGAGAGGAGAGGGAAAGAGAGAGAGATGACTAGAGTTTTAAATCAGGATTCAGTCCACTTACCCAATCAGAAAAATGGATGTGAACCCCAGGACTGCATCACATGCCAAGGTGGTAAAAAGAGCATTGTTCTTGTTCAATTGCTCAGTCGTTTCCAGCTCTTTGCAAACCCTTGGACTGCAGCATGCCAGGCTTCCCTATCCTTCACCATCTCTTAGTGCTTGCTCAAACTCATGTCCATTAAGTCAGTGATGCCATCCAACCATCTCATCCTCTGTCATCCCCTTCTCCTCTTGCCTTCAATCTTTCCCAGCATTAGGGTCTTTTCAAATGAGTCCGTTCTTTGCATCAGGTGGCCAAAGTATTGGAGCTTCAGCTCCAGCATCAGCCCTTCCAGTGAATACTCACTGTTGATTTCCTTTAGGATTGACTGGTTTGATCTCCTTTCAGTCCAAGGGATTCTCAAGAGTCTTCTCCAACACCACAGTTCAAAAACATCAGTTCTTTCACGCTCAGCTTTCTTTATGGTCCAACTCTCACATCCATACATGACTACTGGATAAACCATAGCTTTGACTAGACAGACCTTTGCTGGCATAGCATAAACAAAGAGAGAATAGCAAACACAATCACCTTTCAAAATAATGACCTTACACACTCATGATGTGTGGCCTGTTGAACTCTGTACAATCAGATTAGTCACTCCTTTTCCTGTGGGGATGGGGTATGAAAGGACACTTCCTCCCTAACACTCCCCTATTATTTTTTCCATTATTTGATCTTAGTTATTTTTAATGCTACAGCAGACTTCACCAAGTATATTAGTTCTGAGGGCTGCCATGATAAAGTACTGCAAGCTGGTTGGCTGGAACATCAGTTGTTTACTTTTTTTAATTCTTGGTGGCATCACGTGGGATCTTAGGTCCCCAGCCAGGGATCTAACCTGCATCTGAACCACTGGTCCAGCAGGGAAATCACTGAGACATCACAGATTTATTCTCTCACAGTTCCAGAGGCTAGATGTCTGAGATGGGGGTGTCAGTAGGGCCATGCCCTCCTCTGAAGGCACTAAGGATGGATACTTCCCAGCCCTCTCTCCTCAATTCTGATAGCTCCCTAGCCCGGGGTGGCACAGCTCTCACCTTCACAAGGCATTCTCTCTGTTTTCTTGTCTGGGTCCAACTTTACACTTTTTATAACAGCACCAGTAATATTGGATCAGGGGCCCACTCTAGTATGATGGGTCCTCATCTGACGCCTGCAGTGACCCTGTTTCCAAGTGTTACATTCTGGGGATTAGGAATTTGGGGGAGGGGCATAGTTCAACACCTAATGCCAAGGTTTTCCAGTGCTTGTAATCCACGCATCCCTTACAGTGTCTCCAGAATTTGTTTCTTCTCTTATTATGAGTACTTCTTACAAAAGTGTTTCAGTGTGGATGTTTGTGTGGCAGACCTTCTGAGGCCTTATATGCCTGAATAAAACTTAATCTATATTATTTGTGCTACAGCAGAAGTGTACAACAAAATATGAGCTTTAGAGAGAGAAACTAAACCACAAAATCTGGCATATATAGAGGACCCATGGGATGTTATGGTCACAAAAAAATATTTTTTTCCCTCCAGTCCAACATCTAGTACCTAGTTAGTGAACAGGGGAGGGGTTTTTTGGGAAGCTGCCTACAACATAAAAGTGGTTGAAAGCTCTAGAACACCATAAATCTGTATCAGACTTGCATGATTTCTTGCATATAACAGTAATTTAAAAAGAAAAGTAGCTTGAATTAGTGTTTAGTAGCCAAGACTGGTTTTCTGACAATCCATGAGTCTAGCAATTAGTATACGGCTCTTGAAATAGCTTACCCCACACCATTTTAATTTTTTAAGTGACTTGCAGTATGTTCTTTTTTTCCTGTAAGTAACCTCAAGAGATCAGCATAGAAAACTTAATTTTTCTGCTGGGGCTCTCACTGCCCAGAGAAAGACGGGACTGGGAGCCTGGGTGGCTTGGGACCTCTGGTAGCGGCAGCTACAGAAATCTGATGATGCAGATCACCATAGCAGTTGTGAGACAATTTCAATAACTGGCTGATACCCTAAAAATGCACTTTACTTTGGAAGCTTCACTGGAGGCCATGTCACGTTATCGTGCTACCTTACAAGATGAGGTACAAGACTGAAAGAAGAAGTTACGTCAACTCACAAGTCAGACTGATGATCTTACAGCAGAGCTGGAAATCTTCAAAATGTCTGCACCTGAATGCAAAAAATTAAGTTCTTCGACAGGAATTATTATCTATGAAAATACAAGCAGCATCTCAAGGAAACTTAGAGCAGTTATGAGAGAAGAATAATACTTCAATAAGAAGTCAGATGGAACTCAGAGTTAAAGACTTGGAATCTGAACTCTCCAAGGTGAAAATATTTCAAGAAGATTCTAATACAGGAGAGTTGGAAAAATATAAGCCACTCTACCTAGTAAGAGCTAGAATTTAGAAAGTCATTGGCAAACAAACTAGACAAGACTAATGAGAGGCTAGCAGAGATCAGCAGCAAACTTGTGGTGGAGAAACAGCAGAACAGACCTTGAATCAGCACTCCTTACCACGAGGCCAGTCCTGGAGCCCATTTGTGTTCGAAATATCAATAGTAGTTTAGTGTTCAATAGAAATATTACTCCAAGAGCAAATGTAGTGTTTTCTGTCTCAATTCTATGCCCTTCAAATAACAGCATGGAGACTTACTTGACCAAGATGCAGTGGGAGTTGCAAAAGAATATTACTAGAGAACTAGAAAAACCTGCTGCTGAATTTGAATCTGGTTCCTAAAGACTGTCTCCTCTAGGACCTACAGATGAGTCAAATCTATATCAGGACCTACTTTTGAAAATATCAGAAGAATATGTGCAGATTTTGAAGAAAAAAATATATGATCTGAAAGATAAATAGTAAACGTCTCCCTACTGCACTGTTTTCATGACATTTTAGTTGTTTCCCATTAAACATGATGAGAAAATCTTAAAAAAAAAAAAAGAAGCCTTTATTTTTGACAATTTCACTTTGTCTTCACTGTTTGTTCAGTGAAACCAAAGTTTATAAAAAAGACTTGTTTACACAACAGTGATATAGTCCTTTTTTGAACAAATATCAAGAGTTGACTACCTTCATACCTTCATTGTTACTAATTTACAATATCTTCCATTAGTCCTTTGGTACTTAAGAATTTTATTTCATTTTGCTGTGGATACTTTTTGTTTATACAAACATGTGGAAATTTAAGGTAAGTACTTCAGTCACATTCTTTTTTTTTTAATTGAAATATACTTGATTTACAACTTTGTATTAGTTTCAGGTGTTCAGCAAATTCACTTATATATTTAATATATATATTTTCAGATTGTTTTCCATTGTTGGCTCTTATAAGATATTGGATATAATTCCTTGTGCTCTACTGTAACCCTTATAATATCTATTTTATGTATAGTAGTTTATTAATCCCAAACTCCTAATTCCTCCCCCCTTTCCTTTCCCCTTGGTAACCATAAATTTTTTTGAATATCTGTGAGTCTGTGTCTGTTTGTAAATAAGTTCATCTGTATCAGTTTTTAGATTCCCCATATAGGTGACATCATACAATATTGTCTTCTTCTTTCTTAGTTCACTTAGTATGATAACCTGTAGGTCCGTCCATGTTGTTCAGATAGCATTATTTCATTCTTTCCTATGCCAGAGTAATATTCCATTTAATATATATATAGCACTTCTTCTTAAGCCAGTCATCTGTTGATAGGCACTTGGATTGTTTCCATATCTTAGCTATTGTAAATAGTGCCGTTATGAACACGGGTGTCAGTCACGTTCTATTGATCTGATGCACAGCCACACAATTGGACATTTTTACTTATTTATTTGACTATGCCTGGTCTCAGTTGTGGCATGTGGGATCTTCGTTGCATGTGCAGGATCTTCAGTTGTGCCATGTGAACTCTTAGTTGCCATGTGTGGGGTCTAGTTCCCCAACCAGGGATCAAACCCAAGGTCCCTGCATTGTGAGTGCAGAGTCTTAGCCACTGGACTACCCGGGGAGTCCCACAATTGGGACATTGATTTTCTTATTTTGCAAACTGGCAGAGAAGGTATAGATATGATAGATAGAGTCCATTCAGTCTTTTCAGGACTAATTATTCTAGCCATTCATTAGCATAAGGAGAAGGCAATGGCACCCCACTCCAGTGTTCTTGCCTGGAGAATCCCAGGGACAGAGGAGCCTAATGGGCTGCCGTCTATGGGGTTGCACAGAGTTGGACACGACTGAAGTGACTTTGCAGCAGCAGCAGCACCATTAGCATAAGCCTTTCTTTGTTCTTTTGCTCTTTGTGATTACCTGCCTTTTCGTAAAAAAAAAAAATTAAATTGTAGTATAGTTGTTTTGCAATGTGTTAATTACTGTTGTATGAAAGTGATTCAGTTTTACATATATATATATGTATATATATATATATATATATGCATTCTTTTTTAATACATTCTTTTCCTTTATGGTTTACCATAGGTTGGAAAGATAAACCCATTTGAATGCAGAGTTCCAAAGAATAGCAAGGAGAGATAAGAAATTTTTCCTCAGTGATCAATGCAAAGAAATAGAGGAAAACAATAGAATGGGAAAGACTAGAGATCTCTTCAAGAAAATTAGAGATACCAAGGGGACATTTCATGCAAAGATGGGCTCAATAAACGACAGAAATGGTATGGACCTAACAGAAGCAGAAGATATTAAGAAGAGGTGGCAAGAATACACAGAAGAACTGTACAAAAAGATCTTCATGACCAAGATAATCACGATGGTGTGATCACTCACCTAGAGCCAGACATCCTGGAATGTGAAGTTAAGGGGGCTTAGAAAGCATCACTATGAACAAAGCTGGTGGAGGTGATGGAATTCCAGTTGAGCTATTTCAAATCCTGAAAGATGATGCTGTGAAAGTGCTGGACTCAATATGCCAGCAAATTTGGAAAACTCAGCAGTGGCCACATGACTGGAAAAGGTCAGTTTTCATTCCAATCCCAAAGAAAGGCAATGCCAAAGAATGCTCAAACTACCACATAATTAAACTCATCTCATACGCTAGTAACTAATGCTCAAAATTCTCCAAGCCAGGCTTCAGCAATACGTGAACTGTGAACTTCCAGATGTTCAAGCTGGTTTTAGGAAAGGCAGAGGAACCAGAGATCAAATTGCCAACATCCACTGGATCATCGAAAAAGCAAGAGTGTTCCAGAAAAAACATCTCTTTCTGCTTTATTGACTATGCCAAAGCCTTTGACTGTGTGGATCACAATAAACTGTGGAAAATTCTGAAAGAGATGGGAATACCAGACCACTTGACCTGCCTCTTGAGAAATTTGTATGCAGGTCAGGAAGCAACAGTTAGAACTGGACATGGAACAACAGACTGGCTCCAAATAGGAAAAGCAGTATGTCAAGGCTGTATATTGTCACCCTGCTTATTGAACTTATATGCAGAGTTCAGTTCAGTTCAGTTCAGTCGCTCAGTCATGTCCAACTCTTTGCGACCCCATGAATCACAGCACGCCAGGCCTCCCTGTCCATCACCAACTCCTGGAGTTCACTCATACTCATTTTCATCGAGTTAGTGATGCCATCCAGCCATCTCATCCTCTGTTATCCCCTTCTCTTCCTGCCCCAATCCCTCCCAGCATCAGAGTCTTTTCCAATGAGTCAACTCTTCGCATGAGGTGGCCAAAGTACAGGAGTTTCAGCTTTAGCATCATATGCAGAGTACATCATGAGAAACGCTAGGCTGGAGGAAGCACAAGCTGGAATCAAGATTGCCGGGAGAAATATCAATAACCTCAGATATGCAGATGACATCACCCTTATGGCAGAAAGTGAAGAAGAATTAAAAAGCCTCTTGATGAAAGTGAAAGAGCAGAGTGGAAAAGTTGGCTTAAATCTCAACATTCAGAAAACTAAGATTATGGCATCTGGTCCCGACACCTCATGGCAAATAGATGGGGAAACAGTGGAAACAGTGTCAGACTTCATGTTTCTGGGCTCCAAAAATTACTGCAGATGGTGATTACAGCCATGAAATTAAAAGACGCTTGCTCCTTGGAAGGAAAGTTATGACCAACCTAGACAGCATATTAAAAAGCAGAGACATTACTTTGCCAACAAAGGTCCGTCTAGTCAAGGCTATGGTTTTTCCAGTGGTCATGTGTGGATGTGAGAGTTGGACTATAAAGAAAGCTGAGAGCCAAAGAATTGATGCTTTTGAACTGTAGTGTTGGAGAAGACTCTTAAGAATTCCTTGGACTGCAAGGAGATCCAACCAGTACATCCTAAAGGAGATCAGTCCTGGGTGTTCATTGGTAGGGCTCATGCTGAAGCTGAAACTCAAGTACTTGGGCCACTGATGTGAAGAGCTGACTCATTTGAAAAGACCCTGATGCTGGGAAAGATTGAGGGCAGGAGGAGAAGGAGATGACAGAGGATGAGATGGTTGGATGGCATCACCGACTCAATGGACATGAGTTTGGGTTGACTCTGGGAGTTGGTGATGGACAGGGAGGCCTGGTGCTGCAGTTCATGGGGTTGCAAAGAGTCAGACAAGCCTGAGTGACTGAAGTGAACTGAATTGGATATAGTTTTCTGTGCTATATATTTGAGACCTTGTTATTTATCCATTCTATATATGAAAGCTTGCATCTGCTAACCCCCACCCCTCAATCCCTTCTTGCTTGGCTACCACCAATCTGTTCTCCATATCCATCAGTCTGTTTCATAGATAGGCTTATTTGTTTCATATTTTAGACTCTACATATAAGTGATATCATATGGTATTTGCCTTTCTCTTTCTTATTATTTTCACTTAGTGTGATAATCTCTAGTTGCATCCATGTTGCTGAAAATGACATTATTTCCTTCTTTTTATGACTGAGTAGTATTCCATCATTATTCCATCTTTATCCATTCCTCTGTTGATGGACATTTAGATTTATTTCCATATCTCAGATATTGTGAATAATGCTGCTTTGACATAGGGATAGATGTATCTTTTGGAATTTTAATTTTGTCCAGATATATGCCCAAGAGTGAGATTGCTGGATCATATGGTAATTCTATTTTTAGTTTTCTGAGTTTCCTTACTGTTTTCCGCAGTGGCTGTGCCAGCTTACATTCCCAGCCTTTTGGTAATTTTAATATGGATTAAAAAGTAGTTCATTTTGCTAGGAAAATTGGTGACTAAGGGAATAGTTTGATGATAGAAGGTATCTACATTTTTTTTTATTATCAGCAAATTTCTTCTGTTTAGAGAAAAGTGACTATATGGTTCGTATATCTTACTTTTTAATGTAAAATATTTATATATGACAGATTTATGGCAATTTATTTCTTCATCTCCTTCAGCTGTCTTTTCAATGTGTTATTTTGATTCAGGCACATCAGGGAATAATTCTAAGTAGAACTATTCTCAAGTAACAGTACCTCAAAGTTGTTAAAGAGTACTGGAGTGGGGTGCCATTGCCTTCTCCGAAGCTATTATTAGCCCTTGCTTATTTCAAAGATGGCCCTTACTATATATTATATAAATAATTGCAAAACTAATTAATCATGATTAACCCTTGTTTTGTAAGGTTGCAACAGCAGAGGAATAATTGAGGGTTGTAAATAGGTTGCCTTTAAGGAGATATTTGACTGAAGCTCTCAGAAAGCTTTCTTCCTACTTCTAGTTCCCTTCCTTTGTTGCTTCTAATTCTTAGGAATTTCACGATGTGGCAGGGACTGGAGGATTTTGAGAGTCGATAAAACTGGAGACTTAAATATCCCTCATCTGGTGTATCACTTCTCTGTGGCCACTTAAAGATCTGCCAACCAGGCACATGCCACCGCAAGCTAGCATCCTCAACCCTGTTAGCCCAGTAAAACGTGGTCTTTTAGCTGAATGAGCATTCCTCCAGCTCTTCACAGCCCCCTCTCCCCACAGGAGATAGAAGAGAGGATCTCAAAGTATCCTTTCAGCTACATGTTTATATAATTTCTTTTTGAAAAATGTATGTATTTATTTTAATTGGAGAATAATTACTTTACAATATTGTGATGGTTTTTGTCATATATCAACATGAATCGGCCATAGGTATACTTGTATCCCTTCCCTCCTGAACCCCCCCTCCCAGCCCCGACCCCACCCTATCCCTCCAGGTTGTCACAGAGCACCTGCTTTGGGTGCCCTGGCCCTGCCTTATACCTCAACCTCACACTGGCTATCTATTTTACATATGGTAATATATAAGTTTCAATGCTGTTCTCTCAAATTATCCCACCGTCTCCTTCTCCCGCTAAGCCCAAAAGTCTGTTCTTTGCATCTGTGTCTCCTTTGCTGCCCTGCACATAGGATTGTAGGTAATATCTTTATAGATTCCACATATATGTGTTCAGTTCAGTTCAGGTGCTCAGTCGTGTTCAACTCTTTATGACCCCATGAATTGCAGCAGGCCAGGCCTCCCTGTTCATCACCAACTCCTGGAGTCTACCCAAACCCACATCCATCAAGTCAGTGATGCCATCCAGCCATCTCATCCTCTGTCGTCCCCTTCTCCTCCTGCCCCCAATCCCTCCCAGCATCAGAGTCTTTTCCAATGAGTCAACTTTTTGCATGAGATGGCCAAAGTATTGGAGTTTCAGCTTTAGCATCAGTCCTTCCAATGAACACCTAGGACTGATCTCCTTTAGGATGGACTGGTTGGATCTTCTTGCAGTCCAAGGGACTCTCAAGAGTCTTCTCCAACACCACAGTTCAAAAGCATCAATTCTTCAGTGCTCAGCTTTCTTTATAGTCCAACTCTCACATCCATACATGACCGCTGGAAAAACCATAGCCTTGACTAGACAGACCTTTGTTGGCAATGTAATGTCTCTGCTTTTAAATATGCTATCTAGGTTGGTCATAACTTTCCTTCCAAGGAGTAAGCGTCTTAATTTCATTGCTGCAATCACCATTTGCAGTGAATTTGGAACCCCCCAAAATAGTCTGACACTGTTTCCACTGTTTCCCCATCTATTTCCCATGAAGTGATGGGACCAGATGCCATAATCCTAGTTTTCTGAATGTTGAACTTTAAGCCAACTTTTTCACTCTCCACTTTCACTTTCATCAAGAGGCTTTTTAGTTCCTCTTCACTTACTATACAGTCTTTGTCTTTTTCTTTCTGACTTACTTCACTCTGTATAATAAGCTCTAGGTTCATCCACCTCATTAGAACTGACTCAAATGTATTCCTTTTGTAGCTGAGTTATATTCCACTGTTTATATAATTTCTTAATTTTTTTAAATTTTAAAATTGTTTAATTTTCAAAAATTTTATGGAAGTAAAGTTGATTTACAATGTGCTAACTTCCATGTTTATCGAATTTCATGTAGAAATATATGTGAGAAGTGTTTGAAATCTGATCTTTTAACACTTTTTTTCAAGTGATAGATTTTTAGAAAGCACTTTACTGAATAAAAGGAGCAAAATATAATTAATTTCAGTTCCATTGTTACTGTTGTGTTAGTCACTCAGACACGTCCGACTTTCTGTGACCCCAGGGCTTCCGTGGTGGCTCAGATGGTACAGAATCTGCCTGCAATGCTGGAGACCTGAGTTGGATCCCTGGGTCTGGAAGATCCCCTAGAGAAAAGAATGACTACCCACTTCAGTATTCTTGCCTGGAGAATTCCGTGGATAGAGAAGCATGGTGGGCTACAGTCCACAGGGTCACAAAGAGTTGGACACGACTGAACAATTAGCAATTTTAGTTCCACAGCCAGGAAAAATGTATGAGTTTTGGAGATGAAGGTAAGGAATTCGGATTAAAGGGAAACACAGTGCGGAAGGTCTTAGAGGGAAGAACCACGATTGAAACTGGCTTCACAGCGACCCCTGGTGGACGGAAATGTAAGGAAGCCAAGGACTGACTGAGATACAGCTCTGACACTTGCTGAACCGGGAAATAATAAAAAGGGAGCCAGACGGAAGAAAGGTATCATGACGCATAAGACAACGCTGCAAGAAGGCTAGGAAATAGAGATTCAGAGCCCTCTTACTTAAACCAGGACATTTCCAAGAAGACCTATAGACTATCCTTTGAAGTCATAGGAGTTATTTTAGGTATTAACTTGTATAAGCTTTCACTGCTAAATTTTTTTTTTTTTTTTGCAAAAATTCTTCTCTAACTCAGGGTACATTTTTTTTTTACATATTTTATATTGGTTTTATATGTATGCACCTAGAATTTTGCACGTTGAATGAGCTTCAAATATTCTGTAGACTCTGCTCTGTAATTAAGTGTGATTTAAAAAGGAACATACATACTCATGCTGATAACTTGTTCTTAAGGTGTCATTATCATTGGTTGTCACTGGCAGCTAGTCATTTTTATCAGATATTATTATTCCCACCTTTAAAGTATTACAACTCTTTAGCTTAAGAATGGTAAAGAGAGCTTAGATTATTTGGCTTTGCCTACCAAGACTTTGGTTGAATTTAAACTGAAAAATTATACAATTTTGACGTTGGCTATTTTCCAGGCTACAGATAGCTCAGATAAACTCCAAAATCATCTTGCAATATGAAGCCAGATTACCCAATCAAATTTTAATTTTGATTTTAAAAAGTTTAGACTCAGGCGCTGTCAAATGTTGGTCACCATCATCTGAACAAAGAAATCGCATACTGATTCGATAATTTATGTTAAGATAGCATTAATTTTTATGTGAGATAATACTATTGTGTTTATATATATATATAATTTATTATCTTTTAGAGATATAAATGGGAGGGCAATGGATAGAAGTATAAATGAAACAAAATTGGCCACGTGGTGATAACTGTTGAATCTGAGCAATGTTTATATGGGCATTCATTCATACTCCTTCTTCTACATTTTTGTTTGAACTTTTTTCATACTAAACCATAAAAATTTGATCAGAACTTTTGCTTCTATTTGTGAATTTTAAAAAGACCAGGGTAGCCCAGAACAGTTCTAACCCTTTACAGTGTATCTTTTCAAAAGTGTAATAGCAGTAGGAAATCAAGTCTGTAGCTCCCATGATGCTTTTTAATTGCATTTTCTACTCTTAAAACTTTTATGCATCAGCAGCTACTTCATGACATCTGTGAATTTCATGATAACCTTACAGACCCCACCAGGGTACTACCTGGTGGGGTCAGAGAGTACCAGGGGTCAGAGTACCAGGGTACTACCTGGTAGAGGCAGAGGCTATGGGGAAGTCAGATCTGAATGAACACAAGACATCTTTATATGCTCTTGATAGGTTAAGAGAATGTCCAGATTGATTAAAAGTCAAGTAGGGATTTTGCTGACACCAGTGCACTGGGTGATCTGTGAATAAACAGATACCCTAGAAACCGAGAGTGAGAAGGCAGTACAGCATAATGAAAATTTGAAACTAAGCCAATCATTTCTGTCCTTTATTGTGCCCATCTTTGCATGAATGTTCCCTTGATATATCTGATTTTCTTGAAGAGCTCTCTAGTCTTTCCCATTCTATTGTTTTCCTCTATTTATTTGCACTGATCACTGAGGGAGGCTTTCTTATATCTCCTTGCTATTCTTTGGAACTCTGCATTCAAATGGGTATATCTTTTCTTTTCTTCTTTGCCTTTGGCTTCTCTTCTTTTCTTAGCTATTTGTAAGACCTCAGACAACCATCTTGCCTTTTTGCATTTCTTATCCTTGGGGATGGTTTTGATCACAGCCTCCTGTACAGTGTTACGAACCTCCATCCATAGTTCTTCAGGCACTTTGTCTATCAGATCTAATCCCTCGAATCTGTCATTTCCACTGTATAATCATAGAGGATTTGATTTAGGGCATACCTGAATGGTCTTGTGGGTTTCTCTCTGTTCAGTTCAGTTCAGTCACTCAGTTGTGTCTGACTCTTTGTGACCCCATGGACTGCAGCACACCAGGCCTCCCTGTCCATCACCAACTCCGAGAGTTTACTCAAACTCATGTCCACTGAGTCGGTGATGCCATCCAACCATCTCATCCTCTGTTGTACCCTTCTCCTCCTGCCTTCAATCTTTCCCAGCATCAGGGTCTTTTCAAATGAGTCAGTTCTCTGAATCAAGTGGCCAAAATATTGGAGTTTCAGCTTCAGCATGAGCCCTTCCAATGAATATTCAGGACTGATCTCCTTTAGGATGGACTGGTTGGATCTTCTTGCTGTCCAAGGGACTCTCAAGAGTCTTCTCCAAAACCACAGTTCAAAAACATCAATTCTTTGGTGCTCAGCTTTCTTTAAAGTCCAACTCTCATATCCATACATGAATAGTGGAAAAACCATAGTCTTGACCATATGGATGTTTATTGGCAAAGTAATGTCTCTGCTTTTTAATATGCTGTCTAGGTTGGTCATAACTTTTCTTTCAAGGAGCAAGCATCTTTTAATTTCATGGCTGCAAACACCATCTGCAGTGATTTTGGAATCCCCCCAAAATAAAGTCTGTCAATGTTTCCATTGCTTCCTCATCTATTTGCCATGAAGTGATGGAACCAGATGCCATAATCTTAGTTTTCTGAATGTTGAGTTTTAAGTCAACATTTTCACTCTCCTCTTTCACTTTCATCAAGAGGTTCTTTAGTTCTTGTTTGCTTTCTGCCATAAGAGGGGTGTCATCTGCGTATCTGAGGTTATTGATATTTCTCACAGCAATTTTGATTCCAGCTTGTGCTTCATCCAGCCCAGCATTTCTCATGGTGTACACTGAATTTAAGTTAAATAAGCAGGGTGACACTATACAGCTTTGACGTACTCCATTCCCGATTTGGAACCAACCAACATGCTGCTCCATGTCCAGTTCTTACTCTTCCTTCCTGACCTGCATACAGATTTCACATGAGGCAGGTCAGGTGGTCTGGTATTCCCATCACTTGAAGTATTTTCCACAGTTTGTTGTGATCCACACAGTCAAAGGTTTGGCCTAGTCAGTAAAACAGAAGTAGATGTTATTCTGGAACTCTCTTGCTTTTTCAATGATTCAACGGATGTTGACAATTTAACCTCTGGTTCCTATGCCTTTTCTAAATCCAACATCAACATCTGGAAGTTCATGGTTCATGTACTGTTGAAGCCTGGCACGGAGAATTTTGAACATTACTGTACTAGCATGTGAGATGAGTTCATTTGTGTGGTAGTTTGAGCATTATTTGGCATTGCCTTTCTTTGGGATTGCAATGAAAACTGACCTTTTCCAGTCCTCTGGCCACTGCTGAGTTTTCCAAATTTGCTGGCATATTGAGTACAGCATTTTCACAGCATCATCTTTTAGGATTATAGCTCAACTGGAATTCCATCACCTCCACTAGCTTTGTTTGTAGTGATGTTTCCTAAGGCCCACTTAACTTCACATTCCAGGATGTCTGGCTCTAGATGAGTGATCACACCATCGTGATTATCTGGGTCCTGAAAATCTTTTTGTATAGTTCTTCTGTGTATTCTTGCCCCCTCTTCTTAATGTCTTCTGCTTCTGTTAGGTCCATACTATTTAGTCCTTTATTGAGCCCAGCTTTGCATGAAATGTTCCCTTGGTGTCTAAGTTTCTTGAAGAGATCTCTAGTCTTTCCCATTCTATTGTTTTCCTCACTTTCTTTGCATTGATCCCAGAGGAAGCCTTTCTTATCTTTCCTTGCTAATCTTTGGAAATTTCTGCATTCAAATGGGTATATCTTTCCTTTTCTCCTTTGCCTTTGGCTTCTCTTCTTTTTACAGGTATTTGTAAGGCCTCCTCAGACAACCACTTTTCCTTTTTGCATTTATTTTTCTTGGGGATGGTCTTGATCCCTGTCTCCTGTACAATGTCATGAACCTCTGTGCATAGTTCTTCAGAAAATCTGTCTATCAGATCTAATCCCTTGAATCTATTTCTCACTTCCACTGTCTAATCCTAAGGGATTTGATTTAGGTCATATCTGAAAGGTCTAGTGGTTTTCTGAACTTTCTTCAGTTTCAGTCTGAATTTGGCAATAAGGAGTTCATGATCTGGAGAAAGCAATGACAAGCCACTCCAGTGTTGTTGCCTGGAGAATCTCAGGGATGGGGGAGCCTGGTGGGCTGCTGTCTATGGGGTTTCACAGTGTCGAACACGACTGAATTGACTTAGCAGCAGCAGCAGCAGCAGCAGTTCATGATCGGAGCCACAGTCAGCTTCCAGTCTTGTTTTTGCTGACTGTATAGAGCTTCTGCATCTTTGGCTGCAAAGAATATAATTAATCTGATTTGGGTATTGACCCTCTGGTGACGTGCATGTGTAGAGTCTTCTCTTGTGTTGTTGGAAGAGGGTGTTTGCTATGACCAGTGCATTCTCTTGGCAAAACTCTATTAGCCTTTGCCTTGCTTCATTCTGTACTCCAAGGCCAAATTTGCCTGTTACTCCAGGTATTTCTTAATTTCCTGATTTTGCATTCCAGTCCCCTGTAATGAAAAATACATCTTTTGGGGGTTTGTTTTTTGGTGGTTTTCTCTACTTTTTTGGGTGTTTTTCTCTACTTTCTACAATTTAAGTGTGAATTTTGCAATAAGGAGTTCATGATCTGAGCCACAGTCAGCTCCTGGTGTTGTTTTTGCTGACTATATAGAGCTTCTACATCTTTGGCTGCAAATAATATGATCAATTACATTTCACTATTGACCGTCTGGTGATGTCCACATGTAGAGTCATCTCTTGTGATGTGGCAGAGGGTTTTTGTTATAACCAGTGCGTTCTCTTGGCAAGGGTCTATTAGCCTTTGCCCTGCTTCATTTTGTACTCCAAGGCCAAACTTGCCTGTTACTCCAGGTATCTCTTGACTTCCTACTTTTGCTTTCCAGTCCCCTATAATGAAAAGAACATCTTTTTTGAGTGTTAGTTCTAGAAAGTCTTGTAGGTCTTCATGGAACCTTTGAACTTAAACTTCTTTAGCATTACTGGTTGAGGCATAGACTTGGATTACTGTGATATTGAATGGTTTGCCTTGGAAACAAAGAGAGATCATTCTGTCGTTTTTGAGATTGCACCCAAGTACTGCATTTTGGACTCTTCCATTGACTATGTCTACTCCATGTCTTCTTTTTTTTTTTTTTCCAGTGTTATTTATTTATTTATTTTTTTACTTTACAATATTGTATTGGTTTTGCCATACATTGACACGAATCCACCATGGGTGTACATGTGTTCCCCATCCTGAACACCCCTCCCACCTCCCTCCCCATCCCATCCCTTTGGGTCATCCCAGTGCACCAGCCCCGAGCACCCTGTATCATGCATTGAACCTGGACTGGTGATTCGTTTCACATGTGATAATATATGTGTTTCAATGCCATTCTCCCATATCATCCTGCCCTAGCCCTCTCCCACAGAGTCCAAAAGACTATCTTATACATCTGTGTCTCTTTTGCTGTCTTGCATATAGGGTTATTGTTACCATCTTTCTAAATTCGATATATATGCATTTGTATACTGTATTAGTGTTTTTCTTTCTGGCTTACTTCACTCTGTATAATAGGCTCCAGTTTCATCCACCTCATTATAACTGGTTCAAATGCCTTATTTTTAATGGCTGAATAATATTCCATTGTGTATATGTACCACTGCTTTCTTATCCATTCATCTGCTGATGGACATCTATGTTGCTTCCATGTCCTGGCTATTATAAACAGTGCTGCGATGAGCATTGGGGTACATGTATCTCTTTCAATTCTGGTTTCCTCGGTGTGTATGCCCAGCAGTGGGATTGCTGGGTCATATGGCAGTTCTATTTCCAGGTTTTTAAGGAATCTCCACACTGTTCTCTATAGTTACTATACTAGTTTGCATTCCCACCAAAAGTGTAAGAATGTTCCCTTTTCTTCACACCCTCTCCAGCATTTACTGCTTGTAGATTTTTGGATCGCAGCCATTCTGACTGGCATGAAATGGTACCTCATTGTGGTTTTGATTTGCATTTCTCTGATAATGAGTGATGTTGAGCATCTTTTCATGTGTTTGTTAGCCATCTGTATGTCTTCTTCGGAGAAATGTCTGTTTAGTTCTTTGGCCCACTTTTTGATTGGGTCGTTTATTTTTCTGGAATTGAGCTGCAGGAGTTGCTTGTATATTTTTGAGATTAATTCTTTGTCAGTTGCTTCATTTGCTATTATTTTCTCCCATTCTGAAGGCTGTCTTTTCACCTTGCTTATAGTTCCCTTTGTTGTGCGGAAGCTTTTAATATTAATTAGGTCCCATTTGTTTATTTTTGCTTTTATTTCCAATATTCTGGGAGGTGGATCCTAGAGGATCCTGCTGTGATTTATGTCGGAGAGTGTTTGGCCTATGTTTTCATCTAGGAGTTTTATAGTTTCTGGTCTTACCTTTAGATCTTTAATCTATTTTGAGTTTATTTTTGTGTATGGTGTTAGAAAGTGTTCTAGTTTTATTCTTTTACAAGTGGTTGACCGGTTTTCCCAGCACCACTTGTTAAAGATTGCCTTTTCTCCAATGTATATTCTTGCCTCCTTTGTCAAAGATAAAGTGTCCATAGGTGCGTGAGTTTATCTCTGGGCTTTCTATTTTGTTTCATTGATCTATATTTCTGTCTTTGTGCCATTACCATACTGTCTTGATGACTGTGGCTTTGTAGTAGAGACTGAAGTCAGGCAGGTTGATTCCTCCAGTTCCATTCTTCTTCTCAAGATGGCTCTGGCTATTCGAGGTTTTTTGCATTTCCATACAAATTGTGAAATTATTAGTTCTAGTTCTCTGAAAAATACCGTTGGTAGCTTGATAAGGATTGCATTGAATCTGTAGATTGCTTTGGGTAGTGTACTCATTTTCACAATATTGATTCTTCCAATCCATGAACATGGTATATTTCTCCATCTATTAGTGTCCTCCTTGATTTCTTTCACCAGTGTTTTATAGTTTTATATATATATATATATATAGTTTATATATATATATATATATATTTTGTTTCTTTAGGTAGATATATTCCTAAGTATTTCATTCTTTTTGTTGCAACGGTGAATGGAATTGTTTCCTTAATTTCTCTTTCTGTTTTGTCATTGTTAGTGTATAGGAATGCAAGGGATTTCTGTGTGTTGATTTTATATCCTGCAACTTTACTGTATTCATTGATTAGCTCTAGCAATTTTCTGGTGGAGTCTTTAGGGTTTTCTATGTAGAGGATCATTATATCTGCAAACAGTGAGAGTTTTACTTCTTCTTTTCCAATTTGGATTCCTTTTATTTCTTTTTCTGCTCTGATTGCTGTGGCCAAAACTTCCAAAACTCTGTTGAATAATAGTGGTGAGAGTGGGCACCCTTGTCTTCTTCCTGACTTTAGGGGAAATGCTTTCAGTTTTTCACCATTGAGGATAATGTTTGCTGTAGGTTTGTCATATATAGCTTTTATTATGTTGAGGTATGTTCCTTCTATTCCTGCTTTCTGGAGGTTTTTTTTTTTTAATCATAAAAGGATGTTGAATTTTGTCAAAGGCTTTCTCTGCATCTATTGAGATAATCATATGGCTTTTATTTTTTAATTTGTTACTGTGGTGTATTACATTGATTGATTTGTGGATATTGAAGAATCCTTGTATCCCTGGGATAAAGCCCACTTGGTCATGATGTATGATCTTTTAAATATGTTGTTGGATTCTGTTTGCTAGGATTTTGTTAAGGATTTTTGCATCTATGTTCACCAGTGATATTGGCCTATAGTTTTCTTTTTTTGTGGCATCTTTGTCAGGTTTTGGTATTAGGGTGATGGTGGCCTCATAGAATGAGTTTGGAAGTTTACCTTCCTCTGCAATTTTCTGGAAGAGTTTGAATAGGATAGGCGTTGGCTCTTCTCTAAATTTTTGGTAGAATTCAGCTGTGAAGCTGTCTGGTCCTGGGCTTTTGTTTGCTGGAAGATTTCTGATTACAGTTTCACTTTCCCGTGCTTGTGATGGGTCTGTTAAGATTTTCTATTTCTTCCTGGTTCAGTTTTGGAAAGTTGTACTTTTCTAAGAATTTGTCCATTTTTCCAAGTTGTTCATTTTATTTGCATATAGTTACTGATAATAGTCTTTTATGGTCCTTTGCATTTCTGTGTTGTCTGTTGTGATCTCTCCATTTTCATTTCTAATTATGTTAATTTTTCTCCCTTTGTTTCTTGATGAGTCTGGCTAATGGTTTGTCAATTTTATTTATCTTCTCAAAGAACCAGCTTTTGGTTTTGTTGATTTTTGCTATGGTCTCTTTTGTTTCTTTTGCATTTATTTCTGTCCTAATTTTTAAGATTTCTTTCCTTCTACTAACCCTGGGGTTCTTCATTTCTTCATTTTCTAGTTGCTTTAGGTGTAGAGTTAGGTTATTTATTTGACTTTTTTCTTGTTTCTTGAGGTAAGCCTATATTGCTATGAACTTCTTCCCCTTAGCACTGCTTTTACAGTGTCCCACAGGTTTTGGGTTGTGTTTTCATTTTCATTCGTTTCTATGCGTATTTTGATTTTTTTGATTTCTTCTGTGATTTGTTGGTTATTCAGCAGCATGTTGTTCAGCCTCCATATGTTGGAATTTTTAATAGTTTTTCTCTTGTAATTGACATCTAATCTTACTGCATTGTGGTCAGAAAATATGCTTGGAGTGATTTCAGTTTTTTTGAATTTGCCAAGGCTAGATTTATGGCCCAGGATGTGATGTATCCTGGAGAAGGTTCCGTGTGTGCTTGAGAAAAAGGTGAAATTCATTGTTTTGGGGTGAAAAGTCTTATAGATATCAATTAGATCTAACTGGTCTATTGTATCATTTAAAGTTTGTGTTTCCTTGTTAATTTTCTGTTTAGTTGATCTATCCATAGATGTGAGTGGAGTATTAAAGTATCCCACTATTTTTGTGTTATTGTTAATTTCCCCTTTCATACTTGTTAGCATTTTTCTTATATATTGTGGTACTCCTATTTTGGGTGCATTTATATTTATAATTGTAATATCTTCTTCTTGGATTGATCCTTTGATCATTATGTAGTCTCTTTCTTTGTCTCTTTTCACAGCCTTTGTTTTAAAGTCTATTTCATCTGATAAGAGTATTGCTACTCCTGCTTTCTTTTGGTCTCTGTTTGCATGGAATATCTTTTTCCAGCCCTTCACTTTCAGTCTGTATGGGTCCCTTGTTTCGAGGTGAGTCTCTTGTAGACAACATATATAGGGGTCTTGCTTTTGTATCCATTCACCCAGTGTTTGTCTTTTGGTTGGGGCATTCAACCCATTTACATTTAAGGTAATTATTGATAAGTATGATCCCATTGCCATTTACTTTATTGTTTTGGGTTCGAGTTTATACACCATTTCTGTGTTTCCTGTCTAGAGAAGATCCTTTAGCATTTGTTGGAGAGCTGGTTTGGTGGTGCTGAATTCTCTCAGCTTTTGCTTGTCTGTAAAGCTTTTGATTTCTCCTTCATATTTGAATGAGATCCTTGCTGGGTACAGTAATCTGGGCTGTAGGTTATTTTTTTTCATCACTTTAAGTATGTCCTGCCATTGCCTTCTGGCCTGAAGTGTTTCTATTGAAAGATCAGCTGTTATCCTTACGGGAATCCACTTGTGTGTTATTTATTGTTTTTCCCTTGCTGCTTTTAATATTTGTTCTTTGTGTTTGATCTTTGTTAATTTGATTAATATGTGTCTTGGAGTGTCTTGCCTTGCATTTATCCTGTTTGGAACTCTCTGGGTTTCTTGGACTTGGGCGATTATTTTCTTCCCCATTTTAGGGAAGTTTTCAACTATTATCTCTTCAAGTATTTTCTCATGGTCTTTCTTTTTGTCTTCTTCTTCTGGGACTCCTATGATTCGAATGTTGGGGCGTTTAACATTGTCCTGGAGGTCTCTGAGGTTGTCCTCATTTATTTATTTTTTCTTTTTTCATCTCTGTTACATTTATTTCTACCATTCTATCTTCTACCTCACTTATCCTATCTTCTGCCTCTGTTATTCTACTGTTGGTTCCCTCCAGAGTGTTTTTGATCTCATTTATTGCATTATTCATCATATATTGACTGTTTTTTATTTCTTCTAGGTCCTTGTTAAACCTTTCTTGCATCTCCTTGATCCTTGTCTCCAGGCTATTTATCTATAACTCCAATTTGTTTTCAAGGTTTTGGATCATTTTCACTATCAATATTCGGAATTCTTTATCAGGTAGATTCCCTCTCTCTTCCTTTTCTGTTTGGTTTGGTGGGCATTTATCCTGTTCCTTTGCCTGCTGTGTATTTCTCTGCCTTTTCATCTTGCTTATATTGCTGTGTTTGGGGTGACCTTTCTGTATTCTGGGAGTTTGTGGTTCCTCTTTATTGTGGACGTTCCTCACTGGGTGGGGTTGAACTGGTGGCTTGTCAAGGTTTCCTGATTAGGGAAGCTTGTGTCGGTGTTCTGGTGGGTGGAGCTGGATTTCTTCTCTCTGGAGTGCAATGAAGTGTCCAGCAATGAATTTCGAGATGTCAATGAGCTTGGTGTGACTTTGGGCAGCCTGTATATTGAAGCTCAGGGCTATGTTCCTGTGTTGCTGGAGAATTTGCATGGTGTGTCTTGCTCTGGAACTTGTTACCCCTTGGGTGGTGCTGGGTTTCAGCATAGGTATGGAAGCATTTGATGAGCTCCTATCCATTAATGTTCCCTAGATTCAGGAGTTCTTTGGTATTCTCAGGATTTGGACTTAAACCTCCTGCCTCTGGTTTTCAGTCTTATTCTTACAGTAGCCTCAAAACTTCTGCATCTATACAGAACCAATGGTAAGACATCTAGGTTAATGATGAAAAGTTTCTCCACAATGAGGGACACCCGGAGAGGTACACAGAGTTACATGGAGAAGAGAAGAGGGAGGAGGGATATAGAGGTGACTAAGAGGAGAAGAGGGGGAATCAAAAGGGGAGAGAGCAAGCTAGCCAGTACTATGTGCTCTCCACAGTCTGGATCCCTCAGAGATGTTCACAGAGTTACACAGAGAAGAGAAGAGGGAGGAAGGAGACAGAGGTGGCTAGGAGGATAAAAGGGGGAATCAAAAGGAGAGAGAAAGATCCAGCCAGTAATCAGTTCCCTAAGTGTTCTCCACAGCCTGGAACACACAAACAGATTCACAGAGTTGGGTAGAGAAGGAAAGGGGGAGAGGGGAGATAGAGGTGACCTGGTGGAGAGAAAGTAGTGTTAAAAGGGAGAGAGAGTAATCAGGCCAGTGATCTCACTCTCAAGTAAAAATGGGTACTGAAGATTGGGTTCTTAAGGGTACAAAGTTGATAACAAATACCAAAAAGCAAAAATTAAAAATCTAGAGTAGTGGTTAGATTCTCAAAAATACAATATTGAAAAAAAAAGTCACAAAAATTATAAAATATATATATATATGATGTTTGCTTTAAAAATAGGGGCTTTTTTTGGCACGGTTATAGTGGGTTATAAAAATGAAAATTAAAGGAGTAATAGGGATCTTAAAAATAATTTTTTTTAAAATTTAAAAAGTGGTAACAGTAAAAATATATTTAGGACTTTCTCTGGAGCTGTTGTGGACAGTGTGGGGTCAGGTCATTTTCAGATAGTTCCTTGGTCCAGCTTGTACTTCTCAAGGTCTATAGGCCCCTTCCTGTGTAGTTGGTGGCTAACTGCAGGGTTTTAATCTATTGCACCTGTCACTCCCAAAGTGGTTCCCTCTGTTTATTTTAGCTTCTTCTGTTTGCTGATCTCTTCAGTGTCTAATTTCTGCCATGATACAAGGGGAGCGGTGGTGGTCACTTTTTTTAGGCTCACTTGTTCAGTCGTGCTGTGGGGATGGAGGAACATAGCAAACAAATATCACTGGCATGTGCTCACAGTGATTCAGCCACCCTGGGCTTGGCCCCGCTCATGGCATGTGTGCTTTCCCAGTCTACACTGCTCAGGCTCTAGGTTGCTCCGCCGGGGACTGTCTGATGCTGGCCCTGGGTTGTATGCACTCCCCAGGTCTAAGCTGCTCAAGTTCAGGTTCTCAGGTACTCCACAAAGGTGCAGACTTAGTTGGACATGCGTTTTTTGCCCGTCCCAGGTCTGAGCAGCTCAGATGATAAGGTGCTTGGCAAACAGAGTTGCCCCCAGTTGAAGGCTGTGACTTATCGCCCTACCTGTCCCAGCTACTCGGTTTTCTGGATGTACAATGGGTGTGTCTTCTCAGGTGTTCCGTGTGTCTCTTCTGGGGAGCTGATCTCTGGCTATGACCCTCCTGGCAGATGTCAACTGTCCAGAATCCCAAGAAGTCTTTGTTAGCAACAAAGCCTGCTTGCAGTTTGGTATAGGATGCCTCTCTGGGGCCACGATTGCCCCCTTTCAGCTCTGGCTGCCCTCGCCTGCCTGTCTCTGGCGGAGTATGGGCCGGTCTGCAGCTGGCTAGCTCTGTTCAGTCCTTTGTTCTGTGAGCAGGCCTGGCAGTGTCTTAGGTTAGGGCTTTTCGCGGGATAGCTATCCCACAGTGTGGGTTGCTATCTCAAGCTAGTTCCCTCAGATTGCCATTGGGGCATTCAGGCCCAGTCCTTACCCTAAGCAATGCAGCCTGCGCCTCCCTGTCCAGCCCCGCTTGCTAGTGGGGGATGCCAGCGTCTGGGCTGCTGCTCCACTGGAAGTTGCTGTTAGGCACGTAATCTGTGGGGTTTAATTATTTATTTATTTTTCCTCCCAGTTATTTTACCCTCTGAGATTCCAAGGCTTGCCACAGACCTGCTGGAGAGAGTATTTCCTGATATTTGGAAACTTCTCTCTTTTTTAAGACTCCCTTCCCCAGACGGATTCCGTCCCTCCCTCTTTTGTCTCTCTTTTTATCTTTTATATTTTGTCCTACCTCCCTTCGAAGACAATGGACTGCCTTTCTGGGTGCCTGATGTCCTCTGGCAGCATTCAGAAGTTGTTTTGTGGAATTTGCTCAGCGTTCAAATGTTCTTTCAATGAATTTGTGGGGGAGAAAGTGGTCTCCCTGTCCTATTTCTCTGCCATTTTAGGACTGCCCCTACTCCATTTCTTTTAAGGGATTCTTGCCCACAGTAGTAGATATTATGGTCATCTGAATTAAATTTGCCTATTCCATTCCATTTAAGTTCACTGATTCTTAAAATGTCAATGTTCACTCTGCCATCTCCTGTTTGACCACTTCAAATTTACCTTGATTCATGGACCTAACATTCCAGGTTCCTGTGCAATATTCTTTACAGCATTGTACTTTACTTCCATCCCCAGTTACATCCAAAACTGGGTGTTGTTTTTGCTTTGGCTCTGTCTCTTCATTCTTTCTGGAGTTATTTCTCCACTGTTCTCCAGTAGCATATTGGACACCTACTTACCGGGGGAATTCATCTTTCAGTGTCATATCTTTTTGCCTTTCCATACTGTTCATGGGGTTCTCAAGGCAAGAATACTGGGCAGAAGAAAGGACAGAAATTGTATGCACCTAAAAAGAGCAGAACATATTAAGAAGATGTGGCAGGAATACACAGAAGAACTATACAAAAAGGATCTTCATAATCCAGATAGTGTGTGGTGTGATCACTTGCCTAGAGCCAGACATCTTCGAATGCGAAGTCGAGTGGGCTTTAGGAAGTATCACTACGAACAAAGCTAGTGGATGTGACAGATTCCAGTTGAGCTATTTCAAATCCTATGAGATGATGCTGTTAAAGTGATTCACTCAACAAGCCAGAAAATTTGGAAAACTCAGCAGTGGCCACAGGACAGGAAAAAGTCAGTTTTCATTCCAATCCCACAGAAGGGCAATGCCAAAGAATGTTCAAACTACCACACAATTGAACTCATCTCATACGCTAGTAAAGTAATGCTCAAAATTCTCCAAGCCAGGCTTCAATAGTATGTGAACTGTGAACTTCCAGAAATTGATGCTGGATTTAGAAAAGGCATAGGAACCAGAGATCAAATTTCCAACATCTGTTGGATCACTGAAAAAGCAAGAGTGTTCCAGAAAAACATCTAATTCTGCCTTATTGACTATGCCAAAGCCTTTGACTGTGTGGATCACAACAAACTGTGGAAAATTCTTCAAGAGCTGGGAATACCAGACCACCTTACCTGACTCCTGAGAAATCTGTATGCAGGTCAAGAAGCAACATTTAGAACCAGAGAGGGAACAATGTACTGGTTCCAAATTGGGAAAGAATTAAGTCAAGGCTGTATATTGTCACCCTGCTTATTTAACTTATATGCAGAGTACATCATGAGAAACACTGGGCTGGAAGAAGCACAAGCTGGAATCAAGATTTCTGGGAGAAATATCAATAACCTCAGATATGTAGATGCCAGAAAGTGAAGAAGAACTAAAGAGCCTCTTGATGAAAGTGAAAGAGGAGAGTGGAAAAGTTGGCTTAAAGCTCAACATTCAGAAAACGAAGATCATGGCATTGGGTCTATCACTTCATGGCAAATAGATGGGGAAACAATGGAAACAGTGACAAACTTTATTTTTTGGGCTCCAAAATCACTGCAGATGGTGACTGCAGCCAAGAAATTAAAAGACATTTGCTCCTTGGAAGAAAACTTATGATCCACTTAGACAACATATTAAAAAGCAGAGACATTACTTTGCAGATAAAGATCCATCTAGTCAAAGGTATTGTTTTTCCAGTAGTCGTGTATGGATGTCAGAGTTGGACTATAAAGAAAGCTGAGCACCAAAGAGTTGATGCTTTTGAACTGTGGTATTGGAGAAGACTCTTGAGAGTTCCTTGGACTGCAAGGATATCCATCCAGTCTATCTTAAAGGAAATCAGACCTGAATATTCATTGGTAGAATTGATGCTGAAGTGAAACGCCAATACATTGGCCACCTGATGCGAAGAACTGACCCATTTGAAAAGACCCTGATGCTGGGAAAGATGGAAGGCAGGAGGAGAAGTGGACAACAGAAGATGAGATCTTGGATGGCATAACCAACTCAATGGACATGAGTTTGAATAAGGTCTGGGAGTTGGTGATGGACGTGGAAGCCTGGCGTGCTGCAGTCCATGGTGTTGCAAAGAGTTGGACATGAATGAGTGATTGATCTAAAGCCATCATAGATTCATTTCTTGATTCAATCAATTACTAGATATGATCTTACTATATGTTACAGAGCATCAGTTAACTCATATAATACTCCATATAATAGGGGACTGTTGGGGATTAAATAAAATATGTGAAATGTGAGGAAAGTGTTAACACAGCAGGTCTGGTTGTTTGGTCCTTGTATATCAAGGGAACTGGAAACTGTGATTTGACTATTGACCAACCCTGGGGGAATGTTCTAATGTTAACTGGTTCATGATAATGTTTTGTTCACCTGATTGCTTTGTACAAACATCAACATCGATGTGCGTCTGGTGTCATTGTTGGGATCCTGAGTTTCACTTGCCATGGCTGGTCATGGAGCATGACATTACTATGGGATCCATTCTCAAAAAGCCTCAGATGCTGAGGCTTCCCTGGGCAGAGCCATGTTGTACACATGCCTCTAGTTTATTATTAGAGGAGAAAGAATGTCCTAGATGGCCCCAGAGGGGCAAGTACTCAAAAGCGCATGTCCAACCTCTCTGATTCACCCGAAAAGACGTCTTTTTCCTGTTGCTCTAGGTTTGTATATTTTTGCTCTAATAAACCTCAGCCATGACTATAATCTGCTTTTGAGTCTTGTGAGTCCTTTTGCTAAATCACCCAAATTGAGGGGAGGACATAAAGGGTCTAGTATAGGACATAAAAATATCCAGGACATAAAGGGACTAGTACAATGTCTGGCAAGTAGTACACATTCAATATATGCTAGCTATGGAATTTAACTGATCCTGCTGGATGTGACAGGGGACTGACCTCACTGTACTAGAGTATAGGCTGGGACTCCAGGATTTTGTCTGTTTTTCTGAACCATGCTCTTGGAAGTGGGCAGGGATAACCTCTCATCAGTGGGGAAGTTAGAAAACCTAAATCCAAGGTTTTCCCCTGGCCTCCCAGCCCTGCTGATTCCAAGTGGGAAGGTACCATGTGAAGAAAATGGGTAGATATCCGACCTCTATCTGGGCCATTCTGAGAATGCACAACAGGGCAAACTCTTTTTTATCATTTTTAAGGGTAACAAAAAGAATCAAAAACCTTGAGAGTGGGGCTGGAGCCTGGACCCTTACTTTGGTAGCAGTCATCAGAGGCAGTGGTATTAGAAATGAGTATTGGGACTTCCCTGGTGGTTCAGTGGCTAAAACTCCACACTCCCAAGGCAGGGGATCTGGGTTCTATCCCTGGTCAGAGAATCACATGCTGCAGCCAAAGGTTTGCATGCCACAGCTAAGAACTGGCATGGTCAAATAAATATTTTTTTAAAAAGGAAATGCTTATCAGGAATTTCCCCAACGCAGCCAGAACCAAGCACACAGAGCTATTTCCGGCATGCACTAGGCACCACAGAAAAACAGTCTTAAACTGTGAGGACACTATGTCAAAGTTAAAAAAAATAGTTGGATTGAGACTTCAGTTCAGTTCAGTTCAGCTCAGTCACTCAGTTGTGTCCGACTCTTTGTGACACTATGGACTGCAGCATGCCAGGCCTCCCTGTTCATCACCAACTCCCAGAGTTTACTCAAACTCATCTCCATCTAGTCAGTGATGCCATTCAACCATCTCATCCCCTGTTGTCCCCTTCTCCTCCCGCCTTCAATCTTTCCCAACATCAGGGTCTTTTCAAATGAGTCAGTTCTTTGCATCAGTGGTGAAAGTATTGAAGATTCAGCTTCAGCATTAGTCCTTCCAATGAATATTCAGGACTGATTTCCTTTAGGATGGACTAGTTGGATCTCCTTGCAGTCCAAGGGACTCTCAAGAGTCTTCTCTAACACCACAGTTCAAAGGCATCAGTTCTCCCAGTGGATGGATCACCCTGGGTTTGCCACATCCTAAGGTGGTGTGTACTTCCTGGGTCCACACTGCTCAGGCTTCATGGTGCTCTGAAAGTGTACTGTCCCAAGTGGGCCCTGCATTTTGTCCAAACCCAGTTCTAAGACACTCAGGTTTTAGGGTACTCCACAAGGGCACAGACTCAGATGGGCTGTGTGTTTTGTGCCCTTCCCAGGTGCAAGCCGCTCAGTCGACCGGGTGCTTGGCAACCTCACTGTCCCAGGTGGGCCATGCATCTTATGCACCTCCTTGGTCCTGGCTGCTCGGTTTCCTGGGTGTGCCGTGAGGGCGCAGTCCCAGGTGTGCTGTGTATCTCCTCTGGGGAGCTGATCAGAGGGTGTGACACTCCTGGTAGATGTGAACATTCCAGGATCTCAGGGAGGCATGGTTAACAATTGGCAGCTTGCTCACAGTTTGGTGGATGATGCGGTCTCTGGAGCCAAGATTGCAGCAACCCCTTTCCTTCTGGCTCTGGCTATCTCACAGCTGCCTCTCTACTTCCCAGGAGGAAGGACCCTAACCGGCAGCCAGCTTGCTCTCCTTTGGTATTTGCTAGGTCACAATCTAGAGAAGGCAATGGCGCCTCACTCCAGTACTCTTGCCTGGAGAATCCCATAGGCAGAGGAGCCTGGTGGGCTGCAGTCCATGAGGTTGCTAAGAGTCGGACACGACTGAGTGACTTCACTTTCACTTTTCACTTTCATGCATTGGAGAAGGAAATGGCAACCCACTCCAGTGTTCTTGCCTGGAGAATCCCAGGGACGGGGGAGCCTGGTGGGCTGCTGTCTGTGGGGTCGCACAGAGTCAGACAGTACTGAAGCGACTTAGCAGCAGCAGAAGCAGCAGGGCACAATCCATTGTTGTGTGTTCACGCCAGGGGTCACCATGCAATGTTAGAGTTTATGGGGGGAAAGGCCCTTTTCTTCCTTTTTTGTCTCTCTGGCAATCCTAGGGTTTGGGTTGCTCTGTCACATTAGCTCCATCAGATTGTTCTCAGGGCATGCAAGCCTGGTCCTTACCCTAAGGACCAACTGACAAAGCACCCCGTGCCTTCCTGCCCAACCCACACTCACTGGTCAAGGATGCGCGTGTCTGTGCCACTTTGCCACTGGTAGTTGCGGTTAGGCACGTGTCCTATGGGTTTTTTTTTTTTCCCTTCCGGTTTGTTGCCCTCTAAGCTACCATCTGGGCTTCCCTGGTAGCTCAGGTGGTAAAGCATCTGCCTGCAATGCAGGAGACTCGGGTTTGATCCCTGGGTCGGGAAGATCCCCTGGAGAAGGAAATGGCAACCCACTCCAGTATTCTTGCCTAGAGATTCTCATGGATGGGGGAGCCTGGTGGGCTACAGTCCATGGGGTTACAAAGAGTCCATGAAGTCGCTACGACTGAGCGACTTCACTTTAAGCTTCCAAAGTTCCCCACAGACACATCTGTGAGAGGGTTTCCTATTGTGTGGGAAGTTCTCCTCCTTCACGACTCCTCCCCAGGATGGGACTCTGTTCCTATATCTTTTGTCTCTGTTTCCCTCTTTTATATTTTGTCCTACCTCGTTTGGAAGAGATTGGGCTGTTAAATATTTTCAAGTATTATTTTAAAAATCAAAATGAATGCAAAAAAAAAATCCATGTTGTACAAAATATGAAATATTTTAAATAAAGACAGGATCTGACCCTGTGCTAGCCCCTGCCAATCCCAACTCTGTGTCTTAAATCTGCAGGGCCATCCTTATCTTGTCCATTTTCAAAAGCAGAGGGGCAGGTTCCAAAGACTCAGCCACTGCTTCTAAACAGGCCTGTGAACCCAAGAGCTCTAGAAATGTCTCTAGCCTTCTGCCCCAGGACTCTGCTCCTGGGCTTGTGTTTGATGATCCTCTGTGAAGAATGCCTTTTCCTGCTTTCTCTCCCCTTAGATCTCTCTAAACTTTTCTGATTTCCCCCCTTTTATCCAATTGTCTTCCTCCCAGAGTCTGGCCAGCACGGTCCCCACTGGATAGTACCCAAACTTGTCCTAGCTCCCTCTTGGCTAAATTAGAATCCTTTTCCAGGTGAGAGGGAGGAAGAAGAACCTTTCCTGGGTTTCCACCTCATGGCTTTCTACTGCCCTCCTCTGGGCCTCAGTTACCACTGCAGTTCCACCGCAGGCCTTCATTTCATTTTTCCAACTAGATTTTTTTTTCTAATTAAAAACATAGCATATGCACCTTATAAAAGTTTCAAATCACACAGAAGTATTTCACCTTTTCTTTATCCCTTCAGTTCTATGGACCCCTTGAAAATTGCTTTAAATATTTGTTACCCATAGCCTGCTAAGATACCTTAATTTTTTATTGCATTTTAAAATTCTGTGAGGAATATTTGAATCTATTCTCATTATGAAAAATCAAAAATATAGAAATATGCAGAATAGGAACTTCTCTGCTGGTCCAGTGGTTAAGACTTCTCCTGCCAATGGAGGGGTGTGGGTTGGATCCCTGGCTGGGGAACTAAGATCCTATATGCTGTGGGGCCAAAAAAAAAAAAACAAAAAAAACCCACACAACATAAAACAGAAGCAGTATGTATGTAATAAATTCAATGAAAACTTTAAAAAATGGTCCATATGAAAAAATCTTAAAGAACTATACAGAATAAAAAGTTACAGTCTTGGCCAGTGGGGGAAGGGCCTCTGCACCAAAGGGGCCCAGTCAGCTGGTGGCAGACTCCCAGTGAAGGCACCTGGAAGAGTAGGCTGTGAATCCGCAGGCTCAGGTGGAAGCCCGGCCCGTCCCAGACTTCCCTGGGACTGGACTCTGACCGAAAGGGCCTAGGGTGCGTGGTGAGGCCAGAGGCAGCCTAGGGCTTCGCGCTGTATGCTCAGTTTTGTTTTTTTTTCCCTCCTGGAGCTCGATCCTGGCCTGGGAGTGCCTCTGGCTTCACATTCTGCACCCTTGGCACGTTGGTTTTGTAATGCTGGTGAGGTCTGTGTGGCCCCAATGTGGAGGTGACACTGGGTTTGTTTTTCCACCCAAAAATGAAAGCCTCTGGAGGGGTATACATTCTCTACCAGATCATGAGGTTTGCACACTTCGGACACTCTACTCCCTTGGTAACAGCAACTTCTTGCCGTGAATAGATGACTTTCTACTCCTTGTGAAGACTTTGTTAAGAAGCAGGAATAGCTTGAGGATTCTCTAAACAGACAGTGGTCTGGAAAACAGAAATATCTAGAAAATGAATAGTGTATATTTTCAGCCAGGTACATTTTTACATTTCTCTTGAGGGCCGTGTCTGCTACTGCATCTGATGGTATCTTAAGAGGGCTTCCACTCCAGAACCTAGATTCGCTTCTTTCCCTATGTCCTCACAACACTATGGTTTTGAAAAGCTATCCTTAAACTGCATTTGCTGGTGTTGGCTCAAGTCTAGACCTACGAATATATGGCTCATTTCAGACTTAACAGTTGATAGAACTATCAAGTGAAATTCACTTTTATGATCAGAATGATTCCAAAATATTTGTTCTTTTGACACATTACACCTTAGTTCTGCTATGGCTCTTTATAGTCTTTTGGTTTGAGACTTGGAAAACCTCAAAAAAAAAAAAAAAAAGGAAAATTCCTTATCATGATCCAATATCTGCTTATTGAGCACTTGTCCTGTGCAAAGTAACATGCTAGCTCCTGAAAAAAAGGTCACAGCCTTTTCCTTGATGACCCCATTCTTTTCCCATTCTAGAGGTGATGACACAAATGGTTCATGGGCATCACTCAAATATTTTTCTACATATTTACGTAACTACCAAGTACATGATAGACACAGCCACATAATGAACATAAGTGGGATAATTCCGTGAGTATAGTTTTTCTGAGTTTTAGAAAATTACACAACTACATGTACACTCCTATTCAAAGCAGCATCATTCACAAGAACCAAAAGGTGGAAACAACTCACACGCCCATCAACAGATGAATAGATAAACAAACTCTAGTATGTGCATACAGTGAAATATTATTCACCCTTTAAAGGATTTAAATTCTGAGACATGCTAGAGCATGAATGGACCTTGAATATAATTACACTAGGAAAGAAGCCAGTCACAAAAGACCAAATAATGTATGATTAGAAGGCGATGGCACCCCACTCTAGTACTCTTGCCTGGAAAATCCCGTGGACGGAGGAGCCTGGTAGGCTGCAGTCCATGGGGTCACAAAAGAGTCAGACACGACTGAGCAACTTCACTTTCACTTTCATGCATTGGAGAAGGAAATGGCAACCCACTCCAGTGTTCTTGCCTGGAGAATCCCAGGGACAGGGGAGCCTGGTGGGCTGCCATCTATGGGGTCGCACAGAGTTGGAT
The DNA here is from genome assembly GCF_032452875.1 of Bos javanicus. NCBI lineage: Eukaryota > Metazoa > Chordata > Mammalia > Artiodactyla > Bovidae > Bos > Bos javanicus. The sequence goes on from NC_083897.1 coordinate 23,545,017, forward strand.
ACGACTGAAGCAACTTAGCAGCAGCAGCACACCTACATGAGCTACCCTAAAATAGTCAAATTGATAAAGATAGAAAGTAGAATGATGGTTACCAGGGACTGGGCAGAAGGGAGAATGCAAAGTTATTGTTTGGTAGATACCAAGTTACAGTTTAGGATGCTAGAAAAATTCTGGAGATGGATGGTGGTGATGGTTTTTAGTGTATTTAATGCCAGTGTGAATGTATTTAATACTACTGAATTATACACTCAAAAGGGTTAAAATGGTAAATTTTAGGTTATGTATATTTTACAATAATTTAAAAACTGGGGAAAAAATCACACAACTAGTACCTGAATGATTTCCTTGTAAGAAAGTCAAACATAAACATTTGCAGTGTAAAAAATGACGAACCCCACTGACCACTTCCCCCCTCGATCCCATTCTGGTCTCCTGAGGTAAATGCTTGCAGACGGTCTGGTGTGTGCTCTGAGTCTTATCTGTGAACTGAGATACATTACAGAGTAAAGTTCTGGGGCCAGACTGGGTTAAAATCCTGGCTCTACCATTGGCTAACTTAGTGACCCTTGGGCAAGGTAGTGTTTCTGTGCTTTAGGTTCTTCACTTGTAAAAGAAGAATGGTAATTGAAGCTTCTGAATGAGGGTCCCAGTGATGATTATATTAGATAATGCACTTAGCACAGTACCTAGCACTTAAGTGGTCAAGAAATGTTAGCTTGCTATTGAATGTAGTGCATTCATCTTTAGAGATTGAGGAAAGTAAGCCAGCAGATAATACCATAAAAGCAGAAAGCAAGGACTGGATGAAATTTGAGGAGGGGGGCCAAAAAGGGCAGCAGAAGAACCCAAGAAAGGAAATGAATGGCTGCCAATCAAATCTAGCATCTACCAATGGAACAAAATGTAGAGGAGATACAAGGAAACACAGAGAGAGGCACAGTAATAAAGGAGACTGTCATATACTACTCTCAGTAAAAGACAAATCAAATGGACACAAAATTATTAAGGAGATAGAAGATGTAAATGAAATAATTGATAGAGTCCATCTTATGGATATACATAGAACTTTGCACTTCCTCTTATTTTCTCACAAGCATGATGAGTTGTTTTATCTGCTTGGAATGGGAAATCGATTATTTTGGAAAACCACTTCTCCCCATCCCAGCCTGGTTCTGGAAAGGGGTAGCAGTGATAGAATCCCTCCTAACTGGCAACAAGGATGGGCATGTGGCTCAGGCTAGACCAGTAATCATTTCCTATCTTTGGCCATAGTGGTTGGTTTACAGTTGGCCATGTGACTCAGGACAGGTGAACCAGAGGTCTTCAAGTTTTTTCAAACAATTTGGGCTAAGAAGTTCCTTTAGCACCACTGGTGGTAAACCTGATATGGGAAACCTGAATTCACCATATGGTAAGTTCAAGGTTATGAATTCAGAGTTGCCTGTGCCATGGGACTGTTGGTAGGACTAAGCTAACTAGAAAGAATAAAACTGACATAAAGAGAAACAGAGATGCAAAACAGAGAGAGTTTTCCAAGGAGAGTCACAATTCTGATTGTTCCCAAGGCCATCTGCATCGCTGCCATTTGGTGGGTTGATTATATGCATCTGTATATTCTTGAGCCTTGAACAACACAGGCTTGAACTGCATGTGCCTACTTATAGGTGGATTTTTTTCCCCAATATTTTTTTCCCGATGATGTGGAGCTGCGGATGTGGTGGGTCAACAGTGAAGTTTTCAACTGCAGGGAGAATTTGGAAAACTCAACAGAGGCCACAGGACTGGAAAACGTCAGTTTTCATTGCAATCCAAAAGAAAGTCGATGCCAAAGAATGCTGAAACTGCTGCACAATTGCAGTCATCTCATATGCTAGCAAAGTAATGCTCAAAATTTTCCATGCCATGGTTCAACAATACATGAACTGTAAACTTCCAGATGTTTAAGCTGGATTTAGAAAAGGCAGAGGAATCAGAGATCAAATGCCAATGTCTGTTGGATCATGAAAAAGTGAGAGAGTTCCAGAAAAACATCTACTTTTCCTTTGTTGACTAGGCCAAGCCTTTGACTGTGTGGATCACAACACACTGTGGAAAATTCTTAAAGAGATGGGAATACCAGACCACTTGACCTGTCTCCTGAGAAATCTGTGTGCAGGTCAAGAAGCAACAGTTAGAACTGGACATGAAATGATAGACTGTATCCAAATCAGGAAAGGAGTATGTCTGGGCTCTATATTGTCATGCTGCTTATTTAACTTATATTCAGAATACCTCATGAGAAATGCTGGACTGGATGAAGCACAAGCTGGAACCAAGATTGCCTGAATTCATGATATGGTAAATTCAAGGATATGAATTCAGAGTTGCCTGTGCTGTGGAACTGTTGGTAGGACTAAGCTAACTAGAAAGAATCAAACTGACATAAAGAGAAACAGAGATGTGAGACAGAGAGAGCTTTCCAAGGAGAGTCACAATTCTGGTTGTTCCTGAGGTCATCTGCATTGCTGCCTTTTGGGTGGGTTGATTATATACATCCATATATACTTGAGCTTTGAACAACACAGGCTTGAACTGCATGTGCCTACTTATATGTGGATTTCTTTTTCCCAATAAATCCCAGGATGTGGAGCTGTGGATATAGAGGTCAACAGTGAAGTTTTCAACTGCAGGGAGAATCGAGAATTCCTGCCCCTAACTACATGTTCAAACATGAACTGTATTCCTTCTCTTGCTGATTGGAATTGGGGCTTATGTCATTTCAGCCACAAGAGTTGTAGGTAATATGAACTGGTGTGGTATGTGTAAACAATAGGATAATGCCACAGGATGTTCCTGGGCCATTAATAAAGGAAAGTGGGGCAAAGGGAAGCCCAACATGCTAGTTCATAGGACAGCAGCCCCCAGCCACACCTCTGTGGCACAGGGCCTGCTGCTAAGGTGTGATGAGGCCAAGGCCAACGTTGACCAAAATTTCAAATTGCCCCCTTCCCACATTTGGCAGTGCACCATCATTGCAGGCTTGAGGACTTCCAGTGAGAAGGATGTTCTCAACTTCCCCTCCCAATTCCTCTGTGCTTACCCACAAGACTTCCCTGCCAGTGCGGTGCATTTATCTTCTCACCTGCACATGCTCACAGCATGTGTGCACATGTGCCCTCAAATGCCTTCACGAACACACACGTCAGTATCCATGGGAACTCAGGTGAGATTTCATAAAAGAAAGCATCTGTAGGACAAAAAATTTTGTCTGTTGACCTTTAAATCGTTGGTGTTTAAATCTCATATGCCTGTTGTGCTCGAGTTATTGCCACATAAATGGCAAGAAGCCGTTTTGATCTCAGCTGCCTGTCCAGTCTCATTTTATTCAGTGTCCAACATTAATGAACTGGCAGTTGATTACTTTCTAGGTCTTGAGCATCCACCAAAGGAGATCCTGACAGATGAGTATCCACTTCACCATTCTTAGCCTGTTCTGCCCTCCTGTGGGCAAGGGACACAAATGCTTTGGGATTTAAGCCCCAAGTTCCATTTGAAAAGAGTTCTAATGGCCAGAGATCTGTTTCCCTCCAGGGGTGAGGGAGAAGTGGGAAGGACACCTAGAGAAAACATGAGTTTTAAACCAAGTAAGACTGACTCCTTTTGCTGAATCATTACAACCAGTTTAGACTGGAGGATTTGCTCCTCTGAATGCAGCGTCCCTCAGAGGATCTAGCATTTATTAGCACTGCCAGGTACCAGGCAAGGAATTCCTACAGCAGTTCTCCTGGTGCCCATTGTATTATTATCTTCATCTTACAGATGGTCTATTGAGGCTGGGAATGGCTAAGTAGTGTGCCCACTTCCCCAAAGCCAGGAAGTGGCAGGAGGTTTTGAAAATAAACTGGAAATGTAAATGGGAAATATAAAATATAACATATCATTAGGACATTGCATGGAAATAATCTAGGTTGTATCTATCTGTCTGTATGTTGTGGTTCAGCCATTAAGTCACGTCTGATACTCTGTGACCCCAAGGACTGCAGCACGCCAGGCTTCCATGGCCTTCACTAACTCTTAGATTTTGCTCAAACTCATGGCCACTGAGTCAGTGATGCCATCCATCCATCTCATCCTCTGTTGCCCCTCTTCACCTCATGCCCTCAGTCTTTCCCAGCTTCAGGTCTTTATTATGAGTCGGCTCTTCATATCAGGTAGCCAAAGTATTGGAGCTTCAGCATGAGTCCTTCCAATGAATATTCAGGGTTGATTTCCTTTAGGATTGACTGGTTTGATCTCCTTGCCATCCAAGGGACTCTCAAGAGTCTTCTCCAGCACCACAATTCAAATGCATCGATTCTTCTGCACTCAGCCAAGAAATAACATGAATCCTCACAAACCTATTAACCTGAGAACACCATCAGTGCCATTAAATTTCCCAGTGTATCCTTATAGTCCTGCCTCACTGCCCTTAGATACTGACTTTTTTCTTTCTTTCGTTTGGCTGCACTGCCTGACCAGGGATTGAAACTGCACCCTCCACAGTGAAAGCACAAAATCCTAACCACTGGACTTCCAAGGAATTCCTGATCCTGACTTTTAGAACATTACTTTGGTTTTCAATGATGCTTTATCCCAGAAGTACGTGTCATTAGTTTTGCTTAATTTTTAAGTTTATAAAATTGGGAAAATATTTTACATTTCTTCTGTAGTTTGCTTTACTCAACTCATAATTGCTTGTGACTTCCATCCACGTTCCTGTGCGTACTTTCAGTTCTTTTCCCCTCTAATGTATAGGACTTTATTATATGACTATACCAGAATGGTCTCATTCCCTTCTCCTGGTAATGGACTCTTTACTTGTTTCTAGCTTTCCACTATTATATCCAGTGCTGCTGTAAATCCATGTACCTGCCTCTTGATGCCTAGGTTTGGGAGTTTGTCTTGAGAACATACCTGGAAGAGAGTGGCTGCATTATAGGGGATGCAGATGTTCAACTTTTGCATGATAATCTAATATTCTTCCCCAATATATTTGGATCAACTTCTAGTCCCACCAGAGTATGTGAGAGTTGCCATTGGCGCAAATTCTTGCTATCATTTGAATTTTCCATAACTTTACATTTTGGCCAAATTAGTGAGTGTAAAATAAAGTGGTATGTCACTGTGATTACTAGGAGTTTGTCAAATTTGTTTCCAGAGTCAATGGCCTTAAGCTGAGTTACTGAATGGGGCAAAGGGATAGTATTCCAGATGGATGAACCACTTTAAAAAGTTTCTTTGTCCATTTGGGCCACCATAACAAAATACCACAGACCGGGTAATTTATAAACAACAAAAAAAAATCTCTTACTTATAATTCTGGATGCTGAAGTCCAAAATTGGAGTGCCAGCCTGATTATGTAAGTGCCCTCTTCCATGTCACAGACTTCTCCTTGTATCTCCACAGGATGGAATGGACTAGGGCTCCCGGGGGCTTTCTTCTTATAAGGGCACTAATACCATTCATGAGAGATCCACCCTTATGACCTGATCATCTCCTAAAGTTCCCATCGTCCATCATATTGGATATTAGGATTTCAACATATGGATTTTGAGGGGACGCAAACATTCAGATCATAGCAGAAAGCGTTCTGAGTCAGGTCAGAAGTTAGTACATTTAAAGAAGAGAAAAAAATCACCACAGGTGTAATGCAATGAGTTCACTGCTGCCCAGTTAGCTAGCCTCTCAGTACCTCATATCTTACCTGACTTGACCTGTGAAATCTGCCAGATCCCACCTGCCAGTGCTGATCTCTGACCAGCTCTCAATGTTTGCATCATATAATATGGTGAAGTTGTGTTTTAAGTTTAACCAAGTTGATTCACACTGGGTCTTATGCTTCTTATCTTTTATCAGATAGGTTTAACATTTGAATGAACTTCCAGAAGATTATTTCAAAATATCTTTCTTATCACCCCTTCACTGGTTTCTTGTCAATTCCTCTTTGAATATCAGACTTTAAAATTGATTTTTGAAGCACATGTGGACTCTCATATGGAGTCCTGAAAGATGGGTGAGAATGAGTTTTCAGGAATTTGTTTTAGAGGTTTCTTTGGCCAGAAAGTGTATAGACCCTGCTAACTCGGTAGCTGCAAATTATGGTTATGTTTATTCTTTGGAAAATATAACTGCTGGTTGACTGAGTGTGATTCTATGTGAGATTTCACCCCTCCCGTCTTCTTGGGCTTTTCTTTCACCCTTGGATGTGAGGTATCGTTTTTTGTTGTGACCCAACATTCTCCTATCTATGGTTGTTCAGCAGTGAGTTGCAGTTTTGGAGTTCTCACGAGAAGATGAGTGCTCATCCTTCTACTCAGCCATCTTATTTTCTTTTGTATAGTTCTTCTGTGTATTCTCACCACCTCTTCTTAATATCCCCTGCTTAAGTTAGGTCCATACCGTTTCTGTCCTTCATTGTGCTCACCTGTGCATGAAATGTTCAATTGGTATCGCTAATTTTCTTGAAGAGATCTCTGGTCTTTCCCATTCTATTGTTTTCCTCTGTTTCTTTGCATTGATCACTTAGGAAGGCTTTCTTATCTCTCCTTGGTATTCTTTGGAACTCTGCACTCAGATGGGTATATCTTTCCTTTCCTCTTTTGCTTTTCTGATTCTGATGATTGCCCTCAATGAACCGCATCAACTGGTATTTGTGCCCTTGTACAGTCCCTGCCGCATGAGCTTCTGGCTGGCATGAACCAATAGGATGCTATGTAAGGGATACTGTGTCAGTTCCAGACCCAGTCTTTGTTTTTTTTTTTTTTTTTTTAATATTCAGCCTTTATTTTTTCCCAACTATATTGCTATGTTATTGATATATAACACTTTGTAAGTTTAAGGTGTACAATGTGATGGTTTAATATATGCATATATTGTGAAATGATTACCACAAAATAAGGCTAGTTAACACAGCTATCACCTCACATAGCTACCTTTTTTGTGTGGTGAGGACTTTCCAGATTTAATCTTTAGCAAGTTTCAAGTATTCTATGCAGTATTGTTAACTATAGTCATCATGCTACACATTAGATAGGCAAGAAATCATTCATCTTATAACTGGAAGTCTGTACCCTTTGACCACCTTTACTCATTTCTTCCTCCTGGCTTCTGCAAAAACCACTAATCTACCCTCTGTTTCTATGAGTTTGGGTTTTTCTTTTCTTTCAGATTCCATGTATAAATGAGATCATAGAATATTTGTCTCTCTCTGTGTGACTTCATTAAGCATAATGTCCTCCAAGTTCATTCATATTATCACAAATGGCAGGATTTCCTTGTTTTTATTGCTTAATAATATTCCACCTTGTGTGTATATGCACACATGAGTACACTCACACACATACACACACACTACAGTTTCTTTACCATTCACCTGTCAATGGACACTTAAATTGTTTCCATGTCTTGGCTATTGTGAATATTGTTGCAGTGAATATGGAGGTACAGCCATCTCTTCAAGATAGTAATTTCATTTCCTTCAGATATATACAGAGAAGTGGGGTGGCTGGATTATATGGTAGTTCTAGTATTAATTTTTTGAGAAACCTCCACACTATTTTCCAAAGGGGTTGTACTAATTTACATTTCCATCATCAGTATACAAAGATTCCATTTTCTCCACATCTCTGCTAGCATTTGTTATGACTTGTCTTTTTATAGTAGACAGACTTTCTAACAGATTTGAGAGGATATCTTATCATGGTTTTGACTTGCATTTCCCTGATTATTAGTGATGTTGAGCACCTTTTCATGTATCGGTTGGCCATTTGTATATATTCTTTGGAAAAATGGCTATTCAGATTCTTTGCCCATTTTAAATCTGATAATTTGTTTTTTCTGTTAAGTTTTATGAGTTCCTTATATATTTTGGATATTAACCCTTTATCAGATAGATGGTTTGCAAATATTTTTTCCCATTCTGTAGCTTGTCTTTTCATTTTGTTCATTATTTCTTTTGTTGGGCAGTGGCTTTTATTTTTGATGTAGTCCTACATGGTACATTTTGCTTTTGTTGCAAGCAAAAGGTAAAATGGCCTAGTATTTATGAAGGCTGAAGGAAACATTCATTTTGGGGATTTCTTAGCCATGTAGTAAAAAGTCTAATGAGGGAGTGGCCAAGATGGTGGAGTAGGAAGACCCTTAGCTCACCTCCTTCCATGAAATTTATACTACTTACAGAGCAACCATTGAAGAGTAAGACCTGCAGACTAACAGAAAGTTCTACAATGAAATTTACAAAGAAGGAACCACAAAGAGTTGGGTAGGAGGGCCAGATATATGGTATAGTTAAGACCAATAACTCCCTGAGCAGGAAACCCACAAAGGGGAGAATAATTACAACTGCAGAGGTTCTCCCAAAGAAGGAAGGCGTCCAAGCTCTACATCAGGCTCCCTAGCCTGGGGGTTCTGAGCCAGGAAGACAAGCCTCTAAAACATTTGGCTTTGAAGACCAGAGGGCTTAGTTTCAGGAGAGCCAGAGGCCTAGGGGAAATAGAGACTCCTCCCTTAAAGGGTGCACAGAAAAGCTCACATGTTCCAGGACCCAGGAAAGAAGGAATAATTTGGGATGAGCTTGGGTCAGATCTACCTGTTGACCTTGGAAAAGCCTCCCAGTGAGGCAGGAGGTAACTGGAGCTCACCCAAGGGTCACAGACACTCTGGCAGCCAATTTTGGGAGCTTGTTCTACCATAAAGACACTGGTACTGGCAAATATCATTCTGGAATCGTTCTAACCTATTTGCACTGGGACCTACCAGCCTGTTGGCACCAGTACTCAGACAACTCAGGACAAGCAGCTGCCAGGTGGTGACACAGCCTTACCCCCCAACAGGCGGCCTGCCTTAAGACCCTTGAACCTCTAGCCACACCAGGACTAGGCCCCCTACACCAGGGAGCCTTGGAACCTCCCACACACCTTCAGGACCCTGCAGCCAGCCTTTGATATCCTGCCCTGCCTAGGAACATTGTTACCTGGAGCATTCCATGGAGCGAGGAGCCATGGGGTTGCAACAAGGACTGAACACACACACACCCTGCTTATGAGCAGTTCAGTTCAGTCACTCAGTCGTGTCTGACTCTTTGTGACCTCATGAATCACAGCACGCCAGGCCTCCCTATCCATCACCAACTCCCGGAGTTCACTCAAACTCATGTCCATCGAGTCGGTGATGCCATCCAGCCATCTCATCCTCTGTCGTCCCCTTCTCCTTCTGCCCCCAATCCCTCCCAGCATCAGAGTCTTTTCCAATGTGTCTTGCATGAGGTGGCCAAAGTATTGGAGTTTCAGGCTCAGCATCAGTCCTTCCAATGAAGGAAGGACTGATCTCCTTTAGGATGGACTGGTTGGATCTCTTTGCAGTCCAAGGGACTCTCAAGAGTCTTCTCCAGCACCCCAGTTCAAAAGCATCAATTCTTCAGTGCTCAGCTTTCTTCACAGTCCAACTCTCACATCCATACATGACGACTGGAAAAACCAAAGCCTTGACTAGACAGACCTTTGTTGGCAAAGTAATATCTCTGCTTTTTAATATGCTATCTAGGTTGACCATAACTTTCCTTCCAAGGAGTAAGCGTCTTTTAATTTCATGGCTGCAGTCACCATCTGCAGTTATTTTGGAGCCCCCCAAAATAAAGTCTGACACTGTTTCCACTGTTTCCCCATCTATGGCCTATGAGCAGGCCAGCACCAACTCCAAAACTCCACAGTCTAGAGCCAGAGACCACAGAATACTATGTATAGAAGAGTCTAAAGACACCACCCAAAAATCTACCTGACTTCATCAATACATTAGGATACAAAGTCAATAGGCAGCAATCTGGTGTGTTTCTACATACTAACAGTGAACTATGAGAAAGGGAAATTTACCAGTGCAGGAAAATGAGTAAAATATCTAAGAGTAAATGTAACCAAGGAGGTAAAAGACCTGTGCTGACTAAAAAAAATGTACAACTTGAGAGTTGTGAGTTAAGTTTTATTTGGGGCAAAATTAGGACTGCAGCCCAACAGGCAGCATCTCAGAGAGCTCTGAGAGACTGCTCCAAAGCAGCAGTGGGGGAAAGACAATATATAATGTTTTGGTGAAGGGGGAGTTCAATACCACGAAGCACTCATTTTACAAAAGGTTTTTTGTTAGTCATGAGGATCTGATGTCACCATGAAGGGATTTAGTGCTTCTGTAGATATTGAGTGCTTCTGTAGAAATGCAAAAAAAAGCAAAATGGCTATCTGGGGAGGCCTTACAAATAGCTGTGAAAAAAAGAGAAGCGAAAAGCAAAGGAGAAAAGGAAAGATATAAGCATCTGATTGCAGAGTTACAAAGAATAGCAAGAAGAGATAAGAAAGCCTTCCTCAGTGATCAATGCAAAGAAATAGAGGAAAAACAACAGAATGGAAAAGACTAGAGATCTCTTCAAGAAAATTAGAGATACCAAGGGGACATTTCATGCAAAGATGGGCTTGATGAAGGACAGAAATGGTATGGACCTAACAGAAGCAGAAGATATGAAGAAGAGGTGCCAAGAATACACAGAAGAACTGTACAAAAATGATCTTCATGACCCAGATAATCACAATGGTGTGATTATTCATCTAGAGCCACGCATCCTAGAATGTGAAGTCAAGCAGGCCTTAGAAAGCATCACTAAAAACAAAGCTAGTGGAGGTGATGGAATTCCAGTTGAGCTCTTTCAAATCCTGAAAGATGATGCTGTGAAAGTGCTGCACTCAATATGCCAGCAAATTTGGAAAACTCAGCAGTGCCCACAGGACTGGAAAGTCAGTTTTCATTCCAATCCCAAAGAAAGGCAATGCCAAAGAATGCTCAAACTACCGCCCAATTGCACTCATCTCACACACTAGTAAAGTAATGCTCAAAATTCTCCAAGCCAGGCTTCAGCAATACCGTGAACCATGAATTTCTTGATGTTCAAGCTGGTTTTAGAAAAGGCAGAGGAACCAGAGATCAAATTGCCAACATCTGCTGGATCATCGAAAAAGCAAGAGAGTTCCAGAAAAACATCTATTTCTGCTTTATTGACTATGCCAAAACCTCTGACTGTGTGGATCACAATAAACTGTGGAAAATTCTGAAAGAGATGGGAATACCAGACCACCTGACCTGCCTCTTGAGAAATTTGTATGCAGGTCAGGAAGCAACAGTTAGAACTAGACATGGAACAACAGACTGGTTCCAAATAGGAAAAGGGGTATGTCAAGGCTGTATATTGTCACCCTGCTTATTGAACTTATATGCAGAATACATCATGAGAAACGCTGGGCTGGAAGAAGCACAAGCTGGAATCAAGATTGCTGGGAGAAATATCAATAACCTCAGATATGCAGATGACACCACCCTTATGGCAGAAAGTGAGGAGGAACTAAAAAGCCTCTTGATGAAAGTGAAAGTGGAGAGGGAAAAAGTTGGCTTAAGGCTCAACATTCAGAAAACGAAGAGCATGGCATCCGGTTCCGTCACTTCATGGGAAATAGATGGGGAAACAGTGGAAACAGTGTCAGACTTTATTTGGGGGGCTCCAAAATCACTGCAGATGGTGACTGCAGCCATGAAATTAAAAGACGCTTACTCCTTGGAAGGAAAGTTATGGCCAACCTAGATAGCATATTGAAAAGCAGAGACATCAATTTGCCAACAAATGTCCGTCTAGTCAAGGCTATGGTTTTTCCTGTGGTCATGTATGGATGTGAGAATTGGACTATGAAGAAGGCTGAACACTGAAGAATTGATGCTTTTGAACTGTGGTGTTGGAGAAGACTCTTGAGAGTCCCTTGGACTGCAAGGAGATCCAACCAGTCCATTCTAAAGGAGATGAGCCTTGGGATTTCTTTGGAAGGAATGATGCTAAAGCTGAAACTCCAGTACTTTGGCCACCTCATGCGAAGAGTTGACTCATTGGAAAAGGCTCTGATGCTGGGAGGGATTTGGGGCAGGAGGAGAAGGGGACGACAGAGGATGAGATGGCTGGATGGCATCACTGACTCGATGGATGTGAGTCTCAGTGAACTCTGGGAGTTGGTGATGGATAGGGAGGCCTGGCATGCTGCAGTTCATGGGGTTGCGAAGAGTCAGACATGACTGAGCGACTGAACTGAACTGAACTGAACTGAACTGTAGATATGAGGAGATGCAAGGACTGAGAGCATAAAATCTCTTCCTAAAAACATCCAACTATCTACAGCCTGTCCCATCAGATTCCCTGGAGCACAGAGTGCCTCACTCCACCCTGAACTCCCTCAGGGATTGTTGAAGGTCAATAGCTATAGAGGCATATGGCAAAGGCCTTTGTTGTTCAGTCCTTGGCAATGCTCTTGGTAAGTGCTAATTTGTAGTTCACACGGCCCCCTTGTGGTCATAAATCTGACCATACTTTGGGGGGCATTTCATGACCATTTTGTCCTGCATTGCTGGGAAGGCTTGTTCCCAGTTTTGAAGAAGGTTTTTTTTTTTTCCAAGAAACTCAATGTGCTATTACTGGACTAGGTCTTAATAGTCAAATATCTCCAGACACCTGTGTTCTAGTTATGGTCCAGGAGAGTATTCCGTCTTGTTGCATCTTTTCATACCTCAGTACAGTTCAGTTCAGTCACTCAGTCATGTCCAAATCTTTGTAATCCCATGAATTGCAGCACAACAGGCCTCCCTGTCCATCACCAATTCCCGGAGTTCAGCCAAATTCATCGAGTTTCGGTGCATCGAGTTGGTGATACCATCCAGCTATATCATCCTCCATCGTCCCCTTCTCCTTCTGCCCCCAATCCCTCCCAGCATCAGGGTCTTTTCCATTGAGTCAACTCTTCGCATCAGGTGGCAAAAGTATTGCAGTTTCAGTTTCAGCATAAGCCCTTCCAATGAACACTCAGGACTGATCTCCTTCAGAATGGACTGGTTGGATCTCCTTGCAGTCCAAGGGACTCTCAAGAGTCTTCTCCAGCACCACAGTTCAAAAGCATCAATTTTTCAGCACTGAGCTTTCTTCACAGTCCAACTCTCACATCCATACATGACTGGAAAAACCATAGCTTTGACTAAATGGACCTTTGTTGGCAAAGTAATATCTCTGCTTTTTAATATGCTATCTAGGTTGGCCATAACTTTCCTTCCAAGGAGTAAGCATCTTTTAATTTCATGGCTGCAATCACCATCTGCAGTGATTTTCGAGCCCCCCAAAATAAAGTCTGACACTGTTTCCACTGTTTCCCCATCTATTTCCCATGAAGTGATGGGACCCGATGCCATGATCTTAGTTTTCTGAATGTTGAGCTTTAAGCCAACTTTTTCCCTCTCCACTTTCACTTTCATCAAGAGGTTTTTTAGTTCCTCTTCACTTTCTGCCATCATGGTGGTGTCATCTGCATATCTGAGGTTATTGATATTTCTCCTGGCAATCTTGATTCCAGCTTGTGCTTCTTCCAGCCCAGTGTTTCTCATGATGTACTCTACATATAAGTTCAATAAGCAGGGTGACAATATACAGCCTTGATGTACTCCTTTTCCTATTTGGAACCAGTCTGTTGTTCCATGTCCAGTTCTAACTATTGCTTCCTGACCTGCATACAAATTTCTCAAGAGGCAGGTCAGGTGGTCTGGTATTCCCATCTCTTTCAGAATTTTCCACAGTTTATTGTGATCCACACAGTCAAAGGCTTTGGCATAGTCAATAAAGCAGAAATAGATGTTTTTCTGGAACTCTCTTGCTTTTTCGATGATCCAGCAGATGTTGGCAATTTGATCTCTGGTTCCTCTGCCTTTTCTAAAACCAGCTTGAACATCTGGACGTTCACGGTTCATGTAATGCTGAAGCCTGGCTTGGAGAATTTTGAGGATTACTTTACTAGCATGTGGGATGAGTGCAGTTGTGCGGTAGTTTGAGCATTCTTTGCCATTGCAATGAAAACTGACGTTTTCCAGTTGCAGAAGCGCGACAGCTGCAATGGACCACGCAGAAGAACGCGCGGCTGAGAGGAGCTACCCCACACCCAAGGTCAGGGGTGGCTACCGAGAGGAGTATGCCCAAGTCCAAGGAGTGGTGGTTGCGTGGGCACAGGAGGTCTGAGAGGAGCTACTCCACGTTCAAGGTCAGGAGAGGTGACCTCGTGCAGGTAAGGAGCAGTGGCTGCGGTTTGCTGGAGCAGCCGTGAAGACATACCCCACTTCCAAGGTAAGAGAAATCTAAGTAAGATGGTAGGTGTTGGGAGAGGGCATCAGAGGGCAGACACACTGAAACCATAATCACAGAAAACTAGCCAATCTGATCACATGGACCACAGCCTTGTCTAACTTAATGAAACTAAGCCATGCTGTGTGGGACCCCCCAAGACAGATGGGTCATGGTGGAGAGGTCTGACAGAATGTGGTCCACTGGAGGAGGGAATGGGAAACCACTTCAGCATTCTTGCCTTGAGAACCCCATGAACAGTATGAACAGGCAAAATGATAGGATACTGAAAGGGGAATTCCCCGGGTCAGTAGTTGCCCAATATGCTACTGGAGATCAGTGGAGAAATAACTCCAGAAAGAATGAAGGGATGGAGCCAAAGAAAAGCAATACCCAATTGTGGATGTGACTGTTGATAGAAGCAAGGTCCAATGCTGTAAAGAGCAATATTGCATAGGAACCTGGAATGTCAGGTCCATGAATCAAGGCAAATTGGAAGTGGTCAAACAGGAGATAGCAAGAGTGAACGTTGACATTCTAGGAATCAGCGAACTAAAATGGACTGGAATGGGTGAATTTAACTCAGATGACCATTATATCTACTACTGTGGGCAGAAATCCCTTGGAAGAAATGGAGTAGCCATCATGGTCAACAAGAGTCTGAAATGCAGTACTTGGATGCAATCTCAAAAATGACAGAATGATCTCTGTTCATTTCCAAGGCAAACCATTCAGTATCACAGTGATCCAAGCCTATGCCCCAACCAGTAACGCTGAAGAAGCTGAAGTTGAACGGTTCTATGAAGACCTACAAGACCTTTAAGAACTAATATCCCCAAAAGATGTCCTTTTCATTATAGGGAACTGGAATGAAAAAGTAGGAAGTCAAGAAACACCTGGAGTAACAGGCAAATTTGGCCTTGGAATACAGAATGAAGCAGGGTAAAGGCTAATAGAGTTTTGCCAAGAGAACACACTGGTCATACCCTCTTCCAACAACACAAGAGAAGACTGTACACATGGACATTCACCAGATGGTCAACACCGAAATCAGACTGATTATATTCTTTGCAGCCAAAGATGGAGAAGCTCTATACAGTCAGCAAAAACAAGACTAGGAGCTAACTGTGGCTCAGATCATGAACTCCTTATTGCCAAATTCAGACTTAAATTGAAGAAAGTGAGGAAAACCAGTAGGCGATTCAGGTATGACCTAAATCAAATCCTTTATGATTATACAGTGGAAGTGAGAAATAGATTTAAGGGACTAGATCTGATAGACTACCTGTTAAACTGTGGATGGAGGTTTGTGATGTTGTACAGGAGACAGGAATCAAGAACATCCCCATGGAAAAGAAATGCAAAAAATCAAAATGGCTGTCTGAGGAGGCCTTACAAATAGCTGTGAAAAGAAGAGAAGCAAAAAGCAAGGGAGAAAAGGAAAGATATAAACATCTGAGTGCAGAGTTCCAAAGACTAGCAAGGAGAGATAAGAAAGCGTTCCTCAGTGATCAATGCAAAGAAATAGAGGAAAACATCAGAATGGGAAAGACTAGAGATCTCTTCAAGAAAATTAGAGATACCAAGGGAACATTTCATGCAAATATGGGCTCGATAAAGGACAGAAATTGTATGGACCTAACAGAAGCAGAAGATATTAAGAAGAGGTGCCAAGAATACATAGAAGAACTGTACAAAAAAACGCTTCACGACCCAGATAATCACGATGGTGTGATCACTGACCTACAGCCAGACATCCTGGAATGTGAAGTCAAGTGGGCCTTAGAAAGCATCACTACAAACAAAGCTAGTGGAGGTGATGGAATTCCAGTTGAGCTCTTTCAAATCCTGAAAGATGATGCTGTGAACGTGCTGCACTCAATATGCCAGCAAAATTTTCATACCTAGAGTTACACTACTACAAACATTGATCATATATAGAGCTATACATTTGATCAACTGCTTCGAATCTAGTCTTCATTTTCGTTGGCGTCTTAGTTATACACTTGGTAATACAAAAAATAATAATCGTGTGAAATAAGTGAAATACAAATGATATAGTTAATAACATTAGTGGAATTAAAAGTAAATTCAATAGGTAACAGCCCATTTACTATCATTTAAAGCTTATGAAAATTGTTAAGGCTTCAGTTCAGTTCAGTCGCTCAGTCATGTCCGACTCTTTGCGACCCCATGAATCGCAGCATGCCAGGCCTGCCTGTCCATCTCCAACTCCTGAAGTTAACACAAACTCACGTCTATTGAGTCTGTGATGCCATTCAGCCATCACATCCTCTGTTGCCCCCTTCTCCTCCTGCCCCCAATCCCTCCCAGCATTAGGGTTTTTTTTTCAAATGAGTCAACTCTTCGCATCAGGTGGCCAAAATATTGGAGTTTCAGCCTCAGTATCAGTCCTTCCAATGAACACCCAGGACTGGTATCCTTTAGAATGGACTGGTTGGATCTCCTTGTAGTCCAAGGGACTTGCAAGAGTCTTCTCCAGCACCACAGTTCAAAAGCATCAATTCTTCAGTGCTCAGCTTTCTTCACAGTCCAACTCTCACATCCATACATGACCACTGGAAAAACCATAGCCTTGACTAGATGGACCTTTCTTGGCAAAGTAATGTCTCTGCTTTTTAATACGCTATCTAGTTTGGTCATAACTTTCTTTCCAAGGAGTAAGCGTCTTTTAATTTCATGGCTGCAGTCACCATCTGCAGTGATTTTCGAGCCCCCCAAAATTAAGTCTGACACTGTGTCCACTGTTTCCCCATCTATTTCCTGTGAAGTGATGGGACCCGATGCCATGGTCTTAGTTTTCTGAATGTTGAGCTTTAAGCCAACTTATCCACTCTCCTCTTTCACTTTCATCAAGAGGCTTTTTAGTTCCTCTTCACTTTCTGCCATCAGGGTGGTGTCACCTGCATGTCTAAGGTTATTGATATTTCTCCTGGCAATCTTGATTCCAGCTTGTGTTCTTCCAGCCCAGCGTTTCTCATGATGTACTCTGCATATAAGTTAAATAAGCAGAGTGACAATATACAGCCTTGACATACTCCTTTTCCTATTTGGAACTGGTCTGTTTTTCCATGTCCAGTTCTAACTGTTGCTTCCTGACCTGCATATAGGTTTCTCAAGAGGCAGGTCAGGTGGTGTGATGTTCCCATGTCTTTCAGAATTTTCCACAGTTTATTGTGATCCACACAGTCAAAGGCTTTGGCCTGGTCAATAAAGCAGAAATAAATGTTTTTCTGGAACTCTCTTACTTTTTCGATGATCCATCAGATGTTGGCAATTTGATCTCTTGTTCCTCTGCCTTATCTGTTAAGGCTTAGGTATGGTCAATTACATTCTCTAACCCCATTGAAGGCACACATACACACAAGCTGCTAAATGGTCATACTAGTAGAATACAGATCTTTGACCCATTGAGATCATACCAGTGCTAGATTGGTTAGGGTTACCTCTAAGTTGTTAACATGTATGACCTTAAATTAATGGGAATCCCAGGCTACACCTTCATATCCAACCCTGTAGATGTGAAAGCCATAAATTAGTGCCACAAATCCACTGAGTTCCATACCAACCACTCTCTCTAAGGGTAATAATAGACATAATTCATAAAGCACCGAGCCTTAATTACCAGGTTGATCATTTCTGGTAAGATTTAACCCTTACCAACATAGAGGAGCTTTTAGACTTAAATGACCATAGCCTGCTGTTAACCATGTAGATCCACCCCATAACTGTGGGATTTTTCCTTTTCATAGATGAGAGGTTAATTTTTTTATTGATACTTAGCTCATCACTCCAATTGAGTTTAAGTAGTCATGTATGGATGTGAGAGTTGGACTGTGAAGAAAGCTGAGCGCTGAAGAATTGATGCTTTTGAATTGTGGTGTTGGAGAAGACTCTTGAGAGTCCCATGGACTGCAAGGAGATCCAACAGCCCTGGATGTTCTTTGGAAGGACTGATGCTAAAGTTGAAACTCCAGTACTTTTGCCACATCATGCAAAGAGTTGACTCATTGGAAAAGACTCTGATGCTGGGAGGGACTGTGGGCAGGAGGAACAGGGGACGACAGACGATGAGATGGCTGGATGGCATCACTGACTCGATGCATGTGAGTTTGAGTGAACTCCGGGAGTTGGTGATGGGCAGGGAGGCCTGGCGTGCTGCAATTCATGGGGTCTCAAAGAGTCGGACACGACTGAGAGACTGTACCAAACTGAACTGAAGAGAAAACTTAATCTATGGCCAGGATCATAGCAGGTATTATTAATTGGCCAGGTGAGAGAATCCCATCTAGTAATATCATGAAGATAGAACAGGACTGAACACTCATCTAAAATAAATTTCCTAGTGGGTATCCCTAGAGAACAGAAATTCACCAAGGTAATCCAGAAGTACTAGACACAGGAAATTGGCCACAAGTGAACAATTGGATTGCATTTTAAACTGGCATAGAATCGTGTCCATGATAGAAAAAATTTGATTGATAGGCATGGGTCTAAGGAATCAAGAAAACATTATAAATGATCATAAAAGTCAGATCAGCATCTTGGGCAAGCTGTCTGCTTCTGATGTCATCTTCTTCTCGTCCTAGTGTAGCATAGTTTCCTCTGTTTGAGCATTAGGTGTTTGTAGCATTTGTAGCTATGTTTCAAACTATGCATTTGTAGCATAGTTTCCTCTGTTTTAAGGTGAGTTTGAGGTCAGCAGGCCTCTCTATAGACCAGTCCAGCATAGGGGCCTTTTGGAAGTGGGAGTTAATCCAAGAGTCAATTTCCCTTCAATTTCACTGGGCATGAGCTAGTTAAGGGTTCCTGATAGAAAGGTCCTTCCATCAAGGTTGGAAACAGTTCCTTGAATTATGTCTTCTTCCAGTCTTGACTGCAGGTCATGTGTGAGGCATCTGATCTTCATCCAAAGATAGATTACTAAGATAAGCTTCAGAAACAACCCTAGAGTGTCCTTTAATAATGCAATTAAATTTTACATTAATATACCCTAAGAACGAAGAACTATTCAGGAAATGAGTCTTAGTAGATACAGACCTCCATCAACAAACTGGGATTTCACATTCATTGAAACATCTTTTTCTACCTAAAATCACTGTCATTTTTACCAAATATAACCAAATTAAGACCTGTTTGTAATATAGATCTGGTTGCAATAAACTTGGCCTGATGATTTATATAACCACAATTGATCATAGAACTTTTGCTTTGTTGAGAGTATAAAAGTCTCAGACTGAAATTTTAAAATAAAACCTTTCAGGGCTAGGAAAGTAATGCCAAAGGTTTATCACAGATTTTGCCTAACAGATCTAAGTGAATTCCTCCCTTCTCAAGGTCCCAGATTCCTTCAAGTTCCTTCAGATTTCTGTACCTGTTAGTGAGATATCCTTCCTAACTTGTATGATAAAGTTACTGGAAACTAAGAGTTTCCAATCTCTGGAGTGTTCAGATAGAGAGAAAAGATAAATTGGTTCAATTTGTTTATAAAATATAATTTTATGAAAGTACCATTATAATTAGTCTGAGGGGAAGGTTTTTCTTACACCTGGAAAACACAGATTTAACCCAGTAATTTTTCAGATAAAAACCATAAAAGTTATAAGCATATTCACCAGTTCATTAGGTCCTTTTGTTAACCTTTGTGAAGTCATGAGGTTTTTCATTAGAATCTTTACCCAGTTCAGAAACTGGTATTTATCCCAAAGTCCTTTTTATAAATCTTGAAGAGGAAGTATTTTTGCGAAACTTGGTTAGTGCTATGACAATATTTTGAGATAGTAACTAGAATTATGCCTGATAACATTTTACCCAAACATATCAAAATTTTAGGAACTCCATACAGTTTTTCTAGGATATCTATATTAGTAACATTTACCATACAATATAACCGGAGACTTATTACTTACTTAACAATATTCCCCATGTAATTCTGTATACAAAATGAACCTAATTAGTGTAGTATCTCTCTTTGGAATGTTTCAGGGGCCCTCTGAAGCATCCCGAAGTTAGCTAGAAATCTTCATTAGAATGATTTAGGAAGCTTTGTCAACAAATATCAAAAAGGTTTAGAACACTCAGTCAGATAGGGCTATAGGTCATTGTGAAACAATAGCTGTTCACCTAGCCAAAGTCACAATAAAGAATTTCAGAACAGATCATTTAACAGATAAAGAAATTTAAATCTATTATCAAACACAGACAACTTGAATTTAGCTTTCCTCTCTGTTAAGAGGACACCTTGTATCTGAAGACAGAGAAAAGCTAAATTCAAGTTTTTGCACCAGCTTACTTTACTTAAAAGTTAAACTTAATTAACTTTATTTTAAACTTAGTCCTAACCATATACAAAACTCTTTCCTCATGGTTCACTTTTCACAAACCTTATCACTTTCTGTACCCGTTACTGTGTTCTTCCATCCTAAAAAGCCACCTGTAAGTCAGGCTTGCTTCCTTTTCCCTTCACAAAATTTAATTTGATTCCTCATACATTCTTTACTGAAAACACACTTCCTACTTCCTTTAACCAACCAAGAACTGACTTTTATATTAGCATTTTATAGATTGGTGAGCATAAATACCAGTAATAATTTCTAAAACCTTTGTTTTCTTAGAACATTTTAGGATGGCACCAAACATCATTTCTTTTTAATCCCAAATCTCTTTAGTTTCTCTGTAAGAGGTAATTAGTGTTTAGTAGTAAATGTTTCAAAATCTTTTTATTTATTTTATTTGGAAATTACTTAGCTATTCAACAGACTTCCAACACTTAGTTTAGCAGAACCCTTAGAAGTTCAAGTTACCCCAATCTGGATAGACTATTTTAGACAGAAATTGCTACTGCTGCTGCTGCTAAGTCGCTTCTGTCGTGTCTGACTCTGTGCGACCCCATAGACGGCAGCCCACCAGGCCCGGTTGTCCCTGGGATTCTCCAGGCAAGAACACTGGAGTGGGTGGCCATTTCCTCCTCCAATGCATGAAAGTGAAAAGTGAAAGTGAAGTCGATCAGTCGTGTCCGACTCCCAGCGACCCCATGGACTGCAGCCTACCAGGCTCCTCCATCCATAGGATTTTCCAGGCAAGAGTACTGGAGTGGGGTGCCATTGCCTTCTCCTAGACAGACATTATTAAAGCATAATTATTCTTAATAAAGTTTGTCTAAGGCCATATCTCATTTAGATTTTTTAGAAGCTTCTTCACTTAGCAAGGTAATTTCCTTGCTGACAAACTTATAACAGATATAATAATATTTAACTTATGTTAAACCTAGGTACAATGAAAATATTCTGCAAATGTTAAGTATTCTTAGAGATGTCTACATTATTTAGATCAACAAATAAACATTAATATCAGGTATTTGACACTGAATATTTCCCATTTCATATGAATCTGAAATTCAATTAGGTTAATTTCTCTTGTATTTAGAATTATTTGATTTGTAAGTGCTTACTTTTTTTTAAGGCCAATTAGATTAGAGCTCATTTACAAACTAATCTCAGCAATCAGCAATATTATAAAAAACAAAACAAAACAAAACAAAACCAAAGACACACACTGAGACATACATACATCCAAATAGACAGAAGAGATCCTATAGCTTTGTTGTCCAAACTTCAGTTCAGTTCAGTTCAGTTGCTCAGTTGTGTCCGACTCTTTGCAAACACATGAATCACAGCACACCAGGGCTCCCTGTCCATCACTAACTCCCGGAGTTCAGTCAAACTCACGTGCATCGAGTCGGTGATGCCATCCAGCCATCTCATCCTCTGTTGTCCCCTTCTCCTCCTGCCCCAAATCCCTCCCAGCTTCAGAGTCTTTTCCAATGAGTCAACTCTTCGCATGAGGTGGCCAAAGTGCTGGAGTTTCAGCTTTAGAATCAATCCTTCCAAAGAACACCCAGGACTGATCTCCTTTAGAATGGACAGGTTGGATCTCCTTGCGGTCCAAGGGACTCTCAAGAGTCTTCTCCAACACCACAGTTCAAAAGCATCAATTCTTCAGTGTTCAGCCTTCTTCATAGTCCAATTCTCACATCCATACATGACCACTGGAAAAACTATAGCCTTGACTAGACGGACCTTTCTTGGCAAAGTAATATCTCTGCTTTTCAATACTCTATCTAGGTTGGCCATAACTTTCCTTCCAAGGAGTAAGCGACTTTTAATTTCATGGCTGCAATCACCATCTGCAGTGATTTTGGAGCCCCCCAAAATAAAGTCTGACACTGTGTCCACTGTTTCCCCATCTATTTCCCATGAAGTGATGGGACCCGATGCCATGATCTTAGTTTTCTGAATGTTGAGCTTTAAGCCAACTTTTCCAGTCTCCTCTTTCACTTTCATCAAGAGGCTTTTTAGTTCCTCTTCACTTTCTGCCATCAGGGTGGTGTCATCTGCATATCTGAGGTTACTAATATTTCTCCCGACAGTCTTGATTCCAGCTTGTGCTTCTTCCAGCCCAGCGTTTCTCATGATGTACTCCATGTAAAATTTAAATAAGCAGAGTGACAATATACAGCCTTGACATACTCCTTTTCCTATTTGGAACTGGTCTGTTGTTTCATGTCCTGTTCTAACTGTTGCTTCCTGACCTGCATATCGGTTTCTCAAGAGGCAGGTCAGGTGATGTTCCCATGTCTTTCAGAATTTTCCACAGTTTATTGTGATCCACACAGTCAAAGGCTTTGGCATAGTCAATAAAGCAGAAATAGATGTTTTTCTGGAACTCTCTTGCTTTTTCCATGATCCAGTGGATGTTGGCAATTTGATCTCTGGTTCCTCTGCCTTTTTTAAAACCAGCTTGAACATCTGGATGTTCATGGTTCACATACTGCTGAAGACTGGCTTGGAGAGTTTTGAGCATTACTTTACTAGCTTGTGAGATGAGTGCAATTGTGCGGTAGTTTGAGCATTCTTTGGCATTGCCTTTCTTTGGGATTGGAATGAAAACTGACTTTTCCCAGTCCTGTGGCCACTGCTGAGTTTTCCAAATTTGCTGGCATATAGAGTGTAGCACTTTCACAGCATCATCTTTCAGGATTTGGAATAGCTCAACTGGAATTCCATCACCTCCACCAGCTTTGTTCATAGTGATGCTTTCTAAGGCCCACTTGACTTCACATTCCAGGATGTCTGGCTCTAGGTCAGTGATCACACCATTGTGATTATCTGGGTTGTGAAGATCTTTTTGTACAGTTCTTCTGTGTATTCTTGCCCCCTCTTCTTAATGTCTTCTGCTTCTGTTAGGTTCATCCATTTCTGTCCTTTATCGAGCCCATCTTTGCATGAAATGTTCCCTTAGTATCTCTAGTTTTCTTGCAGAGATCTCTAGTCTTTCCCATTCTGATGTTTTCCTCTATTTCTTTGCATTGATTGCTGAGGAAGGTTTTCTTATTTCTCCTTGCTATTCCTTGGAACTCTGCATTCAGATACTTATATCTTTCCTTTTCTCCTTTGCTTTTTGCTTCTCTTCTTTTTACAGCTATTTGTAAGGCCTCCCCAGAGAGTCATTTTGCTTTTCTGCATTTCTTTTCCAAGGGGAGGCTCTTGATCCCTGTCTCCTGTACAATGTCACGTACCTCCATCCATAGTTCATCAGGCACTCTATCAGATTTAGTCCCTTAAATCTATTTCTCACTTCCACTGTATAATCATAAGGGATTTGATTTAGGTCATACCTGAATGGTCTAGTGGTTTTCCCTACTTTCTTCAATTTAAGTCTGAATTTGGCAATAAAGTGTTCATGATCTGAGCCACAGTCAGCTCCCGGTCTTGTTTTTGCTGACTGTATAGAGCTTGTCCATCTTTGACTTCAAAGAATATAATCAGTCTGATTTTGGTGTTGACCATCTGGTGATGTCCATGTGTTTAGTCTTCTCTTGTGTTGTTGGAAGAGAGTGTTTGCTATGACCACTGTGTTCCCTTGGCAAAACTCTATTAGCCTTTACCCTGCTTCATTCTGTACTCCAAGGCCAAATTTGCCTGTTACCTCAGGTGTTTCTTGACTTCCTACTTTTTCATTCCAGTCCCCTATAATGAAAAGGACATCTTTGTTGGGTGTTAGTTCTTAAAGGTCTTGTAGGTCTTCATAGAACCGTTAACTTCAGATTCTTCAGCATTACTGGTTGGTGTATAGACTTGGATTACTGTAATATTGAATAAAAAATGGTTGGAGTAAAATTTTAAAAGGCTTTGTTCCCCTTTTTGTTCCTTTTGCATTCAGGAATTAGATATCATCTAGATAAGTGATCCAGAGAGCTTTGGTCAAAAGGTATCAGTTCAGTTCAGTCCTCAGTCGTGTCTGACTCTTTGTGACCCCATGAACTGAAGCATGCCAGGCCTCCCTGTCCATCACCAACTCCTGGAGTTACCCAAACTCATGTCCATTGAGTCAGTGATGCAATCAAACCGTCTCATCCTCTGTCATCCCCTTCTCCTCCTGCCCTCAATCTTTCCCAGCATCAGGGTCTTTTCTAATGAGTCAGCTCTTTGCATCAGGTGGCCAAAGTATTGGAGCTTCAGCTTCAACATCAGTCCTTCCAATGAACACCCAGGACTGATCTCCTTTAGAGTGTACTGGTTGGATCTCCTAGCAATCCAAGGGACTCTCAAGAGTCTTCTCCAACACCACAGTTCAAAAGCATCAGTTCTTCACCACTCAGCTTTCTTTAAAGTCCAGCTTTCACATCCATACATGACTACTGGAAAAACCAGAGCTTTGACTAGACAGACCTTTGTTGACAAAGTAATGTCTCTGCTTTTTAATATGCTGTCTAGGTTGGTCATAACTTTTCTTCCAAGGAGTAAGTATTTTAATTGCATGGCTGCAGTCAGCATGTGCAGTGATTTTGGAGCCCCCCAAAATAAAGTCAGCCACTGTTTCCACTGTTTCCCCATCTATTTGCCATGAAGTGATGGGACCAGATGCCATGATCTTAGTTTTCTGAATGTTGAGCTTTAAGCCAACTTTTCACTCTCCTCTTTCACTTTCATTAAGAGGCTCTTTAGTTCTTCTTCACTTTCTGCCATAAGGGTGGTGTCATCTGCATGTCTGAGGTTATTGATATTTCTCCCGGCAATCTTGATTCCAGCTTGTGTTTCTTCCAGTCCAGCGTTTCTCATGATGTACTCTACATATAAGCTAAATAAGCAGGGTGAGAATATACAGTGAAAACATACAATATACCTCCTAAATGTATAGGAGAAGTTATTTCCTCAGGGCAAGAATTCTTAAAGAGATAATTTTTTCTTCATGCTTCCTCTGGAGTGTAAAGAATATTGTGACCACATTGTCAAAAATTGTACCTTTTATTTTGTGACCATAGTTTTATAGCCAAAATTTAGACCAACAAGACCAAATTAGTACTCAACTTGGCACTGAAAACAAGGGCAGATTGGTCCCAGCAGGGATTGTCCCTCTGGGGAAGTAGGGGCCTTAGTTTGATCAGCCCCAGGCTGTTGATTACAGGAGGAAGTCCTGGACATTAGGGAACTTCAGTTCATTTTCCTATCCTATGTCAATAAAGATATAATATATTTAGGCCACTTTTCTTGTCACTGGATCATAGCTGTAGATTGACCAGTCATTTAAAAAATTTTCCCAAGGGGTTTCCAGGTTGAGTATGGAACCTTAGAGTAAGCAATACACATATTAGCTTGAACAGTTTGTACCAGATGTCTGTGCACTCAAGCCAAACCAACAGATGAAACCAAACCAGAACTTCACCAGCCAGGAGTCACATTCCAAATGAAACAAAAGGCAAAGAGATGCTCAGAAATCAAAAGCCAAGTGGCAAGAGTGCCCCTAAAAGGTGGTAAAGTGATGCCAGAAATCAAAAACCAAATGCCATAAGTGTCAAACGTGACTCCCCAGTTCCACTAGACCTGTGACCTGGCAAAGTCAGTGCTAGCAGCCTTTTTAGTTCTGATAGATTCAAGCAATTTCTTGTTGATTTTCTGTGAAGAAGTTACTCTATCATTTCCTGTTTCAGAAGCTTCTAGAAACCAGTCAAAGTAAGCATGCCAACCTTTTCAAATTGTGCATGCAAAAAAATATATCAATTTTGGAATATCAAAAGAACCCCAATTTGGCCATTTTAAGTTGAGATCTCCTTCAGTATAATTTCTCCAATTAACTTGTAATTGCAAGTATGAGCTCCGTATGTATTGTACATGAATCTGGCTAGAGTGTTAGTCAGAGGCTGGTCTGTCTGACACCCCTTTGTTTCTGTTTTTGAGAGATTCTGTTTCCCATTTTAAGCTGAATTTGTCAGGGAGAAAACTCACTAGTGAACTTGTGTAGTGGGCCCATGTGCTTCTTGTGAGCTTAACTTCTCCAGGAGTCACCCCAGACTCGTTTCAGCTTGTCTTATGTGTTTCGGATTCTGCCTCCAGCAATCTAAGACCACCATGGCTGCTCAGGTCCTGAATGGCCAGTTCTCATGTGTGACCCCCGAATGAGCAAGTGTTTTAATTAATGTGTGGGTTTCCCTATGGGACCACTGCATGGTATGAGGAGTAGGCCTGAACCACTCCCATAAATTTCTCAGTCACCCAAGAAAACCAAAATGGCCAGGAGGAGTCTTGTCCTTTTTCTTTAGAGCAAAGCTCTCATATATTTTCCTCACTTTTATCCTGACAAATTCTATAAAGGCAGTCAAATTGAGGGAAAGTGTCAGATCAGCCTCTTACTTAACCACTCAGCCAAGACTATTCAGTCCCCTACAATGGAGTGACCTCAGCATCTTTCAGTCAAGACCTGGGTATTCCTCGATTTTTTTCTAATCGATCCCCCCTACCCAGTACCTTTCCACTGGGTGGGCAATTCTCCTGGCATCTTTCATCTGGCCCCTCACCCAGTATCTTTTGACTGGGTGAGAATTCCTCAGTATCTTTCTACCGAGCCCCACTCACTGTCTAGACCATGAGTGGCTATGCCCCAGATGTTTCACCTGGGCCCACTCCACCCCAGTATCTTTCCTACTGGGTAACCTGCTCCACCACCAAATAAAACTCAGAATCTCAACCAACATGGGAGATTCAAGAACAAGGAGAGACTTACCCAAATTCATCTGCACTCCCTGAGGATCCAGATGGGTGCAAGGGGCCATAGCTGGTACCACAGCTCTGGTTCCTTGTGGAGTCCAGTCAAAGAAGGGAAGTCCACTCGGGGTTGCTTCACCGGTCGTCATAACTATCGACTAAAAGAAGGTGTACAAGTTGAGAGTTGCGAGTTAAGTTTTATTTGGGGCAAAATGAGGACTGCAGCCTGGGGAGGCTGTACATCTATTTTTTGGTTTACACCTGTACTTGGGAAACTAGAGTAACAGGCAAGTTGGGCTTTAGAGTACAAAATGAAGCAGGGTAAAAGCTAACAGAGTTATGCCAAGAGAATGCACTGGTCATAGCAAACACTCTCTTCCAACATCATAAGACTCTACACATGGACATCAGCAGATGGTCAATACCAAAATCAGATTGATTATATTCTTTGCAGCCAAATATCGAGAAGCTCTATACAGTGAGGAGAATCAAGACCAGGAGCTGACTGTGTCTCAGATCATGAAGTCCTTATTCCAAAATTCAGACTTAAGTTGAAGAAAGTGGGGAAAACCACTAGACCATTCAGGTATGACCTAAATCAAATCCCTTTTGATTATACAGTGGAAGTGACAAATAGATTCAAGGGATCAGATCTGATAGACAGAGTGCCTGAAGAACTATGGATGGAGGTTCATAACATTGTACAGGAGGCTGTGATCAAAACCATCTGCAAGGATAAGAAATGCAAAAAGGCAAAATGGTTGTCTGAGGAGGCCTTAGAAATAGCTGAGAAAAGAAGAGAAGTATCAGGCTAAGGAGAAAAGGAAAGGATATATCCCTCTGAATGCAGAGTTGCAAAGAAGAGCAAGGAGAGATAATAAAGCCTTTCTAAGTGATCAATGTAAAGAAAGAGAGGAAAACAATAGAATGGGAAAGATTAGAGATCTCTTCAAGAAAATCAGAGATACCAAGGGAACATTTCATGCAAAGATGGGTACAATAAAGGACAGAAATTATATGGACTTACAGAAGCTGAAGATATTAAGAAGAGGCGGCAAGAATACACAAAAGAACTATATAAGAGTATTGACTATGCCAAAGGCTTTGACTGTGTGGATCACAATAAACTGTGGAAAATTCTGAAAGAGATGGGAATACCAGACTACCTGACCTACCTCTTGAGAAACCTGTATGCAGGTCAGGAAGCAACAGTTAGAACTGGACATGGAAGGAAAAGGAGTATGTCAAGGCTGTATATTGTCACCCTGCTTACTTAACTTCTATGCAGAGTACATCATGTGAAATGCTGGGCTGGATGAAGCACAAGCCCAAATCAAGATTGCTGGCAGAAATATCAGTTACCTCAGATATGCAGATGACACCACACTTATGGCAAAAAGCAAAGAGGAACTAAGAGCCTCTTGATGAAAGTGAAAGAGGAGAGTGAAAAAGCTGGCTTAAACTAAACATTCAAAAAACGAAGATCATGGCATCTGGTCCCATCAGTTCAGTTCAGTTCATTTCAGTCGCTCAGTTGTGTCCAACTCTACACAACCCCATGGACTGCAGTGTGCCATCTTCCCTGTCCATAACCAACTCCCAGAGCTTTCTCACACTCATGTCCATTGAATCAGTGATGCTATTCAACCATCTCACCCTCAGTCATTCCCTTCTCCTGCCTTCAATCTTTGCCAGCATCAGGGTCTTTTCCGGTCCCATCACTTCATGGCAAATAGAGGGGGAAACAATGGAAACAGTGACAGATTTTATTTTCTTGCACTCCAAAATCACTGTAAAAGATGACTGCAGTCATGAAATTCAAAACTCTCACTCCTTGGAAGAAAAGCTATGACCAACCTAGACAGCATATTAAAAAGCAGAGACATTGCCGAGAATGGTCAGTCTGGTCAAAGCTAAGGTTTCTCCAGTAGTCATGTATTGATGTGAGAGTCGGACCATAAAGAAAGTTGAGTGCTGAAGAATTGATGCTTTTCATCTGTGGTGTTGGAGAAGACTCTTGAGAGTCCCTTGGACTGCAAGGAGATCAAACCAGTCAATCCTAAAGGAAATCAACCCTGAATATTTATTAGAAGGGCTGATAATGAAGCTGAAGCTCCAACACTTTTGGCCACCTGATGAGAAGAACTGACTCACTGGAAAAGCCCCTGATGATGGGAAAGATTGAAGGCGGGAGGAGAAGGGGACGACAGAGGATGAGATGGTTGGGTGGCATCACCAACGTGATGGACATGAGTTTGAGTAGGTTCCAGGAGTTGGTGACAGACAAGGAAGCCTGGTGTGCTGCAGTCCATGGGGTCATATAGAGTCAGACATGACTGGGCTACTTAACTGAACTGAAGTGAATTTGGAAAACTATAGGACATTGATTGAAGAAACTGATGATGACACAAACAGATGGAATGATATACTGTGCTCATGGAGTTAAAGAATTACTATCATTAAAATGACCACACTTCCTGGGCAATCTACAGATTCAATGCAATCCCTATCAAAGTACCAATGGCATTTTTCACAAATCTAGAACAAATATTTGTTCATCTACCTTTGTAAACAAAATGACCTCATGCTGACCTATATACATCCAGGACCCAAAGCTATAAAATAAAAAAATAGGGAATTCCCTGGTGGTCCAGAATCCAGTGGTTAATCCTCATTTCTTTCACTTCCGTGGGACAGGATTTGCTCCCTGTTTGGGGAATTAAGATCCCACAAATTGTGTGGTGTGGCCATGAAAACTCCCCACAAAATACAAGAAAAAATAGATATAAAAATTTAAAAATGTTTTAAGTAAAAAATAAAATAAAATATACAAATACAGTTTAAAATGTTAAAACATTAAAATAAAAAATGCTTTGGCAGTGGCGCTGATCATCATTCAAATCTTGGCTGTGGAGTCAGATGGCCCTCACATCAAATTCCTGCTTAAATGTAAACGTAGGTAGGTCATTTCAGCATTTTGTGACCTTAGATTGTTAATCTGTCAAATGACAAAAACAGTACAATTTAGTAATTAATACAGTGTCCTTTATTTGAGAGAAAACAATCCATGAGTTAGGGGTGCACAGTGCCTCACAAGCAGTGGAACACTCTTACAGAGGGCTTTTAGCAAGAATGGGTATTACAGAGCATTAAGAGAGGCAATGTAGAAATAAGGCATGATTGGCTAAGAGGTCAAGGATTTCCTGATAAGGCTAGTAGGTCTATTTTCTAGGGTAAGATAAGCTAGCAAAAGTTGAATTGGGTGGTTGTGATTAATGTATTTTAGGTTTCCTAGACAGTAAGGTGTTTCCTGTGAGTGTGGGCTGACATGGGTTTCAATTTGCTTGTGGGCCACTCCGGCTGCCTCCATTTTGTGAGTCCCAATATGCAAATTTCCTTTATCAGTGGGAAATGATGCCTGTCTCTTCTTTCAGATTTGTTATGAAGCCAAAATAGCCATAAATTTCCTGATTACTTTAAAGCTATAGGAATAAATGATATTAACAAAAAGAAACCATAAGAATTTATTTTTATTAGATCATCAGCACTTAGCCAAACTATGATCTTGAAGGCTGCACGTTAGTCAACCTGCCGTCTTTCTGAATCCCGGTTTACATCTGCAAGAATGTTGACTAATTGTGGCCCATCCGTGACAATCAGGTTATGGTTTGAGGAGTCATCATTCATTTGCATTAACTGTTACTGACCTGTCTCTCTCCCATAATCTTTGATCTGTATCCTTGCCAGTGTCTCTCAGACATTGCCTGTCATTTTGGGATCTGCTTCATGATCAGTTCTAGGCCATTGCCCTCAAGTGTTTTCATATATCTGGTTACTCATCTGTCTCTAGCTGAGACAATATTTTTAGAAATCTGTCAATCTTCAAGTAACTTCTTGATTGCACTCTTGTTCTAAGTCAAAGCAAGTTCCCCAACTAGATTCACAAAGCTCCTTCTGGACTTTAGCATGCCATAAATAAGAACTGGCATGGTCAAATAAATACTTTTTTAAAAAGGAAATGACTATCAGGAATTTCCACAATGCAGCCAGAACCAAGTACACAGAGCCATTTCCGCCACACACTGGGCACCACAGAAAGACAGTCTTAAATTCTGAGGACACTATGTCGAAATTAAAAAAAAAAAATAGTTGGACTGAGACTTCAGTTGAGGGCTAATCCAAGGGAAAGAGGAGCCCAGGGTACCCATCTTGCAATACCTTTCTATATTTGTGTGTGTTTGATTATGGTTCCCATCCAACTGTGCGCCTGTGTCCAACTCTTTTTGACTCCATGGACTATAGCACTTTAGGCTCCTCTGTCCATGGAATTTCCCAGGCAAGTATACTGGAGTGAGTTGCTATTTCCTCCTCCAAAGGATCTTCCTGACCCAGGGATTGAACTCAGGTATCTGGCATTGGCAGGCGGATTCTTTACCACTGCACCAGCTGGGAAGCCCATCCAAGTGACCAGATCTACACTGTTGTTGTTGTTGTTCAGTCACTAAGTCTTGTCCAACTCTTTGCAACCACATGGACTGCAGCACGCCAGGCTTCCCTGTCCCTCACCATCTCCTGGAGTTTTCCCAAGCAGATCTAAGATACCTCCAAAACAGATTTCTATATCTAAAATGCAATAATAATTACAAAAAAATCAGTTGTTATGTCACACATTTATTTACTATTTTTCAAGTAAATTGCCTTGAGATGGATAGATCTAATCTCAGTAGTGATGGAGTTTTCTTCTACCAGGTTCTTAAATATGGTGAGAATATAATAGTTGTTAGAAGTTTGCTTCTTCTACATAGGTGGTCCTTTTTTTTTTTTTTCCATGAGGCCTTAAATTATTTTGGGAGGTTTTATAGATGGTTTCCTTGCATTTTATATTGCACATAATAGTCGCCTCCTTGTCACTTTCATCATCACTGTTACATGTGAAATGGCTATCATTCATGTTGCCATACAGTGCATTATCCTTGGGCTCTGTCTTGTGAAATGACTTGTAAGAGTGCTTCAGTTCACGTGAAAAATCTGGAACTAGAACATGCTTCATATTCCTTTCTGAAATATGAGTGATGAATGGCTCAGAAGAAGCACTGCAAACAAGGCATATTTCCTTGTAGCACTGACAAAAATTCACTGGTTGAGGCCTAGATAATATTTCTGCACTACCTTCACTAGCTGGGCTTTTTGGTTTACGATGTCTCCGAAGTTTGGTCAGTTTCACTACATTTGATTGCTCAGGGACACTTTGACTCTTTGCATAGGGTGGAGAAGTTTTGGTTGGCTTGACCAGACATTGTAGACTTGATGGCCAAGTTGGCATGATGGCCTTCTTTGGATAGGATGGACTGACCTGACTTGACCTGATATGCTTATGGGCATGAGCCCCCCTGTGTGCCTTTTTTGGACTGCGTGTTCTATGCAATTTTTTCTGGGGGAGTAATCCTAACTCTCTTTTGTGAGTTGATGACTTGGATGGGTTTTTTTGACTTGAGGGCCTGACTAACTTTTTTGCTCTTAAAGGTACAGAGGCTTTTTGTTGACTTGAGGGCCGAGATGAATTATCTATACTTGACAGCACAGATTGTTTTTCTGGATTGCCTGGACCAGCAGTCAGTGACTTGGAGTCAGTGAATGATATTTTAGATGATGTGGATGATGCCTCGGTGATGCCTTCTTTCTTGACCCTGAAAATACAGAAGATTTGGAGTATGACAATTTAAATCAGGAGAGTATTCCTGCTATCACTGGAAAACATGGACTATTGTGTCAGTTTAGACTTCTGGGTTTTTTTGGCTCTAGCAGGAAAATTGAATACAGTAAGAATTGGAGTGTGGTGAAAACCATGACTCAGGTTACAGATTTGAACTTGTGTTGAATGCTTTTTCTTTTTCTTAATTTTGCTGTTTCAACCACAATAGATAACCATATAGTCATGTATGGAATGCCACAAACTTGTTTCAAATCTACTGTTGAGAGGGGGAGAAAGAATTTTATCTATTCCAGAAATTAAACTTTTTCTAAAAAAGCCACAAGTTGATATGCAACTGAGGCACAAATGTCACAACTTGTCACATAAAAAAGTCTTAGACTAAATTGATTGTTTTCCTATCATATTTGCACCATTAAATTTTGTAACCATGCTTATTTATCCTCACAAGATTACTCTAAAACCAAAGGAATAGAACAGTGGTATATTTGGTCACCAGTCCTTGGATTGGGAAATTTTTAGGGACCCAGTATGTCAGAGCCAGCCTGATCCTCCTATATGAAAGGCAAGGACTAGGGTCACTTAACACCATTAATCAATTTTCATGTTATTACATCTTAAAATGATAGATTATTCAAAATGTGTTACCATCTTTGGAATGCAGAGACCCAACTCCTTCTCTCTCCCCTGAGAAGATTTTAATTCTGTCTTATTTAGATAGCCATTCCCTCTTTTTCTAGACTCAATTTAGAATGAATTCAACTGAACCATGAATAGGAGATAGTTTTGGCTAAAGTTGATAATGTACTTGAGATCATTTAAAAGCTTCATTTAAGTGAACATATCCAACCCACAAGATGTTGGTAGCTCTTTTGAAGTCTAAAGTTAATGTTAAGTAACCACAACAACAGTGAACCAGTCTACGTGTACGTGCATGCATGTGTGCAGGCACAGGCATGCATGCACACATCCCCCCCCCCCAACTCCTGCCCCTTGTATTTTTAATTCATAGGTGTAAGACTTATGTGGCTGCTTTGGGAGTTATAGTGAAGAACCGAGTGTGCACCCCTCACCCCACCCCTTTTATTTTTAATTCAGAGGTGTAAGACTTACATTGTTGCTCTATGGGATTCCTCACCCACACAGATATACTGAATAAAGAAATAACACCTGATAACAAAGCCGATGATGAGTATAACAGTTAGGACAATGAGTAGATATTGCCTTATTCCCTGCATTCTGCCTTGCTTGGATTCAGCATGTGTAGATACTGTGAAAGAAAATGTATCATCAGAACATGTGCTACATAACCAAGTTTGCTTCCATTTTGATGGGGTTTTGTTACTATAGGTAAAAGTCAAATCTCATCATTTATTTCTTTAAACATGATGTGTCCACTGTCATTTTCCTCCCTCTGTCACGTCCCCAGCCAGCCACAGTCTAGAAGCCAAATCTTGGAGCTATGTCTGGCTAATCAGTATAATTACCTAGGTTACCCTGCATTGTGGCTTGTTCAACTCATGACCTAGGTTTTTGAGTGTGTGAATTCACTTGAGTGTTGATGTGTGTGTGAATGTGTATGTTGGGAAAGAGGATGGTACAAGAAAAAAAAGTTCTTGAAACGTAGTATGTGTTAGGTACCATGCTAGATTCACTCACATAGAATTTTCTAGTTTGGCTTGTGGGAGTTGGGGCAGGGGTTGGTGGATTAGGTGGGGAAGGGGAATGAAAGGGGACAATATGGCTGTACTCTTTATGTTTCTATGTTGTTTGGAAGTTTTACACGAAAGTAAAACTCTCAGATGTTGTCCTAGAAATTCTTGAAGACCTACTCATAGTAACCTAGAAGAAACACCAGATTTCTTAAACACAGCTAGATTGTCTAATTAAGTAATTGAATATATTTAAAATAATAGATCATAATTTCTCACTTTTAAGGTTAGGGACATACCTGCAGAAGCAGAGCCATTGCTTTCATTTCTGTATAAACAACTATTTGTCCAAATTGATAAAAGGAGGACATAAATTAAGAGATTCATGTCCAGGACCTTGTTGATAGGTTTCATTTGCCAAGGAAACTACTGAATTTAATATGGCTCAGCTTGTTTTAGGGGGCTATGACTTCATAATCATTCTATGTCATATCCTGACAGCATAATCTCACCATGGAGAGGCATGAGCTCCTGTATACAAATATTATGAAAAGACTTTTAATCACTTATTTCTCCATTACATCAAATATTCTGTCAAATTTGAATCAAAAAGTTTGAGACATTATTAAGCACAGAAGGCAGAGAAAATGGGTTAGCTCTAGATACTGAAGAACTACTTTTCTTTATTAAATGTTAAGCAGGTACTTTACAGCCCTATAGTAGTTACTGTGTGTGATAGAGGTTAAACACACAAGGAGCTATGTCACATCCAAGGAGCGGCAGCTGCGTGGACGCAGGAGGGCGAGGAGGAGCTACTCCACCTTCAAGGTCAAGAGGGCCGGCCGTGAGGAGACAACCCTCGTCCAAGGTAAGGAGCAGCGGCTGTGCTTTGCTGGAGCAGCTGTGAAGACATACTCCACGTCCAAGGTAAGAGAAACCCAAGGAAGATGGTAGGTGTTGGGAGAGGGCATCATAGGGCAGACACACTGAAACCATAATCACAGAAAACTAGCCAATCTGATCACATGGACCACAGCCTTGTCTAACTCAATGAAACTAAGCCATGCTGCATGGGGCCACCCAAGATGGGAGGGTCTTGGTGGAGAGGTCTGACAGAATGTGGTCCACTGGAGAAGGGAATGGCAAACCACTTCAGTATTCTTGCCTTGAGAACCCCATGAACAGTATGAAAATGCAAAATGATAAGATACTGAAAGGGGAACTCCCTGGGTCGGTAGGTACCCAATATGCTACTGGAGATCAGTGGAGAAATAACTCCAGAAAGAATGAAAGGATGGAGCCAAAGCAAAAAGAATACCCAGCTGTGAATGTGACTGGTGATAGAAGCAAGGTCCGATGCTGTAAAGAGCAATATTGCATAGGAACCTGGAATGTCAGGTCCATGAGTCAAGGCAAATCAGAAGTGGTCAAACAGGACATGGCAAGAGTGAATGTAAACATTCTAGGAATCAGTGAACTAAAATGGACTGGAATGGGTGAATTTAACTCAGATGACCATTATATCTACTACTGTGGGCAGGAATCCCTTAGAAGAAATGGAATAGCCATCATGGTCAACAACAGAGTCCGAAATGCACTACTTGGATGCAATCTCAAAAACAGCAGAATGATCTCTGTTCGTTTCCAAGGCAAACCATTCAATATCATGGTAATCCAAGTCTATGCCCCAACCAGTAACACTGAAGAAGCTGAAGTTGAACGGTTCTATGAAGACCTACAACACCTTTTAGAACTAACACCCCCAAAAGATGTCCTTTTCATTATAGGGGACTGGAATGAAAAAGTAGGAAGTCAAGAAACACCTGGGGTAACAGGCAAATTTGGCCTTGGAGTACGGAATGGAGCAGGGCAAAGGCTAATAGAGTTTTGCCAAGGGAACGCACTGGTCATAGCAAACACCATCTTCCAACAACACAAGAGAAGACTCTACACACGGACATCACCAGATGGTCAACACTGAAATCAGATTGATTATATTCTTTGCAGCCAAAGATGGAGTAGCTCTATACAGTCAGCAAAAACAAGACTGGGAGCTGACTGTGGCTCAGATCATGAACTCCTTGTTGCCAAATTCAGACGTAAGTTGAAGAAAGTAGGGAAAACCACTAGACCATTCAGGTATGACCTAAATCAAATACCTTATGATTATACAGTGGAAGTGAGAAATAGATTTAAGGGACTAGATCTGATAGACAGAGTGCCTGATGAACTATGGTTGGAGGTTTGTGACATTGTACAGGAGACAAGGATCAAGACCATCCCCGTGGAAAAGAAATGCAAAAAAGCAAAATAGCTGTCTGGGGAAGCCTTACAAATAGCTGTGAAAAGAACAGAAGTGAAAAGCAAAGGAGAAAAGGAAAGATATAGTCATTTGAATGCAGAGTTCCAAAGAATAGCAAGGAGAGATAAGAAAGCCTTTCTCAGCGATCAGTGCAAAGCAATAGAAAAAAAGAACAGAATGGGAAAGACTAGAGATCTCTTAAAGAAAATTAGAGATACCAAGGGAACATTTCATGGAAGGATGGGCTTGATAAAGGACAGAAATGGAATGGGCCTAACAGAGGCAGAAGATATTAAGAAGAGATGGCAAGAATACACAGAAGAACTGTACAAAAAAGATCTTCACGACCCAGATAATCACGATGGTGTGATCACTCACCTAGAGCCAGACATCCTGGAATGTGAAGTCAAGTGGGCCTTAGAAAGCATCACTATGAACAAAGCGAGTGGAGGTGATGGAATTCCAGTTGAGCTCTTTCAAATCCTGAAAGATGATGCTGTGAAAGTGCATCTTTTCATGTGTTTGTTAGCCATCTGTATGTCTTCTTCGCAGAAATGTCTGTTTAGTTCTTTGGCCCATTTTTTGATTGGGTCATTTATTTTTCTGGAATTGAGCTGCA
The DNA here is from genome assembly GCF_032452875.1 of Bos javanicus. Taxonomy (NCBI): domain Eukaryota; kingdom Metazoa; phylum Chordata; class Mammalia; order Artiodactyla; family Bovidae; genus Bos; species Bos javanicus. The sequence continues at coordinate 23,582,553 of NC_083897.1, forward strand.
GGAGTTGCTTGTATATTTTTGAGATTAATTCTTTGTCACTTGCTTCATTTGCTTTTGTTTTCTCCTATTCTGAAGGCTGTCTTTTCACCTTGCTTAGAGTTTCAGTTGTTATGCAGAAGCTTTTAATTTTAATTAGGTCCCATTTGTTTATTTTTGCTTTTATTTCCAATATTCTGGGAGGTGGGTCATAGAGGATCCTGCTGTGATTTATGTTGGAGAGTGTTTTGCCTATGTTCTCCTCTAGGAGTTTTATAGTTTCTGGTCTTACGTTTAGATAGTTAATCCATTTTGAGTTTATTCTTGTGTATGGTGTTAGAAAGTGTTCTAGTTTTATTCTTTTACAAGTGGTTGACCAGTTTTCCCAGCAGCACTTGTTAAAGAGACTCTCTTTTCTCCATTGTATATTCTTGCCTCCTTTGTCAAAGATAAGGTGTCCATAGGTGCATGGATTTATCTCTGGGCTTTCTATTTTGTTCCATTGATCTATATTTCTGTCTTTGTGCCAGTACCATACTGTCTTGATGACTGTGGCTTTGTAGTAGAGCCTGAGGTCAGGCAGGTTGATTCCTCCAGTTCCATTCTTCTTTCTCAAGATAGCTTTGGCTATTCGAGGTTTTTTGTATTTCCATACAAATTGTGAAATTATTTGTTCTAGCTCTGTGAAAAATACCGTTGTTAGCACGAGAGGGATTGCATTGAATCTATAGATTGCTTTGGGTAGTACACTCATTTTCACTATATTGATTCTTCTGATCCATGAACATGGTATATTTCTCCATCTATTAGTGTCCTCTTTGATTTCTTTCACCAGTGTTCTATAGTTTTCTATATATAGGTCTTTAGTTTCTTTAGGTAGATATATTCCTAAGTATTTTTTTCTTTTCATTGCAATGGTGAATGGGCTTGTTTCCTTAATTTCTCTTTCTGTTTTCTCATTGTTAGTGTATAGGAATGCAAGGGATTTCTGTGTGCTAATTTTATATCCTGCAACTTTACTATATTCATCGATTAACTCTAGTAATTTTCTGGTGGAGTCTTTAGGGTTTTCTATGTAGAGGATCTTGTCATCTGCAAACAGCGAGAGTTTTACTTCTTCTTTTCCAATTTGGATTCCTTTTATTTCTTTTTCTGCTCTGATGGCTGTGGCCAAAACTTCCAGAACTATGTTGAATAGTAGTGGTGAAATTGGGTACCTTTGTCTTGTTCCTGACTTTAGGGGAAATGCTTTCAATTTTTCACCATTGAGGATAATGTTTGCTGTGTGTTTGTCATATATAGCTTTTTATTATATTGAGGTATGTTCCTTCTATTCCTACTTTCTGGAGGGTTTTTTTTTTTTTATCATAAATGGATGTTGAATTTTGTCAAAGGCTTTCTCTGCATCTATTGAGATAATCATATGGCTTTTATTTTTCAATTTGCTAATGTGGTGTATTACATTGATTGATTTGTGGATATTGAAGAATCCTTGCATCCCTGGGAAAAAGCCCACTTGGTCATAGTGTTTGATCTTTTTAATGTGTTGTTGGATACTGATTGCTAGAATTTTGTTAAGGATTTTTGCATCTATGTTCATAAGTGATATTGGCCTGTAGTTTTCTTTTTTTGTGGCATCTTTTTCAGGTTTTGGTATTAGGGTGATGATGGCCTCATAGAATGAGTTCGGAAGTTTACCTTCCTCTGCAATTTTCTGGAAGAGTTTGAATAGGATAGGCGTTAGCTCTTCTCTAAATTTTTGGTCGAATTCAGCTGTGAAGCCATCTGGACCTGGGCTTTTTTTGCTGGAAGATTTTTGATTACAGTTTCAACTTCCATGCTTCTGATGGGTCTGTTAAGATTTTCTGTTTCTTCCTGGTTCAGTTTTGGAAAGTTGTACTTTTCTAAGAATTTGTCCATTTCTTCCAAGTTGTCCATTTTATTGGCATATAATTGCTGATGGTGGTCTCTTATGATCCTTTGTATTTGTGTGTTGTCTGTTGTGATCTCTCCATTTTCATGTCTAATTTTATTGATTTGATTTTTCTCCCTTTGTTTCTTGATGAGTCTGGCTAGTGGTTTGTCAATTTTATTTATCCTTTCAAAGAACCAGCTTTTGGCTTTGTTGATTTTTGCTATGGTCTCTTTTGTTTCTTTTGCATTTATTTCTGCCCTAATTTTTAAGATTTCTTTCCTTCTACTGACCCTGGGGTTCTTCATTTCTTCCTTTTCTAGTTGCTTTAGGTGTAGATTTAGGTTATTTACTTGACTTTTTTCTTGTTTCTTGAGGTATGCCTGTATTGCTATGAACTTTCGCCTTAGCACTGCTTTTATAGTGTCTCACAGGTTTTGGGTTGTTGTGTTTTCATTTTCATTCCTTTCTATGCATATTTTGATTTCTTCTGTGGTTTGTTGGTTATTCAGAAGTGTGTTGTTCAGCCTCCATATGTTGGAATTTTTAATAGTTTTCCTCCTATAATTGACATCTAATCTTACTCCATTATGGTCAGAAAAGATGCTTGCAATGATTTCAATTTTTTTTTAATTTACCAAGGCTAGATTTATGGCCCATGGAGAAGGTTCCATGTGCCCTTGAGAAAAAGGTGAAATTCATTGTTTTGGGGTGAAACGTCCTATAGATATGAATTAGGTCTAACTGGTCTACTGTATCATTTAAAGTTTGTGTTTCTTTGTTGATTTTCTGTTTAGTTGATCTATCCATAGGTGTGAATGGGGGTATTAAATTCTCTGACTATTATTGTGTTATTGTTAATTTCCCTTTCATACTTGTTAGCATTTGTCTTATATATTGCGGTGTTCCTATGTTGGGTGCACATGTAATTGTTATATCTTCTTCTTGGATTGATCCTTTGATCATTATGTGGTGTCCTTCTTTGTCTCTTTTCACAGCCTGTGTTTTAAAGTCTATTTCATCTGATATGAGTATTGCTGCTCTTGCTTTCTTTTGGTCTCTATTTGCATGGAATATCTTTTTCAGCCCTTCACTTTCAGTCTGTATGTGTCCCTTGTTTTGAGGTTGGTCTCTTGTAGACAACATATATGCTGCTGCTAAGTTGCTTCAGTCGTGTCTGACTCTGTGCGACCCCATAGATGGCAGCCCCCCAGGCTCCCCTCTCGCAGTCGTGTATGACTCTTCGCAACCCCATGGACTACAGCCTACCAGGCTCCTCCGTCCATGGGATTTTCCAGGCAAGAGTACTGGGGTGGGGTGCCATTGCCTTCTCCGAGACAACATATATAGGGGTCTTGTTTTTGTATCCATACAGCCAGTCTTTGTCTTTTGGTTGGGGCATTCAACCCATTTACGTTTAAGGTAATTATTGATAAGTATGATCCCGTTGCCATTTACTTTATTGTTTTGGGTTCGAGTTTATACACCCTTTTTGTGTTTCCTGTCTACAGAATATCCTTTAGCATTTGTTGGAGAGCTGGTTTGATGGTGCTGAATTCTCTCAGCTTTTGCTTGTCTGTAAAGCTTTTGATTTCTCCTTCATATTTGAATGAGATCCTTGCTGGGTACAGTAATCTGGGCTGTAGGTTATTTTCCTTCATCACTTTAAGTATGTCTTGCCATTCTGGCCTGATGAGTTTCTATTGAAAGATCAGCTGTTATCCTTATGGGAATCCCCTTGTGTGTTATTTTTCCCTTGCTGCTTTTAATATTTGTTCTTTGTGTTTGATCTTTGTTAATTTGATTAATATGTGTCTTGGGGTGTTTCGCCTTGGGTTTATCCTCTTTGGGACTCTCTGGGTTTCTTGGACTTGGGTGATTATTTCCTTCCACATTTTAGGGAAGTTTTCAACTATTATCTCCTCAAGTATTTTCTCATGGTCTTTCTTTCTGTCTTCTTCTTCGACTCCTATGATTCGAATGTTGGAGCATTTAATATTGTCCCAGAGGTCTCTGAGGTAGTCCTCATTTATTTTAATTCATTTTTCTTTTTCCTCTATGATTCATTTATTTCTACTGTTTTATCTTCTACTTCACTAATCCTGTCTTCTGCCATCTTTTATAGTATTATTTGTTGCCTTCAGAGTGTTTTTGATCTCATTTATTGCATTATTCATTATATATTGACTCTTGTTTATTTCTTCTAGGTCCTTGTTAAACCTTTCTTGCATCTTCTCAATCCTTGTCTCCAGGCTATTTATCTATGATTCCATTTTTATTTTAAGGTTTTGGATCATTTTCACTATCATTATTTGGAATTCTTTATCAGGTAGATTCCCTATCTCTTCCTCTTTTGTTTGGTTTGGTGGGCATTTATCCTGTTCCTTTACCTGCTGGGTATTCCTCTGTCTCTTCATCTTGTTTATATTGCTGCATTTGGGGTTGCCTTTCTGTATTCTGGCAGTTTGTGGAATTCTCTTTATTGTGGAGTTTCCTCGCTTTGGATGGGGTTGTATTGGTGGCTTGTCAAGGTTTCTTGGTTAGGGAAGCTTGTGTAGCTGTTCTGGTGTGTGGAGCTGGATTTTTTCTCTCTGGAGTGCAATGAAGTGTCTAGTAATGAGTTATGAGATGTTAGTGGTTTTGGAGTAACTTTGGGCAGCCTGTATATTGAAGCTCAGGGCTGTGTTCCTGTGTTGCTGGAGAATTTGCATGGTATGTCTTGCTCCAGAACTTGGTGGCCCTTGGGTGGTGCTTGGTTTCAGTGTAGTTATGGAGGCATTTGATGAGCCCCTATTGATTAATGTTCCTTGGAGTCAGGAGTTCTCTGATGTTCTCAGGTTTTGGACTTAAGCCTCCTGCTTCTGGTTTTCAGTCTTATTTTTACAGTAGTCTCAAGACTTCTTCTATACAGCACCTTTGATAAAACATCTATGTTAAAGATGACAAGTTTCTCCACAGTGAGGGACACCCAGAGAGGTTCACAGAGTTACATGGAGAAGAGAAGAGGGAGGAGGGAGTTAGAGGTGACCCGAATGAGATGAGGTGGAATCAAATGAGGAGAGAGCAAGCTAGCCAGTAATCACTTCCTTATGTGCGTTCCACAGTCTGGATTGCTCAGAGATGTTCATGGAGTTATACAGAGAAGAGAAGAGTGAGGAAGGAGACGGAGGTGGCCAGGAGGATAAAAATGGGGAATGAAAAGGAGAGAGACAGATCCTGCTAGTAATCAGTTCCCTAAGTGTTCTTCACCATCTGGAACACAAAGGGATTCACAGAGTTGGGTAGAGAAGAGAAGAGGGAGGGAGGAGACAGAGGCGACCTGGTGGAGAAAAAGGAGAATCCGAAGGAGGAGAGAGCAATCAAGCCAGTAATCTTGCTCCCAATGAAAATGGGTACTGAAGATTGGGTTCTTAAAGGTACAAAATTGATAACAAATACCAAAAAGCAAAGATTAAAAATCTAGAGTAGAGGTTGGATTTTCAAAAATACAGTATTAAAGAAAAGAAGAAGAAGAAAAGAAAGAAAAAAGTCACAAAAATTATCAAAAAAAAAATATATATATGAAGTTTGCTTTAAAAAATAGAGTCTTTTGACAAGTAATTGTAGGTTTTAAAAATGAAAATTAAAGGAGTAATAGAGGACTTAAAATTTTTAAAAAGTTTTTAAAAAAAAAGGAAAAAAAAGAATGATCATAAAAATAGAAAAAATATATCTAAGATTTTCTCTGCTGTTGTTGTGGGCAGTGTGGGGTTAGTTCATTTTCGGATAGTTCCTTGGTCCGGCTTATATTTCTCAAGATCTATAGGCCCCTTCCTACGTAGTCGGTACTAACTACAGGGTTTTAATCTATTGCACTTGTCACTTCCAAGGTGGTTCCCTCTGTTTTAGCTTCTTCTGTTTGCTGGTCTCTTCAGTGTCTGATTTCTGTCCTGACACAAGGGGGGCGGTGGTGGACACTTTTTTTAGGCTTACTTGTTCAGTCGCACTGTGGGGAGGGAGGGATGCTGCAAACAAATAACACTGGCATGTGCTTGCAGTGTCTCAGACCCATTGGGCCTGCTCTCGCTCACAGCGAGTGTGCCCTCCCTGCCCACACAGCTCAGGCTCTAGGTTGCTCTGCCAGGATCCGTCCAAGACCGGCCCTGGGCTGCATGCACCTCCCAGGTCTAAGCCGCTCAGGTTCAGGCACTCGGGTATTCCTCAGAGGCGCGGACTCCGTTGGGCCTGCGTTTTGTGCCCTTCCCAGGTCCGAGCAGCTCAGGTGATGAGGTGTTTGGCGAGCACGGTCGCTGTGACTTATCACCTCTCCCGTCCCTGCTGCTCAGTTTTCTGGGTGTACAACCGATGCACCTTCTCAGGCGGATGATGACTGTCTAGAACCCACTTAGTTAGCAAAAAAGCCTGCTTGCAGTTTGGTAGATAATGTCTCTCTGGGGCTGCGATTGTCCCCTTCCGGCTCTGGCTGCCTGTCACTGGAGGGGGATGGTCTGCAGCCGGCTAATTCTGTTCAGTCCTTTGTTCTGTGCGCAGTCCTGGCTGTGTCTTAGGGCTTTTCACATGGTACCTATCCCACAGTGTGGTTTGCTAGCCCAAGTTAGTTCGCTCTGATTACCCTCAGAACATTCAGGCCTGATCCTTACTCTAAGCAATGCAGCCTGCGCCTCCCTGCCCAGCCCCTGCTTGCTAGTGGTGGATGCAGGCATCTGCGCTGCTTCTCTGCTGAGGGAGTTACTGTTGGGCTCGTAATCTGTGGGTTTTAATTGTTTATTTATTTTTCCTCCCTGTTATGTTGCCCTCTGTGGTTCCAAGGCTCACCACAGACTCGGCAGTGAGAGTGTTTCCTGGTGTTTGGAAACCTCTCTCTTTTTAAGACTCCCTTCCTGGAACGGGGCTCTGTCCCTACCTCTTTTGTCTCTTTTTTTGTCTTTTATATTTTTTCCTACCTCTTTTTGAAGACAATGGGCTACTTTTCTGGGTGCCTGATGTCCTCTGGCAGCATTCAGAAGTTGTTTTGTGGAATTTACTCAGCATTTAAATGTTCTTTTGAAGAATTTGTGGGGGAGAAAGTGGTCTCCCCGTCCTATTCCTCTGCCATCTTAGGACCGCCTCCTGTTAAGATCTTCTATTTCTTCCTGGTTCAGTTTTGCAAGGCTATACTTCTCTAAGAATTTGTCCATTTCTTCCAAGTTGTCCATTTTATTGGCATATAATTGCTCATAGTAGTCTCTTATGATCTTTTGCATTTCTGTGTTGTCTGTTGTGATTTGTCCATTTTCATTTCTAAGTTTTATTGATTCTATTCTTCTCCCTTTTTTTCTTGATGAGTCTGGCTAACGGTTTGTCATTTTATCTATCTTCTCAGAAAACCAGCTTTTAGTTTTGTTCATCTTTGTTATAGTCTCCTTCATTTCTTTTTCACTTCTGCTCTGATTTTTATGATTTCTTTCCTTCTACTAACTTTGGAGTCCTTCTGTTCTTCTTTTTCTAGTTTCTCTAAGTGTAAAGTTATGTTGTTTATTTGATATTTCTCTTGTTTCTTGAGGTAGGCTTGTATGGCTATGAACCTCCCTCTTAGCACTTCTTTTACCTAATCCCATAGTTTGTGGGTTGTTGTGTTTTCATTATCATTTGTTTCTATGCATTTTAAAATTTCTTCTGTGATCTGTTGTTTATTCAGTAGTGTGCTATTTAGCCTCCATGTTTGTGTTTTTTTTTAAAGATTCTCCCCCCGCCCCACCCCGTAGTTGACATCTAATCTTCCTGCATTGTGATCAGAAAAGATGCTTGAAATGGTTTTAATTTTTAAAAATTTACCAAGGCTAGATTTATGGTCGAGGATGTGTTCTATCCTGGAGGATGTTCCATGTACACATGAGAAAAAGGTGAAATCCATTGTTTTTGGGTGAAATGCCCTGTAGATATCAATTAAGTCTACCTGGTCCATTGTATCATTTAAAGCTTGTGTTTCCTTGGTAATTTTCTGTTTGGTTGATGTATCCATAGGTGTGTGGGCTATTAAAGTCCCTCACTATTATTGTGTTACTGTTAATTTCCCCTTTCATAGTTGATAGCATTAGCCTTACGTATTAAGGTGCTCCTATGTTGAGTACATATATATTTATAATTGTTATATCATCTTGGATTGATCCTTTGATCATTATGTAGTGTCTTTCTTTGTCTCTTATCACAGTCTTTATTTCAAGGTCTATTTTATCTGTTATGAGTATTGCTACTCCTGCTTTCTTTTGGTCTCCATTTGCATGAAATATATTTTCCAGCTCTTCATTTTCAGTCTGTATGTGTCCCTAGGTTTGAGTTGGGTCTCTTGTAGATAGCATATATAGGGGTCTTGTTTTTGTATCCATTTGGCCAGGCTTTGTCTTTTGGTTGGAGCATTTAACCCATTTACATTTAAGGTAATTATTGATAAATATGATCCCATTACCATTTATGATGTTGTTTGGGGTTTGATTTTATAAACCTTTTCATGTGTTTCCTGTCTAGAGAAGATCCTTTAGCACTTGTTGAAGAGCTGGTTTGGTGGTGCTGAATTCTCTCAGCTTTTGCTGTTCTGTCAAGCTTTTGATTTCTCCTTCATATCTGAATGAGATCCTTGCTGGGTAGAGTAATATTAGTTGTATGTTTTTCTCTTTCATCTCTTTAAGTATGTCCTGCCATTCTCTTCTGGCCTGAACAGTTTCTAATGAAAGATCAGGTGTTATCCTTATGGGGATCCCCTTGTGTGTTGTTTGTTGCTTTTTCCTTGCTGCTTTTAATATTTGCTCTTTGTGTTTCTTTTTTTTTTTTTTTTACTTTGATATGTGTCTTGTGGTGTTTTGCCTTGGGTATATGCAGAGTACATCATGAGAAACACTGAGCTGGAAGAAGCACAAGCTGGAATCAAGATTGCTGGGAGAAATATCAATAACCTTAGATATGCAGATGACACCACCCTTATGGCAGAAAGTGAAGAACTAAAGAGCTTCTTGATGAAAGTGAAAGATGAGAGTGAAAAAGTTGGCTTAAAGCTCAACATTCAGAAAACTAAGATCATGGCATCTGGTCCCATCACTTCATGCCAAATAGATGGGGAGACAGTGGAAATAGTGGCTAACTTTATTTTTATGGGCTCCAAAATCACTGCAGATGGTGACTGCAGCCATGAAATTAGAAGACACTTACTCCTTGGAAGGAAAGTTATGACCAACCTAGACAACATATTAAAAATCAGAGACATTACTTTGTTAACAAAGGTCTGTCTAGTCAAGGCTATGGTTTTTCCAGTGGTCATGTATGGATGTGAGAGTTGGACTACAAAGAAAGCTGAGCACTGGAGAATGATGCTTTTGAACTGTGGTGTTGGAGAAGACTCTTGATATTCCCTTGGACTGCTAGGAGATACAACCAGTCCATCCTAAAGGAGATCAGTTCTTAGTGTTCATTGGAAGGACTGATGTTGAAGCTGAAGCTCCAATACTTTGGCCACCAGATGCGAAGAGCTGACTCATTTGAAAAGACCCTGATGCTGGGAAAGATTGAGGGCATGAGGAGAAGGGGGCGACAGAGGATGAGATGCTTGGATGGCATCACAGACTCAGTGAACATGGATTTGGGTGGACTCCGAGAGTTGGTGATGGACAGGGAGGCCTGGCATGCTGCTGTTCATGGGGTCTCAAAGAGTTGGATACAACTGAGCAACTGAACTGAACTATCCTGTTTTGGACTCTCTGGGTTTCTTGGACTTGGGTGGCTATTTCCTTCCCCATTTAAAAGAAGTTTTTGACTAATATCTCATGCTCTTTCTTTCTGTCTTCTTCTTTTTGGACACCTATGCTTCGAATGTTGGGGCATTTAACGTTGTCCCAGAAGTCTCTGAGTTTGTCCTCATTTCTTTTAATTCTTTATTCTTTTTTTCTCTCTGCTCCATTTATTTCTACCATTCTATCTTCCATCTCACTTATCCTCTCTTCTACCTTAGTTATTCTAGTGTTGCTTCCCTCCAGAGTGCTTTTAATCTCAGTTATTGCATTGTTCATTACTGACTGACTCTTTGTTTCTTCTAGACCCTTGTTGAACATTTCTTGCATCTTCTCAATCCTGTCTCTAGTCTATTTATCTGTAAGTCAGTTTTGTTTTCAAGATTTTGGATCATCTTTACTGTCATTATTCTGAATTATTTTATAAGTAGACTTCCTATCTCCTCCTCTTTCGTTTGGCTTGGTGGGTTTTTATCATGTTCCTTCCCCTGCTGAATGTCTGTCTGGCTTTTCATTTTGTTTAGCTTGCTGTGTTTGGGGAGCCTTTTCTGCAGGCTGGAAGTTCATGATTCCTTTTACTTGTGGAGTCTGCTTCCTGTGGGTGGGGTTGGACCAGTGGTTTGTCAAGGTTTCCTGGTTGGGGGAGCTTTGTGTCTGTGTTCTGGTGGGTGGAGCTGGATCTCTTTCCTCTGGAGTACATTGAAGTGTTCAGTAGTGAGTTTTGGGGTGTCTGTGAGTTTGGCATGGCTTTGGACATCCTGTCTTTTAATGTTCAGTGGTGTGTTCCTGTTTTGCTGGAGAATTAGCATGGTGTGTCTTTTGCTGGTACTTGTTGGCTCTTGGGTGGAGCTTGTTTCAGAGTAGGTATGGAAGCTTTTGGGTGAGCTCTTCTCTATTAATGCTCCCTGGAGTCAGGAGTACTCTGATGTTCTAAAATTCTGGAGTTAAGCCTCCTGCCTCTGGGTTTTGGTCCTCCTCTTACAGTAGCCTCAAGACTTCTCCATCCATACTGCACAGAAGAGAAAATCCTTAGGTTAATGAAGAAACAACTCTCCACATCCAGGAACACCCAAAGAGATTCAGAGTTATATAAAGAAGACAACAGGGATGAAATAGATAGAGGTGACCCAGAGAAGAAAAGGAAGAGTCAAAAGGGAAAAAGAACAATCAAGCTCAGTTCAGTGCAGTGCAGTCACTAATTCATATCTGACTCTTTGTGATGCCATGGACTGCAGCACACCAGGCTTCCCTGTCCATCACCAACTTCTGGAGCTTGCTCAATCTCATGTCCATCAAGTCGGTGATGCGATACCAGCATCTCATCCTCTGTTGTCCCCTTCTCCTCCTGCCTTCAATCTTTCCCAGCAGCAGGGCCTTTTCCAATGAGTCAGTGCTTCGGATCAGGTGGCCAAAGTATTGGAGTTTTCAGCTTCAGCATCAGTCCTTCCAATGAATATTCAGGGCTGATTTCCCTTAGGATTGACTGGTTGGGTATCCTTGCAGTCCAAGGGACTCTCAAGAGTCTTCTCCAAATCCAAAGGTCAAAAGCATCGATTCTTCAGCACTCAGCTTTCTTTATAGTCCAACTCTCTCACCCATACATGACTACTGGAAAAACCATAGCTTTGAGTAGATGAACCTTTGTTGGCCAAGTAATGTCTCTGCTTTTTAATATGCTGTCTAGGTTGGTCAGAGCTTTTCTTCCAAGGAGCAAGTGTCCTTTAATTTCATGGCTGAAATCACCATCTGCAGTGATTTTGGAGCACAAAAAATAAAGTCTGTCACTGTCTCCATTGTTTCTCTATTTGCCATGAAGTGATGGGAGCAGATGTCATGATCTTAGTTTTTTGAATGTTGAGTTTTAAGCCAACTCAACATTATTCAGAGTAATCAAGCCACTATCCAATCCCTAAGTGCTCTCCACAGCTCAGAACACCCAAAGAGATTCATAGAGTTATATAGAATATAGAAGAGGGAGGAAGGAGATAGGGGTGACCCAGAGGAGAAAAAGGAGAAACAAAAGAGGGTAGATCAATGAAGCCAGTAATCAAATCCCGAAATGAAAATGGATACTGAAGGTTCGATTCTTAAAGGTACAAAATTGATAACAAATATCAAAAAGCAAAGATTAAAAACCTAGAATAGATGTTAGACTCTCAAAAATACAACATAAAAAATTCAAAACAGAATTGATGACAAAAATTTAAAAAATATTCATGGAATTTTTTAAAATAGGGTTTTTGGAAAAAATAATCAGTTCAGTTCAGTTCAGCCATTCAGTCGTGTCTGAATCATTGTGACCTCATGGACTGCAGGAATGGTAGGCTATAAAAATGAAAGTTAAAGGAGTAATAAAGAACTGTATGTTTCTTTAAAAATTAAAAAGTGATAATAGTAAAAATATATCTAGGAATTTCTCTGGAGCTGTTGTGGGCAGTGTGTGGTCAGTTCAGTGTCAGGTAGTCCATTTTTCTGGCTTGCGCTTGTTCTCAAGGCCTATAGTTTCCCCTCAAATGCAAGGTTTCAGCATTAACTTCAGGGTTTTAATTGGTTGCACCTGTGACTTTCAGGGTGTTTCCCCCTCTCCTTTGTTTATTTTGGCAAGTCTGTTTGCAAGACTCTTCAGTGTCTTATTTCCACCCTACAATGAGGGGATGAAGGTGGCCACTTACGTAGGCTCACTTGTTCAGTTGTGCTGTGGGAAGGGAGGGACATGCACTGGCATGTGTTGGGGGTGCTCACAGTGGATGGATCACACTGGGTTTGCCACAGCCCAAGGGGGCAAGTACTTCCTGGGTCCACACTGCTCAGGCTCCAGGGTGGTCTGCAAGGGTACTGTCCCAAGTGCACCCTGTTTTTATGCAATTCCCAGGTCTAAGTCGCTCAGGTTTTCAGACACTCCTCAAGGGCACAGATCCAGATGGGTTGTGTGTTTTGTGCCCTTTCCAGGTGCAAGCCACTCAGCCAACTGGGTGCTTGGTGAGCACACTGTCCCAGGTAGCCCATGCATTTTATGCACCTATCTGGTCCTGGCTGTTTGGTATCCTGGGTGTGTCATGAGGGCACAGTCACAGGAGTCCGATGTATCTCCTATGGGGAGCTATATAAGGCTTGACACTCTTGGTACATGTGAAGCTTCCAGGATCTCAGGAAGATGTGGTTAGCAACTGGCAGAAGCTCACATATCATAAAACAGAAGCAGTATAAATCCCATGGACGGCAGAGCCTGGTAGGCTGCAGTCCATGGGGTCGCTAGAGTCAGACACTACTGAGCGACTTCACTTTCAGTTTTCACTTTCATGCATTGGAGAAGGAAATGGCAACCCGCTCCAGTGTTCTTGCCTGGAGAATCCCAGGGATGGGGGAGCCTGGTGGGCTGCCATCTATGGGGTCGCACAGAGTTGGACACGACTGAAGCAACGTAGCAGCAACAGTAGCAGCAGCATGTATGTAATAAATTCAATAAAGTCTTTAAAAATGGCCCACATCAAAAAAATTTAAAGAACTATACAGAATAAAAAGTTACAGTCTCGGCCGGTGGGGGAAGGGCCTCTGCACCAAAGGGGCCCAGTCAGCCGGTGGCAGACTCCCAGTGAAGGCACCTGGAAGAGTAGGCCGTGAATCCGAAGGCTTGGGTGGAAGCCCGTCCCGTCCCCAGACCTCCCTGGAACTGGACTCTGACCGAAAGGGCCTAGCATGCGTGGTGAGGCCAGAAGCAGCCTAGGGCCTCGTGCTGTATGCTCAGTTTTGTTTTTTTCCTCCTGGAGCTTGATCCTGGCCTGGGAGTGCTTCTGGCTTCACATTCTGTACCCTTGGAACTTTGGTTTAGTAATGCTGGCAAGGTCTGAGCAGCCCCAATGTGGAGGTGACACTGGGTTTGTTTTTCCACCCGAAAATGAAAGCCTCTGTAGGGGTATACATTCTCTACCAGATTATGAGGTTTGCACACTTCGGAGAGTCTACTCCCTTGGTAACAGCAACTTCTTGCCATGAATAGATGACTTTCTACTCCTTGTGAAGACTTTGTTAAGAAGCAGGAATAGCTTGAGGATTCTCTAAACAGACAGTGGTCTAGAAAACAGAAATATCTAGAAAACGAATAGTGTATATTTTCAACCAGGTACATTTTTACATTTCTGTTGAGGGCCATGTCTCCTACTGCATCTGATGGTATCTTAAGAGGGCTTCCACTCCAGAACCTAGATTCACTTCTTTCCCTATGTCCTCACAACACTATGGTTTTGAAAAGCTATCCTTAAATGCATTTGCTGGTATTGGCTCAAGTCTAGACTTATGAATATATGGCTCATTTCAGACTTAACTATCTTCATTTGATAGAACTATCAAATGAAATTCCAAAATATTTGTTCTTTTGACACATTACACCTTAGTTCTGCTATGGCTCTTTATAGTCTTTTGGTTTGAGACTTGGAAAATCTCAAAAAAAGGAAAATTCCTTATCATGATCCAATATCTGCTTATTGAGCACTTGTCCTGTGCAAAGTAACATGCTAGCTCCTGAAAAAAAGGTCACAGTCTTTTCCTTGATGACCCCATTCTTTTCCCATTCTAGAGGTGATGACACAAACGTTTTATGGGCATCTCTCAAGTCGTTTTCTACACATTACATGCCTACCAAGTACATGATAGACACAGCCACATAATGAACATAAGTGGGATAATTCCGTGAGTACAGTTTTTCTGAGTTTTAGAAAATTACACAACTACATGTACACTCCTATTCAAAGCAGCATCATTCACAAGAACCAAAAGGTGGAAACAACTCACACGCCCATCAACAGATGAATAGATAAACAAACTCTAGTATGTGCATACAGTGAAATATTATTCACCCTTATAAAGGATTTAAATTCTGAGACATGCTAGAGCATGAATGGACCTTGAATATAATTATGCTAGGAAAGAAGCCAGTCACAAAAGACCAAATACTGTATGATTACACTTACATGAGCTACCCTAAAATAGTCAAATTGATAAAGATATATAGTAGAATAATGGTTACCAGGGACTGGGCAGAAGGGAGAATGCAAAGTTATTGTTTAGTAGATACCCAGTTACAGTTTGTGATGCTAGAAAAAATCCAGAGATGAATGGTGGTGATGGTTTTGCATGTATTTAATGCCAGTGTGAATGTATTTAACACTACTGAATTATACCCTCAAAAAGGGTTAAATGATAAATTTTAGGTTATGCATATTTTACCACAATTTAAAAACTGGGGAAAAAATCACACAACTAGTACCTGAATGATTTCCTTGTAAGAAAGTCAAACATAAACATTCGCAGTGGAAAACATGACAAACCCCACTGACCACTTCCCCCCTCCATCCCATTCTGCTCTCCTGAGGTAAATGCTTGTAGACGGTCTGGTGTGTGCTCTGAATCTTATCTGTGAACCGACATACATTACAGAGCAAAGTTCTGGGACCAGACTTGGTTAAAATCCTGGCTCTACCATTGACCAAATTGGTGACCCTTGGGCAAGTTAGTGTTTCTGTGCTTTAGGTTCTTCACTTGTAAAAGAAGAATGGTAATTGAAGCTTCTGGATGAGGGTCCCAGTGATGATTATATTAGATAATGCACTTAGCACAGTACGTAGCACTTAAGTGGTCAAGAAATGTTAGCTTGCTATTGAATGTAGTGTGTTCATCTTTAGAGAATGAGCAAAGTAGGCTGGCAGATAATACCTGTGACATTGAAGGCAGAAAGCAAGGACTGGATGAAATTTGAGGATGGAGGCCAGAAAGGGCAGCAGTAGAACCCAAGAAAGGAAATGAATGGCTGCCAATCAAATCTAGTGTCTACCAATGGGACAAAATGTAGAGGAGATACAAGGAATCACAGAGAGAGGCACAGTAATAACGGAGACTATCATATACTACTCTCAGTAAAAGACAAATCAAATGGACACAAAATTATTAAGGAGATAGAAGATGTAAATGAAATAATTGATAGAGTCCATCTTATGGATATACATAGAACTTTGTACTCCCTCTTATTTTCTCACGAGCACGACAAGTTGTTTTATCTGCTTGGAATGGGAAATCGATTATTTTGGAAAACCACTTCTCCCCACCCCAGCCTGGTTCTGGAAAGGGGTAGCAGTGATAGAATCCCTCCTAGCTGGCAGCAAGGACGGGCATGTGGCTTAGGCTAGACCAGTAATCATTTCCTATCTTTGGCCATAGTGGTTGGTTTATAGTTGGCCATGTGACTCAGGACAGGTGAACCAGAGGTCTTCAAGTTTTTTCAAACAATTTGGGCTAAGAAGTTCCTTTAGCACCACTGGTGGTAAACCTGATATGGGAAACCTGAATTCACCATATGGTAAATTCAAGGTTATGAATTCAGAGTTGCCTGTGCCATGGGACTGTTGGTAGGACTAAGCTAACTAGAAAGAATAAAACTGACATAAGGAGCAACAGAGATGCAAAACAGAGAGAGTTTTCCAAGGAGAGTCACAATTCTGGTTGTTTCTGAGGCCGTCTGCATCGCTGCCATTTGGTGGGTTGATTATACGCATCTGTATATACTTGAGCCTTGAACAACACAGACTTGAACTGCATGTGCCTACTTATATGTGGATTTCTTTTTCCCAATAAATCCCAGGATGTGGAGCGGTGGATATAGAGGTCAACAGTGAAGTTTTCAACTGCAGGGAGAATCGAGAATTCCTGCCCCTAACTCCATGTTGTTCAAACATGAACTGTATTCCTTCTCTTGCTGATTGGAATTGGGGCTTATGTCATTTCAGCCGCAAGAGTTGTAGGTAATATGAACTGGTGTGGTATGTGTAAACAATAGGATAATGCCACAGGATGTTCCTGGGCCATTAATAAAGGAAAGTGGGGCAAAGGGAAGCCCAACATGCTTGTTCGTAGGACAGCAGTCCCCAGCCACACCTCTGTGGCACAGGGCCTGCTGCTAAAGTGTGATGAGGCCAAGGTCAACGTTGACCGAATTTTCAAATTGCCCCCTTCCCACATTTGGCAGTGCACCCTGTCATTGCAGGCTTGAGCATTTCCAGTGAGAAGGATGTTCTCAACTTCCCCTCCTAATCCCTCTGTGCTTACCCACAAGACTTCCCTGCCAGTGCGGTGCATTTATCTTCTCACCTGCACATGCTCACAGCATGTGTGCACATGTGCCTTCAAGTGCCTTCACGAACGCACACGTCAGTATCCATGGGAACTCAGGTGAGATTTCATAAAAGAAAGCATCTGTAGGACAAAAAGTTTTGTCTTGTTGACCTTTAAATCGTTGGTGTTTAAATCTCATATGCCTGTTGTGCTCGAGTTATTGCCACATAAACGGCAAGAAGCCATTTTGATCTCAGCTGCCTGTCCAATCTCATTTTATTCAGTGTCCAACATTAATGAACTGTCAGTTGATTACTTTCTAGGTCTTGAGCATCCACCAAAGGAGATCCTGACAGATGAGTATCCACTTCACCATTCTTAGCCTGTTCTGCCCTCCTGTGGGCAAGGGACACAAATGCTTTGGGATTTAAGCCCCAAGTTCCATTTGAAAAGAGCTCTAATGGCCAGAGATCTGTTTCCCTCCAGGGGTGAGGGAGATGTGAGTAGGACACCTAGAGAAAAGATGAGTTTTAAACCAAGTAAGACAGACTCCTTTTGCTGAATCATTACAACCAGTTCAGACTGGAGGATTCGCTCCTCTGAATGCAGCATCCCTCAGAGGATCTAGCATTTGTTAGCTCTGCCAGGTACCAGGCAAGGAATTCCTACAGCAGTTTTCCTGGTGCCCATTGTATTATCTTCATCTTACAGATGGTTTATTGAGGCTGGGAATGGCTAAGAAGTGTGCCCACTTTCCCAAAGCCAGGAAGTGGCAGGAGGTTTTGAAAATAAACTGGGAATATAAATGGGAAATATAAAATATAACATATCATTAGGACATTGCATGGAAATAATCTAGGTTGTATCTATCTGTCTATATGTTGTGGTTCAGCCATTAAGTCACGTCTCTTTGACCCCAAGGACTGCAGCACGCCAGGCTTCCATGTCCTTCACTAACTCTCAGATTTTGCTCAGACTCATGTCCTTTGAATGGGTTATGCCTTCCAATCATCTCATCCTTTATTGTCCCCCTTTGCCTCCTGCCCTCAGTCTTTCCCAGCATCAGGTCTTTTCCAATGAGTCAGCTCATCGCATCAGGTGGCCAAAGTATTGGAGCTTCAGCTGCAGCATGAGTCCTTCCAATGAATATTCAGGGTTGATTTCTTTTAGGATTGACAGGTTTGATCTCTTTGCCATCCAAGGGACTCTCAAGAGTCTTCTCCAGCACCATAAGTCAAAGGCGTTGATTTTTCTGTGCTCAGCCAAGAATTAACATGAATCCTCAGGAGCTTCAGCTGCAGCATGAGTCCTTCCAATGAATATTCAGGGTTGATTTCCTTTAGGATTTACTGGTTTGATCTCCTTGCCATCCAAGAGACTCTCAAGAGTCTTCTCCAGCACCATAAGTCAAAGGCGTTGATTTTTCTGTGCTCAGCCAAGAATTAACATGAATCCTCATGAACCCATTAACCTGAGAACACCATCAGTGCCATTAAATTTCTCACTGTATCCTTACAGGCCTGCCTCGCTGCCCTGAGATACTAACGTTTTTTCTTTCTTTCTTTCATTTGGCTGCACTGCCTGACCAGGGATTGAACCTGCACTCTCCGCAGTGAAAGCACAAAATCCTATCCAATGGGCTGCCAAGGAATTCCTGATCGTGACTTTTAAAACATTCCTTTGGTTTTCATTAATGCTTTATCCCAGAAGTACGTGTCATTAGTTTTGCTTAATTTTTAAGTTTATAAAAATGGGATGATATTTTACATTTCTTCTGGAGTTTGCTTTATTCACTCAAAATTTCTTGTGACTTCCATCCATGTTCCTGTGCACACGTGCAGGTATTTTCCCCCCTGATATATAGGACTCTATTATATGACTATACCAGAATGTTCTCATTCCCTTCTCCTGGTAATGGACACTTTACTTGTTTCTAGCTTTCCACTATTATATCCGGTGCTGCTGTAAATCCATGTACCTGCTGCCTCTTGATGTGTATGTTTGAGTTTATCTTGGGAACATACCTGGAAGACAATGGTTGGATTATAGGCAATGTTCAACTATTGCTAAGTTGAACACTTAGTTCAACCTAAGTTCAACCACTTAGGAGAGTTTCTTTGTCCACTTGGGCCACTGTGAAAAAATATCACTGGACTATGTAGAAAGCTGAGTGCCTAAGAATTGATGCTTTTGAACTGTGGTTTTGGAGAAGACTCTTGAGAGTCCCTTGGACTACAAGGAGATCCAATCAGTCCATCCTAAAGGAATCAGTCCTGAATATTCATTGGAAGGACTGATGCTGAAGCTGACACTCCAATAATTTGGCCACGTGATGTGAAGAATTGACTCACTTGAAAAGACCCTGATCTTGGGAAGAATTGAAGGCAGTAGGAGAAGCAGACGACAGAGGATGAAATGGATGGCATCACTGACTCAATGGACACGAGTTTGAGTAA
This sequence comes from Bos javanicus, assembly GCF_032452875.1. Lineage (NCBI taxonomy): Eukaryota > Metazoa > Chordata > Mammalia > Artiodactyla > Bovidae > Bos > Bos javanicus. Next base: position 23,601,755 of record NC_083897.1, read on the forward strand.
ACTCCCATAGTTGGTGATTGACAGGGAGGCCTGATGCGCTGCAGTTCATGGGGTTGCAAAGAGTTGGACACGTCTGAGCTACTGAACTGAACAAAATGCCACAGACCAGGTGGCTTATAAACAAGAACATCTATTTCTTACCATTCTGGATGCTGAAGTCCAAAACTAGAGTGCCAGCATGATTATGTGAGTGTCTTTTCCAGATCACAGACTTCTTGTATCCTCACATGATGGAAGGGTATAGATCTCCCTGGGGATCTCTTCTTATTAGGGTGCTAATCCCATTCATGAGATTAGTGCACCCTCAGGACCTAATCATCTCCTAAAGATCCCACTTCCTAATACCATCATATTGGACATTTGGATTTCAACGTATGGATTTTGAGGGGATGCAAATATTGAGATCATAGCAGAAAGAGTTCTGAGTCAGGTCAGAATTTAGTACATTTAAAGAAGAGAAAAAAGTCACCACAGGTGGAACTGAGTTGACTGCTGCTCAGTTAGCTAACCTCTCAGTACCCATGTCTTACCTGGCTTGACTTGTGAATTTTGCCAGAGTCCACCTGCCAGTCCTTATCTCTTCTGACCAGCTCTCAATGATTGCATCATATAATATGGTGAAATTGTATTTTAAGTTTAACCAAGTTGATTCATACTGGGTCTTATCTTTCTTATCTTTTATCAGATAGGTTTAATATTTGGATGAACTTCCAGAAGATTATTTCAAAATATCATTTTTATCATCTTATCACCGGTTTCTTGTCAATTCTTCCTTGATAATGAAACAAGGTTAAAACTGATTTTTGAAGCACATGTGGACTCTCATATGGAGTCCTGAAAGATGGGTGAGAATGAGTTTTCAGAACTTTATTTTAGAGATTTCTTAACTCCAGTCCTTTGGCCACCTCATGCGAAGAGTTGACTGATTGGAAAAGACTCTGATGCTGGGAGGGATTGGGGGCAGGAGGAGAAGGGGACAACAGAGGATGAGATGGCTGGATGGCATCACTGACTCGATGGACATGAGTCTGAGTGAACTCCGGGAGTTGGTGATGGACAGGGAGGCCTGGCGAGCTGCGATTCACGGGGTCGCAAAGAGTCGGACACGACTGAGCGACTGATCTCATATGATCTGATTGGCCAAGAAAATGTATAGACCCTGCCAACTCAGTGGCTTTGAATTATAGGTATATTTATTCTTTGGAAAATATAACTGCTGGTTCACTGAGGGTGATTCTACATGAGATTTTGCCCCTCCTTACCATCTTCTTGGGCTTCTCCTTCAGCCTTTGACGAGGGGTATCATTTTTTGGTGGCACCCAACATTCTCCTGTTGATGACTGTTCAGCAGTGAGTTTGAATTTTGGAATTCTCCCAGGACAAGTTAGGGCGTGTCCTTCTACGCTGCCATCTAATTCTCCTTTCTATAGTTCTTCTGTGTATTTTGCCACCTCTTCTTAACATCTCCTGCTTCTGTTAGATCCATACCATTTCTGTCCTTCATTGTGCCCATCTGTGCATGAAATGTTCAATTGGTATCTCTAATTTTCTTGAAGAGATCTCTGGTCTTTCCCCTTCTATTGTTTTCCTCTATTTCTTTGCATTGATCTCTTAGGAAGGCTTTTTTTTTAAAATCACTCCTTGCTAGTCTTTGGAACTCTGCACTCACATGGATATATCTTTCCTTTCCTCCTTTGCCTTTCTGATTCTGATGATGGCCCTCAATGAACCACACCAACTGGTATTTGTGCCCTTGTACAGTCCCTGCCACATGAGCTTCTGACTGGCACCTACCAGGAGGATGCTATGAAAGGGATACTGTGCCAGTTCCAGACACAGTCTTTTTTCTTTTTTATATTCAGCCCTTATTTTTTCCCAACTTTATTGCTATGTTATTGACATTTAACATTTTTTAAGTTTAAGGTATACAATGTGATGATTTAATATATGCATATATTGTGAAATGATTACCACAAAATAAGGCTAGTTAACACAGTCGTCACCTCACATAGCTACCTTTTGTGTGTGTGTGGTGAGGACTTTTCAGATTTAATCTTTTAACAAGTTTCATGTATTCTATGTAGTATTGTTAACTATAGTCATCATGCTACACATTAGATAGGCAAGAAATTGTTCATCTTATAACTGGAAGTTTGTACCCTTTGAACACCTTTACTTATTTCTTCCTCCTGGCCTCTCCAAAAACCATGAATCTACTGTCTGTTTCTATGAGTTTGGGTTTTTCTTTTTTCTCAGATTTTACATATAAATGAGATCATAGAATATTTGTCTTTCTCCGTGTGACTTCATTAAGCATAGTGTCCTCCAAGCCCATTCATATAATCACAAATGGCAGGATTTCCTTGTTTTTATTGCTTAATAATATTCCACTTTGTGTGTATATGCACACATGTGTACACACATACACACACACTACAGTTTCTTTACCATTCACCTGTCAATGGACACTTAAATTGTCTCCATGTCTTGGCTATTGTGAATACTGTTGCAGTGAATATGGAGGTACAGCCATCTCTTCAAGACAGTAATTTCATTTCCTTCAGATATATACAGAGAAGTGGGATGGCTGGATTACATGGTAGTTCTAGTGTTAATTTTTTGAGAAACCTCCACACTGTTTTCCAAAGTGGTTGTACTAATTTACATTTCCATAAGCAGTGTACAAAGATTCCCTTTTCTCTACATCTTTGCCAGCATTTGTTATGTCTTATCTTTTTATAATAGACTTTCTAACAGATTTGAGAGGATATCTTATCATGGCTTTGACTTGCATTTCCCTGATTATTAGTGATGTTGAGCACATTTTCATGTGTTGGTTGGCCATATGTATATATTCTTTGGAAAAGTGGCTATTCGGATTCTATGCCCATTTTAAAATCTTATTATTTGTTTTATTGCTGTTAAGTTTGATCAGTTTTTTATATATTTTGGATATTAACCCCTTATCAGATAGATGGTTTGCAAATATTTTTTCCCATCCTGTAAGTTGTCTTTTCATTTTGTTGATTATTTCCTTTGCTGGACAGTAGCTTTTATTTTGCTGTAGTCCTACATGGTGAGTTTTGATTTTGTTGAAAGCAAAAACTGAAATAGCATAGTAGAAACTATTCATGAAGGCTGAAGGAAAATTTCATTTTGGAGATTGCTTAGTCACAATGTAAGAAGTCTAATGAAGGAGTGTCCAAGATGCCAGAGTAGGAAGAACCTTAGCTCAAGTCCTTCCATGAAATTTATACTACTTAGAGAGCTTCCATTGAAAAGAAAGACCTACAGAAGGCAGAAAATTTCTACAATGAAATTTACAAAGAAGGAGCCATAAAGAGTTGGGTAGGAGGGCCAGATATGTGGTATAGTTAAGACCAATAACTCCCTGAGCAAGAAACTCACAAAGGGGAGAATAATTACAACTGCAGAGGTTCTCCCAAAGGAGGAAGGTGTCCAAGCTCTACATCAGGCTCCCCATCCTGGGGGTTCTGTGCCAGGAAGACAAACCTCTAGAACATTTGGCTAGGAAGACAACAGGACTTAGTTTCAGGAGAGCCAGAGGCCTGGAGGAAATAGAGACTCCGCTCTTAAAGGGTGCACACAAAAGCTCACATGTTTCAGGACCCAAGGAAGAAGCAATAATTTGGGATGAGCTTGGGTCAGCCCTACCTGTTGACCTTGGAAAAGCCTCCCAGGGAGGCAGGAGGCAACTGGAGCTCACCCAGGGGACACAGACACTGGCAGCAGCCATTTTGGGGAGCTTGTTCTACCACAGAGACACTGGTACTTGCAAATATCATTTTGGAATCCTTCTAGCTTATTCACACTGGGACCTACCAGCCTGTTGGCACCAGTACTCAGACAACTCAGGACAAGCAGCTGGCCAGGTGGTGACACAGCCTTACCCACCAACAGGCAGGCTGCCTTAAGACCCTTGAACCTCCAGCCATCCCAGGACTAGGCCTGCTTTACCAGGGAGCCTTGGAACCTTCCCCACGTCTTCAGGGTCCTGCAGCAAGCCTTTGATGCCCTGCCCTGCCTAGCAGCACTCTTGCCTGGAGCATTCCATGGATGGAGGAGCCTAGTGGGCTATAGTCCATGAGGTGGCAAAAAGATGACTGAATGCACACACATACCCCTGTCTACCAGCAGGCCAGCACCAACCCCTGAAGAGCCACAGTTCTGGAGCCAGAGACCACAGCATACTATACATAGAAAATCCTAAAGACACCACCCTAAAAACTCCCTGACATCATCAATAAATTAGGATTCAAAATTAGTAGTCAGCAATCTGTTGTGATTCTATATACTAACAATGAACTGTGAGAAAGAGAAATTTGCCAGTGCAGGAAAATGAATAAAATATCTAAGAGTAAATGTAACCAGGGGGTAAAAGACTTGTCCTTGGAAAACTGGAGTAACAGGCAAGTTTGGCCCTGGAGTACAAAAAGAAGCAAGGCAAAGCCTAACAGAGTTTTGCCAAGAAAATGCACGGTCAAAGCAAATACCCTCTTCCAACAATGCAAGAGATGACTCTACACGTGGACATCACCAGATGTCAATACCCAAATCAGATTGATTATATTCTTTGCAGCCGAAGATGGAGAATATCTATACAGTGAGCAGAAACAAGACCGGGAGCTGACTGTGGATCAGATCATGACATCTTTATTGCAAAATTCAGACTTAAATGGAAGAAAGTGGGAAAAACCACTAGACCATTCAGATATGACTGAAATCAAATCCCTTTTGATTATACAGTGGAAGTGACAAATAGATTCAAGTGATTAGATCTGATAGAGTGCCTGAAGAACTAAGGATGGAGGTTTGTAACAATGTACAGGAGGCTGTGATCAAAACCATCCCCATGGATAAGAAATGCAAAAAGGCAAAATGGTTGTCTGAGGAGGCCTTAGAAATAGCTGAGAAAAGAGAAGTATCAGGCTAAGGAGATAAGGAAAGATATATTCATCTGAATGCAGAGTTGCAAAGAATAACATGGAGCAATAAGAAAGCCATCCTAAGTGATCAATGCAGAAAAAGAGAGGAAAGCAATAGAATGGGAAAGCCTAGAGATCTCTTCAAGAAAATCAGAGATACCAAGGGAATATTTCATGCAAAGATGGGCACATCAAAAGATAGAAACGGTATGGACCTACAGAAGCAGGAGGTATTAAGAAGAGGTGGCAAGAATACCCAGAGCTATACAAAAGAGGTCTTAATGACCCAGATAACCACGATGGTGTGATCACTGACCTAGAGCCAGACATCCTGGAATGTGAAGTCAAGTGGCCTTAAGAAGCATCACTATGAACAATGCTAGTGGAGGTGATGGAATTCCAGCTGAGCTATTTCAAATCCCAAAAGATGTTGCTGTGAAAGTGCTGCACTCAATATGCCAGCCAATTTGGAAAACTGAGCAGTGGCCACAAGAATGGAAAAGTCAGCTTTCATTCGAATCCCAAAGAAACGGGGTGTCAAAGAATGTTCAAACTTCAGCACAGTTGCACTCATCTCACACATTACCAAAGTAATGCTGAAAGCGTTGCAGGAAGGGTGTCCCCTTCCAGGGCCCGAAAGTGGGCTCTTGTCTAACACTCGGAAATGAATTGTGTGAGGATACAAATGTGCTGACAGAGCACACGATTTTATTGGAAAGGGCACCTGGGCAGAGAGCAGTAGGTAAGGGAACCCAGGAGAATTGCTCTGCCACAGTCTTCTGTTTTCTGGTGATGGGATTAGCTTCTGGGTTGTCTTTAGCCGATCATTCTGACTGTCAACTACAAATTGCACTTCCCAGTGCAATTGCATTGCATTGCCAGTGACTGAACAGCAAAGGCATTTGCCATCTGCCTCTATGGAGATTGAAGACCATGCTGCTGTAGCTATTGACCTTCAGCAACCCCTAAGGGAGTTCAGGGTGGAGTGAGGCACTCTGTGCTCCAGGGAATCTGGTGGAACAGGTCTTTAGATAGTTGGATGTTTTTAGGAACAAATTTTATCCTCTTAGTCCTTGCATCTCCTCATATCTAGAGAAGCACTAACTTCCTTCATGGTGACATCAGACCCTCATGACTAACAAAAAACCTTTTGCAAATTGAGTGCTTCATGGCATTGAACTCCCCCTTCACCAAAACCTTATATATTGACTTTCCCCCACTGCCACTTTGGAGCAGTCTCTCAGAGCTATTTGAGATGCTGCCTCCCAGGCCGCAGTCTGCATTTTGCCCCAAATAAAACTTGCAACTCTCAAGTTGTACATCTTTTTCTTTTAGTCGACAGTTATGGTGACCAAGAAGGGACACAGAGTGGACTTCCTTTCTTCGACTGGACTCCACGAGGAACCAGAACTTTGGTACCAGCAGTGGCCCCTTGCGCCCATCTGCATCCTCAGGGAGCGCAGACAAATTTGAGTAAGTCTCTCCTGGTTTTTGAATCCCCCATATTGGTTGAGATTCTGAGTTTTATTTGGCGGTGGAGCAGGTTACCTGCCACCTCCTATTAGGAACGTACTGGTGGGGAGGGGGGCACGACTTGGGTCAAACATCCAAGGACTACCCAATTATGGTCTAGACAGTGAGTGGGGCTCGGTAGAAAGATACTGAGGAATTCCCACCCAGTCAAAAGATACTGGGTGGGGGGCCGACTGAAAGATGCCAGGAGAATTGCCCACCCAGTGGAAAGGTACTGTGTAGGGGGGTCTTGATTGGAAAAAATCAAGGAATACCCGGGTCTCAGCTGAAAGATGCTCAGGACACTCCATTGTAGGGGACTGTATGGTCCTGGCTGAGTGGTTAAGTAAGAGGCTGATCTGACACTTTCCCTCAATTTGACTGCCTTTATAGAATTTGTCAGGATAAAAGTGAGGAAAATACATGAGAGCTTTGCTCTGAAGAAAAAAGACAAGACTCCTCCTGGTCGGTTTTGGTTTTCTCAGGTGACTGAGAAATTCATGGGAGTGGTCCAGGCCTACTCCTCATACCATGCAGTGGTCCCATAGGGAAACCCACACATTAATTAAAACGCTTGCTCATCCGGGGGTCACACATGAGAACTGGTCATTCAGCGACCTGAGCAGCCATGGTGGTCTTAGATTGCTGGAGGCAGAATCCGAGACACATAAGACAAGCTGAAACGAGTCTGGGATGACTCCTGGAAAAGTTAAGCTCACAAGAAGCACATGGGCCCACTACACAAGTTCACTAGTGAGTTTTCTCCCTGACAAATTCAGCTTAAAATGGGAAACAGAATCTCTCAAAAACAGAAACAAAGGGGTGTCAGAAAGACCAGCGTATGACTAACACTGCAGCCAGATTCATGTACAATACATACGGAGCACTAGTTAATTGGAGAAATTATACTGAAGGAGATCTCAACCTAAAATGGCCAAATTGGGGTTCTTTTGATATTCCACAATTGATATTTTTTTGCATGCACAATTTGAAAAGGTCGGTGTGCTTACTTTGACTGGTATCTAGAAGCTTCTAAAACAGGAAATGATAGAGTAACTTCTTTGCAGAAAATCAACAAATTTATATTAAAAAAAAGAAATTGCTTGAAATTATATCAAAACTAAAAAAGACTGCTAGCACTGACTTTGCCAGGTCTCAGGTCTAGTCGAACTGGGACGTCACATTTGACATTTATGCCATTTGGTTTTTGATTCCTGGGCATCACTTTACCACCTTTTGAGGGCACTCTTGCCACTTGGCTTTTGGTTTCTGGGTATCTCTTTGCCTTTTGTTTCATTTGGAATGTGACTCCTGGCTGGTGAAATTCTGCTTCAGTTTGGTTTTGTTCTTTTGGTTTGAGTGCACAGACATCTGGTATAAACTGCTTGAGCTAATGTGGGAATTGCTCACTGTAAGGTTCCACACTCCACCTGGGAACCCCTTGGGAAAAAAAATTTTTTTGACTGGTCAATCTATAGCTATGATCCGGTGATGAAAATGATGGCCTGTAATATTAGATCTCTATTGACAGGGTAGGAAAATGGGTTGAAGTTCCCTAATGTCCAGGACTTTCTCCTTTAATCAACAGCCTGGAGCTCATCAAACTAAGACCCCTACTTCCCCAGAGGGGCAATCTCTGCTGGGACCAATCTGTCCTTGTTATCAGGGCCAAGTTGAGCAATAAAACTATGGTCACACACACACACACACACAAACGATTTTTGACAATGTGGTCACAATATTCTTTAGACTCCAGAGGAAGCTTGAAGGAAAAATTCTCTCTTTAAGAATTCTTGCCCTGAGGAAATAACTCCTCATATACCTTTAGACCAGAGTTCCAAGGATCACTTATCTAGAACATATCTAATTCTTGAAACCAAAAGGAAAAAAAAAAAAGGAACAAAACCTTTAAAAATCTTATTCCAACCATTTTTATTCATAACTAAGTTTGGAAAACAAAGCTATAGGACCTCATATGCCTATTTGGATATACGTATGTCTCAGTGTGTGTCTTTATATATATATATATATATATAATATTGCTGATTGCTGAGATCAGTTTGTAAATGAGCTCTAACTTAATAGGCCTTAAAAAAAAAAGTAAGTGCTTACAAATCAAATAATTCTAAATACAAGAGAAATTATCCTAACTGAATTTCAGGTTCATGTGAACTGGGAAATATTCAGTATTAAACACCTGATATTAATGTTTATTTGTTGATCTAAATAATGCAGACATCTCTAAGAGTACTTAACATTAAGCAGAATATTTTCATTGTACCTAGGTTTAACATAAGTTAAATATTATTATATCTGTTACAAGTTTGTCAGCAAGGAAATTACCTTGCTGAGTGAAGAAGCTTCTAAAAAATGTACATGAGATATGAGCCTTTAGTCAACTCTATTAAGAATAATTATGCTTTAGGAATGTCTGTCTAAAATAGTCTATCCAGATTGGGGTAACTTGAACTTCTAAGGGTTCTGCTAAACTAAATGTTGGAAGCTTAAGTCATTTCCAAATAAAATAAGGTTTTGAAACATTTATTACCAAACACTCTTAAAGAGAAACTAAAGAGATTTGGGATTAAAAAGAAGTGATCTTTGGTGCCATCCTAAAATGAAGGTTTTAGAAATTATCACTTGTATTTATGCTCACCAATGTCTAAAATGCTAATATAAAAGTCAGTTCTTGGTTGGTTAAAGGAAGTAGGAAGTGTGTTTTCAGTAAAGAAGGTATGAGGAATGGAATTAAATTTTGTGAAGGAAAAGGAAGCAAGCGTGACTTACAGGTGGCTTTTCAGGATGGAAGAACACAGTAATGGGTACAGAAAGTGATAAGGTTTGTGAAAAGTGAAGCATGAGGAAAGAGTTTTGTATATGGTTAAGACTAAGTTTAAAATAAAGTTTAATTAAGTTTACCTTTTAAGTAAAGTAAGCTGGTGCAAAAACTTGAATTTAGCTTTTCTCTCTGTTAAGAGGACACCATGTCTTCAGACATTCAACTGTCTTTGATAATCACTTCATGGCAAATAGATGGGGAAACAGTGGAAACAGTGGCTGACTTTATTTTTCTGGGCTCCAAAATCACTGCAGATGGTGATTACAGCCATGAAATTAAAACAGGCTTATTCCTTGGAAAGAAAGTTATGACCAAACTAGACAGCATATTAAAAAGTAGAGACATTACTTTGCCAACAAAGATCCATATAGTCAAGGCTGTGGGTTTTCCAGTGGTCATGTATGATGTGAGAGATGGAGTATAAAGAAAGCTGAGCGCTGAAGAATTGATGTTTTTGAACTGTGGTGTTGGAGAAGACTCTTTTAAAAAAAAATAAATTCATTTATTTTAATTGGAGGCTAATTACTTTACAATATTGTATTGGTTTTGCCATACATCAACATGAATCTGCCACAGGTGTACACATGTTCCCCATCCTGAACCCCCCTCCCACCTCCCACTGCATACCATCCCTCTAGGTCAACCCAGTGCACCAGCCCCGAGCATTCTGTATCATGCATTGAACCTGGACTGGCAATTCATTTCACATACGATATTATACATGTTTCAATGCCATTCTCCCAAATCATCCCACCCTCTCCCTCTCTCACAGAGTCCAAAAGACTGTTCTATACATCTGTGTCTCTTTTGCTGTCTCGCATACAGGGTTATCATTACCATCTTTCTATAGTCCATATATATGCATTATATATATATATATGTGTGTGTGTGTGTGTGTGTGTGTGCATGTGTGTGTGTTATATTCCATATATATGCGTTAGTATACTGTATACTGTATTGGTGTATTGAACTGGTGTATTCTACTGTATTGGTGTATTGAACTGCCTTTGATAATCACTCCATCACAAATAGATGGGGAAACAGTGGACACAGTGGCTGACTTTATTTTTCTGGGCTCCAAAATCACTGCAGATGGTGATTGCAGCCATGAAATTAAAAGACGCTTACTCCTTGGAAGGAAAGTTGTGACCAAACTAGACAGCATATTAAAAAGGAGAGACATTACTTTGCCAGCAAAGGTCTATCTAGTCAAGGCTATGGTTTTTCCAGTGGTTATGTATGGATGTAAGAGATGGACTATAAAGAAAGCTGAGCACAGAAGAATTGATGCTTTTGAACTGTGGTGTTGGAGAAGACTCTTTAGAGTCCCTTGGAATGCTAGGAGATCCAACCAATCCATCCTAAAGGAGAGCAGTCCTAGGTGTTCATTGGAAGGACTAATGTTGAAGCTGAAACTCCAGTACTTTGGCCACCTGATGGGAAGAGCTGACTCATTTGAAAAGACCTTGATCCTGGGAAAGATTGAGGGCAGGAGGAGAAGGGAACGACAGAGGTTGAGATGGGTGGATGGCATCACCGACTCAATGGACGTGGGTTTGAGTCAACTCCGGGAGTTTGTGATGGACAGGGAGGCCTGGTGCGCTGCAGTTCATGGGATCTCAAAGAGTTGGAGACGACTGAGCAAGGAACTGAACTGAACTGATAATAGATTTAAGTTTCTTTATCTCTTAAATGATCTTTTCTGAAATCCCTTATTGTTACGTTGGTTAAGTTAATAGTATTGTTTCACACTGACCTATAATCCCATCTGACTGAGTGTTCTAAAACTTTTTGATATTTATTCACAAAACATCCTAAATCATTCTAAAGAAGATTTCTACCTAACTTTGGGATGCTTCAGAGGGCCCTGCAACATCCCAGAGAGAGATATTACACTAATTAAGTTCATTTTGTATATAGAGTTACATGGAGGGTATTGTCAAGTTAGCAGTAAGTCTCGGATTATATTGTATGGTAAATGTTATTAATATAGATACACTAGAACTGGGTAAAGTTCCTAAAATTCTGATATGTTTGGGTAAAATGTTACCAGGCATAATTCTAGTTACTATCTCAAAATATTCTTATAGCACTAACCACATTTTGCCTCTTCAAAAGATTTATAAAAAGGACTTTTGGATAAATACCAGTTTTTGAACTGTGTAAAAATTCTAATAGAAAACCTGATGACTTCACAAAGTTTAACAAAAGGACTGAATGAACTGGTGCATATCCTTATAATTTTTATGGTTTCTGCCTGAAAAATTACTGATTTGAATCTGTGTTTTCCAGGTGTAAAAAAACCTTCCCCTCAAATGAATTATAACAGTAATTTGGTAAAATTATATTTTATAAACAAATTGAAACATTTAATATTTTCTCTCTATCTGAACCCTCCAGAGTTTGGAAACCCTTAGTTTCCCGTAAATTTATCAGATAAGTTAGGAAGATTATCTCAATAACAGGTACAGAAATCTCAAGGAATTTTGGAGACCTTGAGAAGGGAGGAGTTTACTTAGATCTGTTAGGCAAAATCTGTGATAAGCCTTTGGCATGACTTTCCTAGCCCTGAAAGCTCTTATTTTAAAAGTTCAGTCTGAGATGCTATAAAAGTTTCAGCAAAGCAAAGAAGTCTATGACCAATTATGGTTATATAAGTCATCAGGCCAAGTTTATTGAGAGCAGACCTATATTACAAACAGGTCTCAATTTGGTTATATTTGGTAAAAATGACAGTGAGTTTAGGTAGAAAGAGATGTTTCAATGAATGTTAAATCCTAGTTTGTTGATGGAGGTCTGTATCTACTAAGACTCATTTTCTTGATGGTTCTTTGCTGTTAGGGTATACTAAAGTAAAATTGAATTATTAAAGGACACTCTAGGGTTGTTTCTGAAGCTTATCTCAGTAATCTGTCTTTAAATGAAGATCAGGTGCCTCACACATGACCTTCAATCAAGACTGGAAGAAGATATAATTTAAGGAACTGTCTCCAGCCTGGATGGAAGGACCTTTCCATCAGGAACTCTTAACTAGCTCATGCCCAGTGAAATTGAAGGGAAATTGACTCTTGGGTTAACTCCCACTTCCAAAAGGCCCCTAAGCTGGACTGGTCTATAGAGAGGCCTGCTGACCTCAAACTCACTTTAAAACTGCTCAAACAGAGGAAACTATACTACATTAGGGAGAAGGCAATGGCACCCCACTCCAGTACTCGTGCCTGGAAAATCCCATGGATGGAGGAGCCTGGTAGGCTGTAGTCCATGGGGTTGCTAAGAGTCGGACACGACTGAGCGACTTCACTTTCACTTTTCACTTTCATGCATTGGAGAAGGAAATGGCAACCCATTCCAGTGTTCTTGCCTGGAGAATCCCAGGGACGGGAGAGCCTTGTGGGCTGCCATCTCTGGGGTCGCACAGAGTCGGACAGGACTGAAATGACTTAGCAGTAGCACGCTACACTAGGATGAGAAGAAGATGACATCAGAAGTAGACAGCTTGCCCAAGATGCTGATCTGACTTTTACGATCATTTATAATGTTTTCTTGATTCCTTGGACCTATGCCTATTAATCAAATTTTTCTATCATGGACACGATTCTATGCTAGTTTAAAACGCAATCCAGTTATTCGGTTGTGGCCAGTTACCTGTGTCTAGTACTTCTGGATTACTTTGGTGGATTTCTGTTCTCTAGGGATACTCACAAGGAAATTTATTTTAGATGAGTGTTCAGTCCTGTTCTATCTTCATGATATTACTAGATGGGATTCTCTCACCTGGCCAGTTAATAATACCTGTTGTGATCCTGGCCATAGATTTAAGATTTCTCTTAGGGTGATTTAAACTCAAAGGGAGTGATGAGCTAAGTCTCCATTAAAAAATTAACCTCTCATCTATGAAAAGTAAAAATCCCACAATTATGGGGTAGATCTACATGGTTAACAGCAGACTATGGTCATTTAAGTTTAAAAGCTCCTCTACGTTGGGAAGGATTAAATCATATTAAAAATGATCAACCTGGTAATTATGAAACAAGGCTGGGTGCTTTATGAACTATGTCTATTATTACCCTTAGAGAGTGTGATTGGTATGGAACTCAGTGGATCTGTGGCACTAGTTTATGGCCTTCCCATCTACAGGGATGGATACGAAGGTGTAGCCTGGGATTCCCAGGAATTTAAGGTCATACGTGTTAACAAGTTAGAGGTAACGCTAACCAATCTAGCACTGGTATGATGTCAATGGGTCGAAGATCTGTATTCTACTGGTATGACCATTTAGCAGCTTGTGTGTGTGTGCCTTCAATGGGATTGGAGGATTTAATTGACCATATCTAAGCCTTAACACACAGGCACATAGCGCAGCCAAGAGGAGCTACCCCACTTCCGAGGTCTGGGGCAGAAACCAGGAGGACCCCATGTCCGAGGGTGGTGGCCACGAGGAGTTACCGCATGTCCAAGGTCAGGGCAGCAGCAGAGAGTGCCAGGCTGTGACGGCACAGGAATGGCTGAGAGGAGCTACCCCACGTCCAAGGTCAGGGGCAGCAGCTGGGAGGAGCAACCCCACGTCCAAGGAGTGGTGGCTGTGTGGGTGCAGGAGGGCCTAGAGGAGCTATTCCATGTTCAAGGTCAGGAGCGGCAGCAGTGAGGAGATACCCCTTTTCCAAGGTAAGAGAAACCCAAGTAAGATGGTAGGTGTTGCAAGAGGGCATCAAAGGGCAGACACACTGAAACCATACTCACTGAAATCTAGCCAATCTAATCACACTAGGATCACAGCCTTGTCTAACTCAATGAAACTAAGCCATGCCCATGGGGCCACCCAAGATGGGAAGGTCATGGTGGAGAGGTCTGACAGAAAGTGGTCCACTGGAGAAGGGAATGGCAAACCTCTTCAGTATTCTTGCCTTGAGAACCCCATGAACAGTATGAACAGGCAAAATGATAGTATACTGAAAGAGGAACTCCCCGGGTCAGTAGGTGCCCAATATGGGACTGGAGATCAGTGGAGAAATAACTGCAGAAAGAATGAAGGGATGGAGCCAAAGCAAAAAGAATACCCAGCTGTGAATGTGACTGGTGATAGAAGCAAGGTCCGATGCTGTAAAGAGCAATATTGCATAGGAACCTGGAATGTCAGGTCCATGAATCAAGGCAAATTGGAAGTGGTCAAACGAGATGGCAAGAGTGAATGTCGACATTCTAGGAATCAGCGACCTGAAATGGACTGGAATGGGTGAATTTAACTCAGATGACCATTATATCTACTACTGAGGGCAGGAATCCCTCAGAAGAAATGGAGTAGCCATCATGGTCAACAACAGAGTCCGAAATGCAGTACTTGGATGCAATCTCAAAAACCACAGAATGATCTCTGTTCGTTTCCAAGGCAAACCATTCAATATCACAGTAATCCAAGTCTATGCCCCAACCAGTAACGCTGAAGAAGCTGAAATTGAACAGTTCTATGAAGACCTACAACACCTTTTAGAACTAACCCCCCCAAAAGATGTCTTTTTCATTATAGGGGACTGGAATGCAAAAGTAGGAAGTCAAGAAACACCTGGGGTAACAGGCAACTTTCGCCTTGGAATACGGAATGAAGCAGGGCAAAGACTAATAGAGTTTTTCCAAGAAAATGCACTGGTCATAGCAAACACTCTCTTCCAACAACACAAGAGAAGACTCTACACATGGACATCACCAGATGGTCAACACCGAAATCAGATTGATTATATTCTTTGCAGCCAAAGATGGAGAAGCTCTATACAGTCAACAAAAACAAGACTGGGAGCTGACTGTGGCTCAGATCATGAACACTTTATTGCCAAATTCAGACTTAAACTGAAGAAAGTAGGGAAAACCACTAGACCATTGAGGTCAGGTATGACCTAAATCAAATCCCTTATGATTATACAGTGGAAGTGAGAAATAGATTTAAGGGCCTAGATCTGATATATGGACGGAGGTTCGAGACATTGTACAGGAGACAGGGATCAAGACCATCCCCATGGAACAGAAATGCAAAAAAGCAAAACGACTGTCGGGGGAGGCCTTACAAATAGCTGTGAAAAGAAGAGAAGTGAAAAGCAAAGGAGAAAAGGAAAGATATAGGCATCTGAATGCAGAGTTCCAAAGAATAGCAAGGAGCGATAAGAAAGCCTTCCTCAGTGATCAATGCAAAGACATAGAGGAAAACATCAGAATGGGAAAGACTAGAGATCTCTTCAAGAAAATTCGAGATACCAAGGGAACATTTCATGCAAGGATGGGCTCGATAAAGCACAGAAATGGAATGGACCTAACAGAAGCAGAAGACATTAAGAAGAGGTGGCAAGAATACACAGAAGAACTGTACAAAAAAGATGTTCAAGAGTAAGATGATCACGATGGTGTGATCACTCACCTAGAGCCAGACATCCTAGAATGTGAAGTCAAGCGGGCCTTAGAAAGCATCACTACGAACAAAGCTAGTGGAGGTGATGGAATTCCAGTTGAGCTATTCCAAATCCTGAAAGATGATGCTGTGAAAGTGCTGCACTCAATATGCCAGCAAATTTGGAAAACTCAGCAGTGGCCACAGGACTGGAAAAGGTCAATTTTCATTCCAATCCCAAAGAAAGGCAATGCCAAAGAATGCTCAAACTACCGCACAATTGCACTCATCTCACAGGCTAGTAAAGTAATGCTCAAAATTCTCCAAGCCAGGCTTCAGAAATACATGAACCGTGAACTTCCAGATGTTCAAGCTGGTTTTAGAACAGGCAGAGGAACCTGAGATCAAATTGTCAACATCTGCTGGATCATTGAAAAAGCAAGAGAGTTCCACAAAAGGATCTATTTCTGCTTTATTGACTATGCCAAAGCCTTTGACTGTGTGGATCCCAATAAACTGTGGAAAATTCTGAAAGAGATGGGAATACCAGACCACCTGACCTACCTCTTGAGAAACCTATATGCAGGTCAGGAAGCAACAGTAGAACTGGACATGGAACAGCAGACTGGTTCCAAAGAGGAAAAGGAGTACGTCAGGGCTGTGTAGTGTCACTCTGCTTATTTAACTTCTATGCAGAGTTCGTCATGAGAAACGCTGGACTGGAAGAAGCACAAGCTAGAACAAGATTGCTGGGAGAAATATCAATAAGCTCAGATATGCAGATGACACCACCCTTATGGCAGATAGGGAAGAGGAACTAAACCCTCTTGATGAAAGTGAAAGTGGAGAGTGAAAAAGTTGGCTTAAAGCTCAACATTCAGAAAACGAAGATCATGGCATCTGGTCCCATCACTTCATGGGAAATAGATGGAGAAACAGTGGAAACTGTGTCAGACTTTATTTTTCTGGGCTCCAAAATCACTGCAGATGGTGACAGCAGCCATGAAATTAAAAAATGCTTACTCCTTGGAAGGAAAGTTATGGCCAACATAGACAGCATATTGAAAAGTAGAGACATTACTTTGCCAACAAAGGTCCGTCTAGTCAAGGCTATGGTTTTTCCAGTGGTCATGTATGGATGTGAGAGTTCGACTGTGAAGAAGGCTGAGCACTGAAGAATTGATGCTTTTGAACTGTAGTGTTGGCTAAGACTCTTGAGAGTCCCTTGGACCGCAAGGAGATCCAACCAGTCCATTCTGAAGTAGATCAGCCCTGGGATTTCTTTGGAAGGAATGATGCTAAAGCTGAAACTCCAGTACTTTGGCCACCTCATGCGAAGAGTTGACTCAAGACTTTTTGCAATAAAAGACTCTGATGCTGGGAGGGACTGGGGACAGGGGGAGAAGGGGACGACAGAGGATGAGATGGGTGGATGGCATCACTGTCTTGATGGACATGAGTTTGAGTGAACTCCGGGAGTTGGTGATGGACAGGGAGATCTGGCGTGCTGCGATTCATGGGGTTGCAAAGAGTCAGACATGAATGCCCGACTGAACTGAACTGAACTGATATAGGTTGCCTTTAAGGAGATATTTGACTGAAGCTCTCAGAAAGCTTTCTTCCTACTTCTAGTTCCCTTCCTTTGTTGCTTCTAATTCTTAGGAATTTCACGATGTGGCAGGGACTGGAGGATTTTGAGAGTTGATAAAACTGGAGACTTTTAAATATCCCTCATCTGGTGTAGCACTTCTCTGTTGTCACTTAAAGATCTGCCAACCAGGCACATGCCACAGCGAGCTAGCATCCTCAACCCTGTTAGCCTGGTAAAACGTGGTCTTCTAGCTGAGTGAGCATTCCTTCAGCTCTTCACAGCCCCCTCTCCCCACAGGAGATAGAAGAGAGGATTTCTAAGTATCCTTTCAGCTACATGTTTCTATAATTTCTTTTTAAAAAGTGTATGTATTTATTTTAATTGGAGAATAATTATTTTACAATATTGTGATGGTTTTTGTCATATAGCAACATGAATTGGCCATAGGTATACTTGTGTCCCTTCCCTCCTGAACCCCCCTCCCAACTCCCACCCCACTCCATCCCTCCAGGTTGTCATAGAGCACGTGCTTTAGGTGCCCTGGCCCTGCCTCATACCTCAAACTCACACTGGCTATCTATTTTACATATGGTAACATATATGTTTCAATGCTGTTCTCTCAAATCATCCCACCCTCTCTTTCTCCCACTGAATCCAAAAGTCTGTCCTTTACATCTGTGTCTCCTTTGCTGCCCTGCATGTAGCATCATCAGTACCATCTTTCTAGGTTCCACATGTATGTGTTACTATACAGTATTTGTCTTTCTCTTTCTGACTTACTTCACTCTGTATAATAAACTCAAGTTTCATCCACCTCATTAGAACTAACTCAAATGCATTCCTTTTATTGCTGAGTAATATTCCATTGTGTATATAATTTCTTAAATTTTTTTAAATTTTAAAAGTTTAATTTTTAAAAATTTTATTGAAGTAAAGTTGATTTACAATGTTGTGTACTTCCATGCTTATAGAATTTCATGTAGACATACATGTTGGAAATGTTTGAAATCTGCATTTTTGCACTTTTTTTAAGGGATACGTTTTTAGAAAGCACTTCATTGAATAAAGTGAGATTCAACCAGTCAAGGAGATCTAATCAGTCAGTCCTAAAGGAAATCAGTCCTGAATATTCCTTGGAAGGACTGATACTGAAGCTGAAGCTCCAATACGTTGGCCACCTGATGCAAAGAACTGACTCATGAAAAGACTCTGATGCTAGGAAAGATTGAAGGCGGGAGGAGAAGGGGACGACAGAGAATGAGATGGTGGGATGGAATCACCCATTCGATGGACATGAGTTTGAGTAAGCTCCTGGATTTGGTGGTGGACAGGCAAGCCTGGCATGCTGCAGTCCAAGGGGTCACAAAGAGTTGGGCAGGTCTGAGCGATTGAACTGAACTGAACTGAACTTACTGAAGAAAATGAGCAAAATATAATTAATTTCAGTTCCATTGTAATCGTTGTGTTAGTCACTCAGTCGTGTCCGACTCTCTGTGAACCCAGAGCTTCCCTGGTAGCTCAGATGGTAAAGAATCTGCCTGCAGTGCTGGAGACCTGAGTTGGATCCCTGGGTCTGGAAGATCCCCTAGAGAAAGGAAGGACTGCCTACTCCAGTATTCTTGCCTGGAGAATTCCGTCGATAAAGAAGTAAGATCCACGGAGCCAGAAAGAGTTGGACATGACTGAAAAACTAACGATTTTAGTTCCATAGACAGGAACAAGGTATGAGTTTTGGAGATGAAGGTAAGGAATGTGGATGAAAGGGAAACACAGCGCTGATGGTCTTAGAGGGAAGTACCACTTTTGAAACTGGCTTCACAGCGACCCCTGGTGGCCGGAAATGTAAGGAAGCCAAAGACTGACGGACATACAGCCCTGACACTTGCTGAACCCGGAAATATAAAATGGGAGCCAGACATAAGAAAGGTATCATGACAGGTAAGACAATGCTGCAAGAAGGCTAGGAAATAGAGATTCAGAGCCCTCTTACTTAAACCAGGACATTGCCAAGAAGTGTCAGAAACTATCCTTTGAAGTGAGACGAGTTATTTTAGGTATTAACTTGTGGAAGCTTTGACTGGTAAAAAAATTATTATTATTATTTTTTTTTTGCAAAATTTCTTCTCTAACTCAGGGTACATGTTTTTTTTTTTTCCCTTTTTTTTACATATTTTATATTGGTTTTATGTGTGAAGCCCCATACTAATGCACCTAGAATTTTTCACGTTGAATGAGCTTCAAATATTCTGTAGACTTCTACTCTGTAATTAAGTGTGGTTTAAATAGCAACATACATACTCATGCTAATAGCTTGTGTTTAAGATGTCATTATCATTGGTTGTCACTGGCAGTTAGTCCTTTTTATTAGATATTAATATTCCCAGCCTTTAAAGTATTACAAGTCTTTAGCTTAAGAATGATAAAGAGAAGAAAGCTTAGATCATTTGACTTTGCCTACCAAGATTTCGGTTGAATTTAAGCTGAAAAACTATGCAGTTTTGACGTTGGCTATTTTACAGGCTACTGATAGCCCAGATAAACTTCAAAATCATCTTACAATATGAAGCCAGATTACCCAATGAAATTTTAATTTTTAAAAAATTTAGGCTGAGATGCTGTCAAATGCTGATTGACATCATTTGAACAAAGCAACCATTAAAAAAATGAGGCAAATGAAGGAAATTTGCATATAGACTGGGTAATTTATATTAAGGAATTATTATATTATATATATATATATATTTATATATAAGGAATTATATAAGGAATTAAGTTTCATATGAGAAAATAGTATTGTGTTTCAGTTCAGTTAAGTTCAGTCACTCAGTTGTATCTGACTCTTTGTGATTGCATGGAGTATTGTGTTTATGTATTTTTAAAATTTATTATTTTTTGGAGATATAAATGGGAGGGCAATGGATAGTAGTTTAAATGAAAAAAAATTGGCCATGTAATGATAAGTGTTGAATCTGAGCAGTGTTTATATGGGTGTTCATTCATACTCCTACTTTTTTGTTTGAACTGTTTTTCATACTAAACCATAAAAATTTGATCAGAACTTTTGCTTCTATTTGTGAATTTTAAAAAGACCAGGCTATCCCAGAACAATTCTAACCCTTTGCAGTTTATCTTTACAAAAAATGTAATACCAGTAGGAAATCAAGTCTGTAGTTACCACAATGCTTTTCAAATGCATTTTCTACCTCTTAAAACTTTTATATATCATGCCATCTGTGAATTTCATGATGACCTTACAGACCCCACCAGGATACTACCAGTGGAGGAGGCAGAGGTTATGGGGAAGTCAGATGTGAATGAAGTCAAGACATATTTATATGCTCCTGGTAAGTTAGGAGGATGGTCCAGATTGATTAAAAGTCAAGTAAGGACTTTGCTGATACCAGTGGACTGGGTGATCTGAGAATAAACACATACCCCAGAAACTGGAAGTGAGAAGGCAGTACAGCATAATGAAAATTTGAACTTAAGTCAATCATAGATTCATATCTTGATTCAATCAATTGCTAGATGTGATCTTACTATATGTTACAGAGCATTGGTTAACTCATATGGTAGTCCATATAATAGGGGACTGTTGGGGATTAAATAAAATATGTGAATGTGAGGAAAGTGTTAACACAGCAGGTCTGGTTGTTTGGTCCTTGTATGTCAAGGGAACTGGAAACCATGATTTGACTATTGGTCAACCCAGGGGGAATGTTCTAATGTTAATTGGTTGATGATCATGTTTTGTTCACCTGATTGCTTGGCACAAACATCAACATCGATAATGTGCATCTGGTGTCATTGTTGGGATCCTGAGTTTCACTTGCCATGTCTGGTTATGGAGCATGATGTACCTATGGGACCAGTTCTCAATAAAAGCCTCAGATTCTGAGGCTTCCCTGGGCAGAGCCATGGTGCACACATGCCTCTAGATTATTGCTAGAGAAGAGAGAATGTCCTAGGTGGCCCCAGAGGGGCAAGTACTCAAAAGCGCATGTCCAAACTCTCTGATTCACCCGAAAAGACGTCTTTTTCCTGTTGCTCTTGATTTGTATATTTTTGCTCTAATAAACCTCAGCCATGACTATAATCTGCTTTTGAGTCTTGTGAGTCCTTTTTCTAAATCAGTAAAATTGAGGGGAGGGTGGCCTTCAGATATCCTGGACATAAAGGGACTTAGTACAATGTCTGGCAAGTAGTACACATCCAATATATGCTAGCTATGGAATTTAACTGACCCTGCTGAATGTGACAGGGGACTGACCTCACTGTACTAGAATATAGGCTGGGACTGCAGGATTTTGTCTGTTTTTCTGAACCATGCTCTTGGAAGTGGGCAGGGATAACCTCTCATCAGTGAGGAAGCTAGAAAATATAACTCCAAGGTTTTCCCCTGGCCTCCCAGCCCTCTGGATTCTAAGTAAGAAGGTACCCTGTGAAGAAAATGGGTAGATATCCGACCTCTATCTGGGCCATTCTGAGAATGCACAACAGGGCAAACTCTCTTTATCAATTTGAAGGGTAACCAAAAGAATCAAAAACCTTGAGAGTGGGGGCTGGAGCCTGGATGCTTACTTTGGTAGCAGTCATCAGAGGCAGTGGTATTAGAAATGAGTATTGGGACTTCCCTGGTGGTTCAGTGGCTAAAACTCCACACTCCCAATGCAGGGGGTCTGGGTTCTATCCCTGGTCAGAGAATCACATGCTGCAGCCAAGGGTTTGCATGCCACAACTAAGAACTGGCATGGTCAAATAAATATTTTTTTAAAAAAGGAAATGACTATCAGGAATTTCCCCAATGCAGCCAGAATCAAGCACACAGAGCCATTTCCGCCACACACTGGGCACCAGAGAAAGACAGTCTTAAACTGTGAGGACACTCTGTCAAAATTTAAAAGATAGTTGGGTTGAGACTTCAACTGAGGGCTAATCCAAGGGAAAGAGGAGCCCAGGGTACCCATCTTGCAATCCCTTTTTATATTTGTGTGTGTGTTTGTGACTGTGGTTCACATTTAACAGTGTGCCTGTGTCCAACTCTTTTTGACCCCATTGACTGTAGCCCTTCAGTCTCCTCGGTCCATGGAATTTCCCAGGCAAGACTACTGGAGTGGGTTGCTATTTCTTCCTCCAAAGGATCTTCCCAACCCAGGGATCAAACCCATATCTCTTCCATTGGCAGGTGGATTCTTTACCACTGCACCAGCTGGGAAGCCCATCCAAGTGACCAGATCTACGTTGTTGTTGTTCAGCCATCAAGTCGTGTCCAACTCTGTGTGACCCCATGGACTGCAGCAGGGTGGGTTTCCCTGTCCCTCACCATCTCCCAGAATTTGCCCAAGTAGATCTAAGATACCTCGCAAAGAGATTTATACCTCTAAAATACAATAATAATTACAACAAAATCAGTTGTTATGTCACACATTTATTTACTATTTTTCAAGTAAATTGCCTCGAGATGGATATAAGTCTAATCTCAATAGTGATACCAAGTGGAGTTTTCCTCTACCAGGTTCTTAAATATGGTGAGTGTATAATAGTTCATAGAAGCTTGCTTCTTCTGCATGGGTGGTCTTTCTTTTGATCCCTTAATTATTTCGGGAGTTTTTAAACATGTCTTCCTTGCATTTTATATTGCACATTATAATCACCTCCCTGTCACTCTCACCATCACTGTTGTATGTTGTGATATCACTGTCACTCATGTTGCCATACAGTGTGTTGTATTTGGGTTGTTTCTTTTTATATGACTTGTAAAAGTGCTTCAATTCACGTGAAAACAGTGGAACTGGAACATGCTTTTTATTTGCTTCTGAAACATGAGTGATGAATGGCTCAGAAACAGCTCTGCAAACAAGGCACTTTTCCTTGTAGCATCGACAAAACTTCACTGGTTGAGGCCTAGATAATATTTCTGCCCTACCTGCACTAGCTGGGCATTTTAGTTTAAGATATCTCTGGCGTTTGGTCAGTTTATCTGCACTTGAATGCTCAGGGAAGCTTTGATTCTTTGGATAGGGTAGAGGAGTTTTGGTTGGCTTGGCCCGACACTGTAGACTTGGTGGCCAAGTTGGCTTGATGGCCTTCTCTGGATAGGATGGACTGACCTGACCGACTAGCTTATGGGCATGAGCCTGCCTATGTGCCTTTTTTGGACTGCGTGTTCTATGCAACTTTTCCTGGGGGGGTGATCCTAACACTTTTTTGGGAGCTGATGGCTTGGATGGTTTTTTTTGACTCGAGGGCCTGACTAACTTTTCTGCACTTGAAGGAACTTTTCGTGGACTTGAGGGCCCAGATGACTTATCTATTCTGGATACCACGGATTGTCTTTCTGGATCGCCCAGACCAGCAGTTGGTGACTTGGAGTCAGTAAATGATATTTTAGATGACCTGGATGCCTTGATGGTGATATCTTCTTTCTTGTCCCTGAAAATACAGAGGATTTGGAATATGACAATTTAAATTAGATGAGTAAGATTGCTGTTACCAGAAAATATGGGCTATTGTGTCAATTTAGACTTGTGGTCTTTTTGTGGCTCTAGCAGGAAAATTGAACACAGTAAGAATTGGAGTTTGGTGAAAACTATGACTCAGGTTACAGATTTGAACTCGTGTTGAATGCTTTTTCTTTTTCTTAATTTTGCTGTTTCAACCACAATGGATAACCATATAGTCTATATATGCAATGACACAAACTTGTTTCAAATCTACTGTTGAGAGGGAGAGAGAGAATTTATCTAATCCAGAAATTATACTTTTTTAAAAAATTTTATTTTATTTTTAAACTTTACAATATTGTATTAGTTTTGCCAAATATCGAAATGAATCCGCCACAGGTATACCCGCGTCCTGAACCCTCCTCCCTCCTCCCTCCCCTACCCTCCCTCTGGGTCATCCCAGTGCACCAGCCTCAAGCATCCAGTACCGTGCATCGAACCTGGACTGGCGACTCATTTCATACATGATATTATACATGTTTCAAAGCTATTCTCCCAAATCTTCCCACCCTCTCCCTCTCCCACAGAGTCCATAAGACTGATCTATACATCGGTGTCTTTTTTGCTGTCTCGTACACAGGGTTATTGTTACCATCTTTCTAAATTCCATATATATGCGTTAGTATACTGTATTGGTGTTTTTCTTTCTGGCTTACTTCACTGTGTATAATAGGTTCCAGTTTCATCCATCTCATTAGAACTGATTCAAATGTTTTCTTTTTAATGGCTGAGTAATACTCCATTGTGTATATGTACCACAGCTTTCTTATCCATTCATCTGCTGATGGGCATCTAGGTTGCTTCCATGTCCTGGCTATTATAAACAGTGCTGCGATGAACATTGGGGTACACGTGTCTCTTTCCCTTCTGGTTTCCTCAGTGTGTATGCCCAGAAGTGGGATTGCTGGATCATAAGGCAGTTCTATTTCCAGTTTTTTAAGGAATCTCCACACTGTTCTCCATAGTGGCTGTACTAGTTTGCATTCCTACCAACAGTGTAAGGGAGTTCCCTTTTCTCCACACCCTCTCCAGCACAAAAATAAACTCAAAATGGATTAAGGATCTCAACGTAAGACCAGAAACTATAAAACTCCTAGAGGAGAACATAGGCAAAACACTCTCCGACATACATCACAGCAGGATCCTCTATGACCCACCTGCCAGAATACTGGAAATAAAAGCAAAAATAAACAAATGGGACCTAATTGAACTTAAAAGCTTCTGCACAACAAAGGAAACTATTAGCAAGGTGAAAAGGCAGCCTTTAGAATGGGAGAAAATAATAGCAAATGAAGCAACTGACAAACAACTAATCTCAAAAATATACAAGCAACTCCTACAGCTCAACTCCAGAATAATAAATGACCCAATCAAAAAATGGGCCAAGGAACTAAACAGACATTTCTCCAAAGAAGACATACAGATGGCTAACAAACACATGAAAAGATGCTAAACATCACTCATTATCAGAGAAATGCAAATCAAAACCACTATGAGGTACCATTTCACGCCAGTCAGAATGGCTGCAATCCAGAAATTATACTTTTTACAAAAAAAGCCACAAGTTGATATGCAACTGAGGCACAAATGTCACAACCTGTCACATAAAAAAGTCTTAGACCAAATTCATTGTTTTCCTATCATATTTACACCATCAAGGTTTGTAACCATACATACTAATCCTCACATGCTAACTCTAAAACTGAAGGAATAGAACAGTGGCATATTTCAGTCACCAGTCCTTGGATTGGGAAATTTTTAGAGACCCAGTATACCAAGTGCCAGCCTAGTCCTCCTATATTAAAGCCAGGGACTAGAATCACTGAACACAGTTGAAAATTTTTCATGTTATTACATCTCAAAATGATAGATTATCCAAAATGTGTTACTATCTTTGGAATGCAGAGACCCAACTCCTTCTCCCCTGAGAAGATTTTGATTCTGTCTTATTTAGATAGTCATTCCCTCTTTTCAGACTCAACTTACAATGAAATTAGCAGCCTGGGGCTCAAGTGAACCCTGAATAGGATAGTTTTGGCTAAAGTTGATAATGTACTTGAGATAATTTAAGAGCTTCATTTAAGTGAACATATCCAGCCCACAAGATGTTGGTAGCTCTTCTGAAGTCTAAAGTTAATGGTAAGTAACTAAACAACAGTGAACCCGCTTACGTGTGTGTGCGCATGCATGTGCAGGTACAGTTCCTCATGCGTGTGCACACCCACCTCCTCACCTCACCCCTACACCCCTACGCTTTATGTTTTTAGTTCAAAGGTGTAAGACTTAATGTTGCTGCTTTGGGGACTTCCCCACTCTCACAGTTATAGAGTATAGTGAAGAATGCGTGCCTCCCCACAACCTTGTACTTTTATTCAAAGGTGTAAGACTTACTTGGCTGCTTTATGGGCTTCCTTGCTATCACACCTATAGTGAAGCAAGCAGGTACACGTGACCATATACCCAGTGATCAGGGTACCAATTACAATAATGAGTAGACGTCGCCGTAATTCCTGCAGTTTGGTCTGCTTGAATTCAGCACGTGTAGTTACTGTGAAAGAACATGTATCATCAGAACCTGTGCTTGGGAACCAAGTTTGCTTCCATTTTGATGGGGATTTGTTACTGTAGATCCAAGTCAAATCTCATCATCAATTATTTCTTTAAGCATGCTAACCACTGTCATTTTCCTCCCTCTATCACCTCCCCAGCCAGCCACAGTCTACAAGCCAAATCTGGGAGCTGTCTTTGGCTAATCAGTATAATTATCTAGGTTACCCCACATCGTGGCTTGTTCAACCCATTACCTAGGTATTTGAATGTGTGAATGCACTGGAGTGTTGATGTGTGTGTGAATGTGTATGGTGGGAAAAGGGATGGGACAAGAAAACACAGTTCTTGAAACCTACTATGTGTTAGGTACCATGCTAGATTCATTCACATAGAATTTTCTGGTATGGCTGAAGGGGGAGGGGCAGGGGTTGGTGGATTGGGTGGGGAAGGGGAATGAAAGGGGACAGTAAGGCTGTACTCTTCATGTTTCTATGTTTGGAATGTTTACACAGAAGTAAAACTTTCAGGTGTTGTCCTAGAAATTCTCGAAGACCTACTCATAGTAAAGTAGAATAAACAGCAGATTTCTTACACACAGCTAGCTTGTCTAATTAAGTACTGGAATACATTTAACATAATAGATCATAATTTCTAGGTTTTAAGGTTAGGGACATACCTGCAGTAGCAGATCCATTGCTTTCATTTCTATCTAAACAACTACTTGTCCAAATTGATAAAAGGAGGACATAAATGAAGATATTCATGTCCAGGACCTTGTTGTCCTGTTTCCTCTCCCAAGGAAACTGCTGAATTTAACATGGCTCAACTTGTTTTAGGGGCCTATGACTTCATAATCATTCTCTGTCATATCCTGACAACATAATCTCACCATGGTGACACATGAGCTCCTGGGTACAAATATTATGAAAAGACTTTTAATCCTTTATTTCTCCATTACATAAAATATTCTATCAGATTTAAATCAAAAAGTTTGAGACATTATTAAGCACAGAAGGCAGAGAAAATGAGTTAGCTCTAGATACTGAAGAACTATTTTTCTTTGTTAAAAGATAAGGAGGCACCTTACAGCCCTATAGTAGTTCTTAATGTGTTTTAGAGGTTAAATCATCCTGGGGTATAAGTTTGTAGGAATTTTTCTTACTAAAATTAAGATTTTTAATGTCCCTGAAGATTTTTATTGAGCTGCTTTTAATGGGTACCACTAAAGACTTTCTGGCTAGTGAGTGACATGATGAGCTCTCCATTTTAGACCCAACCCCCGCCCCCCCCCCCACCAGCTCTTGTATAGGAACTAGATTGCTGGGGTTAAAGTAATTTAGACAATTAGAAGGCTGTTATGTAGGTCCACCTGATAGAGGATGGTGGCTTGAAACAGAGTGGTAAAGATGGAGAGTAATCAATGTATTGGAGGAGTCTTTTGATGTGGGTAGGATTTGAGGAAGCGCAGGCCATAGGGCATGAAGGAGAGAGAGGTAGCAAGGACGATTCATTGCTTCAACAAAAGCATGCTGGAGATCTATGTGACAGGAAGCTTTGTGTTAAGCATGAGCATTCAGACAGTCACAGTCCCTGCCTTTAAGAGTTGGAAATCTAAAGGGAGAGACAGACACGTAAATAACCAATCACTAGGTTATGTAATGGGGCTTCCCTGGTCTCTCAGCTGGTGAAGAATCTGCCTATAATGCAGGAGAACCAGGTTTGATTCCTGGGTCAGGAAGATCCCCTGGAGAAGGGATAGGCTACCAATTCCAGTATTCTTGGGCTTCCCAGGTGGCTCAGACAGTAAAGAATCCACCTGTAATGTGGGAGACCTGGGTTCAATCCCTGGGTTGGGAAGATCCCCTGGAGGAGGACATGGAAACCCATGCCAGTATTCTTGCCTGGAGAATCCTCATGGACAGAGGAGCCTGGCGGGCTGCAGTCCGTGGAGTTGCAGAGTCAGACATGACTGAGCAATTAAGCAGCAGCACAGCAGAGCACAGCACAGCACGGTGTATATAATGGGCTTTCCAGGCGTCGCTAGTGGTAAAGAACCCGCCTGCCAATGTAAGAGATGTGGATTCAATCCCTAGGTTGGGAAGATCCCCTGGAGGTGGGCGGCATGGCAACCCACCCCAGTATTCCTGTCTGGAGAATCCCATGGACAGAGGAGTCTGGCAGGCTGCAGTCCACAGGGTCACACAGCGTTGGACACGACTGAAGTGACTTAGCATGCATGCACACAGGGTGTGTAATGTCACATGCAGGCTGTGGTGTCACAGGATACAGTGCCACAAGATCATGCAAATGGACTATCTCTTCAAAGTGGGAAGTCCTGAAGGAGATGACCCTTGATCTGAGGTGGGTTTTTGTGTGTGTGTGTGTGTGTGTGTGTGTGTGTGGTTTTTATTTATTTAAAAATTATTTATTTTAATTGAAGGATAGTTACTTTACAATATTGTGGTGGGTTTTGCCATACATCAGCATGAATCAGCCATGGGTGTACATGTGACCCCCACATCCTGAACCCCCCTCCCCACTCCCTTCCCACTCCATCCCTCTCGGTTGTCCAGAGGACTGGTTTTGAGTGTCGTGCTTGATGCATTGGACTTGCACTGGTCATCTATTTTACATATGGTAATATACATGTTTCTTCTTTTAAAATGTATAAATTTATTTATTTTAATTGGAGGCTAATTACTTTACAATATTGTATTGGTTTTGCCATACATTGACATGAATCCACCATGGGTGTACATGTGTTCCCCATCCTCGACCCCCCTCTCACCTCCCTCCCCATCCCATCCTTCTGGGTCATCCCAGTGCACCAGCCCCAAGCACCCTGTATCATGCATCAAACCTGGACTGGCGATTCATTTCACATATGATAATATACATGTTTCAATGCCATTCTCCCAAATCATCCCACCCTCGCCCTCTGCCACAGAGTCCAAACGACTATTCTGTGCCTCTGTGTCTCTTTTGCTGTCTCACATACAGGGTCATCATTACCATCTTTCTAAATTCCAGGCGGCTGTGACGGGCACGCTAAAATGCAGCCGAGAGGAGCTACCCCACGTCCGAGGTCAGGGGCAGAAGCCGGGAGGACCTCATGCCCAGAAGGCGGTGGCCTAGAGGAGTTACCCCATGTCCGAGGTCAGGGGCAGCGGCCGAGAGTGCCAGACTGCGATGGTGCAGGAACAGTCAAGAGGAGCTACCCCACATCCGAGGTTGGGGGGGCGGCCAGGAGGAGATACCCCACGCCCTTAAGCGTGAGGCCAGGGGCAGCGGGCGGGCTGGAGGGGCTACCCCACGCCCCCACGCCTGAGGCCAGGGGCGGTGGCCGGGAGGACCAACCCCAGGCCATGGCTGCGCAGGCACAAGAGGGCCTAGAGGAGCTATCCCACGTTGAAGGTCAGGAAGGGTGGCGGTGAGGAGATACCCCTTGTCCAAGGTAAGGAGCATTGGCTGCACTTTGCTGGAGCAGCCGTGAAGAGATACCCCATGCCCAAGGTAAGAGAAACCCAAGTAAGATGGTAGGTGTTGCAAGAGGGCATCAGAGGGCAGACACACTGAAACCATACTGACAGAAAACTAGTCAATCTAATCACACTAGGACCACAGCCTTGTCTAACTCAATGAAACTAAGCCATGCCCGTAGGGCAACCCAAGATGGGCGGGTCATGGTGGAGAGATCTGACAGAATGTAGTCCACTGGAGAAGGGAATGGCAAACCACTTCAGTATTCTTGCCTTGAGAATCCCACGAACAGTATGAAAAGGCAAAATGATAGGATACTGAAAGAGAAACTCGCCAGGTCAGTAGGTGCCCAATATGCTACTGGAGATCAGTAGAAAAATAACTCTAGAAAGAATGAAGGGATGGAGCCAAAGCAAAAAGAATACCCAGCTGTGAATGTGACTGGTGATAGAAGTAATGTCTGATGCTATAAAGAGCAATATTGCATAGGAACCTGGAATGTCAGGTCCATGAATGAAGGCAAATTGGAAGTGGTCAAACAAGAAGTGACAAGAGTGAATGTCGACTTTCTAGGAATCAGCGAACTGAAATGGACTGGAATGGGTGAATTTAACTCAGATGACCATTATATCTACTACTGAGGGCAGGAATCCCTCAGAAGAAATGGAGTAGCCATCATGGTCAACAAAAGAGTCCAAAATGCAGTACGTGGATGCAATCTCAAAAACCACAGAATGATCTCTGTTCGTTTCCAAGGCAAACCATTCAATATCACAGTAATCCAAGTCTATGCCCCAACCAGTAACGCTGAAGAAGCTGAAGTTGAACGGTTCTATGAAGACCTACAACACCTTTTAGAACTAACCCCCAAAAAGATGTCCTTTTCATTATAGGGGACTGGAATGCAAAAGTAGGACGTCAAGAAACACCTGAAGTAACAGAGGCAACTTTCGCCTTGGAATACGGAATGAAGCAGGGCAAAGACTAATAGAGTTTTTCCAAGAAAATGCACTGGTCATAGCAAACACTCTCTTCCAACAACACAAGAGAAGACTCTACACATGGACATCACCAGATGGTCAACACCGAAATCAGATTGATTATATTCTTTGCAGCCAAAGATGGAGAAGCTCTATACAGTCAACAAAAACAAGACTGGGAGCTGACTGTGTCTCAGACCATGAACTCCTTATTGCCAAATTCAGACTTAAATTGAAGAAAGTAGGGAAAACCACTAGACCATTCAGGTATGACCTAAATCAAATCCCTTATGATTATACAGTGGAATTGAGAAATAGATTTAAGGGCCTAGATCTGATAGATAGAGTGCCTGATGAGCTATGGAATGAGGTTCGTGACATTGTACAGGAGACAGGGATCAAGACCATCCCCATGGAAAAGAAATGCAATAAAGCAAAATGACTGTCTGGGGAGGCCTTACAAATAGCTGTGAAAAGAAGAGAAGTGAAAAGCAAAGGAGAAAAGGAAAGATATAGGCATCTGAATGCAGAGTTCCAAACAATAGCAAGAAGAGATAAGAAAGCCTTCTTCAGCAATCAATGCAAAGAAATAGAGGAAAACAACAGAATGGGAAAGACTAGAGATCTCTTCAAGAAAATCAGAGATACCAAAGGAACATTTGATGCACAGATGGGCTCGATAAAGGACAGAAATGGTATGGACCTAACAGAAGCAGAAGATATTAAGAAGAGGTGGCAAGAATACACAGAAGAACTGTACAAAAAGATCTTCATGACCCAGATAATCACGATGGTGTGATCACTGACCTAGAGCCAGACATCCTGGAATGGGAAGTCAAGTGGGCCTTAGGAAGCATCACTATGAACAAAGCTAGTGGAGGTGATGGAATTCCAGTTGAGCTGTTCCAAATCCTGAAAGATGATGCTGTGAAAGTGCTGCACTCAATATGCCAGCAAATTTGGAAAACTCAGCAGTGCCCACAGGACTGGAAAAGGTCAATTTTCATTCCAAACCCAAAGAAAGGAAATGCCGAAAAATGCTCTAACTACCGCACAATTTCACTCATCTCACACGCTAGTAAAGTAATGCTTAAAATTCTCCAAGCCAGGCTTCAGCAATACATGAACCGTGAACTTCCTGATGTTCAAGCTGGTTTTAGGAAAGGCAGAGGAACCAGAGATCAAATTGCCAACATCCACTGGATCATGGAAAAAGCAAGAGAGTTCCAGAAAAACATCTATTTCTGCTTTATTGACTATGCCAAAGCCTTTGACTGTGTGGATCACAATAAACTGTGGAAAATTCTGAAAGAGATGGGAATACCAGACCACCTGATTTGCCTCTTGAGAAATTTGTATGCAGGTCAGGAAGCAACAGTTAGAACTGGACATGGAACAACAGACTGGTTCCAAATAGGAAAAGGGGTACGTCAAGGCTGTATATTGTCACCCTGTTTATTTAACTTATATTCAGAATACATCATGAGAAACACTGGAGTGGAAGAAACACAAGCTGGGATCAAGATTGCTGGGAGAAATATCAATAACCTCAGATATGCAGATGACACCACCCTTATGGAAGAAAGTGAAGAGGAACTAAAAAGCCTCTTGATGAAGGTGAAAGTGGAGAGTGAAAAAGTTAGCCTAAAGCTCAACATTCAGAAAACGAAGATCATGGCATCCGGTCCCATCACTTCATGGGAAATAGGTGGGGAAACAGTGGAAGCAGTGTCAGACTTTATTTTTCTGGGCTCCAAATTCACTGCAGATGGAGACTGCAGCCATGAAATTAAAAGATGCTTGCTCCTTGCACGGAAAGTTATGACCAACCTAGATAGCATATTCAAAAGCAGAGACATTACTTTGCCAACAAAGTTCCGTCTAGTCAAGGCTATGGTTTTTCCTGTGGTCGTGTATGGATGTGAGAGTTGGACTGTGAAGAAGGCTGAGCGCCGAAGAATTGATGCTTTTGAACTGTGGTGTTGGAGAAGACTCTTTAGAGTCCCTTGGACTGCAAGGAGATCCAACCAGTCCATTCTGAAGGAGATCAGCCCTGGGATTTCTTTGGAAGGAATGATGCTAAAGCTGAAACTCCAGTACTTTGGCCACCTCATGCGAAGAGTTGACTCATTGGAAAAGACTCTTTGCTGGGAGGGATTGGGGCAAGAGGAGAAGGGGACGACAGAGGATGAGATGGCTGGATGGCATCACTGACTCGATGGACGTGAGTCTGAGTGAACTCCGGTAGGTGGTGATGGACAGGGAGGCCTGGCATGCTGCGATTCATGGGGTCCCAAAGAATCGGACATGACTGAGTGACTGATCTGATCTGATCTGATTGGTGTTTTTCTTTCTGGCTTACTTCACTCTGTATAATAGGCTCCAGTTTCATCCACCTCATTAGAACTGATTCAAATGCATTCTTTTTAATGGCTGAGTAATACTCCATTGTGTATATGTACCACAGCTTTCTTATCCATTCCTCTGCTGATGGACATCTAGGTTGCTTCCATGTTCTGGCTATTATAAACAGTGCTGCAACAAACATTGGGGTACATGTGTGTCTTTCAATTCTGGTTTTCTTCGTGTGTATGCCCAGCAGTGGGATTGCTGGGTCATATGGCAGTTCTATTTCCAGTTTTTTAAGGAATCTCCACACTCTTCTCCATAGTGGCTGTACTAGTTTGCATTCCCACCAACAGTGTAAGAGGGTTCCCTTTTCTCCACACCCTCTCAAGCATTTATTGCTTGTAGACTTTTGGATAGCAGCCATTCTGACTGGCATGAAATGGTACCTCATTGTGGTTTTGATTTGCATTTCTCTGATAATGAGTGATGTTG
The DNA here is from genome assembly GCF_032452875.1 of Bos javanicus. Classification (NCBI taxonomy): domain Eukaryota; kingdom Metazoa; phylum Chordata; class Mammalia; order Artiodactyla; family Bovidae; genus Bos; species Bos javanicus. Next base: position 23,635,370 of record NC_083897.1, read on the forward strand.
AGCATCTTTTCATGTGTTTGTTAGCCATCTATATGTCTTCTTTGGAGAAATGTCTGTTTAGTTCTTTGGCCCATTTTTATTGGTTCTTTTATTTTTCTGGAATTGAGCTGCAGGAGTTGCTTTATATATTTGAGATTAATTATTTGTCAGTTGCTTCATTTGCTATTATTTTTTCTCATTCTGAAGGCTGTCTTTTCACCTTGCTTATATTTTCTTCTGTTGTGCAGAAGCTTTTAATATTAATTAGGTCCCATTTTATTTTTGCTTTTATTTCTAATATTCTGGGTGGTGGGTCCTAGAGGATCCTGCTGTGATTTATGTCAGAGAGTGTTTTGCCTATGTTTTCCTCTGCTACTGCTACTGCTGCTAAGTCACTTCAGTCGTCTCTGACTCTGTGAGACGCCGTAGACGGAAGCCTACCAGGCTCCCCCATCTCTGGGATTCTCCAGGTAAGAACACTGCAGTGAGTTGCCAGTTCCTTCTCCAATGCGTGAAAGTGAAAAGTGAAAGGGAAGTCGCTCAGTCGTATCCGACTCTTAGCGATCCCACAGACTGCAGCCTACCAGGCTCCTCTGTCCATGGGATTTTCCAGGCAAGAGTACTAGAGTGGGGTGCCATTGCCTTCTCCGATGTTTTCCTCTAGGAGTTTTATAGTTTCTGGTCTTATGTTTAGATCTTTAATCCATTTTGACTTTATTCTTGTGTATGGTGTTAGAAAGTGTTCTAGTTTCATTCTTTTACAAGTTATTGACCAGTTTTCCCAGCACCACTTGTTAGAGAGACTGTGTTTTCTCCATTGTATATTCATGCCTCCTTTGTCAAGGATAAGGTGTCCATAGATGTGTGGATTTAACTCTGGGCTTTCTATTTTGTTCCATTGATCTATATTTCTGTCTTTGTGCCAGTGCCATACTGTGTTGATGACTGTGGCTTTGTAGTAGAGCCTGAAGTCAGGCAGGTTGATTCCTCCAGTTCCATTCTTCTTTCTCAAAATTGCTTTGGCTATTTGAGGTTTTTTTGTATTTCCATACAAATTGTGAAAGTATTTGTCCTAGCTCTGTGAAAAATACCGTTGGTAGCTTGATGGGGTTTGCATTGAATCTATAGATTACTTTGGGTAGTATACTCATTTTCACAATATTGATTCTTCCAATCCATGAAGATGGTATATTTCTCCATCTATTTGTGTCCTCTTTGATTTCTTTCACCAGTGTTTTATCATTTTCTATATATAGGTCTTTTGTTTCTTTAGGTAGATATATTCCTAAGTATTTTATTCTTTTCGTTGCAATGGTGAATGGAATTGTTTCCTTAATTTCTCTTTCTGTTTTCTCATTGTTAGTGTATAGGAATGCAAGGGATTTCTGTGTGTTGATTTTATATCCTGCAACTTTACTGTATTCATTGATTAGCTCTAGTATTTTTCTGGTGGAGTCTTTCGGGTTTTCTATGTAGAGGATCATGTCATCTGCAAACAGTGAGAGTTTTACTTCTTTTGCAATCTGGATTCTTTTTATTTCTTTTTCTGCTTTGATTGCTGTGGCCAAAACTTCCAAAACTATGTTGAATAGTAGTAGTGAGAGTGGGCACCCTTGTCTTCTTCCTGACTTTAGGGGAAATGCTTTCAGTTTTTCACCATTGAGGATAATGTTTGCTGTGGGTTTGTCATATATAGCTTTTATTATGTTGAGGTATGTTCCTTCTATTCCTGCTTTCTGGAGGGGTTTTTTTTTTTTTTTTTGTCATAAATGGATGTTGAATTTTGTCAAAGGCTTTCTCTGCATCTATTGAGATAATCATATGGTTTTTATCTGTCAGTTTGTTAATGTGATGTATTACATTGATTGATATGTGGATATTGAAGGATCCTTGCATCTCTGGGATAAAGCCCACTTGGTCATGATGTATGATCTTTTTAATATGTTGTTGGATTCTGTTTGATGGAATTTTGTTAAAGATTTTTGCATCTATGTTCACCAGTGATATTGGCCTGTAGTTCTCTTTTTGTGTGTGTGGCATCTTTGTCAGGTTTTCCTGTTAGGATGATGGTGGCCTCATAGAATGAGTTTGGAAGTTTACCTTCCTCTGCAATTTTCTGGAAGAGTTTAAGTAGGATAAGTGTTAGCTCCTTTCTAAATTTTTGGTCAAATTAAGCTGTGAAGCCGTCTGGACCTGGGCTTTTGTTTGCTGGAAGATTTCTGATTACAGTTTCAATTTCCATGCTTCTGATGGGTCTGTTAAGATTGTTTCTATTTCTTCCTGGTTCAGTTTTGGGAAGTTGTACTTTTCTAAGAATTTGTCCATTTCTTCCAAGTTGTCCATTTTATTGGCATATAGTTGCTCATAATAGTCTCTTATGATCCTTTGTATTTGTGTGTTGTCTGTGGTGATCTCTCCATTTTCATGTCTAATTTTGTTAATTTGGTTTTTCTCCCTTTGTTTCTTGATGAGTCTGGCTAATGGTTTGTCAATTTTATTTATCTTCTCAAAGAACCAGCTTTTAGCTTTGTTGATTTTTGCTATGGTCTCTTTTGTTTCTTTTGCATTTATTTCTGCCCTAATTTTTAAGATTTCTTTCCTTCTACTAACCCTGGGGTTCTTCATTTCTTCCTTTTCTAGTTGCTTTAGGTGTAGAGTTAGGTTATTTATGTGACTTTTTTCTTGTTTCTTGAGGTAAGCCTGTATTGCTATGAACCTTCCCCTTAGCATTGCTTTTACAATGTCCCATAGGTTTGGGGTTGTTGTGTTTTCATTTTCATTCGTTTCTATGCATATTTTGATTTCTTTTTTGATTTCTTCTATGATTTGTTGGTTATTCAGCCGCATGTATTTTCAGCCTCCATATGTTGGAATTTTTAATAGTTTTTCTCCTGTAATTGACATCTAATCTTACTGCATTGTGGTCACAAAAGATGCTTGGAATGATTTCAGTTTTTTTGAATATGCCAAGGCCAGATTTATGGCCCAGGATGTGATCTATCCTTAAGAAGGTTCCGTGTGCACTTGACAAAGAGGTGAAATTCATTGTTTTGGGGTGAAATGTCCTATAGATATCAATTAGGTCTAACTGGTCTATTGTATCATTTAAAGTTTGTGTTTCTTTGTTAATTTTCTGTTTAGTTGAACTATCCATAGGTGTGATTGGGCTATTAAAGTTTTCCACTCTTATTGTGTCGTTGTTAATTTCCCCTTTCATACTTATTAGCATTTATCTTACATATTGCAGTGCTTCTATGTTGGGTGCATATATATTTATAATTATCATTTTTTCTCCTTGGATTGATCCTTTGATCATTATGTAGTGTCCTTCTTTGTCTCTTTTCACAGCATCTGTTTTAAAGTCTATTTTATCTGAAATGAATATTGCTACTCCTGCGTTCTTTTGGTCTCCATTTGCATGGAATATCTTTTTCCAGCCCTTCACTTTCAGTCTGTATGGGTCCCTTATTTCGAGGTGTGTCTCTTGTAGACAACATATATAAGGGTCTTGTTTTTGTATCCATTCAGCTAGTCTTTGTCTTTTGGTTGGGGCATTCAACCCACCTACATTTAAGGTAATTACTGATAAGTATGACCCCGTTGCCATGGGTTTGAGTTTATGCACCCTTTCTGTGTTTCCTGTCAAGAGAAGATCCTTTAGCATTTGCTGAAGAGCTGGTTAGGTGGTGCTGAATTCTCTCAGCTTTTGCTTGTCTGTAAAGCTTTAGATTTCTCCTTCATATTTGAATGAGATCCTTGCTGGTTTCAGTAATCTGAGCTGTAGGTTATTTTCTTTCTTCACTTTAAGTATGTTCTACCATTCCCTTCTGGCCTGAAGAGTTACTATTGAAAGATCAGCTGGTATCCTTATGGGAATCCCCTTGTGTGTTATTTGTTGTTTTTCCCTTGCCTCTTTTAATATTTGTTCTTTGTGTTTGATCTTTGTTAATTTGATTAATATGTGTCTTGGAGTGTCTTGCCTTGAGTTTATCCTGTTTGGGACTCTCTGGGTTTCTTGGACTTGGGTGACTATTTCCTTCCCCATTTTAGGGAAGTTTTCAACAATTATCTCCTCAAGTATTTTCTCATGGTCTTTCTTTATGTCTTCTTCTTCTGGGACTCCTATGATTTGAATATTGGGGCATTTAACATTGTCCCAGAGGTCTCTGAGGTAGTCCTCATTTCTTTTAATTCTTTTTTCTCTGTTTCATTTGTTTCTACCATTCTATCTTCTACCTCACTAATCCTACCTTCTGCCTCCATTATTCTACTGTTGGATCCCTCCAGAATGTTTTTGATCTGATTTATTGCATTATTCATTATATATTGACTCTTTTTTATTTCTTCTAGGTCCTTGTTAAACCTTTCTTGCAGCTTCTCAATCTTTGTCTCCAGGTTATTTATCTGTAACTCCATTTTGTTTTCAAGATTTTGGATCATTTTCACTTTCATTATTCAGAATTCTTTATCAGGTAGATTCCCTATCTCTTCCTCTTTTTTTTGGCTTGATGGGCATTTATCTTGTTCCTTTACCTGCTGCGTATTTCTCTGCCTTTTCATCTTGCTTATATTGCCTGGTTTGGGGTGGCCTTTCTGTATTCTGGCGGTTTGTGTTTCATCTTTATTGTGGAGGTTCTTCCCTGTGGATGGGGTTGGATGGTTGGCTTGTCAAGGTTTCCTGGTTAGGGAAACTTGTGTCAGTGTTCTGGTGGATGGAGCTGGATTTCTTCTCTGTGGAGTGCAAGAGTGTACGGTAATGAGTTTTGAGATGTCAGTGGGTTTGGTTTGACTTTGGGCAGCCTGTATATTGAAGCTCAGAGCTGTGTTCTTGTTTTGCTGGAGAATTTGCATGGTATGTGTTGCTTTGGAACTTGTTGGCCCTTGGGTAGTGCTTGGTTTCAGTGTAGGTATAGAGGCGTTTGATGAGCACCTATTGATTAAAGTTTCCTGGAGTCAGGAGTTCTATGGTGTTCTCAGGATTTGGACTTAAGCCTTCTGCCTCTGGTTTTCAGTCTTATTCTTACAGTAGCCTCAAGACTTCTCCATCTATACAGTGCAGATGGGAAGGCAGCTAGATTTATGATGAAAACTTTTTCCACAGTGAGGGACACCTGGAGAGGTATACAGAGTTACATGGAGAAAAGAAGAGGGAGGAGGCAGATAGAGGTGACCAGGAGGAGAAGAGGGAGAATCAAAAGGGGAGAGAGAAAGCTAGCCAGTAATCAGTTCCCTATGTGCTTTCCTCAGTCTGGATCCCTCAGAGATGTTCATGGAATTACACAGAGAAGAGAAGAGGGAGGAAGGAGACAGAAGTGGCCCAGGGGATATAAGGGGGAATCAAAAAGGAGAGAGACAGATCTAGCCAGAAATAAGTTCCCTAAGTGTTCTCCACATCCCAGAACACACAATGAGATTGACAGAGTTGGGCAGAGAAGCGAAGGGGGAGGGAGGAGATAGAGATGACCTGGTGGAGAAAAAGGAGAGTCCAAGGGGGGAGAGCAATCAAGCCATTAATCTCACTTCCAAGTGAAAATGGGTACTGAAGATTGGGTTCTTAATGCTACAAAATTGATAACAAATACCAAAAAGCAAAGATTAAAAATTTAGAGTAGAGGTTAGATTCTCAAAAATACAATATTAAAGAAAAAAACAAAGTCATAAGAATTATAATATATGTGTGTGTGTGTGTGTGTATATATATATATATATATATATATATATGTGTGTGTGTTTATATATATATATGTGTGTATATATATATGTGTGTGTATATATATATACACATATATGAAGTTTCCTTTAAAAATAGGGTCCTTTTTTTTGCAAAGTAATAATAGGTAATAAAAATGAAAACTAAATGAGTAACTGAGGACTAAAAAAAAATTAAAAATTAAAAAAATGAAAATAGCAAAAATATATCTAGGGCTTTCTCTGGTGTTGTGGACAGTGTGGGGTCAGTTCATTTTCAGATAGTTCCTTGATCTGGCTTATAGTTCTCAAGATCTATAGGCCCCTTCCTATGTCAAATCAGTTCAGTTCAGTCGCTCAGTCATGTTCAACTCTTTGTGACCCCATGAATCGCAGCATACCAGGCCTCACTGTCCATCACCAACTCCCGGAGTTCACTGAGACTCACGTCCATCGAGTCAGTGATGCCATCCACCCATCTCATCCTCTGTCGTCCCCTTCTCCTCCTGCCCTCAATCCCTCCCAGCTTCAGAGTCTTTTCCAATGAGTCAACTTTTCGCATGAGGTGGCCTAAGTACTGGAGTTTCAGCTTTAGCATCATTCCTTCCAAAGAAATCCCAGGGCTGATCTCCTTCAGAATGGACTGGTTGGATCTCCTCGCAGTCCAAAGGACTCTCAGGAGTCTTCTCCAACACCACAGTTCAAAAGCATCAATTTTTCAGTGCTCAGCCTTCTTCACAGTCCAACTCTCAAATCCATACATGACCACTGGAAAAACCATAGCCTTGACTAGATGGACCTTTGTTGGCAAAGTAATGTCTCTGCTTTTGAATATGCTATCTAGGTTGGTCATAACTTTCCTTCCAAGGAGTAAGCGTCTTTTAATGTCATGGCTGCAGTCACCATCTTCAGTGATTTTGTAGCCCCCAAATATAAAATCTGAAACTGTTTCCACTGTTTCCCCATCTATTTCTCATGAAGTGATGGGGCCAAATGCCATGGCCCCTTCGTTTTCTGAATGTTGAGCTTTTGGCCAACTCTTTCACTCTCACTTTCATCAAGAGGCTTTTTAGTTCCTTTTCGCTTTCTGCCATAAGGGTGGGGTCATCTGCATATCTGAGGTTATTGATATTTCTCCTGGCAATCTTGATTCCAGCTTGTGTTTCTTCCAGTCCAGCGTTTCTCATGATGTACTCTGCATAGAAGTTAAATAAGCAGGGTGACAATATACAGCCGTGACATACTCCTAGACCAAAGGGGCCCAGTCAGCTGGTGGCAGACTCCCAGTGAAGGCACCTGGAAGGGTAGGCCATGAATCCGCAGGCTCAGGTGGAAGCCCGGCCGGTCCCCAGACCTCCCTGGGACTGGACTCTGACCGAAAGGGCCTAGTGTGCGTGTTGAGACCAGAGGCAGCCTAGGGCCTCGCGCTGTATGCTCAGTTTTTTTTTTTTTTTGCTCCTGGAGCTCGATCCTGGCCTGGGAGTGCTTCCAGCTTCACATTCTGCACCCTTGGCACGTTGGTTTTGTAATGCTGGTGAGGTCTGTGTGGCCCCAATGTGGAGGTGACACCAGGTTTGTTTTTCCACCCTAAACTGAAAGCCTCTGGAGGGGTATACATTCTCTACCAGATTATGAGATTTGTACACTTTCGGACACTCTACTCCCTTGGTAACAGCAACTTCTTGCCGTGAATAGATGACTTTCTACTCCTTGTGAAGACTTTGTTAAGAAGCAGGAATTGCTTGAGGATTCTCTAAACAGACAGTGGTCTGCTGCTGCTGCTAAGTCACTTCAGTCGTGTCCGACTCTGTGCGACCCCATAGATGGCAGCCCACCAGACTCCCCCGTCCCTGGGATTCTCCAGGCAAGAATACTGGAGTAGGTTGCCATTTCTTTCTCCAATGTATAAAGTGAAAAGTCAAAGTGAAGTCTCTCAGTCGTGTCCAACTCTTAGCGACCTCATGGTCTGCGGCCCACCAGGCTCCTCTGTCCATGGGATTTTCCAGGCAAGAGTACTGGAGTGGGGTGCCATTACCTTCTCCGGACAGTGGTCTAGAAAACCGAAATATCTAGAAACGAATAGTGTATATTTTCAGCCAGGTGCATTTTTACATTTCTCTTGAGGGCCGTGTCTGCTACTGCATCTGATGGTATCTTAAGAGGGCTTCCACTCCAGAACCTAGATTCACTTCTTTCCCTATGTCCTCACAACACTATGGTTTTGAAAAGCTATCCTTAAACTGCATTTGCTGGTGTTGGCTCAAGTCTAGACCTACGAATATACGGCTCATTTCAGACTTAACAGTTGATAGAACTATCAAATGAAATTCACTTTTATGATCAGAATGATTCCAAAATATTTGTTCTTTTGACACATTACACCTTAGTTCTGCTATGGCTTTTTATAGTCTTTTGGTTTGACACTTGGAAAACCTAAAAAAAAAAAAAAAAGGATAATTCCTTATCAGGATTCAATATCTGCTTATTGAGCACTTGTCCTGTGCAAAGTAACATGCTAGCTCCTGAAAAAAAGGTCACAGTCTTTTCCTTGATGACCCCATTCTTTTCCCATTCTAGAGGTGATGACACAAACGTTTTATGGGCATCTCTCAAATCGTTTTCTACACATTTACATAACTACCAAGTTCATGATAGACACAGCCACATAATGTACATAAGTGGGATAATTCCGTGAGTGTTGTTTTTCAGAGTTTTAGAAAATTACACAACTTCATGTACACTCCTATTCATAGCAGCATCATTCACAAGAACCAAAAGGTGGAAACAACTCACACGCCCATCAACAGATGAATAGATAAACAAACTCTAGTATGTGCATACAGTGAAATATTATTCACCCTTATAAAGGATTTAAATTCTGAGACATGCTAGAGCATGAATGGACCTTGAATATAATTATGCTAGGAAAGAATCCAGTCACAAAAGACCAAATACTGTATGATTACACTTACATGAGCTACCCTAAAATAGTCAAATTGATAAAGATAGAAATTAGAATGATGGCTACTAGGGACTGGGCAGAAGGGAGAATGCAAAGTTATTGTTTAGTAGATACCAAGTTACAGTTTGGGATGCTAGAAAAAATCTGAGATGGATGGTGGTGATGGTTTTGAGTGTATTTAATGCCAGTGTGAATGTATTTAACACTACTGAAAAATACACTCACAAAGGTTAAAATGGTAAATTTTAGGTTATGTATATTTTACCACAATTTAAAAACTGGGAAAAAAAATCACACAACTAATGACTTCCTTCTAAGAAAGTCAAATGTAAACATTTGCAGTGTAAAACACGACGAACCCCACTGTCCACTTCCCCACTCCATCCCGTTCTGCTCTCCTGAGGTAAATATTTGCAGACGGTCTAGTGTGTGCTCTGAGTCTTATCTGTGAACTGACATATACTACAGAGCAAAGTTCTGGGGCCAGCCTGGGTTAAAATCCTGGCTCTACCATTGGCGAACTTAGTGACCTTTGGGCAAGTAAGAGTTTCTGTGCTTTAGGTTCTTCACTTGTAAAGGAAGAATGGTAATTGAGGCTTCTGAATGAGGGTCCCAGTGATGATATTAGATAATGCACTTAGCACAGTACCTAGCACTTAAGTGGTCAAGAAATGTTAGCTTGCTATTGAATGTAGTCTGTTCATCTTTAGAGAATGAGCAAAGTAGGCCGGCAGATAATACCTGTGACATTGAAAGCAGAAAGCAAGGACTGGATGAAATTTGAGGATGGAGGCCAGAAAGGGCAGCAGTAGAACCCAAGGAAGGAAATGAATGGGTGCCATTCAAATCTAGCATCTACCAATGGGACAAAATGTAGAGGAGATACAAGGAATCACAGAGAGAGGCACAGTAATAACGGAGACTATCATATACTACTCTCAGTAAAAGACAAATCAAATGGACACAAAATTATTAAGGAGATAGAAGATGTAAATGAAATAATTGATAGAGTCCATCTTATGGATATACATAGAACTTTGTACTCCCTCTTATTTTCTCATGAGCATGACGAGTTGTTTTATCTGCTTGGAATGGGAAATCGATTATTTTAGAAAACCACTTCTCCCCACCCCAGCCTGGTTCTGGAAAGGGGTAGCAGTGATAGAATCCCTCCTAGCTGGCAGCAAGGATGGCCATGTGGCTCAGGCTAGACCAGTAATCATTTCCTATCTTTGGCCATAGTGGTTGGTTTATAGTTGGCCATGTGACTCAGGACAGGTGAACCAGAGGTCTTCAAGTTTTTTCAATTTGGGCTAAAAAGTTCCTTTAGCACCACAGGTGGTAAACCTGATATGGGAAACCTGAATTCACCATATGGTAAATTCAAGGTTATGAATTCAGAGTTGCCTGTGCCATGGGACTGTTGGTAGGACTCAGCTAACTAGAAAGAATAAAACTGACATAAAGAGAAACAGAGATGCAAAACAGAGAGAGTTTTCCAAGGAGAGTCACAATTCTGATTGTTCCTGAGGCCATCTGCATCACTGCCATTTGGTGGGTTCGTTATGTGCATCTGTATATACTTGAGCCTTGAACAACACAGACTTGAACTGCATGTGCCTACTTATATGTGGATTTTTTCCCCAATAAATCCCAGGATGTGGAGCTGTGGATATAGAGGTCAACAGTGAAGTTTTCAAATGCAGGGAGAATCGAGATTTCCTCCCCCTAACTACATGTTGTTCAAACATGAACTGTATTCCTTCTCTTGCTGATTGGAATTGGGGCTTATGTCATTTCAGCCACAAGAGTTGTAGGTAATATGAACTGGTGTGGTATGTGTAAACAATAGGATAATGCCACAGGATGTTCCTGGGCCATTAATAAAGGAAAGTGGGGCAAAGGGAAGCCCAACATGCTTGTTCGTAGGACAGCAGTCCCCAGCCACACCTCTGTGGCACAGGGCCTGCTGCTTAGGTGTGATGAGGCCAAGGCCAACGCTGACCGAAATTTCAAATTGCCCCCTTCCCACATTTGGCAGTGCACCCTGTCATTGCAGGCTTGAGCATTTCCAGTGAGAAGGATGTTCTCAACTTCCCCTCGTAATCCCTCTGTGCTTACCCACAAAACTTCCCTGCCTGTGTGGTGCATTTATCTTCTCACCTGCACATGCTCACAGCACATGTGCACATGTGCCCTCAAGTGTGTTCACGAACGCACACGTCAGTATCCATGGGAACTCAGGTGAGATTTCATAAAAGAAAGCATCTGTAGGACAAAAAGTTTTGTCTTGTTGACCTTTAAATCGTTGGTGTTTAAATCTCATATGCCTGTTGTGCTCAAGTTATTGCCACATAAACGGCAAGAAGCTGTTTTGATCTCAGCTGCCTGTCCAGTCTCATTTTATTCAGTGTCCGACATTAATGAACTGGCAGTTCATTACTTTCTAGGTCTTGAGCATCCACCAAAGGAGATCCTGACAGATGAGTATCCACTTCACCATTCTTAGCCTGTTCTACCCTCGTGTGGGCAAGGGACACACATGCTTTGGGATTTAAGCCCCAAGTTCCATTTGCAAAGAGCTCTAATGGTCAGAGATCTGTTTCCCTCCAGGGGTGAGGGAGATGTGAGTAGGACACCTAGAGAAAACATGAGTTTTAAACCAAGTAAGACTGACTCCTTTTGCTGAATCCTTACAAACGGTTCAGACTGGAGGATTTACTCCTCTGAATGCAGCGTCCCTCAGAGGATCTAGCATTTATTAGCACTGCCAGGTACCAGGCAAGGAATTCCTACAGCAGTTCTCCTGGTGCCCATTGTATTATTATCTTCATCTTACAGATGGTTTATTGAGGCTGGGAATGGCTAAGTAGTGTGCCCACTTTCCCAAAGCCAGGAAGTGGCAGGAGGTTTTGAAAATAAACTGGGAATATAAATGGGAAATATAAAATATAACATATCATTAGGACATTGCATGTAAATAATCTAGCTTGTATCTATCTGTCTGTATGTTGTGGTTCAGCCATTAAGTCATGCCTGACACTCTGTGACCCCAAGGACTGCAGCACACCAGGCTTCCATGTCCTTCACTAACTCTCGGATTTTGCTCAGACTCATGTCCTTTGAGTGGGTGATGCCATCCAATCATCTCATCCTTTGTTGTCCCCCTTCACCTCCTGCCCTCAGTCTTTCCCAGCATCAGGTCTTTTCCAATGAGTCAGCTCATCGCATCTGGTGGCCAAAGTATTGGAGCTTCAGCTGCAGCATGAGTCCTTCCCATGAATATTCAGGGTTGATTTCCTTTAGGATTGACTGGTTTGATCTCCTTGTCATCCAAGGGACTCTCAAGAGTCTTCTCCAGCACCACAATTCAAAGGCATTGATTTTTCTATGCTCAGCCAAGAATTAACATGAATCCTCATGAACCCATTAACCTGAGAACACCATCAGTGCCATTAAATTTTCCACTGTATCCTTACAGGCCTGCCTCGCTGCCCTGGGATACTAACGTTTTTTTTCTTTCTTTCATTTGGCTGCACTGCCTGACCAGGGATTGAACCTGCACTCTCTGCAGTGAAAGCACAAAATCCTATCCAATGGACTGCCAAGGAATTCCTGATCCTGACTTTTAAAACATTCCTTTGGTTTTCATTAATGCTTTATCCCAGAAGTACGTGTCATTAGTTTTGCTTAATTTTTAAGTTTATAAAAATGGGATGATATTTTATGTTTCTTCTGGAGTTTGCTTTATTCACTCAAAATTTCTTGTGACTTCCATCCATTTTCCTGTGCACACGTGCAGTTATTTTCCCCCCTGATGTATAGGACTCTATTATATGACTATACCAGAATGTTCTCATTCCCTTCTCCTGGTAATGGACACTTTACTTGTTTCTAGCTTTCCACTATTATATCCGGTGCTGCTGTAAATCCATGTACCTGCTGCCTCTTGATGTGTATGTTTGAGTTTATCTTGGGAACATACCTGGAAGACAATGGTTGGATTATAGGCCATTCAGATGTTCAACTTTTGCATGATAATCTAATATTTTTCCCCAAAGTGTTTGGATCACCTTATAGTCCCTCCAGAGTGTCTAAGAGTTGCCATTGTTGCAAATTCTTGCTATCATTTGAATTTCCCATAACTTTACATTTTGTCCAAATTAGTTAGTGCAAAAAACAGTGGTATGTCACTGTGATTACTAGGAGTTTGTCAAATTTGTTTTCAAATTCAATGGCCTTAAGCTGAGTCACTGAATGGGGCAGTGGAGTAGTATTCCAGATGGATGGACCACTTAGGAGAGTTTCTTTGTCCACTTGGGCCACTGTAACAAAATATCACTGGACTATGTAGAGAGCTGAGTGCCTAAGAATTGATGCTTTTGAACTGTGGTTTTGGAGAAGACTCTTGAGAGTCCCTTGGACTGCAAGGAAATCCAATCAGCCCATCCTAAAGGAATCAGTCCTGAATATTCATTGGAAGCACTGATGCTGAAGCTGACACTCCAATACTTTGGCCACGTGATGTGAAGAACTGACTCACTTGAAAAGACCCTGATCTTGGGAAAGATTGAAGGCAGTAGGAGAAGCGGACAACAGAGGATGAAATGGATGGCATCACTGACTCAATGGACACGAGTTTGAGTAAACTCCCATAGTTGGTGATTGACAGGGAGGCCTGATGCGCTGCAGTTCATGGGGTTGCAAAGAGTCGGACACGTCTGAGCTACTGAACTGAACAAAATGCCACAGACCAGGTGGCTTATAAACAAGAACATCTATTTCTTACCATTCTGGATGCTGAAGTTCAAAACTAGAGTGCCAGCATGATTATGTGAGTGCCTTTTCCAGATCACAGACTTCTTGTATCCTCACATGATGGAAGGGTATAGATCTCCCTGGGGATCTCTTCTTATTAGGGTGCTAATCCCATTCATGAGATTAGTGCACCCTCAGGACCTAATCATCTCCTAAAGATCCCACTTCCTAATACCATCATATTGGACATTTGGATTTCAACGTATGGATTTTGAGGGGATGCAAATATTGAGATCATAGCAGAAAGAGTTCTGAGTCAGGTCAGAATTTAGTACATTTAAAGAAGAGAAAAAAGTCACCACAGGTGGAACTGAGTTGACTGCTGCTCAGTTAGCTAACCTCTCAGTACCCATGTCTTACCTGGCTTGACTTGTGAATTTTGCCAGAGTCCACCTGCCAGTCCTTATCTCTTCTGACCAGCTCTCAATGATTGCATCATATAATATGGTGAAATTGTATTTTAAGTTTAACCAAGTTGATTCATACTGGGTCTTATCTTTCTTATCTTTTATCAGATAGGTTTAATATTTGGATGAACTTCCAGAAGATTATTTCAAAATATCTTTTTTATCATCCTACACTGGTTTCTTGCCAATTCTTCCTTGATAATGAAACAAGGTTAAAACTGATTTTTGAAGCACATGTGGACTCTCATATGCAGTCCTGAAAGATGGGTGAGAATGAGTTTTCAGGACTTTTTTTAGAGATTTCTTAACTCTAGTACTTTGGCCACCTCATGCGAAGAGTTGACTCATTGGAAAATACTTTGATGCTGAGAGGGATTGGGGGCAGGAGGAGAAGGGGATGACAGAGGATGAGATGGCTGGATGGCATCACTGACTCAACGGAGGTGAGTCTGAGTGAACTCCGGGAGTTTGTGATGGACAAGGAGGCCTGGCGAGCTGCGATTCATGGGGTCGCAAAGAGTCGGACATGACTGAGCGATTGATCTCATCTGATCGGATTGGCCAAGAAAATGTATAGACCCTGCCAACTCAGTGGCTGAATTATAGGTATATTTATTCTTTGGAAAATATAACTGCTGGTTAACTGAGGGTGATTCTACACGAGATTTTGCCCCTCCTTACCATCTTGTTGGGGCTTCTCCTTCAGCCTTGGACGTGGGGTATCATTTTTTGGTGGGACCCAACATTTTCCTGTCAATGGTTGTTCAGCAGTCAGTTTGAATTTTGGAGTTCTCACAGGACAAGTTTAGCGTGTGTCCTTCTACGCCGCCATCTTATTCTCCTTTCTATAGTTCTTCTGTGTATTTTGCCATCTCTTCTTAACATCTCCTGCTTCTGTTAGATCCATACCATTTCTGTCCTTCATTTTGCCCATCTGTGCATGAAATGTTCAATTGGTATCTCTAATTTTCTTAGAGATACCTGGTCTTTCCCATTCTATGGTTTTCCTCTATTTCTTTGCATTGATCACTTAGGAAGGCTTTTTTTTTAATCACTCCTTGCTAGTCTTTGGAACTCTGCACTCACATGGATATATCTTTCCTTTTCTCCTTTGCCTTGCTGATTCTGATGATGGCCCTCAATGGACCACACCAACTGGTATTTGTGCCCTTGTACAGTCCCTGCCGCATGAGCTTCTGGCTGGCACCTACTAGTAGGATGCTATGAGAAGGATAGTGTGCCAGTTCCAGACACAGTCTTTTTTTTATTATTTAGCCCTTATATTTTCCCAACTTTATTGCTATGTTATTGACATCTAACACTTTGTAAGTTTAAGGTGTACAATATGATGATTTAATATATGCATATATTGTGAAATGATTACCATGAAATAAGGCTAGTTAACATAGCCATCACCTCACATTGCTACCTTGTGTGTGTGTGTGGTGAGGACTTTTCAGATTTAATCTTTTAACAAGTTCCATGTATTCTATGTAGTATTGTTAACTATAGTCATCATGCTACACATTAGATAGGCAAGAAATTGTTCATCTTATAACTGGAAGTTTGTACCCTTTGAACACCTTTACTCATTTCTTCCTCCTGGCCTCTCCAAAAACCACGAATCTACTGCCTGTTTCTATGAGTTTGGGTTTTCCTTTTTTCTCAGATTTTACATATAAATGAGATCATAGAATATTTGTCTTTCTCCGTGTGACTTCATTAAGCATAGTGTCCTCCAAGCCCATTCATATAATCACAAATGGCAGGATTTCCTTTTTTTTATTGCTTAATAATATTCCACTTTGTGTGTATATGCACACATGTGTACACACACACACACACACACTACAGTTTCTTTACCATTCACCTGTCAATGGACACTTAAATTATCTCCATGTCTTGGTCATTGTGAATATTGTTGCAGTGAATATGGAGGTACAGCCATCTCTTCAAGACAGTAATTTCATTTCCTTCAGATATATACATTGAAGTGGGATGGCTGGATTACATGGTAGTTCTAGTGTTAATTTTTTGAGAAACCTCCACACTGTTTTCCAAAGTGGTTGTACTAATTTACATTTCCATAAGCAGTGTACAAAGATTCCCTTTTCTCTACATCTTTGCCAGCATTTGTTATGTCTTATCTTTTTATAATAGACTTTCTAACAGATTTGAGAGGATATCTTATCATGGCTTTGACTTGCATTTCCCTGATTATTAGTGATGTTGAGCACATTTTCATGTGTTGGTTGGCCATATGTATATATTCTTTGGAAAAGTGGCTATTCGGATTCTATGCCCATTTTAAAATCTTATTATTTGTTTTATTGCTGTTAAGTTTGATCAGTTTTTTATATATTTTGGATATTAACCCCTTATCAGATAGATGGTTTGCAAATATTTTTTCCCATCCTGTAAGTTGTCTTTTCATTTTGTTGATTATTTCCTTTGCTGGACAGTAGCTTTTATTTTGCTGTAGTCCTACATGGTGAGTTTTGCTTTTGTTGAAAGCAAAAACTGAAATAGCATAGTAGAAACTATTCATGAAGGCTGAAGGAAAATTTCATTTTGGAGATTGCTTAGTCACAATGTAAGAAGTCTAATGAAGGAGTGTCCAAGATGCCAGAGTAGGAAGAACCTTAGCTCAAGTCCTTCCATGAAATTTATACTACTTAGAGAGCTTCCATTGAAAAGAAAGACCTACAGAAGGCAGAAAATTTCTACAATGAAATTTACAAAGAAGGAGCCACAAAGAGTTGGGTAGGAGGGCCAGATATGTGGTATAGTTAAGACCAATAACTCCCTGAGCAGGAAACTCACAAAAGGGAGAATAATTACAACTGCAGAGGTTCTCCCAAAGGAGGAAGGTGTCCAAGCTCTACATCAGGCTCCCCATCCTGGGGGTTCTGTGCCAGGAAGACAAACCTCTAGAACATTTGGCTAGGAAGACAACAGGACTTAGTTTCAGGAGAGCCAGAGGCCTGGAGGAAATAGAGACTCCGCTCTTAAAGGGTGCACACAAGAGCTCACATGTTTCAGGACCCAAGGAAGAAGCAATAATTTGGGATGAGCTTGGGTCAGCCCTACCTGTTGACCTTGGAAAAGCCTCCCAGGGAGGCAGGAGGCAACTGGAGCTCACCCAGGGGACACAGACACTGGCAGCAGCCATTTTGGGGAGCTTGTTCTACCACAGAGACACTGGTACTTGCAAATATCATTTTGGAATCCTTCTAGCTTATTCACACTGGGACCTACCAGCCTGTTGGCACCAGTACTCAGACAACTCAGGACAAGCAGCTGGCCAGGTGGTGACACAGCCTTACCCACCAACAGGCGGGCTGCCTTAAGACCCTTGAACCTTCAGCCATCTCAGGACTAGGCCCCCTTTACCAGGGAGCCTTGGAACCTTCCCCATACCTTCAGGGCCCTGCAACAAGCCTTTGATGCCCTGCCCTGCCTAGCAGCACTCTTGCCTGGAGCATTCCATGGATGGAGGAGCCTAGTGGGCTATAGTCCATGAGGTGGCAAAAAGATGACTGAATGCACACACATACCCCTGTCTACCAGCAGGCCAGCACCAACCCCTGAAGAGCCACAGTTCTGGAGCCAGAGACCACAGCATACTATACATAGAAAATCCTAAAGACACCACCCTAAAAACTCCCTGACATCATCAATAAATTAGGATTCAAAATTAGTAGTCAGCAATCTGTTGTGATTCTATATACTAACAATGAACTGTGAGAAAGAGAAATTTGCCAGTGCAGGAAAGTGAATAAAATATCTAAAAGTAAATGAAACCAGAGGGTAAAAGACTTGTCCTTGGAAAACTGGAGTAACAGGCAAGTTTGGCCTTGGAGTACAAAAAGAAGCAAGGCAAAGCCTAACAGAGTTTAGCCAAGAAAATGCATGGTCAAAGCAAATACCCTCTTCCAACAATGCAAGAGATGACTCTACACGTGGACATCACCAGATGTCAATACCCAAATCAGATTGATTATATTCTTTGCAGCCGAAGATGGAGAATATCTATACAGTGAGCAGAAACAAGACCGGGAGCTGACTGTGGATCAGATCATGACATCTTTATTGCAAAATTCAGACTTAAATGGAAGAAAGTGGGGAAAACCATTAGACCATTCAGATATGACTGAAATCAAATCCCTTTTGATTATACAGTGGAAGTGACAAATAGATTCAAGTGATTAGATCTGATAGAGTGCCTGAAGAACTATGGATGGAGGTTTGTAACAATGTACAGGAGGCTGTGATCAAAACCATCCCCATGGATAAGAAATGCAAAAAGGCAAAATGGTTGTCTGAGGAGGCCTTAGAAATAGCTGAGAAAAGAGAAGTATCAGGCTAAGGAGATAAGGAAAGATATATTCATCTGAATGCAGAGTTGCAAAGAATAACAAGGAGCGATAAGAAAGCCATCCTAAGTGATCAATGCAGAAAAAGAGAGGAAAGCAATAGAATGGGAAAGCCTAGAGATGTCTTCAAGAAAATCAGAGATACCAAGGGAATATTTCATGCAAAGATGGGCACATCAAAAGATAGAAACGGTATGGACCTACAGAAGCAGGAGGTATTAAGAAGAGGTGGCAAGAATACCCAGAGCTATACAAAAGAGGTCTTAATGACCCAGATAACCACGATGGTGTGATCACTGACCTAGAGCCAGACATCCTGGAATGTGAAGTCAAGTGGGCTTTAGGAAGCATCACTATGAACAATGCTAGTGGAGGTGATGGAATTCCAGCTGAGCTATTTCAAATCCCAAAAGATGTTGCTGTGAAAATGCTACACTCAATATGCCAGCCAATTTGGAAAACTTAGCAGTGGCCACAAGAATGGAAAAGTCAGCTTTCATTCGAATCCCAAAGAAACGGGGTGTCAAAGAATATTCAAACTTCAGCACAGTTGCACTCATCTCACACATTACCAAAGTAATGCTGAAAGCGTTGCAGGAAGGGTGTCCCCTTCCAGGGCCCGAAAGTGGGCTCTTGTCTAACACTCGGAAATGAATTGTGTGAGGAAACAAATGTGCTGACAAAGCACACGATTTTATTGGAAAGGGCGCCTGGGCGGAGAGCAGTAGGTAAGGGAACCCAGGAGAATTGCTCTGCCACAGTCTTCTGTTTTCTGGTGATGGGATTAGCTTCTGGGTTGTCTTTAGCCGATCATTCTGACTGTCAACTACAAATTGCACTTCCCAGTGCAATTGCATTGCATTGCCAGTGACTGAACAGCAAAGGCATTTGCCATCTGCCTCTATGGAGATTGAAGACCATGCTGCTGTAGCTATTGACCTTCAGCAACCCCTGAGGGAGTTCAGGGTGGAGTGAGGCACTCTGTGCTCCAGGGAATCTGGTGGAACAGGTCTTTAGATAGTTGGATGGTTTTAGGAACAAATTTTATCCTCTTAGTCCTTGCATCTCCTCATATCTAGAGAAGCACTAACTCCCTTCATGGTGACATTAGACCCTCATGACTAACAAAAAACCTTTTGCAAATTGAGTGCTTCATGGCATTGAACTCCCCCTTCACCAAAACCTTATATATTGACTTTCCCCCACTGCCACTTTGGAGCAGTCTCTCAGAGCTATTTGAGATGCTGCCTCCCAGGCCGCAGTCTGCATTTTGCCCCAAATAAAACTTGCAACTCTCAAGTTGTACATCTTTTTCTTTTAGTCGACAGTTATGGTGACCAAGAAGGGGCACAGAGTGGACTTCCTTTCTTCGACTGGACTCCACGAGGAACCAGAGCTTTGGTACCAGCAGTGGCCCCTTGCGCCCATCCGCATCCTGGGGGAGTGCTGACGAATTTGAGTAAGTCTTTCCTTGTTTTTGAATCTCCCATATTGGTTGAGATTCTGAGTTTTATTTGGCAGTGGAGCAGGTTACCTGCCACCTCCTAGTAGGAACGTACTGGTGGGGAGGGGGGCACGACTTGGGTCAAACATCCAAGGACTACCCAATTATGGTCTAGACAGTGAGTGGGGCTCGGTAGAAAGATATTGAGGAATTCCCACCCAGTCAAAAGATACTGGGTGGGGGGCCGACTGAAAGATGCCAGGAGAATTGCCCACCCAGGGGAAAGGTACTGAGTATGGGGGTCTTGATTGGAAAAAATCAAGGAATACCTGGGTCTCGGCTGAAAGATAATCAGGACACTCCATTGTAGGGGACTGTATGGTCTTGGCTGAGTGGTTAAGTAAGAGGCTGATCTGACACTTTCCCTCAATTTGACTGCCTTTATAGAATTTGTCAGGATAAAAGTGAGGAAAATACATGAGAGCTTTGCTCTGAAGAAAAAAGACAAGACTCCTCCTGGTCGGTTTTGGTTTTCTCAGGTGACTGAGAAATTCATG
Source organism: Bos javanicus (assembly GCF_032452875.1). Lineage (NCBI taxonomy): Eukaryota > Metazoa > Chordata > Mammalia > Artiodactyla > Bovidae > Bos > Bos javanicus. Next base: position 23,655,601 of record NC_083897.1, read on the forward strand.
GGAGTGGTCCAGGCCTACTCCTCATACCATGCAGTGGTCCCATAGGGAAACCCACACATTAATTAAAACGCTTGCTCATCCGGGGGTCACACATGAGAACTGGTCATTCAGCGACCTGAGCAGCCATGGTGGTCTTAGATTGCTGGAGGCAGAATCCGAGACACACAAGACAACCTGAAACGAGTCTGAGGTGACTCCTGGAGAAGTTAAGCTCACAAGAAGCACATGGGCCCACTACACAAGTTCACTAGTGAGTTTTCTCCCTGACAAATTCAGCTTAAAATGGGAAACAGAATCTCTCAAAAACAGAAACAAAGGGGTATCAGAAAGACCAGCGTGTGACTAACACTCCAGCCAGATTCATGTACAATACATACGGAGCACTAGTTAATTGGAGAAATTATACTGAAGGAGATCTCAACCTAAAATGGTCAAATTGGGGTTCTTTTGATATTCCGAAATTGATATTTTTTTTGCATGCATAATTTGAAAAGGTCGGTGTGCTTACTTTGACTGGTATCTAGAAGCTTCTAAAACAGGAAATGATAGAGTAACTTCTTCGCAGAAAATCAACAAATTTATATTAAAAAAAAAAGAAATTGCTTGAAATTATATCAAAACTAAAAAAGACTGCTAGCACTGACTTTGCCAGGTCTCACGTCTAGTCGAACTGGGATGTCACATTTGACATTTATGCCACTTGGCTTTTGATTTCTGGGCATCTGTTTGCCTTTTGTTTCATTTGGAGTGTGACTCCTGGCTGGTGAAATTCTGCTTCAGTTGGTTTTGTTCTTTTGGTTTGAGTGCACAGACATCTGGTATAAACTGCTTGAGCTAATGTGGGAATTGCTCACTGCAATGTTCCACACTCCACCTGGGAACCCCTTGGGAAAAAAATTTTTTTTTGACTGGTCAATCTATAGCCATGATCCAGTGATGAAAATGATGACCTGTAATATTAGATCTCTATTGACATAGGGTAGGAAAATGGACTGAAGTTCCCTAATGTTCAGGACTTTCTCCGGTAATCAACAGCCTGGGGCTGATCAAACTAAGACCCCTACTTCCCCAGAGGGGCAATCTCTGCTGGGACCAATCTGTCCTTGTTATCAGGGCCAAGTTGAGCAATAAAACTATGGTCACACACACACACACAAACGATTTTTGACAACGTGGTCAGAATATTTTTTAGACTCCAGAGGAAGATTGAAGGAAAAATTATCTCTTTAAGAATTCTTGCCCTGAGGAAATAACTCCTCCTATACCTTTAGACCAGAGTTCCAAGGATCACTTATCTAGAACATATCTAATTCCTGAAAGCAAAAGAAAAAAAAAAGGGGGGGGGAACAAAACCTTTTAAAATCTTATTCCAACCATTTTTATTCATAACTAAGTTTGGAAAACAAAGCTATAGGATCTCATATGTCTATTTGGATATATGTATGTCTCAGTGTGTGTCTTTTATATATATATATATATATATATAAAATATTGCTGATTGCTGAGATCAGTTTATAAATGAGCTCTACCTTAATAGGCCTTAAAAAAAAAAGTAAGTGCTTACAGGAGGAGCTAAGATGGCGGAGGAGTAGGACGGGGAGAATACTTTCTCCCCCACAAATTCATCAAAAGAGCATTTAAACGCCGAGTAAATTCGACAAAACAACTTCTGAATGCCGGCAGAGGACATCAGGCACCCAGAAAAGCACCCAAGTCTTCAAAAGGAGGTAGGAAAAAATATAAAAGACAAAAAAATGGACAAAAGAGGGAGGGACGGAGTTCCGTCCTGGGAAGGGAGTCTTAAAAAGAGAGGTTTCCAAACACCAGGAAACCTTCTCACTGCTGAATCTGTGCCGAGCCTTGGAAGCACAGAGGGCAACATAACAGCGAGGAAAAATAAATAATTAAAACCCGCACATTGCGAGCCCTACGGTAACTCCCCCAGTGGAGAAGCAGCGCAGATGCCTGCATCAGCCATTAGCAAGCGGGGGCTGGGCAGGGAGACACGGCGCGGGCTGCATCGCAAGAATCTGGTCTGAATACCCCGAGCGCTATCTGAGTGAAATAATTTGGGCTAGCAAACCAGACTGTGGGATATCTACCACGCGAAAAGCCAGCCCTAACCTATGACACCCCCAGGCCCGTGCATGGAACAAAGGACTGAACAGAGATAGCTGGCGGCAGACCATCCCCCTCCGGTGATAGGCAGCCAGAGCCGGAAGGGGACAATCGCAGTCCCAGAGAGACATTATCTATAAAACTGTAAGCAGGCTTCTTTGCTAACTAAAACTTCTTGGGGGTCTGGACGGTCAACATCTGCCTGAGAAGGTGTGCCGGTGCACAACTAGATAACCAAGCGGCGGGGAGGCGATAAGTCGCAGCAATCGTGCGCGCAAAACACCTCATCACCTGAGCTGCTCGGATCTGGGAAGGGCACAAAACGCAGGCCTAACCCAGAGTCTGCGCCTCTGAGGACTACCCGAGTGCCTGAACCTGAGTGGCTTGGACCTGGGAAGTACAAGCAGCCCAGGGCCGGCCGCGGATGGTTCCCGGCGGAGCAACCTAGAGCCTGAGCAGCATGGGCAGAGAGGCTTGACGCGCCATGAACGGGGGGCAGACCCAGTGTGGCTGAGGCACTGCGAGCACACGCCAGTGTTATTTGTTTGCAGCATCCCTCCCTACCTCCCCTCAGTGGGACTGAACAAGTGAGCCAAAAAAAAAAAAAAAAGTGTCCTCCACCGTCCCCTTTGTGTCAGGGTGGAAACCAGACACTGAAGAGACCAGCAAACAGAAGAAGCTATAACAGAGGGAACTGCCTTGGAAGCTACAGGCAATAGATTAAAACCCTGTGGTTACTACCATCTACATAGGAAGGGGCCTATAGATCTTGAGAAATATAAGTCAGACCAAGGAACTAGCCAAAAATTAACTGAACCCACAATACTCACAACAAAACCGGAGAAAGTCTTAGATATATTTTTACTATTTGTACGATCATTCTTTCTTTCTTTTTTTTTTTAAATTATTTTTTTAATTAAAAAAAATTTTAAGTCCTCTATTATTCCTTTAATTTCCAGTTTTATAACCAATTACTTTGCAAAAAAAAAAAAAAAGAAGACCCTATTTTTTTTAAAGCAAACTTCATATATATATTTTTTAATATTTTTTTGACCTTTTTTTCCTTCTTTTCTTTAGTATTGTATTTTTGAAATTCTAAACTCTACTCTAGATTTTTAATTTTAGCTTTTTAGTATTTGTTATCAATTTTGTACCTATAGTTTTTTTTTTTTTTAATATAATATCTGTGACCCTTTTTTCTTTTTCTTTTTCTCTGTGTCTTTCTCTTCTTCTTTTAAATAACATTGTATTTTTGAAATTCCAACCTCTACTCTAGATTTTTAACTTTTGCTTTTTGGTATTAGTTATCAATTTTGTACCTATATTTTCTTTATAATTTTTGCGACCTTGTTTGTTTTTGTTTGTTCGTTTTTTCTCTCTTTCTTTTCCTTCTTCTTTTCTTTAACATCGTATTTTTGAAATTCCAAACTCTACTCTAGATTTTTAATTTTTGCTTTTATGTATTTGTTACCAATTTTGTACCTTTAAGAACCCAATCTTCAGTACCCATTTTTCACAAGGGAGTGAGATTACTGGCTTAACTGCTCTCTCTCCCTTTGGACTCTCCTTTTTCTCCACTAGGTTGCCTGTGTCTCCTCCCTAACCCCTCTCTACTCTACCCAACTCTGTGAATTTCTATGTGTCCCAGACGGTGGAGAACACTTAGGGAACTGATTACTGGCTGGATCTGTCTCCCTCCTTTTCATTCCCCCCATTTATACTCCTGGCCACCTTTGCCACCTTCCTCCTTCTCTTCTCTGTATAACTCTGTGAACAACTCTGAGTGGTCCAGTTGTGGAGTGCACATAAGGAAGAGATTACTGAATAGCCCACTCTCTCCTCTATTGATTCCACCCCATCTCATTCAGGTCACTTCTAACTCCCTCCTCATTCTTCTCTTCTCCATATAACACTGTAAACCTCTCTGGGTGAAACAAGTTTCAGGGCAAGACATACCAAGCAAATTCTCCAGTAGCAAGGAATACAGCCCTGAGCTCCAAGATACAGGCAGCCCAAAGTCACCCCAAAACCATAGACATCCCATAACGCATTACTGGACATTTCATTGCACTCCAGAGAGAAGAAATACAGCTCCACCCACCAGAACACCGACACAAGCTTCCCTAAACAAGAAACCTTGACAAGCCACCTGTACAAACCCACACAGAGCGAGGAAATGCCACAATAAAGAGAACTCCACAAACTGCCAGAATACAGAAAGGACACCCCAAACTCAGCAATTTAAACAAGATGAAGAGACAGAGGAATACCCAGCAGATAAAGGAACAGCATAAATGCCCACCAAACCAAACAATAGAGGAAGAGATGGGGAATCTACCTGATAAAGAATTCCGAATCATGATAGTGAAATTGATCCAAAATCTTGAAATCAAAATGGAATCACAGATAAATAGCTTGGAGACAAAGATTGAGAAGATGCAAGAAAGGTTTAATAAGGACCTAGAAGAAATAAAAGAGAGTCAATATAAAATGAATAATGCAATAAATGAAATTAAAAACACTCTGGAGGCAACAAATAGTAGAATAACAGAGGCAGAAGATAGGATTAGTGAATTAGAAGATAGAATGGTAGAAATAAATTAATCAGAGAGAAGAAGAAGACAAAAAGAAAGACCATGAGAAAATACCTCAGGAGATAATAGTTGAAAACTTCCCCAAAATGGGGAAGGAAATAATCACCCAAGCCCAAGAAACCCAGAGAGTCCCAAACAGGATAAACCCAAGGCGAAACACCCCAAGACACATATTAATCAAATTAACAAAGATCAAACACAAAGAACAAATATTAAAAGCAGCAAGGGAAAAACAACAAATAACACACAAGGGAATTCCCATAAGGATAACAGCTGATCTTTCAATAGAAACTCTTCAAGCCAGGAGGGAATGGCAAGACATACTTAAAGTGATGAAGGAAAATAACCTACAGCCCAGATTATTGTACCCAGCTAGGATCTCATTTAAATATGAAGGAGAAATCAAAAGCTTATCAGACAAGCAAAAGCTGAGAGAATTCAGCACCACCAAACCAGCTCTCCAACAAATACTAAAGGATATTCTCTAGACAGGAAAGACAAAAACAGTGTATAAACTCGAACCCAAAACAATAAAGTAAATGGCAACGGGATCATACTTATCAGTAATTACCTTAAACGTAAATGGGTTGAATGCCCCAACCAAAAGACAAAGACTGGCTGAATGGATACAAAAACAAGACCCCTACATATGTTGTCTACAAGAGACCCAACTCAAACCAGGGGACACATACAGACTGAAAGTGAAGGGCTGGAAAAAGGTTTTCCATGCAAATAGGGACCAAAAGAAAGCAGGAGTAGCAATACTTCTATCAGATAAAATAGACTTTAAAACAAAGGCTGTGAAAAGAGACAAAGATGGTCACTACATAATGATCAAAGGATCAATCCAAGAAGAAGATATAACAATTATAAATATATAATCGCCCAACACGGGAGCACCGCAATATGTAAGACAAATGCTAACAAGTATGAAAGGAGAAATTAACAATAACACGATAATAGTGGGAGACTTTAATACCCCACTCACACCTATGGATAGATCAACTAAACAGAAAATTAACAAGGAAACACAAATGTTAAATGATACAATAGACCAGTTAGACCTAATTGATATCTATAGGACATTCCATCCAAAAACAATGAATTTCACCTTTTTCTCAAGCAAACATGGAACCTTCTCCAGGATAGATCACATCCTGGGCCATAAATCTAGCCTTGGAAAATTCAAGAAAATAGAAATCATTCCAAGCATCTTTTCTGACCACAATGAAGTAAGATTAGATCTCAATTACAGGAGAAAAACTATTAAAAATTCCAACATATGGAGGCTGAACAACACGCTGCTGAATAACTAACAAATCACAGAAGAAATCAAAAAAGAAATCAAAATTTGCATAGAAACGAATGAAAATGAAAACACAACAACCCAAAACCTGTGGGACATTTTAAAAGCAGTCCTAAGGGGAAAGTTCATGGCAATACAGGCATACCTCAAGAAACAAGAAAAAAGTCAAATAAATAACCTAACACTACACCTAAAGCAACTAGAAAAGGAAGAAATGAAGAACCCCAGGGTTAGTAGAAGGAAAGAAATCTTAAATATTAGGGCAGAAATAAATGCAAAAGAAACAAAAGAGACCATAGCAAAAATCAATAAAGCCAAAAGCTGGTTCTTTGAGAGTATAAATAAAATTGACAAACCATTAGCCAGACTCATCAAGAAACAAAGGGAGAAAAATCAAATCAATAAAATTAGAAATGAAAATGGAGAGATCACCACAGACAACACACAAATACAAAGGATCATAAGAGACTACTATCAACAATTATATGCTAATAAAATGGACAACGTGGAAGAAATGGACAAATTCTTAGAAAAGTACAACCTTCCAAACTCGACCAGGAAGAAATAGAAAATCTTAACAGACCCATCACAAGCACGGAAATTGAAACTGTAATCAAAAATCTTCCAGCAAACAAAAGCCCAGGTCCAGACGGCTTCACAGCTGAATTCTACCAAAAATTTAGAGAAGAGCTAACACCTATCCTGCTCAAACTCTTCCAGAAAATTGCAGAGGAAGGTAAACTTCCAAACTCATTCTATGAGGCCACCATCACCCTAATACCAAAACCTGACAAAGATGCCACAAAAAAAGAAAACTACAAGCCAATATCACTGATGAACATAGATGCAAAAATCCTTAACAAAATTCTAGCAATCAGAATCCAACAACACATTAAAAAGATCATACACCATAACCAAGTGGGCTTTATCCCAGGGATGCAAGGATTCTTCAATATCCGCAAATCAATCAATGTAATACACCACATTAACAAATTGAAAAATAAAAACCATATGATTATCTCAATAGATGCCGAGAAAGCCTTTGACAAAATCCAACATCCATTTATGATAAGAACTCTCCAGAGAGCAGGAATAGAAGGAACATACCTCAACATAATAAAAGCTATATATGACAAACCCACAGCAAACATTATCCTCAATGGTGAAAAATTGAAAGCATTTCCTCTAAAGTCAGAAACAAGACAAGGGTGCCCACTTTCACCATTACTATTCAACATAGTTTTGGAAGTTTTGGCCACAGCAATCAGAGCAGAAAAAGAAATAAAAGGAATCCAGATTGGAAAAGAAGAAGTAAAACTCTCACTGTTTGCAGATGACATGATCCTCTACATAGAAAACCCTAAAGACTCCACCAGTAAATTACTAGAACTAATCAGTGAAGTTGCAGGATATAAAATCAACACACAGAAATCCCTTGCATTTCTATACACTAATAATGAGAAAACTGAAAGAGAAATTAAGGAAACAATTCCATTCACCATTGCAACGGAAAGAATAAAATACTTAGGAATATATCTACCTAAAGAAACTAAAGACCTATATATAGAAAACTATAAAACACTGGTGAAAGAAATCAAAGAGGACACTAATAGATGGAGAAATATACCATGTTCATGGATTGGAAGAATCAATATAGTGAAAATGAGTCAACTACCCAAAGCAATTTATAGATTCAATGCAATCCCTATCAAGCTACCAACGGTATTCTTCACAGAGCTAGGACAAATAATTTCACAATTTGTATGGAAATACAAAAAACCTTGAGTAGCCAAAGCTATCTTGAGAAAGAAGAACGGAACTGGAGGAATCAACCTACCTGACTTCAGGCTCTATTACAAAGCCACAGTTATCAAGACAGTATGGTACTGGCACAAAGACAGAAATATAGATCAATGGAACAAAATAGAAAGCCCAGAGATAAATCCATGCACATATGGACACCTTATCTTTGACAAAGGAGGCAAGAATATACAATGGAGAAAAGACAGTCTCTTTAACAAGTGGTGCTGGGAAAACTGGTCAACTACTTGTAAAAGAATGAAACTAGAACACTTTCTAACACCATACATAAAAATAAACTCAAAATGGATTAAAGATCTCAACATAAGACCAGAAACTATAAAACTCCTAGAGGAGAACATAGGCAAAACACTCTCCGACATACATCACAGCAGGATCCTCTATGACCCACCTCCCAGAATATTGGAAATAAAAGCAAAAATAAACAAATGGGACCTAATTAAACTTAAAAGCTTCTGCACAACAAAGGAAACTATTAGCAAGGTGAAAAGACAGCCTTCAGAATGGGAGAAAATAATAGCAAATGAAGCAATGGACAAACAACTAATCTCAAAAATATACAAGCAACTCCTACAGCTCAACTCCAGAAAAATAAATGACCCAATCAAAAAATGGGCCAAAGTACTAAATAGACATTTCTCCAAAGAAGACATGCAGATGGTAACAAACACATGAAAAGATGCTCAACATAACTCATTATCAGAGAAATGCAAATCAAAACCTCTATGAGGTACCATTTCACGCCAGTCAGAATGGCTGCCATCTATAAGTCTACAAGCAATAAATGCTGGAGAGGGTGTGGAGAAAAGGGAACTCTCCTACACTGTTGGTGGGAATGCAAACTAGTACAGCCACTATGGAGAACAGTGTGGAAATTCCTTAAAAACCTGGAAATAGGACTGCCTTATGATCCAGCAATCCCACTGCTGGGCATACACACTGAGGAAACCAGAAGGGAAAGAGACACATGTACCCCAATGTTCATCGCAGCACTGTTTATAATAGCCAGGACATGGAAGCAACCCAGATGCCCATCAGCAGATGAATGGATAAGAAAGCTGTGGTACATATACACAATGGAGTATTATTCAGCCATTAAAAAAGAATACATTTGAATCAGTTCTAATGAGATGGATGAAACTGGAACCTATTATACACAGTGAAGTAAGCCAGAAAGAAAAACACCAATACAGTATACTAACGCATATATATGGAATTTAGAAACATGGTAACAATAACCCTGTGTACGAGACAGCAAAAGAGACACTGATGTATAGATCAGTCTTATGGACTGTGGGAGAGGGAGAGGGTGGGGAGATTTGGGAGAACAGCATTGAAACATGTATAATATCATGCATAAAACGAGTCGCCAGTCCAGGTTTGATGCACGATACTCGATGCTTGGGGCTGGATGCTTGGGGACAACCCAGAGGGAGGGTATGGGGAGGGAGGAGGGAGGAGGGTTCAGGATGGGGAACACAGGTATACCTGTGGTGGATTCATTTCGATATTTGGCAAAACTAATACAATATTGTAAAGTTTAAAAATAAAATAAAATTAAAAAACAACAACAACAACAAAAAGTAAGTGCTTACAAATCAAATAATTCTAAATACAAGAGAAATTATCCTAACTGAATTTCAGGTTCATGTGAACGGGGAAATATTCAGTATTAAACACCTGATATTAATGTTTATTTGTTGATCTAAATAATGCAGACATCTCTAAGAGTACTTAACATTAAGCAGAATATTTTCATTGTACCTAGGTTTAACATAAGTTAAATATTATTATATCTGTTACAAGTTTGTCAGCAAGGAAATTACTGGCTGAGTGAAGAAGCTTCTAAAAAATGTAAATGAGATATGAGCCTTTAGTCAACTCTATTAAGAATAATTATGCTTTAGGAATGTCTGTCTAAAATAGTCTATCCAGATTGGGGTAACTTGAACTTCTAAGGGTTCTGCTAAACTAAATGTTGGAAGCTTAAGTCATCTCCAAATAAAATAAGGTTTTGAAACATTTATTACCAAACACTCTTAAAGAGAAACTAAAGAGATTTGGGATTAAAAAGAAGTGATCTTTGGTGCCATCTTAAAATGAAGGTTTTAGAAATTATCACTTGTACTTATGCTCACCAATGTCTAAAATGCTAATATAAAAGTCAGTTCTTGGTTGGTTAAAGGAAGTAGGAAGTGTGTTTTCGGTAAAGAAGGTATGAGGAATGGAATTAAATTTTGTGAAGGAAAAGGAAGCAAGCGTGACTTACAGGTGGCTTTTCAGGATGGAAGAACACAGTAATGGGTACAGAAAGTGATAAGGTTTGTGAAAAGTGAAGCATGAGGAAAGAGTTTTGTATATGGTTAGGACTAAGTTTAAAATAAAGTTAATTAAGTTTACCCTTTAAGTAAAGTAAGCTGGTGCAAAAACTTGAATTTAGCTTTTCTCTCTGTTAAGAGGACACCATGTCTTCAGACATTCAACTGTCTTTGATAATCACTTCATGGCAAATAGATGGGGAAACAGTGGAAACAGTGGCTGACTTTATTTTTATGGGCTCCAAAATCACTGCAGATGGTGATTACAGCCATGAAATTAAAACAGGCTTATTCCTTGGAAAGAAAGTTATGACCAAACTAGACAGCATATTAAAAAGTAGAGACATTACTTTGCCAACAAAGATCCATATAGTCAAGGCTGTGGGTTTTCCAGTGGTCATGTATGATGTGAGAGATGGAGTATAAAGAAAGCTGAGTGCTGAAGAATTGATGTTTTTGAACTGCGGTGATGGAGAAGACTCTTTAAAAAAAATAAATTCATTTATTTTAATTGGAGGCTAATTACTTTACAATATTGAATTGGTTTTGCCATACATCAACATGAATCTGCCACAGGTGTACACGTGTTCCCCATCCTGAACCCCCCTCCCACCTCCCACTGCATACCATCCCTCTGAGTCAACCCAGTGCACCAGCCCTGAGCATTCTGTATCATGCATTGAACCTGGACTGGCAATTCGTTTCACATACGATATTATACATGTTTCAATGCCATTCTCCCAAATCATCCCACCCTCTCCCTCTCCCACAGAGTCCAAAAGACTGTTCTATACATCTGTGTCTCTTTTGCTGTCTCGCATACAGGGTTATCGTTACCATCTTTCTATATTCCATATATATGCGTTTTATATATATGTGTGTGTGTGTGTGTGTGTGTGTTATATTCCATATATATGCGTTAGTATACTGTATACTGTATTGGTGTATTGAACTGGTGCATTCTACTGTATTGGTGTATTGAACTGCCTTTGATAATCACTGCATCACAAATAGAAGGGGAAAGAGTGGACACAGTGGCTGACTTTATTTTTCTGGGCTCCAAAATCACTGCAGATGGTGATTGCAGCCATGAAATTAAAAGACGCTTACTCCTTGGAAGGAAAATTATGACCAACCTAGACAGCATATTAAAAAGCAGAGACATTACTTTGCCAACAAAGGTCCATCTAGTCAAGGCTATGGTTTTTCCAATAGTCATGTATGGATGTGAGAGATGGACTATAAAGAAAGCTGAGCACAGAAGAATTGATGCTTTTGAACTGTGGTGTTGAAGAAGACTCTTTAGAGTCCCTTGGACTGCTAGGAGATCCAACCAATCCATCCTAAAGGGGAGCAGTCCTAGGTGTTCATTGGAAGAACTAATGTTGAAGCTGAAACTCCAATACTTTGGCCACCTGATGCGAAGAGCTGACTCATTTGAAAAGACCCTGATGCTGGGAAAGATTGAGGGCAGGAGGAGAAGGGAACGACAGAGGTTGAGATGGGTGGATGGCATCACCGACTCAATGGACGTGGTTTGAGTCAACTCCGGGAGTTTGTGATGGACAGGGAGGCCTGGTGTGCTGCAGTTCATGGGATCTCAAAGAGTTGGAGACGACTGAGCAACGGAACTGAACTGAACTGATAATAGATTTAAGTTTCTTTATCTCTTAAATGATCTGTTCTGAAATCCCTTATTGTTACTTTGGCTAAGTTAATAGTATTGTTTCACACTGACCTATAATCCCACCTGACTGAGTATTCTAAAACCTTTTGATATTTATTCACAAAACTTCCTAAATCATTCTAAAGAAGAAGATTTCTACCTAACTTTGGGATGCTTCAGAGGGCCCTGCAACATCCCAGAGAGAGATATTACACTAATTAAGTTCATTTTGTATATAGAGTTACATGGAGTGTATTGTCAAGTTAGTAATAAGTCTCGGGTTATATTGTATGGTAAATGTTATTAATATAGATACACTAGAAACTGTATAAAGTTCCTAAAATTCTGATATGTTTGGGTAAAATGTTACCAGGCATAATTCTAGTTACTATGTCAAAATATTCTCATAGCACTAACCACGTTTTGCCTCTTCAAAAGATTTATAAAAAGGACTTTTGGATAAATACCAGTTTTTGAACTGTGTAAAAATTCTAATAGAAAACCTGATGACTTCACAAAGTTTAACAAAAGGACTGAATGAACTGGTGAATATCCTTATAAGTTTTATGGTTTCTCTCTGAAAAATTACTGATTTGAATCTGTGTTTTCCAGGTGTAAAAAAACCTTCCCCTCAAATGAATTATGACAGTAATTTGGTAAAATTATATTTTATAAACAAATTGAAACATTTAATATTTTCTCTCTATCTGAACCCTCCAGAGCTTGGAAACCCTTAGTTTCCAGTAAATTTATCAGATAAGTTAGGAAGATTATCTCAATAACAGGTACAGAAATCTCAAGGAATTTTGGAGACCTTGAGAAGGGAGGAGTTTACTTAGATCTGTTAGGCAAAATCTGTGATAAGCCTTTGGCATGACTTTCCTAGCCCTGAAAGCTCTTATTTTAAAAGTTCAGTCTGAGACGCTATAAAAGTTTCAGCAAAGCAAAGAAGTCTATGACCAATTATGGTTATATAAGTCATCAGGCCAAGTTTATTGAGAGCAGACCTATATTACAAACAGGTCTCAATTTGGTTATATTTGGTAAAAATGACAGTGAGTTTAGGTAGAAAGAGATGTTTCAATGAATGTTAAATCCTAGTTTGTTGATGGAGGTCTGTATCTACTAAGACTCATTTTCTTGATGGTTCTTTGCTGTTAGGGTATACTAAAGTAAAATTGAATTATTAAAGGACACTCTAGGGTTGTTTCTGAAGCTTATCTCAGTAATCTGTCTTTAAATGAAGATCAGGTGCCTCACACATGACCTTCAATCAAGACTGGAAGAAGATATAATTTAAGGAACTGTCTCCAGCCTGGATGGAAGGACCTTTCCATCAGGAACTCTTAACTAGCTCATGCCCAGTGAAATTGAAGGGAAATTGACTCTTGGGTTAACTCTCACTTCCAAAAGGCCCCTAAGCTGGACTGGTCTATAGAGAGGCCTGCTGACCTCAAAATCACCTTAAAACAGTGCTCAAACAGAGGAAACCATACTACACTAGGGAGAAGGCAATGGCAACCCACTCCAGTACTCTTGCCTGGAAAATCCCATGGATGGAGGAGCCTGGTAGGCTGTAGTCCATGGCGTTTCTAAGAGTCAGACACGACTGAGCGACTTCACTTTCACTTTTCACTTTCATGCATTGGAGAAGGAAATGGTAACCCACTCCAGTGTTCTTGCCTGGAGAATCCCAGGGACGGGGGAGCCTTGTGGGCTGCCATCTCTGGGGTCGCACAGAGTCGGACACGACTGAAGTGACTCAGCAGTAGCACACTACACTAGGACGAGAAGAAGATGACATCAGAAGTAGACAGCTTGCCCAAGATGCTGATCTGACTTTTATGATCATTTATAATGTTTTCTTGATTCCTTGGACCTATGCCTATTAATCAAATTTTTCTATCATGGACATGATTCTATGCTAGTTTAAAACGCAATCCAATTGTTCTGTTGTGGCCAGTTACCTGTGTCTAGTACTTCTGGATTACTTTGGTGGATTTCTGTTCTCTAGGGATACTCACAAGGAAATTTATTTTAGATGAGTGTTCAGTCCTGTTCTATCTTCATGATATTACTAGATGGGATTCTCTCACCTGGCCAGTTAATAATACCTGTTGTGATCCTGGCCATAGATTTAAGATTTCTCTTAGGGTGATTTAAACTCAAAGGGAGTGATGAGCTAAGTCTCCATTAAAAAATTAACCTCTCATCTATGAAAAGTTAAAAATCCCACAATTATGGGGTAGATCTACATGGTTAACAGCAGACTATGGTCATTTAAGTTTAAAAGCTCCTCTACGTTGGGAAGGGTTATGTCATATTAAAAATGATCAACCTGGTAATTATGAAACAAGGCTGGGTGCTTTATGAACTATGTCTATTATTACCCTTAGAGAGTGTGATTGGTATGAAACTCAGTGGATTTGTGGCACTAATTTATGGCCTTCACATCTACAGGGATGGATACAAAGGTGTAGCCTGGGATTCCCAGGAATTTAAGGTCATACATGTTAACAAGTTAGAGGTAACGCTAACCAATCTAGCACTGGTATGATGTCAATGGGTCGAAGATCTGTATTCTACTGGTATGACCATTTAGCAGCTTGTGTGTGTGTGCCTTCAATGGGATTGGAGGATTTAATTGACCATATCTAAGCCTTAACACACAGGCACATAGCGCAGCCAAAGGAGCTACCCCACTTCTGAGGTCAAGGGCAGAAGCCAGGAAGACCCCATGTTCGAGGGGCGGCGGCTAAGAGGAGTTACCACATGTCCAAGGTCAGGGCAGTGGCAGAGAGTGCCAGGCTACGACGGCAGAGGAATGGCTGAGAGGTGCTACCCCACATCCAAGGTCAAGTGCAGCGGCCGGGAGGAGCAACCCCACGTCCAAGGACTGGTAGCTGTGCGGGTGCAGGAGGGCCTAGCGGAGCTATTCCATGTTCAAGGTCAGGAGCGGCAGCAGTGAGGAGATACCCCTTTTCCAAAGTAAGAGAAACCCAAGTAAGATGGTAGGTGTTCCAAGAGGGCATCAAAAGGCAGACACACTGAAACCATACTCACTGAAATCTAGCCAATCTAATCACACTAGGATCACAGCCTTGTCTAACTCAATGAAACTAAGCCATGCCCATGGGGCCACCCAAGATGGGAAGGTCATGGTGGAGAGGTCTGACAGAAAGTGGTCCACTGGAGAAGGGAATGGCAAACCACTTCAGTATTCTTGCCTTGAGAACCTCATGAACAGTATGAAAAGACAAAATGGTAGTATACTGAAAGAGGAACTCCCCGGGTCAGTAAGTGCCCAATATGGGACCGGAGTTCAGTGGAGAAATAACTGCAGAAAGAATGAAGGGATGGAGCCAAAGCAAAAAGAATACCCAGCTGTGAATGTGACTGGTGATAGAAGCAAGGTCCGATGCTGTAAAGAGCTATATTGCATAGGAACCTGGAATGTCAGGTCCATGAATCAAGGCAAATTGGAAGTGGTCAAACAAGAGATGACAAGAGTGAATGTCGACATTCTAGGAATCAGCAAACTGAAATGGACTGGAATGGGTGAATTTAACTCAGATGACCATTATATCTACTACTGCAGGCAGGAATCCCTCAGAAGAAATGGAGTAGCCATCATGGTCAACAAAAGAGTCTGAAATGCAGTACTTTTGAAATCTCAAAAACGACCGAATGATCTCTGTTCGTTTCCAAGGCAAACCATTCATATCACGGTTATCCAAGTCTATGCCCCAACCAGTAACGCTGAAGAAGCTGAAGTTGAACGGTTCTATGAAGACCTACAACACCTTTTAGAACTAACCCCCCCAAAAGATGTCTTTTTCATTATAGGGGACTGGAATGCAAAAGTAGGAAGTCAAGAAACACCTGGAGTAACTGGCAACTTTGGCTTTGGAATACGGAATGAAGCAGGGCAAAGACTAATAGAGTTTTGCCAAGAAAATGCACTGGTCATAGCAAACACCCTCTTCCAACAACACAAGAGAAGACTCTACACATGGACATCACCAGATGGTCAACACCGAAATCAAATTGATTATATTCTTTGCAGCCAAAGATGGAGAAGCTCTATACAGTCAACAAAAACAAGACTCGGAGCTGACTGTGGCTCAGATCATGAACACTTTATTGCCAAATTCAGACTTAAATTGAAGAAAGTAGGGAAAACCACTAGACCATTGAGGTCAGGTATGACCTAAGTCACATCCCTTATGATTATACAGTGGAAGTGAGAAATAGATTTAAGGGACTAGATCTGATAGATAGCGTGCCTGATGAAATATGGACGGAGGTTCGTGACATTGTACAGGAGACAGGGATCAAGATCATCCCCATGGAACAGAAATGCAAAAAAGCAAAACGACTGTCGGGGGAGGCCTTACAAATAGCTGTGAAAAGAAGAGAAGTGAAAAGCAAAGGAGAAAAGGAAAGATATAGGCATCTGAATGCAGAGTTCCAAAGAATAGCAAGGAGAGATAAGAAAGCCTTCCTCAGTGATCAATGCAAAGAAATAGAGGAAAACATCAGAATGGGAAAGACTAGAGATCTCTTCAAGAAAATCCGAGATACGAAGGGAACATTTCATGCAAGGATGGGCTCAATAAAGCACAGAAATGGAATGGACCTAACAGAAGCAGAAGACATTAAGAAGAGGTGGCAAGAATACACAGAAGAACTGTACAAAAAAGATGTTCAAGAGTAAGATGATCACGATGGTGTGATCACTCACCTAGAGCCAGACATCCTAGAATGTGAAGTCAAGCGGGCCTTAGAAAGCATCACTACGAACAAAGCTAGTGGAGGTGATGGAATTCCAGTTGAGCTATTCCAAATCCTGAAAGATGATGCTGTGAAAGTGCTGCACTCAATATGCCAGCAAATTTGGAAAACTCAGCAGTGGCCACAGGACTGGAAAAGGTCAATTTTCATTCCAATCCCAAAGAAAGGCAATGCCAAAGAATGCTCAAACTACCGCACAATTGCACTCATCTCACAGGCTAGTAAAGTAATGCTCAAAATTCTCGAAGCCAGGCTTCAGAAATACATGAACCGTGAACTTCTAGATGTTCATGCTGGTTTTAGAACAGGCAGAGGAACCTGAGATCAAATTGTCAACATCCGCTGGATCATCGAAAAAGCAAGAGAGTTCCATAAAAGCATCTATTTCTGCTTTATTGACTATGCCAAAGCCTTTGACTGTGTGGATCACAATAAAATGTGGAAAATTTTGAAAGAGATGGGAATACCAGGCCACCTGACCTACCTCTTGAGAAACCTATATGCAGGTCAGGAAGCAACAGTAGAACTGGACATGGAACAACAGACTGGTTCCAAGCAGGAAAAGGTGTACGTCAGGGCTGTATAGTGTCACCCTGCTTATTTAAATTCTATGCAGAGTACATCATGAGAAACGCTGGACTGGAAGAAGCACAAGCTAGAACAAGATTGCTGGGAGAAATATCAAAAACCTCAGATATGCAGATGACACCACCCTTATGGCAGAAATTGAAGAGGAACTAAACCCTCTTGATGAAAGTGAAAGTGGAGAGTGAAAAAGTTGGCTTAAAGCTCAACATTCAGAAAACGAAGATCATGGCATGTGTCCCATCACTTCATGGGAAATAGATGAAGAAACAGTGGAAACAGTGTCAGACTTTATTTTTTTTGGGCTCCAAAAGCACTGCAGATGGTTACTGCAGCCATGAAATTAAAAGACACTTACTCCTTGGAAGGAAAGTTATGGCCAACATAGATAGCATATTGAAAAGTAGAGACATTACTTTGCCAACAAAGGTCCATCTTGTCAAGCCTATGGTTTTCCAGTGGTCATGTATGGATGTGAGAGTTGGACTGTGAAGAAAGCTGAGCACCGAAGAATTGATGCTTTTGAACTGTAGTGTTGGCTAAGACTCTTGAGAGTCCCTTGGACCGCAAGGAGATCCAACCAGTCCATTCTGAAGGAGATCAGCCCTGGGATTTCTTTGGAGGGAATGATGCTAAAGCTGAAACTCCAGTACTTTGGCCACCTCATGCGAAGAGTTGACTCATTGGAAAAGACTCTGATGCTGGGAGGGACTGGGGGCAGGGGCAGAAGGGGACGACAGAGGATGAGATGGGTGGATGGCATCACTGTCTCGATGGACCTGAGTCTAAGTGAACTCCGGGTGTTGGTGATAGGCGGGGAGGCCTGATGTGCTGCGATTCATGGGCTTGCAAAGAGTCAGACATGACTACCCGATTGAAGTGAACTGAACTGAACTCAACTGATATAGGTTGCCCTTAAGGACATATTTGACTGATGCTCTCAGAAAACTTTCTTCCTACTTTAGTTCCCTTCCATTGTTGCTTCTAATTCTTAGGAATTTCACGATGTGGCAGGGACTGGAGGATTTTGAGAGTTGATAAAACTGGAGACTTTTAAATATCCCTCATCTGGTTTAGAACTTCTCTGTTGCCACTTAAACATCTGCCAACCAGGCACATGCCACAGCGAGCTAGCATCCTCAACCCTGTTAGCTTGGTAAAACGTGGTCTTCTAGCTGAGTGAGCATTCCTTCAGCTCTTCATAGCCCCTTCTTCCCACAGGAGACAGAGAGGATTTCTAAGTATCCTTTCAGCTACATGTTTCTATAATTTCTTTTTAAAAATTTTATACCTTTATTTTAATCGGAGAATAATTATTTTACAATATTGTGATGGTTTTTGTCATATAGCAACATGAATCGGCCATAGGTATACTTGTGTCCCTTCCCTCCTGACCCCCCCTCCCAACTCCCACCCCACTCCATCCCTCCAGGTTGTCACAGAGCACCTGCTTTAGGTGCCCTGGCCCTGCCTTATACCTCAAACTCACACTGGCTATCTATTTTACATATGGTAACGTATATGTTTCAATGCTGTTCTCTCAAATCATCCCACTCTCTCTTTCTCCCACTGAGTCCAAAAGTCTGTCCTTTACATCTGTGTCTCCTTTGCTGCCCTGCATGTAGGATCATCAGTACCATCTTTCTAGGTTCCACATGTATGTGTTACTATACAGTATTTGTCTTTCTCTTTCTGACTTACTTCACTCTGTATAATAAACTCAAGTTTCATCCACCTCATTAGAACTAACTCAAATGCATTCCTTTTATTGCTGAGTAATATTCCATTGTGTATATAATTTCTTAAATTTTTTAAATTTTAAAAGCTTAATTTTTAAAAATTTAATTGAAGTAAAGTTGATTTACAATGTTGTGTACTTCCATGCTTATAGAATTTCATGTAGAAATACATGTTGGAAATGTTTGAAATCTGCATTTTTGCACTTTTTTTAAGGGATACGTTTTTAGAAAGCACTTTATTGAATAAAGTGAGATCAACCAGTCAAGGAGATCTAATCAGTCAATCCTAAAGGAAATCAGTCCTGAATATTCCTTGGAAGGACTGATACTGAAGCTGAAGCTCCAATACATTGGCCACCTGATGCAAAGAACTGACTCATGAAAAGACTCTGATGCTAGGAAAGATTGAAGGCGGGAGGAGAAGGGGACGACAGAGAATGAGATGGTGGGATGGAATCACCCATTCGATGGACATGAGTTTGAGTAAGCTCCTGGATTTGGTGGTGGACAGGCAAGCCTGGTGTGCTGCAGTCCAAGGGGTCACAAAGAGTTGGACAGGTCTGAGCAACTGAACTGAACTGAACCTACTGAATAAAAGAAGCAAAATATAATTAATTTCAGTTCCATTGTAATCGTTGTGTTAGTCACTCAGTCGTGTCCGACTCTCTGTGAACCCAGAGCTTCCCTGGTAGCTCAGATGGTAAAGAATCTGCCTGCAATGCTGGAGACCTGAGTTGGATCCCTGGGTCTGGAAGATCCCCTAGAGAAAGGAATGACTGCCTACTCCAGTATTCTTGCCTGGAGAATTCTGTCGATAGAGAAGTAACGTGGGCTACAATCCACGGAGCCAGAAAGAGTTGGACATGACTGAAGAACTAACGATTTTAGTTCCATAGACAGGAACAAGGTATGAGTTTTGGAGATGAAGGTAAGGAATGTGGATGAAACGGAAACACAGCGCTGATGGTCTTAGAGGGAAGGACCACGTTTGAAACTGGCTTCACAGCGACCCCTGGTGGCCGGAAATGTAAGGAAGCCAAGGACTGACTGACATACAGCCCTGACACTTGCTGAACCCGGAAATATAAAATGGGAGCCAGACAGAAGAAAGGTATCATGACAGGTAAGACAATGTTGCAAGAAGGCTAGCAAATAGAGATTCAGAGCCCTCTTACTTAAACCAGGACATTGCCAAGAAGTGTCAAAAACTATCCTTTGAAGTGAGACGAGTTGTTTTAGGTATTAACTTGTGGAAGCTTTGACTGGTAAAAAAATTATTATTTTTCTTTTTTGCAAAATTTCTTCTCTAACTCAGGGTACATTTTTTTTTTACATATTTTATATCGGTTTTATGTGAAGCCCCATTCTAATGCACCTAGAATTTTTCACGTTGAATGAGCTTCAAATATTCTGTAGACTCCTACTCTATAATTAAATGTGGTTTAAAAAGCAACATACATACTCATGTCCATAGCTTGTGTTTAAGATGTCATTATCATTGGTTGTCACTGGCAGTTAGTCCTTTTTATTAGATATTAATATTCCCAGCCTTTAAAGTATTACAAGTCTTTAGCTTAAGAATGATAAAGAGAAGAGGGCTTAGATCATTTGGCTTTGCCTATAAATGGGGAAACAGTGGAAACAGTGTCAGACTTTATTTTTGGGGGGCTCCAAAATCACTGCAGATGGTGACTGCAGCCATGAAATTAAAAGACGCTTACTCCTTGGAAGGAAAGTTATGACCAACCTAGATAGCATATTCAAAAGCAGAGACATTACTTTGCCAACAAAGATCCATCTGGTCAAGGCTATGGTTTTTCCTGTGGTCATGTATGGATGTGAGAGTTGGACTGTGAAGAAAGCTGAGCACTGAAAAATTGATGCGTTTGAACTGTGGTGTTGAAGACTCTTGAGAGTCCCTTGGACCGCAAGGAGATCCAACCAGTCCATTCTGAAGGCGATCAGCCCTGCGATTTCTTTGGAGGGAATGATGCTGAAGCTGAAACTCCAGTACTTTGGCCACCTCATGCAAAGAGTTGACTCATTGGAAAAGACTCTGATGCTGGGAGGGACTGGGGGCAAGAGGAGAAGGGGACGACAGAGGATGAGATGGCTGAATGGCATCACTGACTTGATGGACATGAGTCTGAGTGAACTCCAGGAGTTGGTAATGGACAGGGAGGCCTGGTGTGCTGCGATTCACAGGTTTGGAAAGAGTCGGACACGACTGAGCAACTGAAGTGAACTGAACTGAACTGAACCAAGACTTTGGTTGAATTTAAGCTGAAAAACCTTGCAGTTTTGCCGTTGTCTATTTCCCAGGCTACTGATAGCCCAGATAAACTTCAAAATTATCTTACAATATGAAGCTAGATTACCCAATGAAATTTTAATTTTTAAAAAATTTAGACTGAGATGCTGTCAAATGCTGGTTAACATCATTTGAACAAAGCAACCATTAAAAAAAATGAGGCAAATGGAGGAAATTTGCATATAGACTGGATAATTAATATTAAGGAATTATTATTGTTTCATATGAGATAATAGTATTGTGTTTCAGTTCAGTTAAGTTCAGTCACTCAGTCGTATCTGACTCTTTGTGATCCCATGGAGTATTGTGTTTATGCATTTTTAAAATTTATTATTTTTTGGAAATATAAATGGGAGGGCAATGGATAGTAGTTTAAATGAAACAACACTGGCCATGTAATGATAATTCTTGAATCTGAGCAATGTTTATATGGGTGTTCATTCATACTCCTACTTTTTTGTTTGAACTGTTCTTCATACTAAACCATAAAAATTTGATCAGAACTTTTGCTTCTATTTGTGAATTTTAAAAAGACCAGGCTATCCCAGAACAATTCTAACCCTTTGCAGTTTATCTTCACAAAAAATGTAATACCAGTAGGAAATCAAGTCTGTAGCTTCCACAATGCTTTTCAAATGCATTTTCTACCTCTTAAAACTTTTATATATCATGCCATCTGTGAATTTCATGATGACCTTACAGACCCCACCAGGATACTACCAGTGGAGGAGGCAGAGGTTATGGGGAAGTCAGATGTGAATGAAGTCAAGACATATTTATATGCTCCTGGTAAGTTAGGAGGATGGTCCAGATTGATTAAAAGTCAAGTAAGGACTTTGCTGATACCAGTGGACTGGGTGATCTGAGAATAAACACATACCCCAGAAACTGGAAGTGAGAAGGCAGTACAGCATAATGAAAATTTGAACTTAAGTCAATCATAGATTCATATCTTGATTCAATCAATTGCTAGATGTGATCTTACTATATGTTACAGAGCATTGGTTAACTCATATGGTAGTCCATATAATAGGGGACTGTTGGGGATTAAATAAAATATGTGAATGTGAGGAAAGTGTTAACACAGCAGGTCTGGTTGTTTGGTCCTTGTATGTCAAGGGAACTGGAAACCATGATTTGAGTATTGGTCATCCCTGGGGGAATGTTCTAATGTTAATTGGTTGATGATCATGTTTTGTTCACCTGATTGCTTGGCACAAACATCAACATCGATAATGTGCATCTGGTGTCATTGTTGGGATCCTGAGTTTCACTTGCCATGTCTGGTTATGGAGCATGATGTACCTATGGGACCTGTTCTCAATAAAAGCCTCAGATGCTGAGGCTTCCCTGGGCAGAGCCATGGTGCACACATGCCTCTAGATTATTGCTAGAGAAGAGAGAATGTCCTAGGTGGCCCCAGAGGGGCAAGTACTCAAAAGCGCATGTCCAACGTCTCTGATTCACCCGAAAAGATGTCTTTTTCCTGTTGCTCTTGATTTGTATATTTTTGCTCTAATAAACCTCAGCCATGACTATAATCTGCTTTTGAGTCTTGTGAGTCCTTTTTCTAAATCAGTAAAATTGAGGGGAGGGTGGCCTTCAGATATCCCGGACATAAAGGGACTTAGTACAATGTCTGGCAAGTAGTACACATCCAATATATGCTAGCTATGGAATTTAACTGACCCTGCTGAATGTGACAGGGGACTGACCTCACTATACTAGAATATAGGCTGGGACTGCAGGATTTTGCCTGTTTTTCTAAACCATGCTCTTGGAAGTGGGCAGGGATAACCTCTCATCAGTGAGGAAGCTAGAAAATATAACTCCAAGGTTTTCCCCTGGCCTCCCAGCCCTCTGGATTCTAAGTAAGAAGGTACCCTGTGAAGAAAATGGGTAGATATCCGACCTCTATCTGGGCCATTCTGAGAATGCACAACAGGGCAAACTCTTTTTATCAATTTGAAGGGTAACCAAAAGAATCAAAAACCTTGAGAGTGGGGGCTGGAGCCTGGACCCTTACTTTGGTAGCAGTCATCAGAGGCAGTGGTATTAGAAATGAGTATTGGGACTTCCCTGGTGGTTCAGTGGCTAAAACTCCACACTCCCAATGCAGGGGGTCTGGGTTCTATCCCGGGTCAGAGAATCACATGCTACAGCCAAGGGTTTGCATGCCACAGCTAAGAACTGGCATGGTTAAATAAATATTTTTTAAAAAAGGAAATAACTATCAGGAATTTCCCCAGTGCAGCCAGAATCAAGCACACAGAGCCATTTCCACCACACACTGGGCACCAGAGAAAGACAGTCTTAAACTGTGAGGACACTCTGTCAAAATTTAAAAGATAGTTGGGTTGAGACTTCAATTGAGGGCTAATCCAAGGGAAAGAGGAGCCCAGGGCACCCATCTTGCAATACCTTTCTATATTTGTTGTCTGTGTGTGTGTGTGTGTGTGTGTGTGACTGGTTCACATTTAACCGTGTGCCTGTGTCCAACTCTTTTCAACCCCATCAACTGTAGCCCTTTAGTCTCCTCTGTCCATGGAATTTCCCAGGCAAGACTACTGGACTGGGTTGCTATTTCCTCCTCCAAAGGATCTTCCCAACCCAGGGGTCAAACCCACATCTCTTCCATTGGCAGGTGGATTCTTTACCACTGCACCAGCTGGGAAGCCCATCCAAGTGACCAGATCTACGTTGTTGTTCAACCATCAAGTCGTGTCCAACTCTGTGTGACCCCATGGACTGCAGCAGGCTGGGTTTCCCTGTCCCTCACCATCTCCCAGAATTTGCCCAAGTAGATCTATGATACCTCCCAAAGAGATTTATACCTCTAAAATACAATAATAATTACAACAAAATCAGTTGTTATGTCACACATTTATGTACTATTTTTTAAATAAATTGCCTCGAGATGGATATGTCTGATCTCAATAGTGATACCAAGTGGAGTTTTCCTCTACCAGGTTCTTAAATATGGTGAGCATATAATAGTTCATAGAAGCTTGCTTCTTCTGCATCG
Source organism: Bos javanicus (assembly GCF_032452875.1). Classification (NCBI taxonomy): domain Eukaryota; kingdom Metazoa; phylum Chordata; class Mammalia; order Artiodactyla; family Bovidae; genus Bos; species Bos javanicus. The sequence goes on from NC_083897.1 coordinate 23,679,878, forward strand.
GTGGTCTTTCTTTTGATCCCTTAATTATTTTGGGAGTTTTTATAGATGTCTTCCTTGCATTTTATGTTGCAGATTATAATCACCTCCCTGTCACTCTCACCATCACTGTTGTATGTTGTGATATCACTGTCACTCATGTTGCCATACACTGTGTTGTATTTGGGTTGTTTCTTTTTATGTGACTTGTAAAAGTGCTTCAATTTGCGTGAAAACAGTGAAACTGGAACATGCTTTTTATTTGCTTCTGAAACATAAGTGATGAACGGCTCAGAAACAGCTCTGCAAACAAGGCACTTTTCCTTGTAGCATTGACAAAACTTCACTGGTTGAGGTCTAGATAATATTTCTGCCCTACCTGCACTAGCTGGGCATTTTAGTTTAAGATATCTCTGGCGTTTGGTCAGTTTATCTCCACTTGATTTCTCAGGGAAGCTCTGATTCTTTGGATAGGGTAGAGGAGTTTTGGTTGGCTTGGCCCGACACTGTAGACTTGGTGGCCAAGTTGGCTTGATGGCCTTCTCTGGATAGGATGGACTGACCTGACCGATTAGCTTATGGGCATGAGCCTGCCTATGTGCCTTTTTTGGACTGCATGTTCTATGCAACTTTTCCTGGGGGGTGGGGGGTGATCCTAACACTTTTTTGGGAGCTGATGGCTTGGATGGTTTTTTTGACTCGAGCGCCTGACTAACTTTTCTGCACTTGAAGGAACTTTTCGTGGACTTGAGGGCCCAGATGACTTATCTATTCTGGATACCACGGATTGTCTTTCTGGATCGCCCAGACCAGCAGTCGGTGACTTGGAGTCAGTAAATGATATTTTAGATGACCTGGATGCCTTGATGGTGATATCTTCTTTCTTGTCCCTGAAAATACAGAGGATTTGGAATATGACAATTTAAATCAGAGGAGTAAGATTACTGTTACCAGAAAATATGGGCTATTGTGTCAATTTAGACTTGTGGTCTTTTTGTGGCTCTAGCAGGAAAATTGAACACAGTAAGAATCAGAGTGTGGTGAAAACTATGAGTCAGGTTACAGTGTTGAACTTGTGTTGAATGCTTTTTCTTTTTCTTAATTTTGCTGTTTCAACCACAATGGATAACCATATAGTCTATATATGCAATGACACAAACTTGTTTCAAATCTACTGTTGAGAGGGAGAGAGAAAATTTATCTAATCCAGAAATTATACTTTTTACAAAAAAGCCACAAGTTGATATGCAACTGAGGCACAAATGTCACAACCTGTCACATAAAAAAGTCTTAGACCAAATTCATTGTTTTCCTATCATATTTACACCATCAAGGTTTGTAACCATACATACTAATCCTCACATGCTAACTCTAAAACTGAAGGAATAAAACAGTGGTATATTTCAGTCACCAGTCCTTGGATTGGGAAATTTTTAGAGACCCAGTATACCAAGTGCCAGCCTAGTCCTCCTATATTAAAGCCAGGGACTAGAATCACTGAACACAGTTGAAAATTTTTCATGTTATTACATCTCAAAATGATAGATTATCCAAAATGTGTTACTATCTTTGGAATGCAGAGACCCAACTCCTTCTCCCCTGAGAAGATTTTGATTCTGTCTTATTTAGATAGTCATTCCCTCTTTTCATAGACTCAGCATACAATGAAATTAGCAGCCTGGGGCTCAAGTGAACCTTGAATAGGATAGTTTTGGCTAAAGTTGATAATGTACTTGAGATAATTTAAGAGCTTCATTTAAGTGAACATATCCAGCCCACAAGATGTTGGTAGCTCTTCTGAAGTCTAAAGTTAATGGTAAGTAACAAAACAACAGTGAACCCGCTTACGTGTGAGTGCGCATGCGTGTGCAGGTACAGTTCCTCATGCGCGTGCACACCCACCTCCTCACGTCACCCTTACACCCCGCCACTTTGTATTTTTAGCTCAAAGGTGTAAGACTTAATGTTGCTGCTTTGGGGACTTCCCCGCTCTCACAGTTATAGAGTATAGTGAAGAACGCGTGCCTCCCCACAACCTTGTACTTTTATTCAAAGGTGTAAGACTTACTTGGTTGCTTTATGGGCTTCCTCGCTATCACAGCTATAGTGAAGAAAGCAGGTACACGTGACCATATAGCCAGTGATAAGGGTACCAATTATAATAATGAGTAGACGTCGCCGTAATTCCTGCAGTTTGGTCTGCTTGAATTCAGCATGTGTAGTTACTGTGAAAGAACATGTATCATCAGAACCTGTGCTTGGGAACCAAGTTGCTTCCATTTTGATGGGGGTTTGTTACTGTAGATCCAAGTCAAATCTCATCATCAATTATTTCTTTAAGCAAGATAACCACTGTCATTTTCCTCCCTCTATCACCTCCCCAGCCAGCCACAGTCTACAAGCCAAATCTGGGAGCTGTCTTTGGCTAATCAGTATAATTATCTAGGTTACCCCACATCGTGGCTTGTTCAACCCATTACCTAGGTATTTGAATGTGTGAATGCACTGGAGTGTTGATGTGTGTGTGAATGTGTATGGTGGGAAAAGGGATGGGACAAGAAAACACAGTTCTGGAAACCTACTATGTGTTAGGTACCATGCTAGATTCATTCACATAGAATTTTCTGGTATGGCTGGTGGGGGAGGGGCAGGGGTTGGTGGATTGGGTGGGGAAGGGGAATGAAAGGGGACAGTAAGGCTGTACTCTTCATGTTTCTATGTTTGGAATCTTTACACAGAAGTAAAACTTTCAGGTGTTGTCCTAGAAATTCTCGAAGACCTACTCATAGTAAAGTAGAATAAACAGCAGATTTCTTATACACAGCTAGCTTGTCTAAGTACTGGAATACATTTAACATAATAGATCATAATTTCTAGGTTTTAAGGTTAGGGACATACCTGCAGTAGCAGATCCATTGCTTTCATTTCTATCTAAACAACTACTTGTCCAAATTGATAAAAGGAGGACATAAATGAAGAGATTCGTGTCCAGGACCTTGTTGTCCTGTTTCCTCTCCCAAGGAAACTGCTGGATTTAAAATGGCTCAGCTTGTTTAAGGGCCTATTACTTCATAATCATTCTCTGTCATATCCTGACAACATAATCTCACCATGGTGACACATGAGCTCCTGGGTACAAATATTATGAAAAGAATTTTAATCCTTTATTTCTCCATGACATCAAATATTCTATCAGATTTGAATCAAAAAGTTTGAGACATTATTAAGCACAGAAGGCAGAGAAAATGAGTTAGCTCTAGAAACTGAAGAACTATTTTTCTTTGTTAAATGTTAAGGAGGCACCTTACAGCCCTATAGTAGTTCTTAATGTGTTTTAGAGGTTAAATCATCCTGGGGTATAAGTTTGTAGGAATTTTTCTTACAAATATTAAGATTTTGAATATCCCTCAAGCTTTTTATTGAGCTGCTTTTAATGGGTACCCAAGATCATGGCATCCTGTCCCATTACTTCATGGGAAATAGATGGGGAAACAGTGGAAATAATGTCAGACTTTATTTTTTTGGGCTCCAAAATCACTGAAGATGGTGACTGCAGCCATGAAATTAAAAGACACTTACTTCTTGGAAGGAAAGTTATGACCAACCTAGATAGCATATTCAAAAGCAGAGACATTACTTTGCCAACAAAGGTCTGTCTAGTCAAGGCTATTGTTTTTCCTGTGGTCATGTATGGATGTGAGAGTTGGACTGTGAAGAAGGCTTAGCACCAAAGAATTGATGCTTTTGAACTGTGGTGTTGGAGAAGACTCTTGAGGGTCCCTTGGACTGCAAGGAGATCCAACCAGTCCATTCTGAAGGAGATCAGCCCTGGGATTTCTTTGGAGGGAATGATGCTGAAGCTGAAACTCTTTGGCCACCTCATGCGAATAGTTGACTCATTGGAAAAGACTCTGATGCTGGGAGGGTTTGAGGGCAGGAGGAGAAGGGGACGACAGAGGATGAGATGGCTGGATGGCATCACTGACTCGATGGATGTGAATCTGCGTGAACTCTGGGAGTTGGTGATGGACAGGGAGGCCTGGCATACTGCGGTTCATGGGGTCGCGAAGAGTCGGACACGACTGAATGACTGAACTGAACTAAAGACTTTCTGTCTAGTGAGTGACATGATAAGTTCTCCATTTTAGAAACCATCCCCCCACCCTGGCTCTTGTGTGGGCACTAGATTGCTGGGGTTAAAGTAATTTAGACAATTAGAAGGCTGTTATGTAGGTCCACCTGATAGAGCATGGTGGCTTGAAGCAGAGTGGTAAAGATGGAGAGTAATCAATGCATTGGAGGAGTCTTTTGATGTGGGTAGGACTTGAGGAAGGGCAGGCCATAGGGCTTGAAGGAGAGAGAGGTAGCCAGGATGATTCATTGCTTCAAGAAAAGCATGTTGGAGATCTATGGACAGGAATTTTTTTGTTAAGCATGAGCATTCAGACAGTCACAGTCCCTGCCTTGGAACTCTAAAGAGAGAGACAGACACATAAATAACCAATCACTAGGTTATGTAATGGGGCTTCCCTGGTAGCTCAACTGGTGAAGAATCTGCCTATAATGCAAGAGAACTAGGTTTGATTCCTGGGTCAAGAAGATCCCCTGGAGAAGGGATAGCTACCCATTCCAGTATTCTTGGGCTTCCCAGGTGGCTCAGACAGTAAAGAATCCACCTGCAATGTGGGAGACCTGGGTTCAATCCCTGGGTTGGGAAGATCCCCTGGAGGAGGACATGGAAACCCATGCCAGTATTCTTGCCTGGAGAATCCTCATGGACAGAGGAGCCTGGCGGGCTGCAGTCCGTGGAGTTGCAGAGTCAGACATGACTGAGCAATTAAGCAGCAGCACAGCAGAGCACAGCACAGCACGGTGTATATAATGGGCTTTCCAGGCGTCGCTAGTGGTAAAGAACCCGCCTGCCAATGTAAGAGATGTGGATTCAATCCCTAGGTTGGGAAGATCCCCTGGAGGGGGGGGGGACACGGCAACCCACCCTAGTATTCCTGTCTGGAGAATCCCATGGATAGAGGAGTCTGGCAGGCTGCAGTCCACAGGGTCACACAGCGTTGGACACAACTGAAGTGACTTAGCACACATGCACACAGGGTGTGTAATGTCATATGCAGGCAGTGATGTCACAGGATACAGTGCCACAAGATCATGCAAAAGGACTATCTCTTCAAAGTAGGGAGTCCTGGAGGAGATGACCCTTGATCTGAGGTGGGTTTTTTTGGGTGTGTGTGTGTGTGTTTTATTTCTATTTATTTATTTAAAAATTATTTATTTTAATTAAAGGATAGTTACTTTATAATATTGTGGTGGTTTTTGCCATACATCAGCATGAATCAGCCATGGGTGTACATGTGTTCCCCCCCATCCTGATCCCCCCTCCCCCCTCCCTTCCAACTCCATCCCTCTCGGTTGTCTAGAGCACTGGTTTTGAGTGCCCTGCTTGATGAATTGGACTTGCACTGGTCATCTATTTTACATATGGTAATATACATGTTTCTTCTTTTAAAATGTATAAATTTATTTAATTGGAGGCTAATTACTTTACAATATTGTATTGGTTTTGCCATACATTGACATGAATCCACCATGGGTATACATGTGTTCCCCATCCTGGACCCCCTCCCACCTCCCTCCCCATCCCATCCTTCTGGGTCATCCCAGTGCACCAGCCCCAAGCACCCTGTATCATGCATCAAACCTGGACTGGCGATTCATTTCACATATGATAATATACATGTTTCAATGCCATTTTTCCAAATCATCCCACCCTCACCCTCTGCCACAGAGTCCAAAAGACTGTTCTGTGCCTCTGTGTCTCTTTTGCTGTCTCACATACCGGGTCATCATTGCCATCTTTCTAAATTCCATATATATGCATTAGTATACTGTATTGGTGTTTTTCTCTCTGGCTTACTTCACTCTGTATAAGAGGCTCCAGTTTCATCTACCTCATTAGAACTGATTCAAATGCATTCTTTTTAATGGCTGAGTAATACTCCATTGTGTATATGTACCACAGCTTTCTTATCCATTCCTCTGCTGAAGGACATCTAGGTTGCTTCCATGTCATGGCTATTATAAACAGTGCTGCGACGAACATTGGGGTACATGTGTCTCTTTAAATTCTGGTTTCCTTGGTGTATATGCCGAGCAGTGGGATTGCTGGGTCTATGGCAGTTCTATTTCCAGTTTTCTAAGGAATCTCCACACTCTTCTCCATAGTGGCTGTACTAGTTTGCATTCCCACCAACAGTGTAAGAGGGTTCCCTTTTCTCCGCACCTTCTCCAGCATTTGTTTCTTGTAGACTTTTGGATAGCAGCCATTCTGACTGGCATGAAATGATACCTCATTGTGGTTTTGATTTGCATTTCTCTGATAATGAGTGATGTTGAGCATCTTTTCATGTGTTTGTTAGCCATCTGTATGTCTTCTTTGGAGAAATGTCTGTTTAGTTCTTTGGCCCATTTTTTGATTGGGTCATTTATTTTTATGGAATTGAGCTGCAGGAGTTGCTTGTATATTTTTGAGATTAATTCTTTGCCAGTTGCTTCATTTGCTATTATTTTCTCCCATTCTGAAGGCTGTCTTTTCACTTTGCTTATAGTTTCCTTTGTTGCACAGAAGCTTTTAATCTTAATTAGGTACCATTTCTGCATTTTTGCTTTTATTTCCAATATTCTGGGAGGTGGGTTCCAGAGGATCTTGCTGTGATTTATGTTGGAGAGTGTTTTGCCTATGTGTTCCTCTAGGAGTTTTATAGTTTCTGGCCTTATGTTTAGATCTTTAATCCATTTTGACTTTATTCTTGTGTATGGTGTTAGAAAGTGTGTTCTAGTTTCATTCTTTTACAAGTGGTTGACCAGTTTTCCCAGCACCACTTGTTAGAGAGATTGTCTTTTCTCCATTGTATATTCATGCCTCCTTTGTCAAAGATAAGGTGTCCATAGGTGCGTGGATTTATTTCTGAGCTTTCTATTTTGTTCCATTGATCTATATTTCTGTCTTTGTGCCAGTACCATACTGTCTTGATGACTGTGGCTTTGTAGTAGAGCCTGAAGTCAGGCAGGTTGATTCCTCAAGTTCCGTTCTTCTTTCTCAAGATTGCTTTGGCTAATCAAGGTTTTTTGTATTTCCATACAAATTGTGAAAGTATTTGTCCTAGCTCTGTGAAAAATACCGTTGGTAGCTTGATGGGGTTTGCATTGAATCTATAGATTACTTTGGGTAGTATACTCGTTTTCACAATATTGATTCTTCCAATCCATGAAGACGGTATATTTCTCCATCTATTTGTGTCCTCTTTGATTTCTTTCACCAGTGTTTTATAGTTTTCTATATATAGGTCTTTTGTTTCTTTAGGTAGATATATTCCTAAGTATTTAATTCTTTTCGTTGCAATGGTGAATGGAATTGTTTCCTTAATTTCTTTCTGTTTTCTCATTGTTAGTGTATAGGAATGCAAGGGATTTCTGTGTGTTGATTTTATATCCTGCAACTTTACTGTATTCATTGATTAGCTCTAGTATTTTTCTGGTGGAGTCTTTAGGGTTTTCTATGTAGAGGATCATGTCATCTGCAAACAGTGAGAGTTTTACTTTTTCTTTTCCAATCTGGATTCCTTTTATTTCTTTTTCTGCTCTGATTGCTGTGGGTAAAATTCCAAAACTATGTTGAATAGTAGTAGTGAGATTGGGCACTCTTGTCTTGTTCCTGAATTTAGGGGAAATGCTTTCAAGTTTTCACCATTGAGGATAATGTTTGCTGTGGGTTTGTCATATATAGTTCTTATTATGTTGAGATATGTTCCTTCTATTCCTACTTTCTGGAGAGTTTTTTTTTTATCATAAATGGATGTTGGATTTTGTCAAAGGCTTTCTCTGCATCTATTCAGATAATCATATGGTTTTTATCTTTCAGTTTGTTAATGTGGTGTATTACATTAATTGATTTGTGGATATTGAAGAATCCTTACATCCCTGGGATAAAGCCCACTTGGTCATGATGTATGATCTTTTTAATATGCTGTTGGATTCTGTTTGCTAGAATTTTGTTAAGGATTTTTGCATGTATGTTCACCAGTGATATTGACCTGTAGTTTTTTTGTTTTTGTGGCATCTTTGTCAGGTTTTGCTATTAGGATGATGGTGGCCTCATAGAATGTGTTTGGAAGTTTACCTTCCTCTGCAATTTTCTGGAAGAGTTTATGTAGGATAGGTGTTAGCTCGTCTCTAAATTTTTGGTCGAATTCAGCTGTGAAGCTGTATTGACCTGGGCTTTTGTTTGCTGGAAGATTTCTGATTACAGTTTCAATTTCCCTGCTTCTGATGGGTCTGTTAAGATTTTCTGTTTCTTCCTGGTTCAGTTTTGCAAGGTTGTACTTTTCTAAGAATTTGTCCATTTCTTCCAAGTTGTCCATTTTATTGGCATATAGTTGCTCATAATAGTCTCTTATGATCCTTTGTATTTCTGTGTTGTCTGTTGTGATCTCTCCATTTTCATGTCTAATTTTGTTAATTTGGTTTTTCTCCCTTTGTTTCTTGATGAGTCTTGCTAATGGTTTGTCAATTTTATTTATCTTCTCAAAGAACCAGCTTTTGGCTTTGTTGATTTTTGCTGTGGTCTCTTTTGTTACTTTTGCATTTATTTCTGCCTTAATTTTTAAGATTTCTTTCCTTATACTAACCCTGGGGTTCTTCATTTCTTCCTTTTCTAGTTGCTTTAGGTGTAGAGTTAGGTTACTTATTTGACTTGTTTCTTGAGGTAAGCCTGTATCGCTATGAACCTTCCCCTTAGCATTGCTTTTACAATGTCCCATAGGTTTGGGGTTGTTGTGTTTTCATTTTCATTCATTTCTATGCATATTTTGATTTCTTTTTTGATTTCTTCTGTGATTTGTTGGTTATTCAGCCGCATGTAGTTTTCAGCCTCCATATGTTGGAATTTTTAATAATTTTTCTCCTGTAATTGACGTCTAATTTTACTGCATTGTGGTCACAAAAGATGCTTGCAATGATATCAGTTTTTTTGAATATGCCAAGGCTAGATTTATGGCCCAGGATGTGATCTATCCCGAAGAAGGTTCTGTGTGCACTTGAGAAAAAGGTGAAATTCATTGTTTTGGGGTGAAATGTCCTATAGATATCAATTAGGTCTAACTGGTCTATTGTATCATTTAAAGTTTGTGTTTCTTTGTTAATTTTCTGTTTAGTTGAACTATCCATAGGTGTGACTGGGCTATTAAAGTCTCCCAATATTATTGTGTCATTGTTAATTTCCCCTTTCATACTTATTAGCATTTATCTTACATATTGTGGTGCTTCTATGTTGGGTGCATATATATTTATAATTGTTATTTCTTCTTCTTGGATTGATCCTTTGATCATTATGTAGTGTCCTTCTTTGTCTCTTTGCACAGCATCTGTTTTAAAGTCTATTTTATCTGAAATGAATATTGCTACTCCTGCTTTCTTTTGGTCTCCATTTGCATGGAATATCTTTTTCTAGCCCTTCACTTTCAGTATGTATGGGTCCCTTGTTTCGAGGTGGGTCTCTTGTAGACAACATATGTAGGGGTCTTGTTTTTGTATCCATTCAGCCAGTCTTTGTCATTTGGTTGGGGTATTCAACCAATTTACATAAGGTAATTATTGATAAGTATGATCCCATTGCCATGGGTTCGAGTTTATACACCCTTTCTGTGTTTCCTGTCAAGAGAAGATCCTTTAGCATTTGTTGGAGAGCTGGTTTGGTGGTGCTGAATTCTCTCAGCTTTTGCTTGTCTGTAAAGCTTTTGATTTCTCCTTCATATTTGAATGAGATCCATGCTGGGTTCAGTAATCTGGGCTGTAGGTTATTTTCTTTCATCACTTTAAGTATGCCCTGCCATTCCCTCCTGGCCTGAAGAGTTTCTATTGAAAGATCAGCTGTTATCCTTATGGGAATCACCTTGTGTGTTATTTGTTGTTTTTCCCTTGCCTCTTTTAATATTTGTCCTTTGTGTTTGATCTTTGTTAATTTGATTAATATGTGTCTTGGGGGTTTCGCCTTGCGTTTATCCTGTTTGGGACTCTCTGGGTTTCTTGGACTTGGGTGACTATTTCCTTCCCCATTTTAGGGAAGTTTTCAACAATTATCTCCTCAAGTATTTTCTCATGGCCTTTCTTATTGTCTTCTTCTTCTGCGACTCCTATGATTTGAATATTGGGGCATTTAACATTGTCCCAGAGGTCTCTGAGGTAGTCCTCATTTCTTTTAATTCTTTTTTCTCTGTTTCATTTATTTCTACCATTCTATCTTATACCTCATTAATCCTATCTTCTGCCTCCATTATTCTACTTTTGGTTCCCTCCAGAGTGTTTTTGATCTCATTTATTGCATTATTCATTATATATTGACTCTTTTCTATTTCTTCTAGGTACTTGTTAAACCTTTCTTGCATCTTCTCAATTCTTGTCTCCAGGTTATTTATCTGTAACTCCATTTTGTTTTCAAAATTTTGGATCATTTTCACTTTCATTCTTTGGAATTCTTCATCAGGTAGATTCTCTATCTCTTCGTCTTTTGTTTGGTTTGATGGGCATTTATCTTGTTCCTTTACCTGCTGGGTATTTCTCTGCTTTTTCATCTTGCTTATATTGCCTGGTTTGGGGTGGCCTTTCCATATTCTGGCGGTTTGTGATTCCTCTTTATTGTGGAGTTTCTTTGCTGTGGATGGGGTTGGATGGATGGATTGTCAAGGGTTCTTGGTTAGGGAAGCTTGTGTCAGTGTTCTGGCAGATGGAGCTGGATTTCTTCTCTGTGGAGTGCAAGAGTGTACGGTAATGAGTTTTGAGATGTCAGTGGGTTTGGTGTGACTTTGCGCAGCCTGTATATTGAAGCTCAGAGCTGTGTTCCTGTTTTGCTGGAGAATTTGCATGGTATGTGTTGCTTTGGAACTTGTTGGCCATTGGGTAGTGCTTGGTTTCAGTGTATGTATGGAGGTGTTTGATGAGCACCTATTGATTAAAGCTTCCTGGAGTCAGGAGTTCTATGGTGTTCTCAGGATTTGGACTTAAGCCTTCTGCCTCTGGTTTTCAGTCTTATTCTTACAGTAGCCTCAAGACTTCTCCATCTATACAGCACTGATGGTAAGACAGCTTGATTTATGAGGAAAAGTTTTTCCACAGTGAGGGACACCCAGAGAGGTACACAGAGTTACATAGAGAAAAGAAGAGGGAGGAGGGACATAGAGGTGACCAGAAGGAGAAGAGGGGGAATAAAAAAAGGAGAGAGCAAGCTAGCCAGTAATCAGTTCCATATGTGCTTTCCTCAGTCTGGATTCCTCAGAGATGTTCACGGAATTACACAGAGAAGAGAAGAGGGAGGAAGGAGACAGAGGTGGCCCAGGGGATAAAAGGGGGAATCAAAAAGGAGAGAGACAGATCTAGCCAGTAATATGTTCCCTAAGTGTTCTCCACATCCAGGAACACACAATGAGATTCACAGATTTGGGTGGAGACGAGAAGTGGGAGGGAGGAGATAGAGATGATTTGGTGGAGAAAAAGGAGAGTCCAAGGGGGCAGAGAGCAATCAAGCCAGTAATCTCACCCCCAAGTAAACATGGGTACTGAAGATTGGGTTCTTAACGCTACAAAATTGATAACAAATACCAAAAAACAAAGGTTAAAAATTCAGAGTACAGGTTAGATTCTCAAAAATACAATATTAAGAAAAAAACAAAGTCACAAGAATTATAATATATATATATATATATATATATATATATATATATATGAAGTTTCCTTTAAAACTAGGGTCCTTTTTTTGCAAAGTAATAGTAGGTTGTAAAAATGAAAATTAAATGAGTAATAGAGGACTTAAAATGAAAAAAAATTTTAAAGATTAAAAAATGATAATAGTTAAAATATATCTAGGACTTTCTCTGGTGTTGTTGTGGACAGTGTGGGGTCAGTTCATTTTCAGATAGTTCCTTGATCTGGCTTATAGTTCTCAAGATCTATGGGCCCCTTCCTATGTAGTCGGCGCTAACTGCAGGGTTTTAATCTATTGCACCTGTCACTTCCAAAGTGGTTCCCTCTTTTTTTTTTTTTTTTTTTTTAGCTTCTTCTGTTTGCTGGTCTCTTCAGTGTCTAATTTTGGCTCTGACACAAGAGGGCAGTGGTGGTCACTTTTTAGGCTTCTTCAGTTGAACTGTAAGGAGGGAGGAACACTGCAAACAAATATCACTGGCGTGTGTGGGGATGCTCTCAGTGTCTCTGCCACCCTGGGCTTGGCCCTGCTCATGGCGTGTGTGCTTTCCCAGTCTACACTGTTTAGGCTCTAGGTTGCTCTGCCAGGAACCATCTGAGGTGGGCCCCTGGGTTGCATGTACTTCCCAGGTCTACGCCACTCAGGTTCAGGTTCTCAGGTGCTCCACAAAGGGGCACACTTGGTTGGGCCTGCGTTTTGTGCCCGTCCCAGGTCTGAGCACCTCAGGTGATCAGGTGCTTGGTGAGTGCAGTCTCCCCTAGTTGGGGGCTGTGTCTTATCGCTTCCCCCATCCCAGCCACTCAGTTTTCTGGGTGTACAACCAGCGCGCCTTCTCAGGCGTGCCATGTGTCTCTTTTGGGGAGCTGATCTCTGGCTGCAACTCTCCAGGCAGATGTCAACCATCCAGAATCCCAAGAAGTCTTGGTTAGCAATGAAGCCTGCTTGCAGTTTGGTAGATGATGCCTCTCTGGGGCCGTAATTGCCCCCTTCTGGCTCTGGCTGCCCTCGCCTGCCTGTCTCCAGCAGGGGATGGGCCGGTCTGCAGCTGGCTGGCTCTGTTCAGTCCTTTGTTCTGTGAGAGGGCCTGGCAGTGTCTTGAAAGTGAAAGTAAAGTCACTCAGTCATGTCCGACTCTGCAACCCCATGGACTGTTGTCTACCAGGCTCCTCTGTCCATGGGATTTTCCAGGCAAGAATACTGGAGTGGGTTACCATTTCCTTCTCCAGGAGATCTTCCCAACCCAGGAATTGAACCCGGGTCTCCCACATTGTAGGCAGATGCTTTACCGTCTGAGCCACCAGGGAAGTACGTATGCACGTGGGATAGCTATCCCACAGACTGGGTTGCTATCTCAAGTTAGTTCCCTCAGATTGCCCTTGGGGCATTCGGGCCTGGTCCTTACCCTAATCAACGCAGCCTGCACCTCCCTATCCAGTCCCCGCTTGCTAGTGGCAGATGCGAGCGTCTGCACTGCTTTTCCGTTGGGAGTGGCTGTTAGGCAAATAATCTGTGGGTTTTAATAATTTATTTATTTTTCTTCCTGGTTATGTTGCCCTCTGAGGTTCGAAGTCTCACCGCAGACCCGCCGGTGAGTGTTCCCTGGTGTTTGGAAACTTCTCTCTTTTTAAGACTCCCTTCCCCGGACGGATGTCAGTCCCTACCTCTTTTGACTCTCTTTTTGTATTTTATATTTTTTCCTACCTAGTTTTGAAGACAATGGGCTGCCTTTCTGGGTGCCTGATGTCTTCTGCCAGCATTCAGAAGTTGTTTTGTGGAATTTACTCAACGTTCAAATGTTCTTTCAATGAATCAGTAGGGCAGAAAGTGGTCTCCCTGTCCTATTTCTCTGCCATCTTAAGACCGCCCCCACAATATACATGTTTCAATGCTATTCTCTCAAATCGTCCCACCCTCTCTTTCTACCACACAGTCCAAAAGTCTGTTCTTTACATGTGTCTTTTTTGCTGCCTTGCATATTGGATTTCCATCACCGTCTTTCTAAATTCTATGTATATGCGTTAATATACTGTATTGATGTTTCTCTTCCTGACATACTTCACTCTGTATAATAGGCTCCAGTTTCATCCATCTCCTTAGAACTGACTCAAATGCATTCCTTTTTATAGGTGAGTAAGAATCTACTTCTGCTTTATTGACTATGCCAAAGCCTTTGACTGTGTGGATCACGATAAACTGTGGGAAATTCTGAAAGAGATGGGAATACCAGAACACCTGACCTGCCTCTTGAGAAACCTATATGCAGGTCAGGAAGCAACAGTTAGAACTGGACATGGAACAACAGACTGGTTCCAAATAGGAAAAGGAGTACGTCAAGGCTGTATACTGTCACCATGCTCATTTAACTTGTACGCAGAGTACATCATGAGAAACGCTGGGCTGGAAGAAGCACAAGCTGGAACAAGATTGCTGGGAGAAATATCAATAACCTCAGATGTGTAGATGACACCACCCTTATGGCAAAAAGTGAAGAGGAACTAAAAAGCCTCTTGATAAAAGTGAAAGAGGAGAGTGGAAAAGTTGGCTTAAAGCTCAACATTCAGAAAATGAAGATCATTGCATCTGGTCCCATCACTTCATGGGAAATAGATGGGGAAACAGTGGAAACAGTGTCAGAATTTGTTTCTTTGGGCTCCAAAATCACTGAAGATTGTGACTGCAGCCATGAAATTAAAAGACGCTTACTCCTTGGAAGGAAAGTTATGACCAACCTAGATAGTATATTCAAAAGCAGAGACACTACTTTGCCAACAAAGGTTCGTCTAGTCAAGGCTATGGTTTTTCCTGTGGTCATGTATGGATGTGAGAGTTGGACTGTGAAGAAGGCTGAGCGCCGAAGAATTGATGCATTTGAACTGTGGTGTTGGAGAAGACTCTTGAGAGTCCCTTGTACTGCAAGGAGATCCAACCAGTCCATTCTGAAGGAGATCAGCCCTGGGATTTCTTTGGAAGGAATGATGCTAAAGCTGAAAAACTCCAGTACTTTGGCCACCTCATGCGAAGAGTTGACTCATTGGAAAAGACTCTGATGCTGGGAGGGATTGGGGGTGGGAGGAGAAGGGGACGACAGAGGATGAGATGGCTGGACGCCATCACCAACTCGATGGACGTGAGTCTGAGTGAACTCCGGGAGTTGGTTTTGGACAGGCAGGCCTGGCGTGCTGCGGTTCATGGGATCATAAAGGGTCAGACACGACTGAGTGACTGAACTGAACTGAATATTCTATTGTGTATATGTACCACAACTTCCTTATCCTTTTGTCTGCCAATGGGTATCTAGGTTGCTTCCGTGTCCTAGCTATTGTAAACAGTGCTGCAATGAACTTTGTGGTACATGTGCCTGTTTCAGTTCTGGTTTCCTCTGCGTGTATGACCAGCACTGGGATTACTGGGTCATTTGGCAGTTCTATTTCCAGTTTTTAAAGGAATCTCCACACTGTTCTCCATAGTGCCTGTCTCAGTTTGCAATCCCACCAAAAGTGTTAAGTGAGTGAAGTTGCTCAGTCGTGTCTGACTCTTTGTGACCCCGTGGACTGTAGCCCACCAGGCTCCTCCATCCATGGGATTCTCCAGGCAAGAATACTGGAGTGGGTCGCCATTTCCTTCTCCAGGGGAAATCCGGACCCAGGGATCAAACCCAGGTCTCCCTCATTGCAGGCAGACGCTTTAACCTCTGAGCCACCAGAGGAGACCCCGTGTTAACAGTGTTAAGAGGGTTCCATTTTGTCCACATTATCTCCAGCATTTAGTGTTTGCCAGCTGCAACGGACCTCGCAGAAGCGTGACTGAGAGGAGCTACCCCATGTCTGAGGTCAGGGGCGGCAGCCAAGAGTAGCTAACCCATGTCCGAGGTCAGGGGGGCGGCCGAGAGGAGCTGCCCCACGTCCGAGGTCAGGGGTGGTGGCCGAGACTGCCAGGCTGCGATGGCACAGGAGCAGCCAGGAGGAGCTACCCCACACCCGAGGCCAGGGGCGGCGGCCGAGAGGAGCTACCCCATGTCCGAGATCAGAGGCGGCGGCCGAGAGTGCCAGGCTGCGAGGGCGCAGGAGCGGCCGAGAGGAGTTACCCCACGTCCAAGATCAAGGGCGGCGGCTGGGAGTGCCAGGCTGCGATGGTGAAGGAGCGGCTGAGAGGAGCTACCACACGTCCTAGGTCAGGGGCAGCGGCTGGGAGGAGCTACCCCAGCCCAAGGCCAGGGGTGGAGGCCGGGAGGAACTATCCCATGCCCCAGGTCATGGGCAGCGGCCGAGGGGAGCAACCCCATGTCCAAGAAGTGGTGGCTGAGTGGGCGCAGGAGGGCCGAGAGGAGCTACTCCACGTTTAAGGTCAGGAGGGGTGGCAGTGAGGAGATACCTCTAGTCCAAGGTAAGGAGCAGCCATGAAGAGATATCCCACGTCCAAGGTAAGAGAAACCTAAGTAGGTGTTGCGAGAGGGAATCAGAGGGCAGACACACTGAAATCATAATAACAGAAAACTGGTCAATCTAATCACATGGACCACAGCCTTGTCTAGCTCAGTGAAACTAAACCATGCCATGTGGGGCCACCAAGACGGGCGGGTCATGGTGGAGAGGTCTGTCATGACTGAACGACAGAACTAAAATGAACTGAACTGAGACTTTTTGGTGGTGGCCATTCTGACGAGCATGAGATGATATCTTATTGTGGTTTTGATGTGCATTTCTCTAATAATGACCACAGCTCAGAACATCCAAAGAGATTCATTAGAGTTATATAGAATAGAGAAGTGGGAGGAAGGAGATAGAGGTGACCCAGAGGAGAAAAGGGAGAGTGAAAAGGGGAAAGGGCAATCAAGCCAGTAATTAAAATCCCTAATTAAATACTGAAGATTAGATTATTAAAGGTACAAAATTGATAACAAATACCAAAAAGCAAAGATGAAAAACCTAGAATAGAGGTTCGACTCTCAAAAATACAACATAAAAAATTCAAAACAGAATCGATCACAAAAATTTAAAAAATATGTATGGAATTTGTTTTAAAAAAAATTTTTTTTTTTTTTTTAAAGGTAATCAGTTCAGTTCAGTTCAGTTCAGTTCAGCTGTTCAATCATGTCTGACACTTTGTGATGCCATGAACTACAGGAATAGTAGGCTATAAAAATGAAAGTTAAAGGAGTAATAAAGAACTAATTTTTTTTAAATTAAAAAGTGATCATGGTAACAATATATCTAGGAATTTATCTGGAGCTGTTGTGGGCAGCGTGGGGTCAGATCAGTGTCAGACAGTCCGTTCTCCTTGCTTGTACTTGTTCTCCGTTTCCCGGGTGCACCGTGAGGGCACAGTCCCAGGTGTGCTGTGTATCTCCTCTGGTGAGCTGATCTCAGGCTGTGACTCTCCTGGGAGATGTGAACCTTCCAGGATCCCAGGAAGATGTTGTTAGCAACTGGCAGTCTGCTCACAGTTTGGTGAATGATGCAGTCTCTGGGGCCGAGATTGCAGCAACCCCTTTCCTTCTGGCTCTGGCTGTCACACACCTACCTCTCTGCTTCCCAGGAGGGAGGGCCCTAACTGGGCAGCCAGCTTGCTCTCCTTTGGTATTTGCTAGGATGCAATCCATTGTCCTGTGATGGCGCCAGGGGTCACCATGCAGCATTAGAGTTTTGGGTGGGAAAGGCCCTTTCTTTTCTTTTTTGTCTCTCTGGAGATCCTAAGGTTTGGGTTGCTCTGTTACATTAGTTCTGTCAGATTGTTCTCAGGGCGTTCAGGCCCAATCCTTACCCTAAGGACCAACCAATGAAGCAGCCCACACTTCCCTGCCCAACCCACACTCGCTGGTCAAGGACGCGAGTGTCTGTGTCACTTTGCCGCTGGTATTTGCAGTTAGGCACGTACTCTGTGGGTTTTTTTTTTTTCCCTCCCAGTTTGTTGCCCTCTGAGTCCAAAGCTCCCCATAGACACGTCTGTGAGAGGGTTTCCTATTGTGTGCAAAGTTCTCCTTTACGACTCCCTCCCCAGGACGGGTCTCCGTCCCTAAATCTTTTGTCTCTGTTTTCCTTTTCTAGACTTTGTCCTACCTCGTTTTGAAGAGATTGGGCTGCCTTTCTGGGTGTCTGGTGTCCCCCGCCAGCGTACAGAGTTGTTTTGTGGAAGTCGCTCAACATTCAAATGATCTTTTGATGAATCTGTGGGGGAGAAACTGGTCTCCCCATCCTATTGCTCCACCATCTTGGAACTGTCCCTGGGGTTTTTAATTCATTTATTTTTTAATGTGAGTAGGAATTCCTTGAACCCAAATAGGAAGGAAAGAACAGTGCATGAACTTGTGGTTGAGGGAACTTTGTGTCCAGGTGGCCAAAATGAAGATTCCGGGAAGGGGCTAGCTGAAAACAAAGCCGGAGTGGGTAATCAGGGTAACCCTTATAAACAGGTTGTGTGTTAAGAATCTTTCTTTAAGTCTGTTTCTCCATCTTTAAAATGAATAGAAAAGAGATGAAGGGGTAAGCCTGTATGGGTAGCAGTCTTTGAAACCATTATTTGGGGGTCATTGGAATAGAACAAAATTAAATATTCTTTGGAAAATAAAACTCAGTTTTGCCCTGAAGCTCTAAATAATCCTGCTCTTCAAATACTTTTAACTGTATAAAGATCAGAAATGCTAGTTTTATGCAATGTTATGTGTAAGTTATATCTCAATAAAGCAAGGGAAAAAAACTAAAAAGAGAAGATGTTACTTTATTGCTTTTTGAATCAAATAATTTTAATTTGGTGCCTATGCTGCTAAGTCGCTTCAGTCGTGTCCAACTCTGTGCGACCCCATAGACAGCAGCCCACCAGGCTCCCCCGTCCCTGGCATTCTCCAGGCAAGAACACTGGAGTGGGTTGCCATTTCCTTCTCCAATGTATGAAAGTGAAAAGTGAAAGGGAAGTCGATCAGTCATGTCCAACCCTCAGCGACCCCATGGACTGCAGCCTATCAGGCTCCTCCTTCCATGGGATTTTCCAGGCAAAAGTACTGGAGTGGGGTGCCATTGCCTTCTCTGTTGGTGCTTATAAAGAAAAGAATATCTGTCAACTCTTTTTTCAAAAAACTCAGTATTTTCCCTAGTGGTGGATAGATGATAAAAAATATGTTAAAGCCAATATTTCAGAAATAGCTTCCAAGTTAATTTATCATTAACTTCACATTGCCAATGGATATAGGAGCTATGGTGTATTTTTTTGTTTTTTTTTTTTGCTTTCACATAGATTTATATGATTTTTTTAATGTGAGCTCACATGCCTAACATGTTAGAAATTCAAATTCATTTCAACTCAGAAATTCTGGGGTACAATTTTGATTAAAATCATGCATAACAGATGTGCTTTAAAATCCCATTTCTTGCTTCAAATTTGTTGTTATTCTTTTTGCTAGAACGAGGATGAGGCTCAGAGAGACTCTTGCCTCTGGCAGAAAACTTAAGGGGTGTTCAAACACTCCATAATCAAGATAAATAACATTTTCATGTAATATTTTAAAAATAAAAATGAATCCACAAAAAATTCATGTTGTACAAAATATGAAGTATTTTAAATAAAGACAGGATCTGACCCTGTGCTAGCCCCTGCCGATCCCAACTCTGTGTTTTAAGTTTGCAGGGCCATCCTTATCTTGTCCATTTTAAAAAAGCAAAGGGGCAGGTTCCAAGGACTCAGTCACTGCCTCTAAACAGGCCTGTGAACCCAAGAGCTCTAGAAATGTCTCTAGCCTTCTGCCCCAGGACTCTGCTCCTGGGCTTGTGTTTGATGATCCTCTGTGAAAAATGTCTTTTCCTGCTTTCTCTCCCCTTAGATCTCTCTAAACTTTTCTGATTTCCCCTCTTTTATCCAATTGTCTTGCTCCCAGAGTCTAGCCAACACCGTCCTCACTGGAAAGTATCTGAGCTTGTCCTAGCTCCTTCTTGGCTAAATTATAATCCTTTTCCAGGTGAGAGGGAGGAAGAAGAACCTTTCCTGGGTTTCCACCTCATGGCTTTCTACTGCCCTCCTCTGGGCTTCAGTTACCACTGCAGTTCCACTGCAGGCCTTCAGTTCATTTTTCCCATTAGATATTTTTTCTAATTAAAAACAGCATATGCACCTTATAAAAGTTTCAAATCACACAGAAGTATTTCACCTTTTCTTTATCCCTTCAGTTCTTCGGACCCCTTGAAAATTGCTTTAAATATTTGTTACCGATAGCCTGCTAAGATACCTTTATTTTTTATTGCATTTTAAAATTCTGTGAGGAATGTTTGAATCTATTCTCATTATGAAAAATCAAAAATATAGAAATATGCAGAATAGGAACTTCTCTGCTGGTCCAGTGGTTAAGACTTCTCCTGCCAATGGAGGGGTGCGCGTTGTATCCCTGGCTGGGGAACTAAGATCCTAAATGCTGTGGGGTCAAAAAACAAACAAACAAACAAACACAGAACACAACATAAAAGAGAAGCAGAATGTATGCAATCAATTCAATAAAGACTTTAAAAATGGTCCACATCAAAAAATCTTAAAGAACTATACAGAATAAAAAGTTACAGTCTTGGCCCATGGGGGAAGGGCCTCTGCACCAAAGGGGCCCAGTCAGCCGGTGGCAGACTCCCAGTGAAGGCACCTGGAAGAGTAGGCCGTGAATCCGCAGGCTCGGGTGGAAGCCCGTCCCGTCCCCAGACCTCCCTGGGGACTGGACTCTGACCAAAAGGACCTAGGGTGTGTGGTGAGGCCAGAGGCAGCCTAGGGCCTTGTGCTGTATGCTCAGTTTTGTTTTGTTTTGTTTTTTCCTCCTGGAGCTTGGTCCTGGCCTGGGAGTGCTTTCGGCTTCACATTCTGTACCCTTGGAACTTTGGTTTAGTAATGCTGGCAACGTCTGAGTGGCCCCAATGTGGAGGTGACACCGGGTTTGTTTTTCTACCTGAAAATGAAAACCTCTGGAGGGGTATACATTCTCTACCAGATTATGAGGTTTGCACACTTTTGAGCACTCTACTCCCTTGGTAACAGCAACTTCTTGCCATGAATAGATGACTTTCTACTCCTTGTGAAGACTTTGTTAAGAAGCAGGAATAGCTTGAGGAGTCTCTAAACAGACAGTGGTCTAGAAAACAGAAATATCTAGAAAACCAATAGTGTATATTTTCAATCAGGTACATTTTTACATTTCTGTTGAGGGCTGTGTCTGCTACTGCATCTGATGGTATCTTAAGAGGGCTTCCACTCCAGAACCTAGATTCACTTCTTTCCCTATGTCCTCACAACACTATGGTTTTGAAAAGCTATCCTTAAACTGCATTTGCTGGTGTTGGCTCATTTCAGACTTAACAGTTGATAGAACTATCAAATGAAATTCACTTTTATGATCAGAATGATTCCAAGATATTTGTTCTTTTGACACATTACACCTTAGTTCTGCTATGGCTTTTTATAGTCTTTTGGTTTGAGACTTGGAAAACTCCAAAAAAAAAAAAAAAAAAAGGGTAATTCCTTATCAGGATCCAATATCTGCTTATTGAGCACTTGTCCTGTGCGAAGTAACATGCTAGCTCCTGAAAAAAAGTCACAGTCTTTTCTTTGATGACCCCATTCTTTTCCCATTCTAGAGGTGATGACACAAATGTTTTATGGGCATCTCTCAAATCGTTTTCTACATATTTAAGTAACTACCAAGTACATGATAGACACAGCCACATAACGTACATAAGTGGGATAATTCCGTGAGTGTTGTTTTTCAGAGTTTTAGAAAATTACACAACTTCATGTACACTCCTATTCATAGCAGCATCATTCACAAGAACCAAAAGGTGGAAACAACTCACACGCCCATCAACAGATGAATAGATAAACAAACTGTAGTATGTGCATACAGTGAAATATTATTCACCCTTATAAAGGATTTAAATTCTGAGACATGCTAGAGCATGAATGGACCTTGAATATAAATATGCTAGGAAAGAAGCCAGTCACAAAAGACCAAATACTGTATGATTACACTTACATGAGCTACCCTAAAATAGTCAAATTGATAAAGATATATAGTAGAATGATGGTTACCAGGGACTGGGCAGAAGGGAGAATGCAAAGTTATTGTTTGGTAGATACCAAGTTACAGTTTGGGATGCTAGGAAAAATCCAGAGATGGATGGTGGTGATGATTTTGCATGTATTTAATGCCAGTGTGAATGTATTTAACACTACTGAATTATACCCTCAAAAAGGGTTAAAATGGTGAATTTTAGGTTATGTATATTTTACCACAATTTAAAAACTGGGGAAAAAAATCACACAACTAGTACCTGAATGATTTCCTTGTAAGAAAGTCAAACATAAACATTTGCAGTGGAAAACATGACGAACCCTACTGATCACTTCCCCCTCCATCCCATTCTGCTCTCCTGAGGTAAATGCTTGTAGACGGTCTGGTGTGTGCTCTGAATCTTATCTGTGAACCGACATACATTACAGAGCAAAGTTAAAGACTTTGCTGGGACCAGACTGGGTTAAAATCCTGGCTCTACCATTGACCAACTTGGTGACCCTTGGGCAAGTTAGTGTTTCTGTGCTTTAGGTTCTTCACTTGTAAAGGAAGAATGGTAATTGAAGCTTCTGAATGAGGGCCCCAGTGATGATATTAGATAATGCACTTAGCACAGTACCTAGCACTTAAGTGGTCAAGAAATGTTAGCTTGCTATTGAATGTAGTGTGTTCATATTTAGAGATTGAGGAAAGTAAGCCGGCAGATAATACTTGTGACATTAAAAGCAGAAAGCAAGGATGGGGTGAAATTTGAGGAGGGGGGCCAAAAAGGGCAGCAGAAGAACCCAAGAAAGGAAATGAATGGCTGCCAATCAAATCTGCTGCTGCTGCTGCTGATTCTAAGTCACTTCAGTCGTGTCCGACTCTGTGCGACCCCATAGACGGCAGCCCACCAGGCTCCCCTGTCCCTGGGATTCTTCAGGCAAGAACACTGGAGTGGGTTGCCATTTCCTTCTCCAATGCATGAAAGTGAAAAGTGAAAGTGAAGTCGCTTAGTCGTGTCCGACTCTTAGTGACCCCATGGACTGCAGCCCACCAGGCTCCTCCGTCCATGGGATTTTCCAGGCAAGAGTAGCGGAGTGGGGTGCCATTGCCTTCTCCACCAATCAAATCTAGCATCTACCAATGGAACAAAATGTAGAGGAGATACAAGGAATCACAGAGAGAGGCACAGTAAGGAGACTATCATATACTATTCTCAGTAAAAGACAAATCAAATGGACACAAAATTATTAAGGAGATAGAAGATGTAAATGAAATAATTGATAGAGTCCATCTTATGGATATACATAGAACTTTGTACTCCCTCTTATTTTCTCATGAGCATGACAAGTTGTTTTATCTGCTTGGAATGGGAAATCGATTATTTTGGAAAACCACTTCTCCCCACCCCAGCCTGGTTCTGGAAAGGGGTAGCAGTGATAGAATCCCTCCTAACTGGCAACAAGGACGGGCATGTGGCTCAGGCTAGACCAGTAATCATTTCCTATCTTTGGCCATAGTGGTTGGTTTATAGTTGGTCATGTGACTCAGGACAGGTGAACCAGAGGTCTTCAAGTTTTTTCAAACAATTTGGGCTAAGAAGTTCCTTTAGCACTACTGGTGGTAAACTTGATATGGGAAACCTGAATTCACCATATGGTAAGTTCAAGGTTATGAATTCAGAGTTGCCTGTGCCATGGGACTGTTGGTAGGACTTAGCTGACTAGAAAGAATAAAACTGACATAAGGAGCAACAGAGATGCAAAACAGAGAGAGTTTTCCAAGGAGAGTCACAATTCTGATTGTTCCTGAGGCCGTCTGCATCACTGCCATTTCGTGGGTTGATTATACGCATCTGTATATACTTGAGCCTTGAACAACTCAGGCTTGAACTGCATGTGCCTACTTATAGGTGGATTTTTTTCCCAATAAATCCCAGGATGTGGAGCTGTGGATATGGAGGTCAACAGTGAAGTTTACAACTGCAGGGAGAATCGAGAATTCCTGCCCCTAACTCCATGTTGTTCAAACATGAACTGTATTCCTTCTCTTGCTAATTGGAATTGGGGCTTATGTCATTTCAGCCACAAGAGTTGTAGTTAATATGAACTGGTGTGGTATGTGTAAACAATAGGATAATGCCACCGGATGTTCCTGGACCATTAATAAAGGAAAGTGGGGCAAAGGGAAGCCCAACATGCTTGTTCGTAGGACAGCAGCCCCCAGCCTCACCTCTGTGGCACAGGGCCTGCTGCTAAGGTGTGATGAGGCCAAGGCCAACGCTGACCGAAATTTCAAATTGCCCCCTTCCCACATTTGGCAGTGCACCCTGTCATTGCAGGCTTGAGCATTTCCAGTGAGAAGGATGTTCTCAACTTCCCCTCCTAATCCCTCTGTGCTTACCCACAAGACTTCCCTGCCAGTGTGGTGCATTTATCTTGTCACCTGCACATGCTCACAGCATGTGTGCACATGTGCCCTCAAGTGCCTTCACGAACACACACATCAGTATCCATGAAACCTCAAGTGAGATTTTGCAGAAGAAAGCATCTGTAGGTAAAAAAATTTTGTCTTGTTGACCTTTAAATAGTTGGTTTTTAAATTTCATATGCCTGTTGTGCTCTAGTTATTGCCACATA
Organism: Bos javanicus; assembly: GCF_032452875.1. Classification (NCBI taxonomy): domain Eukaryota; kingdom Metazoa; phylum Chordata; class Mammalia; order Artiodactyla; family Bovidae; genus Bos; species Bos javanicus. Next base: position 23,704,269 of record NC_083897.1, read on the forward strand.
AACAGCAAGAAGCCATTTTGATCTCAGCTGCCTGTCCAGTCTCATTTTATTCAGTGTCCAACATTAATGAACTGGCAGTTCATTACTTTCTAGGTCTTGAGCCTCCAAAGGAGATCCTGACAGATGAGTATCCACTTCACCATTCTTAGCCTGTTCTGCCCTCGTGTGGGCAAGGGACACAAATGCTTTGGGATTTAAGCCCCAAGTTCCATTTGCAAAGAGCTCTAATGGTCAGAGATCTGTTTCCCTCCAGGGGTGAAGGAGATGTGAGTAGGACACCTAGAGAAAACATGAGTTTTAAACCAAGTAAGACTGACTCCTTTTGCTGAATCCTTACAACTGATTCAGACTGGAGGATTTGCTCCTCTGAATGCAGCATCCCTCAGAGGATCTAGCATTTATTAGCACTGCCAGGTACCAGGCAAGGAATTCCTACAGCAGTTCTCCTGGTGCCCATTATATTATTATCTTCATCTTACAGATGGTTTATTGAGGCTGGGAATGGCTAAGTAGTGTACCCAATTTCCCAAAGCCAGGAAGTGGCAGGAGGTTTTGAAAATAAACTGGGAATATAAATGGGAAATATAAAATATAACATTTCATTAGGACATTGCATGGAAATAATCTAGGTTGTATCTGTCTGTCTGTATGTTGTGGTTCAGCCATTAAGTCATGCCTGACACTCTGTGACCCCAAGGACTGCAGCACACCAGGCTTCCATATCCTTCACTAACTCTCGGATTTTGCTCAGACTCATGTCCTTTGAGTGGGTGATGCCATCCAATCATCTCATCCTTTGTTGTCCCCCTTCTCCTCCTGCCCTCAGTCTTTCCCAGCATCAGGTCTTTTCCAATGAGTCAGCTCATCGCATCAGGTGGCCAAAGTATTGGAGCTTCAGCTGCAGCATGAGTCCTTCCAATGAATATTCAGGGTTGATTTCCTTTAGGATTGACTGGTTTGATCTCCTTGCCATCCAAGGGACTCTCAAGAGTCTTCTCCAGCACCACAAGTCAAAGGCATTGATTTTTCTGTGCTCAGCCAAGAATTAACATGAATGCTCATGAACCCATTAACCTGAGAACACCATCAGTGCCATTAAATTTTCCACTGTATCCTTACAGGCCTGCCTCGCTGCCCTGAAATACTAACGTTTTTTTTCTTTCTTTCATTTGGCTGCACTGCCTGATCAGGGATTGAACCTGCACTCTCCGCAGTGAAAGCACAAAATCCTATCCAATGGATTGCCAAGGAATTCCTGATCCTGACTTTTAAAACATTCCTTTGGTTTTCATTAATGCTTTATCCCAGAAGTACGTGTCATTAGTTTTGCTTAATTTTTAAGTGTATAAAAATGGGATGATATTTTACATTTCTTCTGGAGATTGCTTTATTCACTCAAAATTTCTTGTGACTTCCATCCATGTTCCTGTGCACACGTGCAGTTATTTCCCCCCCTGATGTATAGGACTCTATTATATGACTATACCAGAATGTTCTCATTCCCTTCTCCTGGTAATGGACACTTTACTTGTTTCTAGCTTTCCACTATTATATCCAGTGCTGCTTTAAATCCATGTACCTGCCTCTTGATGTGTATGTTTGAGTTTATCTTGGGAACATACCTGGAAGAGAATGGTTGGATTATAGGCAATGCAGATGTTCAACATTTGCATGATAATCTAATATTCTTCCCCAAAGTGTTTGAATCAGCTTATAGTCCCTCCAGAGTGTCTTAGAGTTGCCATTGTTGCAAATTCTTGCTATCATTTGAATTTTCCAGAACTTTACATTTTGTCGAAATTAGTTAGTGCAAAAAACAGTGGTATGTCACTGTGATTACTAGGAGTTTGTCAAATTTGTTTTCAAATTCAATGGCCTTAAGCTGAGTCACTGAATGGGGCAGCGGAGTAGTATTCCAGATGGATGGACCACTTAGGAGAGTTTCTTTGTCCACTTGGGCCACTGTAACAAAATATCACTGGACTATGTAGAAAGCTGAGTGCCTAAGAATTGATGCTTTTGAACTGTGGTTTTGGAGAAGACTCTTGAGAGTCCCTTGGACTGCAAGGAGATCCAATCAGCCCATCCTAAAGGAATCAGTCCTGAATATTCATTGGAAGGACTGATGCTGAAGCTGACACTCCAATACTTTGGCCACGTGATGTGAAGAACTGACTCACTTGAAAAGACCCTGATCTTGGGAAAGATTGAAGGCAGTAGGAGAAGCGGATGACAGAGGATGAAATGGATGGCATCACTGACTCAATGGACACGAGTTTGAGTAAACTCCCATAGTTGGTGATTGACATCCTGATGCGCTGCAGTTCATGGGGTTGCAAAGAGTCAGACACGTCTGAGCTACTGAACTGAACAAAATGCCACAGACTGGGTGGCTTATAAACAAGAACATCTATTTCTTACCATTCTGGATGCTGAAGTCTAAAACTGGAGTGCCAGCATGATTATGTGAGTGCCTTTTCCAGATCACAGACTTCTTGTATCCTCACATGATGGAAGGGTATAGATCTCCCTGGGGATCTCTTCTTATTAGGGTGCTAATCCCATTCATGAGATTAGTGCACCCTCAGGACCTAATCATCTCCTAAAGATCCCACTTCCTAATACCATCATATTGGACATTTGGATTTCAACGTTTGGATTTTGAGGGGATGCAAATATTCAGATCATAGCAGAAAGAATTCTGAGTCAGGTCAGAATTTAGTACATTTAAAGAAGAGAAAAAAGTCACCACAGATGGAACTGAGTTGAGTGTTGCTCAGTTAGCTAACCTCTCAGTACCCATGTCTTACCTGGCTTGACTTGTGAATTTTGCCAGAGTCCACCTGCCAGTCCTTATCTCTTCTGACCAGCTCTCAATGATTGCATCATATAATATGGTGAAATTGTATTTTAAGTTTAACCAAGTTGATTCATACTGGGTCTTATCTTTCTTATCTTTTATCAGATAGGTTTAATATTTGGATGATCTTCCAGAAGATTATTTCAAAATATCTTTTTTATCATCCTATCACTGGTTTCTTGTCAATTCTTCCTTGATAATGAAACAAGGTTAAAACTGATTTTTGAAGCACATGTGGACTCTCATATGGAGTCCTGAAAGATGGGTGAGAATGAGTTTTCAGGACTTTATTTTAGAGATTTCTTAACTCGAGTACTTTGGCCACCTCATGTGAAGAGTTGACTCATTGGAAAAGACTCTGATGCTGGGAGGGATTGGGGGCAGGAGGAGAAGGGGATGACAGAGGATGAGATGGCTGGATGGCATCACTGACTCAATGGACGTGAGTCTGAGTGAACTCCGGGAGTTGGTGATGGACAGGGAGGCCTGGCGAGCTGCGATTCATGGGGTCGCAAAGAGTCGGACACGACTGAGCGATTGATCTCATCTGATCGGATTGGCCAAGAAAATGTATAGACCCTGCCAACTCAGTGGCTTTGAATTATAGGTATATTTATTCTTTGGACAATATAAGTGCTGGTTAACTGAGGGTGATTCTACATGAGATTTTGCCCCTCCTTACCATCTTGTTGGGGCTTCTCCTTCAGCCTTGGATGTGGGGTATCATTTTTTGGTGGGACCCAACATTCTCCTGTCAATGGTTGTTCAGCAGTCAGTTTGAATTTTGGAGTTCTTGCAGGACAAGTTTAGCGTGTGTCCTTCTACGCCGCCATCTTATTCTCCTTTCTATAGTTCTGTGTATTGTGCCACCTCTTTTTAACATCTCCTGCTTCTGTTAGATCCATACCATTTCTGTCCTTCATTTTGCCCATCTGTGCATGAAATATTCAATTGGTATCTCTAATTTTCTTGAAGAGATCTCTGGTCTTTCCCATTCTATGTTTTTCCTCTATTTCTTTGCATTGATCTCTTAGGAAGGCTTTTTTTTAAATCACTCCTTGCTAGTCTTTGGAACTCTGCACTCACATGGATATATCTTTCCTTTTCTCCTTTGCCTTTCTGATTCTGATGATGGCCCTCAATGGACCACACCAACTGGTATTTGTGCCCTTGTACAGTCCCTGCCGCATGAGCTTCTGGCTGGCACCTCCTAGTAGGATGCTATGAAAAGGATACCGTGCCAGTTCCAGACACAGTCTTTTTTTTTATTCAGCCCTTATATTTTCCCAACTTTATTGCTATGTTATTGACATCTAACACTTTGTAAGTTTAAGGTGTACAATGTGATGATTTAATATATGCATATATTGTGAAATGATTACCATGAAATAAGGCTAGTTAACACAGCCATCACCTCACATAGCTACCTTTTGTGTGTGTGTGGTGAGGACTTTTCAGATTTAATCTTTTAACAAGTTTCATGTATTCTATGTAGTATTGTTAACTATAGTCATCATGCTACACATTAGATAGGCAAGAAATTGTTCATCTTATAACTGGAAGTTTGTACCCTTTGACCACATTTACTCATTTCTTCCTCCTGGCCTCTCCAAAAACCACGAATCTACTGTCTGTTTCTATGAGTTTGGGTTTTTCTTTTTTCTCAGATTTTACATATAAATGAGATCATAGAATATTTGTCTTTCTCCGTGTGACTTCATTAAGCATAGTGTCCTCCAAGCCCATTCATATAATCACAAATGGCAGGATTTCCTTGTTTTTATTGCTTAATAATATTTCACTTTGTGTGTATATGCACACATGGGTACACATATACACACACACTACAGTTTCTTTACCATTCACCTGTCAATGGACACTTAAATTGTCTCCATGTCTTGGCTATTGTGAATACTGTTGCAGTGAATATGGAGGTACAGCCATCTCTTCAAGACAGTAATTTCATTTCCTTCAGATATATACAGAGAAGTGGGATGGCTGGATTATATGGTAGTTCTAGTGTTAATTTTTTGAGAAACCTCCACACTGTTTTCCAAAGTGGTTGTACTAATTTACATTTCCATAAGCAGTGTACAAAAATTCCCTTTTCTCCACATCTTTGCCAGCATTTGTTATGATTTATCTTTTTATAATAGACTTTCTAACAGATTTGAGAGGATATCTTATCGTAGTTTTGACTTGCATTTCCCTGATTATTAGTGATGTTGAGCACCTTTTCATGTGTTGGTTGGCCATATGTATATATTCTTTGGAAAAATGGCTATTCAGATTCTATGCCCATTTTAAAATCTTATTATTTGTGTTATTGCTGTTAAGCTTGATCAGTTTTTTATATATTTTGGATATTAACCCCTTATCAGATAGTTGGTTTGCAAATATTTTTTTCCCATTCTGTAGGCTGTCTTTTCATTTTGTTGATTATTTCCTTTGCTGGACAGTAGCTTTTATTTTGCTGTAGTCCTACATGGTGAGTTTTGCTTTTGTTGAAAGCAAAAACTGAAGTAGCATAGTAGAAACTATTCATGAAGGCTGAAGGAAAATTTCATTTTGGAGATTGCTTAGTCACAATGTAAGAAGTCTAATGAAGGAGTGTCCAAGATGCCGGAGAAGGAAGAACCTTAGCTCAAGTCCTTCCATGAAATTTATACTACTTAGAGAGCTTCCATTGAAAAGAAAGACCTACAGAAGGCAGAAAATTTCTACAATGAAATTTACAAAGAAGGAGCCACAAAGAGTTGGGTAGGAGGGCCAGATATGTGGTATAGTTAAGACCAATAACTCCCTGAGCAGGAAACTCACAAAGGGGAGAATAGTTACAACTGCAGAAGTTCTCCCAAAGGAGGAAGGTGTCCAAGCTCTACATCAGGCTCCCCACCCTGGGGGTTCTGTGCCAGGAAGACAAACCTCTAGAATATTTGGCTTGGGAGACCACAGGACTTAGTTTCAGGAGTGCCATAGGCCTGGAGGAAATAGACTCCTCTCTTAAAGGGTGCACACAAAAGCTCACATGTTTCAGGACCCAAGGAAGAAGCAATAATTTGGGATGAGCTTGGGTCAGCCCTACCTGTTGACCTTGGGAAAGCCTCCCAGGGAGGCAGGAGGCAACTGGAGCTCACCCAGGGGACACAGATGCAGCAGCCATTTTGGGGAGCTTGTTCTACCACAAAGACACTGGTACTTGCAAATATCATTTTGGAATCCTTCTAGCTTATTCACACTGGGTCCTACCAGCCTGTTGGCACCAGTACTTAGACAACTCAGGACAAGCAGCTGGCCAGGTGGTGACACAGCCTTACCCACCAACAGGCGGGCTGCCTTAAGACCCTTGAACCTCCAGCCATCCCAGGACTAGGCCGCCTATACCAGAGAGCCTTGGAACCTTCCCCACACCTTCAGGGCCCTGCAGCAAGCCTTTGATACCCTGCCCTGCCTAGAAGCTCTCTTGCCTGGAGCATTCCATGGATGTAAGAGCCTAGTGGGCTATAGTCCCTGAGGTGGCAAAAAGATGACTGAATGCACACACATACCCCTGTCTACCAGCAGGCCAGCACCAACCCCTGAAGAGCCACAGTTCTGGAGCCAGAGACCACAGCATACTATACATAGAAAATCCTAAAGACACCACCCTAAAAACTCCCTGACATCATCAATAAATTAGGATTCAAAATTAGTAGTTAGCAATCTGTTGTGTTTCTATATACTAACAATGAACTGTGAGAAAGAGAAATTTGCCAGTGCAGGAAAATGAATAAAATACCTAAGAGTAAATGTAACCAGGGGGTAAAAGACTTGTCCTTGGAAAACTGGAGTAACAGGCAAGTTTGGCCCTGGAGTACAAAATGAAGCAAGGCAAAGGCTAACAAGAGTTTTGCCAAGAAGATGCATGGTCAAAGCAAATACCCTCTTCCAACAATGCAAGAGATGACTCTACACGTGGACATCACCAGATGGTCAATACCCAAATCAGATTGATTATATTCTTTGCAGCCGAAGATGGAGAATATCTATACAGTGAACACAAACAAGACCGGGAGCTGACTGTGGATCAGATCATGACATCCTTATTGCAAAATTCAGACTTAAATGGAAGAAAGTGGGGAAAACCACCAGACCATTCAGATATGACTGAAATCAAATCCCTTTTGATTATACAGTGGAAGTGACAAATAGATTCAAGTGATTAGATCTGATAGAGTGCCTGAAGAACTATGGATGGAGGTTTGTAACAATGTACAGGAGGCTGTGATCAAAACCATCCCCATGGATAAGAAATGCAAAAAGGCAAAATGGTTGTCTGAGGAGGCCTTAGAAATAGCTGAGAAAAGAAGAGAAGTATCAGGCTAAGGAGATTAAGGAAAGATATATTCATCTGAATGCAGAGTTGTAAAGAATAAGAAGGAGCGAAAAGAAAGCCATCCTAAGTGATCAATGCAGAAAAAGAGAGGAAAGCAATAGAATGGGAAAGCCTAGAGATGTCTTCAAGAAAATCAGAGATACCAAGGGAATATTTCATGCAAAGATGGGCACATCAAAAGACAGAAACGGTATGGACCTACAGAAGCAGGAGGTATTAAGAAGAGGTGGCAAGAATACACAGAGCTATACAAAAGTAGCAAGAATAAACAGAAGAACTGTACATGAAAAAGATCTTCATGACCCAGATAATCACGATGGTGTGATCACTGACCTAGAGCCAGACATTCTGGAATGTGAAGTCAAGTGGGCCTTAGAAAACATTACCTCGAACAAAGCTAGTGGAGGTGATGGAATTCCCGCTGAGCTATTTCAAATCCCAAAAGATGTTGTTGTGAAAGTACTGCACTCAATATGCCAGCCAATTTGGAAAACTGAGAAGTGGCCACAGGAATGGAAAAGGTCAGTTTTCATTCGAATCCCAAAGAAACGTAGTGTCAAAGAACGTTCAGACTTCAGCACAGTTGCACTCATCTCACACACTACCAAATTAATACTGAAAGCGTTGCCGGAGGGGTGTCCCCTTCCAGGGCCCGAAAGTGGGCTCTTGTCTAACAGTCGGAAATGAATTGTGTGAGGATACAAATGTGCTGACAGAGCACACGATTTTATTGGAAAGGGCACCTGGGCGGAGAGCAGTAGGTAAGGGAACCCAGGAGAATTGCTCTGCCACAGTCTTCTGTTTTCTGGTGATGGGATTAGCTTCTGGGTTGTCTTTAGCCGATCATTCTGACTGTCAACTACAAATTGCACTTCCCAGTGCAATTGCATTGCATTGCCAGTGACTGAACAGCAAAGGCATTTGCCATCTGCCTCTATGGAGATTGAAGACCATGCTGCTGTAGCTATTGACCTTCAGCAACCCCTGAGGGAGTTCAGGGTGGAGTGAGGCACTCTGTGCTCCAGCGAATCTGGTGGGACAGGTCTTTAGATAGTTGGATGGTTTTAGGAACAAATTTTATCCTCTTAGTCCTTGCATCTCCTCATATCTAGAGAAGCACTAACTTCCTTCATGGTGACATCAGACCCTCATGACTAACAAAAATCCTTTTGCAAATTGAGTGCTTCATGGCATTGAACTCCCCCTTCACCAAAACCTTATATATTGACTTTCCCCCACTGCCACTTTGGAGCAGTCTCTCAGAGCTATTTGAGATGCTGCCTCCCCGGCCGCAGTCTGCATTTTGCTCCAAATAAAACTTGCAGCTCTCAAGTTGTATATCTTTTTCTTTTAGTCGACAGTTATAGTGACGAAGAAGGGACCCAGAGTGGACTTCCTTTCTTCGACTGGACTCCACGAGGAACCAGAGCTTTGGTACCAGCAGTGGCCCCTTGCGCCCATCCGCATCCTGGGGGAGTGCTGACGAATTTGAGTAAGTCTCTCCTGGTTTTTGAATCTCCCATATTGGTTGAGATTCTGAGTTTTATTTGGCGGTGAAGCAGGTTACCTGCCACCTCCTAGTAGGAACGTACTGGTGGGGAGTGGGGCACGACTTGGGTCAAACATCCAAGGACTACCCAATTATGGTCTAGACAGTGAGTGGGGCTCGGTAGAAAGATACTGAGGAATTCCAGTCAAAAAATTCCAGTCAAAAGATACTGGGTGGGGGGCTGGCTGAAAGATGCCAGGAGAATTGCCCACCCAGTGGAAAGGTACTGAGTAGGGGGGGGTGTTGATTGGAAAAAATCAAGGAATACCCGGGTCTCGGCTGAAAGATTCTCAGGTCGCTCCATTGTAGGGGACTGTATGGTCTTGACTGAGTGGTTAAGTAAAAGGCTAATCTGACACTTTCCCTCAATTTGACTGCCTTTATAGAATTCGTCAGGATAAAAGTGAGGAAAATACATGAGAGCTTTGCTCTGAAGAAAAAAGACAAGACTCCTCCTGGTCTGTTTTGGTTTTCTCAGGTGACTGAGAAATTCATGGGAGCGGTTCAGGCCTACTCCTCATACCATGCAGTGGTCCCATAGGGAAACCCACACATTAATTAAAATGCTTGCTCATCCGGGGGTCACACATGAGAACTGGTCATTCAGCGACCTGAGCAGCCATGGTGGCCTTAGATTGCTGGAGGCAGAATCCGAGACACATAAGACAAGCTGAAATGAGTCTGGGGTGACTCCTGGAGAAGTTAAGCTCACAAGAAGCACATGGGCCCGCTACACAAGTTCACTAGTGAGTTTTCTCCCTGACAAATTCAGCTTAAAATGGAAAACAGAATCTCTCAAAAACAGAAACAAAGGGGTATCAGAAAGACCAGCGTGTGACTAACACTCCAGCCAGATTCATGTACAATACATACGGAGCACTAATTAATTGGAGAAATTATACTGAAGGAGATCTCAACCTAAAATGGTCAAATTGGGGTTCTTTTGATATTCCGAAATTGATATTTTTTTGCATGCACAATTTGAAAAGGTCGGTGTGCTTACTTTGACTGGTATCTAGAAGCTTCTAAAACAGGAAATGATAGAGTAACTTCTTCACAGAAAATCAACGAGAAAATGCTTGAAATTATACCAAAACTAAAAAGGCTGCTAGCACTGACTTTGCCAGGTCTCAGGTCTAGTCAAACTGGGACGTCACGTTTGACATTTATGGCATTTGGTTTTTGATTTCTGGGCATCACTTTACCACATTTTGGGGGCACTCTTGCCACTTGGCTTTTGATTTCTGGGCATCTCTTTGTCTTTTGTTTCATTTGGAGTGTGACTCCTGGCTGGTGAAATTCTGCTTCAGTTTGGTTTTGTTCTTTTGGTTTGAGTGCACAGACATCTGGTATAAACTGTTTGAGCTAATGTGGGAATTGCTCACTGTAAATGAAAGGTTGTTGTTGAATCAGGTGAAGACACCAGGATTCTTGGCCCCCAGAAGAGAATTCAATCCAGGGCCAGAGATGAGGCTTGATCGCCCAGAGCTTTTGTGTAATAAAGTTTTATTAAAGTATAAAGGAGATATAGAAAGCTTCTGACATAGGCATCAGAAGGGGGCAGAAAGAGTACCCCCTTGCTTGTGTTAACAATGAAGTTATATACTCTCCAATGAATCCAAAGAATGTCTGGAGGTTGTAAAGCCCTCACCAGACCTACTCCCACAATTTACATTTTAAGATAACAGAATTAGCCAGAAAGTATAATCCAGAGACTGTCCTCAGGCAAGATACTTGATTGTTATATTAGTTCAGTTAGTTAGTTCTGTCGCTCAGTCATGCCTGACTCTTTGCAACTCCATGAATCGCAGCACACCAGGCTTCCCTGTCCATCATCAGCTCCCAGAGTTCACTGAGACTCACGTCCATCGAGTCAGTGATGCCATCCAGCCATCTCATCCTCTGTCGTCCCCTTCTGCTCTTGCCCCCAATCCCTCCCAGCATCAGAGTCTTTGCCAATGAGTCAACTCTTCACATGAGGTGGCCAAAGTACTGGAGTTTCAGCTTTAGCATCATTCCTTCCAAAGAAATCCCAGGGCTGATCTCCTTCAGAATGGACTGATCGGATCTCCTTGCAGTCCAAGGGACTCTCTTAAGAGTCTTCTCCAACACCACAGTTCAATGGCATCAATTTTTGGCGCTCAGCCTTCTTCACAGTCCAACTCTCACATCCATACATGACCACAGGAAAAACCATAGCCTTGACTAGGCGAACCTTTGTTGGCAAAGTAATGTCTCTGCTTTTCAATATACTATCTAGGTTGGTCATAACTTTCCTTCCAAGGAGTAAGCGTCTTTTAATTTCATGGCTGCAGTCACAATCTACAGTGATTTTGGAGCCCTGAAAAATAAAGTCTGACACTGTTTCCACTGTTTCCCCACCTATTTCCCATGAAGTGGTGGGACTGGATGCCATGATCTTCATTTTCTGAATGTTGACCTTTAAGCCAACATTTTCACTCTCCTCTTTCACTTTCATCAAGAGGCTTTTGAGTTCCTCTTCACTTTCTGCCATAAGGGTGGTGTCATCTGAATATCTGAGGTTATTGGTATTTCTCCCAGCCATCTTGATTCCAGCTCGTGTTTCTTCCAGCCCAGCATTTCTCATGATGTACTCTGCATATAAGTTAAATAAACAGGGTGACAGTATACAGCCTTGACGAACTCCTTTTCCTATTTGGAACCAGTCTGTTGTTCCATGTCTAGTTCTAACTGTTGCTTCCTGACCTGCATACATATTTCTCAAGAGGCAGTTCAGGTTTTCTGGTATTCTCATCTCTTTTGAATTTTCCACAGTTTATTGTGATCCACACAAAGGCTTTGGCATAGTCAATAAAGCAGAAATAGATGCTTTTCTGGAACTCTCTTGCTTTTTCCATGATCCAGTGGATGTTGGCAATTTGATCTCTCATTCCTCTGCCTTTTCTAAAACCAGCTTGAACATCAGGAAGTTCATGGTTCACATATTGCTGAAGCCTGGCTTGGAGAATTTTGAGCATAACTTTACTAGCGTGTGAGATGAGTGCAATTGTGTGGTAGTTTGAGCATTCTTTGGCATTGCCTTCCTTTGGGAATGGAATGAAAACTGACCTTTTCCAGTCCTGTGGCCGCTGCTGCGTTTTCCAAATTGGCTGGCATATTGAGTGCAGCACTTTCACAGCATCATCTTTCAGGATTTGGAATAGCTCAACTGGAATCCCATCACCTCCACTAGCTTTGTTCGTAGTGATGCTTTCTAAGGCCCATTTGACTTCACATTCCATGATGTCTGGCTCTAGGTCAGTGATCATACCATCATGATTATCTGGGTCATGAAGATCTTTTTTTGTACAGTTCTTCTGTGTATTCTTGCCATCTCTTTTTAATATCTTCTGCTTCTGTTAGGTCCATATCATTTCTGTCCTTTATCGAGCTCATCTTTGCATCAAATGTTCCTTTGGTATCTCTGATTTTCTTGAAGAGATCCCTAGTGTTTGCCATTCTGTTGTTTTCCTCTATTTCTTTGCATTGATTGCTGATGAAGGCTTTCTTATCTCTTCTTGCTATTCTTTGGAACTCTGCATTCAGATGTTTATATCTTTCCTTTTCTCCTTTACTTTTCACTTCTCTTCTTTTCACAGCTATTTGTAAGGCCTCCCCAGACAGCCATTTTGCTTTTTTGCATTTCTTTTCTTTTCTTTTTTTTTTTTTTTTGCATTTCTTTTCTATGGGAATGGTCTTGATCCCTGTCTCCTGTACAATGTCACGAACCTCATTTCATAGTTCATCAGGCACTCTATCTATCAGATCTAGTCCCTTAAATATATTTCTCACTTCCACTGTATAATCATAAGGGATTTGATTTAGGTCATACCTGAATGGTCTAGTGGTTTTCCCTACTTTCTTCAATTTATGTCTGAATTTGGCAATAAGGAGTTCATGGTCTGAGCCACAGTCAGCTCCTGGTCTTGTTTTTGCTGACTGTATAGAGCTTCTCCATCTTTGGCTGCAAAGAATATAATCAATCTGATTTCAGTGTTGACCATCTGGTGATGTCCATGTATAGAGTCTTCTCTTGTGTTGTTGGAAGAGGAGCTACCCCACGCCCAAGGCCAGGGGCAGTGGCCGGGAGGAGCAACCCATGCCCGAGGCCAGGGGCGACGGACGGGAGGAGCTATCCCACGCCCCTAAGCCCGAGGCCAAGGGTGGTGGCGGGGAGGAGCAACCCCTCATCCAAGGAGCCATGTCTGCGCGGGCACAGGAGGGCCTAGAGGAGCTATCCCACATTGAAGGTCAGGAAGGGCGGCAGTGAGGAGATACCCCTCGTCCAAGGTAAGGAGCAATGGCTGTGCTTTGCTGGAGCAGCCGTGAAGAGATACCCCATGCCCAAGGTAAAAGAAACCCAAGTAAGATGGTAGGTGTTGCAAGAGGGCATCAGAGGGCAAACACACTGAAACCATACTCACAGAAAACTAGTCAATCTAATCGCACTAGGACCACAGCCTTGTCTAAATTACAATCCCATCCTGCAATTAAAATTATTCTGCAAAAGACAAGGGAAATGGACAGAGATCCCCTATATCCAAATTTTCTTCCGACTAAGATATGAAGGAACTCTGTCTTAAGTATGGGATTGTAGTACGCCCTAAAAGTGAGCCCACTAGGCAAATGGTGTTAGGCACAGGCAACCAAGAAAAAGAACCCCCTCGTGTAGGCTCACCTCCCACAGCTCCCGAGTTGCCTGGTGCTCCTTCCTCGTACCCAAATGTGCCTCCATATCCGGGAGCACCTCCTCCACAAAAGACAGCTTGAGTATGTCCCTTAGTTAAAACTGGAGGAGAATCTGGACCAACCCGGGTCCATAAGCCCTTCTCCCTCTTAGAACTAAGGCAGATCAAACAAGACCTGGGAAGCTATACAGATGACCCGGGCAAATATATAGATACATTCCAACATATTACCTTGGCCTTTGACTTGACATGGAAAGACATCATGGTCATATTTAGTAAAACTTTATCTGATCCTGAACATACCAGGGTCTTAAAGGAAGCCCGGAGGTATGCAACAGGGCTCCACATGTCGAGTGATAGATACTCAGGAGGGGAAACTGCAGTCCCCTCCTCCGATCCTAATTGGAATTATAATGACCCTGAGCACATCTGGGAAAGAGATCATTTTCTAATCTGTGTGAAGGCAGGACTGAAAGTAGCCCAACAAAAAGTAATTAGCTATGCCCGGGTCTCAGCAATAACTCAGGAGCCCAACAAGAACCCCGTTGCCTTTCTGGAGAGGCTAAAAGAGGAACTCCAAAAGTTTAACAACCTGGACTTAGACTCTTACGAGAGACGGGTGATTTTAAAGGACAAATTCCTGTCCCAATGTGCATCAGATATCAGAATTAAGTTACAGCAGCTACAACAGCAGGACCCTGCTGCCTCTTTAGATGAGATGGTCCAGACAGCCACCAATACCTTTTATAACAGGGAACAGGAGAAGGAGGCCAAGGCCCAGGAAAGGAGAGAAAGAAAGAGACAAGGCATGCCCAGATGCTGGCCGCCCTCCAGAGAAGCCCGATGGCAAACCCCGAGTCCTTGAGGGACAAGACACGAGACAGATGCCTGATCTGTAGACAGGCAAGGCTTTGGGCCAAAGAGTGTCCAAACCGTGACAAGAACGGCTTGCCACAAGTGCCATCAACTGGGACATTGGGCGGCACTCTGCCCTCGGGACCCAAGAGCCTCAAGGTCAAGTGCCAAGCCTACCCTCACGATGGTTCAAGAGGACTGAAGCGGCCCGCTCCAGCCAGCCCGCCTGTCACAGATAACCATCACGGGGCTGGAGCCAAGGGTGCAACTGGATGTGGCAGGTAGGTCCGAGAATTTCTTGGTTGACACAGGGGCTACCTACTCTGTCCTGATCTCCTACTCTGGAGCCTTCTCTTCCCAAACCTGTACCATTTTGGGTGCTACAGGAAAAGCAACTACTAAAAGATTCACCCAAGCACTTCTTTGTTGCTGGGATGGACAAATATTTTCCCACCAGTTTCTGGTGGTCCCTGAGTGTCCTACCCCCTTATTGGGAAGAAATATACTCACTAAACTGGGGACCACCCTTGTGATGGGAGGTTTTTCAGCCCCTAGAGCTCTACAGCTCCTGGTTACTACTGAAGAACCCATTACACCTTCAATATAGAGGGACCAAAAACTACGGGAAGACAAAATTAACCCCCAGGTGTGGGACCAGGGGATTCCTGGACGAGCCCACCAAGCTGAACCAGTCATCATTGTCCTCCGAGATCCCACTCGGTTTCCTAATTGGAAACAATCTCAAAATAGAGGCTCGGGAGGGACTACAGCCTTTAATAAATAAATTCCTTGCTTGTGGGCTATTGGTCCCCACCAGTTCGCCATGTAACACCCCAATCCTCTCAGTAAAGAAAAAGACGGAACCTGGCGACTGGTTCAAGATCTCCAGATCATAAATGAAGCTGTAGTCCCCCTCCACCCCACAGTACCCAATCCCTATGTAATCTTGGGAGAAATCCCACCCAGTGCCAAGTGGTTTACAGTCTTGGATCTCAAAGATGCATTTTTTTGCATACCACTGGCTAAAGAATCCCAATACCTTTTGCCTTTGAGTGGGAGGCCCCAGGAGAAAAACACCAACAGATGATTTGGACAGTATTACCTCAGAGGTTCAGAGATAGCCCCCACCTGTTTGGACAGGCCCTTACCCAGGACCTCCTAGATCTGGACCTGGGACCTAATGGGAAAATATTACAATACGTAGATGACCTACTAATCTGCTCTCCAGATGAGAAAAGTGCCCATCGACATGCAATTCAGGTTCTAAGCTTGGCAGAAAGGGGATATAAAGTCTCCCGTGCTAAGGCACAGATGGTGGAGACAAAGGTCACTTACCTGGGAGTTCAGATTATGCACGGGTCCAGGAGGCTGTCCTCTGATCGGGTACAAGGAATCCTCCAGTTGCCCTCCCCCACGACTCGAAAACAATTGCTAGCTTTCCTAGGGCTAACTGGTTATTGTAGAATCTGGATACCCAATTATGGTCTAATTGCCCAGCCTTTATATGAAAGCTTAAAGGGACGAGATGATTCAATCCCACTGATGTGGGGAACTCCTCAAAAGAAGGCAGAGCTACACTAAAACAGGCCTTAACTCAGGCACCAGACTTGAGGTTGCCAGACCCAGAAAAAGCATTCCAACTTTATGTCCATGAAAGAGAGGGAATAGCCTTGGGAGTGTTAACTCAAAGGTTGGGATCTGAGCCCCAGCCTGTAGCTTACTTATCCAAGAGGCTCGATCCAACTTCCCGAGGTTGGCCCCCCTGCCTTCGAAATCTTGCAGCTATTGCAATCATGATAAAAGATGCTTTAAAACTCTCCTTTGGGGGCAAACTAACTATTTTTACCAGCCACCAAGTAAAACAACTCCTAAATGGGAGAGGCCATTTATGGATGTCTGATCAAAGAATCTTCAGATATCAAGTAATGCTGATGGAAAACCCAGGCCTCACTATATCCCCTTGTGAGGTTCTTAACCCAGCCACCCTCCTGCCTACCCCCCGAGGGCTCTCTCCCCTTTCACTCTTGTCTAGAAACCTTGGACCACTGGACAATACCCCGAGAGGGATTGTCAGACGATCCTCTGACCAATCCTGAGGAAATCTGGTACACTGATGGAGGCAGCTTTGTCTTGGATGGAAAAAGAAGAGCCGGGTATGCAGTAGTCTCCAATTTTGAGACCATAGAGGCTAAGCCTCTGCCACCAGGTACTTCAGCCCAATTAGCTGAGCTCATAGCCCTGACTCGAGCTTTAGAGCTGGGAAAAGGAAAAAGAATAGCCATTTACACTGACTCCAAGTATGCCTTTCTGGTGCTACATGCACATGCGACTATTTGGAAAGAAAGGGGCCACTTGACGACCTAAGGGTCCCCAATCAAATATGGTGATCAGATTCTTCAACTCTTGGAGGCAGTCCATCTGCCCACTGAGGTTTCAGTCTCCCACTGTAAAGGACACCAAAAAGGGAACACGGAAGTGGCACGAGGGAACCAAGCAGCTGATCAGGCAGCTAAGAGAGCAGCATTACAGAACCATGACCTAATAGAGATTGCCACCTTAGTTCCACAGACTAATTTGCCAGAAACTCCTTCATATACTGAAGGTGAGACTCTTAAAGCTAAGAGCGAGGGCTTTCAAGAAGATCATATGGGGTGGTTCCAAAAGGAGGGACTCCTTTTTCTGCCTGGAAACCTCCAATGGAAGTTGGTTAACTCCTTACATGCCACTACTCATTTAGGAGAAAAGGCCCTCCAAAGATTACTAGAAAGGTCCTTCAGAGGAACAGGCCTCCAAACAACTATAAGACAGGTGGTCTCCTCTTGTCCCACTTGCCAATTAAACAACCCCCAATGAGCTCGAAGACCCCAGCTGGCCCAGACCATCCAATGACGTGGGGCCTACCCAGGAGAGGACTGGCAGATGGACTTCACCCAGATGCCAGTTTCTCAAGGGTATAAATACCTATTAGTTATGAGAGATACATTCACAGGATGGATTGAAGGCTTTCCCACCCGGACCGAGAAGCCTGAGGAGGTGGTAAAAAAACTGCTCCATGAAATCATTCCAAGATTTGGTCTGCCCAGGTCATTACAAACTGACAATGGGACATCATTTACTTCTAAGGTCACCCAAGGAGTCTCAAAAGCATTGGGCATTACTTATTATCTCCATTGTGCCTGGAGGCCTCGATCTTCAGGAAAAAATAGAAAGAGCCAATCAATTCTTAAAATCAGCGATAAAAAAATAACCCAGGAGACTTCCCAGGGATGGAAGGAGGCTTTACCAATAGCTCTCCTCCATACCCGCACTGCCCCTAAGGAACAGGTTGGTCTTAGTCCTTATGAGATGCTATATGGGAGACCTTTTGTTTATGTCAATGACCTCTTCCTAGATCCAGAGGTTCAGACCCTCCAGTCTTATACCATAGCCACTGGGCAATTCCAACAGGATATACGCTTGTGGGGTATGAACCAGGACCCAAAAGATTCTAAAGAGTCACCACTATATGCTCCAGGAACTCAAGTCCTAATTAAAGTCTGGAAAGATGGGTCCCCAAAGGCTCAACTCCAGTCCACATGGAAGGGCCCCTACCCTGTAATACTTTCTACCCCCACAGCAGTCAAGGTACCAGGACATGACTCCTGGATTCACTACTCATGAGTCAAGCCGTGGAATCAAACAGAAGACACTCAATACACCTGTGAGCCCCTGGGAGCTCTCAGACACCTATTCAGGACTACCAATGAGTGTCATTCTAATGAACACCCCCAAAATCTGGTTTCTGGGGATAAGATTTCTCAGGATAACTCTAAGGAGCCAACACAGTTTGACAGAGATTGTACTCCAAGACAGACAGGAGATAAATCTTTTGATCCCTGAACAAGGAGGGACTTGAGCTATCCTGGCGATGTGAATTTAAAATTGACCAATGTCCCTACTAGTCCTTGTTATGTTATATTGATGATGCCTATGATTATTCCATGTACTGTCAATTGTCTAACCTGTTTTGTCTCTGCCCAGGTCAACCAGCTACAACATGCAGTGCCAGTTCAACAAAGATATAAAACTACAGCTGACCACGGAAAATATCACACACCCTTGGACACCACTATAAGGACTCTGAGGCTTGAGACTAGCAAGAGGGGAGGCCCAATGCCCCTCACCGTCCCAGTTCAGCAGGAAGTAGCCAGAAAGACCTCAACGCCCCTATTCCCAAAGAATTGGGCCTCCCATCTCTTGAGGGGGGAATGTTAGGTAGGTAGAATAGGGAAAAGGAGTCCAAAATGGCGGTGACTAAAAGACAAGGTCAAAGGAAGGTCCGAGGACCAGAGTGAAGACTTCAGGCAGAACAAACAGCACTCCTGGCTAAGCCCAATTTGCATAGGGCAGGCCCAGGTAGAGGAAAAAACGTATAAAAGGAGGAGCCAAAATGCTTTCTCACGGACTCTCTCTCGCGCGCGTGCGTGCGCTCCTCCACTCTTTTCTCTTCGAGTCTTGGATTCTCCTGCTATCTTCTAAATAAAATGGAGCTGTAACACTGATTTGTCTAAGAGCTGTAGCATGGTTTGTCCAAGACCCGAGAGCTGTGACGTGCTGAGGGCTTTAATGTCTGTTGCTCCAAATCTTTGTTGTGACGAGACAAAGAACCGAGGAACATACACTCGCATGACACTTCCATGTCCTTGTTAAACCTTTCTTGCATCTTCTCAATCCTTGTCTCCAGGCTATTTATTTATGATTCCATTTTCTTTTCAAGATTTTGGATCATTTTCTCATCATCATTGGGAATTCTTTACCAGGTAGATTCCCTATCTCTTCCTCTTTTTTGGTTTGATGGACATTCTTTCTCTTTTGGTTTGATGGACATTTATCCTGTTCCTTTACCTGCTTGGTATTCCTCTGTCTTTTCATCTTGTTTATATTGCAGTATTTGGGGTGGCCTTTCTGTATTCTGGCAGTTTGTGGAGTTCTCTTTATTGTGGAGTTTCCTTACTGTGGGTGGGGTTCTATGGGTGGCTTGTCAAGGTTTCCTTGTTTGGGAAGCTTGTGTCGGTGTTCTGGTGGGTGGAGCTGGATTTCTTCTCTCTGGAGTGCAATGAAGTGTCCAGTAATAAGTTATGAGATGTCGATGGGTTTGGAATGACTTTGGGGAGCCTGTATATTGACGCTCAGGGCTGTGTTCCTGTGCTGCTGGAGAATTTGCATGGTATGTCTTGCTCTGGAACTTGTTGGCCTTTGGGTGGTGCTTGGTTTCAGTGTAGGTATGGAGGCATTTGATGAGCTCCTGTCAATTAATGCTCCCTGGAGTCAGGAGTTCTCTAGTGTTCTCAGGATTTGGACTTAAGCCTCCTGTTTCTGGTTTTCAGTCTTATTTTTATAGTAGCCTCAAGACTTCTCCATCTATACAGCACTATGGATAAAACATCTAGGTTAAAGATGAAAAAGTTTCTCCACAGTGAGGGACACCCAGAGAGGCTCACAGAGTTATATGGAGAAGAGAATAGGGAGGAGGGAGATAGAGGTGACCTGAATGAGATGCAGTGGAATCAAAAGAGGAGAGAGCAAGCTAGCCAGAACCACTTCCTTATGTGTGCTCCACAGTCTGGACTGCTCAGAGATGTTCACGGAGTTATACAGAGAAGAGAAGAGGGAGGAAGGAGACAGAGGTGGCGAGGAGGATAAAGGGGGGAATCCAAAGGAGAGAGACAGATCCAGTCAGTAATCAGTTCCCTAAGTATTCTCCACCATCTGGAACACACAAAGAGATTCACAGAGTTGGGTAGAGAAGAGAAGGGGGAGGAAGGAGATAGAGGCGACCTGGTGGAGAAAAAGAGTCTAAAGGGGGAGAGAGCAGTCAAACCAGTAATCTTGCTCCCAAGTAAAAATGGGTACTGAAGATTAGGTTCTTAAAGGTACAAAATTGATAACAAATACCAAAAAGCACAGATTAAAAATCTAGAGTTTGGATTTTCAAAAATACAATATTAAAGGGAAAAAAGTCACACAAATTATAAAATATAAATATATATGAAGTTTGTTTTAAAAAATAAGGTGTCTTTTTTTTGCAAAGTAATAGTAGGTTATAAAAATGAAAATTAAAGGAGTAATAGAGGACTTAAAATTTTTTAAATTAATAAAAAATAAAGAATGATAGTAAAAATAGTAAAAATATATCTAAGACTTTCTCTGCTGTTGTTGTGGGCAGTGTGGGATCAGTTCATCTTCGGATAGTTCCTTGATCTGGCTTATATTTCTCAAGATCTATAGGCCCCTTCCTATGTAGTTGGTGTTAACTACAGGGTTTTAATCTATTGCTCCTGTCACTTCCAAGGAGGTTCCCTCTGGTTTAGCTTCTTCTGTTTGCTGGTCTCTTCAGTGGCTAATTTGCCCCCTGACACAAGGGGAGGTGGTGGACACTATTTTAGGCTCACTTGTTCAGTCGTGCTGTGGGGAGGGAGGGACGCTGCAAACAAATAACACTGGTGTGTGCTCGCAGTGTCTCAGCCACACTGGGTTTGCCCCCGCTCACGGAGTCTGTGCTTTCCCTGTCAACACTGCTTAGGCTCTAAGTTGCTTGCCGGGAACTGTCTGAGGCCAGCAGTGGGTTGTTTGCACTTCCCAGGTCTAAGCCGCTCAGGTTCAGGTACTCAGGTAGTCCTCAGAAGCGCAGAGTCAGTTGGGCCTGTGTTTTGTGCCCTTCCCAGGTCCGAGCAGCTCAGGTGACCAGGTGTTTGCCGAGCGCGGTCGCTGCGACTTATCGCCTCCCCCGTTCCTGCTGCTTGGTTTTCAGGGTGTACAACTGGTGCACCTTCTCAGGCGGATGTTGATCGTCCAGAATCCCAAGATGTCTTAATTAGCAATGAAGCCTGCTTGCAGTTTGGTAGATAATGCCTCTCTGGGGCCGCGATTGCCCCCTTCTGGCTCTGGCTCCCTGTCACCAGAGGGGGATGGTCTACAGCCTGTTAGCTCTGCTCAGTCCTTTGTTCTGTGAGCAGGCCTGGCAGTGTCTTAGGTTAGGGCTTTTCACGGGTGGCTATCCTGCAGTCTGGTTTGCTAGCCCAAGTTAGTTCCCTCAGATTGCCCTCGGGGTATTCAGGCCCGGTCCTTACTCTAAGCAATGCAGCCCACGCCTCCCTGCCCAGCCCCTCCTTGCTAGTGGCAAATGCAGGCGTCTGTACTGCTTCTCTGCTGGGGGAGTTACTGTTGGGCACATAATCTGTGGGTTTTAATTATTTATTTATTTTTCCTCCCAGTTATGTTGCCCTCTGTGGTTCCAAGGCTCACCACAGACTCGGCAGTGAGAGTGTTTCCTGGTGTTTGGAACTTCTCTTTTTTAAGACTCCCTTCCCAGGATGGAGCTCTGTCCCTACCTCTTTTGTCTCACTTTTTTTCTTTTATATATTTTCCTACCTCCTTTGGAAGACAATGGTCTGCATTTCTGGGTGCCTGATGTTCTCTGCCGGCATTCAGAAGTGTTTTGTGGAATTTACTCAGTGTTCAAATGTTCTTCTGATGAATTTGTGGGGGAGAAAGTGGCCTCCCCAGCCTATTCCTCCGTCATCCTAGAACTGCCCCCTGGAGAAGACTCTTGAGAGTCCCTTGGACTGCTAGGAGATCCAACCAGTCCATCCTAAAGGAGATCAGTCCTGGGTGTTCATTGGAAGGGCTGATGTTGAAGCTGAAACTCCAATACTTTGGCCACCTGGTGTGAAAAGGCCCTGATGCTGGAAAAGATTGAGGGCAGTAAGAGAAGGGGATGACAGAGGATGAGATGGTTGGATGGCATCACCAACTCAATGGACGTGGGTTTGGGTGGACTCCAAGAGTTGGTGATGGATAGGGAGGCCTGGTGCACTGCGGTTCGTGGGGTCTCAAAGAGATGGACACTGAGTGACTGAACTGAACTGAACTGATCATAGATTTAAGTTTCTTTATCTCGTAAATGATCTGTTCTGAAATCCCTTATTGTTACTTTGGCTAAGTTTTCGCTAAGTATTGTTTCACACTGACCTAAATCCCATCTGACTAAGTGTTCTAAAACTTTTTGATATTTATTCACAAAACTTCCTAAATCATTCTAATGAAGAAGATTTCTACCTAACTTTGGGATGCTTCAGAGGGCCCCTGAAACATCCCAAAGAGAGATATTACACTAATAGGTTCATTTTGTATATAGAATTACATGGAAGGTATTCTCAAGTTAGCAATAAGTCTCAGGTTATATTGTATGGTAAATGTTATTAATATAGATACACTAGAAACTGTAGAAAGTTCCTCAAATTATGATATGTTTGGGTAAAATGTTACCAGGCATAATTCTAGTTACTATCTCAAAATATTGTCATAGCACTAACCAAGTTTTGCCTCTTCAAGAAGATTTATAAAAAGGACTTTTGGATAAATACCAGTTTCTGAACTGTGTAAAAATTCTAATAGAAAACTGATGACATCACAAAGTTTAACAAAAGGACTGAATGAACTGGTGAATATGCTTATAAGTTTTATGGTTTCTCTCTGAAAAAATTACTGATTTGAATCTGTGTTTTCCAGGTGTAAAGAAACCTTCCCCTCGAATTATGACAGTAATTTGGTAAAATTATATTTTATAAACAAATTGAAACATTTAATATTTTCTCTCTATCTGAACCCTCCAGAGCTTGGAAACCCTTAGTTTCCAGTAAATTTATCAGATAAGTTAGGAAGATTATCTCAATAACAGGTACAGAAATCTCAAGGAATTTTGGAGACCTTGAGAAGGGAGGAGTTTACTTAGATCTGTTAGGCAAAATCTGTGATAAGCCTTTGGCATGACTTTCCTAGCCCTGAAAGCTCTTATTTTAAAAGTTCAGTCGGAGACGCTATAACAGTCTCAGCAAAGCAAAAAAGTCTATGACCAATTATGGTTATATAAGTCATCAGGCCAAGTTTATTGAGAGCAAACCCATATTACAAACAGGTCTCAATTGGGTTATATTTGGTAAAAATGACGGTGATTTTAGGTAGAAAGAGATGTTTCAATGAATGTTGAATCCCAGTTTGTTAATGGAGTTCTGTATCTACTAAGACTCATTTCCTTGGTGGTTCTTTGCTGTTAGGGTATATTAACATAAAATTGAATTATTAAAGGACACTCTAGGGTTGTTTCTGAAGCTTATCTCTGTAATCTGTCTTTAAATGAAGATCAGGTGCCTCATACATGACCTTCAATCAAGACTGGAAGAAGATATAATTTAAGGAACTGTCTCCAACCTGGATGGAAGGACTTTTCTATCAGGAACTCTTAACTAGCTCATGCCCAGTGAAACTGAAGGGAAATTGACTCTTGGGTTAACTCCCACTTCCAAAAGGCCCCTAAGCTGGACTGGTCTATAGAGAGGCCTGCTGACCTCAAACTCAGATTAAAACAATGCTCAAAAGGAGGAAACTACACTACACTAGGTTAAGAAGAAGATGACATCAGAAGTAGACAGCTTGCCCAAGATGCTGATTTGACTTTTATGATCATTTATAATGTTTTCTTGATTCCTTGGACCTATGCCTATTAATCAGATTTTTCTATCACGGACACGATTCTATGCTAGTTTAAAATGCAATCCAATTGTTTGATTGTGGCCAATTACCTGTGTCTAGTACTTCTGGGTTACCTTGGTGGATTTCTGTTCTCTAGGGATACTCACAAGGAAATTTATTTTAGATGAGTGTTCAGTCCTGTTCTATCTTCATGATATTACTAGATGGGATTCTCTCATCTGGCCAGTTAATAATACCTGCTGTGATCCTGGCCATAGATTTAAGATTTCTCTTAGGGTCATTTAAACTCAAATGGAGTGATGAGTTAAGTCTCAATAAAAAAAATTAACCTCTCATCTATGAAAAGGAAAAATCCCACAGTTATGGGGTAGATCTACATGGTTAACAGCACGCTATGGTCATTTAAGTTTAAAAGCTCCTCTATGTTGGGAAGGGTTCAGTTCAGTTCAGTCGCTCAGTAGTGTCCAACTCTTTGCGACCCCATGAATCACAGCACGCCAGGCCTCCCTGTCCATCACCAACTCCCGGAGTTCACTCAGACTCACGTCCATCGAGTCAGTGATGCCATCCAGCCATCTCATCCTCTGTCGTCCCCTTCTCTTCCTGACCCCAATCCCTCCCACCATCAGAGTCTTTTCCAATGAGTCAGCTCTTCGCATGAGGTGGCCAAAGTACTGGAGTTTCAGCTTTAGTATCATTCCTTCCAAAGAAATCGCAGGGCTGATCTCCTTCAGAATGGACTGGTTGGATCTCCTTGCAGTCCAAGGGACTCTCAAGAGTCTTCTCCAAAACCACAGTTCAAAGGCATCAATTCTTTGGTGCTCAGCCTTCTTCACAGTCCAACTCTCACATCCATACATGACCACTGGAAAACCATAGCCTTGACTAGACAGGCCTTTGTTGGCAAAGTAATGTCTCTGCTTTTGAATATGCTATCTAGGTTGGTCATAACTTTTCTTCCAAGGAGTAAGCATCTTTTAATTTCATGGCTGCAGTCACCATCTGCAGTGATTTTGGAGCCCTGAAAAATAAAGTCTGACACTGTTTCCACTGTTTCACCATCTATTTCCCATGAAGTGGTGGGACCAGATGTCATGATCTTCGTTTTCTGAATGTTGAGTTTTAAGCCAACTTTTTCACTCTCCTCTTTCACCTTCATTAAGAGACTTTTGAGTTCCTCTTCACTTTCTGCCATAAGGGTGGTGTCATCTGCATATCTGAGGTTATTGATATTTCTCCCAGCCATCTTGTTCTAGCTTGTGCTTCTTCCAGCCCACAATTTCTCATGATGTACTCTGCATATAGGTGAAATAAGCAGGGTGACAATATACAGCCCTGACGTACTCCTTTTTCTATTCGGAACCAGCCTGTTGTTCCATGTCCAGTTCTAACTGTTGCTTCCTGACCTGCATACAGATTTCTCAAGAGGCAGGTCAGGTGGTCTGGTATGCCTATCTCTTTTGAATTTTCCACAGTTTATTGTGATCCACACAGTCAAAGGCTTTGGCATAGTCAATAAAGCAGAAATAGATGCTTTTCTGGAACTCTCTTGCATTTTCAATGATTCAGCGGATGTTGGCAATTTGGTCTCTGGTTCCTCTGCCTTTTATAAAACCAGCTTGAACATCAGGAAGTTCATGGTTCACATATTGCTGCAGCCTGGCTTGGAGAATTTTGAGCATTACTTTACTAGCGTGTGAGATGAGTGCAATTGTGTGGTAGTTTGAGCATTCTTTGGCATTGCCTTTCTTTGGGATTAGAATAAAAACTGACCTTTTCCAGTCCTGTGGCCACTACTGAGTTTTCCAAATTGGCTGGCATATTGAGTGCAGCACTTTCATAGCATGATCTTTCAGGATTTGGAATAGCTCAACTGGAATTCTATCACCTCCACTAGCTTTGTTTATAGTGATGCTTTCTAAGGCCCACTTGACTTCACATTCCAGGATGTCTGGCTCTAGGTCAGTGATCACACCATCGTGATTATCTGGATCGTGAAGATCTTTTTTGCACAGTTCTTCTGTGTATTCTTGCCATCTCTTCTTAATATCTTCTGCTTCTGTTAGGTCCATATCATTTCTGTCCTTTATCGAGCCCATCTTTGCATGAAATGTTTCTTGGTATCTCTAATTTTCTTGAAGAGATCTCTAGTCTTTCCCATTCGGTTGTTTTCCTCTATTTCTTTACATTCATCGCTGAGGAAGGCTTTCTTAATGCTTTTTGCTATTATTTGGAACTCTGCATTCAGATACTTATATCTTTCCTTTTCTCCTTTGATTTTCGCTTCTCTTCTTTTCACAGCTATTTGTAAGGCTTCCCCAGACAGCCATTTTGCTTTTTGCATTTCTTTTCCATGGGGGATGGTATTGATCCCTGTCTCCTGTACAGTGTCATGAACCTCAGTCCATAGCTCATCAGGCACTCTATCAGCTCTAGTCCCTTAAATCTATTTCTCACTTCCACTGTATAATCATAAGGGATTTGGTTTAGGTCATACCTGAATGGTCTAGTGGTTTTCCCTACTTTCTTCAATTTAAGTCTGAATTTGGCAATAAGGAGTTCATGATCTGAGCCACAGTCAGCTCCTGGTCTTTTTTTGGTTGTTGACTGTATAGAGCTTGTCCATCTTTGGCTGCAAAGAATATAATCAATCTGATTTCGGTGTTGACCATCTGGTGATGTCCATGTGTAGAGTCTTCTCTTGTGTCATTGGAAGAGGGTGTTTGCTATGACCATTGCATTTTCTTGGCAAAACTCTATTAGTCTTGGCCCTGCTTCATTCCGTATTCCAAAGCCAAAGTTGCCTGTTATTCCAGGTGTTCCTTGACTTCCTACTTTTGCATTCCAGTCCCCTATAATGAAAAGGATATTTTTGGGGGTTAGGTTAAATCATATTAACCTAATATTAACCCTTTTTGGGAAGGATTAAATCATAATAAAAATGATCAACCTGGTAATTAAGAAACAAAGCTGGGTGCTTTATGAACTATATCTATTATTACCCTTAGAGAGAGTTATTGGTACGGAGTCAGTGGATTTGTAACACTAATTTATGGCCTTCACATCTACAGGGATGGATATGAAGGTGTAGCCTGGCATTCCCATGAATTTAAGGTCATACATGTTAACAAATTAGAGGAAACCCTAACCAATCTAGCACTGGTATGATCTCAGTGGGTCAAAGATCTGTATTCTATGGTATGACCGTTTAGCAGCTTGTGTGTGTGCGTGTGTGTGCCTTCAATGGGGTCAGAGGATGTAGTTGATCATATCTAAGCCTTAACAACTTTCATAAGCTTTAAATGATAGTAACCAGGCTATTAGCCTATTGAATTCTGATATCTCTATGATGAGAAAGTCAGTGCTAACCAACTGCAAGGCCCTTGACACCTTACAGCATCTCAGGGAGATATCTGTACTATAATTCAAACTGAATGCTATATTTTTGTACCTGATAAATCCTTTAATGTAACACATTAGAACTACATGAAAAATCAGATTTCTCCTTTAAGTGACCCATTCCCCAGTCTTGATGATCATTAAAAAAAAAAAAAAAAAACTGCTGTGGGAGGCTCATGACTAAAATATTTACTTTTAATTCCACTAATGTTATTAATTATATCATTTGTATTTTTATTGTTTCACAAGGTTATTATTTCTTGTATTGCCAAGTATATGACTGAGCCTCCAACAGAAATGATGACTAGACTTGAAGCACTTGATCAAATGTGTAGCTTGATATATGATCAATGACTGTAATAGTGTAACTCTAGGTATGAAAAGATGTAACAAGATGGAATACTTTCCTGGACCATAATTAGAAGACAGGTGTCCAGAGATCTTTGACTAGTAAGACCTAGTCCAGTAATAGCACATTGAGTGTCTTATCGGCAAAAACCTTCTTCAGAACTGGGAACAAGCTTTCCCAGTAACGCAGGACAAAAAGGTCATGAAATGCCCCCCAAAGTATGGTCGGATTTATGACCACAAGGGCGCCGTGTGAACTACAAATTGACACTTACCAAGAGCATGCCAAGGACTGAACAATGAAGTGCTCTGCCATCTGCCTCTGTAGCTGTTGGCCTTCAACAATCCCCGAGGGAGTTCAGGGTGCAGTGAGGCAGTCTGTGCTCCAGGGAATCTGGTGGGGCAGGTCTTTAGATAGTTGGATGTTTTTAGGAACAGATTATATGCCGTCAATCCTTGCATCTCCTCATATCTAGAAAGTGAAAGTGAAGTCGCTCAGTGGTGTCCGACTCTTTGCGACCCCATGGACTGTATCTGTTCATGGTGACATCAGACCCTCATGACTAACAAAAAGCCTTTTGTAAATTGAGTGCTTCATGGTATTGAGCTCCCCCTTCACCAAAACCTTAGACTTTCCCCCACTGCCGCTTTGGAGCAGTCTCTCAGAGCTATTGGAGATGCTGCCTCCTGGGCTGCAGTCCTCATTATGCACCAAATTAAACTTAACTCACAACTCTCAAGTTGTACAACTTATTTTTGGTTGACATGACTCAGAGTCCTTCCTGGTGGTGCACTGCTTGGTCAGCCAAGATTGATGCCGGCAAGGAAGATTCTGGAAGGTGGTCAGAGACGTGGTATCACCTTTTGACCTTTCCTGAACTCTCCCAGTTGGTGGTGGCTTATTAGTTCCGTGTTCCTTACCAGGACTTCCTGTCCTAAAGCAACTCATGCAAATGGTTACTATGGTGCCTGGTCAGGGTAGGCAATTTTAGTGAGTGTGCTTCCCCTAACAACTCCCCCCTGAGAGACTTCACATTCAAGATACTTCTTGGGAATAGGGGCAGAGGTCTCTTTCTTCTGTAACTTCTTCATGCTGTGGATGGGCATAGGCCTGCCTAGCAGAGCAGAAGTCTCTCTCTACTTGATCTTAATCGAGGTATTCGTGCCTGAAATCAGTATTTACCCTTGTAGGAACAGCAATTTAGTTTGAAACTGTTGGCCCCTCTCAAAGACAAAATAGACAGGGGCGAAGCAGGAGGCCTAAAAGGATGGTGATCACTGGGCCCCAGAAACAGAAGGCAACATTTGGAGTTAGGGCTGCAGGGTGTGTGGCTTTGTTCTGATTAGTTGGTGGTGAGACAACAGAGCTGTGCTCCAGGAATCTTGTGCTCAGCCTGAAGTTACCATGCTCCACCTGAGTGAGGGCCCCAGTTCTGCAGAAGAACTCAAAGATATTGTTATGCATATTTCTTGAGTAGGAACCAGGACCCCACCTCAAGGTTGAATTACCATTTGATTGTTCCTCCTCTGTTTCTGTATCCTCTCCCCTCCCTAATAAGCAACTGTTTGAATCTATCCTTTGGAACTCAGGGAAGGTCAGGGAGGCTGAATGAAGCCTATGTCTTACAGACAAGAAATGGAGAACACAGAACAGACCTGTATTCCAGAGTCCCAGGGATCCTGCACAGTTTTAACTCAGGGAACTGGGCAACTATGACTGTGATAAGTTTCTGTCAAAATGGGGCATAGGACTGCCTCAGCTTGGAGAATAGACACTGAGTTGGAAGTGTTCCTGGTCTTCTATGATTAAAATCTCAATCCCTTGGTCTTGCATTTTGGTGTAACAGACCCAGTTAGAAGTAGTTGGAGGAGTGACAGTTGGGATTTTAATAGACAAAATAAATTTCATTTCTTTTCAGAAAAATAGGTCGGAAACCCAGTCAGAACCTTGCACTCTGGGGAGACTTGCAGCCAGGTAGCCAGTTGCCTAGTTTTATAAAAAGTAACGTTGCAGTTACTAGCTGCCAGCAGACATTGTTGTTAGAATATCTGGTGGCATCTAAGCCTGACATGACTCAGAAAACTCAAGTGTTTAGCAATACAAGGTCTAGTCTGAGATTACACCCATAGTATCACCTAGTTATTTTCCTGGATGTCTGGACATAGCTATTCTATTTTGACTTTTAATTGTACAATTCTTAGTAGCCAAAGCAGATGTGACCATTAATGATGTCAGTGTTTCTCTAGGTATGAGAAGATGCAAGAATTGGGACTCATAAAATCTTCTCCTGAAAAGATCTATCTATCTGAAGACCTATTCTGCCAGTTTTTCCCAGAGCACAGAGTGCCTCATTCCTGATTTTCACCCTGAACTTCTTTCAGGGGTGTTGAAGGTCAGCAGCTGCAGTGGCCATGATTTCATCTTTGCAGAGGTAGATGACAAGTGTCAGTTTTCAGTTGCTAGAGCCCCTTCTTGGTCATAAACTTGACCATGATTTAAAGGGGGGTGCATTTCATGACCATTTCATCCCACGGTGCTGAGAATGTCCATTCTCAGCTTCTGGCAAAGGTTTTGTTGACAGGCCACTCAATGTGCTGTTACTGGACTAGGCCATAAAACAGTACCCAAAATTCTCTGAACCAGCTGTCTTATTAGCCTCTTGGTGCAGGAATACACTTGCTCTTGTTGCTTCTTCCCATATCTAGAGTTACACTGTTATCATCATCAGTCTCATATGGAACTCTATTATTTTATCAGAGGCCTCAGTCACACATTTGGCAGTGTAAGAAACAGCAATTTTTGTAAAAGGCAAAATGCAAATAACACAGCCAGCAGTATTATTAAAGTCTTAAGTAAGACTTAAGCTAAGAACTTCCATAAGATGTAGCCCAGTATATCCCAGGTCATCTGACTTAGTCTGTTCTGTACAAATCTTTATCTTTCAGGGAAATTATATATTGGCACTGTCTATAAGGCACATAGCCCGGTTTCCTAGTGTTACTAGACTGATTATCCTTAGTATGATTTAATTGTTTCCAACACAGAAGAGACTTTAAACCCAAATTGCCATGGCCTGATGTTATCTATATAAATCCATTCCACAATTGTGGGAGATTTTTTGCTTTGCTGAAACTTTGCTTGTTTCTCTGATTGAGCTTGACTAATAGAAGAAAACTCAAATTTATGGCCAGCGTCAGAGCAGGCATTATTAATTGGCCAGGTGAGGGGATCCCATGTAGTAATATCAATAGTGACTTGAATAGGAGTATAATTTTTTTTTCTGAAGTAAATTTTCTCAGGGCCAACCAGTTAGAACATTGGAGTAAAGAAAGTCACCAAGGTAACCCAGAACTAGACACAGGTAATTGGCCACAAACCCAACAGTTGGATTGATTTCTAAAACTAGCATAGGATGAGGCCTATGATAGAAAAGCATTTGATTTATATGCAAAGGTTTAAGAAGTCAAGAATGCATTATAAATGCTCATAGAAATCAGGTCCAGCATCTTGGGCAAGCTGTCTACCTGTGATGTCATCTGATGTTGTCTTCTTCCCATCTTGGTGTAGTGCAGTTTTTCCTGTTTGAGCATCATTTTAAGATGTCCTGTCTATGGATCAGTCCAGTGTACGGGCCTTTGGAAGTGGGAATTAATCTAAGAGTCAGGTTCCCTTCAATTTCACTGTGCATGAGCCAGTTAAGAGTACCTAATAAAAAGGTCCTTCCATCCAGGTTGGAGACAGTCCCTTAAATTATGTCTTTTTCCAGTCTTGGTTGCAGCTCATGAGGCATCTGATATTTATACAAAAATAGATGACTGAGATAAGCTTCAGAAACAAACTTAGGGTGTTCTTTAAGAATTCAATTAAATTTTACATTAATATCACATAACATCAAAGAACTATCCAGGAAATGAGTCTTATAAGATTCGGACCTCCATTAACAAACTGGGATTTCACATTCATTGAAACATCTTTATTTCCCTAAAATCACCATCATTTTTACCAAATATAACCAAATTAAGACTTGTTTGTGATATAGGTCTGGTCTCAAAAAACTTGGCCTGATGATTTATTGAACCATAATTGATCATAGACCTTTTTGCTTTGTGGAAACTTTTACAGAGACTCAGACTGAACTTTTAAATTAAAACCTTCCAGGGCTAGGAAAGTCATGCCAAAGGCTTATTACAGATTTTGCCTAACAGAGTGAATGTTTCCCTTTTCAAGCTCTAAAAAATTCCTTGAGATTTCTGTACGTGTTAGTGAGACAACCTTCTTAACTCATCTGATAAAGTTACTGGAAACCTAAGAGTTTCCGATCTCTGGAGGAGTCAGAGAGAAAATATAATTGTTTTCTTGATAACGTATAATTTTGCCAAATTACTGTCATAATTAGTTTGAGAGGAAGGTTTTCCCTACTCCCAGAATTCAAACCTGTGATTTTTCAGATATAATCTATAAAAGTTATAAGCATATTTGCTGGTTCATTCAGTCATCTTTTTAACTTTTGTAAAGTCATCAGGTTTCCCATTAGGATACTAGGACATACCAGAATGTTAGGAACTCCATATAATTTCTAGGATATCTATATTAGTAATATTTACTATACTTTGTAATGTGAGAGGATTTATTAGTCATTTGATAATATTTCCCATGTAATTTAACCAACCAAATGAACACAATTTAGAACATTCAGTCAGATTTAGTCAATGCTGATGGGTTTATCATTCAGCTTGCTGATATGTCACAATGGGCATATGTATATACCAAGGCAGAAGGTGTAGTGAAAGTCAACTCTGCCATCTTGCACGTCATTGGCTTGAACCAGTTTTCCTATGGCTGTGTTAATCCTAACAAAATCCATTTATCCAACTAATTGGAATCCAATTTTAGAAAATCCTAATCATGCATAACTCTTTTCAGTGATTTTTTCATATCTTTTTCTACTGAAAACACATCTTAATTTCCCTAAAGTATTTTCCACAGTGAGGTAGAGTAAATGTTTTGTTGACAAATTTGTAACAGAATACAGTCTTATTTGACTTCCAGTAAACCTAGGTACAACAGAAGTACTTTTATACTTCTGTATACAGAATATATATATTTTGTGTACAATAAGTATACAATTATACTTATTGATGGTTCTAAAGACATGTCTATGTGACCAGGTATTAATTTAATACTGAATATTTCCCAGTTCACATGAACCTGGAATTCATTGTTTAATTTAGAATTATTTCATTTGTAAGTGCTTCTTTTCTTTTCCCTGGAGAAGGGAATGACTATCTACTCCTACCCACCCATACCTTTTTCAATAGAAAAGGTATGAAAAAGGCCTGGAGAATTCCATGGACTGTATAGTCCATGGGGTGAAAAAGAGTAGGACACAACTGAGCAAATCTCACTTCACTCTCTTTAAGCCAATTAAATAGAGCTCATTTACAAATTAATCTCAAAAATATTATCCAGAGACAAAGACATACCGAGACATACACATATTCAGACAGACACAAGGCAAGCTCTAGCTTCATTTTCTAACCCTAGTCATGAATTAGATATTACAATATAAGATTCACTAGTTTATAATTAAAAGTTGGAATAATTAAAAAATTTAAAGGCTTCTTCCCATTTTCCCTCAGTCGCAGGAGTTAGAGATGGTCTAGATAAGTGTTCCTGATAGCCCTGATCTCAAGGCACAGGGAAAGAAAGTCAAGTTCTAACAAAATGGCGGCAGGTCTAAACCAAATTGTAGCCACACAAAGAAAAATGGCCATCATAAATCACAACACAGAACAAGGAATATAAAACACACACATAGACCTGACAGTCCTCATAAGCTAATCCCTTAAATACAAGATGACTGTCTCTCAGAAAACCTCCTATAAACACAGAACTTCAGGTCCAAGTACTAACAGAATAAATGAAAATATCTCAGATCTTCAAAGATTTCAAAGGGAGGAAAGGAAGCCAGGTTGAAAGGAGAGGGGTGAGGAGGTGAGAGAGGAGGGCAAAAAGGGTGGGCCTACAGACGTCTCTTGCCACCTGCAGACACACAGGCATTATGGGCCTTTATCCTGGACCTCCAGAGAAGGGAGGACTGGAACTCAGCCCAACCAGAAACCAGACCAAAACAGAACAAGAATTTGAGTTCTCTGCCAAGAGCAGGTGATCAGTCTCCAGTCCTCAGCTCAGGCTGAAATCCCTTCGACCAGATTCCTGCATTCTGGACTGGAGAACTAGAAAAAAGGGTAGGATAGGATAGGAAAGGTTAAGGAGAGGAAAGACAGAAAGAAGGGGAGTGAGGTCAATAAAGTCTCTTGTTCCTTAACCAGTAGAGGCACTCTGGCCAGTTTCTATCTGCCTCAGGAGGTGACCAGGGACAAACACATCCCAGTTGTGGCTGCTGGGTCTGGTCCATAGGTGGGCAAGCTGGTCCTTGAGTACCCCAAGTGGTCAGGATGTCAGTCGCAATGAAGAAGATTCCCCGCTAGAGTCACCATTTGTTGCAGGAAGGACCCTTTTCAGGGCCTGAAAGTGGGCTCTTGTCTAACACTCAAAAATTGTCAGAGGAGACACATGTGCTGACAAAGCAAGAGATTTTATTGGGAAAGGACGCCTGGGCAGAGAGCAGTACGTAAGGGAACCTAGGAAAATTGCTCTGCCATGTGGCTCACACTTAGGGTTTTCTGGTGATGGGATTAGCTTCTGCATTGTCATTAGCCAATCATTCTGACTCAGAGTCCTTTCTGGTGGTGCACCCCTCTTTCAGCCAAGATAGATGCCAGCAAGCAGGATTCTGGGAGGTGGTCAGACACGTGGTATCACCTTTGACCTTTCCTGAACTCTCCCGGTTGGTGATGGATTATTAGCTCCATGTTCCTTACCAAGACCTTCTGTCACAAAACAACTCATGCAAATGGTTACTGTGGTACCTGGTCAGAGTGGGTGGTTTCAGTCAGTGTGCTTCCCCTAAAAAAAGTTCTCCAAGCTATGCTTCAACAGTACATGAACGGAGAACATCCAGTTGTTCAAGCTAGATTTAGAAAAGGCAGATGAAGCAGAGATCAAATTGCCAACATCCATTGGATCATAGAAAAAGCAAGAGAATTCCAGAAAAACATCTACTTCTGCTTCATTGACTACACTAAAGCCTTTGATGTGTGGATCACAACAAACTGTGGAAAATTCTTCAAGAGTTGGGAATACCATACCACCTTACCTGTCTCCTGAGAAATCTGTATGCAGGTCAAGAAGCAACAGTCAGAACCGGACATGGACCAATGGACTGGTTCCAAATAGGGAAAGGAGTATGTTAAGGATGTATATTGTCACCCTGCTTATTTAACTTCTATGCAGAGTACATGCAAAAGGCTGGGCTGGATGAAACATAAGCCGAAATCTAGATTGCCAGGAGAAATATCAATCACCTGAGATATGCAGATGATACCACCCTTATGGCAGAAAGCGAAGAGGAACTAAGGGCCTCTTGATGAAAGTGAAAGAGGAGAGTGAAAAACCTGGCTTAAAACTCAACATTCAAAAAACGGAGATCATGGCATCTGGTCCCATCAGTTCAGTTCAGTTCATTTCAGTCGCTCAGTTCTGTCCAACTCTATACAACCCCGTGCACTGCAGTGCACCAGGCTTCCCTGTCCATCACCAACTCCTGGAGCTTACTCAAACTCATGTCCTTTGAGTCAGTGATGCCATACAACCGTCTCACCCTCAGTCATCCACTTCTTTTCCTGCCTTCAATCTTTGCCAATATCAGGGTCTTTTCTGGTACCATCACTTCATGGCAAATAGGTGGGGAAGCATTGGAAACAGTGAGAGACTTTATTTTTGGGGTTCCAAAGTCACTGCAGATGGTGACTGCAGTGATGAAATGAAAAGATTTCTGCTTCTTAGAAGCAAAGCTTTGACCAACCTAGACAGCATTATTAAAAAGCAGAGACATTACTTTGCTGACAAAGGTCTGTCTACTCAAAGCTATGTTTTTTCCAATAGTCTTGTATTGATGTGAGAGTTGGACCATAAAGAAAGCTGAGTGCTAAAGAAGTGATGATTTTTAACTATGGTGTTGGAGAAGACTCTTGAGAGTCCCTTGGACTGCAAGGAGATCAAACCAGTCAATCCTAAAAGAAATCAGTCCTGAATATTCATTGGAAGGGCTGATGCTGAAGGTGAAGCTCCAATACTTTGGTGACCGAATGCAAAGAACTGACTCATTGGAAAAGACCCTGATGCTGGAAAACATTGAAAGAAGGAGGAGAAGGGGATGACAGCGGATGAGATACTTGGACGGCATCATTGACTCAATGGACATGAGTTAGAGCAAAGTGTGGGAGTTGGTGATAGACTGGGAAGTCTGGTGTGCTGCAATCTATGGGGTCATATAGAGTCGGACAGGACAGAGTGACTGAACTGAACTGAAGTGTACTTGAAAACTATAAGACATTAATTGAGGAAATGGACAAGGACAGAAATAGATGAAAAGATATACTGTGCTCATAGAGTAAAAAAAATTACTATCATTAAAATGATCACACTGATTTGGGCAATCTACAGATTCAGTGTAACCCTTATCAAAGTACCAATGGCATTTTTCACAAATCTAGAACAAATAATTGTTCATCTTGCCTTTGTAAACATAATGACCTCATGCTGACCTATATACATCCAGGATCTGCAGCTATAAAAGCAAAAAATAGGGAATTCCCTGGTGGTTCAGGGTCCAGTGTTTAATTCTCGGTGCTTTCACTACCATAGAACAGTATTTGCTCCCTGATCAGGGAATTAATATCCCACAAGATGTGTGGTGTGGCCAAAAGAAACCCCAACAAAATATAAGAAAAAATAGATATAACAATTTTAAAATGTTTTAAGTATTAAAAAATATAGAAATACATTTACATTTAAAAATGTTAAAATAAAAAATGCTTTGGCAGGGGCAAAGATCATCATTCAAATCTTGGCTGTGGAGTCAAATGGCTCTCACATCAAATTCCTGCTTAACTGTAAACATGGGTAGGTTATTTTCAGCATTTTGTGACCTTAGTTTTTTAACCTCTGAAATAGGATATCAAAGGATAAAAACAGTACAATTTAGTAACTAATGCAGTATGCTTTATTTGAGAGAAAACAACCCATGAGTTAGGGGTGCCCAGTGCCTCACAAGCAGTGGAGCACTCTTCCGGAGGGATTTCAGCAAGAATGGGTGTTATAGAGCATTAGAAGAGGCAATGTAGAAACAGGGCATGATTGGCTAGGAGGTCAAGGATTTCCTGATAAGGCTAATAGGTCTATTTTCTAGCCTAAGATAAGCTAGCTAAAGTTGAGTTGAAGGACTGATTAATTTATGTTAGGTTTCCTAGATAGTGAGGTGTTTCCTGTGAGTGTGGGCTGACATGGATTTATTTTTGCATGTGGACCACTTGGGCTGCCTCCATTTTGTGAGTCCCAATATGAAAATTTCCTTTATCAGTGGGAAATGATGTTTGTCTCTTCTTTCAGATTTGTTATGAGGACAAAATAGCCATAAACATCCCTATTACTTTAAAGCTATAGGAATAAATGATATTAACAAAAAAAGCTATAGGAATTTATTTTTATTAAATAATCAGCACTTAGCCAAACTATGGTCTTGAAGGCTGCAAGTTAGTCAACCTGCCCTCTCTCTGAATCCCGGTTTACATCTGCAAGAAAGTTGACTAACTGTGGCCCATCCATGACAGTCAGGTTATGGTCCGAGGAGTCATCATTCACTTGCATTAACTGTTATTGACCTGTCTCTCTCCCACAGTCTTTGATCCATATCCTTGCCAGTGTCTTTCAGACACTGCCTCTCATTTGGGGATCTGCTTCATGTTCAGTTCTAAGCCATTGCCTTCAAGTTTTTTCATATACCTGGTTACTCATCTGTCTCTAGCTGAGACAATATTTTTAGATATCTGTCAATCTTCACGTAACTCCCTGATTGCACTCTTGTTCTGAGTCAAAGGAGATTCCCCAACTAGACTCACAAAGCTCCTTCTGGACTTTAGCTTCCAAACAAGATGGAGCAATCTAGGCCAGATTTACACTCCCACATGAAACAATGAAAAAATATTGCAACAGTACTCTCAAGATGTCCGAAAACAAAGAACAGTGATTCCGAGTTTGGAAACAAGGACAACACTGCAATGTCCCAGCTTACTACCTTGAGAAAGTTTCCAGGTGGCAGTGCACAAAGGGAACCCAGGTAGAGTCAGGCAGAGTTTCTGTGGAGTTATAATATATGTAGAAGCATGCTATCTGGCAAGCATAGCAAAAGGCCAGGAGAGGAGAAATCAAAGTATGCTGCTGCATGATTCTTATACTATATGTGAAGTAGTATAATATCATTTATAGGTAGACTGTGATAAGTTAAAGTGTAAATCCTGAGACAATCCCTGAAACAGTGGAACGAAGAGTTATAGGTAATAAGCTAACAGAGGAGATAAACTATAATCATACAAAATACTAAGTTAATCCAAAATAAGCCAGAAAATGATGAAAGAGAAAAGAGTACAAATGGGAAAATAGAAAGTCAAGAAAAATGATACAATTGAAGTTAACCATATCAGTGGTCATGTTAAATTAAAATGGTCTAAATGCCTCAATTAAAGGCAGAGATTGCCATATTAGATAGGGAAATAAAAAGAAAAAAGAAGGCCCAGCTGCATTCTTTTCACAAGAAACCAACTTTAAGTATAATGACAGGCAAAAATAGATGAAAATATAAAATGGAATAAAATACGCCATGATAGCAATAGTCAAATGAAAGATGGGATGCTTATATTAATATCAAAGTAGATTTT
The DNA here is from genome assembly GCF_032452875.1 of Bos javanicus. Lineage (NCBI taxonomy): Eukaryota > Metazoa > Chordata > Mammalia > Artiodactyla > Bovidae > Bos > Bos javanicus. The sequence continues at coordinate 23,742,734 of NC_083897.1, forward strand.
AGAGCAAAGAATTGCACTGCAGTTAAATTAAGTTGTTTTGTAATAATAAAAAGGCCAATTTATCAAGAGATAATAATCTAAACATTTATGTGCTGAAAAACACAGCTAAAGTTATGGTGGGACATTTCAACACTTATCTCTCGGTTATTGATATTGATGGAACAGCTGGGTGGAAAATCTGAAAGCTTATAGAAGAATTAAAGTGCAGTATGAACTAATTTGGGCTTCCCTGGTGGCTCAGTGGTAAAAAATCTTCCTGCTAATTCAGGAGACTGGGGTTCGATCCCTACGTCGAACAGATCCCCTGGGGAAGGAAATGGCAACCCACTCTAGTATCCTTTCCTGGGAAATTCATGGAGAGATGAGCCTGGTGGGCAACAGGCCATAGGTTGCAAAAAAAGTTGAACATGATTTAGTGACTAACAACATCAACAATAAATGAACCAATTTGACCTAATTGGCATTTGTAGAAGACTCTACCCAACCACAGAAAGATATATATATATATATATATATATATATATATATATATATATATATATATATATTTAAAATTGCTTATTTTTAATTGGAGGATAATTTCTTTATAATGTTCTGTTGGTTTCTGCTATACATCAACATGAATCTGCTACAGGTATAAATATGTCCCCTCCCTCTTGAGCCTCCGTCCCACCTCTCATCCTAGAATATACATTTCTTTCAAGTATCTATGAAATATTTACTCACATAGAACATATGCTGTGCCATAAGATGTCTCAATATACTTAAAATATTTTTTTAAACTTTTTCCACTTGCATTTTTAAAAGATTTATTAATTTATTTTCTAACTGAAGGATAATTGCTTTACAGAATTTTGTTGCTTTCTGTCAAACATGGCTGATTCATGTTGATATTTAAAGTAATTTAAACCACAGTCTGGCAATAATGGGATTAAAAAAGATCAATAACAAATAAATCAGTAGAGTTAGTTAGTTCAGTCTCTCAGTCATGTTCGACTCTTTGCGACTCCATGAATTGCAGCACGCCAGGCCTCCCTGTCCTTCACCAACTCCCAGAGTTCACTCAAATCCATGTCCATCGAGTCAGTGATGCCATCCAGCCATCTCATCCTCTGTCGCCCTGTTCTTCTCCTGCCCCCAATCCCTCCCAGCATCAGGGTCTTTTCCAATGAGTCAACTCTTCGCATGAGGTGGTCAAAGAACTGGAGTTTCAGCTTCAGCATGAGTCCTTCCAATGAACTCCGAGGAACGATGTCCTTTAGGATGGACTGGTTGGATCTCCTTGCAGTCCAAGGGACTCTCAAGAGTCTTCTCCAACACCACAGTTCAAAAGCATCAATTCTTTGGCGCTCAGCCTTTTCACAGTCCAACTCTCACATCCATACATGACCACTGGAAAAACCGTCTAGCTTTGACTAGACGGACCTTTGTTGGCAAAGTAATATCTCTGCTTTTCAATATTTTATCTAGGTTGGTCATAACTTTCCTTCCATGGCATAAGCATCTTTTAATTTCATGGCTGCAATCACCATCTACAGTGATTTTGGAGCCCCCCAAAATAAAGTCTGAAACTGTTTCCACTGTTTCACCATCTATTTCCCATGAAGTGATGAGACCAGATGCCATGGTCTTCATCTTCTGAATGTTGAGTTTTAAGCCAACTTTTTCACTCTCCTCTTTCACTTTCATCAGGAGGCTTTTGAGTTCCTCTTCTCTTTCTGCCATAAGGGTGGTGTCATCTGCATATCTGAGGTTATTGATATTTCTCCTGGCAATCTTGATTCCAGCTTGTGCTTCTTCCAGCCCAGCGTTTCGCATGATGTACTCTGCATATAAGTTAAATAAGCAGAGTGACAATATACAGCCTTGACATACTTCTTTTCCTATTTGGAACCAGTCTGCTGTTCCATGTCCAGTTCTAAATGTTGCTTCCTGACCTGCATATAGGTTTCTCAAGAGGCAGGTCAGGTGGTCTGGTATTCCCATCTCTTTTGAATTTTCCACAGTTTATTGTGATCCACACAGTCAAAGGCTTTGGCATAGTCAATAAAGCAGAAATAGATGTTTTTCTGAAACTCTCTTGCTTTTTCAGTGACCCAGCAGATGTTGGCAATTTGATCTGTGGTTCCTCTGCCTTTTCTAAAACCAGCTTGAACATCTATAAGTTCACAGTTCACGTACTGCTGAGGCCTGGCTCAGAGAATTTTGAGCATTACTTTACTATCGTGTGAGATGAGTGCAATTGTGAGGGAGTTTGAGCATTCTTTGGCATTGCCTTTCTTTAGGATTGGAATGAAAACTGACCTTTTCCAGTCCCTGTGGCCATTGCTGAGTTTTCCAAATTGGCTGGCATATTGAGTGCAGCACTTTCACAGCATCACCTTTCAGGATTTGAAATAGCTCAACTGGAATTCTATCACCTCCACTAGCTTTGTTTGTAGCGATGCTTTCTAAGGCCCACTTGACTTCACATTCCAGGATGTCTGGCTCTAGGTGAGTGATCACACCATCGTGATTATCTTGGTCATGAAGCTCTTTTTTGTACAGTTTTTCTGTGTATTCTTGCCACCTCTTCTTAATATCTTTTGCTTCTGTTAGATCCCTACAATTTCTGTCCTTTATTGAATCCATCTTTGCATGAAATGTTCCCTTGATATTTCTAATTTTCTTGAAGAGATCTCTAGTCTTTTCCATTCTGTTGTTTTCCTCTATTTCTTTACATTGATCGCTGAGGAAGGCTTTCTTATCTCTCCTTGCTATTCTTTGGAACTCTGCATTCAGATGCTTATATCTTTCCTTTTTTCCATTGCTTTTTGCTTCTCTTCTTTTCACAGCTATTTGTAAGGCCTCCTCAGACAGCCATTTTGCTTTTTTTGCATTTCTTTTCCATTGTGATGGTATTGATCCCTGTCTCGTGTACAATGTCACAAACCTCTGTCCATAGTTCATCAGGCACTCTGTCATATCAGATCTAGTCCCTTAAATCTATTTCTCACTTCCACTGTATAATCATAAGGGATGTGATTTAGGTCATACTTGAATAGTCTAGTGGTTTTCCCCACTTTCTTCAACTTAAGTCTAAATTTGGCAATAAGGAGTTCATGATCTGAGCCACAGTCAGCTCCTGATCTTGTTTTTGTTGACTGTATAGAGCTTCTCCATCTTTGGCTGTAAAGAATATAATCAGTCTGATTTCGGTGTTGACCATCTGGTGATATCCATGTGTAGAGTCTTGTGTTGTTGGAAGATGGTGTTTGCTATGACCAGTGCATTGTCTTGGCAAAACTCTATTAGCCTTTGCCCTGCTTCATTCCATACTCCAAGGCCAAATTTGCCTCTTACTCCAGGCATTTCTTGACTTCCTACTTTTGCATTCCAGTCCCCTATAATGAAAAGGATATCTTTTTTGGGTGTTAGTTCTAAAAGGTCTTGTAGGTCTTCATAGAACCATTCAACTTCAGCTTCTTCAGCATTACTGGTTGGGGCATAGGCTTGGATTACCATGATATTGAGTGGTTTGCCTTGGAAACAAACAGAGATCATTCTGTCTTTTTTGAGATTGCATCCAAGTAGTGCATTTCGGACTCTGTTGTTGACCATGATGGCTACTCCATTTCTTCTAAGGGATTCCTGCCCACAGTAGTAGATACCATGGCCATCTGAGTTAAATTCACCCATTCCAGTCCATTTTAGTTCGCTGATTCCTAGAATGTCGACATTCACTCTTGCCATCTCTTGTTTGACCACTTCCAATTTGCCTTGATTCATGGACCTGACATTCCAGGTTCCTATGCAATATTGCTCTTTACAGCATCGGACCTTGCTTCTATCACCAGTCACATCCACAATTGGGTATTGTTTTTGATTTGGCTCCATCCCTTCATTCTTTCTGGAGTTATTTCTCCACTGATCTCCAGTAGCATATTGAGCACCTACCATCCTGGGGAGTTTTCAGTATCCTATCATTTTGCCTTTTCATACTGTTCATGGGGTTCTCAAGGCAAGAATACTGAAGTGGTTTGCCATTCCCTTCTCCAGTGAACCACATTCTGTCAGACCTCTCCACCAAGACCCTCCCATCTTGGGTGGCCCCACATGGTATGGCTTAGTTTCATTGAGTTAGACAAGGCTGTGGTCCATGAGATCAGACTGGCTAGTTTTCTCTAATTATGGTTTCAGTGTGTCTGCCCTCTGATGCCCTCTCGCAACACCTACAGTCTTACTTGGGTTTCTCTTACCTTGGAAGTGGGGTATCTCTTCACAGCTGCTCCAGCAAAGTGCAGCCACTGCTCCTTACCTTGGATGAGGGGTATCTCCTCAAGGCCACCCCTCCTGACCTTGAACGTGGAGTAGCACCTCTCGGCCCTCCTGAGCCCTTGCATCCGCCACTCCTTGGTTGTGGGCTTGCTCCTCTCAGCCGTTTCCCCTGACCTCAGGCATGGGGTAGCTCCTCTCAGCTGCTTCCCTGACCTTGAGCATGCGGTAGCTGTTCTCGGCCAACCCCCACCGCCCCCCCCCCGACCTTGGACGTGAGGTTAGCTCCTCTCAGCCGCCGCCCCTGATTTCGGACTTGGGGTAGATCCTCTCGGCCGCTCCTGTGCTGACACAGTCTGGCACTCTCGGTCACCACCTCTGACCTTGGGCGAGGGGTAGCTCCTCTCCTCCCTTTTCAATCACTTGAAAACCCCCTTATATTTGGGAACAAAATGACATGTTTCTAGATAGCCCATGGGTCAACAAAAAATATCAGAAGATAATTTGGAAAGTATTTTGAAATGAATGAAAATGAAGACAGCATAACAGAATTAGTGGGATGCTTTTAAAGCAGGGATTGGGGGAAATTTATAGCACTAAATGCCTAAGTTTGAAAAGGAGAATGATCTCAAGTTAGTAACCTCTGCTCCCATCTTAAGAAACTAGAAAAAGAAGAAATTAAACTCAGCACAGGCAGAGGAAACAAAATGATAAAGATTGGGGCAGAAATAAATGAAAAACCAAAAAACAAGGGAGAAAAAGTCAATGAAACCAAATGTTGTTGGTGAAGATCAATAAAACGGATAGACCTCTAGCCAGACTTATCAAGAAAAAGGAGAGAAGACACAAATGGATGAGCAAAATCATATCACTACAAATTCTACATATACTAAGAAGACAATAAATAAATAAATAGTATAAACAAATGTGAATTCCCTGTCGGTCCAGTGGTTAGGACTCAGTGCTTTCACTGTTCCATCCCTGATTGGGGAACTAAGATCCCACAAGCCACACTAGAGGGTCAAAAAAATGTATGTGCAAATGTTGTTCAGTCACTCAGTTGTGTCTGACTCTTTGCGACCCCATGGACAGCAGCACACCAGGCTTCCCTGTCCTTCACCATCTCTTGGAGCTTGCTCAAACTCACTTGCATGGAGTCGGTGATGCCATCCAACCATCTCATCCTCTGCCGTCCCCTTCTCCTCCTGCCTTTGATCTTTTCCAGCATCAGGGTCTTTTCTAATGAGTCAGTTCTTCACATCAGGTGGCCAAAGTATTGAAGCTTCAGCTTCAGCATCAGTCCTTAAAATGAATATTCAGGGTTGATTTCCTTTAGGATCGACTGGTTTGATCTCCTTGCAGTCCTAAGGATGCTTAAGAGTCTTCTCCAACACCACAGTTCTAAAGCATCAGTTTTTTTTGGTGCTCAGCTTACTTTACAATCCAACTCTGACATCGATACATGACTACTGGATAAAACATAGCTTTGGCTAGACAGACCTTTGCTGGTATAGCATAGACAAAGACTGCATAGCAAACAATCACCTTTCAATATAGTGATCTTATGCACTCATGATGTGTGGCCTGATGCAGTTTAACTCTGTAAGACCAGATTAGTCACTGCTTTTCCTGTGGGGATGAGGTGTGAAAGGACACTTCCTCCCTAACACTCCCCTATTATTTTTTCCTTATTTGGTCTTAGCTATTTTTAAGGCAAACGCAGACTTCATCCAAGTGCATTAGTTTCAAAGGCTACCATGATAAATTACTGCAAGCTGGTTGGCTGAAACATCAACTGTTTTCTTTTCTTTTCTTTTTTAATTTTGGTGGCATCACGTGCCACCAAATGCCCCTGAAAAACCACTAAACTAAACCACAAAATCTGGCATATATGGAGGACCCATGGGATGTTATGGTCATGAAAAAATATTTTTTTCCCTCCAGTCCAACATCCAGTACCTAGTTAATGAATGGGGGAGGTGTTCTTGGGAGGCTGGCTAAAGCATAAAAGCTCTAGAACACCATAAATCTGTATCAGACTTACATGATTTCATGCATATAACAGTAATGAGAAAAGAAAAGTAGCTTGAATTAGTGTTTAGTAGCCAAGACTGGTTTTCTGACAATCCATGAGTCTAGTAATGGTATATGGCTCCTGAAATAGCTTACCCCCCACCATTTTAATTTTTTACATGACTTGCAGTATGTTCTTATTTTTTCCTGTAAGTAACCTCAAGAGATCAGCATAGAAAACTTTATTTTTCTGCTGGGGCTCTAACTGCCCGGGGAAAGTCAAGACTGGGAGCCCGGGTGGCCTGGGACCTCTGGTGGTGGCAGCTGCAGAAATCTGATGATGCAGATCGCCAAAGCAGTTGTGAGACAATTTCAGCAAAAACTGGCTGATACCCTAAAAATGCAGTCTATGTCGGAGGCTTCACTGGAGTCCATGTCATGTTATCGTGCTAACTTAGATGATGAGGTACAGGGTTGAAATAAGAAATTATGTCAACTCACAAGTCAGACTGATGATCTTTCAGCAGAGCTGGAAGCTGCATCTTCAGAATGTCTGCACCTGAGTGCAAAAAATCAAGTTCTTCGACAGTAATTATTATCTATGAAAATACAAGCAGAATTTCAAGGAAACTTAGAGCAGTTAGGAGAGAAGAAGAATGCTTCAATAAGAAGTCAGATGGAACCCAGAATTAAAGACTTGAAATCTGAATTCTCCTAGGTGAAAACTTTTCAAGAAGATTCTAATACAGCAGATTGGAAAATATAAGCCACTCTACCTAGTGGAACTAGATATTAGAAAGTCATTGGCAAAAAAAAAAAAAAAAAAGAAAGTCATTGGCAAATAAACAAGACTAATGAGAAGCTGGTAGATACCATCACCCAACTTGTGGTGGAGAAACAGCAGAACAGATCTTGACTCAGCCCTCTTACCACGAGGCCAGTCCTGGAGCCCCCTTGTGTTGGAAATTTCAATAGTAGTTTAGTGCTCAATAGAAATCTTACTCTGGGCTTCCCTGGTGGTTCAGATGGTAAAGAGTCTGCCTGCAGTGTGGGAGACCCGGGTTCAATCCCTGGGTCAGGAAGATCCCCTGGAGAAGGAAATGGCAACCCACTCCAGTATTCTTGCCTGGAAAATCCCAGGAGTCCGGAAGGCTACAGTCCATGAGGTTGCAAAGAGTCAGACACAACTGAGTGACTTTCTTTCTTTCTAGAAATCTTACTTTGAGAGCAAATGTAGTGTTTTCTATCTCAATTCCATGCCCTTCAAATAACAACATGGAGACTTACTTGACCAAGATGCAGTGGGAGTTGCAAAATAATATAACTAGAGAACTAGAAAAACCTGCTGATGAATTTAAATCTGGATCCTAAAGAGTGTCTCCTCTAGGATCTACAGATGAGTCAAATCTATTTCAGGACCTACTTTTGAAAACATCACAAGAATATGTGCAGATTTTGAAGAAAAAGTATATGATCTGAAAGACAAATAGTAAATGTTTCCCTACTGCACTGTTTTCATGACATTTTAGTTGTTTCCCATTAAACATGATGAGAAAATCTTTAAAACCATAAACCTTTATTTGACAATTTCATTTTGTCTTCACTGTTCATTCAGTGAAACTAAGGTTTATGAAAGAAACTTGTTTACACAACAGTGTTATAGTCCTTTTTTGAGCAAATATCAAGAGTTGACTACCTTCATATCTTCATTGTTACTAATTTATAATATCTTTCATTAGTCCTTTGGTACTTTAGAATTTTATTTCATTTTGCTGTGGGTAATTTTTTATTTATATAAACATGTGGAAATTGAAGGTAAGTAGCTCAATCACGTTCTTTTTTTTTTAAATTGAAGTATACTTGATTTACAACTTTGTATTAGTTTCAGGTATACAGCAAGTTCACTGATATATTTAATATATATATTTTCAGATTCTTTCCCATTATTGGTTCTTATAAGATATTGGGTATAATTCCCTGTGCTCTACTGTAACCCTTATAACATCTATTTTATGTATAGTAATTTGTATTAGCTAATCTCAAACTCCTAATTACGCCCCATTTCCTTTCCCCTTTGGTAACCATAGGTTTGTTTTGTATATCTGTGAATCTGTGTCTGTTTTGTAAATAAGTTCATTTGTATCAGTTTTTAGATTCTCCATGTAGGTGACATCATATGATATTGCCTTCCTCTTTCTTAGTCCACTTAGTATGATAACCTGTAGGTCCATCCATGTTGCTGCCAGATGGCATTATTTCATTTATTTTTATGCCAGAGTAATATTCCATCGAATATATATATATATATATATATATATATATATATATACACACACACACACATATATACATATATATATATACCACTTATTCTTAAGGGAATAGTTTATTGGGAACTTGGATTGTTTCCATATCTTAGCTGTTGTAAATAGGTCTGCTGTGAACATTTGGTGTCAGTCACGTTCTATTGTTCTGATTCGCAGCCACACAATTGGACAGTTTTACTTATTTATTTGGCTGTGCCTGATCTCAGTTGTGGCATGTGGGATCTTTGTTGCATGTGCAGGATCTTTAGCAGCATGTGAACTCTTAGTTGCCACATGTGGGATCCAGTTCCCTGACCAAGGATCAAACCCAGGGTCCCTGCATTGTGAGTGCAGAGTCTTAGCCACTGGACAACCAGGGAAGTCCCACAATTGGACACTGATTTTTTTTTTATTTTGCAAACTGGCAGAGAAGGTATAGATATGATAGATACAGTCCATTCAGTTTTTTCAGGACTAATTATTCCAGCCATTCATTTAGCATAAGCCTTTGTTTCTTCTTTTCCTCTTTGTGATTACCTGCCTTTTGGTAATTCTAAAAAATTTTTAAATTGTAGTATAGTTGATTTGCAATGTGTTAATTACTGCTGTACAATGTATTCTTTTCCATTTTGGTTTACCGTAGGATATATCTCTGTGCTATACAGGAAGACCGTATTGCTTATCCATTATATATATAAACACTTACATCTGCTAACCCCCACCCCTCAATCCCCTCTCCCTTGGCAACCATCAATCTGTTTTCCATGTCCATCAGTTTGTTTCATAGATAGGTTTATTTGTTTCATATTTTAGATTCTACATATAAGTGATATCATATAATATTTGCCTTTCTCTTTCTAACTTATTTCACTTAGTACAATAATCTCTAGTCGCATCCATGTTGCTGCAAATGACATTATTTCATTCTTTTTATGACCGAGTAGTATTCCATCATACATGTGGACCACATCTTTATCCACTCTTCTGTTGATGGACATTTAGATTTATTTCCATGTCTTGGCTATTGTGAATAATGCTTCTGTGAACATAGGGATATATGTATCTTTTGGAATTTTGATTTTGTCCAGATATATGCCCAAGAGTGAGATTGCTGGATCAAATGGTAATTCTATTTTTAGTTTTCTGAGGAACTGCTTTACTTTTTCCACAGTGGCTGTACCAACTTACATTCCCAGCCTTTAGGCAATTTTAATATGGATTAAAAAATAGCTCATTTTGCTAGGAAAATTGGTAACTAAGGGAATAGTTTGATGATAGAAGATATCTACAGATTTTTTTTTATTATCAGCAAATTTCTACTATTCAGAGAACAATTACTATATAGTTCCTGTATCTTACTTTTTAAAGTAAAATAATTATATACAACAGATTTATACCAATTTATTTCTTCATCTCCTTCAGCTGTCTTTTCAATGTGTTATTTTGATTCAGGCACATCAGGGAATAATTCTAAGTAGAATTATTCTCAAGTAGCACTACCTCAAAGTTCTTAGATGTAAGCTATTATTAGCTCTTGCTTATTTTAAAGACGGCCTTTTCTGTGTATTATATATATAATTCCAAGCTAATTAATCATGATTAACCCTTGTTTTATAAGGTTGCAACAGCAGAGGAATAATTGAGGGTTGTGTATAAGTTGCCTTTAAGGAGATATTTGACTGAAGCTCTCAGAAAGCTTTCTTCCAACTTCTAGTTCCCTTCCTTTGTTGCTTCTAATTCTTAGGAATTTCACAATGTGGCAGGGACTGGAGGATTTTGAGAGTCGATAAAACTGGAGACTTTTAAATATCCCTCATCTGGTGTAGCACTTCTCTGTGGCCACTTAAAGATCTGCCAACCAGGCACATGCCACCGCAAGCTAGCGTCCTCAACCCTGTTAGCCCGGTAAAACGTGGTCTTCTAGCTGAGTGAGCATTCCTTCAGCTCTTCACAGCCCCCTCTCCCCACAGGAGATAGAAGAGAGGATTTCTAAGCATCCTTTCAGCTACACTTTTATATAATTTCTTTTAAAAATTTTTATGTATTTATTTTAATTGGAGAATAATTACTTTAAAATATTGTGATGGTTCTTGTCTTACATCAACATGAATTGGCCATAGGTATACTTGTGTCCCTTCCCCCACTCCACCCCATCCCTCCAGGTTGTCACAGAGCACCTGCTTTGGGTGCCCTGGCCCTGCCTCATACCTCAAACTCACACTGGCTATCTATTTTACATATGGTAACATATATGTTTCAATGCTGTTCTCTCAAATCATCGCACCGTCTCCTTCTCCCACTGAGTCCAAAAGTCTGTCCTTTACATCTGTGTCTCCTTTGCTGCCCTGCGTGTAGGATCATCAGTACCATCTTTCTAGATTCCGCATGTATGTGTTACTATACAGTATTTGTCTTTCTCTTTCTGACTTACTTCATTCTGTATAATAAACTCAAGGTTCACCCACCTCATTAGAACTGACTCAAATGCATTCCTTTTATAGCTGAGTAATATTCCATTGTGTATATAATTTCTTAAATTTTTTTAAATTTTAAAAGTTTAATTTTTAAAAATTTTATTGAAGTAAAGTTGATTTACAATGTTGTGTACTTCCATGCTTATAGAATTTCATGTAGAAATACATGTTGGAAATGTTTGAAATCTGCATTTTTGCACTTTTTTTAAGGGATAGGTTTTTAGAAAGCACTGTATTGAATAAAGTGAGATTCAACCAGTCAAGGAGATCTAACCAGTCAATCCTAAAGGAAATCAGTCCTGAATATTCCTTGGAAGGATTGATACTGAAGCTGAAGCTCCAATACGTTGGCCACCTGATGCAAAGAACTGACTCATGAAAAGACTCTGATGCTAGGAAAGATTGAAGGCGGGAGGAGAAGGGGACGACAGAGAATGAGATGGTGGGATGGAATCACCCATTCGATGGACATGAGTTTGAGTAAGCTCCTGGATTTGGTGGTGGACAGGCAAACCTGGCATGCTGCAGTCCAAGGGGTCACAAAGAGTTGGACAGGTCTGAGCGACTGAACTGAACTGAACTTACTGAATAAAAGGAGCAAAATATAATTAATTTCAGTTCCATTGTTATTGTTGTGTTAGTCACTCAGTCGTGTCCGACTCTCTGTGACCCCAGAGCTTCCCTGGTAGCTCAGATGGTAAAGAATCTGCCTGCAGTGCTGGCGACCTGAGTTGGATCCCTGGGTCTGGAAGATCCCCTAGAGAAAGGAAGGACTGCCTACTCCAGGATTCTTGCCTGGAGAATTCCGTCGATAGAGAAGTAAGGTGGGCTACAGTCCATGGAGCCAGAAAGAGTTGGACATGACTGAAGAACTAACGATTTTAGTTCCATAGACAGGAACAAGGTATGAGTTTTGGAGATGAAGGTAAGGAATGTGGATTAAAGGGAAACACAGCGCTGATGGTCTTAGAGTGAAGGACCACGTTTGAAACTGGCTTCACAGCGACCCCTGGTGGCCGGAAATGTAAGGAAGCCAAGGACTGACACATACAGCCCTGATACCTGCTGAACCGGGAAACATAAAATGGGAGCCAGACATAAGAAAGGTATCATGACAGGTAAGACAATGCTGCAAGAAGGCTAGGAAATAGAGATTCAGAGCCCTCTTACTTAAACCAGGACATTGCCAAGAAGTGCCAAAAACTATCCTTTGAAGTGAGACGAGTTATTTTAGGTATTAACTTGTGGAAGCTTTGGTAAAAAAAAAATTATTATTATTTTTTTTTTTTGCAAAATTTCTTCTCTAACTCAGGGTACATGCTTTTTTACATATTTTATATCGGTTTTATGTGTGAAGCCCCATACTAATGCACCTAGAATTTTTCACGTTGAATGAGCTTCAAATATTCTGTAGACTCCTACTCTATAATTAAGTGTGGTTTAAAAAGCAACATACATACTCACGCTCATAGCATGTGTTTAACATGTCATTATCATTGGTTGTCACTGGCAGTTAGTCCTTTTTATTAGATATTAATATTCCCAGCCTTTAAAGTATTACAAGTCTTTAGCTTAAGAATGATAAAGAGAAGAGGGCTTAGATCATTTGGCTTTGCCTATAAATGGGGAAACAGTGGAAACAGTGTCAGACTTTATTTTTTTGGGCTCCAAAATCACTGCAGATGGTGACTGCAGCCATGAAATTAAAAGACGCTTACTCCTTGGAAGGAAAGTTATGACCAACCTAGATAGCATATTCAAAAGCATAGACATTACTTTGCCAACAAAGATCCATCTAGTCAAGGCTATGGTTTTTCCTGTGGTCATGTATGGATGTGAGAGTTGGACTGTGAAGATGGCTGAGCACCGAAGAATTGATGCTTTTGAACTGTAGTGTCGGAAAAGACTCTTGAGAGTCCCTTGGACTGCAAGGAGATCCAACCAGTCCATTCTGAAGGCGATCAGCCCTGCGATTTCTTTGGAGGGAATGATGCTGAAGCTGAAACTCCAGTACTTTGGCCACCTCATGCGAAGAGTTGACTCATTGGAAAAGACTCTGATGCTGGGAGGGATTGGGGGCGGGAGGAGAAGGGGACGACAGAGGATGAGATGGCTGGATGGCATCACTGACTCGATGGACATGAGTCTGAGTGAACTCCAGGAGTTGGTGATGGACAGGGAGGCCTGGCGTGCTGCAATTAACGGGTTTGCAAAGAGTCGGACACGACTGAACAACTGAACTGAACTGAACTGAACTGAACCAAGACTTTGGTTGAATTTAAGCTGAAAAACTATGCAGTTTTGACATTGGCTGTTTTCCAGGCTATTGATAGCTCAGATAAACTCCAAAATCATCTTACAATATGAAGCCAGATTACCCAATGAATTTTAATTTTTTAAAAAAATTTAGACTGAGATGCTGTCAAATGCTGGTTAACATCATCTGAACAAAGCAGCCATTAAAAGCATGAGGCGAATGGAGGAAATCTGCATATAGACTGGATACTTTATATTAAGGAATTATTATTAAGTTTTATATGAGATAATAGTATTGTGTTTCAGTTCAGTTCGGCTCAGTCACCCAGCTGTATCCAACTCTTTGTCACCCCATGGAGTATTGTGTTTATGTATTTTTAAAATTTATTATTTTTTGGAGATATAAATGGGAAGGCAATGGATAGTAGTTTAAATGAAACAATATTGGCCATGTAATAATAATTCTTGAATCTGAGCAATGTTTATATGGGCGTTCATTCATACTCCTACTTTTTTGTTTGAACTGTTTTTCATATTAAACCATAAAAATTTGATCAGAACTTTTGCTTCTATTTGTGAATTTTAAAAAGACCAGGCTACCCCAGAACAGTTTTAACCCTTTACAGTTTATCTTTACAAAAAGTGTAATACCAGTAGGAAATCAAGTCTGTAGCTACCACAATGCTTTTCAAATGCATTTTCTACCTCTTAAAACTTTTATATATCGTGCTATCTGTGAATTTCATGATGACCTTACAGACCCCACCAGGAGACTACCAGTGGAGGAGGCAGAGGTTATGGGGAAGTCAGATGTGAATGAAGTCAAGACATATTTATATGCTCCTGGTAAGTTAGGAGGATGGTCCAGATTGATTAAAAGTCAAGTAAGGACTTTGCTGATACCAGTGGACTGGGTGATCTGAGAATAAACACATACCCCAGAAACTGGAAGTGAGAAGGCAGTACAGCATAATGAAAATTTGAACTTAAGTCAATCATAGATTCATATCTTGATTCAATCAATTGCTAGATGTGATCTTACTATATGTTACAGAGCATCGGTTAACTCATATGGTAGTCCATATAATAGGGGACTGTTGGGGATTAAATAAAATATGTGAATGTGAGGAAAGTGTTAACAAAGCAGGTCTGGTTGTTTGGTCCTTGTATGTCAAGGGAACTGGAAACCATGATTTGACTATTGGTCAACCCAGGGGGAATGTTCTAATGTTAATTGGTTGATGATCATGTTTTGTTCACCTGATTGCTTGGCACAAACATCAACATCGATAATGTGCATCTGGTGTCATTGTTGGGATCCTGAGTTTCACTTGCCATGTCTGGTTATGGAGCATGATGTACCTATGGGACCTGTTCTCAATAAAAGCCTCAGATGCTGAGGCTTCCCTGGGCAGAGCCATGGTGCACACATGCCTCTAGTTTGTTGCTAGAGAAGAGAGAATGTCCTAGGTGGCCCCAGAGGGGCAAGTACTCAAAAGCGCATGTCCAAACTCTCTGATTCACCCAAAAAGAAGTCTTTTTCCTGTTGCTTTTGATTTGTACATTTTTGTTCTAATAAACCTCAGACATGACTATAATCTGCTTTTGAGTCTTGTGAGTCCTTTTTCTAAATCAGTAAAATTGAGGGGAGGGTGGCCTTCAGATATCCCGGACATAAAGGGACTTAGTACAATGTCTGGCAAGTAGTACACATCCAATATATGCTAGCTATGGAATTTAACTGACCCTGCTGAATGTGACAGGGGACTGACCTCACTGTACTAGAATATAGGCTGGGACTGCAGGATTTTGTCTGTTTTTCTGAACCATGCTCTTGGAAGTGGGCAGGGATAACCTCTCATCAGTGAGGAAGCTAGAAAATATAACTCCAAGGTTTTCCCCTGGCCTCCCAGCCCTCTGGATTCTAAGTAAGAAGGTACCCTGTGAAGAAAATGGGTAGATATCCGACCTCTATCTGGGCCATTCTGAGAATGCACAACAGGGCAAACTCTCTTTATCAATTTGAAGGGTAACCAAAAGAATCAAAAACCTTGAGAGTGGGGGCTGGAGCCTGGACCCTTACTTTGGTAGCAGTCATCAGAGGCAGTGGTATTAGAAATGAGTATTGGGACTTCCCTGGTGGTTCAGTGGCTAAAACTCCACACTCCCAATGCAGGGGGTCTGGGTTCTATCCCTGGTCAGAGAATCACATGCTGCAGCCAAGGGTTTGCATGCCACAACTAAGAACTCACATGGTCAAATAAATATGTTTTAAAAAAGGAAATAACTATCAGGAATTTCCCCAATGCAGCCAGAATCAAGCACACAGAGCCATTTCCGCCACACACTGGGCACCAGAGAAAGACAGTCTTAAACTGTGAGGACACTCTGTCAAAATTTAAAAGATAGTTGGGTTGAGACTTCAGTTGAGGGCTAATCCAAGGGGAAGAGGAGCCCAGGGTACCCATCTTGCAATCCCTTTTTGTATTTGTGTGTGTGTGTGTGACTGTGGCTCGCATAGAACCCTGTGCCTGTGTCCAACTGTTTTCAACCCTTCGACTGTAGCCCTTCAGTCTCCTCTGTCCATGGAATTTCCCAGGCAAGACTACTGGAGTGGGTTGCTATTTCCTCCTCCAAAGGATCTTCCCAACCCAGGGATCAAATCCACATCTCTTCCATTGGCAGGTGGATTCTTTACCACTGCACCAGCTGGGAAGCCCATCCAAGTGGCCAGATCTACGTTGTTGTTGTTCAGCCATCAAGTCGTGTCCAACTCTGTGCGACCCCATGGACTGCAGCAGGCTGGGTTTCCCTGTCCCTCACCATCTCCCAGAATTTGCCCAAGTAGATCTAAGATACCTCGCAAAGAGATTTATACCTCTAAAATACAATAATAATTACAACAAAATCAGTTGTTATGTCACACATTTATTTACTATTTTTCAAGTAAATTGCCTCGAGATGGATATAAGTCTAATCTCAATAGTGATACCAAGTGGAGTTTTCCTCTACCAGGTTCTTAAATATGGTGAGTGTATAATAATTGATAGAAGCTTGCTTCTTCTGCATGGGTGGTCTTTCTTTTGATCCCTTAATTATTTCGGGAGTTTTTAAACATGTCTTCCTTGCATTTTATATTGCACATTATAATCACCTCCCTGTCACTCTCACCATCACTGTTGTATGCTGTGATATCACTGTCACTCATGTTGCCATACAGTGTGTTGTATTTGGGTTGTTTCTTTTTATACGACTTGTAAAAGTGCTTCAATTCCCGTGAAAACAGTGTAACTGGAACATGCTTTTTATTTGCGTCTGAAACATGAGTGATGAACGGCTCAGAAACAGCTCTGCAAACAAGGCACTTTTCCTTGTAGCATCGACAAAACTTCACTGGATGAGGCCTAGATAATATTTCTGCCGTACCTCTGGCTGGGCATTTTAGTTTAAGATATCTCTGGCGTTTGGTCAGTTTATCTACACTTGATTGCTCAGGGAAGCTCTGATTCTGTGGATAGGGTAGAGGAGTTTTGGTTGGCTTGACCCGACACTGTAGACTTGGTGGCCAAGTTGGCTTGATGGCCTTCTCTGGATAGGATGGACTGACCTGACTGACTAGCTTATGGGCATGAGCCTGCCTATGTGCCTTTTTTGGACTGCGTGTTCTATGCAACTTTTCCTGGGGGGGTGATCCTAACACTTTTTTGGGAGCTGATGGCTTGGATGGTTTTTTTTGACTCGAGGGCCTGACTAACTTTTCTGCACTTGAAGGAACTTTTCGTGGACTTGAGGGCCCAGATGACTTATCTATTCTGGATACCACGGATTGTCTTTCTGGATCGCCCAGACCAGCAGTCGGTGACTTGGAGTCAGTAAATGATATTTTAGATGACCTGGATGCCTTGATGGTGATATCTTCTTTCTTGTCCCTGAAAATACAGAGGATTTGGAATATGACAATTTAAATCAGAGGAGTAAGATTGCTGTTACCAGAAAATATGGGCTATTGTGTCAATTTAGACTTGTGGTCTTTTTGTGGCTCTAGCAGGAAAATTGAACACAGTAAGAATCAGAGTGTGGTGAAAACTATGAGTCAGGTTACAGTGTTGAACTCGTGTTGAATGCTTTTTCTTTTTCTTTTTCTTAATTTTGCTGTTTCAACCACAGTGGATAACCATATAGTCTATATATGCAATGACACAAACTTGTTTCAAATCTACTGTTGAGAGGGAGAGAGAGAATTTATCTAATCCAGAAATTATAGTTTTTACAAAAAAGCCACAAGTTGATATGCAACTGAGGCACAAATGTCACAACTTGTCACATAAAAATGTCTTAGACCAAATTCATTGTTTTCCTATCATATTTACACCATCAAGGTTTGTAACCATACATATTAATCCTCACATGCTAACTCTAAAACTGAAGGAATAGAACAGTGGTATATTTCAGTCACCAGTCCTTGGATTGGGAAATTTTTAGAGACCCAGTATACCAAGTGCCAGCCTAGTCCTCCTATATTAAAGCCAGGGACTAGAATCACTGAACACAGTTGAAAATTTTTCATGTTATTACATCTCAAAATGATAGATTATCCAAAATGTGTTACTATCTTTGGAATGCAGAGACCCAACTCCTTTTCCCCTGAGATTTTGATTCTGTCTTATTTAGATAGTCATTCCCTCTTTTCATAGACTCAACTTACAATGAAATTAGCAGCCTGGGGCTCAAGTGAACCCTGAATAGGAGGTAGTTTTGGCTAAAGTTGATAATGTACTTGAGATAATTTAAGAGCTTCATTTAAGTGAACGTATCCAGCCCACAAGATGTTGGTAGCTCTTCTGAAGTCTCAAGTTAATGGTAAGTAACAAAACAACAGTGAACCCGCTTACGTGTAAGTGCGCATGCGTGTGCAGGTACAGTTCTTCATGCGCGTGCACACCCACCTCCTCACCTCACCCCTACACCCTGCCACTTTGTGTTTTTAGTTCAAAGGTGTAAGACTTAATGTTGCTGCTTTGGGGACTTCCCCGCTCTCACAGTTATAGAGTATAGTGAAGAACGCGTGCCTCCCCACAACCTTGTACTTTTATTCAAAGGTGTAAGACTTACTTGGCTGCTTTATGGGCTTCCTCGCTATCACAGCTATAGTGAAGCAAGCAGGTACACGTGACCATATAGCCAGTGATAAGGGTACCAATTATAATAATGAGTAGACGTCGCCGTAATTCCTGCAGTTTGGTCTGCTTGAATTCAGCATGTGTAGTTACTGTGAAAGAACATGTATCATCAGAACCTGTGCTTGGGAACCAAGTTGCTTCCATTTTGATGGGGGTTTGTTACTGTAGATCCAAGTCAAATCTCATCATCAATTATTTCTTTAAGCATGATAACCACTGTCATTTTCCTCCCTCTATCACCTCCCTAGCCAGCCACAGTCTACAAGCCAAATCTGGGAGCTGTCTTTGGCTAATCAGTATGATTTCCTAGGTTACCCCACATCGTGGCTTGTTCAACCCATTACCTAGGTATTTGAATGTGTGAATGCACTGGAGTGTTGATGTGTGTGTGAATGTGTATGGTGGGAAAAGGGATGGGACAAGAAAACACAATTCTTGAAACCTACTATGTGTTCAGTACCATGCTAGATTCATTCACATAGAATTTTCTGGTATGGCTGGTGGGGGAGGGGCAGGGGTTGGTGGATTGGGTGGGGAAGGGGAATGAAAGGGGACAGTAAGGCTGTACTCTTCATGTTTCTATGTTTGGAATGTTTACACAGAAGTAAAACTTTCAGGTGTTGTCCTAGAAATTCTCGAAGACCTACTCATAGTAAAGTAGAATAAACAGCAGATTTCTTACACACAGCTAGCTTGTCTAATTAAGTACTGGAATACATTTAACATAATAGATCATAATTTCTAGGTTTTAAGGTTAGGGACATACCTGCAGTAGCAGATCCATTGCTTTCATTTCTATCTAAACAACTACTTGTCCAAATTGATAAAAGGAGGACATAAATGAAGAGATTCATGTCCAGGACCTTGTTGTCCTGTTTCCTCTCCCAAGGAAACTGCTGGATTTAAAATGGTCAGCTTGTTTTATAATAATGACTTCATAATCATTCTATGTCATATCCTGACAACATAATCTCACCATGGTGACACATGAGCTCCTGGGTACAAATATTATGAAAAGAATTTTAATCCTTTATTTCTCCATGACATCAAATATTCTATCAGATCTGAATCAAAAAGTTTGAGACATTATTAAGCACAGAAGGCAGAGAAAATGAGTTAGCTCTAGATACTGAAGAACTATTTTTCTTTATTAAATGTTAAGGAGGCACCTTACAGCCCTATAGTAGTTCTTAATGTGTTTTAGAGGTTAAATCATCCTGGGGTATAAGTTTGTAGGAATTTTTCTTACAAATATTAAGATTTTGAATATCCCTCAAGCTTTTTATTGAGCTGCTTTTAATGGGTACCCAAGATCATGGCATCTGGTCCCATCACTTCATGGGAAGTAGATGGGGAAACAGGGGAAACAGTGTCAGACTTTATTTTTTTGGGCTCCAAAATCACTGAAGATGGTGACTGCAGCCATGAAATTAAGAGACACTTACTCCTTGGAAGGAAAGTTATGACCAACCTAGATAGCATATTCAAAAGCAGAGACATTACTTTGCCAACAAAGGTCTGTCTAGTCAAGTGTATGGTTTTTCCTGTGGTCATGTATGGATGTGAGAGTTGGACTGTGAAGAAGCCTGAGCGCCAAAGAATTGATGCTTTTGAACTATGGTGTTGGAGAAGACTCTTGAGGGTCCCTTGGACTGCAAGGAGTTCCAACCAGTCCACTCTGAAGGAGATCAGCCCTGGGATTTCTTTGGAGGGAATGATGCTGAAGCTGAAACTCTTTGGGCACCTCATGCGAAGAGTTGACTCATTGGAAAAGACTCTGATGCTGGGAGGGATTGGGGGCGGGAGGAGAAGGGGACGACAGAGGATGAGATGGCTGGATGGCATCACTGACTCAATGGACGTGAGTCTGAGTGAACTCTGGGAGTTGGTAATGGACAGGGAGGCCTGGCGTGCTGCGATTCATGGGGTCGCGAACAGTCGGATACGACTGAGTGACTGAACTGAACTAAAGACTTTCTGTCTAGTGAGTGACATGATAAGTTCTCCATTTTAGAAACCCTGGCTCTTGTATGGGCACTAGATTGCTGGGGTTAAAGTAATTTAGACAGTTAGAAGGCTGTTATGTAGGTCCACCTGATAGAGCATGGTGGCTTGAAGCAGAGTGGTAAAGATGGAGAGTAATCAATGCATTGGAGGAATCTTTTGATGTGGGTGGGACTTGAGGAAGGGCAGGCCACAGGGCTTGAAGGAGAGAGGTAGCCAGGATGATTCATTGCTTCCAGAAAAGCATGTTGGAGATCTATGTGACAGGAAACTTTGTGTTAAGCATGAGCATTCAGACAGTCACAGTCCCTACCTTGGAACTCTAAAGAGAGAGACAGACACATAAATAACCAATCACTAGGTTATGTAATGGGGCTTCCCTGGTAGCTCAGCTGGTGAAGAATCTGCCTATAATGCAAGAGAACCAGGCTTGATTCCTGGGTCAGGAAGATCCCCTGGAGAAGGGATAGCTACCCATTCCAGTATTCTTGGGCTCCCCAGGTGGCTCAGAAGGTAAAGAATCCACCTGTAATGTGGGAGACCTGGGTTCAGTCCTTGGGTTGGGAAGATCCCCTGGAGGAGGACATGGAAACCCATGCCAGTATTCTTGCCTGGAGAATCCTCATGGACAGAGGAGCCTGGCGGGCTGCAGTCTGTGGAGTGCAGAGTCAGACATGACTGAGCAACTAAGCAGCAGCACAGCAGAGCACAGCACAGCACGGTGTATATAATGGGCTTTCCAGGCGTCGCTAGTGGTAAAGAACCCGCCTGCCAGTGTAAGAGATGTGGATTCAATCCCTAGGTTGGGAAGATCCCCTGGAGGTGGGGGGCACGGCAACCCACCCCAGTATTCCTGTCTGGAGAATCCCATGGACAGAGAAGTCTGGCAGGCTGCAGTCCACAGGGTCACACAGCGTTGGACATGACTGAAGTGACTTAGCATGCATGCACACAGGGTGTGTAATGTCATATGCAGGCTGTGATGTCACAGGATACAGTGCCACAAGATCATGCCAAAGGACTATCTCTTCAAAGTGGGGAGTCCTGGAGGAGATGACCCTTGATCTGAGGTGGGTTTTTGTGTGTGTGTGTTTAATTTATTTATTTATTTAAAAATTATTTAATTGAAGGATAGTTACTTTACAATATTGTGGTGGGTTTTGCCATACATCAGCATGAATCAGCCATGGGTGTACATGTGACCCCCACATCCTGAACCCCCTTCCCACTCCATCCCTCTCGGTTGTCCAGAGCACTGGTTTTGAGTGCCGTGCTTGATGCATTGGACTTGCACTGGTCATCTATTTTACATATGGTAATATACATGTTTCTTCTTTTAAAATGTATAAATTTATTTATTTTAATTGGAGGCTAATTACTTTACAATATTGTATTGGTTTTGCCATACACTGACATGAATCCACCATGGGTGTACATGTGTTCCCCATCCTGGACCCCCCTCCCACCTCCCTCCTCATCCCATCCTTCTGGGTCATCCCACTGCACCAGCCCCAAGCACCCTGTATCATGCATCAAACCTGTACTGGCGATTCATTTCACATATGATAATATACATGTTTCAATGCCATTTTCACAAATCATCCCACCCTCGCCCTCTGCCACAGAGTCCAAAAGACTGTTCTGTGCCTCTGTGTCTCTTTTGCTGTCTCACATACAGGGTCATCATTACCATCTTTCTAAATTCCAGGCAGCTGCGATGGGCACGCTAAAATGCAGCCGAGAGGAACTACCCCACGTCCGAGGTCAAGGGCAGAAGCCGGGAGGACCCCATGCCCGAAGGGCGGTGGCCAAGAGGAGTTACCCCACGTCCGAGGTCATGGGGGGCGGCCGGGAGGAGATACCCCATGCCCTTAAGCGTGAGGCCAGGGGCGGCGGGCAGGAGGAGCTACCCAACCCACCTAAGTCCGAGGCCAGGGGCAGCGGGCGGGCTGGAGGAGCTACCCCACGCCCCCACGCCCGAGGCCAGGGGCGGTGGCCGGGAGGACCAACCCCAGGCCATGGCTGCCCAGGCACAGGAGGGCCTAGAGGAGCTATCCCACGTTGAAGGTCAGGAAGGGTGGCGGTGAGGAGATATCCCTCATCCAAGGTAAGGAGCATTGGCTGCACTTTGCTGGAGCTGCCGTGAAGAGATACCCCACGCCCAAGGTAAGAGAAACCCAAGTAAGATGGAAGGTGTTGCAAGAGGGCATCAGAGGGCAGACACACTGAAACCATACTGACAGAAAACTAGTCAATCTAATCACATTAGGACCACAGCCTTGTCTAACTCAATAAAACTAAGCCATGCCCGTAGGGCAACCCAAGATGGGCGGGTCATGGTGGAGAGATCTGATAGAATGTGGTACACTGGAGAAGGGAATGGCAAACCACTTCAGTATTCTTGCCTTGAGAATCCCATGAACAGTATGAAAAGGTAAAATGACAGGATACTGAAAGAGAAACTCCCCAGGTCAGTAGGTGCCCAATATGCTACTGGAGATCAGCGGAAAAATAACTCCAGAAAGAATGAAGGAATGGAGCCAAAGCAAAAAGAATACCCAGCTGTGAATGTGACTGGTTATAGAAGCAATGTCCGATGCTGTAAATAGCAATATTGCCCTGGAATGTCAGGTCCGTGAATCAAGGCAAATTCGAAGTGGTCAAACAAGAAATGACAAGAGTGAATGTCGACATTCTAGGAATCAGCGAACTGGAATGGGTGAATTTAACTCAGATGACCATTTTATCTACTATTGCGGGCAGGAATCCATCAGAAGAAATGGAGTAGCCATCATGGTCAACAAAAGAGTCCAAAAATGCAGTACTTGGACGCAATCTCAAAAATGACAGAATGATCTCTGTTCGTTTCCAAGGCAAACCATTCAATATCACAGTAATCCAAGTCTATGCCCCAACCAGTAATGCTGAAGAAGCTGAAGTTGAACGGTTCCATGAAGACCTACAACAGCTTTTAGAACTAACCCCCAAAAAAGATGTCCTTTTCGTTATAGGGGACTGGAATGCAAAAGTAGGATGTCAAGAAACACCTGAAGTAACAGAGGCAAATTTAGCCTTGGAATAAGGAATGAAGCAGGGCAAAGACTAATAGAGTTTTGCCAAGAAAATGCACTGGTCATAGCAAACACCCTCTTCCAACAACACAAGAGAAGACTCTACACATGGACATCACCAGATGGTCAACACTGAAATCAGATTGATTATATTCTTTGCAGCCAAAGATGGAGAAGCTCTATACAGTCAACAAAAACAAGACCAGGAGCTGACTGTGGCTCAGACCATGAACTACTTATTGCCAAATTCAGACTTAAATTGAAGAAAGTAGGGAAAACCACTAGACCATTCAGGTATGACCTAAATCAAATCCCTTATGATTATACAGTGGAAGTGAGAAATAGATTTAAGGGACTAGATCTGATAGATAAGAGTGCCTGATGAGCTATGGAATGGGGTTCGTGACATTGTACAGGAGACAGGGATCAAGATCATCCCCATGGAGAAGAAATGCAATAAAGCAAAATGGCTGTCTGGGGAGGCCTTACAAATAGCTGTGAAAAGAAAAGAAGTGAAAAGCAAAGGAGAAAAGGAAAGATATAAACATCTGAATGCAGAGTTCCAAAGAATAGCAAGAAGAGATAAGAAAGCCTTCTTCAGCGATCAATGCAAAGAAATAGAGGAAAACAACAGAATGGGAAAAACTAGAGATCTCTTCAAGAAAATCAGAGATACCAAAGGAACATTTGATGCACAGATGGGCTCGATAAAGGACAGAAATGGTATGGACCTAACAGAAGCAGAAGATACTAAAAAGAGATGGCAAGAATACACAGAAGAACTGTACAAAAAGATCTTCATGACCCAGATAATCACGATGGTGTGATCACTGACCTAGAGCCAGACATCCTGGTATGTGAAGTCAAGTGGGCCTTAGAAAGCATCACTACAAACAAAGCTAGAGGAGGTGATAGAATTCCAGTTGAGCCATTTCAAATCCTGAAAGATCATGCTATGAAAGTGCTGCACTCAATATGCCAGCCAATTTGGAAAACTCAGCAGTGGCCACAGGACTGGAAAAGGTCAGTTTTCATTCCACTCCCAAAAAAAGGAAATGCCAAAAAATGCTCAAACTACCGCACAATTGCACTCATCTCACACGCTAGTAAAGTAATGCTTAAAATTCTCCAAGCCAGGCTTCAGCAATATGTGAGCCATGAACTTCCTGACGTTCAAGCTGGTTTTAGAAAAGACAGAGGAACCAGAGATCAAATTGCCAACATCCGTTGGATCATGGAAAAAGCAAGAGAGTTCCAGAAAAACATCTATTTCTGCTTTATTGACTATGCCAAAGCCTTTGACTGTGTGGATCACAATAAACTGTGGAAAATTCTTCAAGAGATGGGAATACCAGACCACCTGATCTGCCTCTTGAGAAATTTGTATGCAGGTCAGGAAGCAACAGTTAGAACTGGACATGGAACAACAGACTGGTTCCAAATAGGAAAAGGAGTACGTCAAGGCTGTATATTGTCACCCTGTTTATTTAACTTATATGCAGAGTACATCAGGAGAAACACTGGAGTGGAAGAAACACAAGCTGGAATCAAGATTGCCGGGAGAAATATCAATAACCTCAGATATTCAGATGACACCACCCTTATGGCAGAAAGTGAAGAGGAACTAAAAAGCCTCTTGATGAAGGTGAAAGTAGAGAGTGAAAAACTTAGCTTAAAGCTCAACATTCAGAAAACGAAGATCATGGCATCCGGTCCCATCACTTCATGGGAAATAGATGGGGAAACAGTGGAAAAAGTGTCAGAATTTATTTTTCTGGGCTCCAAATTCACTGCAGATGGTGACTGCAGCCATGAAATTAAAAGATGCTTTCTCCTTTGATGGAAAGTTATGACCAAGCTAGATAGCATATTCAAAAACAGAGACATGACTTTGCCAACAACGGTCCGTCTAATCAAGGCTATGGTTTTTCCTGTGGTCATGTTATGGATGTGAGAGTTGGACTGTGAAGAAGGCTGAGCACCGAAGAATTGATGCTTTTGAACTGTGGTGTTGGAGAAGACTCTTGAGAGTCCTTTGGACTGCTAGGAGATCCAACCAGTCCATTCTAAAGGAGATCAGCCCTGGGATTTCTTTGGAAGGAATGATGCTAAAGCTGAAACTCCAGTACTTTGGCCACCTCATGCAAAGAGTTGACTCGTTGGAAAAGACTCTGATGCTGGGAGGGATTGAGGCAAGAGGAGAAGGGGACGACAGAGGATGAGATGGTTGGATGGCATCACCGACTCGATGGACGTGAGTTTGAGTGAACTCCGGGATTTGGATTTGGACAGGGAGGCCTGGTGTGCTGAGATTCATGGGGTCGCAAAGAGTCAGACACGACTGAGTGACTGATCTGATCTGATTGGTGTTTTTCTTTCTGGCTTACTTCACTCTGTATAATAGGCTCCAGTTTCATCCACCTCATTAGAACTGATTCAAATGCATTCTCAATATCTCAATAACAGGTACAGAAATCTCAAGGAATTTTGGAGACCTTGAGAAGGGAGGAGTTTACTTAGATCTGTTAGGCAAAATCTGTGATAAGCCTTTGGCATGACTTTCCTAGCCCTGAAAGCTCTTATTTTAAAAGTTCAGTCTGAGACTCTATAAAAGTCTCAGCAAAGCAAAGAAGTCTATGACCAATTATGGTTATATAAGTCATCAGGCCAAGTTTATTGAGAGCAGACCTATATTACAAACAGGTCTCAATTTGGTTATATTTGGTAAAAATGACAGTGAGTTTAGGTAGAAAGAGATATTTCAATGAATGTTAAATCCTAGTTTGTTGATGGAGGTCTGTATCTACTAAGACTCATTTTCTTGATGGTTCTTTGCTGTTAGGGTATACTAAAGTAAAATTGAATTATTAAAGGACACTCTAGGGTTGTTTCTGAAGCTAATCTCAGTAATCTGTCTTTAAATGAAGATCAGGTGCCTCACACATGACCTTCAATCAAGACTGGAAGAAGATATAATTTAAAGAACTGTCTCCAGCCTGGATGGAAGTACCTTTCCATCAGGAACTCGTAACTAGCTCATGCCCAGTGAAATTGAAGGGAAATTGACTCTTGGGTTAACTCCCACTTCCAAAAGGCCCCTAAGCTGGACTGGTCTATAGAGAGGCCTGCTGACCTCAAAATCACCTTAAAACAGTGCTCAAACAGAGGAAACTATACTACACGAGGGAGAAGGCAATGGCAACCCACTCCAGTACTCTTGCCTGGAAAATCCCATGGATGGAGGAGCCTGGTAGGCTGTAGTCCATGGGGTTGCTAAGAGTCGGACACGACTGAGCGACTTCACTTTCACTTTTCACTTTCATGGATTGGAGAAGGAAATGGCAACCCACTCCAGTGTTCTTGCCTGGAGAATCCCAGGGACGGGGAGCCTTGTGGGCTGCCATCTCTGGGGTCGCACAGAGTCGGACACGACTGAAGTGACTCAGCAGTAGCACACTACCCTAGGATGAGAAGAAGATGACATCAGAAGCAGACAGCTTGCCCAAGATGCTGATCTGACTTTTATGATCATTTATAATGTTTTCTTGATTCCTTGGACCTATGCCTATTAATCAAATTTTTCTATCATGGACATGATTCTATGCTAGTTTAAAACGCAATCCAATTGTTCGGTTGTGGCCAGTTACCTGTGTCTAGTACTTCTGGATTACCTTGGTGGATTTCTGTTCTCTAGGGATACTCACAAGGAAATTTAGATGAGTGTTCAGTCCTGTTCTATCTTCATGATATTACTAGATGGGATTCTCTCACCTGGCCAGTTAATAGTACCTGTTGTGATCCTGGCCATAGATTTAAGATTTCTCTTAGGGTGATTTAAACTCAAAGGGAGTGACGAGCTAAGTCTCCATTAAAAAATTAACCTCTCATTTATGAAAAGTAAAAATCCCGCAATTATGGGGTAGATCTACATGGTTAACAGCAGACTATGGTCATTTAAGTTTAAAAGCTCCTCTACGTTGGGAAGGGTTAAATCATATTAAAAATGATCAACCTGGTTATTATGAAACAAGGCTGGGTGCTTTATGAACTGTGTCTATTATTACCCTTAGAGAGTGTGATTGGTATGGAACTCAGTGGATTTGTGGCACTAGTTCATGGCCTTCACATCTACAAGGATGGATACGAAGGTGTAGCCTGGGATTCCCAGGAATTTAAGGTCATACATGTTAACAAGTTAGAGGTAACCCTAACCAATCTAGCACTGGTATGATGTCAATGGGTCGAAGATCTGTATTCTACTGGTATGACCATTTAGCAGCTTGTGTGTGTGTGCCTTCAATGGGGTTGGAGGATTTAATTGACCGTATCTAAGCCTTAACACACAGGCACATAGCGCAGCCAAGAGGAGCTACCCCACTTCCAAGGTCAGGGGAAGAAGCCAGGAGGACCCCATGTCCGAGGGGCGGCGGCCAAGAGGAGTTACCACATGTCCAAGGTCAGCGCAGTGGCAGAGAGTGCCAGGCTGTGACGGCACAGGAATGGCTGAGAGGAGCTACCCCACGTCCAAGGTCAGGGGCAGCGGCTGGGAAGAGCAACCCCACGTCCAAGGAGCGGTGGCTGTGTGGGCGCAGGAGGGCCTAGAGGAGCTATTCCATGTTCAAGGTCAGGAGCGGCGGCAGGGAGGAGATAACCCTTTTCCAAGCTAAGAGAAACCCAAGTAAGATGGTAGGTGTTGCAAGAGGGCATCAAAGGGCAGACACACTGAAACCCATAATCACAGAAAACTAGCCAATCTAATCACACTAGGACCACAGCCTTGTCTAACTCAATGAAACTAAGTGATGCCTGTGGGGCCACCCAAGATGGGAAGATCATGGTGGAGAGGTCTGACAGAAAGTGGTCCACTGGAGAAGGGAATGGCAAAGCACTTCAGTATTCTTGCCTTGAGAACCCCATGAACAGTATGAAAAGGCAAAATGATAGGATACTGAAAGAGAAACTCCCCAGGTCAGTAGGTGCCCAATATGTGACTGGAGATCAGTGGAGAAATAACTCCAGAAAGAATGAAGGGATGGAGCCAAAGCAAAAACAATACCCAGCTGTGAATATGACTGGTGATAGAAGCAAGGTCCAATGCTGTAAAGAGCAATATTGCATAGGAACCTGGAATGTCAGGTCCATGAATCAAGGCAAATTGGAAGTGGTCAAACAAGAAATGACAAGAGTGAATGTCGACATTCTAGGAATCAGCGAACTGAAATGGACTGGGATGCGTGAATTGAACTCAGATGACCATTATATCTACTACTGCGGGCAGGAATCCCTCAGAAGAAATGGAGTAGCCATCATGGTCAACAAAAGAGTCTGAAATGCAGTACTTTTGAAATCTCAAAAACGACAGAATGATCTCTGTTCGTTTCCAAGGCAAACCACTCAATATCACAGTAATCCAAGGCTATGCCCCAACCAGTAATGCTGAAGAAGCTGAAGTTGAATGGTTCTATGAAGACCTACAACACCTTTTAGAACTAACACCCAAAAAAGATGTCTTTTTCATTATAGGGGACTGGAATGCAAAAGTAGGAAGTCAAGAAACACCTGGAGTAATAGGCAACTTTGGCTTTGGAATACGGAATGAAGCAGGGCAAAGACTAATAGAGTTTTGCCAAGAAAATGCACTGGTCATAGCAAACACCCTCTTCCAACAACACAAGAGAAGACTCTACACATGGACATCATGAGATGGTTAACACCGAAATCAAATTGATTATATTCTTTGCAGCCAAAGATGGAAAAGCTCTATACAGTCAACAAAAACAAGACCGGGAGCTGACTGTGGCTCAGATCATGAACACTTTATTGCCAAATTCAGACTTAAATTGAAGAAAGTAGGGAAAACCACTAGACCATTGAGGTCAGGTATGACCTAAATCAAATACCTTATGATTATACAGTGGAAGTGAGAAATAGATTTAAGGGCCTAGATCTGATAGATAGAGTGCCTGATGAAATATGGACGGAGGTTCATGACATTGTACAGGAGACAGGGATCAAGACCATCCCCATGGAACAGTAATGCAAAAAACCAAAATGACTGTATGGGGAGGCCTTACAAATAGCTGTGAAAAGAAGAGAAGTGAAAAGCAAAGGAGAAAAGGAAAGATATAGGCATCGGAATGCAGAGTTCCAAAGAATAGCAAGGAGAGATAAGAAAGCCTTCCTCAGTGATCAATGCAAAGAAATAGAGGAAAACATCAGAATGGGAAAGACTAGAGATCTCTTCAAGAAAATTCGAGATACCAAGGGAACATTTCACGCAAGGATGGGCTCAATAAAGCACAGAAATGGAATGGACCTAACAGAAGCAGAAGACATTAAGAAGAGGTGGCAAGAATACACAGAAGAACTGTATAAAAAAGATGTTCAAGACTAAGATAATCACGATGGTGTGATTACTCACCTAGAGCCAGACATCCTAGAATGTGAAGTCAAGCGGGCCTTAGAAAGCATCACTACGAACAAAGCTAGTGGAGGTGATGGAATTCCAGTTGAGCTATTCCAAATCCTGAAAGATGATGCTGTGAAAGTGCTGCACTCAATATGCCAGCAAATTTGGAAAACTCAGCAGTGCCCACATGACTGGAAAAGGTCAGTTTTCATTCCAATCCCAAAGAAAGGCAATGCCAAAGAATGCTCAAACTACCACACAGTTGCACTCATCTCACACGCTGGTAAAGTAATGCTCAAAATTCTCGAAGCCAGGCTTCAGAAATACATGAACCGTGAACTTCCAGATGTTCAAGCTGGTTTTAAAAAAGGCAGAGGAACATGAGATCAAATTGTCAACATCCGCTGGATCATCGAAAAAGCAAGAGAGTTCCATAAAAGCATCTATTTCTGCTTTATTGACTATGCCAAAGCCTTTGACTGTGTGGATCACAATAAACTGTGGAAAATTCTGAAAGAGATGGGAATACCATGCCACCTGACCTACCTCTTGAGAAACCTATATGCAGGTCAGGAAGCAACAGTAGAACTGGACATGGAGCAACAGGCTGGTTTCGAATAGAAAAAGGAGTACGTCAGGGCTGTATATTGTCACCCTGCTTATTTCACTTATATGCAGAGTACATCATGAGAAATTGTGGGCTGGAAGAAGAACAAGCTAGAACAAGATGGCTGGGAGAAATATCAATAACATCAGATATGCAGATGACACCACCCTTATGGCAGAAAGTGAAGAGGAACTAAACCCTATTGATGAAAGTGAAAGTGGAGAGTGAAAAAGTTGGCTTAAAGCTCAACATTCAGAAAACGAAGATCATGGCATCTGTCCCATCACTTCATGGGAAATAGATGAAGAAACAGTGGAAACAGTGTCAGACTTTATTTTTTGGGGCTCCAAAATCACTGTACATGGTGACTACAGCCATGAAATTAAAAGACGCTTACTCCTTGGAAGCAAACTTATGACCAACATAGATAGCACATTGAAAAGTAGAGACATTACTTTGCCAACAAAGCTCCGTCTAGTCAAGGCTATGGTTTTTCCATTGGTCATGTATGGATGTGAGAGTTGGACTGTGAAGAAAGCTGAGCACTGAAGAATTGATGGTTTTGAACTGTAGTGTTGGCTAAGACTCTTGAGAGTCCCTTGGACTGCAAAGAGATCCAACCAGTCCACTCTGAAGGCGATCAGCCCTGGGATTTCTTTGGAAGAAATGATGCTAAAGCTGAAACTCCAGTACTTTGGCCACCTCATGTGAAGAGTTGACTCCTTGGAAAAGACTCTGATGCTGGGAGGGACTGGGGGCAGGGGGAGAAGGGGACGACAGAGGATGAGATGGGTGGATGGCATCACTGTCTCGATGGACGTGAGTCTGAGTGAACTCCGGGAGTTGGTGATGGACAAGGAGGCCTGGCGTGCTGCGATTCATGAGGTTGCAAAGAGTCAGACATGACTGCCCGACTGAACTGAACTGAACTGAACTGATATAGGTTGCCCTTAAGGAGATATTTGACTGACGCTCTCAGAAAACTTTCTTCCTACTTCTAGTTCCCTTCCTTTGTTGCTTCTAATTCTTAGGAATTTCACGATGTGGCAGGGACTGGAGGATTTTGAGAGTCGATAAAACTGGAGACTTTTAAATATCCCTCATCTGGTGTAGCACTTCTCTGTTGCCACTTAAAGATCTGCCAACCAGGCACATGCCACAGCGAGCTAGCAACCTCAACCCTGTTAGCCTGGTAAAACATGGTCTTCTAGCGGAGTGAGCATTCCTTCAGCTCTTCACAGCCCCCTCTCCCCACAGGAGATAGAAGAGAGGATTTCTAAGCATCCTTTCAGCTACATGTTTCTATAATTTCTTTTTTAAAAATTTATGCCTTCATTTTAATTGGATAATAATTATTTTACAATATTGTGATGGTTTTTGTCATATAGCAACATGAATCGGCCAAAGTATACTTGTGTCCCTTCCCTCCTGAACCCCCCTCCCAACTCCCACCCCACTCCATCCCTCCAGGTTGTCACAGAGCACCTGCTTTAGATGCCCTGGCCATGCCTCATACCTCAAACTCACACTGGCTATCTATTTTACATATGGTAATGTATATGTTTCAATACTGTTCTCTCAAATTATCCCACCCTCTCTTTCTCCCACTGAGTCCAAAAGTCTGTCCTTTACATCTGTGTCTCCTTTGCTGCCCTGCATGTAGGATCATCAGTACCATCTTTCTAGGTTCCACATGTATGTGTTACTATACAGTATTTGTCTTTCTATTTTTGACTTACTTCACTCTGTATAATAAACTCAAGTTTCATCCACCTCATTAGAACTAACTCAAATACATTCCTTTTATAGCTGAGTGATATTCCATTTTATATATAATTTCTTAATTTTTTTTAATTTTAAAAGTTTAATTTTTAAAAATTTTATTGAAGTAAAGTTGATTTACAATGTTGTGTACTTCCATGCTTATAGAATTTCATGTAGAAATACATGTTGGAAATGTTTGAAATCTGCATTTTTGCACTTTTTTTAAGGGATAGGTTTTTAGAAAGCACTGTATTGAATAAAGTGAGATTCAACCAGTCAAGGAGATCTAACCAGTCAATCCTAAAGGAAATCAGTCCTGAATATTCCTTGGAAGGATTGATACTGAAGCTGAAGCTCCAATACGTTGGCCACCTGATGCAAAGAACTGACTCATGAAAAGACTCTGATGCTAGGAAAGATTGAAGGCGGGAGGAGAAGGGGACGACAGAGAATGAGATGGTGGGATGGAATCACCCATTCGATGGACATGAGTTTGAGTAAGCTCCTGGATTTGGTGGTGGACAGGCAAGCCTGGCGTGCTGCAGTCCAAGGGATCACAAAGAGTTGGACAGGTCTGAGCGACTGAACTGAAATGAAATTACTGAATAAAAGGAGCAAAATATAAATAATTTCAGTTCCATTGTTATCGTTGTGTTAGTCATTCAGTCGTCTCCGACTCTCTGTGACCCCAGAGCTTCCCTGGTAGCTCAGATGGTAAAGAATCTGCCTGCAGTGCTGGCGACCTGAGTTGGATCCCTGGGTCTGGAAGATCCCCTAGAGAAAGGAAGGACTGCCTACTCCAGGATTCTTGCCTGGAGAATTCCGTCGATAGAGAAGTAAGGTGGGCTATAATCCACGGAGCCAGAAAGAGTTGGACATGGCTGAAGAACTAACGATTTTAGTTCCATAGACAGGAACAAGGTATGAGTTTTGGAGATGAAGGTAAGGAATGTGGATGAAAGGGAAACACAGCGCTGATGGTCTTAGAGGGAAGGACCACGTTTGAAACTGGCTTCACAGCGACCCCTGGTGGCCGGAAATGTAAGGAAGCCAAGGACTGACTGACATACAGCCCTGACACTTGCTGAACCCGGAAATATAAAATGGGAGCCAGACAGAAGAAAGGTATCATGACAGGTAAGACAATGTTGCAAGAAGGCTAGCAAATAGAGATTCAGAGCCCTCTTACTTAAACCAGGACATTGCCAAGAAGTGTCAAAAACTATCCTTTGAAGTGAGACGAGTTGTTTTAGGTATTAACTTGTGGAAGCTTTGACTGGTAAAAAAATTATTATTTTTCTTTTTTGCAAAATTTCTTCTCTAACTCAGGGTACATGCTTTTTTATATATTTTATATTGGTTTTATGTGTGAAGCCCCATACTAATGCACCTAGAATTTTTCACGTTGAGTGAGCTTCAAATATTCTGTAGACTCCTTCTCTATAATTAAGTGTGGTTTAAAAAGCAACATGCATACTCATGCTCATAGCTTGTGTTTAACATGTCATTATCATTGGTTGTCACTGGCAGTTAGTCCTTTTTATTAGATATTAATATTCCCAGCCTTTAAAGTATTACAAGTCTTTAGCTTAAGAATGATAAAGAGAAGAAAGCTTAGGTCATTTGACTTTGCCTACCAAGACTTCGGTTGAATTTAAGCTGAAAAACTATGCAGTTTTGACGTTGGCTATTTTCCAGGCTACTGATAGCCCAGATAAACTCCAAAATCATCTTACAATATGAAGCCAGATTACCCAACGAAATTTTAATTTTTAAAAAATTTAGACTGAGATGCTGTCAAATGCTGGTTAACATCATTTGAACAAAGCAACCACTAAAAAAAATGAGGCAAATGGAGGAAATTTGCATACAGACTGGATAATTTATATTAAGGAATTATTATTAAGTTTCATATGAGATAATAGAATTGTGTTTCAGTTCAGTCACTCAGTCGTATCTGACTCTTTTGATCCCATGGAGTATTGTGTTTATGTATTTTTAAAATTTATTATTTTTTTGAGATATAAATGGGAGGGCAATGGATAGTAGTTTAAATGAAACAACATTGGCCATGTAATGATAATTCTTGAATCTGAGCAATGTTTATATGGGTGTTCATTCATACTCCTACTTTTTTGTTTGAACTGTTTTTCATACTAAACCATAAAAATTTGATCAGAACTTTTGCTTCTATTTGTGAATTTTAAAAAGACCAGGCTATCCCAGAACAATTCTAACCCTTTGCAGTTTATCTTTACAAAAAATGTAATACCAGTAGGAAATCAAGTCTGTAGCTACCACAATGCTTTTCAAATGCATTTTCTACCTCTTAAAACTTTTATATATCATGCCATCTGTGAATTTCATGATGACCTTACAGACCCCACCAGGAGACTACCAGTGGAGGAGGCAGAGGTTATGGGGAAGTCAGATGTGAATGAAGTCAAGACATATTTATATGCTCCTGGTAAGTTAGGAGGATGGTCCAGATTGATTAAAAGTCAAGTAAGGACTTTGCTGATACCAGTGGACTGGGTGATCTGAGAATAAACACATACCCCAGAAACTGGAAGTGAGAAGGCAGTACAGCATAATGAAAATTTGAACTTAAGTCAATCATAGATTCATATCTTGATTCAATCAATTGCTAGATGTGATCTTACTATATGTTACAGAGCATCGGTTAACTCATATGGTAGTCCATATAATAGGGGACTGTTGGGGATTAAATAAAATATGTGAATGTGAGGAAAGTGTTAACACAGCAGGTCTGGTTGTTTGGTCCTTGTATGTCAAGGGAACTGGAAACCATGATTTGACTATTGGTCAACCCAGGGGGAATGTTCTAATGTTAATTGGTTGATGATCATGTTTTGTTCACCTGATTGCTTGGCACAAACATCAACATCGATAATGTGCATCTGGTGTCATTGTTGGGATCCTGAGTTTCACTTGCCATGTCTGGTTATGGAGCATGATGTACCTATGGGACCAGTTCTCAATAAAAGCCTCAGATTCTGAGGCTTCCCTGGGCAGAGCCATGGTGCACACATGCCTCTAGATTATTGCTAGAGAAGAGAGAATGTCCTAGGTGGCCCCAGAGGGGCAAGTACTCAAAAGCGCATGTCCAAACTCTCTGATTCACCCGAAAAGACGTCTTTTTCCTGTTGCTCTTGATTTGTATATTTTTGCTCTAATAAACCTCAGCCATGACTATAATCTGCTTTTGAGTCTTGTGAGTCCTTTTTCTAAATCAGTAAAATTGAGGGGAGGGTGGCCTTCAGATATCCCGGACATAAAGGGACTTAGTACAATGTCTGGCAAGTAGTACACATCCAATATATGCTAGCTATGGAATTTAACTGACCCTGCTGAATGTGACAGGGGACTGACCTCACTGTACTAGAATATAGGCTGGGACTGCAGGATTTTGTCTGTTTTTCTGAACCATGCTCTTGGAAGTGGGCAGGGATAACCTCTCATCAGTGAGGAAGCTAGAAAATATAACTCCAAGGTTTTCCCCTGGCCTCCCAGCCCTCTGGATTCTAAGTAAGAAGGTACCCTGTGAAGAAAATGGGTAGATATCCGACCTCTATCTGGGCCATTCTGAGAATGCACAACAGGGCAAACTCTCTTTATCAATTTGAAGGGTAACCAAAAGAATCAAAAACCTTGAGAGTGGGGGCTGGAGCCTGGACCCTTACTTTGGTAGCAGTCATCAGAGGCAGTGGTATTAGAAATGAGTATTGGGACTTCCCTGGTGGTTCAGTGGCTAAAACTCCACACTCCCAATGCAGGGGGTCTGGGTTCTATCCCGGGTCAGAGAATCACATGCTACAGCCAAGGGTTTGCATGCCACAACTAAGAACTGGCATGGTCAAATAAATATGTTTTTAAAAAGGAAATAACTATCAGGAATTTCCCCAATGCAGCCAGAATCAAGCACACAGAGCCATTTCCGCCACACACTGGGCACCAGAGAAAGACAGTCTTAGACTGTGAGGACACTCTGTCAAAATTTAAAAGATAGTTGGGTTGAGACTTCAATTGAGGGCTAATCCAAGGGAAAGAGGAGCCCAGGGTACCCATCTTGTAATACCTTTCTATATTTGTGTGTGTGTGTGTGTGTGTGTGTGTGTGTGACTGTGGTTCACATTTAACCCTGTGCCTGTGTCCAACTTTTATTGACCCCATCAACTGTAGCCCTTCAGACTCCTCTGTCCATAGAATTTCCCAGGCAAGACTACTGGAGTGGGTTGCTATTTCCTCCTCCAAAGGATCTTCCCAACCCAGGGATCAAACCCACATCTCTTCCATTGGCAGGTGGATTCTTTACCACTGCACCAGCTGGGAAGCCCATCCAAGTGACCAGATCTACGTTGTTGTTGTTCAGCCATCAAGTCGTGTCCAACTCTGTGTGACCCCATGGACTGCAGCAGGCTGGGTTTCCCTGTCCCTCACCATCTCCAGAATTTGCCCAAGTAGATCTAAGATACCTCCCAAAGAGATTTATACCTCTAAAATACAATAATAATTACAACAAAATCAGTTGTTATGTCACACATTTATTTACTATTTTTCAAGTAAATTGCCTCGAGATGGATATAAGTCTAATCTCAATAGTGATACCAAGTGGAGTTTTCCTCTACCAGGTTCTTAAATATGGTGAGCATATAATAATTGATAGAAGCTTGCTTCTTCTGCATGGGTGGTCTTTCTTTTGATCCCTTAATTATTTCGGGAGTTTTTATACATGTCTTCCTTGCATTTTATATTGCACATTATAATCACCTCCCTGTCACTCTCACCATCACTGTTGTATGTTGTGATATCACTGTCATGCATGTTGCCATACAGTGTGTTGTATTTGGGTTGTTTCTTTTTATAGGACTTGTAAAAGTGCTTCAATTCCCGTGAAAACAGTGTAACTGGAACATGCTTTTTATTTGCTTCTGAAACATGAGTGATGAACGGCTCAGAAACAGCTCTGCAAACAAGGCACTTTTCCTTGTAGCATCGACAAAACTTCACTGGATGAGGCCTAGATAATATTTCTGCCCTACCTGCACTAGCTGGGCATTTTAGTTTAAGATATCTCTGGCATTTGGTCAGTTTATCTACACTTGATTGCTCAGGGAAGCTTTGATTCTTTGGATAGGGTAGCGGAGTTTTGGTTGGCTTGACCCGACACTGTAGACTTGGTGGCCAAGTTGACTTGATGGCCTTCTCTGGATAGGATGGACTGACCTGACTGACTAGCTTATGGGCATGAGCCTGCCTATGTGCCTTTTTTGGACTGCGTGTTCTATGCAACTTTTCCTGGGGGGGTGATCCTAACACTTTTTTGGGAGCTGATG
Organism: Bos javanicus; assembly: GCF_032452875.1. Lineage (NCBI taxonomy): Eukaryota > Metazoa > Chordata > Mammalia > Artiodactyla > Bovidae > Bos > Bos javanicus. Next base: position 23,780,429 of record NC_083897.1, read on the forward strand.
GCTTGGATGGTTTTTTTTGACTCGAGGGCCTGACTAACTTTTCTGCACTTGAAGGAACTTTTCGTGGACTTGAGGGCCCAGATGACTTATCTATTCTGGATACCACGGATTGTCTTTCTGGATCGCCCAGACCAGCAGTCGGTGACTTGGAGTCAGTAAATGATATTTTAGATGACCTGGATGCCTTGATGGTGATATCTTCTTTCTTGTCCCTGAAAATACAGAGGATTTGGAATAAGACAATTTAAATCAGAGGAGTAAGATTGCTGTTACCAGAAAATATGGGCTATTGTGTCAATTTAGACTTGTGGTCTTTTTGTGGCTCTAGCAGGAAAATTGAACACAGTAAGAATTGGAGTGTGGTGAAAACTGTGACTCAGGTTACAGATTTGAACTCGTGTTGAATGCTTTTCTTTTTCTTTTTCTTAATTTTGCTGTGTCAACCACAATGTATAACCATATAGTCTATATATGCAATGACACAAACTTGTTTCAAATCTACTGTTGAGAGGGAGAGAGAGAATTTATCTAATCCAGAAATTATAGTTTTTACAAAAAAGCCACAAGTTGATATGCAACTGAGGCACAAATGTCACAACCTGTCACATAAAAAAGTCTTAGACCAAATTCATTGTTTTCCTATCATATTTACACCATCAAGGTTTGTAACCATACATATTAATCCTCACATGCTAACTCTAAAACTGAAGGAATAGAACAGTGGTATATTTCAGTCACCAGTCCTTGGATTGGGAAATTTTTAGAGACCCAGTATACCAAGTGCCAGCCTAATCCTCCTATATTAAAGCCAGGGACTAGAATCACTGAACACAGTTGAAAATTTTTCATGTTATTACATCTCAAAATGATAGATTATCCAAAATGTGTTACTATCTTTGGAATGCAGAGACCCAACTCCTCCCCTGAGAAGATTTTGATTCTGTTTTATTTAGATAGTCATTCCCTCTTTTCATAGACTCAACTTACAATGAAATTAGCAGCCTGGGGCTCAAGTGAACCCTGAATAGGAGATAGTTTTGGCTAAAGTTGATAATGTACTTGAGATAATTTAAGAGCTTCATTTAAGTGAACATATCCAGCCCACAAGATGTTGGTAGCTCTTCTGAAGTCTCAAGTTAATGGTAAGTAACAAAACAACAGTGAACTCGCTTACGTGTAAGTGCGCATGCGTGTGCAGGTACAGTTCTTCATGCGCGTGCACACCCACCTCCTCACCTCACCCCTACACCCCGCCACTTTGTATTTTTAGTTCAAAGGTGTAAGACTTAATGTGGCTGCTTTGGGGACTTCCCCGCTCTCACAGTTATAGAGTATAGTGAAGAACGCGTGCCTCCCCACAACCTTGTACTTTTATTCAAAGGTGTAAGACTTACTTGGCTGCTTTATGGGCTTCCTCGCTATCACAGCTATAGTGAAGCAAGCAGGTACACGTGACCATATAGCCAGTGATAAGGGTACCAATTATAATAATGAGTAGACGTCGCCATAATTCCTGCAGTTTGGTCTGCTTGAATTCAGCACGTGTAGTTACTATGAAAGAACATGTATCATCAGAACATGTGCTTGGGAACCAAGTTTGCTTCCATTTTGATGGGGGTTTGTTACTGTAGATCCAAGTCAAAATCGTCATCAAATATTTCTTTAAGCATGCTAACCACTGTCATTTTCCTCCCTCTATCACCTCCCCAGCCAGTCACAGTCTACAAGCCAAATCTGGGAGCTGTCTTTGGCTAATCAGTATAATTACCTAGGTTACCCCACATCGTGGCTTGTTCGACCCATTACCTAGGTATTTGAATGTGTGAATGCACTGGAGTGTTGATGTTTGTGTGAACGTGTATGGTGGGAAAAGGGATGGGACAAGAAAACACAGTTCTTGAAACCTACTATGTGTTAGGTACCATGCTAGATTCATTCACATAGAATTTTCTGATGTGGCTGGTGGGGGAGGTGCAGGGATTGGTGGATTGGGTGGGGAAGGGGAATGAAAGGGGACAGTAAGGCTGTACTCTTCATGTTTCTATGTTTGGAATCTTTACACAGAAGTAAAACTTTCAGGTGTTGTCCTAGAAATTCTCGAAGACCTACTCATAGTAAAGTAGAATAAACAGCAGATTTCTTACACACAGCTAGCTTGTCTAATTAAGTACTGGAATACATTTAACATAATAGATCATAATTTCTAGGTTTTAAGGTTAGGGACATACCTGCAGTAGCAGATCCATTGCTTTCATTTCTATCTAAACAACTATTTGTCCAAATTGATAAAAGGAGGACATAAATGAAGAGATTCATGTCCAGGACCTTGTTGTCCTGTTTCCTCTCCAAGGAAACTGCTGAATTTAACATGACTCAGCTTGTTTTAGGGGCCTATGACTTCATAATCATTCTATGTCATATCCTGACAGCATAATCTCACCATGGTGACACATGAGCTCCTGGGTACAAATACTATGAAAAGACTTTTAATCCTTTATTTCTCCATGACATCAAATATTCTATCAGATTTGAACCAAAAAGTTTGAGGCATTATTAAGCACAGAAGGCAGAGAAAATGAGTTAGCTCTAGATACTGAAGAACTATTTTTCTTTGTTAAATGTTAAGGAGGCACCTTACAGCCCTATAGTAGTTCTTAATGTGTTTTAGAGGTTAAATCATCCTGGGGTATAAGTTTGTAGGAATTTTTCTTACTAAAATTAAGATTTTTAATGTCCCTCAAGCTTTTTATTGAGCTGCTTTTAATGGATACCACTAAAGACTTTCTGGCTAGTGAGTGACATGATGAGCTCTCTATTTTAGACCCAACCCCAGCCCCCCCCCCCCCCACCAGCTCTTATATCGGAACTAGATTGCTGGGGTTAAAGTAATTTTGACAATTAGAAGACTGTTATGTAGGTCCACCTGATAGAGGATGGTGGCTTGAAGCAGAGTGGTAAAGATGGAGAGTAATCAATGTATTGGAGGAGTCTTTTGATGTGGGTAGGATTTCAGGAAGGGCAGGCCATAGGGCATGAGGGAGAGAGAGGTAGCAAGGACGATTCATTGCTTCAACAAAAGCATGCTGGAGATCTATGTGACAGGAAGCTTTGTGTTAAGCATGAGCATTCAGACAGTCACAGTCCCTGCCTTTAAGAGTTGGAAATCTAAAGGGAGAGACAGACACGTAAATAACCAATCAATAGGTTATGTAATGGGGCTTCCCTGGTCGCTCAGCTGGTGAAGAATCTGCCTATAATGCAGGAGAACCAGGTTTGATTCCTGGGTCAGGAAGATCCCCTGGAGAAGGGATAGGCTACCAATTCCAGTATTCTTGGGCTTCCCAGGTGGCTCAGACAGTAAAGAATCCACCTGTAATGTGGGAGACCTGGGTTCAATCCCTGGGTTGGGAAGATCCCCTGGAGGAGGACATGGAAACCCATGCCAGTATTCTTGCCTGGAGAATCCTCATGGACAGAGGAGCCTGGCGGGCTGCAGTCCGTGGAGTTGCAGAGTCAGACATGACGGAGCAACTAAGCAGCAGCACAGCACAGCACAGCACAGCACGGTGTATATAATGGGCTTTCCAGGCGTCGCTAGTGGTAAAGAACCCGCCTGCCAATGTAAGAGATGTGGATTCAATCCCCAGGTTGGGAAGATCCCCTGGAGGAGGACATGGAAACCCATGCCAGTATTCTTGCCTGGAGAATCCTCATGGACAGAGGAGCCTGGCGGGCTGCAGTCCGTAGAGTTGCAGAGTCAGACATGACTGAGCAACTAAGCAGCAGCACAGCAGAGCACAGCACAGCACGGTGTATATAATGGGCTTTCCAGGTGTCGCTAGTGGTAAAGAACCCGCCTGCCAATGTAAGAGATGTGGATTCAATCCCTAGGTTGGGAAGATCCCCTGGAGGAGGGGGGCACGGTAACCCACCCCAGCATTCCTGTCTGGAGAATCCCATGGACAGAGGAGTCTGGCAGGCTGCAGTCCACAGGGTCACACAGCGTTGGACATGACTGAAGTGACTTAGCATGCATGCACACAGGGTGTGTAATGTCATATGCAGGCTGTGATGTCACAGGATACAGTGCCACAAGATCATGCCAAAGGACTATCTCTTCAAAGTGGGGAGTCCTGGAGGAGATGACCCTTGATCTGAGGTGGGTTTTTGTGTGTGTGTGTTTAATTTATTTATTTATTTAAAAATTATTTATTTTAATTGAAGGATAGTTACTTTACAATATTGTGGTGGGTTTTGCCATACATCAGCATGAATCAGCCATGGGTGTACATGTGACCCCCACATCCTGAACCCCCCTCCCCACTCCCTTCCCACTCCATCCCTCTCGGTTTTCCAGAGCACTGGTTTTGAGTGCCATGCTTGATGCATTGGACTTGCACTGGTCATCTATTTTACATATGGTAATATACATGTTTCTTCTTTTAAAATGTATAAATTTATTTATTTTAATTGGAGGCTAATTACTTTACAATATTGTATTGGTTTTGCCATACATTGACATGAATCCACCATGGGGGTACACGTGTTCCCCATCCTGGACCCCCCTCCCACCTCCCTCCCCATCCTATCCTACTGGGTCATCCCAGTGCACCAGCCCCAAGCACCCTGTATCATGCATCAAACCTGGACTGGTGATTCATTTCACATATGATAATATACATGTTTCAATGCCATTTTCACAAATCATCCCACCCTCGCCCTCTGCCACAGAGTCCAAAAGACTGTTCTGTGCCTCTGTGTCTCTTTTGCTGTCTCACATACAGGGTCATCATTACCATCTTTCTAAATTCCAGGTGGCTGCAACGTGCGCGCTAAAACGCAGCCGAGAGGAGTTACCCAACATCCGAGGTCAGGGGCAGAAGCCGAGAGGACCCCATGCCCAAAGGGCGGTGGCCAAGAGGAGTTACCCCACTTCCGAGTCAGGGGGGGGTGGCCGGGAGGAGATACCCCATGCCCTTAAGCCCAAGGCCAGGGGTGGCGGGCGGGCTGGAGGAGCTACCCCACGCCCCCATGCCCGAAGCCAGGGGCGGTGGCCGGGAGGACCAACCCCAGGCCATGGCTGCCCAGGCACAGGAGGGCCTAGAGGAGCTATCCCATGGTGAAGGTCAGGAAGGGTGGCAGTGAGGAGATACCCCTCGTCCAAGGTAAGGAGCATTGGCTGCACTTTGCTGGAGCTGCCGTGAAGAGATACCCCACGCCCAAGGTAAGAGAAACCCAAGTAAGACAGTAGGGGTTGCAAGAGGGCATCAGAGGGCAGACACACTGAAACCATACTGACAGAAAACTAGTCAATCTAATCACACTAGGACCACAGCCTTGTCTAACTCGATGAAACTAAGCCATGCCCGTAGGGCAACCCAAGATGGGCGGGTCATGGTGGAGAGATCTGACAGACTGTGGTCCACTGTAGAAGGGAATGGCAAACCACTTCAGTATTCTTGCGTTGAGAATCCCATAAACAGTATGAAAAGGTAAAATGATAGGATACTGAAAGAGAAACTCCCCAGGTCAGTAGGTGCCCAATATGCTACTGGAGATCAGTGGAGAAATAACTCCAGAAAGAATGAAGGGATGGAGCCAGGGCAAAAAGAATACCCAGCTGTGAATGTGACTGGTGATAGAAGCAATGTCTGATTCTGTAAAGAGCAATATTGCATAGGAACCTGGAATGTCAGGTCCATGAATCAAGGCAAATTGGAAGTGGTCAAACAAGAAATGACAAGAGTGAATGTCGACATTCTAGGAATCAGCAAACTGAAATGGACTGGAATGGGTGAATTGAACTCAGATGACCATTATATCTACTACTGCGGGCAGGAATCCCTCAGAAGAAATGGAGTAGCCATCATGGTCAACAAAGGAGTCCAAAATGCAGTACTTGGACGCAATCTCAAAAACGACAGAATGATCTCTGTTCGTTTCTAAGGCAAACCATTCAATATCACAGTAATCCAAGTCTATGCCCCAACCAGTAATGCTGAAGAAGCTGAAGTTGAATGGTTCTATGAAGACCTACAACAGCTTTTAGAACTAACCCCCAAAAAGATGTCCTTTTCGTTATAGGGGACTGGAATGCAAAAGTAGGATGTCAAGAAACACCTGAAGTAACAGAGGCAAATTTAGCCTTGGAATAAGGAATGAAGCAGGGCAAAGATTAATAGAGTTTTGCCAAGAAAATGCACTGGTCATAGCAAACACCCTCTTCCAACAACACAAGAGAAGACTCTACACGTGGACATCACCAGATGGTCAACACTGAAATCAGATTGATTATATTCTTTGCAGCCAAAGATGGAGAAGCTCTATACAGTCAGCAAAAGCAAGACTGGGAGCTGACTGTGGCTCAGACCATGAACTACTTATTGCCAAATTCAGACTTAAATTGAAGAAAGTAGGGAAAACCACTAGACCATTCAGGTATGACCTAAATCAAATCCCTTATGATTATACAGTGGAAGTGAGAAATAGATTTAAGGGACTAGATCTGATAGATAAGAGTGCCTGATGAGCTATGGAATGGGGTTCGTGACATTGTACAGGAGACAGGGATCAAGATCATCCCCATGGAGAAGAAATGCAATAAAGCAAAATGGCTGTCTGGGGAGGCCTTACAAATAGCTGTGAAAAGAAAAGAAGTGAAAAGCAAAGGAGAAAAGGAAAGATATAAACATCTGAATGCAGAGTTCCAAAGAATAGCAAGAAGAGATAAGAAAGCCTTCTTCAGCGATCAATGCAAAGAAATAGAAGAAAACAACAGAATGGGAAAGACTAGAAATCTCTTCAAGAAAATCAGAGATACCAAAGGAACATTTGATGCACAGATGGGCTCAATAAAGGACAGAAATGGTATGGACCTAACAGAAGCAGAAGATATTAAGAAGAGATGGCAAGAAAACACAGAAGAACTGTACAAAAAGATCTTCACGACCCAGATAATCACGATGGTGTGATCACTGACCTAGAGCCAGACATCCTGGAATGCGAAGTCAAGCGGGCCTTAGAAAGCATCACTATGAACAAAGCTAGTGGAGGTGATGAAATTCCAGTTGAGCTATTCCAAATCCTGAAAGATCATGCTATGAAAGTGCTGCACTCAATATCCCAGCCAATTTGGAAAACTCAGCAGTGCCCACAGGACTGGAAAAGGTCAGTTTTCATTCCACTCCCAAAGAAAGGAAATGCCAAAAAATGCTCTAACTACCGCACAATTGCACTCATCTCACATGCTAGTAAAATAATGCTTAAAATTCTCCAAGCCAGGCTTCAGCAATATGTGAACCGTGAACTTCCTGATGGCATCCGGTCCCATCACTTTATGGGAAATAGGTGGGGAAACAGTGGAAACAGTGCCATACTTTATTTTTCTGGGCTCCAAATTCACTGCAGATGGTGACTGCAGCCATGAAATTAAAGGATGCTTGCTCCTTGGAAGGAAATTTATGACCAACCTAGATAGCATATTCCAAAGCAGAGACATTACTTTGCCAACAAAGGACCATCTAGTCAAGGTTATGGTTTTTCCTGTGGTCATGTATGGATGTGAGAGTTGGACTGTGAAGAAGGCTGAGCGCCGAAGAATTGATGCCATTGAACTGTGGTGTTGGAGAAGACTCTTGAGAGTCCCTTGGACTGCAAGGAGATCCAACCAGTCCATTCTGAAGGAGATCAGCCCTGGGATTTCTTTGGAAGGAATGATGCTAAAGCTGAAACTCCAGTACTTTGGCCACCTCATGCGAAGAGCTGACTCATTGGAAAAGACCCAGATGCTGGGAGGGATTGGGGCAAGAGGAGAAGGGGACAACAGAGGATGAGATGGCTGGATGGCATCACTGACTCGATGGACGTGAGTCTGAGTGAACTCCGGGAGTTGGTGATGGACAAGGAGGCCTGGCGTGCTGGGATTCATGGGGTCGAAAAGATTCGGACATGACTGAGTGACTGATCTGATCTGATCTGATTGGTGTTTTTCTTTCTGGCTTACTTCACTCTGTATAATAGGCGCCAGTTTCATCCACCTCATTAGAACTGATTCAAATGCATTCTTTTTAATGGCTGAGTAATACTCCATTGTGTATATGTACCACAGCTTTCTTATCCATTCCTCTGCTGATGGACATCTAGGTTGCTTCCATGTTCTGGCTATTATAAACAGTGCTACAACAAACATTGGGGTACATGTGTCTCTTTCAATTCTGGTTTCCTTCGTGTGTATGCCCTGCAGTGGGATTGCTGGGTCATATGGCAGTTCTAGTTCCAGTTTTTTAAGGAATCTCCACACTGTTCTCCATAGTGGCTGTACTAGTTTGCATTCCCACCAACAGTGTAAGAGGGTTCCCTTTTCTCCACACCCTCTCCAGCATTTATTGGTTTTAGACTTTTGGGTAGCAGCCATTCTGACTGGCATGAACTGGTATCTCATAGTAATTTTGATTTGCATTTCTCTGATAATGAGTGATGTTGAGCATCTTCTCATGTATTTGTTAGCCATCTGTATGTCTTCTTTGGAGAAATATCTGTTTAGTTCTTTGGCCCATTTTTTGATTGGGTCGTTTATTTTTATGGAATTGAGCTGCAGGAGTTGCTTGTATATTTTTGAGATTAGTTGTTTGTCAGTTGCTTCATTGGCTATTATTTTTTCCCATTTTGAAGGCTGTCTTTTCACCTTGCTTATAGTTTCTTTTGTTGTGCAGAAGCTTTTAATATTAATTAGGTCCCATTTCTTTATTTTTGCTTTTGTTTCCAATATTCTGGGAGGTGGGTCCTAGAGGATCCTGCTGTGATTTATGTCAGAGAGTGTTTTGCCTATGTTTTCCTCTGCTACTGCTACTCCTTCTAAGTCGCTTCAGTCGTGTCTGACTCTGTGAGACCCCATAGACGGAAGCCCAGCAGGCTCCCCCATCTCTGGGATTCTCCAGGTAAGAACACTGGAGTGAGTTGCCATTTCCTTCTTCAATGCGTGAAAGTGAAAAGTGAAAGGAAGTCGCTCAGTCGTATCCGACTCTTAGCGATCCCACGGACTGCAGCCTACCAGGCTCCTCTGTCCATGGGATTTTCCAGGCAAGAGTACTGGAGTGGGGTGCCATTGCCCTCTCTAATGTTTTCCTCTAGGAGTTTTATAATTTCTGGTCTTATGTTTAGATCTTTAATCCATTTTGACTTTATTCTTGCATATTGTGTTAGAAAGTGTTCTAGTTTCACTCTTTTTCAAGTTGTTGACCAGTTTTCCCAGCACCACTTGTTAGAGAGATTGTGTTTTCTCCATTGTATATTCATGCCTCCTTTGTCAAAGATAAGGTGCCCACAGATGTGTGGATTTAACTCTGGGCTTTCTATTTTGTTCCATTGATCTATATTTCTGTCTTTGTGCCAGTGCCATACTGTGTTGATGACTGTGGCTTTGTAGTAGAGCCTAAAGTCAGGCAGGTTGATTCCTCCAGTTCCATTCTTCTTTCTCAAAATTGCTTTGGCTATTTGAGGTTTCTGTGTTTCCATACCAATTGTGAAAGTATTTGTCCTAGCTCTGTGAAAAATACCATTGGTAGCTTGATGGGGTTTGCATTGAATCTATAGACTACTTTGGGTAGTATACTCATTTTCACAATATTGATTCTTCCGATCCATGAACATGGTATATTTCTCCATCTATTTGTGTCGTCTTTGATTTCTTTCACCAGTGTTTTATCATTTTCTATATATAGGTCTTTTGTTTCTTTAGGTAGATATATTCCTAAGTATTTTATTCTTTTCGTTGCAATGGTGAATGGAATTGTTTCCTTAATTTCTCTTTCTGTTTTCTCATTATTAGTGTATAGGAATGCAAGGGATTTCTGTGTGTTGATTTTATATCCTGCAACTTTACTGTATTCATTGATTACCTTTAGTAATTTTCTGGTGTAGTCTTTCAGGTTTTCTATGTAGAGGATCATGTCATCTGCAAACAGTGAGAGTTTTACTTCTTCTTTTGCAATCTGGATTCCTTTTATTTCTTTTTCTGCTTTGATTGCCGTGGCCAAAACTTCCAAAATATGTTGAATAGTAGTAGTGAGAGTGGGCACCCTTGTCTTGTTCCTGACTTTAGGGGAAATGCTTTCAGTTTTTCACCATTGAGGATAATGTTTGCTGTGGGTTTGTCATATATAGCTTTTATTATGTTGAGGTATGTTCCTTCTATTCCTGCTTTCTGGAGGGTTTGTTTTTTTTTTTTTTTGTCATAAATGGATGTTGAATTTTGTCAATGGCTTTCTTTGCATCTGTTGAGATAATCATATGGTTTTTATGTGTCAGTTTGTTAATGTGTATTACATTGATTGATTTTTGAATATTGAAGAATCCTTGCATCCCTGGGATAAAGCCCATTTAGTCATGATGTATGATCTTTTTAATATGTTATTAGATTCTGTTTGATGGAATTTTGTTAAAGATTTTTGCATCTATGTTCACCAGTGATATTGGCCTGTAGTTCTCTTTTTGTGTGTGTGGCATCTTTGTCAGGTTTTCCTGTTAGGATGATGGTGGCCTCATAGAATGAGTTTGGAAGTTTACCTTCCTCTGCAATTTTCTGGAAGAGTTTAAGTAGGATAAGTATTAGCTCCTTTCTAAATTTTTGGTCAAATTAAGCTGTGAAGCCATCTGGACCTGGGCTTTTGTTTGCTGGAAGATTTCTGATTACAGTTTCAATTTCCATGCTTCTGATGGGTCTGTTAAGATTGTTCTATTTCTTCCTGGTTCAGTTTTGGGAAGTTGTACTTTTCTAAGAATTTGTCCATTTCTTCCAAGTTGTCCATTTTATTGGCATATAGTTGCTCATAATAGTCTCTTATGATCCTTTGTATTTGTGTGTTGTCTGTTGTGATCTCTCCGTTTTCATGTCTAATTTTGTTAATTAGGTTTTTCTCCCTTTGTTTCTTGATGAGTCTTGCTAATGGTTTGTCAATTTTATTTATCTTCTCAAAGAACCAGCTTTTGGCTTTGTTGATTTTTGCTATGGTCTCTTTTGTTTCTTTTGCAATTATTTCTGCCCCAATTTTTAAGATTTCTTTCCTTCTACTAACCCTGGGGTTCTTCATTTCTTCCTTTTCTAGTTGCTTTAGGTGTAGAGTTAGGTTATTTATGTGACTTTTTTCTTGTTTCTTGAGGTAAGCCTGTATTGCTATGAACCTTCCCCTTAGCACTGATTTTACAGTGTCCCATAGGTTTGGGGTTGTTGTGTTTTCATTTTCATTCGTTTCTATGCATATTTTGATTTCTTTTTTGATTTCTTCTGTGATTTGTTGGTTATTCAGCCGCGTATATTTTCAGCCTCCATATGTTGGAATTTTTAATAGTTTTTCTCCTGTAATTGACATCTAATCTTACTGCATTGTGGTCACAAAAGATGCTTGGAATGATTTCAGTTTTTGTGAATATGCCAAGGCCAGATTTATGGCCCAGGATGTGATCTATCCTTAAGAAGGTTCCGTGTGCACTTGAGAAAAAGGTGAAATTCATTGTTTTGGGGTGAAATGTCCTATAGATATCAATTGGGTCTAACTGGTCAATTGTATCATTTAAAGTTTGTGTTTCTTTGTTAATTTTCTGTTTAGTTGAACTATCCATAGGTGTGATTGGGCTATTAAAGTCTCCCACTATTATTGTGTCATTGTTAATTTCCCCTTTCATACTTGTTAGCATTTGTCTTACATATTGCGGTGCTTCTATGTTGGGTGCATATATATTTATAATTGTTATATCTTCTTCCTGGATTGATCCTTTAATTATTATGTAGTGTCCTTCTTTGTCTCTTTGCACAGCATCTGTTTTAAAGTCTATTTTATCTGAAATGAATATTGCTACTCCTGCTTTCTTTTGGTCTCCATTTGCATGGAATATCTTTTTCTAGCCCTTCACTTTCAGTCTGTATGGGTCCCTTGTTTTGAGGTGGGTCTCTTGTAGACAACATATATAAGGGTCTTGTTTTTGTATCCATTCAGCTAGTCTTTGTCTTTTGGTTGGGGCATTCAACCCACCTACATTTAAGGTAATTACTGATAAGTATGATCCCGTTGCCATGGGTTTGAGTTTATACACCCTTTCTGTGTTTCCTGTCAAGAGAAGATCCTTTAGCATTTGTTGAAGGGCTGGTTTGCTGGTGCTGAATTCTCTCAGCTTTTGCTTGTCTGTAAAGCTTTTGATTTCTCCTTCATATTTGAATGAGATCCTTGCTGGTTTCAGTAATCTGAGCTGTAGGTTATTTTCTTTCTTCACTTTAAGTATGTCCTACCATTCCCTTCTGGCCTGAAGAGTTGCTGTTGAAAGATCAGCTGGTATCCTTATGGGAATCCCCTTGTGTGTTATTTGTTGTTTTTCCCTTGCTGCTTTTAATATTTGTTCTTTGTGTTTGATCATTGTTAATTTGATTAATATGTGTCTTGGAGTGTCTTGCCTTGAGTTTATCCTGTTTGGGACTCTCTGGGTTTCTTGGACTTGGGTGACTATTTCCTTCCCCATTTTAGGGAAGTTTTCAACAATTATCTCCTCAAGTATTTTCTCATGGTCTTTCTTTTTGTCTTCTTCTTCTGGGACTCCTATGATTTGAATATTGGGGCATTTAACATTGTCCCAGAGGTCTCTGAGGTAGTCCTCATTTCTTTTAATTCTTTTTTCTCTGTTTCATTTATTTCTACCATTCTATCTTCTACCTCACTAATCCTACCTTCGGCCTCCATTATTCTACTGTTTGATCCCTCCAGAATGTTTTTGATCTGATTTATTGCATTATTCATTATATATTGACTCTTTTTTATTTCTTCTAGGTCCTTGTTAAACCTTTTTTGCATCTTCTCGATCTTTGTCTCCAGGTTATTTATCTGTAAATCCATTTTGTTTTCAAGATTTTGGATCATTTTCACTATCATTATTCGGAATTCTTTATCAGGTAGATTCCCTATCTCTTCCTCTTTTGTTTGGTTTGATGGGCATTTATCTTGTTCCTTTACCTGCTGGGTATTTCTCTGCCTTTTCATCTTGCTTATATTGCCTGGTTTGGGGTGGCCTTTCTGTATTCTGGCGGTTTGTGTTTCATCTTTATTGTGGAGGTTCTTCCCTGTGGATGGTTGGCTTGTCAAGGTTTCCTGGTTAGGGAAACTTGTGTCAGTGTTCTGGTGGATGGAGCTGGATTTCTTCTCTGTGGAATGCAAGAGTGTACGGTAATGAGTTTTGAGATGTCAGTGGGTTTGGTTTGACTTTGGGCAGCCTGTATATTGAAGCTCAAGGCTGTGTTCCTGTTTTGCTGGAGAATTTGCATGGTATGTGTTGCTTTGGAACTTGTTGGCCCTTGGGTAGTGCTTGGTTTCAGTGTAGGTATGGAGGCATTTGATGAGCACCTATTGATTAAAGTTTCCTGGAGTCAGGAGTTCTATGGTGTTCTCAGGATTTGGACTTAAGCCTTCTGCCTCTGGTTTTCAGTCTTATTCTTACAGTAGCCTCAAGACTTCTCCATCTATACAGTGCAGATGGGAAGACAGCTAGATTTATGATGAAAACTTTTCCACAGTGAGGGACACCTGGAGAGGTACACAGAGTTACATGGAGAAAAGAAGAGGGAGGAGGGAGATAGAGGTGACCAGGAAGAGAAGAGGGAGAATCAAAAGGGGAGAGAGAAAGCTAGCCAGTAATCAGTTCCCTATGTGCTTTCCTCAGTCTGGATCCCTCAGAGATGTTCATGGAATTACACAAAGAAGAGAAGTGGGAGGAAGGAGACAGAAGTGGCCCAGGGGATAAAAGGGGGAATCAAAAAGGAGAGAGACAGATCTAGCCAGAAATAAGTTCCCTAAGTGTTCTCCACATCCCAGAACACACAATGAGATTGACAGAGTTGGGCAGAGAAGAGAAGGGGGAGGGAGGAGATAGAGATGACCTGGTGGAGAAAAAGGAGAGTCCAAGGGGGGAGAGCAATCAAGCCATTAATCTCACTTCCAAGTAAAAATGGGTACTGAAGATTGGGTTCTTAATGCTACAAAATTGATAACAAATACCAAACAGCAAAGATTAAAAATTTAGAGTAGATATTAGATTCTCAAAAATACAATATTAAAGAAAAAAACAAAGTCATAAGAATTATAATATGTGTGTGTATGTGTGTGTGTGTGTATATGTATATATATATATGAAATTTCCTTTAAAAATAGGGTCCTTTTTTTTTTTTTTTGCAAAGTAATAGTAGGTAATAAAAATGAAAACTAAATGAGTAATTGAGGACTTAAAATAAAAAAAATAAAAATTAAAAAAATGATAATAGCAAAAATATATCTAGGGCTTTCTCTGGTGTTGTGGACAGTGTGGGGTCAGTTCATTTTCAGATAGTTCCTTGATCTGGCTTATAGTTCTCAAGATCTATAGGCCCCTTCCTATGTCAAATCAGTTCAGTTAAGTCGCTCAGTCATGTTCAACTCTTTGTGATCCCATGAACCGCAGCATGCCAGGCCTCCCTGTCCATCACCAACTCCCAGAGTTCACTCAGACTCACGTCCATGGAGTCAGTGATGCCATCCAGCCATCTCCTTCTCTGTCGTCCCCTTCTCCTCCTGCCCTCAATCCCTCCCAGCATCAGAGTCTTTTCCAATGAGTCAACTTTTCGCATGAGGTGGCCAAAGTACTTGAGTTTCAGCTTTAGCATCATTCCTTCCAAAAGAAATCCCAGGGCTGATCTCCTTCAGAATGGACTGGTTGGATCTCCTTGCAGTCCAAAGGACTCTCAAGAGTCTTCTCCAACACCACAGTTCAAAAGCATCAATTCTTCCACACTCAGCCTTCTTCACAGTCCAACTCTCACATCCATACATGACCACTGGAAAAACCATAGCCTTGACTAGATGGACCTTTGTTGGCAAAGTAATGTCTCTGTTTTTGAATATGCTATCTAGGTTGGTCATAACTTTCCTTCCAAGGACCAAGCGTCTTTTAATGTCATGGCTGCAGTCACCATCTTCAGTGATTTTGTAGCCCCAAAATATAAAATTTGACAGTGTTTCCACTGTTTCCCCATCTATTTCTCATGAAGTGATGGGGCCGAATGCCATGGTCTTCATTTTCTGAATGTTGAGCTTTTGGCCAACTCTTTCACTCTCTACTTTCACTTTCATCAAGAGGCTTTTTAGTTCCTTTTTGCTTTCTGCCATAAGGGTGGTGTCATCTGCATATCTGAGGTTATTGATATTTCTCCTGGCAATCTTGATTCCAGCTCGTGTTTCTTCCAGTCCAGCGTTTCTCATGATGTGCTCTGCATAGAAGTTAAATAAGCAGGGTGACAATATACAGCCGTGACACACTCCTAGACCAAAGGTGCCCAGTCAGCTGGTGGCAGACTCCCAGTGAAGGCACTTGGAAGAGTAGGCCATGAATCTACAGGCTCGGGTGGAAGCCCGGCCGGTCCCCAGACCTCCATGGGACTGGACTCTGACCGAAAGGGCCTAGTGTGAGTGGTGAGACCAGAGGCAGCCTAGGGCCTTGCGCTGTATGCTCAGGTTTTTTTTTTTTTTTTTTTCCTCCTGGAGCTCGATCCTGGCCCTGGAGTGCTTCCGGCTTCACATTCTGCACCCTTGGCACGTTGGTTTTGTAATGCTGGTGAGGTCTGTGTGGCCCCAGTGTAGAGGTGACACCAGGTTTTTTTTTCTACCCTAAACTGTAAGCCTCTGGAGGGGTATACATTCTCTACCAGATTATGAGATTTGTACACTTTCAGACACTCTACTCCCTTGGTAACAGCAACTTCTTGCCGTGAATAGATGACTTTCTACTCCTTGTGAAGACTTTGTTAAGAAGCAGGAATTGCTTGAGGATTCTCTAAACAGACAGTGGTCTGCTGCTCCTGCTAAGTCACTTCAGTCGTGTCCGACTCTGTGCAACCCCATAGATGGCAGCCCACCAAGCTCCCCCGTCCCTGGGATTCTCCAGGCAAGAATACTGGAGTGGGTTGCCATTTCCTTCTCCAATGCATAAAGTGAAAAGTCAAAGTGAAGTCTCTCAGTCGTGTCCAACTCTTAGTGACCTCATAGACTGCAGCCCACCAGGCTCCTCTGTCCATGGGATTTTCCAGGCAAGAGTACTGGAGTGGGGTGCCATTACCTTCTCCAGACAGTGGTCTAGAAAATCGAAATATCTAGAAACGAATAGTGTATATTTTCAGCCAGGTACATTTTTACATTTCTCTTGAGGGCCGTGTCTGCTACTGCATCTGATGGTATCTTAAGAGGGCTTCCACCCCAGAACCTAGATTCACTACTTTCCCTATGTCCTCACAACACTATGGTTTTGAAAAGCTATCCTTAAACTGCATTTGCTGGTGCTGGCTCAAGTCTAGACCTACGAATATATGGCTCATTTCAGACTTAACAGTTGATAGAACTATCAAATGAAATTCACTTTTATGATCAGAATGATTCCAAAATATTTGTTCTTTTGACACATTACACCTTAGTTCTGCTATGGCTTTTTATAGTCTTTTGGTTTGAGACTTGGAAAACCTAAAAAAAAAAAAAAAAAATGAAAATTCCTTATCATGATCCAATATCTGCTTATTGAGCACTTATCCTGTGCAAAGTAACATGCTAGCTCCTGAAAAAAAGGTCACAGTCTTTTCCTTGATGACCCCATTCTTTTCCCATTCTAGAGGTGATGACACAAACGTTTTATGGGCATCTCTCAAATCGTTTTCTACACATTTACGTAACTACCAAGTACATGATAGACACAGCCACATAACGTACATAAGTGGATAATTCCGTGAGTGTTGTTTTTCAGAGTTTTAGAAAATTACACAACTACATGTACACTCCTATTCATAGCGGTATCATTCACAAGAACCAAAAGGTGGAAACAACTCACATGCCCATCAACAGGTGAATAGATAAACAAACTGTAGTATGTGCATACAGTGAAATATTATCCACCCTTATAAAGGATTTAAATTCCGAGACATGCTAGAGCATGAATATAATTCATGAAATAACCTTGAATGTAATTACACTAGGAAAGAAGCCAGTCACAAAAGACCAAATAATGTATGATTACACTTACATGAGCTACCATAAAATAGTCAAATTGATAAAGATAGAAATTAGAATGATGGTTACCAGGGACTGGGCAGAAGGGAGAATGCAAAGTTATTGTTTAGTAGATACCAAGGAAGGCGCCAAGATGGCGGAGGAGTAGGACGGGGAAAACACTTTCTCCCCCACAAATTCATCAAAAGAGCATTTAAACGTCGAGTAAATTCCACAAAACAACTTCTGAATGCTGGCAGAGGACATCAGGCACCCAGAAAAGCAACCCAACTCCTCGAAAGGAGGTAGGAAAAAATATTAAAGACAATAAAAGAGACAAAAGAGGGAGGGACGGAGTTCCGTCCCGGGAAGGGAGTCTTAAAAGAGAGAAGTTTCCAAACACCAGGAAACCTTCTCACTGCCGAATCCGTGCCGAGCTTTGGAAGCACAGAGGACAACATAACAGGGAGAAAAAATAAACAAACAATTAAAACTCGCAGATTGCGAGCCCTACGGTAACTCCTCCAGCGGAGAAGCAGCGCAGACGCCTGCATCCGCCATTAGCAAGCGGGGCCTGGGCAGGGAGGCGTGGCGCGGGCTGCATCGCTGAGAGTAAGAATCTGGCCTGAATACCCTGAGCACTATCTGAGCGAAATAATTTGGGCTAGCAAACCAGACTGTGGGATATCTACCATGGGAAAAACCAGCCCTAACCTAAGACACCGCCAGCCCGCGCAGGGAACAAAGGACTAAACAGAGGTAGCCGGCTGCAAACCTTCCCCCTCCGGTGACAGGCAGCCAGAGCCGGAAGGGGGCAATCGCAGCCCCAGAGAGACATTATCTATAAAACTGGCTTCTTTGCTAACTAAAACTTATTGGGGGTCTGGACGGTCAACATCTGCCTGAGAAGGTGCGCCGGTTTTACACCCAGATAACCAAGTGGCGGGGAGGTGATAAGTCGCAGCATTGGCGCTCGCCAAACACCTCATCACCTGAGCTGCTCGGACCTGGGAAGAGCACAAAACGCAGCCCCAACTGAGTCTGCACCTCTGAGGACTACCTGAGTGCCTGAACCTGAGCGGCTTGGACCTGGGAGGTGTATGCAACCCAGGGCCAGCCTCGGATTGTTCCCGGTGGAACAACCTAGAGCCTGAGCAGTGTGGGCAGGGAGGCTACACGCGCCGTGAGTGGGGGCAGACCCAGTGTGGCTGAGGCACTGCGAGCGCACGCCAGTGTCATTTGTTTGCAGCATCCCTCCCTCCCTCCCCATAGCGCGACTGAACAAAGAGAAGAAATACAGCTCCACCCACCAGAACACCGACACAAGCTTCCCTAACCAGGAAACCTTGACAAGCCACCTCTACATACCCACACACAGCGAGGAAATGCCACAATAAAGAGAACTCCACAAACTGCCAGAATACAGAAAGGACTCCCAAACTCAGCAATTTAAACAAGATGAAGAGACAGAGGAATACCCAGCAGATAAAGGAACAGGATAAATGCCCACCAAACCAAACAAAAGAGGAAGAGATAGGGAATCTACCTGATAAAGAATTCCAAATAATGATAGTGAAATTGATCCAAAATCTTGAAATTAAAATGGAATCACAGATAAATAGCCTGGAGACAAGGATTGAGAAGATGTAAGAAAGGTTTAACAAGGACCTAGAAGAAATAAAAAAGAGTCAATATATAATGAATAATGCAATAAATGAAATTAAAAACACTCTGGAGCCAACAAATAGTAGAATAACAGAGGCAGAAGATAGGATTAGTGAATTAGAAGATAGAATGGTAGAAATAAATGAATCATAGAGGATAAAAGAAAAACGAATTAAAAGAAATGAGGACAATCTCAGAGACCTCCAGGACAATATTAAATGCTACAACATTCGAATCATAGGGGTTCCAGAAGAAGAAGACAAAAAGAAAGACCATGAGAAAATACTTGAGGAGATAATAGTTGAAAACTTCCCTAAAATGGGGAAGGAAATAATCACCCAAGTCCAAGAAACCCAGAGAGTCCCAAACAGGATAAGCCCAAGGCGAAACGCCCCAAGACACATATTAATCAAATTAACAAAGATCAAACACAAAGAACAAATATTAAAAGCAGCAAGGGAAAAACAACAAATAACACACAAGGGAATTCCCATAAGGATAACAGCTGATCTTTCAATAGAAACTCTTCAAGCCAGGAGGGAATGGCAAGACATACTTAAAATGATGAAAGAAAATAACCTACAGCCCAGATTATTGTACCCAGCTAGGATCTCATTCAGATATGAAGGAGAAATCAAAAGCTTTTCAGACAAGCAAAAGCTGAGAGAATTCAGCACCACCAAACCAGCTCTCCAACAAATACTAAAGGATATTCTCTAGACAGGAAACACAAAAATGGTGTATAAACTCGAACCCAAAACAATAAAGTAAATGGCAACGGGATCATACTTATTAGTAATTACCTTAAACGTAAATGGGTTGAATGCCCCAACCAAAAGACAAAGACTGGCTGAATGGATACAAAAACAAGACCCCTACATATGTTGTCTACATGAGACCCACCTCAAAACAGGGGACACATACAGACTGAAAGTGAAGGGCTGGAAAAAGATTTTCCATGCAAATAGGGACCAAAAGAAAGCAGGAGTCACAATACTCGTATCAGATAAATTAGACTTTAAAACAAAGGCTGTGAAAAGAGACAAAGAAGGTCACTACATAATGATCAAAGGATCAATCCAAGAAGAAGATATAACAATTATAAATATATATCCACCCAACATGGGAGCACCGCAGTATGTAAGACAAATCCTAACAAGTATGAAAGGAGAAATTAACAATAACACAATAATAGTGGGAGACTTTAATACCCCACTCACACTTATGGATAGATCAACTAAACAGAAAATTAACAAGGAAAAAAAAAAAAAAACATGTATCTATAAAGCTCACTAAAGCAAAGCACAGTAAAATGAGGTATGGCAATAAAAGGCGTTAAATTTATCAAATAAAAAAAAATAAAGTGCTGAAAAATTAAAGCTGTCAAAAAAATAAATAAATAAAAATAAAAATAAAATACCCAGTTATTGAATGAAAAAAAAAAATACTGAGAGAAATTTTTCTACCCATCACAGATGCTTCCAGCCATATCATTACATGATCTACAAAATAAAAGTCCGTTAGTTAAAGGAAACAATAATTGATACTCAACTTAGTGATCTGAAGGAAAATGTATCTCAAGGCTCAAAGGCATAAGTTGAATAGAAGTTCTTATGCTAAAAATAAAGATACAACGTCTTTCCTGCTCTCTGATTACAGAGAACTTTCATATTCTCACCAACTTAAGTACATCTAACAGATAAAGAAGCCCACTAATTTTAGTTATTTAAGTTATTAATTTAATCTGATGTCAGAGATTCAAAGGACACCTACTAACTATAAAGCACCATGGTACATAATACATAAGGACAGAAAGGAAGTAAGTGATGTTATCTATACTAGCTCACAGGAGGAGAGCAGGACTTGTCTCTGGAGTCCAGGAAAAAAATATTAGTAGCTCTAATTATATATGAAAATTGTAAATTTACAGATTATTACTATCTAGTTTAACCTAAACTGAAACCCACAAAATGGGCACTGATTTAAACAGATTCTCACAAAGAAACACCACATTGAACATGCACTAATAGTAAGACAAAATGTGCCCACATTCAAACAAGCAGAGCTAACACACACACACACACAAAAGTGAACACTGGTACCAGAGCCCAGCTGACTGGGAGAGAAAGTGTGCCAAGTGCCAACAGCACCGATTTTATATTGTGACTGTCACCAAAGTTTCCAAAGATGGCCGGTATTTATATTCCCATGTGCCTTTTTCCCCCAGCGCTTTGATACTCCCTATGAAGAAGGAGGGTCTATTCCCTCTCCCCTTGAACCTGGTTGGGACTTCACTCAGCCTCAGTGAATTGCAGCAGAAGAGATGCTAGAGGATTTCTGAGGATTGGTCATTGAAAGCCACATCACTTCTGCTTGGCCCTCTCTTTCTTGAGATGCCAGTCCATGGAACACAGCCCCCATCCTGTGTGGAAGCCCAGGTTACGTGGAGAGTCCAGGTGAGGCTGTTCCCGATGACTGTCCCAACTAAGTTCCAAGCTTCCAGCTGTTAATAGCATCACCCGCCAGACATGTGAGTGAATGAGACTTTCAATGATCCCAGCTTATGCTGAATAGAGCAGAGATGAACTTCCACTGCAGAAAGTATTAGTCGCTCAGTCGTGTCTGACTCTTTGCGACCCCAGGGACTATAGCCCACCAGGCTCCGCTGTCCATGGGATTCTCCAGGCAAGAATACTGGAGTGGGTAGCCATTCCATTCTCCGGGGGATCTTAATGATCCAGGGATTGAATCCAGGACTCCCGCATTGCAGGCAGATGCTTTACGATCTGAGTCACCATGGCTAATCACCACTGCTGAGCCTTGCCCAAATTAGATTAGTGAGTAAAATGAACATTGTATAGCTTTAGGCCATAAAGTTAGAGGGTAATTTTGTTGTAAGTCATAGTACTGGAATGGTTACTTCCCTAGATCTGGAATCCAGGGTCCTGAAAAGGTTACTAGACTCCATTGTCACCAAGTCAGTCTCTTCCAGGCCCATCTAAATCTTGGTTCCCCTAAGGATGCTCCCTGTGACTATGACCACCTCCCCACATTGGCCTTGTTTCTGAACAGCTGGGCTTCTGCACACATCCATCCTCATCATACCTAAAAAAAAAAAAAAAAAAAAAATTCTGAGACATGCTAGAGCATGAATGGACCTTGAATATAATTATGCTAGTAAAGAAGCCAGTCACAAAAGACCAAATACTGTATGATTACACTTACATGAGCTACCATAAAATAGTCAAATTGATAAAGATAGAAATTAGAATGATGGTTACCAGGGACTGGGCAGAAGGGAGAATGCAAAGTTATTGTTTGGTAGATACCAAGTTACAGTTTGGGATGCTAGAAAAAATCCGAGATGGATAGTGGTGATGGTTTTGAGTGTATTTAATGCCAGTGTGAATGTATTTAACACTACTGAATCATACACTCACAAAGGTTAAAATGGTAAATTTTAGGTTATGTATATTTTACCATAATTTAAAAACTGGGAAAAAAAAGCACACAACTAATGATTTCCTTTTAAGAAAGTCAAACGTAAACATTTGCAGTGTAAAACATGACGAACCCCACTGTCCACTTCCCCACTCCCTCCCATTCTGCTCTCCTGAGGTAAATGCTTGCAGACGGTCTAGTGTGCGTTCTGAGTCTTATCTGTGAACTGACATATATTACAGAGCAAAGTTCTTGGGCCAGATTGGGTTAAAATCCTGGCTCTACCATTGGCCAACTTAGTGACCCTTGGGCAAGTAAGAGTTTCCGTGCTTTAGGTTCTTCACATGTAAAGGAAGAATGGTAATTGAAGCTTCTGAATGAGGGTCCCAGTGATGATTATATTAGATAATGCACTTAGCACAGTACCTAGCACTTAAGTGGTCAAGAAATGTTAGCTTGCTATTGAATGTAGTTTGTTCATCTTTAGAGAATGAGCAAAGTAGGCCTGCAGATAATACCTGTGACATTAAAAGCAGAAAGCAAGGACTGGATGAAATTTGAGGAGGGAGGCCAGAAAGGGCAGCAGTAAAACCCAAGGAAGGAAATGAATGGCTGCCAATCAAATCTAGCGTCTACCAATGGGACAAAATGTAGAGAAGATACAAGGAATCACAGAGAGAGGCACAGTAATAACAGAGACTATCATATACTACTCTCAGTAAAAGACAAATCAAATGGACACAAAATTATTAAGGAGATAGAAGATGTAAATGAAATAATTGATAGAGTCCATCTTATGGATATACATAGAACTTTGTACTCCCTCTTATTTTCTCATGAGCATGACAAGTTGTTTTATCTGCTTGGAATGGGAAATCGATTATTTTGGAAAACCACTTCTCCCCACCCCAGCCTGGTTCTGGAAAGGGGTAGCAGTGATAGAATCCCTCCTAACTGGCAACAAGGATGGGCATGTGGCTCAGGCTAGACCAGTAATCATTTCCTATCTTTGGCCATAGTGGTTGGTTTATAGTTGGCCATGTGACTCAGGACAGGTGAACCAGAGGTCTTCAAGTTTTTTCAATTTGGGCTAAGAAGTTCCTTTAGCACCACAGGTGGTATACCTGATATGGGAAACCTGAATTCACCATATGGTAAATTCAAGGTTATGAATTCAGAGTTGTCTGTGCCATGGGTCTGTTGGTAGGACTCAGCTAACTAGAAAGAATGAAACTGACATAAGGAGAAACAGAGATGCAAAACAGAGAGAGTTTTCCAAGGAGAGTCACAATTCTGATTGTTCCCAAGGCCATCTGCATCGATGCCATTTGGTGGGTTCATTATACGCATCTGTATATACTTGAGCCTTGAACAACACAGACTTGAACTGCATGTGCCTACTTATATGTGGATTTTTTTCCCAATAAATCCCAGGATGTGGAGCTATGGATATAGCGGTCAACAGTGAAGTTTTCAACTGCAGGGAGAATCGAGATTTCCTCCCCCTAACACCATGTTGTTCAAACATGAACTGTATTCCTTCTCTTGCTGATTGGAATTGGGGCTTATGTCATTTCAGCCACAAGAGTTGTAGGTAATATGAACTGGTGTGGTATGTGTAAACAATAGGATAATGCCACAGGATGTTCCTGGGCCATTAATAAAGGAAAGTGGGGCAAAGGGAAGCCCAACATGCTTGTTCGTAGGACAGCAGCCCCCAGCCACACCTCTGTGGCACAGGGCCTGCTGCTAAGGTGTGATGATGCCAAGGCCAATGCTGACCGAAATTTCAAATTGCCCCCTTCCCACATTTGGCAGTGCACCCTGTCATTGCAAGCTTGAGCATTTCCAGTGAGAAGGATGTTCTCAACTTCCCCTCCTAATTCCTCTGTGCTTACCCACAAGACTTCCCTGCCAGTGCGGTGCATTTATCTTCTCACCTGCACATGCTCACAGCACGTGTGCACATGTGCCCTCAAATGCCTTCACGAACACACATGTCAGTATCCATGGGAACTCAGGTGAGATTTCATAAAAGAAAGTATCTGTAGGACAAAAAATTTTGTCTTGTTGACCTTTAAATCATTGGTGTTTAAATCTCATATGCCTGTTGTGCTCTAGTTATTGCCACATAAACAGCCAGAAGCTGTTTTGATCTCAGCTGCCTGTCCAGTCTCATTTTATTCAGTGTCCGACATTAATGAACTGGCAGTTCATTACTTTCTAGGTCTTGAGCATCCACCAAAGGAGATCCTGACAGATTAGTATCCACTTCACCATTCTTAGCCTGTTCTGCCCTCGTGTGGGCAAGGGACACAAATGCTTTGGGATTTAAGCCCCAAGTTCCATTTGAAAAGAGCTCTAATGGCCAGAGATCTGTTTCCCTCCAGGGGTGAAGGAGATGTGAGTAGGACACCTAGAGAAAACATGAGTTTTAAACCGAGTAAGACTGACTCCTTTTGCTGAATCCTTACAACCGGTTCAGACTGGAGGATTTACTCCTCTGAATGCAGCGTCCCTCAGAGGATCTAGCATTTATTAGCACTGCCAGGTACCAGGCAAGGAATTCCTACAGCAGTTCTCCTGGTGCCCATTGTATTATTATTATCTTCATCTTACAGATGGTTTATTGAGGCTGGGAATGGCTAAGTAGTGTGCCCACTTCCCCAAAGCCAGGAAGTGGCAGGAGGTTTTGAAAATAAACTGGGAATATAAATGGGAAATATAAAATATAACATTTCATTAGGACATTGCATGGAAATAATCTAGGTTGTATCTATCTGTCTGTATGTTGTGGTTCAGCCATTAAGTCATGCCTGACACTCTGTGACCCCAAGGACTGCAGCACACCAGGCTTCCGTGTCCTTCACTAACTCTCGGATTTTGCTCAGACTCGTGTCCTTTGAGTGGGTGATGCCATCCAATCATCTCATCCTTTGTTGTCCCCCTTCACCTCCTGCCCTCAGTCTTTCCCAGCATCAGGTCTTTTCCAGTGAGTCAGCTCATCGCATCTGGTGGCCAAAGTATTGGAGCTTCAGCTGCAGCATGAGTCCTTCCAATGAATATTTAGGGTTGATTTCCTTTAGGATTGACTGGTTTGATCTCCTTGTCATCCAAGGGACTCTCAAGAGTCTTCTCCAGCACCACAAGTCAAAGGCATTGATTTTTCTATGCTCAGCCAAGAATTAACATGAATGCTCATGAACCCATTAACCTGAGAACACCATCAGTGCCATTAAATTTTCCACTGTATCCTTACAGGCCTGCCTCGCTGCCCTGAGATACTAACGTTTTTTTCTTTCTTTCTTTCATTTGGCTGCACTGCCTGACCAGGGATTGAACCTGTACTCTCCACAGTGAAAGCACAAAATCCTATCCAATGGGCTGCCAAGGAATTCCTGATGGTGACTTTTAAAACATTCCTTTGGTTTTCATTAATGCTTTATCCCAGAAGTATGTGTCATTAGTTTTGCTTAATTTTTAAGTTTATAAAAATGGGATGATATTTTACGTTTCTTCTGGAGTTTGCTTTATTCACTCAAAATTTCTTGTGACTTCCATCCATGTTCCTGTGCGCACGTGCAGTTATTTTCCCCCCTGATGTATAGGACTCTATTATATGACTATACCAGAATGTTCTCATTCTCTTCCCCTGGTAATTGACACTTTACTTGTTTCTAGCTTTCCACTATTATATCCAGTGCTGCTTTAAATCCATGTACCTGCCTCTTGATGTGTATGTTTGAGTTTATCTTGGGAACATACCTGGAAGAGAATGGTTGGATTATAGGCAATGCAGATGTTCAACTTTTGCATGATAATCTAATATTTTTCCCCAAAGTGTTTGGATCACCTCATAGTCCCTCCAGAGTGTCTTAGAGTTGCCATTGTTGCAAATTCTTGCTATCATTTGAATTTTCCAGAACTTTACATTTTGTCCAAATTAGTGAGTGCAAAAAACAGTGGTATGTCACTGTGATTACTAGGAGTTTGTCAAATTTGTTTTCAAATTCAATGGCCTTAAGCTGAGTCACTGAATGGAGCAGCGGAGTAGTATTCCAGATGGATGGACCACTTAGGAGAGTTTCTTTGTCCACTTGGGCCACTGTAACAAAATATCACTGGACTATGTAGAAAGCTGAGTGCTTAAGAATTGATGCTTTTGAACTGTGGTTTTGGAGAAGACTCTTGAGAGTCCCTTGGACTGCAAGGAGATCCAATCAGCCAATCCTAAAGGAATCAGTCCTGAATGTTCATTGGAAGGACTGATGCTGAAGCTGACACTCCAATACTTTGGCCACGTGATGTGAAGAACTGACTCACTTGAAAAGACCCTGATCTTGGGAAAGATTGAAGGCAGTAGGAGAAGCGGACGACAGAGGATGAAATGGATGGCATCACTGACTCAATGGACACGAGTTTGAGTAAACTCCCATAGTTGGTGATTGACATCCTGATGCGCTGCAGTTCATGGGGTCGCAAAGAGTCGGACACGTCTGAGCTACTGAACTGAACAAAATGCCACAGACCAGGTGGCTTATAAACAAGAACATCTATTTCTTACCATTCTGGATGCTGAAGTCTAAAACTGGAGTGCCAGCGTGATTATGTGAGTGCCTTTTCCAGATCACAGACTTCTTGTATCCTCACATGATGGAGGGGTATAGATCTCCCTGGGGATCTCTTCTTATTAGGGTGCTAATCCCATTCATGAGATTAGTGTGCCCTCAGGACCTAATCATCTCCTAAAGATCCCACTTCCTAATACCATCATATTGGACATTTGGATTTCAACGTATGGATTTTGAGGGGATGCAAATATTCAGATCATAGCAGAAAGAGTTCTGAATCAGGTCAGAATTTAGTACATTTAAAGAAGAGAAAAAAGTCACCACAGGTGGAACTGAGTTGAGTGTTGCTCAGTTAGCTAACCTCTCAGTACCCATGTCTTACCTGGCTTGACTTGTGAATTTTGCCAGAGTCCACCTGCCAGTCCTTATCTCTTCTGACCAGCTCTCAATGGTTGCATCATACAATATGGTGAAATTGTATTTTAGGTTTAACCAAGTTGATTCATACTGGGTCTTATCTTTCTTATCTTTTATCAGATAGGTTTAATATTTGGATGAACTTCCAGAAGATTATTTCAAAATATCTTTTTTATCATCCTATCACTGGTTTCTTGTCAATTCTTCCTTGATAATGAAACAAGGTTAAAACTGATTTTTGAAGCACATGTGGACTCTCATATGGAGTCCTGAAAGATGGGTGAGAATGAGTTTTCAGGACTTTATTTTAGAGATTTCTTAACTCGAGTACTTTGGCCACCTCATGCGAAGAGTTGACTCATTGGAAAAGACTCTGATGCTGGGAGGGATTGGGGGAAGGAGGAGAAAGGGATGACAGAGGATGAGATGGCTGGATGGCATCACTGACTCGATGGAGGTGAGTCTGAGTGAACTCCGGGAGTTGGTGATGGACAGGGAGGCCTGACGAGCTGCGATTCATGAGGTCGCAAAGAGTCGGACACGACTGAGCGACTGATCTCATCTGATCTGATTGGCCAAGAAAATGTATAGACCCTGCCAACTCAGTGGCTTTGAATTATAGGTATATTTATTCTTTGGACAATATAAGTGCTGGTTAACTGAGGGTGATTCTACACGAGATTTTGCCCCTCCTTACCATCTTGTTGGGGCTTCTCCTTCAGCCTTGGACGTGGGGTATCATTTTTTGGTGGGACCCAACATTCTCCTGTTGATGGTTGTTCAGCAGTCAGTTTGAATTTTGGAGTTCTCACAGGACAAGTTTAGCGTGTGTCCTTCTACGCCGCCATCTTATTCTCCTTTCTATAGTTCTTATGTGTATTTTGCCACCACTTCTTAACATCTCCTGCTTCTGTTAGATCCATATCATTTCTCTCCTTCATTGTGCCCATCTGTGCATGAAATGTTCAATTGGTATCTCTAATTTTCTTGAAGAGATCTCTGGTCTTTCCCATTCTATGGTTTTCCTCTATTTCTTTGCATTGATCACTTAGGAAGGCCTTTTTTTTAATCACTCCTTCCTAGTCCTTGGAACTCTGCACTCACATGGATATATCTTTCCTTTCCTCCTTTGCCTTTCTGATTCTGATGATGGCCCTCAATGAACCACACCAACTGGTATTTGTGCCCTTGTACAGTCCCTGCCACATGAGCTTCTGGCTGACACCTACCAGTAGGATGTAATCAAAAGGATACTGTGCCAGTTCCAGACCCAGTCTTTTTTTTTTTATTCAGCCCTTATTTTTTCCCAACTTTATTGCTATGTTATTGACATCTAACGCTTTGTAAGTTTAAGGTGTACAATATGATGATTTAATATATGCATATATTGTGAAATGATTACCATGAAATAAGGCTAGTTAACACAGCCATCACCTCACATTGCTACCCTTTGTGTGTGTGTGTGGTGAGGACTTTTCAGATTTAATCTTTTAACAAGTTTCATGTATTCTATGTAGTATTGTTAACTATAGTCATCATGCTACACATTAGATAGGCAAGAAATTGTTCATCTTATAACTGGAAGTTTGTACCCTTTGAACACCTTTACTCATTTCTTCCTCCTGGCCTCTCCAAAAACCACGAATCTACTGTCTGTTTCTATGAGTTTGGGTTTTTCTTTTTTCTCAGATTTTACATATAAATGAGATCATAGAATATTTGTCTTTCTCCGTGTGACTTCATTAAGCATAGTGTCCTCCAAGCCCATTCATATAATCACAAATGGCAGGATTTCCTTGTTTTTATTGCTTAATAATATTCCACTTTGTGTGTATATGCACACATGTGTACACACATACACACACACTACAGTTTCTTTACCATTCACCTGTCAATGGACACTTAAATTGTTTCCATGTCTTGGCTATTGTGAATATTGTTGCAGTGAATATGGAGGTACAGCCGTCTCTTCAAGACAGTAATTTCATTTCCTTCAGATATATACAGAGAAGTGGGATGGCTGGATTATATGGTAGTTCTAGTATTAGTTTTTTGAGAAACCTCCACACTGTTTTCCAAAGTGATTGTACTAATTTACATTTCCATAAGCAGTGTACAAAGATTCCCTTTTCTCTACATCTTTGCCAGCATTTGTTATAACTTATCTTTTTGTAATAGACTTTCTAACAGATTTGAGAGGATATCTTATCGTGGTTTTGACTTGCATTTCCCTGATTATTAGTGATGTTGAGCACCTTTTCATGTGTTGGTTAGCCATATGTATATATTCTTTGGAAAAATGGCTATTTAGATTCTATGCCCATTTTAAAATCTTATTATTTGTTTTATTGCTGTTAAGTTTGATCAGTTTTTTACATATTTTGGATATTAATCCCTTATCAGATAGATGGTTTGCAAATATTTTTTCCCATCCTGTAACTTGTCTTTTCATTTTGTTGATTATTTCCTTTGCTGGACAGTAGCTTTTATTTTGCTGTAGTCCTACATGGTGAGTTTTGCTTTGTTGAAAGCAAAAACTGAAGTAGCATAGTAGAAACTATTCATGAAGGCTGAAGGCAAATTTCATTTTGGAGATTGCTTAGTCACAATGTAAGAAGTCTAATGAAGGAGTGTCCAAGATGCCAGAGTAGGAAGAACCTTAGCTCATGTCCTTCCATGAAATTTATATTACTTAGAGAGCTTCCATTGAAAAGAAAGACCTACAGAAGGCAGAAAATATCTACAATGAAATTTACAAAGAAGGAGCCACAAAGAGTTGGGTAGGAGGGCCAGATATGTGGTATAGTTAAGACCAATAACTCACAGTTATTGGTTATTCCTGTGAGCAGGAAACTCACAAAGGGGAGAATAATTACAACTGCAGAGGTTCTCCCAAAGGAGGAAGGTGTCCAAGCTCTACATCAGGCTCCCCGTCCTGGGGGTTTTGTGCCAGGAAGACAAATCTCTAGAACATTTGGCTTGGAAGACCACAGGACTTAGTTTCAGGAGAGCCAGAGGCCTGGAGGAAATAGAGACTCTGCTCTTAAAGGGTGCACACAAAAGCTCACATGTTTCAGGACCCAAGGAAGAAGCAATAATTTGGGATGAGCTTGGGTCAGCCCTACCTGTTGACCTTGGAAAAGCCTCCCAGGGAGGCAGGAGGCAACTGGAGCTCACCCAGGAGACACAGACACTGGCAGCAGCCATTTTGTGGAGCTTGTTCTACCACAGAGACACTGGTACTTGCAAATATCATTTTGGAATCCTTCTAGCTTATTCACACTGGGACCTACCAGCCTTTTGACACCAGTACTCAGACAACTCAGGACAAGCAGCTGGCCAGGTGGTGACACAGCCTAACCCACCAACAGGCAGGCTGCCTTAATACCCTTGAACCTCCAGTCATCCCAGGACTAGGCCGCCTATACCAGGGAGCCTTGAAACCTTCCCCACACCTTCAGGGCCCTGCAGCAAGCCTTTGATACACTGCCCTGCCTAGCAGCACTCTTGCCTGGAACATTCCATGGATGGAGGAGCCTAATGTGCTATAGTCCATGAGGTGGCAAAAAGATGACTGAATGCACACACATACCCCTGTCTACCAGCAGGCCAGCACCAACCCCTGAAGAGCCACAGTTCTGGAGCCAGAGACCACAGCATACTATACATAGAAAATCCTAAAGACACCACCCTAAAAACTACCTGACATCATCAATAAATTAGGATTCAAATTAGTAGTTAGCAATCTGTTGTGTTTCTATATACTAACAATGAACTGTGAGAAAGAGAAATTTACCAGTGCAGGAAAATGAATAAAATATCTAAAAGTAAATGTAACCAGAGGGTGAAAGACTTGTCCTTGGAAAACTGGAGTAACAGGCAAGTTTGGCTCTAGAGTACAAAATGAAGCGAGGCAAAGCCTAACAGAGTTTTGCCAAGAAAATGCATGGTCAAAGCAAATACCCTCTTCCAACAATGCAAGAGATGACTCTACATGTGGACATCACCAGATGTCAATACCCAAATCAGATTGATTATATTCTTTGCAGCCGAAGATGGAGAATATCTATACAGTGAGCAGAAACAAGACCCGGAGCTGACTGTGGATCAGATCATGACATCTTTATTGCAAAATTCAGAATTAAATGGAAGAAAGTGGGGAAAACCACTAGACCATTCAGATATGACTGAAATCAAATCCCTTTTGATTATACAGTGGAAGTGACAAATAGATTCAAGTGATTAGATCTGATAGAGTGCCTGAAGAACTATGGATGGAGGTTTGTAACAATGTACAGGAGGCTGTGATCAAAACCATCCCCATGGATAAGAAATGCAAAAAGGCAAAATGGTTGTCTGAGGAGGCCTTAGAAATAGCTGAGAAAAGAAGAGAAGTATCAGGCTAAGGAGATAAGGAAAGATATATTCATCTGAATGCAGAATTGTAAAGAATAACAAGGAGCGATAAGAAAGCCATCCTAAGTGATCAATGCAGAAAAAGAGAGGAAAGCAATAGAATGGGAAAGCCTAGAGATGTCTTCAAGAAAATCAGAGATACCAAGGGAATATTTCATGCAAAGATGGGCACATCAAAAGACAGAAACGGTATGGACCTACAGAAGCAGGAGGTATTAAGAAGAGGTGGCAAGAATACGCAGAGCTATACAAAAAAGGTCTTAATGACCCAGATAAACACGATGGTGTGATCACTCACCTAGAGCCAGACATCCTGGAATGTGAAGTCAAGTGGGCCTTAGGAAGCATCACTATGAACAATGCTAGTGGAGGTGATGGAATTCCAGCTGAGCTATTTCAAATCCCAAAAGATGTTGCTGTGAAAGTGCTGCACTCAATATGCCAGCCAATTTGGAAAACTGAGCAGTGGCCACAGGAATGAGAAAGTCAGTTTTCATTCGAATCCCAAAGAAACGTAGTGTCAAAGAACGTTCAAACTTCAGCACAGTTGCACTCATCTAACACACTACCAAAGTAATGCTGAAAGCGTTGCAGGAAGGGTGTCCCCTTCCAGGGCCCAAAAGTGGGCTCTTGTCTAACACTCGGAAATGAATTGTGTGAGGAAACAAATGTGCTGACAAAGCACACGATTTTATTGGAAAGGGCACCTGGGCGGAGAGCAGTAGGTAAGGGAACCCAGGAGAATTGCTCTGCCACAGTCTTCTGTTTTCTGGTGATGGGATTAGCTTCTGGGTTGTCTTTAGCCGATCATTCTGACTGTCAACTACAAATTGCACTTCCCAGTGCAATTGCATTGCATTGCATTGCCAGTGACTGAACAGCAAAGGCATTTGCCATCTGCCTCTATGGAGATTGAAGACCATGCTGCTGTAGCTATTGACCTTCAGCAACCCCTGAGGGAGTTCAGGGTGGAGTGAGGCACTCTGTGCTCCAGGGAATCTGGTGGGACAGGTCTTTAGATAGTTGGATGGTTTTAGGAACAAATTTTATCCTCTTAGTCCTTGCATCTCCTCATATCTAGAGAAGCACTAACTTCCTTCATGGTGACATCAGACCCTCATGACTAACAAAAAACCTTTTGCAAATTGAGTGCTTCATGGCATTGAACTCCCCTTCACCAAAACCTTATATATTGACTTTCCCCCACTGCCACTTTGGAGCAGTCTCTCAGAGCTATTTGAGATGCTGCCTCCCAGGCCGCAGTCTGCATTTTGCCCCAAATAAAACTTGCAACTCTCAAGTTGTACATCTTTTTCTTTTAGTCGACAGTTATGGTGACCAAGAAGGGACACAGAGTGGACTTCCTTTCTTCGACTGGACTCCACGAGGAACCAGAGCTTTGGTACCAGCAGTGGCCCCTTGCGCCCATCTGCATCCTCGGGGAGTGCAGACGAATTTGAGTAAGTCTCTCCTGGTTCTTGAATCTCCCATATTGGTTGAGATTCTGAGTTTTATTTGGCGGTGAAGCAGGTTACCTGCCACCTCCTAGTAGGAACGTACTGGTGGGGAGGGGGGCACGACTTGGGTCACACATCCAAGGACTACCCAATTATGGTCTAGACAGTGAGTGGGGCTTGGTAGAAAGATACTGAGGAATTCCCACCCAGTCAAAAGATACTGGGTGGGGGGCCGACTGAAAGATGCCAGGAGAATTGCCCACCCAGTGGAAAGGTACTGAGTAGGGGGGGTGTTGATTGGAAAAAATCAAGGAATACCCGGGTCTCAGCTGAAAGATGCTCAGGACACTCCATTGTAGGGGACTGTATGGTCTTGGCTGAGTGGTTAAGTAAGAGGCTGATCTGACACTTTCCCTCAATTTGACTGCCTTTATAGAATTTGTCAGGATAAAAGTGAGGAAAATACATGAGAGCTTTGCTCTGAAGAAAAAAGACAAGTCTCCTCCTGGTCGGTTTTGGTTTTCTCAGGTGACTGAGAAATTCATGGGAGTGGTCCAGGCCTACTCCTCATACCATGCATTGGTCCCATAGGGAAACCCACACATTAATTAAAACGCTTGCTCATCCTGGGGTCACACATGAGAACTGGCCATTCAGCGACCTGAGCAGCCATGGTGGTCTTAGATTGCTGGAGGCAGAATCCGAGACACATAAGACAAGCTGAAATGAGTCTGAGGTGACTCCTGGAGAAGTTAAGCTCACAAGAAGCACATGGGCCCACTACACAAGTTCACTAGTGAGTTTTCTCCCTGACAAATTCAGCTTAAAATGGGAAACAGAATCTCTCAAAAACAGAAACAAAGGGGTATCAGAAAGACCAGCGTGTGACTAACACTCCAGCCAGATTCATGTACAATACATACGGAGCACTAGTTAATTGGAGAAATTATACTGAAGGAGATCTCAACCTAAAATGGTCAAATTGGGGTTCTTTTGATATTCCACTACTGATTTTTTTTTTTTGCATGCACAATTTGAAAAGGTCGGTGTGCTTACTTTGACTGGTATCTAGAAGCTTCTAAAACAGGAAATGATAGAGTAACTTCTTTGCAGAAAATCAACAAATTTATATTAAAAAAAAAAAAGAAATTGCTTGAAATTATATCAAAACTAAAAAAGACTGCTAGCACTGACTTTGCCAGGTCTCAGGTCTAGTCGAACTGGGATGTCACATTTGACATTTATGCCATTTGGTTTTTGATTTCTGGGCATCACTTTACCACATTTTGAGGGCACTCTTGCCACTTGGCTTTTGGTTTCTGGGTATCTCTTTGCCTTTTGTTTCATTTGGAATGTGACTCCTGGCTGGTGAAATTCTGCTTCAGTTTGGTTTTGTTCTTTTGGTTTGAGTGCACAGACATCTGGTATAAACTGCTTGAGCTAATGTGGGAATTGCTCACTGTAAGGTTCCACACTCCACCTGGGAACCCCTTGGGAAAAAAATTTTTTTTTTGACTGGTCAATCTATAGCTATGATCCAGTGATGAAAATGATGGCCTGTAATATTAGATCTCTATTGACATAGGGTAGGAAAATGGACTGAAGTTCCCTAATGTCCAGGACTTTCTCCTGTAATCAACAGCCTGGGGCTGACCAAACTAAGACCCCTACTTCCCCAGAGGGGCAATCTCTGCTGGGACCAATCTGTCCTTGTTATCAGGGCCAAGTTGAGCAATAAAACTATGGTCACACACACACACACACAAACGATTTTTGACAATGTGGTCACAATATTCTTTAGACTCCAGAGGAAGCTTGAAGGAAAAATTCTCTCTTTAAGAATTCTTGCCCTGAGGAAATAACTCCTCATATACCTTTAGACCAGAGTTCCAAGGATTACTTATCTATAACATATCTAATTCCTGAAAGCAAAAGAAAAAAAAAAAAAAGGAAAGGGAACAAAACCTTTTAAAATCTTATTCCAACCATTTTTATTCATAACTAAGTTTGGAAAACAAAGCTATAGGATCTCATATGTCTGTTCGGATATATTTATGTCTCAGTGTGTGTCTTTTTTAAAATATATATATATATATATATATAATATTGCTGATTGCTGAGATCAGTTTATAAATGAGCTCTAACTTAATAGGCCTTAAAAAAAAAAGTATGTGCTTACAGGAGGAGGTAAGATGGCAGAGGAGTAGGATGGGGAGAACACTTTCTCCCCCACAAATTCATCAAAAGAACATTTAAACACCAAGTAAATTCCACAAAACAACTTCTGGATGCTGGCAGAGGACATCAGGCACCCAGAAAAGCAACCTGTCTTCGAAAGGAGGTAGGAAAAAATATAAAAGACAAAAAAGGGACAAAAGAGGGAGGGATGGAGTTCCGTCCCGGGAAGGGAGTCTTAAAAGAGAGAAGTTTCCAAACACCAGGAAACCTTCTCACTGCCGAATCTGTGCTGAGCCTTGGAAGCACAGAGGGCAACATAACAGGGAGGAAAAATAAATAATTAAAACCCGCACATTGCGAGCCCTACGGTAACTCCCCCAGTGGAGAAGCAGCGCAGACGCCTGCATCCACCATTAGCAAGCGGGGGCTGGGCAGGGAGGCGCGGCTCGGGCTGCATCACAAGAATCTGGCCTGAATACCCTGAGCACTATCTGAGCGAAATAATTTGGGCTAGCAAACCAGACTGTGGGATATCTACCACGCGAAAAGCCAGCCCTAACCTATGACACCACCAGGCCCTCGCACGGAACAAAGGACTAGACAGAGATAGCCGGCGGCAGACCATCCCCCTCCGGTGATAGGCAGCCAGAGCCGGAAGGGGACAATCGCAGCCCCAGAGAGACATTATCTATAAAACTGTAAGCAGGCTTCTTTGCCCTCTAAAACTTCTTTGGGGTCTGGACGGTCAACATCTGCCTGAGAAGGTGTGCTGGTGCACAACTAGATAACCGAGCGGCAGGGAGGCGATAAGTCGCAGCAATCGTGCGCGCAAAACACCTCATCACCTGAGCTGCTCGGATCTGGGAAGGGCACAAAACGCAGGCCCAACCGAGAGTCTGCGCCTCTGAGGACTACCCGAGTGCCTGAACCTGAGCGGCTTGGACCTGGGAAGTACAGGCAGCCCAGGGCCGGCCACAGATGGCTCCTGGCAGAGCAACCTAGAGCCTGAGCAGCATGGGCAGAGAGGCTACACGCGCCGTGAACAGGGGCCAGACCCAGTGTGGCTGAGGCACTGTGAGCACACGCCAGTGTTATTTGTTTGCAGCATCCCTCCCTACCTCCCCTCAGCCCGACTGAAAAAGTGAGCCTAAAAAAAAAAAAAAAAAAGTGTCCTCCACCATCCCCTTTGTGTCAGGGTGGAAACCAGACACTGAAGAGACCAGCAAACAGAAGAAGCTATAACAGAGGGAACCACCTTGGAAGCTACAGGCAATAGATTAAAACCCTGTGGTTACTACCATCTACATAGGAAGGGGCCTATAGATCTTGAGAAATATAAGTCGGACCAAGGAACTAGCCAAAAATGAACTGAACCCACAATACTCACAACAAAACCGGAGAAAGTCCTAGATATATTTTTACTATTTGTACGATCATTCTTTCTTTTTTTTTTTTTTTTATTATTTTTTAAATTAAAAAAAAATTTTAAGTCCTCTATTATTCCTTTAATTTCCACTTTTATAACCGATTACTTTGCAGAAAAAAAAGAAGACCCTATTTTT
The DNA here is from genome assembly GCF_032452875.1 of Bos javanicus. NCBI lineage: Eukaryota > Metazoa > Chordata > Mammalia > Artiodactyla > Bovidae > Bos > Bos javanicus. Next base: position 23,817,175 of record NC_083897.1, read on the forward strand.
TTAAAGCAAACTTCGTATATATATATATTCTTTTTTTATAATTTTTTGACCTTTTTTTCCCCTTCTTTTCTTTAACATTGTACTTTTGAAATTCCAAACTCTACTCTAGATTTTTAATTTTAGCATTTTAGTATTTGTTATAAATTTTGTACCTATAGTTTTTTTTTTATATAATATCTGTGACCCTTTTTTATTTTTTCTTTTTTTCTCTGTTTCTTTCTCTTCTTCTTTTAAATAACATTGTATATCTGAAATTCCAAACTCTACTCTAGATTTTTAATTTATGCTTTTTGGTATTTGTTATCAATTATGTACCTGTGTTTTTTTTATATATAATTTATGAGACTTTGTTTGTTCTTGTTTTTTTTTTTTTTTGTCTCTCTCTCTCTCTCTTTTTCTTCTTCTTTTTTTAACATTGTATTTTTAAAATTCCAAACTCTACTCTAGATTTTTAACTTTTGCTTTTTGGTATTAGTTATCAATTTTGTACCTATATTTTCTTTATAATTTTTGCGACCTTGTTTGTTTTTGTTTGTTCATTTTTTCTCTCTTTCTTTTCCTTCTTCTTTTCTTTAACATTGTATTTTTGAAATTCCAAACTCTACTCTAGATTTTTAATTTTTGCTTTTATGTATTTGTTACCAATTTTGTACCTTTAAGAACCCAATCTTCAGTACCCATTTTTCACAAGGGAGCGAGATTACTGGCTTAACTGCTCTCTCTCCCTTTGGACTCTCCTTTTTCTCCACTAGGTTGCCTGTGTCTTCTCCTTAACCCCTCTCTACTCTACCCAACTCTGTGAATTTCTGTGTGTTCCAGACGGTGGAGAACACTTAGGGAACTAATTACTGGCTGGGTCTGTCTCCCTCCTTTTCATTCCCCCCATTTATCCTTCTGGCCACCTCTGCCACCTTCCTCCTTCTTCTCTTCTCTGTATAACTCTGTGAACAACTCTGAGTGGTCCAGTTGTGGAGTGCACATAAGGAAGAGATTACTGTATAGCCCACTCTGTCCTCTATTGATTCCACTCCATCTCATTCGGGTCACCTCTAACTCCCTCCTCACTCTTCTCTTCTCCATATAACGCTGTAAACCTCTCTGGGTGAAACAAGTTTCAGGGCAAGACATACTAAGCAAATTCTCCAGTAGCAAGGAACACAGCCCTGAGCTTCAAGATACAGGCAGCCCAAAGTCACCCCAAAACCATAGACATCCCATAACTCATTACTGGACATTTCATTGCACTCCAGAGAGAAGAAATACAACTCCACCCACCAGAACACCGACACAAGCTTCCCTAACCAAGAAACCTTGACAAGCCACCTGTACAACCCCACACAGAGTGAGGAAACGCCACAATAAAGAGAACTCCACAAACTGCCAGAATACAGAAAGGACTCCCAAACTCAGCAATTTAAACAAGATGAAGAGACAGAGGAATACCCAGCAGATAAAGGAACAGGATAAATGCCCACCAAACCAAACAAAAGAGGAAGAGATAGGGAATCTACCTGATAAAGAATTCCAAATAATGAAAGTGAAATTGATCCAAAATCTTGAAATCAAAATGGAATCACAGATAAATAGCTTGGAGACAAAGATTGAGAAGATGTAAGAAAGGTTTAACAAGGACCTAGAAGAAATAAAAAAGAGTCAATATATAATGAATAATGCAATAAATGAAATTAAAAACACTCTGGAGCCAACAAATAGTAGAATAACAGAGGCAGAAGATAGGATTAGTGAATTAGAAGATAGAATGGTAGAAATAAATGAATCATAGAGGATAAAAGAAAAACGAATTAAAAGAAATGAGGACAATCTCAGAGACCTCCAGGACAATATTAAATGCTACAACATTCGAATCATAGGGATCCCAGAAGAAGAAGACAAAAACAAAGACCATGAGAAAATACTTGAAGAGATAATACTTGAAAACTTCCCTAAAATGGGGAAGGAAATAATCACCCAAGTCCAAGAAACCCAGAGAGTCCCAAACAGGATAAGCCCAAGGCGAAATGCCCCAAGACACATATTAATCAAATTAACAAAGATCAAACACAAAGAACAAATATTAAAAGCAGCAAGGGAAAAACAACAAATAACACACAAGGGAATTCCCATAAGGATAACAGCTGATCTTTCAATAGAAACTCTTCAAGCCAGGAGGGAATGGCAAGACATACTTAAAGTGATGAAAGAAAATAACCTACAGCCCAGATTATTGTACCCAGCTAGGATCTCATTCAGATATGAAGGAGAAATCAAAAGCTTCTCAGACAAGCAAAAGCTGAGAGAATTCAGCACCACCAAACCAGCTCTCCAACAAATACTAAAGGATATTCTCTGACAGGAAATACAAAAACGGTGTATAAACTTGAACCCAAAACAATAAAGTAAATGGTAACGGGATCATACTTATCAGTAATTACCATAAACGTAAATGGGTTGAATGCCCCAACCAAAGGACAAAGACTGGCTGAATGGATACAAAAACAAGACCCCTACATATGTTGTCTACAAGAGACCCACCTCAAAACAGGGGACACATACAGACTGAAAGTAAAGGGGTGGAAAAAGATTTTCCATGCAAATAGGGACCAAAAGAAAGCAGGAGTAGCAATACTTATATCAGATAAAATAGACTTTAAAACAAAGGCTGTGAAAAGAGACAAAGATGGTCACTACATAATGATCAAAGGATCAATCCAAGAAGAAGATATAACAATTATAAATATATATGCGCCCAACACGGGAGCGCCGCAATATGTAAGACAAATGCTAACAAGTATGAAATGAGAAACTAACAATAACACAATAATAGTGGGAGACTTTAATACCCCACTCACACCTATGGATAGATCAACTAAACAGAAAATTAACAAGGAAACACAAACGTTAAACGATACAATAGACCAGTTAGACCTAATTGATATCTATAGGACATTTCATCCCAAAACAATGAATTTCACCTTTTTCTCAAGAGAACATGGAACCTTTTCCAGGATAGATCACATCGTGGGCCATAAATCTAGCCTTGGTAAATTCAAAAAAATAGAAAACATTCCAAGCATCTTTTCTGACCACAATGCAGTAAGATTAGATCTCAATTACAGGAGAAAAACTATTTAAAATTCCAATATATGGAGGCTGAACAACAGGCTGCTGAATAACCAACAAATCACAGAAGAAATCAAAAAAGAAATCAAAATTTGCATAGAAACGAATGAAAATGAAAACACAACAACTCAAAACCTGTGGGACACTTTAAAAGCAGTCCTAAGGGGAAAGTTCATAGCAATACAGGCATACCTCAAGAAAGAAGAAAAAAGTCAAATAAATAACCTAACCCTACACCTAAAGCAACTAGAAAAGGAAGAAATGAAGAACCCCAGGGTTAGTAGAAGGAAAGAAATCTTAAAAATTAGGGCAGAAATAAATGCAAAAGAAACAAAAGAGACCATAGCAAAAATCAATAAAGCCAAAAGCTGGTTCTTTGAGAGTATAAATAAAATTGACAAACCATTAGCCAGACTCATCAAGAAACAAAGGGAGAAAAATCAAATCAATAAAATTAGAAATGAAAATGGAGAGATCACAACAGACAACACAGAAATACAAAGGATCATAAGAGACTACTATCAACAATTATATGCCAATAAAATGGACAACGTGGAAGAAATGGACCAATTATTAGAAAAGTACAACTTTCCAAAACTGGACCAGGAAGAAATAGAAAATCTTAACAGACCCATCACAAGCACGGAAATTGAAACTGTAATCAAAAATCTTCCAGCAAACAAAAGCCCAGGTCCAGATGGCTTCACAGCTGAATTCTACGAAAAATTTAGAGAAGAGCTAACATCTATCCTGCTCAAACTCTTCCAGAAAATTGCAGAGGAAGGTAAACTTCCAAACTCATTCTATGAGGCCACCATCATCCTAATACCAAAACCTGACAAAGATGCCACAAAAAAAGAAAACTACAAGCCAATATCACTGATGAACATAGATGCAAAAATCCTTAACAAAATTCTAGCAATCAGAATCCAACAACACATTAAAAAGATCATACACCATGACCAAGTGGGCTTTATCCCAGGGATGCAAGGATTCTTCAATATCCGCAAATCAATCAATGTAATACACCACATTAACAAATTGAAAAATAAAAACCATATGATTATCTCAATAGATGCAGAGAAAGCCTTTGACAAAATTCAATATCCATTTATGATAAGAACTCTCCAGAAAGCAGGAATAGAAGGAACATACCTCAACATAATAAAAGCTATATATGACAAACCCACAGCAAACATTATCCTCAATGGTGAAAAACTGAAAGCATTTCCTCTAAAGTCAGGAACAAGACAAGGGTGCCCACTTTCACCATTACTATTCAACATAGTTTTGGAAGTTTTGGCCACAGCAATCAGAGCAGAAAAAGAAATAAAAGGAATCCAAATTGGAAAAGAAGAAGTAAAACTCTCACTGTTTGCAGATGACATGATCCTCTACATAGAAAACCCTAAAGACTCTACCAGAAAATTACTAGAACTAATCAATGATTATAGAAAAGTTGCAGGATATAAAATCAACACACAGAAATCCCTTGCATTCCTATACACTAATAATGAGAGAACTGAAAGAGAAATTAAGGAAACAATTCCATTCACCATTGCAATGGAAAGAATAAAATACTTAAGAATATATCTACCTAAAGAAACTAAAGACCTATATATAGAAAACTGTAAAACACTGGTGAAAGAAATGAAAGAGGACACTAATAGATGGAGAAATATACCATGTTCATGGATTGGAAGAATGAATATAGTGAAAATTATTGTACTACCCAAAGCAATTTATAGATTCAATGCAATCCCTATCAAGCTACCAACGGTATTCTTCACAGAGCTAGAACCAATAATTTCACAATTTGTATGGAAATACAAAAAACCTTGAATAGCCAAAGCTATCTTGAGAAAGAAGAATGGAACCAGAGGAATCAACCTACCTGACTTCAGGCTCTATTACAAAGCCACAGTTATCAAGACAGTATGGTACTGGCACAAAGACAGAAATATAGATCAATGGAACAAAATAGAAAGCCCAGAGATAAATCCATGCACATATGGACACCTTATCTTTGACAAAGGAAGCAAGAATATACAATGGATTAAAGACAATCTCTTTAACAAGTGGTGCTGGGAAAATTGGTCAACCACTTGTAAAAGAATGAAACTAGACCACTTTCTAACACCATACACAAAAATAAACTCAAAGTGGATTAAAGATCTCAACGTAAGACCAGAAACTATAAAATTCCTAGAGGAGAACATAAGCAAAACACTCTCCGACATACATCACAGCAGGATCCTCTATGACCCACCTCCAAGAATATTGGAAATAAAAGCAAAAATAAACAAATGGGACCTAATTAAACTTAAAAGCTCCTACAAAACAAAGGAAACTATTAGCAAGGTGAAAAGGCAGCCTTCAGAATGGGAGAAAATAATAGCAAATGAAGCAACTGACAAACAACTAATCTCAAAAATATACAAGCAACTCCTACAGCTCAACTCCAGAAAAATAAATGATCCAATCAAAAAATTGGCCAAAGAACTAAATAGACATTTCTCCAAAGAAGACATACAGATGGCTAACAAACACATGAGAAGATGCTCAACATCACTCATTATCAGAGAAATGCAAATCAAAACCACTATGAAGTACCATTTCACGCCAGTCAGAATGGCTGCGATCCAAAAGTCTACAAGCAATAAATGCTGGAGAGGGTGTGGAGAAAAGGTAACCCTCTTACACTGTTGGTGGGAATGCAAACTAGTACAGCCACTATGGAGAACAGTGTGGAGATTCCTTAAAAAACTGGAAATAGAACTGCCTTATGATCCAGCAATCCCACTGCTGGGCATACACACTGAGGAAACCAGAAGGGAAAGAGACACGTGTACCCCAGTGTTCATCGCAGCACTGTTTATAATAGCCAGGACAGGGAAGCAACCTTGATGCCCATCAGCAGATGAATGGATAAGAAAGCAGTGGTACATATACACAATGGAGTATTACTCAGCCATTAAAAAGAATACATTTAAATCAGTTCTAATGAGATGGATGAAACTGGAACCTATTATACAGAGTGAAGTAAGCCAGAAAGAAAAACACCAATACAGTATACTAACGCATATATATGGAATTTAGAAAGATGGTAACAATAACCCTGTGTACGAGACAGCAAAAGAGACACTGATGTATAGATCAGTCTTATGGACTGTGGGAGAGGGAGAGGGTGGGGAGATTTGGGAGAACAGCATTGAAACATGTATAATATCATGTATGAAACGAGTCGCCAGTCCAGGTTTGATGCACGATACTGGATGCTTGGGGCTGGTGCACTGGGATGACCCAGAGGGAGGGTATGGGGAGGGAGGAGGGAGGAGGGTTCAGGATGGGGAACACAGGTATACCTGTGGTGGATTCATTTCGATATTTGGCAAAACTAATACAATATTGTAAAGTTTAAAAATAAAATAAAATTAAAAAACAAACAAACAAACAAAAAATTAAGTGCTTACAAATCAAATAATTCTAAATACAAGAGAAATTATCCTAACTGAATTTCAGGTTCATGTGAACTGGGAAATATTCAGTATTAAACACCTGATATTAATGTTTATTTGTTGATCTAAATAATGCAGACATCTCTAAGAGTACTTAACATTAAGCAGAATATTTTCATTGTACCTAGGTTTAACATAAGTTAAATATTATTATATCTGTTACAAGTTTGTCAGCAAGGAAATTACTGGCTGAGTGAAGAAGCTTCTAAAAAATGTAAATGAGATATGAGCCTTTAGTCAACTCTATTAAGAATAATTATGCTTTTGGAATGTCTGTCTAAAATAGTCTATCCAGATTGGGGTAACTTGAACTTCTGAGGGTTCTGCTAAACTAAATGTTGAAAGCTTAAGTCATTTCCAAATAAAATAAGGTTTTGAAACATTTATTACCAAAGACTCTTAAAGAGAAACTAAAAAGATTTGGGATTAAAAAGAAGTGATCTTTGGTGCCATCCTAAAATGAAGGTTTTAGAAATTATCACTTGTATTTATGCTCACCAATGTCTAAAATGCTAATATAAAAGTCAGTTCTTGGATGGTTAAAGGAAGTAGGAAGTGTGTTTTCAGTGAAGAAGGTATGAGGAATGGAATTAAATTTTGTGAAGGAAAAGGAAGGAAGCGTGACTTACAGGTGGCTTTTCAGGATGGAAGAACACAGTAATGGGTACAGAAAGTGATAAGGTTTGTGAAAAGTGAAGCATGAGGAAAGAGTTTTGTATATGGTTAGGACTAAGTTTAAAATAAAGTTAATTAAGTTTACCTTTTAAGTAAAGTAAGCTGGTGCAAAAATTTGAATTTAGCTTTTCTCTCTGTTAAGAGGACACCATGTCTTCAGACATTCAACTGTCTTTGATAATCACTTCATGGTAAATAGATGGGGAAACAGTGGAAACAGTGGCTGACTTTATTTTTCTGGGCTCCAAAATCACTGCAGATGGTGATTACAGCCATGAAATTAAAACAGGCTTATTCCTTGGAAAGAAAGTTATGACCAAACTAGACAGCATATTAAAAAGTAGAGACATTACTTTGCCAACAAAGGTCCATCTAGTCAAGGCTATGGGTTTTCCAGTGGTCATGTATGATGTGAGAAATGGACTATAAAGAAAGCTGAGTGCTGAAGAATTGATGTTTTTGAACTGCGGTGTTGGAGAAGACTCTTTAAAAAAATTCATTTATTTTAATTGGAGGCTAATTACTTTACAATATTGTATTGGTTTTGCCATACATCAACATGAATCTGCCACAGGTGTACACGTGTTCCCCATCCTGAACCCCGCTCCCACCTCCCGCCCCATACCATCCCTCTGGGTCAACCCAGTGCACCAGCCCCGAGCATTCTGTATCATGCATTGAACCTGGACTGGCAATTCGTTTCACATACGATATTATACATGTTTCAATGCCATTCTCCCAAATCATCCCACCCTCTTCCTCTCCCACAGAGTCCAAAAGACTGTTCTATACATCTGTGTCTCTTTTGCTGTCTCACATACAGGGTTATCATTACCATCTTTCTATATTCCATATATATGCGTTTTATATATGTGTGTGTGTGTGTGTGTGTGTGTGTTATATTCCATATATATGCGTTAGTATACTGTATATTGTATTGGTGTATTGAACTGGTGTATTCTACTGTATTGGTGTATTGAACTGCCTTTGATAATCACTTCATCACAAATAGATGGGGAAACAGTAGACACAGTGGCTGACTTTATTTTTCTGGGCTCCAAAATCATTGCAGATGGTGACTGCAGACATGAAATTAAAAGACGCTTACTCCTTGGAAGGAAAATTATGACCAACCTAGACAGCATATTAAAAAGCAGAGACATTACTTTGCCAACAAAGGTCCATCTAGTCAAGGCTATGGTTTTTCCAGTGGTCATGTATGGATGTGAGAGATGGGCTATAAAGAAAGCTGAGCACAGAAGAATTGATGCTTTTGAACTGTGGTGTTGAAGAAGACTCTTTAGAGTCCCTTGGACTGCTAGGAGATCCAACCAATCCATCCTAAAGGAGAGCAGTCCTAGGTGTTCATTGGAAGGACTGATGCTGAAGCTGAAACTCCAGTACTTTGGCCACCTGATGTGAAGAGCTGACTCATTTGAAAAGACCCTGATGCTGGGAAAGATTGAGGGCAGGAGAAGAAGGGAACGACAGAGATTGAGATGGGTGGATGGCATCACCGACTCAATGGACGTGGGTTTGAGTCAACTCCGGGAGTTTGTGATGGACAGGGAGGCCTGGTGTGCTGCAGTTCATGGGATCTCAAAGAGTTGGAGACGACTGAGCAACGGAACTGAACTGAACTGATAATAGATTTAAGTTTCTTTATCTCTTAAATGATCTGTTCTGAAATCCCTTATTGTTACTTTGGCTAAGTTAATAGTATTGTTTCACACTGACCTATAATCCCATCTGACTGAGTGTTCTAAAACTTTTTGATATTTATTCACAAAACTTCCTAAATCATTCTAAAGAAGAAGATTTCTACCTAACTTTGGGATGCTTCAGAGGGCCCTGCAACATCCCAGAGAGAGATATTACACTAATTAAGTTCATTTTGTATATAGAGTTACATGGAGGGTATTGTCAAGTTAGCAATAAGTCTCGGGTTATATTGTATGGTAAATGTTATTAATATAGATACACTAGAAACTGTATAAAGTTCCTAAAATTCTGATATGTTTGGGTAAAATGTTACCAGGCATAATTCTAGTTACTATGTCAAAATATTCTCATAGCACTAACCATGTTTTGCCTCTTCAAGAAGATTTATAAAAAGGACTTTTGGATAAATACCAGTTTTTGAACTGTGTAAAAATTCTAATAGAAAACCTGATGACTTCACAAAGTTTAACAAAAGGACTGAATGAACTGATGAATATGCTTATAACTTTTATGGTTTCTCTCTGAAAAATTACTGATTTGAATCTGTGTTTTCCAGGTGTAAAAAAAACCTTCCCCTCAAATGAATTATGACAGTAATTTGGTAAAATTATATTTTATAAACAAATTGAAACATTTAATATTTTCTCTCTATCTGAACCCTCCAGAGCTTGGAAACCCTTAGTTTCCAGTAAATTTATCAGATAAGTTAGGAAGATTATCTCAATAACAGGTACAGAAATCTCAAGGAATTTTGGAGACCTTGAGAAGGGAGGAGTTTACTTAGATCTGTTAGGCAAAATCTGTGATAAGCCTTTGGCATGACTTTCCTAGCCCTGAAAGCTCTTATTTTAAAAGTTCAGTCTGAGACGCTATAAAAGTTTCAGCAAAGCAAAGAAGTCTATGACCAATTATGGTTATATAAGTCATCAGGCCAAGTTTATTGAGAGCAGACCTATATTACAAACAGGTCTCAATTTGGTTATATTTGGTAAAAATGACAGTGAGTTTAGGTAGAAAGAGATGTTTCAATGAATGTTAAATCCTAGTTTGTTGATGGAGGTCTGTATCTACTAAGACTCATTTTCTTGATGGTTCTTTGCTGTTAGGGTATACTAAAGTAAAATTGAATTATTAAAGGACACTCTAGGGTTGTTTCTGAAGCTAATCTCAGTAATCTGTCTTTAAGTGAAGATCAGGTGCCTCACACATGACTTTCAATCAAGACTGGAAGAAGATATAATTTAAGGAACTGTCTCCAGCCTGGATGGAAGTACCTTTCCATCAGGAACTCTTAACTAGCTCATGCCCAGTGAAATTGAAGGGAAATTGACTCTTGGGTTAACTCCCACTTCCAAAAGGCCCCTAAGCTGGACTGGTCCATAGAGAGGCCTGCTGACCTCAAACTCACCTTAAAACAGTGCTCAAACAGAGGAAACTATACTACACTAGGGAGAAGGAAATGGCAACCCACTCCAGTACTCTTGCCTGGAAAATCCCATGGATGGAGGAGCCTGGTAGACTGTAGTCCATGGTGTTGCTAAGAGTCGGACACGACTGAGCGACTTCACTTTCACTTTTCACTTTCATGGATTGGAGAAGGAAATGGCAACCCATTCCAGTGTTCTTGCCTGGAGAATCCCAGGGACGGGGAGCCTTGTGGGCTGCCATCTCTGGGGTCGCACAGAGTCGGACACGACTGAAGTGACTCAGCAGTAGCACACTACCCTAGGATGAGAAGAAGATGACATCAGAAGCAGACAGCTTGCCCAAGATGCTGATCTGACTTTTATGATCATTTATAATGTTTTCTTGATTCCTTGGACCTATGCCTATTAATCAAATTTTTCTATCATGGACATGATTCTATGCTAGTTTAAAACGCAATCCAATTGTTCGGTTGTGGCCAGTTACCTGTGTCTAGTACTTCTGGATTACCTTGGTGGATTTCTCTTCTCTAGGGATACTCACAAGGAAATTTATTTTAGATGAGTGTTCAGTCCTGTTCTATCTTCATGATATTACTAGATGGGATTCTCTCACCTGGCCAGTTAATAATACCTGTTGTGATCCTGGCCATAGATTTAAGATTTCTCTTAGGGTGATTTAAACTCAAAGGGAGTGACGAGCTAAGTCTCCATTAAAAAATTAACCTCTCATCTATGAAAAGTAAAATTCCCACAATTATGGGGTAGATCTACATGGTTAACAGCAGACTATGGTCATTTAAGTTTAAAAGCTCCTCTACACTGGGAAGGGTTAAATCATATTAAAAATGATCAACCTGGTAATTATGAAACAAGGTTGGGTGCTTTATGAACTATGTCTATTATTACCCTTAGAGAGTGTGATTGGTATGGAACTCAGTGGATTTGTGGCACTAATTTATGGCCTTCACATCTACAGGGATGGATACGAAGGTGTAGCCTGGGATTCCCAGGAATTTAAGGTCATACATGTTAAGAAGTTAGAGGTAACCCTAACCAATCTAGCACTGGTATGATGTCAATGGGTCGAAGATCTGTATTCTACTGGTATGACCATTTAGCAGCTTGTGTGTGTGTGTGCCTTCAGTGGGGTTGGAGGATTTAATTGACCATATCTAAGCCTTAACACACAGGCACATAGCGCAGCCAAGAGGAGCTACCCCACTTCCGAGGTCAGGGGCAGAAGCCAGGAAGACCCCATGTCCGAGGGGTGGCGGTCAAGAGGAGTTATCGCATGTCCAAGGTCAGGGCAGCGGCAGAGAGTGCCAGGCTGCGACGGCACAGGAATGGCTGAGAGGAGCTACCCCACGTCCAAGGTCAGGGGTAGCGGCCGGGAGGAGCAACCCCACGTCCAAGGAGTGGTGGCTGTGCCTGCATAGGAGGGCCTGGAGGAGCTATTCCATATTCAAGGTCAGGAGCGGCGGCAGTGAGGAGATACCCCTTTTCTGAGGTAAGAGAAACCCAAGTAAGATGGTAGGTGTTGCAAGAGGGCATCAAAGGGCAGACACACTGAAACCCATAATCACAGAAAACTAGCCAATCTAATCACTCTAGGATCACAGCCTTGTCTAACTCAATGAAACTAAGTGATGCCCATGGGGCCACCCAAGATGGGAAGGTCATGGTGGAGAGGTCTGACAGAAAGTGGTCCACTGGAAAAGGGAATGGCAAACCACTTCAGTATTCTTGCCTTGAGAACCCCATGAACAGTATGAAAAGGCAAAATGATAGGATACTGAAAGAGAAACTCCCCAGGTCAGTAGGTGCCCAATATGTGACTGGAGATCAGTGGAGAAATAACTCCAGAAAGAATGAAGGGATGGAGCCAAAGCAAAAACAATACCCAGCTGTGAATATGACTGGTGATAGAAGCAAGGTCCAATGCTGTAAAGAGCAATATTGCATAGGAACCTGGAATGTCAGGTCCATGAATCAAGGCAAATTGGAAGTGGTCAAACAAGAGATGGCAAGAGTGAATGTCGACATTCTAGGAATCAGCAAACTAAAATGGACTGGAATGGGTGAATTGAACTCAGATGACCATTATATCTACTACTGCGGGCAGGAATCCCTCAGAAGAAATGGAGTAGCCATCATGGTCAACAAAAGAGTCTGAAATGCAGTACTTTTGAAATCTCAAAAATGACAGAATGATCTCTGTTCGTTTCCAAGGCTAACCATTCAATATCATGGTAATCCAAGTCTATGCCCCAACCAGTAACGCTGAAGAAGCTGAAGTTGAATGGTTCTATGAAGACCTACAACACCTTTTAGAACTAACACCCAAAAAAGATGTCTTTTTCATTATAGGGGACTGGAATGCAAAAGTAGGAAGTCAAGAAACACCTGGAGTAACAGGCAACTTTTGCCTTTGAACATGGAATGAAGCAGGGCAAAGACTAATAGAGTTTTGCCAAGAAAATGCACTGGTCATAGCAAACACCCACTTCCACAACACAAGAGAAGACTCTACACATGGACATCACCAGATGGTTAACACCGAAATGAAATTGATTATATTATTTGCAGCCAAAGATGGAGAAGCTCTATACAGTCAATAAAAACAAGACTCGGAGCTGACTGTGGCTCAGATCATGAACACTTTATTGCCAAATTCAGACTTAAATTGAAGAAAGTAGGGAAAACCACTAGACCATTTAGGTCAGGTATGACTTAAATCAAATCCCTTATGATTATACAGTGGAAGTGAGAAATAGATTTAAGGGACTAGATCTGATAGAGTGCCTGATGAAATATAGATGGAGGTTCGTGACATTGTACAGGAGACAGGGATCAAGACCATCCCCATGGAACAGAAATGCAAAAAAGCAAAATGGCTGTCTGGGGAGGCCTTACAAATAGCTGTGAATAGAAGAGAAGTGAAAAGCAAAGGAGAAAAGGAAAGATATAGGCATCTGAATGCAGAGTTCCAAAGAATAGCAAGGAGAGATAAGAAAGCCTTCCTCAGTGATCAATGCAAAGAAATAGAGGAAAACATCAGAATGGGAAAGACTAGAGATCTCTTCAAGAAAACTCGAGATACCAAGGGAATATTTCATGCAAGGATGGGCTCAATAAAGCACAGAAATGGAATGGACCTAACAGAAGCAGAGACATTAAGAAGAGGTGGCAAGAATACACAGAAGAACTGTACAAAAAAGATGTTCAAGACTAAGATAATCACGCTGGTGTGATCACTCCCCTAGAGCGAGACAACCTAGAATGTGAAGTCAAGCGGGCCTTAGAAAGCATCACTACGAACAAAACTAGTGGAGGTGATGGAATTCCAGTTGAGCTATTCCAAATCCTGAAAGATGATGCTGTGAAAGTGCTGCACTCAATATGCCAGCAAATTTGGAAAACTCAGCAGTGGCCACAGGACTGGAAAAGGTCAGTTTTCATTCCAATCCCAAAGAAAGGCAATGCCAAAATATGCTCAAACTACCACACAATTGCACTCATCTCACAGGCTAGTAAAGTAATGCTCAAAATTCTCCAAGCCAGTCTTCAGAAATACATGAACCGTGAATTTCCAGATGTTCAAGCTGGTTTTAAAAAGGCAGAGGAACCTGAGATCAAATTGTCAACATCTGCTGGATCATCGAAAAAGCAAGAGAGTTCCATAAAAGCATCTATTTCTGCTTTATTGACTATGCCAAAGCCTTTGACTGTGTGGATCACAATAAACTGTGGAAAATTCTGAAAGAGATGGGAATACCAGAACACCTGACCTACCTCTTGAGAAACCTATATGCAGGTCAGGAAGCAACAGTAGAACTGGACATGGAACAACAGACTGGTTCCAAACAAGAAAAGGAGTACGTCAGGGCTGTATATTGTCACCCTGCTTATTTAACTTCTATGCAGAGTACATCATGAGAAACGCTGGACTTGAAGAAGCACAAGCTAGAACAAGATTGCTGGGAGAAATATCAATAACCTCAGATATGCAGATGACACCACCCTTATGGCAGGAAGTGAAGAGGAAATTAAACCCTCTTGATGACAGTGAAAGTGGAGAGTGAAAAATTTGGCTTAAAGCTCAACATTCAGAATACGAAGATCATGGCATGTGTCCCATCACTTCATGGGAAATAGATGAAGAAACAGTGGAAACAGTGTCAGACTTTATTTTTTGGGCTCCAAAATCACTGCAGATGGTGACTGCAGCCATGAAATTAAAAGACGCTTACTCCTTGGAAGCAAACTTATGGCCAACATAGACAGCATATTGAAAAGTAGAGACATTACTTTGCCAACAAAGGTCCATCTTGTCAAGCGTATGGTTTTCCAGTGGTCATGTATGGATGTGAGAGTTGGACTGTGAAGAAAGCTGAGCACCGAAGAATTGATGCTTTTGAACTGTAGTGTTGGCTAAGACTCTTGAGAGTCCCTTGGACTGCAAGGAGATCCAACCAGTCCACTCTGAAGGCGATCAGCCCTGGGTTTTCATTGCAAGGAATGATGCTAAAGCTGAAACTCCAGTACTTTGGCCACCTCATGCGAAGGGTTGACTTATTGGAAAAGACTCTGATGCTGGGAGGGACTGGGGCCAGGGGGAGAAGGGGACGACAGAGGATGAGATGGGTGGATGGCATCACTGTCTCGATGGACGTGAGTCTGAGTGAACTCCAGGAGTTGGTGATGGACAGGGAGATCTGGCGTGCTGTGATTCATTGGGTTGCAAAGAGTCAGACATGACTGCCCGACTGAACTGGACTGACCTGAACTGATATAGGTTGCCTTTAAGGAGATATTTGACTGAAGCTCTCAGAAAACTTTATTCCTACTTCTAGTTCCCTTCCTTTGTTGCTTGTAATTCTTAGGAATTTCACGATGTGGCAGGGACTGGAGGATTTTGAGAGTCGATAAAACTGGAGACTTTTAAATATCCCTCATCTGGTGTAGCACTTCTCTGTTGCCACTTAAAGATCTGCCGACCAGGCACATACCACAGCGAGCTAGCATCCTCAACCCTGTTAGCCTGGTAAAACGTAGTCTTCTAGCTGAGTGAGCATTCCTTCAGCTCTTCACAGCCCCCTCTCCCCACAGGAGATAGAAGAGAGGATTTCTAAGCATCCTTTCAGCTACATGTTTCTATAATTTCTTTTAAAAAAAATTATGCCTTTATTTTAATTGGATAATAATTATTTTACAGTATTGTGATGGTTTTTGTCAAATAGCAACATGAATTGGCCATGGGTATACTTGTGTCCCTTCCCTCCTGAACCCCCCTCCCAACTCCCACCCCACTCCATCCCTCCAGGTTGTCACAGAGCACCTGCTTTAGGTGCCCTGGCCCTGCCTCATACCTCAAACGCACTCTGGCTATCTATTTTACATATGGTAATGTATATGTTTCAATGCTGTTCTCTCAAATCATCCCACCCTCTCTTTCTCCCACTGAATCCAAAAGTCTGTCCTTTACATCTGTGTCTCCTTTGCTGCCCTCCATGTAGGATCATCAGTACCATCTTTCTAGATTCCGCATGTATGTGTTACTATACAGTATTTGTCTTTCTATTTTTGACTTACTTCACTCTGTATAATAAACTCAAGTTTCATCCACCTCATTAGAACTAACTCAAATGCATTCCTTTTATAGCTGAGTAATATTCCATTGTGTATATAATTTCTTAAATTTTTTAAATTTTAAAAGTTTAATTTTTAAAAATTTAATTGAAGTAAAGTTGATTTACAATGTTGTGTACTTCCATGCTTATAGAATTTCATGTAGAAATACATGTTGGAAATGTTTGAAATCTGCATTTTTGCACTTTATTTTAAGGGATAGGTTTTTAGAAAGCACTTTATTGAATAAAGTGAGATTCAACCAGTCAAGGAGATCTAACCAGTCAATCCTAAAGGAAATCAGTCCTGAATATTCCTTGGAAGGATTGATACTGAAGCTGAAGCTCCAATACGTTGGCCACCTGATGCAAATAACTGACTCATGAAAAGATTCTGATGCTAGGAAAGATTGAAGGCGGGAGGAGAAGGGGACGACAGAGAATGAGATGGTGGGATGGAATCACCCATTCGATGGACATGAGTTTGAGTAAGCTCCTGGATTTGGTGGTGGACAGGCAAGCCTGGCATGCTGCAGTCCAAGGGATCACAAAGAGTTGGACAGGTCTGAGCGACTGAACTGAACTGAACTTACTGAATAAAAGGAGCAAAATATAATTAATTTCAGTTCCATTGTTATTGTTGTGTTAGTCATTCAGTTGTGTCCGACTCTCTGTGACCCCAGAGCTTCCCTGGTAGCTCAGATGGTAAAGAATCTGCCTGCAATGCTGGAGACCTGAGTTGGATCCCTGGGTCTGGAAGATCCCCTAGAGAAAGGAATGACTGCCTACTCCAGTATTCTTGCCTGGAGAATTCCGTCGATAGAGAAGCAAGGTGGGCTACAATCCACGGAGCCAGAAAGAGTTGGACATGACTGAAGAACTAACGATTTTAGTTCCATAGACAGGAACAAGGTATGAGTTTTGGAGATGAAGGTAAGGAATGTGGATGAAAGGGAAACACAGCGCTGATGGTCTTAGAGGGAAGGACCACGTTTGAAACTGGCTTCACAGCGACCCCTGGTGGCCGGAAATGTAAGGAAGCCAAGGACTGACTGACATACAGCCCTGACACTTGCTGAACCCGGAAATATAAAATGGGAGCCAGACAGAAGAAAGGTATCATGACAGGTAAGACAATGTTGCAAGAAGGCTAGCAAATAGAGATTCAGAGCCCTCTTACTTAAACCAGGACATTGCCAAGAAGTGTCAAAAACTATCCTTTGAAGTGAGACGAGTTCTTTTAGGTATTCACTTGTGGAAGCTTTGACTGGTAAAAAAAATTATTATTTTTTCTTTTTTGGAATATTTCTTCTCTAACTCAGGGTACATGTTTTCTTTTTACATATTTTATATTGTTTTTATGTGTGAAGCCCCATACTAATGCACCTAGAATTTTTCACGTTGAATGAGCTTCAAATATTCTGTAGACTCCTACTCTATAATTAAGTGTGGTTTAAAAAGCAACATATTTATATGCTCCTGGTAAGTTAGGAGGATGGTCCAGATTGATTAAAAGTCAGGTAAGGGCTTTGCTGATACCAGTGGACTGGGTGATCTGAGAATAAACACATACCCCAGAAACTGGAAGTGAGAAGGCAGTACAGCATAATGAAAATTTGAACTTAAGTCAGTCATAGATTCATATCTTGATTCAATCAATTGCTAGATGTGATGTTACTATATGTTACAGAGCATCGGTTAACTCATATGGTAGTCCATATAATAGGGGACTGTTGGGGATTAAATAAAATATGTGAATGTGAGGAAAGTGTTAACACAGCAGGTCTGGTTGTTTGGTCCTTGTATGTCAAGGGAACTGGAAACCATGATTTGACTATTGGTCAACCCAGGGGGAATGTTCTAATGTTAATTGGTTGATGATCATGTTTTGTTCACCTGATTGCTTGGCACAAACATCAACATCGATAATGTGCATCTGGTGTCATTGTTGGGATCCTGAGTTTCACTTGCCATGTCTGGTCATGGAGCATGATGTACCTATGGAATCTGTTCTCCATAAAAGCCTCAGATGCTGAGGCTTCCCTGGGCAGAGCCATGGTGCACACATGCCTCTAGATTATTGCTAGAGAAGAGAGCATGTCCTAGGTGGCCCCAGAGGGGCAAGTACTCAAAAGCACATGTCCAACCTCTCTGATTCACCCAAAAAGAAGTCTTTTTCCTGTTGCTCTTGATTTGTATATTTTTGCTCTAATAAAACTCAGCCATGACTATAATCTGCTTTTGAGTCTTGTGAGTCCTTTTTCTAAATCAGTAAAATTGAGGGGAGGGTGGCCTTCAGATATCCCAGACATAAAGGGACTAGTACAATGTCTGGCAAGTAGTACACATCCAATATATGCTAGCTATGGAATTTAACTGACCCTGCTGAATGTGACAGGGGACTGACCTCACTGTACTAGAATATAGGCTGGGACTGCAGGATTTTGTCTGTTTTTCTGAACCATGCTCTTGGAAGTGGGCAGGGATAACCTCTCATCAGTGAGGAAGCTAGAAAATATAACTCCAAGGTTTTCCCCTGGCCTCCCAGCCCTCTGGATTCTAAGTAAGAAGGTACCCTGTGAAGAAAATGGGTAGATATCCGACCTCTATCTGGGCCATTCTGAGAATGCACAACAGGGCAAACTCTCTTTATCAATTTGAAGGGTAAACAAAAGAATCAAAAACCTTGAGAGTGGGGCCTGGAGCCTGGACCCTTACTTTGGTAGCAGTCATCAGAGGCAGTGGTATTAGAAATGAGTATTGGGACTTCCCTGGTGGTTCAGTGGCTAAAACTCCACACTCCCAATGCAGGGGGTCTGGGTTCTATCCCTGGTCAGAGAATCACATGCTGCAGCCAAGGGTTTGCATGCCACAACTAAGAACTCGCATGGTCAAATAAATATGTTTTAAAACAGGAAATAACTATCAGGAATTTCCCCAATGCAGCCAGAATCAAGCACACAGAACCATTTCCACCACACACTGGGCACCAGAGAAAGACAGTCTTAAACTGTGAGGACACTCTGTCAAAATTTAAAAGATAGTTGGGTTGAGACTTCAGTTGAGGGCTAATCCAAGGGGAAGAGGAGCCCAGGGTATCCATCTTGCAATCCCTTTTTGTATTTGTGTGTGTGTGTGTGTGACTGTGGTTCGCATATAACCCTGTGCCTGTGTCCAACTGTTTTCAGCCCATCGACTGTAGCCCTTCAGTCTCCTCTGTCCATGGAATTTCCCAGGCAAGACTACTGGAGTGGGTTGCTATTTCCTCCTCCAAAGGATCTTCCCAACCCAGGGATCAAACCCACATCTCTTCCATTGGCAGGTGGATTCTTTACCACTGCACCAGCTGGGAAGCCCATCCAAGTGACCAGATCTACGTTGTTGTTGTTCAGCCATCAAGTCGTGTCCAACTCTGTGCGACCCCATGGACTGCAGCAGGCTGGGTTTCCCTGTCCCTCACCATCTCCCAAAATTTGCCGAAGTAGATCTAAGATACTTCCCAAAGAGATTTATACCTCTAAAATACAATAATAATTACAACAAAATCAGTTGTTATGTCACACATTTATTTACTATTTTTCAAGTAAATTGCCTCGAGATGGATATAAGTCTAATCTCAATAGTGATACCAAGTGGAGTTTTCCTCTACCAGGTTCTTAAATATGGTGAGCATATAATAATTGATAGAAGCTTGCTTCTTCTGCATGGGTGGTCTTTCTTTTGATCCCTTAATTATTTTGGGAGTTTTTATAGATGTCTTCCTTGCATTTTATATTGCACATTATAATCACCTCCCTGTCACTCTCACCATCACTGTTGTATGTTGTGATATCACTGTCATGCATGTTGCCATACAGTGTGTTGTATTTGGGTTGTTTCTTTTTATAGGACTTGTAAAAGTGCTTCAATTCGCGTGAAAACAGTGTAACTGGAACATGCTTTTTATTTGCGTCTGAAACATGAGTGATGAACGGCTCAGAAACAGCTCTGCAAACAAGGCACTTTTCCTTGTAGCATCGACAAAACTTCACTGGATGAGGCCTAGATAATATTTCTGCCCTACCTGCACTAGCTGGGCATTTTAGTTTAAGATATCTCTGGCGTTTGGTCAGTTTATCTACACTTGATTGCTCAGGGAAGCTTTGATTGTTTGGATAGGGTAGAGGAGTTTTGGTTGGCTTGGCCCGACACTGTAGACTTGGTGGCCAAGTTGGCTTGATGACCTTCTCTGGATAGGATGGACTGACCTGACTGACTAGCTTATGGGCATGAGCCTGCCTATGTGCCTTGTTTGGACTGTGTGTTCTATGCAACTTTTCCTGGGGGGGTGATCCTAACACTTTTTTGGGAGCTGATGGCTTGGATGGTTTTTTTTGACTCGAGGGCCTGACTAACTTTTCTGCACTTGAAGGAACTTTTCGTGGACTTGAGGGCCCAGATGACTTATCTATTCTGGATACCACGGATTGTCTTTCTGGATCGCCCAGACCAGCAGTCGGTGACTTGGAGTCAGTAAATGATATTTTAGATGACCTGGATGCCTTGATGGTGATATCTTCTTTCTTGTCCCTGAAAATACAGAGGATTTGGAATAAGACAATTTAAATCAGAGGAGTAAGATTGCTGTTACCAGAAAATATGGGCTATTGTGTCAATTTAGACTTGTGGTCTTTTTGTGGCTCTAGCAGGAAAATTGAACACAGTAAGAATCGGAGTGTGGTGAAAACTATGAGTCAGGTTACAGGTTTGAACTCGTGTTGAATGCTTTTTCTTTTTCTTTTTCTTAATTTTGCTGTTTCAACCACAGTGGATAACCATATACTCTATATACACAATGACACAAACTTGTTTCAAATCTACTGTTGAGAGGGAGAGAGAGAATTTATCTAATCCAGAAATTATAGTTTTTACAAAAAAGCCACAAGTTGATATGCAACTGAGGCACAAATGTCACAACCTGTCACATAAAAAAGTCTTAGACCAAATTCATTGTTTTCCTATCATATTTACACCATCAAGGTTTGTAACCATACATATTAATCCTCACAAGCTAACTCTAAAACTGAAGGAATAGAACAGTGGTATATTTCAGTCACCAGTCCTTGGATTGGGAAATTTTTAGAGACCTGGTATATCAAGTGCCAGCCTAATCCTCCTATATTAAAGCCAGGGACTAGAATCACTGAACACAGTTGAAAATTTTTCATGTTATTACATCTCAAAATGATAGATTATCCAAAATGTGTTACTATCTTTGGAATGCAGAGACCCAACTCCTTCTCCCCTGAGAAGATTTTGATTCTGTCTTATTTAGACAGTCATTCCCTCTTTTCATAGACTCAACTTACAATGAAATTAGCAGCCTGGGGCTCAAGTGAACCCTGAATAGGAGATAGTTTTGGCTAAAGTTGATAATGTACTTGAGATAATTTAAGAGCTTCATTTAAGTGAACATATCCAGCCCACAAGATGTTGGTAGCTCTTCTGAAGTCTCAAGTTAATGGTAAGTAACAAAACAACAGTGAACCCGCTTACGTGTAAGTGCGCATGCGTGTGCAGGTACAGTTCCTCATGCGCATGCACACCCACCTCCTCACCTCACCCCTACACCCGGCCACTTTGTATTTTTAGTTCAAAGGTGTAAGACTTAATGTTGCTGCTTTGGGGACTTCCCCGCTCTCACAGTTATAGAGTATAGTGAAGAACGCGTGCCTCCCCACAACCTTGTACTTTTATTCAAAGGTGTAAGACTTACTTGGCTGCTGTATGGGCTTCCTCGCTATCACAGCTATAGTGAAGCAAGCAGGTACACGAGACCATATAGCCAGTGATAAGGGTACCAATTACAATAATGAGTAGACGTCGCCGTAATTCCTGCAGTTTGGTCTGCTTGAATTCAGCATGTGTAGTTACTATGAAAGAATATGTATCATCAGAACATGTGCTTGGGAACCAAGTTTGCTTCCATTTTGATGGGGGTTTGTTACTGCAGATCTAAGTCAAATCTCATCATCAATTATTTCTTTAAGCCTGATAACCACTGCCAAATTCCTCCCTCTATCACCTCCCCAGCCAGCCACAGTCTACAAGCCAAATCTGGGAGCTGTCTTTGGCTAATCAGTATAATTACCTAGGTTACCCCACATTGTGGCTTGTTCGACCCATTACCTAGGTATTTGAATGTGTGAATGCACTGGAGTGTTGATGTTTGTGTGAACGTGTATGGTGGGAAAAGGGATGGGACAAGAAAACACAGTTCTTGAAACCTACTATGTGTTAGGTACCATGCTAGATTCATTCACATAGAATTTTCTGGTATGGCTGGAGGGGAAGGGGCAGGGGTTGGTGGATTGGGTGGGGAAGGGGAATGAAAGGGGACAGTAAGGCTGTACTCTTCATGTTTCTATGTTTGGAATGTTTACACAGAAGTAAAACTTTCAGGTGTTGTCCTAGAAATTCTCGAAGACCTTCTCATAGTAAAGTAGAATAAACAGCAGATTTCTTATACACAGCTAGCTTGTCTAATTAAGTACTGGAATACATTTAACATAATAGACCATACTTTTTAGGTTTTAAGGTTAGGGACATACCTGCAGTAGCAGATCCATTGCTTTCATTTCTATCTAAACAACTATTTGTCCAAATTGATAAAAGGAGGACATAAATGAAGAGATTCATGTCCAGGACCTTGTTGTCCTGTTTCCTCTCCCAAGGAAACTGCTGGATTTAAAATGACTCAGCTTGTTTTAGGGGCCTATGACTTCATAATCATTCTATGTCATATCCTGACAGCATAATCTCACCATGGTGACACATGAGCTCCTGGGTACAAATATTATGAAAAGACTTTTAATCCTTTATTTCTCCATTACATCAAATATTCTATCAGATTTGAATCAAAAAGTTTGAGGCATTATTAAGCACAGAAGGCAGAGAAAATGAGTTAGCTCTAGATACTGAAGAACTATTTTTCTTTATTAAATGTTAAGGAGGCACCTTACAGCCCTATAGTAGTTCTTAATGTGTTTTAGAGGTTAAATCATCCTGGGGTATAAGTTTGTAGGAATTTTTCTTACTAAAATTAAGATTTTTAATGTCCCTCAAGCTTTTTATTGAGCTGCTTTTAATGGGTACCACTAAAGACTTTCTGGCTAGTGAGTGACATGATGAGCTCTCCAATTTAGACCCAACCCCCGCCCCCACCCCATCAACTCTTGTATGGGAACTAGATTGCTAGGGTTAAAGTAATTTAGACAATTAGAAGGCTGTTATGTAGGTCCACCTGATAGAGGATGGTGGCTTGAAGCAGAGTTGTAAAGATGGAGAGTAATCAATGTATTGGAGATGTCTTTTGATGTGGGTAGGACTTGAGGAAGGGCAAGCCATAGGGCATGAAGGAGAGAGAGGTAGCATGGACGACGATTCATTGCTTCAACAAAAGCATGCTGGAGATCTATGTGACAGGAAGCTTTGTGTTAAGCATGAGCATTCAGACAGTCACAGTCCCTGCCTTTAAGAGTTGGAAATCTAAAGGGAGAGACAGACATGTAAATAACCAATCACTAGGTTATGTAATGGGGCTTCTCTGGTAGCTCAGCTGGTGAAGAATCTGCCTATAATGCAGGAGAACCAGGTTTGATTCCTGGGTCAGGAAGATCCCCTGGAGAAGGGATAGGCTAACCATTCCAGTATTCTTGGGCTTCCCAGGAGGCTCAGACACTAAAGAATCCACCTGTAATGTGGGAGACCTGGGTTCAATCCCTGGGTTGGGAAGATCCCCTGGAGGAGGACATGGAAACCCATGCCAGTATTCTTGCCTGGAGAATCCTCATGGACAGAGGAGCCTGGCGGGCTGCAGTCGGTGGAGTTGCAGAGTCAGACATGACTGAGCAACTAAGCAGCAGCACAGCAGAGCACAGCACAGCATGGTGTATATAATGGGCTTTCCAGGCGTCGCTAGTGGTAAAGAACCCGCCTGCCAATGTAAGAGATGTGGATTCAATCCCTAGGTTGGGAAGATCCCCTGGAGGTGGGGGGCACGGCAACCCACCCCAGTATTCCTGTCTGGAGAATCCCATGGACAGAGGAGTCTGGCAGGCTGCAGTCCACAGGGTCACACAGTGTTGGACACGACTGAAGTGACTTAGCATGCATGCACACAGGGTGTGTAATGTCATATGCAGGCAGTGATGTCACAGGATACAGTGCCACAAGATCATGCAAAAGGACTATCTCTTCAAAGTGGGGGGTCCTGGAGGAGATGACCCTTGATTTGAGGTGGGTTTGTGTGTGTGTGTGTGGTTTTTATTTATTTATTTATTTAAAAATTATTTATTTTAATTGAAGGATAGTTACTTTATAATATTGTGGTGGGTTTTGCCATACATCAGCATGAATCAGCCATGGGTGTACATGTGACGCTCCCATCCTGAACCCCCCTCCCACCTCCTTTCCCACTCCATCCCCCTCGGTTGTCCAGAGCACTGGTTTTGAGTGCCCTGCTTGATGCATTGAACTTTCACTGGTCATCTATTTTACATATGGTAATATACATGTTTCTTCTTTTAAAATGTATAAATTTATTTATTTTAATTGGAGGCTAATTACTTTACAATATTGTATTGGTTTTGCCATACATTGACATGAATCCACCATGGGGGTACACGTGTTCCCCATCCTGGACCCCCCTCCCACCTCCCTCCCCATCCCATCCTTCTGGGTCATCCCAGTGCACCAGCCCCAGGAACCCTGTATCATGCATCGAACCTGGACTGGCGATTCATTTCACATATGATAATATACATGTTTCAATGCCATTTTCACAAATCATCCCACCCTCGCCCTCTGCCACAGAGTCCAAAAGACTGTTCTGTGCCTCTGTGTCTCTTTTGCTGTCTCACATACAGGGTCATCATTACCATCTTTCTAAATTCCAGGTGGCTGCGACAGGCACGCTAAAACGCAGCGGAGAGGAGCTACCCAGTGTCCGAGATCACGGGCAGAAGCCGGGAGGACCCCATGCCCGAAGGTCGGCGGCCAAGAGGAGTTACCCCACGTCCGAGGTCGGGGGCGGGGAGGGGGCGGCCGGGAGGAGATACCCCACGCCCTTAAGCCCGAGGCCAGGGGCGGCGGTCAGGAGGAGCTACCCCACCCACCTAAGCCCGAGGCCAGGGGCAGTGGGCGGGCTGGAAGAGCTACCCCGCGCCCCCACGCCCGAGGCCAGAGGTGGTGGGCGGGAGGACCAACCCCAGGCCATGGCTGCTCAGGCACAGGAGGGCCTAGAGGAGCTATCCCACGTTGAAGGTCAGAAAGGGTGGCGGTGAGGAGATACCCCTCGTCCAAGGTAAGGAGCATTGGCTGCACTTTGCTGGAGCTGCCGTGAAGAGATACCCCACGCCCAAGGTAAGAGAAACCCAAGTAAGATGGAAGGTGTTGCAAGAGGGCATCAGAGGGCAGACACACTGAAACCATACTGACAGAAAACTAGTCAATCTAATCACACTAGGACCACAGCCTGGTCTAACTCGATGAAACTAAGCCATGCCCGTAGGGCAACCCAAGATGGGCGGGTCATGGTGGAGAGATCTGACAGAATGTGGTCCACTGGAGAAGGGAATGGCAAACCACTTCAGTATTCTTGCTTTGAGAATCCCATGAACAGTATGAAAAAGCAAAATGATAGGATACTGAAAGAGAAACTCCCCAGGTCAGTAGGTGCCCAATATGCTACTGGAGATCAGTGGAGAAATAACTCCAGAAAGAATGAAGGGATGGAGCCAAAGCAAAAAGAATACCCAGTTGTGAATCTGACTGGTGATAGAAGCAATGTCTGCTGCTGTAAAGAGCAATATTGCATAGGAACCTGGAATGTCAGGTCCATGAATCAAGGCAAATTGGAAGTGGTCAAACAAGAGATGGCAAGAGTGAATGTCGACATTCTAGGAATCAGCAAACTGAAATGGACTGGAATGGGTGAATTGAACTCAGATGACCATTATATCTACTATTGCGGGCAGGAATCCATCAGAAGAAATGGAGTAGCCATCATGGTCAACAACAGAGTCTGAAATGCAGTACTTGGATGCAAACTCAAAAATGACAGAATGATCTCTGTTCATTTCCAAGGCAAACCATTAAATATCACAGTAATCCAAGTCTATGCCCCAACCAGTAATGCTGAAGAAGCTGAAGTTTAACAGTTCTATGAAGACCTACAACACCTTTTAGAACTAACACCCAAAAAAGATGTCCTTTTCATTATAGGGGACTGGAATGCAAAAGTAGGAAGTCAAGAAACACCTGAAGTAACAGGCAAATTTAGCCTTGGAATACGGAATGAAGCAGGGCAAGGACTAATAGAGTTTTGCCAAGAAAAAGCACTGGTCATAGCAAACACCCTCTTCCAACAACACAAGAGAAGACTCTACACATGGACATCACCAGATGGTCAACACCGAAATCAGATTGATTATATTCTTTGCAGCCAAAGATGGACAAGCTCTATACAGTCAGCAAAAACAAGACTAGTAGCTGACTGTGGCTCAGACCATGAACTACTTACTGCCAAATTCAGACTTAAATTGAAGAAAGTAGGGAAAACCACTAGACCATTCAGGTATGACCTAAATCAAATCCCTTATGATTATACAGTGGAAGTGAGAAATAGATTTAAGGGACTAGGTCTGATAGATAAGAGTGCCTGATGAGCTATGGAATGAGGTTCGTGACATTGTACAGGAGACAGGGATCAACACTATCCCCATGGAAAAAAATGCAAAAAAGCAAAATGGCTGTCTGGGGAGGCCTTACAAATAGCTGTGAAAAGAAGAGAAGTGAAAAGCAAAGGAGAAAAGGAAAGATATAAATATCTGAATGCAGAGTTCCAAAGAATAGCCAGAAGAGATAAGAAAGCCTTCTTCAGCGATCAATGCAAAGAAATAGAGGAAAACAACAGAATGGGAAAGACTAGAGATTGCTTCAAGAAAATCAGAGATACCAAAGGAACATTTGATGAACAGATGGGCTCAATAAAGGACAGAAATGGTATGGACCTAATAGAAGCAGAAGATATTAAGAAGAGATGGCAAGAATACACAGAAGAACTGTACAAAAAAGATCTTCACGACCCAGATAATCACGATGGTGTGATCACTGACCTAGAGCCGGACATCCTGGAATGTGAAGTCAAGTGGGCCTGAGAAAGCATCACTACGAACAAAACTAGTGGAGGTGATGGAATTCCAGTTGATCCATTCCAAATCCTGAGAGATGATGCTGTGAAAGTGCTGCACTCAATATGCCAGCAAATTTGAAAAACTCAGCAATGGCCACAGAACTGGAAAAGGTCAGTTTTCATTCCAATCCCAAAGAAAGGAAATGCCAAAGAATGCTCTAACTACCGCACAATTCCACTCATCTAAACTCTAGTAAATTAATGCTTAAAATTCTCCAAGCCAGGCTTCAGCAATATGTGAACCGTGAACTTCCAGATGTTCAAGCTGGTTTTAGAAAAGGCAGAGGAACCAGAGATCAAATTGCCAACATCCCCTGGATCATGGAAAAAGCAAGAGAGTTCCAGAAAGATATCTATTTCTGCTTTATTGACTATGCCAAAGCCTTTGACTGTGTGGATCACAATAAACTGTGGAAAATTCTGAAAGAGATGGGAATACCAGACCACCTAATTTGCCTCTTGAGAAATTTGTTTGCAGATCCGGAAGCAAGAGTTAGAAGTGGACATGGAACAACAGACTGGTTCCAAATAGGAAAAGGAGTACATCAAGGCTGTATACTGTCACCCTGTTTATTTAACTTATATGCAGAATACATCATGAGAAACACTGGAGTGGAAGAAACACAAGCTGGAATCAAGACTGCCAGGAGAAATATCAATAACCTCAGATATGCAGATGACACCACCCTTATGGCAGAAAGTGAAGAGGAACTAAAAGCCTCTTGATGAAGGTGAAAGTGAAGAGTGAAAAAGTTGGCTTAAAACTCAACATTCAGAAAATGAAGATCATGGCATCCGGTCCCATCACTTCATGGGAAATAGGTGGGGAAACAGTGGAAACAGTGTCAGACTTTATTTTTCTTGGCTCCAAATTCACTGCAGATGGTGACTGCAGCCATGAAATTAAAAGATGCTTGCTCCTTGGAAGGAAACTTATGACCAACCTAGATAGCATATTAAAAAGCAGAGACATTACTTTGCCAACACAGGTTCATCTAGTCAAGGCTATGGTTTTTCCTGTGGTCATGTATGGATGTGAGAGTTGGACTGTGAAGAAGGCTGAGTGCCAAAGAATTGATGCTTTTGAACTGTGGTGTTGGAGAAGACTCTTGAGAGTCCTTTGGACTGCAAGGAGATCCAACCAGTCCATTCTGAAGGAGTTCAGCCCTGGGATTTCTTTGGAAGGAATGATGCTAAAGCTGAAACTCCAGTACTTTGGCCACCTCCTGCAAAAAGTTGACTCATTGGAAAAGACTCTGATTCTGGGAGGGATTGGGGGCAAGAGGAGAAGGGGACAACAGAGAATAAGATGGCTGGATGGCATCACTGACTCAATGGACATGAGTCTCAGTGAACTCCGGGAGTTGGTGATGGACAGGGAGGCCTGGCGTGCTGCAATTCATGGGGTCGCAAAGAGTCAGACACGACTGAGTGACTGATCTGATCTGATCTGATTGGTGTTTTTCTGTCTGGCTTACTTCACTCTGTATATAGGTTCCAGTTTCATCCACCTCATTAGAACTGATTCAAATACATTCTTTTTAATGGCCGAGTAATACTCTATTGTATATATGTACCACAGCTTTCTTATCCATTCCTCTGCTGATGGACATCTAGGTTGCTTCCATGTTCTGGCTATTACAAACAGTGCTGCAACAAACATTGGGGTACATGTGTTTCTTTCAATTCGGTTTCCTTGGTGTGTATGCCCAGCAGTGGGATTGCTGGGTCGTATGGCAGTTCTATTTCCAGTTTTTTAAGGAATCTCCACACTGTTCTCCATAGTGGCTGTACTAGTTTGCATTCCCACCAACAGTGTAAAAGTGTTCCCTTTTCTCCACATCCTCTCCAGCATTTATTGCTTGTAGACTTTTGGATAGCAGCCATTCTGACTGGCATGAAATGGTACCTCATTGTGGTTTTGATTTGCATTTCTCTGATAATGAGTGATGTTGAGCATTTTTTCATGTATTTGTTAGCCATCTGTATGTCTTCTTTGGAGAAATGTCTGTTTAGTTCTTTGGCCCATTTTTTGATTGGGTCGTTTATTTTTATGGAATTGAGCTGCAGGAGTTGCTTGTATATTTTTGAGATTAATTGTTTGTCAGTTGCTCCATTTGCTATTATTTTCTCCCATTCTGAAGGCTGTCTTTTCACCTTGCTTATAGTTTCTTTTGTTGTGCAGAAGCTTTTAATATTAATTAGGTCCCATTTCTTTATTTTTGCTTTTATTTCCAATATTCTGGGAGGTGGGTCCTAGAGGATCCTGCTGTGATTTATGTCAGAGAGTGTTTTGCCTATGTTTTCCTCTGCTACTGCTACTGCTGCTAAGTCGCTTCAGTCGTGTCTGACTCTGTGAGACCCCATAGATGGAAGCCCACCAGACTCCCCCATCCCTGGGATTCTCCAGGTAAGAACACTGGAGTGAGTTGCCAGTTCCTTCTCCAATGCGTGAAAGTGAAAAGTGAAAGGGAAGTCGCTCAGTCGTATCCGACTCTTAGCGACCCCACGGACTGCAGCCTACCAGGCTCCTCTGTCCATGGGATTTTCCAGGCAAGAATACTGGAGTGGGGTGCCATTGCCTTCTCCGATGTTTTCCTCTAGGAGTTTTATAGTTTCTGGTCTTATGTTTAGATCTTTAATCCATTTTGACTTTATTCTTGTGTGTGGTGTTAGAAAGTGTTCTAGTTTCATTCTTTTACAAGTTGTTGACCAGTTTTCCCAGCACCACTTGTTAGAGAGACTGTCTTTTCTCCATTGTATATTCATTCCTCCTTTGTCAAAGATAAGGTGTCCATAGATGTGTGGATTTATCTCTGGGCTTTCTATTTTGTTCCGTTGATCTATATTTCTGTCTTTGTGCCAGTGCCATACTGTGTTGATGACTGTGGCTTTGTAGTAGGGCCTGATGTCAGGCAGGTTGATTCTTCCAGTTCCATTCTTCTTTCTCAAAGTTGCTTTGGCTATTCAAGGTTTTTTGTATTTCCATACAAATTGTGAAAGTATTTGTCCTAGCTCTGTGAAAAATACAGTTGGTAGCTTGATGGGATTTGCATCAAGACTATAGACTACTTTGGGTAGTATACTCATTTTCACAATATTGAATCTTCTGATCCATGAACATGGTATATTTCTCCATCTATTTGTGTCCTCTTTGATTTCTTTCACCAGTGTTTTATCATTTTTTATATATAGGTCTTTTGTTTCTTTAGGTAGATATATTCCTAAGTATTTTATTCTTTTCGTTGCAATGGTGAATGGAATTGTTTCCTTAATTTCACTTTCTGTTTTCTCATTGTTAGTGTACAGGAATGCAAGGGATTTCTGTGTGTTGATTTTATATCTTGCAACTTTACTGTATTCATTGATTAGGTCTAATATTTTTCTGGTTGAGTCTTTCGGGTATTCTATGTAGAGGATCATGTCATCTGCAAACAGTGAGAGTTTTACTTCTTCTTTTGCAATCTAGATTCCTTTTATTTCTTTTTCTGCTTTGATTGCCGTGGCCAAAACTTCCAAAACTATGTTGAATAGTAGTAGTGAGAGTGGGCACCCTTGTCTTGTTCCTGACTTTAGGAGAAATGCTTTCAGTTTTTCACCATTGAGGATAATGTTTGCTGTGGGTTTGTCATATATAGCTTTTATTATGTTGAGGTATGTTCCTTCTATTCCTGCTTTCTGGAGGGTTTTTTTGTCATAAATGGATGTTGAATTTTGTCAAAGGCTTTCTCTGCATCTATTGAGACAATCATATGGTTTTTATCTTTCAGTTTGTTAATGTGGTGTATTACATTGATTGATTTGTGGATATTGAAGAATCCTTGCATCCCTGGGATAAAGCCCACTTGGTCATGATGTATGATCTTTTTAATATGTTGTTGGATTCTGTTTGATGGAATTATATTAAAGATTTTTGCATCTATGTTCACCAGTGATATTGGCCTGTAGTTCTCTTTTTGTGTGTGTGGCATCTTTGTCAGGTTTTCCTGTTAGGATGATGGTGGCCTCATAGAATGAGTTTGGAAGTTTACCTTCCTCTGCAATTTTCTAGAAGAGTTTAAGTAGGATAGGTGTTAGCTCCTTTCTAAATTTTTGGTCAAATTAAGCTGTGAAGCCATCTGGACCTTGGCTTCTGTTTGCTGGAAGATTTCTGATTACAGTTTCAATTTCCATGCTTCTAATGGGTCTGTTAAGATTGTTTCTATTTCTTTCTGGTTCAGTTTTGGAAAGTTGTACTTTTCTAAGAATTTGTCCATTTCTTCCAAGTTGTCCATTTTATTGGAATATAGTTGCTCATAATAGTTTCTTATGATCCTTTGTATTTCTGTGTTGTCTGTTGTGATCTCTCCATTTTTATGTCTAATTTTGTTAATTTGGTTTTTCTCCCTTTGTTTCTTGATGAGTCTGGCTAATGGTTTGTCAATTTTATTTATCTTCTCAAAGAACCAGCTTTTGGCTTTGTTGAGTTTTGCTATGATCTCTTTTGTTTCTTTTGCATTTATTTCTGCCCTAATTTTTAAGATTTCTTTCCTTCTACTAACCCTGGGGTTCTTCATTTCTTCCTTTTCTAGTTGCTTTAGGTGTAGAGTTAGGTTATTTATGTGACTTTTTTCTTGTTTCTTGAGATAAGCCTGTATTGCTATGTACCTTCCCCTTAGCACTGCTTTTACAATGTCCCATAGATTTGGGGTTGTTGTGTTTTCATTTTCATTCGTTTCTATGCATATTTTGATTTCTTTTTTGATTTCTTCTGTGATTTGTTGGTTATTCAGCCGCGTGTATTTTCAGCCTCCATATGTTGGAATTTTTAATAGTTTTTCTCCTGTAATTGACATCTAATCTTACTGCATTGTGGTCACAAAAGATGCTTGGAATGATTTCAGTTTTTGTGAATATGCCAAGGCCAGATTTATGGCCCAGGATGTGATCTATCCTTAAGAAGGTTCCGTGTGCACTTGAGAAAAAGGTGAAATTCATTGTTTTGGGGTGAAACGTCCTATAGATATCAATTAGGTCTAACTGGTCTATTGTATCATTTAAGTTTGTGTTTCTTTGTTAATTTTCTGTTTAGTTGAACTATCCATAGGTGTGATTGGGCTATTAAAGTCTCCCACTATTATTGTGTCATTGTTAATTTCCCCTTTCATACTTATTAGCATTTGTCTTACATATTGTGGTGCTTCTATGTTGGGTGCATATATATTTATAATTGTTATATCTTCTTCCTGGATTGATCCCTTAATTATTATGTAGTGTCCTTCTTTGTCTCTTTGCACAGCATCTGTTTTAAAGTCTATTTTATCTGAAATGAATATTGCTACTCCTGCTTTCTTTTGGTCTCCATTTGCATGGAATATCTTTTTCTAGCCCTTCACTTTCAGTCTGTATGGGTCCCTTGTTTTGAGGTGGGTCTCTTGTAGACAACATATATAAGGGTCTTGTTTTTGTATCCATTCAGCTAGTCTTTGTCTTTTGGTTGGGGCATTCAACCCACCTACATTTAAGGTAATTACTGATAAGTATGATCCCGTTGCCATGGGTTTGAGTTTATACACCCTTTCTGTGTTTCCTGTCAAGAGAAGATCCTTTAGCATTTGTTGAAGGGCTGGTTTGCTGGTGCTGAATTCTCTCAGCTTTTGCTTGTCTGTAAAGCTTTTGATTTCTCCTTCATATTTGAATGAGATCCTTGCTGGTTTCAGTAATCTGAGCTGTAGGTTATTTTCTTTCTTCACTTTAAGTATGTCCTACCATTCCCTTCTGGCCTGAAGAGTTGCTGTTGAAAGATCAGCTGGTATCCTTATGGGAATCCCCTTGTGTGTTATTTGTTGTTTTTCCCTTGCTGCTTTTAATATTTGTTCTTTGTGTTTGATCATTGTTAATTTGATTAATATGTGTCTTGGAGTGTCTTGCCTTGGGGTTATCCTGTTTGGAACTCTCTGGGTTTCTTGGACTTGGGTGACTATTTCCTTCCCCATTTTAGGGAAGTTTTCAACAATTATCTCCTCAAGTATTTTCTCATGGTCTTTCTTTTTGTCTTCTTCTTCTGGGACTCCTATGATTTGAATATTGGGGCATTTAACATTGTCCCAGAGGTCTCTGAGGTAGTCCTCATTTCTTTTAATTCTTTTTTCTCTGTTTCATTTATTTCTACCATTCTATCTTCTACCTCACTAATCCTACCTTCGGCCTCCATTATTCTACTGTTTGATCCCTCCAGAATGATTTTGATCTGATTTATTGCATTATTCATTATATATTGACTTTTTTTTATTTCTTCTAGGTCCTTGTTAAACCTTTTTTGCATCTTCTCGATCTTTGTCTCCAGGTTATTTATCTGTAAATCCATTTTGTTTTCAAGATTTTGGATCATTTTCACTATCATTATTCGGAATTCTTTATCAGGTAGATTCCCTATCTCTTCCTCTTTTGTTTGGTTTGATGGGCATTTATCTTGTTCCTTTACCTGCTGGGTATTTCTCTGCCTTTTCATCTTGCTTATATTGCCTGGTTTGGGGTGGCCTTTCTGTATTCTGGCGGTTTGTGTTTCATCTTTATTGTGGAGGTTCTTCCCTGTGGATGGGGTTGGATGGTTGGCTTGTCAAGGTTTCCTGGTTAGGGAAACTTGTGTCAGTGTTCTGGTGGATGGAGCTGGATTTCTTCTCTGTGGAATGCAAGAGTGTACGGTAATGAGTTTTGAGATGTCAGTGGGTTTGGTTTGACTTTGGGCAGCCTGTATATTGAAGCTCAAGGCTGTGTTCCTGTTTTGCTGGAGAATTTGCATGGTATGTGTTGCTTTGGAACTTGTTGGCCCTTGGGTAGTGCTTGGTTTCAGTGTAGGTATGGAGGCATTTGATGAGCACCTATTGATTAAAGTTTCCTGGAGTCAGGAGTTCTATGGTGTTCTCAGGATTTGGACTTAAGCCTTCTGCCTCTGGTTTTCAGTCTTATTCTTACAGTAGCCTCAAGACTTCTCCATCTATACAGTGCAAATGGGAAGACAGCTAGATTTATGATGAAAACTTTTCCACAGTGAGGGACACCTGGAGAGGTACACAGAGTTACATGGAGAAAAGAAGAGGGAGGAGGGAG
Organism: Bos javanicus; assembly: GCF_032452875.1. Taxonomy (NCBI): domain Eukaryota; kingdom Metazoa; phylum Chordata; class Mammalia; order Artiodactyla; family Bovidae; genus Bos; species Bos javanicus. The sequence continues at coordinate 23,851,586 of NC_083897.1, forward strand.
ATAGAGGTGACCAGGAGGAGAAGAGGGAGAATCAAAAGGGGAGAGAGAAAGCTAGCCAATAAGCAGTTTCGTATGTGCTTTCCTCAGTCTGGATCCCTCAGAGATATTCAGGGAATTACACAGAGAAGAGAAGAGGGAGGAAGGAGACAGAGGTGGCCCAGGGGATATAAGGGGGAATCAAAAAGGAGAGAGACAGATCTAGCCAGAAATAAGTTCCCTAAGTGTTCTCCACATCCCAGAACACACAATGAGATTGACAGAGTTGGGCAGAGAAGAGAAGGGGGAGGGAGGAGATAGAGATGACCTGGTGGAGAAAAAGGAGAGTCCAAGGGGGGAGAGCAATCAAGCCATTAATCTCACTTCCAAGTAAAAATGGGTACTGAAGATTGGGTTCTTAATGCTACAAAATTGATAACAAATACCAAAAAGCAAAGATTAAAAATTTAGGGTAGATATTAGATTCTCAAAAATACAATATTAAAGAAAAAAACAAAGTCACAAGAATTATAATATATGTGTGTGTATATATATATATATGAAGTTTCCTTTAAAAATAGGGTCCTTTTTCTTGCAAAGTAATAGTAGGTAATAAAAATGAAAACTAAATGAGTAATTGAGGACTTAAAAAAATTAAAAATTAAAACAATGATAATAGCAAAAATATATCTAGGGCTTTCTCTGGTGTTGTGGACACTGTGGAGTCAGTTCATTTTCAGATAGTTCCTTGATCTGGCTTATAGTTCTCAAGATCTATAGGCCCCTTCCTATGTCAGATCAGTTCACTTCAGTCACTCAGTCATGTTCAACTCTTTGTGACCCCATGAATCACAGCATGCCAGGCCTCACTGTCCATCACCAACTTCCGGAGTTCACTGAGACTCACGTCCATTGAGTCAGTGATGCCATCCAGCCATCTCATCCTCTGTCGTCCCCTTCTCCTCTTGCCCTCAATCCCTCCCAGCATCAGAGTCTTTTCCAATGAGTCAACTCTTCCCATGAGGTGACCAAAGTACTGGAGTTTCAGCTTTAGCATCATTCCTTCCAAAGAAATCTCAGGGCTGATCTCCTTCAGAATGGACTGGTTGGATCTCCTTGCAGTCCAAAGGACTCTCAAGAGTCTTCTCCAACACCACAGTTCAAAAGCATCAATTCTTCGGCACTCAGCCTTCTTCACAGTCCAACTCTCACATCCATACATGACCACTGGAAAAACCATAGCCTTGACTAGATGGACCTTTGTTGGCAAAGTAATGTCCCTGCTTTTCAATATGCTATCTAGGTTGGTCATAACTTTCCTTCCAAGGAGTAAGCGTCTTTTAATTTCATGGCTGCAATCACCATCTTCAGTGATTTTGGAGCCCCAAAATATAAAATCTGACACTGATTCCACTGTTTCCCCATCTATTTCTCATGAAGTGATGGGGCCGAATGCCATGGTCTTCATTTTCTGAATGTTGAGCTTTTGGCCAACTCTTTCACTCTCTACTTTCACTTTCATCAAGAGGCTTTTTAGTTCCTTTTCACTTTCTGCCGTAAGGGTGGTGTCATCTGCATATCTGAGGTTATTGATATTTCTCCTGGCAAACTTGATTCCAGCTTGTGTTTCTTCCAGTCCAGCGTTTCTCATGATGTACTCTGCATAGAAGTTAAGTAAGCAGGGTGACAATATACAGCCGTGACATACTCCTAGACCAAAGGTGCCCAGTCAGCCGGTGGCAGACTCCCAATGAAGGCACCTGGAAGAGTAGGCCGTGAATCCGCAGGCTCGGGTGGAAGCCCGGCCTGTCCCCAGACCTCCCTGGGACTGGACTCTGACCAAAAGGGCCTAGTGTGCATGGTGAGACCAGAGGCAGCCTAGGGCCTTGCGCTGTATGCTCAGTTTTTTTTTTTTTTTTCCTCCTGGAGCTCGATCCTGGCCTGGGAGTGCTTCTAGCTTCACATTCTGCACCCTTGGCACGTTGATTTTGTAATGCTGGTGAGGTCTGTGTGGCCCCAATGTGGAGGTGACACCGGGTTTGTTTTTCCACCCGAAAATGAAAGCCTCTGGAGGGGTATACATTCTCTACCAGATTATGAGATTTGTACACTTTTGGACACTCTACTCCCTTGGTAACAGCAACTTCTTGCCATGAATAGATGACTTTCTACTTGTGAAGACTTTGTTAAGAAGCAGGAATTGCTTGAGGATTCTCTAAACAGACAGTGGACTGCTGCTGCTGCTAAGTCACTTCAGTTGTGTCCGACTCTGTGTGACCCCATAGACGGCAGCCCACCAGGCTCCCCCGTCCCTGAGATTCTCCAGGCAAGAATACTGGAGTGGGTTGCCATTTTCCTTCTCCAATGCATAAAGTGAAAAGTCAAAGTGAAGTCTCTCAGTCGTGTCCAACTCTTAGCGACCTCATAGACTGTGGCCCACCAAGCTCCTCTGTCCATGGGATTTTCCAGGCAAGAGTACTGGAGTGGGGTGCCATTACCTTCTCCGGACAGTGGTCTAGAAAATCGAAATATCTAGAAACCAATAGTGTATATTTTCAGCCAGGTACATTTTTACATTTCTCTTGAGGGCCGTGTCTGCTACTGCATCTGATGGTATCTTAAGAGGGCTTCCACCCCAGAACCTAGATTCACTACTTTCCCTATGTCCTCACAACACTATGGTTTTGAAAAGCTATCCTTAAACTGCATTTGCTGGTGCTGGCTCAAGTCTAGACCTACGAATATATGGCTCATTTCAGACTTAACAGTTGATAGAACTATCAAATGAAATTCACTTTTATGATCAGAATGATTCCAAAATATTTGTTCTTTTGACACATTACACCTTAGTTCTGCTATGGCTTTTTATAGTCTTTTGGTTTGAGACTTGGAAAACCTACAAAAAAAAAAAAAAAAAAAGGAATATTCCTTATCATGATCCAATATCTGCTTATTGAGCACTTGTCCTGTGCAAAGTAACATGCTAGCTCCTGAAAAAAAGGTCACAGTCTTTTCCTTGATGACCCCATTCTTTTCCCATTCTAGAGGTGATGACAAACGTTTTATGGGCATCTCTCAAATCGTTTTCTACACATTTACGTAACTACCAAGTACATGATAGACACAGCCACATAACGTACATAAGTGGGATAATTCCGTGAGTGTTGTTTTTCAGAGTTTTAGAAAATTACACAACTACATGTACACTCCTATTCATAGCAGCATCATTCACAAGAACCAAAAGGTGGAAACAACTCACATGCCCATCAACAGATGAATAGATAAACAAACTGTAGTATGTGCATACAGTGAAATATTATTCACCCTTATAAAGGATTTAAATTCTGAAACATGCTAGAGCATGAATATAATTCATGAAATAACCTTGAATGTAATTACACTAGGAAAGAAGCCAGTCACAAAAGACCAAATAATGTATGATTACACTTACATGAGCTACCATAAAATAGTCAAATTGATAAAGATAGAAATTAGAATGATGGTTACCAGGGACTGGGCAGAAGGGAGAATGCAAAGTTATTGTTTAGTAGATACCAAGTTACAGTTTGGGATGCTAGAAAAAATCCGAGATGGATAGTGGTGATGGTTTTGAGTGTATTTAATGCCAGTGTGAATGTATTTAACACTACTGAATCATACACTCACAAAGGTTAAAATGGTAAATTTTAGGTTATGCATATTTTACCACAATTTAAAAACTGGGAAAAAAATCACACAACTAATGATTTCCTTTTAAGAAAGTCAAACGTAAACATTTGCAGTGTAAAACATGACGAACCCCACTGTCCACTTCCCCACTCCCTCCCATTCTGCTCTCCTGAGGTAAATGCTTGCAGACGGTCTAGTGTGCGTTCTGAGTCTTATCTGTGAACTGACATACATTACAGAGCAAAGTTCTTGGGCCAGACTGGGTTAAAATCCTGGCTCTACCATTGGCCAACTTAGTGACCCTTGGGGAAGTTAGTGTTTCTGTGCTTTAGGTTCTTCACATGTAAAGGAAGAATGGTAATTGAAGCTTCTGAATGAGGGTCCCAGTGATGATTATATTAGATAATGCACTTAGCACAGTACCTAGCACTTAAGTGGTCAAGAAATGTTAGCTTGCTATTGAATGTAGTGTGTTCATCTTTAGAGAATGAGCAAAGTAGGCCGGCAGATAATACCTGTGACATTGAAAGCAGAAAGCAAGGACTAGATGAAATTTGAGGATGGAGGCCAGAAAGGGCAGCAGTAGAACCCAAGGAAGGAAATGAATGGCTGCCAATCAAATCTAGCGTCTACCAATGGGACAAAATGTAGAGGAGACACAAGGAAACACAGAGAGAGGCACAGTAATAACAGAGACTATCATATACTACTCTCAGTAAAAGACAAATCAAATGGACACAAAATTATTAAGGAGATAGAAGATGTAAATGAAATAATTGATAGAGTCCATCTTATGGATATACATAGAACTTTGTACTCCCTCTTATTTTCCCATGAGTATGACAAGTTGTTTTATCTGCTTGGAATGGGAAATCGATTATTTTGGAAAACCACTTCTTCCCACCCCAGCCTGGTTCTGGAAAGGGGTAGCAGTGATAGACTCCCTCCTAGCTGGCAGCAAGGACGGGCATGTGGCTCAGGCTAGACCAGTAATCATTTCCTATCTTTGGCCATAGTGGTTGGTTTATAGTTGGCCATATGACTCAGGACAGGTCAACCAGGGTTCTTCAAGTTTTTTCAAACAATTTGGGCTAAGAAGTTCCTTTAGCACCACTGGTGGTATACCTGATATGGGAAACCTGAATTCACCATATGGTAAGTTCAAGGTTATGAATTCAGAGTTGCCTGTGCCATGGGACTGTTGGTAGGACTAAGCTAACTAGAAAGAATAAAACTGACAAAGAGAAACAGAGATGCAAAACAGAGAGAGTTTTCCAAGGAGAGTCACAATTCTGATTGTTCCCAAGGCCATCTGCATCGCTGCCATTTGGTGGGTTCATTATACGCATCTGTATATACTTGAGCCTTGAACAACACAAGCTTGAACTGCATGTGCCTACTTATATGTGGATTTTTTTCCCAATAAATCCCAGGATGTGGAGCTGTGGATATAGCGGTCAACAGTGAAGTTTTCAACTGCAGGGAGAATCGAGAATTCCTGCCCCTAACACCATGTTGTTCAAACATGAACTGTATTCCTTCTCTTGCTGATTGGAATTGGGGCTTATGTCATTTCAGCCACAAGAGTTGTAGTTAATATGAACTGGTGTGATATGTGTAAACAATAGGATAATAACACAGGGTGTTCCTGGGCCATTAATAAAGGAAAGTGGGGCAAAGGGAAGCCCAACATGCTTGTTCGTAGGACAGCAGCCCCCAGCCACACCTCTGTGGCACAGGGCCTGCTGCTAAGGTGTGATGAGGCCGAGGCCAACATTGACCAAAATTTCAAATTGCCCCCTTCCCACATTTGGCAGTGCACCCTGTCATTGCAGGCTTGATCATTTCCAAGTGAGAAGGATGTTCTCAACTTCCCCTCCTAATTCCTCTGTGCTTACCCACAAGACTTCCCCGCCAGTACGGTGCACTTATCTTCTCACCTGCACATGCTCACAGCACGTGTGCACATGTGCCCTCAAATGCCTTCACGAACACACATGTCAGTATCCATGGGAACTCAGGTGAGATTTCATAAAAGAAAGCATCTGTAGGACAAAAAATTTTGTCTTGTTGACCTTTAAATCATTGGTGTTTAAATCTCATATGCCTGTTGTGCTCTAGTTATTGCCACATAAACAGCAAGAAGCTGTTTTGATCTCAGCTGCCTGTCCAGTCACATTTTATTCAGTGTCCGACATTAATGAACTGGCAGTTCATTACTTTCTAGGTCTTGAGCATCCACCAAAGGAGATCCTGACAGATGAGTATCCACTTCACCATTCTTAGCCTGTTCTGCCCTCGTGTGGGCAAGGGACACAAATACTTTGGGATTTAAGCCCCAAGTTTCTTTTGAAAATAGCTCTAATGATCAGAGATCTGATCATTCCCACCAGAGGTGAGGGAGAATTGGGAAGGACACCTAGAGAAAACATGAGTTTTGAACCAAATAAGACTGACTCCTTTCACTGAATTGTCACAACCGGTTCAGACTAGAGGATTTGCTCTTCTGAATGCAGCATCCCTCAGAGAATGTAGCATTTATTAGCACTGACAGGTACCAGGCAAGGAATTCCTACAGCAGTTCTCCTGGTGGCCATTGTATTATTATCTTCATCTTACAGATGGGCCTATTGAGGCTGGGAATGGCTATGTAGCATGCCCAATTTCCCAAAGCCAGGAAGTGGCAGAGCTAGGATGTTTTCAAGATAACCTGGGAATATAAATGGGAAATATAAAATATAACATTAACTACGACATTGCATGGAAATAATCTCGGTTCTATCTATATATCTATCTTTCTATCTATCTATCTATATGTTGTTGTTCAACCACTAAGTCATTTTTGACACTCTGTGACCCCCAAGGACATGCAGGCTTCCATGTCCTTCACTAACTCCGAGTTTACTCAAACTCATGTCCATTGAGTGGGTGATGCCATCCAACCATCTCATCCTCTGTTGCCCCCCTTCTCCTCCTGCCCTCACTCTTTCCCAGCATCAGGGTCTTTTCCAATGAGTTGGCTCATTGCATCAGGTGGCCAAAGTATTGGAGCTTCAGCTTCAGCATCAACCCTTCCAATGAATATTCAGGGTTGATTTCCTTTAGGATTGACTGGTTTGATCTCCTTGCCATCCAAGGGACTCTCAAAGGTCTTCTCCAGCACAATTCAAAGGTATTGATTCTTCAGCACTCAGCCACGAAATAACATGAATCCTCACGAACCCATTAACCTGAGAACACCATCAGTGCCATTAAATTTCAAAGTGTATCCTTATAGTCTTGCCTTACTGCCCTTAGTTATTGACTTTTTTTTTCCTTTGTATCCTTTGGCCATGCTTCCTGACCAGGGATTGAACCCGCACCCTTGGCAATGAAAGCACAAAATCCTAAGCACTGGACTGCCAAGGAATTCCTGATCCTTACTTTTAAAATATTCCTTTGGTTTTCATTAATGCTTTATCCCAGAAGTACGTGTCATTAGTTTTGCTTAATTTTTAAGTTTATAAAAATGGGAAGATATTTTACATTTCTTCTGTAGTTTGCCTTATTCATTCAAAATTGCTTGTGACTTCCATCCATGTTCCTGTGAGCACTTGGAGTTCTTTTTCCCCTGATGTATATGACCATATTTTCTGACTATATCAGAATGTTCTCATTCCCTTCTCCTGGTAATGGACACTTTGGTTGTTTCTAGTTTTCCACTATTATACCCAGTGTTGCTGTAAATCCATGTACCTGCCTCTTGATGTGTAGATTTAAGAGTTTCTCTTGGGAGCATACCTGGAAGAAAGTGGCTGCATTATAGGGGAGGCAGATGTTCAACTTTTGCATGATAATCTAATATTCTTCCCCAAAGTGTTTTGATCAACTTATAGCCCCACCAGAGTGTGAGAGTTGCCATTATTGCAAATTCTTGCTATCATTTGAATTTTCCAGAACTTTACATTTTGGTCAAATTAGTGAGTACAAAAAAAAAAAAAAAAGTGGTATGTCACTGTGATTACTAGGAGTCGGTCAAATTTGTTTTCAGATTCAATGGCCTTAAGCTGAGTTACTGAATGGGGCAAAGGGATAATATTCCAGATGGATGAACCACTTAAGAAAGTTTCTTTGTCCATTTGGGCCACTATAACAAAATACCACAGAACAGGTAATTTATAAACAAACAAAAACAATCTCTTTCTTACAATTCTGGATGCTGAAGTCCAAAATTGGAGTGCCAGTCTGATTATGTGAGTGCCCTCTTCCAGGTCACAGACTTCTCCTTGTATCCTCACAGGATGGAGTGGACTAGGGCTCCCGGGGGCTTTCTTCTTATAAGGGCACTAATCCCATTCATGAGAGCTCCACCCTTACGACCTGATCATCCCCTAAAAAGCCCATCTTCCATCATATTAGATATTAGGATTTCAACATATGGATTTTGAGGGGACGCAAACATTCAGATTATAGCAGAAAGAGTTCTGAGTCAGATCAGAAGTTAGTACATTTAAAGAAGAGAAAAAAGTCACCACAGGTGGAATGCAATGCCTTCACTACTGCCCAGTTAGCTAACCTCTCAGTACCTCATATCTTACCTGACCTGACCTGTGAAATCTGCCAGATTCCACCTGCCAGTCCTTATCTCTGACCAGCTCTCAATGTTTGTATCATATCATATGGTGAAGTTGTGTTTTAAGTTTAACCAAGTTGATTCACACTGGGTTATGCTTCTTATCTTTTATTTGATAGGTTTAACATTTGGATGAACTTCCAGAAATTTATTTGAAAATATCTTTCTTATCATCCCTTCACTGGTTTCTCATCAATTACTCTTTGTTTATCAAACAACTTTAAAATTGATTTTTGAAGCACATGTGGACTCTCATATGGAATCCTGAAAGATGGGTAAGAATGAATTTTCAGGAATTTATTTTATAGGTTTCTTTGGCCAAGAAAGGGTATAGACCCTGTTAACTCAGTAGCTGTGAATTACAGTTATATTTATTCCTTGGAAAATATAACTGCTGGTTAAATGAGTGTGATTCTAAATGCAATTTTGCCCCTCCTACTATCTTGTTGGTTCTTCCCATTTGCCCCTGGATGTGGGGTATCATTTTTTGGTAGGACCCAATATTCTCCTGTTGATGGTTGTTCAGCAGTGAGTTTGAATTTTGGAGTTCTTGCTGGAGAAGATGAGCGCACACCCTTCCACTCTGCCATCTTATTCTCTTTTGTATAGTTCTTCTGTGTATTCTTGCCACCTCTTCTTAATATCTCCTGCTTCTATTAGGTCCATACTGATTCTGTTCTTCATTGTGCCCATCTGTGCATGAAATGTTCAACTGGTATCTCTAATTTTATTGAAGAGATCTCTGGTCTTTCCCATTCCATTGTTTTCCTCTATTTTTTTTTTTTTTTTTTGCATTGATCACTTAGGAAGTCTTTCTTATCTCTCCTTGCCATTCTTTGGAACTCTACACACAGATGAGTATATCTTTCCTTTTCTCCTTTGCCTTTCTGATTCTGATGATGGCCCTCAATGAAGCACACCAACTGGTATTTGTTATCTTGTACAATCCCTGCCACATGGGCCTCTGGCTGCACTAACTAGTAGGTTGCTATGGAAGGGATACTGTGTCAGTTCCAGACCCTCTCTTCTTTTTTTTAATATTCAGCCTTTATTTTTTCCCAACTTTATTGGTATGTAATTGACATCTAACACTTTGTAAGTTTAAGGTGTACAATGTGATGATTTAATATATGCATATCTCATGAAATGATTACCATGAAATAAGGCTAATTAACACAACCATCACCTCACATAGCTGCCTTTTTTGTGTGTGTGGTGAGGACTGTTTGGATTTAAATCTCTTATCAAGTTTCAAATATACTATGCAGTGTTGTTAACTATAGTCATCATGCTATAGATTAGATACCAAGAAATTGCTCATCTTATAACTGGAAGTTTGTACCCTTTGAACATCTTTACTCATTTCTTCCTCCTGGCCTCTAGAAAAACCATCAATCTACCCTCTCTTTCTATGAGTCTGGGTTTTTCTTTTTTTAGATTCCACATATAAATGAGATCATAAAATATTTGTCCTTCTCTGTGTGACTTCATTAAGCATAATGTCCTCTAAGTCCATTCATATTATCACAAATGGCAGGATTTCCTTCTTTTTGTTGCTTAATAATATTCCACTTTGTGTGTCTATGCACACGTGTACACACATACACACACTCTACAATTTCTTTACCTTTCATCTGTCAATGGACACTTAAGTTGTTTCCATGTCTTGACTATTGTGAATATTGCTGCAGTGAATATGGAGTTACAGCCATCTCTTCAAGACAGTAATTTCATTTCCTTCAGATATATACACAGGAGTGGGATTGCTGGATCATATGGTAAATTCTAGTGTTAATTTTTTGAGGAACTTCCACACTGTTTTCCTAAGGGGTTGTACTAATTTACATTTCCATCAACAGTGTATAAAGATTCCCTTTTCTCCACATCTTTGCCAGCATTTGTTATGACTTGTCCTTTTATCATAGAGTTTCTAACAGATTTGAGAGGATATCTTATTGTGGTTTTGATTTGCATTTTCCTGATGATTGGTGATGTTGAGCACCTTTTCATGTATCAGTTGGCCATTTGTACATATTCTTTGGAAAATTGTCTATTCAGATTCTTTGTCCATTTTAAAATCTGATAATTTGTTTTATTGCTGTTAAGTTTTATGAGTTCCTTATATATTTTAGATATTAACCCCTTATGAGATAGATGGTTTGCAAACATTTTTTCCCATTCTGTAGATTGCCTTTTCATTTTGTTGATTATTTCTTTTGCTGGGCAGTAGCTTTTATTGTGATGTAGTCCTACATGGTGAGTTTTGCTTTTGCTGGAAAAAAAAAACTAAAAAGGCTTAGTAGAAACTATTCATTAAGGCTGAAGGAAAATTTCATTTTGGAGATTGTTTATCACAATGTAAGAAGTCTAACAAGGGAGTGTCCAAGATGGCAGAGTAGGAAGACCCTTAGCTCACCCCCTTCCATGAAATTTATACTACTTACAGAGCAACCATTGAAGAGAAAGACCTGTAGAAGGCAGAAAATTTCTACAATGAAATTTACAAAGAAGGAACCACAAAGAGTTGGGTAGGAGGGCCAGATATGTGGTATAGTTAAGACCAATAACTCGCTGAGCAGGAAACCCACGAAGGGGAGAATAATTACAACTGCAGAGGTTCTCCCAAAGGAGGAAGGTGTCCAAGCTCTACATCAGGCTCCCCGTCCTGGGGGTTCTGTGCCAGGAAGACAAACCTCTAGAACTTGGCTTTGAAGACCAGAGGGCTTAGTTTCAGGAGAGCCAGAGGCCTGGAGGAAATAGAGACTCCTCTCTTAAAGGGTGCACACTAAAGCTCACATGTTCCAGGACCCAGGGAAGAAGGAATAATTTGGGATAAGCCTGGGTCAGCCCTACCTGCTGACCTTGGGAAAGCCTCCCAGGGAGGCAGGAGGCAACTGGAGCTCACCCAGGGGACACAGACACTCTGGCAGCCATTTTTGGAAGCTTGTTCTATCACAAAGACACTGGTACTGGCAAATATCATTTTGGAATCCTTCTAGCTTATTTGTACTGTGACATACCAGCCTGTCGGCACCAGTATTCAGACAACTCAGGGCAAGCAGCTGGCCAGGTGGTGACACAGCCTTACCCACCAACAGGTGGGCTGCCTTAAGACCCTTGAACCTCCAGTCATCCCAGGACTAGGCCGCCTATACCAGGGAGCCTTGGAACCTTCCCCACACCTTCAGGGCCCTGCAGCCAGCCTTTGATACCCTGCTCTGCCTAAAAGCATTCTTGCCTGGAGCATTCCATGGATGGAGGAGCCTAGTGGGCTACAGTCCATGGGGTCACAACAAGATGACTGAGAACACACACACACACCCCTGTCTGCCAGCAGGCAAGCACCAACTCCTCAAACTCTGCAGTTCTGGAGCCGGAGATCGCAGGATACTATACATAGAAAATCCTAAAGACACCACCCAAAAAACTACCTGATCTCATCAATAAATTAGGATACAAAATTAGTAGGCAGCAATCTGTTGTTTTCTATATACTAACAATGAACTGTGAGAAAGAGAAATTTACCAGTGCAGGAAAATGAATAAAATATCTAAGAGTAAATCTAATCAAGGAGGTAAAAGACCTGTACTTGGAAAACTGGAGAACAGGCAAGTTTGGCCTTGGAGTACAAAATGAAGCAGGGAGAAAGCTAACAGAATTTTGCCAAGAGAATGCACTGGTCATAGAAAACACCCTTTTCCAACAAAGCAAGAGACGACACTACACATGGACATCACCAGAAAGATAATACTGAAATCAGATTGATTATATTCTTTGCAGCCTAAAATGGAGAAGCTCTATACAGTCAGCAGAAAGAAGACAGGGAGCTGTGTCTCAGATCATGAAGTCCTTATTGCAAATTTCAGAATTAAATTGAAGAAAGTGGGGAAAACCACTAGACCATTCAGGTATGACCTAAATCAAATCCCTTAACATTATACAGTGGAAGTGAGAAATAGATTTAAGGGATTAGATCTGATAGACATAGTGCCTGAAGAACTATGGATGGAGGTTCATTATATTGTACAGGAGGCTGTGATCAAAACCAACCCAAGGAAAAGAAATGCAAAAAGGCAAAATGGTTGTCTGAGGAGGCCTTATAAATAGTTGAGAAAAGAAGGGAAGTGAAAGGTGAAGGAGAAATGGAAATATATATCCATTTGAATGCAGAGTTGCAAAGAATAGCAAGGAGAAATAAGAAAGCCATCCTAAGTGACCAATGCAAAGAAAGAGGAAGACAATAGAATGAGAAAGACTAGAGATCTCTTCAAGAAAATCAGAGATACCAAAGGAACATTTCACGTAAGTTCAGTTCAGTTCAGTCGCTCAGTTGTGTCTGACTCCTTGTGACCCCATGGACCACACCATGCCAGGCTTCCCTGTCCATCACCAAATCCCGGAGATTGCTCAAACTCATGTCCATCGAGTTGGTGATTTCATCCAACCATCTCATCCTCAGTTGTACCCTTCTGCCTTAATCTTTCCCAGTATCAGGGTCTTTTCCGAGGAGTCAGTTCTTCGCATCAGGTGGCCAAAATATTGGAGTTTCAGCTTCAGCATCAGCCCTTCCAATGAATATTCAGGATTGATTTTCTTTTGGATGGACTGGTTTGATCTCCTTGCAGTCTTCTCCAACACCACAGTTCAAGCATCAATTTTTCTGCGCTCAGCTTTTTTAATAGTCTAATTCTCACATCCATACATGACTACTGGATAAACCATAGCTTTGACTAGATGGACCTTTGTTGGCAAAGTAATGTCTCTGCTTTTTAATCTGCTGTCTAGGTTGCTCATAGCTTTTCTTCCTAGGAGCAAGCATCTTTTAATGCCATGGCTGAAGTCACTATCTGCAGTGATTTTGGAGCCTCCCAAAATAGAGTCTCTCACCATTTCCATTGTTTCCCCATCTATTTGCCATGAAATGATGGGACCAGATGCCACGATCTTCATTTTCTGAATGTTGAGTTTAAGCCAGCTTTTTCACTCTCCTCTTTCACTTTCATCAAGAGGCTCTTCAAAGGACAGAAATGGTATGGACCTAAGAGAAGCAGGAAATATTAAGAAGACATGGCAAGAATACCCAGAACTATACAGAAGAAATCTTAATGACCCAGATAATCACGATGGTGTGATCACTCACCTAGAGCCAGACATCCTGGAATGGGAAGTCAAGTGGGCCTTAGGAAGCATCACTATGAACAAAGCTAGTGGAGGTGATTCAAACCCTAAAAGATGATGCTGTGAAAGTGCTGCACTCAATATTCCAGCTAATTTGGAAAACTCAGTGGTGGCCACAGGACTGGAAAAGGTCAGTTTTCATTGCAGTCCCAATGAAAGGCAATGCCAAAGAATGTTCAAACTACCACACAGTTGTTCTCATCTCACACAGTTGAAAGTAATGCTGAAAATACTCCAAGCTAGGCTTCAACTCAATAGGATGTGAACCAAGAACTTCCAGATGTTCAAGCTAGATTTAGAAAAGGCGAAGGAACCAGATATCAAATTGCCAACATCTGTTGGATCATAGAAAAAGCAAGACAATTCCAGAAAAACATCTACTTCTGCTTCATTGACTATGCTAAACCCTATGACTGCATGGATCACAACAAACTGGAAAATTCTTCAAGAAATGGGAATATCAGACCACCCTACCTGCCTCCTGAGAAATCTGTATGCAGGTCAAGAAACAACAGTTAGAACAGAACATGGATCAACGGACTGGTTCCAAATTGGAAAAGGAGTACGTCAAGGCTGTATATTGTCACCCTGCTTATTTAACTTCCATGCAGAATACATCATGTGAAATGCCAGGCTGGATGAAGCACAAGCTGGAATCAAGACTGCCGGGGGAAATATCAATAACCTCAGATATGCACATGATACTAAAGACCCTCTTGATGAAAATGAAAGAGCAGAGTGAAAAAGCTTCAAACTAAACATTCAAAAAATGAAGATTATGGCATCTGGTCCCATCAATTCATTTCAGTTCAGTTGCTCGGTCATGTCTGACTCTTGAACCCCATCAACTGCTGCACACCCGGCTTTCCTGTCCATCACCAATTCCTGGATCATGCTCAAACTTGTGTCCATCGAGTTGGTGATGCCATCCAACCATCTCATCCTCTGTCATCCCCTTCTTCTCCTGCCTTCAGTCTGTTCCAGCTGATATCAGGGTCTTTTTCTGTCCCATCACTCCATGGCAAATAGATGGGGAAGCAATGGAAATAGTGACAGGCTGTATTTTCTTGGACTCTTAAATCACCGAAGATGGTGACTGCTACCATGAAATTGAAAGACTCTTGCTCTTTGGGAGAAAAACTATGACAAACGTAGACAGCATATTAAAAAGCAGAGGTGTTACTTTGCCAACAAAGGTCTGAAAGCTATGGTTTTCCAGTAGTCATGTATTGACGTGAGAGTTGGACCATAAAGAAAGCTAAGTGCCAAAGATTTGATGCTTTTTAACTGTGGTGTTGGAGAAGACTCTTGAGAGTTTGTTTCTGCAAGGAAATCAAACCAGTCAATCCTAAAGGAAATCAACCCTGAATATTCACTGGAAGGATTGATGCTGAAGCTCCAGTACTTTGGCCACCTGATGCACAAATTGACTCACTTAGAAGGAACCTGATGGTAGGAAAGATTGAATTCAGGAGGAGAAGGGAACGACAGAGGATGAGATACTTGGATGGCATCACCGACTCAATGGACATGAGTTTGAGCAAGCTCCGGAAGTTGGTGATGGACAGGGAAGCCTGGCATGCTGCAGTCTATAGGGTCATATAGAGTGGGACACAACTGAGTGACTGAACTGAAATGAAGTGATCTTGGAAAACTATAAGACACTGATTGAAGAAACTGATGATGACAGAAACAGATGGAAAGATATACTGTGCTCCTGAATTGAAAGAATTACTATCATTAAAATGACCAGACTGCCTAGGACAATCTAGAGATTTTCTCAATGCAATCCATATCAAATTACCAATGGCATTTTTCACAAATCTAGAACAAATAATTGTTCATCTACTTTTGTAAACAAAAAGACCTCATGCTGACCTATATACATCCAAGACCCACAGCTATAAAATAAAAAAAAATAGGAAATTCCCTGGTAGTCCAGGGTCCAGTGGTTAACTCTCACTGCTTTCACTACTGTGGGACAGGGTCCACTCCCTGGTCTGGGAACTTAAGATCCCACAAGCTGTGTGGTGTGACCAAAACACCCCCCCCCCCGCCACGAAATACAAGAAAAAATAGATATAAAATTGTAAATATATTTTAAGGGAAAAAATTAAATATACAAATACACTTACATTTTAAAATGTTAAGACATTAAATTTAAAAAATGCTTTGGCAGTGGCACAGATTGTCATTCAAATCTTGGCTGTGGAGTCAGATGGCCCTCACATCAAATTCCTGCTTAACTGTAAACATGGGTAGGTCATTTCAGCATTTTGTAACCTTAGTTTGTTAATCTGTCAAATGGGGTATCAAATGACAAAAACAGTACAATTTAGTAACTAATGCAGTGTCCTTTATTTGGGAGTAAACAACCCATGAGTTAGGGGTGCCCAGTGCCTCACAAGCAGTGGAGCACTCTTCCGGAGGGATTTCAGCAAGAATGGGTGTTATAGAGCATTAGAAGAGGCAATGTAGAAACAAGCCATGATTGGCTAGGAGATCAAGGATTTCCTGGTAAGGCTAATAGGTCTATTTTCTAGCCTAAGATAAGCTAGCTAAAGTTGAGTGATTAATGTATGTTAGGTTTCCTAGACAGTGAGGTGTTTCCTGTGAGTGTGGGCTGACATGGGTTTTGTTTGCATGTGGACCACTTGGGCTGCCTCCATTTTGTGACTCCCAATATGCAAATTTCCTTTATCAGAGGGAAATGGTACCTGTCTCTTCTTTCAGACTTGTTATGAGAACAAAATAGCCATAAATATACTGATTACTTTAAAGCTATAGGAGTAAATAGTATTAACCAAAAAAAAGCTATACGAATTTATTTTTATTAGATCATCAGCACTTAGGCAAACTATGGTCTTGAAGGCTGCAGTTTAGTCAACCTGCCCTCTCTCTGAATCCCGGTTTACGTCTGCAAGAAAGTTGACTAACTGTGGCCCATCCATGACAGTCAGGTTATGGTCCGAGGAGTCATCATTCACTTGCATTAACTGTTATTGACCTGTCTCTCTCCCACAATCTTTGATCCATATCCTTGCCAGTGTCTTTCAGACACTGCCTCTCATTTGGGGATCTGCTTCATGTTCAGTTCTAAGCCATTGCCTTCAAGTTTTTTCATATACCTGGTTACTCATCTGTCTCTAGCTGAGACAATATTTTTAGATATCTGTCAATCTTCATTTAACTCCTTGATTGCACTCTTGTTCTGAGTCAAAGCAGATTCCTCAACTAGACTCACAAAGCTCCTTCTGGACTTTAGCTTCCAATCAAGATGGAGCAATCTGGGCCAGATTTACACTCCCACATGAAACAATGAAAAAATATTGCAACAGTATTCTCAAGATGTCTGAAAACAAAGAACAGTGATTCTGAGTTGGGAAACAAGGACAACACTGCAATGTCCCAGCTTATTACCTTGAGGAAGTTTCTAGGTGGCAGTGCACAAAGGGAACCCAGGTAGAGTCAGGCAGAGTTTCTGTGGAGTTATAATGTATGTAGAAGCATGCTATCTGGCAAGCATAGCAAAAGGCCAGGAGAGGAGAAATCAAAGTATGCTGTTGCATGATTCTTATACTATATGTGAAGTAGTATAATATCATTTATAGGTAGACTGTGATAAGTTAAAGTATAAATCCTGAGACAATCCCTGAAACAGTGGAATGAAGAGTTATAGGTAATAAGCTAACAGAGGAGATAAACTATAATCATACAAAATACTCAGTTAATCCAAAATAAGCCAGAAAAAGATTAAAAAGACAAAAAAAGTACAAATGGGAAAATAAAAAATCTAAGAAAAGATGATACAATTAAACTTAACCATACCAGTGGTCACGTTAAATTTAAATGGCCTAAATGCCTCAATTAAAGGCAGAGATTGTCATATTGGATTGAAAAAAAGGCAAGGCCCAGTTGCATTGTGCACACAAGAAACCAACTTAAAGTATAATGACAGCCACAAATAGATTGAAAGTATAACAATGGAATAAAATATGCCATGATAACACTAGTCAAATGAAAGCTGGGATGCTTATATTAATATCAAAGTAGATTTCAGAGCAAATAATTGTACTACAGTTAAATATAGTTGTTTTGTTATAATAAAAGGGCCAATTTATCAAGAGGAAATAATAATCTAAACATTTATGTGCTAAAAAACACAGCTCTAAAATGTATGTAGAAAAACCAAAGGAATGGCAAGGAGAAATAAAGTTATGGTGGGTAATTTCAACACTTATCTCTCGGTTATTGATATTGATGGAACAGTTGGGTGGAAAATCTGGAAGCATGTAGAAGAATTAAAGAGTGGTATGAACCAATTTGGGCTTCCCTGGTGGCTCAGTGGTAAAGAATCTGCCTGCTAATGCAGGAGACTTGGGTTTGATCCCTAGGTCGTGAAGATCCTGTGGAGAAGGAAATAGCAACCCACTCCAGTATTCTTGCCCAGGAAATCCCATGGACAGAGGCGCCTGGTGGGTAACAGGTCATGGGGTCACAAAAACATTCGGACATGATTCAGCAACTAAACAACGTCAACAACAAATGAACCAATTTGACCTAATTGGCATTTGTAGAAGACTCTATGCAACCACAGAAGAATATATTTTTTAAAAATTTGTTTATTTTTAATTGAGGATAATTTTACAATGCTCTGTTGGTTTCTGCCATACATCAACATGAATCAGCCACAGGTATACATATGTCCCCTCCCTCTTGAGCCTCCGTCCCACCTCTCACCCTAGAATATACATTTCTTTCAAGTGTCTATGGAACATTTACTCACATAGAACATATGCTGTGCCATAAGATGTCTCAATATACAAAATATTTTTTTAAACTTTTTCCACTTGCATTTTTTAAAGATTTATTTATTTATTTTCTAATTGAAGGATAATTGCTTTATAGAATTTTGGTGCTTTCTGTCAAACATGGCTGATTCATGTTGATATTTAAAGTAATGTAAACCACAGTCTGGCAATAATGGAATTAAATTAAAGATCAATAACAAATAAATCACTTGAAAACCCCTGTATATTTGGGAACTAAATGACATGTTTCTAGATAGGCCATGGGTCAACAAAAAATATCAGAAGATAATTTGGAAAGTATTTTGAAATGAATGAAAATGAAGACACAGCATAACAGAATTAATGGGATGCTCTTAAAGCAGGGCTTGGGGGAAATTTATAGCACTAAATGCCTAAGTTTGAAAAGGAGAATGATCTCAAGTTAGTAACCTCTGCTCCCATCTTAAGAAACTAGAAAAAGAAGAAATTAAACTCAGCACAGGGAGAGGAAACAAAATGATAAAGATTGGAGTAGACATAAATGAAAAACCAAAACAGGAGAGAAAAAGTCAATGAAACCAAATGCTGCTGGTGAAGATCAATAAAACGGGTAGACCTCTGGCCAGACTTATCAATAAAAAGGAGAGAAGACACAAATGGATGAGCAAAATCATATCACTACAAATTCCACATATACTAAAAAGACAATAAACAAATAGTATAAACAAATGGGAATTCCCTGTCAGTCCACAGGTTAAGACTCAGTGCTTTCACTGTTCCATCCCTGACTGGGGAACTAAGATCCCACAAGCCACACTGCAGGGTCAAAAAAATGTATATACAAATGTTGTTGTTTGGTCACTGAGTCGTGTCTGACTCTTTGCGACCTCATGGACAGCAGCACACCAGGCTTCCCTGTCCTTCACCATCTCTTGGAGCTTGCTAAAACTCACTTGCATGGAGTCGGTGATGCCATCCCAGCATCTCATCCTCTGTCATTCCCTTCTCCTCCTGCCTTCGATCTTTCCCAGCATCAGGGTCTTTTCTAATGAGTCAGTTCTTCGCATCAGGTGGCCAAAGTATTGGAGCTTCAGCTTCAGCATTAGTCTTTACAATGAATATTCCGGACTGATTTTCTTTAGGATGGACTAGTTGGATTCTTGCAGTCCTAGGGATGCTCAAGAATCTTCTCCAACACCACAGTTCAAAACCATCAATTCTCTGGCGCTCAGCCTTCTTTATGGTCCAACTCTCTCATCCATACCTGACTACTGGAAAAGCCAAAACAAAGATGGACTTTTGTTGGCAAAGTTATCTCTTCTTTTTAATATACTGTCTAGAGTGGTCATAGCTTTTCTTCCAAGGAGCAAATGTCTTTTATTTCATGGCTGCCGTCACCATCTGCAGTGATTTTGGAGCCCAGGAAAATAGTCTATCACTGTTTGTATGCCCATATATTTGACAACTTAGGAACACAAAAATGACCAAAGGTTCACCAGTTATTAGATTGAAGCCTTCAAGAAGTTAACTAACATTTCTCCTCCTGGGTCTCAGTTTCTTTGTCTGTAAAATTTTAGGATTGTTGTGAGGAATAAATACATGTGAAGGTCTTAGCTGTGACTATATTTATTTTCCTCCCCCTCAACATCTGGAATTCAGACTTGCACAGCAAATGAGGATCTGAATGGGACTGGGAAGAAACCATGTGATCCACAACCATCTACTTAGGAGCTTGTCGATTTGGTAAACTATACCTCTTTGAACTCTGATCTTATTTAATCTTAACTTTTGATTGATTTATTTGGCCTCGCCGTGCAGCTTTCGGGATCTTAATTCCCTTAATTCCCTGACTAGGGATGGAATTCCTGTTCCCTGAAGTGTAAGTGTGGGGGATCCCTTTACTTTTTTATTTAAAAAATTTTCTTGCTCACTAGAGAGTACTTACCAGGGCCTTGTGCATTAAAAGTCTGACTAATCACTCTCAATACATTGTGCGATAAAAGGATTTGTCCTTTAAATAACTGGAAATTTCAACAATTACGAGTACCCAAGGGAAAATAGTTTTAAAAACATCCTGTGTACATTCCTAGAATTTCGAGTGGTAATTAAAACTCACTCAAAACATTTTGCTAACCTATGACTCAGTGTAATTTAAGATACTCCTTAATCAAATGATCCAGTGTGTGGGTTTGTTTGCCTTCTGTGTACCGGTTTTCAACTGTTGGCTCCTCAGCGGAACCACAGAACACTGAAAATAGTGGAGTGATTATTTTCTCAAATTCTCCCAAGAAGAAATGACTAGTACCATTCTAGATGCATAGGAGGAAATTTAATTCACTATATAAGGTGGATGTCTTTGAGAATCAAGGCTGAACCTCCCTGTAGCACCGCAGTTCAAAAATGCTGATTTATGGAAATGAGACACTATCTACATACCTCACAGGGATGCTTTGAACATTATCTAGATAAAATATGTTGAACTCTCATGAGAAGCAAACTTAATACTATATTCTAAAGTAATACTGAGTTTCTGATTCATTATGATTAGAATGAAACTTTAAAAAATGTTAATTTTTTTAAAAATAAAGAATATATATTCTCTGCTTTAAAAATTGCCATTTCATACAGTTTTTTAAAAAAACTAGTAGTCATGTATGGATGTGAGAGTTGGACCATGGAGAAGGCTGAGCACTGAAGAATTGATGCTTTTAAATTGTGGTGCTGGAGAAGACTCTTGAGAGTTCCTTGGACTGCAAGGAGATCAAGCCAGTCAATCCCAAAGGAAATCAACCCTGAATATTCATTGGAAGGACTGATGCTGAAGCTGAAACTCCAATACTTTGGCCACCTAATGCGAAGGGCTGACTCACTGGAAAAGACCCCAGTGATGGGAAAGATTGAGGGCAGGAGGAGAAAAGGGTGGCAGAAGATGAGATGGTTGGATGGCATCACTGACTCAATGGACATGAGTTTGAGCAAACTCTGGGAGATGGTGAAGAACAGGGAAGCCTGGTGTACTGCAGTCCATGAGGTCACAAAGAGTTGGACATGACTGAGGCACTGAACAACAACATTTTAAAAATTGGAAAAGCAAATATATTGCTCAGAAACATACCACTTAGAGATTCTCAAATTAACATTTACCATTCATATCCATCCCGGTTTTTTAAAAATCATTTTTATATACTTTTAATATTTATAAGTGATGTTCTAGAAATTTGAAAATAAAGAATAGCTTTCCCTTTAACATTAATCAGCACAGAGAATTTTAAAGTTCAAAGGGATTTCAAGGGAAAACAGACCCAGAGATTGGAAATGAGTTTTGATTAAGGCAGGGCCAGCGCTGACACTGCACACTTCTGCTGCATGGTCTAGAGAGCTTTTCTCTTCCTCCACCATGCTGCCCATCATTGGAGCTCCGCTAATTTCAGTGTTTAATAGAATACTTCTGTCCTTAAAATGTCCTTCCCTTTTCCTGCCAACTATGCTTAAGAGAAATTGGCTAGAAAATAGGGGGAGAGAGGATTTGGTTAACACATTAATGTCATCCATTCATTCAAAGTAGCTTTTGAGAACCTGATTAGTTATATTTTTTTGTGGCTCAACTTTTTGTTGTTGTTACTAGTATTAGAAAAGTGAATCCGCAGGTGAGACAGGGTACTAGTGAATGAAATAGTTCTAATTGCTCTCTAACATGTTTTTAATTTAATGTTGAACAAAGGCCAGTTACCCTACATGCAAATCAATAAACAACCAACCAAAGCTGATTGTTAGGCAGTGAGAAACACTGGAAGTTGATTGCTGCCTGCCTGGTTTCCTAACCACAGTCTAATGCAATTTGAGATAACCTTGAAGCTTTGCACAAGCCTGATTGAGATAGCTATTTTGAAATAGTTTCAAGTGGCCTATAAATGATTTCAGGTAGCCTGTAAATAATGTCAAACATCTCAAAGTGCTTTTCCAAATTCTGACGATGTTTAGCAAGAACTGAAGAAATACATTGATGAATAATAACAGAGAAATCAGGGAAGACTAGAACTGGGTGGTTTAAGGGCACCTTGAAGGCTTTCTTGCCAAAAAGCTCTTTCCCATCACATGTCAAGTGCTTGAAATTCTTTCATTATAGACTGGAGCCAAATGACTAAATGACTGTCTTAGTGGGGATTAGTTTTGGGAGCTTAGGTGTGGGGACTGAGAAGGGAGCAATTGCTATGAAGAGCAGGTGGTTTCACTAGGTGGTCTCTTGAGGTCCGGTCCAGGTCCCTGGAGACAAAGGTGTAGAGGCTTTTGTCTAAAGTTTATTTTCCTTCTAAATGCAGTTCACTTCTAAAATAAGTCACTTTTTTCCCCAATAGTGGTTCACTTGGTTTAATCCATCTCAAAGTGCCTATATAAAAACTCTATGCCTTGTCACAACATTGTTAATCGGCTATATGCCAATACAAAATAAAAAGTTAAAAAATAAAAAAAGTAAAAAAAACTGTTCAAATGTACTGCTCCATTAGTTCAGTTTTTTTATTTTGATTTGAGTTTGCTTTCAAGTGAGATCTTACTATTTCAAAATGAACACATTTTATTTAGTAAAAGAAAATAATTTCATCCCTATCTGAATGGTGCATATCTCAAAAGATTTAAATTGCACTCCTGAATCCTCAAAGCATCAGAACAAAATCTATCCTTATAGCAATGCTAACAATGTCCAAAGCTTCAACTACAATAGAGAGAACATTGATCAACATCACAGTCTATAGGGTTAGGATGTGACCTGTGGTCCTTTGTAACAATGGTTGAATAGTGTATGTCCTTCCTTATCTGTCTTCACCTGGCTTTGATGTTTTCTTAAAATATGAAAGGAATGGATTTTAAGTGATCCATTTAAAAATAAAATGAATTACAGGGGGGAAGAGATAGTTAGGGGGTTTGGGATAGACATGTACACACTGCTATATTTAAAATGGATAACCAAAAAGGACCTACTGTATAACACAAGGAACTCTGCTCAGTGCTATGTGGCAGCCTGGATGGGAAGGGAGTTTGGGGGAGAATTTGTTGTTCAGTTGCTCAGTCATGTCTGACTCTTTGCAAACCCATGGACTGCAGCACACCAGGCTTCCCTGTCCTTCACTATCTCCCAGAGCTTGCTCAAACTCATGTCCATTGAGTCGGTGATGCCATCCAACCATCTCATCCTCTGTCATCCCCTTCACTTCTTGCTTTTAGTCTTTCCCAGCATCAGGATCTTTTCTAATGAGTTGGCTCTTTGCCTCAGGTGGCCAAAATATTGGAGTTTCAGCTTCAGCATCAGTCCTTCCAATGAATATTCAGGACTGATTTCCTTTAGGATTGACTGATTTGATCCTTGGAGTCCAAGGTACTCTCAAGAGTCTTCTCCAACACCACAGTTCAAAACATCAATTCTTTGGTGTTCAGCCTTCTCTATGGTCCAACTCTCACATCCATACATGACCATTGGAAAAACCATAGCTTTGATTAGATGGACCTTTGTTGGCAAAGTAATGTCTCTGTTTTGTAACACGCTATATATGTATGGCTGAGTCCCTCTGCTGTTCTCTTAAAACTATCACAACATTGTTAATCAGCTATACCCAATACAAAATAAAAAGGTTTTTTAAAAAAATTTAAAAACTATAATGAGTTACAGACTAGGTATATTCAAAATGTCTGCCATTGCAGATAGACTAGTAGTGTGGACAAGTAGATTGAACCACTTTAAGAAGAACAGAATATAAGAATAGTGAATGTGTCAATGAGGGGCTTTCAGTAGTTGAAATTTGTAAACCCTTACCAAGATGCTGTATTAGGACAACAGCATTGTGGTTTTATGTTTCTTTTCTGCTTTCCAAGCTTTCTTTTAATGCTCTTACAATGTTTTTGTTAGTAACTATGTTTGTATATGTGCATGTATATATGTCGGAGAAGGCAATGGCACCCCACTCCAGTACTCTTGCTTGGGAAATCCCATGGACAGAGGAGCCTGGTAGGTTACAGTCCATGGGGTCGCTTAGAGTCGGACACGACTGAGCGACTTCACTTTCACTTTTCACTTTCATGCATTGGAGAAGAAAATGGCAACCCACTCCAGTATTCTTGCTGGGACAATCCAAGGGATGGGAGCCTGGTGGGCTGCCGTCTATGGGGTCACACACGACTGAAGTGACTTAGCAGCATGTATATATGTACACCCTACCTTGATTCATAAGAATCTAGTGATACTGTTTTTGCAAATTACAGTTTTAAAAGCTGTCAGTAGGAAGGCATTATAATTCAGTTGAATGAGGACTAGTTTGAGAAATCTGGGAATCCAGATTTTAACCTCATTTCTGCCACCATGGTCAAGTGATTTCCGGCCTTGGATTTCCCACAGGTAAAATGAAGAGGATGGACAAGATGGTCTCTAAGGTCCTTTTTCAGCCATCAATCCTTTGACTATTCTTGGTCAACATGTGTTTAATGATTATTCAATTCAAGCTCAAAGTACTTCAGATTTTAAAAGGTCCATTTAAGTTTAAAGTCTGTATCTACCAGAATTTTTGTTTGTTAGACTCAGAGCAGAAAAATAAACCCTATTTTTCTTGTGGCCAGTGCAGCCATCCTAAAGCAGCTCTAATAGCAGGCAAAAACGATAGTGGAAGGGCAACATTTGATAAACAAAAGGGCTTTTTGTTTATTCCACAGCCCCACTGAAAATGGTAACACTGCAGAAATAGACCAGCAAAAGGGAAAAGAGAATCTGTGTATAAACATCAGCAAGCTCATAGAAGTAAGAAGAGAAACATGGATCTGGGCATGAGATGAAATGAAAGCTGCCTTCTTTGTTAATAGTATTAAAGAGGGTGTGGGCTTTCAGTCCCAGTACTGACATTAAGAAACTGTGCTATCTGGGTTTAACTGCAGGAAGGTAGAAATCTTTTCATTTAAGGATAATGATATTAAGGTTGGTACTCTGAAGTCAAATTCTAAAATTCAGGTGCATAAAATGACAAAGTATGCTTCTGTGATCTAAGTATTATGGTCATGTTTGATCTCATCTTCCCTGGTGGCTCAGACGGTAAAGTGACTGCCTACAATGCAGGAGATCTGGGTTCAATCCCTGGGTCGGGAAGATCTCCTGGAGAAGGAAATGGCAACCCACTCCAGTATTCTTGCCTGGAAAATCCCATGGATGGAGAAGTCTGGTAGGCTACAGTCCATGGGGTCGCAAAGAGTCAGACTCGACTGAGCTACTTCACTTTCACTTGAACTCATCTATGGACAAAAAGGGTCCATATTTTATTGGCATTTTTCATTGTAAGTGCCTTTAACATATAAGGTCAGTTTTTTAAAAAAATTTATTGAAGTATAGTTGATTTACAGTGTTGTATTAATTTCTTCTGTACAGCAAAGTAACTCAGTAATAGACATACATATATATTCTTTTTCATTATAGTTTGTCATAGGATATTGAATATAGTTCCCTTTCCTATACAATAGGACCTTGTTTATTTATTCTATACATAATAGTTTACATCTGTTAATCCCAAATTCCCAATCCTTTCCTCCCCCACCCACCCTCCCCCTTGGCAACCACAAGTCTGTTTCTGTCTGTGAGTTTTTGTTTTGTAGATAAGTTGATTTGTGTTGTATTTTAAATTCCACATATAAGTGATATCATATAGTATTTGCCTTTATCCTGACTTACTTTGCTTAGTATGATAATCTCTGGGTCAATCCATGTTGTTGCAAATGGCATTATTTTATGTTTTTTATGGCTGAGAAATATTCCATTATCTATCTATCTATATGGGCTTCCATGGTGGCTCAGATGGTAAAGAATCTGCCTGCAATGTAGGAGACCCAGGTTCAATCCCTGGGTTGGGAAGGTCCCCTGGAGAAGGGCATGGCACCCAGTCCAGTATTCTTGCTTTGAGAATCCCATGGACCCTGGTAGGCTGCAGTTCATGGGATTGCAAAGAGTCAGACACAACTGAGTGACTAACACACACACAAATATCTATGTACCACATTTTCTTTATCCATTCCTCTGTCGATGGACATTTAGGTTGTTTCCATGTCTTGGCTATTGTAGAGAGTGCTGCTATGAACATACGGGTGCATGTATGTTTTTGAATTAGAGTTTTGTCTGGGTACATGCCCAGGAGTGGGATTGCTGGATCATAGCAACTCTATTTTTAGTTTTTTGAGTATGAACTTCCGTGGTCTTCTCCATAGTGGCTGCACCAATTTACATCCCCACCAACAGTGTAAGAAGCTTCCCTTTTCTGCACAATAAATTCAGTTGTTTTTAACTTTTTATTTTTATATTATTTTGAACTTAAAGAAGGATTGCAATAATAGTAAAAGAATTTCCTTGTATATTTCCCTAAGATTCACCAGTTATCTACTTTTTTTCCTCTATGTTAGTCCAGATCCTCTGAAAAGCATATGCCAATAAAGGATTAAGTGCACAAGAACTGTATTTGAGAAAATGCCTGTCTCAGAGTAAATGAGGGAGCTGGGAGAGTTTGAGGGTGCTGTCAGACCACAATGTGATCCTGACTCTGGATGAAGGAGATAAAGAATAAGGCTCGGGGGGAAGTATTGTGGATTGCCATCTCATCTGAAGAGTTCCCTGTCTTCAGTCCTCAGCGGGTCTTTTGAGCCAAAGTTCAGTGACAAGGAATCCTGCATCTTCCGAGGTGTGGCCTTGGCACAAACAGTTTCCCATAGATTTCAGAAAACAGCACCCGAGGCCCTTGGTCACTTCTGCTCCCTGTAGTAGGGGGTCTGTGAGGTGTTTTCTTATGATTGCCACCATCTACCCCTTGGGTTACAATTTACTTTTCCATGTGCCTCTACACTTGATCCTCTAGCACTTTTCCTTCCAGGCCCCTGACAGATGGCCAGCCATTGACTACTGCCCAATAAACTGTACGCAGTTTCACCTCAGGCCACTTCTCTCTCTAGGCTAGTTGGTTAACGAAATACACTGCTTGGTAAGATATACTCCCTATTGTAGGCAACCTGTGAAGCACAGTGCCTTTATTATTCTGCCTCCTTACCATGATCCATCTGAAAGTAGCAAAGGCATCATGTCCATTTACTCCTAAATACTCTAGGAAAAAAGACATTCTATACATAACCACAGTATGATTATCAAAACCAGAAAATGTAGCATTAAAATAATACTATTATCTAAACCACAATTAACATTCAGGTTGAACAACTGATCCAATTCTTTAGAGCTTCTTTTTCCTGGGTCCTGGATCCAATCTAGGATATGCGTTGCATTTAGTTACCATGTTTCTTTAATCTCTTTTAATCTGGAACAGTTCTTCAGTTTCCTTTCATCTTTTTTTGAATGCTGTAGGCCAATCATTTTGTACCTTGCCTCTAAATGCTTTTTTTTTGCTATTTCCAAATAGTTGGATCCTTGTGCTTGTGCTTAATTGTGTCTGACTCTTTGTGACCCCATGGACAATCCTTTCCCCTAGGCGTCTTGTGGTGTCAGAAAATAAAGAAGTATAAACAAATGACACGAACATCACAAAAGAACAAAGAAGCCAGTGGGCCCCCAAAGGTGAAATGTGCAATAATTTGTTCATCAAAATAGATAATGATAGCAACATATCACAATGCATTAAATATCTTATTGTATAGCACAGAGAACTATATTCAATATCCTATGATAAACCATAATGGAAAAGAATATAGTTTAATAACATTATATATATTTTATATAATATATAAACAATATATTATAACATTAATATTTTAGTTAATATTATAATAAAAATATATTATAATAACATATATATAGTGTATATATATATGTATAACTGAATCACTTTGCTGTAAGCAGTAACCAACACCGTAAATCAACTACACTTCAATTTAAAAAGAACAATGCATTAAATAAGAACTCATGGGTCCATACTGATATTAAATAATTATTTAGTTAATTATTAGTTGAGAGATTTTCTTCCTTAAAGTAAAATGCAACCTAATAAATCTAGAAGGAATCATGAAGTTAAAAAATCATTGATAGCTGGTAGAACTAGTGGGTGAAATTTTATGAGGAGAATATGCATGTAACATCAAAGCACTTACCCACAATGACTTATTAATTACAAAGGGGAAATAGCAACTTCACACTAAAGGAAACTGGTGGTTACTACTTGTCTTTGTCTATTTGGGCTGCTAGAACAAAATACCATAGACTGGGTAGTTGATAAACAGTAAACATTTATTTCTCACAGTTCTGGGGACTCAAAAGTCTGAGATCACAGCTCTAGCAGATTTGGTGTCTGGATGGGGAAACAGTGGAAACAGTGGCTGACTTTATTTTGGGGGGGCTCCAAAATCACTGCAGATGGTGATTGAAGCCATGAAATCAAAAGACGCTTGCTCCTTGGAAGGAAAGTTATGACCAACCTAAACAGCATATTAAAAAGCAGAGGCATTACTTTGCCAACAAAGGTCCATCTAGTCAAGGCTATGGTTTTTCCAGTGGTCATGTATGGATGTGAGAGTTGGACTGTGAAGAAAGCTGAGCGCCAAAGAATTGATGCTTTTGAACTGTGGTGTTGGAGAAGACTCTTGAGAGTCCCTTGGACTGCAAGGAGATTAAACCAGTCCATCCTAAAGGAAATCAGTCCTGAATATTCATTGGAAGGGCTGATGCTGAGGCTGAAACTCCAATACTTTGGCCACCTGATGCGAAGAGCTGACTCATTTGAAAAGACCCTGATGCTGGGAAAGATTGAGGGCAAGAGGAGAAGGGGATGACAGAGGATGAGATGGTTTGATGGCATCACCGACTCAATGGACATGAGTTTGGGTAAACTCTGGGAGTTGGTAATGGACAGGGAGGCTGCAGTCCATGGGGTCGCAAAGAGTCGGACACGACTGAGCAACTGAACTGAACTCAAGACCTGCTTGCTCACAGGTGGCCTTCTTCTCACTGTCAATTCACATGGCAGAGGAGTTCTCTAGGGCCTCTTTTAAAAGGCCTAACATGAGGGCTTTACCTTCATGACCTAATCACTTTCTAAAGGCCCCACTTCTTAATACCATCACTTCAGGGTTCAGAATTTCAAAATATGAATTTGGAGGGAGCACAAACATAAAGACCATAACACTACCTACACCAAGTGAGCAAAATTAACAGCAGCAATATTGAGATGATCTGGCATCATGTATCCCCTGATATGAAAAAGGAACAAGGATGCAGTCACACTTTTATTATTCTTTTGTTATTCTTGTTGATCTAATCATTTGGAAGGTCTTCCCTGGTAGCTCAGATGGTAAAGAATCTGCATGCAATGTGGGAGACGTGGGTTCGATCCTTGGGTTGGGAAGATTCCCCTGGAGAAGGGAATGGCAACCCACTCCAGTATTCTTGCCTGGAGAATTCCATGGACAGAGGAGCCTAGTGGGGAAAGTTGAGTTGTAGTACTCTCCTAAATCTCATGTCATCATGGAGGCCATGGGGCTGGCCTGGCTTCTGTGAGAGCTCATTGCCTTTGTGGGTGGGCCATGTCTTCTTTTTTTCCTACTTACTACTTCCATAGTACTTAGTGTTCCTGATCAAAAAGGTATAAATGATGTTCAACCTCACTAGTAATGGGAGAAATGCAAATGAACACAATAGTGGGTTGGAATAGGAAACGGAACAGTGTAGTGGTTAAAGGCATGGGCATTGGAACTAGACTGCTTCTATCTGAATACAAGCTTTATATCTTGCTAGCTGTGTGGCCTTGGGCAAGTTACTTAACTTTTCTTAGCTTCAATTTCCTCATCCCTAGAAAGGAGTATAACACCTGTGGCGGATTCATGTTGATGTATGGCAAAACCAATACAATATTGTAAAGTAATTAGCCTCCAATTAAAATGAATAAATTTATATTTAAAAAAGTTAAAAAAAGAGAAAGGAGTATAACAGTATTTGCTTCCTATGGTTGTTGTAATGATACAATGATTTAATACATGAAAAGTGCTTAGAATAGAGCAAGTGCTTTGGAGAATGATTTGGCAAAATCTAGTAAACTTGAGAAGGCAATGGCACCCCATTGCAGTACTCTTGCCTGGAAAATCCCATGGACGGAGGAGCCTGGTTGGCTGCAGTCCATGGGGTCGCTAGGAGTCGGACACGACTGAGTGACTTCACTTTCACTTTTCACTTTATGCACTGGAGAAGGAAATGGCAACCCACTCCAGTGTTCTTGCCTGGAGAATCCGAGGGACGGGGGAGCCTGGTAGGCTACCGTCTATGGGGTCACACAGAGTCGGACACGACTGAAGTGACTTAGCATAGCACAGATAGCATAGTAAACTTGAAAATGCATATATCCTATGACCCAGCAATTCTGGATATTGAAATTGTACTAGACAGGTACAATTCCTAATCACCTCTCTAGTGCAACTCTCAGACATGGGCATAAAGACATATGTACGAAAGCATTTTCTTCAGTACAAAATAGAAAATAAAATTAAAAAGTAGAAACAATCTAATTGTCCCTGACTTGT
Source organism: Bos javanicus (assembly GCF_032452875.1). Classification (NCBI taxonomy): domain Eukaryota; kingdom Metazoa; phylum Chordata; class Mammalia; order Artiodactyla; family Bovidae; genus Bos; species Bos javanicus. The sequence continues at coordinate 23,882,336 of NC_083897.1, forward strand.
GGAATGTGTAGATAAGCTATGATTTATTCACATAGTGGAAAGCTATATAGTTGTTAAAATGAACTAGAGCAGCTACCAGGGCAACATCAATCAACAGGAATAAATTTAAAAACAATGTTGCATGGAAAAATGAGACAAAGAGGGTAAATATGCACTATGCAATAAAAAATTTTAAGAATACATGAAACAATATAGTGTTTATATTTGTATGTATGAAAAGTACAAAAATATGGACAAAAATGATGCATGGCAATGTAGAACTGGTTACTCAAGGAGAGATATGAGTAAAGAAGTGATGGGTTGTATGAGTTTTTGCTGTATTTCTATTAAATAATGCATTATTTCTTAGAGAAAAAGAGACAGCCAAAGGAAATAAGGCAAAACAGTAACATCCAGTTAATTGGATAGTGTGATTATAGGTGGATTATTTTGTCATTTTCTTTATTTTTCGATATGTCTGAAATATAGGTAGTTTGTAAATGTAATGACTATCAAATGTGTTTCTTAAACTGAAATGCATTATATAACTATTAGGATATTATGATTATTCGTAGCAATACTACCATTATTCAGTTAATATATGAACATATAGTGAAAAGATGTTTAGGGTGTAATGCAGGTAGATAGTTCTAATGTTCTCATTTCCACTTAGGTGTGGATAAGGAAGGATGATTAACAAAAATAAAATGGTCCCAACATGGACAATTCCAGCTGATGCTGGAGGAAACCTGGAGAAGACCAAACACACACCAATACAATTTCCCATCCTTAAAGTCTGGCTCAGCCATCTCCTCCTCTGTGAACCTTTCCATGAAGTCCCCCACCTCACTTTAAACTTGCTTTCCTGTGCTCCTGCAGCGTTTCATCACACGTGGTGTTCTTTTGTTTTTTTGAGTTTGTCTCTGACACTGGACTGTGAGACTGAAAGCAAAGACCATTTCTATTTCATCTCTTGCATCTCGTGCTGAGAATAACCTTTCGTATCTACACTTGAAGCCTCAGGTCAGGTTCACCTTGTCCGGGAGGCCTTTCCTGACTCACCTCATCTGACTTAATCCTCCTCCTCTGTGTTTCCATAGTACCCTAGCCAGCTTCTGCCATGGTGTGCATCACTCTGTATTATTATTCTATGTTTATTTTTCTCTCCATAGAGACTCTGAGCTCCTTGAGGTATCAGGCTCTATGTCCTCAAGTGTCCAGGAAAATGACTAGTTCATAGAAGGATCTCAATAATGGCATATTGAATTGTATTTAATTAAATCAAGAAAATATACTGAAAGTCTTAATTTATATGTGTGTAGCAAATACCCTAGCTAGATGGAGTTGAGGTATAGCTCCAATCATATATAGAGATATACTATGTATGGAGTTGAATTATAACTGTCATTATTAATTTGTTTCTGAGTATCAATGCACTGTAAAAGCACCAGAACCCAGCTGAGAGTCTATACAGAAGAGATACTTTTCAAAATTATTGTAGTTAACAGGGGAGAGTAACAGTTTTGTGATGATCTTTTCTTTATGTTCATTATTCTCAAGCTGTGTCTGATCACCTGTTTAGTGGTAATGTGTAGAAAACATTAGCTGGTTAAACTTCTGTTAGCTTTGGAATAATGTTAGTTAATATTTATTGAACACTCACTGACTTTGAAGAAAGAAAGATATAAAGATATTCACATTTCATCCCTCCCAAAATATCTCCCAAGTACTATTATCACTTCATGTTAAAGATGAAGAAACCGAGACTCACTGGGGTTAAGTAACCTGCCCAAAGTCAATCAGCACTTAAATCTGGGTAAGGTGATTAATTACACAATTACACTCGTCTCACACGCTAGTAAAGTAATGCTCAAAATTCTCCAAGCCCGGCTTCAACAATATGTTTACTGTGAACTTCCAGATGTTCAAGCTGGTTTTAGAAAAGGCAGAGGAACCAGAGATCAAATTGCCAACATCTGCTAGATCATCGAAAAAGCAAGAGAGTTCCAGAAAAACATCTATTTCTGCCTTATTGACTATGCCAAAGCCTTTGACTGTGTGGATCACAACAAACTGTGGAAAATTCTGAAAGAGATGGGAATACCAGATTACCTGACTTGCCTCTTGAGAAATCTGTATGCAGGTCACGAAGAAACAGAACTGGACATGGAACAACAGACTGGTTCCAAGTAGGAAAAGGAATACGTCAAGGCTGTATATTGTCACCTTGCTTATTTAACTTATATACAGAGTACATCATGAGAAATGCTGGGCTGAATGAAGCACAAGTTGGAATCAAGATTGCCGGGAGAAATATCAATAACCTCATATATGCAGATGACACCACCCTTATGGCAGAAAACGAAGAAGAACTAAAGAACCTCTTGATGAAAATGAAAGAGGAGAATGAAAAAGTTGGCTTAAAGCTCAACATTCAGAAAACTAAGATCATGGCATCACTTCATGACAAATAGATAGGGAAACAGTCACAGACTTTATTTTTTGGGGCTCCAAGATCACTGCAGATGGTGACTGAAGCCATGAAATCAAAAGACACTTGCTCCTTGGAAGAAAAGTTATGAACAACCTAGACAGCATATTAAAAAGCAGAGACATTACTTTGCTAACAAATGTCTGTCTAGTCAAGGCTATGGTTTTTCCAGTAGTCAGGTATGGATGGGAGAGTTGGACTATAAAGAAAGCTGAGTGCCAAAGAATTGATGCTTTTGAACTGTGGTGTTGGATAAGACTCTTGAGAGTCCCTTGGGCTGCAAGGAGATCAAACCAGTCCATCCTAAAGGAAATCAGTCTTGAATATTCATTGGAAGGGCTGATGTTGAAGCTGAAACTCCAGTACTTTGGCCACCTGATGTGAAGAGCTGACTCATTTGAAAAGACCCTGATGCTGGGAAAGATTGAGAGCAAGAGGAGAAGGGGACGACAGAGGATGAGATGGTTTGATGGCATCACCAACTCAATGGACATGAGTTTGGGTAAACTCCCAGAGTTGGTGATGGACAGGGAGGCCCAGCATGCTGCAGTCCGTGGGGTCACAAAGAGTCGGACATGACTGAGTGACTGAACTGAACTGAACTGAAGCTGATTACAGAATCACTGTTCTGAAACATCTCTGCTATATTGCGTTTTCTTTTTAAGACATTGTGGTTGACAGACTCTAAGATGGCCTCCAGCATTTCCAGGTGGAACTAGTGGTAAAGAACCTGCCTGCCAATGCAGGAAATATAAGAGACGTGGGTTTGATCCCTGGTTTGGGAAGATCCCCCGGAGAAGGAAATGGCAATCCACTCCAATACTCTTGCCTGGAGAATTCCATGGACAGAGGAGCCTGGCAGGCTACAATCCTTAGGGTTGCACAGAGTCAGACACAACTTAGCTCACACACACACGCAATCCCTGTGTCCAGGTAGTGTGGGCTGACATGAGTGACTTACTTGTAGCTTAAAGAATATGACCCAGATGATGAGATACCTTCTGTGATTAGCTTACAATAGATTATAACCTGACTTTCTAGCTCACTCTCTACCTTGCTGTCTTTGATACAGCAAGTTGCCATGTTGAGGGGGCCCACATAGCAAGGAAATTAGGGTGACCTCTGGCCAATAACCAGCTAAAAACTGAGACCCTCAGTCTCATAGACCACAGGGAAATGAATCTTGTTAACAACCATATGAGCTTGGGAGCAAATCTTTCCCCAGCCAGCCTTCAGAAGAAAACCAAGCCCAGCTCAACACCTGCATTATAGCCTTGAGTGAAAGTTTGAGGCAGAGGACCCGGTTAAGCAGTGTTCATATTCCTGACCTACAGGAATGGTGACATAATAAATGGGTATTGTTTTAAGCTGTGAAATTGTGGCAATTTGTTGTGCAGTGATAGATAATTTACATAGACATTAAAGATACTGTTAAAAGGAACTTACATGAAGAATATTGTAAACACTTACATAAACTTTATGTCATGTACTTTTCTAAGTGCTTTACAGGTATTAACTCACTTAATTCCCCAAACTGCACTATGAGGTTGGTATTATTATTACCTCTAGAAAACAGACGTACCAAGGTTTTCACTAGTTTAGTCACACATTTTGAAAATGGAAGAACTTAAATATTCATCCAGGCATTCTAGCTCTGAGAATCACCACCTTAACTACTCTGCTATATTGATTCTAATGTCATACTTTCTGGAAAAGGTTCATGAGAGAACTTGGCCACTAAACTTTAATTAGAAATGTTATCAGTAAACATTTATTTTGAAAGCACTGTGTCTTAAAAGAGCCACACCTAAAAACAGATACCATAAGGAAATCTATTTTTATCCATCATGGTTCTAGCAAGCAAGGTCTCCTTAAAGGTGGTCATGGAAGATGAAAGGTTGGAATATAAATAGATGAATCTTTGAATCAGTTGTTGGATTTCTTACCTCTCGAAATTCATGTTATTCTGGAGGTAAAAATTGAAATACTTTACATATTAGAATCTTGGCATTTCATATTTAGTGCTGCTGTTTGAGAGAAGAAGATGGGTTTGTGTTCCAAACAGAACATTGAGATTGAAAACAAGATAAAAGAGAAATATTAGTTTAAACCTGGGAAAATTATACTTGATTTTCCATATCATCCCTACTATGCTGTCGAGCTTTATACAAATTAAAATATCTCTATACCAAGAAACACTTGCAGTCACCATAAATAGCATGTTTCTATTATTAGAATTTTGTAGAATGGAGAACTTTTGGGTGGTGGTGGTTTAGTCTCTAAGTCACGTCCAACTCTTGCAACCCATAGACTGTAGACTGCCAGGCTCTGTCCACAGGATTTTCCAGGCAAGAATACTGGAGCGGGTTGCCATTTCCTTCTCCAGGGGATCTTCCTGACCCAGGGATTGAACCCAGGTCTCCTGTACTGCAGGCAGATTCTTTACCGACTGAGCTGCCAGGGAAGCCCGACCATAAATAGCATGATTCTATTATTAGAATTTTGTAAGATGGACAACTTCTGGGTAGCTGACAATAGTGGTAGCCATCCAGATCCCAATCGCCCAACATTTTCTCCTAAAGCAATACAGAACAACAAGAAGAGATTAAAAAAAAAACAACTACACAGGGCAGGGGAGGGGAAAAACAGTACACAAATCATGCCCTCACCATAACTTAGAGAAAGAATAGCTAAACTTCAGAATAACTAAGTAAAAGAAGAAATAACACCAAATTACAGCCTATTATATCTCACATTCCCTGTCCTTCCACCTGCCCTCCTACAAGGCTCAGTGGTGAGCAAGGCTGACTGAGAAAACCTGAGGGGAAAGGGGAAGAAGGTAGATAGCTAAAAGGCCTAAATTTATATAAATACCACCAGAAAGACCAAGTTCAGACCACATTTTTAATAAAACATCTAAGTGGCACAGAGTATAAACTATAGGCAAGAGACTTATGTGTGATTTGAAGTCTTTAAAATACATGTACTTAGTCATTCCGTCATGTCCAACTCTTTGTGACCCCATGGACTGTAGCCTGCCAGGCTCCTCTGTCCATGGAATTCTCCAGGTAAGAATACTGGAGTGGGTGACCATGACTTCTCCAGGAGATCTTCCTGACCCAGGGATGAATCCCAGGTCTCCTGCATTACAGGAGGATTCTTTACCATCTGAGCCATCAGGAAAGCCCAAGAATACTGGAGTGAGTAGCCTATCCCTTCTCCAGGGGAACTTCCCAACCCAGGAATTGAACCGGAGTCTTCTGCATTGCAGGTGGATTCTTTACCAGCTGAGCTACTTGGGAAGCCCAACAATTAAAACACATAGCTTCTGGGGGAAAAAAACAAATAAAAAGCAACAAAAAAGAGCCCTTTGTCAACTGAGTAGTGAAGGGTAAAAGAATAAAAGGGATAAGATTTAGGGCCAACATGACAAAAGAGAGTCAAAAAATCAGAGAACACAGTAACTCTCCTCTATCACAAAAACGGAAACACAAATTTATTAAATATCTGGACTTTGCTAAACTGACAGAAGAGGGCGCCATTAAAATAGGAATCTCCTAAAAAAGAACACTATAACAAATGAACAACAAAAAGATTAACAAATCTCTACAGAATTATTGCTGAGAGAGAAATTTATAGCACTAAATACTTAAAATTGGAAAGAGAAAGGACCTTAAATCAATAATGTAAGTGACCACCTTAAAAAAAAACTAGAGAAAGAACAGTAAGATAATCCAAGGTAAGTAGAAGAAAGGAAATAATAAAGAGTAGAAATAAATGAAATTGGAAATAGGATAAAAATAGAGAAAATCAATGAAACAAAAAGCAAATTCTTTGAATTTATCATAAAATTGATAAACCTCTAGCAAGACTGAAACAGGTAAAAAGAGAGGCAGTATAAGTTACCAATAGCAGGAGTGAAACAGGGGATATTACTACAGATCCTTCAGCCACTAAGGGACAGTAAGGCAATACTATGAACAACTCTACTGACATAAATTCTAAAACACAGATAAACTGGACCGATTCCTTGAAACACACAAACCACCAAAACTTACGCAATACAAAAGAGGTAATATGAATAGTCTCATAACTATTAAAGAAATTCAATTCAGAATTTAAAAGCATTTATAAAAGAAATATCCTGACCCTGATCATTTAACTGGAGAATTCTAACAAACATTTGAGAAAAATTAGCACCACTCCTCCATAAACTTTTCCAGAAAATGGAAGAGGATACTACACTTCCCAACTCACTATACAAGGCCAATATTACCTTAATAACAAAACCAGGTAAATGCTTGTATATATTTTTGCACCCTGGGATCTCCCTTACTCCATTTCTTCCTTTAATTTAAATGGCCACCTGTATATGTCTTTCCCTGCTGTGTTAGGAAAATGGGGGCTGGATATCCCAAGAATCAGAGGTTATATAAAAATACTGCAGATAGACAGCAGACATAAATATCTACCAAATGCTATCTTAAATTTTGGTCCAAACTGATCATTTGGAAATAGATTTATTGTAAGTGTTTAATTAGAGCGATTTCTTAAATCTGAACTAAATTGCTTTTAGAGTCCTTTTTCTTTGTAAGCATTGTAAATGCTAATAAATCCTGTTAATTTTTTTACTGCATGTTATGTTGAAATAAAAACAAAGTAAAATGAAAAAAAAAAATAACAAAACCAGATAAAAGCAATACAAAAAAGGGAAAACCACAGGCCAGGATATCTCATGATCTTAGATGCAAAATTTCTGGACAAAAATTCTTGCAATTCTTATATAAGAAAGAATTATACATCATGATTAAGTGGGGGTTTATTCCAGGAGTATAAGGCTGAGTCAATATTAGAAAATGAAAGTAAGTACCTCACCAACAGGTTAAAGGAGAAAAATTGCATGTATATCCATTGATGAAGAAAAATGCTTTGACAAAGTTCAATACCCATTTATGATTTAAAAAAAGAGCTCCAAGAAAATTAGATACAGAGAGGAATTATCTCAACTTGATAAAGAGCATCTATAAAAATCCTGCAGCTATCATGATAAAAGTGAAAGTGTTAGTTGCTCAGTTGTGTCTGAGTCTTAACGACACCATGGACTGTAGCCCACCAGGCTTCTCACTCCGTGGAATTCTTCAGGCAAGAATACCAGAGTGGGTTGTTATTCCCTTCTCCAGGGGATCTTCCCAACCCAGGGATCGAACCTGGGTCTCCTGCATTGCGCGAAGATTCTTCACCATCTGAGCCATTAAGGAAGCCACTAGGCATCTGCTATGATACTCAATAACAAAAAATTGAGTACTTTCTCTCTACGATCAGAACAAGGCAAGGATGTCTGCTCTCCATACTCTATTTATCACTGTCATGGAAGTCCTAGCCGACTCAGTAAAGCAAAAAAAGGAAATATAATGCAAACATGTTGGAAAGGAAGAAATAAATGTGTCTCTATTTTCAGATTACATGATTATGTGTGTAGAAAAGGAATTATAAAAATTTTTGTAGAATTAATGAGTTCAGCAAAGTCACAGTATACTGATCAACACACACAAGTCAATTATATTGCTGTATTACTACCAAAGAACATGTGGAAACAACAATTAAAGATAAATACCATTTACAATCACTCCAAAAACTGGAATACTTAGATATATATAGTAAAGCAATTATAGACTATGCTGTATGCTGAAAATTTCAAAACACAAATGAAAGAACTGGGGACTTCCCCAGAGGTCCAGTGGTTAAGACTCCACACTTCCACTGCAAGGGGCGTAGGTTCAATCCCTGGTTGAGGAACTAAGATCCCAGGTGCCTTGTGGCAAAAAAGAAGAAAAAATTTAAAAAAGGAAATCAAAGAACTAAATAAATGGAGAGACATACTGTGCTTATGGATTGGAAGATTCAATAGTACAAATATTAGTTCTTCTCAAATTGATCCATAGGACCAAAATCACAACAATATTTTTATAGATACAATCAAGCTTATTCTAAAAACTGTATGAAAAGGCAAAGGAATCAGAATGGCTAAAAAGAATAAAGTGGGAGGAATCACTTTAAAAATTATTCCTATTTTTAAGACATACTACATAGGTACAATAAGCAAGAGAATGTGGTAGGAACAGACACAGGTCAATGGAACAGAAACAGTCTAATGTGAATACCCCTAGTAGATTTTTAAAGTTTATTTTTGAAAGCTTTAGTGTAAAATTCAGTGGTTTTTAGTATATTTGCACAGTTGTGCAACCATGACCATTATCTAATTCCAGACCATTTTCATCACCCTGAAAAGAAATCTTATGTGCTCATAAGCAGTCATTCTCCATATCCTTATTTCCCCTTCTACCACCTTGACAGTGATTAATCTACATTCTTTCTCTATGGATTTGCTTATTCTGGACATTTCATTTAAATGGAACCCTAAAATATGTGGTCCTTTGTGTCTACCATCTTTTGCTTAGCATAATGTTTTTCAGGTTTACCCGTGTTGTAGCATATATCAGTACCTGTATCAGCGACCTAGACAGCATATTAAAAAGCAGGGACATTACTTTGTCAACAAAGGTCCATCTAGTCAAAGCTATGGTTTTTCCAGTAGTCATGTGTGGATGTGAGAGTTGGACTATAAAGAAAGCTGAGTGCCGAAGAATTGATGCTTTTGAACTGTGGTGTTGGAGCAGACTCTTGAGAGTCCCTTGGACTGCAAGGAGATCAAACCAGTCCATCCTAAAGGAAATCAGTCCTGAATATTCATTGGAAGGGCTGATGCTGAAGCTGAAACTCCAATACTTGGACCACCTGATGCGAAGAGCTGACTCATTTGGAAAGACCCTGATTCTGGAAAAGATTGAAGGTGGGAGGAGAAGGGGATGACAGAGGATGAGATGGTTGGATGGCATCACCAACTCAATGGACATGAGTTTGAGTAGGATCCAGGAGTTGGTGATGGACAGGGAAGCCTGGAGTGCTGCAGTCCATGGGGTCACAAGAGTCAGACACTACTGAGTGACTGAACTGAGCTGATCAGTACCTCATTCCTTTTTATGGCTGAATGGCCCAGTGGTAAAGAACCCTCTTACCAATTCAGGAGATTCAGGAGACAGGGATTCGATCCCTGGGTCAGGAAGATCCCCTGGAAAAGGAAATGGCAACCCACTCCAGTATTCTTGCCTGAAGAAACCCATCAACAAAGGAGGCTGGCAGGCTACATGGGGTTGCAAAAGAGTTGGACATGACTTAGTGACTAAGCAGCAACAATGAACTGGGTTGCTTTCAGCTTTGGCTATTATGAATAATGCTGCTAGGAATATTTGTGTACAGGTTTTTGTATGCATATATGATTTGAATTCTCTTGGGTATATATTTAGGAGTTGAATTTCTGGATCATATGATACCTCTAACTTTTTGAGGAACTGCCAGTTTTCTTTTTTTTTCTGAAGTGGCTGCATCATTTTACTTTCCCACTAGCAATGTATGAGTGTTTCAATTTCTCCACATCTTCACCAACACTTGTTACTATCTATTTTCTTTTTTTGATTACAGGCATTCTAGTGGATGTGAACTGTTATCTCATTGGGATTTTGACTTGCATTTCCCTAGTAACTAATAATATTGAGCATCTTTTCATGTGTATATTGGCCATTTGTGTGTCTCGTTTGGAGAAATGTTTACTCAAATCTTTTGCTCATTTTTCAATCAGATTGTCTTTTTATTATTGAGTTTTAGGAGTTCTTTTTTAAAAATACTTACTTATTTTTGGCTTTGCTGGTTCTTTGTTGCTGAGTACAGGCTTTCTCTAGTTGCGGTGGATGGGGGCTACTCTCCAGTTGTGGTGCATAGACTTCTCATTGCGGTGGCTTCTCTTGTTGCAGAGCACAGGCTCTAGAGCAAGTTTCAGTAGTTGTGGTGCATGAGATCAGTAGTTACGGCTCACAGGCTCTAGAGCAAGGGCTTCAGTAGTTGTTATGCAGTGGCTTAGTTGCTCCACGGCAAGTGAAACCAGAGATTGAACCAGGGATCAAACCAGTGTCCTCTGTGTTGCAAAGCAGACTCTTAACCACTGGAGCACCAGGGAAGCCCAACAGTTCTTATTTTGGATATAAATAACTTGTCAGATGTATGATTTTCAAATATTTTCTTCCATTCTGTGAACTCATTTGCAGTTACTTCCCTTTTCTCTGTATCCCCCCACCAGTCCCCTAGAAAATAATCACCTGTTTTCTGTCTCTCCTGGTCTGTCTGTTCTGAACATTTCCTGTAAATGGCATCGTACAATGTGTGGCCTTCTTTTTCTGGCTTCGTTCTCTCAGCATAATGCTTTTGAGGTTAATGCATATTGTAGCATGTCTTAGTGCTTCATTTCTTTTTAAGGCTGAATAATACCCCACTGTATGGATATGCCTTGCTTTATCCTTTCATCAGTGGATATTTGGGTTGTTCCACTCTTTGGTTATTATGAATAATGCTGTTATGTATGGACATTCATGTACATGTTTTTGTGTTGACATATGTCTTCTATTCTCTTGGGTATATACCTAGGAGTGAAATTGCTGGGTCACATAATGACTCTATCTTTGACTTATTGAAAAAATTCCAAATGGTTTCTACAGCAGCTGCACTGTTTTCCTTTGCCACTGGCAATGTAAGAGAGTTCTAATTTCTTCACATCTTTGCTAACACTTGTTATTTTTCTTCTTTTTTTGATTATAGCCATCTTAGTGAGTGTGAAGTAGTGTCTCCTTGTGGTATTGATCTTAATTCCCATGATAACTCATGATGTTGAGCTTCTCTTCATCTACTTATTGGCCATTTGTATAAATTCTTTGGATAAATGTCTATTCAAATCATTTACCCATTTTTTAAAAATTGTGTTATCTTATTATTGAATTATAAACATTTTTATGTATTCTAGATGCAAGTCTTATATGAGGTATATTTGCAGATAGTTTCCCATTTTGTGGGTTGTCTTTCACTTTCTTGATAGTGTTCCTAAAAGCAGAAAAGTTCTTAATTTTGATAAAGTGCCATTTATGTATTTGTTCTTTGGTCATGTAGGCAAATGAAACCATTGCCTGATCCAAGGTTGTGAAGATTTATACTTATGTTTTTTTCTCTAATAGTTTTATAGTTTTAGCTCTTACATTCAGGTCTTTGATCCATGTTGAGTTTATGTGTATGGTATGAGTTAAGGGTCATACTTTATTATTCTGCTTGTGCATATCGGGTTGTCCGAGTACTGTTGAAAAAATGCTTTCCCATTGAAGGCTCTTGGCACCCTTTTTGAAAATCATTTGACCAAAGATAACTAATTTTTTTAATGGAAAATGATTTTCATCTTAAAATTATATAGCAATCCAATCATGCTCATGTTAAATATTAGAGTATATAAGGTCTCAAAAAAATTCCTCCTAGCAGCGCTTTCTCTGGAAGTCTTGGAAGTTGTACTATACTAAAATGAGGGAGTAAACCAAGAAAGAGGAATATCACAATATAAGATCCAGGTAACAAAGAACCCAAATCCAGGAAACTGTGAGTAGGAGTCCTAGGAGGACAGTCATACTGCAGACCATGAGATTACTGGCCTAGTTTGTAGCAGAGGAACAGGGAGCTGTGGGAGGGCAATCTTCAGGGGGAATATGGAGCCAGCAGATTTTAGAAGGCTTGGAGTGTTTGATATGTTACAGAACTGTTAGAACACCTAGATAAAAATAGCATTAGAAATATAGAAATCTCAATGAAATACTGAAGCAGTTATTAAGTTGAGAAAAAAATCAAAGGCCTAACGCTAATGTGCTAAGACTAGTTTAATTAAAACACTAACGATAATATACTTTGCTTAGCAGTGAACAAATTATATAGTCATAATCATTATATAGTCATAATCATCTAAACTTGATTACTGATTTAACTAAGAATTGTGATAGAGGGATTGGGGAACATTGAAGACATGAGGGGAAGGTGGGGAGTATAAGAAAGCTAAGTTCTTCACTATTATTAAAGACTGGCAATAAATAACATCTAAATTTGTTAAATAAAAGTTTAGGCATGTTATTTAGGTTATATAATGGATAAACCAGAAGAAACAGCTAAAGCCACAAAAGTGTTGCCTCTTTAGAGGATAATGGGGGATGGTGGAGCAGAAAACTGCTGTTGTTTGCAATCAGCCATGTCTCATTTTGCTTTATGTTTAACTATGAGTATGTATTACTATGAGAAAAAAATTTCTTATTTTTTTAATTCCCAAGAGGGGACCAGAAAGAGATCACCACCTCATAACAGGAGCTAACGGCAAACTTACCCATCACCTTTGGTTGTCTAAGCTTGGCCTCTACGTGGGTGAAGTATGTGGCAAAGAGGACAGGCTCTGAGCCTTCTAGATGCCAACCTCTGATGCTGTGAATTATGCGTGCAGGTGGCTTTCAACTGGCCAGCTAATTTCTGCAATATAGGAAATGACTGTAATTTCTGTTTCTGCATCTGGCCTCAAAAGAGAAAGTGGCCCCAATTGCCTATTGAATTTATGGAGATGAGATCTCAAGTATCTTAGGATAATTGTTGGATGAAGGGACAGGCTTTGCCAGGAAAGCAATTTTAGTACTTCTCCCTCTCATAAGGTACTTCGAAACAATTTTTCTATTTAATTTTTTTAAAGTGCCATATCTTAAATGTCTCCTTTCTCGCCTGTGACTGGCTTCGCTTTGTTAATGCATTTTAGCTCCAATTTTAGTTTACAAGTTCACCAAAACAGGGTTCTATGTAGCAAGTTCCTTTCTTATTTACCCTGCTTTATTGTGATGTTTGTCTTTCTACCTATGTCCTACATACCTCCCCTGTTCTTGATCATTATGTTTCTGTGCCTCTTTTTCTGTTCCTCATCTGAATTTTTCATCACCTCCGTAAATCTTTTTTTTGTGTGTGTGGTGATGGTTATTTTGCCTCACACTCCCACATTTTTCTCTCCATTGTCCATTCATTTAAGAAGTATTCATCGAGCAGCTATAATATGCATTAAAACATGACACTCCCTGAGACACAGGCTCTTAACAGTCTAATTGAGGTGACATACAAATGATGAATAGAAATAGTAATTAACTATAGTTAATGATGTAATGACAAAATTATTTCTATACATGATGAATGCTACAGGATTAAAAAATAAAGGTAATACGTGCTCATTGTAGGAAATTTGCAAAGGAGAGAAAGTCTTAAAAAATTAAAATTGAGTCAGACTGTCTGGGTTGGAATCCTAGCTCTGTTCTTATTAGCTCTATAGCATTGGGCAAGTTGCTTAACCTCTCTGAGCCCCACTTTCTTCACTCATTAAATGGGGATAATAATATTACTTCCCTACCTCAGAGGGTTAATAGTCTTACCACAGAGCCTAGGGCATTTAAGTGGTAGTGGTTACAGTTGTTATTACCATCACGAGACCTCAACTTTTTCGGTATATGGCCTTCAGTCTTTTTTTTTTTTTTTTTGCTTACATATATTTCATGAACCTTGATTGCCGTTTAACATGTTTTTCTCCATATTTCAATTTTTTCCTAGATTACGCTTTATTGGCTAAGCTTATTAATGTTGTTTCCTCTTCTTTTAGTCGTTCATCTAATTTCTCCTTTTTCTTTCTACCTATAATTATGCTTTTTTCTTTCCATTATTTGACAAGTAGTCAGACAGGCAAGAAGTATTTACTGAGCTGCTAGAAAGCACAGGTACTTTGTTAAGTCCCAGGGAAATAGGAAATAGAAGGTGAAGAAATTCTTTTTTTTAGAGGGGGTAAACTTATTTACATACAGTGCCAGCCCTGACATAGGAAATAGAATTGGGCCCTAGTTCCTCACTCCATCACACTCTAGCTTGAGTGATCCACTGAAGCCTCATTTTCTCATTTGTACAAAGTGAAAGTGAAAGTTGGTCAGTTGTGTCCGACTTTTTGCGGCCCCATGGACTCTTTAGTCCATGGAATTCTCCAGGCCACAACACTGGAGTGGGTAGCCTTTCCCTTCTCCAGGGGATCTTCCCAACACAGGGATTGAACCCAGGTCTTCCACACAAATGCCCACCCTACATATGTCATTAGACTGTGGATCACGAATGTCACTGAGCTTTGTAAACAAGACGCATTAGAAAAATTGCAAGTACTCAGATTTAGGAAGAAATTGACTCCTACCTTTTTTATTAAGTGGGTGGTTCAGCTTGTTTTTCTTTCTTTTAAAATTTTTTTCTTCTCAAAGAGCTTAATTTTGTTTAGTCTTCTTGACTTCACTCACTTTGTCAAGAATAGTTGACTCTCTGGTCAGAATTCCCTGTGAGCCAAACTGGTTTCATGTACTAAACCAGCTCTTATGTACTAAACCGTGCTGTTATAAATCCTGTTATTACAGAAATGAAAATGCTGCCCTCTGCATAGACAAGCTGGACCCCCCACTTGCTTGTCTACTATAGGCAATTGGATTCACTAGCCCTTGGCCTGGTCTGCCAAATTGATTTATTATTTAGATGGGAGGTTCATTTTCTGAACAGAAAAGAAAGACCAAGTAAAAAAAAAGAAAGCAGAAAGACCAAGTAAAATCAATATCAGCTTGGATTTTGCCAGATTTTAAAATTAACTTTCTCCTCAGGATTTGATAAAATGAAATAAAATTCCCTCAGTATTTTTGTAATCATAAAAGAACCATACTCATATGATGTCTTAGGTTTTGCTTTCAAATAGAAAAATAAGATACGGGGAGGCTATTTGAGGCTATATAAAATAAGCGCATCAGCAATGATAATCATTGAAGCCAGTCATGGAGATTCATTATACTATTCTGTCTACTTTTGTGTGTGTTTGAAAGCTGACATAATTAAAAATGAGAACACAGTTAATTGAAGCAAAGAGAGGGACTTCCCTGGTGGTCCAGTGGCTGGGACTCTGAGTTCCCAGTGTGGGGGCTCGGGTTCGATCCCTGGTTGGAGAACTGAATCCCACATGGAGAACTAAGATCCGGAGCAGCCAAATAAATTTTTAAAAAATGAAAATAAAGAGACTGGATTCATGGTTTGTTGCAGTTTGTTTTCATAAGCATTTTCATGGTCTAAGAATTTTGATAGGTTAATTGGGAAATATATAAAATCATGCAGAATTTTGAAAATTTCCAACCATTTCAGATTTGCTTTTATTTTATACAAAAACCTAATGAGTGATATGATTACTTTTTGGTGTTGTTATGCATTCAAGGAAATTTTGTGGTCAAGTGACTTGCCCAAGGTCATATAACCACCTAGCACTAGAAGACTGAGTAGAAAACCAGGCTTTCTTTACTGCTATGCTGGGTCTAATTTTATACAAGTGTCAGAGGGATGAAATAGTTCCCAATTAAGCTTGAATAAGCCTCCTATAATTGCTGGGATATGTTGTTAATGTGATGCTAGCATAATTTTAATACAGAATTTCAGACGAGGGGTGAGATGAGAATTTCAGAACTGATGAGTGGTGCGAGGATGAGAAGCTGCCATTTATCAAGCCAGATGCACTTTTAGGTGTTTTATATTCATTTACATTTTCCCAAATCCTTAGTTTTGAGTCCTGCCTCCTCCAATTCATGAGCTCAGGGACCTGGAGCAACTGACATGACACCTCTAGACCTCAGTTTCTTCATCTGTGAAAAGGGGGTGATGATACCTACCTAACTGGAGTTTGAAGAGAGTTAATAAGATAATGTATAATAAATGCTTAACTCTGTGCCTAGTATATGCCAAAATTATTTTAAAAAGCAAGAAGGAGGATTCCTGTAAGATTCAGGGAAGGACAGAAATCATCCAGAGAACTGTCAACTGTCTGGCATGACTGTCTCCAATTTTCCCTTCCTCTGCTCTGTTCTCTGTTTATGATAGTCATCTTGGGTTTTTTTGTTGTTGCTGTTGTTTGTGATTAAAAAAAATATTTATTATGTATGTATTTAGTTGCAGCACTTGTGATCTTTTAGGGCAGCATGTGAGATCTAGTTCCCCAACCAGGGATTGAATCCTGGCTCCCTGCATCAGGAAAACATAATTTAAGCCACTGGACCACTGGGGAAGTCCCACTATTCACCTTGTTTTAATCATGTATCATGTTTTAGCAGGATCTTGTTATTACTTGCTCAAAACTGTTAAATGGTTCCCTACAATCTATCAACATTCCAGAATCTTTTTGTCAGCCCAAAGCATATTGTTTGCTGCCAAATTCGAACCTTTGCAGCTCTCTGCAGACCCTAAAGGTAATACTGTGTGAAACATATGCTGGTGATAATTTAACAATTCAGTAAAGTAGGGAAGAGCAATTTAATAAATGGTGATATTTAAAAATACATCCTCATAGTTCATATTTCACATCAAAATTACTTCCAAGTGAATAAAAAAATGGAACTATAAAAAGCAGATCAAAAATTGAAACCATAAAAATATGAATATAATACTTCTTTATAGAGAATGATGAGTTAAGCTTTAAAACAGTTGGAGAAAAGTCATAAAAGAAGCTCTTAAAATATTTGACAATATAAAATGAAAAGCTATGTCAAATATAATAAAAGACAATGCTTGGAAAAATATTTGCCATAGATATGAGAGGAAAGAAAAGAATTCTTTAATATTTGAAGAGCACATGCTAAATAATAAGAAAATACAAAGGCTCTCAATGGGAAAATGACATTAACGAACAAATCACAAAAGAGGACATGTGAATGGCTAATAAACATATGAATAAATGTTCACCTGCACTAGTAATCAAAAATGCTAATGGAACAACAAGAGACCAATTTTCACCTATTAATTAGCAAAGATGAAAAAAGACAATACTCTGTGTTAGATAGGGTGCTGTAAGAAGGGCATTCATCCACTGATAATGGGAGGGGAAACTGATGCAGTCTTTTTGGAAGGCAATTTAGCAACATGTTTCAGAAGCTAAAATATAGTCCTATCCTTTGACCTGTAGTTCCACTGCTAATAACAGTCACTCCCCAGGAAGTAAGCTAAAGTCTGGACAAAATTTTATGCAAAGAGGTGCTCGTTTATAATTACCAAATTGTCAGTCAACCTAAATGTCCAACAATGGATGTGCAGAGAAATAAATTATTGTATAATCTTGACAGAATATTGTCTAAGCTATTAAAAATTGTACCTATGGTGACTAGTAATAACACAGGAAACACGTATTATATAATGTCTAGAAATATAAAGATTACATATGACAGTACATATACTCACCTATCTAAAAGTTATGCAGATGAGTAGAAGTAGAAGGAACAACTGTTAATGTGGTAAGTATCCCAGAGGGGCAAGACTATGCTTATACTCAGTTCAGTTCAGTTCAGTCGCTCAGTCGTGTCTGACTCTTGGCGACCCCATGGACTGTAACACTCCAGGCTTCCCTGTCCATCACCAACTTCTGGAGCTTGCTCAAGCTCATGCCCATCGAGCTGCTGATGCCATCCAACCATCTCATCCTCTGTTGTCCCCTTCTCCTCCCACCTTCAATCTTTACCAGCATCAGGGTCTTTTCAAATGAGTCAGTTCTTCGCATCAGGTGGCCCAAGTATTGGAGTTTCAGCTTCAGCATCAGTCCTTCCAATGACTATGCAGGACTGATTTCCTTTAGGATTGACTGGTTTGATCTCCTTGTAGTCCAAGGGACTCTCAAGAGTCTTCGTCAAACCACAGTTTAAAACTATCAATTCTTCGGCACTTAGCTTTCTTTATGGTCCAACTTTCACATCCATACATGACTACTGGAAAAACCCTAGCTTTGACTAGACGGACCTTTGTCAGCAAAGTACTGTCTCAGCTTTTTAATATGCTATCTAGGTTGGTTATGCTTATATTATACATGGTAAATTTTCTGTTTACAACTTTTGACAATAGGCATGTATTTTTTGCTATTTAGAAAAATGGATGTTTAGAGCAGACTGAAAAATGCTACATACTGTAAATATGCCATTATCAATATTTAACCAGTATTATTATTAGTGTGTTTGATGTCCAGCAGAGGGAGCTGCATCCCTTAACATTCAGCACAAACACAGACTTAAAAACTATGGCCACATTTTCATCTGTTGTGTTTTGTTTGAAGAAAATCCTGTCTATCCTCCTAAAGGTGTTGTGAAGCATATGTTCTTTTTTTTTAAAAAAAAAAAAGTAAGGTGAAGTCGCTCAGTTGTGTCTGACTCTTTGCTACCCCATGGACTGTAGCCTACCAGGCTCCTGAATCCGTGGGATTTTCCAGGCAAGAGTATGGGAGTGGGTTGCCATTTCCTTCTCCAGAGGATCTTCCCAACCCACGGATCGAACCCAGGTCTCCCGCATTGTAAGCAGATGCTTTGCTATCTGAGCCACCAGGGAAGTCTTTTTTTTTTTTTTTTTTAAAGGATTACATTTAAAATTTGTTTTGAGAATTTTGTGCAGCCCCTCTGAGATAACTGGAGACACCCTGGGCTGTCACAGAAAGCAGGACTAGTTATGGGTTTGGGGAACTAGAGAACTTGAGAGATTAGCTGATTGTGTGGGGCCACACAGGGAGTTGAGGCAGAGCCAGGAAAAACAAGCCAAGGGACCTGTTCACTGGTCTTCCTTTGCTGAGTAAATTGTATTTTGATGTGTGAGTGCTTGGGCTTAGCATTTCAGTATAATTTCAGAACTGATCTTTTCATTGGTCCTCACCACACATTTAGGGTGGTGATTAAAAACACTGGCTTTGGAGTTATAAAGACCTAATTTCCAAACCTAATTTCATAATTTCTTAGCTGTGTGACTTTGGGCAAGTCACTTCACCTCTCTGTGCCTTACTTTCATCATTTGCAAAATAGAGATAGTAAAAACAAAATCTATTCTTAGGGTTGTTGTGACAGTCAAATGAGATAATGCGTGTAGAAGTGTTTGGCATAGTGCCTGGCGCAGGGTAAGTGTGAAGTCAATGTTAGTGTGATTGTCATTCATTCTTTTGTTTTGGAATACTAACTGTGTGCTAGGCAAGGGGGTCTGCACTGGGGAGAGTTAACAGATACGTTCCTGCCCTGTAGGAGTTTAGGCAAGGTATCCCCTGGGGAGGCAGCAGTGACAGAGCTTGGAACCAGAATTTTTGGATCTCTATGTGACCCTGATTTATTTTAAAGCTCAGATAAATTACTTAATCTCCATCTTCCTCTTGATAAAACAACGGTTGGGGACCATATGATCTGTAAAATATCTTCCAGCTCTGAAACATTCTATGACTGTATTTCAAAGAACATTACTGAATGAGATCAAATCAATGTTATTATCTTTCAAATATATTCACATTATGTAGTTTCTTCTCCAGAGGTGAAAAATCCTCATAATTAGGTAAAGTTCTAAGAGCCAACAGAATGATTACAGCAGAAGCTGGATAAGACACCCGTCTATAAGAGACTGTAGTAGAGAAAAATCAGTCCTCAAAAAATGTATAGAAATAGTCCCTTGCAAAATATTATATTCATGGGTAGTTTAATTGTCAAAGAATACAAATAGTTCATTTCCATTTCTACAGATTTCATGTGACATCAAAATGCCTTTGGTATTTTCAAGTTATAACAAAATGGTATTGCATTATTCCTCTGTGTGTGTGTGCGCACGCGTGCACAGCATGCACAGGCAGGTACAATTTTTCATATCAGCATATCTGTGCTTGGCGATTAGTCTGCTTTTGTATTCCCTCCCTCCCTTTCTCTTCACTCTCTCTCTCTTTTGGCCACACTGGTTGGCTTATGGGATCTTAGTTTCCCAACCAGGGATCAAACCTCTCCCCTCAACCCCCACTCCACAGTGGGAGCTTGGAGTCCTAACCACCGGTGCTCAGTCGCTTCAGTCGTGTCCAACTCTATGTGACCTTATGGACTGTAGCCCACCAGGCTCCTCTGTCCATGGGATTCTCCAGGCAAGAATACTGGAGTGTGTTGCCATGCCCTCCTCCAGGGGAATCTTCCCAACCCAGGGACCCAACCTGTGTCTCTTACATCTCCTGCACTGAAGGTGGATTCTTTACTGCTGAGCTACCGGGGATGCCCCATTGGACCACCAGGGAGTTCGTGCTTTTGTTCTCTTGATTGTATTCACTTAAATCAGTGATTGGCAAACTTTCTGTAAAGGATCAGATAGCAAACATTTTAGGCACTGTGGGTCCCATACCACCTCTGTTGCTGTTGCTGCTTCTCATTCTCCTCTTTCTCCTTGTTCCAACTATTTAATAACAGAAAGACCATTCTTAAATCCCAGAGTGTAAAAAATAGACTGAGGATTAGATGTGGGCTGCAGGGCATAGTTTACTGACCTTCACCTTAAATTGAATTTTCAGCCTCCTGTATCTACTGGTTTGGTTTCATAGAATCTCTCCATTTCCACCACATCCCACTGCACTCAGGGCCCAGGTCATTTCTCACCCCAGTCTCTACTCTCATCTGGCTCTGCACCTTCCCTGCTTCCCATCTAATTTCCTTCTTTGTAATACCAATCACACCCTGGCTACCAGTGCTTTACAAAACATATGCTTTGCAAAACCTCCTAAAGGTTTTGGAAAAGCATGACAAGTTAAAGTGAAAGTATTAGTTGCTCAGTCATGTCTGACTCTGTGGACTGTAGCCCACCAGGCTCCTCTGCCCAAGGGGTTCTCAAGGCAAGAATAATGGAGTGGGTTGCTATGCCCTCCTCCAGAGATCTTCCCGACCCAGGGATCAAACTTCACTCTCCTGCACTGGAGGCAGATTCTTTACTATCTGAACCACTGGGGGAAAAAGCAAAGGATTATGTTTAAAATTTGTTTTGAGAATTTGGTGAAACCTCTCTGAGATAACTGGAGACACTCAGGTGATGTTCCAGCAGAAAGCATCACCACTGAACCAAAATGGTGCCGATCTAGTCCAACAGATTGACTGCTCCAGAGACAGGGACTCCTCAACATATCTGTCCCGTGAAACAATTTGCCAGGTTTCCTGAGCCCAGGTCCCTAATCATGGCAATGGCATGGACTTCAGCTCAGTTCAGCTCAGTGGCTCAGTCGTGTCTGACTATGCAAACCCATGGACTGCAGCATGCCAGGCTTCACTGTCCTTCACCAACTTCTGGACCTTGCTCAAACTCATGTCCATCGAGTCAGTGATGCCATCCAACCATCTCGTCCTCTGTCATCCCTTCTCTTCCTACCTTCAATCTTTCCCAGCATCAGGGTCTTTTTCAGTGAGTCAGTTCTTCACATCAGGTGGCCAAAGTATTGGAACTTCAGCTTCAGCATCAGTCCTTCAAATGAATATTCAGGACTGATTTCCTTTAGGATTGACTGGTTTGATGTCCTTGCAGTCCAAGGGACTCTCAAGAGTCTTCTCCAACACCACAGTTCAGAAGCATCAATTTTTTGGTGCTCAGCTTTCTTTATGGTCCAACTCTCACATCCATCCATGACTACTGGAAAAACCATAGCTTTGACTAGACGGATATTTTTTGACAAAATAATGTCTCTGCTTTTTAATATGCTGTCTAGGTTGGTCATAGCTTTTCTTTCGAGGAGCAAGAGTCTTTTAATTTCATGGCTGCAGTCACCATCTGCAGTGATTTTGGAGCCCCCCAAAATACAGTCTCTCACTGTTTCCATTACTTCCCCATCTATTTGCCATGAAGTGATGGCACTGGATGCCATTATCTTCATTTTCTGAATGTTGAGTTTTAACCCTGCTTTTTCTCTCTCCTCTTTCACTTTCATCAGGAGGCTCTTTAGTTCCTCTTCGCTTTCTGCCATAAGGGTGGTATCATCTGAATATCTGAGGTTGTTGATGTTTCTCCTGGCAATCGCGATTTTACCTTGTGAATCATCCAGCTTTGTGTTTCTAATGATGTACTCTGCCTATAAGTTAAATAAGCAGGGTGACAATATACAGCCTTGACGTACTCCTTTCCCATTTTTGAACCAGTCCATTGTTCCATGTCCAGTTTTAACTCTTGCTTCTTGACCTGCATACAGATTTCTCAGGAGGCAGGTAAGGTGGTCTGGTATTCCCATATCTTGAAGAATTTTCCACAGTTGCTGTGATTTACACAGTCAAAGGCTTTAGCATAGTCAATGAAGCAGAAGTAGATGTTTTTTTGGAATTCTCTTGCTTTTTCTATGATCCAACAGATGTTGACAATTTGATCTCTGCTTCTTCTGCCTTTTCTAAATCCAGTTTGAACATCTGGAAGTTCTCAGTTCATGTACTGTTGAAGCCTAGATTGGAGAATTTTGAGTATTACTTTGCTAGCATGTGAGATGAGTGCAATTGTGTGGTAGTTTGAGAACTCTTTGGCATTGCCTTTCTTTGGGATTGGAATGAAAACTGACCTTTTCCAGTCCTATAGCCACTGCTGAATTTTCCAAATTTTCTAGTATCTTGAGTGCAGCACTTTCACAGCATCATCTTTTAGGATTTGAAATAGCTCAGCTGGAATTCCATCACATCCACTAGTTTTGTTCGTGTGATGCTTCCTAAGGCCCACTTGACTTTACATTCCAGGATGTCTGGCTCTAGGTGAGTGATCACACCATTGTGATTATCTTGGTCATGAAGATCTTTTTTGTATAGTTCTTCTGTGTATTCTTGCCACCTCTTCTTAATATTTCTGCTTCTGTTAAGTCCATACTGTTTCTGTTCTTTATTGTGCTCATCTTTGCGTGAAACCTTCCCTTGGTATCTAATTTTCTTGAAGAGATCTCTAGTCTTTCCCATTCTGTTGTTTTCCTCTATTTCTTTGCATTGATTGCATTCCTCAAGTACTTACTGAGCATCAATTATATATTTGGTATTGCACTACAGATTATGGGCACAGCAAAAAACCATCATGGCCATGGTTGTGGTCTTCACAGAACTTCCACAAGATAATAAGGGAGACAGACATGGAAGCATTTCTGTGTCATATTGCACGAATTGCATGGTATTTGTGGGAGAACAGAGCAGGGCACCTGACTGAATCATGGAGGTCATGGGAGGTGGTGCCCAGAGGAACTGACACCTAACTCTACGTGGATCCCAGTAGTAGAGCCAATCCCAGTATCAGGGACCCTAATCTTCTTAGCTGGTGGGTCTTGAGCTCCGCTTAGACCTTTACTAACAGTAATCGTGCCTGCAGCCTTACCCCTTTGGACTGAGTGTCTGGTTTCAGTCCTATTTTCTAGGCTCCATTCTCCAGAAACAGTCTAAACAGGCCCCTGGCCACAGCTCACACCTAGAACACTGACCCTAACCTCATCTGAAGGTCTGGTTCTTCCAGGTAAAGCATTTTTTTTTTTGCTGAAGTGATGACAATTGAGCAGCCAATTGGCAAGAATGGTGATGATCAACTTTATCAGCTTTCATTTATTAATACTGATAGGAGCAATTACTCTTTTCAGACATCACACATTTGCTTTTTCTGGCATGATGGGTTGGTCATGAAGGTGGAAAGAATAGAGTAAACGTTAAAATGGGTATTTTCTATTAATACTCAACATTTTGAGTTTAAACTCTGACTCCTCAAGAAAATTGGTCCGAGAGGGTCCTCTTACTCTTTATTAACTACCAAATAAATAAAAGGACCTCCTCCTTTTATGCCCACCCCCCTTGCTCAGGGGCTTCTTGGGAGGTATGTTGGCCCATTCATATGTTAATTCTGTAGAGCCCTCAGTCCTTTCACAGAGGCCCTGTACAATGAGAGGGGAGTCTGCATATTTCAAAAGAGCAGCATATGCTCCTAAAGGTGAACGTGCAATATCGCTCTGCAGGGGAAATACAGTGCATTATTCTTTGCCCCTTTGCTGAAAGAGTTTACAAGCAACGTTTGGAAATGGATGGCATTTTTCTATATAGAGATTGAATTTGACAGTTAACCATGATTTTTTTTTTTATTGAAAGGTTCAGGTCTTCTAAACTACTCTCCTTTTAAAACATGTAAATAAATAAGAGAAATGAAAATTGTAATTCCTGGAAAAGCCCCAGAAGTGCCTTCCCCTGAAACTGTTTAACTGTTCTTTTGAAAAAGAATTCTCCTCAGAAAAAATTCTGAGCTGGTGGGGAAGTGGACAGTGGGTATAACTTAATATGAAAAATCTCTCTCTCGTTCTCTTATTTTCATTGTTAAATGTAATGTGTCCTATCACAGGAGTGCTTAAGGTTTAGGGGATAATTTCAGATATGCAAATGATTCATTAGTCAAGGATTTGATAATCATACTTCAGAAAAAACTTCTGATGGACATTAATTGCTTCTTCTAGAATTATATTCTAGTGTTCAGTAATGACAAACACTGTGTATTAATTTCACATGTATTAGAAATAATGATTAGAGTAAAAACTATTTGATGTAATGACCATTAGTTCAGAGCTGTTGAACGATGCTTCATGGCTTAAGATGAATAATAATGGCCCATTTTTCATCAGACAGATGTTCCATCTTATTGTGTAAAGAAGTTACGTCATTGAAACAGAAAATGTAAAAGAATTAGAATATACCATAACACTAAGCTTGGTTAGCAAAATTGAACAATTAATGTCTGAAATCATTACCATTTGCTATATACTACGAGCTGTTTTTATCATGTTTTCTATGGGATCAGTTTTGAAGAATGTTTCACAAAGAAAAATTTTTTAAAATTAGAGTAGAAATCCATAATAACATGGTTCAGGGTTATATGGACTTATGAAATGATGCAGTGTCAAACCATGGTTTTGTAAAAATTTAAAAAAATTTAAATTTGAAAAGTAATTGTGGGTCCCCTGGGTGGTTTGCTGGGTGGCTGGGAGATAGGAGTGCAAAGGAGATTATTTATTTTAAACTTACTTTTCACTGTACTTTTTTTTTTTAACTTTTTGCATACTGTATACCATATGCATGTGTTGGTGTTAAGTTGCTAAGTCATGTCTGACTCTGCGACCCCACAGGCTATAGCCCACCAGGCCTCTCTGTCCATGGAATTTTCCAGGCAAGAATACTAGAGTGGTTGCCATTTGCTTCTCCAGGGGATCTTCTCAACCAAGGGATCGAACTTGTGTCTCTTGCACTGGCAAGTGGGTTCTTTATCACTGGGCCACCTGGGAAACAGATATGCGTGTGTTACCTATTGGTAAATAATTTTATTATAAATAACAATAGCAACTCATTCAGAGAAGGCAGTGGCTGCCCTCTCTGGTACTCTTGCCTGGAGAATCCGTGGACAGAGGAGCCTGGTGGGCTGCCGTCCCTGGGGTCGCTACGAGTTGAATACGACTGAGTGACCGCTACGAGTTGGATATGACTGAGTGACTTCACTTTCACGCATTGGAGAAGGAAATGGCGACCCACTCCAGTGTTCTTGCCTGGAGAATCCCAGGGACGAGGGAGCCTGGTGGGCTGCCATCTATGGGGTCCCACAGAGTCGGACATTACTGGAGTGACTTAGCAGCAGCAGCAGCAACTCATTACCATATTTTAAAGTGGAGAGGTAGCCTCTAAAGAGTTACAGTCAGACACACACACACACACACCTACCCTACATGTTATAAACATACAGGTTCATCTTCCAATTCTGCCTCTTTCTAGTTAACAAGCCATGAGCAAATTGCTTACCTTTTCTAAACTAAGAGAACCTGCCTCATGGGCTTGATAGGAGGACAGGAATAGGTTTCAGCATGACTTCTAATGTATGGTATGTGCTCAATAAACATTGCTGAGCATTACTAGTTTACATCCTACTAAAACAGTCTTATCTGATACAATTGTCCCTAACATCTGTTACTCTTCTTTTCACAGTACCTGCGCTAGAATCATGGCTTCTTTGTGGTAAAATTTTTAAAAGTTAGTATTTATGTGTGCTTGCTTTTTTTTTAGTTACAGCCAGTTAAACAGATTCATTCCTCTCTTCTTCCCCCCCTCTCATTCTTCTTTCTTCCCCATCACAAGATTTTCCTGGTTCTTTACTAAGTGCTAGCCACTATGTAAGTGCAGAGTGCAGACAAAACCTTAGAAATCATTGATTCTAATTTTTCTAGTGATGCAAGAATTCTTTCTGCCACCTACTCCATAAGTGACTCAGCTAGTGCTGTAACCCTTCTAGCAACTGGGACCTTGCTGCTTCCTGAAAGATTCCTTTCCTTTGTCGAACAATTCTAACTTGTTAGAATGTTCCTTTTTTTCACGTTGAACTAGGAATCAGTGTCCCTGTAGCTTCCATAGTTAGGCAGACCCCTGTCATACTCGTAACTCTTCTCTCACTTGGAAAACTTTACTTCTGAATCAGTTGCAAAGCCAGAATTAGAATCCAGATCCTCTGACTCTTGCTCCAGTACTCTTTAGAGGTCCTTTTACATAGAAATCTCTTTCAGCCATGTTTGCTGCCTTAGATCTTGTTGAACGCCCTGACCTTGTCAAGAAGACTGACTGTACTGAGGACTTCATTTTGAGTACAAAGGACAAAATCCTCAGAGCACTTCCTAGGCGGGACCTGCTGCATCCTAGTTCGTGTTCCTGCAATCCAGTGGTCATCCTAGCGTCATCCGCTGTACTGGGGACAAGAAACTGTGTGAGAGCAGTCCTCCATGTCTTTTCTAGATGTGCTGGTCAAAAAGTGCGTTCTCTCAGTTATTCTCAGCAAGGCATCTAAACAAGACAAATCTCCTTGATATTCTATTCAGTTTTTCAGTGAGTCTCAAAATTTACCACAAAATCATTTGATTTTTTCAGTGCTTCCAGTGTCCTATGGGAACAAAATACTTTACGCAGTCACTTTGTCACCTTGACCCTTAATTATCAATGAATGCAGACAGAGAACAGGTGCTCTTAAGATGCATTGTAGGAATGTGTAACTTCTGAAACAGGTGTCAGTGTCGGAGTCCAGAAAATCTTTGACAAGGTCGAACATAAGATAGTCAGATCAATAATTCTTACTCCTTGACCTGCTGGTTAGTGGGTGAGCTGGGTGAGTGGGATCCAGAGCAAATTAAGAGCAGGTGTCTTTCAGTGCAGCTGCCACTGGGACGGGTCCTTGTTTGGCCAGGAGGGGGCAGCAGAGAGTTAGCTTGTCCGTGAGCCAGGCGAACCCAGTGTTGGGGCGAATACCAGGAAGACCTCTGAGCTGAAGGGTGTGGGATTGTCTGCCAAATGGGTAGAAGAGATACTGAGAGAGTAAGAGGCCTATTGATGGGGTTGCCATGTCGGGGAGGAGACAATCACAGAGGAGGAAACTTTGTGAGGTGCTTTGTGAGAGCACCCAGGTTGGTGGAACACCTATGAACCTGGTTGGAGCCAAACAAACCTTGGCATTGAAATGAGGCTTTGACTTGGGGAGGGTGACATCTCTGAGCCTTGGTCTGCTCATGCATAAAAAGGGGGGGGGTAATAATAGTGCTTACCTCATAGCATTATTATAAGAATTCTGGTGTATACTGAACAATTAAAATTATGCAATAATAACAATAACTGTCTGTTGCTCCTCAAAAGACAACACTTGGTGAAGTGAGAATTTAAGGAGCCACTTTCTAGAACCTTCTGAACAGGAAGGCCAAAGGTTTTCTCTGCTCCCCTTTGAAACCTCACATTTGGGCAATAGAATCATACTACTAAGTTGTCTCTATTCCTGATGTTTTTCATATCATTTTAAAGTCTGAAGATAAATTTTCCCCAGTCACCATAAAACATATAAGTGTTTGCATAGCCCCAAATATCTGTGTCCAAACACTGTCTCCCAGATTGTTGTTTACACCTGGAATTGGCACAAGAACTCCTACGAACCTTGCATCAAAATTTGTGGTTTTGAAAATAGGCTCAACCTCAGCTCAGCTGGGGTGGGGATCCAGGGTGGGGGAAATACTTTGGAGTAACCCCTGAGATAAGATCACAGCAGGGGTGTCCCTGAGTTTGTTTTGTTTTTCACCCTGAGTTTTCAAGCACACTATTGGAGACCATTTTGATTCTTGGATTTTTTTCCTGTGTCCGTTACCCACAGCATTTCAGAGTGAAAATGCTCCTGACTTAGATAATGCTATCAAAAGAGTACACACAAGAGCTGACACCTTGGACACAGTGGTGAAGGAGCAGGTTATAGAAGGTAGGAAGAAAAAAATGAAAGAGGGAAGCTGGGATCATGGAAGTGAACATGACTGAAACACTATTTCTCTTCAGGGCTGGTCTCAATTCAGAATGTTGTATGCATATTCACTAACTTTCTTTTCAATGTTTCCAAGTTAAAAAAAAGTTAAGAATAGTTACCCCTGCTTAAGTAAGAAGTTACAGAAGAACCTTGACAGAAGAATAAAAATAATGGCCAGTCTAGAATTAGAGTAGCCTTGAGGAAGAGACCTAAAGAGGAGCTTGGGATCTTAATTCCCTGACCACAGACTGAACTTGGGCCCTCTGCACTGAAAGTTTGGAGTCCTAGCCACTGGACTGCCAAGGAAGTCCCACAAATATGGAATTTAGATTCAGTTCTTTTTGGCAGTCCATAGTTCTCCACTTGTGTTCTTCATAAGAAGTAGACTTCAAAGGGGTCCTGGGGCATTAAATTACAGAAAGTGCTGAGTTAAACTGAATCCTTCCAGATCCCTTCTGAAGGGCCAAACTCCTCCAGCTCTCTATGTTAGGGTTCAAACTTTACTCTCATTATTGCCCTCCTGCCTCCAGCAGTCTTTTCAGACATATTTTTTCCTCATGAAATTTTAATATTACAGATACACTTCATATGTTTTATGGACTGTTTGTATATCTGTGCCTTATACATAAAGTGGAACTTCCCAGGTGGTGCTAGTGGTAAAGAGCCTGCCTCCCAATGCAGGAGATGCAAGAGATGTGGGTTCGATCCCTGGGTTGGGAAGATCCCCTGGAGAAAGGAACGACAACCCACTCCAGTATTCTTGCCTGGAGAATCCCATGGACAGAGGAACTTGGAGAGCTATAGTCCATGGGGTCCCAAAGAGTCACACACAATTGAAGCAACTGAGCACACAGGCATAAATAGAGTGAAAATTTTTTTCATCATCCAAGAACCAATGTTCTCCTCTCTTTGGGGACAATGTTGCCTTGTTGTCAGTGCATGCTACATGTGGGTGAACACTGAACCCTTCCAGTGACTAAGAGGAGAAGGTAAGTGAGGCTTCTCACCCTTATTTGACCCTGTGGAGGCAAAACTTTCAGGATCACTTCAGTGAAGTAATGCACATTTGCAACAGTGCTTCGAGCTAATAATAGCTATGATAACATCCCCAGATAACGATTTCATGATGGATGCTGGGAAGAAAGGACAATTGATTCAGTTCCAGTCTCAGGGGCTTAAAAAATATGAATGTGTGGGTCCCACTCCTGGAGATTTGGACTATACTGGTCTGGGTGCTAGAGATTTTAAAAGCTCCTCGGGTATTTCAGTATGCCAGCAAAGTTAAGAAGTGCTAACTTCCAAGACTTTAATGTGAATAAAAATAACTTAAATCTTTTTTATAGCTTTATTGATATAGAATTGACATATGATATTATGTAAGGAAAAACATCTATTTCTGCTTTATTGACTATGCCAAAGACTTTGATACTGTGGATCACAATAAACTGTGGAAAATTCTGAAAGAGATGGGAATACCAGACCACCTGACCTGCCTCTTGAGAAATTTGTATGCAGGTCAGGAAGCAACATTTAGAACTGGACATGGAACAACAGACTAGTTCCAAATAGGAAAAGGAGTACGTCAAGGCTGTATATTGTCACCCTGCTTATTGAACTTATATACAGAGTACATCATGAGAAATGCTGGGCTGGAAGGAGCACAAACTGGAATCAAGATTGCCAGGAGAAATATCAATAACCTCAGATATGCAGATGACACCACCCTTATGGCAGAAAGTGAAGAGGAACTCAAAAGCCTCTTGATGAAAGTGAAAGTGGAGAGTGAAAAAGTTGGCTTAAAGCTCAACATTCAGAAAACGAAGATCATGGCATCTTGTCCCATCACTTCATGGCAAAGAGATGGGGAAACAGTGGAAACAGGGTCAGACTTTATTTTTGGGGCTCCAAAATCACTGCAGATGGTGATTGCAGCCATGAAATTAAAAGACGCTTACTCCTTGGAAAGAAAGTTATGAACAACCTAGATAGCATATTGAAAAGCAAAGACATTACTTTGCCAACAAAGGTCCGTCTAGTCAAGGCTATCGTTTTTCCAGTGGTCATGTATGGATGTGAGAGTTGGACTGTGAAGAAGGCTGAGTGCCAAAGAATTGATGCTTTTGAACTGTGGTGTTGGAGAAGACTCTTGAGAGTCCCTTGGACTGCAAGGAGATCCAACCAGTCCATTCTAAAGGAGATCAGTCCTTGGTGTTCTTTGGAAGGAATGATGCTAAAGCTGAAACTCCAATACTTTGGCCACCTCATGTGAAGAGTTGACTCATTGGAAAAGACTCTGATGCTGGGA
The DNA here is from genome assembly GCF_032452875.1 of Bos javanicus. Classification (NCBI taxonomy): domain Eukaryota; kingdom Metazoa; phylum Chordata; class Mammalia; order Artiodactyla; family Bovidae; genus Bos; species Bos javanicus. The sequence goes on from NC_083897.1 coordinate 23,913,196, forward strand.
GGGATTGGGGGCAGGAGGAGAAGGGGACGACAGAGGATGAGATGACTGGATGTCATCACCGACTCAATGGACGTGAGTTTGTGTGAACTCAGGGAGTTGGTGATGGACAGGGAGGCCTGGCGTGCTGCAATTTATGGGGTTGCAAAGAGTTGGACATGACTGAGTGACTGAACTGAACTGAAGGTGTAGAAGGTGATGATTTCATATATGTATATATTGTGAAATGATTGCCAAGGTTAGTAAAGACATCCGTCACCTCACACAGTTACTTTTTTTTTTTTTCTTGTCTTTCTGTATCTGGCTTATTTCACTTAGTATAATGCCCTCAGTACATCTAACTTGTCACAAATGGCAGGATTTCCTTCTTTTTTAATGGCTGTATACACACACACACACACACACACAGGTTGGAAACTGTTGATGGGCAGTTGACACAAAGACCACAAAGGAACATCTAAAGAAATGTGAGAAAATCAAAATTGCATGTTGTTGTGGAAGACAAGGAAAGAAAATTTTAGAAAGAGGACACGGTCAGTCACATTTAGTGATGCTGAAAAGAAGGGTAATTGAAGGATTGGAAGTTTCCATTAGCCTTAGCAACCAAAAGATCACTTGTGAAAGTGGTTTCTTGGTGGTGGTTGGTGGTGAGGGCAGAGACAAGACTGTGGTTGGTGGAGAAGTGGGTGTTAATGACAAACTGTGGGAAATGCTTTAAAAGAAGTTTGGCAGTGAAGGTCAAGAGAGACAGGGCAGTGGTCTGGCAAAGAGATATGTGACCAAAGAGCAATATTTTTAAAAAATGTGTGCATGTTTAAATGCTGATGGGAAGAAGTTGATGGGGAGGAAGAGATTTTAGACAGAAGAAGAGAGGGCAGTCAATTGGGAAGATGCCAGAAAAAGCAGGAGGGAAAGATGGAACTTCCCCAGTGGCTCAGTGGTAAAGAACCCGCCTTAAAGGACAGACGGGTTTGATCTCTGGGTCGGGAAGGAGGAGGACGGCATGGCAATCCACTCCAGTATTCTTGCCTGGAGAATCCCATGGACAGAGGAGCCTGGCAGGCTACAGTCCATGCGATCACAAAGAGTCAGATAAGACTGAGCAAGTAGACAACAACAACAAAAAAGGTAGATCCTAACAGGAAGATGACCACTCATCCTAACTTAGGAATAAGATGCAGCCAAGATTACAAATGTGGTGGTAGAGATCTGAAGAAAGCTATATCTGATGATTCCTATTTTCCATGAGAAGAGAGATAAAAGTTATTACCTGAGAGTAGAGATAGAGGCAAGTATTATGATCAATGGTTTGCAGAAAGTGGAAGAGATTTGATCTAGTTATTGTTCAGAGTGGGCAATCAGTGAATTTCTAGACTAGGTTTAAAGGACCACTGGAGGTGAATAATTATGAATCTACAATGCAATGAATTTACCTTGCTGCGTGATATTTTCGGGTAGTTGCTCAGCCAAACCAGGAAAGGTATAAAAATAGTAGATAATTTTATTGAATCCACTCAAGTTTGGAAATTTCTTAGATAGTAAGTGGGTGAGGTGAGTGAACTTTCCCCACACCCTTCTTTCGGCACAAAATTTAAGGAGGTGCTCATTCTCACATCATGGAAATGTAGGCTTGGCACCTGACAGTGAGTGGCTCCTTATGTTTTGAGGGTGGGGAAGTAGAGGTGGGGGATAGTCTTACCTTACTGTAGGCCAGGCCCTGCACAAATAAGTTTGGTATATTGGCAGTATGGTCCTGAAGAATATTGTTGTTGTTTAGTTGCTAGTAATGTCTGACTCTTTTGTGATGCCATGGACTGTAGCCTACCAGGCTCCTCTGTCTATGGGATTTCCCAGGCAAGACTATTGGAGTGGGTTGCCATTTTCTGCTCCAGGAGATCTTCCTGACCCAGGGATCAAACCCACATCTCCTGCATTGCAGGCAGGTTCTTTACCACTGTGCCACCTGGGAAGCCAAAGAATATTGACAAGAGAGTAGTTACAGTGGTGGACCCTATCATGTAAGATGGATGGAGAGGAAACTAAAAATGGGAAACAGTAGAGGGAAGAAGCCACTGGGGGAAACTGACTGAGTAAATAGATAAGCAATGGAGTTGTAGTTAGGAAGGGATGTCTCAAGTTGTGGTCTTAGAGGTAGAGCAAATCTGGGGTCCCAAAATATTCCAATGTGAGACAGAAGATACGGGGGACTGAGGTAGAGGTCAAGGAACTTCAAGATCAAGGTGTTGAATGAGTTGCCCATATATCTGTTGGCTTCAGACAGAATGTCTGTTGAGAGTTGGGATAGAATGGAAAAATGGGCCTACTGCCAGAGTCCCTGGTGAATACAGAGGAATATCTAGGAGACCAAGAGATGACAGCGACAGGAAGGTTAAAGTTACACTGATTGGTGTTCCCTGATTCTTGAATGTCTCAAAAGGAGCTGGGATTTGGGGGCGGGGGGGAGGGGCGGTGTTTGTTTTTCTTGTTTGTTGTTTTTGTTGACAAGAGAGTGGAGAGGAAGTAGGTTGAAAGTGGCTTTGGAGAATGAAGAAGAAACTGGCCTTGCTGTACGAAGAAGTGTGGGTACATGCCCTGCAATCAGCTCAAGCAGCAACTAGGGTTATATTCTCTTCGCTGAAAGAGCCAGGTCTCACTTAAGGTTAGGTCATGAAGTGAACTTGTTAAACAAGCCATGTGAGTTCCAGAGGATTGCAGGGGGTGTACTGAAGCGTGGCATAATTAGCTGACTCATGGGCTTGAGGAGAGAGTAAGTCACAACGGGTCCCAGAAAGGATGGCGGGCACCTGAAAACTACCACATGGGGGCTTAAGTTTTATTTTATTTTTTTCTCATGATCTTTAGGGATAAAACAGCAATCAGAGATGACAGGGGAAACCTGATTATGACTTCCATTACCTTCATATCTTTTTTTCAGCCCAGTGGATAACAAAAATAAAAATAGTAATACTAATTTGTAAATTTCTCCACGATCCAACGAATGTTGGCAATTTGACCTCTGGTTCCTCTGCCTTTTCTAAACCCAGCTTGTACATCTGAAGTTCTTGATTCACATACTGATAAAGCCTAGCTTGAAGGATTTCGAGTGTAACCTTGCTAGCATGTAAAATGAGTGCAATTGTACAGTAGGTCGAACATTCCTTGGCATTGCCCCTCTTTAGGACTGGAATGAAAACCAGTCAATCCTAAAGGAAAGCAACCCTGAATAATCACTGGACAGACTGATGCTGAAACTCCAATACTTTGGCCACCTGATGGGAAGAGGCGACTCATTGGAAAGGACCCTGATGCTGGGAAAGACTGAGAGCAGGAGGAGAACAGGACGACAGACGATGAGATGGTTGGATGGCATCACGGACTTGATGGACATGAGTTTGAGTGACCACCAAGAGATAGTGAAGGACAGAGGAGCCTAGCATGCTACAGTCCATGAGGTCACAAAGAGCTGGACACAGCTTAGCTACTGAACAACAACAACAACAAATTTTAAATTTAGAAAATACCATAGAGTGGAAGTGAGAAATAGATTTAAGGGACTAGATCTGATAGATGGAGTGCATGAATGAACTATGGAATGAGGTTCGTGACATTGTACAAGAGACAGGGATCAAGACCATCCCCATGGAAAAGAAATGCAAAAAAGCAAAATGGCTGTCTGGGGAGGCCTTAAAAATAACTCTGAAAAGAAGAGAAGTGAAAAGCAAGGAGAAAAGGAAAGATATAAACATCTGAATGCAGAGTTCCAAAGAATAGCAAGGAGAGATAAGAAAACCTTCTTCAGCGATCAATGCAAATAAATAGAGGAAAACAACAGAATGGGAAAGACTAGAGATCTCTTAAAGAAAATCAGAGATACCAAAGGAATATTTCATGCACAGATGGGCTCGATAAAGGACAGAAATGGCATGGACCTAACAGAAGCAGAAGATATTAGGAAGAGATGGCAAGAATACACAGAAGAACTGTACAAAAAAGATCTTCACGACCCAGATAATCACGATGGTGTGATCACTCACCTAGAGCCAGACATCCTGGAATGTGAAGTCAAGTGGGCCTTAGAAAGCATCACTACGAACAAAGCTAGTGGAGGTGATGGAATTCCAGTTGAGCTATTCCAAATCCTGAAAGAGGATGCTGTGAAAGTGCTGCACTCAATATGTCAGCAAATTTGGAAAACTCAGCAGCGGCCACAGGACTGAAAAAGGTCAGTTTTCATTCCAATCCCAAAGAAAGGCAATGCCAAAGAATGCTCAAACTACTGCACAATTGCACTCATCTCACATGCAATAAAGTAATGCTCAAAATTCTCCAAGCCAGGCTTCAGAAATATGTGAACCATGAACTTCCTGATGTTCAAGCTGGTTTTAGAAAAGGCAGAGGAATCAGAGATCAAATTGCCAACATCTGCTGGATCATGGAAAAAGCAAGAGAGTTCCAGAAAAACATCTATTTCTGTTTTATTGACTATGCCAAAGCCTTTGATACTGTGGATCACAATAAACTGTGGACAATTCTGAAAGAGATGGGAATACCAGACCATGTGAACCTCATGTGAAGAGTTGACTCATTGGAAAAGACTCTGATGCTGGGAGGGATTGGGGGCAAGAGGAGAAGGGGACGACAGAGGATGAGATGGCTGGCTGGATGGCATCACTGACTCGATGGACGTGAGTCTCAGTGAACTCCAGGAGTTGGTGATGGACGGGGAGGCCTGGTGTGCTGCGATTCATGGGGTCGCAAAGAGTTGGACACGACTGAGCGACTGATCTTCTCTGATCTGACTGAACACCTACTATTTGCCAGGCAGTGTTTTAGGTGCCAGGAACATGACAAAGTTCCTGAACTCACAGAACTTAGTCTGTTAGATAGTCTGTCCATGGGCAAAGAACAAAAAAGGAAGAAGTATATAAGGTTGAGGAGCTACAAGTGTTAAGAATAGAAGTTCAGTGGGGTAAGTGCAAAGACAGTGATGGTGAGGTGTGAGGAGCTGTATTAGGGAAGATCTTTAAAGGAGGCTCTTCTGAGCAGAGGCTCGAATGATAAGAAGGAGCCATCCACGTGAAGATGGAGCATTTCAGATCAAGGGAATAGCAAGTGCCAAGGCTCCAGGGGTGGGAAGGAGCTTGGGATGTCTGAAGGTCGTTATAGCTGATGACTCTGAGACCTGGAAGCATGTGCTTTCAACTACCTGCTGTGAAGGATGAGATTGATGGGTCTCTGCGGTCTAATTGTGTAAGGACCTGGATATCCCAGATTTGGTCCAAGAGGTTGAGGCTCAATGGAAGCAGCAAGCTACCCCCAAAGGGTAATTGAGAAATCCTCACTACACATTGGAGTGGGAACGAACTTGCTTGGTAAGTCCAAGGCCATGTTGGTCCCAGATCTATGGCACAACCACAGTGGAGATGAGGAAGTGCTGCTGCCCCTTTCCTATCTGAAAACACTTCATCAGAAACTGGGGGTTTGGGACTTCCCTGGTGGTCCAGTGCCTATGGCTCTATGCTCCCAATGCAGGGGACCAAGTTTCCATCCCTGGTCAGGGAAGATCCCACATGTGGCAGCTAAGACCTGGCACAGCCAAATAAATAAGTCAACAAAAAGAAAAAAAAAAAAAGAAACTAGGGGTTGGCTTAGGACTCTTGACTTCAGACTGTTACATGAGGTAAGATTTGGCAGAGGTACCAGCATCATGGTTGGCAGAAAAGTGGCATGAAATAGAGGACTGAAGTTTTTCATAAGAAGGTCATATTGTGGGACTTGAGACAGGTGAGGCCAAAGACCATAAAGAAGCCAGGACAGTGTTACGGACAGCACAACTTATGGGATGCTAGATATATACTCAACTAAATGGAAATGACCTAATGGATGACTACTGCCTCTAACTGTGCTCCCTCATGTCTGTGAATCACAGCTGGGTCCATGGAGTCACCTTGAGTTCCAAAAACAAATTCCATATTTGCTGGCCTGCAGCTATAGGTTCCACACTGGGCAAAGCATGCCAGACCTTATTAGAAGGTCAGGCTGAGCTCTGACTCTGACACATACCAGGTGGGATACCTTGGCCTTGGGCAAGATGTTGACCTGCCCTGATTCTCATTTTGCTTATCTGTCAAAGGTGGCGCTAAATGGTACTTACCTCCTAGGGTTCTTGTCAGCATCCAGGGCATTGATGTCTGTCAAAATGTTGAAGTAGTGTCTGACACTTGGTAAATACCACTTAAGTGAGCAATTCCTGGTGTGTAGTAACTGCTACCCTGGTGTTTGTTAAACAAACAGCTCTGGGTAAGCCATTCCTCCATTGAGCAAACACTTCATGCCTGTTGTGTTCAAGGCATGGTCACATGTACAAAGAGCATGAAGACATGTTAGAAGTCAACCCTGCCCTCAGCTTCTACTGTCTTTCATGTGAGGCAATATAGATATGAAAATAGCTAGAACATAAAGCTGTGTGTGTATACGTAGTGTCATGAGTGGTGCCCAGTGCTTTCCAAATACAGAGGAGGAAGACACATAGCAGGAATTGTGGAGAAACCCATGTGAGATTTCACTTGGGCCTTGAGGACAGTATAAACATTGTACTGGGTGAGGATTACTAGAAATGGGGTCGCAAATTATTGCCAGAGTGATAAGCATGGAAAAAGGCTGGGAGGAGGGAAAGCCCAATGCCTGTTTAGGAAAAGGTGATTGAATTCAGTTTCATTAAAGCATCAGGTTTGAGTGTGGAAGTAGGAGAAAATTCCAGGGGTACAAAACTGGAGCTGATAATGATTTCTTTAAGAATTACTTTAATATTAATTTCTTCCAGATAGAATGCAAGCATTAGGACATCAGGATCTGTGTCTGTCTTATTCTATGCTTTATTCCCCAGGGCCTAGTGTGGTACTTAGCAAAAAATAGGGTCTCAAGATAAAAATTTCAAATATATTAATAAATGAGACAAATAGGTTTTAAGAAAAAATCATAAAAAGAGATTTGGGCCATGGTGTCAGAATAGATAAGCTTTTGAAGAAGAGAAAGATGTGAGATTCAATGTCATAGAAGTAGGCTAGCTCTTTGTGCAAAGTACTCAAAATATGTGCATCAAAAACAAAGAAATGTGAAGATCCTCAGCTTGGGAGCCTGACTCTAAAATGAGCTTCTTGACCCAAACTCACAGGTCAGAAGTAAAGGAAAGGAGGAGACACATTGGGAAGACAGCTATCCCTGTGATCACCTGAGCTGGTGATGGACCTTTCTGAGACACACAGGGGAGGGACTGACTGGGGGCACCATAGGCCTTAGAGTCTTAAGAGAAATAGATTGTACTAATGTCAACATGTTGGTTGTACTATAGTTACCAAGATCTTACCCTTGGGGGAGTCTGGGTATCAGATACATAAAATTGATTTGAATAATTTCTCACATTTGCATGTAAATCTACAATTACTCAATAAAGATTTCAATAAAATATATTATTAACAGATAATTATAAAACAAAATCTGAAAAAAATTTTTTTAAAAAAGGCAAATGGGAGAGAACCTCTAAGTCAGAGAGGCAAGTGGTAGGATTCCCAGGCCACCTTAGGTGTTTTGGCAATTTCTGCCCTGTGTATGATGTAGAGAATGCTTGTGTGGGCTGGTGGAATAGAGTGCCTCATCAGTGATGTCTGTCCTACATGCAGGAGGAGGAGTCCTCAGAACAAGTGCTACATGTTTGCCATCTATTCAATGATGGCGTGGCATTGTGACATCCAGGGCCACTGTTTCCCCATCTCTTTGCCATGAAGTGATGGGACCAGATGCCATGATCTTAGTTTTCTGAATGTTCAGCTTTGAGCTAACTTTTTCACTCTCCTCTTTCACTTTCATCAAGAGGCTCTTTCGTTCCTCTTCACTTTCTGCCATAAGGGTGGTGTCATCTGCATATCTGAGGTTATTGCTATTTCTCCCGGCAATCTTGATTCCAGCTTGTGCTTCCTCCAGCCCAGCCTTTCTCATGATGTACTCTGCATGTAAGTTAAATAAGCAGGGTGGCAATATACAACCTTGACATTCTCCTTTTCCTATTTGGAACCAGTCTGTTGTTCCATGTCCAGTTCTAACTGTTGCTTTCTGACCTGCATACAGGTTTCTCAAGAGGCAGGTCAGGTGATCTGATATTCCCATCTCTTTCAGATTTTTCCACAGTTTATTGTGATCCACACAGTCAAAGGCTTTGGCAACAAATCCCACCACTGTAGGCCACTCCCTGTAAGTCCAGGCAGGGACCCATTTGTGAGCAGGCTTGTATACCAGCTGGCTCCTAAAGGGATGAGAACCATGTGTCTTCTAACAGTAGCTAATGTCCATTGAACATTTCCCAGTGGCCAGGCCTTGTGGTAAGTGCTTTACATAAATTAATTTACTGAATCCTCATGGCAAACCCATTACTTACCTTCAAAAACCAGGCTTTCTGGTGCCCAGGTGTTTCAACCCTGGCCTAATAGGTATTCTGCTTGCCCACCAGGTCCTTGGCTGATACCTAGTTCTTTCTAGAGCAGTGAGAGGTCCTGAGGATGGGGCTTTGAGTATCCCCTCCCCTCAAGCTTCTCCCACCTATGGCCCTGATTGCTGGCCAGTCAAGAAGTGGCCAAATGTGACTCTGAAGAAAGCCTGGACTTCCTCCTTCACACAGCAGTGCTGGAGAGCAAGTATCTTGGGTAACGATGGCTGACATCCATGGAGCATTTACTAGGTGCCAGACACTGTGCTCAGTCACATTAGACTGCCGCTCTTCTCCTCTCATCTCCACCAGCATCCTGTGAAATTGATAGGATTTCTATCCCCTTTTTCCTGATAAAGAGGTCAAAGTAAAGTTGCCCATGTACAAAGAGCTCGTCTGTGGAGAGCAGGTGTTTGAACCCAGGTCTAGCTGATGCATCGGCTTCCCAGGGGGATCAGTAGTAAAGAATCCTCCTGCCAATGCAGCAGATGTGGCTTTGATCCCTGGGCTGGGAAGATCCCCTGGAGAAGGGAAAGGCAACCCACTCCAGTATTCTTTCCTGGAGAATCCCCATGGACAGAGGAGCCTGGCAGGCTATAGTCCATTGGGTCTCAAAGAGTCAGACATGACTGCATATCTGCATATCTGAGGTTATTGATATTTCTCCCGGAAATCTTGATTTCAGCTTGTGCTTCCTCCAGCCTAGCCTTTCTCATGATGTACTCTGCATGTAAGTTAAATAAGCAGGGTGGCAATACACAACCTTGACATTCTCCTTTTCCTATTTGGAACCAGTCTGTTGTTCCACGTCCAGTTCTAACTGTTGCTTCCTGACCTGCATACAGGTTTCTCAGGAGGCACGTCAGGTGATCTGATATTCCCATCTCTTTCAGAATTTTCCACAGTTTATTGTGGAATGCATATGAGTTTGCACGCATGCATATGATGCAACAGCCCATGATCACTTTCAGGAATCTGTCTAGATCCCAGATAGGTGTTCAGTAAATATGTGAGGAATGAATGAAATTCACTCAGAAGTGCAAAGAAGACTCCAACCTAAGTGTCCTGAAACGAAGTAGCAAACTAGTCAAGTGGGGTAATGGGCATGCCCCTAGCTTGTACTTAAAAGACCCATCTTCTCAAAGAAGACATTAAGGAAAAAATTGTTGATGTCTGTAGAGCATCTACTGAGTACTAAGTACTGGACTGGATGTGCTTGGGGGTACATATCAAGGATAGATGAGATAAGATCCCATGTTTTGGGAAGCAGTGTTGTGGGGGAGGCTGTAACTGTTGTGAACTTCATGGTTTGTACCTGCTGTTTCCATCTTGTGAGTCCCACTTATTGCCATCTTCTTGCCTCTGGTTGCAGTCCTCACCATGTCTTGTATGTGTTTCTACAACCTACTGAATCACTCTTGGTGTGGCGGTGGTGGTGGTGTGTTTAACAAGTGCTCCAAGGGATTCTGATGCACCCTCAAGTTTGACAACCACTGATTTATATCAAAGACTTGGGATGTAACTGGTGCTTCATAAATGGCCAAGGTGGTTATTTGGAATGGTTCTGATACTTTGGAGAACTGAGGAGTCAAGAAATTGACTGAGAGGAGAAGAGCCTCTTGAAGGAGGCTGGAAGAAGCACAAGCTGGAATCAAGATTGCTGGGAGAAATATCATTAACCTCAGATATGCAGATGACACCACCCTTATGGCAGAAAGTGAAGAGGAACTAAAGAGCCTCTTGATGAAAGTGAAAGAGGAGAGTGAAAAAGTTGGCTTAAAGCTCAACATTCAGAAAACTAAGATCATGCCATCTGGTCCCATCACTTCATGGCAAAGAGATGGGGAAACAGTGGAAACAGGGCCAGACTTTATTTTTGGGGGCTCCAAAATCACTGCAGATGGTAATTGCAGCCATGAAATTAAAAGACGCTTGCTCCTTGGAAGGAAAGTTATGACCAACCTAGATAGCATATTCAAAAGCAGAGACATTGCTTTGCCAACAAAGGTCCGTCTAGTGAAGGCTATGGTTTTTTCAGTGGTCATGTATGGATGTGAGAGTTGGACTGTGAAGAAAGCTGAGCGCCGAAGAATTGATGCTTTTGAACTGTGGTGCTGGAGAAGACTCTTGAGAGTCCCTTGGACTGCAAGGAGATCCAACCAGTCCATTCTGAAGGAGATCAGTCCTGGGATTTCTTTGGAAGGACTGATGCTAAAGCTGAAACTCCAGTACTTTGGCCACCTCATGTGAAGAGTTGACTCATTGGAAAAGACTCTGATGCCGAGAGGGATTGGGGGCAGGAGGAGAAGGGGATGACAGAGGATGAGATGGCTGGATGGCATCACTGACTCGATGGACGTGAGTTTCAGTGAACTCAGGGAGTTGGTGATGGACAGGGAGGCCTGGCATGCTGTGATTCATGGGGTCTCAAAGAGTCTGACATGATTGAGTGACTGAACTGAACTGAACTGAAGGAGCCAGTATGGACCTGGATTTGTTCCAGTTTGTCCAGGACCTCCCTGGATTTAGCACTGAAAGTACCACTTCCTGGAAACCCACTTAGTCCCAGACAGCGTCAAGGACAACACAAGCCCATGTTTTTTCCAGTGGTACCAGGGTGCAATGATTTGTCCTGATTTTACAGATGGAGAAACAACAGAGAGAGGTTATACAGTCAGGAAGAAGGTGGCGGTGTCAGGATTCACATCTGGGTCCGTTTCACTCCAGATTCTATGCTCTTAACAAATTCCTGGAAGCAGAATTGCTAGTCAAAGAGCATGAATGTGAAAACTTTCTAAGTCTATTGCTGAATTCTTGTCCCAGAGGCATAACATATATTTTTATACACTATTAGTGTATATTATATATATAAATATATATATGACAAAAATAAGTGTACATATGGCAATATATGTAAAATATATGTATAAATAAATATACATTATAACAGTATATATAAATACATATATACATCTATATAACAGTATATATATGACAACAATAAATATATGTGACAACAGTGTATAAAATATATATATATCAGTATACATAAATACATATATACATATATTCCAGTATGTTAAATATATATACACAATAATAAATATATGAATATGACAACAATATATAGAAATACAGTCATATATAGTTATATATATTTGCGAAGGTATTGGTTCCCTGTGGTCCTGTGTGTAACTTGCATAGTATTTGCATATAACCTGTGCATGTCCTCCCATATACTTCAAAGCATCTCTAACTGCTAATATCTAGTTTGATGTAAATACTGTGTACATAGTTATATATACAAGGCAAACACTATGGAAAGAGTTGCTGACATGCAGAAAATTCAAGTTTGATTTTCTGGAATTTTTGGATTCTTTTTTATGAATATTTTAGATCCACCATTGTTTGAATTCATGGGTAGAGAGGACCAACTGTATTTGTTTTACCCATAAAACCAGCAAAAGGGCCTTATGAATCTGTCTAATCTTTGCCAATCTGATAAACAGTCCTTATATCTTCAGGTGCACATCATCTGACCTGTTTAGTGTGCTCTGTTGCACTGCAGAGTTGAGTGTAATTTGAGACAGAAAATTGAATGGATCTCTCTTGATTTAATGTGAACTTCATTGAAGTAAAGTCCCAGTGCTATTCAGATGCTTCTAGAGGCACCATCAAGGATATGTATGTTATTAAAGCCTTGTTAGGATGAATGTCCCATTTAACTGGTCCCAAATGGACACCAGAATTGGAGAGGTCACTCTGAAGTTTGCTGGACTTCTCTAAACCTCCAATGACATCTCCTTCCTCCAAGTTGCAATCACACTCTTGGTGCCGGACTGTTTTCTTTTTTTTCAGTTGAAGTATAGTTGATTTACAATGATTCAGGTGTACAGCAAAGTGATTCAGTTATACATACATATATATATATATATATTTAAGATTTTTAAAGATATTAAAAGATATTGAATATAGTTCCCTGTGCTATACAGTAGATCCTTCTTGTTTATTTTATATATAGTAGTGTATATCTATTAACCCCTAATTCTCAAAATTTATCCCTCCCTTCCTTTCCCCTTTGGTAACTGTAAGTTTGTTTTCTATGTCTGTAACCCTGTTTCTGTTTTGTAAATAAATTCATTTATATTATTTTTTTCAATTCCACATATGTGATAGCATACAGCATTTGTCTCCCTGTGTCTGACTTACTTCACTAAGTATGATAATCTCTAGGCCCATCCATGTTGTTACAAATGATAATATTTCATTCTTTTTATGGCCAAGTAATATTTCATTGAATATCTATAGCTTTATCTATATTTATGTCTACATCTATATATCTATGTTCCATACAACATCTTCTTAAGCCAGTCATCTGTTGATGGGCACTTGGATTGCTTCTATGTCTTGGCTATTGTAAATAGTGCTACTATGAACATTGGGGTGCATGTATCTTTTCAAATTTCATAATGATCAGATGTGTTTTCATCTTTTCCAGTTACATGCCCAGGAGTGGGGTGGCTGGATCATGCGGTAATTGTATTTTCAGTTTTTTAAGGAACCTCCACACTATTCTCCATAATGGCTGCAACAATCTACATTGCTACCAAGAGTGTATGGGGGTTTACTTCCCCCTCCTCTCTCCAGCATTTATTGTTTGTAGATTTTTTGATGATGATCATTCTGATGGATGTGAGGTGATACCTCACTGTAGATTTTTTATTTGCATTTCTTTAATAATTAGCTATGTTGAACATCTTTTCATGTGCCTGTTGGACATCTGTATGTCTTCTTTGGAGAAATGTCTGTTTAGATCTTCTGCCTATTTGACTGAGTTGTTTGTTTTTTTGCTATTTAGTTATATGAGCTAGTTGCATATTTTGGATATTAAGCCCTTGTCAGTCACATTGTTTGTAAGTATTTTCTCCCATTCCATAGGTTGTCTTTTTATTTTGTTTATGATTTCCTTTGCTGTGCAAAAGCTTTTATGATTAATTAGGTTCCTTTTGTTTATTTTTGTTTTTGTTTCCATTACTCTAGGAAATGGGTCCAAAATAATATTCCTGCAATTTTCATCAAAGTGTGTTCTGCCTATGTTTTCCTCTAGGAGTTTTATAGTATCTAGTAATACTTTTGGGTCTTTAATCCATTTTGAGTTTATTTTGTATATGTTGTTAGAGAATGTTCTTGTTCTTTTACATGTAGCTGTCCAATTTTCTCAGCACCACTTATTGAGGAGACTGTCTCTTCTACATTGTATATTCTTGCCTCCTTTGTCATAGATTAATTGACCATAAGTGTATAGGTTTATGTCTTGGCTGTCTATCCTATTCCATTGATCTGTGTGTCTGTTTATTAAAATGTTTATTTATTTGACTATGCTGGGTCTTAGTTGTAACACTTGGGATCTTTAGTTATGACATGTGGGATCTAGTTCCCTGACCAGGGATTGAACCCAGGCCCCCAGCAGTAGGAGCATGGAGTCTTAGCCACTGGACCACCTGGGAAGTCCCTATATTTTATTTTTGTGCCAGTACCATACTGTGTTGATGCCTATAGTTTTGTAGTATAATCTGTATGTCAGGGAACATGATTATTCCTCCAGCTAGTTCTTCTTTCTCAAGATTGTTTTGGGTATTCAGAGTCTTTTGTGCTTCTATACCGAATTTTAGCTCAGTTGTTAAAGAACTTGCCTGCAATGCAGGAGACCCAGATTCGATTCCTAGGATGGGAAGATCCCCTGGAGAAGGAAATGGCAACCCACTCCAGTATTCTTGCCTGGAGAATCCCATGGACTGAGGAGCCTGGCAGGCTACAGTCCATGGGGTCACAAGAGTCAGGCACAACTTAGCAGCTAAACCACCACAAATTTAAAAATATTTCTTCTCATTCTGTGAAAAATGTTTTTGGTATATTGATATGGAGTTTCATTGAAACTGTAGATTGCCTTGGGTTGTATGGTCATTTTAACAGTATTAACTCTTCCAATCTAGGAACACTATGTATCTATCTGTTTATGTCATCTTAAGTTTCTTTCATCAGTGTCTTACCGTTTTGGGGGTACAGGTCTTTTGCTTCCTTAGATAAGTTTATTCCTAGGTATTTTATTCTTTTTGATGCAATGGTAAATAAGACTGTTTCCTTAATTTCTCTATTGATATTTGTTAGTGTATAGAAATGCAGCATATTTCTGTATATTAATTTTGTATCCTGAAATTTTACCAAATTCATTGATGAGCTCTAGTAGTTTTCTGGTAGCATTTTTAGGATTTTCTATGTATAATGTGTTATCTGCAAACAGTGACAGTTTTACCCCTTCCTTTCCAGTTTGAATTCCTTTTATTTGTTTATTTTCTTTTCTCTGATGGCTGTGGCTAGGACTTCCAAAACTATGTTGAATAAAAGTAGTGAGAATGGACATTCATATCTTGTTCCTAATCTTAGAGGAAATGATTTCAGCTTTTCACCATTGAATATATTATCTGTGGGTTTGTCATATATGACCTTTATTATGTTGTGGTATGTTCTCTCTATACCCATTTTCTGGAGAGTTTTTATC
Organism: Bos javanicus; assembly: GCF_032452875.1. Taxonomy (NCBI): domain Eukaryota; kingdom Metazoa; phylum Chordata; class Mammalia; order Artiodactyla; family Bovidae; genus Bos; species Bos javanicus. Next base: position 23,928,231 of record NC_083897.1, read on the forward strand.
ATAAATGGATGTTGAATTTTATCAAAAGCTTTTTTCTGCATCTATTGAGATCACCACATGGGGTTTTTATTCTTCAGTTTGTTGATGTGGTATATCACGTTGATTTGCAGATATTGAAAATCCTGGTATCCTTTGGATTAATGCCACTTGAACATGGTGTGCTGCTGCTGCTAAGTCACTTCAGTCGTGTCCGACTCTGTGCGACCCCATTGACGGAAGCCCACCAGGCTCCACCGTCCCTGGGATTCTCCAGGCAAGAACACTGGAGTGGGTTGCCATTTCCTTCTCCAATGCATGAAAGTGAAAAGTGAAAGGGAAGTCGCTCAGTCATGTCCGACCCTCAGCGACCCCATGGACTACAGCCTACCAGGCTCCTCCATCCATGGGATTTTCCAGGCAAGAGTACTGGAGTGGGGTGCCATTGCCTTCTCCGGAACATGGTGTATGACCCTTTTAAAGAATTGTTGCGTTAGGTTTGCTAGTATTTTGTGGAAGATTTTTGTATCTATGTTCATTAGTTGTATTAGCTTGTAATTTTCTTTTTTGTGGTATTTTCATCTGGCTTTCGTATCAGGGTAATGGTGGCCTCATAGGACTGTTTAATGTTTAAGCTTGTTAGGTTATCTGGGAGAACAACTTGTATGGGGGTTAAGCATATGCTATCCTCCTTTTGTCTCTCTCCTTCCACCTCTTCAAAGAGGTGGTAGAGAGAAATATTTGAACAGTGATAGGAATAGGAGAGGACAAAGGTATTAGAAAGCATGAGGTTGGAGGGATATATATAAATGTTGTAAGTGTAGAGGACCATGTTAACAAGTGAAAATGGAAGCTACATCCCTGGGTAGAGCCTATAAAAGGTTTGTGACTGAGATGTGAGAAACACAGAGATGCAAGAGAAAAGGGAAAGGGAGATTGGGAACTTAAAAATACATAGCTCAGATTCTGAAAGGGAAGGAAGCTCCAGAAAAGACCTAGAGACTGGAGGCAGCACCATCTCAGATGGCTAAGGTTTAGAAGAAAAGAAAGTCCCACATACCATCCTCTCCGAAGGAAGTAGTCTTCATGGGTTGTGAATTCACAGCACCCCAAACACAGTGGCCTTCTAGTGTGATTGCCTACTTGACAGATTTCTCCCAGGTGGACTCTGGACCACTAGCATGGATTGATTGGCCCTTTGGTGAAGAGGAAATAATACAATCTTCTTTTTTAAGAAAATTTCCAACTTGTTGAGCTGCAATTTACTTACAATAAGATTCACCCATTTTAAATGTATAATTGGATGAATTTTAGTAATTGTATAAAGTCATTCAAACATCACCATAATCTAGTTACAGGACAGTTCCATGATCCTAAAAGATATCCTTTTATACTCTTCCAAGACCCCTGGCCTCAAGCATCCATTGATTTGCTTTCTTCCAGTGTATTCTTTTGTGTTTGACTTCTTAGGTATGGCATATGAGATCTAGTTCCCCAACCAAGGATTTATCCTGGGCCCCCTGCATAGGGACCATGGAGTCTTAGCCACTGGACCACCAGGGAAGTCCCAATCATAATTTTTTAATAGCAGATGTTTTAAATTTTGATGAAGTCTAATTTATCATTTTTTTCTTTTATGGTTTATGCTTTTTGCATATTCAGAAATCTTTGCCTACTGCAAAGTCTCAAAATTTTCTCCTGTGGCTATTGAGTTGTTCAGCATCATTTCTTTCAATAACTGTCTTCTTTCTTTTTGTTTGTTTGTAATTCTTCTGTTTTCTGTCTACACTTGTACTTTACTGAGGTGAAGTTCTGCCATCTTCATCTGTTAACAACTCTGTGGACCCAGATTGGAAGTGGAAATACTGCTGCTGTTGAGAAACGTTGCCTAATTGTAAGGAATATCAGCAAGCATATTCAACCATGGCATTTGGTCAGAGCTTTGTGGATGCAGAACTTATGGCACCACATTCTCTGTGGTTTGTTAGCTCCTTGGAACTTTGGAAAGATGGAAAAATCTGGGGTTAAAGTAATAGAAATCGGAAAATTTTGAAGAATCTATGTCAGTTCCATGGAGAAGGTAATGGCACCCCACTCCAGTACTCTTGCCTGGAAAATCCCATGGATGGAGGAGCCTGGAAGGCTGCAGTCCATGGGGTCGCTGAGGGTCGGACACGACTGAGCGACTTCCCTTTCACTTTTCACTTTCATGCATTGGAGAAGGAAATGGCAACCCACTCTAGTGTTCTTGCCTGGAGAATCCCAGGGATGGGGGAGCCTGGTGGGCTGCCGTCTATGGGGTCACACAGAGTCGGACACGACTGAAGTGACTTAGCCATAGCAATGTCAGTTCCAGGGAACAAAGTCCCAGACTCCAAGCCCATACTTGAGTGAAGCCCCTGTAGCTGGATGGAGCAGAACAGAAAAAAGCTTTATGCATAATTTGGAATTTAAGTTTCTCTGAGGGAACAGATAAAAGATATTTTTTTGGTGCTTTAATTTTTCTAAGGGAGTATAATGTCTATTTGTGATTTGGAAAAAAGGACTAGAGTTTGGTGTTGAAAAGTGATGGTGAATTTGGTACATTTTCAAATACTTTGGGTATTATCCAGTGTATATTAGTCTAATTTCTGAATTCTTAAGTAACCATTGACCTTAAATATGCTTCTCTGTATATGCACACACATTGTGATGGTTAATTTTATGTGTATCAACTTGGCTGGATCATGGTGCCAAATAATGCTGGTCAAGCATTATTCTGGATGTTTCCATTCAGATGATATACACACACACATATATATATACATACATACAACTGGTAATATACCCTTCATGTTATCTTGCTCCTTACTACTTCTTTTTTCCACATATTAATATTTTTTGGCGATTGTTCCAAACTTCACATATAGATCTACTTTATTCTTTTATAAAACAGTATGATATCCTCTTGTATAGGTATACTATGTTTATTTAACTAGTCTCCCATTTATTACTATATTTTTATATTTATCTTTACAAGTAATACCATAGTGACCACCTTTGTACAAAAAGTTTTACATCTGCTTTTATTTCAGTAGAATAGATTCAGAGATACATACAAGCATTTAATATATACATACATACATATATATATATCTTTTTATATTATCTCTATTGGATGTCTGCATAATACTCCATTATATGACCACTAAATGTATTATTTATTGAAACAGTCCCCTATGATTGGATAGTCAATAGTTTACAATATTTTGCAGAAAATAGGTTAAGGATGAAGGTGAATTTGACTGGTTCTGAATGAGCATGTGTATGTGTGTGTGTGTGTGTGTGTATTAATCAGGGTACTCCAGAGAAACAAACCAATAGAATGTGTATATATAAACAGAGGGAATTCCCTGGTGGTCCTTTGGTTAGGACTTGGTGCTAGAGTTCAGGTTCAATCCCTGTTCAAGGAACTAAGATTGTGCAAGCTGCAAGGTGCAGTCGAAAAATAAAAATAAAAAATAGAGAGATTTATTTTAAGGAGTGGGTTCATATGATTATGGAGGCTGGTTGGGGCAATAGCATGGAGATCCAGGGAAAAGCCAGTGTTGTCATTCAAGTCCGAAGGCCAACTGCTGGCAGAACTCCTTGTTCAAGTTAGGTTAGCCTTTGTGAATTTGATACATAGTAAGTGCTTCTCAAGTGTCAACCTAAAAAATAAAATAGCAAAATTAAAAGTAAAATGAAATGTGTTTTACAAACTCTAATTAAATCCTCAGTGTGCTTTATCTATAGCTTAATTTTAAAAAGGAAAAAAAATGCAAAAGATGTGAAGAGACATTTCACCAAGGAGGATTTATAGATGGCAAATAGGCACATAAAATATGTTCAATATTATTAGTTATTAGGGATACACAAATTAAAACCATGGTGACCTATCACCATGCATCTATCAGGGGATCTAAAATTAATGAGAATAACACATATGAGGAAGATGTAATGAAAGTGGATCATTCACACATTGCTGGTGGAAATATAAAATGGGACAGACACTCTGGAAGGAGTTTGGCAATTTCTATTGAAAGCTAAATGTGCAAGCACTATACCACCTAGCCATTGTACTCCTGGGCACTTATCCCAGAGAAATGAAGATTTCTGTTCACATAAAAACCTGTACACAAATGTTCAGAGCAGCTTTATTAGTAATAGCTTTATTCACAAACTGGAAATAGCCCTGTTGCCTTTCAACTGGTGAATGGTTAAAAAAACTGTGGTAAATCTATAGGTAAATCTATTGCTCAGCAATAAAAAGGAAGGAACTATTGATACAGGTAACTATCTGGATGAATCTCCAAAGAACTGTGCTGAGTGGAAAAAGTCAATCCCCAAAGGTCACATGCTGTCTTATTGTATTTATATTATTTATATACATTCTTGGAATAAAATTATAGAAATGGAGAGCAGTTTACTGTTTACCATGCATTAGGGAGGAGAGGGGTGGAAGGGAAGAAGGTATGGCTGTGAAGAGGAAATGTGAGGGGTCCTTGTGCTGATAGAACTGTTCTGCATCTCAGCTCTATCAGCGCCAATATTTTGGTTTTGCTATTGTTTTCTACCTTTGCAAGATGTTGCTGTTGGGGGAAACTGAATATAGGATACACTGGATTTCTCCATAGTATTTCTTACAACTGCATATAATTACCCCATAATAAGAAGCTCAATGAAAGAATTTAACAAATAAACATCATTCTCCCAGTGGAACGGTGAATGCAGCCATGAGATTAGAAGATGCTTGCTCCTTGGAAAGAAAGCTATCACAAACCTAGACAGTGTATTAAAAAGCAGAGATAGAGATATCACTATGCTGACAAAGGCCCATATAGTAAAAGCTATGCTTTTTCCAGCAGTTGTGTTCAGATATGAGAGTTGGACTATAGAGAAGGCTGAACACCAAATAATTGATGCTTTTGAATTGTGGTGTTGGAGAAGACTCTTTATAGAGTTCCTTGGACAACAAGATCAAACCAGTCAATCCTAAAGGAAATCAACCCTGAATATTCATCAGAAGGACTGATGCTGAAGCAGAAGCTCCAATACTTTGGCCACCTGATGGGAAGAGCATCAGGAAAAGACCCTGGTGCTGGGAAAGATTGAATGCGGGAGGAGAAGGGGGAGATAGAGGATGAGATGGTTGGATGGCATCACTGACTCTATAGATTTGAGTTTGAGCAAACTCCGGGAAACAGTGAAGGACAGGGAAGCCTCTCTGGCTGCAGTCCATGGGTTTGCAAAGAGTCTGACATGACTGTGTGACTGAACAACAACAACAAATAACCAAGACCAAACAGTGTGGTTGTACTTACAGATAAAAAAGACGTAATCATGTGGCAGTAAAACAACAACAAAAAATGATGCTAATGGGAGAATGTTTCAAATGTCAAAACCAAATGGATTATCTTTTCTTACACTCCTTCAATGGCTCACAACAATGCCACACTTAGTATGCTTCCTATTAGAACTAGAATCATCATACAGCTTTCTGTTTTCCTCAGAGTTCCTGATTGTATATCATTTTTATTGTCAATCAAAAGCACGTATAAATAGCTTCTGGTTTCTTATATAAGTTGATTATGGAATTTGTGCCCATCTTAGGGATATTCTTTACCAAGCCCTTTGACTTCCTATTCTAATTATTACCTATTGCTTTCTTGGTCAGCTTAGCAGTTCTCATCTTGGGATTTCTTCAGTTGCACACCTCTGGAGTACTTTTTCAAAAATATTTATTTATTTGGCTGTTCTGGGTCTTGCAGCATGCAGGATCTTTGATTTTCGTTGCAGCATATGGAATTTTCAGTTACAGCATATGAGATCTAGTTCCCTGACCAGCAACCGAACCCCGGCCCCTACATTGGGAGCTGAATCTTAACCACTGGACCACCAGGGAAGTCCCTGGAGTACTTTAAAATACAGATTTTTAGGCATTCCCACAGACCTGTTCAGTTGGAGTTTCTTGGAGTAGGTGTGGCTGGGGTATATGCATTTTTTAAAAACTCCCCCAGGTGATTTAAAAAAAATTATTGAAGTATAGTTGATTTACAATGTTGTATTAATTTCTGCTATACAGCAAAGTGAATCACTTGTACATATATATGTACATATATTATATTTGTACATATATATAGTGTACTGCTGCTGCTGCTAAGTCGCTTCAGTCATGTCTGACTCTGTGCAACCCCATAGACGGCAGTCCACCAGGTTACCCCGTCCCTGGGATTCTCCAGGTGAGAACACTGGAGTGGGTTGCCATTTCCTTCTCCAATGCATGAAAGTGAAAAGTGAAAGTGAAGTCGCTCAGTAGTGTCCGACTCTTAGCAACCCCGTGGACTGCAGCCTACCAGGCTCCTCCGTCCATGGGATTTTCCAGGCAAGAGCACTGGAGTGGGTTGCCATTGCCTTCTCCAATACAGTGTACATATTTGTGTATATATGTATATATTATTTTTCATATTCTTTTCCACTATGGTTTATCACAGGATTTTGAATATAGCTCTCTGTGCTTTATCTGTAGGACCTTGTTGTTTCTCCCAGGTGAATTTTTGCTCATCAGTCATATTTGAGAACCCATGTAGCTTATCCTTAGAGTCCTATAACTGATGTTATTATTATTAAGAGTAATAATAAGTACTGTTGTTTGGGGATTCATTATGTTTCCAGGCATTGTTTTAATAGTGAATGCATGGTCTCATTTAACCTTTACAACAAACCTGTGAGGTAGATACTATTATTATCCCTATTTACAGAAAATTTAGTTCAGAAAAGTTCAATCACACCACTTTCAAGATCCAGAAACAAGATCAGAACTGAGTTTTGTCTGACAACAAATCTAGGATTTAACCAACAAACTGTTAATTTTTACATGGATAGACCCAAGGGCCTCACGGAAAATCTCGAGAAGTAAAAGAACTTGGTGTTGGATCACAGATAAAAGGACTGTGTACTGTCAACTAGTTTTACAGCCAAAACCTGGCATCTTTTAATCAGTTAAATCAACTAAGCAAGGTTATTTTTGTGAGATACCAGAAGTATGACTAATGGACTGTGGGTCAAGTGGGAAACCTTCACAATTACATTTGAACTCTGAATATTTTGGACACAATAAAAATTATTCACAAATCCTACCAATAAATATCTTAAAAGTTTTTCCATGGAAGCATCTCAAAGAAAGGTGGTATCTATGGCTATCTGTAACTGCCTGCTCCATATTTTCTCTGGCTTCCATTTTGATGGATAATTGGAGTGAGCTGTACTAATTTCTGAGCTTTTGAAATGATATGCTTAATTCAGTTGTAGTTAGGAAACTTAAAAGTAGCCTCTAAATGACTTGTTCACTTTAGTGGTTAAATATTTGGAATGACATACCATGCCATCGTTGAACTAGAGTCTTAACTTTTACAAATACCAAAGATGACTCAGAACTATTCCCATTTAAGAAGTATGCCCTAGAAGCTCTTGATGTTCTGATATGGACTGATCCCCAAGATACCTCAGGTTTAAAAAAAAAAAAAACATGTAGTATATTGCTACTTGTATAAAAAGAGAGGGCATGCAAATTTGGCAATAAATACATTAAAATCTCTAAAAGGACGCATAAGAAGAAAACAAAAGAAACATGTCCTAGTAATGGGCACAAAAATAATGTTTAAAATCTAACTTTAAATTGTTAATGAAATGTGCACAATCACTACACACACATATAATGAAATAGTGAATTTTGTGCTACATTAGACTGCTGCATGCTTTCATACTGCATTGGTTGTTTTTCTTGTGTGATTTAAAAACCCAAACCAACTCTTCTAATTAAGCTCTCCCTGGCCAGGAGCTCATTTGGATCCCTGACAGTCCCTAGTTAAAGCCTAGTTTGTAGTTTTTGACAGCAAACTAAGACCCTCTTGTTTGCTTCAGGAAAACTGGCTGGTTTTAGTTCCTGGTATTATTTTGGTGGTACCCTCATTCCAACAAGTCACCAATCCGCTTGACCATGATTTACAACTGTGCCAGATTTTTCTTGGTTGCTTTTTGTATGAGACAGATAGTAGTAGTAATGATAAAGTTACTGTTAGCTTGGTTTTGATTTCTGACAAATTATTTTGGAAGCAGGAATAAGGTGGTATATTAGGATGATAAATTAAGGGTAAAAGCAACTAAATCAGATTACTTGAATGACTATATGTGTTTAGGGAATATATTTTAATTCTTCCATTTATTGCTTCTTAATTAGTCCATAACTCAGAAGGTTAAAAACACCAAAGACAGGTGACATTTTATGAAATGAAATCTTTCAAATGCGCTTTTTTTGATAGTGCTGCTCAATGTGAATAGTATTCAGTAATTTTTAAAATAATTTTATTTATCTTTGTTAACATGCTTGGAAATAGGAAAAGAGATTGAATCAGAAACCTTCCGTACTTTCATTGTTAAATCCACCTCATCTCCTTTTATGTGACTTCTTACCAGAAAAGAAATGGCCTAAGAATTGCCACCTGCCTGATTTGACATTTGTAAGAAGTCTTACAGTACTTTCATTTCACAAATATATTACCCCAAGTAATAAGTTTTTATAACCCTTACCCCTTAAGGAGCCTAAAACTGAGCTCGAAGGGAAATGACAAACCTGCCAAAAAATTGGAAATATCCTTTCTTTCCCCTCTGTGGTCCAGTGGTGTCACTTAACTATAACTCCTCCGTCTGTGACCTTCAGAAACCTAGAGGGCTAAACAGAAGTAGAGCACTGAAGGTCACCCCCTCCACAGATACCCAAAAAGGGGAACAAATATTCATTATAACAGGTAAGTGTTTTTATAATTATGGCAGATGGTGATTGAAGCAAAGGCAATTCAAAAGGGGAGACACGCAAAAGCAATAATTTTGAATGTTTGACATTTGTTTTGAAACTACCTTACTACCCTATACCCTTTACCATCTGTCTGTTATCCTTCCCAACACCCACCTCTGTCTTCCCACAGGGCTCCATTGTCTGCAGTTCCTGTTTCTCAGGGGCGGAGCTGTGGGAGGCAGCCATGGGTGCCATAATAGGCACCTGCGGCCAGCACAATGGGCTGTGGGTGCTTGTGGGAGAGACAGATTGATGTATTGTGCATGGGGGAGGAGGGCTGTCACTTGAATCCATGTGAACCCAGGCTTTAGGGGCAAGGGAGATTGACAGCTTTTGTAGGTTGCATTTCTTTTTCAAAGCTTGGCTTTAATAGACAGTAAGTTTGGGGCCCCAGGCTTTCACTCCCATAATTCTAACAGGGCAATCACGAGCATTCAGCATTTCTTTTTACCCCCCTTGTTACGCATTAAATGATTTCAGTAAAGGAATGTGCAGCATTAATTAGAATTTGTTAGCAGATACCAAGGGGAAAAGTTTCTTCACAACAACTATAGGAGGTGTCATTTGTACAAAGACTTTTTTGTTTTCTTTCCCCATTACATTATCACTGCAATATGTAAGGTAGTGATTCTTTTCATTTAAATTAAGTGGAAAGCTACTAAATCTTGTTTTATTCTCCAAAAAGAATAAGGTCCTTAACACTTATCTTTTAACTTCTTTCATTTCCTAAGGTTGGTGTTTACTTTTGCTTTCAGTCTGACCCATTTACTGATCTGTGTGGTTGTGTATCCAGTTTTGTGTACCATTTAGCTCTTACAATTACAGGCAACCCACTACTGATATATAAGGATTGTTTCAGGTGAAAATAGCTATGAGTAATATTGAAAGTCATTGACACACTGGGTCCCTTTTTAGTAATGGTACATTGAGAACTGCCAAAAATTAGACTGTTAGGTTTGTGTCCTAACATTTCCTAAAACTAATTTTCCCTAGTTGATATTTAACCTTAGCCACGACATTAAAATTATGGAAGAAAGGGGCAGCAGCCAAGGAATATTTTTCCTATAGAAAACTCACTCCTAAACCATGTCAGTATTTTAAACATCAAAAGTACCTCCACCCCAAGCACACACAGATAACATCACTTCCTTACAGCTAGTTTAAATGATCTTGGGTTTTTTGGTTTGCTTTCCATTTTTCTATTCTTTTCGTAAATATTCTGGCATTTTAGGCTTATATAGGGACAAAACAAACCTCAGATAGGATTCTTGTAAACATACTCTTTGCAATATGAGGAACTGATAAAACATTAAAAAAATTTTTGGTGTGATTTTTCTGAATTGTCTCTCATATAAAGTCATTTTCACTATGGAAGGAGTTGGAGGCTAATTGAATTAGAATTTTTCCCGTTCAATTGTTTTATTTATATGTGTTAAGGGCAACAGTGAAAAATATTGATTAAGTCTACCATTATTTCTCAGAAAGAACATATTCCCACACAGTCGTCTGGCTCTGTCTATAATAATTTGGTGCAATGGTTTAAAAAGTAGTGGGGTGATAATAATTAGGGCGTGCGACACAGAAATTTCAATGCTGGATTCAACATTTCACCATGCAGGGCAGGAAAATTGCCGACCGGGGCTAGTCAGCTCTAAGTACTAATTAACTAATTAATCAGGTGCTGAAACCAACTGAATGGAGGATACCAGCCAGACAACTCAAGCCCAAGCAGAGGGTTGTGCTCTTTCAAAGACACTGCAGTCTTTCTTCTTGCTTTTTAACCCAATCAAAAATGAGGGGAGAAAATAGGATATGCTGACCTACTGTCGGTCATTTCGGTCCAAGTTTTTTTACTTAGAGAAAATAAAAACATGTGCCTCTGATAATAACTCTGAGGCACCATATTCAGGGTAGTCCTAAAGCTCTGGCAAAGGGCTATCTCCTTGGCCATGAACTATTTCAGGGCTAGTATATGTGGGTGTGGAGGGGAGAGGAGGCTCTGCCTTCTTGGAGTTTTCTTTAACAATATTTTCTTAACATAGGAGAATGAGAAATGTATTTCTCCTTTTGGGCTGATCTTAGGTCTTTTGCCTCATCCCTCGTTTATGTAAATGAGAAGAGTCCAATTACACATATGGAAAAAGGGTTTAATGAATCGTGAAAAAGCCCGGTTTGCAGAGAAAGGGCACAATCCTCTCGTCTTCTTCTCTTTTATATTAAACTTAGAAACATGTATTTCTTTTAAAGAAGATGATAAAGCTTAATGATTATATCATTTTATTTTATATACTAATCTTCATACTTGGGAATTATTAAGTATATTTTGCTAGAATTATCTTTGGAAGGCTTTCTGGAGACAGCAGATATTCTACAAGAACAATTGCAAAACTCTTTTTTCCTTAAATTAAAAAAAAAGTATTACATTAGTTCCTTCCATTTTTGACGTTATTCTTAGCTCATGATAATTTTTTTTTTAAAACGCAGTTTGATCTGGAATTGTCTGCACTGAAAAAAGAACTGCATCACTATAAGAGGTTGTTACCGAACCCAAGGAAAAAACTTCAGTATCGCATACCATTTTAGCTCAATTTGGGTATTATTATGGTGTTTTAACTAGCTAGAATTTTTGGAGTGTTGCAAATTAGATAAACTCCCCCCACCCCACCTCCTTAAAGGTACTAAATTTTACACTAGAGCATAAAATCCCGCGTTTGGGATTTCATTTGCCTATTTTCTTTCCTCTCACTTCTTCATCCTGGAATTGTCAGTAGTTGAATGGAGACCACACAGAAAACGCCTCAACCGATTTTTTTAAATGTCAAAACAAACAAAAAAAAACCTTGAAAGAATATGGGGGGGGGGGTAGTGAATCAATGCCATTTCTGACTGTAACTCTTAGAATTTGATAAGTACCCAACCAGCCTGGAAGAGGTGCTTTACAGGGCCAGCAATAAAGTTCTAAATCACGACTGCAGGTGCTTTCCAGAGACCAAATCCAACAGCTTGGTTGGGCACTTGGGGAAACTGAGGCTGGAAAAGCCGGGAGGGGCGGGACGGCAAATGCCTGAACTGATTTTTTTTTCCCCTTCATAAAATGACTGCTTCGATCCATGGAAAACACTTCTCCTGGGCACCTCCTGTGTGGAGGGCACTGCCGAGATGCCGACTTCATGAGGGCCGTGCTCTTTCCACTCTAACCCCCGGCCTTCCCGGATCGGCGCCCTGGATGTGATCGACACCATGAAGTTGCCCCATAATCCTCTCTGGCAACATAGGATGTAAAATTTGATCAGCTCATTGGATGAAGCCGACAAGTCTCAAAAATGTGTGAAAAGGGGGCCAAGCAGTAGGCAAGCGCCGCGTTGAGGTAGCGCTCCAGCCGGCCCCCCTCCGAGTTCCCGGTGCGGCTGCCGCGGCGGAGCGGGGGTTGGGACCGGGCTGCGGGGCCGCGGCGGCGGCGGCGGGGAGGCCGCGGCGCCCTGGGCGGGGGTGGGGGGGGGGCGCAGGAGCGCACCGCGGGGCCGGAAGGGGGCAGCGAGGCGGCGCCGGCGGCTGCGGAGTTATCTCCATGCTGTAGGGAGGACTCGGCCGGGCGGGGCGGGGCGGGGCGTGCACCGGGGCCGCGGGCGGCGCGCCGGAACCGTTGGCCTCAGGGCCCCGCCGCCCGCGCTCCCGCCCGCCGGCGCACGCGGAGGAGGCGGCGGCGGTGTTCGCGGTGGCTGAGGCGGCGGCGGCGGCGGCGGCGGCAGCAGCAGCGGCGGCGGCGGAGGCGGCGGCGGCGGCGGTGGTCGCAGAAGGAGGAGGGGAGCTCGGAGCCGGAGGTGAGGTGGAGAAGCCAGAGGAGGCGGAGGAGGAGGTGGAGGTGGAGGAGAGGAGCGGCCAGAAGGAGGAGGATGGAGGAGCAGCCGAAGGAGGGCGAGGCCGAGGTCGCGGAGCATTGGTTCTCTAAGTGGGAACGCCAGTGCCTGGCCGAGGTGGAGCAGGAAGAGGAGCTGCCCCCGGATCTGCAGGAGGAGGCAGCCCCCGAGACGGCGGGGCTCAAGAGCGAGCAGCAGAAGCTGTGGCACCTCTTCCAGACCTCAGCCACCGCCGTGGCCCAGCTCTACAAGGATGCCGGGTGCCAACAGCCAGGACTCTCCATGTGGGACCCCTTCCAGAATGCAGCCATGGCCGTGACCAGCCTCTACAAAGAGAGCGGGCATGCCCACCAACGAAGTTTTGACCTGGGCATCCAGGTGGGCCACCAGCGTCGCATCAAAGATGTGCTGGAATGGGTGAAGAAGGGCCGGAGCATCATCCTTCGCGAAGATCTGATCAGTTTCCTGTGTGGCAAGGTGCCCCCGGCGCCCCCGCCGCCGTCTCGCATCTCGAGGATGCCCGCGAAACCGGCCTCTGAGGCCCCCAACCAGGCCGCTGCCACCGGATCGGGCTCGTCGGTGGACGTCGACCTGCAGCCGTTCCACGAGGCCATCGCCCTTCACGGCCTCAGTGGCGCCATGGCCAGCATTAGCGTGCAGTCCGGCGCGCCTGGCTCCCCGCCTCAAGCCAGCGAGGTCGCCGGCGCTGGCCGCCGAAGAAGTAGCTTCCTCGAGGATGACTTGAGCCCGATCGACTGTGAAGAACTGGCGCTCTGCCTGGACAGTGGGGGGTCCCGCAAGCGCACCTCGGCCGAGTGCGGTGATGGCGACACGGACTCCCCAACCCACAAGCGCAACCGAATGGCCTAAACTGGTCTGAACTGCCTGGTGGGTCGCCAGCTGCCATTTTGCCGGGCCATCAATTTGCTCGTCAAAAGGGTCCTCATATGATCTCTTCTCTAAGTTAAACAAAGATTTCTATCAGTTTGCCACAAAAAAAAAAAAAAAAAACCCAAAAAACAAAAACAAACAACAACAACAAAAACTTTAAAAGTATTCCAGAAGAGGCTTCCTATGACTCTGACTTTCCCAGAATTATAATACTAGCAGAGTACAAGTACCATGTAGTAGTTAGCAAGACCATTTAATGCAGAAGTATCCGGTCAAACGGGAGCCTGGTTTATCTTGTTCACAGTAATATTCCGTAGCATCTAGCGCAATTGCTGGTGCTTAATAAATGTTTGTTGAATGAATAAATGTGACTTTATTTAAAAGTCTTAGAAGGACTAACAGGTGTTTGCTTGGGTATGGGATAGTCTTATCCTTTACTGTTTGGTTGATTGTTTGCTTTAACCATTTTTGTTTTTTTCCTTCTAGTTCAGTTACCTTTTATCAGAATGCAAAACTTGACATCTTTGTGAAATCTGGAACATTCCGTTTTGGCTCCACCTACCATGAACCTGATTTCTAGATAGAAACTGTGCAAGGTGTATCTATGAGGCTGTGAGTTTTCTTTCTTAAAATAGTCATTTTGGTGATTATGTGATGAGGTAAAGTGCTATGATGGTTGGACAGGTAATAAGTTGCTATTGAGTCAATTTAATGCCCTTTTTAGGAAAGTTAAGCCAACAATTGAGAGCCTGAGGTCAAAGATGGCATTCCTGGTGGCTTGGTGGTATTCCTTTTTCTTAGGGATATAAAATGTCCCTTGTTCTGAAGTTAAATCTTTTTGGTGATCTCTGTTTTGAAGTGGAAGACAAAGTAGAATGAGTTTCTGGGTTTTATTTAAGGGTATGTGTGTGTGTACTAAGTTGCTTCAGTGGTGTCCAACTCTGTGCCACACTATGGACTATAACCCACCAGGCTTCTCTGTCCATGGGATTCTCCAGGCAAGAATACTGGAGTGAGTTGCCATGCTTTCCTCCAGGGCATCTTCCTGACCCAGGGATAGAACCTGCATCTCCTGCATTGCAGGCAGATTCTTTACTGCTAAGCCACCGGGAAAGCACCATTTAAGGTTATATTGTTGTTGTTTTGTCGCTAAGTCATGTCTGACTCTTTGTGACTCCATGGCCTGCCGGACTCCTCTGGGAGCCTGTCCATGGGATTTCGCAGGGAGGAATACTGGAGTGGGTAGCCATTTCCTTTTCCAGGAGATCTGTTTGACCCAAGGATTGAACCCAGGCCTCCTGTATGGCAGGTAGATTCTTCTCCACTGAGCCACCAGGGAAGCCCCATTTAAGGGTATAGCATGATCTAATTAAAAGAGCATGCACTTTGTGTCAAAACTATCAACAGTAGAATGGTAGTCCCACAGATACACTGTGTGATTTTAGGCAAATCACTTAATGTCTTTTGGCCTCAGTTTTTCACCTGTAAAATGGAACTATGTGTCTCCTAAAGTCACTGTGATGGTAAGATAAAGCCCATATTTCAAGTATCTAGCACAGTTCTTGGTACCTAAATCATTAATGTTCTCCCTTCTCCATAAATACAAATCAGTAAAACGTCAAAATCCACTATATTTTGCAAAAGGCAAAAAAATAGATTGGTTTAGAAATCAGGAAAAAACAGAATCTCTGTGTTTGAGATGGAAACTACTGTTTCATAGTTAAAATGTGCCTAAATATCCCTGATCTTGTATTAATTATAAGTGTGTTTAACTTGTGAGTACTCAGGGTCATCACTCTGGAGGTTAGGGCTGGCTTATAGTTCCTAAAATTGCCTGAGAGATGCACCTTGCAACTGGTACAGTAGTCAAAGATCTACTTCCTCTGGCCTGGAAGACTATGAGAAGGTGGGTAAAGATGGAAAGGATTTGAAAGTGAAAGTCCTAGTGATACATAAAAGGCCAAAGTAGTTCTGAATGAGGGTGAGGTGGAGTAGAGGTGATGAAAGGGTAGACTGGGTGGGATGGGGGTGGAGGAGTTGGGAGTGAGGTTATGAAGGGGTGGGGGAAAGATAAAATATCCAAATCTTCCCCAGGCTCTCCCCAAACCAGTGCACAAAACAGTATATATAGATGTGTAATACCTTGCCTTTACTACTACTACTACTACTACTACTAAGTCACTTCAGTCGTGTCCAACTCTGTGTGACCCCATAGACGGCAGTCCACCAGTCTCCCCGGTCCCTGGGATTCTCCAGGCAAGAACACTGGAGTGGGTTGCCATTGCCTTCTCCAACGCATGAAAGTGGAAAGTGAAAGGAAGTCGCTCAGTCGTGTCGGACTCCTAGCAACCCCATGGACTGCAGCCCACCAGGCTCCTGCATCCATGGGATTTTCCAGGCAAGAGTGCTGGAGTGGGGTGCCATAGCCTTCTCCATCCTTGGCTTTAGGTTGATATCAAATTTTTTGTTTCATTAGTGTGGCCTTTGAAATAGATTTGTTATTGACTAGTGCATTGAAATAATACAACAAAATAAAATGAATTCCCTAGTAGAATTAAAAACTTGCTATTGAGGCACTTTGCAAATACAGACTGAGGCACCATGCTAGGCCCTGAGAAGGGATGTTTAAAAAACATAAAAAATATCCTAATCCTCAAAAAGCACATCCTGGCTTGAAAGATAATATAGTCCAGCGTGCTAAGTCACTTCAGTCGTGTCTGACCCTGTGCAACCCTATGGACTGTAGCCTGCCAGGCTCCTCTATCCATGGGATTCTTCCTGACCCAGGGTTTGAACCCACGTCTCTTACATCTCCTGCATTGGCAGGTGGGTTCTTTATCACTAGTGCCATCTGGGAAGCCAAAATACAGTCCAGAAAGCATTTCTAATTGTATGCAAAGCACCAAAGGGCTGTGCATAAAAACAGAGGCCTTCCTTGCCCAGAGGGTCACAGCTTGTGGAGGAGGTGGCCTTTGAACAGGTTCCCAGAACAGGTAGGAAGGGAGGGCCCAGGCAATCCTAGCAGGTGAAGAATATAACAAAGTTTGGGAAAGAGAAAAACAGTAAACTGTGTTCAGGGGATCATAGGTGCTGGGTATGTAGAGGCAGGGGGAGGTAGGGGCCAAAGTACAGAGGGTCTCAAATGCCTGGCCCAGTGCTTTAGGTTCTGTCCTGAGGCAGGGTGATACCACTCAATCTGTGCTTTAGGAAGATTGGTCCAGCAGTGAGACACTGGAGCTGGTGGTAACCAGGCTATTCCCGTGGGATGCTTTTTCCTGCGGAAATTACCATTTGGTTAACCAGGATTGTGGAGATGTTTGACTTGACAGGGCTTTCTCTGGGAAGCCTTTGCTCACTTAGAACCTCCCACACTTCAGACCATAGCAGGTAGGAGGCACCTTCCTGTGTGTTCTGCACTGCTTCTAGGCTGAGAAAGGTTCAGTTCCAGCTGCAGAATCTCTTGATGGGCTAGTCTTAAAGAAACAAAACAACCCTGCCTTTTATCATTCTTCTGCTTTTTGTGTTGGAGAGCCCTCCTGCAGGAAATCGCTGGGGCATTTGGGGCCACAAGGCTGGCTGAGCCACCACAGCAGTTTTAACAGGTAGGTTTAGAGAGTTGCAAGAGGGCATGTCAGTACAAGGGCGGGGACCTCATTTGTCTTGTTTCCTTCTGTAACCCCCAGAGCCTAACTGCCTGATCCATGGGCACACAATAAATATTCATTTAATTGGTGGATGAGTAAGCCCTCATCCAGGCCCAGTTGTAGCTATTCTGCTCTCTTTCTCTGTGTAGCTACTGCCCAGGAAAGGCACCTGAAGCTCATTCTCTAATTTCTAGATGATTCTCCCCTGCAGCCTTTTCCTGACTATTTGATTCAGCATTTTGCAAAGTGTGGTCAGTTCCATGACCACCTCCCTTGAGAATCCACTGAGTTGCTTCTGAAGCTGGCCGCTTCAGAAGCCCCCTCCAGGTGAATTACAGTCTCAGTGGGAGGGTCCCGGAAGTGACCTCCTTTCAGGAGGAGGTGTCAGTGGTCTTGGTGCACAGTGAAGTCTGAAACTCCAGTGACCCCATTGTGAGATTTGTGATTGATTCAAGGGGCTCGTTTTAAATTATCATTGCTGGTGAACCTGTGTGCCAGCTTAAAGAGAATCTCCCCATTTGTATGTATTATCTTCATCATGACTTTGCATATTGCACACATTTTTCTTCTAGGAGCACAGTTGAGAAGACGGAGGAAAAACGTTATTAACTGATGTTTCCTCATTTGGTCCTTTCATAGGAGACTGAGAGAAGGCTCTGATTTCCTAACCTCTAGCAGAGATATTATTCATTAGACCACTGCTTTCTAATCAAAATTAAAACAGGGAACACTGCACTTAGATCACTTTGCCTTTTGTGAACTGATGATGGAGTAGAGGTCAGGGGAGGATTTGTTGTTAGTTAATCAGGAGGTTTACCAACCTCTTCCAATAGTATATGCATATGTTCTTTTCTCTGTTGTGTTTGTTTGGGGGCAGCTGTTGGAGTTATGCATTCAGGGAATATAAGTCATCCCGTGCCACCACCACTGCACTCTAGCCACCAGCCAACCTGGAGCACTTAAAGTTTCCTAAACTTTTTATCATCTCTGGACTCTGGAATTCTTCCCAAATTTAGATCAAGAGGGACCTTAAAGATCATCTCGGGCAGGGTTAACAATTCAGTTTACAAATGGGACAACTGACCTCACCAGGGAGGGCCCAGTGACTTACTGGTAAGACTGCTACCCTCTAGCTGGTTCCAGTCCGTTGCTCGCTTCACTGGACCTTCCTCAGTTATATTGTGTTTGGCCTTTTAATTAATATGTTGATGATCAGGTGGCACTAGGAAACTTGCGCTGTTGTGAAGCCTCTCTGGCCTGGCAAGCATACTTTCTTTTCTCTGTTGTGTTTGTTTAGGGGAAGCTGTTGGAGTTATGCATTCAGGGAATATAAGTCACCCCTTGCCACTATCACTGCACTCTAGCCACCAGCCAACCTGGACCACTTAAAGTTTCCTAAACTTTTTATAATCTTTGGACTCTGGGCCATTTTACCTTATTGCTTCTTTGGCCTCTGATGCCCTGCCCTAAATTCCTTTTTGTCTACTTCACTCCAGCTCAGTCTTCAAAGCTCACCTCATGATTTACCTTTTTACTTTTTCGGATATCTTCCTTGCCCTTCCAAGTTATGATTAAATGCCTCATCCCAGAGTTCCCACTTAGGACTTAACACTGTGTTTGTTAGTTTGTCTTTGCCCCAGGAGACTATAAAACACCAAGTTCATTCCCAGTTCAGTTGCACAGTCGTGTCTGACTCTGTGACTCCATGGACTGCAGCACACCAGGCTTCCCTGTCCATCACCAATTCCTGGAGCTTGCTCAAACTCATGTCCATTGAGTTGGTGATGCCATCCAACCATCTCATCCTCTGTCATCCCCTTCTCCTCCTGCCTTCAGTCTTTCCCAGCATCAGGGTCTTTTCTAATGAGTCAGTTCTTCACATCAGGTGGCCAAAGTATTGGAGTTTCAGCTTCAGCATCAGTCCTTCCAATGAATATTCAGGGTTAATTTCCTTCAGGATTGGCTGGTTTGATCTCCTTGCAGTCCAAGGGACTCTTAGGAGTCTTCTTCAACACCACAGTTCAAAAGCATCAATTCTTTGGCACTCAGCTTTCTTTATGGTTCAACTCTCACAGCCATATGTGACTACTGGAAAAACCGTAGCTTTAACTAGATGGACCTTTCTCAGCAAAGTTATATCTCTGCTTTTTAATATGCAGAAAGTTAAAAAGAATTTAAAATGTTCACCGCAAGAGGGTCTCTTATAGGAGGTGGGTAAGAATCTGCATTACTGCACATGTACACTGAAAAGGCATATTCAGCATTACACCAAACTTTTCTTTTTTAAACGAACGAATTACTTTTGTCATAGAATTACATTGTGGGAAGAACAGCTCAAAGCAAAACTTTGGAGGAGTGGTTTTAATCAGGTATTAAATGTGCTTTCCCGAAGAAGTGTAGCATATAAAAAGTTATCAGTGTTCTTTCTTGCTTGTAAATATGATTGTACTGTCTCAGGCTTCAGTGGCAAGCACACAAGATCCTGGCTTAGGTCTTGACCTTCCTAATAACTGACCTTGAACAAGTCAGCCCTTTTTTTTGCTTGATATGAAATAAAGAAGTTGGTTTTATTAGATAATCTTTAAGGTTTACGCAAACTCTGGCACTTTCTGGTCTCTGATTTAATTGGCAGTGGTAGTGATGACCTTCTTTCTGCGATAGTCTCATTTCAATGATCTAGTGTCTGAACAGCTGAGCTCTGTGAGTTCCTTAAAATCAGGACTGCCATGTTGACACAATTCCAAGCTTCACTCACTTACAATGGCCTGGCTACTTGTAAGATGGGAATGTAGCAGCTTACCTCTCTTCTCTTTTTGTTCCATCTTCCTTAGAAGGTCAAGAAGTTAAAACAATATTGAATGTTTAAGGGGTATATTAGAGTCACATGCCCCCTTAGTTGGGCAGTTTCCTTTCTCAAAAATAGCAGGTCAAGCAGGAGGATGTTTCAAAGAGAGATGAGTTCATAGACTCATTGGACTATTAATAAAGGGGCACCTGGAAGTCCATTGAGTCCACATGGCCCAACTCTGGCAAGAACAGAAATAGAAACCATCCTGAATGCATGAGCTGCTCTCCTCATCTTCAGGAGCTGCCAGGCAGGCCTTTCTGAAAACAACCCCACATTCCACTGACTACAGCCGTGTGTTGCCCTCCTGTCTAACTGCTGGCAAGCTGGCTCACCACATCAGTGCAATAAGCCTTCTGCCATGGTCAAAGCTTTCATCTCTAAACCTGGGCTTTGGACATTTCAACTACCATTTTCTCACCTTTTTCTTGTTTTTTTTTTTTTTTTCCCCCAGCCTCTTTGTTGGATAGAATCCTTTGTGTTTCTAGGATTCCTAGTACACTGCCCCAAACCCCTACATATGGCACATATTATATAGTGTGTCTTGCATTTCCTCTCGTATCCCTAGTAGAGACCCTGGCTGCAAATTTCTTATTCTTCCCTTCTTGAAATCCCAGGCTTTCTTGACATCAGTACCCAATTTTGTGTTTAAGTGTAGCTATCTTAAATTGGAAGCTTCTGGGAAAGTTGGGAGAAATGTTAGATGATTAAGAAAGTCATGTGCCACACCACGTGGGAGCCTCTCGAATACAACCTTGGTGGTCATGACCCTGGTCGGAGAGGGAAGCCTGTGATGTCACCCCTTCTCCGAGTCCCAGTTTCACGGATAGTATCTCTGAATGGAATTGTCTGAGGGAGATTGTTCCTTGTGAAAAGTTCACATGATGAAGTTTGAAGAGCTTGTTTCACTCAGAGCCCAGCAGGACAGAGTGGTTTGGAATGCAGCATTCAGTGTGTTCTGTTTGGCTGAAAGCTGTCACAGGGAACAAGTACTTAGCAAACAGCATGAACAAGGATTTGAACTAGAAAACGAGAAGGGCCTTGACAACATTGTAATAGTGGCTTGTCTCCTCAAAAACTGCTCAATGGTACACAAGGAGATGATAAAGAAGGCTAGGAAAATACATAAATAGATTTGGGTTTCATTCAAAACAGCCCAGTGTGAGAGTGCCCTAATATGGGTAAAGTTTGACCAGGGGTTCCTGGACCACTGTGACCATCTTCACTTTACTATATCTGATCAGACTGTTGCCTTTTCTAAGGCAATAGTCACAGACTAAGTCTGTGCCCACAGGGTGAACACAACCTATTGAAAACAGATTGACCCATCAACTACATATAGTCTGTTTTCACAGTGCCAAATGCCTGGGTTGAATGTTTTTCTCTTTGTATTTCACTGAATTAACTGAATAGACCTGTTGATATTGCTTTGGGCTTTTCATGTTTTAAGTGGAATTATGTGCAATTTAACAGGGTTATTCTGTCAGTATTTACATTCCCTTTGCTTGAAAATCGGTTTTTCCCATTTCTCTCCTTTTTATTGAGGTATAATTGACAAATAAAATTGTAAGATAATTTAAAATGTACAGTGTGATGATTTGAGGTATGCGTACATTGTGAAAGGGTTCCTCCCACCTAGTTAATGAGTTCTTCCTAGTTCTTAAAGTCTCTCTTTAATACTCCAATTCCAGGTGCTATCTGTGCCTGATACACGGAGCCCAAATCTTTATGGATGATAAAATTTAACTACCACAGGTGTGTGCAGTAGTTGGAGGCTCATTTATGATGCTGTCCCCAGGGCCCATGCCACAGGTGCTCGCCTACCTTAGGTGAAACATGAGGATAAGAAGGTACTTATTCCAATGAAGGTTACGCTTATGCCTAATTCTGCCCTAAAGCAGCTAGTGCTCTAGAAGGCATCCAGTAGTTGCTATATAAAGGGCCAAGAAAGCACAGTATCCACCCTGAATATATGTTAATAGACTCACTGGAGAGCTTTAGGGTTGTGTATGGACATACCCTGGTTCATTGAATTCAGTTTAAAAAAAGATCAAATCCAATTAGACAGCCTCTTCCAAATTCAGTTCAATTCAACAAACAATTGGTAGGATACAAGCCCCGTGCTACCTCCTGCAAAGCTTTTGGATTTTATCTTACCTTTCTGCTTTGCTGTCGCATCATGTCAGCATGAGTTGGTAAATATTGAGGTTTCATTGTTTAGGAAGTTCAAGAATGCCTTTTCTTATTACTTGTAACTCTTGAAAAATTGTATAAGTCTCTTCTCTGCTTGGAAGGCATTTATCTGGAACTACTACTACTAGCTTGGATACAGACTCAAATACTTTGAAGATGAAAATGTAGTCTTGTATTAAATATAGCCTTTGTGTCATAGTCCTTTGGTTTGGAGGGTCATGTTAGTTTCAAGAGGAGATGGTGGAAATGCTAGTTATTAGCATTTGGATTGTTTCAAGGATAGATTCTTTTTGAGGGGGTCCAATTTTAGTGCTGTTCAATGGAAATATAATGCAAGCCACATACGTAATTCTCAATTTTCTAGTAGCCACATTTAAAAAGGTAAATTAATGATATATTTTATTTAACCTAATATATTGAAAATATTTTCATTTCAACATGTAATCAATATAAAAATTACTAATGAGATATCTTATTTTTAGAATCTTGTGCTAAGTCTTTGAAATCCGTTGTGTGTTTTATATCTACAGTATACCTCAATTCAGTCTCCATACATCACGTGGGATAGGCACATGTGGCTAGTGGCTCCAGTAGTGGACAGTGCCATCCTAGATGGACTTAAGCTCCAGTTGGGATGGGGACTTACGATAATTCAAGGACACTGACCTCCCTTGAGGGGTTTAATAGTACGGCTATACTCAGCTCCATCCAGAATGAGAATCCCTGCTCTCAGATCCGAGATCATTGACCATTTTTATTCAGGAACAGTGATTATGATTCTTATGCTATATACTGATTTTTCTATTTTTCTAAAAATATGCCTATAGTCAGCTGTAATTCTATGGACTTTTTCCCTTAATCACAGGATTCAATAAGGAGGGGAACACCTTAAAGCCTGAAGTAGATAGGGCAAAGAAAAAAAGAAAATACTTAATAGTAAATGCATAATTTTTATTCCCTTTAACAGTCAGCAGTGCTTGTTGAGCAACTACTATGTGTAAGGCAGTGTGCTTGATGATATGAAGGATTATATGATTCCTGACATGAGCTTAGATTATACTCTTGTGAGTGAGACAGTGAAGTGAAAGTGTTAGTCGCTCATCTGTGTCCGACTCTTTGCGACCCCATGGACTGTAGCCCGCCAGGCTCCTCTGTCCATGGGATTCTCCAGGGAAGAATACTGGAGTGGGTTGCCATTTCCTTCTCCAGGGGATCTTCCCAACCCAGGGATTGAACCTGGGTCTCCTGCATTGCAAGCAGATTCTTAGAAGTGATGCAGTACACAAGTATGTAGGTACACATGTGTGTACAGAAATACACATACACACACAAATTCTAAGGTAAACACAATGTGCCTGAGTGCCATTACTAGAGGGGTACCACTTTTATTTGGGGCACAGACTAGAGGAGAGATTAATTCCATTTGAAGAAATTCAGAGGCTGGTTATTGAAGACGTAATGAAACTGGGCCTTAAAGGATCAGTATTTTCAGGTCAGTTAATTTAATGAGTTACTCTCAACATGTTCTACAGGATCAAATTTGAGATAGATCCTAACAGGGTGAAGTTCGCTGACTCCCTGAGGCTTTCTGCATGCATTTTCTGAACAGAGTCATTCTGGGGTGAAGCTTTGTTTTATTCCCATAATGTATCCTTGGTGCCAGAGACTCCACAGAGGCCAAGTTAGCTCCAACCTGGCATGCCTTTTCTGATGTTTGCTGTGACTGCAGGCTTTTCCTTTTCAAGCCAGGGCTCCAAACATAGGCTATTTGATTAAAATTATGTTCTTTGATGGACCTAGAGATGATCATACTAAGTGAAGTAAGTTGGAGAAAGACCAATCCTATATGATATCACTCATATGTGGAATTGAAAAAATAATACAAATGAACTTATTTACAAAACAGAAACAGACTCACAGACATAGAAAACAAATTTATGGTTACCAAAGGGGAAAGGTGAGGGGAAGAATAAATTAGGAGTTTGGGATTAACAGATATGAGCTACTATGCATAAAACAGATAAGCAAGAAGGACTTACTATATAGCACAGGAACTATATTCAGTATCTCATAAAATAATCTGTAATGGAAAATAATCTGAAAAATATGAACAACAGAATCACTTTGAAACTAGAACAATATTGTAAATCAACCATACTTCAATAAAAAGTTAGGTTTTTTTTTTAAATTTTATTTTATTTTTAAACTTTATATAATTGTATTAGTTTTGCCAAATATCAAAATGAATCCGCCACAGGTATACATGTGTTCCCCATCCTGGACCCTCCTCCCTCCTCCCTCCCCATACCATCCCTCTGGGTCGTCCCAGTGCACTAGCCCCAAGCATCCAGTATCGTGCATCAAACCTGGACTGGCATCTCGTTTCTTACATGATATTTTATGTGTTTCAATGTCATTCTCCCAAATCTAAAAAGTTATGTTTTTTGATGTGGTATTTTCCCGTTAGCTACTGATTATATCATGTCCATTGTTGGCTTCGGAAGCAGGAGTAGAGGGTATTTAATTAATTGGTATTGTTTCTTGTATCATTTAAAAGTTTATTTTATTTAGAGGATAATTACTTTACAGTATTGTGATGGCTTTTGCCATACATCAGTATAAATTGACCATACATATACATGTGTCCTGGAGAAGGCAATGGCACCCCACTCCAGTACTCTTGCCTGGAAAATCCCATGGATGTAGGAGCCTGGTGGGCCGCAGTCCATGGGATTGCTAAGAGTCGGAGAAGACTCAGCGACTTCACTTTCACTTTTCACTTTCTTGCATTGGAGAAGGCAATGGCAACCCATTCCAGTGTTCTTGCCTGGAGAATTCCAGGGATGGGGGAGCCTTGTGGGCTGCTGTCTATGGGGTCGCACAGAGTTGGACACGACTGAAGCGACTTAGCAGCAGCAGCAGCAGCATACATGTGTCCCCTCCCTCCTGAACCCCCATCCCACCACTCCTCCCCACCCAACCCCTCCAGGTTGTCACAGAGCACCAACTTTGGGTGCCCTGCATCGTACATCAGACTCCCACTGGCTATCTGTTTTACATATAGTTATTATTACCAACAAAGGTCCATCTAATCAAAGCTATGGTTTTTCCAGTAATCATGTATGGATGTGAGAGTTGGACTGTAAAGAAAGCTGAGCGTTGAAGAACTGATGCTTTTGAACTATGGTGTTAGAGAAGACTCTTGAGAGTCCTTTGGACTGCAAGGAGATCCAACCAGTCCATCCTAAAGGAAATCAGTCCTGAATATTCATTGGAATATAAAGGTGAAACTCCAATGCTTTGGCCACCTGATGCAAAGAACTGATTCATTGGAAAAGACCCTGATGCTGGGAAAGATCGAAGGCAGGAGGAGAAGGGGATGACAGAGGATGAGATACTTCGATGTCATCACCAACATGACAGACATGAGCTTGAGTAGGCTCTGGGAGTTGGTGATGGACAGGGAAGCCTGGCTTGCTACAGTCCATAGGGTCGCAAAGAGTCGGACATGACTGAGCAACTGAGCTGACTGATTATTATCAACTTTGTCTAGCATGTAACAGTTTACCAGGTGTTTTTGCATGGATGATTACATTTTGATGCGTGTAGTTTCTTTATGTGACATTATTACAGGTAAGGAAATTGAGGCTCAGAAAGATATGCTGACTTAGCTCCAGACCTTTGGCTAGTAACTGGTGAAACTGGATTCAAGCAAGACCTTTTGACTTCCTGGCCAGTGTCCTTACCATGCTCCTGCCCTGCTTGTCTGCTTCCCCCAAGTCCTGTCCTTCAAGTTCTCAGAGATAAGGATATGCAGGCTAGCTCTCTGTTTAGCAATTTAATGAACATAAATCCCCAGACTAACAATAGATACATTAGAGAGGGAGTTTTCAGATTGTAAAACAATATTCCATTAGTTCAAACAGTGAGCTCCACTGGAGAGATTAGCATATAATTTTACCAAAAAATAATCTTACACCCAACCACTAAAGAGGGCATTTATTAGGCAAAGTAAAATACACAGCTCCATGGGACAGGTCCTTACTTGATGTTGGCAAGAATAATTTCTTCATATTAATCAGTTTTCTATTTCCAGAAATGTATTCTAACCTGAAACCTCTGAAATCAGTGCAGAATTTCAAATTGAGTAGTTTTTTTTTTTTTCTTTCTTCCCGGTAAAACACTTTTTTTCATACTCACGGAGTTTCTCGGGATGGAATACATTTTATTTCCTAACCATAAAAGTAAAAACCATGGGTCTGTCCTTAGGAACTTTTGTGCCTGGTTCCTTGTTTTTTCAATAGGTCTCAGCTTTTTAATTGGAGGTTCCCAGAGAAGCTGGCTGTGGCTCTTGCGTACCAAGTGAAGTGTGTTTCTATGAAATGATGCTGATAGGCTCCTGAATCACTATCTTTTATAGATAGGAGCTAGTTTCTTGTTTTGGTGAAATTCCTTCTATTTCTCTTTTCAGTGGTGTTCTGAAGAATCATCAACCTTAACAGTGGCGTGGAAGAATCAGATCTGACATACAATGCAGCCAATTAACAATAAAACCCTAGAAACACCAAAATCTACTGGCATAGGTCACAACCTTGTATATTTCCTTTCTTATTGAAAATGAAATTGAAAGTCACTCAGTTGTGTCCAACTCTTTGTGACCGCATGGACTATACAGTCCATGGAATTTTCCAGGCCATAATACTGGAGTGGGTAGCCTTTCCCTTCTCTAGGGGATCTTCCCAACCCAGGGATCTAACCAGGGTCTCCTGCATTGCAGGTGGATTGTTTACCAACTGAGCTACCACGGAATCTCATTTGATATACATCAAGATGAGGCAAATAAACAATTTTAATGGGAGAGAAATGAAACTTCTGCTGTGTTAACTGTTGACCTATAAGAAATGTTATTCATTTTCATCCAAACTGCAGCATTAATGTATGGTTTCCATTGGCAAATAAAGATCAGCAGATGACTAAGAAAATTCGGGGAAGAAATGTGCTATATGATTGGATTTCTCTAAATGCAGTGTGGTTATCTAAAAAAAAAAAAAGCCCTCCCCTTAATTGAGTACAATCAAGCGTTTTCAAATGATGAAAGGTACAGTGCTGAGTAAATATTTCGTGGGGGTTTCTGTTCTGACACAGAGAAGCTTTGAGTGCTATTTTGACCTATTATTAGTATTCCCTAGCAACATTCATCTCTAAGACTCAGAGCTTCTGGAAAAATTGTAACTGAAATTATAATATTTTTTCTGCCTGCAAAAAGAAAGCAATGTTTAACACAGAAGGGACTGTGACTTTGTTAGACTAAGGCCTAATAACCTGCCCTGTGATAACAAGGTTCATATCTGTGTCAAGTCTTTTACTTATTGTTGAAGGAATTCCACATAAACTGAAACTTTTGTACAGAATCATGTAGGAGAAGGAACCTGGACCAGGATTTAGGAGACTGGGTTCTCAACTTTGTTTTGGCCCTAACTGACTCTTTTAGTTTCCTCATAGATAAAATGAGGGGAAGATTAGACAGCAATATCTTTCTCCACTCCCCTCCACCAGCTTTACTGAAGTATAATTGGCATAATTGTAAAATATTTAAAGTGTACAACCCGATGATTTGATATATGTACACACTGTGAAAGGATTCCCCCTCCCCACTGAGTTAATTAACATGTCTATCACTTGACATATTTACCTGTGTGTGTGAACAATTGTTTATTTTCTTAGCAAGTCTCAATTACACAATATGATGTTATCAACCATAGTCAGCATGTATAATCTCATTTTAAAATCTCTAAATTCTTCCTCTTCTTTGCTTCCATACTGCTACACATAATCCACATCACTTATTCATTGGTCACGTGATTAACAGTCCTTCAGGTTCACAATTGGAGTAAAATGCTACTTTAGAGAAACTTGCCATAGTAACTAAATTTCCTTTGAGAAAACAGAACCGTGAAAGGGCAACATTTCCTATGTAGTTTTACCCCCCAGATGCCCTTGGACTATGCAGCACTTGCATATATTAGTGATGCAAATCTGGAAGAAGAACAAGACCAAGATGTTATGACCAAGACACTCGATTTGCATTGGAATGCCTCATGGGAACAGTACATCAGAACTCTCCAAGTGGCATTTGGCTTGAACTCTTGGAGGGCTTGCCAGTCTACAAAGAATCCAAACGGCAATGTTGGAATGACAGCGGGCCATTGTTCTTCTCTAAATGCAACTTGATACAAATCTGAGGAGATTGGAAAAAAATATGAATTTGATCATTTAAAGTCACTTCCTTTCTGTGGGCACCAGTGACATCTATAAAATGAGAGCATAAAACTTGGGCATAGTTTTGTCCAACTTGTCCAACTCTTGACAGTCTGTGTTTCCATTTGGATTTTTCTTTAAAGAACTGGATTTAACATTTGCATGTTGAAGGGAAAGGAGAAAGCAACTTCTAAGATGAGGAGGAGCTTTGAGAGAATTAAGGTTCAAACATAGACTTCACTGCCTTTACAGTTTTGTCCAGTGCTAGACCTGCTCCATGTCCTTTTTCTCTCAGGTTAAAGGACTGATGAAGGTGGTGGATACTGTATGTCACTTTATGTCAGTGGGGTATTAAGCCAGTAAATGAGAAAAAGGAGTATGAGTATCCCTGCTTTTCAAAAGTTTGCTTTTTGCCACTTTGCTTTTTCAACTTACATTGGTACCTGTTTTTGCTAACCCAAAGAAATCTGAAGAGGATTTCTGCTTTTACAAAATAAGATGAAAAACAAAAATAGTGTTTATTTTGCAACAAGCAGTTATGGCAGCAGCATGCAGTGCACCTAGAGCCATGAGAGTGTCATGGCCAAGCTCCTTTCCCTTCTACAGTCAGCATTGCAGCACCCAGCCGCTGTAGCTTTGAGCTATGTCTGTGAGCATCTGTGCTTTCTTCCCATTTATCTTGTGCCTCTCTTAGCAAGATGTATCCTAAGGTAATTGCTTCTTCACTTTATGCCATTTTGGCTTATAGATGGTTTCATAGGAATGTTCTGCTTTCCAACATGGGGAAACTTGTACTGGCTTTTCAATTCCTCACTCCATCACTCTCTTCCCTTTCTGGCCTCTGGTCACCTCAGTGCCATCTTGCAAAACTGGTACAAGAATCAAATACATCATTGTGTCTCCTAGGCACTTTCTGTTTGGAGGGCAGGATGCCAGTGACATGAGGGTGAAGTGAATACTGCTACAGATTTTATTTATTAAATTTGATAAAAAAAAAAAACTTGCTGTTTAGTTGCTAGTGAAAGTCGCTCAGTTGTGTCCAACTCTCTGTGACCCCATGGACTATACAGTCCATGGAATTCTCCAGGCCAGAATACTGGAATGGGTAGCCTTTCCCTTCTCCAGGGGATCTTCCCAACCCAGGGATCAAACCCAGTCTACTGCATTGTAGGCTGATTCTTTACTAGCTGAGCCACAAGGGAAGCCCAAGAATACTGGAGTGGGTAGCCTATCCCTTCTCTGGGGGATCTTCCTGACCCAGGAATTGAACCAGGGTCTCTTGCATTGCAGGCAGAATCTTTACCAATTGAGCTATCATGGAAGCCCCTTTAGTCACTGTCGAGTCCAACTCTTTGTGACCCCATGGACTGTAGCCCACCGGGCTCCTCTGTCCATGGAATTCTCCCAGGCAAGAATACTGGAGTGAGTTGCCATGCCCTCCTCCAGGGGTCTTCCCAACTCAGGGATCAAACCTGCATCTCCTGCATTGCAGGCCAATTCTTTACTGCTGAGCCAACAGGGAAGCCTGTAAAAGCTTATGTAAAACAGAAATTTTCCAGGGACTCTTCTAAAAATTTTACAAATATTAACTCATTTAATTTTATAACATGGATTATAAATTGGACCTGTTACTGTCCCCTATTACAGAGGAAGAAATTGAGGCACAGAGAGGTTAACTACATTGTCTAAAGTGAAACAGCTTAGTAACCGCAGAGATTAAAACCCCAAAAGTCTAGTTCCACAGTCCATGAGTTTTTTTTTTTTTTTTTTTTTAAATTATTTATTTGGCTGCATGGGGTCTTAGTTGTGGCACTCAGGATCTTTAGTTGTGACATGTTAACTCTTACTTGTGGCAAGTGAGATCTAGTTCCCTGACCAGTGATTGAACCTGGGCTCCTTGCATTGGTAGCGTGGAGTCTTAGCCACTGGACCACCAGGGAAGTCCTCCACAGTCCATGTTTTTAACCTTTATGTGCTCGGGATTCTGAGTTGCCTGGTATAATTCTGTATATCTCTTACCCCAAAGGTGCGGCAGTTTCTGTGAATAAGTGTCAGGCTTCAGCAGTTGGACAGGTCCCATGGCTCCCCGCTTCTGTTGGCCTGACAGAAACAGATCCCAGGAATGTTACATTTCCCCAATCCTGGGTCTATCCTGGGCAAACTCTTTCTACCCTCCACACACCGTGATTGTGTGCTCTCTGACCTCTGTCCTATAGGTTTTCCCAAGTTCTGTGACTGTATCTACAGAATACCAAACATTCCCTTAAACATTTGGTTTACTCAACCAGCCAGTAAATCAAATGAGGAAAGATGAGCTGTTGTTTATTGAACTCATACTACATGCCATGCACTGAGACAAAGTCTTTGTGGGCATTATCTCGTAATCCTCCCATCACACCTGTGAGATGGCATCTGTTATTATGTATATGTTACCGAGGGAAAAAAGCAATGCTCAGTTACAAACCCAAGGTCACACTTTTTTTTTTTTTTGTGCATGTGGGATTTTAGTTCCCTACCAGGGATCGAACCCACGCTCCCTGCATGGCATTGGAAGCTCAGAGTTTTAACCACTGGATCTCCAGGGAAGTCCCCCAAGGTCACACCTTTAAGTACCTGGTAGAGCCATAATTTTTACTTGAGCCATATATGATCCAAAGGTCTTGGGTTTAGTTATTTCTTTATCTTGCTTTCAGCATTTTCCTGGGACAACCCACCCAATACATTCTGCAGCGGCTTGCCCTTGTTATTATTGATATGCCAAATTCTGCATCACTGGGCCATAATTTTAATACAAGTGCACCATTTTCTTATGATAACACAAATCGTTTTTGGATTGTAAGGGAACATTTGCCTTGTCCATAACAGGGCATCTAGTGTAATGGATCTTCACAAGTGCTACCTTGTCTTAGAGAAGTTATAGAAAGAGACTCTGAGAGGATTTAACTAGGCCAAGGGGATTAAGGATGTCATATATCATACTCCTGTGGGCTTTTTGAATGGAGAAATTGGGTTTGCTATTAGAATGGACCTGGACAGAAGAAAATAAGAGTGTTGTGAATAAAATATAAGAATTGTTATTACAGCACATGGAAACACCTCTAGGGCTTGTGATTTGACCGTATTCCTAGACTGCCGCTCTCCAGTGTATGCAGTTTGCTTTGAAAGCAACTGAGATGATATTAAAGCTGTGGATGATGCTAAAATCTCCATACAAGAAGGCTAAATCAACTAAACCAAACTTTAAAACCCATTTGACTTTATTAATCTTTGTAACTCAAGGGACACTCCCAAGAAGAAAGGATCCTATATGCCTCAGGTCTGAATCTAATTGCCAGTTAATAAAAATTCCAGGGTATCCTTAATCAGCCAATTAACTGACCTAACAATTATAATAGGGAAAGAAGGTGGGAGGGGTCGAGACTGGGAATAACAAATCCATCAAGGTGGAGTAAAATGCTTCAGAGGTTAATGGTGGACACCCTTTAACATAAAGGATTTTCTTCTACCTTGACTAGGTTCCCGTTTTTCTTTTCTTTCTCCCGTCCCTGACATTTGTAATTGTTGGAACCTCTAATTGGTTGATAAGCTAATTGAGAGAGGGAGGAGGAGAGGCTTAAAGATGTGTAGTATGTATTTTTTTTTAAGTTTTTTATTCTCTGAAACAATATTTATGTGAAAATAGTTCACTGCAGTTAAGGGTGTATTTCTATTTGAAATTTAGAGCATCTTTTTTTTTTTTTTTACTGGAATAGTTACCTCCTAATTTATGAATCCCACAACCTTAAACATATTGATAAATTGAGATTGAAATATAATGTGAAAAGTCTGACAATTAAGGAAGCCAGTTATTTTTTTACTTGAACATAGCTTCATAAAAATTTTAAGCCACAGTAAAACAGAAGCTCTCCTTATTAAAAGAATCTATTATTGGGACAGAATTATATTTTTATTTGTATGCTGAAAATTATAATACATTGAGGACTGGAAAAGTGTGCCTGTAGGTGAAATTTTCTTCTCAATTATGATTTACCATTTTATAAATACTCTCAGATGTTGATAATAAGAAGAAGTTTAGAGTAAAAAGAATGGTGTTTGCTCCAAGAAACTCAGTTGCTGGAGTTCTCCTTTGTAGATGCATGCATGTGTTTAGAAAAATATATTTGGTAACAGTAAGTGATGGAAAATTGTCAGAGGAACTCAAGGTGGATCTGCAAACCTGGTTAAGCTCCCAGAGTTGTAAAGCATCCTCTAAGGTTTATTTAGTACATGTAGTACTTCAGTACTTTCATCACCACTCATCTAGACTTTTGTCACCAGGCTATGAAATAGAACATTTTAGATTTCGAAGGAAACTTGGAGATCACTTAGTTCTACCTTCTCATTGAACCAAAGAGGAATCAGAAACCCAGAAAGGAGAAAGGACTTGTCTAAAGTCACAGGAAATTTTCTGGCTGAGCTGGGAGCAGGTCTCCAGATTGCCAGTCCTGTGTTCTTTCCTTTCTTCCCAACTTCCCCTTATATAAATGATACCAAAGGCCAGGGGGCAAATGCCAACTGCCATATTCTGTTAGAGACTGTTTCAATGCAAAAATCTGTTGCACTCCAAGTCTGATTGCCTTCATTTTTTAATCATTCTTCAATGGCCAACTCAGAAAGCATATGTCTTAGTTTTATTCTTATGAGCCTCGTTCCTCTTTCACTAATGCATTATTAACATGTCTTCTTTCTGTTCTGAAATGTTCTCAGGGGAATAACTGTGTCCTGAATTTGGAAGTGGAAATGACTGTAAGGATCTATTCCTTTTAATCTGATGGCAAGGAAGTGCTGCTACCCTTTCAGTTCTCCCAGATTCGGCTTAAAAGGATTGTTCAGAATAATTCTTTTCTAATGCTGTTATAAACTGTACTCAGCCTTACAAGGTATATATGGACCTTGATTTTTATGTATCTGTGTTTTCGGGAAGAGAGGATGTTGGTTTTTTGTTTTCTCAGCTTTTGTTGTGTTTTGTTTTCAGTCTTCAGGCTTTAAAATTTATTTGTGTAAAGGCTTCTCTTATTTTTCTTACTGAGGGCTAGTTTCACTTGAGCTTGTAAATTGCTTGTAAATCAAGATCTGATTAGGAAGTAATATATTCATCTGTAACTCCTGCATAAAAGTTATTCAAGTATTGTGACAAAATAAGTGTTGTTTACTTTATACATTTTCTGCAAATTCTAAAGATTTCGTCTAACTTAAAGGCTCTCATGGAATCTCGGGGATTGTGGCTTGCCCACTGAGAGTATAAAGGCTTGCTAAATTAAGTTGATTTGCCTGAGAAAGAAATGCTTCCATTATTCATGTCAGAAGCCTGTCACATCAAATTGAGGGAGTGGAGAAAACCCTTTTTTATCAACATTTTGAACCAAGAAAAACCAACCATTGAGGGCCTGAATTTCAATTGAGGAAAAAGTCAGGCTGAAAGCAGGGTTCAAAAAAAAAAAAAAAAAAAAAGGCTGGGTATTTGTCTAATGTTGAAAATCAGTAGAGGAGATTGATTTAACTTTGGCTGAAACTTTTTATATAGACAGACAGAATGAAACTTCTTAAAGCAGCAAGTAGTACATACAATCTTGATGTCTTTCATGTGTAAACTTGTCAAAAGTAGTTAAGCTAATTCAAATTTAAATCTCCTTGAATTTCTATTCTTCGACTTTTAATTTGTTTATTTTAAAGGATTTAGGAATGCATTTCTTGGGGGTTACTTTTCAAACATTGATGAATGTATTTTGTTTTTCAGAGTTCAAGATTATAGGCTCTGGTGTGTGATTAGAAATTATATTAATAAGAGAAGGAAGACAGACTAGTCAAGGACCAGCCCTCTTGTTTGTATCAGGTATGTGGGCATTTGTCTTTGTATGGGTGGATGTATGCACACACACACACACACACACACAACACACACACACACACACCTAACTTCAAATGAAACACAAGTCATTAAGAGAATAATACAAGTTGGAACAGTTAGGGGAGGACCATTTCCCAAGACAGGATATCCTCATGCAGTATTAGTTTAGGAGACTTCTCTCATATTTGCCATAATAGGGGCATTTGTTAAATTTTAAGTAGTTGAAACACAATAATAATATAGGATAAATTGATTATTTATGTAATGAAATACGATGCTCACTTTTTTTGCAATATTTGATTTCTATTAGCATATACATTTCAAATGATTGCAGGCCCCAGTAAATTCACTCTCAAGAACAAAGTTTATTTTTACAGATTTAATTCTTACCAACAATTATTTACTTTGAATATGTTTCTGCCATTATTATCCAAGCAATAGTCTTCAAATGGTAATTTTAATCTGATTTAAACAGAATATCTGTTGGGCTACTGAAAAATGTGCAACATTATTTTCTATATTTCCTACATATATTTTTGCAGATGTATATCTGATTTTAAACTAAGAAAATGGCTCCAAAAATGATCAACTGGACAACTAAAAAATTGGACAATTTAAACTGTTTGAAGGAATTCCTGCTTTCCCCCTCTCTTTTAACAAATGAAACCTGAAATCTTGTAAAAGAATAAGACAAGCTTTTTTCCTTTTTTTGGTGGGAGGTTCTGCAGCACTTCAGTCTTTAACTGAACATTATGCTTACTTGATATTTGTGCCCAGTGGAAATAAGAGTTGGTTTGTGGTGTTACCAGTACAAAAGTAATTACTTCTCGGATCAACTGCAAATATGTGCAGGTTGTAGATGGGGGAGCCATGAATGAAAGAGAGAGGCGATTGTACTGTGGAGGACTGCAGAAGACAAGGATTAATGGCGAGTAGAATAGTATTTTGGTGTTCTTTCAGTAACGTTACAATCTCTCTGAAAGTGAATGCTGCTAACAAGGGAACCTATGAGGCAGGAGGTTGGAATGGGGTGGAGGTGGGGCATTTGGGGGTGCTAAATACAGAGAACCATGTCAGAGTGAAAATTGAATATCTAGCTTCTGTGTATTTACAAAACAAACCAACAAAATAACAAAAAACAACCTTCTCATTTGACCTGTGCTTTTTTAGATATGACACCACCAGAGGTCAATGCTATTGTGCCAGACCGCCATGTCTATTTGCTGGCTGTTTCTGTCAGAATATAGATAATTGTTCAGAGAAAGACTTTAAATTGGTGTGCAGCAGGAACTGAGGATGGCAATAGCAAATGCTTCTAAGTTTTCCCTATGAAGTGTTATCATTTTCAGACAATTTTCAAATGCTGATAATGTTATTTTGTAATGAATGAAATTTGAGTTATGTGGCATCATAAAATGATAGCTTGTTAGAACTGGGAGAATTTTAGAAATTGGCTAGGGTTACAGTCTTACAGATACAAAAACTGGAAGCTCAAGGGGCCAGACTTGGTATCAGAACCCAGTTCTTATTCCCAGGGCCAGTGAACTTCTCATTGATTCCCATAGGACTAATAGGTTCAGTTTTCCTCTGCTTAGTGTCAAATGATGCTGAAATAGAACATATTAAATAAAAATTAAAGGCCTCTGCAACCCCAAACCCTAGAGATAACTGTTCATGGCTAATTAAGAGTGTTTCTTCTAAGATCCCCTACCCTCAATATAAAAATAAGCATTATTATTTTAACCTTGTATTTTTCACATTTTCTTGCTTGTTTTATATATATGTACACACATATAATACCTAATGTGTATAACATATAATCTGCTCCATGTAATTCTGTACTTTTTACAATGCAAACTACTTTTAAGCAATATTCTTATAAAAATTAATACAGATGAATTATCAAAGTATGTCCACATTGCAAAAACAAAAAACAAAAGACCCTGCAAAATCACATGCAGGGTTTTGAAACTCCGTCTACTTTCTCCTACCTTATAATTCTACACCCCTAAATTCCCACTAGCAAACTCTTTCTAAACATAGCATGGACACATTTTTTATTTATTATAGATTGGGATCATACTTTGCATAGTAATCTGTAACTTTATTGTTTTTACTCAATATCCATCTTGTAAACATTTTTTATGTGAGTACAAATAAATCTACCCCATCTTTTTTAAAGGGTCCATAAAATTGAATTGTATTGATTTTGATAAAATTGAATATCTTTTTGTTTCTTGATATTTTGTAAATTTCTTCTACGAAGTCCCTGTGTGTTTTTCTTTCTTTTTTTTTTTTTTTTGGTTATTTAAAAATTGGTATGTAGAAACTTTCTGCATTGTATGGGCAATAACTATTTGTCATAAATATTGCAAATATTTCCTCTTGTTTGTCATTTTTTTTCACCTTTGTTTCTGGCGTCTTTTTAATTCTTATATAAAAGTTTTAGATTTTTCTGCAAGCAGAGATACTAGGTTTTCTTGTTATTTCCTGGTCCTAATGTCAAGCAAAGAAAGGCTTTCTACCCCATGATTAAAACAAAATACAAAATCCCTCTTATCTCTATATGTGTGTGTGTCTCTCTCTCTATATATGTATGTATGTGCTTAGTTGCTCGGTCGTGTCAGACTCTTTGTGACCCTATGCACTCTAGCCTGCCAGGCTCCTCTGTCCATGAGATTTCCCAGGCAAGAAAACTGGAGTGGGTTGCCATGCCCTCCTCCAGGGGATCTATCCAACCCAGTGATCCAATCCATGTCTACTGCATTGACAGGCTGTTTCTTTACCATCTGAGCCACCAGGGAAGCCCAATATATGTATATACATATATGTATATTTTTGGCCATGCTTCAAGGCTTGTGGGATCTTAACTCCCTAATCAGGAGTTGAACCCTGGGCCTGGGCAGTGAGAGTGCTGAGTCCTAACCATTGGACCCCCAGGGAATTCCCTTATGTATATATTTTTTCTGATACTTTTATGGTTTTAATTTTTTACACACTTAGATAGGCAAAGCATATAGTGACTACTGGTAGATCGAGTGTTCTCCTTGCCCATACATGGGTCTGCTCATGTACACACACACACCAAAGTAACTGTGGAGGTGATGGATATGTTAATTATTTGATTGTGGTAATCATTTTACAGTGTATACACATATCAAAATGTCATGTTGTATACCTTAAATATATATAATATTTATTTCTCAAAAGCCAATTTAGGGACTTCCCTAATAGTCCAGTGGTTAAGAATCCTCACTTCCACCGAGGGTGTGGGTTCGATCTCCAATTGGGGAACTAAGATCCCACATGATACCTGGTGCAGCCAAAAAAAAGAAAAAGGCTCAATAGCATGGACATTGAAGTAGGCAAGCTTATGTTTGAGTCATTGCTCAACTAACTAGCCGTGTGACCTTGGGCAAACCACTTTTCCTCTCAGTGCCTTGATTTCCCCATCTGTAAAATAGGCATAGAGTCATTCCAAGGATTAAACAAATTAAGGTGAATGATTTTAAGGAATGTAGCCCAATGCTTGGCACATAGTAAGTTCACAACAAATTATAGCCATTCTTCTTATTTAAATCTGTGATAAATTTATAATTTATTTTGCCTATAACTTGGAAAAAATAGAATTCTGAGTGAAATTACATTGTTTATACAGGTTCTCTGGAGACTAACATCTCTACCAAATTGAATCTCACATGTAAGATTTAGGTCTTTTTAAATGTCCTTCATTGGAATTTTCTTAGTATGAGTCTTAACACTTTTCTTGTTATTTCTTATTTATTCCTGAGTACTTTATAACTCTTATTGCTATTGAGAATGAGAGTAATTTTTAATGTTATGGTGAATGAGATTTTTCATTACATTTACTAATAGGTTATTGCTTATATAAAGGAAAGTGATGAATTGGTTTTATGCATAGTTTGTAAGGAGCCACCTCACTGAACCCTCTATTAATTCTAATAGTTTATTTTCTTGGAGACTGTTATATCATCTGTTCTCTTTTTAACATGTATTATTCATTTCTTTTTATTGTTTCATTGTATCAGGCAAAATGTTGAGAACAATACAGAGGCAGTGACAGTCTTGTCTTGGTTTTGACTTGAATGTTTATAGGGCGTGATCTCTATCATGATATTGCATTGGTTTCTGATACTGGCTTTTTTATTGATAAAGATGTTCCTATTCTTAAGTTTGCCAGGGTTTACAATCAAGGATTACTGTTGAAGTTTATCAAATGCCTTTTTGGCACCTAATGGGATGACATTTTAATTATTTTTAAAAAATCTTATGTAACCAGTTAATATATTGAACTTCTGTAACACTGGCTTTGGTTTGCTAATAATTAGAATATCTGTTTCTAAATTCATAACTGAGATTGAATTTGAATTATCTTCATCAGGTTTTTGTACAAGTGTTACCAAAGTCTTCCAAATTTTTCTGATAAATTGTTTTTGCCTGTAGTCCAGAATAATTTAAATAGCACAGTAGTTACACATTTCCTCAACATTTGAGAGGTTGCAAGCTTTAACAAAATTTTTTTGGTGATTGATCTTTTTGTACACTTTTTAAATTCTTCTATGACTATTGTTTTATTTATAGTCTTTTTTGCTCTTTGAGTCAAGTTTTCATATTTATAGTCTCCCAGAAAATGGTTCATTTAATCTAATCTTCAATGGCATAAAATTGTGCATGCCTGCAAGCCCAGTCGCTCAATCATGTCCAACTCTTTGAGACCCCATGTACTGTAGCGTGCTGGGCTCCTCTGTCCATGGAATTTTCCAAGCAAGAATACTGGAGTGGGTTGCCATTTCCTTTTCTAGGGGATCTTCCTGACCCAGGGATTGAACCTACAGTTGATGCATTACAGGCAGATTCTTTACTATTGAGCCATCTGGGAAGCCCACACTTGAGTGTATGTGTAAATACATGATAAGTTGCTTTAGTCATGTCCAATTCTTTTCAACCCTATGGGCTATAGTCTGCCAGGCTTCTCTGTCTATTGGGATTCTCCAGGCAAGAATACTGGAGTGGGTTGCCATTCCCTTCTCTAGGGGATCTTCTTGACCCAGGGATCGAACTTGCATCTCTTATGTCTCCTGCATTTGCAGGTGGGTTCTTTAGCACTAGCACCACCTGGGAAGCCCCACTTGAATGTATACCTTGCAGCTTAAGTAATAAACATCATTAAAACTTCTGAAGCCTGAGGCTCCTCCTCTAACTCTGAATTTTACATTCATCATGTCCTTTCTATATGATTTTACCATGTATATACATATATATTTCCAGAGTGTGTATATATATGTTTGTTTGTTTGTTTTCCTACTCCAGGGGATCTTCCTGACCTAGGGATCAAACCCACATCTCTTGTGTCTTCTGCATTGACAAGCAGATTCTTTGCCACTGTGCCACCTAGGAAACAAGAATGTGCATACTATTTTCTTATACCTTGTAAAGTCTCTTTTGCATCCACTTTATCATTACTTATGTTGCATGGTTTTGTTTTGTTTGTTTTTTGTCAGTTTTGCAAGGTTTTTATATAGTTGCTTTTTTTAAAAAAGGAAGCCAGTGATTTTACTAATCATATCTACATAATATCTAGTTAATTTATCAATTTCTCTTTCATTTAAATTGATTTCTTCATCATAATTTCTTTTGGCTTCCACTTTTTTTTCTAGTTCATTTTTAGTTGAATTTCTTGCTTACGTACTTTCTGACTTTCTCTTTTTTTGGCTGTGCTGGGTCTTCCTGGGCTACTCTCTAGTTGTGGTGCATAAGCTTCTGAGTTCAGTGGCTTCTCTTGTTGCAGAGCATGGATTTTAGGACATGTAAGCTCAGTAGTTGTAGTGCATGGGCCTAATTGCCCTGAGGCATATGGAATCTTCCTGAACCAGGGACTGAGCACATGTCCCATCCCCTGCATTGGCAGGTGGACTCCTCACCACTGGACATCCAGAAAGTCTCAGTCTTTCTTCTTTAATAATAAGATAGTTTGAGTGTGATTCTTATTAATTAATTAATTGACAGGATCTTAGTTCCACAACCAGGGATTAAACCTGTGCTCCCTGCAGTGGACATCAGAGCCCTAACCACTGGATCACCAGGGGATTCCCTTGAGTATGATTTTCATTGCATCTTATAGGTTTTGATCATCTTATAGGTTTCTATAGCCTTCAGATTGTCTGTAATACAGTTTTGATTTCCTCTGGATGATTAAAAATTCACACCTACCTTTTAATTGTTAATTTCTTGTGTTACTTTAAAATTGTAATTGGCAGTCCCTGGTGGCTCAGTGGTGAAGAATCTGCCTTCTAATGCAGGAGACCTAGGTTCAATCCCTGGGTCAAGAAGATCCCCTGGAAAAGGAAATGGCAACCCATTTCAGTATTCTTGCCTGGAAAATCCCATGGGCAGAGGAGCCTGGAGGGCTATAGTTCATGGGGTCACAGAAGAGTTGGACACAGCTTAGCAACTAAACAACAACAAATATAGCACATAAGATTTTAAAAGATTTTAGACTTTCTTGGAGGCCAATCAATTTTCAGAGGTGTTCTTAGAACATTCAAGAAAACATGTTGTATTCAGGATATAAATTCTTCCTATATTATAGATTTTTAAAAGCTTATCATTATTTAAACCCTTCTTACAGATTTACTTGATCTTATAAAATTCAGAGAGAGGTGTGTTAAAATTTCCTATATAACTATAGGTTTATGAATTATCTAGGTATTTCTAAGTTTTCTTAAAAGAATAAATTATGGTACTATGTAGTTCCATAAAGGTTAATGATAGTATTATCTTCTTTGTAATTTTACTTTTAGTTATTATAAAATATCCCTTTGCATCTAATTTAATGCTTTTGGCTTTATAGTCAACTTTGAGATTAACATGGCCTTCCTGTTTTCATTTTATTTGAATTTCCCTAGTATATCATTGCCCATATTTTTATGACTAACCTTTTTATAACAAATTACTTGGGTATTCCTCTACTTCTATTTGATTCTTATCTGTATTTTCTAATCTTCATAAAAAAACTTCCAGCTTCTAACTCTCTCTATTCATTGACTCTTCTCCCAAGTACTTTGAATCTTTGTAATCATTGCCTTGAACACTTTCTCAGGTAGATTTCTTTTATTTGTTTATTTGTTTTTAGTTCTGCTGTCTTCCATGCTGTGTGCGGGCTTTCTCTAGTTGTGGTGAGCAGAGGCTACTCTTGATTGCGTTTCACGGTCTTCTCTCATTGCGGTGGCTTCTCTTGTTGCAGAGCATGGGCTGTAGGGCACGGGCTTCAGTAGTTGCAGCAGTTGTGCTCAGTAGTTGTGGCTCCTGGGCTCCAGAGCACAGGCTCAGTAGTTGTGGCACATGGGCTGAGTTGCTCCATGGCATGTGGGATCTTCCCGGGTCAGGGATTGAATTCATGTCTCTTGCATTGGCAGGTGGATTCTTTACCCCTGAGCCACCAGAGATGTTGCATGGTTTGTTCTTTATATCTTTAGTTGTAGAAGAGCTTTTTTTGCTAATCTTCAGGTTTTTGTCATCAGTAGTTGCTCTGTGAGTTGTAATTTTGGTATTCCTGTAGTAAGAGGTGAGCTCAGGACCTTCCTACTCTGCCATCTTGGTCACTCCCCCTATTTTGGTCTCCTTTTTTCATAATAATGTTTCGTAGTTTTCAGTGTGCAGGTGTTGAACTTCTTTTGTTATGTGTATTCCTATTTTATTCCTTTTGATTTTATTGTCATTGGAGTTGTTAATTTCATTTTTGGACTGTTTATTGCAAATATATAGAAATTCAGTAAGTATATTGATCTGTATTTTGTGAGATTTCTAAATTCATTTATTAGTTTAAGTAGTTTATTTTTGTGGATTATTTAACATTGTGTCATCTGCTAATAGAGATAGTTTACCTATTCTTTTCCATCTTTGATGCCTTTTGTGTCTTTTTCTTGTCTAATTGCCTCATCTAGAATTCCAGTACAATGCTGAATAGATTGATGAGAACAGACCACCTTATCTTGTGTCAGATCTTAGGGGGAAAGTATTCAGTCCTTCACCATTAAGTATGATGTTAACTGTGGGTATTTTCCCTTCATTTAAAAATTTATCTTGAGTAAAGTATGAAAAATTCTCTTTTTCTCTACTTTACATATGCAGGTACAGACCACTAAGTGTGGGAAACACTTTCAACTGTGTGACTGCTTGCACTTTCATGATAAGATTGCAAGCAGTGCAGTGAAGGACAAAGCACAAGACTCTGGAGATGCCAGCCAACCGTGTGATGCTTTCTCTAGACCAGCGGTCCCCAGTCTTTTCATCACCAGGGACTGGTTTTGGGAAAGACAATTTTTCCACAGATGGGGTGGGGGGGATGGTTTTGGAATGATTACATTTATTATTATTATCATTACATTACATTTATTGTGTACTTTATTTTTCTTATTACATAAGCTCCACCTCAGATAATCAGGCATTAGATCCTGGAGGTTGGGGACCCCTGGTCTATATCACTCACTTGTGTATAGAATGAGGCCAGAAAGTAGGTTTTCTGAACTCTGCAAGGTTTGATTTTTCCCTTAACTTTGGCATTAAGGAGTGTCGCAATTTTTGTGGCCATGTCACAAAGGAAAGAATTTCCAAATTTGAGAAAGATAGGGAGGAAAATAATTGTCTTACATGCTTTCTTCATCTCTGTACAGTCTTCCAAAATGGCTTTTTTTTTTGAAAAATCACCACCCTCTTTTGAAAGTGCTAACACTGACCTTTCCTGGTGGTTCAGATGGTAAAGAATCTGCCTGCAATGCAGGAGACCCAGGTTTGATCCCTGGGTTGGGAAGATCTCCTGGAGAAGGGCATGGCAACCCACTCTAGTATTCTTGCCTGGAGAATTCCATGGACAGAGGAGCCTGGCAGGCTACAGTCCATGGCATCACAGTCGGATACTACTGAACCAACTTAGCATGCAACGCTGACCTTCACAAAAATAGCAAACCTTTAGCTGGTGAACCTGTATCAGCTATCCCAATCCAGGAGAAATCTATTTTAAAAAAAAATTAAACTGCTAAGTCTTACACTTTCCAATACATCATACTGAACATTTAGTGCAGGCAAACAGCTCCCAGATAAAATAAAAAAACTTTCATTTTCCTGAAAGGGCTTGCACCATCAGAAGCCATGTTGCTTCTCAAGCCTGATGTCCTAGCAGATTAGCTATGAGCTTGTAGGTGAAACAGCCCCTGCTGCCTCCCTCTGGTCTTATTTTCTTATACTTCTAAAACCTATCTTCCTTCATCTGATTTTTCCTTAACTATAAAATTGTCATTCTCTTTGTGTAAGAAGGTGAATACGAGTTTCATTATTCTGCAGCTTTCCCCTTTATAAAAAGAGTTCAAGGCCAGCCATCATTCAACTCAGGACAATTATTGTTGTGAGAAAATGCAAGGACCAGACTTTCTGGAACCTCCAAATTTCTAAGAGAAGTGAGAATAACTATTTTTATTTATAATTGTTGACACATTTTAATTTTCCAATCTGCTGGAGACCATGTTTAATCTCTAGTCTGGGTCCAAGTAGAAAAGACTCAGTTGTCTTTTAAAGTGATTTGAAAATAAGTTCAAAGTTCTGTATTTATTCATGTACTTTTTATTTCAGGTATCCTTTATTCCTTTGTGTATATCCAGATTTCCATCTGGTAACATTTTCTTTCTGCCTAAAAGACTTCTGTTAACATTTCCTGTATTGCCGTTCTGTTGGTAATGAATTCCCTCAGCTTTTGTATGTATGAAAAAAACTTAAAACATTTTTTTTGAAAAATGTCTGCCATATAGAGAAGTAGGACAGTTCACTGAGCAGCCATATATCATCATCTGGATTTAATGACTATAATAATTTTGCTATATTAATATATTTTTGAAATATTTTAAAATAAATTATACACATCATATTTCACCCCTACATAACTTTTATACTCATCACTAACAAAAAGGACATTTTCCTACATAACCACAGTACCATTATTATATCTAACATAATTTACAGTTATTCTCTAGTATTCTTTAATATCCAATCTTCATTTAAATTTCCCTGATTATGTTAATACCAAAAATGTCTTTATAGCTGATTTATTCAAACCAGATTCCAATCGAGTGCCATTTGGTGAATGTTGCTCTTAAATCTCTTCTATTCTAGGACAGACATGCTATCTCTCCACCTCCCCCCTCTCCCCGAAATGTGAGATATATATATGTGTATGTTGCTGCTGCTGCTGCTAAGTAGAGCCCACCAGGCTCTACAGTCCCTGGGATTCTCCAGGCAAGAACACTGGAGTGGGTTGCCATTTCCTTCTCCAATGCGTGAAAGTGAAAAGTGAAAGTGAAGTCACTCAGTCATGTCTGACTCTTTGCGACCCCATGGACTGCAGCCCACCAGGCTACTCCGTCCATGAGATTTGCCAGGTAAGAGTACTGGAGTGGGGTGCCATTGCCTTATCTATCTATCTATCTATCTATCTATATATATATATCAGTTCAGTTCAGTCGCTCAGTCGTGTCCGACTCTTT
Source organism: Bos javanicus (assembly GCF_032452875.1). NCBI lineage: Eukaryota > Metazoa > Chordata > Mammalia > Artiodactyla > Bovidae > Bos > Bos javanicus. The sequence goes on from NC_083897.1 coordinate 23,973,207, forward strand.
GCAACCCCATGAATCGCAGCAGGCCAGGCCTCCCTGTCCATCACCAACTCCCTGAGCTCACTCAGACTCATGTCCATCGAGTCAGTGATGCCATCCAGCCATCTCATCCTCTGTCATCCCCTTCTCCTCCTGACCCCAATCCCTCCCAGCATCAGAGTCTTTTCCAATGAGTCAACTCTTTGCATGAGGTGACCAAAGTACTGGAGTTTCAGCTTTAGCATCATTCCTTCCAAAGAAATCTCAGGGCTGATCTCCTTCAGAATGGACTGGTTGGATCTCCTTGCAGTCCAAGGGACTCTCAAGAGTCTTCTCCAATACCACAGTTCAAAAGCATCAATTCTTCAGTGCTCAGCCTTCTTCACAGTCCAACTCTCACATCCATACATGACCACTGGAAAAACCATAGCCTTGACTAAATGGACCTTTGTTGGCAAAGTAATGTCTCTGCTTTTGAATATGCTATCTAGGTTGGACATAACTTTCCTTTCAAGGAGTAAGTGTCTTTTAATTTCATGGCTGCAGTCACCATCTGCAGTGATTTTGGAGCCCCAAACAATAAAGTCTGACACTGTTTCCACTGTTTCCCCATCTATCTATCTATCTATATATATATACACACACACCAAATATATATTTGGTCTTTTCACCATTTCTGGCACAGAGCTCCTAAAATCCTTGGAATTTCCCAAGTGAAGAGAATATAAAGATGTCTTCTCTTATGTTAATAAGATAACTTTTGGAGAACACCTAAGGATGGAGGCTAGTTATCAGTGGAACCAACCAAATGATTAGAAAGGAGAGTGGCTGAATGTTGGCTCAATCACCAGTGGCTAGTGATTTAATCAACCATTTAATCAACCATGCCTATATAATGAAGCCTCCATAGAGGTTGAAGACACTGAAGCTGAAGCTCTAATACTTTGGCCACCTAATGCGAAGAGACGACTCATTGAAAAAGACACTGATGCTGGGAAATATTGAGGGCAGGAGGAGAAGGGGGCGACAGAGGATGAGATAGTTGGATGGCATCACAGACTCAATGGACATGAGTTTTAGCAAATTCTGGGAGATAGTGAAGAACAGGGAAGCCTGCTGTGCTGCAATCCATGGGGTCACAAAGAATCTGACATGACTGAGCGACTGAACAACGACTAGATGGGGGAGATAGGATTTGAACCCAGCTCTGTGTAAGACTTCCCCGGTGGCTTAGACGGTAAAGTGTCTGCCTACAATGCAGGAGACCTGCGTTTGATCCCTGGGTTGGGAAGATCTCCTGGAGAAGGAAATGGCAACCCACTCCAGTATTCTTGCCTGGAAAATCCCATGGATGGAGGAACCTGGTAGGCTACAGTCCATGGGGTCGCAAAGAGTCGGACACAACTGAGCGACATTTACTTTATTTTACTGTGTAAGCCAAAGGCCACGTGCTTAATTGCATTCCTCAAGTATGATTTGAATGAATCAGTGAATTTCTGGCCTAAGGCAAGTCACCTCTACCCTAAATGATACTTTACTTTCAATTTGTGTGCTTTTAGAAAGGAGTGTGAAATTTGAGATACATGGCAACCCACTCCAGTCCAGTATTCTTGCTTGGGAAATCCCATGGACAGAGGAGCCTGGTGGGCTACAGTCAAGGGGTCACAAGAGTCGGACACAACTTAGTGATCAAACCACCACCACCACTATGGTGGCCATGAAAGGCACCTCTCAGATCTCTGACTTCAAGGAACCTGATTGAACAATGATCTCAGTTACTGAGCTCTAAATCCTCCACTGCATTTGCCTGAGACCAATTTCTCCATAGATTCTGCCCAGCCAGTGACTGAGTCCATCAAAAATATTAAAGGAGACCCACTCCTGGGAGTTACAGACTTTGGCTCAAGGATCCCCTGTCGGTCTTGTTGCCATTTTTTTAGAATTGCATTGCAGTGTAAGACTTCACAACCAACCTTCCTTCCTTCCCTCTTTCCTCCACAGAGTCAGGCCTGTATTACTGTCTGACAGCTCTTGAGCCATAACACATAGTGTCTTTTCCTTCACAGGTATTTTCTCCATCTTTGTATCTTCTCCTTCTTGGAGGACCCAGACTAACAATTACCTATTTCCTGGATACTTCCCCAGGTAAATAATTTCTGATCTATAAGATGAAAAGACAAACCAGATTAATGGAAAATTCAGAGACTACCAGAATGGAACTGTCAAAAAAAGCCAATGGCAAGTTTATTGTATGCTTCAAATAGCTTTTTTTTCCAGATGATGGTGCAATTATAATTGGTTATGGGTACTAATGAGATACCCCTCATCCAAGGTAAGGAGCAGTGGCTGCGCTTTGCTGGAGCAGCCATGAAGAGATACCCCACGTCCAAGGTAAGAGAAACCCAAGTAAGACGGTAGGTGTTGCAAGAGGGCATCAGAGAGCAGACACACTGAAACCATACTCACAGAAAACTAGTCAGTCTAATCACACTAGGACCACAGCCTTGTCTAACTCAATGAAACTAAGCTATGCCCATGGGGCCACCCAAGATGGGCAGGTCATGGTGGACAGGTCTGACAGAATGTGGTCCACTGGAGAAGGGAATGGCAAACCACTTCAGTATTCTTGCCTTGGGAACCCCATGAACAGTATGAAAAGGCAAAATGATAGGATACTGAAAGAGGAACTCCCCAGGTCAGTAGGTGCCCAGTATGCTACTGGAGATCAGTGGAGAAATAACTCCAGAAAGAATGAAGGGATGGAGCCAAAGCAAAAACAATACCCAGCTGTGGGTGACTGGTGATAGAAGGAAGGTCCGATGCTGTAAAGAACAATATTACATAGGAACCTGGAATGTCAGGTCCATGAATCAAGGCAAATTGGAAGTGGTCAAACAAGAGATGGTAATAGTGAACATTGACATTCTAGAAATCAGCGAACTGAAATGGACTGGAATGGGTGAATTTAACTCAGATGACCATTATATCTACTACTGCGGGCAGGAATCCCTCAGAAGAAATGGAGTGGCCATCATGGTCAACAAAAGAGTTCAAAATGCAGTACTTGGATGCAATCTCAAAAATGACGGAATGATCTCTGTTCATTTCCAAGGCAAACCATTCAATATCACAGTAGTCCAAGTCTACGCCCCAACCAGTAACACTGAAGAAGCTGAAGTTGAACGGTTCTATGAAGACCTACAAGACCTTTTAGAACAAACACCCAAAAAAGATGTCCTTTTCATTATAGGGGACTGGAACGCAAAAGTAGGAAGTCAAGAAACACCTGGAGTAACAGGCAGATTTGGCCTTGGAATACGGAATGAAGCAGGGCAAAGGCTAATAGAGTTTTGCCAAGAAAATGCACTGGTCATAGCAAACACCCCCTCTACCAACAACACAAGAGAAGACTCTACACATGGACATCACCAGATGGTCAACAGCGAAATCAGATTGATTATATTCTTTGCAGCCAAAGATGGACAAGCTCTATACAGTCAACGAAAACAAGACCAGGAGCTGACTGTGGCTCAGATCATGAACTCCTTATTGCCAAATTCAGACTTAAATTGAAGAAAGTAGGGAAAACCACTAGACCATTCAGGTATGACCTAAATCAAATCCCTTATGATTATACAGTGGAAGTGAGAAATAGATTTAAGGGACTAGATCTGATAGATAGAGTGCCTGATGAACTATGGACTGAGGTTCATGACACTGTACAGGAGACAGGGATCAAGACCATCCCCATGGAAAAGAAATGCAAAAAAGCAAAATGGCTGTCTGGGGAGGCCTTACAAATAGCTGTGAAAAGAAGAGAAGTGAAAAGCAAAGGAGAAAAGGAAAGATATAAGCATCTGAATGCAGAGTTCCAAAGAATAGCAAGGAGAGATAAGAAAGCCTTCCTCAGCGATCAATGCAAAGAAATAGAGGAAAACAACAGAATGGGAAAGACTAGAGATCTCTTCAAGAAAATTAGAGATACCAAGGGGACAATTCATGCAAAGATGGGCTCGATAAAGGACAGAAATAGTATGGACCTAACAGAAGCAGAGGATATTAAGAAGAGGTGGCAATAATACATAGAAGAACTGTACAAAAAAGTTCTTCACATCCCAGATAATCACGATGGTGTGATCACTCACCTAGAGCCAGATATCCTGGGATGTGAAGTCAAGTGGGCCTTAGAAAGCATCACTACGAACAAAGCTAGTGGAGGTGATGGCATTCCAGTTGAGCTATTTCAAATCCTGAAAGATGATGCTGTGAAAGTGCTGCACTCAATATGCCAGCAAATTTGGAAAACTCAGCAGTGGCAACAGGACTGGAAAAAGTCAGTTTTCATTGCAATCCCAAAGAAAGACAATGCCAAAGAATGCTCAAACTACCGCACAATTGCACTCATCTTACACGCTAGTAAAGTGATGCTCAAAATTCTCCAAGCCAGGCTTCAGAAATAGAGGAACCATGAACTTCCAGATGTTCAAGCTGGTTTTAGAAAAGGCAGAGGAACCAGAGATCAAATTGCCAACATCTGCTGGATCATGGAAAAAGCAAGAGAGTTCCCGAAAAACATCTATTTCTGCTTTATTGATTATGCCAAAGCCTTTGACTATGTGGATCACAATAAACTGTGGAAAATTCTCAAGGAGATGGAGTACCACACCATCTGACCTGCCTCTTGAGAAATTTGTATGCAGGTCAGGAAGCAACAGTTAGAACTGGACATGGAACAACAGACTGTTTCCAAATAAGAAAAGGAGTATGTCAAGGCTGTATATTGTCACCGTGCTTATTTAACTTATATGCAGAGTACATCATGAGATACGCTGGGCTGGAAGGAGCACAAGCTGGAATCAAGATTGCCGGGAGAAATCTCAATAACCTCAGATATGCAGATGACACCACCCTTATGGCAGAAAGTGAAGAGGAACTAAAAAGCCTCTTGATGAAGGTGAAAGAGGAGAGTGAAAAAGTTGGCTTAAAGCTCAACATTCAGAAAACGAAGATCATGGCATCTGGTCTCATCACTTCATGGGAAATAGATGTTGAAACAGTGAAAACAGTGTCAGACTTTATTTTTTTTGGCTCTAAAATCACTGCAGATGGTGACTGCAGCCATGAAATTAAAAGACGCTGACTGCTTGGAAGGAAAGTTATGACCAACCTAGATAGCATATTCAAAAGCAGAGACGTTACTTTGCCAACAAAGGTCCATTTAGTCTAGGCTATGGTTTTTCCAGTGGTCATGTATGGATGTGAGAGTTGGACTGTGAAGAAAGCTGAGCGCCGAATAACTGATGCTTTTGAACTGTGGTATTCGAGAAGACTCTTGAGAGTCCCTTGGGCTGCAAGGAGATCCAACCAGTCCATTCTGAAAGAGATCAGCCCTGGGATTTCTTTGGAAGAAATGATGCTGAAGCTGAAACTCCAGTACTTTGGCCACCTCATGCAAAGAGTTGACTCATTGGAAAAGACTCTGATGCTGAGAGGGATTGTGGGCAGTAGGAGAAGGGGAGGACAGAGGATGAGATGGCTGGATGGCATCACTGACTCGATGGACATGAGTCTGAGTGAACTCCGGGAGTTGGTGATGGACAGGGAGGCCTGGTGTGCTGCAATTCATGGGGTTGCAAAGAGTCAGACACGACTGAGCGACTGAACTGAACTGAACTGACGGGTACTAACTTAGTATGGACTTCCCAGGTAGCACTAGTGGTAAAGAACTCACTTGTCAATGCAGGAGACATAAGATGTGGGTCTGATACCTGGGTCCAGAAGATCCCCTGGAGGAGGGCATGGCAACCCAATCCAGTATTCTTGCCTGGAGAGTCCCATGGACAGGGGAGCCTGGTGAGGCTACAGTCCATAGGGTCACAGAGTCAGACATGACTGAAGCAACTTAGCATGCACTTTGTATGCATATTAGCAAGTCATGACAAATAGTTTCATTTAAAACACTTATTTGAAAATTAGAAGAAGTACAGTGCCTCTTGTTAGCAAAAATTGGAAGAAACATGAAGCCTCTTGGTTAGCCCCAATTCTGGACATAATAAAAATAAGCAAAGGTCATAACTTTCTAAGTAAAGATGTAAGAAGTCTTTTTTTCATGTTTGAAGGTATTCCACACACAAAAAAAGAGATTGTTTTCTCTAATCTGGCTTAGGGAAAGTAACTGTGTTTTAGACTTTAAGACTGGATTCTATACATTATTATAACTTTTAGGCAGCTGTAAGGTGAGGGTTTGTTAGGATGAAGATGGGGAAGGGAAGGAAGGTGTAAATGTCTGATGAGGCACTTGAATAGGACCCAGACACCAAGTATTCTATTTACATGAATTGGTAACATTCAGATTTTCAAAGCTTATTGCAGATCAGCTTAAATTTCTCTATTGTTGTTTAGTCGCTCAGTCATGTCTCTGTGACCACATGGACTGCAGCATGCTGGGCTTCCCTTGTGTATCACTGTCTTCCAGAACTTGCTCAAACTCATTTCCATTGTGTCGGTGATGCCATCCAACCATCTCATTCTCTGTCGTCCCCTTCTCCTCCTGTCTTCAATCTTTCCCAGCATCAGGGTCTTTTCCAGTAAGTTGGCTCTTCACATCAGGTAGCCAAAGTATTGGAACTTCAGCTTCAGCATTAGTCCTTCCAATGAATATTCAGGGTTGATTTCCTTTAGGATTGACTGGTTTGATCTCCTTGCAGTCCAAGGGACTCTCAAGAATCTTCCAACACCACAGCTCAAAATCATCAAGTCTTTGGTGCTCAGCCTTCTTTATGGTCCAACTCTTACACCCATACATCACTATTGGAAAAAAACATAGCTTTAGCTAGATGGATATTTGTCATCAAAGTAATGTCTCTGCTTTTAATGCACTGTCTAGGTTGGTCATAACTTTTCTTCCAAGGAGCAAGGGTCTTTTAATTTCATGGCTGCAGTCACCATCTGCAGTGATTTTGGAGCCCAAGAAAATAAAATCTGTTACTGTTTCCATTATTTCCCCATCTATTTGCCATGAAGTGATGGGACCAGAGGCTATAATCTTAGTTTTCTGAATGTTGAGTTTTAAGCCAGCTTTTTCACTCTCCTCTTTCACTTTCATCAAGAGGCTCTTTCAGTTCCTCCTCACTTTCTGCCTTGAAGGTGGAGGGTATCATCCACATATTTGAGGTTATTGATATTTCTGCCAGCAATCTTGATTTCAGCTTGTGCTTCATTCAGCCTGGCATTTTGCTTGATGTACTCTGCATAGAAGTTAAATAAGCGGGGTGACAATATACAGCCCTGATGTACTCCTTTCCCAATTTTGAACCAGTCTGTTGTTCATGTCCAGTTCTAACTGTTGCTTCTTGACCTGCATGCAGGTTTCTCAGGAGGCAGGCAAGGTGGTCTGGTATTCTTATCTCTTGAAGAATTTTCCACAGCTTTTTGTGATCCACACAGTCAAAGGCTTTAGTGTAGTCAATGAAGCAGAAGTAGATGTTTTTCTGGAATTCTCTTGCTTTTTTGATGATCCAATGGATGTTGGCAATTTGATCTCTGGTTCCTCTACCTTTTTAAAATTTCTCAATAGCTACACTTAACAAAAATACACTTACTCTCATATTTAAATTTTCAGAAATTCATGGAAAGTGAAATTATGAAATATTCATTGAGTACCCTGTGTACGTAGCAGTTTGCAAGGAGGTAGGGATATTTCAGAGAACATGAGAGACACATAAAGATATTTTTGTGACATTGTGTACTTGTCCATGGCCCAGCTGTGCTATTTCTGTACTTAAAAAAATGGAAGTTCACAGTAGAAATGTTCAATTAACTGTTAAACACCTTTGTCAATTAAGAGATCATTTCCAGATCTGATGGATGAGTTCAAAATATCCAATTCATTTTAATCATCAGGCGGAAGAACAGTGCTACTCTCAAGAAGAGAGCAGATAAACATGTAAATGAACTCACAAATCTTTCAGAAGTACTCTGGAGTGATTGAATATTAATGTGCAAAATTTTCCATGTGTTAAATGACAAGCTGAATTACACTGAGCAGTGTGACGTTCAATGATAATCTAATTATATTGTGTTTTGTAACATTTAATAAGAACTAGATTGTAAATGTGAGACACTGGGGACACAGCTAGAACAAGAAGAACTCTGTTGAAAGCTCCAAGGACTAAGACCCATAAGCAGGCTTTCATGTGTCACAATTGCTCACCCAGTCACCTTTTCTCCATGTTGTTTGATTTTCTTTCTTATTCTGTCCCAATCCATCGGGAGATTATAATCTTAGAAGCCAGGTCAAAAGTCACCAGAAAGCCTTTCCTGACATTTTACCCTTGTGGTGACCACAAGGACTGCACCTTGAGGAGCTCCACCTACAGGGAATATAACTGACCAAGGATCCCAGCTATGTGATTGTGGGAAATCCACCTCCAGGTTTGCATCAAAGCCATGTGTCTCATGGGGTACTTCTAGTCAATGCCCAAAGACCAAAGGGTTGCTAAGGCAAACCTGTTCCTGAAAGATACAGATCCTCTTTGATTTTGACTTTGGTTTGCAGTGTTTCTGTCAACAGCTCTGTCAGACTGCCTTTAGGCTGCATGGCTGTCTAGGGTGCTACCACCCAACCTTGTCTCCCTCTTTATTTCATTCATGTCACACTGGCATCACGGTCTGATGACTCTCCCAATGTTTTCCTGGCTCCCTTCCTAATTTCTCTCTCATAGGCATTTCCTCTAATAAAATGCTTCTCCTTTAATCCTGTCTTGGCCTCAGGTTTTCAGAAGACTTAACTTAACTTAACTTGACTACTCTTAGGTACTTCTCCAATTGCCCTTGTTTTGGTCTTGAGTGGCCACTTCTTCTGTTGTTTTCATATCAGCCTTCCATTCTCTATTGTGAGTTCCTGGAAGGTAGGTTTGTCGAGATTTTATTCTTGGTGCCTAGCATATATTAGGTGCATAATCAATGATGAGTGAATGATGAATGTATGAAGACAGTAGAGTTGTTAGGAGCCGCTTAGTCAGAAGGATGTGATTTCAAATCCTGATTTTGCTGCTTTAGTAGCCTGGTGACCTTGGACAAGTAAATTATCTTTATCTTTTTCTTCCTCTCTTTCCTAGCCTACTTTCTGTCACTGTGAATTTGCTACCCTGGACATTTCATGTAAGTGGAATTGCATGATATGTGCCTTATATATTCAGAGAAGGCAATGGCACCCCACTCCAGTACTCTTGCCTGGAAAATCCTATGGATGGAGGAGCCTGGAAGGCTGCAGTCCATGAGGTCGCTGAGCGTCGGACATGACTGAGCGACTTCACTTTCACTTTTCGCTTTCATGCATTGGAGAAGGAAATGGCAACCCACTCCAGTGTTCTTGCCTGGAGAATCCCAGGGACCGGGGAGCCTGGTAGGCTGCATCTATGGGGTCACACAGAGTCGGACATGACTGAAGTGACTTAGCAGCAGCAGCAGCAGCAGCCTTATATATTTGGCTTCTTTCACTTAGCAATGATGCTTTCAAGGGTCACACATGTGGTAACATATATCACTACTTCATTACATTATGGTAAATTGGAACTGACATCTATGGATGTATCACATTTTGTTTATCTGTTCATAAGTTGATAGATATTGAGTTGTTTCTACTTATGGCTATTATGGATTGTGCTGCTGTGATCATTTGAATACAAGTTTTTCTGTGAACATACATTTTCAATTCTATTCGGTACATATGTAGGAATAGAATGGTTAGCTTGTATGATAACTTTATGTGTAACATTTTGAGAAACTGTCAAATTTTTTTTCCAAAGCAGCTGTAACACATTACATTCCACTAGCAATGTATGAGAGTTCTAATTTCTCTATATCCTTGCCAACACTTGTTTTTCAGTTTTCTTTTTCTTTAATTATAGCCATTGTGGCAGATATGAAATGGAATCTCATTGTGCTCTTGATTGGCACTTCCCTAATGACTAATGAGCTTGAGCATCTTTTCATATACTTATTTGCTATTTTGTAGATCTTCTTTAGAGAAGTTCAGTTAGATCAGTTAAGTCACTCAGTCGTGTCTGACTCTTTACGACCCCATGGACTGCAGCATGCCAGGCTTCCCTGTCCTTCACAAACTCCCAGAGCTCGCTCAGACTCATGTCCATCGAGTTGGTGATGCCATCCAACCATCTCATCCACTGTCATCCCCTTCTCCTCCCACTTTCAAACTTTCCCAGCATCAGGGTCTTTTAAAATGAGTCAGTTCTTCACATCGGGTGGCCAAAGTGTTGGAGTTTCAGCTTCAGCATCAGTCCTTCCAATGAATATTCAGGACTGATTTCCTTTAGGATGGACTGGTTGGATCTCCTTGCAGTCCAAGGGACTCTCAAGAGTCTTCTACAACTCCACAGTTCAAAAGCATCAATTCTTCGGTGCTCAGCTTTCTTTATAGTCTCACATCCATAAATGACTAATGTCTATTCAAATCCATTGCCCATTTTAAGTTAGGTTTTTAATCTCTTTTTTATTATTGAGCTGTGTTGTTTATATAGTCTATATGCAAGTTTAAAAATCAGGCATGTGATATGCAGATATTTTATCCCATTCTGGGGGTTGTCTTTTCACTCTCTTCATACTATCCTTTGACCTACAAAAGTTTTTAGTTTTGATAAAGTCCTCTTTGTTTTTCTTTTGTTGCTTGTGCTTTCAATACCATATAAAAAACTATTACCTAAGCCAGAGTCATGAAGATTTATACCTATGTTTCCTTCTAAGAGTTTTATATATTTTATTCTTAAATTTAAATCTTTAAAGACTAAGGGGTTAATTTTTATATATGGTGTGCATTAGGGGTCTAAATTCATTTTTCCGCATGTGGATATCCAATTGTCCCAGTGCCTTTTGTTGGAAATGCCATTTATTCTTTCCTCATTGAATTTACTTGGCACCACTGTCAAAAATCAATTGACAAGAGATAATAGACATATGACTTTATTTCTAGATTCTCCAGTCAATTCCATCAATCTCTATGTTTATCCTCATGCCAATACCACACAATCTTTATTACTGTAGCTTTGTAATAAATTTGGAGATCAGGAAATGTGAGTCTTTCAACTTTGTTCTTTTTTTTTTCAGTATAGTTTTGGCCATTTGGGATTCCTTATTTCCATAAGAATATTATGAATAGCTGTTCATTTCTTTAAAAGAGGCACCTGAGATTTTGACAGGAATTTTGTTGACTTTATACATCATTTTAGGGAGTATTACCATCATGACAATAATAAGTCTTCCAATCCATGGAATGGGCTGTGTTTTCATTTATTTAGTTCTCTTTTAATTTCTTTCAACAGGTTTTGTAGTTTTCAGTGTATAAGTCTTACACTTCTTTCATTAAATTTATTCCTAAATGTTTTTTGATGCTATTATAAATGGAATTGTTTTCTTAATTTCATTTTTGGACCATTCATTGCTAGTATATAGAAGTACAGCCAAATTTGGTCTTTGTGTGGGCTTTCTCTAGTTATAGCCAGAAGGAGGCTACTCTTCATTGTGGTGTGCAGGCTTCTCCTTGCAGTGGCTTCTCTTGTTGAAGAACATGGACTCTAGAGCACATGGGCTTCAGTAGTTGTGGCACACAGGACTAGTGGCTCTGCAGCATGTGTGATCTTCCCAGACCAGGGACTGAACCCATGTCCCCTGCATTCCCAACCTCTGGACTACCAGGGAAGTCCTACAAATCATTTTTGGATGTTGGTTTTGTATTTGTAACTTTCCTGAACTCATTTATTAGATTTTTTTTCTTGGTACAGATACTTGTGTGTGTGTGTGTGTGTGTGTGTGTGTGTGTGTTTGATATAGTATTTTTAAAATTATTAATTAATTAATTTTTTGGAGGCTAATTACTTTCCAATATTGTATTGGTTTTGTCATACATTGACATGAATCCACTACGGGTGTACATGTGTTCTCCATCCTGAACCCCCTCCCACCTCCCTCCCCCATCCCATCCCTCTGGGTCATCCCAGTGCACCAGCCCTGAGCACCCTGTCTCATGCATTGAACCTGGACTGGTGATCTGTTTCACATATGATAATATACATGTTTCAATGTTATTCTCCCATATCATCCCACCCTCGCCCTCTCCCACAGAGTCCAAAAGACTGTTCTATACATCTGTGTCTCTTTTGCTGTCTTGCATACAGGGTTATCGTTACCATCTTTCTAAATTCCATATATATGCATTAGTATACTGTATTGGTGTTTTTCTTTCTGGCTTACTTCACTCTGTATAATAGGCTCCAGTTTCATCCACCTCATTAGAACTGATTCAAATGTATTCTTTTTAATGGCTGAGTAATACTCCATTGTGTATATGTACTACAGCTTTCTTATCTATTCATCTGCTAATGGACATCTAGGTTGCTTCCTTGTCCTGGCTATTATAAAGAGTGCTGTGATGAACATTGGGGTACACGTGTCTCTTTTAATTCTGGTTTCCTCGGTGTATATGCCCAGCAGTGGGATTGCTGGGTCGTATGGCAGTTCTATTTCCAGTTTTTTAAGGAATCTCCACACTGTTCTCCATAGTGGCTGTACTAGTTTGCATTCCCACCAACAGTGCAAGAGGGTTCCCTTTTCTCCACACCCTCTCCAGCATTTATTGCTTGTAGACTTTTGGATCACAGCCATTCTGACTGGTGTGAAGTGGTACCTCATTGTGGTTTTGATTTGCATTTCTCTGATAATGAGTGATGTTGAGCATCTTTTCATGTGTTTGTTAGCCGTCTGTATGTCTTCTTTGGAGAAATGTCTATTTAGTTCTTCGGCCCATTTTTTGATTGGGTCGTTTATTTTTCTGGAATTGAGCTGCAGGAGTTGCTTGTATATTTTTGAGATTAATTCTTTGCCAGTTGCTTCATTTGCTATTATTTTCTCCCATTCTGAAGGCTGTCTTTTCACCTTGCTTGTAGTTTCCTTTATTGTGCAGAAACTTTTAATTTTAATTAGGTCCCATTTGTTTATTTTTGCTTTTATTTCCAATATTCTGGGAGGTGGGTCCTAGAGGATCCTGCTGTGATTTATGTCAGAGAGTGTTTTGCCTATGTTTTCCACTAGGAGTTTAATAGTGTCTGGTCTTACGTTTAGATCTTTAATCCATTTTGAATTTATTTTTGTGTATTGTGTTAGAAAGTGTTCTAGTTTCATTATTTTACAAGTGGTTGGCCAGTTTTCCCAGCACCACTTGTTAGAGAGATTGTCTTCTCTCCATTGTATATTCTTGCCTCTTTTGTCAAAGGTAAGGTGATGATAGGTGCATGGATTTATCTCTGGGCTTTCTATTTTGTTCCATTGATCTGTATTTCTGTCTTTGTGCCAGTACCATACTGTCTTGATGACTGTGGCTTTGTAGTAGAGCCTGAAGTCAGGCAGGTTGATTCCTCCAGTTCCATTCTTCTTTCTCAAGATTACTTTGGCTATTCGAGGTTTTTTGTATTTCCATACAAATTGTGAAATTATTTGTTCTAGTTCTCTGAAAATACTGTTGGTAGCTTGATAGGGATTGTATTGAATCTATAGATTGTTCATTTTCACTATATTGATTCTTACAATCCATGAACACTCCATCTATTTGTGTCCTTTTTGATTTCTTTCACCAGTGTTTTATAGTTTTATATATATAGGTCTTCTGTTTCTTTAGGTAGATATATTCCTAAGTATTTTATTCTTTTCGTTGCAATGGTAAATGGAATTGTTTCCTTAATTTCTCTTTCTGGTTTCTCATTGTTAGTGTATAGGAATGCAAGGGATTTCTGTGTGTTGATTTTATATCCTGCAACTTTCCTATATAGATTAATTAGCTCTAGTAATTTTCTGGTGAAGTCTTTAGGGTTTTCTATGTAAAGGATCATTTCATTTGCAAACAGTGAGAGATTTACTTCTTCTTTTCCAATCTGGATTCCTTTTATTTCTTTTTCTGCTCTGATTGCTGTGGCCAAAACTTCCAAAACTATGTTGAATACTAGTGCTGAGAGCGGGCACCCTTGCCTTGTTCCTGAATTTAGGGGAAATAATTTCAATATTTCACCATTGAGGATAATGTTTGCTGTGGGTTTGTCATATATAGCTTTTATTATGTTAAGGTATGTTCCTTCTATTCCTGCTTTTTGGAAGGTTTTTTTTTTATCATAAATGGATGTTGAATTTGGTCAAAGGCTTTCTCTGCATCTATTGAGATAATCATATGGTTTTTATTGTTCAATTTGTTAAAGTGGTGTGTTACACTGATTGATTTGCAGATATTGAAGAATCCTTGCATCCCTGGGATAAAGCCCACTTGGACATGATGTATATCTTTTTAATATGTTGTTGGATTCTGTTTGCTAGAATTTTGTTAAGGATTTTTGCATCTATGTTCATCAGTGATATTGGCCTGTAGTTTACTTTTTTTGTGGCATCTTTGTTAGGTTTTGGTATTAGGGTGATAGTGGCCTCATAGAATAAGTTTGGAAGTTGACCTTCCTCTGCAATTTTCTGGAAGAGTTTGAGTAGGATAGGTGTTAGCTCTTCTCTAAATTTTTGGTAGAATTCAGCTGTTAAGCTGTCTGGTCCTGGGCTTTTGTTTGCTGGAAGATTTCTGATTACAGTTTTGATTTCCATGCTTGTGATGGGTCTGTTAAGATTTTCTATTTCTTCCTGGTTCAGTTTTGGATGGTTATACTTTTCTAAGAACTCTTCCATTTCTTCCAAGTTGTCCATTTTATTGGCATATAGTTGCTGATAATAGTCTCTTGTGATCCTTTGTATTTCTGTGTTGTCTGTTGTGATCTCTCCAGTTTCATTCATAATTTTGTTGATTTGATTTTTATCCCTTTGTTTCTTGATGAGTCTGGCTAATGGTTTGTCAATTTTATTTATCCTCTCAAAGAACCAGCTTTTGGCTTTGTTGATTTTTGCTATGGTCTCTTTTGTTTCTTTTGCATTTATTTCTGCCCTAATTTTTAAGATTTCTTTCCTTCTACTAACCCTGGGGTTCTTCATTTCTTCCTTTTCTAGTTGCTTTAGGTGTAGAGTTGGTTATTTATTTGACTTTTTTCTTGTATCTTGAGGTAAGCCTGTATTACTGTGAACCTTCCCCTTAGCACTGCTTTTACAGTGTCCCATAGTTTTGGAGTTGTTGTGTTTTCATTTTCATTCATTTCTATGCATATTTTTATTTTTTTATTTCTTCTGTGATTTGTTGGTTATTCAGCCGCATGTTGTTTAGCCTCCATATGTTGGAATTTTTAATAGTTTTTCTCCTGTAATTGACATCTAATCTTACTGCATTGTGGTCACAAAAGATGCTTGGAATGATTTCCGTTTTTTTTTTTTTTTTTTAATATGTCAAGACTACATTTATGGCCCAGGATATGATCTATCCTAGAGAAGGTTCCGTGTGCACTTGAGAAAAAGGTGAAATTCATTGTTTTGGGGTGAAATGTCCTATAGATATCAATTAGGTCTAACTGGTCTATTGTATCATTTAAAGCTTGTGTTTCCTTGTTAATTTTCTGTTTAGTTGATCTATCCATAGGTGTGATTGGGCTATTAAAGTCTCCCACTATTATTGTGTTATTGTTAATTTCCTCTTTCATACTTGTTAGCATTTGTCTTACATATTCCGGTGCTCCTATGTTGGGTGCATATATGTTTATAACTGTTATTTCCTCTTCTTGGATTGATCCTTTGATCATTATGTAGTGTCCTTCTTTGTTTCTTTTCACAGCCTTTGTTTTAAAGTCTATTTTATCTGAAATGAATATTGCTATTGCTGCTTTCTTTTGGTCTCCATTTGCGTGGAATATCCTTTTCTAGCCCTTCACTTTCAGTCTGTATGTGTCCCTTGTTTCGAGGTGGGTCTCTTGTAGACAACATATATAAGGGTCTTGTTTTTGTATTCATTCAGCCAGTCTTTGTCTTTTGGTCGGGGCATTCAACCCATTTCCATTTAAGGTTCAGTTCAGTTCAGTTCAGTCGCTCAGTCGTGTCCAACTCTTTGCGACCCTGTGAATCGCAGCACGCCAGGCCTCCCTGTCCATCACCAACTCCCAGAGTTCACTGAGACTCACATCCATCGAGTCAGTGATGCCATCCAGCCATCTCATCCTCTGTCGTCTCCTTCTCCTCCTGCCCCCAATCCCTCCCAGCATCAGAGTCTTTTCCAATGAGTCAACTCTTCACATGAGTTGGCCAAAGTACTGGAGTTTCAGCTTTAGCATCATTCCTTCCAAAGAAATCCCAGGGCTGATCTCCTTCAGAATGGACTGGTTGGATCTCCTTGCAGTCCAAGGGACTCTCAAGAGTCTTTTCCAACACCACAGTTCAAAAGCATCAATTCTTCGGCTCTCAGCCTTCTTCACAGTCCAACTCTCACATCCATACATGACCACAGGGAAAACCATAGCTTTGACTAGATGAACGTTTGTTGGCAAAATAATGTCTCTGCTTTTGAATATGCTATCTAGGTTGGTCATAACTTTCCTTCCAAGGAGTAAGTGTCTTTTAATTTTATGGCTGCAGTCACCATCTGTAGTGATTTTGGAGCCCAGAAAAATAAAGTCTGACACTGTTTCCACTGTTTCCCCATCTATTTCCCATGAAGGGTGGGACCAGATACCATGATCTTCGTTTTCTGAATGTTGAGCTTTAAGCCAACTTTTTCACTCTCCACTTTCACTTTCATCAAGAGGCTTTTTAGTTCCTCTTCACTTTCTGCCATAAGGGTGGTGTCATCTGCATATCTGAGGTTATTGAGATTTCTCCCGGCAATCTTGATTCCAGCTTGTGCTTCTTCCAGCCCAGCGTTTCTCATGATGTATTCTGCATATAAGTTAAATAGGCAGGATGATAATATACAGCCTTGACGTACTTCTTTTCCTATTTGGAACCAGTCTGTTGTTCCATGTTCAGTTCTAACTGTTGCTTCCTGACCTGCATACGGATTTCTCAAGAGGCAGGTCAGGTGGTCTGGTATTCCCATCTCTTTCAGAATTTTCCACAGTTTATTGTAATCCACACAGTCAAAGGCTTTGGCATAGTCAATAAAGCAGAAATAGATATCTTTCTGGAACTCTCTTGCTTTTTCCATGATCCAGCGGATGTTGGCAATTTGATCTCTGGTTCCTCTGCCTTTTCTAAAACCAGCTTGAACAGCAGGAAGTTCATGGTTCACGTATTGCTGAAGCCTGGCTTGGAGAATTTTGAGCATTACTTTACTAGGATGTGAGATGAGTGCAATTGTGCAGTAGTTTGAACATTCTTTGGCATTGCCTTTCTTTGGGATTGGAATGAAAAATGACCATTTCTAGTCCTATGGCCACTTCTGAGTTTTCCAAATTTGCTGGCATATTGAGTGCAGCACTTTCACAGCATCATCTTTCAGGATTTGAAATAGCTCAACTGGAATTTCATCACCTCCACTAGCTTTGTTTGTAGTGATGCTTTCTAAGGCCCACTTGACTTCACATTCCAGGATGACCTGAATCAAATCCCTTATGATTATACAGTGAAAGTGAGAAATAGATTTAAGGGCCTAGATCTGATAGAGTGCCTGATGAACTATGGAATGAGGTTCATGACATTGTACAGGAGACAGGGATCAAGACCATCCCCATGGAAAAGAAATGCAAAAAAGCAAAATGGCTGTCTGGGGAGGCCTTACAAATAGCTGTGAAAAGAGGAGAAGCAAAAAGCAAAGGAGAAAAGGAAAGACATAAGCATCTGAATGCAGAGTTCCAAAGAATAGCAAGAAGAGATAAGAAAGCCTTCCTCAGCAATTAATGCAAAGAAATAGAGGAAAACAACAGAATGGGAAAGACTAGAGATCTCTTCAAGAAAATTAGAGATATCAAGGGAACACTTCATGCAAAGATGGGCTCGATAAAGGACAGAAATGATATGGACCTAACAGAAGCAGAAGATATTAAGAAGAGGTGGCAAGAATACACAGAAGAACTGTACAAAAAAAAATCTTCACATTTAAGGTAATTATTGATAAGTATGATCCCATTGCCATTTACTTTATTGTTTTGGGTTAGAGTTTATACACCCTTTCTGTGTTTCCTGTCTAGAGAAGATCCTTTAGCATTTTTTGGAGAGCTGGTTGGTGGTGCTGAATTTTCTCAGCTTTTGCTTGTCTGTAAAGCTTTTGATTTCTCCTTCATATTTGAATGAGATCCTTGCTGGGTACAGTAATCTGGGCTGTAGCTTATTTTCTTTCATCACTTTAAGTATGTCCTGCTATTCCCTTCTGGCATGAAGAGTTTCTATTGAAAGATCAGCTGTTATCCTTATGGGAATCCCCTTGTGTGTTATTTGTTGTTTTTCCCTTGCTGCTTTTAGTATTTGTTCTTTGTTTTTGATCTTTGTTAATTTGATTAATATGTGTCTTGGGGTGTTTTGCCTTCGGTTTATCTTGTTTGGGACTCTCTGGGTTTCTTGGACTTGGGTGACTATTTCCTTCCCCATTTTAGGGAAGTTTTCAACTATTATCTCCTCAAGTATTTTCTCATGGCCTTTCTTTTTGTCTTCTTCTTCTGGGACTCCTATGATTCGAATGTTGGGGCGTTTAACATTGTCCCAGAAGTCTCTGAGGTTGTCCTCCTTTCTTTTAATTCTTTTTTATTTTTTCCTCTCTGTTTCATTTATTTCTACCATTCTATCTTCTACCTCACTAATCCTGTCTTCTTCCTCCGTTATTCTACTGTTGGTTCCCTCCAGAGTGCTTTTGATATCAACTATTTCATTATTCATTATATATTGACTCTTTTTTATTTCTTCTAGGTCCTTGTTAAACATTTCTTGCATCTTCTCGTTCTTTGTCTCCAGGCTATTTATCTGTTACTCCATTTTGTTTTCAAGATTTTGGATCATTTTCACTCTCATTATTTGGAATTCTTTATCAGGTAGATTCCCTATTTCTTCCTCTTTTGTTTGATTTGCTGGGCATTTATCCTGTTCCTTTACCTGCTGGGTATTTCTCTGCCTTTTCATCTTGTTTAGATTGCTGTGTTTGGGGTGGCCTTTCTGTATTCTGGCAGTTTGTGGTTCCTCTTTATTGTGGTGTTTCCTCCTTGTGGGTGGGGTTGGACATGTGGCTTGTCAAGGTTTCTTGGTTAGGGAAGCTTGTGTTGGTTTTCTGGTGTGTGGAGCTGGATTTCTTCTCTCTGGAGTGCACTGAAGTGGCCAGTAATGAGTTGTGAGATGTCTATGGATTTGGTGTGACTTTGGGCAGCCTGTATATTTAAGCTCAAGGCTATGTTTCTGTGTTGCTGAAGAATTTGTGTGGTATGTCTTTCTCTGGAACTTGTGGGACCTTGGGTGGTGCTTGGTTTCAGTGTAGGTATGGATGCGTTTGATGAGCACCTATTGATTAATGTTTCCTGGAGTCAGGAGTTCTATGGTGTTCTCAGGATTTGCACTTAAGCCTCCTGCCTCTGGTTTTCAGTCTTATTCTTACAGTAGCCTCAAGACTTCTCCATCTCCTTTTGAAGACAATGGGCTGCCTTTCTGGGTGCCTGATGCCTTCTGCCAGCATTCAGAAGTTGTTTTGTCTTTGGTATGGATTCTTCAGGGTATACTATATATAACATCATGTCATGTGTGAGTAGAGATAGTTTTATTCCTTCCTTTTCTTGTTTAAGTGCCCTGAATTTTCAGTGCAGTTTGACAAGAGCAAAGATTCTTGTCTTGTTCCCAATCTTAGGGGGAAAACATTCAATCATTCACCCTTAAGTATGATGTTAGCTCTGGGTTTTTCATAGATGCTCCTTATCAATTTGAGGAAGTTTTCTTCTATTCCTAGTTTGTTGACAGTTAACAGTTTTTTATCATGAAAGGGTTTTAGATTTTTATCAAGTTTTTTTTTCTTGTATCTATTGAGATTATCATATGTGTTTTAATATGATGTATTACATTGATTGATTTTCATATGTTGACCCAACATTGGTCAACATCATGTGGTGTATAATCTTTTTTATATGCTTCTGGGTTTGATGTTCAAGTATTTTGTTGAAGACTTTGCATCTGTAGTTTTCCTGTGACTTCTTTGCTTAGTGCTGTACCAGGGTGATATTATTTTCATGTTAGTGTTTCCTACTCTTCTATTTTAGAAGGAAATTAAGAAAGATTGGTGTTAATTATTCTTTAAATGTTTAATGGATTTTACCAGTGAATTTATCTAGTCTAGGCTTTTCCTTATTGGAAGTTTTTGACTACTGACTGAATCTGTTACTTGTGTTATTAGGATGATCCCCTGGGGGAGGAAATGGCAACCCACTCCTGTATTCTTGCCTGGAAAATTCCATGGACAGAGGAGGCTACAGTTCATGGAGTTAAAAGAGTCAGACACAACTGAGCACACTTACATTTTTTGAGAGATTGCTTATCTTGAAGTGTATTCAGATTTTCTATGTCTTCTTAAGTGAGTCATTTTATTTTTGTAAGTTAAGAGGTGGGTTTATTTACAGAGAAACACTCCCCACAGACTGAGTGTGGGTCATCTCAGAAGGTGAGAGTGGCCCTTTAGTCGGTTTTGATAGTTTCTGTGTTTCTAGGGATTTTTCCATTTCATCTAGGTTATCTAATTGTTCACATACAATTGTTCATAGTATTTTATTATTATTTTTTATTTCTGTAAGAGCAGTAGCAACATCCTCACTTTCATTCCTGATTTTTGTAATTTGAGTTTTTTCTCTTTTTGTCATGATCAGTCTAGCTGAAGTTTTGTCAATTTTGTTAATCTTTTTAAAGAAACGACTTTTGGTTTTGTTGATTTTTCTCTACCTATTGTTTTTCTATTTTAAAATTTTGTTTATTTTCTTTTAAATTTCTCTTTATTTTCTTTGTTCTTTTGCTTTAAGCTTACTTTTCTAAGGTGTGGCAGGTTAGGTTAATGATTTGAGATCTTTCTTTTTTGTGTGTACTGTAGGCATTTGGAAGATTAATCTCCCTGCTTTTGTTGCATCCCATAAATTTTGATATGTTGTATTTTTCATTTTCATTCATCTCGTATTTTCTAGTTTCCCTTGAATTTCTTCTTTGACCTGTTGATTATTTAGAAATATGATGTTTAATTTGCACAAGTTTATGGAGTAATTAAAAGACGCTTACTCCTTGGAAGGAAAGTTATGACCAACCTAGATAGCATATTGAAAAGCAGAGACATTACTTTGCCAACAAAGGTCCGTCTAGTCAAGGCTATGGTTTTTCCAGTAGTCATGTATGGATGTGAGAGTTGGAATGTGAAGAAAGCTGAGCGCTGAAGAATTGATGCTTCTGAACTGTGGTGTTGGAGAAGACTCTTGAGAGTCCCTTGGACTGCAAGGAGATCCAACCAGTCCATTCTGAAGGAGATCAGCCCTGGGATTTCTTTGGAGGGAATGATGCTGAAGCTGAAACTCTTTGGCCACCTCATGCGAAGAGTTGACTCATTGGAAAAGACTCTGATGCTGGGAGGGATTGGGGTCAGGAGGAGAAGGGGAGGACAGAGGATGAGATGGCTGGATGGCATCACTGACTCGATGGACGTGAGTCTGAGTGAACTCTGGGAGTTGGTGATGGACAGGGAGGCCTGGTGTGCTGCGATTCATGGGGTTGCAAAGAGTCGGACACAACTGAGGGACTGAACTGAACTGAAAGTGCCTGGGTCTTTGTAGATGAGTAATCATCTGTGTAGAATATCCCAAAGGATTGACCAAAAAAAAAGCTCTCGAAGGGCTTCCCTCGTGGCTTCCTGCCAGTGCAGGAGACACAAGTTCAATCCCTGATCTGGGACGATCCCATATGCTGCAGGGCAACCAAGCCCATGTGCCCTAACTACTGAGCCTGCGCTCTAGAGCCCAGGAATTGCAGCTACTGAGCCCATGTGCTACAATTACTGAAGCCCATGTGCCCTAGAGCCCATGTTCTGCAACAAGAGAAGCCACCATAATGAGAGGCACGCACACTGCAAGTAGAGAATAGCCCCTGCTGGCTGCAACTAGAGAAAACCCTGTGTAGCAACAAAGACTCAACACAGCCAAAAAAAAAAAAAAACCCTCTGAAACTAAAAGGTAGTCACAGGATGCAACATTAATACATAAAAGTCATGTCTTTCCTGTATATTAGTAATGAACAATTGGAATTAAAAATTCAAATTCAATACCACTTATTGTACAGTAGCACAAAAATTCAGATACTTCAATATAAATCCAACAAAATGCTTGCAGGATCTATATGTAGAAAACTGCAAAACTCTGATAAAAAAAAAGATCTAAATAAACGGAAGGATATTTGATGTTCATGGATTGAAAGACTCAGTATTATTAAGATGTCAATTCTCCTCAACTTGATCTATAGATTCAGTGCAGTCCCAGTGAAAATTCCAGCAAGTTATTTGTAGATATCGACAAACTCATTCCAGAGTTTATATGAAAAGGCAAAAGGCCTAAAATAGCCAACTAAATACTGAGGAAGAACAAAGTTGGACTTAGGCTTCTATTAATGACTTCAAGACTTACTATAAAGCTGCAGTAATGAAGACAGTATAGTATTGATGAAAGAATAGACAAATAGATCAATGGAACAGAATACAGAGCTCAGAAATAGATCCACCTGAAGACAGTCAACTATTCTTTGACAAAGGAGCAAAGGCAATTCAATGGAGAAAGGGCAGTCTTTTCAACAAATGGTGCTGGGATAACTGGATATCCATTAAAAAAAAAAAAAGAACCTGGACACAGACCTTATAACTTTCACAAAAATGAACTCAGAATAGATCGCAGACCTAATGTGCCTGGCATGTGGCAGGTACTCCATCAATGGTCACTACAGTTTTGTAACCATTCTGAAGCTTTGTTGAGTTGGCTGGTCAAGAACTTGTGGTGGGCCTTGTTAAGAGGACTGGTTTTCTTTTAGTGTGGCCAGGGGACCACCTGTGTAAGAAGTTACATGGAGTCTTTATTACACAGACAAGTTCCTGGGCCTGCTATAGAAACAGATGCCCTGTGACTTTTGTGGGTTTTGTTTGTTTTTTTTCTGAAATAATATGCTCAGGTAATTTTGATGCATATTCATATTGGAGAATTTCAGGTGTAGGAGTTAGTCAAGATAAGGAGCCTGTTATAATGTGAGTTCCAATTGTAGCCCCAATGATTGGCATAGTGGAAGGGAGAGTAGGTTTTGGATTCACAGGAAACTGATTTCTTACTGATTTTAAATTGATTTCTTTTTCTGCTCCTTTTGACAGTGTGACATTAGGCAAAGCATTCTCCGCTCTGAGTCTCAATTTCTCTTTTTCTAAATGAGGAGGGTAAAATAATGCTTCTGGCCTCCTAGGTGGGCTGGGAGGTCTAAATGAGATGAAACCTGGCCTTGTGGGTGTTGTCACTGTCAGTCTCATTACATCTGAACAGCCAGCCAAAGGAAGACAGGAGCATGGGGAGGAAGGAAGGAGAACTTGGGGTTCCTGGTGGGTCATGAAGTAGCTGTGGTAG